>NC_086453.1:36600948-39498448 GCF_028390025.1 Pseudophryne corroboree
GGTCCAGACGTCCTTCAGTGGCCACCGTCATCCCCCATGCTGGCTGGCTGCCGCGAGCAGAGCTTAGCGCACTTTCCATACATGCATATAATCAGGCCTTCTGAGCAGTAATCCCTCCTACTTGACAGACTCCACCCCCTCAACAGACCCCCACCCCTATTAGGGCTGCTTCCATATATTTCCCGTGCTGGTTTTCGGACCCAATCAGCCCCTGGCTGTCCCGCTATGTAGGCACTGGTGTGCGGTCAGAGGAGGCAGAGCCTCAGCTGTCATTCTCATGAATATTTCAGAGTTTTGGCCATTTCAAACAGTATAGGTTTCTATGGGAGTTGCAAAATTCTATTCCCGTTTGCCCATCAGCAAGTTTATGCAAATGCACTACACACTCCTTCCCTTGTGGACAGTCATGCCTCCAAATGTGCAAGGATAGAATTGGCCACTTTACGTGTCCGTATATGGGCCCTCATTCCGAGTTGATCGCTCGGTATTTTTCATCGCATCGCAATGAAAATCCGCTTAGTACGCATGCGCAATATTCGCACTGCGACTGCGCCAAGTAATTTAACAATGAAGATAGTATTTTTACTCACGGCTTTTTCTTCGCTCCGGCGATCGTAGTGTGATTGACAGGAAATGGGTGTTACTGGGCGGAAACCCGGCGTTTTATGGGCGTGTGGATGAAAACGCTACCGTTTCCGGAAAAAACGCAGGAGTGGCCGGAGAAACGGGGGAGTGTCTGAGCGAACGCTGGGTGTGTTTGTGACGTCAAACCAGGAACGACAAGCACTGAACTGATCGCACAGGCAGAGTAAGTGTGGAGCTACTCTAAAACTGCTAAGTAGTTTGTGATCGCAATATTGCGAATACTTCGGTCGCAATTTTAAGAAGCTAAGATACACTCCCAGTAGGCGTAGGCTTAGCGTGTGTAACTCTGCTAAATTCGCCTTGCGACCGATCAACTCGGAATGAGGGCCATGCTGTAATATTTGGTGTGTGCCATTACAACACCATTATACATTTCACCACCCCCACGCCAGGTGCAGTTGCTCTGTCTGACTACAGTCTCCTATGACACCATCTGAGTGTCTGGGAACTCAGCTGCCTGCATTGACAGACCACCTCGGAAGCCCACATTTCCATCTAAATCCATTGCAACAGCATCTCTCTGTGTATGGCATGCACCATGGGGGTTCCCTGAAATACAGATGGCGTCACGCTTATCTTGGCTTCTCTGCTGCGTCTAGGCACGCCATGGTTTTGTATTTGTACATGTGCAGCTGCAAGCAATCGCTCAACTACGAGAACTTTGGCATTGCATGTAGATTGTGTGTGGCTATGAACCCACTGTTACTTCCACACTTCATTTTCGTACAAGCTTCCAGCTGGCAAATTTTCACCCATAGCTTTATTTGGGATCCATTATTGCCTTCCAGTTCCTCTTCACCACAGAATTCTGTTTCTCTTTTTTTTTTTTTTTTTTTTTGCATTATACAGGCATTTCTGACAGTTTGGTAACTACAGGGTGTCTAGATTAGCAAATTTCCAGGGGCCCTCAAGGTATAGAGGGCCCACCAAGCTCCGCCACCCAAGCTCCGGCCCAAGCTGCGGCCAGAATTTCTGAACTCTCAGATCATCTTCTGCCATGACCAGGGACGTGCAGTCAGGGGAGGCAGGGGAGGCAGTGCCTTCCCTGTCATTAATGATTAAGATAATACAAAGAAGATGCATATGACACATATTCTGTGTCATATGTATCTTCTTAATATTATTCTGATCATTGCTCCCCTCCTTATGTGTTTGGGAGGCACCGAACGTGGTGCCTCCCGTTATCTCTGGGGATAATATGGGGAGCGGGGGGCGGACACGGGCGGGGACTAGCCATGGGCTGTAAAAGCCCATTGAAAATATATGGGAAAGCGGCACCATTAGAGGTGCCGCTTTCATACAGGGACGTGCTTTCAACCAGTGAGGCTACAGTGATTGGCCAGCGGATCCGTCACTGGATCCGCTGTCAATCACTGTGGGCGACGCTGGCGGAGGAGGTGCGGGCGTCTGGATGCGGCGATTGTGCGGGCGGCGGGATGCGGCAGCGGTGGTGCGGGCGGCGGTAAAGCAGGCGGCGGTTTGCGGCGGCTGTGCGGCGGCGGAAAATTACCTTTATCTGCAGAGTTTGGCAGCGGAGCGGTTCCAGTTTCAAAAATGGCGCCTCAGCGTCATTTTTGAAATTCAAGATGGCCGCCGCGAGCCAATCACGGCTCCCCGCGTCATCGCCCCGCCCCCTCTGGCTGACTTATATAAGTCAGCGCGAGACGGAGGAGAGTCAGTCCGACGGCGGAGGAGGAGCTGTGAAGAGCTCCTGAAGAAAGAAGACGGCTGGAAGTCCTGGCTGGGCGGCGGCTATGCAAAAGAGCTTAACGGCCGCCGCCCCCAGGTGAAGACCCAGTTAAATAAAGCTTCTTTTCAAGACGTGTGGCGTTTTATTTTAATATTTTCTTTACAGGTGGACTATAGGTGCCAGCGGGCCCTTTATGTCCGGGCATGCTGGCACTTGTGGTTCTCCAAGTGCCAGCATGCTGGGGCAGGCTTGCTGGGACCTGTAGGCCATCTGTAAAGAACAATATTAACACACAATGAACCCCGCACCCACCGCCACCAGGGGTGCGGGGCATAGCACTGGGCTATCAGCCCAGTGCTGGTTATTGCTCGGGAGGGGGGACCCCATTTTTATTTTTTGGGGTTCCCACTTTCCGAGGAATTCCAACCCTGGGCTGACTGGCTGGGGGGGCAGAATAATGTTATGGCAGGGGGACCCCATACTGAGTGTCTCCCCTGCTATGGCATTACTCCCCCTGGCTGGTTCTGCCTAGTGCTGGTTTTCCTGATGTGTTGGGGGACCACACTTTTTTTTTTTTTTTCGGGGGGGGGGGGGGGGGGGGCTTGTTAGCTGCCAGTGCCTCCCCAACCAGTGACCCCACCGCACGTCACTGGCCATGACTACAACAAAACTGCTGCCTGCTGGGTCCACCAGTACCCCTGCTGTCTGCCGCATATCTGAAGAGGCTCCTCTGTCATTATGGTCCACACGTGGAGGTTGCTTTTTCCGTAGGTACCCCTGTGTCTCTCCCCTGGGAGTGCCTCTGACAGTATTCTGTACAGCTCCCACCTCATCTGCCAGTTCCCTGTTGGCTCCGGGATCCGGATTGAAAGTCGACAGCACCAGGTCGACAATGTCTAGGTCGACCACTATTGGTCGACAGTAACTAGGTCGACAGGGTGTCTAGGTCGACAGGGTCTTTAGGTCGACATGTTGTAGGTCGACAGGTCAAAAGGTCGACATGGGTTTTTCACACTTTTTTTCTTTTTTTTTACCTTTTCCTACTTAACGATCCACGTGGACTACGATTGGAACGGTAATCTATGCTGAGCGAAGTGGTAGCGGAGGGAAGGCATCATGCCTGAAGCATGGCGAGCTAGGCGAGCCATGCGAGGGGACGCGGTGCACTAATTGGGGTTCCCGGTCACTCTACGAAGAAAACGACACCAAAATAACATTAAAAACTCATGTCGACCTTTTGACCTGTCGACCTAGAACATGTCGACCTAAAGACCCTGTGGACCTAGTTGCTGTCGACCAATAGTGGTTGACCTAGACATTGTCGACCTAGTTACTGTCGACTTTCAATACCACACCCGCTGGCTCCATTGGTATCTACAGAGGCCCACCTTGAGAATTTGCCAGGGGCCTCCAAGCCTCTAGTTACATTACTGTTTCCTGATGTCCACAATTTATTAAAATGTTATGAAATGTAAAGTGAGCCATATTGCATTAAAAAGTCATGAAAAATGTTTATTTAATGATTCTAAAGTGATACAAGGCTGTACTGCAGATTGCAAAACCGCAATGGGGTAAATAATACTCCACAAACGTGAAAATACAGGACCTAATTCAGACCTGATCACAACAGCAAATATTTTCTCTAATGTGCAAAACCATGTGCAGTGCAGATGGGGCAGATATAACATGTGCAGAGAGAGGTATGGTGCCCACACACCTGTGCGATGCCACGCGAGGCGACATCGCGGGGCATTACACCGGCAGTTCAGGTGCGATGAAATCGTACCTGAACAGCCAAAGTGATTACCATGCGATAGATCACATGGTAATCACGTGATGGGCACGTCACCGCTGAGTGGGAGTGGCCTCCATATGCTCCTGGTGGATGCCCATCACACATCGCAGTGCAATATATAGCATGTGTTTTTAAAAACACATGCGATCGCACTGCGATTCGATACATATTAAGTGCAGCACATACTATCTTGAGACGTGAGATTCGACCGGCGTGCCCGCGCATCGCGTCTCATGATACATAAAATGTGCATACAATCCTCCGATTTCTCTCACAGATGCAGTTGAAATCGAAGGTTAGCACCGATTATCTCACAAGTGTATGGGCACCATTAGATTTGGGTGGGGTGTGTTCAAACTAAAATCTAAATTGCAGCGTAAAAATAAAGCAGCCAGTATTTACCCTGTACAGAAACAATATAACCCACCCAAATCTTAACTATCTCTGCACATGTTTTATCTGTCCCCCGTGCTCTGCACATGGTTTTGCCCATTAGAGAAAGATTTTGCTTTTGCGATAAGGTCTGAATTAGGCCCGCAGTCACTACTTCTGATTGACTTCAGCATGCAAAGAATGAAAATTACATTTAAAACTCCCAGTTAGCTCTCAGTTCTGAGATATATTGTTAAATACTAGGTAATATTGGTGTCTAGAAAATATATAGGTTGGCAAACCTAATTACAGGTACAGTATGCATCAATTAGGCTCCAACGTGTCACTCAAAATCCACTTCCTCGAATCTCATCTGGACGACTTCCCTGAAAGCTCCAATGCAGTGCGGCATGAGCACGGTGAACGATTCCACCAGGACATTTTGATGGAACAAAGATATCAGGGTAGGTAGAATACTTCTATGCTTGCTGACTACTGGTGGACAGTGACAAGAAATGCCCCAGAAGAGGAGAACAAGCAACAAAGATGAAGGGTTTCATGAATACAGTAGGTTGCTATTTGAGATAGTTGTTTTGGTTGATGTACGTATGTTGTTTAGTTTTGTGTTCTTATTCATGATTGATTCATGTTGTGTCAAGAAAATATCAGATTATTTTAAGTTAAAACTGCCTTCACTATGACTGTATTACCGAAGTTCATATAGCCCAAGTAGTGTAGCTCAAAAATGAGAACTAATAAAACCATTGAGAAGTCATATTCTTTTTCTTTCACTTCAAATTAGTAAATTATGACTATTTTATAGAATAGAAAGGAAAGGTACATTGTTTCTTTGTTGTGCAGTGTAATCTAGAATATTGTGCTAAAAGTTTTTAAATTTAATCCTGTTTTCTGTACTTTTAGGAATGTTCTGTTTAAATTGAAGGCAAGTGGTTGAAACAGTGAGAGATTAAAGATTGTCCTACCTGTAGGTGGTGCTGCTACAAGTGAGAACTATACACTGTGGGGGTAATTCCAAGTTGATCGCAGCAGGAATTCTGTTAGCTATTGGGCAAAACCATGTGCACTGCAGGGGAGGCAGATATAACATGTGCAGAGAGAGTTTTGACTTCAGCATGCAAAGAATGAAAATTACATTTAAAACTCCCAGTTAGCTCTCAGTTCTGAGATATATTGTTAAATACTAGGTAATATTGGTGTCTAGAAAATATATAGGTTGGCAAACCTAATTACAGGTACAGTATGCATCAATTAGGCTCCAACGTGTCACTCAAAATCCACTTCCTCGAATCTCATCTGGACGACTTCCCTGAAAGCTCCAATGCAGTGCGGCATGAGCACGGTGAACAATTCCACCAGGACATTTTGATGGAACAAAGATATCAGGGTAGGTAGAATACTTCTATGCTTGCTGACTACTGGTGGACAGTGACAAGAAATGCCCCAGAAGAGGAGAACAAGCAACAAAGATGAAGGGTTTCATGAATACAGTAGGTTGCTATTTGAGATAGTTGTTTTGGTTGATGTACGTATGTTGTTTAGTTTTGTGTTCTTATTCATGATTGATTCATGTTGTGTCAAGAAAATATCAGATTATTTTAAGTTAAAACTGCCTTCACTATGACTGTATTACCGAAGTTCATATAGCCCAAGTAGTGTAGCTCAAAAATGAGAACTAATAAAACCATTGAGAAGTCATATTCTTTTTCTTTCACTTCAAATTAGTAAATTATGACTATTTTATAGAATAGAAAGGAAAGGTACATTGTTTCTTTGTTGTGCAGTGTAATCTAGAATATTGTGCTAAAAGTTTTTAAATTTAATCCTGTTTTCTGTACTTTTAGGAATGTTCTGTTTAAGTTGAAGGCAAGTGGTTGAAACAGTGAGAGATTAAAGATTGTCCTACCTGTAGGTGGTGCTGCTACAAGTGAGAACTATACACTGTGGGGGTAATTCCAAGTTGATCGCAGCAGGAATTCTGTTAGCTATTGGGCAAAACCATGTGCACTGCAGGGGAGGCAGATATAACATGTGCAGAGAGAGTTTGATTTGGGTGTGGTGTGTTCAATCTGCAATCTAATTTGCAGTGTAAAAATAAAGCAGCCAGTATTTACCCTGCACAGAAATAAAATAACCCACCCAAATCTAACTCTCTCTGCAAATGTTATATCTGCCACACCTGCAGTGCACATGGTTTTGCCCAACTGCTAAAAAATTTCCTGCTGCGATCAACTTGGAATTACCCCCTGTATTTCAACACTACTTCTATATGCAATATTAGTAAAAAGACACTAGATGGCAGTATTGAGCAAGTGCTTAAATTTTCTTGCATTTTAAACCCGTTACTTGGAAGCTTAAGTATCATTTACCTGTGTGGGGGTATGTATCAAGCGGGTGTGGTATGTTAGGTAGCTTAGACGCAGGTCGACAGTGTCTAGGTCGACCACTATTGGTCGACAGTAAGTAGGTCAACATGGTTTCTAGATCGACAGGGACTCTATGTCGACATGCACTAGGTCGAGATGAGAAAAGGTCGACGTGAGTTTTTTTTACTTTTTTTGGTGTAGTTTTCTACGTACTGTACAGTGATCGGGAACCTCAATTAGTGACCTTTTGTCATGTCGACCTAGAACATGTCAACTTTAGTCCCTGTCGACATAGAACCCATGTCGACTTAATATCGACCAATAGTGGTCAACCTAGACAGTGTCGACCTACTTACTGTCGACCTAAAGACCGGATCTTGTATCAAACACCTATGGCAGGGACAGGGTCTTGGCCTGTACTACCATGATTATGCAGCCACCAGGCGTCAAATGTGCAAGCGTTCATTATGGGATAGTGACTAAAAAGAAAATGGTCTTGTAGCCTATCTCCAGTAGTTGCTGCAGAACCCATGCTATGTTGCACATTAAATATATATAAGCGTCGGTGCACAGCTAATTTTAGATCTCTCCAGAGATGTTCAATCGGATTCAAGTCTGGGCTCTGGCTGGGCCACTCAAGGACATTCAGAGTTGTCCTGATGCCACTCCTTTGATATTTTGGCTGTGTGCTTAGGGTCGTTGTCCTGCTGAAAGATGAACCGTCACCCCAGTCTGAGGTCAAGAGTGCTCTGGAGCAGGTTTTCATCCCGGATGTCTCTGTACATTGCTGCATTCAACATTCCCTCTATCCTGACTAGTCTCCCAGTTCCTGCCGCTGAAAAACATCCCCACAGCATGATGCTGCCACCACTATGCCTCACTGTAGGGATGGTATTGGCCTTGTGATGAGCAGTGCCTGGTTTCCTCCAAACATGACACCTGGCATTCACGCCAAAGAGTTCAATCTTTGTCTCATCAGACCAGAGAATTTTGTTTCTCATGGTCTGATAGTCCTTCAGGTGCATTTTGGCAAACTCCAGATGAGCTGCCATGTGCTTTTTACTAAGGAGCGGCTTCCGTGTGGCCACTCTACCATACAGGCCTGGTTGGTGGATTGCTGCAGAGCAGTGCCGTAACTAGGCATTTTAGCACTGTGTGCAAGAAACGATAGTGGCGCCCCCCCCCATGTAAGATAGGGGCAGTGCGCGCCGTAGGCGCGCCAAAAATTTATAGGGGCGTGGCTTCACGGGGAAGGGGCGTGGCCACAAAATAATAGCAATTCATACTACGGTGCACAGTAGTCTACATTATTCAAATTACGCTGCACAGTAGCGCCACTACAACAGGCAGAGCCCCTTTTATACATTACAATAGACAGCGTCCCCCTTTTTACACATTACAGCAGACAGTCCCCCTTTTTACACATTGCGGCAGCCAGGACCCCATTTTACACATTGCAGCAGCCAGGCCCCCTTTTTACACATTGCGGCAGCCAGTCCCCCTTTTTACACATTACGGCAGCCAGTCCCCCATTTTACACATTGCGGCAGCCGGGACTCCATTTTACACATTGCGGCAGCCGGGACCCCTTTTTACACATTGCGGCAGCCAGTCCCCCTTTTTACACATTACGGCAGCCAGTCCCCCATTTTACACATTGCGGCAGCCGGGACTCCATTTTACACATTGCGGCAGCCGGGACCCCATTTTACACATTGCGGCAGCCAGGGCCCCATTTTACACATTGCGGCAGCCGGGACCCCATTTTACACATTGCGGCAGCTGGGACCCCGTTTTTACACATTGCGGCAGCCGGGACCCCATTTTACACATTGCGGCAGCCGGGACCCCATTTTACACATTGCGGCAGCCGGGACCCCATTTTACACATTGCGGCAGCCGGGACCCCATTTTACACATTGCAGGGGAGAGAGAGAGAGAGAGAGAGAGAGAGAGAGAGAGAGAGAGAGAGAGAGGGAGAGAGAGAGAGAGGATATACTTACCTTCTCCCCACTGACAGGCTCCTCGAGTCTCCTGGTGCAGTCAGTGAGGTGAGAAGGAGGAGGAGGGAGGGGGAGCAGGGAGCCGCAGCAGCGCTATTTGATTGGTAGTAAGCGCCGCTGCAGCATCCCCCTCTCCTCCTGTATTGGCTGCCAGGCGCTCCTGTGGATGCTGGGGAACCGCATCCCAGCATCCTTAGCAGCGCCGGGCAGCCAATACTGGAGGAGAGGGGGATGCTGCAGCGGCGCTTACTACCAATCAAATAGCGCTGCTGCGGCTCCCTGCTCCCCCTCCCTCCTCCTCCTTCGCTCTGCTGCCCAGCGCTGGTTTCTCCTCTCCCTCCAGCGCGGCTCACGGCGCAGACTTCGGCGGCATGTAATGAGTCAATTTGACTCATTACATGCCACTGGCCGTGCGCCCACAGGGCAACTGCGCTGTGTGCCAAGCCCCCTTGGCACACACGTAGTTACGGCCCTGCTGCAGAGATGGTTGTCCTTCTGGAAGGTTCTCCTCTCTCCACAGAGGAATGCTGTAGCTCTGCGAGAGTAATCATCGGGTTCATGGTCACCTCCCTGGCTAGTGCCCTTATCCCCCGTTTGCTCAGTTTAGACGGCCAGCCAGCTCTAGGAAGAGTCCTGGTGATTCCGAACTTCTTCCATTTATGGATGATGGAGGCCACTGTGCTCATTGAGACCTTCAAACCAGCAGATATTTTTCTGTTCCCTTCCCTAGATTTGTGCCTCAAGACAATCCTGTCTTGAAGGTCTACAGACAATTCATTTGACTTCATGCTTGGTTTGTGCTCAGACATGCACTGTCAAGTGTGGGACCTTATATAGACAGGGGTGTGCCTTTCCAACTCATGCCCAATCAACTGAATTTATCACATGTGGACTCCAATTAAGCTGTAGGAACATCTCAAGGATGATTAGTGGAAACAGGATGCACCTGAGCTCAATTTTGAGCTCATGTCAAAGGCTGTGAATACTTATGTACATGTGATTTCTTAGTTTTTTATTTTTAATAAATTTGCAAACTTTTTTCACATTTTAATTATGGGATATTGTATGTAGAATTTTGAGGGAAAAATATATTCATTCCATTTAGAAATAAGGCTGTAACATAACAAAATGTGGAAAAAGTGAAGCGCTGTGAATACTTTCCAGATGCACTGTATATATATATATATATATATTGTGACAAGAACACTGGGATAGTGTTTGAGGGTAGGTATGTTTGTCCCAGGTTCTTGTCTTACATGTTTTAGAAAGTGTTAACTTCTAGGAAAAATGCTTTTGGTTTTGTCAGAACCTTTTCAGTTTGCTGTAAAAGCTGGGTATAGGCTCTAAGAGAGAGATAAGGAGAGTTCTAGACATTGGGCCCAGTTCGGGTGTTTGGCCTCACAGAGGGCTAATCAGGGTTTCAGCTGTGTAAGTGTGTTATAGGGCTGCTAGTCTGATTAGTATGGGCAGACTGCCTGGGAAGGCTGCAGGATCTGTGTGGAAGAAACACGCTTTCTGGTACAAGTGAGCTATACAGTATTTACTGGAGAACTCTTTGTTTTGTTTAGTGACAGTTAGGAATATCCTGTGTTTAGTTAGTGCCGGACAGGCAAGGTATTTTCTTTTGGTGTTTGTTTTATTTTCTGTTTCAATAAAACTGGCCGGGGCCAGTTGTACCAGAAACTGGACTTGTGTTGTTCCTCAGCTGCTGCGTGCTGCCATATTCCCCAGGAAAAGGCACCTTGCACCCCTACAGTGTTACAACTTGGTGGAGAATGCGAGCACTCCGTTCTGCGCATAAGTGAAAGCAGCAGCTTTGTGAGGCCTGCAGAAAACGGTGGCTTATGCAGATACAGCCCAGTGTGATGTTACTGAGACCTGCCCTGAGGATTTGATATATGTCCTGGGTGAAAGCAGCTATAAAGCCGCCTGAAAAGTCTGTCGACATGGAGGAACTGCTCAAAGCCTTGCTGCAAGCTACAGCGGCTCAGCAGGAGGCCAACAGACAGCAGCAGGTGGCAATGGAGGAAAATTGGAGACTACAGCGAGAGGCCTTAACAGAAGTGGTGCAGAGCCT
The DNA here is from genome assembly GCF_028390025.1 of Pseudophryne corroboree. Classification (NCBI taxonomy): domain Eukaryota; kingdom Metazoa; phylum Chordata; class Amphibia; order Anura; family Myobatrachidae; genus Pseudophryne; species Pseudophryne corroboree. The sequence continues at coordinate 36,611,915 of NC_086453.1, forward strand.
TGCAGCCCGGATTGGAGATATGGCCGTCAGTGCTCCGACCAGCTCTAGTTCTATACGGGCCAGTCACTTCCTGCAGAAAATGACAGAGGCTAATGATGTGGAGGCCTACTTGACCACGTTTGAAAGGACTGCAGAGCCTGAGAACTGGCCAAAAGCACAGTGGGCCAGTCTGCTGGCACCTTTTCTGTCAGGTGAGCCCCAAAAAGCGTACTTTGATTTAAGCCCTGCTGAGGCTCGGGACTATGATAAACTAAAGACTGAGATCCTGACCCGCCTGGGAGTCACGCTGTCCGTACGAGCACAACGGGTGCACCGTTGGGTGTACGCCATGGAGAAGCCTCCGCGCTCCCAGATGCACGACCTTATTCAGCTAACAAAAAAATGGCTACAGCCAGAGACATTAACTGGTCCCCAGATGGTTGAAAGAGTCGTCATGGACCGCTACTTGAGATCTTTGCCCATGGTCCTGCGCAAGTGGGTGAGCCATGGAAACCCGGGTACTGCTGACCAATTAGTGGACATGGTAGAGCGGTATTTAGCAGCAGAGGAACTACTGATGACCACCCAGCAACCCATAAATCCTCGACAGCGCCCTTCAGTAAAGACTGGTAAGACTGTTCCGTGGGAAAACGTTGCTGGGCGGTTAAGAGAACGCAAGGCTGGAGAGACTGTAAACACTGGCCCTGGAGACAGGCCAATGGGGCTAGAACGGTCTATGTTGCCCAAACGGGTTGATAATCGTGTGGTTAAATGTTTTAGATGTGGTATGCCAGGTCATGTTATTGCCAATTGCCCAGTCATGCAAGAACCCATGCAATGTGATGCTGCCTTTGAATGTCGCAGAATGTCTTTCTTTGCTAGGTTAGCCTGTACTGTGGTACCTTCACCTGAGCTGGAAAAACAAATGTGTGATGTGTTCTTAGAGGGTAACCGGGTAGAGGCCTTGCTAGATTCAGGAAGTTTAGTTACCCTCGTGAAAGCTGGGTTAGTGAACCCCTTAAAGGTCCAGCAAATACCTATTGGGGTAACTTGCATACATGGGGATACCCAGTATTATGTCACTGCTGAAGTGAATATAGAAACTTGTTGTGGGTCAGCAATGGTTAAAGTAGGACTGGTCCCCACCTTGGTGCATAAGGCCATAATAGGGAGGGATTTTCCTCATTTTTGGAAACTGTGGGAATCACGTTTATCAACAGATGTGAGAAGTGAAGAGCCAGTTGATAATGCCGGTGATTGTATGGATGTACGTGTGTCTTCGGAACTTACTGACCCTTTGCCTTTTGCCAGTTTGGCTGGGGAAGTGACAGATGGGGAGTCCAGTGAGGACCCTCTTGCTGGGAACAGAGACATAGTGGTTGGAAACGAAAGCGTGCCTGACCTGGAGGTAAAAAAAGGATCTGTTTGCATCTGAACAGTTAAAGGATCCTACCTTGATAAAGGCTAGAGAGAATGTTAAGATTGTTAATGGGGAGCCTGCGGTACCAGGTGACAGGGTTACGTATCCCCACATGGCCATCTGTAATGAGCTCTTGTACCACATTGTCAAAAAGGGTGAGGATGTGGTAGAACAGCTGGTAGTACCCCAGCCTTATCGGAGAACGGTACTAGATTTAGCTCATAGTCACGTTACAGCAGGACATGTAGGGGCAGAAAAAACCACTGAAAGAGTTTTACAAAGGTTCTTTTGGCCAGGGGTTTATAAAGAAGTGTCTGAATATTGTTCTTTCTGTCCTGAATGCCAGTATCATGCCCCTAGACCCCATTTCAGGAGCCCACTAGTTCCCATGCCTATTATAGAGGTCCCGTTTGACAGAATAGCCATGGATCTCGTGGGGCTCTTGTTAAAGTCCGCTCGGGGCCATCAGTATATCCTGGTAATAATGGACTATGCCACTCGATATCCTGAGGCTGTCCCTTTACGCACTATCACAACCAAGGCGATAGCTAGGGAGCTGGTGCAGGTTTTTAGTAGAGTCGGAATACCAAAAGAAATTTTGACTGACCAAGGTACTCCATTTATGTCAAAGGTCATGAAAGAATTGTGCAAATTATTTAAGGTCACTCACCTCAGGACGTCCATTTACCATCCCCAAACTGATGGGTTGGTGGAAAGGTTTAATAAAACATTAAAAAGTATGTTAAAAAAGGTGGTTGATAAAGATGGGAAAAATTGGGATTGTTTGTTGCCCTACTTGTTAATGGCCATCATAGAAGTTCCTCAGTCCTCTACGGGGTTTTCTCCATTTGATTTGTTGTATGGTAGACACCCCAGAGGGCTGTTTGACATTGCCAAAGAGACGTGGGAAGGACAGCCCACTCCTTATAGAAGCGTTATTGAACATGTATCACAATGCAGGATAGGATTGCAGCCGTGGTACCTATTGTCAGAGAGCACATGGAACAGGCCCAAAGTGCTCAACAGAGGGTATACAACTGGAGTGCCAAGATACGGGAATTTGCTCCTGGAGATAGAGTTCTTGTTTTGGTACCCACTGTGGAAAGCAAGTTCCTAGCTAAATGGCAGGGTCCATTTGAGATTAGGGAAAAAGTGAATGAGGTTAATTACAAAGTATACCAGCCGGGAAAGAGAAAACCTGAACAAATTTATCATGTTAACTTAATTAAACCCTGGAAAGATAGGTTGTCTCTGTCAGCGGAGCCTTGCCCTTCGGTGTCTTCACCTCGGTTGCTCCCCGCAGTGAAGGTGTCAGAGACATTATCAGCTGGTCAGAAAAATCAGGTTAAAGAATTTCTCATCCAAAATAGGGAAATATTTTAAGAGCTGCCTGGCCGAACGACCATAATAAAACATGACATTGTCACAGAACCAGGGGTCAGGGTCCATTTAAAGCCATATAGGATTCCGGAAGCTCAGCGAGAAGCTGTTTCTAAAAAAGTTAAAACCATGTTAGAACTTGGAGTCATAGAGGAATCTAACAGTGAGTGGTCCAGTCCCATAGTTCTCATCCCGAAGCCCGACGGTAGCATACGCTTCTGTAATGACTTTCGTAAGTTAAATGAGGTGTCCAAGTTTGACGCATACCCCATGCCCCGTGTGGACGAGCTTATAGAAAGGCTGGGAACAGCTAGGTTTCTCACCACGTTGGACCTGACCAAAGGTTACTGGCAAATACCTTTATCGGATGGCGCAAAAGAAAAAACAGCCTTTTCGGTTCCGGAGGGGCTGTACCAGTACAAGATGTTACCCTTTGGGTTGCATGGGGCTCCAGCAACCTTTCAACGGGCAATGGATAAAATTTTGAGGCCCCATAGAAAATATGCAGCTGCCTATTTGGATGATGTAGTAATTCACAGTACAGACTGGGGGTCCCATTTGGTTAAAGTACAAGCAGTACTGGACTCAATCAGAGAGGCAGGGTTAACTGCTAACCCAAAGAAGTGCTGCCTCGCAATGGAGGAGGTCAAATACTTGGGCTTCACCATAGGCAGAGGTCTGATTAGGCCCCAATTGAATAAAATTGATGCTATTCAAAACTGGCCTCGTCCAGTGAATAAAAAACAGGTAAGGGCTTTTTTGGGAATAACTGGGTACTATAGACGGTTAATTCCCAATTTTACGACCACGGCGGTGCCGTTGTCAGACCTTACCAAAGGGAAGCAGTCAAATATGGTGAAATGGAACCCTGATGCAGAAAAAGCGTTCCAAGCGTTAAAAGTGGCTTTGTGTTCACAACCGGTATTGATAACACCAGATTTTTCAAAAGAATTTGTGGTACAGACAGATGCCTCAGAGGTAGGGATAGGGGCTGTGCTGTCCCAAACCAGAGATGGGGACGAACACCCTATCATTTATTTGAGTAGGAAACTCAATGAGCATGAAAAAAGGTATGCCATTGTGGAAAAGGAGGCTTTGGCCATTAAGTGGGCACTAGATACCTTGAGATATTACCTCTTGGGTAGACAATTCAGACTAGTGACAGACCATGCCCCTTTAAAGTGGATGTATGTAAATAGAGGCAAGAATGCTCGTGTAACTAGATGGTTTCTAGCGTTGCAGGACTTTAAGTTTACTGTCGAACATAGACCGGAAACACAATTGGACAACGCAGATGCATTGTCTCGCATCTTCTGTTTGGGGGCTACAAGTGTTCCGGCCCCTAGGTCAAAACAGGGGAGGGGGATATGTGACAAGAACACTGGGATAGTGTTTGAGGGCAGGTATGTTTGTCCCAGGTTCTTGTCTTACATGTTTTAGAAAGTGTTAACTTCTAGGAAAAATGCTTTTGGTTTTGTCAGAAACTTTTCAGTTTGCTGTAAAAGCTGGGTATAGGCTCTAAGAGAGAGATAAGGAGAGTTCTAGACATTGGGCCCAGTTCGGGTCTTTGGTAGAGATGAGCGGGTTCGGTTCCTCGGAATCCGAACCCGCCCGAACTTCATGTTTTTTTTCACGGGTCCGAGCGACTCGGATCTTCCCGCCTTGCTCGGTTAACCCGAGCGCGCCCGAACGTCATCATGACGCTGTCGGATTCTCGCGAGGCTCGGATTCTATCGCGAGACTCGGATTCTATATAAGGAGCCGCGCGTCGCCGCCATTTTCACTCGTGCATTGAGATTGATAGGGAGAGGACGTGTCTGGCGTCCTCTCCATTAGAATAGAGATAGATAGATTAGATAGAGAGAGATTGTGCAGAGTCGCAGACAGAGTTAGTTTACCACAGTCAGTGACCAGTGCAGTTGCTAGTTAACTTTTATTTAATATAATATATCCGTTCACTTCTCTCTGCTATATCCGTTCTCTGCCTGAAAAAAAAAACGATACACAGCACAGTCAGTCACACAGTGTGACTCAGTCTGTGTGCACTCAGCTCAGCCCAGTGTGCTGCACAGTCATCAATGTATAAATTAAAAGCTTATAATTAATTGTGGGGGAGACTGGGGAGCACTGCAGGTTGTTAGCAGGAGCCAGGAGTACAATTATATTAATTAACAGTGCACACTTTTGCTGCAGGAGTGGTGACCAGTGCCTGACCACCAGTATAGTATTGTTGTATACTACTAATATCTCTTTAAATATCAACCAGTCTATATTAGCAGCAGACACAGTACAGTGCGGTAGTTCACGGCTGTGGCTACCTCTGTGTCGGCACACGGCAGGCAGTCCGTCCGACCAGAATTGTATTATTTATTATTATATACCTACCACCTAACCGTGGTTTTTTTTTTCATTCTTTATACCGTCATAGTGTCATCCTAATTGTTACGAGTATACTACTATCTCTTTATCAACCAGTGTACAGTGCGGTAGTTCACGGCTGTGGCTACCTCTGTGTCGGCACACGGCAGGCAGTCCGTCCGACCAGAATTGTATTATTTATTATTATATACCTACCACCTAACCGTGGTTTTTTTTTCATTCTTTATACCGTCATAGTGTCATCCTAATTGTTACGAGTATACTACTATCTCTTTATCAACCAGTGTACAGTGCGGTAGTTCACGGCTGTGGCTACCTCTGTGTCGGCACACGGCAGGCAGTCCGTCCGACCAGAATTGTATTATTTATTATTATATACCTACCACCTAACCGTGGTTTTTTTTTCATTCTTTATACCGTCATAGTGTCATCCTAATTGTTACGAGTATACTACTATCTCTTTATCAACCAGTGTACAGTGCGGTAGTTCACGGCTGTGGCTACCTCTGTGTCGGCACACGGCAGGCAGTCCGTCCGACCAGAATTGTATTATTTATTATTATATACCTACCACCTAACCGTGGTTTTTTTTTCATTCTTTATACCGTCATAGTGTCATCCTAATTGTTACGAGTATACTACTATCTCTTTATCAACCAGTGTACAGTGCGGTAGTTCACGGCTGTGGCTACCTCTGTGTCGGCAGTCGGCAGGCAGTCCGTCCGACCAGAATTGTATTATTTATTATTATATACCTACCACCTAACCGTGGTTTTTTTTTCATTCTTTATACCGTCATAGTGTCATCCTAATTGTTACGAGTATACTACTATCTCTTTATCAACCAGTGTACAGTGCAGTAGTTCACGTCTGTGGCTACCTCTGTGTCGGCACACGGCAGGCAGTCCGTCCGACCAGAATTGTATTATTTATTATTATATACCTACCACCTAACCGTGGTTTTTTTTTCATTCTTTATACCGTCATAGTGTCATCCTAATTGTTACGAGTATACTACTATCTCTTTATCAACCAGTGTACAGTGCGGTAGTTCACGGCTGTGGCTACCTCTGTGTCGGCAGTCGGCAGGCAGTCCGTCCATCCATAATTGTATTATTATTATAATATATACCACCTAACCGTGGTTTTTTTTTCATTCTTTATACCGTCGTCATAGTGTCATACTAGTTGTTACGAGTATACTACTATCTCTTTATCAACCAGTGTACAGTGCGGTAGTTCACGGCTGTGGCTACCTCTGTGTCGGCAGTCGGCAGGCAGTCCGTCCATCCATAATTGTATTATTATTATAATATATACCACCTAACCGTGGTTTTTTTATACCACCTAACCGTGGCAGTCCGTCCATAATTGTATACTAGTATCCAATCCATCCATCTCCATTGTTTACCTGAGGTGCCTTTTAGTTCTGCCTATAAAATATGGAGAACAAAAAAGTTGAGGTTCCAAAATTAGGGAAAGATCAAGATCCACTTCCACCTCGTGCTGAAGCTGCTGCCACTAGTCATGGCCGAGACGATGAAATGCCAGCAACGTCGTCTGCCAAGGCCGATGCCCAATGTCATAGTACAGAGCATGTCAAATCCAAAACACCAAATATCAGAAAAAAAAGGACTCCAAAACCTAAAATAAAATTGTCGGAGGAGAAGCGTAAACTTGCCAATATGCCATTTACCACACGGAGTGGCAAGGAACGGCTGAGGCCCTGGCCTATGTTCATGGCTAGTGGTTCAGCTTCACATGAGGATGGAAGCACTCAGCCTCTCGCTAGAAAACTGAAAAGACTCAAGCTGGCAAAAGCACCGCAAAGAACTGTGCGTTCTTTGAAATCCCAAATCCACAAGGAGAGTCCAATTGTGTCGTTTGCGATGCCTGACCTTCCCAACACTGGACGTGAAGAGCATGCGCCTTCCACTATTTGCATGCCCCCTGCAAGTGCTGGAAGGAGCACCCGCAGTCCAGTTCCTGATAGTCAGATTGAAGATGTCAGTGTTGAAGTACACCAGGATGAGGAGGATATGGGTGTTGCTGGCGCTGGGGAGGAAATTGACCAGGAGGATTCTGATGGTGAGGTGGTTTGTTTAAGTCAGGCACCCGGGGAGACACCTGTTGTCCGTGGGAGGAATATGGCCGTTGACATGCCAGGTGAAAATACCAAAAAAATCAGCTCTTCGGTGTGGAGGTATTTCACCAGAAATGCGGACAACAGGTGTCAAGCCGTGTGTTCCCTTTGTCAAGCTGTAATAAGTAGGGGTAAGGACGTTAACCACCTCGGAACATCCTCCCTTATACGTCACCTGCAGCGCATTCATAATAAGTCAGTGACAAGTTCAAAAACTTTGGGTGACAGCGGAAGCAGTCCACTGACCAGTAAATCCCTTCCTCTTGTAACCAAGCTCACGCAAACCACCCCACCAACTCCCTCAGTGTCAATTTCCTCCTTCCCCAGGAATGCCAATAGTCCTGCAGGCCATGTCACTGGCAAGTCTGACGAGTCCTCTCCTGCCTGGGATTCCTCCGATGCATCCTTGCGTGTAACGCCTACTGCTGCTGGCGCTGCTGTTGTTGCCGCTGGGAGTCGATGGTCATCCCAGAGGGGAAGTCGTAAGCCCACTTGTACTACTTCCAGTAAGCAATTGACTGTTCAACAGTCCTTTGCGAGGAAGATGAAATATCACAGCAGTCATCCTACTGCAAAGCGGATAACTGAGGCCTTGGCATCCTGGGTGGTGAGAAACGTGGTTCCGGTATCCATCATTACTGCAGAGCCAACTAGAGACTTGTTGGAGGTACTGTGTCCCCGGTACCAAATACCATCTAGGTTCCATTTCTCTAGGCAGGCGATACCGAAAATGTACACAGACCTCAGAAAAAGAGTCACCAGTGTCCTAAAAAATGCAGCTGTACCCAATGTCCACTTAACCACGGACATGTGGACAAGTGGAGCAGGGCAGGGTCAGGACTATATGACTGTGACAGCCCACTGGGTAGATGTATGGACTCCCGCCGCAAGAACAGCAGCGGCGGCACCAGTAGCAGCATCTCGCAAACGCCAACTCTTTCCTAGGCAGGCTACGCTTTGTATCACCGCTTTCCAGAATACGCACACAGCTGAAAACCTCTTACGGCAACTGAGGAAGATCATCGCGGAATGGCTTACCCCAATTGGACTCTCCTGTGGATTTGTGGCATCGGACAACGCCAGCAATATTGTGTGTGCATTAAATCTGGGCCAATTCCAGCACGTCCCATGTTTTGCACATACCTTGAATTTGGTGGTGCAGAATTTTTTAAAAAACGACAGGGGCGTGCAAGAGATGCTGTCGGTGGCCAGAAGAATTGCGGGACACTTTCGGCGTACAGGCACCACGTACAGAAAACTGGAGCACCACCAAAAACTACTGAACCTGCCCTGCCATCATCTGAAGCAAGAAGTGGTAACGAGGTGGAATTCAACCCTCTATATGCTTCAGAGGTTGGAGGAGCAGCAAAAGGCCATTCAAGCCTATACAATTGAGCACGATATAGTAGGTGGAATGCACCTGTCTCAAGTGCAGTGGAGAATGATTTCAACGTTGTGCAAGGTTCTGATGCCCTTTGAACTTGCCACACGTGAAGTCAGTTCAGACACTGCCAGCCTGAGTCAGGTCATTCCCCTCATCAGGCTTTTGCAGAAGAAGCTGGAGGCATTGAAGGAGGAGCTAACACGGAGCGATTCCGCTAGGCATGTGGGACTTGTGGATGCAGCCCTTAATTCGCTTAACAAGGATTCACGGGTGGTCAATCTGTTGAAATCAGAGCACTACATTTTGGCCACCGTGCTCGATCCTAGATTTAAAGCCTACCTTGGATCTCTCTTTCCGGCAGACACAGGTCTGCTGGGGTTGAAAGACCTGCTGGTGACAAAATTGTCAAGTCAAGCGGAACGCGACCTGTCAACATCTCCTCCTTCACATTCTCCCGCAACTGGGGGTGCGAGGAAAAGGCTCAGAATTCCGAGCCCACCCGCTGGCGGTGATGCAGGGCAGTCTGGAGCGACTGCTGATGCTGACATCTGGTCCGGACTGAAGGACCTGACAACGATTACGGACATGTCGTCTACTGTCACTGCATATGATTCTCTCAACATTGATAGAATGGTGGAGGATTATATGAGTGACCGCATCCAAGTAGGCACGTCACACAGTCCGTACTTATACTGGCAGGAAAAAGAGGCAATTTGGAGGCCCTTGCACAAACTGGCTTTATTCTACCTAAGTTGCCCTCCCACAAGTGTGTACTCCGAAAGAGTGTTTAGTGCCGCCGCTCACCTTGTCAGCAATCGGCGTACGAGGTTACATCCAGAAAATGTGGAGAAGATGATGTTCATTAAAATGAATTATAATCAATTCCTCCGCGGAGACATTGACCAGCAGCAATTGCCTCCACAAAGTACACAGGGAGCTGAGATGGTGGATTCCAGTGGGGACGAATTGATAATCTGTGAGGAGGGGGATGTACACGGTGATATATCGGAGGGTGAAGATGAGGTGGACATCTTGCCTCTGTAGAGCCAGTTTGTGCAAGGAGAGATTAATTGCTTCTTTTTTGGGGGGGGTCCAAACCAACCCGTCATATCAGTCACAGTCGTGTGGCAGACCCTGTCACTGAAATGATGGGTTGGTTAAAGTGTGCATGTCCTGTTTTGTTTATACAACATAAGGGTGGGTGGGAGGGCCCAAGGATAATTCCATCTTGCACCTCTTTTTTCTTTTCTTTTTCTTTGCATCATGTGCTGATTGGGGAGGGTTTTTTGGAAGGGACATCCTGCGTGACACTGCAGTGCCACTCCTAGATGGGCCCGGTGTTTGTGTCGGCCACTAGGGTCGCTAATCTTACTCACACAGCTACCTCATTGCGCCTCTTTTTTTCTTTGCGTCATGTGCTGTTTGGGGAGGGTTTTTTGGAAGGGACATCCTGCGTGACACTGCAGTGCCACTCCTAGATGTGCCCGGTGTTTGTGTCGGCCACTAGGGTCGCTAATCTTACTCACACAGTCAGCTACCTCATTGCGCCTCTTTTTTTCTTTGCGTCATGTGCTGTTTGGGGAGGGTTTTTTGGAAGGGCCATCCTGCGTGACACTGCAGTGCCACTCCTAGATGGGCCCGGTGTTTGTGTCGGCCACTAGGGTCGCTTATCTTACTCACACAGCGACCTCGGTGCAAATTTTAGGACTAAAAATAATATTGTGAGGTGTGATGTGTTCAGAATAGGCTGAAAATGAGTGTAAATTATGTTTTTTGAGGTTAATAATACTTTGGGATCAAAATTACCCCCAAATTCTATGATTTAAGCTGTTTTTTAGGGTTTTTTGAAAAAAACACCCGAATCCAAAACACACCCGAATCCGACAAAAAAAATTCGGTGAGGTTTTGCCAAAACGCGGTCGAACCCAAAACACGGCCGCGGAACCGAACCCAAAACCAAAACACAAAACCCGAAAAATTTCCGGCGCTCATCTCTAGTCTTTGGCCTCACAGAGGGCCAATCAGGGTTTCAGCTGTGTAAGTGTGTTATAGGGCTGCTAGTCTGATTAGTATGGGCAGACTGCCTGGGAAGGCTGCAGGATCTGTGTGGAAGAAACACGCTTTCTGGTACAAGTGAGCTATACAGTATTTACTGGAGAACTCTTTGTTTTGTTTAGTGACAGTTAGGAATATCCTGTGTTTAGTTAGTGTCGGACAGGCAAGGTATTTTCTTTTGGTGTTTGTTTTATTTTCTGTTTCAATAAAACTGGCCGGGGCCAGTTGTACCAGAAACTGGACTTGTGTTGTTCCTCAGCTGCTGCGTGCTGCCATATTCCCCAGGAAAAGGCACCTTGCACCCCTACAGTGTTACAACTTATATATATATATATATATATATATATATATATATATATATATAGTGTGCATGTGTTGGTGGGGATGGTTTGATTTTCTCTTTGGTGCATAGATAAAACATATGAAGAATAAGATGACGCATTTGTAAAGAAAGAGTTGGGATTTGCTAGGATAGACAACTGTCGTGGAAGTCAGTGAAGAAATTAGGCAGGCATGTATGGATTACAGCAAAATCTATAGTGCGCGTCATTTGGTGGACACACTGTCGACAGCACTAAGATTGTTTCCTAGTAGCAGCTGGCTTGTGAGCATTGGCGTTTCTATAATGGGTGCAATGTGTGGGTGCACATGGGCCCCTGGGACAAGGAGGGGCCTGAACCGCATACATTGCAAACATGTTTTAATACCATTCCAGAGTGCCGGGACCAGCGTTGCAGCCATGGCAAAAAGTCACAGCCAAAATAACCACTGTGGATACACAGTAATGAAATTAGTCTCCGGCACATGGCAAGCGCCATGTTTCCAGAAACCTGCGAATGAGCAGTAGACACTGACACAATGTCGGAGCCTACTGCACCGTGGAGAGAAGGGGGCCATCCTGGAGTCTGTATTGGACCCCCTCCTCTGTTAAAACACCCCTACTTGTGTCTACAGGCATTCCAAATCTCAGCCCTCAGGAAACACTAATACCCCTTTCACACCGCACAAATAACCTAGTATTGACCCAGTATATTGCCAGGTCGACACGGGTCTCTGTGCGTTGTGAAAGGGTCACTCCAGAAATCCCGGGTCGCCTGACACGATAATCTAACTTGTGTTATAAGGCAGTGGTTGCGTAATCACAGTGATCTATGGGGAAGAGTGCTGACTATTCCCTGGCATAAGTACACATGTGCTATAACCAGTGCTATATTTCAGCAAGAACCAGCAGGAACTCAGTTCCTCAACCTCTCATTAAATATGACATAATCAGGAACTGGGTCCTGTACCTCTTCTGGGCCAAAATGTATTTTCCATAACATAAGTTTTATTTTAAAGACAATTTTTCTAAAAGTAAATTCTTCTTTTCTAAAATCTATCTATTTATCATTATTTATATGGCGCACACATATTCCGCAGCGCTTTACAGAGAATATTTGCCCATTCACATCAGTCCCTGTCCCCAGTGGAGCTTACACTCTATATCCCCTATCACATGTACAAACAGACATCCACATTAATTTTTGTTGGAAGCCAACAAACCTACCAGTATATTTTTGGGATTGTGGGAGGAAACCCACGCAAGTACAGAGAGAATATACAAACTCCACGCAGTTAAGGCCATGGTGGGAATCGAACCCATGACCTCAGTGCGGTGAGGCAGTAATACTAACCATTACACCATCTGTTCTGCTCTAAATCAATTAATCTGTCTGTCTGTCTGTCTGTCATTAGCTCTATTTATGTATAACTTTTTTTAATAGCTCCATCCCCAAACCCGTAGTTCTTGAACCTATTTTTCCTGAAAAATAGTACTGGCTGTAACTTGTACAGTAGCTAACATACAATAGTATTCAGTATCCAGGCTTAGCAAAGCAATATGGTAACAGTTTGCAGCGATGCTTTTGCATTTAAGTAGTAACTACCGGCCAGTGCAGCTCCTGCGGCTGGCCGGGAGAATCTCCTCGCTGCCCAGGTCGCAGCGGCTGCGTGTGATGTCACACAGCCACCGAGGCCCGCTCCCCCAATGGTCTGGCCACGCCTGTGTTGGCCGGACCACGCCCCCCTAAATGGCAGCTTAACGCCGCCATCCAGCCCCCTCCTGGCCAGCGACCGCCTCAGCCTGTCAATCAGGCAGAGACGATCGCTCCAATACAACGACCTTTGGCCGCCCAGCATGACCCTAATTGTTACAAGAAAGTGCAAAGAATCAGTGTCGCTGATAGAGGGTAATTCTGACCTGATCGCTCGCTAGCGTATTTTGCAGCGCTGCGATCAGGTCAGAACTGCGCATGCGTATGCCCCGAAGTACACAGGCGCATCCCACGAGTACAAAGCTGATCTCCGCTCAGCGATGGGTTAGTGCGAAGGATCCATTCGCCTGTGCGCTCGCAAGTAGATTGACAGGAAGAAGGCGTTTGTGGGTGGCAACTGACTGTTTTTAGGGATTGGTCGGAAAAACGCAGGCGTGTCCAGGCGTTTGCAGGGCGGGTGTCTGACGTCAGTTCCAGGCTGAAGTGATCGCAGCGGCTGAGTAAGTCCTATGCTATTCAGAGACTGCACAAGGTTTTTTTGTACAGCTCGGCTACACATGCGATCGCACACTTGCAAAGCAAAAATACACTCCCCTATGGGCGGCGACTATGTGATCGCAGCAGTGCAAAAAAACCCTAGCGAGCGATCAGGTCTGAATTAGGCCCATAATCCAGTTCCAGTGCACATTGAGCAGACTGGGCACCACACTCTAAAAACATGTCACATACCGCCGTACATCTAGACTAAATGCATTATTGAGTTCCAACACAATGAACGCTATTACACAGGGCTTAAAGTTGTCCTGGAGAGATGGTGGAACTAATTTACCCCTCCACCTATCCCCCCCCCTTCCCCCATCCTCACATTAAGTGGAGCCAGGGTCACTGCTAGTGTTTTCAGCACCCCCCCTACCCCCGGCAAATTATAAATTAGTGACCTACTTCCCCTACTTTATAAACTGGCATTGATCTCCCAAAGAAGCAGCGTGGTCACACAATAGTATTACACCTCACAATAGCATAATCTTATTCACATTACACCACATGTAGTGCCCCTGATTCATACTGCACCACATAGTAATGCCCCTTATTATGGCTATGTCACTCATTAGTGTCCTTTATTCACATTGTGCTACACAATGGTACCCTTTTTATGCGTTATGCCACACAGTAGTGCCTCTTATACACAATTCCCACAGTAGTAGTGCTCCTTACACATAATGCCCACAGTTGTAATGCCCCTTATAAATAATGCCCACAGTTGTATTGCCCCTTACACATAGTAATGCCCCATACACATAATGCCCCCAGTAGTAGTGCCACTTATACACATAATGTCCACAGTTGTAATACCACTTAAATACTAAATGCCCACAGTAGTAGTACCACTTATATACAGAATGCCCACAGTAGTAGTGCACTAATACACATAATGCCCATAGTTGTAGTACCACTTATACACATAATGCCCACAGTAGTAGTACCGTTTATATTCAGAATGCCCACAGTAGTAGTGCCACTTATACACATAATTCCCACAGTATTAGTACTGCTTATATAGAGAATGTCCACGGTAGTAGTGCCACTTACATACATAATGCCCACAGTAGTAGTACCACTTATACACATAATGCCCACAGTAGTAGTACCGCTTTTATACAGAATGCCCAAAGTAGTAGTACCACTTATACACATAATGCCCATAGTAGTAGCATCGCTTATATACAGAATGACCACAATAGAAGTGCCCTTACAATAGAGACCACAGGAGTGCTGCTTATACACATTATGACCACAGTAGTGTGCTCCTTATACACATCTCTGCCTCTGTTATTCCAGCAGCTCACTGCCTGTGTCCCTCCAGCAGCTCTATGCCCTGTGTTTCTCCAGCAGCTTCCCCACCTCTCTTGTCCCACCAGCCCCCTTTCATCTTGTCTTCAAGATGCACAGAGCCTGCTCCTCTTCATGACTCTTTCTCACTTCAGCAGCGGTGACAGCATGACATCACATACACCGTGCGGGAAAAGGAAGCAACTGGGACCAGAGGAGGGGATTAATGCAGTCCAACAAATAGAGCGGGGTAAATTTACTAGGGTGGGAGTTTTTTTTAGAACTGGTGATGTTGCCCATAGCAACCAATCAGATTGTATTATCTTCCAGAAGCAGCTAGATAAATGTTAAGTAGAATCTGATTGGTTGCTCTGAGCAACATCACCAGTTCTAAAACACTCCCGCCTTGGTAAATGTATCCCTGCGTGTGTGAGAAGGGAACCAGGAGGGGTGGGCTGTAGATGGAGGAGGACAATGAAGCCACCAGGACCTGAGGAAGGGGGAGGTGGCTGCAGATAATCAGTAACACTATCGCCACCTGTATCATCGATTGACATAGGTGATGGGGTAGGTTTTTCTGTTGAATTACTGTGCAGGGCAATGGAGGAGGTGTAACTAGTACCCCCTATCATTACAGGTGGAGGAACCCAGTTCCACCTCGTCCCCCCCCCCCACACTTGAACCCCTGCTAGTACGTATGTATGTATGTATGTATGTATGTATGTATGTATGTATGCTTGTATTTTATGAAATTTAGACCTTAAGCTCCAAAGGGGCAGAGACTAAAATGAACGACAAATATTCTCTGCACAACACTGTGTAAATTGGAGGAGCTACAGTATGTTACTATACAACAATTGAAATTTTGGGGCATA
This sequence comes from Pseudophryne corroboree, assembly GCF_028390025.1. Taxonomy (NCBI): domain Eukaryota; kingdom Metazoa; phylum Chordata; class Amphibia; order Anura; family Myobatrachidae; genus Pseudophryne; species Pseudophryne corroboree. The sequence goes on from NC_086453.1 coordinate 36,627,393, forward strand.
TTTACTAAGTCGATTTTGGTCAATGTTTGGTTGGTTTTTTATTAATTTTGTGTTTAAGGGTTTAAATCACCCATTTACTAATAGATGATTTTTGACATCATTTAAAAAAAGTAAATAATCATCTATTAGTAAATGTGGAATTTAGGGGGAGATGTACTAAGCAGTGAAAAGAGTGTATATGGAATTCATTCAACATTGAAGTAACATTTATAATTTGCATACTATACAATTATACAGAGCTGATTGGTTGCCATGGGCAACTTCTCCACTGGCTCACTTCTCCACTCTTCTCACTGATTAGTACATTTCCCCATTACACCCTGAAAAACAAAATCGACCAAACATCAAACAAACATCAACCATAAATCAACCCGGATCGATTTTTAGTAAATATACCACTAAATATCACATTTACTACCATGTGATTTTTGACATATTTAAAAAAAAAAATTTTTTTTAAAGTAAATAAATAGTAAATGTGTGATTTACACCCTGAAACACAAAATTGATCAAACATCGACCCATCATAGCCCAAATATTTACCAACATCGACCCAAATCGACTGTTAGTAAACATACCCCTATGAGTTAAAATACATCCCACCATGAGTGGAATACATTTATATAGAAATGGTAAATCTGCTATTAGAAAGCTTACATGTGATTGTGGACAGAGGGTCTTATACAGTAAAGATAGCGGATGCTGCTAACCAGCTGAATTTGCTAACCTTTTGGTCACATGCTGGAAGCTGCCCAGTGCTGGGCAAGGCCACACAGCATGCTGATCGGTGCCTCCCCTCCTACAAGCAGAAATTACGATCGCTTCACAATTTCTGCTCGTCAGCAGAAACTAAAGACAACTCCTGCCGTCACAGCTTAGCTGCAGCCGCAGGAGTCCCGGCGCCATTTTACCTGTCGCGGCGGCTGCGCGTGACGTCACGCAGCCACCGTGACCACGCCCCTGACATGCCTCCATTCGTCTGCCTCCGCCCACTATTCGGGTCACCCCGCCCCACAACACTCGGTCTCCTCCCTGGAAACAGAACGTCGCCACCCACCCCCTCTCCGCCCCGCGACCGCCTCTGCCTGATTGACAGGCAGAGGCGATCGCTTTTTCTGTGGCTCCACCGCAGAAAGTGTGGGTGCATGCGCAGGACGGGCATTGCGCATGCGCCCACGGGGCCATCCTAAAAAACTCCGGTTGGATCGCGATTTGCGATCCAACCTGAATTAGCCCCAGAACTCATAGCGAACAGAGAAGTAAAATGTCAGTTGATAAAAACCGAGAGTAAATTGTTACAATAAGCAGAAGCAATTACTATTATCTACCCAATCTCCTAGATATATCGGTATGTAAATACATTCTACTGTAAGTGCTTATATTTTTGTCACCATGTGGAAGATACTCTTTTGCATTCCAAATACGGCCACCAGAGTAGTCTCTGAATCATTCCCATTGTTTAGACTGAGCACAGTATATGCAGATAGATATGTACTTTTGTAGAATGTTTTACAAACTTCCATATATACAATCACATTAATAGAAATGTTTTGTAAACTTCAAATTGTGTTTCATTTCCAAAATGTCAAAACGCTGATGTTTATTTTTCATTATGTTTCGCTTCTAATGATATTTGATTTTTTCTATTTTCTAATATGTACATTTTACACACGTTTTTATTTACAATGTTCCTGAAACACAGGTTACTCTAAAGCATTACTGAACAATTATATCCCTTTTCCACCTACAGCACGGGTCGCAGCCAGGAGCCTGACACGGCTGCGACCCGTGCTACAGCCTACTTTCCCACAGCGCTCACCAACCCGGCATATTGCCGGTTTGGTGACGCTGCTAGTGACGCGGCAGGGGCGGGGCTGGGAGATCACATGATCTCATAGCGCCGCCCTTCCATACACTGTGAACGCATCGACACGGCCAGAGCCGGCCCTAACCAATATGATGCCCTAGGCAAGATTTTGGCTGGTGCCCCCTAGCACCACCGCTGGTTCCGCCTCTGACATTGCACCTCTTTTCCAGCACCATCACCCCTCACCCATAACAGTCCTTATTTTTATGTTTGTACCCCCTATATTTTAAATAGGAACAGTTCGCACATTTGGCACACAGCCCAAAAAGGGGTGTGTTTTTGCTGGCAAGGGGCATGGCCACACAATAGTAACCCCAATTCCAATTACTCCACACAGTACTGCAACTTTTTTCACATTTGATCATACGATAGTGTCCATAATTCATATTACATCCCACAGTAGTATCACTTTACCTTATAAACGTTACTCCTAACAGTAGAGCCCCTTATTCACATTACATCACACTGAATTGCTCCTTATTCACATTACACCACACCCTATTGCTCTTTATTCACATTAGACGACACAGTACTGCCCTTTCTATACGCAACGACACATAGTTTCTTTTTAATGAAAATGCATCTTATTTGCATTACTATGTGGCTATGATGCACAAGCAGCTTCTGCTGATTAAAATGATATGCAGCATGCCTATATACTGTGTGAGACTGTGGCTGTATATGCATATGAATTGTAACACACAGAATATAGGCATGCTGCATATCATTTTAATCAGCAGAAGCTGCTGATGCCCCTAGGCATATCAAATGCCCTAGGCAATTGCCTAGTTTGCCTATGCCTATGGCCGGCTCTGGGACACGGCTACCGTTAACACTACACAGCTTGCCGGGTTGAACACGTGTTCAGCCCGGCAAGCTATCCAGGTATGATTCCCGGATCACTTGATCCGGGAATTTGCAGGGGCTGCCGTTTCCACTAGGAAAAAACATGGGTAAATGCGCGGCCTCGCGCATTTACCCGTGTTTTTAAAGCTAGTGGAAAAGGGGTATTATTTGCAATAGGTGTAAATACAGCAGGGTCCTCATTCGGTATCCGGTCTCTAAGTCGACCACACTTAGGTTGACAATGTCTAGTTCGACCACTATTGGTCAACAGTACTTTTTCTTCACTTTTTTAACTTTTTCATGTGATCCACGTGGACTACAATTGGGAACGGTAACCTTGCCTGAACCATGGCGAGCGAAGCGAGGGGACACGGTGCACTAACTGGGGTTCCCGGTCACTCTACGGAGAAAACGACACGAGAAAATAAAAATAAAATAAAAATAAAACCTTCTGTCATGTTGACCTAGAGTCCCTGTTGGCCTAGAAACCATGTCAACCTACCTATTGTTGACCAATAGTGGTCAACCTAGAAACTGTCGACCTAAGTTTGGTCGACCCTATGATCCACACCCCTTCATTCAGGTGTGGATGGAGTAGTTATCGCTTCAGCCCTGTATGGTGATGCAGCAGGAGGCGTCTATTACAAGTATTTAACCCAAAGTTGATCGGGGACCTGCACCTGTTAATAAAGCAATAATAAACCATTAAGAACAATTATGTATCATACATCCCTTGTATGTGGTTAATGAGAGTCCTTCCTCTGTTTCTTCATTTCTTTCCAATTGTCCAATTTCTTGATAAAATGTTCTCAGTTCCAAATAGCAAGTAAGGGAATAATTAAATAAGAAACAATGTGTAATATTGTTTGATATAAAGTCTTTTTAGTTAGCACTCCAAAATCCCACACGTCTCTAATGACTGGAGAATGAATAAAGACACATTTAACCAGGGGGATGCGCACCCCAACTCACACAGTGGAACCCCAAGTATGATGTTTGTAAAGGTATCTTTTTTTCCTCTCAATCACCCTTTGTGGCCTCCACTGAATAGATAAAATTGTGCATACCTAACTCACTTTAAAAAGTAAATAGGTGAAACACATAAAGGTATCTTTTTTTCCTCCTTTATACAGTGGTTCAATTTCAAATGTAATATGTATACCACACTCACGGATTTACTGGAGGATAAACTCCTATCTGGGCTTCTTTCTGTTCCACCGTAACTTTAAATATCCATTCCAATGGTGTAATGGGTGTGTTTCCACATCAATCCATAAAAAAAGTGCAATTGCATAGACCAGTCCACATATGCATCCAAAAAAAGGAATGTTTTATTCACAAAAACCCCATAGTTGGGGTATACATAACAAAAAGCAAAACAATACAAGCATAGAAAATCTTAAAAATAACGTCCATAAAAAATGAAGCAATATCCATCAGATAATATCCTAGGCCATCAACTAGGTAAATAATGGAAATAATTATCTTAGTTTCTGTGTCCTGGAACGCCAAAAAATGTCACAGTGCCCAAATGAGTGGCGACGCGTTTCGACTCAGCTGGAGCCTTCCTCAAGACATGAAATTAATTGGTTTATTATTGCTTTATTACCAGGTTTCATAGAATCCAACATCTTTCTCTCTCTCTCTCTCTCTCTCTCTCTCTCTATGTATATATATTTTATTTATTTATTTTTACACCTGGCCATGATACATTTAACCAGGGGCATAGCCAGAACTTTGTGGGCCCCATAGCAACATTTTGAAGGGGCTCCCGTCCCAATGCTTCTAGAGAGACACCTCTCTGCAGCAGTTGTTAATTTTTATGCCCTGGAATAGTGCCCTACATCATTTTCTGAACCACAGTAGAGCCTTATTTAATGTTAGTAGTAGTGCCCTAGTTTCTTTTATGAATTGCAGTAGTGCTTAAGTTCACCTTATGTCACACTTCAGAGCTGCCAGTACACATTATGCTGCATAGTACCCAGGGCCGTCTTTTCGTATGGGCTCAATGGGCTCTTGCCCAAGGGCCCCAGAAGTATAAGGGCCCTAGGCTGATAGCTGAGGGTCCCCTCTTTCCAGGGGTACCAGATTTTTGAAAATCGGCCCTAGGGAACCAGAGATATCCGAGTTCAAAGCAGTGGTCCCCATCCAAGCCTGTTAATTGCTATTACCATCAAGATATCTCAGGCTCTGTATGACTTAGAGTTTTTCTGAGGGTATACTCCAAAAGCTGTGACTCTTCCCTTTCGGTGGACACTAGCATCTTGTCTCTACTATGCCCAGAACCAGAGATATCAGCCTTCCAGCAGCTGCTCCCTGCTCCAGCTTCACACGCCTAATATGCAGTTTTGTATATTTGTTGGTGGATTGCTCTGGCTCCTGAACTCTGATCCCCAATTCCCCAGAACCTCCTGACAGGTGAGACACTAATTTTTTTTATCCCATGCAAAGCTAAGAAATATTTTTCCAGGAACTTGTAGAGATGAGCGGGTTCGGTTTCTCTGAATCCGAACCCGCCCGAACTTCATGTTTTTTTACACGGGTCCGAGCGACTCGGATCTTCCCGCCTTGCTCGGTTAACCCGAGCGCGCCCGAACGTCATCATCACGCTGTCGGATTCTCGCGAGGCTCGGATTCTATCGCGAGACTCGGATTCTATATAAGGAGCCGCGCGTCGCGGCCATTTTCACACGTGCATTGAGATTGATAGGGAGAGGACGTGGCTGGCGTCCTCTCCGTTTAGAAATTAAAATAGATAGGAGAGTAAGAGTGAGACACTTCATTTACTTACTGGAGCTTAGGAGGAGTTATACTAGTGACTGATGACCAGTGACCTGACCACCAGTGCAGTTTTATAATTTATTATTATTTAATAATCCGTTCTGTTCTTGTTCTCTGCCTGAAAAAAACGATACACAGTGACTCAGTCACACTCACATACCATATCTGTGCTCAGCCCAGTGTGCTGCATCATCTATGTATAATATCTGACTGTGCTCACACAGCTTAATTGTGGGGGAGACTGGGGAGCAGTTATAGGTTATAGCAGGAGCCAGGAGTACATATTAAACAGTGCACACTTTTGCTGCCAGAGTGCCACTGCCAGTGTGACTGACCACTGACCACTGTGACCAGTGACCTGACCACACTGACCACCAGTATAGTATATTGTGATTGAATGTCTGCCTGAAAAAGTACACTCGTCGTGTGACTTGTGTGGTGTTTTTTTATTCTATAAAAATTAAAAAACTCATTCTGCTGACAGACAGTGTCCAGCAGGTCCGTCATTATATAATATATACCTGTCCGGCTGCAGTAGTGATATATATATATTTTTTATATCATTATTTATCATCCAGTCTATACTAGCAGCAGACACAGTACGGTAGTTCACGGCTGTAGCTACCTCTGTGTCGGCACTCGGCAGTCCATCCATAATTGTATACCACCTACCCGTGGTTTTTTTTTTCTTTCTTCTTTATACATACTACATCTCATTATCATCCAGTCTATATTAGCAGCAGACACAGTACAGTACGGTAGTCCACGGCTGTAGCTACCTCTGTGTCGGCACTCGGCAGTCCATCCATAATTGTATACCACCTACCCGTGGTTTTTTTTTCCTTTCTTCTTTATACATACTACATCTCATTATCATCCAGTCTATATTAGCAGCAGACACAGTACAGTACGGTAGTCCACGGCTGTAGCTACCTCTGTGTCGGCACTCGGCAGTCCATCCATAATTGTATACCACCTACCCGTGGTTTTTTTTTTTTTCTTTCTTCTTTATACATACTACATCTCATTATCATCCAGTCCATATTAGCAGCAGACACAGTACAGTACGGTAGTCCACGGCTGTAGCTATCTCTGTGTCGGCACTCGGCAGTCCATCCATAATTGTATACCACCTACCCGTGGTTTTTTTTTCTTTCTTCTTTATACATACTACATCTCATTATCAACCAGTCTATATTAGCAGCAGACACAGTACAGTACGGTAGTCCACGGCTGTAGCTACCTCTGTGTCGGCACTCGGCAGTCCATCCATAATTGTATACCACCTACCCGTGGTTTTTTTTTTCTTTCTTCTTTATACATACTACATCTCATTATCAACCAGTCTATATTAGCAGCAGACACAGTACGGTAGTTCACGGCTGTAGCTACCTCTGTGTCGGCACTCGGCAGTCCATCCATAATTGTATACCACCTACCCGTGTTTTTTTTTTCTTTCCTCTTTATACATACTACATCTCATTATCAACCAGTCTATATTAGCAGCAGACACAGTACGGTAGTTCACGGCTGTAGCTACCTCTGTGTCGGCACTCGGCAGTCCATCCATAATTGTATACCACCTACCCGTGGTTTTTTTTTTCTTTCTTCTTTACACATACTACATCTCATTATCATCCAGTCTATATTAGCAGCAGACACAGTACGGTACGGTAGTCCACGGCTGTAGCTACCTCTGTGTCGGCACTCGGCAGTCCATCCATAATTGTATACCACCTACCCGTGGTTTTTTTTTTCTTTCTTCTTTATACATACTACATCTCATTATCATCCAGTCTATATTAGCAGCAGACACAGTACAGTACGGTAGTCCACGGCTGTAGCTACCTCTGTGTCGGCACTCGGCAGTCCATCCATAATTGTATACCACCTACCCGTGGTTTTTTTTTTCTTTCTTCTTTATACATACTACATCTCATTATCAACCAGTCTATATTAGCAGCAGACACAGTACAGTACGGTAGTCCACGGCTGTAGCTACCTCTGTGTCGGCACTCGGCAGTCCATCCATAATTGTATTCTAGTATCCATCCATCTCCATTGTTTACCTGAGGTGCCTTTTAGTTGTGCCTATTAAAATATGGAGAACAAAAATGTTGAGGTTCCAAAATTAGGGAAAGATCAAGATCCACTTCCACCTCGTGCTGAAGCTGCTGCCACTAGTCATGGCCGAGACGATGAAATGCCAGCAACGTCGTCTGCCAAGGCCGATGCCCAATGTCATAGTACAGAGCATGTCAAATCCAAAACACAAAATATCAGTAAAAAAAGGACTCCAAAACCTAATATAAAATTGTCGGAGGAGAAGCGTAAACTTGCCAATATGCCATTTACCACACGGAGTGGCAAGGAACGGCTGAGGCCCTGGCCTATGTTCATGGCTAGTGGTTCAGCTTCACATGAGGATGGAAGCACTCAGCCTCTCACTAGAAAACTGAAAAGACTCAAGCTGGCAAAAGCACCGCAAAGAACTGTGCGTTCTTCGAAATCCCAAATCCACAAGGAGAGTCCAATTGTGTCGGTTGCGATGCCTGACCTTCCCAACACTGGACGTGAAGAGCATGCGCCTTCCACCATTTGCACGCCCCCTGCAAGTGCTGGAAGGAGCACCAGCAGTCCAGTTCCTGATAGTCAGATTGAAGATGTCAGTGTTGAAGTACACCAGGATGAGGAGGATATGGGTGTTGCTGGCGCTGGGGAGGAAATTGACCAGGAGGATTCTGATGGTGAGGTGGTTTGTTTAAGTCAGGCACCCGGGGAGACACCTGTTGTCCGTGGGAGGAATATGGCCACTGACATGCCTGGTGAAAATACCAAAAAAAATCAGCTCTTCGGTGTGGAAGTATTTCAACAGAAATGCGGACAACAGGTGTCAAGCCGTGTGTTGCCTTTGTCAAGCTGTAATAAGTAGGGGTAAGGACGTTAACCACCTCGGAACATCCTCCCTTATACGTCACCTGCAGCGCATTCATAATAAGTCAGTGACAAGTTCAAAAACTTTGGGCGACAGCGGAAGCAGTCCACTGACCAGTAAATCCCTTCCTCTTGTAACCAAGCTCACGCTAACCACCCCACCAACTCCCTCAGTGTCAATTTCCTCCTTCCCCAGGAATGCCAATAGTCCTGCAGGCCATGTCACTGGCAATTCTGACGAGTCCTCTCCTGCCTGGGATTCCTCCGATGCATCCTTGCGTGTAACGCCTACTGCTGCTGGCGCTGCTGTTGTTGCTGCTGGGAGTCGATGGTCATCCCAGAGGGGAAGTCGTAAGCCCACTTGTACTACTTCCAGTAAGCAATTGACTGTTCAACAGTCCTTTGCGAGGAAGATGAAATATCACAGCAGTCATCCTGCTGCAAAGCGGATAACTGAGGCCTTGACAACTATGTTGGTGTTAGACGTGCGTCCGGTATCCGCCGTTAGTTCACAGGGAACTAGACAATTTATTGAGGCAGTGTGCCCCCGTTACCAAATACCATCTAGGTTCCACTTCTCTAGGCAGGCGATACCGAGAATGTACACGGACGTCAGAAAAAGACTCACAAGTGTCCTAAAAAATGCAGTTGTACCCAATGTCCACTTAACCACGGACATGTGGACAAGTGGACCAGGGCAGGGTCAGGACTATATGACTGTGACAGCCCACTGGGTAGATGTATGGACTCCCGCCGCAAGAACAGCAGCGGCGGCACCAGTAGCAGCATCTCGCAACTCTTTCCTAGGCAGGCTACGCTTTGTATCACCGGTTTCCAGAATACGCACACAGCTGAAAACCTCTTACGGCAGCTGAGGAAGATCATCGCGGAATGGCTTACCCCAATTGGACTCTCCTGTGGATTTGTGGCATCGGACAACACCAGCAATATTGTGTGTGCATTAAATATGGGCAAATTCCAGCACGTCCCATGTTTTGCACATACCTTGAATTTGGTGGTGCAGAATTTTTTAAAAAACGACAGGGGCGTGCAAGAGATGCTGTCGGTGGCCAGAAGAATTGCGGGACACTTTCGGCGTACAGGCACCACGTACAGAAGACTGGAGCACCACCAAAAACTACTGAACCTGCCCTGCCATCATCTGAAGCAAGAAGTGGTAACGAGGTGGAATTCAACCCTCTATATGCTTCAGAGGTTGGAGGAGCAGCAAAAGGCCATTCAAGCCTATACAATTGAGCACGATATAGGAGGTGGAATGCACCTGTCTCAAGCGCAGTGGAGAATGATTTCAACGTTGTGCAAGGTTCTGATGCCCTTTGAACTTGCCACACGTGAAGTCAGTTCAGACACTGCCAGCCTGAGTCAGGTCATTCCCCTCATCAGGCTTTTGCAGAAGAAGCTGGAGACATTGAAGGAGGAGCTAACACGGAGCGATTCCGCTAGGCATGTGGGACTTGTGGATGGAGCCCTTAATTCGCTTAACAAGGATTCACGGGTGGTCAATCTGTTGAAATCAGAGCACTACATTTTGGCCACCGTGCTCGATCCTAGATTTAAAGCCTACCTTGGATCTCTCTTTCCGGCAGACACAAGTCTGCTGGGGTTGAAAGACCTGCTGGTGAGAAAATTATCAAGTCAAGCGGAACGCGACCTGTCAACATCTCCTCCTTCACATTCTCCCGCAACTGGGGGTGCGAGGAAAAGGCTCAGAATTCCGAGCCCACCCGCTGGCGGTGATGCAGGGCAGTCTGGAGCGACTGCTGATGCTGACATCTGGTCCGGACTGAAGGACCTGACAACGATTACGGACATGTCGTCTACTGTCACTGCATATGATTCTCTCAACATTGAAAGAATGGTGGAGGATTATATGAGTGACCGCATCCAAGTAGGCACGTCACACAGTCCGTACTTATACTGGCAGGAAAAAGAGGCAATTTGGAGGCCCTTGCACAAACTGGCTTTATTCTACCTAAGTTACCCTCCCACAAGTGTGTACTCCGAAAGAGTGTTTAGTGCCGCCGCTCACCTTGTCAGCAATCGGCGTACGAGGTTACATCCAGAAAATGTGGAGAAGATGATGTTCATTAAAATGAATTATAATCAATTCCTCCGCGGAGACATTGACCAGCAGCAATTGCCTCCACAAAGTACACAGGGAGCTGAGATGGTGGATTCCAGTGGGGACGAATTGATAATCTGTGAGGAGGGGGATGTACACGGTGATATATCGGAGGATGATGATGAGGTGGACATCTTGCCTCTGTAGAGCCAGTTTGTGCAAGGAGAGATTAATTGCTTCTTTTTTGGTGGGGGTCCAAACCAACCCGTCATATCAGTCATAGTCGTGTGGCAGACCCTGTCACTGAAATGATGGGTTGGTTAAAGTGTGCATGTCCTGTTTATACAACATAAGGGTGGGTGGGAGGGCCCAAGGACAATTCCATCTTGCACCTCTTTTTTCTTTAATTTTTCTTTGCGTCATGTGCTGTTTGGGGAGGGTTTTTTGGAAGGGACATCCTGCGTGACACTGCAGTGACACTCCTAGATGGGCCCGGTGTTTGTGTCGGCCACTAGGGTCGCTTATCTTACTCACACAGCTACCTCATTGCGCCTCTTTTTTTCTTTGCGTCATGTGCTGTTTGGGGAGGGTTTTTTGGAAGGGACATCCTGCGTGACACTGCAGTGCCACTCCTAGATGGGCCCGGTGTTTGTGTCGGCCACTAGGGTCGCTTATCTTACTCACACAGCTACCTCATTGCGCCTCTTTTTTTCTTTGCGTCATGTGCTGTTTGGGGAGGGTTTTTTGGAAGGGACATCCCGCGTGACACTGCAGTGCCACTCCTAGATGGGCCCGGTGTTTGTGTCGGCCACTAGGGTCGCTTATCTTACTCACACAGCTACCTCATTGCGCCTCTTTTTTTCTTTGCGTCATGTGCTGTTTGGGGAGGGTTTTTTGGAAGGGACATCCTGCGTGACACTGCAGTGACACTCCTAGATGGGCCCGGTGTTTGTGTCGGCCACTAGGGTCGCTTATCTTACTCACACAGCTACCTCATTGCGCCTCTTTTTTTCTTTGCGTCATGTGCTGTTTGGGGAGGGTTTTTTGGAAGGGACATCCTGCGTGACACTGCAGTGCCACTCCTAGATGGGCCAGGTGTTTGTGTCGGCCACTAGGGTCGCTTAGCTTAGTCATCCAGCGACCTCGGTGCAAATTTTAGGACTAAAAATAATATTGTGAGGTGTGAGGTATTCAGAATAGACTGAAAATGAGTGGAAATGATGGTTTTTGAGGTTAATAATACTTTGGGATCAAAATGACCCCCAAATTCTATGATTTAAGCTGTTTTTTAGGTTTTTTGGAAAAAAACACCCGAATCCAAAACACACCCGAATCCGACAAAAAAAATTCGGTTAGGTTTTGCCAAAACGCGGTCGAACCCAAAACACGGCCGCGGAACCGAACCCAAAACCAAAACACAAAACCCGAAAAATTTCCGGCGCTCATCTCTAGGAACTTGACATAACTGCAATCAAGCAAGCTGCCCTCCCACCAGAAAATGATGAAAATGAAGCCCACTCCACTATCGACCCCTCCCTTACATATTAAACACCCTAGACCACCCTGGAAGTCATGTACCGGGGCCCCTTCATTCAGCCCAATGCCATATTCTACAGTTTAGTGATCTCCCTCCCGCCCCATCTGTGCAGTAAAGGAGTAATTAGCAGAAATTACTGCTCCAGTTCCTACATGCTGAGCGGAAGCTAGAACACCCCCTACTGCCCATGGGATATCAAAGCTGCCGTTGATAGCACCCCCATCCATGGAGGATGGGTAGGGGCCCCAGTGTATTGCTGTGCCCAGGGGCCCACACTGCTGTTAAGACGGCCCTGATAGTACCCCCAATTCACATTATGATATATAGTGCTCCCCGTTCATATTGTGCCTCATTACAGTGCCCCAGGTCATATTATATAACATTAAAATGCCCTCCTGTTCATTTTATACAGCACTACAATGAGCAGGTGCAGGGGCATACCTAGATATAAGGTCCCAAGGAAAAAGTTTAAAAGAAAACGTGTACGTATCACCCAATGACAAAAAATGTATATAACACATGTAACTGTGAAAGGGAAGGTAGCCCCTCTCAGCTCTGTGCCCCATAGCAGCTGCTCTCCCTGCACCTATGGTAGCTACACCGTGTATATAACAGATGTAACAGGGAAGGTGGGCCGCTCTCAGCTCTGGGCCCCATAGCAGCTGCACTCCCTGCACCTATGGTAGCTACGCCCCTGTATATGGGTGGTCATTCCGAGTTGTTCGCTCGTAATTTTCTTCGCATCGCAGCGATTTTCCGCTAATTGCCCATGCGCAATGTTCGCACTGCGACTGCGCCAAGTAAATTTGCTATGAAGTTTGGTATTTTACTCACGGCATTACAAGGTTTTTTCTTCGTTCTGGTGATCGTAATGTGATTGACAGGAAGTGTGTGTTTCTGGGCGGAAACTGGCCGTTTTATGGGTGTGTGTGAAAAAACGCTACCGTTTCTGGGAAAAACGCGGGAGTGGCTGGAGAAACAGGGGAGTGTCTGGGCGAACGCTGGGAGTGTTTGTGACGTCAAACCAGGAACAAAACTGACTGAACTGATCGCAGTGTAGGAGTACGTCTCGAGCTACTCAGAAACTGCTAAGAAATTTCTATTCGCAATTTTGAGAATCTTTCGTTCGCAATTTTGCTAAGCTAAGATTCACTCCCAGAGGGCGGCGGCTTAGCGTGTGCAATGCTGCTAAAAGCAGCTTGCGAGCGAACAACTCGGAATGAGGGCCATAACACATGTAACTGTAACAGGGAAGGGGGCCCCTTTCAGCTCTGGACCCCATAGCAGCTGCACGCCCTGCACCTATGGTAGCTACGCCCCTACATTTAACTGAGTTTCAGTATCTTATGTGACTTATTTATTCCTTGGACGATTAGCTTACCAAACTGAATGCCCAGCTCTTTTCTTCTCTTTTTCACTAGGAATTGTGTTATTTTTATGTCTAAAAACAATATTGACATAATTTCCATCCAGAATTCTGTAATTTAAGGAACATTACCTCATTGTGTAAGTTAGGACTAAAATACCTCTACAATAACACAATGTACCTCTCCGGTAACACAATGCACCATTGACACTAGCAGAGTTCTCAGGTGAGTTACATGAAGGTGAGTTACTGTTCATGAACCTTTTTAACTCGTTTACTGCCAAAGCACACAACTTAAAGTAGACCTTATGTGAAGGTCTATAGGGCCAGATGTACTACTAAGCCTTGAAAAGTAAAAAAAAATCACAGTGATAAAGTACCAACAAACCAGCTCCTAACTGTCATTTTTCAAACCCAGCCTGTAATATGACAGTTATTAGCTGATTGGCTAGTACTTTATCACTGTGCAATTTATCAATTTTCAGTGCTTGGTACATCTCCCACTCTTTACTGAGATTTCTCTAACATCCTTGAGGATGCTGAGACTCCGTAAGGACCATGGGGAATAGACGGGCTCCGCAGGAGATAGGGCACTTTAAGAAAGCTTTGGATTCTGGGTGTGCACTGGCTTCTCCCTCTATGTCCCTCCTCCAGACCTCAGTTTTACACTGTGCCCAGAACGAGATGGGTGCACTGCAGGGAGCTCCCTGAGTTCTCTGCCTAGAAAGCATTTTTGTTTGGATTTTTTCTGTATTTTTACAGGGAGCACTGCTGGCAACAGGCTCCCTGCATCGAGGGACTGAGGAGAGAGGGGCAGACCTTCTTGTCTAAGATAGGCTCTGCTTCCTCGGCTACTGGACACCATTAGCTCCAGAGGGGGTGAACACAGGTTCTTACTGGGCATCCACCCCCAGAGCCGCGCCGCCGTTCTCCTCACAGAGCCAGAAGAAACGAAGTCAGAAGGCGTCTCAGGCGGCAGAAGCCTTCAGAGCTTCACTGAGGTAACGCACAGCACCGCAGCTGTGCGTCATTGCTCCCATACACCTCACATACTCCGGTCACTGTAAGGGTGCAGGGCGCAGGGGGGGGGGGGGTGCGCCCTGGGCAGCAATATAAACACCTCTCTTATGGCAAAAAGTATATATACATGTACAGGTGGGCACTATACATGTATATAAAAGAGCCCCCGCCATATTTTAGTAAGTTTGAGCGGGACAGAAGCCCGCCGCTGAGGCTCTCATATGGCCTCAGGCTTATGCAGCCTTCAGCTAATCTAAAAGATGTTTTGCATATCACTGATGACTCATCTGTCCCTGACACGAGGGTACACATGTTTAAGGGGAAGAAAGCTGAGGTAAATTTCCCTCCTCTCATGTAGGAAAAGAGCGGGAATCTCCAGACAAGAAGCTGCAGCTTCCCAATAAGAGTTCTCAGGGCGTATCCTTTCCCTAATGGGGCCAGGATAAGATGGGAATCTCCCCTAGGGTGTACAAGGCATTGACACGTTTACCCAAAAAGGTAGAGCTGACTTAACAGCTATACTCAGGGATCCTGCAGATAGCATGCAGTAAAAGTACTTTGAAGCCCATTTACACACATTCTGGTACACTACTCAGACCGGCGATTGTGTCGGCATGGGTTTATAGCACTGTAGCAGCGTGGACAGATACCTTATCAGCGGAGGTTGAAACCCTAGATAAGGATGCTATATTATTGTCCCTAGTATATATATATATATATATATATATATATATATATATATATATATATTTATATGTAAAAGATGTTGTCTTATGTATATATATATATATATATATAAATATAAGACATGCCCAAAGAGACGTTAGTCTACTGGGTTCTAGAGTCAACGCTATGTCGATTTCTGCTAGACTTGTCCTGTGGAACATGCAATGGACCGGTGATGCCGACTAAAAGAGGCATATGGAGGGTTTACCTCACAAGGCTGAGGAATTGTGTGGAGAAGGGCTCTCGGACCTGGTCTCCACAGCTATAGCTGGTAATTCTGATCTTTTGCCTTATATTCCCTCACAGTCTAAGAAAGCACGACATTATCAAATGCAGTCCTTTCGGTCGCAGAATAACAAGAAAGTATGAAGAGCGTCCTTTCTCACCAGAGGTAGGGCACGGGGCACAGCTAGTTCCCAGGAACAGAAGTCCTCCCCGGCCTCTACTACAGCCACCGCAGGATGCGGTAACTCCGCTAAGGGAGTCCGTCCCAGGGGGAGCACGTCTTCGACTCTTCAGCCACATCTGAGTTCACTCACAGGTGGATCCCGGGGCAATAAAAATTGTTCTCAGGGTTACAAAGGAATTCGAAAGGTGCCTCCTCGCCGGTTTTTCCTTATCGGACCTACCGGCTTCTCCCCCAGAAGGGGAGTTATATTAAATACAATTCACACATTGTATCTCCAACAGGTGGTGCTCAAGGTTCCCCTCCTGCAACAAGGAAGGGGCTATTACTCAACCTTGACTGTAGTCCCGAATACGTACGGTTCGGTCAGACCTATTTAAAATTAAAACCTCTGAACCTATACTAGAAAAGGTTCAAAATTTAAAGTGGAATCGCTCAGAGCGATCATGGCAAGCCTGGAAAGGGGGGATTTGATGGTGTATCTAGACATAAAGGCTGCATACCTTCATGTTCCCATTTATCCACCCCATCAGGCGTACCTGAGAATTGCGGTACAGTATTGTCATTACCAATTTCAGGGTAATTGGCGGAAATGATGGTGCTCCTACGCAAGCAAGGAGTCACAGTTATCCCATACTAGGACGATATCCTATAAGGTGAGATCAAAAGAGCAGTTGTTGAACAGCATGTCACTTTCGCTGAAGGTGTCACAGCAACACTGCTAGTTTCTCCATATCCCGAAGTCACAGTTGGTTCCTATGACTAGTCTGCCCTTCTTGGGTATGATTCTGGATACGGACCAGAAAGGGGTTTACCTTCAGATAGAGAAGGCCCAGGAACTCATGACTCTGGTCAGGAACTTTTTGAAACCAAGACAGGTGTCGGCATCGCTGCACCCGAGTCCGGGGAAAATCATTCCCTTCGGCAGGTTCCATGCGAGGTCTTTCAAATGGGACCTACTGGACAAGTGGTCCGGGTCACATCTACAGATTCATCAGTTGATCACCCTCTCCTCCAGGGCCAGGGTATCTCTCCTGTGGTGGCTGCAGGATGCTCACCTTCTATAGGGCCGCAGGTTCGGCATTCAGGACTGGATCCTGGTGACCACAGACGCGAGCCTCCGAGGTTGGGGAGCAGTCACACAGGGAAAAATAAAATGTCCAAGGTCTTTGGTCAAGTCAAGAGACTTGTCTTCACTTCTTGGAACTAAGGGCCATATACAACGCCCTACGTCAGGCGGAGACCCTACTTGGCAACCAACCGGTTCTGATCCAGTCAGACAACGTCACCGCAGGCGGCATAAGGAGCAGAGTGGCGATGGCGGAAGCCACCAGAATTCTTTGCTGGGCGGAGAATCATGTAAGCGCACTGTCAGCAGTGTTCATTCCGGGAGTGGACGACTGGGAAGCAGACTTCTTCAGCGGACACGACCTACGTCCTGGAGAGTGGGGACTTCATCAGGAAGTCTTAGCACAGATTGCAAGTCGGTGGAGACTGCCACTGATAGACATGATGGCGTCCCGCCTCAACACAAAGCCGCAGAGTTATTGCGCCAGGTCAGGAGACCCTCAGGCAGTAAGCTGTGGACGCCCTAGTGACACCGTGGGTGTTGCGGTCCTCTTCCTCTCATACTCCTCTTCCTCTCATACCCATGGTGTTGAGGATAATAAGAAAAAGAGGAGTGAGACCAATTCTCATTGTTCCAGATTGGACACGGAGGACCTGGTATCCAGATCTGCAGGAAATGCTCACAGAGAATCCGTGGCCTCTTCCTCTAAGACAGGACCTGCTGCTGCAGCAGGGGCCCTGTCTGTTCCCAGACTTACCGCGGCTGCGTTTAACGGCATGGCGGTTCAACGCAGGATCCTAGCGGTAATGGGTATTCCGGAGGAGGTCATTCCTACCCTAATTAAGGCTAGGAAGGAAGTGACATTGAAACATTATCACCGAATATGGCGAAAATATGTTTCCTGATGTGAGGCCAGGAATGCTCCTACGGAGGAATTCCTTTTGGGCCGTCTGCTTCACTTCCTTCAAACTGGAGTGAACTTGGGCCTGAAATTAGGATCGATAAAAAGAATTGGCTTCTCTTCCTGAAGTACAAACATTTGTGTAGGGAGTACTGCATTTTTAGCCTCCTTTTGTACCGCCGGTGGCGCCTTGGGACCTTAACGTGGTGTTACGGTTCCTTAAGTCTCATTGGTTTGAACCACTTAAGTCAGTGGTGTTGAAATATTTCACCTGGAAGGTGGTCATGTTGTTAGCCTTGGCTTCGGCTAGGCGAGTTTCGGAATTGGAGGCTTTTATCACTAAAAGCCCTATCTGATTGTCCATATGGATAGAGCGAAATTGCGGACCCGTCCTCAATTCCTGCCAAAGGTGGGCTCATCCTTTCATATGAACCAACCTATTGTCGTGCCTGTGGCTACGCGTGACTTGGAGGATTCCGAGTCCCTTGATTTGGTCAGGGCTTTGAAAATTTACGTGGCCAGAACGGCTAGGATCTGCAAAACAGAAGCACTGTTTGTCCTGTATACAGCCAACAAGGTTGGCGGTCCTGCTTCAAAGCAGACTATTGCTCGCTGGATCTGTAACACGAATCAGCTGGCGCATTCTACGGCAGGATTGCCGTTACCTAAATCGGTTTAGGCCCATTCCACTAGGAAGGTGGGCTCTTCTTGGGCGGCTGCCCGAGGGGTCTCGGCGCTATAGCTGTGCCGAGCTGCTACTTGGTCGGGGTCAAATACCTTTGCAAAGTTCTGTAAGTTTGATACCCTGGCTGAGGAGGACCTCCTGTTTGCTCAATTCGGTGCTGCAGAGTCATCCGCACTCTCCCGCCCGTTTGGGAGCGTTAGTATAATCCCCATGGTCCTTACGGAGTCCCAGCATCCTCAAGGACGTTAGAGAAAATAAGATTTTACTTACCTGTAAATCTATTTCTCGTATTCTGTAGAGGATGCTGGGCGCCCATCCCAAGTGCGGACTTCTTCTGCAAGACTTGTATATAGTTATTGCTTACATAAGGGTTATGTTATAGTTTATCGGTTGAACCGAGGCTATGTTGTTGTTCATACTGTTAACTGGGTAGTTTATCACAAGTTATACGGTGTGATTGGTGTGGCTGGTATGGATCTCGCCCTTAGATTTACAAAAATCCTTCCTCGTACTGTCCATCTTCTCTGGGCACAGTTTCCCTAACTGGGGTCTGGAGGAGGGGCATAGAGGGAGGAGCCAGTGCACACCCAGAATCCAAAGCTTTCTTAAAATGCCCTATCTCCTGCGGAGCCCGTCTATTCCCCATGGTCCTTACGGAGTCCCAGCATCCTTTACGGACTACGAGAAATAGATTTACCGGTAAGTAAAATCTTATTATATTTTTTATCAGCTTTGTGCATTTATAGTGTTTATTCTAGCACCCTGCACCTTTCAAAATATGTGCAGTTCCTCTTTTCTGCCTGGGGTGTCACTCTCTGCTCTGGTGCTTCTCAGCACATTCTGGTCTGTATTTCAGTGCTCAGATACATACCAGAGTGTTCTGAGAAGCACCAGAGCAGAGAGCAACACCCCAGGCAGGAAATAAGAACTGCATGGATTTTGAAAGGTGCAGGGTGCTAGAATGAACACTACATTTATGTGCTTATATTCTGTGTTTACAGCTTATCGTGTCTCCATCTGTGCCGGGGGGGGGCGCTCGCCCAGGTGCGCCTTTCACAGTATCCGGGATGCGCGTGCGTGTGAGATGCACACACGCCCCATTCACTGCAATGGGAGCGTCTCTATGCACTCCTGTGGTGTGGCTAGGCGCCGGATCGCCTAGCCGCGCCGGGAGTGCACGTTTGGGATGGAGCCGCTTCAGATGAGCGCGGCTCCATCTGTATGTTATGACTGACGTTTTTTACTGACAACGTACTACAATGTTACTGTTTATATCTATGTAATTGTATAATGTATCGGGCAATGCAATGTAAATGCTAAAGGAAAAAGGAAGTCATTGTAAATACTCTGATGAGAACAAAATACACTTGGTTGGTGGGCGCTATTTGTAATGTCAAAAAAAAGTTAAGATTTTACAAACATCTATATTTTAGGTTTGAACAGTTTTTGTTTCATTCAGTGTCAGTAAATTTATACCCTCCTCACATCGCAAATGACGGGTCCCACTGGGTAATTGGAAACGGGTACTTACCGGGTGGAACCCGGAATTTGACCCTACAGACTGCCTTCCCGACCCAACATATTGCCAGGTCGGGTTGCTATACAGGGGCGAAGACTGACGCGTCATTGGGGGAGGGGGCGTCATTGGGGGATCATTCTGAGTTGATCGCTAGCTGCATTTGTTCGCAGCGCAGCGATCAGACTAAAAATCGGCAATTCTGCGCATGCGTGCGCAGCGCAATGCGCACGCAGCGCAATGCGCACGCACGACGTACAAGCACAACGAACGATGCAGTTTTGCACAGGCTCTAGCGATGCATTTCAGTCGCACTGGTGGCCGCAGAGTGATTGACAGGAAGTGGGCGTTTCTGGGTGTCAACTGACCGTTTTCAGGGAGTGTTCGGAAAAACGCGGGCATGCCAGGGAAAATGCAGGCATGGCTGGGCGAACGCTGGGCGGGTGTGTGACGTCAAATCTGGAACTGAATAGTCTGAAGTGATCGCAAGCGCTGAGTAGGTTTTGAGCTACTCTGAAACTACATTAAATTTTTTGCAGGCGCTCTGCGATACAACCGTTCGCACTTCTGCTAAGCTAAAATACATTCCCAGTGGGCGGCGGCGGCATAGCGTTTGTGCGGCTGCTAAAAACTGCTAACGAGCGATCAATTCCGAATGAGGGCCAATATGCGAGTATCATACTACGGGTTAGGGTTAGGAAAGAGGGAGGGGGTGGAGGAGGGCCCAGGGGGTGGGGGGGGGGAGGGGGTTAGGAAATAGGGTGGTTAGGGTTAGGCACTAGGGGGGTGGTTATCCGTAGCTGCCACCTCCCAAGGATTAGGGGAGGGGAGTGTAAAATACCCCATCAGCAGTTAGGCCCTGGGCTAGATGCATCATCGCTTGGAGAGTGATAAAATGGAGAAAGAAAAAATGCCAGCCAATCAGCTCCTAACTGCTATGTCACATGCTGTGTTTGAAAAATGTCAGTTAGGAGCTGATTGGCTGGTACTTTTTCACTCTCCTTTTTATCACTTTCAAAGCGATGATGCATCTGGCCATTATCTTTAGTGTTGGAATGCCGGTGTTGGCCATTTGACCGCCGACATCCCGATTGCCGGTATTAAATACAGAACCCTCTGTCAGTGTAGCTTCAATATGATGCATGTGTTAATATCAGATGTTTAGATCTCATCATGGGATAAGTGGTTCTATGTTCTTCTTAGTGGATCAGGGTAGTGTTATCTGTGTCATCAGTAGGTTCTTATGTTTATATCACCAGGGTCCATGAAGATTCATTCTGAGTGGCAAAATTACTAAGAAAAAATTGATTTTTTTTTGGATAAAGGTGTAAAATATACCCCAAAATCGATGGTGGATCGGACCTTTGATGTCACATTCCAGAATTTTGGGGAGATCAACTTTGATGTTGACAGTTCCGTGGGGACATGAAAGAGATAATAAGGTTGATAGTGGCAATGCGTAGTACGTTCCAGCATATGATGGGATATATAGGTGTTTTTTTTAAATGTGGTGCAAATGGCGTATCGTACTGAAAAAATTTATTAAACAGTATTCGTTCTCACAAAGTCCCCCCATCTGAACCCTCTCGGCAAACTACCTATGTGCTGAACTCTTGGGTTCAATTTCTATGATGGCCCTGTTTGTGTGGAGTTTGTAAGTTTTCCCTCGGGTTTAAGTGGGTTTCCTTGAAGTACTCCGGTTTCCTCCAACAATACAAAAACATACTGGCAGGTTAATTGGATTCTGACAAACAATTTAACCTTATTTGTGTGTCCATTTGATAGGGAATTAGGATTGTACGCTGCACTGGGGCAGGGACTGATATAAATTTCCAAATATTCTCTGCAAACCGCTGCGGAATATGTGTGCAATACTGTATATAACTGTATGAAATAAATACCTGTATGTTCCCAGTGTAATCTATGTTGCACCTTAAAATAAAATAGAATAAACTAATAATCCCTTCCATGCCACCATCTACACGAATTGCAGGAGAAGTCACTGATGCTTTCTCCTGTGTCCATTGCACTAGTGGTGACTGGCATTGTTCCCTTACTGACATATCGGTGACTCCTCGGCTACTGTATAACAATGACTGCAGGAAGAATCAGAGACAATTGATGTCACACTGAACTGGTTCTGGGGAGGGAATGGAAAGTTTGTTGCTGTGCTGTTTCTGAGCAGGGAGGGGTTACTCCCCTGAGACTGTAAGAGGGGATGGGAGCTTTGTGACAAAACCTTACTTTTTTAAAAGACACCAATATGTCTTATAAAGTGATCAAATTACAGGAGGTGAGTAAGCAGACTGGCTGGAGCAGCTTATACTCTGTCAGGGCCGATTAAGGCTGGTGGGGTCACAGGGCAACAATGGTAGCTCCCCCCACCGCAAGGTAGCCCCCCCGCCCTTCCTCCCACACAGACACATGCATACACACACACTGGGGGTCATTCTGACCCATTCGCTCGCTGCGTTTTAACGCAGCTGAGCGAACGGGTCCCTACTGCGCATGCGCCGGCGCCGTAGTGCGCCGGCGCATGCCAGATGGCCGAAGGCCGTAGCAGGGATACGATCGCCTCTGCCTGATTGACAGGCAGAGGCGATCGCTGGGCGGGAGGGGGCGGAACGGCGGCGTTTGGCCGCCGTTTCTTGGGTTTGGTCCGACCAACGCAGGCGTGGCCAGACCGAACGTGGGGCAGGCCGCAGCGGCTGCGTGAAATCACACGCAGCCGCTGCCGGTGGGGGAGTGATGAGTAGCTCCCGGCTAGCACGCTAAAGCTGCGCTAGCTGGGAGCTACTCTTGAAGTGCAAAGGCATCGCCGCTGTGCGATGCCTTTGCACTTCTGCGAGGGGGGGCTGGACTGACATGCGGGGTGGGCTAGCCCTGTGCTGGGCGTCCCCCCGCATGTCTGGGAACATGATTGTAGCGGTGCTAAATTTAGCTCAGCTACGATCAACTCGGAATGACCCGCACTACCTGAACACCACTGAGACAGCGCCAGAGCATCGCAATCACTATCCCACCAGCCTGACTGTACACGGAGGGGCTTCTCAATGGACACCGTTAATGAACAGCTGAGCTGCTGGAGGGAGACTGCTCTGATTGAAAAAGTAGCGTGCGGGGGCGCCTAATGTGTTAGGGCCCGGGGACAACCACCCCTGTAGCCCCTCCCTTAATCCGGCCATGATTACAGTCCACCATGAAGTATATGCAGAGATCTTTATTTATTTCAGTACATCACATAATTGCAAATCCCAAATGAAAGGATTTGTCCATCCACAGGAAATAAGTGACCAGGCATTAAATAATTGGCACATACATTTTGTAGGACAAATGTGCTTCTTTGTATTAACTACAATTGTATACCTAACTATAACTGATTATCCCATTACTCTTTGGGTGAAAGGCTATTATATTATGTGAGTTATAAGGGAGCACACTATCTGGATTGTGGTTTTTGAGGCTGACTCAGTAAGGATTGCAAATTCTGCTAATTAGCTTAGCTGCAACCGCAGGAGGCCTGTCTCTGATCGCAGCCGCTGCGTCTGATGTCACGCAGCCGCCACAATCACGCCCACGCAACGCCCTCCATTTCCAAAACGCTGCCCCATTTGCCCACCTCCGCCCCCGCAACGCTCCTTCTCTGCCTAGGAAACGGAGCTTTGCCGCCCCCTACCACCCCTCCGTCCCGCGTCCGCCTCTGCCTGATTGACAGGCAGAGGCGATCGCAGTTTGCCTACTGAGGTAAGAGCACATGCAGCGACACTGATCCTATCATGATAACCATACTGTCATATTTCCCTAAATGTCACATAACATAAATCATTGTCACCCTTCCCGCTGGAGAACGTTGCACTGACTAACTGCAGGCCCGTTATGTGCCACACCAGTGCCGTAACTAGGCATTTTAGCGCTGTGTGCAAGAAACAACATTGGCGCCCCCCCCCCATGCAAGATAGGGGCAGTACGCGCCGTAGGCGCACGGAAAATATATAGGGTGTGGCTTCATGGGGAAGGGGCGGGGACACAAAATAATAGCAATTCATACTACGGTGCACAGTAGTCTCCATTATTCAAATCACGCTGCACAGTAGCGTCACTACACCAGGTAGAGCCCCTTTTATACATTACAGCAGACAGCGTCCCCCTTTTTACACATTACAGCAGACAGCATCCCCTTTTTACACATTACGGCAGACAGTCCCCCTTTTTACACATTACAGCAGACAGCATCCCCTTTTTACACATTACGGCAGACAGTCCCCCTTTTTACACATTACGGCAGACAACGTCCCCCTTTTTACACATTACGGCAGACAGCGTCCCCTTTTTTACACATTACGGCAGACAGCATCCCCTTTTTTACACATTACGGCAGACAGCGTCCCCCTTTTTTACACATTACGGCAGACAGCATCCCCGTTTTTACACATTACGGCAGACAGCGTCCCCCTTTTTTACACATTACAGCAGACAGCGTCCCCATTTTTACACATTACGGCAGACAGCGTCCCCCTTTTTTACACATTACGGCAGACGGTGTCCCCCTTTATACACATTGCAGCAGCCAGCGTCCCCCTTTTTACATATTGCGGCAGCCAGGCTCCCTTTTTACACATTACGGCAGCCAGCCCCCCTTTTTACACATTATGGCAGCGTCCCCCTTTTTACATATTGCGGCAGCCAGGCTCCCTTTTTACACATTACGGCAGCCAGTCCCCCTTTTTACACATTGCGGCAGCCAGTCCCCCTTTTTACACATTACGGCAGCCAGTCCCCCTTTTTACACATTACGGCAGCCAGTCCCCCTTTTTACATATTGCGGCAGCCAGGCTCCCTTTTTACACATTACGGCAGCCAGTCCCCCTTTTTACACAATACGACAGCCAGTACCCCTTTTTACACATTACGGTAGCCAGTCCCCCTTTTTACACATTACGGCAGCCAGTCTCCCTTTTTACACATTGCGGCAGCCAGTCCCCCTTTTTACACATTACGGTAGCCAGTCCCCCTTTTTACACATTACGGCAGCCAGTCTCCCTTTTTACACATTGCGGCAGCCAGGCCCCCTTTTTACACATTGCGGCAGCCAGTCACCCTTTTTACACATTATGACAGACGGTGTCCCCCTGAGAGAGAGAGAGAGAGAAAGAAAGAGAGAGAGAGAGATACTTACCATCTCCCCGCTGAGAGGCTCCTCGTGCTGGCAGCTCCCTCGGTGCAGGCATCGGACAAGGAGGAGGAGGGAGGGGGACTGGAGCCGCAGCAGCGCTATTTCATTGGTAGTAAGCGCTGCTGCTGCTGTCCCCTCTCCTTCCGTATTGGCTGCCTGGCGCTGCTGTGGATGCTGGAATGGAGGAACCACATCCCAGCATCCACAGCAGTGCCGGGCAGCCTATACGAAAGGAGAGGGGAGAGCAGCAGCGGTGCTTACTACCAATGAAGTAGCGCTGCTGCGGCTCCAGTCCCCCTCCCTCCTCCTCCTTCTCCGCTGCCCGGCGCTGCTCTCTTCTCCCTCCACAGCGCGGCGGTGCACGGCACCCAGCAAAGGCGGCATGTAATGAGTTAATTTGACTCATTACATGCCGCTGGCCGTGCGCCCTCAGGGCAACTGCGCTGTGTGCCAGGCCCACTTTGCACACACGTAGTTACGGCCCTGTGCCACACCATAAATTCATTGCTGTGACCTTTGTGCTAAGCCCCATTACAGTAGCGCTCAACCCTGTCTTGCCGACTGAGGAAAGATCACTGCGCATGGCCAAAGTTGTCCTATCATGTCAGCCATACCAACATACTGTACACTATATGAACAAAAGTATTTGGACGCCTGACCATTACACCAATGTAATGACATTGTATTTAAAATTTTAAATACATATACTTTAATATGGAGTTGGCCCCCCTTCTGCAGCTATAACAGCTTCCACTCTTCTTGGAAGGCTTTCCACAAGATGTTGTACTGTTTCTGTGGGAATTTGTGCCCATTCATTCTGTAGAGCATTTGTGAGGTCATGCACTGAAGTTGGACGAGTAGACTTGGCTCACAATCTCTATCCCAGTTCATCCCAAAGGTGCTTGATGGGGTCGAGGTCAGATCCCTGTGTGCGCCAGTTAAGTTCATCCAGTCCGACCTCAGTAAACCATGTCTTCATAGTCCTTGCTTTGTACACTAGGGGGCAGTCATGTTGGAATAGAAAAGGGCCTTACCCAAACTGTTGCCATGAAGTTGGAAGCATAGCACTTTCCAAAATGTCTTGGTATGCTGCAGCATTAATCTTGCCCTTCACTGGAGATAAGGGGCCTAGCCCAAATCCTGAAAACAGCCCCGCACTATTATCCCTCCTCCACCAAACTTCACAGTTGGCATAATGCAGTCAGGCAGGTAACGTTCTCCTGGCATCCGCCAAACCCAGAACCAAGTGTGATTTACACCACTCCGTCAGACGCTTGGCATTGGTGATGTGATGTGAGGCTTGCATGTGGCTGCTTGGCCATGGAAGCCCATTCCATTAAGCTCCCACCGCACAGTTTTCTCTCTTACATTAATTCCAGTGGAAGTTTAAACTCTTCAGCTATGGAATCCGCAGAGTGTTGGCGACTTTTGCACACCATGCGCCTTGGCAGTCGTTGACCCCGCTCTGTTATTTTACGTGGTCTTCCGCTTTGTGGTTGAGGTTCTGTTGTTCGTAAATGCTTCCATTTTCTAATAATATCACTCACAGTTGACCGTAGAATACCCAGCAGGGATGAAAGTTAATGAACCATCTTATTGCAAAGGTGGAATCCTATCACAGTACCACGCTTGTCACTGAGCTCTTCAGAATGACTAATTTTGTACCACAAATGTTTGCAGATGGAGACTGCTTAGCTAAGTGCTTGATTTTATACACCTGTGGCAGCGGTCTGATTTAAACATCTGAATTCAATAATTAAGAGGTGTGGTCAAATACTTTTGTCCATATAGAGTATTTCCTTAAATGTCTTTTAATAAAAATTATAAACAAAAATGGTCACCACGCCTGCTAGAGAACTTTGTGCTGATTAGCTACACACCTGTTATGTGCTGCGCCATAAATTAATTGATGCAACCCTTGGGCTAAACCCCGTCAACTAGAGTTAAGCCCCGTCATGGTAGTGCTGCTAATCCCCTTCATACTGCAGTTTGGATAAATAAATGACAAGCAAAGCACATAGACCTTCCTATGTATTGTCTGCAGGTTAAACTACATTCAGTTACCTAGAGTATACTGTACTTTAAATGTTGACATTATGATTGTCAATATTTTGACATCACAATATCACTAGTCAAAATATTGACCTTCCTGTATTTTGATTGCAGGTTAAACCATTGCATTTGCAGTTTCTTTTATTTTGAATGTCAGCATTTTGACCATACTATTTGCTGATTAATATATTTGATGGTGAAATAATAACATACAGTACGTATTTTTCGCTATCCTATGATATATAGATATATATTAAGTTATTATCAAGTGTAACAGGAGACTTGCTAGAATGTGCTCTGCTACAAAAATTCCACCAGCAACCGACTTCAGGCTTGTGCAAAAAATACAAAACCCCTTTTATTCAGGTAGCTCAAATACAGAGAAACACATAAAACATAGATCACTGTCTTTAGTATAAACAACCAGGGAGGTTAGGCCCTGCCTCTTCCTAAATAAGGAACCCTTTCAGGTCCCGGCATCCTGACACTAGTGGCCCAGCCCTCCGGATCCCACTGTCCCTAACAGGCCTATCACCTGGACACTAATTGCCTTCAGGAGCCCTGACTCATGGGAGAGACTCTGCTTTAAACCCAGCACCCAGGTGCTGGCTGATGAAGCAGCTTCTTGGGCTAGGAAGCCTATAAGATCTGGTCTGGGCCAAATGGATGGGAACTCGGTCCATCCACACTTCCCATCCACCCCCAGAACCCTGTGTGTAGCTTACAGGTGGCAAAGTACCTCTCCTGTCACACAAGTTAGAATTGAAGTTAGAAGGTGCCAGACAGAACAATGTCCACATACAGCACAATACTTAGAGCTTTATTTTGTGTTGCCATTATAAACCAATGTTGACATTAAAAATATAGGAAACTGCACACACAGTAGTTTAAGCTGCAGTCAAAATGTTGGCATTTCTGCAAACTGCCTTGAGCCATGAATTACCACAGTGGCTGTAGCCATGAACATACTGTACATCCCCACCAAGAGCTACGCTTGCTATCCTGCTGCCTTACTGTATGTTAAGGTACCAAGCAGTTACCACACCTCTTATAGGGGAAACGTTACCTTCTTTCTCTGACGTCCTAGTGGATGCTGGGAACTCCGTAAGGACCATGGGGAATAGCGGCTCCGCAGGAGACTGGGCACAACTAAAAGAAAGCTTTTAGACTACCTGGTGTGCACTGGCTCCTCCCACTATGACCCTCCTCCAAGCCTCAGTTAGATTTCTGTGCCCGGCCGAGCTGGATGCACACTAGGGGCTCTCCTGAGCTCCTAGAAAGAAAGTTTATTTTAGGTTTTTTATTTTACAGTGAGACCTGCTGGCAACAGGCTCACTGCATCGAGGGACTAAGGGGAGAAGAAGCGAACCTACCTGCTTGCAGCTAGCTTGGGCTTCTTAGGCTACTGGACACCATTAGCTCCAGAGGGATCGACCGCATGGAACTGGCCTTGGTGTTCATTCCCGGAGCCGCGCCGCCGTCCCCCTTACAGAGCCAGAAGCAAGAAGAGGTCCGGAAAATCGGCGGCAGAAGACATCAGTCTTCACCAAGGTAGCGCACAGCACTGCAGCTGTGCGCCATTGCTCCTCATGCACACTTCACACTCCGGTCACTGAGGGTGCAGGGCGCTGGGGGGGGGGGGGGGCGCCCTGAGCAGCAATAAAAACACCTTGGCTGGCAAATATATCACAATATATAGCCCCAGAGGCTATATATGTGATAAATACCCCTGCCAGAATCCATGAAAAAAGCGGGAGAAAAGTCTGCGAAAAAGGGGCGGAGCTATCTCTCTCAGCACACTGGCGCCATTTTCTCTTCACAGTACAGCTGGAAGACAGCTCCCCAGGCTCTCCCCTGTAGTTTGCAGGCTCAAAGGGTTAAAAAGAGAGGGGGGGCACTAAATTTAGGCGCAATATTGTATATACAAGCAGCTATTGGGAAAAATTCACTCAATATAGTGTTAATCCCTAAATTATATAGCGCTCTGGTGTGTGCTGGCATACTCTCTCTCTGTCTCCCCAAAGGGCTGTGTGGGGTCCTGTCCTCAGTCAGAGCATTCCCTGTGTGTGTGCGGTGTGTCGGTACGGCTGTGTCGACACGTTTGATGAGGAGGCTTATGTGATGGCAGAGCAGATGCCGATAAATGTGATGTCGCCCCCTGTGGGGCCGACACCTGAGTGGATGGATAGGTGGAAGGTATAAACCGACAGTGTCAACTCCTTACATAAAAGGCTGGATGACGTAACAGCTATGGGACAGGCGGCTTCTCAGCCCGCGCCTGCCCAGGCGTCTCAAAGGCCATCAGGGGCTCAAAAACGCCCGCTCCCTCAGATGGCAGACACAGATGTCGACACGGAGTCTGACTCCAGTGTCGACGAGGTTGAGACATATACACAATCCACTAGGAACATTCGTTACATGATCCCGGCAATAAAAAATGTGTTACACATTTCTGACATTAACCCAAGTACCACTAAAAAAGGGTTTTATGTTTGGGGAGAAAAAGCAGGCAGTGTTTTGTTCCCCCATCAAATGAGTGAATGAAGTGTGAAAAAGCGCGGGTTCCCCCGATAAGAAACTGGTAATTTCTAAAAAGTTACTGATGGCGTACCCTTTCCCGCTAGAGGATAAGTTACGCTGGGAGATATCCCCTAGGGTGGATAAGGCGCTCACACGTTTGTCAAAAAAGGTGGCACTGCCGTCTTAGGATACGGCCACTTTGAAGGTACCTGCTGATAAAAAGCAGGAGGCTATCCTGAAGTCTGTATTTACACACTCAGGTACTAGACTGAGACCTGCAGATAGTGCTGCTGCAGCGTGGTCTGTAACCCTGTCAAATAGGGATACTATTTTGCGAACATAAGACATCGTCTTATATATGAGGGATGCACAGAGGGATATTTTGCCGGCTGGCATCCAGAATTAATGCAATGTCCATTCTGTCAGGAGGGTATTAGAGACCCGACACTGGACAGGTGATGCTGACTTTAAAAGGCACATAGAGTCTTATAAGGGTGAGGAATTGTTTGGGGATGGTCTCTGGGACCTCGTATCCACAGCAACAGCTGGGAAGAAAAATTTTTACCTCAGGTTTCCTCACTGCCTATGAAAGCACTGTATTATCAGGTACAGTCCTTTCGGCTTCAGAAAAGCAAGCGGGTCAAAGGCGCTTCCTTTCTGCACAGAGATGAGGGAAGAGAGAAAAAGCTGCACCAGTCAGCCAGTTCCCAGAATCAAAATTCTTCCCCCGCTTCCTCTGAGTCCACCGCATGACGCGGGGGCTCCACAGGCGTAGCCAGGTACGGTGGGGGGCCGCCTCAAAAATGTCAGCGATCAGTGGGATCGCTCACAGGTGGATCCCTGGATCCTTCAAGTAGTATCTCAGGGGTACAAGCTGGAATTCGAGGCGTCTCCCCCCCGCCGTTTCCTCAAATCTGCCTTGCCGACAACTCCCTCAGGCAGGGAGGCTGTGCTAGAGGCAATTCACAAGCTGTATTCCCAGCAGGTGATAGTCAAGGTGCCCCTACTTCAACAAGGACGGGGTTACTATTCCACACTGTTTGTGGTACCGAAACCGGACGGTTCGGTGAGACCCATTTTAAATTTGAAATCCTTGAACACATACATAAAAAAATTCAAGTTCAAGATGGAATCGCTCAGGGCGGTTATTGCAAGCTTGGAGGAGGGGGATTACATGGTATCCCTGGACATCAAGGATGCTTACCTACATGTCCCCATTTACCATCCTCACCAGGAGTACCTCAGATTTGGGGTACAGGATTGCGATTACCAATTCCAAACACTGCCGTTTGGACTGTCCACGGCACCGAGGGTCTTTACCAAGGTAATGGCAGAAATGATGATACTCCTTCGAAAAAAGGGAGTTTTAATTATCCCGTACTTGGACGATCTCCTTATAAAGGCAAGGTCCAAGGAGCAGTTGTTGGTCGGAGTAGCACTATCTCGGGAAGTGCTACAACAGCACGGATGGATTCTATACATTCCAAAGTCACAGCTGGTTCCTACCACACGCCTACTGTTCCTGGGGATGGTTCTGGATATAGAACAGAAAAAAGTGTTTCTCCCGCAGGAGAAAGCCAAGGAGCTGTCATCTCTAGTCAGAGACCTCCTGAAACCAAAACAGGTATCGGTGCATCACTGCACACGAGTCCTGGGAAAAATGGTAGTTGCTTACGAAGCAAAATTCCATTCGGCAGGTTCCATGCAAGAACCTTTCAGTGGGACCTCTTGTACAAGTGGTCGGGATCGCATCTTCAGATGCATCGGCTGATAACCCTGTCTCGAAGGACCAGGGTATCTCTACTGTGGTGGCTGCAGAGTGCT
Organism: Pseudophryne corroboree; assembly: GCF_028390025.1. Classification (NCBI taxonomy): domain Eukaryota; kingdom Metazoa; phylum Chordata; class Amphibia; order Anura; family Myobatrachidae; genus Pseudophryne; species Pseudophryne corroboree. The sequence goes on from NC_086453.1 coordinate 36,658,699, forward strand.
CATCTTCAAGAGGGCCGCATATTCGGCATACAGGACTGGTCCTGGTAACCACGGATGCCAGCCTTCGAGGCTGGGGGGCAGTCACACAGGGAAGAAATTTCCAAGGACTTTGGTCAAGTCAGGAGTCGTCCCTACACATAAATATTCTGGAACTGAGGGCCATTTACAATGCCCTAAGTCTGGCAAGGCCTCTGCTTCAAAACCAGCCGGTACTGATCCAATCAGACAACATCACGGCAGTCGCCCTTGTAAACCGACAGGGCGGCACAAGAAGCAGGATGGCGATGGCAGAAGCCACAAGGATTCTCCGATGGGCGGAGAATCACGTCTTAGCACTGTCAGCAGTGTTCATTCCGGGAGTGGACAACTGGGAAGCAGACTTCCTCAGCAAACACGACCTACACCCGGGAGAGTGGGGACTTCATCCAGAAGTCTTCCAACTGTTGGTAAACCGTTGGGAAAGGCCACAGGTGGACATGATGGCGTCCCGCCTAAACAAAAAACTAGATATTGTGCCAGGTCAAGGGACCCTCAGGCAATAGCTGTGGACGCTCTAGTGACACCGTGGGTGTACCAGTCGGTTTATGTATTCCCTCCTCTGCCTCTCATACCAAAGGTACTGAGAATAATAAGAAAACGAGGAGTAAGAACGATACTCGTGGTTCCGGATGGGCCAAGAAGAGCTTGGTACCCAGAACTTCAAGAAATGAAATCAGAGGACCCATGGCCTCTACCGCTCAGACAGGATCTGCTACAGCAGGGGCCCTGTCTGTTCCAAGACTTACCGCGGCTGCGTTTGACGGCATGGCGGTTGAATTCCGGATCCTAAAGGAAAAAGGCATTCCGGAGGAAGTCATTCCTACGCTGATAAAAGCCAGGAAAGAAGTAACCGCAAACCATTATCACCGTATTTGGCGAAAATATGTTGCGTGGTGTGAGGCCAGGAAGGCCCCAACAGAGGAATTTCAGCTGGGTCATTTTCTGCACTTTCTACAGTCAGGAGTGACTATGGGCCTAAACTTGGGTTCCATTAAGGTCCAGATTTTGGCTCTGTCGATTTTCTTCCAGAAAGAACTGGCTTCACTGCCTGGAGTTCAGACATTTGTAAAGGGAATGCTACATATTCAGCCCCCTTTTGTGCCTCCTGTGGCACCTTGGGATCTCAACGTGGTGTTGAGTTTCCTAAAATCACATTGGTTTGAGCCACTTAAAACTGTGGATTTGAAATATCTCATGTGGAAAGTGGTCATGTTATTGGCCTTGGCTTCGGCCAGGCGTGTGTCAGAATTGGTGGCTTTGTCATGTAAAGGCCCTTATCTGATTTTCCATATGGATAGGGCAGAATTGAGGACTCGTCCCCAGTTTCTCCCTAAGGTGGTATCAGCTTTTCACTTAAACCAACCTATTGTAGTGCCTGCGGCTACTAGGAACTTGGAAGATTTCACGTTACTGGACGTAGTCAGGACCTTAAAAATTTATATTTCCAGGACGGCTGGAGTCAGGAAAACTGACTCGCATTTTATCCTGTAGGCACCAAACAAAATAGGTGCTCCTGCTTCTAAGCAGACTATTGCTCGCTGAATTTGTAGCACAATTCAGCTGGAGCATTCTGCGGCTGGATTGCCGCATCCTTAATCAGTAAAAGCCCATTCCACGAGGAAAGTGGGCTCATCTTAGGCGGCTGCCCGAGGGGTCTCGGCTTTATAACTTTGCCGAGCTGCAACTTGGTCAGGGGCAAACACGTTTGCAAAATTCTACAAATTTGATACCCTGGCTGAGGAGGACCTTGAGTTCTCTCATTCGGTGCTGCAGAGTCATCCGCACTCTCCCGCCCGTTTTGGAGCTTTGGTATAATCCCCATGGTCCTTACGGAGTTCCCAACATCCACTAGGACGTCAGAGAAAATAAGATTTTACTCACCGGTAAATCTATTTCTCGTAGTCCGTAGTGGATGCTGGGCGCCCATCCCAAGTGCGGATTGTCTGCAATACTTGTATGTAGTTATTGCCTAACTAAGGGTTATTGTTGAGCCATCTGTTGAGAGGCTCAGTTATATTTCATACTGTTAACTGGGTATAGTATCACGAGTTATACGGTGTGATTGGTGTGGCTGGTATGAGTCTTACCCGGGATTCAAAATCCTTCCTTATTGTGTCAGCTCTTCCGGGCACAGTATCCTAACTGAGGTCTGGAGGAGGGTCATAGTGGGAGGAGCCAGTGCACACCAGGTAGTCCTAAAGCTTTCTTTTAGTTGTGCCCAGTCTCCTGCGGAGCCGCTATTCCCCATGGTCCTTACGGAGTTCCCAGCATCCACTACGGACTACGAGAAATAGATTTACCGGTGAGTAAAATCTTATTTTTTCATTTAATTGTATGGTATTTGTTTGTATCATGCTTCCCTCAATGAACAGCGGTGAGAACTATATTGATGATTTAGCAATTAAATAAATAAATAAATACATAAATAAAATAATAATAATAGTTTACAACCCACGCTCAGGTTTTATTATAGTTTTTAACCACTTGCCTGGCCTGGTCCAATGGGCGGCTGCTGGAAGATTATCTTCAAACAGCAGCTGCCACTTTAAGAGGGTTGTCCCTGATTCCCCAGCACGTCCTACCTCTGTCTGCCAGTAACTGCCTGCCTGCTGCTGCTGCTACCATTGCTATGGAGCTGAAGTCACTATCTGGGCGAGGAGCGGTTGAGCTGCACTTCACCCTCTGCAGCTATACCGTGGGCCCAGGTAAGTAAATTATAATATGCAAGATATTTTTCACCCGCTGCCTCTCCCTATAACTCTCTGTCTGTCACACTCTACCTCTCCCTATCACTTTCTGCCTGTCACCCTCTGCCTCTCTCTATAACTCTCTGCCTGTCACCCGCTGCCTCTCTCTATAACTCTCTGCCTGTCACCCGCTGCCTCTCTCTATAACTCTCTGCCTGTCACCCGCTGCCTCTCTCTATAACTCTCTGCCTGTCACCCGCTGCCTCTCTCTATAACTCTCTGCCTGTCACCCTCTGCCTCTCTCTATAACTCTCTGCCTGTCACCCGCTGCCTCTCCCTATAACTCTCTGCCTGTCACCCTCTGCCTCTCTCTATAACTCTCTGCCTGTCACCCGCTGCCTCTCCCTATAACTCTCTGCCTGTCACCCTCTGCCTCTCTCTATAACTCTCTGCCTGTCACCCGCTGCCTCTCCCTTTAACTCTCTGCCTGTCACCCTCTGCCTCTCTCTATAACTCTCTGCCTATCACCCGCTGCCTCTCTCTATAACTCTCTGCCTGTCACCCGCTGCCTCTTCCTATCACTCTCTGCCTGTCACACTCTACCTCTCTCTATAACTCTCTGCCTGTCACCCTCTGCCTCTCTCTATAACTCTCTGCCTGTCACCCTCTGCCTCTCTCTATAACTCTCTGCCTGTCACCCTCTACCTCTATCTATAACTCTCTGCCTGTCACCCTCTGCCTCTCTCTATAACTCTCTGCCTGTCACCCTCTGCCTCTCTCTATAACTCTCTGCCTGTCACCCTCTGCCTCTCTCTATAACTCTCTGCCTGTCACCCGCTGCCTCTTCCTATCACTCTCTGCCTGTCACCCGCTGCCTCTCTCTATAACTCTCTGCCTGTCACCCGCTGCCTCTCCCTATAACTCTCTGCCTGTCACCCTCTGCCTCTCTCTATAACTCTCTGCCTGTCACCCGCTGCCTCTCCCTTTAACTCTCTGCCTGTCACCCTCTGCCTCTCTCTATAACTCTCTGCCTGTCACCCGCTGCCTCTTCCTATCACTCTCTGCCTGTCACACTCTACCTCTCTCTATAACTCTCTGCCTGTCACCCTCTGCCTCTCTATAACTCTCTGCCTGTCACCCTCTACCTCTATCTATAACTCTCTGCCTGTCACCCGCTGCCTCTCCCTATCACTCTCTGCCTGTCACACTCTACCTCTCTCTATAACTCTCTGCCTGTCACCCTCTGCCTCTCTCTATAACTCTCTGCCTGTCACCCTCTGCCTCTCTCTATAACTATCTGCCTGTCACCCTCTGCATCTCTCTATAACTCTCTGCCTGTCACCCGCTGCCTCTCCCTATCACTCTCTGCCTGTCACACTCTACCTCTCTCTATAACTCTCTGACTGTCACCCTCTGCCTCTCTCTATAACTCTCTGCCTGTCAGCCTCAGCCTCTCTCTATAACTCTCTGCCTGTCAACATCTGCCTCTCTCTATAACTCTCTGCCTGTCACCCTCTGCCTCTCTCTATAACTCTCTGCCTGTCACCCGCTGCTTCTCCCTATCACTCTCTGCCTGTCACACTACCTCTCTCTATAACTCTCTGCCTGTCACCCTCTACCTTTCTCTATAACTCTCTGCCTGTCACCCTCTGCCTCTCTCTATAACTCTCTGCCTGTCACCCTCTACCTCTCTCTATAACTCTCTGCCTGTCACCCTCTGCCTCTCTCTATAACTCTCTGCCTGTCACCCTCTACCTCTCTCTCTATAACTCTCTGCCTGTCACCCTCTGCCTCTCTCTATAACTCTCTGACTGTCACCCTCTGCCTCTCTCTATAACTCTCTGCCTGTCACACTCTACCTCTCTCTATAACTCTCTGCCTGTCACCCTCTGCCTCTCTCTATAACTCTCTGCCTGTCACCCGCTGCCTCTCCCTATCACTCTCTGCCTGTCACCCGCTGTCTCTCCCTATCACTTTCTGCCTGTCACCCTCTGCCTCTCTCTATAACTCTCTGCCTGTCACCCTCTACCTTTCTCTATAACTCTCTGCCTGTCACCCTCTACCTCTCTCTATAACTCTCTGCCTGTCACCCTCTACCTCTCTCTATAACTCTCTGCCTGTCATCCTCTGCCTCTCTATAACTCTCTGCCTGTCACCCTCTACCTCTCTCTATAACTCTCTGCCTGTCACCCTCTACCTCTCTCTATAACTCTCTGCCTGTCACCCTCTGCCTCTCTATAACTCTCTGCCTGTCACCCTCTACCTCTCTCTATAACTCTCTGCCTGTCATCCTCTGCCTCTCTCTATAACTCTCTGCCTGTCATCCTCTGCCTCTCTATAACTCTCTGCCTGTCACCCTCTACCTCTCTCTATAACTCTCTGCCTGTCATCCTCTGCCTCTCCCTATCACTTTCTGCCTGTCACACTCTACCTCTCCCTCTCTGTTTCTCCCTATGACCTTGTCACCGACACCCTCTTCCTTTGCCTATCACTCTCATTCTCCGCCCGTCACTCTCTTCCTCTGCCCCTCACCCTCATCCTCTGCCCATCACCCTCTTCCTCTCCCCATAACCCTCTTCTTTTACCCGATTCCCTCTTCCTCTCTGTCACCCTCTTCCTCTGCCTATCTTTCTGTCCCTGTCACCGAGTTCCTGACCTCATCAATATCTTCTACCTGTCTCCCTCTTCCTCTCTCCGTCACCCTCTTCCTGTCTATCTCTCCCTGTAATTCTCTGCATCTTCCTGTCATACGCTTCCTGTCACCCTTTGCTTCTCCCTGTCACCCTCTTCATTTCCCCATCACCCTTTTCCTCTTCCTGTCATCCTTTGGCTCTCAATGTCACCCTCTGCCTCTCCCTATCATCCTCTCCCTGTCACCCTCTGCCTCTCCCTGTCACCCTCTGCCTCTCATTGTCACCCTCTGGCTCTCCCTGTCACCCTCTGGCTCTCCCTGTCACCCTCTTCCTCTGTCTGTCTTTTCCTGTCACCTTTTTCCTCTTCCTGTCATCCTCTGCCTGTTCCTGTCATACTCTTCCTGTCACCCTTTGCCTCTCCCTGTCACCCTCTGCTTATAGTATCCCTGTCACCCTATTCCTCTTAGCAGCACTACCTTGTGGCATACTATGAACTTGGGGTTGGGTGGAGGGGCGCTCAAAGCATATTTTAGCACCTGGGTTCATCACTCACAAGTTCGGCCACCGGTAGGGGGAGCTGCAGTGGCAGCGCACAGCCCCTCCTAGGCAGCTTCCATGGGGTATTGAGTGAGAGCTGCCGCTGGGTGACTCACTGTATCCCCGGCACTCTGTCCCAGAGACACAGGAGTGTGTCTTGCATGTGGGTGGGGGGGGGGATGGGGGGTGCAGACGCGGGGAGGGGGGTATCTTTAATAAATTATGCCATGAGGTGTGTGTGTGTGTGTGTGTGTGTGTGTGTGTGTGTGTGTGTGTGTGTGTGTGTGTGTGTGTGTGTGTGTGTGTGTGTGTGCAGGGGCAGATCCAGAAGAAAATGAAAGGGGGGGCACCATGACAGGGGAACAGTAAGTTATATTTACATGCACCTAAGGCACACGTGTTCCCAGAGAAGGGGTGTGGTATCAGAGGGGGCGTGGCCTCACAGAATACGCCATCAGGCAGGGGCGGATTGGGAAGAAAAAGCGGCCCTGGAAAAATTTGTACTAGTGGCCCCACATGGGCAGCACCAGAGGTGTAAGGTCTAGCCATGGGCCATGGCAGCAGCACCCTCCCCCCAAGACTTTCCAGATAGTGGGGATGTCCAGCATCAAGGGGGGAGTTAAACAGAAATAAAATTACATATTATGAGCATATTATATGATACACCTTCAGAATTTAGGAAACTATATCATTCTTTAGAAAGATATTTTTTCTTGCTTATTACACCAACCGCGTATCCCAATCACTATTCACTCAATCTTATATGTCAGCCAAGCAGGCAGACAGAGCATACACTAGATCACAGGTTCTCAAACTCGGTCCTCAGGACCCCACACGGTTCATGTTTTGCAGGTCACCTGTAGATTTTTAAAATGTGACAGTTGGTGATACACAGTGCAGCTGCTGGGTAACATGGAAAACATGAACCGTGTGGGGTCCTGAGGACCGAGTTTGAGAACCACTGCACTAGATCATAGGTTCTCAAACTCGGTCCTCAGGACCCCACACAGTGCATGTTTTGCAGGTAACCCAGCAGGTGCACAGGTGTATTAATTACTCACTGACACATTGTAAAAGGTCCCCAGGTGGAGCTAATTATTTCACTTGTGATTCTGTGAGGAGACCTGGAAAACATGCGCCGTGTGGGGTCCCGAGGACCGAGTTTGAGAACCTGTGCACTAGATCATCTGCAATCACAGGCTGAGTGGCAAAGTCATTTTCATATATGCAAATTATTTTGCATCTTATTCATTATGTCTATAAAAAGGACCACATGTCCTCAAACAAAACAGGCCCCACGGGTGCGTCGGCCCCCCGGGAATCTTCTCTATAAACCCAATGGCCAATCCGCCTCTGCCATCAGGTAATGATTGGCTGTCGGAGCTCATCCTGTGTTTCACCCTGATGAAAAGGCTGATTGGGCCTTGAAATGTTGGTCACCTGTTCCATTAGTTATGGGAGCCTGGAAGGCACCCCAGCACAATATAATTATTATAGTGTTTAGTTGGTGGTGGCAGGTGCAGCATACCTTGTTTTGGGCACTGCACTGAGACTCAGACTGCAGGACACAAAGTGCCCATCTTTGATTAGCAGAAGCAGCCAGCTGGATCTCCAACAAGCAGCATAAGACATCTGCAGGACAGCCCTGTCACAGTCACACAGCATAAGACATCTGCAGGACAGCCCTGTCACAATCACACGGGCCGCCTTCTCAAAGCTGAGGCTGAGTGTGACAGCACCTAGCATGGTGGTAAAGGAAGTGGAGGAGGAAGCGCTGGGAAACTGTGTGGTACAGTGAGGGTTAATGAAGCCTTCTGCACCATCATAAGTAACAGTCTTACTCAATGCTGGCATTTGAACCCCACGCCTGGGCTAGGCTCTGGCAGTGGGGGAGGTAGGTTGCGGTGTGAGCAGGGGGAGGCTGGAGCTGCAGCTCCAGCCTCCCCATTGGTTACCACACAGACTTGCTGTTAGGGCTGTGGCGGGTCCTAGTGCCTACCGGCTCTTTTATCAAATCTGACTGACGGAAATAGCAGTAGTGCTGCTGCTGCTCTCCTTTTGAAAAAAAGTCAGAAACGAGAGGGGGGGCACGTGCCCGAGTGCCCCCCTTCCTGGATCTGCCTATGTGTGTGTGTGTGTGTGTGTGTGTGTGTGTGTGTGTGTGTCTGCCTGTCTGTGGTGTACTATGTATGTATGTATGTATGTATGTATGTGTGTATGGTATGCTACAGTATGTATAGAATCTGTTTGTATTGTGTATATATGTGTGTGGTGTGCTATATATGTGTTTGCAATGTGTATGATGTGTTGTGTGTGCAATGTGTATGTGTGTGTGGCATACTATGTATTTGTGTATGGTGCTATGTATGTATGTATGTATGTATGTATGTATGTATGTATGTATGTGCAAGGTGTATATGTGTACAATCCCTCCCCCCAGTAAATTCTGCATTGGCCCCTGACACTGTCTTTCTTCACTAACCAGTTTTATCATCTATACTGCATTAAGCAACTAGTAAAAGCCCTAATGATGATGAAACATTTTGCTGTCTTAAGTACAGTGGCTTTGAATGGTATTAAGCTACAGGATGTTCATTATGGAAGATAGAGTTCAGACGATCTTTCACAAGTGAATTTATGGAGTAACTCTTGTTCTTCATACAAGTCTCATCTGTCGCTCACCTCCCTCCTACTCCCTCTGACACATGTAGTATAACTGATGATGATGAGAGACTGTCATGTTTACCACTAAAAACACCGATGTCTATTAATCTGAGTGACACAAAGAGAAAGACAGGTTCAACGATTATTCATAGCTGGGAGTTAGTGTGTTGTGTCCAGTGATGTGCGGTGGGGTGAGGCAGGTGAGGCAGAGCCTTTCCTGTCATACTAACATTTGTGCCAGAGTTTTGACTGCATAAAATATATGAAAAATACAAAGAATATGCTTGAAATATTTTCTTTGCTTTATTCTTATAATTTTTATAGCCAAAACTCTGGAGTAAAAAGTCTATGGCAGGTGAGGCAGTGCCTCACCTGGGTAACTTTTCCGCACATCTCTGATCAAAACTCACCAAATTTCCAGGAGTTTATACTGCTGCACCTGTGTATAATGCCCAGATGTATATACTGCTGCACCTGTGTATAACGTCCAGATGTATATACTGCTGCACCTGTGTATAATGCCCAGATGTATATACTGCTGCACCTGTGTATAACGTCCAGATGTATATACTGCTGCACCTGTGTATAATGCCCACATGTACACTTTGGCTCATACTGTATATTGCATGTAAATCTGGCTCTGGTGCTAGCCAGTGCCTCCTGAGCTATTTAGCTCACCACACGTCCCTGGTGTCCACTGTCCAGATACAGTTTCTCCTGCACAATATGTAATCATGTTTCATTTATTTTGCATTTTTTATGTACAGTAAAATGTTCTGGCTTCCTACTGTAGGGTTCTATTGGCCGTGACACCAGACACGCTTTGGCAGAGTTGTATGCTGTACCATAGATGTTTGAAGATTTAGACTGGTTTAATGTGTGAGTTTTATAGGTTCAATGACATCAAGTATGTTTTTGGAACATTTATCAAAAGACTGTTTCAATGTTTGATTTAGTTTTTCCAGCTCTTTGGTCAAAGTTTGCATTAGAATCTCGCTGCTTGGTATGCCTTCAAATATTGAGTCTCCCTCATTAGAACATTTTAAACCCAACATAGGGGGTCATTCAGACCTGATCGTTCGCTAGCGTTTTTTGCAGCGCTGCGATCAGGTCAGAAGTGCGCATGCATATGCACAGCAATGAGCAGGCGCATCGCACGAGTACAAAGCTGATCACCGCTCAGCGATGGGTTAGTGCGAAGGATCCATTTGCACGGGTGTTCGCAAGGAGATTGACAGGAAGCAGGCGTTTGTGGGTGGCAACTGACCGTTTTCAGAGAGTGGTTGGAAAAACGCAGGCGTGTCCAAGCATTTGCAGGGAGGGTTCCTGACGTCAATTCTGGCCCCAAAACAGGCTGATGTGTTCGCAGAGGCTGAGTAAGTCCTGGGCTGTGCAGAGACTGCACACGATCTTTTCGTACAGCTCTGCTACACATGCGATCACACACTTGCAAAACGAAAATACACTCCTCCTGTAGGCGGAGACTATCTGTTGCAGCAGTGCAAAAAAACCCTAGCGAGAGATCAGGTCTGAATTAGGCCCATAGAGAGCAAAACATCAAACAACCAATTAATGACTCTAATGATAGCACACACACTGGGGGTCATTCCGAGTTGATCGTAGCTGTGCTAAATTTAGCACAGCTACGATCAAGCACTCAGACATGCGGGCGGATGCCCAGCACAGGGCTAGTTCGCCCAGCATGTCAGTGCCGCCCCACCCCCGCAGGAGTGAAAAAGCATCACACAGCGGTGATGCTTTTACATTTCAGGAGTACCTCCCGGCCAGCGCAGCTCCTGCGGATGGACGGGAGAACCTCTTTGCTGCCGCTGCCCGGGTCGCACCCCCCCCCCCCCCCCCAACGGTCCAGCCACACCTGCTTTGGCCGGACCACGCCCCTTAAATGGCAGCTTAATGCCACCGTCCAGCGCCCTCCCGCCCATCGACCGCCTCCTCCTGTCATTCAGGCAAAGGTGATCGACAGGCAATGACGTCCTTCAGCAGTCTGGCATGCGCCGGCGCACTGTGGCGCTGGTGCATGCGCAATACTGACCCGATCGCACCACTGCAGCGTGCGATCGGGTCAGAATGACCCCCATTATCCCATCTTTCTCAACCCTACCCATACTCTACAGGTTCTCAAACTCGGTCCTCAGGACCCCACACAGTGCATGTTTTGCAGGTAACCGAGCAGGTGCACAGATGTATTAATTACTCACTGACACATTTTAAAAGGTCCATAGGTGGAGCTAATTATTTCACTTGTGATTCTGTGAGGAGACCTGCAAAACATGCACTGTGTGGGGTCCTGAGGACCGAGTTTGAGAACCTGTGCCATACTTTCTAATAAAAAAGTGATTACCTTCAAATAATTTTAAACCTTTTTTTAATTATCATTTGTTCATTGTTCGTTGTTTTTATAAAAAAATGTTAAACAAAATATATATTTTTTAATTATTCTAAATTTTGTGAAACATTTGAACATTATTTTTTTAATTGCTAAAAAAAAATGTTTAAACTATTTTTTTTTAAAAACTTCAAATAATACCATGGTTGAAGTTCACCGTTCCTATTTAAGTATCACAGTTCCTAATCAGAAAATGCCATAATGTATGCATTTCAGCCCATGTACGAACCACTTGGGACTTGGTCAATTTTCTTCAATTTACACAACTTACACATTTCTATAATCAATGAACAAATCAAGAAATTTTTGCCAATTTTGGCTAATTTTCTAATGTTCTATTAAGGAAATGGTTAGACTTGACATGTAGTTGGTTTGCGTATCTCTATTGCCAGAAGTTATTGCAACATAATTCCCTAGTTTTACCCCGAGAACCCTTCCTTTCTGTTCAGGGCAAGGCTGCCTACCACTAGTAAGCACAAGAAAATCCTAGGATGTGATTTAGGAAAAATGGGGACCATCCTTACTGTACATCTGTCATTGTAAGAATAAACCCCAGCTAGCTAGCAGTCGTCAGTTGTATCCTTTTTACCATGCGGGACCAGTGACAGTATAAATGCAAGAACAGAACCACATAATGTATATTATTAAGTGGCCCATATAAAGTGTATAATACACTTGATTCATATCTTTAATTTTCCATTGCTGATTGTGACTTACGAACAGCTGTTTTTTTTTTTCTTTCACAAATAATTTTGTCATCAACAATGATCACTTTGATATTTACTGAAGAAATTAACTAAGGTTGATAATTATCTATTAACATGACTCAGATGTATTTTAACAATCTGAATTTAGGCTCATACTGATAGCTAATATATGTAATTTGTTCCTAGTAAACTCTCTATAAGTTTGCAAAAAGGAAAATAGTATAGTTTGCTGCGCTGTGGAAAAAAGCTGCTCAGGTTGTTTTGGGATGAAATATTAGGAATTTTCTTGGACCGAGCGCTGTGTATGCTAGTGAATGGGTGATAAAAGTATGGTGTTCTATACAAATATGAAAGTGATGAAAATAATAAAAATTAAAATAAAAAAATTAAAATAAATAAAAAATTAAAATTAAATTAAAATTAAATATGAAAAATAATGGGGAGGGGGAGGGATAGAAAAGGAAATATAGAATTAGAAAATCAAGTGCAATGTTTACAGCTTCTCTGTTGTTATTTTGTTGGAGCTTTTTGACACTTGATCGGAAAGAAAAAGACACAGTCTCTTTGGGTATAACTATCCCTATCTTACCCTGCTTTTTCTGCCGTGATGCGGCCGCTCTCCGCACCCGTTGGCCGTGACCAGAAGTTCGGATGAGCACTTCCGGTAGTTCGGATATTGGTGGCAGTGGTGTCGCTGTTTTCGGGTAAGCTAGCCTCTCCTGTATGCTGTGCTGTGGCTGCTTCCCGTGTCTTCTTCCCACTTGCTGCACTATGGCCACTCTTCTGGACGATCCGCCGTGACCGAAAGTTCGGATTTTCGCTTCCGGTAGTTCGAATGCTGGCGGCGGCGGTATCTTCGTCCCTTGTGTCTGCTCCTTCTTCTCCAACGCGTTTCTAATCGAATCCAAATTCCTTGAGAAAGAATCCGGATTTGGATTCGAAACGCGTTGGAGAAGAAGGAGCAGACACAAGAGACGAAGATACCACCGCCGCCAGCATTCGAACTACCGGAAGCGAAAACCCGAACTTCCGATCACGGCGGATCAGCCAGAAGAGTGGCCATAGTGCAGCAAGTGGGAAGAAGACACGGGAAGCAGCAACAGCACAGCATACAGGAGAGGCTAGCTTACCCGAAAACAGCGACACCACTGCCACCAATATCCAAACTACCGCAAGTGCTCATCCGAACTTCCGGTCACGGCCAACGGGTGCGGAGAGCGGCTGCATAACGGCAGAAAAAGCAGGGTAAGATAGGGATAGTTATACCCAAAGAGACTGTGTCTTTTTCTTTCCGATCAAGTGTCAAAAAAGCTCCAACAAAATAACAACAGAGGAGCTGTAAACATTGCACTTGATTTTCTAATTCTATTTTTCCTTTTCTTTCCCTCCCCCCTCCCCATTATTTTTCATATTTAATTTTATTTTTATTTTTATTTATTTATTTATTTATTTTTATTATTTTCATCACTTTCATATTTGTATAGAACACCATACTTTTATCACCCATTCACTAGCATACACAGCGCTCGGTCCAAGAAAATTCTCTATAAGTTTGACCTGAGGAAATGAAAATAAAAGTAAAATAATAATAAAAGTATACCAATCTGATGACAAAATATTGCAACTGCTCCAAGAAAATAAGAAATTAAAGTATCTTACTATAGTTACTGCGTAGACATTACATTACATTAGACTAATCATCCTGTATTACATTTAAAGGTTATCATAAATGGCTCAAGCATATAACTGAATAATCACATTTTTCCTTCTTGAGCAAATGTGGGTGTGGTACTGTATAAATGACAAACATAGGACTTTTTAACAAGTATAGTAGATAGATAGATAGATAGATAGATAGATAGATAGATAGATAGATAGATAGATAGATAGATAGATAAGGTAACAGGGAGGTAAACGCTACAAACTGTTTCTCCTCTGTTTTCATCGTGTTTAATCTACATCACAGCTTGTACTCTTTCAAGACTTCTTTTGGGAAATTTTTGGAATTTCCACCTATTCTAAGCTGTGGGTTATGAACTTTGTAACAATAGGAGACCCCTGTGTATTGGCGCTGGTCCCAGTTTCATCACATCACATCAAATGTCCAAATTCTTAACACTTAAGAATCACATCTTTCATGTAATAAACATTTTAGCTATCTCGAAAATACTGCTCTGTTTATCCACTTAAGTGGCAAATACATATTTTGTACATAAATATCTCAAAAATACTCTCACACCAAACTGCCACTTTTCTACCATCTTATCCCTTATTTCTTTCCTCACCCTACACCACTCTTCCTCCCCTGTTATTCACTAGATCTTCTCTCACCCCTACTGTACCTCACTCATTATAATCCTCCCTTCTCTCCTTCCTCCTGACCTATACCCACTCTCGCCACCTCTCCCTCACCACGCTTCTCACCAGAACCATCTAAGTGCACCCTGCAAATCTGATCACATCCTCTTCAGCACTTTATCTCTTTCTCCTGTGCCTTTTGAAAAGCAAGACTGGTGTCTAGAAACTTGCTTTCAAACATGATCATTTTATCTCTTACTTCCTCACCTTCCTCACATTTACTGAAAAATGTGCTCTCCCCATCTGACACAACTTCTTCTGTTGTTTCTATGTTGTTGAACCTTCTCTCTCCAACAACCCTTGTTCTGATGACTGATAAGCTGCAAGCATTGGAATACTGCTCTCATGCAATTTCTGTGTTTTACCCTCTGAATCCTCCATCTCCATTTTTTCTCTTTTTAGATCCACTATACAGTATAAGTCTCCTGTTTATGGTCATCTACCACCCAACCTCAGTCTCTCCTGCCAATTCCTAGGTAAATTTGCAGCCTGGAGTACCCATTTTCTTTCTTGACCTTTCATCTGTTTTCCTGGGTGACTTCAATATCCTATTGCACAATCCCATGGATGCTGCTCATTCCAAGTTGCTCTCCCTCACTTCCTCCTTTGATCTCTCACAATTTGCCTTCTCCCGCACCCACTGGTGGTCAGTCACTTGACCCAGTCTGCACCCAAAGTTGTGATTTTTATAATTTAATTGACTTCCCCCTCCGTCTCACGACCATATTATTTCCTTTGGCCTTTTTCTTACACCTTCTCCTCCTCCGTTCTCAAGATTATGTGCACCAAGTACAAACTTGCCTCATCTTGTTCCTTTCACTTCTTAACTCACTCCAATCTGGCTTCTGCCTTCTTCTTTCCATTGAGACTGCCCTCAACAAGGTCATTAATGATCTTCTCATGGCAAACTCCAAATATAATTTCTCTCTCTGCATCCTCCTTGATCTTTCTGCTGCTTTCGACAATGTCAGCCACCTCTCCTCCTCCATACTCTCTACTCCTGTGGGCTCTGTGAAATGTAATTTCATGGTTCAGTCTTACTTCACCAACTGCTTATTTTTTGTCTGTGCCTCTACCTCCTCTAACTTCCTCTACTTGTAGGTGTCCATCAAGATTCCATTCTCACCCCCCTCTACTGTAGTTTTCCTCTCTCTACATACTACAGTACCTCTTTGCAACATACTTCACTGGCTCTTTATCTTAGTGTACTCACAATCCAAGTCAGACTCCTCACTTCCACCTGCAAAGCCTTAAACCACTTTAATCCCTACATCTCTGACCTCATCTCTGTGGACACTCTGTCCCACCATCTCTGCTCCTCCTCTGACCAATGCCTCTCCTCCACCCTGGTTACTTCCCCTCATGCTCGATTCCAAGATTTGTTACAGATTTCCCTATCCCCTGGAACTCACTCCATCACATGTCAGATTCTCTACTAGCTTCCCCAGTTGTACATACACCCTTAAAATATACCTTTTTCTCTAACGTCCTAAGTGGATGCTGGGGACTCCGTAAGGACCATGGGGAATAGCGGCTCCGCAGGAGACTGGCCACAAAAGTAAAGCTTTAGAACTACCTGGTGTGCACTGGCTCCTCCCCCTATGACCCTCCTCCAAGCCTCAGTTAGATTTTTGTGCCCGAACGAGAAGGGTGCACACTAGGTGGCTCTCCTGAGCTGCTTAGTGAAAAGTTTAGTTTTAGGTTTTTTATTTTCAGTGAGACCTGCTGGCAACAGGCTCACTGCATCGAGGGACTAAGGGGAGAAGAAGCGAACTCACCTGCGTGCAGAGTGGATTGGGCTTCTTAGGCTACTGGACATTAGCTCCAGAGGGACGATCACAGGCCCAGCCATGGATGGGTCCCAGAGCCGCGCCGCCGGCCCCCTTACAGAGCCAGAAGACAGAAGAGGTCCGGAAAATCGGCGGCAGAAGACGTCCTGTCTTCAACAAGGTAGCGCACAGCACTGCAGCTGTGCGCCATTGCTCTCAGCACACTTCACACTCCGGTCACTGAGGGTGCAGGGCGCTGGGGGGGGCGCCCTGAGACGCAATAAAAACACCTTGGATGGCAAAAAATGCATCACATATAGCTCCTGGGCTATATGGATGCATTTAACCCCTGCCAGAATACATAGAAAAACGGGAGATAAGGCCGCCGATAAGGGGGCGGAGCCTATCTCCTCAGCACACTGGCGCCATTTTCCCTCACAGCTCCGTTGGAGGGAAGCTCCCTGGCTCTCCCCTGCAGTCACTACACTACAGAAAGGGTTAAAAAAGAGAGGGGGGGCACTAATTACGCGCAGTATTAAAGATACAGCAGCTATAAGGGGAAAAACACTTATATAAGGTTATCACTGTATATATATAGCGCTCTGGTGTGTGCTGGCAAACTCTCCCTCTGTCTCCCCAAAGGGCTAGTGGGGTCCTGTCCTCTATCAGAGCATTCCCTGTGTGTGTGCTGTATGTCGGTACGTTTGTGTCGACATGTATGAGGAGAAAAATGATGTGGAGACGGAGCAGATAGCCTGTAATAGTGATGTCACCCCCTAGGGGGTCGACACCTGAGTGGATGAACTGTTGGAAGGAATTACGTGACAGTGTCAGCTCTGTATAAAAGACAGTGGTTGACATGAGACAGCCGGCTACTCAGCTTGTGCCTGTCCAGACGTCTCATAGGCCGTCAGGGGCTCTAAAGCGCCCGTTACCTCAGATGGCAGATATAGACGCCGACACGGATACTGACTCCAGTGTCGACGGTGAAGAGACAAATGTGACTTCCAGTAGGGCCACACGTTACATGATGGAGGCAATGAAAAATGTTTTACACATTTCTGATAATACGAGTACCACCAAAAAGGGGTATTATGTTCGGTGAGGAAAAACTACCTGTAGTTTTCCTGAATCTGAGAAATTAAATGAGGTGTGTGATGATGCGTGGGTTTCCCCCGATAACAACTGATAATTTCTAAAATGTTATTGGCATTATATCCTTTCCCGCCAGAGGTTAGGGTGCGTTGGGAAACACCCCCTAGGGTGGATAAAGCGCTCACACGCTTGTAAGGGCTCTACCCTCTCCTGAGATGGCCGCCCTTAAGGATCCTGCTGATAGAAAGCAGGAGGGTATCCTAAAATGTATTTACACACATACTGGTGTTATACTGCGACCAGCAATCGCCTCAGCCTGGATGTGCAGTGCTGGGTTGGCGTGGTCGGATTCCCTGACTGAAAATATTGATACCCTAGATAGGGAGAGTATATTTTTGCCTATAGAGCATTTAAAAGATGCATTTCTATATATGCGTGATGCACAGCGGAATATTTGCCGACTGGCATCAAGTCTAAGTGCGTTGTCCATTTCTACCAGTAGAGGGTTATGGACACGACAGTGGTCAGGTGATGCGGATCTCAAACGGCATTTGGAAGTATTGCCTTATTAAGGGGAGGAGTTATTTGGGGTCGGTCTTTCAGACCTGGTGGCCACGGCAACAGCTGGGAAATCCACGTTTGTACCCCAGGTCGCCTCTCAACATGAGAAGACGCCGTATTATCAGGCGCAGTCTTTTCGTGGACAAGCGGGCAAAAGGTTCCTCATTTCTGCCCCGTGACAGAGGGAGAGGAAAAAGGCTGCAGAAATCAGCCAGTTCCCAGGAACAGAAACCCTCTCCCGCCTCTGCCAAGCCCTCAGTATGACGCTAGGGCTTTACAAGCAGAATCAGGCACGGTGGGGGGCCCGTCTCAATGAATTTCAGCGCGCAGTGGGCTCACTCGCAAGTAGACCCCTGGATCCTTCAGGTGATATCTCAGGGGTACAAATTGGAATTCGAGACGTCTCCCCCTCGCCGTTTCCTAAAGTCGGCTTTACCGATGTCTCCTTCTGACAGGGAGACAGTTTTGGAAGCCATTCACAAGCTGTATTCCCAGCAGGTGATAATCAAGGTACCCCTCCTGCAACAGGGAACGGGGTATTATTCCACACTGTTGTGGTACCGAAGCCGGACGGCTCGGTGAGACCGATTCTAAATCTAAAATCTTTGAACACTTACATACAGAGTTTCAAATTTAAGATTGAGTCACTCAGAGCAGTGATTGCGAACCTGGAAGAAGGGGACTACATGATGTCTCGGGACATCAAGGATGCTTACCTTCATGTCCAAATTTACCCTTCTCACCAAGGGTACCTCAGGTTTATGGTACAGAACTGTCACTATCAGTTCAGACGCTGCCGTATGGATGGTCCACGGCACCCCGGGTCTTTACCAAGGTAATGGCCGAAATGATGATATTCCTTCGAAGGAAGGGAATTTTAGTTATCCCTTACTGGGACGATTCCCTGATAAGGGTAAGATCCAGGGAACAGTTGGAGGTCGGTGTAGCACTATCTCAGGTAGTGTTGCGGCAGCACGATTGGATTCTCAATATTCCAAAATCGCAGCTGGTTCCGATGACTCGTCTTCTGTTCCTAGGGATGATCCTGGACACAGTCCAGAAAAAGGTGTTTCTCCCGGAGGAGAAAGCCAGGGAGTTATCCGAGCTAGTCAGGAACCTCCTAAAACCGAGCCAAGTCTCAGTGCATCAATGCACAAGGGTTCTGGGTAAAATGGTGGCTTCCTACGAAGCAATCCCATTCGGCAGATTCCACGCAAGAACTTTCCAGTGGGACCTGCTGGACAAATGGTCCGGGTCGCATCTTCAGATGCATCAGCGGATAACCCTGTCACCAAGAACAAGGGTGTCCCTCCTGTGTTGGTTGCAGAGTGCTCATCTTCTAGAGGGCCGCAGATTCGGCATTCAGGACTGGGTCCTGGTGACCACGGATGCCAGCCTGCGAGGCTGGGGAGCAGTCACACAGGGAAGGAATTTCCAGGGCTTATGGTCAAGCCTGGAGACATCACTTCACATAAATATCCTGAAGCTAAGGGCCATTTGCAATGCTCTAAGCTTAGCAAGACCTCTGCTTCAAGGTCAGCCGGTGTTGATCCAGACGGACAACATCACGGCAGTCACCCACGTAAACAGACAGGGTGGCACAAGAAGCAGGAGGGCAATGGCAGAAGCTGCAAGGATTCTTCGCTGGGCGGAAAATCATGTGATAGCACTGTCAGCAATTCCGGGAGTGGACAACTGGGAAGCAGACTTCCTCAGCAGACACGACCTCCACCCGGGAGAGTGGGGACTTCACCCAGAAGTCTTCCACATGATTATAAACCGTTGGGAAAAACTCGACAGGTATTGCGCCAGGTCAAGGGACCCTCAGGCAATAGCTGTAGACGCTCTGGTAACACCGTGGGTGTACCAGTCAGTGTATGTGTTCCCTCATCTGCCTCTCATACCCAAGGTACTGAGATTGATAAGATGGAGAGGAGTAAGCACTATATTCGTGGCTCCGGATTGGCCAAGAAGGACTTGGTAACCGGAACTTCAAGAGATGCTCACGGAGGATCCGTGGCCTCTACCTCTAAGAAGGGACCTGCTCCAGCAAGGACCCTGTCTGTTCCAAGACTTACCGCTGCTGCGTTTGACGGCATGGCGGTTGAACGCCGGATCCTGAAGGAAAAAAGGCATTCCGGATGAAGTCATCCCTATCCAGATCAAAGCCAGGAAGGATGTAACCGCAAAACATTATCACCGCATTTGGCGAAAATATGTTGCGTGGTGCGAGGCCAGTAAGGCCCGACGGAGGAAATTCAACTGGGTCGATTCCTACATTTCCTGCAAACAGGAGTGTCTATGGGCCGGAAATTGGGGTCCATTAAGGTTCAAATTTCGGCCCTGTCAATTTTCTTCCAAAAAGAACTAGCTTCAGTCCCTGAAGTTCAGACGTTGTAAAAGGGGTACTGCATATACAGCCTCCTTTTGTGCCTCCAGTGGCACCTTGGGATCTCAATGTAGTTTTTGGGTTCCAAAAGTCACATTGGTTTGAACCACTTAAATCTGTGGAGTTAAAATATCTCACATGGAAAGTGGTCATGCTGTTGGCCCTTGCCTGGGCCAGGCGCGTGTCAGAATTGGCGGCTTTATCCTGTAAAAGCCCTTATCTGATTTTCCATTCGGACAGGGCGGAATTGAGGACTCGTCCTCAGTTTCTCCCTAAGGTGGTTTCAGCGTTTCACCTGAACCAACCTATTGTGGTGCCTGCGGCTACTAGGGACTTGGAGGACTCCAAGTTGCTAGACGTTGTCAGGGCCCTGAAAATATATGTTTCCAGGACGGCTGGAGTCAGAAAATCTGACTCGCTGTTTATCCTGTATGCACCCAACAAGCTGGGTGCTCCTGTTTCTAAGCAGACTATTGCTCGTTGGATTTGTAGTACAATTCAGCTTGCACATTCTGTGGCAGGCCTGCCACAGCCAAAAATCTGTAAATGCCCACTCCACAAGGAAGATGGGCTCATCTTGGGCGGCTGCCCGAGGGGTCTCGGCTTTACAACTTTGCCGAGCAGCTACTTGGTCAGGAGCAAATACGTTTGTAAAATTCTACAAAATTGATACCCTGGCTGAGGAGGACCTGGAGTTCTCTCATTTGGTGCTGCAGAGTCATCCGCACTCTCCCGCCCGTTTGGGAGCTTTGGTATAATCCCCATGGTCCTGACGGAGTCCCCAGCATCCACTTAGGACGTTAGAGAAAATAAGAATTTACTTACCGATAATTCTATTTCTCGTAGTCCGTAGTGGATGCTGGGCGCCCATCCCAAGTGCGGATTGTCTGCAATACTGGTACATAATTATTGTTACCAAAAAATCGGGTTATTGCTGTAGTGAGCCATCTTTTCTAGAGGCTCCTCTGTTATCATGCTGTTAACTGGGTTTAGATCACGAGTTGTACGGTGTGATTGGTGTGGCTGGTATGAGTCTTACCCGGGATTCAAAATCCTTCCTTATTGTGTACGCTCGTCCGGGCACAGTATCCTAACTGAGGCTTGGAGGAGGGTCATAGGGGGAGGAGCCAGTGCACACCAGGTAGTTCTAAAGCTTTACTTTTGTGCCCAGTCTCCTGCGGAGCCGCTATTCCCCATGGTCCTTACGGAGTCCCCAGCATCCACTACGGACTACGAGAAATAGAATTATCGGTAAGTAAATTCTTATTTTTTAAGTGTACCAGCCCTCTTCTTAAATCAATACTTCTCCAACCCTCCACCACTTATCTTTCCCTGTTAATCTTGAAATGTTATTACCTTTCCCTTAGTGTGCAAGCTCTCACACTCCATCACAGGAACAAGAGAACAGGTGCACCATACAACCATTAGAATGATAAAAATTTAATAATTATACATCATATCTGAGGTTTTTGGCATAAAATTGGCCAATATTATGAGCCACCAATCATCAAGCTAACCTCAGGACAGGTCCATAAAATTATAGGGGTTTGCCTCATGGGAGTAGGGCACCCACAAACCACCCCAGCCAAACAACCCCAGGGCACCACACAAA
This sequence comes from Pseudophryne corroboree, assembly GCF_028390025.1. Lineage (NCBI taxonomy): Eukaryota > Metazoa > Chordata > Amphibia > Anura > Myobatrachidae > Pseudophryne > Pseudophryne corroboree. Next base: position 36,680,157 of record NC_086453.1, read on the forward strand.
TAAAGGATAGCAAAGTGTTAGGTAAGTCAACGTAGCTGCTCAGTGTTAGGGAGGACAGCAGTGAAATATCAGAGTGCTAAAAAAGTGAAGGCAGCTGATCAGTGTCAGAAGTATTGTGTGGTGCCCTAGAGTGGTTTGGCTGGGGTGGTTTGGGGGTGCTTTGTGTCGCAGAGGTAAACCCCTATAATTTTAGGGACCTGCCCAATGAGGTTACCTTGACAATTGGTGGGCAGGCTCATAATATTGGCCAATTTTTGTCCAAAAACCTGAGATATGATGTAGAATTATTAAATTTATGTCTTGTTTCTATGTTGTAGTGCTAAGTCTCAGCTTAGTATTAAGTCTCAGCTAGGTAGCACACCCTATTATAAGTAGCAAGGGTGTGCAGTCCAGGCCCCATCTCCCTAATACTATCACACTCCATGTCACCAGTGATCTGCTGCATTGTCTTCTTCTCCTCTTCAGCTGCTGTCTGCTCTCTCATATGTTGGGTACAGAATAACTGATTCCCACCAATGGCTCCTGCTATCTTCAGTGAGGTGCCCAATCCATCCAGTTATCTGCTCTACCCAGTATACTGTAGTGTGATATTAATATTTGGTACTTAATACTACGGTATTCCTTTATTTATTGATTTTAAGATCTAATACTATGTTAATGTGAAATGTTTTGTATGTTTACCTTTGTAAGGCACTGTGTAGATTTTGTGGTGTTTTGTAGATAAACAATATAATGACAATAAGAAAAAGAAAAAGAAGTAGAAGAAGAAGAAGAAGAAATCTACATGTAAAATAAAACATGTAAGGAATTAAGACGCATTCTAAACTATAGCAAAGGTTGTTTTCTATAAGTATAGATAAAAAATATAATAATGATAATAAGAAGAAGAAAAAGAAGAAAAAGCAGAAGAAGAAGCAGCAGAAGAAATCTACATGTAAAATAAAACATGTAAGTAACTAAGAAGCATTCGAAACTACAGGATAGCAATTTTTTTTCTCTAAGTATAAAAAGAGCATTTGAGAATGTGATAGCTAACCTGTAAACTTTAAATTGAATTTGTTTCATGGTCCACTTATTTTCTATAGGGTTTTAGAAACCACAGGTAAGACCTCCTGTGTGCTTACTGCTTAGTCATTGCAAAAGGTTAAACTAAGCAACATAATATAGTAGCTTGCCCAGACGTGCATTTCTGGCACATGAAAACTTCCTCTGTGAGACAGGGGTGTGTGTGTGTGCTTCCTAAAGCAGAGACCAGAATTGCACAGTTATTATCTCCTACGCAGACAGACAATCTTCTGAAAAGTTTGGAGTCTCCTTCCATTCTTCTTTCATCTTTGTACACTTGTTCTGAAGGACTACTGTGGTGTCATTTATTTTGGGGGCTGGAAAATGTGATGCAAATCTACTTACTGGCTCTTGCACATTGAATCTTGGCTGAGAAGGGGTGTGAGCTTGGATTTCTGACTGTGACTCACTTTTCAGGTTTCAAAACTGAAGTGTAACCTACAGTGGGATTCGGAGTGCTTGCTACACCTGCCAACTGAATGTATGCATGATACAAAAATTGCTCTTTAAAGTCAAATCTTTCTTACCTTAAGCCTACTGGGAAAGGTTACAATTACAAGAGATTTTTCCAGCAGAACAAGGACGAGTATCAGTGTCACCAGTGAGATTGAGCAAGGAAAAAGGAAAATTGTGGTTGAAGAGACTGGTTTGTTGTGGGAATATCAAAGAGAAGCGGATGATGTATAGGTTGGCACGTGGAAACTTTGTATAAGGATCTGTGAAGGCTTCCTAGGACTCACTCAGACCCTGCTGCAGTCTGTGCTCTTACAGGACCAACTTTGGAGAGAAGACAAAAGTATGATGTTCCTTCTCACGCTGTGTTCTGCTCTGCTTACAGCAGGTAATGAGATATAAGTTGTCTGAATTAGTCATCTTCTATCACTTGGCATGTAACGCATTATAGTGTGTCTACTATATTGTCCCCAACACAGGTACAGTAGGCAGTTTTCAGTTTACAATTTTGCAATGATATGGGGGAAAAACAGAACAAAACAAATATCAAAAAACATAAATGTAAAGTAAAACAGTTCAAAGTTAATATTTAAGTTGTCAATATTACTTATTGATAATATTTATCACTTTGGTTGTATATCAGTAGCAATTGATAGTCAATTCATAAATGGAGTAAAGATGAGTCTTATCTGATAGAGGAACTGTTAAGTGTTAATTGAAGTGGTTAAAGTTCTTTGTATGGTCTTTGTCTGTGACATTTACATGGTAACTATAAATACAGCAGCTTATTGGCAGGATTTTGATTTGAGGGGATGCCAAAACGTAGGCTCTGACTATTACTATATGTGTGTGTGTGTCTATATATATATATATATATATATATATATATATGCAATTTATATATTTATATATATATATATATATATATATATATATATATATATATATATATATTTTATTTTTTTACAAGATAGATAGATAGATAGATAGATAGACAGATATGAATAGATAGATAGATAGATGAATTATTTATACAAATATAGAGCTGTGTCCACAGTCACGCACAGATACACACCTATATCTTACAGCCATCTTGTCACATTATACACTAGAACACAACACTGCATTTACAGTCCTATGGGGGGTCATTCCGAGTTGATCGCTCGCTAGCTAGTTTTAGCAGCCATGCAATTGCTATGCCGCCGCCCACTGGGGAGTGTATTTTAGCTTAGCAGAAGTGCGAATGCCTGTGCAGCCGAGCTCTGCAAAAAAACAGTTTGTGCAGTTTCTGAGTAGCTCTGAACCTACTCAGCGCTTGCGATCACTTCAGCCTATTCGTGTCCGGATTTGACGTCATACACCCGCCCAGCGAACGTGCAGCCACGCCTGCATTTTTTCAGACACACCTGCGTTTTTGCAAACACTCCCTGAAAACGGTCAGTTGACACCCAGAAACGCCCCCTTCCTTTCAATCTTCTTGCGGCCGTCAATGCGACTGAAAACTTCGCTAGAACCTGTGCAAAACAACAAATGCCTTTGTACCCGTACGGCACGCGTGCACATTGCGGTGCATACGCATGCGCAGAAATGCTGAATTTTAGACTGAACGCTGCGCTGTGAACAACGGCAGGTAGCGATCAACTCGGAATGACCCCCTATATGAGGGATTTATGTTAATGCTTTAGAATCTTCACGGACCGCAGACTTGGGGTTCTGTATTTCCTGCGGTATATATGACAGTTGCACTCCTGTCTGCTAATACTGAATGTGTATTTGATCAATGTAAAAGCCAGCCTTTCTTGTACAAATTATACACCGGCCTTTAGTTTGCTACATTAACGGACAGTGACTGACATAATGAGAGGAGTAGAGACAGTGGAAGGAGATTAGATAGGGATTACTCCTTGTTCTGACTAGAGATGAGCAGGTTCGGTTCCTCGGAATCCGAACCCCCCGAACTTCAGCCTTTTTACACGGGTCCGAGGCAGACTCGGATTTTCCCGCCTTGCTCGGTTAACCCGAGCGCGCCCGAACGTCATCATCCCGCTGTCGGATTCTCGCGAGGCTCGTATTCTATCGCGAGACTCGGATTCTATATAAGGAGCCGCGCGTCGCCGCCATTTTCACACGTGCATTGAGATTGATAGGGAGAGGACGTGGCTGGCGTCCTCTCCGTTAGAATAGATAGAGACACTTGAGTTGATTTACTACTAACTTAGTAATTTTGGGGAGCATTAGGAGTACTCAGAGTGCAGAGTTTTGCTGATAGTTACTAGTGACCACCACCAGTTTTATTTATTATTTAATATAATCCGTTCTCTGCCTGAAAAAAAACGATACACAGTCACATACCATATCTGTGCTCAGCCTCAGTGTGCTGCATGATAATATCATCTATGTATATCTGACTGTGCTGAGTGCTCACTGCTCACACAGCTGAATTGTGGGGGAGACTGGGGTGCAGTTATAGCAGGAGTACAGTGCACACTTTTGCTGCCAGTGTGACTGACCAGTGACCACCAGTATATTGTCTGCCTGAAAAAGTTAAACACTCCTGTGGTGTTTTTTTTTTTTATTCTATAAACGCATTTTGCTGACAGTGTCCAGCAGGTCCATCATTCATTATATTATATAAATATTTACCTGCAGTAGTGTTATATTTTTTTTGTTCATCTCTATCATCTTTATCATCTCTATATTAGCAGACGCAGTACGGTAGTCCACGGCTGTGGCTACCTCTGTGTCGTCAGTGCTCGTCCATAATTGTATACCTACCTGTGGTGGGGTTTTTTTTTCTATCTTCTTCATACTAGTAGTTTAGGAGTCTGCTGACAGTGTCCAGCAGGTCCGTCATTATATTATATATACCTGCAGTAGTGATATATATATTTTTTTTATATCATTATCATCTCTATACTAGCAGACGCAGTACGGTAGTCCACGGCTGTAGCTACCTCTGTGTCGTCAGTGCTCGTCCATAATTGTATACCTACCTGTGGTGGGGTTTTTTTTTATATCTTCTTCATACTAGTAGTTTAGGAGTCTGCTGACAGTGTCCAGCAGGTCCGTCATTATATTATATATACCTGCAGTAGTGATATATATATATTTTTTATATCATTATCATCTCTATACTAGCAGACGCAGTACGGTAGTCCACGGCTGTAGCTACCTCTGTGTCGTCAGTGCTCGTCCATAATTGTATACCTACCTGTGGTGGGTTTTTTTTTCTATCTTCTTCATACTAGTAGTTTAGGAGTCTGCTGACAGTGTCCAGCAGGTCCTTCATTATATTATATATACCTGCAGTAGTGATATATATATATTTTTTATATCATTATCATCTCTATACTAGCAGACACAGTACGGTAGTCCACGGCTGTAGCCACCTCTGTGTCGTCAGTGCTCGTCCATAATTGTATACCTACCTGTGGTGGGGTTTTTTTTTCTATCTTCTTCATACTAGTAGTTTAGGAGTCTGCTGACAGTGTCCAGCAGGTCCGTCATTATATTATATATACCTGCAGTAGTGATATATATATTTTTTTTATATCATTATCATCTCTATACTAGCAGACGCAGTACGGTAGTCCACGGCTGTAGCTACCTCTGTGTCGTCAGTGCTCGTCCATAATTGTATACCTACCTGTGGTGGGGGTTTTTTTTCTATCTTCTTCATACTAGTAGTTTAGGAGTCTGCTGACAGTGTCCAGCAGGTCCGTAATTATATTATATATACCTGCAGTAGTGATATATATATATTTTTTATATCATTATCATCTCTATACTAGCAGACGCAGTACGGTAGTCCACGGCTGTAGCTACCTCTGTGTCGTCAGTGCTCGTCCATAATTGTATACCTACCTGTGGTGGGTTTTTTTTTCTATCTTCTTCATACTAGTAGTTTAGGAGTCTGCTGACAGTGTCCAGCAGGTCCTTCATTATATTATATATACCTGCAGTAGTGATATATATATATTTTTTATATCATTATCATCTCTATACTAGCAGACACAGTACGGTAGTCCACGGCTGTAGCCACCTCTGTGTCGTCAGTGCTCGTCCATAATTGTATACCTACCTGTGGTGGGGTTTTTTTTTCTATCTTCTTCATACTAGTAGTTTAGGAGTCTGCTGACAGTGTCCAGCAGGTCCGTCATTATATTATATATACCTGCAGTAGTGATATATATATTTTTTTTATATCATTATCATCTCTATACTAGCAGACGCAGTACGGTAGTCCACGGCTGTAGCTACCTCTGTGTCGTCAGTGCTCGTCCATAATTGTATACCTACCTGTGGTGGGGGTTTTTTTTCTATCTTCTTCATACTAGTAGTTTAGGAGTCTGCTGACAGTGTCCAGCAGGTCCGTCATTATATTATATATACCTGCAGTAGTGATAATAAGAATTTACTTACCGATAATTCTATTTCTCGTAGTCCGTAGTGGATGCTGGGGACTCCGTCAGGACCATGGGGTTTAGCGGCTCCGCAGGAGACAGGGCACAATAATAAAAGCTTTAGGATCAGGTGGTGTGCACTGGCTCCTCCCCCTATGACCCTCCTCCAAGCCTCAGTTAGGATACTGTGCCCGGACGAGCGTGCATAATAAGGAAGGATATTGAATCCCGGGTAAGACTCATACCAGCCACACCAATCACACCGTACAACCTGTGATCTGAACCCAGTTAACAGTATGATAACAACGAAGGAGCCTCTGAAAAGATGGCTCACAACAAGAATAACCCGATTTTTGTAACAATAACTATGTACAAGTATTGCAGACAATCCGCACTTGGGATGGGCGCCCAGCATCCACTACGGACTACGAGAAATAGAATTATCGGTAAGTAAATTCTTATTTTCTCGAACGTCCTAAGTGGATGCTGGGGACTCCGTCAGGACCATGGGGATTATACCAAAGCTCCCAAACGGGCGGGAGAGTGCGGATGACTCTGCAGCACCGAATGAGAGAACTCCAGGTCCTCCTCAGTCAGGGTGTGCCCCTGACCAAGTAGCAGCTCGGCAAAGTTGTAAAGCCGAGACCCCTCGGGCAGCCGCCCAAGATGAGCCCACTTCCTTGTGGAATGGGCTTTTACTGATTTTGGCTGTGGAATTGTACTACAAATCCAGCGAGCAATCGTCTGCTTAGAAGCAGGAACACCCATCTTGTTGGGTGCATACAGGCTAAACAGCGAGTCAGATTTTCTGACTCCAGTCGTCCTGGAAACATATATTTTCAGGGCCCTGACAACGTCAAGTAACTTGGAGTCCTCCAAGTCCCTAGTAGCCGCAGGTACCACAATAGGTTGGTTCATGTGAAAAACAGAAAACACCTTAAGGAGAAATTGAGGACGAGTCCTCAATTCTGCCCTGTCAGAATAAAATTAAGTAAGGGCTTTTATATGATAAAGCCGCCCATTCTGACACACGCCTGGCTGAAGCCAGGGCTAATAGAATCTTCACCTTCCATGTGAAATATTTTAATTCCACAGTGGTGAGTGGATCCAACCAATGTGACTTTAGGAAACTCAAAACAACATTGAGATCCCAAGGTGCCACTGGGGGCACAAAAGGAGGCTGTATATGCAGTACCCCTTTTACAAACGTCTGAACTTCAGGCACTGAAGCCAGTTCTTTCTGGAAGAAATTCGACAGGGTCGAAATTTGAACCTTAATGGACCCTAATTTTAGTCCCATAGACAGTTCTGTTTTCAGGAAATGTAGGAAACGACCCAGTTGGAATTCCTCTGTAGGGACCTTCTTGGCCTCACACCACGCAACCTATTTTCGCCCAATGCGGTGAAAATGTTTTGCGATTACATCCTTCCTGGCTTCGACCAGGGTAGGGATGACTTCATCTGGAATGCCCTTTCAGGATCCGGCGTTCAACTGCCATGCCGTCAAACGCAGCCGCGGTAAGTCTTGGAACAGACAAGGCCCCTGCTGGAGCAGGTCCTCTCTTAAAGGTAGAGGCCACGGTTCTTCCGTGAGCATCTCTTGAAGTTCCGGGTACCAAGTCCTTCTTGACCCATCCGGAACCACGAGTATCGTTCTTACTCATCTCCTTCTTATGATTCTCAGTACTTTTGGTATGAGATGCATAGGAGGGAACACATACCCTGACTGGTACACCCACAGTGTTACCAGAGCGTCCACCGCTATTGCCTGAGGGTCCCTTGACCTGGCGCAATATCTGTCTAGTTTTTTGTTCAGGCGGGACGCCATCATGTCCACCTTTGGTTTTTCCCAACGGTTTACAATCATGTGGAAGACTTCCCGCTGAAGTCCCCACTCTCCCGGGTGGAGGTTATGCCTGCTGAGGAAGTCTGCTTCCCAGTTTTCCACTCCCGGAATTAACACTGCTGAGAGTGTTATCACATGATTTTTCGCCCAGCGAAGAATCCTTGCAGTTTCTGCCATTTCCCTCCTGCTTCATGTGCCGCCCTGTCTGTTTACGTGGGCGACTGCCGTGATGTTGTCCCACTGGATCAATACCGGCTGACCTTGAAGCAGAGGTCTTGCTAAGCTTAGAGCCTTGTAAATTGCCCTTAGCTCCAGTATATTTATGTGGAGAGAAGTCTCCAGACTTGATCACACTACCTGGACATTTTTTCCTTGTGTGACTGCTCCCCAGCCACTCAGGCTGGCATCCGTGGTCACCAGGACCCAGTCCTGAATGTCGAATCTGCGGCCCTTTCATAGATGAGCACTCTGCAGCCACCGCAGAAGAAAACACCCTTGTCCTTGGAGACAGGGTTATCCGCTGATGCATCTGAAGATGCGATCCGGACCATTTTCCCAGCAGATTCCACTGAAAGGTTCTTGCGTGAAATCTACCGAATGGGATCGCTTTATAAGAAACCACCATTTTTCACAGGACCCTTGTGCAATGATGCACTGATACTTTTCCTGGTTTTAGGAGGTTCCTGACTAGCTCGGATAACTCCCTGGTCTTCTTCTCCGGGAGAAAACATCCTTTTCTGGACTGTGTCCAGAATCATTCCTAGGAACATTAGACGTGTCGTCGGAAAAAGCTGCGATTTTGGAATATTTAGAATCCACTCGTGCTGTCGTAGAACTACTTGAGATAGTGCTACTCCGACCGCCAACTGTTCTCTGGACCTTGCCCTTATCAGGAAAGCGTCCATATTTCTTTTAGGAAGAATCATCATTTCGGCCATTACCATGGTAAAGACCCGGGGTGCCGTGGACAATCCAAACGGCAGCGTCTGAACTGATAGTGACAGTTCTGTACCACGAACCTGATGAGATACCCTTGGTGAGAAGGGCAAAATTTGGACATGTAGGTAAGCGTCCCTGATATCCAGTGACACCATATCGTCCTGGTTCGCTATCACTGCTCTGAGTGACTCCATCTTGATTTGAACCCTTGTATGTAATTGTTCAAATCTTTTAGATCTCACCGAGCCGTTTGGCTTCAGTACCACAATATAGTGTGGAATAATACCCCTTTCCTTGTTGTAGGAGGGGTACTTTGATTATCACCTGCTGGGAATACAGCCTGTGAATTTTTTTCCAATACCGCCTCCCTGTCGGAGGGAGACGTTGGTAAAGCAGACTTCAGGAACTTGTGAGGGGAAGACGTCTCGAATTTCCAATGTACACCTGGGATACTACGTGTAGGATCCAGGAGTCCACTTGCGAGTGAGCCCACTGCGTGCTGAAACTCTTGAGATGACCCCCCACCGCACCTGAGTCCGCTTGTATGGCCCCAGCGTCATGCTGCGGACTTGGCAGAAGCTGTGGAGGACTTCTGTTCCTGGGAATGGGCTGCCTGCTGCAGTCTTCTTCCCTTTCCTCTAACCCTGGGCAGATATGACTGGCCTTTTGCCCGCCTGCCTTTATGGGTATGAAAGGACTGAGACTGAAAAGACTGTGTCCTTTTCTGCTGAGATGTGACTTGGGGTAACAAAAGTGGATTTTCCAGCTGTTGCCATGGCCACCAGGTCCGATGGACCGCCCCTTTATACGGCAATACTTCCATGTGCCGTCTGGAATCTGCATCACCTGACCACTGTCGTGTCTATAAACATCGTCTGGCAGATATGGACATCACATCTACTCTTGATGCCAGAATGCAAATATCCCTCTGCGCATCTCGCATATATAGAAATGCATCCTTAAAATGCTCTATAGTCAATAAAATATTGTTCCTGTCAAGGGTATCAATATTTTCAGTCAGGAAATCCGACCAATCCCCCCCAGCACTGCACATCCAGGCTGAGGCGATTGCTGGTCGTAGTATAACACCAGTATGTGTGTATATACTTTTTAGGATATTTTTCAGCTTCCTATCAGCTGGCTCTTTGAGGGCGGCCGTATCTGGAGACGGTAACGCCACTTGTTTTTATAAGCGTGTGAGCGCCTTATCCACCCTAAGGTGTGTTTCCCAACTCGCCCTCACTTCTGGCGGGAAAGGGTATACCTCCAATAATTTTCTATCGGAGGAAACCCACGTATCATCACACACTTTAATTTATCTGATTCAGGAAAAACTACAAGTAGATTATTCCCACCCTACATAATACCCTTATTTGTGGTACTTGTAGTATCAGAAATATGTAACACCTCCTTCATTGCCCTTAACATGTAACGTGTGGCCCTAAAGGAAAATACGTTTGTTTCTTCACCGTCGACACTGAAGTCAGTGTCCGTGTCTGTGTCTGTGTCGACCAACTGAGGTAAATGGGCGTTTTTACAAGCCCCTGACGGTGTCTGAGACGCCTGGACAGGTACTAATTTGTTTGCCGGCCGTCTCATGTCGTCAACCGACCTTGCATCGTGTTGACATTATCACGTAATTCCTAAATAAGCCATCCATTCCGGTGTCGACTCCCGAGAGAGTGACATCACCAATACAGGCAATTTGCTCCGCCTCCTCACCAACATCGTCCTCCTACATGTCGACACACACGTACCGACACACAGCACACACACAGGGAATGCTCTGATAGAGGACAGGACCCCACTAGCCCTTTGGGGAGACAGAGGGAGAGTTTGCCAGCACACACCAAAAACGCTATAATTATACAGGGACAACCCCTTATACAAGTGTTTTCCCTTATAGCATTTTCACATATGTAATCATATCGCCAAATAAGTGCCCCCCCTCTCTGTTTTAACCCTGTTTCTGTAGTGCAGTGCAGGGGAGAGCCTGGGAGCCTTCCTCACAGCAGAGCTGAGCAGGAAAATGGCGCCGTGTGCTGAGGAGAATAGGCCCCGCCCCCTAAAACGGCGGGCTCTTCTCCCGGAGTTTGTGAGATCTGGCAGGGGTTAAATACATCCATATAGCCTCAAGGGCTATATGTGATGTATTTTAGCCATAAAAAAGGTATAATACATTGCTGCCCAGGGCGCCCCCCCCAGCGCCCTGCACCCTCAGTGACCGCTGGTATGAAGTGTGCTGACAACAATGGCGCACAGCTGCAGTGCTGTGCGCTACCTTATGAAGACTGAAAGTCTTCTGCCGCCTGTTTCTGGACCTCTGGACCTCTTCAACTTCGGCATCTGCAAGGGGGGTCGGCGGCACGGCTCCGGGACGAACCCCAGGGTGAGACCTGTGTTCCGACTCCCTCTGGAGCTAATGGTGTCCAGTAGCCTAAGAAGCAAATCCATCTTGCACGCAGGTGAGTTTACTTCTCTCCCCTAAGTCCCTCGTAGCAGTGAGCCTGTTGCCAGCAGGACTCACTGAAAATAAAAAAACCTAACTTAAACTTTTATTCTAAGCAGCTCAGGAGAGCCACCTAGATTGCACCCTTCTCGGCCGGGCACAAAAATCTAACTGAGGCTTGGAGGAGGGTCATAGGGGGAGGAGCCAGTGCACACCACCTGATCCTAAAGCTTTTATTATTGTGCCCTGTCTCCTGCGGAGCCGCTAAACCCCATGGTCCTGACGGAGTCCCCAGCATCCACTTAGGACGTTAGAGAAATATATATATTTTTTATATCATTATCATCTCTATACTAGCAAACGCAGTGCGGTAGTCCACGGCTGTAGCTACCTCTGTGTCGTCAGTGCTCGTCCATAATTGTATACCTACCTGTGGTGGGGTTTTTTTTTCTATCTTCTTCATACTAGTAGTTTAGGAGTCTGCTGACAGTGTCCAGCAGGTCCGTCATTATATTATATATACCTGCAGTAGTGATATATATATATTTTTTATATCATTATCATCTCTATACTAGCAGACGCAGTACGGTAGTCCACGGCTGTAGCTACCTCTGTGTCGTCAGTGCTCGTCCATAATTGTATACCTACCTGTGGTGGGTTTTTTTTTTCTATCTTCTTCATACTAGTAGTTTAGGAGTCTGCTGACAGTGTCCAGCAGGTCCGTCATTATATTATATATACCTGCAGTAGTGATATATATATATATGTTTTATATCATTATCATCTCTATACTAGAAGACGCAGTACGGTAGTCCACGGCTGTAGCTACCTCTGTGTCGTCAGTGCTCGTCCATAATTGTATACCTACCTGTGGTGGGGTTTTTTTTCTATCTTCTTCATACTAGTAGTTTAGGAGTCTGCTGACAGTGTCCAGCAGGTCCTTCATTATATTATATATACCTGCAGTAGTGATATATATATATTTTTTATATCATTATCATCTCTATACTAGCAGACGCAGTACGGTAGTCCACGGCTGTAGCTACCTCTGTGTCGTCAGTGCTCGTCCATAATTGTATACCTACCTGTGGTGGGTTTTTTTTTTCTATCTTCTTCATACTAGTAGTTTAGGAGTCTGCTGACAGTGTCCAGCAGGTCCGTCATTATATTATATATACCTGCAGTAGTGATATATATATTTTTTTTATATCATTATCATCTCTATACTAGCAGACGCAGTACGGTAGTCCACGGCTGTAGCTACCTCTGTGTCGTCAGTGCTCGTCCATAATTGTATACCTACCTGTGGGGGTTTTTTTTTTTCTATCTTCTTCATACTAGTAGTTTAGGAGTCTGCTGACAGTGTCCAGCAGGTCCGTCATTATATTATATATACCTGCAGTAGTGATATATATATATTTTTTATATCATTATCATCTCTATACTAGCAGACGCAGTACGGTAGTCCACGGCTGTAGCTACCTCTGTGTCGTCAGTGCTCGTCCATAATTGTATACCTACCTGTGGTGGGTTTTTTTTTCCTATCTTCTTCATACTAGTAGTTTAGGAGTCTGCTGACAGTGTCCAGCAGGTCCGTCATTATATTATATATACCTGCAGTAGTGATATATATATATTTTTTATATCATTATCATCTCTATACTAGCAGACGCAGTACAGTAGTCCACGGCTGTAGCTACCTCTGTGTCGTCAGTGCTCGTCCATAATTGTATACCTACCTGTGGTGGGGGGGGGGGGTTTCTATCTTTTTCATACTAGTAGTTTAGGAGTCTGCTGACAGTGTCCAGCAGGTCCGTCATTATATTATATATACCTGCAGTAGTGATATATATATATTTTTTATATCATTATCATCTCTATACTAGCAGACGCAGTACGGTAGTCCACGGCTGTAGCTACCTCTGTGTCGTCAGTGCTCGTCCATAATTGTATACCTACCTGTGGTGGGGTTTTTTTTTCTATCTTCTTCATACTAGTAGTTTAGGAGTCTGCTGACAGTGTCCAGCAGGTCCGTCATTATATTATATATACCTGCAGTAGTGATATATATATATTTTTTATATCATTATCATCTCTATATTAGCAGATGCAGTACGGTAGTCCACGGCTGTAGCTACCTCTGTGTTGTCAGTCACTCGTCGTCCATAAGTATACTAGTATCCATCCATCTCCATTGTTTACCTGAGGTGCCTTTTAGTTGTGCCTATTAAAATATGGAGAACAAAAATGTTGAGGTTCCAAAAATAGGGAAAGATCAAAATCCACTTCCACCTCGTGCTGAAGCTGCTGCCACTAGTCATGGCCGAGACGATGAAATTCCATCAACGTCGTCTGCCAAGGCCGATGCCCAATGTCATAGTACAGAGCATGTAAAATCCAAAACACAAAATATCAGTAAAAAAAGGACTCAAAAATCTAAAATAAAATCGTCGGAGGAGAAGCGTAAACTTGCCAATATGCCATTTACCACACGGAGTGGCAAGGAACGGCTGAGGCCCTGGCCTATGTTCATGGCTAGTGGTTCAGCTTCACATGAGGATGGAAGCACTCAGCCTCTCGCTAGAAAAATGAAAAGACTTAAGCTGGCAAAAGCACAGCAAAGAACTGTGCGTTCTTCGAAATCACAAATCCACAAGGAGAGTCCAATTGTGTCGGTTGCGATGCCTGACCTTCCCAACACTGGATGTGAAGAGCATGCGCCTTCCACCATTTGCACGCCCCCTGCAAGTGCTGGAAGGGGCACCCGCAGTCCAGTTCCTGATAGTCAGATTGAAGATGTCAGTGTTGAAGTACACCAGGATGAGGAGGATATGGGTGTTGCTGGCGCTGGCGAGAAAATTGACAAGGAGGATTCTGATGGTGAGGTGGTTTGTTTAAGTCAGGCACCCGGGGAGACACCTGTTGTCCGTGGGAGGAATATGGCCATTGACATGCCTGGTGAAAATACCAAAAAAATCAGCTCTTCGGTGTGGAAGTATTTCACCAGAAATGCGGACAACAGGTGTCAAGCCGTGTGTTGCCTTTGTCAAGCTGTAATAAGTAGGGGTAAGGACGTTAACCACCTCGGAACATCCTCCCTTATACGTCACCTGCAGCGCATTCATCATAAGTCAGTGACAAGTTCAAAAACTTTGGGCGACAGCGGAAGCAGTCCACTGACCAGTAAATCCCTTCCTCTTGTAACCAAGCTCACGCAAACCACCCCACCAACTCCCTCAGTGTCAATTTCCTCCTTCCCCAGGAATGCCAATAGTCCTGCTGGCCATGTCACTGGCAATTCTGACGAGTCCTCTCCTGCCTGGGATTCCTCCGATGCATCCTTGAGTGTAACGCCTACTGCTGCTGGCGCTGCTGTTGTTGCTGCTGGGAGTCGATGGTCATCCCAGAGGGGAAGTCGTAAGACCACTTTTACTACTTCCACCAAGCAATTGAATGTCCAACAGTCCTTTGCGAGGAAGATGAAATATCACAGCAGTCATCCTGCTGCAAAGCGGATAACTGAGGCCTTGGCATCCTGGGCGGTGAGAAACGTGGTTCCGGTATCCATCATTACTGCAGAGCCAACTATAGACTTGTTTGAGGTACTGTGTCCCCGGTACCAAATACCATCTAGGTTCCATTTCTCTAGGCAGGCGATACCGAAAATGTACACAGACCTCAGAAAAAGACTCACCAGTGTCCTAAAAAATGCAGTTGTACCCAATGTCCACTTAACCACGGACATGTGGACAAGTGGAGCAGGGCAGACTCAGGACTATATGACTGTGACAGCCCACTGGGTAGATGTATTGACTCCCGCCGCAAGAACAGCAGCGGCGGCACCAGTAGCAGCATCTCGCAAACGCCAACTCTTTCCTAGGCAGGCTACACTTTGTATCACCGCTTTCCAGAATACGCACACAGCTGAAAACCTCTTACGGCAACTGAGGAAGATCATCGCAGAATGGCTTACCCCAATTGGACTCTCCTGTGGATTTGTGGCATCAGACAACGCCAGCAATATTGTGTGTGCATTAAATCTGGGCAAATTCCAGCACGTCCCATGTTTTGCACATACCTTGAATTTGGTGGTGCAGAATTATTTAAAAAACGACAGGGGCGTGCAAGAGATGCTGTCGGTGGCCAGAAGAATTGCGGGACACTTTCGGCGTACAGGCACCACGTACAGAAGACTGGAGCAACACCAAAAACGCCTGAACCTGCCCTGCCATCATCTGAAGCAAGAAGTGGTAACGAGGTGGAATTCAACCCTCTATATGCTTCAGAGGTTGGAGGTGCAGCAAAAGGCCATTCAAGCCTATACAACTGAGCACGATATAGGAGGTGGAATGCACCTGTCTCAAGAGCAGTGGAGAATGATTTCAACGTTGTGCAAGGTTCTGCAACCTTTTGAACTTGCCACACGTGAAGTCAGTTCAGACACTGCCAGCCTGAGTCAGGTCATTCCCCTCATCAGGCTTTTGCAGAAGAAGCTGGAGACATTGAAGGAGGAGCTAACACTGAGCGATTCCGCTAGGCATGTGGGACTTGTGGATGGAGCCCTTAATTCGCTTAACAAGGATTCACGGGTGGTCAATCTGTTGAAATCAGAGCACTACATTTTGGCCACCGTGCTCGATCCTAGATTTAAAACCTACGTTGTATCTCTCTTTCCGGCAGACACAAGTCTTCAGGGGTTCAAAGAACTGCTGGTGAGAAAATTGTCAAGTCAAGCGGAACGCGACCTGTCAACATCTCCTCCTTCACATTCTCCCGCAACTGGGGGTGCGAGGAAAAGGCTCAGAATTCCGAGCCCACCCGCTGGCGGTGATGCAGGACAGTCTGGAGCGACTGCTGATGCTGACATCTGGTCCGGACTGAAGGACCTGCCAACGATTACGGACATGCCGTCTACTGTCACTGCATATGATTCTCTCACCATTGAAAGAATGGTGGAGGATTATATGAGTGACCGCATCCAAGTAGGCACGTCAGACAGTCCGTACGTATACTGGCAGGAAAAAGAGGCAATTTGGAGGCCCTTGCACAAACTGGCTTTATTCTACCTAAGTTGCCCTCCCACAAGTGTGTACTCCGAAAGAGTGTTTAGTGCCGCCGCTCACCTTGTCAGCAATCGGCGTACGAGGTTACTTCCAGAAAATGTGGAGAAGATGATGTTCATTAAAATGAATTATAATCAATTCCTCCATGGAGACATTCACCAGCAGCAATTGCCTCCACAAAGTACACAGGGAGCTGTGATGGTGGATTCCAGTGGGGACGAATTGATAATCTGTGAGGAGGGGGATGTACACGGTGATGAATCGGAGGATGATGATGAGGTGGACATCTTGCCCCTGTAGAGCCAGTTTGTGCAAGGAGAGATTAATTGCTTCTTTTTTGGTGGGGGTCCAAACCAACCCGTCATTTCAGTCACAGTCGTGTGGCAGACCCTGTCACTGAAATGATGGGTTGGTTAAAGTGTGCATGTCCTGTTTATACAACATAAGGGTGGGTGGGAGGGCCCAAGGACAATTCCATCTTGCACCTCTTTTTTTCTTTCATTTTTCTTTGCGTCATGTGCTGTTTGGGGAGTGTTTTTCGGAAGGACCATCCTGCGTGACACTGCAGTGCCACTCCTAGATGGGCCAGGTGTTTGTGTCGGCCACTAGGGTCGCTTATCTTAGTCACACAGCTACCTCATTGCGCCTCTTTTTTTTCTTCTTTGCGTCATGTGCTGTTTGGGGAGTATTTTTTGGAAGGGCCATCCTGCGTGACACTGCAGTGCCACTCCTAGATGGGCCAGGTGTTTGTGTCGGCCACTAGGGTCACTTATCTTAGTCACACAGCTACCTCATTGCGCCTCTTTTTTTTCTTCTTTGCGTCATATGCTGTTTGGGGAGTATTTTTTGGAAGGGCCATCCGGCCTGACACTGCAGTGCCACTCCTAGATGGGCCAGGTGTTTGTGTCGGCCACTAGGGTCGCTTAGCTTACTCACACAGCTACCTCATTGCGCCTCTTTTTTTCTTTGCGTCATGTGCAGTTTGGGGAGTGTTTTTTGGAAGGGCCATCCTGCGTGACACTGCAGTGCCACTCCTAGATGGGCCAGGTGTTTGTGTCGGCCACTTGGGTCGCTGAGCTTAGTCATCCAGCGACCTCGGTGCAAATTTTAGGACTAAAAATAATATTGTGAGGTGTGAGGTGTTCAGAATAGACTGAAAATGAGTGGAAATTATGGTTATTGAGGTTAATAATACTTTGGGATCAAAATGACCCCCAAATTCTATGATTTAAGCTGTTTTTTTAGGGTTTTTTGAAAAAAACACCCGAATCCAAAACACACCCGAATCCGACAAAAAAAATTCGGTGAGGTTTTGCCAAAACGCGTTCGAACCCAAAACACTGCCACGGAACCGAACCCAAAACCAAAACACAAAACCCGAAAAATTTCCGGTGCACATCACTAGTTCTGACATAAATTTCCAAGCATTCTGTATGTAGGAAAACCAGTTATAGTAACAGGTAGCACACACCCTTTAAATCAAACCTAATTTGATTTTATTGATGGAAAAGCACCAGAGCAGCAAGCAAATTAAAGGAAAGTACAGGTTGAGTCTCCCTTATCCAAAATGCTTGGGACCAGAGGTATTTTGGATATGGGATTATTCCGTATTTTGGAATAATTGCATACCATAATGAGATATCATGGCGATGGGACCTAAATCTAAGCACAGAATGCATTTATGTTTTATATACACCTTATACACACAGCCTGAAGGTCATTTTAGCCAATATTTTTTATAACTTTGTGCATTAAACAAAGTGTGTGTACATTCACACAATTCATTTCTGTTTCATATACAACTTATACACACAGTCTGAAGGTCATTTAATACAATATTTTTAATAACTTTGTGTATTAAACAAAGCGTGTGTACATTGAGCCATCAGAAAACAAAGGTTTCACTATCTCACTCTCACTCAAAAAAGTCCGTATTTCGGAATATTCCGTATATCGGAATATTTGGATATGGGATGCTTAACCTGTATAAATACAGAGACATGAATAGGCTTCTATAAAAATAAAACAGTCACTATGCCTGGGACCGGAGACCAAGCACTAGGACCTAGCAGGAGCCTCATAAATCTTATTTAGGGTCCAATATTTTTGGAACCCAGAAAATCCATGTCACATTTAAGTCTGAAAGCCTTGAAACAACTAATAATTTTGTGCATGAAACGTTAGTGTACACACATTAAATTAATTTTATGTTTTATATGCACCTTCTACACATACAGTAGCCTGAAGGTAATTGTATACAATTGTTTTATTAATTGTATAAAACTAAGTTTGTGTACATTGAACCATCAGAAGCAAAAGTGTCACTATGTCGGTATGCTCAAAAAATTCAGTATTTCAGAATATTCCATATTTCGGAATTTTGGATATAGGAGACTCAACCTGTAATTGGTATCTGGCCTTTCCCAGGTGGGCTTTTGGCAGTGGTCCCTTGACTGCAGACGGTGCCATCATTGTGAGAGAGTGGGGGTACGGCTCAGCCTGCAGACATGAGACAATAGAGAATGTGATCCGTTGAGCCTGAGAGGGACAAACAGGTTTGACTAGAGTTGCTACAGTGCAACAATACCAATGAAACTTGTGTCTACAGCTGAGGAATTGGACTGGAGAGTATTAGGATTAAAATTGCAATCACTTTACTGAAACTTTGTAACCAAGGTGTGTGCTGGAGCGAAAACAAATCATTGTGGGCTGATGTGGAATTGGATGCATTTTATTTACTTATATAGAGTACAATACACAAATCTGTACTGCACAAGCCCACACAAAGAAATGTATCCATATGCAGATATGAAAAGTGCACCTTCTTTCCCTTGGAGCGATAAACTGGGGTAAGGAGAGGGTGAAGGGTATGTAAAGACAGTCCAGCTACAGTAAGGGTGTTTACACGCAATTGCGGAATGCGGCAGAGTAGCATAGAGACATGAATTGCATACCTCCCAACTGTCTCCATTTTCGCGGGACAGTCTCGTTTTTTTGGGACTTTCATGCTGTCCCACCCATGGGCCGCAGTGTCCCCCAGTGGGGGAGGGTGGCAATTGGGAGGCTCCTGTCACTGCTGTTCTGCTTAGCAGAGCAGCGGTGAATAGACGCTATGCGCATGCCCACAGCGTCTATTCCCAGGTTACAGAGGGAGAGGAGACATGCCAGCAGCTCAGAGAGTGCTGAGCATGCCCCCTCAGTGACGGTAAAAGGGGGGCGTGACTCGTGATCGTGGCTCTGCCATGAGATCACGCCCCCTTTGTATAGGCTCTTCAAAAGTTGGGAGGTATAGAATTTCATGCACCTGCGGACTGGTGCAGATTCACCCTAATAATGATCACAGAACTGGGAAGACGGTAATGATTGGCCAATTGCAGATTCAACTAAAAAGCTGATTGGTGCTCTTGTCATTAATCATATCTATAATATACTGTAGGACTGTGTCGACAGGTTTATTTTTTGCTACTCTCATTCAAACAGATGGATAATTTTACCAGCTGTATCATAGAGGGATATATATGGAAATAAAACAAATAGTCAATGCATTCTTCATCATCACATTTTTTTTTAGAATCTTTCTATTACAAGCAGATGCCTCCTGCTGCAGTAGTTATCCGTCCTGCATCCCAGGATGCAGTATCAAGTCACAGCAACACCATCGGGCTGCCTACGGCACCTGTGGAGTCATGCAAGCTGCCCATCGCAGATCCTTGTAAGAGGCCAGGAAACCAGGAAATCTTCATCCAGTGACTGAGATCCTGGCCTCTTCCCTCTCCTAAATGGTGGCGACACGTCTCCGTTTTGACACACCGGGGCTTTCGCCACTCCCTCCCTGGCCCAAAACAGCATCAGACGGTCAATCACTGATGCTCTGATGCCGTCCTGTGATGCAAACCCATTCAACGCACGTGTATCAACCACATTTTAATGAGGAACGCTGTGTGTTCATATAGGACATGGTGCAAAACTTCCAGCTACACAGTAGTGGAAGTCCATGTTTCTTTCTCCATTCCATGGATAACTATTCTGCCCTGCATTTATAAATTCACATTTCACCGGATTTATAGTCTATATACAATAAACATAGAGATGGGCATGATACCATCATTTCATTCTGCTGTGTGGTGGGGGTGGTCTTCTGTATGCCGACTGACGGGATCCCGGCGCACAGTATTCCGGCGCCGGGATCTCGACAGCCGGCATACCGACACTTATTCTCCCTCGTGGGGGTCCGCGACCCCCCTGGAGAGAGAATAAAATAGTGTGGCACGCGGAGCGCGCCACCGTGCCCGTAGCGTGGCGAGCGCAGCGAGCCCGCAAGGGGCTCATTTGCGCTCGCCACACTGTCGGTAAGCCGGCGGTCGGGCTCCCGGCACCGGTATGCTGGTCGCCGGGAGCCCGACCGCCGGCATATCGTAGTGAACCCGTGTGGTGGTGTTGTGGTGAGACTAGGAACGTGGAGAGGAATGGGCTAGCACCGCATTGCTTTAGCATTCTCAGGATGTTAATGTGACACTACTGAATCAATGTGAGTTTGTTACATCTGTACCTGTTCCAGAATTTATATTATTATTATTATTATTATTATTATTATCTCTCTCTATTCATTTCTGTTTTGTTTATTTGTCCACTGACTAATGTGGCTTCTCACCTACTAATCACTGTGCATTGCTCTGTCCTGTTATATCTAGCAACTGTCTTCCCCAGGCTTATAAAGATGTGCCTGTCCTATGTTCAGAGCCGGCCCTAGCCAATTTGATGCCCTAGGCAAAATTTTGTCTGGTGCCCCCTAGTTCCGCCGCTAGTTCTGTATCTGTACCTGCAACGCTCAGGTAGTGGGGCCCACCGGGGGGTTACCCTGTGGGCCAGTTCAACTCTGCACAATGCCACACAGTAATGACCATAATACATATAATTCCACACAGTAAAGGAACCTTACACATATGCCCCACATTAGTAATGCCCATAATATAAATAATGCCACACAGTAATGCACCTTACACATATGCCCCACATTAGTAATGCCCATAATACACATATACTGCCACAGATACTGCCACACTTGCTGGTTATACAAAAAGATCAGTATCAAACATGTAGAAACTGTCCATTCTCTTTACTATTCAGTGTGTTTGCTGGTGTCTGTTACTCCCGTTAACTGCATGCACTTTACTTTATACTGTGGGAGCTAAATGCTCTGCCCTCCAGTCTGATGTGTCCAAAAGTCACGCTGCACTGATGTTTCATATAGAAATAGCACAACGCAACTTACTGACCACGTTACAGTGCTAGATGGCAGGGGAATTTTACGGTATGGACTGACTAGGAAATAAAGTGTGGGGAGAACACTGCCCATGTTATGTCCCTGCAGACACCTGGGGTTTGCACAGGGATAAGGGACACACACAGGATGGCAGGGCCCCCCTCCCCCATGTGCACAAGCAGTATAGGTGATGTCAGGTTTCTGTGAAGCAGTCTTCCAAAATACACATGTGTTATCATAAGAAGCCATCCAGTAATAACCTTATATAGTCAGTAAAAATGTCACAGGTCCAGGAATTGCATTTACTGGGCTTCTGCTGTCTGTCTGAGGTCTCACAAGTCAGGGGCATTCAAGCATGTCAGAGGAAGTTTAAGGCACAGTGTGCATTTTTTTTGACAAATGTAAACAGCAGTGTATACAAGTACTGATTGAATACATTTGGAAAGTAACAGTTAGTTTGCGGACTGTCCCTCTCAGCATGAGATGCTGCAGGGACATGCTTGGATGCCCCTAGACATGCTTGAATGCCCTAGGCAAATGCCTAGCCTGCCTATAGCTAAGGCCGGCTCTGCCTATGTTGCATTTGTACATTGCTAGTGGTCAGACACTACATTTATCCCTGTCTCATTGTCAGACTGTGCGTGGAGGATAGTGGTTTTTTTTCAGAGTTGTTAGCAAACCAAAAAAGTTAGCCGTTGGGCAAAACCATGTGCACTGCAGGTGGGGCAGATGTAACATGTGCAGAGAGAGTTATATTTGGGTGGGGTGTGTTCAAACGGAAATCTAAATTGCAGTGTAAAAAAAAGAGCAGTCAGTATTTACCCTGTACAGAAACAAAATAACCCACCCAAATATAGCTCTCTCTGCACGTGTTATATCTGTCCCCCCTCTGCAGTGCACATGGGGGGTCATTCCGAGTTGATCGCACGTAGCAACTTTTTGCTGCTCGTGTGATCAACTAGACGTCGCCTATGGGGGAGTGTATTTTAGCATAGCAGGGCTGCGATCGCTTGTGCAGCCCTGCTATGCTAAACAAGTTTTGTGCAGAACAAGACTAGCCCTAGACCTACTTACCCAGTGCGACGGATCCAGCAATGAAGGTCCCGGCTGTAACGTCAGACATCCGCCCTCCAAACGCCTGGACACACCTGCGTTCGCCGCACCACTCCCAGGAAACGGTGAGTAGACGCCCCGATCCTCCTTCCCGTTGTCAATCTTCTTGCGATCGGGCCTGCGATTGCTTTCTTCGGTCCTGGCATCGTTGCCCGGCGAGCAACGACGCACGTGCGCAGCGAATCCGTAGTTCCAAGTCGTTCACACCGCAGCAAAGAACCGCTGCGTGCGAACGGGTCGGAATGACCCCCATGGTTTTGCCAACTGCTTACAAATTTCCTGCTGCGATAACCTCTGAATTACCCCCATGGTTTTGCCCAATGGCTAACTATGAATAACTCCCATGGGTAAATTTGCTAAGATGGGAGTTCTATCTAAGATGGAATGTTGCCCATAGCAACCAATCAGATTCTACTTCTCATTTATCTAACACCTTCTAGAAGATAAAACCTGGAATCTGATTGGTTGCTATGGGCAACATTCCATCTTAAATAGAACTCCCATCTTAGTAAATTTACCCCCCAGTGTCTGGTGAAGAACGTACTATAATACAGCACAGCACCACTGCAGGACAGTATACTAGGTACTGTACATCAGCAGCTCAGTTAAATTGCAATTGAGATTATATAACATGTATGTGTCACAGTTAATAATACCACTACCACAGGTGATTATTTTGTGTTGCCCAGGGGCTAGTGACACACCTACTGGGATCTCTGTGCAATGTGCTGCTGCTTTTGGTAATTGCCTTTCACACACATATAAAGACTCTGTTGTTTTGTACGCCCACTTTCATCATCACAGCAAATATAAAAGAACACCCTCTAGCGCTGAGTATAATATGAGCATAAGCAACTTCTGCTAATGAACCCTGCTACTACGGCGACGGCGCCTCTGAAACAACACAGCTACATAAAATGCAATATACTTCATCAGCGCTTTCATATCATCAATAACACACATAAGGCCTATGGATGAAATGTAATTACATTTATAGTGTATTTACTCAGTTGTAATATGTCTGTTGCTGCTGGCAGTATACAGGTATAAAGCAGAACAAATTAACAATACAAAGACTGATATACTAAACAGTGCTTCTTAATCTCAGACCACAAGACACACCAACAGTACAGGGTTTAAGGATATCCATGACTGTGCAAAGATGGTTAATCAAAACAATTGAGGTATTAAGTCACCTGTCCTCAAGCCATACTTATCGACTTTTTGGCTGCTCTGTTCGGGAGAGAGCAGCCAGGTCGGCTCAGCAGGGGGGCAGGCCACGACGTGCCATGCAGAGGGGGCGGACCAGAGGCGGAACGGAGGCATGGCGGAAATGGAACGGGGCGTGGCTGCGGGATCGCGCCAATGTGTAATGCCGCTATTACCGGCATTATACAGCAGGGGGTGTGGCTATGATGACGCGATTCAACAAGAATCGTGTCATCGCCTGCCCGGACCGCCCACTTTACTCGCTAAGTGGGCGGCCGGGCAGGGGGGGACCCCTGAAATCGGGAAACTTGCCTGCTCTTCCAGGGGTCCCGGGAGGGTCACCCGATTTTCGGGAGCCTCCCAGCCATTCTGGGAGACTAGGCAAATATGCCTCAAGCATGGTTAGCCTTAAAACTAGGGGACTGTTTCAAAGTAGTTTGTATATCTTCGATGATGTGAAATCTATGTATGTGCAGATGCTAGAGCTCAATCACCAAGATCAATGCAGTGCAGTTTCTGAGTAGGTCTGAACTTACTGAGCCCTTGCGATCACTTCAGCCTGTCTGATCCCGGAATTGACGTCAGACACCCGCCCTGCAAACGCATGGACACGCCTGCACTTTCCCAAACACTCCCAGAAAATGGTCAGTTGACACCCATAAACGCCCTCTTCCTGTCAATCTCCTTGCGATCTGCAGTGCGAATGGATTCTTCGTTAAATTCATCACTCAGCAACGATCTACTTTGTACCCGTGTGACGTGCCTGCGCATTGCGGTACATGCGTATGTGCAGTAGTGACCTGATCACTGTGCTGCGAAAAACGGCAATGTGCGAACAGGTCTGAATGACCCCATTGTCCACTCAGTGGCAGCAGCCTACCTGGACTCACCACAGCCCAGCACACAGCCGGACAGGTAAGAAGGAGGGGGGCATGCTGACCCCTCTAACAGGTCCGGGCCCCAGTAGTTAGTACCCCCCCCCCCCCCACACACACACACACACACACACACACCTCGGCACCACTGTTAGTACTGCATTAGGTTCAGAAAATGTTCAGTTTTCGGATGCTGATTAATAGTCATCCCCATTCAAGTTTATAGGGGCGCAAAGCACATCAGGATTTCAGTGCATGCAGGAAATCTCCCGATATCTGAGCACCGCGACTTTAGTGAATTGGCCAGTTACAAAAAATCTGAAAAACGTTTGGGAATTATTGTTTCTGCATGTTTAAGGAACCCATCTAAATTGATGACTAGTGGCCTAATTCACACCTGATCGCAAAAGCTTTCTCTAATGGACAAAACCATGTGCACTGCGGTTGGGGCAGATGTAACTTGTGCAGAGAGTTAGATTTAGGTGGGTTATATTGTTTCTGTGCAGGGTAAATACTGGCTGCTTTAATTTTACACTGCAATTTAGATTTCAATTTGAAAACATCCCACCCAAATCTAACTCTCTCTGCACATGTTACATCTGCCGCCCCTGCAGTGCACATGGTTTTGCCCATTAGAGAAAATGTTTGCTGTTGCTATCAGGTCTGAATTAGGCCCTCCTCCAACAGTCCAGAACTCTGTGTCAGGTGAAGATAGGGAACTTAGACAGGGGGCCTGATTCTGTATCACTGGCAAATCCAACTGAGGACACATTTTTGGCAAAGTGCGCATGTGTCGTGGGCTGCATGCACATATATTGGCACCGATGAGCGATTGTGACTTGTAAGGCAATATATTCTCTGCGATGACTGAATGGACATTGCTGGGTGACAACTGGGTGGCAATGGGGTAAAATCGTTCAAACATTGGAGGTCATTCCGAGTCGTTCGCTCGGAAAATTTCTTCGCATCGCAGCGTTTTTCCGCTTAGTGCGCATGCGCAATGTCCGCACTGCGACTGCGCCAAGTAAATTTGCTATGAAGTTTGGATTTTTACTCACGGCTTTTTCTTCGCTCAGGCGATCGTAATGTGATTGACAGGAAATGGGTGTTACTGGGCGGAAACAGGCCGTTTTATGGGCGTGTGGGGAAAAACGCTACCGTTTCCGGAAAAAACGCAGGAGTGGCCGGAGAAACGGAGGAGTGTCTGGGCGAACGCTGGGTGTGTTTGTGACGTCAAACCAGGAACGACAAGCACTGAACTGATCGCAGATGCCGAGTAAGTGTGGAGCTACTCAGAAACTGCTACGAGGTGTGTAATCGCAATATTGCGAATACATCGTTCGCAATTTTAAGATGCTAAGATTCACTCCCAGTAGGCGGCGGCTTAGCGTGTGCAATACTGCTAAAATCGCCTTGCGAGCGAACAACTCGGAATGAGGGCCATTATGTAGGTGTGTAGACATAGTTGCAGAGTACACACCATTTCCAGCTGTATCTTCTACACCAAGCATGTACCCTAGTCTAAGTGCTAGTGTGGTCTGCTCATGCGTCTGGAGGACTGGGTGAGTTGCAATTGCAAAAATGCCTTACAGCTCACATATAATTGCAAGCACTGTAGGTGCTCCGAATATGTAACTACATTATGTGTGACCCATTGCCAGGCTGAAAGTCTAAATAGTAGAAGTCGGGTGTATTTAACACAGCTGCTGTGGAACTGCACGTCCCAGCATGTCCTACCACCGTTTTAGCATTCCCTAACAGCAAAACTGTGGCATTGCATCCTGAGAAGTGTAGTTCCACAGCAGCCGGAGGGCCGTATGTTGAATTGGTATAGATGGAGTAAGCCACTTGCAAGCGTGTTTGCCGATGGATTTCTGGGTTCCAATAAAAACTTCCTTGCAGTACTAAAAGTCCCAGGTGCTCTGCAGTGATCAGCATATATCGTCCTTTGATGCTAAGAGTGTTGCGTGTCATGTCTGCTCAGGCGATCATCACATCGTTCAGTATAAACACCTTTAACAATGTGCCAGCACGAAAAGTTGACTACTAGCAGAAACCTGGACGCATTTCTCCGCCAGAATGAAAATTTTATCAGAGAAAAAAGGGTCAGCTTCCTTCCCCTAACAGGGTAATATGGGTGGTCTTCAGTATGCCGGTGGTCGGGCTCCCGGCGACCAGCATACCGGCGCCGGGAGCCCGACAGCCGGCATACCGACACTTATTCTCCCTCGTGGGGGCCCACGACCCCCCTGGAGGGAGAATAAAACAGTGTGGCGCGCATAGCGCGCCACCGTGCCCGTAGCGTGGCGAGCGCATCGAGCCCGCAAGGGGCTCATTTGCGCTCGCCACACTGTCGGTAAGCCGGCGGCCGGCCTCCCGGCGCCGGTATGCTGGTCGCCGGGAGGCCGGCCGCCGGCAGATCGTAGTGAACCCGGTAATACACCCCAGGCTGTTAGTGATCATTAAAGAACCCTAAAAATGCACATGTCACATCTTGAATAATAGTAGTATTCAATGTTATAAATGTATAATTGATAATCGGATGAAAGAGCCATAGGCAGAAGTTTGTATTATAGAGATGATAAATGGAAGCACACCCAGCTCCCTACGTCAACCAAGTTAGTAAAACAAAGTCTCCATTTCCAAACAAACTTCTTCAAAGAAGCTCAATAACTGTAAATGCCCATATGTGTAATTATATATTTCCACTTTATACATGCTCAATGAATGTAAATGCATATACTGTACATATGGGGGTTCATTTCCAATCTACACACGTGTGCCGCCACTGGTTCCATCGTAGGCATCAGATCAGTCACAGGTATTCTCAGTCTCTACACGTCATTACAGGTGTTCCAGGATATCAGGCATAGACATTGCTAGAACTTATTTTTGTGTGTGTAATAATTCCAGGAACAGAAAGATTGCTTTAATATACAGTATATACGTTTAATTGACTACATTACTGTAGCATTGCATCTGTAGTTCTGATGTGTGTTTTTACTTTTTAGTGATATTAAGGGGTATATTCAATTGAAGTCGGATCCATTCCGCCATTCATTTGTCGGAATGGATCCGACCAGGGCTATTCAATGCCATTTCAATTCAACTTAAAAAAAAGTCGAATTGAGATGCGGGAGCTGAGACGTGGGGGAGCCGCGGGCAGACGGGGAAGAGCAGCGCTACGGCAGCGGTTACAGCAGCGTAGCCGGAGGATGTGTCACACTGTGTTAAAGTCGAATTGAGATGGTCGAAAAGGGGGCCAAAACAGTTTTCGACAGTAGCATGCGGATCGGCAGCTATTCCACCGATCCACGTGCTTTTCAACAAGTCGGATTCCTTGGCTTGTCGAATAATTTGGGGTTAGATTGAATAGGTCGGAACCCCTTCCGACCTAAAAAAGTCGAAAACTGCCGTCTTTTCGACAGACGGCAGCTTTCGACTTCACTTGAATATACCAATTAGAATTTAGATGCTGCTATATTGTTTTTTATGGGCCTAATTCACTGTGGATCGCTATTGAGACTGAAATAGCAATTTTCTCAAACCTGTTAACGCTAAAAATCGCACTTCCACCGATGCGTTCACAAGTCTGCGTATGTGTTAACAGAATCGCAACACAGGCACAAAAAAACGAGCCCCATTGAGTTGCAGTCACAGCGGGCGCCATGTTTTTCATTGCTACGTTTGCAGATGGTGTTAGATACACCCACCAAATACGACCATAACACGTCTGCGTTTTCCCAACCACTTCCCCCCAAAAAATCCATGTTACCACCCACAAACAGTTACTTCCTTTCAATCAAATTGCGATCGCTTTACACTTAGGCTGCAGACAGAGTCATCGGATTTTGCCCTTCGCGCATGCACAATGAGTTTGCAGCGCATGCGCAGTCTGCCGATAATCGCACGGTGCCTGCGTTGTCATATGAGCAAATGATAGTGAATCAGGCCCTACGGGGGCTATTCAGCAACCAATGCTACTGAGATGCGATCGCATCTCCCCGTTTTCTGCTGCAGAGTGCACGCTTGGACCGGTGAGATGAAATTGCTTCTCAGTGATGCGAATGTCTCAGCCTGATTGACAGTCGGAGACATTCGCGCAGTGGCAACACATGTTGCTGGAGCAGTGCAGTGAAAACAGGGCCGGGGTCGTTTTTGAGGTGGCCGCGTGACGTTGTGCACGGCCGTTGTGACAGAGAAAATGGTGGTGGTCCGATTGTCTTGGGAGCCAGGCTGTGCAGTATATACTGTATTATGGGGGTAATTCCAAGTTGATCGCAGCAGGAATTCTGTTAGCAATTGGGCAAAACCATGTGCACTGCAGGGGAGGCAGATATAACATGTGCAGAGAGAGTTAGATTTGGGTGTGGTGTGTTCAATCTGCAATCTAATTTGCAGTGTAAAAATAAAGCAGCCAGTATTTACCCTGCACAGAAATAAAATAACCCACCCAAATCTAACTCTCTCTGCAAATGTTATATCTGCCTCCCCTGCACTGCACATGGGCCCTCATTCCGAGTTGTTCGCTCGCAAGGCGATTTTAGCAGAGTTACACACGCTAAGCCGCCGCCTACTGGGAGTGAATCTTAGCTTCTTAAAATTGCGAACGATGTATTCGCAATATTGCGATTACAAACTACTTAGCAGTTTCAGAGTAGCTTCAGACTTACTCGGCATCTGCGATCAGTTCAGTGCTTGTCGTTCCTGGTTTGACGTCACAAACACACCCAGCGTTCGCCCAGACACTCCTCCGTTTCTCCAGCCACTCCTGCGTTTTTTCCGGAAACGGTAGCGTTTTCATCCACACGCCCATAAAACGCCGTGTTTCCGCCCAGTAACACCCATTTCCTGTCAATCACATTACGTTCGCCGGAGCGAAGAAAAAGCCGTGAGTAAAAAAACTATCTTCATAGCAAAATTACTTGGCGCAGTCGCAGTGCGAACATTGCGCATGCGTACTAAGCAGAAAAACGCTGCGATGCGAAGAAAATTACCGAGCGAACGACTCGGAATGAGGGCCATGGTTTTACCCAACTGCTAAAAAATTTCCTGCTGCGATCAACTTGGAATTACCCCCTATGTGTTTGCGTGTGTGTGCGTGTGTGTGTGTGTGTGTGAGAGAGAGAGAGAGAGAGAGTGATGTATATATGTCATATGCACAGGTGCAGCTTGCCACTTTGCTTCAACAAGTATACCTGCAGCCACTAATACAATTTACTTTTGATGTGGTGAGAATATAATTATTATAATATTTATATATGATGCACACCCAGTCTGGGCCAGAGAATATTACTTACACTTCAGACTAGGAAAACAATTTGCCAATCCATTTTCCTTTGTTAGTCAGTGACATCATTCGCTTCCCAGTTGGTGGCTAATTTGCGGGTCCTTCTAATACAATCAGATATAGGGGGTCATTCCGAGATGATCGTAGCTGTGGAAAATTTTGCACAGCTACGATCAACTTTCTTGACAAGCGGGGGGATGCCCAGCACGGGGCTAGTCCGCCCCGCATGTCAGTCCGGCCCCACTCGCAGAAGAGCAAAGGCATCACATAGCGGCGATGCCTTTGCACTTCAGGAGTAACTCCCGGCCAGCGCAGCTTTAGCGAGCTGGCCGGGAGCTACTCCTTCGCTCCCTGGCCCGCAGCGGCTGCGTATGACGTCACGCAGCCACTGCGGCCCGCCCCCCATTCGGTCCGACTATGCCTACGAAATGGCGGCCAAACGCCGTCGTTTTGCCCCCTCCCGCCCCTCGATCGCCTCTGCCTGTCAATCAGGCATAAAGGCGCCGGCGCATGCACAGCAGGGACCCGTTCGCTCTGCTGTGTGAAAACGCAGCGAGCGAATGGGTCGGAATGACACCCATTGATACTATAAATGTACTGTGGCAGGAAATGTATTCTGATGCATAGTTTAAATCAGTGGTTCTCAACCTTGGTCCTTAAGTACCCCCCAACAGTTCATGTTTTCCAGGTCTCCTCACAGGATTGCAAGTGAAATAATTTGCTCCACCTGTGGGTCTTTTACAATGTGTCAGTGAGTAATGAATACACCTGTTCAACTGCTAGGTGACCTGGAAAACATGACCTGTTGGGGGTACTTGAGGACCGAGGTTGAGAACCACTGATTAAATGAACTTAAAAGAAATTAATTGGCAATGACCTAATACAGGTTGAGTATCCCTTATCCAAAATGCTTGGGACCAGAGGTATTTTGGATATCGGATTTTTCCGTATTTTGGAATAATTGCATACCATAATGAGATATCATGGTGATGGGACCTAAATCTAAGCACAGAATGCATTTATGTTACATATACACCTTATACACACAGCCGGAAGGTAATTTTAGCCAATATTTTTTGTAACTTTGTGCATTGAACAAAGTGTATCTACATTCACACAATTCATTTATGTTTCATATACACCTTATACACACAGCCTGAAGGTCATTTAATACAATATTTTTAATAACTTTGTGTATTAAACAAAGTTTGTGTACAATGAGCCATCAAAAAACAAAGGTTTCACTATCTCAGTCTCACTCAAAAAAGTCCGTATTTCGGAATATTCCGTATTTCGGAATATTTGGATATGGGATACTCAACCTGTACATAGGTTCTCAAACTCGGTCCTCAGGACCCCACACGGTGCATGTTTTGCAGGTCTCCTCACAGAATCACAAGTGACATAATTAACTCCACCTGTGGACCTTTTAAAATGTGTCAGTGTTTGATTAATTAATACACCTGTGCACCTGCTGGGTTACCTGCAAAACATGCACTGTGTGGGCAGTGGCGTAACTAGAAATTTTTCTCCCCCAAGCCAAAAAATTCTTCGGCGACCCCCCCATGCCCCATAATTGGGAGCAAGAAAGGGCTAAATATGCGCGCGCCGAAGCAAAAAAGGGGCGTGGTTTCGTTGGAATGGGCGTGGTTTCTCATAAAGGGGCGTGGCATTGCAGGAAAAGACTACCTTATACCCCAGTTTTGCAACCTGCACGCCCAGACATTAGCCACCACAGGAAAGAAAAATAATCCTGATTCATGCCCCTAACATTATTTGTCATTTTTCCTCCTTATAGTAATGCCCAGTATACATTATGCCACATACTGCAATGGCCCTTAGACATTATGCCGCACACAATAATGCACATGACACAATATGCACACACTGTAATGCCCCCGACACATTATGCCACACACCGTAATGCCTGTGACACATTATGCCACACACCGTAATGCCTGTGACACATTATGCCACACACCGTAATGCCTGTGACACATTATGACAGGAATCGCAATGCCCGTTATACATTATGCTACACACTGCAATGCCCCTGATACATTATAGCACATACAATGTCTGTGACACATTATGACACACCGCAATGTCCGTGATACATTATGCCACACACTGCAATGCCCGATACATTATAGCACATACAATGCCTGTGACACATTATGCCACACACTGCAATGACCTTGAGACATTATACCACAATGCCCGTGATATAGTATACCATACACCGTAATGTCTGTGACACATACCGCAATGCCCTGCCCGTTATACCCTATGCCACACACCGCAATGCCCGTTATGTATTATGCCACACTGCAATGACCCTGAGACATTATACCACATACCACAATGCCCGTGATATAGTATACCACACACCGTAATGCCTGACACATTATGACACACACCGCAATGTCCGTGATACATTATGCCAC
This sequence comes from Pseudophryne corroboree, assembly GCF_028390025.1. Lineage (NCBI taxonomy): Eukaryota > Metazoa > Chordata > Amphibia > Anura > Myobatrachidae > Pseudophryne > Pseudophryne corroboree. Next base: position 36,712,572 of record NC_086453.1, read on the forward strand.
ACACTGCAATGACCCTGAGACATTATACCACATATCACAATGCCAGCGATATAGTATACCATACACCGCAATGCCTGTGACACATTATGACACACACCGCAATGTCCGTGATACATTATGCCACACACCGTAATGCCCATTACACATTAAGTCCTACAGTAAGGCTTCTAATTACTTTTCAATTACCTGCTCGTTGTCAGGGGTTTCATGCACTGGGTGTCATGCTCGTTGCCAGGGCTTTCATGCTCTTGGTTCCATGCACGGTGCCAGGGGTTTTCATGCTCAGGGTGTCATGCTCGTTGCCAGGGGTTTCATGCACTGGGTGTCATGCTCGTTGCCAGGTGTTTCATGCACTGGGTGTCATGCTCGTTGTCAGGTGTTTCATGCACTGGGTGTCATGCTCGTTGCTAGGAGGTAGTCCTTGTTGCTAGGGCTGTGCTCCCAGTGCCACATATGTCCCCAGTGCCAGATATTCCCCCACGGTGCCAGGTACTCACATGCCCCCAGTGTCAAATATAGCCCCCCCCCATGTGCCAGGTACACATATACCCCCCCCCAGTGCCACATATGCCCCCAGTGCCAGATATTCCCCCCCAGTGCCATATATGCCCCACGTGCCATATATGCCCCCAGTGCCAGATATTCCCCCTCAGTGCGATATTCCCCCCCAGTGCCAGATATTCCCCCCCAGTGCCATATATGCCCCCAGTGCCAGATATTCCCCCCCGTGCCATATATGCCCCCAGTGCCAGATATTCCCCCCAAGTGCCAGATATTCCGCCCCAGTGCCAGATATTCCCCCCCAGTGCCATATATGCCCCCAGTGCCAGATATCCCCCCCAGTGATATATATGCCCCCAGTGCCAGATATTCCCCCCCAGTGCCATATATGCCCCCAGTGCCAGATATTCTCCCCCAGTGCCATATATGCCCCCAGTGCCAGATATTCTCCCCCAGTGCCAGATATCCCCCCCCAGTGCCATATATGCCCCAGTGCCAGACATCCCCCCCAGTGCCAGATACCCCCCCCAGTGCCATATATGCCCCAGTGCCAGATATCCCCCCCCCAGTCCCATATATGCCCCAGTGCCAGATATCCCCTCCCCCAGTGCCATATATGCCCCAGTGCCAGATATCCCCCCCCCAGTGCCATATATGCCCCAGTGCCAGATATCCCCTCCCCCAGTGCCATATATGCCCCAGTGCCATATATGCCCCAGTGCCAGATATCCCCCCCAGTGCCAGATATCCCCCCCCCCAGTGCCATATATGCCCCAGTGCCAGATATCCCCCCCAGTGCCAGATGTCCCCCCCCCAGTGCCATATATGCCCCAGTGCCAGATATCCCCCCCCCAGTGCCATATATGCCCCAGTGCCAGATATCCCCCCCAGTGCCAGATATCCCCCCCCCAGTGCCATATATGCCCCAGTGCCAGATATCCCCCCACAGTGCCAGATATCCGCCCCCCCAGTGCCAGATACCCCTCCCCCCCCAGTGCCATATATGCCCCAGTGCCAGATATCCCCCCCAGTGCCAGATATCACCCCCCCCAGTGCCATATATGCCCCAGTGCCAGATATCCCCCCCAGTGCCAGATATCCCCCCCCAGTGCCATATATGCCCCAGTGCCAGATATTACTTCGTCGTCGTCTCCCGCCGCCGCCGCCACCGCCACCGCTTGTTGGAGGGACATGGAGGGCACAGCGTGTGCCTCTCCTGTGTCCCTCCTGCATCATCTCTGGCGGCCGCGGGTCTAATAGGGGGAAGTGCCGTCCGTGAGCCAATTAGAGCTCACGAACGGCACTTCCCCCTATTAGACCCGCGGCCGCCGGAGTTGATGCAGGAGGGACACAGGAGGGGCATACGCTGTGCCCTCCATGTCCCTCCAACAAGCGGCGGAGGGAAGGAGAAAGCAGACTGACATGCGGACGCTCGTACGCATGTCAGTCTGCTGTAAATCAGTGGCGCCCCCGCAGCCCCTCGCCCCCAAGCCACCGCGAGGACTGCGGGGGCAGTAGTTACGCCACTGTGTGTGGGGTCCTGAGGACCGAGTTTGAGAACCACTGACCTAATATGACAAATGACAAACTAGTAAGCGTTCTACCATGAGAAAATTCTCTGACCTCAGTACGTTGGGCATAACTGAGGCCAAAAGGAGCAAACATGGCATCTTGTTGCTTAAACTATATAGAACAATAGATTAGATCAGGCATTCCCAACAGGGCCGGTTCTAAGAGTTGTGGCGCCCCGGGCAAAATATGGGGGCGTGGCTTCAATTGGGGGCGTGGTCACGACGCTGCAAGAAAATAAATAAATAAATAAAAAGAATACTTACCATCCCCGTTCCTGATCCAGACCCCCTCCGCCGGCGGCACCGCTCTTCTCCCCTCTCTCTTCTCTTCGATCTATGGGAGAGACGTTATTACATCTCTCCCGTAGAACAGCATAGACACTAGAGGTCAATTATGACCCCTAGTGTCTGTGCCACTATGCTGTGCGGTGCGCGATGACGTCATCGCGCATCGCACAGCAAAGGTCCTCTACACGAAGGGAAACTAGACCGTAGCGTCTAGTTTCCCTTCATGGAGAGGACCTTTGCTGTGCGGTGCGCGATGACGTCATCGCGCACCGCACAACTAAGGTCCTCTCAATGAAGGGAAACTAGACGCTGCGCGTCTGGTTCCCTTCAAAGCGGGGGGGCACAGCAGGGCACTGCGGGGGGCACAGTGGCGGATCTTGCCCTGGTGCGGCGCCCTCCGGATGGCGCCGGCGCCCTCCGGAAGGCGGCGCCCCGGGCAAAAGTAGCAAGAACCGCCACTGATTCCCAACCACGGTCCTCATAGCACACTAACAGTGCAGGTTTTAGTGATATCCAGGCTGCAGCACAGATGGTTAAATCAAAATATCTGAGGTACTAATTAAGTCACCTGTGCTGAAGCCTGGATATCACTAAAACCTGCCCTGTTGGTGTGCCTTGAGGACCGTGGTTGGGAATGCCTGGATTATATGAATCAGTTACAGAAACTGCCACAATGTGGAACTGGTGACAGAAGAAGTAAGGAGCTCTGCAGCATGCACATTGCACTGTAACCATGCAATTCACAGACGAGGTGATTATTTAACAGATGGAGAATTGTGTGATTCCAGGAGCAGTATGGGCAGAGGTGTAGCTACTAGCTAGGTGCCATGGTGCCCAGAGCAAGGGTATGTTTTGGCGCCGCCCCCCCCTCCCCCTCCTGTACTGAATTGGATGCATGTTACATTTGAAAAGAAAAAATATTGAAAAATCATAAATTGGTGTCAGGGCCGTTTCTAGACCATGTGGCTCTCAGGGAGAAAGTTTCCATTGGGTACCTCCATGTTTAAAATAGGGACAGTGCGCGCCACGAAAAATCTAGGGGCGTGGCTTCATGGGGAAGGGGTGTGACCACAGAATAGTACCAATTCAGATTACACCACACAGTATTGTCCGTTATTCACATTACACCGCAGTAGTGTCCAATATTCAAATGACATTACACAGTAGTACTTCTTATACACTTTACACCACACAGTAGAGCCTCTTATATGGAATTGGTATGTTTTACCGGCAGACGGGGTGCCAGCTGTCAGTATACCGACAGCGGCATCCTGTCTGTCAGAATCCCGGCAGCGTGTCCCCTCGCGGGCGCACTGCGCTTGCCACACTTCGGGTCTGGTGGCTCGCTTCGCTCACCATAGGTTATATTCCCACTCGGTTGGTGCCGTGGATTCTGCCCGGTGGTATTTCACCGGCTGTGGGTCTCCTGAACGCCGGGATCCCGACAGCCGGTATTTTAACTGCGTCCCCCTTAAAAACGTTACACAACACAGTAGAGCCGCTAATACATGTTACTCTGCAGCTTCTTATGCAGAGAGAGGTGCTGCAGCAGCAGCAGCTGGGACAGAGAGAGGTGCTGCAGCAGCTGGGGCAGAAAGAGGTGCTGCAGCAGCCAGGGCAGAGAGCAGGACAGAAGTAACCCTGCTGCACAGCTACAAGTAGACAGTGAGACATATAAAGAGGGCGGGCAGAGCTCCGGCATGTGCCGGCTGTCAGTGTCTCCTGTCGCCTCTGGCCTGCCCTGTTCCCTACCTGGTCTCCGAGTCTAGTGTGTCCCCCTCTGCTTCTCCTCCTCCTGCGCTGTGGCTCCATGTGCAGCGGCCCGCAGTATAGTGGGTGGAGGGAGGGGGAGGGCAGGCAGGCGGCGGCGCGCCCTCTAACTTTTCCGGTGCCCGGAGCTCGCGCTCCACCAGAGCCACCCTCGCTACACCCCTGAGTGTGGGCGAATCAGATACGACCACGCTAAGCTGGGCTCTCCCTGGCATGGTGGCATCTGAAGCAACTAGTCAGATATGCCTTGTGTGGGCAGCTGCTGGGACATAGTATTCCAGCAGCTGCCAATCTCAGGGTCCTCAAGGGTCCTCAATGTCCTTGTTCCCTTGCCCAGTGCCTGCCATTCTGCTGATCACTGCTGGGGAAATGTAAATGAAGAAGCCAGTCAGTCTCCCAGTGTATACCCAGTGGCTGCAGAGAAAAGCAGCAACCGGGAAAATGTAAATGAAGCAACCATCACTCTCCCAGTGTATGCCCAGCGCCTGCAGAGAGAAGCAGCAACCGGGAAAATGTAAATGAAGCAACCATCAGTCTCCCAGTGTATGCCAAGCACCTGCAGAGAGAAGCAGCCACTGGGGTAATGTAAATGAAGCAACCATCACTCTCCCAGTGTATGCCCAGCGCCTGCAGAGAGAAGCAGCCACTGGGGTAATGTAAATGAAGCAACCATCACTCTCCCAGTGTATGCCCAGCGCCTGCAGAGAGAAGCAGCTACTGGGGTAATGTAAATGAAGCAGCCATCAGTCTCCTAGTGTATGCCCAGCGCCTGCAGAGAGAAGCAGCTACTGGGGTAATGTAAATGAAGCAGCCATCAGTCTCCCAGTGTATGCCCAGCACCTGCAGAGAGAAGCAGCCACTGGGGTAATGTAAATGAAGCAGCCATCAGTCTCCCAGTGTATGCCCAGCACCTGCAGAGAGAAGCAGCCACTGGGGTAATGTAAATGAAGCAGCCATCAGTCTCCCAGTGTATGCCCAGCGCCTGCAGAGAGAAGCAGCTACTGGGGTAATGTAAATGAAGCAGCCATCAGTCTCCTAGTGTATACCCAGCACCTGCAGAGAGAAGCAGCCACTGGGGTAATGTAAATGAAGCAGCCATCAGTCTCCCAGTGTATGCCCAGCACCTGCAGAGAGAAGCAGCCACTGGGGTAATGTAAATGAAGCAGCCATCAGTCTCCCAGTGTATGCCCAGCACCTGCAGAGAGAAGCAGCCACTGGGGTAATGTAAATGAAGCATCCATCAGTCTCCCAGTGTATGCCCAGCACCTGCAGAGAGAAGCAGCCACTGGGGTAATGTAAATGAAGCAGCCATCAGTCTCTCAGTGTATGCCCAGCACCTGCAGAGAGAAGCAGCCACTGGGGTAATGTAAATGAAGCAGCCATCAGTCTCCCAGTGTATGCCCAGCACCTGCAGAGAGAAGCAGCCACTGGGGTAATGTAAATGAAGCAACCATCAGTCTCTCAGTGTATGCCCAGCACCTGCAGAGAGAAGCAGCCACTGGGGTAATGTAAATGAAGCAGCCATCAGTCTCCCAGTGTATGCCCAGCACCTGCAGAGAGAAGCAGCCACTGGGGTAATGTAAATGAAGCAGCCATCAGTCTCCCAGTGTATGCCCAGCACCTGCAGAGAGAAGCAGCCACTGGGGTAATGTAAAGCTGCGTTGCCACGATGTTCCGATAATCAATGGCCAAGTTTTAAATAGATGTTCTAAACCTAATTCAATCCTAAGAAAATACCTGTCAAGGGGGGTCGCTAGCAACTTTTTGCAGGGCTGCGATCAAGTTAAATCTCGGCAAAACTGTGCATGCGTATGCACCACAATGTGCAGGCGCGTTGTACGGCTGCAAAGAGGATCGTTGCTGGGCGATGGATTTAACAAAGAATCAATTCGCACAGCCGATCGCAAGGAGATTTACATGAAGAGGGCGTTTGTGGGTGTCAACTGACCGTTTTCTGGGAGTGTTTGCAAAAACGCAGGCGTGTCCAAGCGTTTGCAGGGCGGGTGTCTGACGTCAATTCCGGGACCAAAAAGACTGAAGTGATCATAGCGGCTGAGTAAGTACAGAGCTACTCAGAAACTGCGCAAACTATTTTTGTACCGCTCAGCTGCACATGCGATCGCACCCATGCAAAGTGAAAATACACTCCCCCATAGGCAACGACTATCCGATCACAGCGCTGCAAAAAGTTGCTAGCGAGCGATCAACTTGGAACGACCCCCTATGTCTGAGCATTATTAGCCAGTTCATTGGTTAATGACATGCTCTGTCCTGTCTTGTTACAGTAACATAAATGTAAATGCATACGGTGCTATTTAAACGTGCTTTGAACATATCTGGGCTGCGCTACTTTAACAAAGAGAGAATAAAATGGTTTAAATGGGAAATTTTGGCTGCGCTTGTAAACCAGAAACTGGTTTACTCACAGCATGATACCAAACTATGCTGCAACTCATACCAGCCAATCAGCATCACCGCACAAGAATGCATGTACGTGTCTGGCACAAGGGTCTCACTCAGGGGGATTGGGTAGTGCTGCATGGCTAGTGCTTGTACCCAGACAGGATATGTTGTTCATTTCCACAGTGATACACCTCAGTGCTGGCTTTTCAGGCTTCATATGGCTCTAGGGACACATGTGGAATTAATATCCCTCCTGGCAGTAGCAAGCGGCACGATGAACTGCTAGAAGTCAGAGCAGCACACGTCAGCAGCATAGCGTGATTTTATGGCTGGGTGATCATTTACAACCATATTATTATGGGTGTTTTAGGACTCATGCGGTTGCACGGGCTGTCCTGATTACACAAACAGGTCATCTACAAAATAGAAACTTCACATCACATTAACATAGATTTTGATGGCAGATATAGCCACATGGCCCATTTAGTTTTCCCTTTAAATATTGTAATGGATCAAGGTCCTATTACAAAGGTAGGTAATCTGCGGCTTTCCAGCTGCTGTTGAACTACAAGTTCCAGCATTCCCTTAGAGCCTATAGTTGACAAGCATTGTTTATGCTGAAAATACCACAACAGCTGCAGAGCAACAGGTTTCCCTACCCTGTTCTAGTCATAGCAAAGTAACCGAACGTCTGGGGGTAATTCCAAGTTGATCGCAGCAGAATTTTTTTTAGCAGTTGGGCAAAACCATGTGCACTGCGGGGGGGGCAGATATAACATTTGCAGAGAGAGAGTTAGATTTGGGTGGGTTATATTGTTTCTGTGCAGGGTAAATACTGGCTGCTTTATTTTTACACTGCAATTTAGATTGCAGATTGAACTCACCACACCCAAATCTAACTCTCTCTGCACATGTTATATCTGCCTCCCCTGCAGTGCACATGGTTTTGCCCAACTGCTAAAAAATTTCCTGCTGCGATCAACTTGGAATTACCCCCATCTGTCCAGATTCCGTGCTATGTGTTACTGTGTCGTTTCAAACGTTGCACAATAAATGTCATTCAGTAAATCTTCACAGTGAGTTCATGATTTAATGCGTATTTCTTGTATTTGTTTTGTACAAACCGATCTGAGACAATGTATACTGTAAATAAACCACAAACTGATATGTTCCAGCAAACCTGGATTAGGTGTATTTGTTTTGAAACGGATATTAAATTGATGTTAGTAGAGTAATCTGGTGATATCCTTACTTGACCTAAGACATTGATATACAAACCTGCGCTCGTACATCTTACCTGGAGGGTGAGATTTACTGTCCAGGGCTGATGACAAACTTAAACAAGACTATGCAGAAGGTGAAGGTTATATTAATTTATTGCTCATCACAAAAATAAATAAAATAAATGTATTGCCTCAAACCAATATATAATTTAGAAAAGGCTTATCTGTAGTTCTTTATAGATAAACTTGTTCCAATAATCTCAGAAAGGTTCCCAAAACCTGGGGATACCCATACGAATGGATTCCAGTAGCATAATGTGGAGCACAAAACACATAGGGGGCAGGATGTACTAAGCATGAATACTGTATGGGGTATATTCAATTGATGTCGAAAGCTGCCGTCAGTTTTCGACTTTTTTAGGTCAGAAGATGTTCCGGCCTATTCAATCTAACTCCAAATTATTCGACAAGTCGAGGAATTCGACTTGTCGAAAAGCATGTGGATCGGCGGAATAGCTGCCGATCCGCGTGCTTGGCCCCCTTTCGACCATCTCAATTTGACTTTAAAAAAAGTTGAAGTGAGATGCGGGAGAGCAGCGGGCAGACGGGAGAGAGCAGCGCTGGAGGATGTGTCACAGCTGCCGCTCACAGCAGCGTCCACCCGGCTCCAGCAAGTGAGACCTTGCTTGCTGGAGCCGGGTGGACACTGCCGTGAGCGGCGGCTGTGATGCGGGAGCAGAGACAGGGGGGGAGGAGAGGAGGAGATGGGGGGACGGGACGTGGGAGAGCCGTGGGCAAGCGGCGCTACAGCAGCGGGCAGCGTAGCCGGAGGATGTCACAGCCGCCGCTCACGGCAGCGTCCACCCGACTCCAGCAAGCGAGACCTCGCTTGCTGGAGCTGGGAGGTCGCTGCTGTGAGCGGAGGCTGTGAAATCCCCTAGCTACGCTGCTGTAGCGCTTCTCTCCCCCGTCTGCCCGCGGCTCTCCCCCCGTCTCAGCTCCCGCATCTCAATTCGCCTTTTTTAAAGTCAAATTGAGATTGCATTGAATAGCCCGGGTCGGATCCATTCCGACAAATGAATGGCGAATGGATCCTACTTCAATTGAATATACCCCAAAGTGCCCAAAACTCTGAAAATTTCATTTTTGGGGTTTTGGACACATTTCCATATGTATCAAGCTCCGGAATGCAATACATTCCAGAGCTTGGATTTGTTACACAATAAAGCCATATGCCTTCTGGGCAGAAGGTCTCCCAAGTTCTAAACCCAGAAGCCCTTCTATTTCAAAGGAAACCGCTTTTATCAGGAGAATTGTCCTTTCTCTAACGTCCTAGTGGATGCTGGGGACTCCGTAAGGACCATGGGGAATAGACGGGCTCCGCAGGAGACATGGGCACTTTAAGAAAGAATTTGGATTCTGGTGTGCTCTGGCTCCTCCCTCTATGACCCTCCTCCAGACCTCAGTTTGAATCTGTGCCCGGACGAGCTGGGTGCTGTTCAGTGAGCTCTCCTGAGCTTGCTGTAAGAAAGTATTTTGTTAGATTTTTTTATTTTCAGGGAGCTCTGCTGGCAACAGACTCCCTGCATCGTGGGACTGAGGGGAGAGAATCAGCCCTACTCACTGAAGATAGGTCCTGCTTCTTAGGCTACTGGATACCATTAGCTCCAGAGGGATCGTACACAGGATCTCACCCTCGTCGTCCGATCCCGGAGCCGCGCCGCCGTCCCCCACGCTGAGCCGGAAGACAGAAGCCGGGTGAAAGAAGCAAGAAGACTTCGAAATCGGCGGCAGAAGACTTCAGTCTTCACTGAGGTAGCGCACAGCACTGCAGCAGTGCGCCATTGCTCCCACACTACACCCACATACTGCGGTCACTGTAAGGGTGCAGGGCGCAGGGGGGGGGGGGCGCCCTGGGCAGCAATTAGGACCTCTTGGCAAAAGTTGACATATATACAGTTGGGCACTGTATATATGTATGAGCCCCCGCCATAATATTGTACATAAACGCGGGACAGAAGCCCGCCTCTGAGGGGGCAGGGCTTCTTCCTCAGCACTCACCAGCGCCATTTTTTCTCCACAGCTCCGCTGAGAGGAAGCTCCCCAGGCTCTCCCCTGCAGATACACGGTAGAAGAGGGTGCAAAAGAGAGGGGGGGCACATAATTAAGCGCAAAAATCATTATTACAGCGGCTACTGGGTTAACACTAAGTTACTGTGTGATTCCTGGGTTATATAGCGCTGGGGTGTGTGCTGGCATACTCTCTCTGTCTCTCCATAGGGCCTTGTGGGGGAACTGTCTTCAAAAAGAGCATCCCCTGTGTGTGTGGTGTGTCGGTACTCTTGTGTCGACATGTTTGACGAGGAAGGCTATGTGGAAACAGAGAGGGAGCAAATGAATGTGGTGTCTCTGCCGACGGCGCCGACACCTGATTGGATGGATATGTGGAAGGTTTTAAATGATAATGTTAATTCCTTACATAAAAGGTTGGATACAGCTGAAACCTTAGGACAGTCAGGGTCTCAGCCCGTGCCTGATCCTATGTCGCAGAGGCCGTCAGGGTCTCAGAAGCGCCCACTATCCCAAATTGTTGACACAGATACCGACATGGATTCTGACTCCAGTGTCGATTACGATGATGCAAAGTTACAGCCTAAATTGGCTAAAGCCATCCGCTACATGATTATAGCAATGAAAGATGTGTTGCACATCACAGAGGAAATCCCAGTCCCTGACAAGAGGGTTTATATGTATGGGGAAAAAAGGCAGGTGGTGACCTTTCCCCCTTCACATGAGCTAAATGAGTTATGTGAAAAGGCTTGGGAATCTCCAGATAAAAAACTGCAGATTTCCAAACGGATGCTTATGGCGTATCCCTTCCCGCCAACGGACAGGTTACGCTGGGAATCCTCCCCTAGGGTGGACAAAGCTTTAACACGCTTATCCAAGAGGGTAGCCCTGCTGTCACAGGATACGGCCACCCTAAAAGATGCTGCGGATAGAAAGCAAGAGGGTACCCTGAAGTCCATTTATACACATTCAGGTACCTTACTAAGGCCGGCAATTGCGTCGCCCTGGGTGTGTAGTGCTGTAGCAGCATGGACGGATACCTTATCTGAGGAACTTGATACCTTAGACAAGGATACTATATTAATGAGCCTGGGGCATATAAAAGACGCTGTCCTATATATGAGAGATGCTCAAAGAGACATTAGCCTACTGGGCTCTAGAATATATGCAATGTCGATTTCTGCCAGAAGGGTCCTGTGGACTCAGCAATGGACAGGTGATGCCGATTCAAAAAGGCACATGGAGGTTTTACCTTACAAGGGTGAGGAATTGTTTGGGGAGGGTCTCTCGGACCTGGTCTCCACAGCTACTGCTGGAAAGTCATTTTTTTTGCCATATGTTTCCTCACAGCCTAAGAAAGCACCGTATTACCAAATGCAGTCCTTTCGATCACAAAAAGGCAAGAAAGTCCGAGGTGCGTCCTTTCTTGCCAGAGGCAGGGGCAGAGGAAGGAAGCTGCACAACACAGCTAGTTCCCAGGAACAGAAGTCCTCCCCGGCTGCCACTAAATCCACCGCATGACGCTGGGGCTCCACAGGCGGAGCCAGGCCCGGTGGGGGCGCGTCTCCGAAATTTCAGCCACAAGTGGGTTCAAACTTTACTCACAGGTGGATCCCTGGGCAATAGATATTGTGTCTCAGGGATACAAGCTGGAATTCGAAGAGATGCCCCCTCACCGATACCTCAGATCGGCCCTGCCAGCTTCCCCCTTAGAGAGGGAAATAGTGTTAGCTGCAATTCACAAATTGTATCTTCAACAGGTGGTGGTCAAGGTTCCCCTCCTTTAACGAGGAAAGGGTTATTATTCGACCATGTTTGTGGTACCGAAACCGGACGGTTCGGTCAGACCCATATTGAATTTAAAATCCCTGAACATATACCTGAAAAGGTTCAAGTTCAAGATGGAATCGCTGAGAGCGGTCATCGCAAGCCTGGAAGGGGGGGATTTTATGGTGTCTCTGGACATAAAGGATGCATACCTTCATGTCCCCATTTATCCACCTCATCCGGCGTACCTCAGATTTTTTGGTACAGGATTGCCATTACCAATTTCAGACGTTGCCATTTGGTCTCTCCACGGCACCGAGAATATTTACCAAGGTAATGGCAGAAATGATGGTACTCCTGCGGAAGCAAGGGGTCACAATTATCCCATACTTGGACGATCTCCTCATTAAGGCGAGGTCCAGAGAGCAGTTGCTGATCAGCGTAGCACGCTCTCTGGAAGTGTTACGGCAACACGGCTGGATTCTAAATATTCCAAAGTCGCAGTTGATTCCTACGACTCGTCTGCCCTTCCTGGGCATGATTCTGGACACAGACCAGAAGAGGGTTTATCTCCCGATGGAGAAGGCTCAAGAGCTCATGACACTGGTCAGAAACCAATTGAAACCAAAACAGGTGTCGGTGCATCACTGCACGCGAGTCCTGGGAAACAAGGGTGCTCACCTCCTCGAGGGCCGCAGATTCGGCATTCAGAACTGGGTCCTGGTGACCACGGATGCAAGCCTCAGAGGGTGGGGGGCAGTCACACAGGGAAGAAATTTCCAAGGTCTGTGGTCAAGTCAGGAGACTTGCCTCCACATCAACATCCTGGAACTAAGGGCAATATACAACGCCCTACGCCAAGCGGAGTCCCTACTTCGCGACCACCCGGTTCTGATTCAGTCAGACAACATCACCGCAGTGGCTCATGTAAACCGCCAAAGCGGCACAAGGAGCAGGGTGGCGATGGTAGAAGCCACCAGAATTCTTCGCTGGGCGGAAAATCACGTAAGCGCACTGTCAGCAGTGTTCATTCCGGGAGTGGACAACTAGGAAGCAGACTTCCTCAGCAGGCACGACCTCCACCCGGGAGAATGGGGACTTCATCAAGAAGTCTTCGCGCAGGTTGCAAGTCGGTGGGAACTGCCACAGGTGGACATGATGGCATCCCGCCTCAACAAGAAGCTACAGAAGTATTGCGCCAGGTCAAGAGACCCTCAGGCGATAGCTGTGGACGCACTGGTGACGCCGTGGGTGTTCCAGTCGGTCTATGTATTTCATCCTCTTCCTCTCATACCCAAGGTGCTGAGAATCATAAGAAAAAGAGGAGTGAGAGCAATAATCATTGTTCCGGATTGGCCAAGAAGGACTTGGTATCCAGATCTGCAAGAAATGCTCACAGAGGACCCGTGGCCTCTGCCTCTAAGACAGGACTTGTTGCAACAGGGGCCCTGTCTGTTCCGAGACTTACCGCGGCTGCGTTTGACGGCATGGCGGTTGAACGCCGGATCCTAGCAGAAAAAGGCATTCCGGATGAGGTCATTCCTACGCTGATAAGGGCTAGGAAGGACGTGACGGCTCAACATTATCACCGTATATGGCGAAAATATGTTGCTTGGTGTGAGGCCAGGAATGCCCCTACGGAGGAATTCCAGCTGGGCCGTTTCCTTCACTTCCTACAGTCGGGAGTGACTTTGGGCCTAAAATTGGGTTCCATTAAGGTCCAGATTTCGGCCCTATCCATTTTCTTTCAAAAAGAACTGGCTTCTCTGCCTGAAGATCAGACGTTTGTAAAGGGAGTGCTGCATATTCAGCCCCCTTTTGTGCCTCCAGTGGCACCTTGGGATCTTAACGTGGTGTTGAGTTTCCTGAAATCACACTGGTTTGAACCACTCAAGACGGTGGAATTGAAATATCTCACCTGGAAGGTGGTCATGCTACTAGCCTTGGCTTCAGCTAGGCGTGTGTCAGAATTGGCGGCTTTGTCACATCAAAGCCATTATCTGGTTTTCCATGCGGATAGAGCAGAATTGCGGACCCGCCCACAATTTCTGCCAAAGGTGGTTTCATCCTTTCATATAAACCAACCTATTGTGGTGCCTGTGGCTACTAATGACTTGGAGGATTCCGAGTTACTAGATGTGGTCAGGGCTTTGAAGGTTTATGTAGCCAGAACGGCTAGGGTCAGGAAAACAGAATCTTTGTTTATCCTGTATGCTTCCAACAAGCTTGGGGCGCCTGCTTCAAAGCAGACTATTGCTCGCTGGATCTGTAACACGATTCAGCAGGCTCATTCTGCGGCTGGATTGCCACTGCCTAAATCAGTTAAGGCCCATTCCACAAGGAAGGTGGGCTCTTCTTGGGCGGCTGCCCGAGGGGTCTCGGCATTACAGCTTTGCCGAGCGGCTACTTGGTCAGGTTCAAACACCTTTGCAAAGTTCTACAAGTTTGATACCCTGGCTGAGGAGGACCTTGTGTTTGCTCATTCGGTGCTGCAGAGTCATCCGCACTCTCCCGCCCGTTTGGGAGCTTTGGTATAATCCCCATGGTCCTTACGGAGTCCCCAGCATCCACTAGGACGTTAGAGAAAATAAGATTTTACTTACCGGTAAATCTATTTCTCGTAGTCCGTAGTGGATGCTGGGCGCCCGTCCCAAGTGCGGACTTCTTCTGCAATGCTTGTATATAGTTATTGCTTCAACAAGGGTTATATTATAGTTGCATCAGCGTTGATCTGATGCTCTGTTGTTGTTCATACTGTTAACTGGGTAAGTTTATCACAAGTTATACGGTGTGATTGGTATGGCTGGTATATATCTTGCCCTGGATTACCAAAATCCTTTCCTTGTACTGTCAGCTCTTCCGGGCACAGTTTCTCTAACTGAGGTCTGGAGGAGGGTCATAGAGGGAGGAGCCAGAGCACACCAGAATCCAAATTCTTTCTTAAAGTGCCCATGTCTCCTGCGGAGCCCGTCTATTCCCCATGGTCCTTACGGAGTCCCCAGCATCCACTACGGACTACGAGAAATAGATTTACCGGTAAGTAAAATCTTATTTTATGATATTAATTGCATTTCTAGTTACATACTGGCGTTATTAATGACTGTATTTACCCAATACAGTAGGTGATGGGATGTATTATATCATGTATGAGATGCATAGTACATCCCATCCATAGAATCAATTAACGGTGGTCTGTACTATCTCCACCATTATCAGTGAGAGTGGGGAACCCCAACCATAGGGACGGAGATGGAACAGTCTACCAAGATAGTAGAAGAGGACCATTGGCCCTGCCACATGTGTAAGTATAGTGTGGTGGGGGGCAGGGATTGGGGCACGTGTCTGGTCAGTATTAGTTTAGTAATACTGATCTGAAATATTCTTAGTTGGGGTAGATTTACTAAAGCTTACTAAAACAGGCAAGTGGATGTGTTGCTCATAGCAACCAATCAGATTCTCTCTATCAGTTTCTAGAGTGCAATAGAGAATGATGGATAACATCTATTGGTTGCTATGGGCAACGTCTCCACTTTTCATTTTTAGAAGTTTAAGTAAATCTACCGCCAATTAACAAAATGAGTGTCCCTGAAAGTACAGGTGATGTCACGTATGGCTATGATGTAACATACTGTAAGTTGTACTGGGCTATGGTGTACTGCCAGATTTAATGATAGTGGGCCAGATGTACTAAGCCTTGAAAAGTGATAAAGTACCAGCCAATCAGCTCCTGACTGACATGTTACAGGCTTTGCTTGAAAAATGACAGGAGCTGGTTGGTTGGTACGTTATCACTTTTAAAGGATTAATACATTGGCCCATCTGGTGCAGATGTACTAAGTATCTGAGAGAGAGCTAAACCGGAGAGAGGAACACAGCCTGTAACATGTCAGTTAGGAGCTGATTAGCTGGTACTTTGTCTCTCTCCACTTTATCTCTCTTGAAGGCTTAGTACATCTCCCCCAAGATCTTCTGCCTTGCCAGGCTAGACTCTACCCCATCCTACAATCTGTAAAGTGCTCCCTCAGCACCCACCTCTATCGTTCACGTTTCTATAATGGATGCATTGTGTACGGTGCACACGCACCCCTCAGTCCACGGGGTCCCACAACGCACACACTGCACCCACGTTTGAATACTTACCTTTCCGGAGTCCATCGTCGGGTGCTGCAATTGTGGAGAAAATCGCAGCCAAAATGTCCAATGCGCATGTGCAGTAGTTAAATTGGTCCCCAGAACATGGCGGGCGCCATGTTTCCAGAGACATGAGCAGGAAACTACAGCAAGTGCCGGAGACTACTGCACTGTGCAGAGGAGGGAGCCCACCCGGGGGTGCACACGGGCCCCCTCTTCTGTTAAAACTCCCCTGACCTCTATCTATAGTCAGGCCCAGGGCTACCCGCTCAGCAAAGGGATGCAGTGCAGGTAGGCGCCAGGGAGGAGCGGCGCTCTCCCTGCTCTGCATCCCCGCTGCTGCGCCTGGGCCCCCTGCTGCTGACGACCGCTGTGCCTGTCACTGCATGACAGGCAGCGGCGCCGGCAGCTGAAAGCCTCCTCTCCTCTCCCCCACCCCTCCTGTGACAGTGACTGATCGGATGAAGGGGGCGGAGCTACACAGATGGAGGGGGTGTGGCAAAATGTGCAGAGGGCGTGGGGCTACATGGGACCATCAGACTGCAGTGCCATAGAGGAGGACATGCTGCTCCAGATCCTGCCAGCCAAAGAGAGTAAGTGAGAAAGTGTGTGTGTGGGGGGGGAGGGGGGAATGTAAATAAACTGCACATCTGTGGGCATTACGTGTAAGCTGCGATACTACTGGGGCGTTATGTGTAAGCTGTGCTACTACTGGGGCGTTACGTGTAAGCTGTGCTACTACTGGGGTGTTACGTGTAAGCGGCGCTACTACTGGGGCGTTATGTGTAAGCTGCGCTACTACTGGGGCATTACGTGTAAGCTGCGCTACTACTGGGGCATTACATTTAAGCTGCGCTACTACTTGGGCGTTATGTGTAAGCGCCGCTACTACTAGAGTCATTATGTGTAAGTGGCGCTACTACTGGGGCGTTATGTGTAAGCTGTGCTACTACTGGGGCGTTATGTGTAAGCTGTGCTACTACTGGGGCGTTACGTGTAAGCTGCGCTACTACTGGGGCATTACGTGTAAGCTGCGATACTACTGGGCCGTTACGTGTAAGCTGCGCTACTACTGGGGCATTACGTGTAAGCTGCGCTACTACTTGGGCGTTATGTGTAAGCACCGCTACTACTAGAGTCATTATGTGTAAGTGGCGCTACTACTGGGCCGTTACGTGTAAGCTGCGCTACTACTGGGCCGTTACGTGTAAGCTGCGCTACTACTGGGGCATTACATGTAAGCTGTGCTACTACTGGGGCATTACGTGTAAGCTGCGCTACTACTGGGGCATTACGGGTAAGCTGCGCTACTACTTGGGCGTTATGTGTAAGTGCCGCTACTACTTTGGCATTATGTGTAAGCGCCGCTACTACTGGGCCGTTACGTGTAAGCGGCGCTACTACTGGGGTGTTACGTGTAAGCTACGCTACTACTGAGGTGTTACGTGTAAGCTGCGCTACTACTGGGGCATTATGTGCAAGCTGCGATACTACTGGGCCGTTACGTGTAAGCTGCGCTACTACTGGGGCATTACGTGTAAGCTGCGATACTACTGGGCCATTACGTGTAAGCGGCGCTACTACTGGGGCGTTACGTGTAAGCTGCGCTACTACTGGGGCGTTACGTGTAAGCTGCGCTACTACTGGGGCGTTACGTGTAAGCTGCGCTACTACTGGGGCATTACGTGTAAGCTGCGCTACTACTGGGGCGTTACGTGTAAGCTGCGCTACTACTGGGGCGTTACGTGTAAGCTGCGCTACTACTGGGGCATTACGTGTAAGCTGCGATACTACTGGGCCATTACGTGTAAGCGGCGCTACTACTGGGGCGTTACGTGTAAGCTGCGCTACTACTGGGGCGTTACGTGTAAGCTGCGCTACTACTGGGGCGTTACGTGTAAGCTGCGCTACTACTGGGGCGTTACGTGTAAGCTGCGATACTACTGGGCCATTACGTGTAAGCGGCGCTACTACTGGGGCGTTACGTGTAAGCTGCGCTACTACTGGGGCGTTACGTGTAAGCTGCGCTACTACTGGGGCGTTACGTGTAAGCTGCGCTACTACTGGGGCATTACGTGTAAGCTGTGATACTACTGGGGCGTTACGTGTAAGCTGCACTACTACTGGGGCGTTACGTGTAAGCTGCGCTACTACTGGGACGTTACGTGTAAGCTGCGCTACTACTGGGGGCATTACGTGTAAGCTGTGATACTACTGGGCCGTTATGTGTAAGCTGCGCTACTACTGGGCCGTTATGTGTAAGCTGCGCTACTACTGGGGCGTTACGTGTAAGCTGCGCTACTACTGGGCCGTTACGTGTAAGCTGCGCTACTACTGGGCCGTTACGTGTAAGCTGCGCTACTACTGGGCCGTTACGTGTAAGCTGCGCTACTACTGGGCCGTTACGTGTAAGCTGCGCTACTACTGGGGCGTTATGTGTAAGCTGCGCTACTACTGGGCCGTTACGTGTAAGCTGCGCTACTACTGGGCCGTTACGTGTAAGCTGCGCTACTACTGTGGCGTTACGTGTAAGCTGCGCTACTACTGGGCCGTTACGTGTAAGCTGCGCTACTACTGTGGCGTTACGTGTAAGCTGCGCTACTACTGGGCCGTTACGTGTAAGCTGCGCTACTACTGGGCCGTTACGTGTAAGCTGCGCTACTACTGTGGCGTTACGTGTAAGCTGCGCTACTACTGGGCCGTTACGTGTAAGCTGCGCTACTACTGGGCCGTTACGTGTAAGCTGCGCTACTACTGGGACGTTACGTGTAAGCTGCGCTACTACTGGGACGTTACGTGTAAGCTGCGCTACTACTGGGACGTTACGTGTAAGCTGCGCTACTACTAGAGTCATTATGTGTAAGCTGCGCTACTACTGGAGGTGTTATGTGTAAGGTGTGCTACAACTGCAGTGGTATGTGTAAGCAGCGCCACTACTGGGGGCGTTTTAAATGGGGGTACAATTGTGTGGCCATGCCCCTTCCTTGTGGAACCACATACCTTTTTCGCTGTGCGCTTGTGACACCCAAAACATTGAAAATATCCTACTTCTCCATCACAGAGTCACGCATACAAATAGTAGGAAATTGTGTCACATACGCTAGTAACCACAAAAAAAACAACAGTTTTTTTAGGACAGACAATTAGGAAATTTGGCAACTTGTACCGGCACTTATGTTCTCGTCCTGTCTTCAGTCAGTGTATATAAATATTCGTCTCCTTCCAAGGTGGTAGGTCCCAAAACAGAGATGAGAAGGAAGGGATAGTGGCCCTCATTCTGAGTTGTTCGCTCGTTATCTGCTTTTAGCAGCATTGCACACGCTAAGCCGCTGCCTACTGGGGCCCTCATTCCGAGTCGTTCGCTCGGTAATTTTCTTCGCATCGCAGTGAAATTCCGCTTAGTACGCATGCGCAATATTCGCACTGCGACTGCGCCAAGTAATTTTACAATGAAGATAGTATTTTTACTCACGGCTTTTTCTTCGCTCTGGCGAACGTAGTGTGATTGACAGGAAATGGGTGTTACTGGGCGGAAACACGGCGTTTTCGGGGCGTGTGGATAAAAACGCTACCGTTTCCGGAAAAAACGCAGGAGTGGCCGGAGAAACGGGGGAGTGTCTGGGCGAACGCTGGGTGTGTTTATGACGTCAAACCAGGAACGACAAGCACTGAACTGAACGCAGATGCCGAGTAAGTCTGAAGCTACTCTGAAACTGCTAAGTAGTTTGTAATCGCAATATTGCGAATACATCGGTCGCAATTTTAAGAAGCTAAGATACACTCCCAGTAGGCGTAGGCTTAGCGTGAGCAACTCTGCTAAATTCGCCTTGCGAGCGATTAACTCGGAATGAGGGCCCGGGAGTGAATCTTAGCTTTGCAGAATTGCGAACGAAAGATTAGCAGAATTGCGAATAGAAATTTCTTTGCAGTTTCTGAGTAGCTCGAGACTTACTCCTATACTGCGATCAGTTCAGTCCTTTTCGTTCCTGGTTTGACGTCACAAACACACCCAGCGTTCGTCCAGACACTACCCCGTTTCTCCAGACACTCCCGCGTTTTTCCCTGAAACGCCTGCGTTTTTCCGCACACTCCCACAAAACGGCCAGTTTCCGCCCAGAAACACCCACTTCCTGTCAATCACACTACGATCACCAGAACGATGAAAAAACCTTGTTAGGCCGTGAGTAAAATACCAAACTTTTGTGCAAATTTACTTGGCGCAGCCGCACTGCGAACATTGCGCATGCGCAGTTTGTGACTAATCGCTCCGTAGCGGAAAAAAATAACGAGCAAACTACTCGGAATGAGGGCCAGTGACGGTAATTCCAAGTTGATCGCAGCAGGAAATTTTTTAGCAGTTGGGCAAAATCATGTGCACTGCAGGTGGGGCAGATATAACATTTGCAGAGATAGTTAGATTTGGTGGGTTATTTTGTTTCTGTGCAGGGTAAATACTGGCTGCTTTACTTTTACACTGCAATTTAGATTGCAGATTTAACTCACCACACCCAAATCTAACTATCTCTGCACATGTTACATCTGCCTCCCCTGTAGTGCATATGGGCCCTCATTCCGAGTTGTTCGCTCGCAAGCTGCTTTTAGCAGCATTGCACATGCTAAGCCGCCGCCTACTGGGAGTGAATCTTAGCTTAGCAAAATTGCGAACGAAAGATTCGCAATATTGCGAAAAGACTACTCTGTGCAGTTTCTGAGTAGCTCGACACTTACTCTTCCAGTGCGATCAGTTCAGTGCTTGTCGTTCCTGGTTTGACGTCACAAACACACCCAGCGTTCGCCCAGACACTCCTCCGTTTCTCCAGCCACTCCCGCGTTTTTCCCAGAAACTGTAGCGTTTTTTCTAGAGATGAGCGGGTTCGGTTTCTCTGAAACCGAACCCGCACGAACTTCATGTTTTTTTCACGGGTCCGAGCAGACTCGGATCCTCCCGCCTTGCTCGGTTAACCCGAGCGCGCCCGAACGTCATCATGACGCTGTCGGATTCTCGCGAGACTCGGATTCTATATAAGGAGCCGCGCGTCACCGCCATTTTCACACGTGCATTGAGATTGATAGGGAGAGGACGTGGCTGGCGTCCTCTCCATTAGAAATTAGATTAGAAGAGAGAGAGAGATTGTGCAGAGTCAGACAGAGTTTACCACAGTGACCAGTGCAGTTGTTGTTAGTTAACTTTTATTTATTTTAATATATATCCGTTCTCTGCTATATCCGTTCTCTGCCTGAAAAAAAACGATACACAGCAGCAGCCAGTCACACAGTGTGACTCAGTCTGTGTGCACTCAGCTCAGCCCAGTGTGCTGCACATCAATGTATAAAAGGCAAAGCTTATAATAATTGTGGGGGAGACTGGGGAGCACTGCAGGTTGTTATAGCAGGAGCCCCCAGGAGTACATAATATTATATTAATTTAAAATTAAACAGTGCACACTTTTGCTGCAGGAGTGCCACTGCCAGTGTGACTAGTGGTGACCAGTGCCTGACCACCAGTATAGTAGTATATTGTTGTATGTATTGTATACTATCTCTTTATCAACCAGTCTATATTAGCAGCAGACACAGTACAGTGCGGTAGTTCACGGCTGTGGCTACCTCTGTGTCGGCAGTCGGAACTCGGCAGGCAGTCCGTCCATCCATAATTGTATTACAATATATACCACCTAACCGTGGTATTTTTTTTTCTTTCTTTATACCGTCATCATAGTGTCATACTAGTTGTTACGAGTATACTACTATCTCTTTATCAACCAGTGTACAGTGCGGTAGTTCACGGCTGTGGCTACCTCTGTGTCGGCAGTCGGCAGGCAGTCCGTCCATCCATAATTGTATTATTATTATAATATATACCACCTAACCGTGGTTTTTTTTTCATTCTTTATACCGTCATAGTGTCATACTAGTTGTTACGAGTATACTACTATCTCTTTATCAACCAGTGTACAGTGCGGTAGTTCACGGCTGTGGCTACCTCTGTGTCGGCAGTCGGCAGGCAGTCCGTCCATCCATAATTGTATTATTATTATAATATATACCACCTAACCGTGGTTTTTTTTTCATTCTTTATACCGTCGTCATAGTGTCATACTAGTTGTTACGAGTATACTACTATCTCTTTATCAACCAGTGTACAGTGCGGTAGTTCACGGCTGTGGCTACCTCTGTGTCGGCAGTCGGCAGGCAGTCCGTCCATCCATAATTGTATTATTATTATAATATATACCACCTAACCGTGGTTTTTTTTTCATTCTTTATACCGTCGTCATAGTGTCATACTAGTTGTTACGAGTATACTACTATCTCTTTATCAACCAGTGTACAGTGCGGTAGTTCACGGCTGTGGCTACCTCTGTGTCGGCAGTCGGCAGGCAGTCCGTCCATCCATAATTGTATTATTATTATAATATATACCACCTAACCGTGGTTTTTTTTTCATTCTTTATACCGTCGTCATAGTGTCATACTAGTTGTTACGAGTATACTACTATCTCTTTATCAACCAGTGTACAGTGCGGTAGTTCACGGCTGTGGCTACCTCTGTGTCGGCAGTCGGCAGGCAGTCCGTCCATCCATAATTGTATTATTATTATAATATATACCACCTAACCGTGGTTTTTTTTTCATTCTTTATACCGTCGTCATAGTGTCATACTAGTTGTTACGAGTATACTACTATCTCTTTATCAACCAGTGTACAGTGCGGTAGTTCACGGCTGTGGCTACCTCTGTGTCGGCAGTCGGCAGGCAGTCCGTCCATCCATAATTGTATTATTATTATAATATATACCACCTAACCGTGGTTTTTTTTTCATTCTTTATACCGTCGTCATAGTGTCATACTAGTTGTTACGAGTATACTACTATCTCTTTATCAACCAGTGTACAGTGCGGTAGTTCACGGCTGTGGCTACCTCTGTGTCGGCAGTCGGCAGGTATCCAATACTAGTATCCAATCCATCCATCTCCATTGTTTACCTGAGGTGCCTTTTAGTTCTGCCTATAAAATATGGAGAACAAAAAAGTTGAGGTTCCAAAATTAGGGAAAGATCAAGATCCACTTCCACCTCGTGCTGAAGCTGCTGCCACTAGTCATGGCCGAGACGATGAAATGCCAGCAACGTCGTCTGCCAAGGCCGATGCCCAATGTCATAGTACAGAGCATGTCAAATCCAAAACACCAAATATCAGAAAAAAAAGGACTCCAAAACCTAAAATAAAATTGTCGGAGGAGAAGCGTAAACTTGCCAATATGCCATTTACCACACGGAGTGGCAAGGAACGGCTGAGGCCCTGGCCTATGTTCATGGCTAGTGGTTCAGCTTCACATGAGGATGGAAGCACTCAGCCTCTCGCTAGAAAACTGAAAAGACTCAAGCTGGCAAAAGCACCGCAAAGAACTGTGCGTTCTTCGAAATCCCAAATCCACAAGGAGAGTCCAATTGTGTCGGTTGCGATGCCTGACCTTCCCAACACTGGAGGTGAAGAGCATGCGCCTTCCACCATTTGCACGCCCCCTGCAAGTGCTGGAAGGAGCACCCGCAGTCCAGTTCCTGATAGTCAGATTGAAGATGTCAGTGTTGAAGTACACCAGGATGAGGAGGATATGGGTGTTGCTGGCGCTGGGGAGGAAATTGACCAGGAGGATTCTGATGGTGAGGTGGTTTGTTTAAGTCAGGCACCCGGGGAGACACCTGTTGTCCGTGGGAGGAATATGGCCGTTGACATGCCAGGTGAAAATACCAAAAAAATCAGCTCTTCGGTGTGGAGGTATTTCACCAGAAATGCGGACAACAGGTGTCAAGCCGTGTGTTCCCTTTGTCAAGCTGTAATAAGTAGGGGTAAGGACGTTAACCACCTCGGAACATCCTCCCTTATACGTCACCTGCAGCGCATTCATAATAAGTCAGTGACAAGTTCAAAAACTTTGGGTGACAGCGGAAGCAGTCCACTGACCAGTAAATCCCTTCCTCTTGTAACCAAGCTCACGCAAACCACCCCACCAACTCCCTCAGTGTCAATTTCCTCCTTCCCCAGGAATGCCAATAGTCCTGCAGGCCATGTCACTGGCAAGTCTGACGAGTCCTCTCCTGCCTGGGATTCCTCCGATGCATCCTTGCGTGTAACGCCTACTGCTGCTGGCGCTGCTGTTGTTGCCGCTGGGAGTCGATGGTCATCCCAGAGGGGAAGTCGTAAGCCCACTTGTACTACTTCCAGTAAGCAATTGACTGTTCAACAGTCCTTTGCGAGGAAGATGAAATATCACAGCAGTCATCCTACTGCAAAGCGGATAACTGAGGCCTTGGCATCCTGGGTGGTGAGAAACGTGGTTCCGGTATCCATCATTACTGCAGAGCCAACTAGAGACTTGTTGGAGGTACTGTGTCCCCGGTACCAAATACCATCTAGGTTCCATTTCTCTAGGCAGGCGATACCGAAAATGTACACAGACCTCAGAAAAAGAGTCACCAGTGTCCTAAAAAATGCAGCTGTACCCAATGTCCACTTAACCACGGACATGTGGACAAGTGGAGCAGGGCAGGGTCAGGACTATATGACTGTGACAGCCCACTGGGTAGATGTATGGACTCCCGCCGCAAGAACAGCAGCGGCGGCACCAGTAGCAGCATCTCGCAAACGCCAACTCTTTCCTAGGCAGGCTACGCTTTGTATCACCGCTTTCCAGAATACGCACACAGCTGAAAACCTCTTACGGCAACTGAGGAAGATCATCGCGGAATGGCTTACCCCAATTGGACTCTCCTGTGGATTTGTGGCATCGGACAACGCCAGCAATATTGTGTGTGCATTAAATCTGGGCCAATTCCAGCACGTCCCATGTTTTGCACATACCTTGAATTTGGTGGTGCAGAATTTTTTAAAAAACGACAGGGGCGTGCAAGAGATGCTGTCGGTGGCCAGAAGAATTGCGGGACACTTTCGGCGTACAGGCACCACGTACAGAAAACTGGAGCACCACCAAAAACTACTGAACCTGCCCTGCCATCATCTGAAGCAAGAAGTGGTAACGAGGTGGAATTCAACCCTCTATATGCTTCAGAGGTTGGAGGAGCAGCAAAAGGCCATTCAAGCCTATACAATTGAGCACGATATAGTAGGTGGAATGCACCTGTCTCAAGTGCAGTGGAGAATGATTTCAACGTTGTGCAAGGTTCTGATGCCCTTTGAACTTGCCACACGTGAAGTCAGTTCAGACACTGCCAGCCTGAGTCAGGTCATTCCCCTCATCAGGCTTTTGCAGAAGAAGCTGGAGGCATTGAAGAAGGAGCTAACACGGAGCGATTCCGCTAGGCATGTGGGACTTGTGGATGCAGCCCTTAATTCGCTTAACAAGGATTCACGGGTGGTCAATCTGTTGAAATCAGAGCACTACATTTTGGCCACCGTGCTCGATCCTAGATTTAAAGCCTACCTTGGATCTCTCTTTCCGGCAGACACAGGTCTGCTGGGGTTGAAAGACCTGCTGGTGACAAAATTGTCAAGTCAAGCGGAACGCGACCTGTCAACATCTCCTCCTTCACATTCTCCCGCAACTGGGGGTGCGAGGAAAAGGCTCAGAATTCCGAGCCCACCCGCTGGCGGTGATGCAGGGCAGTCTGGAGCGACTGCTGATGCTGACATCTGGTCCGGACTGAAGGACCTGACAACGATTACGGACATGTCGTCTACTGTCACTGCATATGATTCTCTCAACATTGATAGAATGGTGGAGGATTATATGAGTGACCGCATCCAAGTAGGCACGTCACACAGTCCGTACTTATACTGGCAGGAAAAAGAGGCAATTTGGAGGCCCTTGCACAAACTGGCTTTATTCTACCTAAGTTGCCCTCCCACAAGTGTGTACTCCGAAAGAGTGTTTAGTGCCGCCGCTCACCTTGTCAGCAATCGGCGTACGAGGTTACATCCAGAAAATGTGGAGAAGATGATGTTCATTAAAATGAATTATAATCAATTCCTCCGCGGAGACATTGACCAGCAGCAATTGCCTCCACAAAGTACACAGGGAGCTGAGATGGTGGATTCCAGTGGGGACGAATTGATAATCTGTGAGGAGGGGGATGTACACGGTGATATATCGGAGGGTGAAGATGAGGTGGACATCTTGCCTCTGTAGAGCCAGTTTGTGCAAGGAGAGATTAATTGCTTCTTTTTTGGGGGGGGTCCAAACCAACCCGTCATATCAGTCACAGTCGTGTGGCAGACCCTGTCACTGAAATGATGGGTTGGTTAAAGTGTGCATGTCCTGTTTTGTTTATACAACATAAGGGTGGGTGGGAGGGCCCAAGGATAATTCCATCTTGCACCTCTTTTTTCTTTTCTTTTTCTTTGCATCATGTGCTGATTGGGGAGGGTTTTTTGGAAGGGACATCCTGCGTGACACTGCAGTGCCACTCCTAGATGGGCCCGGTGTTTGTGTCGGCCACTAGGGTCGCTAATCTTACTCACACAGCTACCTCATTGCGCCTCTTTTTTTCTTTGCGTCATGTGCTGTTTGGGGAGGGTTTTTTGGAAGGGACATCCTGCGTGACACTGCAGTGCCACTCCTAGATGTGCCCGGTGTTTGTGTCGGCCACTAGGGTCGCTAATCTTACTCACACAGTCAGCTACCTCATTGTGCCTCTTTTTTTCTTTGCGTCATGTGCTGTTTGGGGAGGGTTTTTTGGAAGGGCCATCCTGCGTGACACTGCAGTGCCACTCCTAGATGGGCCCGGTGTTTGTGTCGGCCACTAGGGTCGCTTATCTTTCTCACACAGTCAGCTACCTCATTGCGCCTCTTTTTTTCTTTGCGTCATGTGCTGTTTGGGGAGGGTTTTTTGGAAGGGACATCCTGCGTGACACTGCAGTGCCACTCCTAGATGGGCCCGGTGTTTGTGTCGGCCACTAGGGTCGCTAATCTTACTCACACAGCTACCTCATTGCGCCTCTTTTTTTCTTTGCGTCATGTGCTGTTTGGGGAGGGTTTTTTGGAAGGGACATCCTGCGTGACACTGCAGTGCCACTCCTAGATGGGCCCGGTGTTTGTGTCGGCCACTAGGGTCGCTTATCTTACTCACACAGCGACCTCGGTGCAAATTTTAGGACTAAAAATAATATTGTGAGGTGTGATGTGTTCAGAATAGGCTGAAAATGAGTGTAAATTATGTTTTTTGAGGTTAATAATACTTTGGGATCAAAATTACCCCCAAATTCTATGATTTAAGCTGTTTTTTAGGGTTTTTTGAAAAAAACACCCGAATCCAAAACACACCCGAATCCGACAAAAATAATTCGGTGAGGTTTTGCCAAAACGCGTTCGAACCCAAAACACGGCCGCGGAACCGAACCCAAAACCAAAACACAAAACCCGAAAAATTTCAGGCGCTCATCTCTAGTTTTTTCACACACTCCCATAAAACGGCCTGTTTCCGCCCAGAAACACCCACTTCCTGTCAATCACACTCCGATCTCCAGAACGAAGAAAAAACCTCGTAATGCCGTGAGTAAAATACCAAACTTCTTAGCAAATTTACTTGGCGCAGTCGCAGTGCGAACATTGCGCATGCGCAATTAGCGGAAAATCGCTGCGATGCAGAGAAAATTACCGAGCGAACAACTCGGAATGACCACCATGGTTTTGCCCAACTGCTAACAAAAATCCTGCTGCGATCAACTTGGAATTACCCCCAAAGTTCCTGCTGCGATCAACTCAGAATTACCCCCAGTGTAAGATCATTTAATACAATCACCATACTAAATATTTAAAACATGAAAGCAGATTTAAAGAAGCAGATTTAAAAGACAAGGCATTGATCCACATGGAAATTCTGAAACGGCTGAAAGATTGGCAATTTAATACTTGCCGACATTCTGGCTGCTCTCTGCGGGAGAGAGCAGCCAGGTCGGCTCAGCAAGGGGGCAGGGGAGGGCTGTGACGTGGGCAGGAGGTGGACGGGGGTGGAGCAGGGGCGGGATGGGGGCGGAGTTAAGTGGCACATCCTTTAAGCCACTCCCCCCGCTCTGTAATGCCGCGATCCCCAGCATTACACTGCAGGGGGCGTGGCTATGATGATGCGATTCAGCAAGAATCGCGTCATCAACTGCCCGGACCGCCCTCTTTACACACTAAGTGGGCGGACGGGCAGGGGGACCCCTGATTCCGGGAGACTTGCCTGCTCTTCCGGGGGGCCGGGAGGGTCACCTGATTTTCGGGAGCCTCCCGGCCATTCCGGGAGAGTAGGCAAGTATGATTACCAGCTGTTGGGGAGAACTGGCAATGGACAGTTCTTAAGAGACAAGAGTAGAGAGAAAATTCCAGGCTGCAGCTTTGGGCTTCAGTGCAGTTCTAAGCCACGTTTATGGCACTTGCCTTCAGTCCAGCAATTAGAATACTCTGTTGGCACCCATGCAATATGACGCTCCTTGGATAGTTTTCAAGGCACCCCAAACTTCAGAAATCTTTCCTATAGCCTGTCTTACCCCCACTCCCACTACATGTTTTAACAGTCCCCATCCCATCTGTGTCCTACTAGCTTCTGTTGTCTCATCATTCCCCAAACCGCCCCCCTCGGGGTGCTAGATCCTGAGCAGCGCACACGCCAAGCATCTTTTCTGTTCAAAAATGTCTTACTTGCAAAAAAACAAATCTGAAATTATCAATGTGAATCTTTTAGCATAGGGGTGCTGTGAAACAAATTCTGAAAGTTTATGAACCACTGGTACATAGGGGGTCATTCCGAGTTGATCGCTCGTTGCCGATTTTTGCAACGGAGCGATTAAGGCAAAAATGCGCATACGCATGGTTCGCAGTGCGCATGCGGTTAGTATTTTAGCTCAAAACTTAGTAGATTTACTCACGTCCGAATGAAGATTTTTCATCGTTGAAGTGATCGTAGTGTGATTGACAGGAAGTGGGTGTTTTTTGGGCGGAAACTGGCCGTTTTCTGTGAGTGTGCGGAAAAACGCAGGCGTGCCAGGATAAAACGCGGGAGTATCTGGTGAAACGGGGGAGTGGCTGACCGAACGCTGGGCGGTTGTGTGACGTCAAACCAGGAACGAAACGGCCTGAGCTGATCGCTATTTGTGAGTAGGTCTGGAGCTACTCAGAAATTGCTAAGAATTTTCTATTCGCTATTCTGCGAACCTTTCATTCGCTATTCTGCTAAGCGAAGATACACTCCCAGAGGGCGGCGGCTTAGCGTGTGCAATGCTGCTAAAAGCAGCTAACGAGCGAGCAACTCGGAATGAGGGCCATAGTATGTAGGATTTTCAGGAGTATCTGGGTAGGATCCCAACGTGCATTCAGGATGCCAGCAATCGGAATACCGATGGCAGAATCTTGAATACCGGCATGGATTGCAGTTCCAGAGGCTTCTGGGGGAAGTTTAGGTTTAGGTTGCAGGGAGGGGGGGGGGGTTTAGAATTAGGCTGTGGGGAGGGAGGAATAGGTTTAAGCACCACTGGGGAGGGTTAGGTTTAGGCTGCGGGGGGTGAGGGGGTGCTGTTAGGGTTACGCACCAACGGGAAGGGTTTAGGGTTAGGCTACAGGAAGGGGGGGGGGGGTCAGGCTGCATGGAGGGGGGGTTAGGAATAAGGGTTGGCATACTTACCTAATAGCTTCGGGATCTTGAGCGCTGGAATGCCGCTATTGATATTCGGACCGGCGGAATTCCAAGTGCTGGATTCCCGATACCGTCCCTTTTCAGCCATCCATGGGACTTACTATTTAAATGAAATTCTGAGGATACATACTGCAGACATCTGAGATAATAAAATGCTACATAGCACACAGAAATAGATGTCTGTGCTACGCAGCTCTTGCTGGTGTAAAGTGAATTTGTGTCCTGAAATCTGCTACTTAGTGACATGTTTTCTCCTCTTTGTCCCCAGGAGCTGCTCTGAAATGTGAAGTGTGTTCGGCTACAAATGCAAACAGCTGTTCGGGCTCCTATGAGACCTGCCAGGCCCCAGAGAGCCGCTGCATGCTGACCCTCACCGAGACGTCTCTAGGACATGACAATGGTAATCGCTTATTTTGTTAGATTGGAAGCTACTCCCTGTAATAGGGGTTATATGGGAGACTATGTACAAATCTTCCAGCGTTCTATAGTCACAACAAGAGCCTGGACACAGTATAGTGGTGTACCCAGCATGTTACATGCTAAGTATACACTCTTCATGTGCTGGATAAACCTAAGATCAGGCGTCCCCTGGCACATTAATGTTTCTTTAACAATTTTGCAACTTTGATATCTTATATTTGACTGACAGTAAGCAGCCTTTAGTCTAAGTCTTTTGACCTTGAAGAATTCCCAGTACCCAGATTCCCCTCAGAAAGCACTGGCAGGCGTCCCGCTAACTGAGAGTATCCAGATTTACTGTCAGTCATGATATCAGTTCATAGGAATATGAATAGGTATGGTGGAATGTTTGAAATGTTTCATTACAATTTACAGTATATATATATATATATATATATATATATATATATATCATTTTTATTATTTATTATTTTTTTTTATTTTTTTTACACTGTACTGTATATTAATTTGGTGGTGTGCAGCCAAGTTTAAACCCTCACATTTAGTTTTGGGTGCAGTTTTCTCTAAGAAATGTATGCACCCTGAAGCCTAGTACAAATTAGGCGATCCTCGCCGCCGCCAATATTGGGGGGGGCCTACATCGGCAAGTGCATACACACTTGCCGATGCGGCTGGGACAGCGAGCAATGGCGGGGGGGGGGGAGGCGGGGGGGGTAATGACAGCCATGCTGCATCTGCAGTATGGCTGTCGTTAAAGAGGACCTCCCCTGTCTGTACACGTTCAGACGAGGGAGGGGGTCATTAACGATGTGCGGGAGCGCGCATCGTTAACGACATTTAAGGGCCCCATACACTACTGCGACATATCGGACCCTCATGTCGCAGGCGATCACCCTTGAAATCACCCTTGAACCACCCGGGCGGCAGGATCGCATAAGATACATCGTATGCGGTCGCTTACAATGTATTTTATGCAATCCCAGCCATGCCTGCGAGGTCCGACACATCACTAGCACAACACAGTCAATCTAACAGATCCGATGCGATGCTCACGGGACCGCACATTGGAACACATCCAAAATGCCCGATTTCATCCGATATATCGGCCCGAATGTCCGAAATCGGATGAAATCGGGCATTATCGTCAGAGGCGTCACCAGGTGTGGTGACACCCGGTGTGCACCCCTGATCTCCTGCCGTGATCGCGGCAAAAAAGGGGCGTGCTCTTAGACTAAGGGGGCGTGGCTTGGTGGGGAACCCGGAATCATCACTCCGGGGGTGTGCCCAGCATCTCCGGAGCCGGGTGCTGTAGGAGACAGTAGGAGACTTTCTCACTGCAGCACCTGGCTACTGTCACTGCGGAGGGGCTGACATTTGGTGTCACCCCCCTCCAGGTGTCACACCCGAGTGCGGGCCGCACCCCCCGCACCCGCCTTGTGACGCTGCTGATTATCATTCTAGTGTATGAGGCCTGGTGCGATGCGATGGGTGTAATGCGAGACACGGTGCGATGCTCCATACAGCCCGGCCCCGTCAATATAGTCAATGTTGGACTGCCTGCACAGTCTATTTTTCCTTGCGATGCCGATCCCGCTGGACCGCACATCGGCATTGCAAGGACATACACATGGGGGGTCATTCCGAGTTGATCGCTCGCTAGCTAGTTTTAGCAGCCGTGCAAACGCTATGCCGCCTCCCACTGGGGGGAGTATTTTAGCTTAGCAGAAGTGCAAACGCATGTGCAGCCGAGCTCTGAACCTACTCAGCGCTTGCGATCACTTCAGCCTATTCCTGTCCGGATTTGACGTCATACACCCGCCCAGCGAACGCCCAGCCACACCTGTATTTTTTCTGCCACGCCTGTGTTTTTGCAAACACTCCCTGAAAACGGTCAGTTGACACCCAGAAACACCCCTTACTGTCAATCTTCTTGCTGCCGTCAGTGCGACTGAAAACTTCGCTACAACCTGTGCACAACCACAATGGGCTTTGTACCCGTACGACGCACGTGCGCATTGCGGCCCATATGCATGCGCAGAAATGCCGATTTTTAGCCTGATCGCTGCGCTGCGAACAACGGCAGCTAGCGATCAACTCGGAATGACCCCCATGGTGCGATATGCACTATGGCCCTCATTCCGAGTTGTTCGCTCGGTATTTTTCATCGCATCGCAGTGAAAATCCGCTTAGTACGCATGCGCAATGTTCGCACTGCGACTGCGCCAAGTAACTTTACTATGAAGAAAGTATTTTTACTCACGGCTTTTTCATCGCTCCGGCGATCGTAATGTGATTGACAGGAAATGGGTGTTACTGGGCGGAAACACGGCGTTTCAGGGGCGTGTGGCTGAAAACGCTACCGTTTCCGGAAAAAACGCAGGAGTGGCCGGGGAAACGGTGGGAGTGCCTGGGCGAACGCTGGGTGTGTTTGTGACGTCAACCAGGAACGACAAGCACTGAACTGATCGCACAGGCAGAGTAAGTCTGGAGCTACTCTGAAACTGCTAAGTAGTTAGTAATCGCAATATTGCGAATACATCGGTCGCAATTTTAAGAAGCTAAGATTCACTCCCAGTAGGCGGCGGCTTAGCGTGTGTAACTCTGCTAAATTCGCCTTGCGACCGATCAACTCGGAATGAGGGCCTATATTTTCTTACGATTCTGACTATATCGTCAAAATCGAAAGAAATATCGCACCGTGTGTACCCCCCTTTAGTGTACACACTGGACGAGATTGTGAAAGATCTCGCTTAGATCGGCCATTCTGAGCGAGATCTTTCAAAATCTCATCTAGTGTGTATGGGGCTTTATTTATTTTATGAAAGATTTCCCCCCCCCAAATACCCAAACTCTTTATATTTCTTCAATGCTGTTATGATATGCATAATCTCCTGAAAACAACATTTATAAAGGAGGAGTTCTGATGCCTTCACTTATAATCAGTGAGTTTGCTTTTCAGTGTTCATTGAGAAAATGTATTATTATTCTATTATCTGTTATATTATACAGTAAGTTGCCATAGTGATGTGCACCGGATATTTTTCGGGTTTTGTGTTTTGGTTTTGGATTCGGTTCCGCGGCCGTGTTTTGGATTCGGACGCGTTTTGGCAAAACCTCACCGAAATTTTTTTGTCGGATTCGGGTGTGTTTTGGATTCGGGTGTTTTTTTCAAAAAACGCTAAAAATCAGCTTAAATCATAGAATGTGGGGGTCATTTTGATCCCATAGTATTATTAACCTCAATAACCATAATTTCCACTCATTTCCAGTCTATTCTGAACACCTCACACCTCACAATATTATTTTTAGTCCTAAAATTTGCACCGAGGTCGCTGGATGGCTAAGCTAAGCGACACAAGTGGCCGACACAAACACCTGGCCCATCTAGGAGTGGCACTGCAGTGTCAGGCAGGATGGCACTTCAAAAAAATAGTCCCCAAACAGCACATGATGCAAAGAAAAAAAGAGGCGCACCAAGGTCGCTGTGTGACTAAGATAAGCGACACAAGTGGCCGACACAAACACCTGGCCCATCTAGGAGTGGCACTGCAGTGTCAGACAGGATGGCACTTCAAAAAAATTGTCCCCAAACAGCACATGATGCAAAGAAAAAAAGAGGCGCACCAAGGTCGCTGTGTGACTAAGCTAAGCGACACAAGTGGCCGACACAAACACCTGGCCCATCTAGGAGTGGCACTGCAGTGTCAGACAGGATGGCACTTCAAAAAAATTGTCCCCAAACAGCACATGATGCAAAGAAAAAAAGAGGCGCACCAAGGTCACTGTGTGACTAAGCTAAGCGACACAAGTGGCCGACACAAACACCTGGCCCATCTAGGAGTGGCACTGCAGTGTCAGACAGGATGGCACTTCAAAAAAATTGTCCCCAAGAAAAAAAAGAGGTGCACCACAGGTATAGAATGTAGATGGATAGTATACTTAATGACGACACAAAGGTAGGTACAGCAGTGGCCTTCCGTACCGTACTGCTATATGTAGTATACTGGTGGTCACTGTGTCAGCAAACTGCAAAACTAAAATGCACCACAGGTATAGAATGTAGATGGATAGTATACTTAATGACGACACAGAGGTAGGTACAGCAGTGGCCTTCCGTACCGTACTGCTATATATAGTATACTGGTGGTCACTGTGTCAGCAAACTGCAAAACTAAAATGCACCACAGGTATAGAATGTAGATGGATAGTAAACTTAATGACGACACAGAGGTAGGTACAGCAGTGGCCTTCCGTACCGTACTGCTATATATACTGGTGGTCACTGTGTCAGCAAACTGCAAAACTAAAATGCACCACAGGTATAGAATGTAGATGGATAGTATATTTAATGACGACACAGAGGTAGGTACAGCAGTGGCCTTCCGTACCGTACTGCTATATATAGTATACTGGTGGTCACTGTGTCAGCAAACTGCAAAACTAAAATGCACCACAGGTATAGAATGTAGATGGATAGCATACTTAATGACGACACAGAGGTAGGTACAGCAGTGGCCTTCCGTACCGTACTGCTATATATACTGGTGGTCACTGTGTCAGCAAACTGCAAAACTAAAATGCACCACAGGTATAGAATGTAGATGGATAGTATACTTAATGACAACACAGAGGTAGGTACAGCAGTGGCCTTCCGTACCGTACTGCTATATATACTGGTGGTCACTGTGTCAGCAAACTGCAAAACTAAAATGCACCACAGGTATAGAATGTAGATGGATAGTATACTTAATGACGACACAGAGGTAGGTACAGCAGTGGCCTTCCGTACCGTACTGCTATATATAGTATACTGGTGGTCACTGTGTCAGCAAACTGCACAACTGAAATGCACCACAGGTATAGAATCTAGATGGAAATTATACTTAATGACGACACAGAGGTAGGTACAGCAGTGGCCTACTGTACCGTAATGCTATATATTATATACTGGTGGTCACTGGTCAGCAAAACTCTGCACTGTACTCCTCCTATATAATATTATACTGGTGGTCCCCAGTCCCCACAATAAAGCAGCACACTGAGCACAGATATGGAGTGTTTTTCAGGCAGACAACGTATACTGGTGGTCACTGTCAGCAAAACTCTGCACTGTACTCCTGCTATATAATACAGCTGCTCCCCAGTCCCCACAATTAAGCAGTGTGAGCACAGATATATGCAGCACACTGAGCACAGATATGGAGCGTTTTTTTTCAGGCAGAGAACGGATAACTGGTGGTCACTGATCAGCAAAAGTCTGCACTGTACTCCTCCTATATTATACAGCTGCTCCCCAGTCCTCCCCACAATTAAGCAATAATGCACAATCAAGTTCAACAATAACGGAGAGGACGCCAGCCACGTCCTCTCCCTAACATTTCCAATGCACGAGTGAAAATGGCGGCGATGCTTGGCTGCTTATATAGAATCCGAATCTCGCGAGAATCCGACAGCGGGATGATGACGTTCGGGCGCGCTCGGGTTAACTGAGCCATACGGGAGAATCCGAGTATGGCTCGGACCCGTGTAAAATGGGTGAAGTTCGGGGGGGTTCGGTTTCCGAGAAACCGAACCCGCTCATCACTAAGTTGCCTTCATCCTGTATAAGAGTACTCATCATTATGCTCCTATATGGACACAGGGGATGTACAGCAGTTGGCATCCATTTGTATGGGGTGCCGACGGTCAGGAGCCCGGCACCGGAATTTTGACAAATGTCAGAATGCCGACGCAGCAATCCTGACCACCGGAATCCTGACTGTAAGTTTCTGGGGGAGGTTAGAGTTAGGCTGCGGTGAGGGAGGTTAGAGTTAGGCTGCGGTGAGGGAGGTTAGGGTTAGGCTGCAGGGAGGGAGGGTTAGGGGGATGGTTAGCTTCCATTCTCACACTTGTCGGGATTTGGAAGTCGGAATGCGGAGTCGGTATTCTGACCGCAGGCATCCTGACTGCCGGTCTTCCAAACCCATCCCGGACACAGAAACCTCTTATTGATTATAATTTACTGTAGGAAGTACAATAAATTACATTCCGCTAATAGTAGGTTCCCTACTTCCGTACATTTATTTCCACTGTAGTGACCTATAAAACAGCACCAGATTTATAAGGAACAAGCACCCAGCGTTGCACGGGTCCGATTTGTAATGTATAGCAGTTTTTATATATTAGCAAATTATTTGTTAAATAGACCAAAAAATGCTATTTAGAAAATATACAAAAGCTGTAATTAGAGATTTACTTCCATCAGTCAAACAATTGTTTGCAACCAAAAAATTATGTTTTAAATATTGTTGCATTGTTACGTTGTCGCTATGTGATCTAATAGCTTCATTTTTCGATACTAGATTACTGTAAGATTTGGCAGCCTCACCTTGAGGGCTGTGGAAGATATTCACGCAAAGGTTTGATACATCTCCCCCTTTTATCTTTTGTTTAGTGGACATGAGGAATGCAATACTTGATAAACACTGTGGAAGTGTGTACGACTGCAGTCATCCAGCAACCCTATCCACACCGGACTACCGGGTGAGAGTCACCACAAAGTGTTGCAACACGGACTTCTGCAACAACAGCACTATGAACTGTATGTACTAACAGGAGTTTTGCCACTTTTAAAAATTGTAGTAAACAAAAATCCTTTCGGTAGAGATTTATTTGAGTTTCGGAATTGACATATTCCTATTTGTATTTGGAAGACTGTAACAAATCAGAGGAGAGCATACAAAAATCTGACAGTTCAGGGTAAGATGGAAGCGAGGTAAGGCGTTAGTGTTTCCACGCTGTCGCAATGGCACTTTGCCTTGCTCGTATCTAATTGAATCGACCATTAGTTCCATTTTTGTCTCTCTCTTCCCCATAAACCCTTTATCATTTCTCAGAGCTCTCCTGTCAAACAAGGGGGGTATGCAATTAGCCGGGATCACGCAATCCATGATCACAGCAAAATTTATTGCACCTATCTCCCGATTTTTAACTTTACACTTTTGGCACCGATTTTCACGGTAATTCCGTTTTTGCAATTTTGTAATTTAATACGCAAATCGCGGGAGCGAGCATATGCTACGTTCGTGTCAAAAAAAGATGCAAATTAGGTGAAAAAGGCAATCGCAGTAAATTACCAGGATTTTGACGCTAATTAAATTTGCCCCTTTGTCCTTATGATTCAGCAAAAACTGTATTTGCTTCTCAGAAATACTGGAACTCACATATTGAGTTGAGAAAAAATAAGTTTCATCTCCTCCCTGCCAAACGTTTTCTCAAGAACCGAAGATCAACGTGGGCTACATATGAACCTCATTTACTTTTGGACTTTGATTTCCAAATTTGGTGCTTGTGAGCCGTTGCCTTAGAACAGTTTGTGCTTCAAAGTAATTCTAATTCCAGTGCAAAAATGTTGTTTATATTCATTTGTGACATATTTATAAGTTATTAACAATTTAGACTGTACTGAACAAATGCGTATTCTGATTACGAAAAAGAAAAATTGACGTCTGCATTAGAATATTTTTTTATGCCCAGCACAATTATACAGTAACCACTACAATATGACGTATGCTTTTCCCTAGTGATGTACAAGTTAGTAACTTGATAAACTACTGTACTGTAGTGTAGGTGACATGATTGGTTATAAATGTAATGTGTCTAACATGCTACAGATGAGTTAAATCGCTAATTAATTAACATTTGCATATTTCTGCAATGTTAGTGTGTAACCCTCACTGAACTGTTATAAGTGTCATTTAAAAGTTTAACATAAAAGCAACCCTATATAATATACATAATATAAGAGGTCCTAACCGTGAAGGGTATCTAGGCTCAACCGTTTAGCCTGCGGGGGAGAGGTTAGAGATAGGCTGTGGGAGGGTTATGGTTAGGCTGACGCAGGGCTTAAAGTGGTCCTGGAGAGGTGGTGGAACTCATTTCCTCTGCCCCCCCCCCAACCCCCCTCCCATTAGGCATAGCCAGGACCAGTGCTAGAGTTTTCGGCACCCCCCTGCAAACTATAAATTTGTGCCTTACCTCCCATATTTATAAAGAAGAAAGGGGTGTCGTCACACAATAGTACCCCAATTCAAATTATATTACACAGAAGCACAATCGTATTCCCATTACACTGCATGTAGTGCCCCTTATACATATTACACCACATAGTAATGCTCCTTATTCACGTTACGTCACTCAGTAGTGCCCCTATTCACGTTACACTTAGTAGTGCCCCTTATTTACGTTACTCTACACAGTGGTTCCCCTTATACACGTTATGCCACACAGTAGTGCCCCTTATACACAATGCCCAAAGTAGTGCCTCTTATACACATAATTCCCACCGTAGTGCCACTTATACACATAATGCCCATAGTAGTAGTGCCCCTTATACACATAAAGGAGGATCATGGACCTGAGGAAGGGGGAGGTGGCTGCAGCTCGTCAGTAACCCTAGTGCCACCTGCATCATCTATTGACATGGGTGGCAGGGCAGGCTTTACTGTTGGAATTACTGTGCAGGGCATGGAGGAGGTGGATCTAGTTCCACCTACCATTGCAGGTAGTGAAGCTCATTCCACTCCACCCCCCCTCCCCACACACACACACACACACTTTAACCCCTGGGCTGAGCGGGGGAGTTTAGGGTCAGTCTGTGTAAGGCGTTGGTTAGGGATAGGCTGTGGGTAGGAGGGTACAATGAGGCTGCGGGGTGAGAGGTTAGAGTTTGGCTTCAGGAGCATTAAGCTTCGGCACTAAATAAAGGATTATTAATAGGGGAAAAATACCCACCTGAACACGAGGATCAGAGGTCTGACCTGGAAGTCACAATTACATGACCACTGGGACCCAGGAGATGCCACTTTAGCCACTGGAGCCACTGCTGGTAAGTGTCCACTGGGCCACCATTCTGACATGTCAATACTTCATCACTGTCTACATTATTAATGTTGACATGGTCACGTCGACATAATGACCATGTCAACATTTTCATGTTGACATGATGAATATCAACATTATGACTGTCAGTATCAACAAATCATACCACACACCTTAAAATGGCAGCAGAGTGGGTCGGTGAGCAGTAGGACCAACCAAAAGCAGAAAACGCTTGGTTTGTGATTAGGGATAGCAAACCATGTGAGAGAAATGGAGAAACCCTGAGGGCTCTTATTGGCAGAAGGAAATAAATATATTTTTTGGTGATGAAACTTATTTGATATATATTAATATGTTGGAGATTAGTACAAAGGTTTGTCAATCTTTTGCTAAGGACCAAAGAGAAGACAAAGTCATCAGTAATGAATGGAAGATGGTTCCACCATGAGCACACAAAGTGGTCCTTCACTGTGATGTTGTCTACGCTGAGGAACCCCTTATGAAGGGATGACAGCAAACTCTGACATTATTGTAAAATGGATTGGTTGATATTTTCTGTAACAATTACTAGTAGAGGACATTGTGGGTGACTGATCCAGGGATTTGCCATTTTTGCACTTTGTGTGTTTAAAAACAAAAACCAACAAGAAATCCCTGATTTTGATGCTGCTTAGGCATTTTTAAAAATCACTTTAAAATATGTTTTGCTTTTTTATTTCAGGGACGCCACCAAATTCCACGTTAAACGGTGTGACCTGTGAATCCTGTTTCGCTAGAAATTCTAAAACATGTAACGTGATGACTCCCATGAACTGCACAGGAGATGAGACCTACTGTGTACAATATTCAGCATCAAGGGAAGGAGGTATGATTGTTTTGGGGAGGAGGGAGGTGGCTGGCCGGGACTTACACCCACTGCATTCCTGCATCCCCTTTTCTTACGCACACATCAAAAGAGCAAGGAAGTCCTCCTACAATGTTGCCCCCATTTTGAAGGCATGATGAGTCATGGTCTGCGGCGCTAGATGCAGATATCTTGGACCCGGGTGTCCATATCCGATGACCAGCCCGAGTAGGCTTCAGTTTATGCAGGTGCCTAAAACCATCAGCAATTAAGACCGATGGTTGCAATGGCCGCGATGGTGATCCGGGGCTGCGTCCTTAGATGCAGCACTCAGATCCCTGCTAATGATAACAGGAGGCATCTATCTCCTACAGATGCCTCCTGCTGCATTTCCATTCTAATGACACGGAATTGCACAGCCGCTTCCATGCGGCTGAACAATTCCTTATAATCGTGAATCAGGTCCTCTATCTATACTTTATCACTCTGAAAGATTTGATAAATCTCAACCAATGAAAGATCGGTCTACGGATGGATCTCTCCATCTGCTCTGTAATCCGTGGGTGTATGCGTTGTCAGGCACGTGTGCAGGCTGCAGTGTCGGACTGGGGCATGAAGGGCCCACCGGGGGAATGCAGTGATAGGGGCCCATACTAAGGGGTGTGGCTAGTCTACAAAGGAGGTGTGGCCAGACTCCACAGAGGCTTGAAATGCACAATAGTCTTGAGCAGTGTAATGCAACATATCTACCATGTATAATACAAGTGCTTAGTCTGGAACCTGATCCCTAGAGGAAGGAGTGGGCCGTCAGGCAGTGGGAGCCAGAGGCAGAACTCTGGGAGGCAACGGGGTCAACTGCCGCCGGGCTCCTGCTCTGAAGGGGACACCTCTCCCCATTCTGTGACACCATTGAATTAAATTAATTGATAGCTGTCGCTGTCTTTTCAGTGGCCGACTTCCTCACTGCTCCCTGCACCTTACACCTCACACCCGCTTTATTATACTGAATATTAGTGATGAGCGGATTCGGTTTTACTCGGTTCTCAAAACCGAATCTTATTGGCTCACTGATGTCACGTGTTTTGGATAGCCAATAAGATTCGGTTTTGAGAACCGAGTAAAACCGAGTAAAACCGAATCCGCTCATCACTACTGAATATACACATATTACAAATATCACACCCAGGATTAGAAACCACAACCTAATACACTGGAAGCAGACACCTTACTGATGAAGCTGTTGCTCCTGTACAGGAAACATGACAATTCTAACCATATGAAGATACTTCTCTGACAATTACACGTAACTTCATATAGTTAGAATTCTCATGCTTCCTCTACAGGAGCAAATAGCTCCATCAGTAAAGTGTCTGCTGTTGGTATAACAGGTCATGGGTTCTAATCCTGGGTATGACTGCTAAGAAATGTGTGAGTTAAAATACAAGACAATGAAATGTAAATACATTTTTAATACACTGTATATAAATTATTTGTATTTTTTGTACATTAATAATATACATTTTTAATACACCGTGTCAAAGTCAAAAATATTACATAGAGAGAACATACAAAACACACACACATTTAAGTCGCTATACTTGCAAATATGCGCAGCGAGCACAGCAATATATGGAAACACACGCATTTGCTCGGACATGGCACAGAGATGGATTCGGCACTTGTTTCATACAGTACATGGTTATAATAATGAACAGCACCAGACATCATGGAGATTTAGAATTGGCTAATGAATTAATGTCATGGATGTGTATCATTCGAACCGAACCAGATAAACACATCATGTTTGGTATTGAAGCAAGCAGAATGAGGTGTGGGTTAGTTTGAGGCCTGTTGTGTTGTTGTGGGACATTGCAGCGGATAGATATGATTATATGTATAAAAGCTAAGATCACATTGTTAGAACAATGGATGCTCAAGACAACCTTTTACTAAGTTTTCAGGGCTGAACCTGATTAGCATATACAAAGAGAATGGTGACTCAGTA
The DNA here is from genome assembly GCF_028390025.1 of Pseudophryne corroboree. Classification (NCBI taxonomy): domain Eukaryota; kingdom Metazoa; phylum Chordata; class Amphibia; order Anura; family Myobatrachidae; genus Pseudophryne; species Pseudophryne corroboree. The sequence continues at coordinate 36,754,055 of NC_086453.1, forward strand.
CAAAGGAGAAAGAAAGACCCCTCCCCCAGGTACTGGTCAAACAGGAAGGTAGTGGTCAGGTGTGGCCTCAGAGAACAGATGTAATGTAGCTACACTCACAGACACACACACAGCTACCTGGCACCAAGCAGCATGGCAGCTAAATCCCCAGGACATCTTCCAAACTAAAGGCTAAGTATTGAACTTCACATGGCTAGATAAGGAAACAGACAGATTGCTTTCTGGTTTAAATAGGATATTGTAACTTGGTTGTGTGATTGTTGGGTGTTTGTGGATACTCTGTGAAGTCTGTGATAAATTGGAACAGTATACAATCTGTAGCATAGTATTTGTGGTATTTGTTTGCCTATGGAGATTTAAAATAGATTGTGCTGGTTAGTTATAATATATATCCTGTTAATCATAAATACCACCATGCAGTTACGTTTGTGTTAATTACATTGTGATCTGGTCTTGTGATGAATATGCTCTGGTTATTGAGATACTGAAGTTGTTTGGGATGTGAAATTATGAGATGGTTCTAGGAAGTTGGATTACATTGTGAAAGGTGATTTAGATGGTTTGGAATTGTAAAATCAGAACATATGCATTGTTTTGAGGCTTGGACATTTTGGAATAAAGTGCCATGTGTTTGGACCTGCAAATCTAAAATGGCTGCTGCTGGATGTCTTCCCCTCCCCCTTTCAGCCATGTGGTGTGGTCTTTGGAATCAAGTGGAGGTTTCTCAAAATGGAGTCTAGCTTCCATCCCATGCTGTATTCAGCATTGACTAACTGCGCAGCGATTGTCTCTCACATGTGTAGTTTTATCTGCAACCATGTTGTCTCTTATTTAATGTTATCATGAGCCATTTCTCTCTATCTCTCTCTTCTTCTCTTCCCCTTCCATTTTCCCATAAATAGTAATTGTATTGTATTGTATTTCTAGTGTAGCTATTTTGGTTAGGAAGTCTTTGTTATATTGTAGTGTATCATTTGTACTGTTATCCCCTTTTTACCAGTATATTAGATATAATACAGTTAATAGGCTTTGGACCCTAAACCAGTATCTGTGTATTTCCTATAGTGTTAAGTGTTCACTTGAGCGTCGGTGACGCACAAGCAGCTTTGTAGTTAGTCAGGTTACACAAGGTTGCACTTACACCCTGTATTCACATTAAGGTATTCTGTGTATTTCATTGTTAAAAGGTTTAGACATAAAGGTATAGCGTTGTGAGCGTCTGCGCCGCTGGTGATCTCCTCGTGGTCTCGAGCGTCTCCTACGCCATAGCGAATCATTACGTTAGTCAACAGCCAATAGCGTGCCTGCCTGTGATCTCTGGGCCGTGAGCGAACGTGACGCTTGAGCGTCTCGCCTACGGCTGAGCGATCGTTACGCAACTAGTGTACCCTTACGGTACTTCTTAAGTAAACAGCGTACAGTGTTCTTAGACCTCATAAAGGGTTGTTTATACGACAAAGGAATTTAGCATTGTCAATTGGGGGACTCGTCCTATCCTTCACATATCTCTGCTAGGTAATATCAGCAGACATTATCCATCAGCAAAGGGCGGGATCATATTCCTTGCAGTGCTGATTGGATAAGCGTCTGTTTCGCTTAGTAAAGGGTGCTGAGGGAATCCGGGACCGGAGGTAAGAACAGTACGCTATTGTCTTTGAAAATCTGGTTTTTATTTCAATTTGGTGCCAACTACACACTCAGGCCTAGAATAACTTTAGGAGTTTTGAATGATGACTTTCTTTGTGACAAGAGGCCGCATGGTCTGTCCACCATTTTGTGTGACCCTCATGGAGGTGGAAGGGGGAGGAGCAGCGGCCATTTTGGGAAGGTCAATTTTTTTTTTTTTCTGAGCGGCTGGTTTTCAGTTGACTCAGGAAACAATCAGCCATCCACTGTCAAAAAGAAATCATCATTTAATGAGTTTTTTTTTTTTATGCATTTATTTAATCTATATCATAGTCAATCATAAGTAATAGTGATTGGTACTTATATGTAATTTCATATGCGTGTGCTTACATCAATGTATGTTATTAGATTAAATTTAGAATTGCATTTTCATCTGTGTAAGTTTCACATCTCACCTTCCTGTTTGCCATTTGCATTGATAACGTGCTGAGAAAAAAAAAACAAGCACACAGCATAGAAGATACTGTGTGGTGTTTGGTAAGCGTTTATATAGTGAAATATCGCTTATAGTAAGGCGATACAGAAGCCACAAGACAATAGCACACATTTGTTCAGTTTCCAAAATTTAGTTTAAATACCTTACTTTACTGTAACGCCTCTGGGGAGAGCTATCAGACTACGGGAAATGATTTTTCTGATCAGAAAACTATAAGAATGATAGTGGGTTGAAAACGGTATGAGTGTATTGAATCCCGCTTTGTGGACTTTGTGATCTATGTGATAAAACGGTATTGAATTCCGCTTTGTGGACTTTGTGATCTGTGTGATCTATGTGGAACGTGATGAGCACGATCTGAGTGAAAACGTGCAACAGAGTGTGATAAAGTTTTCGTTGTATTACGCTCTGGCTGTTTTGGAGCACAGTAGGGAGACTCCAATGATCCTACCATTTATGGGCAACAAGTGTCTATAAGTGGTACGATTGGACCGCACGGTTGTATGTGTGACCAATAACGCAACGTGATATGAGGTCGTATATCCATGCGTAAATCTTGCCCTCATACGTGTTGTAGGGAGCACATGCAAGCGTGATTTGTGTAAAAGAAAAAGGAAGGGAATTTTCTCAGGAGAATCTCTAGAGATAGGGCCTGCAACGGCTACACGTGTCTGCTAGAAGGCGGACCGGAGATACCCGGAGCAGAAGAAGTTCAGTGGAAGAGCTTTAAGGATTTCCAACGAAGTTCTGTGTTTGGTGCATTTTAGGAAGTTTTTCTGTGTTAAAAAGGTCCACAATGGCAGCCAAGTGCACAACACAGAGACGGTCGGAGGTCAGGATTCAGACTCCAGAGGCTTGCAGACCCCGAGGGTCTGCTCGGTTAGTAATGTGGGGGAAATATGGTCCCCACTCTGAGACCTTTTGTGATGAATGGACACGAATGACTGCGGGGGATAAGGCACCATTTCCCGGGATAGGTAGTTTTGACTCAGAGGTGTTGCATAATTTAAGGCAAAGGATCAGTCTCATAAAATCCTGGAAACAACGAGTTAAACATGATGATTGTTTGCAGTTATGGCAACAGGAAAGTGAAATGCAAAGAAATGTAACTTACATATCTAACTTTCATCTTGAGAGGAGAGACATGGCATTGAAGAGGATTATGGTTGCAGAGAAATGGCACAATGTTGTACGATAAAAATGCACTTAGTAACTGTATTAAGAATGAAAGTGTTAAATGTAATAATGTTTATGAAAATGAAAGTGTAAAAAAATTACAAATGTTAACCTGTGCAAGTCGCACCCCATGTTAAACTTCCCTCAGGATTACCAACAAGAAAGTGAGCCCAGAACGATGTCGGCACCTCTTAAAGAAGCCATCCTACAAGACATCCAGGTGGACGCGACCAAATTGGTAAAGGCAATAATCAAACCCCCTAACGGAGGGTCAGGTGAGGTCGTGTCCACAGGTACGTACAATGTTTTATATCACGCACAAACAAATGTACCCCATATTATAAGACCAAAACAAGGTGATGTAATTGAGTTTAGTCCTGTCAGGGTGATCACAGTCCCCAATGGGAAGACTGACGATCAGGGAACCATTCCCGTCAAGGACAGTGCAATGCGCCATCCCTGGTCCCGGACAGAATTGAGATCAATCATGTCTGATTACCCAGATCCTAGGAAAGATCTAACTGTATGATCAAAGATTCACAGAAGGCATATCAACTCCCTAGACAACGACATAATCATGGTATCCAAGGAATCAGGGAGGTACAGGGAAAGCGGTTGATGGTGATGAGCATCCAAGCGTTTGAGGAGGCATCAAATCAACCAAAACCCCAGGCCATTGGCACATGGAGGAACTTAAGGATTTGTGATCTGTGCAAAAGAGAAGGGCATTATGCCAGCAACTGCAACAGCCCACATAAAATCAGACCCCCTAGACATGAAAATGAGCAAAAGTTAGGACACACCAAATTATAATCAGGGATCATATAGGAAGAATTTTGGGCCACACCCATAATATATAGTCAGGAAAGGTGATCATTAGGACTGATGGTAAGCCTGAGGTAACGGTTAATAAATTGGGAGGTCATTCCCTGAAGACACAGGAATGACCAGGTGAAACGTTGTAAATGTATCTGTGAAATGTTTTTTTTCTCTCTCTCTCTCTATCCCCATCTCTGACGAGTATTGGTAAGAATTCACACATTGCATATCCGCTTGGTCCTTGCAGAAGTCTACCAAACCCCAGCATGACCTCCGCCACAATGTATTTCTGGCCAGATACAGACAGTGGAGTAATGCAGGTGCTGGTGGGGAGGGACTGCTCAAGGAGACCAGTAGACACATAGATATGACAGCCTAATAAGTCTGACAATGATTTTCTAATGCTAACAATGTTTTCTTAATGTTGACAATGTTTAAAAATGTTTTGTTTCTCTTTTCTCATTGGTGGTTATTGTCGAGTTATGTAATGTATATATGCACATGAATTGTTCTCTATCTCTTTTGTTTTTTTGTTGTCTCTCTCTTCCCACTCATGTTTTCATGGTTTAAAGATGGTATGTCACCCCTCAGTTGGACCAATGGTAATGCCAGATTTTTGCTCCTTACAGAAAGATCGCCGGTTAGGAAGGAATATTGCATCACCAGAATGTTCGTTTGGAAGACTGAGAGACAGCACCTTTGAGAGGACAGCAGAACAAGAAGAACAACAAGACGAGAGAACTTATTATCGTAACAAGTTCTCTCCCCCTCAAACTGTTTTCTTATACCCCCTTTACAAATTTCTTCTTTTCTCCTCCTGTAAGATGGACTTGCCCCAAGAGACTGTGATATGGATTTTCCTGTTGACCATGATGTTGACCAGAGCAGTCTGTTTCGATACAAAGACCCCTTGGACGAGGAAGTTAACGAGACGCTATACAGACAACAGACAAGCACCAAAGATGAAGTTTTGACCACTTGAGAAATGGACACTTGATGAACTTTGCCATGGATCCCCAGTTTCCCTAGTATTTTAAACTCACGCTAGCCCAACATTTTTTGTAAATCTGATGGCACTGACAAAGCTATTTGCTCATGCCCAAAGAGCAATACAGCGCAAAGAAGACGACTCTCAACAGATACCGAACACAACTTCAACGACAGATGTACATTTCCCTGACATAGAATATCATTGCATTTTCCATAAGTGTTCTTTATCTTCATCTCTACAACCCTCAGGTAATGACACACATAGTCGATAGGGAATACAGGCACAGATATCAGCAACCACATACCTCCCCCATTCATGTATCATCAACTAAAATGTGCTCCCCCATTTTGTTACAACCACAGCCGAAATGAGCTCGGTAAAGTTTGACAGCCCATCCACAGACCCTTAGTACGGGATAAGAAGGAATTCAAATGTATACTTCGCAATACCTCGAAGCTTGATGTACAACACGTACGGCACGATGATACATGACCCCCCAAACATGGATTCATACACACATGCTTCTGCTATCTCACTAGGTCATACCCTCTTCACACCTTCTCCTCTCTCCTCCCTTACCCAACCATGGAAATGTATTAACCCCTGACATATATTTTTCTCTTTTTGAAATGTTTTAGGAAGTGGCAGTTATTGGTGACTGCCAAAGGGTGGACTGTCAAAGTCAAAAATATTACATAGAGAGAACATACAAAACACACACACATTTAAGTCGCTATACTTGCAAATATGCGCAGCGAGCACAGCAATATATGGAAACACACGCATTTGCTCGGACATGGCACAGAGATGGATTCGGCACTTGTTTCATACAGTACATGGTTATAATAATGAACAGCACCAGACATCATGGAGATTTAGAATTGGCTAATGAATTAATGTCATGGATGTGTATCATTCGAACCGAACCAGATAAACACATCATGTTTGGTATTGAAGCAAGCAGAATGAGGTGTGGGTTAGTTTGAGGCCTGTTGTGTTGTTGTGGGACATTGCAGCGGATAGATATGATTATATGTATAAAAGCTAAGATCACATTGTTAGAACAATGGATGCTCAAGACAACCTTTTACTAAGTTTTCAGGGCTGAACCTGATTAGCATATACAAAGAGAATGGTGACTCAGTACAAAGGAGAAAGAAAGACCCCTCCCCCAGGTACTGGTCAAACAGGAAGGTAGTGGTCAGGTGTGGCCTCAGAGAACAGATGTAATGTAGCTACACTCACAGACACACACACAGCTACCTGGCACCAAGCAGCATGGCAGCTAAATCCCCAGGACATCTTCCAAACTAAAGGCTAAGTATTGAACTTCACATGGCTAGATAAGGAAACAGACAGATTGCTTTCTGGTTTAAATAGGATATTGTAACTTGGTTGTGTGATTGTTGGGTGTTTGTGGATACTCTGTGAAGTCTGTGATAAATTGGAACAGTATACAATCTGTAGCATAGTATTTGTGGTATTTGTTTGCCTATGGAGATTTAAAATAGATTGTGCTGGTTAGTTATAATATATATCCTGTTAATCATAAATACCACCATGCAGTTACGTTTGTGTTAATTACATTGTGATCTGGTCTTGTGATGAATATGCTCTGGTTATTGAGATACTGAAGTTGTTTGGGATGTGAAATTATGAGATGGTTCTAGGAAGTTGGATTACATTGTGAAAGGTGATTTAGATGGTTTGGAATTGTAAAATCAGAACATATGCATTGTTTTGAGGCTTGGACATTTTGGAATAAAGTGCCATGTGTTTGGACCTGCAAATCTAAAATGGCTGCTGCTGGATGTCTTCCCCTCCCCCTTTCAGCCATGTGGTGTGGTCTTTGGAATCAAGTGGAGGTTTCTCAAAATGGAGTCTAGCTTCCATCCCATGCTGTATTCAGCATTGACTAACTGCGCAGCGATTGTCTCTCACATGTGTAGTTTTATCTGCAACCATGTTGTCTCTTATTTAATGTTATCATGAGCCATTTCTCTCTATCTCTCTCTTCTTCTCTTCCCCTTCCATTTTCCCATAAATAGTAATTGTATTGTATTGTATTTCTAGTGTAGCTATTTTGGTTAGGAAGTCTTTGTTATATTGTAGTGTATCATTTGTACTGTTATCCCCTTTTTACCAGTATATTAGATATAATACAGTTAATAGGCTTTGGACCCTAAACCAGTATCTGTGTATTTCCTATAGTGTTAAGTGTTCACTTGAGCGTCGGTGACGCACAAGCAGCTTTGTAGTTAGTCAGGTTACACAAGGTTGCACTTACACCCTGTATTCACATTAAGGTATTCTGTGTATTTCATTGTTAAAAGGTTTAGACATAAAGGTATAGCGTTGTGAGCGTCTGCGCCGCTGGTGATCTCCTCGTGGTCTCGAGCGTCTCCTACGCCATAGCGAATCATTACGTTAGTCAACAGCCAATAGCGTGCCTGCCTGTGATCTCTGGGCCGTGAGCGAACGTGACGCTTGAGCGTCTCGCCTACGGCTGAGCGATCGTTACGCAACTAGTGTACCCTTACGGTACTTCTTAAGTAAACAGCGTACAGTGTTCTTAGACCTCATAAAGGGTTGTTTATACGACAAAGGAATTTAGCATTGTCAACCGCAAATACACAGTATATACTTTTTTTTCAGAGCACTTCACACACACACACACACACACACACACACACACACACACACACATAGAGAGAGAATGGATATATAATTTATATATATATATATATATAGACACAAATGTATGTATATAACATATGTATATATATATACACACATACACACATACATACATGTATTTATCTAAATATAGGGGGGGCACCAATATTTATCTTGCCTCCGGGCGACTGGGACAAATTTACGCCACTGGTGGGAGCCACCGGTGGTTTCCCCTGTACCCCTGTGGGCCAGTCCGAATTTGGCAGGCTGTCCTTGCAGTCTGCATAGTTGGCAGATATCTGCGACATCCTCCTAGAGACTGCGGCCCATGGCACAGATTCCTGGAAAAAAATTGTGATCTGTGATTCACACATCATGTGTGGGTCCATATATCAAATTCGCCAATACAACTATACAGATAACCTGAAGGATTTTCTAATCTGTAATCTGTCAGGACACATTTTTTATAATATTATGCTATTTTCTCACATTTGTAATTTATATGTTTTTACATAGAGCTGCATCTAGCAAATTCTGGTGGTTTTTTAGTTTTTTTGTTGTTATTTATTTCAAGTATTCCCCAAAGTGTTTAGAGCTTTTATGTTGCTGTACTCACATTTTTATTAAACGCCTAATCTGTCCTGTGCAATTAAGCTTCGGTTTCAAATATTGCCAAGTAGGAAATGTTTTTAGGCACAAAATTGGTCCTGTTGATGATGTCTTATAGGAAAAGGCGGACACACTGGCGGCTTCATTTAATTTGAAGGCATCTCCAGTTTGTTTTAACAAAAGGTTTACCAATCTTCACATACAATTAAATTGAAGGCCACTGACAAAACTTGTAAAGAGCGTCCGCCCGGATTTCTGGCACATGATGAAAGCTATGCTTCAGAACGTTATCTAAAAGGCCAAGTGGTCTACTTAGTAAATTAAATAATCACAATTCTCCAGAACACAGTATTAGCTGGAGAATGCATTATTTAACCCTTTATGACCATTTGCATGTTTCCGGTGTATCCCAGTGATGACACTGTTAAAGTAAATGAATGAGGCCCTAAGTGACCCAATTTTTTTCTATTGTTTAATAAGTATGTATTCAATTATTATAAATTATTGTTAAATGATTATTTAATTTTTACATAAAATTTTAATTAAAATATTATTAAATAATAATAATAATAATAATAAGTTGTAGCAGTAGTAGTAGTAGTAGTAGTAGTAGTAATAAATATGTATAAAAAAAACTTTAGGAATTACACATTTAAAAAACACCTAAATTGCCTAAAACCCAACAGCAAAAGTGTAGTATTTATGTAAAAAAAAAAAAAAAATACATAGAGGTGTATATATATGTATATATATATATATATATAATCAGCAACTGGACCCCGGCACTCCGGACTGACGCAAATCCTGCTCCGGTGCCTTCCCTTCAGGGCTTGTCACCTCTGTTTAGCATATAATACCTTGGAGAGGGCAGCACTCAAAGACTTGGCAAAATGATGTAGGTGAAAAGAAAACCCCGCAGGGCAACCTTTATTGTGACGTTTCGGGGACTAGCCCCTTCCACGTGTGTTGTCTGAGGAAGGGGCTAGTCCCCGAAACGTCACAATAAATGTTGCCCTGCGGGGTTTTCTTTTCACCTACATCATTTTGCCAAGTCTTTGAGTGCCGCCCTCTCCAAGGTATTATATATATATATATATATATATATATATATATAGAGGTAGGTTTGGATGGTCGTGCAATCAATGCTCAGTGTCCTTATATGAATATAGTCCGTGATTTCCAAATGATGCGAATGCTGGCACCTCTAATTGAACAATGTTACCACCATTGTTCATCCATAGACAATTGCACTGAAAGAAACCAGGGCGCACTCAGTGAGATAAAAATGTCAGATCATTTTACTACACATAACATATGCTCACATACATCTTAGTTTAAAGGCACCAGTGTGAAGAAGAATCGCTGCCGTCTCCGGATCACAGCCGTAAATTATATATTTATATACAAGAACAAATGAGAACATATATATACAAGAACAAACTTGCTCACTGTTACCAAGCTGGGAGTGCAGCCTAGTTTGTTCTTGAATCTACATGGGGCTTGCAAATCCCCGGGAAGGCACACCAGTAGTACCCCTTTCGGGCATGCTCTATATTCCCAGGATTTTGCACATGAACGTGCATCAACCCGGGAATTTGGTATGTCTGAAAGGCACTGACCCAGGAACGTGATCCGGGTCGCCAACCCTGCAATTGACTTGGGATTTTACCGGGTCTTTCTTCCCGGGTTGGCTTCCCGGGTTAAGTCTGAAAGGCGCAACCAGGGAATTTGCTCTCTGGCTCCGTGAAAAAGGTTTTCATTGGTCAAGAAAAAACCACCTGATGCCTGCTGATGACCTCATCAGCGGCAACCGGAGAGGGAGAGACGCCACAGCCGCATCAGAGGAAAGAGGGAGCATTGCTGTATGGTGTGTCAGTGCCACGGGGTGCCAGAGGAACACAGACATGTGCAGGGAAGTGTGCATAAGTGTGCCAGTGCCAGAGGAACACAGACCTGTGCAGGGACGTGTGCAGAAGTGTGCCAGTGGAACACAGACCTGTGCAGGGAAGTGAGCAGAAGTGTGCCAGAGGAACACAGACCTGTGCAGGGAAGTGTGCAGAAGTGTGCCAGTGCCAGAGGAACACAGACCTGTGCATGGAAGTGTGCAGAAGTGTGCCAGTGCCAGAGGAACACAGACCTGTGCAGGGAAGTGTGCAGAAGTGTGCCAGTGCCAGAGGAGCACAGACCTGTGCATGGAAGTGTGCAGAAGTGTGCCAGTGCCAGAGGAACACAAACCTGTGCAGGGAAGTGTGCAGAAGTGTGCCAGTGCCAGAGGAACACAGACCTGTGCAGGGAAGTGTGCAGAAGTGTGCCAGTGCCAGAGGAACACAGACCTGTGCAGGGAAGTGAGCAGAAGTGTGCCAGTGCCAGAGGAACACAGACCTGTGCATGGAAGTGTGCAGAAGTGTGCCAGTGCCAGAGGAACACAGACCTGTGCAGGGAAGTGTGCAGAAGTGTGCCAGTGCCAGAGGAACACAGACCTGTGCAGGGAAGTGTGCAGAAGTGTGCCAGTGCCAGAGGAACACAGACCTGTGCAGGGAAGTGTGCAGAAGTATGCCAGTGCCAGAGGAACACAGACCTGTGCAGAGAAGTGTGCAGAAGTGTGCCAGTGCCAGAGGAACACAGACCTGTGCAGGGAAGTGTGCAGAAGTGTGCCAGTGCCAGAGGAACACAGGCCTGTGCATGGAAGTGTGCAGAAGTGTGCCAGTGCCAGAGGAACACAGACCTGTGCTGGGAAGTGTGCAGAAGTGTGCCAGTGCCAGAGGAACACAGGCCTGTGCATGGAAGTGTGCAGAAGTGTGCCAGTGCCAGAGGAACACAGACCTGTGCAGGGAAGTGAGCAGAAGTGTGCCAGTGCCAGAGGAACACAGACCTGTGCAGGGAAGTGTGCAGAAGTGTGCCAGTGCCAGAGGAACACAGACCTGTGCAGGGAAGTGTGCAGAAGTGTGCCAGTGCCAGAGTTACACAGACCTGTGCAGGGAAGTGTGCAGAAGTGTGCCAGTGCCAGAGGAACACAGACCTGTGCAGGGAAGTGTGCAGAAGTGTGCCAGTGCCAGAGGAACACAGACCTGTACAGGGAAGTGTGCAGAAGTGTGCCAGTGCCAGAGGAACACAGACCTGTGCAGGGAAGTGTGCAGAAGTGTGCCAGTGCAAGAGGAACACAGACCTGTGCAGGGAAGTGTGCAGAAGTGTGCCAGTGCCAGAGGAACACAGACCTGTGCTGGGAAGTGTGCAGAAGTGTGCCAGTGCCAGAGGAACACAGACCTGTGCAGGGAAGTGTGCAGAAGTGTGCCAGTGCCAGAGGAACACAGACCTGTGCAGGGAAGTGTGCAGAAGTGTGCCAGTGCCAGAGGAACACAGACCTGTGCTGGGAAGTGTGCAGAAGTGTGCCAGTGCCTGAGGAACACAGACCTGTGCAGGGAAGTGTGCAGAAGTGTGCCAGTGCCAGAGGAACACAGACCTGTGCTGGGAAGTGTGCAGAAGTGTGCAAGTGCCTGAGGAACACAGACCTGTGCAGGGAAGTGTGCAGAAGTGTGCCAGTGCCTGAGGAACACAGACCTGTGCAGGGAAGTGTGCAGAAGTGTGCCAGTGCCAGAGAAACACAGACCTGTGCAGGGAAGTGTGCAGAAGTGTGCCAGTGCCAGAGGAACACAGACCTGTGCAGGGAAGTGTGCAGAAGTGTGCCAGTGCCTGAGGAACACAGACCTGTGCAGGGAAGTGTGCAGAAGTGTGCCAGTGCCAGAGGAACACAGACCTGTGCAGGGAAGTGTGCAGAAGTGTGCCAGTGCCTGAGGAACACAGACCTGTGCAGGGAAGAGTGCAGAAGTGTGCCAGTGCCAGAGAAACACAGACCTGGGCAGGGAAGTGTGCAGAAGTGTGCCAGAGGAACACAGACCTGTGCAGGGAAGTGTGCAGAAGTGTGCCAGTGCCAGAGGAACACAGACCTGTGCATGGAAGTGTGCAGAAGTGTGCCAGTGCCAGAGAAACACAGACCTGTGCAGGGAAATGTGCAGAAGTGTGCCAGTGCCAGAGAAACACAGACCTGTGCAGGGAAGTGTGCAGAAGTGTGCCAGTGCCAGAGAACACAGACCTGTGCAGGGAAGTGTGCAGAAGTGTGCCAGTGCCAGAGAAACACAGACCTGTGCAGGGAAGTGTGCAGAAGTGTGCCAGTGCCAGAGGAACACAGACCTGTGCATGGGAAGTGTGCAGAAGTGTGCCAGTGCCAGAGGAACACAGACCTGTGCATGGGAGTGTGCAGAAGTGTGCCAGTGCCAGAGGAACACAGACCTGTGCAGGGAAGTGTGCAGAAGTGTGCCAGTGCCAGAGTTACACAGACCTGTGCAGAGGAAGTGTGCAGAAGTGTGCCAGTGCCAGAGGAACGCAGACCTGTGCATGGGAAGTGTGCAGAAGTGTGCCAGTGCCAGAGGAACACAGACCTGTGCATGGGAGTTTGCAGAAGTGTGCCAGTGCCAGAGGAACACAGACCTGTGCAGGGAAGTGTGAAGAAGTGTGCCAGTGCCAGAGTTACACAGACCTGTGCAGGAGAAGTGTGCAGAAGTGTGCCAGTGCCAGAGGAACACAGACCTGTGCAGGGAAGTGTGCAGAAGTGTGCCAGTGCCAGAGGAACACAGACCTGTGCAGGGAAGTGTGCAGAAGTGTGCCAGTGCCAGGGGAACACAGACCTGTGCAGGGAAGTGTGCAGAAGTGTGCCAGTGCCAGAGGAACACAGACCTGTGCAGGAGAAGTGTGCAGAAGTGTGCCAGTGCCAGAGGAACACAGACCTGTGCAGGGAAGTGTGCAGAAGTGTGCCAGTGCCAGAGGAACACAGACCTGTGCAGGGAAGTGTGCAGAAGTGTGCCAGTGCCAGGGGAACACAGACCTGTGCAGGGAAGTGTGCAGAAGTGTGCCAGTGCCAGGGGAACACAGACCTGTGCAGGGAAGTGTGCAGAAGTGTGCCAGTGCCTGAGGAACACAGACCTGTGCAGGGAAGTGTGCAGAAGTGTGACAGTGCCAGAGTTACACAGACCTGTGCAGGGAAGTGTGCAGAAGTGTGCCAGTGCCAGAGTTACACAGACCTGTGCAGGGAAGTGTGCAGAAGTGTGCCAGTGCCAGAGGAACACAAACCTGTGCAGGGAAGTGTGCAGAAGTGTGCCAGTGCCAGAGGAACACAGACCTGTGCTGGGAAGTGTGCAGAAGTGTGCCAGTGCCAGAGGAGCACAGACCTGTGCAGGGAAGTGTGCAGAAGTGTGCCAGTGCCAGAGGAACACAGACCTGTGCAGGGAAGTGTGCTGAAGTGTGCCAGTGCCAGAGGAGCACAGACCTGTGCAGGGAAGTGTGCAGAAGTGTGCCAGTCCCAGAGGAACACAGACCTGTGCAGGGAAGTGTGCAGAAGTGTGCCAGTGCCAGAGAATCACAGACCTGTGCAGGGAAGTGTGCAGAAGTGTGCCAGTGCCAGAGGAACACAGACCTGTGCATGGGAAGTGTGCAGAAGTGTGCCAGTGCCAGATGAACACAGACCTGTGCATGGGAGTGTGCAGAAGTGTGCCAGTGCCAGAGGAACACAGACCTGTGCAGGGAAGTGTGCAGAAGTGTGCCAGTGCCAGAGGAACACAGACCTGTGCATGGGAAGTGTGCAGAAGTGTGCCAGTGCCAGAGGAACACAGACCTGTGCATGGGAGTGTGCAGAAGTGTGCCAGTGCCAGAGGAACACAGACCTGTGCAGGGAAGTGTGCAGAAGTGTGCCAGTGCCAGAGTTACACAGACCTGTGCATGAGAAGTGTGCAGAAGTGTGCCAGTGCCAGAGGAACACAGACCTGTGCATGGGAAGTGTGCAGAAGTGTGCCAGTGCCAGAGGAACACAGACCTGTGCATGGGAGTGTGCAGAAGTGTGCCAGTGCCAGAGGAACACAGACCTGTGCAGGGAAGTGTGAAGAAGTGTGCCAGTGCCAGAGTTACACAGACCTGTGCAGGAGAAGTGTGCAGAAGTGTGCCAGTGCCAGAGGAACACAGACCTGTGCAGGGAAGTGTGCAGAAGTGTGCCAGTGCCAAAGGAACACAGACCTGTGCAGGGAAGTGTGCAGAAGTGTGCCAGTGCCAGGGGAACACAGACCTGTGCAGGGAAGTGTGCAGAAGTGTGCCAGTGCCAGAGGAACACAGACCTGTGCAGGGAAGTGTGCAGAAGTGTGCCAGTGCCAGAGGAACACAGACCTGTGCAGGGAAGTGTGCAGAAGTGTGCCAGTGCCTGAGGAACACAGACCTGTGCAGGGAAGTGTGCAGAAGTGTGACAGTGCCAGAGTTACACAGACCTGTGCAGGGAAGTGTGCAGAAGTATGCCAGTGCCAGAGGAACACAGACCTGTGCAGGGAAGTGTGCAGAAGTGTGCCAGTGCCAGAGGAACACAGACCTGTACAGGGAAGTGTGCAGAAGTGTGCCAGTGCCAGAGGAACACAGACCTGTGCAGGGAAGTGTGCCAGTGCCAGAGGAACACAGACCTGTACAGGGAAGTGTGCAGAAGTGTGCCAGTGCCAGAGGAACACAGACCTGTGCAGGGAAGTGTGCAGGGAAGTGTGCCAGTGCCAGAGGAACACAGACCTGTGCAGGGAAGTGAGCAGAAGTGTGCCAGTGCCAGAGGAACACAGACCTGTGCAGGGAAGTGTGCAGAAGTGTGCCAGTGCCAGAGGAACACAGACCTGTGCAGGGAAGTGAGCAGAAGTGTGCCAGTGCCAGAGGAACACAGACCTGTGCAGGGAAGTGTGCAGAAGTGTGCCAGTGCCAGAGGAACACAGACCTGTGCAGGGAAGTGTGCATGGAAGTGTGCCAGTGCAAGAGGAACACAGACCTGTGCAGGGAAGTGTGCAGAAGTGTGCCAGTGCCAGAGAAACACAGACCTGTGCAGGGAAGTGAGCAGAAGTGTGCCAGAGGAACACAGACCTGTGCAGGGAAGTGTGCAGAAGTGTGCCAGTGCCAGAGGAACACAGACCTGTGCAGGGAAGTGTGCAGAAGTGTGCCAGTGCCAGAGGAACACAAACCTGTGCAGGGAAGTGTGCAGAAGTGTGCCAGTGCCAGAGGAACACATACCTGTGCAGGGAAGTGTGCAGGGAAGTGTGCCAGTGCCAGAGGAACACAGACCTGTGCAGGGAAGTGAGCAGAAGTGCATAGCTCCCAACATGACCCCCTCCAGGAGGAACACAATGCTCTGCTCCTGGACTTTTCTCTCAATCTATGATTAATGGCACCTGTTTGGAACAGGTTAGTGAATAAGAAAGGCGTTTCAGTACAGGTGATGACAATCCTATATTAGGAGGGAAGTCCAGTAGCAGAGCATTTTGTCCCTCCTGGAATGGGTCATGTTGGGAGGTATGCAAGTGTGCCAGTGCCAGAGGGTGCCTTTCTTTTCATTATGTCTCACTGGAAGGAGGAGGAGGTGGTCCCCTTTCCATGACCTAATTATTGTGTGCCTGCAAACCGTCCCCTTAAAATGATGACTGCCTTCAAAACTGGAAAATCCAGCTTATGTCTGAAAGGGGCCAACCCGGGATTTTCCCAAGTCTGTGGTGAAGTGTGAAAGGGGGTCTGAAGAAAACCCGGGTTTTTGCTGAAGAGAAAATATCGGGTCTTGAGCAGGGAACTTCCTGTGTCGTATGCTTGAAAGGGGTAGGAGTTACACTTAAGGGATCACGCTGCCCTGGTGAGTGCCGGGTTGGGACATTTGTGTGTGTATGTATGTATCATACTTGCCTACTCTCCCGGAATGGCCAGGAGGCTCCCGAAAATCGTGTGACCCTCACGGCCCCACGGAAGAGCAGACAAGTCTCCCGGTTTTTCAGCTACCCCCCCTGCACGGACGCCCACTTTGAGAGTAAAGTGGGCGGTCCGGACAGTAGATGACGCGATTCTTGTTGAATCGCGTCATCATAGTCACGCCCCCTTCTGTAAAATGCCGGTTATAGCGGCATTACAGAGCGGGGGGCGTGATTTAGACGTTGTGACACTGTAACCCCGCCCTTGTACTGCCTCTGCTCCTCCTCCACCACGCCCCATTCTGCCCCCTCCCCGCCCCCTCCTCTCGTCATTGTTCAGCCCAGCCCCTCCACTGAGCCGTCCTGGCAGCTCTCTCCCGGAGAGAGCTGTCAGAAAGTAGGCAAGTATGCTATGTATGTATATATATATATATATATATATATATATATATATATATATCTATCTATCTATCTATCTATCTATCTATCATGAACAAGCAAAAATATATTTTTCCAGTTAGATTTATTGCTATTTCTGCTGTCTTTAACCTTTAACAACAATACATTCAGGTGATAAAGTAGCAATGGCAGGGATTATGGTGGAAGGTACTGTATATTAGTGCAAGCTATCTACTAAAAGCATTAGGATCCTAGATATAGTTAGTATTGGCCAAGGGTTGGGGGACTTTTCATGCTAGAGGTTTTCCATGATCAGAAGTATTTGCGCTAATTTTTACAGTGTTCTTAATGCAGCTGGCGATTTTACTGCACAGTCCACAGCTGGTCATAAGCGTTTACGATTTCCGTGTTACTATCTCACTAGGCAAGGGTTGGAGGGGAGCTACAGTATATCAAGCCTTGGAGATAGATAGAGTGGAGCAGTTGCACGCAGCAACAAACCAGCTTCTGTCATTCCAAAGACTGTGCAAGATAAATGACTGATGCTGACGCTGATCTTATCCACATTATCTCTCTCTAAGGGGTACATTTACTAAGAGGTGATAAGAGCGGAGAAGTGAGCCAGTGGAGAAGTTGCCCATGGCAACCAATCAGCACTGAAGTAACATCTATAATTTGCATACTATAAAATGATACAGAGCTGCTGATTGGTTGATGGGGAAATATCTCCACTGGCTCACTTCTCCGCTCTTATCACTGCTTAGTAAATGTACCCCTATGGCTTGATGCATCTCCCCCTCAGAGTCTGTTTGACTGTTTCACTTTAGTTGCCCATACAGAGATGCAATCAGAGGCTAGGTGTAAAATGTAGGTCACATTTCAAAGAACAATTTGTCAAAAGTGAATATGTGTACATAACAAATCTTTGAAGCATTACAATACATCACAGGTCACGTAATATAATAGGCTCTTTTTACATAAGGCGAATACTCCCATTATATGAAAGGAGAAGGTAAGAAGAAAGCAAAGGCCAAATGTAGGTTTAGTATGGCTCAGATCCGCACTAACCATTGCTAAGACGCTGAGTGTGGCCCAGTGACGTTCGGTGGGGTGAGCACGGCCCTTGATCTTTCCCCAAAACTGTTTATAATGCCAATAAAAGTGTTTGAAGTGAAAATTAAAGGAACAATGGGGGTAATTCCAAGTTGATCGCAGCAGGATTTTTGTTAGCAATTGGGCAAAACCATGTGCACTGCAGGGGAGGCAGATATAACATGTGCAGAGAGAGCTAGATTTGGGTGTGGTGTGTTCAATCTGCAATCTAATTTGCAGTGTAAAAATAAAGCAGCCAGTATTTACCCTGCACAGAAACAAAATAACCCACCCAAATCTAACTCTTTCTGCACATGTTATATCTGCCTCCCCTGCAGTGCACATGGTTTTGCCCAATTGCTCTCAAAAATCTTGCTGCGATCAACTTGGAATTACCCCCAATGATTTTTTTACATTTTTAATGAACATGGGCCCTCATTCCGAGTTGATCGGTCGCAAGGCGAATTTAGCAGAGTTACACACGCTAAGCCTACGCCTACTGGGAGTGTATCTTAGCTTCTTAAAATTGCGACCGATGTATTCGCAATATTGCGATTACAAACTACTTTGCAGTTTCTGAGTAACTTCAACCTTACTCTGCCTGTGCGATCAGTTCAGTGCTTGTCGTTCCTGGTTTGACGTCACAAACACACCCAGCGTTCGCCCAGCCACTCCTCCGTTTCTCCAGCCACTCCTGCGTTTTTTCCGGAAACGGTAGCGTTTTCATCCACACGCCCATAAAACGCCGTGTTTCCGCCCAGTAACACCCATTTCCTGTCAATCACATTACGATCGCCGGAGCGATGAAAAAGCCGTGAGTAAAAATACTATCTTCATTGTTAAATTACTTGGCGCAGTCGCAGTGCGAATATTGCGCATGCGTACTAAGCGGATTTTCATTGCGATGCGATGAAAAATACCGACAGATCAACTCGGAATGAGGGCCATATTTAACATTCTTGCAGTGGGAATGTTCTCTCGTCACATGCTATGTACAAACATGTTCAGGTGTCCAGGTTTAAACTTGCAGCATCACATAATAGGGAATATAAACTGTTAGCCCTTTATAAACAGAAACACCTGCTTTGTAATTCTCGGTTAAACATTACATGACGTATTGTCTTAACTGTTCCCTCCCCCCACCACATAAAATGTAAATTTCATTACAGTAAATTCAATGTATATTATAATTTGAAATATTTATTTATGCCAGAAATGCAGATATAGGGGGTACATATAATAATCCACACCGTGCAGGCATCTGCGAATTCCCGGCAAGTCTGCCTGATGTTTTAAAGGAGCAATATTTTAAAAGGCAAAACCAGGGCCGTAACTAGGGGTGTGTGAGCAGTGTGGTGCCCCACAGAGCAAAGGGCACTGTGGAAGGCACCGTCACTGCCCCACGGTCCCTGCATTTGGCTAACTAGGTGCCTAGAACGGTACTATTAGATACTATGGGGTACATTTACTAAGTAGGGATAAGAGTGGAGAAGTGAGCCAGTGGAGATATTTCCCCATCAACCAATCAGCAGCTCTGTATCATTTTATAGTATGCAAATTATAGATGTTACTTCAGTGCTGAATGGTTGCCATGGGCAGCTTCTCCACTGGCTCACTTCTCCGCTCTTATCACTGCTTAGTAAATGTCCCCCTATATGCCGCTCCGCTTTAGAAGTCTAATACTTTTTATAGGCCACCCTACTGAGCTTGTGACAGCAGGGAATACATATGCACAGACAGCCATTTTTGTAAGCCATGGGTGGTTGTCACAAACAATGTCAGGGGCTTTGGATAATTTCCAAAAGTAGAATGGCCCCATTGTTCCGTAATCTCCAGAGCTGTAAGGCTCCGAATGCGGAAATGGCTTTCAGTTCCACTTGGTCTCTTTCCCCCAAAAGTTGATTAAAGCCCCCCTTGAGTAATGGAGCCTTCAGCTTCCTCCCAAAGTATCAAGCCTCCAAAACATTTGGGGCACAGGTGGCCCAAAGTGGTCTCAACACAACCCTTCAAAAACATATCAAACTTATAAAAATTGGATAAACCCCTTAACAGCCTGAAGGTGCTAGACTTACAGTAGATGTTAGGAAAATGTTTGCATTGTCACAAGATCCTGTAGGACAAATAAAGTGTTCCTTGTAAAAAACAACGGGCTGTGCTAGGGGGCTCTTTTAAGGGGTCATTCCGAGTTGATCGATAGCTGCTTTCGTTCGCTGTGCAGCGTTGAGGCCAAAAAATGGCACTTCTGCGCATGGGTATGCGGTACAATGCGAACGCGCAATGTAATATTACAACGAACGGGGCGTGGCTTGGCCGGCATCAGGGAAAGCTGGGAATATGTGGAGCTCCAGCTTGGCCATCCCTATTAAAGTGCCTGGGCCCACGATATTTAGTGCCAACCGACTGCACTGGACCTATCTGAGCCTGCCAATCGACCTGGTGCTGGGAGGTGAGAGCTGCGGAGTCGGGGGGGCCCTGTGTTGCCCCCTGCGGATTGCGGCCTACCTCCAGTGCTGAGGCGGGGACCTCGATTTGGAGTGCGAGCCGCCGGAGGGAACACCTTGCTGGATCCGGAGCGCTCAGCCCGCTCGGCGGATTTGCTCCCCTGCTCTGGGAGCACGCCCCACCGCTGGACGCTCTGCAGGATACACGGAGGCCCCAGCTGGAGACCACGGACTGCCGGAGACGCCCGAGGTAAGGGCCGCGGCTGGCGGTGGCGGCGGCCATCTTGTGGTTGGCGCCGCTGACCACTCGGCCGTAGCGGCTGCTGCAGGGGACCTCCTGTGGGGCCAATACCCCAGGCTCCAACCCCCAATACCCCCACTGACCCGGCCCTTGCATTTGGGAGACAGAGGGAGAGACAGTGGGCTGCTGCAGCCTTGGGGACCAGCCGGCGGCCATCTTGGGACTGGCAGCACCACTGCAACTCATAAGCAGTGACATTATATAGTGCCTCACAGGCTCCTGTCACCCCTATTCTAGCCAGCTCACTGCTCCCACTCCACACGCATGCTCCCTGCCCCCTCGGGCCCCTGTGATGTGACACCTGAAACGTGGAGGGCATACTGGCAGTCATCCGTGCCATTCCTGCGCCCGGCCCCCACTGTGTCACTCAGCTGCTATCGCTTTGCCGTAGAGGACCCGGAATATCTCTCAACCCATGGCCCTGCGGCCGGTCTGTTTCTTTTTTGCAAGTTTACTTCTATACTGATGGCCGGCTAGCCACCTAGACTCTGAGGTGGCGTGCCGGTGCTGACCCCGACGGGAGGATGCTCTAATCACACAACGTCACTTCTGATGTTCTACTGACGTACCCAAAGTGCCACATGGTGAGAGGAAAGAAAGGATCGCAAGGGAGAGGAAGGAAGCCACATACACTCACCCCGACGCGTGCAATGGATACCCCGACCTCGGTAGATATGCGGCAATTTTTTCTCCCCCAGGGCTCCGCCCCTACGGTGGCTGCCTCCCTACCCTCGACCCCACGTTTCTCGCCTGACTCGGACTCGGCTTCCCAGGTGGGATCACAGACGGCAGCCCCACACGCCACGACGGACCCGGGAAGTCTCGCCCAGATTCTGACCCTGCTGCAGGCCCTACCAACTAAGCAGGACTTTGAGCACTTGGAAGGAAGAGTCCGGGAAACGGTACGCTCAGAGATCGCTGCGGTTCAGGTAGAAATAACACACATCGGCTCCCGCCTGTCTACGCTGGAAGGCTTCTCCTCAGACACAGCAGCTGCACATAACGCCCTCAGGGCCACCGTTATCAAACAGGCGTCCTGCCTTCAACAGCTCCAAGACCGTGTAGAAGATTTGGATAACCGCGGAAGGAGAAATAACCTGAGGGTCAGGGGAGTTTCGGAGGATATTGCCCCTGCCTGCCTCACTGACTTCCTCACGACGGTTTTCAATGAAATTTTGGGCCATGATCCCGCTTCCATAATCAAATTCGACAGGGCCCACCGAGCTTTGAGACCCAGGGGCGCACCGTCTGATCGCCCTCGCGACATTATCTGTCGTCTTCATTACTACACGGAAAAAGAAGAGATCCTTCGCAAAACCCGCCGCATGGACGTGATAGAGATTGCCTCTCATAAACTCCAGATCTTCCAGGACCTATCTTGGACGACCCTTCAGAAGCGCAGAGCCTTACACCCGCTCACTGCAGAACTTCGGAAGCTGGGCATCAAATATCGATGGAGCTTCCCTTTTGGCCTACAGACCTCGCACAATGGGACTCTATATACCTTTAAGGACCCCTCCGATTTGCCCCTTTTCTGCCAAGCGCTGGGAATACCACAGGTCTCTCTTCCAGAATGGCAGGAGCCTCTGACCGACGGCGCCCCACCTGAACTCACCCACCCTGACAACTACTGGCACCTGGTCCACCGCAACCCGAGACCCCCCAGGGAGCTGCGTTCCTCCACGCAATCGGCAAAGAGGTGAAAATCGCAGCCTGGTTCGGGACTTTCACTGGAGCAATTTCGGGTGATCCTTCCTTAGCTTAAAGGAATTATCGCTGACTCGGGGGTTCTCCTTGCTGTGCGGCACACTCTCCCAGTTGGGAGGTGGTCGGGGTACCGAGAACGTACTCGACTTAACGAATGTCCACCAGACCTGCACGGGTCGGAGTCACCTGTTCCTGGTTAAAATCCATTTATTTTCAGTAGTTGTTTCTTCTTAGTTGTGTGATCAAACTGTTCAGATGTATTATTGATTGTGATGTTATATTCCCTGTTGGGGCTGGGGCTGGCACTGACCCCCCCCAGTTCGCCCCTACACCGCCCGAGTATTCTTGGTCTCCGACGCGAATAGCGCGTCCGAGCTCCCAGGAGGCGGTAGAGTTGCCATTTAATCAGTTTATTTTTTCAGCTGATATCTGCATATGTTAGGTCTGTCGACCTACCTTCTCTATGTTCTCTTTGTTTCTGTTTCTTTTTCTACCTCTCCTCCCCCCCCCTCCCCCTACTATGTATCTCTCCACTGTGCGAGAAGTCGTGTCTTCTGGGTCGGACTAAGCATTCCATATATGTTCCCAGACGATGGCGGTAGATCCTAAACTGACACATATAAAATTGGTTTCTCTTAACGTGAAGGGCCTCAATGTCCCGGAGAAACGCTCGAGGCTGCTTAGGGACCTCTTTGCATTCAGAGCTGATGTGGCGTTTTTACAGGAAACCCACTTCAAAGTGGGAGTGGCCCCGGGTCTCAAAGACCGTAACTACCCACATTCTTTCTACAACAACAACAGCCAGAGTAAATCTCTAGGAGTAGCTATTTTGCTATCTAAACGTTTGCCTTTTCAAGATATAACGTCCGAATCCTTGGGGGAGGGCAGGATACTCCTAGTGAAATGTACACTGTTCGATCAGTCATATACATTTATCAACCTATACGCTCCCAACCAATCACAACCTAGATTCTTGGCGAAGGCTCTGAATCGTGTAGCCCCCTTAATAGCGGGTATTCCAGTTATTGGAGGCGATCTTAATTGGACCCTCCAACCAGAGGTGGACATCTCTGGGGCGCCGGCGAGGCCCTCCCTAGCATCGCACCGTGGGGTGCGGCGGTCTCTCCACGACCACCAGCTGATCGACACCTGGCGGCTTCAACACCCCGGGGACAGGGACTATACGTTCTACTCCAGACCCCACGACATTTACTCCAGACTAGACTATTTCCTCCTACCTCACAGATTCCTACATTTAGTTAGGGAAACAGCTATTGGACTAATCACTTGGTCGGACCACGCTCCTGTCTACCTGACCCTGGAGACATCCCATCCACACTCCAAGCAATGTACCTGGCGGTTGAATGAACAACTTCTGATGGATACGAGGTTCCAACCCCAGCTGCTTGAGACTTTGGAGAACTATTTCCTAGATAATGAGACGCCAGATGTCTCCCGGGTCACGGTGTGGGAAGCCCACAAGTGTGTTCTACGAGGAAAGCTCATACAGCTAGGCTCCATGCTGAAAAAAGAGAGACTCGGGGAAAAGACTACCTTACTCCAGCGACTTAAGGACTTAGAGACATCACACAAAACGAACCCCTCCCCATCGGTACTGACCGCCCTGACTAAGACAAGATCTGCTCTCAACAAACTGTTGTTCGCGGACATTAAGAGGGACTACAGGCTCTGTAGAAACCGCTTCTATCAATGGGGCAACAGACCGGGGAAGCTATTGGCTAGGGCGCTCCGCGCGCAGAGGGCCGCGCTATTTATACAATCGGTACAGGATGCGGCGGGGACTCGCCGCACCCTTACAAAGGACATCGCCGAAACCTTCCACGCTTACTACTCCAAATTATATAATCTTCGGACGCTAGGAACCCCGACATCCCTGTCGACAACTCGAGACCTGGTGGAGGGATACCTTGGTGACGCAGGACTCCCTAAAATATCAGCGGATGAGAGTGCCTGGCTAGACTCCCCCTTTACCCTCCCGGAATTGTAACAAGCCCTTAAGGAAGCTCCTTCCGGAAAGAGCCCAGGCCCAGATGGCTATACAGTTTCTTATTACAAACTCTTTAAGAGCGCTCTCCTGCCCAAAATGCTACTGGCATTCAATGAGATATCTGACGACCGAGGTTTCTCCCCTCAATCATTAGAGGCATTCATTACAGTTATACCAAAGGAAGGGAAAGACCCGGCACAATGCGCTAGTTACCGACCCATATCCCTCCTCAACACAGACGTCAAGCTGTTTGCTAAACTTATAGCAAACAGATTGAAGCTGCTACTCCCCAATATTGTGCACTCGGATCAGGTGGGTTTCATACCAGGAAGAGAGGCCCGCGATAACACCACCAAGATCATTGATTTGATACACTTGGCCTCGAGCAAAAGTGAACCGGTGGTGGTGCTTTCTACCGATGCCGAGAAGGCTTTTGACAGAGTAGATTGGACGTTCATGGAGGGGGTCCTGTGTCACCTGGGGTTGGGACCGATCAGTTTGGGGCGCATTTTAGCACTTTATAACTCCCCCTCTGCAAGGATTAAAATTAATGGAGACTTGTCCCGCCCGGTTCCGATAAGGAATGGCACTAGACAAGGATGCCCCCTCTCGCCACTAATTTTTGTCCTCTGTATGGAGGCCTTGGCGGGAGCCATTAGATTAAATCCAAACATCTCGGGACTCACGGCTGGGGGTAGAGAATTCAAACTCGCACTGTTCGCAGATGACCTGTTAGCTATCCTGTCGAACCCGGTGGTGTCCGTCCCCAACCTGATGACCGAGCTAGATAGGTACGGTTCTATGTCAAACTTCAAGATTAATCTCTCCAAGTCAGTGGCAGTGAATGTGTCACTGGCCTCCCAAGCTCTTGATAATCTTAAACAATCCTTCCCCTTCCACTGGCATCCCTCTAGCTTCAAATACTTGGGGATCACACTCCATAAAGACTTATCACGCCTTTTTGACGAAAATTTCAAAAAACTACTGACCTCACTCCGTTCTGAGTTCCGGGATTGGGGCAACAAAAGACTGTCCTGGTTGGGGAGGCTTAGTGTCATCAAAATGAATGTTCTGCCGAGGGTCCTTTATCTCCTCCAGGCGCTCCCGATATCCATTCCCAAAGCATGGTTCAGAGACTTACATAATTCGGTGAGGGACTTCGTCTGGGGAGATAAACGACCTCGTTTCCGGCACAACATCCTTTTTCGCCCTAAACACAGGGGGGGTCTTCAGTTGCCGCACTTTACTCTGTACTATGAGGCCATTATTCTCCACCGAATCATGGAATGGTCGCGCCCACATGACATAAAACAGTGGGTTCATATCGAGGGAACGGTGATGCCTGCCCCCATTGCATACTACCCCTGGCACTCAAGGCTGCCACGTGTGGATCACCCTACTATTGGCCCTACACTTACACGCTGGGGAAGACTTAGGGTACTACCACACATATCTTCTAAATATTCCCCTCTGACTCCATTGTTCAACAACCCAGATTTCCCACCGGCTGCCTCAGGCCTGGGATTCGACTCTTGGAAAAGGGCGGGGGTGACACGTGTCGGCGGGCTGGTGGAAGGTGGAGAGATGGTCCCTTTCCCCTTACTGCAATCCAAGTGGAACCTATCGCCTTCAGAGATCTGGAAATATCTCCATTTAAAACATTTTGCCATGGGGAGCGCTATACGCCCGAGCCTGAGTAGATCATTAACAGCTTTTGAGAGCCTCTGCCTGGAGCCTTCTCGCCCACCACACTTCCTCTCAAGGTGCAATCGAATACTGCTTGAGAATAAATTCCCAGATCTACCCAAATATGCTAGAGACTGGGGCCATGACGTGCAGATAGACTTGTCGGAGGAGGACTGGGAGAAGAGCTTTCAAGCCACCTTCGCCAGCTCCTCTAGTTATTCGGTCCTTGAGACGCACTTTAAAGTCCTGTCTCGCTGGTATAGGTGCCCCCAAACATTAGCTAAAATGTTTCCCAATGTAACAGATGCGTGTTGGAGATGTAGCAATCATCAGGGCTCCCCGATGCACATCTGGTGGAGCTGCCCCGAGCTTCGTCCCTTCTGGGATAAGGTTATAGCAATTTCGAAATTGATAGTGGATCCGGGGGTTCCTTCGGAGCCTACTTTCTGGCTTCTCAACTGTACTTCATGGCCCCTGTCAACATATAAAAAATCTATATTCAAATTTCTCAATAGCGCAGCCAAAGCGGTCATTCCGGTTCACTGGCGATCGACTACTCCTCCTACCGTGAAGGAGTGGATCGCCAGAGTAGATTGGTATATGACTATGGAGGAATTGCGGGTGACACCGGAGACGAACCAGAGATTCACGACTACTTGGTCCCCTTGGCTCGAATTTAAGGCCTCACAAGCTTACTCGACATTGCTGTAGCGACCTAGACCATTTACTTTGATCCCCTACCCGGGCTCCCCCGCTGTCCTCCTGGGAACGATTGGAGCTAGAAACGTATACCTCAGACCCCCGACCAGACTAGACACAGAAGATTCGCTGTGTCCTCCCCTCCCCCCTTCTTCCCCCCGTCTTCTCAGACTCTCTAACCCCCCCCCTTTTTTCTTTTTTCCTTTTTCTTTTCTCTTCTTCCTCTCCACTCTGTACTCTTCTGTAAAGTTTTCTGGAACTGTTTTAAAAATTGGAAATGCTTTATTGAGGCAGCAAGCATCTAGAACAGCCTGAAGCGACTTTAAATTTCAGATAAGGCCCTAGCTGGGGTGTTCCCCAACAGCAGGCCATGTTAAGTTCATAAACAGTCATTGCTTATATCAATTGGATTTATTGACATTTGAATTGTATATGCTGTCTTCTATTACTCGCTGTAATATGTTCTTACCCTTAACCAATAAACATTTATTGAGAAAAAAAAAAAAATATTACAACGAACAATGTAGTTTCACACAGGGTCTAGCGAAGCTTTTCAGTCGCACTGCTGGCCGCAGAGTGATTGACATGAAGTGGGCGTTTCTGGGTGGCAACTGACCGTTTTCAGGGAGTGTTCGTAAAAACGCAGGCAAGCCAGGAAAAACGCAGGCGTGGCTGGGTGAACGCAGGGCGTGTTTGTGACATCAAAACAGGAACTGAACAGTCTGAAGTGATCGCAAGCGCTGAGTAGGTTTTGAGCTACTCTAAAACTGCACAAAAAAAATATTTTTTCAGCTGCTCTGCGATTCTTTCATTCGCACTTCTGCTAAGCTAAAATACACTCCCAGTGGGAGGCGGCATAGCATTTGCACAGCTGCTAAAAACTGTTAGCAGCGATCAGCTCGGAATGACCCCCTTAGTGCAGTAGTTGCCTCTTCAATCATCGCCCCCCTAACATAGGAGTAACCAAAGACAGCCATTATTAATATTTTTATTAGTGCTCCATATGCTATAATAGTTTTTGTTTCCTTCTGTTCAGCAGACAGTGGGCCTAATTCAGACCTGATTGCTCGCTAGGGTTTTTTTGCACTGCTGTGAACAGATAGTCGCCGCCCATAGGGGAGTGTATTTTTGCTTTTCAAATGTGCAAACCCATGTGTAGCCGAGCGGTACAAACAGATCTTGGTGGTCATTCCGAGTTGTTCGCTCTGTAATTTTCTTCGCATCACAGCGATTTTCCGCGAACTGCGCATGCGCAATGTTCGCACTGCGACTGCGCCAAGTACATTTGCTATGCAGTTAGGTATTTTACTCACGGCATTACGAGGTTTTTTCTTCGTTCTGGTGATCGGAATGTGATTGACAGGAAGTGGGTGTTTCTGGGCGGAAACTGGCCGTTTTATGGGAGTGTTTGAAAAAACGCTACCGTTTCTGGGAAAAACGCGGGAGTGGCTGGAGAAACGGAGGAGTGTCTGGGCGAACGCTGGGTGTGTTTGTGACGTCAAACCAGGAACGACAAGCACTGAACTGATCGCACTGGCAGAGTAAGTCTCGAGCTACTCAGAAACTGCACAGAGAAGTCTTTTCGCAATATTGCGAATCTTTCGTTCGCAATTTTGCTTAGCTAAGATTCACCCCCAGTAGGCGGCGGCTTAGCGTGTGCAAAGCTGCTAAAAGCAGCTTGCGAGCGAACAACTCGGAATGAGGGCCCTTGTGCAGTCTCTGCACAGCCCAGGACTTACTCAGCCACTGAGTTGATGTCAGGAACCCTCCCTGCAAATGCATGGACACGCCTGCGTTTATTCAACCACTCCCTGAAAACGGTCAGTTGCCACCCACAAACGGGTGTGATATGGAAGGTCGACAGTAACTAGGTCGACAATGTCTAGGTCGACCACTATTGGTCAACAGTAACTAGGTCGACAGGGTGTATAGGTCGACAGGGTCTTTAGGTCGACATGTTCTAGGTCGACAGGCAAAAGGTTGACATGAGTTTTTAATGTTTTTTTGGTGTCGTTTTCTTCGTAGAGTGACCGGGAACCCCAATTAGTGCACCGCGTTCGCTCGCCATGCTTCGGGCATCGTTCCAATCGTAGTCCACGTGGATCGTTAAGTATGAAAAGGTTAAAAAAAACGAAAAAAATTGTGAAAAACTCATGTCGACCTTTTGACCTGTCGAACTAGAACATGTCGATCTAAAGACCCTGTCGACCTAGTTACTGTGGACCAATAGTGGTCGACCCAGAGCCAGCCATAGGCATAGGCAAACTAGGCAATTGCGTAGGGCATTTGATATGCCTAGGGGCATCAGCAGCTTCTGCTGATTAAAATGATATGCGGCATGCCTATATTCTGTGTGTAGCATTTCTTATGCAGATACAGCCACAGTCTCCCACAATATATAGGCATGCTGCATATCATTTTAATCAGCAGAAGCTGCTTGTGCATGCTAGCCACATAACAATGCAAATAAGATGCATTTTCAGAAAAAAAGGTGCCCGACGTTAGCATTGAGGCAAGATTTATGAGGACACATCTGTATCCAAGCAGAGGCAGAGGTCACAGTGTTAGTGGCAGTGTGAGTGCTGTGTGCATGTGAGTGGGTTGGTTGTGCAGTAGTGTTCGGAATATGTGTAAGGAGCATTATGTGTGTCATGTAAAAATGCATTAATAATGTGCAACATATGTGTAAGGGGCAATATGTGTGTCATTATGTGTATAAGGGCATTAATAATGTGCGGCATATGTGTAACAGGGTACTACTGTATGTGTGTCATTATGTGTATAGGGGCACTAATAATATGCAGCAAATGTGTAGGGGGCACTATGTGTGTCATATATGTAAAGGACATTATGTGTAAAAGGGCATTAATAAAGGTTGTCATAATGTGTAAGGCGCATTATGTTTATAAGGACATTAATAATGTGTAAGGGGCATTACTGTGTGGAATTATGTGTATAAATGCATTACTAATGTGTGGCATTATGTGTATAAGGTGCTCTACTATGTGGTGGTGCGTATAGAAAGGGCACTACTGTGTCGTTTAATATGAATAAAGGGCAATAGGGTGTGGTGTAATGTGAATAAGGAGCAATTCAGTGTGATGTAATGTGAATAAGGGGCTCTACTGTGAGTAATGTTTATAAGGTAAAGTAATACTACTGTGGGATGTAATATGAATTATGGACACTATCGCATGATCAAATGTGAATAAAGTTGCAGTACTGTGTGGCGTAATTGGAATTTGGGTTACTATTGTGTGGCCATGACCCTTGCTAGCAAAAACACACCCCTTTTTGGTCTGTGCGCCAAATGTGCAAACTGTTCCTATTTAAAATATAGGGGGTGCAAACACCAAAATAAGGACTGCTATAGGTGAGGGGTGATGGTGTTGGGAAAGAGGTGCAAGGTCAGAGGCGGAACCAGCGGTGGTGCTAGGGGGCACCAGCCAAAATCTTGCCTAGGGCATCATATTGGTTAGGGCCGGCTCTGGGTCGACCTAGACATTGTCGAGCTAGTTACTGTCGACTTATAGACCGGATCCCCCACAAACGGCTTCTTCCTGTCAATCTCCTTGCGATCGCCCGTGCGAATGGATTCTTTGCACAAACCCATTGCTGAGCAGCGATCTGCTTTGTACCTGTGTGACGCGCCTGTGCATTGCGGTGCATACGCATGTGCAGTTCTGACCTGATCGCAGTGCTGCAAACACGGAACACTGAATCTGAGATCTTTAAGATACCACTGATTATCAGCATAGCCTTCAGAGACATGACATTTGCTTGGCAGTCCTGTTATTGAACGCATGCCTTATTAAGCTACGTCTGATCCTCATCTTCTGTCTCCGCTAGATTTTCCTTAATAAACACACCACAGGCCCAGCCTGTTAACACTAACATCCCCTCTGTAGACTTGAGTGCATACTGTGATTGTTCAGGGGAAAGCTGCAGAGAGATATGTGATGGGGAGGAAGTTTGTGTTGATATTTGGAGGGGAGAGGGACTGACTCTCTTTCCTGCATTTATATTCTATTTTCAATTTGTAAGTCTCTTCTAAGCACGAGTATTTGTATGTTGAGCCAAGAAAGCAAATAAGAGGTACAGTAAACTATTTCCAGAGACCTAAAATATATTGTTTGTGAAAATAAAAAATTTGTTACATAATGTCTGGTTTTAAATGTAGGCCATATCTAAACAATACATTTTAGGTCTGATTCTGCGTTATGCACTGCTGCTGTGCAAGGACAAGTACGCCCACTGTCAGCATGCATAGATGCTTTGGATGGACCATCTTAATATGTCTAAATCAGTGGTCTGCAACCTTAACTGGGGTGTGAGCTACTCGAGAAAAATGAAACCTCCTGAGGAGCAACCTAAGTTTTTGAATTTTTTTTTTGCTATACTTGTATGGTTGCTGGCATGCTCTTACAGTGTTAAGACTGGATTCATGGGCAGTGGCGTAGCTATACATTTTGCACCCTCCTGCCAAAAAAGTTTCTGGCGCCGCTTCCATTGCTATATTAAAAGTAAAGAATTAGCGTACGCGGTGGGCGCACATGCTCCAGAAAGAGGGTGTGGCTGCTCTGCAAGGGGCATGGTAATGCAGGAAAAGACTACCTTAACCCCAGTTTTGCAACCCTCCAGACATTGGCCACCACAGGAAAAAAAATCCAGATTCATGCCCCTTACATTATTTGTCATATTTCCTCCTTATAGTAATGCCCCTTACTCATTATGCCACACATCGTAATGCCCGTGACGCATTATACCACACACAGTAATGCCACTTACACAATATGCCACACCGTAATGCCCGTTACACATTATGCCATACACCGCAGTGCTCCTGGCACATTATTCCACACCCCGTAATGCCTGTGACATATTATGCCACACAACGCAATGCCCCTGACACATTATGCCTCACATCGTAATGCCTGACACATTATGCCACCTACTGCAATGCCTGCCAGTGATACATTATGCCACACACTGTAATGCCCATTACACATTATGCCCCACAGTAAGGCTTCTAATTCATTTTAAATTACCTTCTCATTGTCAGGGGTCTCATGCTCTGTGTGTCATGCTTGTTGCCAGGGTTGTAATGCTTGTTGCCAGGAGTGTAATGGTCGTTGCCAGGGGTTTCATGCTCTGGGTTCCATGCTTGTTGCCAGGGGTGTCATGCTTATTAACAGGGGTGTTGTTGCCAGTGGTGTAATGTTCGTTGCCAGGGGTGTAATACTCTGTGTGTCATGCTCATTGCCAGGGGTCTTGTTGCCAGGGGCGTTATGCTCTGTATGTCATGCTCGTTGCCAGGGGTCTTGTTGCCAGGGTTGTAATGCTCTGCGTGTCATGCTCGCTGTCAGGGGTCTTGTTGCCAGGGGTGTAATGCTCTGCATGTCATGCTCGTTGCCAGGGGACTTGTTGCCAGGGTTGTAATGCTCTGCGTGTCATGCTCGCTGTCAGGGGTCTAGTATGACCTCTAGCATCTGTCTCTTCCACGGAGGAGTGCTAGGGACAGTCCATGGGGGAGTCAATTGCGGACTCCCACCCGAAGTTGGGCAGCGGCAGCACCCAACACGGGTCGATTGTGGCTGCGAGCTACCTGTCGCTCGCGATCGATGGGTTGGCGACCGCTGGTCTTAATGGTCACCTCCCAGTCACTGTCCAGGAATGCCCAGCAAATTTCCAGTATATTTCTGATACCATGCGTCTCAATAACTGTACTTCAGTTCGGCCTTTCCACAGGATGTGACACAATTGACCTAAGATTTGTAAGATGTGATTGAAGTGTCAGGATGGAGATTCCAGGCTAATGTAATGATATGCCTGGTTCAGTCTTTTTAGGCATATAAGGAAAGTACTGTATAACTATGTAGGTAATGTATAGAACTATGTAGACTTGCAGTTTACTCATGTATATAATAAATACAAGTCATAACAGATCTTGACCTTTCTGAATCTTCTTCTGTGAGTAATAAAATCAGGATTGTGCCCCGGGAGATCTATGTGGACTTGCGTGACCATTCCCCAACTTACAATATCCGCGAGAAAGCCAATACAGGAACAGGGTATAACAACACTCTGGTTGTCAGAAATTATTCATTTCTTAATACAAATATATACATTTATATAATATACTAATTTATGATCGCAATCAACAAACACGCAGCCGGAGAATTATGTTTATTACTGGGTTTTATGAAGCTTCTAATTACTGCAAATTAGTCTATAATGAAAACATTTATCCATGTACTGTTGTACAGAGTGTTAGTTATGAAAACTTTGTTAATATTGGTTAGTAGACCAGTTAGTTATTCCGCATGCTGTTAATTTGTAACTTGGTAACATTATTTATAAAAAAGTTTCAATTCACAGCAACTTTAAGATGGTAGGATGATTTAGGGACTTTTCTTAACAAGTTTTGTTAGTCCGTCACTTGTGACAATTGTCCTTAGGACCCACTTTTTATCAGGCTGGTTTGCAGCAGAAGCGTGTTTCACTTCCCGACTGCTGATAGATTTCCTATATCTCCATCTTGAAAGAAGCGTGTGGTATTGTCACGCTGGAACTGCCCACAGACCCACACAGACAAAACCCCCAGCTTGTTGTTTGGAACATACTCCTTTAAGCGTTTCCCCACCTCTTTGAATGATCAGTAGCTTCCTAAGGTGGGGAAACGCATAAAGAGGCATGTTTCAATCAATAAGCCGGGAGCTTTGCCTGTGGTGGGTGGTGGACCAGCACCAAGGAGGAGTGTGTCCAGAATTATGTAGTCAATGACCAGGGGAGTTTTCAACTGATCTGTGTCAAGCGATGTTTGGGAAGGTTGTTTTGATCTGGCGCTGTTCTGAGCTCTCAAAGTAAATTAGCTTTGGTAGAAAATTAAAAGAGAGGATACATTGTGTATACCAGACATGAACTGTTAGTATGGATTAGACTCAAAGGTTTTATGCTCACCTATATCAAGTAGTAAGTAAGCTTTGGACAATCATGCACCATTGCTACGCGTTTCTAGGAAGAACTGTCTTCTTCCTCGGCCAAGTGCAGACTCCGCTCCCATCCTTCCTCTTCCATGTAGTCCCTCAAAGTTTCTCTTTTCACAGACCCCCAGTTACCACTCAGTTGCTATGATAGCCCATCCTAGATCATCTCTATACCCCTATCCAACTCTTATAAAGTCTGAATAATTTTCTAATATGGTATTGTATTTTGCCTTGCAGGATCTTCCATCGCAGTAGCTGGCTGTGCCTCAGGAAGCATGAAGAAGTCACAAGGGAAAGCTGCGTTTCAGGGATCCACTATTGCCGTGAGAGGGATGCAAAACGGAAACGGTGCAGAGTCACTGAGACACTACCCACTACTGCTGCCGTCGCTGGCTGTGACAATCATCTGGATGGTTTCACAGTGAAAAAATTGTCCACAGACATGGACTTGTCTGCATGGTATCCGGTTGACAGATTTACAGTAAAAAGATAGACAGTCAATAGGGTCGACCCCAAATGGTTGAAATGCAAAGGTCAACAGGGTCAAAAGGTCAACGGGTAAAAGATAGATAGTGCTTAAGGTCAATCGGTTCAAAACAACAGCCGACACATACAATATGGTCAATGTATGATTTTTTACATTATATTTGTCAACTTTTTCACCATTTACCATCCATGTGGACTAAGATCGGGAACAGTAACCTCGCCTGAAGCGTGGCCAGTGAAGAGAGCCTGTGAGGGTACACATTTACACTCATTTGGCTTAGATATGGGGAAACATACAAAATAACAAAAAACAAAAACAAAAATTTGTGTTGACCATTTTCATGTCGACCTTTTGACCCTCTTGACCTTTTAACCATGTTGACCTTTTGAATGTCAACCATTTGGGGTTGACCTATTGACTGTCTATCTTTTTACTGTAGATATATTGAACCAAACCCATCTGCATACCCAATGTCTGTCCAAGTTGCACTATATTTCTCTGTCCTTACATACTTCACCCATATAGTTTCAGACAGAGAGATTTGGTGCACAGAAACACATAAGCGCAATGAGTAAAGCTACTGTATATTAAATGTCTCAGTTAAATGCACCATCATATTCTTTTCATAAAGGTTGTTACAGGCTTGTTCTTCCCACGTCATCATACAGTAATCCTAGATATGACAAAGAGAAGGTCCTCACATCACCTCCTCTATCCTAACTTGCCTTCCTGGATAAGGATACAGGAGTCTACTGGTACTCCTTCCTCCAGCACTGGAGAGTGAAAGGAGTAAGAATTCTCCATCTCTGACCACTACTTAACTTACCATGGTCAACGTGCTAGAGCAGAAATTGGCCGGTTACATGAGTGTTGGGAGAGCTCCACAAGTGCCAACTATGGACAGTAGGAAGGGTCAGTGCAGCAGATTAATCCATTAGATGGTGATACATTCTACTGAAGTCACCAGCTTGTCATACCTGAGGTTCTGCTCAGGACATGTCTTGCCTGTTGCAGAGTTAAATGCTCAGAGTCACAGTGGGCACAATTTGAAACTGGACTTTACATGCTAACATCTCTTTTTATGTAATGCCTTAATTTCACTGAAAAACAAAAATAATTTGGCCTCGCACACCACCTTGTCTTAACCTCACCAGCTCTTTGCAGATCATGCCCATTTTGACCACCGTAACAACCAAGGCTGTGTCACAGCAAACTAGCCTGCTAATCTCATGTTACTGATACATCATTTCAGAGGCTAAGAGCCCATTTCTGAAAAACTGAGTGTTGTGCAGTCTAATGAATAACATATAGTTTTATATTTATTTAAAAAAAAATCAATATGAGATTGAAAGCAGGCATGAAAATATTAATCCCTAAACATGCTTTATTCAGAATAAATAATTCTGTAGATATTTGTGTAATGGAATCGATGGTAGACATTTCATGTGTGTTCAGCTTTGCCACTATATATATATATATATATATATATATATTTAGATATAGATATACAGTAAAGATATAGATATAGATATACAGTAGAGATTTATACAGTATATACTGTATGTTTGTATATATATATATATATATATATATATATATACATAGCATTGTGACATTTATCAATACCATAACAATGTCCTTTCTATCTAATGAAAGTGCTCTTTTGAATAACACTTTTCCTACCAGAATTGTCTATAAAGGGTCTGTAAAAGTCACATATCATTTTTGAGATTCTATCTTATCATATTCTTTACACATTATTCATATGTGTGTGATAGCATTACAAATGTGTTATATCACTCTCACTAGTCAAACCCGTTCATCATTCTATGGAACCAGCAGTGACACTTTTAGATCCAACTTCTTGCAATTATAAGGGGATCTCAGGAGGGTCACCTGGCATTGTTAGACACACCCTTCCCTACACCCGAAAACAGTGGCGCTTACACCCCCTGCAGTGGTCGCTGTAGTTCCACAAGTGTGGGTCATTGTAAAGCCTATGCCAAATAATCAATGTCTGTACTATCTGTACTATATAAATGAGCTGATATTTATAATGTTCATATCCAGTCTATGTAGAACATTGACATTATGTGATGACTTTATATGTAATATACTATTTTTTTCTGCTGTTTATTTTCAATAAAATACTAAGATTTGTTATCGTGTTTCTGTAATCTATTGTGATCAATATTACAAGGTGATAATTATGCGGGTGTGCTATATGGGGACATAGGTAATAGAGTGCGAACCTCCCGGATGCGTGGGAGGCCGGCCGATCTGGGATGTTTTTTTTAAACGCCATCCATTTACTATTCAAGGCAAAACCAGATAGGCCGTCATTAGGTCAACCGTAAAATGTGGACATCATTGTAATATCAACAATGAACATGTCAACACTTTCATAATGTCAAAATAAATGGATGAGAAATAAGTCAAAGACAATATACAACACAAATCGCTTAACTGCCAACTGTCAACTGGCAGCGGCCAATCACTTATATACAGAGAGGAATATTCTAGAATGATAGTAGTGAACACCTAGAATATTTGCGTGTCGCACCTTCTAGAATGTTCCGGTAGGTTCCCATATCCATTATCTCAAAAACTAGAGACAATTATAAAAAAAAACTTAAATTTTTGAATTCAGCAACTCCAAAACACCCCAAATTTTTATTGAGCTGTGTTATGAAAGGGGAAAATGTGACTTTGAGAGACATGTACTAAGCAGTGATAAAAGTGGAAAGGTGAGCCAGTGGAGAAATTGCCCATGGCAACCAATCAGCATTGACATAACATTTATAATTTGCATACTATAAAAATTGTCAAAGTCAGAAAAATGTCTCAATGCACGTTGCCATATTTGCACCGCACACTGGTCCGTGCTGCGCATGCGTACGCTCTCCCGTGGAAGCGCATACCCGCAATAGCGTGCACTCGCACGCGCAGTATGCGCATTTACGGTAGAGTTTATGTGATCGTAGCGTGCGACTCATTAGTTACAAATGTTCACAATTAATGTAGTTTATAGATCATGATCCCTTTGATAGTTTCTGTAAGTTTGGTTAAAGTATAATGTCCCAGAGCTGAGGAATCCCTCTTTGCATCGTACGAAGGGTTTAACAGGAATCATACAGCAGTGTTTGGTACCCATCGGAAGAGTATTTGATTAGCAATATTCCGGTGTTGGTTTGGAGCGTATTAATCGCTCTTGCGAATAGTTATGGACATAAGAAGTTTATGTCCATTTCTATGATTTGCACATACTCAGGTATGCGGCGGGAAACCCAGTTTCCCACCCACCTGAGCTGTTGGAAATCGTCACAGCCCACCTGTATGAATCACCCTATGACCTTTTGTTATGATGCAGGGCCGAATTCCTTCGGCCAATGGACAATGGGATTGTAGGACCAGGAGATTGCATTGTGTGTGGAGCATAAATAGGCAGGCCGACCGCATCCAGCTCACTCTCTCATCAACGGTTATCTGCTGATAATCGGGAGCTGGATATCGAGGCGCTGGCGATCATACCCTTTGTGCGTAAGTTCTCTCCATAATCATTGTCTTTCTGCGAGCCAATCTCTCTCTCTCTCTCTCTCTCTCTCTCTCTCTCTCTCTCTCTCCTCTTTTTCTCTTAAATACCTTATAGTATTATAGTATTGTATCGTATTGCATTTAGGTCAGTGTAGTATTGTCTTTTTGTATTTATTGTTTAGTTCTGTGGTTAGGAAGTCTCTGTTATATTGTAGTGTATCATATGTACTGTTATCCCCTTTTACAAGTATTCTAGATATAATACAGTTAATTAGGCCTTGGAAACCTAAACCAGTATCTGTGTATTTACTATAGTGTTAAGTGTTCACTTGAGCGTCGGTGACGCTCAAATAGCTTCGTAGATAGTCAGGTTACACAAGGTTGCATTTACACCCTGTATTCACATTAAGGTATTCTGTGTGTTTCGTCGGTATAAGGTTTAACATAAAGGTATAGTGTTGTGAGCGTCTGCACCGCTGGTGACCTCCTCGTGGTCTCTAGCGTATGCTACGTTACAGCGAATCTTTCCCCTAGACATAACCAATAACGTGTCCTGTGATCACTGGGCCGTGAGCGAACGTGACGCTTGAGCGTCTCGCCTACGGCTGAGCGATCGTTACGCAAATAGCGTATCATTACGGTATTTCTTAAGTAAACAGCGTACAGTGTTCTTAGCTTCATAAGGGTTGTTTATATGACAAAGGAATTTAGCATTGTCAATTGCGGGCTCGTCCGGTCCTTTTCACATCTGCACTAGGTAGATCAGCAGACGTTATCCCCCAGCAAAAGGGTGGGAGGTTGTCTCGCAGTTGCTGACGGGATAAGCGTCTGCTTCGCTTAGGTAAAGAGTGCTGAAGGAATCCGGTAACCGGAAGTAAGAACAAAACGCTTGTGTCTTTTAAAACTGTTTATTTTTCTTTTGTCTTGCGTACGCATACATTTATCTGCATTTCTTTTTCAAATTTCGTATATCACTATTCCTGTTTGCCAATTTTTTTATAGTTGATAGAAAGTGCTAAAAAGAGATTTGCTGTTATTTAAAAGTAGAGGTAATAGTTAAAGTATAGAACAAACACACGGTTTGTCTGAGATACAAGGCAGTCAGTGTGGATTGCGGTAGATGATCAGGGATCATCTACATTGATAAATAAATATATTGTGTTACGGTGGATCCTTTGCATTGCGTACACGTGTCGCTAACAAAGACTAGCGCACGCAATCCAAAAGGCAGACGCACGCAGCGTTCATTACGCAACGTAGCGTCTGGTTACGCCCACGTAGCCCAAGTCAGCGAAAAGCGATAATTAGCGCAAAGCGATAATTAGCGCAAAAGCGATAAGTAACGCACAGCGGTAGATAACGCGACGCGGTAAATAACGCAAATCTATTTTTTGGAAAATCTGAAATTTAGTTTAACAGATCCTGCTCCTAATTGGTAACACTTTTGGCCTGAAGACAATTTCTGCGCAGAAATAGATATAGAAACAAAGTGTACATGTGTTGAGTGAGTGTGTTTTGTATACAAAAGTTTATATAACTTTAAGGTGGAACCAAAAGGAAAGTCGGGTACTCGTTAAGGAACATACGTGTAAGTGACATATACGGTGGCCAGGGAGGCATCTCTGGTTAAATAATATTTGAGCATTAGAGTATAGCGGACCATAAAGTAACAAGACCAGGAGGTCATAAGGAACAAGACCAGGAGGTCGTAAGGTAAAAGGTCCGCTATAAAAGTCCAGTGGCACAACGCCTGGGGTGTTGGTGCAGAACCCATATAGGCCATAAGCTCTTGCTGAAGGAATCGCGGCCGGAAACATCGATTCCATTGATCTTTCAGTACATGACAAGTAGTGCTCGTGTACCGAACGATTGGACCACACGTAATTGTGTGCAGTAGTTAGTAATCTGACCTAAATACCATTAGAGTAAAGTGGTCACAAACGCTATTTGTACATTCTGACGTGATTTGTGTAATTTTTTATTTTTGGAAGGGAAGTTCGCTGGTCACTCAGGAACTATCTAACAACCCCAACTTTACTGGAAAGAGTAAGTGTCCTGCGGGTAACCCTCATATGTTCCAGTAAACTGAAGGTTCCATAGGGGCCCTGTATCGAGTACGCTGGCATCATAACGGTGTTTACAGGTCGTATTGGTCGAGGTGGGCGAGTGAGTGGGGTACTCGGTAAACCGCCACCGCCGGCCTACTGTGGAGTAATTTGGTTGTCTGTAAAGGCTTGCTGAAAACCTTGATACAGAAAATCCAAGGAGGACTAAGCAACACCTACAGACTATGGGGGCCAGTTGCTCAGGTAGGGGGCGATCAACCCTGGTTCAGGTTGATTCTGTGAACCGACCAGTTGGGTCGGCACGATATGTAATGTGTGAAAAATATGGAATTCACACCGAATCTTTATGTGATGAATGGGAGAGAATGACTGTACAAGACAGGGACAAGTTCCCAAGAATAGGTAGCTTCAGTCCAGAGGTGTTACAAAATTTAAGGAGGAGGATATGTCTCGTAAAATCAGCAAAGAGACGAATTCAGCATCATGATTATTTACAGTTATGGCACCAGGAAGGTGAGATACAGAGAGGTTTGGCTCTGGCGGCGGGATCTGGGGCAGTCAGGAAGTTGATTGCCACAGCTCCTCCTCCACCATACATTGCAGGAGAGAAGTTGATTGCGGAGAGAAACGCACTGGGTTGTAAAACACAAACTCTTAGTAACACTGTAAATGTTAATGATGTTAACCAAATAACTCATGCAAGTATTAACCCGTGCAAGATGTACCCTGTTTTGAACCTTCCTCAGGAGTGTGATCAAGAAGACGATTCAGCAACAATTTCAGCTCTCTCTCTTGCAGCCACCATAGCAGAGACCACAGTAGGCACAGCGACACCCACGAGATTAGTGAAAGCCCCTAGCGGAGGGATAGGTGAGGTCGTGTCAACGGGTAAGTACGGCACCATGCACTACACTGAAACAATTGTACCACAACAAGCTGTAGAATCTACACAGGAAGAGGCTGTTAGAATTGCTCCTGTAAGGGTAATAGCAGTTCCCAATGGAAAAACAGATGTGTCTGGAGCCACTCCCATAAGGAACATTGCCATGTACACTCCATTTTCCAGAATGGAATTAAGAACAATAGTGTCCGAATTTCCTGACCCCAGGAAGGATTTAGTTGCTAGCCAAAAATACATCAGGGATTTAGGTAACACGGTAGAACCCAACAACAAGGATTGGCAGATACTGCTAAGAGCTTGTTTACCTTCCAATGTTGATGCAACTCAGTTTTTAGCTGATTGTGCATTGGATAAAGATGTACCGCTTACAGACGTGTACAATAAGGATAATGTAAAAAGGATAAATTTACAGCTAAAGGAGTATTTCCCAGCCGTTGTTAAATGGAATAAAATATTTTCCATTAAGCAAAAGGAGTCCGAAACGGCAATAGAATATTTTCACCGGGCACTATTAGAAATGGCAAAGTACACTGGTATAGAAGACATAAAGACCAACCCAAACCATCGAGAAGTAGCAGTATCTGTACTGATGGATGGTTTGAAAGAAACATTAAAAGCTAGGGTACAGACCACGCAGCCATGTTGGCGAGGTCTGTCAGTGTCCACCTTGAGAGAGGCTGCTATTGATCACGACAGAAATATCACTAGGCACAGGGAGTCGCAAAGTGATAAGTTGATGTCCGTAAGTATACAGGCGCTGACCACAAGGCAGCCTGCGTATGTACCACCGAATCCTGTGGGTAAGGCAAGTGTAATAACATGTTTTTCTTGTAACAAACCAGGACATTTTGCACGAGACTGTAGAGTAAGAAATGTACAAAGATCTTTTCAACCCCCTAGACAACAACACCACACACGACATTGGGAGCAGGGTCCACAGAGGCGGAGTTTTGAGCCACATACAGGGGAAACAAAAAGATATCCCCCAAACAGAGATTGGCATGCCTCTGGTAGTTCCCAGCTAACTCCCTCACAAGTAGTTGCTGCCAGCGGGATTCAGGGAGGTCAGCATACCCAATAGGGGTGTGGCCATACCTGTAATCTGCAACCAGTTAAATTGATTGCCAGTCTTGGAAGCGAACCAGAGATTGCAATCAATGTAGCCGGTAAAACTTTAAACTTTCTTGTAGACACAGGGGCGGCCAAGTCAGTGATCAATTCGACAGTGGGCATGAGAACCACTGGTAGGACAGTTCCAGCCATAGGAGTAACAGGAGTAGTCCAGCACTACCCTGTTAGCAAACCAGCCGAGATTACAATAGGGCCTTTGCATACCAAGCATTCCTTTTTGCTGGCTGCATCGGCACCGACCAATCTCCTGGGAAGAGACTTACTATGTAAAATGGGTTGCGTCATTTATTGTACTCCTGAAGGTGTATTCTTGGACATCCCTGAGAATCACGCTCAGGAAGTACGAGACATGTTAGACTCCCCATCAAAATTAATGTCACATTCCATTATGACAAATAGGAATCCATCCCAAGTAGAAGAGATGACATCTCAGATACCAGAGTCGCTTTGGACAAAAGATGGACAGGACACTGGATTAATGGCAAATGTAGCTCCAGTAGTTGTACAAGTAAAAGATGGTAGGATAGCTCCAAAAATCCCACAGTATCCTCTGAAGCCAGAGGTGGAGTTAGGAGTTTTCCCGGTAATAGAGCGCTTGCTACAACAGGGCATTCTAGTAAGAACGTCCAGCACAGCAAATAGTCCCATCTTCCCTGTTAAAAAGAGTGGGGGGAGGGGTTACAGGCTAGTGCAGGATCTAAGGGGGATTAACAAAATAGTTGAGAGTCAGTTCCCCGTAGTGCCTAATCCAGCTGTCATCCTAATGCAAATTCCTCCCACTGCCAAATTTTTCACTGTTATTGACCTCTGCTCCGCTTTCTTTTCGGTACCTCTGCACCCTGACAGCCAATATTTGTTTGCATTCACATACAGAGGAGTCCAATATACGTGGACTCGGTTACCCCAAGGTTTCATAGATAGTCCAAGTATATTTTCTCAGGCTTTGCATGATTGTTTACAGTCTTTCCAACCGGAAAGTGGATCAGTGTTGATACAGTACGTGGATGATCTACTACTGTGTTCTGATTCATTGGAGGCATCCCTGAAGGATACGAAACAGCTCCTGTTTCATCTTTCAGACACAGGTCACAAGGTCTCCAAAGACAAGTTGCAATTATGCCAAGCTAAGGTAAAATACTTGGGACACTGTCTAACACAAGGACTGAGACACCTGACCGCTGATAGAATCCAAGCCATTAGAGACATGACACTGCCACAAACCCAGCAACAGATCAGGACGTTTTTAGGAATGTGTGGGTATTGCCGTAATTGGATCCCAGGGTTTTCCATATTGGCGCTACCTTTGCAGGAAATGGTCTCTTCAAACAAACCTGATCGGATTTCGCATACAGACGAATCTGAAACAGCATTTGAGAGACTCAAACAGTGCCTAACGCAGGCACCAGCACTAGGTATGCCAGACTATGGGAAACCCTTTGAACTATACGGAACAGAAAGTGCTGGGTGCGCAGCAGGTGTACTAACACAAAAACACGGTGATGCCAGCAGGCCAATTGCATACTACAGCGCTCAGCTAGACACGGTAGCGCGATCCCTCCCCACATGCTTGCGTAGCGTTGCGGCAATAGCATTGCTAGTGACGAAAAGCGAAGATGTCGTGCTAGGCCACAACCTCACAATCCATACACCACATGCGGTATCGGCCTTATTGAATTCTGCCCAAACCAGACATGTCTCATCAGCAAGGTTTACGAGATGGGAATTGGCATTAATGGCCCCAGTAAACATCACCATAAGGAGATGCAGCGCATTAAACCCTGCAACATTTCTCCCAGGTGTGCCTGGACAGGCACAAAGGGTGGGAGGTGAGAGTGATGGGGAAGGAGGATTTAATGCAAAGGAAGATACACATGATTGTATGGAATATTTGACCCAAAATTTTACCGCAAGGCCTGACATCAGTGACAATCCACTAGAAGATGCAGAACTCACGTTCTACACGGACGGTAGTTGTCACAGACAGTCAGACTCGGGAGACTTGTGTACTGGATACGCAGTCGTAGATGACCAAGACACCATAGAAGCGGAACCGCTAGGCCCACCTCACTCAGCCCAGGTTGCTGAACTGGTCGCCCTAACCAGAGCATGTGAATTGGCTAAGGGTAAGTCTGCCAATATCTACACCGATTCTAGATACGCGTTCGGGGTAGTCCATGATTTCGGAGCGCTATGGCGTCTCAGAAATTTCATGACGGCAGCTGGTACACCGATAGCGCATGCAGCTCACATAAAAAGGCTTCTAACAGCGATACAGGAACCCGACAGAGTGGCTGTTATCAAATGTAAAGCACATACATATAGCCAAGACCCAGTATCCCTTGGTAACAGCCGAGCAGACGAAGCTGCAAAGCTTGCAGCTGCTACCCC
Organism: Pseudophryne corroboree; assembly: GCF_028390025.1. Classification (NCBI taxonomy): domain Eukaryota; kingdom Metazoa; phylum Chordata; class Amphibia; order Anura; family Myobatrachidae; genus Pseudophryne; species Pseudophryne corroboree. Next base: position 36,798,013 of record NC_086453.1, read on the forward strand.
CATACGGACAGACACCACACAACTGATGGTATTTAATACCATCAACACACGAAAGTTGTGTGAAATGCAGAATTTGTGTTCCACTCAGGAGAGAGCAGTCTGGAAGGCAAAGGGATATGGCCAAGAGTCCTCAGGGCTCTGGACGGATGGACATGGTAAACCAGTGGCCCCCAGGGCATACCTTCCGTGTCTGGCTGAAGCAGCTCACGGGCTGACTCATCTAGGCAAGGAGGGGATGTGCAAATTGGTAAGAGCATACTGGTGCGCCCCAGGATTCTCCTCTCATGCTAGTAAAAGAGCAATGTCATGCCTTACCTGTCTGAGAAAGAATATTGGAAAAGCAATACCAACAGAACCATCCCATATCCCACCTGCCGGCGGCCCTTTCCAAGTAATACAAATTGACTTCATTCAATTACCCCCATGTAGAAATTTGAAATATGTACTTGTTTGTATAGATGTTTTCTCGAATTGGGTCGAAGCTTTTCCAACAGCTACAAATACCGCTATGTTTACAGCTAAGAAAATTGTGCAGGAATTTGTATGTAGATATGGTATCCCTAGAATCATTGAAAGTGATAGGGGTACCCATTTTACAGGTGATGTCTTTCAAGGAATGTGTAAGTTGATGGGAATTGATAGTAAGCTGCACACTCCGTACCGTCCACAGGCGAGTGCGAAGGTCGAAAGAGTGAACAGCACTATTAAAAATAAATTGAGTAAAGTAATGGCAGAGACAGGATTGACGTGGCCAGAAGCTTTACCCATTGTTTTGTATAGTATCAGAACCACTCCCAGGTCCCCTCTTAATCTGTCTCCTTTTGAAATCTTGTTTGGTCGACAACCGCATGTCATGATTAACCCTCAGGATGATTTGAAATGTAACAATGAAGTAACTGTAAAGTACTTAATTAATATGAGTAAGCAGTTGAGGAATCAAAATGATAATCTGAAGTTGGTGATTCCTGATTTACCAGATAGTAATTGTCATGACATTGAACCTGGGGATTATGTAATGATACGAAATTTTCTACGCTCAGGTTGTCTTATTGATAGATGGGAAGGACCATACCAGGTCTTATTGACTAGCACCACAGCATTGAAGGTTGCTGAGAGAGAGACTTGGGTCCATTCATCCCACTGCAAGAAGGTTGCTGATCCAGAGAAGTCCCGTGATAAGGAACAGACGGTAGAGGTTGTATCACTAGAGTGTCTGTTCCAGGAGGACTGAGGCGGCACCTGAGCCTTGAAGACCGAAAGCAGCTGTCGACTCCCCTCTCCCTTTTATTGTTTTCTCCACTTCCCATCCCCTCTCCTTTAAAATTTCTTTTTCCCCCTTCTCATTCTTCTCTATTTCCTCCTCAAAGATGGACTTGCCCCAAGAGACTGTGATCCGGATTTTGATGTTAACCATGATGTTGACCAGAGCAGTCTGTTCCGGCGAGAGTACCATAGAGGTCGAAAGAGGTTCTGGAATGGGTTCCGATTATGATGATGGAGGTGTAGTTTTCCAAGATCAACCAAGCCAACAAGCAAAGGCGAGTATCAGAAAACGATCCGATAGAAGAAATTGTGATGGATTGTTAGCTGAGGAAAATTGTATCTGTAGGCTCTGTGATAATCTGGTTGAAGATGGATGCATAAAGAAATGTCAATCTAGTTTTAATATCCATATAGACCGGCATCCATTGAGTGACTATCACTCCTTAGTGGGTAACATGTTAAACCAAACAGATTGTTGGGTATGCTCTCAAGTACCTCAGGGTCACAGTAAATCAGGGCTAGTACCATTTCCTTTAACGTTAGGGGAGGTACTTGAGCTAAGTGGTGGGAGACCGGTGGACCGGAGGTTTAACATCTCCAGCCCTCCTAGTTTGAAGCTCCACCAATACCATGTGGATAGGTCCCTCATATGTTTTAACATCTCCAATCCCAGAAAACCGGGAAATTGGGAAGTGTCATGGAGCAACCTTACCATGACCTTTTCACACAGAGCAGATAGAATGCCTACAGATACAGAGCTCGTACGCCACATAGCCAGTAGAGGAAAATCATTCCGGTATCGATATACCTTAGGAAATAGGATTACTAAAGTTGGAGAGGTATCACCAGGATACTGTGCACATATCGTACAAACCGATACGTGCATTAGGCAGATGGAAGAATTAGGGTCAGGAGATTTCACCTGGAAGGTTTGTAACATGGTCATGTCCTTCTCCGTCCCCTATGTTCTCCCCGATGATGCATATTTCATATGTGGGAGAAAGGCGTACAAGTGGCTTGCCCCAAACTCTGAAGGATTGTGTTATATTGGAAAAGTATTGCCTGAAGTAATGACTGTTACACATGACAAAATGAAGGACATACACCGTGGTGCCCAAACTCCTTATACTCACACTCACTACGAGCACCTTGTTAAAAGACAACTGTCAGAAAGGTTAGAGCATCCGGCCTCTGATCTTATCCATGAATCCACCGGGATTCAGGTTCTGGTAGCGTTAGATTTCACTCGCACCGCTCGAGGTGTGATGAATTATAGATACATTTCCGCACTCGCCAATTTGTTAGATAATATCACTGAAATGTATGATGACACGTTTAGATACACTGGAAGGGAACTTCAAGCTTACAAAACAGAACTAGTTCAGCATAGGATGGTTCTTAATTATCTTACAGCAGTAACAGGCGGATATTGTGTTACATTGGCAACACAGTACGGCATAAAGTGTTGCACGTATATCACAAATAGCACCGAGGATCCGATAGAGGTCATAGACCAAAAGATGGACGATATTCTGCAATTAAAGTGGGAATTTCGTCGAAAACACAATCTCACCCTTGCTGCTGTAGGTAATGAGCTGACTGGTTGGGTGTCATGGTTGAACCCGCGAAATTGGTTCTCCGGTTTAGGAGACTGGGCTCAAGGAGTCATAATGGATGTTGGAAAGTTTCTCCTATGTATTTTGGGTGTCGTTATATCGTTTGGATTGATATTTAGATGCGGGCAGGCTTTAATAAGGTGCAAACAAAGTACAAAAGTGATGAGCTTGAGGAGTGAGGAAACTGTAATTAACCTGGATTTGATTTATGACCCAATGCTAGAAACCATGACGTAATGATGTAATGAGTATACGGTCCGTCTTTCACCCATTTCTATGTTTTCCTCCGAGGTACAAAGACCCACGTAGACGAAGGATTTGATGAGCCAAGGGGCCGACAACGGAAAGATGGAAAGAAGAAGAGCAGACGACCTGATAAACAAGATTTTGATGGACAATGCCATGGGTACCCCAGTTTCCCTAGGAACTTTAAAATCACGCTAGCCCAACATTTTTTGTAAATCCATGGACGTTGTATGCTTTACTCACGATTTATGAGCAAAAGCACAAAGAAGAAGACTCCAATCAACCGACACCAATCAAGACCCCAATCGACGAACGTACATTAACCTGACATAGAATATCATTGTATTTTTCGTAAGTGTTCTTTATCTTCATCTCTGCAACCCTCAGGTAATAACACACATAGTCGATAGGGAATACAGGCACAGATAGCAGCAACCACATACCCCCCCCAATTCATGTATCATCAACTAAAATGTGCATCCCCATTGTGTTACAACCACAGCCGAAATGAGCTCGGTAGAGTTTGACAGCCCATCCACAGACCTGTACCACAGGATAAGAAGGAATTCAAATGTATACTTCGCAATACCTCGAAGCTTGATTTACCACACGTACGGCACGATGATACATGACCCTCCAAACATGGACTCATACACACATGCTCCTGCTTTCTCACTAGGTCATACCCTCTTCACACCTTCTCCTCTCTCCTCCCCTACCCAACCATGGAAATCAATTAACCCCTGACTTACATTTTTCTCCTTAAATATTTTGTGGCAGTTATTATTGACTGCCAAAGGGTGGACTGTCAAAGTCAGAAAAATGTCTCAATGCACGTTGCCATATTTGCACCGCACACTGGTCCGTGCTGCGCATGCGTACGCTCTCCCGTGGAAGCGCATACCCGCAATAGCGTGCACTCGCACGCGCAGTATGCGCATTTACGGTAGAGTTTATGTGATCGTAGCGTGCGACTCATTAGTTACAAATGTTCACAATTAATGTAGTTTATAGATCATGATCCCTTTGATAGTTTCTGTAAGTTTGGTTAAAGTATAATGTCCCAGAGCTGAGGAATCCCTCTTTGCATCGTACGAAGGGTTTAACAGGAATCATACAGCAGTGTTTGGTACCCATCGGAAGAGTATTTGATTAGCAATATTCCGGTGTTGGTTTGGAGCGTATTAATCGCTCTTGCGAATAGTTATGGACATAAGAAGTTTATGTCCATTTCTATGATTTGCACATACTCAGGTATGCGGCGGGAAACCCAGTTTCCCACCCACCTGAGCTGTTGGAAATCGTCACAGCCCACCTGTATGAATCACCCTATGACCTTTTGTTATGATGCAGGGCCGAATTCCTTCGGCCAATGGACAATGGGATTGTAGGACCAGGAGATTGCATTGTGTGTGGAGCATAAATAGGCAGGCCGACCGCATCCAGCTCACTCTCTCATCAACGGTTATCTGCTGATAATCGGGAGCTGGATATCGAGGCGCTGGCGATCATACCCTTTGTGCGTAAGTTCTCTCCATAATCATTGTCTTTCTGCGAGCCAATCTCTCTCTCTCTCTCTCTCTCTCTCTCTCTCTCTCTCTCTCTCTCTCTCCTCTTTTTCTCTTAAATACCTTATAGTATTATAGTATTGTATCGTATTGCATTTAGGTCAGTGTAGTATTGTCTTTTTGTATTTATTGTTTAGTTCTGTGGTTAGGAAGTCTCTGTTATATTGTAGTGTATCATATGTACTGTTATCCCCTTTTACAAGTATTCTAGATATAATACAGTTAATTAGGCCTTGGAAACCTAAACCAGTATCTGTGTATTTACTATAGTGTTAAGTGTTCACTTGAGCGTCGGTGACGCTCAAATAGCTTCGTAGATAGTCAGGTTACACAAGGTTGCATTTACACCCTGTATTCACATTAAGGTATTCTGTGTGTTTCGTCGGTATAAGGTTTAACATAAAGGTATAGTGTTGTGAGCGTCTGCACCGCTGGTGACCTCCTCGTGGTCTCTAGCGTATGCTACGTTACAGCGAATCTTTCCCCTAGACATAACCAATAACGTGTCCTGTGATCACTGGGCCGTGAGCGAACGTGACGCTTGAGCGTCTCGCCTACGGCTGAGCGATCGTTACGCAAATAGCGTATCATTACGGTATTTCTTAAGTAAACAGCGTACAGTGTTCTTAGCTTCATAAGGGTTGTTTATATGACAAAGGAATTTAGCATTGTCAAAATATACAGAGCAGCTGATTGGTTGCCATGAGCATCTTCTCCACTGGCTCACCTCTCCACTTTTATCACTGTTTAGTACATGTCCCCCTTAATCTTGGGGACCCAAAGCAGATCAGTTTGTGGCTCAGAGCAGAAGTCTTTCTCATTAAAAGACCATGGGGGTATATTTACAAAGATTCGTGTTTTTGCCGTTTTGAAGGGTGTTTGATCTCGAATGGTATCGGGTGCATTTTACTGCAACTTTTTGAATCCTGATACGGTCATTCACTAAGCTGCCGACTTTTCCAAATTCGTATATTCTGATGTCGATGTGATTCGGAATGTCAGGCAGTGTTTTACGGGAGTGATGAGTAAAACACTGCCTGACAAAACACAAGGAATCCCGGCCGGATCAGTGAGATCCATGCAGGGCTTCATTGTGTACCTTAAAAAGGTGTTTCAATTGTTTTAAAATCTGAAAAAAATTGTGTGGGGTCCCCCCTCCTAAGCATAACCAGCCTCGGGTTCTTTGAGCCGGTCCTGGTTGAAAAAATATGGGGGGGAAAATGACAGGTGTTCCCCCATATTTGATCAACCAGCACCGGGCTCTGCGCCTGGTCCTGGTGCCAAAAATACGGGGACAAAAAGCGTAGGGGTCCCCCGTATTTTTGGAACCAGCACCAGGCTCCAATAGTCAGAGAGATAATGCCACAGCCGGGGGGACACTTTTATCTTGGTCCCTGCGGCCCTGGCATTAAATCACTAACTAGTCACCCCTGGCCGGGGTACCCTGGAGGAGTGGGAACCCCTTAAATCAAGGGGTCCCCCCCTCCAGCCACCCAAGGGCCAGGGGTGAAGCCCGAGTATATGTGAGTATATTATGTGAGTATAATTTTTTTCTCAGGTACCCCGTGGAGTCTACATGGAGAAGTGGACCGAGCCTCGTGTGAACATAGGTAAGTATGTATGTTTGGAGGTGTGCATGTATGTAATAAAGTTTTACTGTCACGGTGTATGTGTCCTGTTTTTTGTTGGGTATTTTTTTTTTATTAGTACTACAGGTACCAGCGAACCCGTTTTCCCCCCGCATGCTGGTACTTGTGGTTCTCCAAGTACCAGCTTGCGGGGGAGGCTTGCTTGGACTTGTAGTACTGCTACAAAAAACAATATTCTATTTTTTTCACAAGGCTATCAGCCCCCCATCCGCCGCCCTTGGATGGGGGGGACAGCCTCGGGCTTCACCCCTGGCCCTTGGGTGGCTGGGGGGGGACCCCTTGATTTAAGGGGTTCCCACTCCTCCAGGGTACCCCGGCCAGGGGTGACTAGTTAGTGATTTAATGCCAGGGCCGCAGGGACCAAGACAAGAGTGTTCCCCGGCTGTGGCATTATCTCTCTGACTAGTGGAGCCCGGTGCTGGTTCCAAAAATACGGGGGACCCCTACGCTTTTTGTCCCCCGTATTTTTGGCACCAGGATCAGGCGCAGAGCCTGGTGCTGGTTGATCAAATATGGGGGAACCCCTGTCATTTTCCCCCCCATATTTTTTCAACCAGGACCGGCTCAAAGAGCCCGAGGCTGGTTATGCTTAGGACGGGGGACCCCACGCAATTTTGCCCCCCAGTTTTTACAGTAAACAGACCCTTTCCCATAGATAACCATGCACAGATCTCACTGATCCGTGAATGGTTATCCAAACTCGACTGGAAAAAGCAGGTCTATTTTTTTGCTGCTTTTTTTAACGATTCGCAAAAAAATACGCCCGCACTTGAGCATTCAGAGACTAACACCCAAATACAAATGAATAGTGAATACCCGTGTTGTATGAAATAACAGGCGCGTTTGACCGATGGTCTATTCATTCGTATTTCTGAACTTTCCCAATCAAACCATTACGAATAGTCCATAAAATGCCGAGATTTGTGCTTCGTGAATTCCCGTGTTGGGATTTAGAAAAAAAAACACAAATCGGACAAACTCGGATTTTTAGTAAATATTGGCCCATGACTGTATCTCTATTTGGGGCATATTTATTAAAGTAATTTTGCTCAAAATCCCCTAAAAATGGATGTTCTCTGGGGATACCCCCAAAATGTAAGCATCCCCAGGATGTATGATGGGGGTTCAGCAGCACCTGTGACAGATATCTGCTGCGGATCCACCATTTACGATTGCGATAGCAGCTCCCTTAAGTTTATATGTGGGATACTAAACTATGAGATTTCCCAGGTTTTGCCCCTGTAGCTAATGGTATTGTAGCCTATAGGCTACTGATCGCACATTTTACTGACATAGTGAACCCCATGAACTCTCCCTGGTAATGTCCGCTTGCACATGCGTGGTCTGCCAGTGGCAAACGCAGGATTTCTCGAGGGGGGTTTCCAAATGCAATCCACAATCTCCCACTCTGCGGCACATGGAATACAGGATTAATATATAACACTATAGATGGTCTATAGCACAGGTCCTCAAACTCAGTCCTCAGGACCCCACTCAGTGCATGTTTTACAGGTCTCCTAACAGAATCGCACGTGAAATAATTAGCTCCGCCTGTGGACCTTTTCAAATGTGTCAGTGAGTAATTAATTCACCTGTGCACTTGCTGGGTTACCTGCAAACATGCACTGTGTGATTAAACATTCTATAATTAATAAATAAATAAATAAATAAATACGCAAACATAATATAACCAGTACTGTACTTTCTAAGCACACATTCTCCCACCTCATGGTAAGGCTCCTGTCTCTTCTTCCTGGTAGCTAGTGTAATACCCTGAAGCTATTGCACCATGGAGATCCCCTTGTGATTATTTTTTTTTGTTTACATTGTGGAACTACAAGTCCCAGAGTAGATTGTGGGCTGAACTTTATGTGACCCTGTCAGCTTGGGACAGGGATTTTGCCGCCAATTCTCTGGTCCTGTCACTTCTTACCCAGCAACATAAAAAGTCTGGGAAACATGTCCCCAGCTGATTGGGTCCCCTGGGTTGTAGGGCAGAGTGACCAGGAGGTAGTCTGTTGCTGGGGCCCCGGGAGCCATTCATCATAGAGGAGAGGGGAGGTGGAGGAGCACCAGGACCCTTAAAAGAAGCCTCACAGCACAGGAGAAAGAGACCTGGAGGAATGGGAATATGTACCTGGGGAAGTGGAGCCATGTAGTGTCCAGAGCCTGAAGACTGGAGTATGCAGCGCTGGGAGGATCGCTGCCAGAGGAGCCCTGGAGGAATGGGAAGATTACCTGGGGAAGGTGTCGCCATGTAGCCCCAGGAGCCGCCTGCCAGTGTGTGAGGACCGTCTGCGCAGAGAAGAAGCCGAGGGGAGAACCAGCGACCGGAGCACCAGTGCCAGAAGAATGCCGGAGACCCTGCCTGAGGAGAAGAGCTGGCCGCGTCAGTGCCAGCGGGGATGGAGTGCGGAGAAGAGCCGCCGCTGCTGAGAGACTGGAGCGCTGGGCCGGAGGAACCGCAGCCCGTCCAGCAGAGCAGTGATGACATCCGTCCCCTGGATTCCAAGGAGCGGCAGATGAGAAGCGCGCAGGCACCGCGAAGGACGACCCCGGGAAGAAGACCCCAGCGAGGACCCCTGGCGGCTGGAGTACGGCGAGGACCCGAGAAGACCCCAGCGTAGAGATGACGGCGCGGACCGGAGTCTGCTGCACAAGAGGAGTGAAGACCCGGAGACGGCGCGGCGGCAGCTGAAGAGGAGTAGACCGGACCGGAGACTGAGGAGGGAGACTCCAGACAGCCACGCTGAAGATGCGGAGGATCGGAGGTGGCAGAAGCGCCGCAGCGATGGGTGAGAACTTGCAAACAACCCTTCCGCTGCCAGAAACTCTGCCCCTGTTGTGCCCTCCACTGCAAAAACTCTGCTAATAGGGGACATAGTATTTAAAAAAGGGTGTAGACACCCCTAAGATCCCCTGTGTCCGATATTTAACCCCTTCCGCTGCATAAACTCTGCAATTGGGAACATCTTATGTAATAAAAGGGGTGTGCTCCCCTCATCACAGTACCCCCGCAAGTTTAGATAATTAGGAGTTGCGCTCCCCTCATTTGTATGTGCCCGGCTTAACCCCTTCTGCTGCAAAGACTCTGTAATCTGGGGGCAATATATTGTATTCCAGGGGAAGAGGCTCCCCACTAGTGCTGTGCCCCGCATATTTGTTTTGGAATGTTGTAAAAGGGGGTAGACTGCCCTTATATATTTGTGAATGTATTTATCTGCTATTAAGGAATGCTGGTACTGATAGTTCTTTTTATGCAAGCTCCGCCCAGCAGTGTGAAAGCTAATGTTAATGCATTTATCTGCTATTAAGGAATGCTGGTACTGATAGTTCTTTTATTGCAAGCTCCGCCCAGCAGTGTGAAAGCTAATGTTAATGCATTTATCTGCTATTAAGGAATGCTGGTACTGATAGTTCTTTTTATGCAAGCTCCGCCCAGCAGTATGAAAGCTAATGTTAATGCATTTGTCTGCTATTAAGGAATGCTGGTACTGATAGTTCTTTTTTATGCAAGCTCCGCCCAGCAGTGTGAAAGCTAATGTTAATGCATTTATCTGCTATTAAGGAATGCTGGTACTGATAGTTCTTTTATTGCAAGTTCCGCCCAGCAGTGTGAAAGCTAATGTTAATGCATTTATCTGCTATTAAGGAATGCTGGTACTGATAGTTCTTTTTATGCAAGCTCCGCCCAGCAGTGTGAAAGCTAATGTTAATGCATTTATCTGCTATTAAGGAATGCTGGTACTGATAGTTCTTTTTTATGCAAGCTCCGCCCAGCAGTGTGAAAGCTAATGTTAATGCATTTATCCGCTACTAAGGAACGCTGGTTACCTGAGACTGTTGTTTACAAGCCATAACCAGCCTGCTTTAATTGTGCACAAGTTACCTGCTTACCTGCTACTTGTATTGATAACGCTGGTTACCTGAGACTGTCGTTTAATAGCCATAACCAGCCTGCTTTAATCGTGCACAAGTTCCTGCTTACCTGCTACCTGTATTGCTGACGCTGGTTACCTGAGACTGTCGTTTAATAGCCATAACCAGCCTGCTTTAATCGTGCACAAGTTCCTGCTTACCTGCTACTTGTATTGCTAACGCTGGTTACCTGAGATTGTCGTTTAATAGCCATAACCAGCCTGCTTTAATCGTGCACAAGTTCCTGCTTACCTGCTACTTGTATTGCTGACGCTGGTTACCTGAGACTGTCGTTTAATAGCCATAACCAGCCTGCTTTAATCGTGCACAAGTTCCTGCTTACCTGCTACCTGTATTGCTGACGCTGGTTACCTGAGACTGTTGTTTAATAGCCATAACCAGCCTGCTTTAATTGTGCACAAGTTACCTGCTGACCTGCTACTTGTATTGCTAACGCTGGTTACCTGAGACTGTCGTTTAATAGCCATAACCAGCCGGCTTTAATCGTGCACAAGTTCCTGCTTACCTGCTACCTGTATTGCTGACGCTGGTTACCTGAGACTGTTGTTTAGTAGCCATAACCAGCCTGCTTTAATTGTGCACAAGTTCCTGCTTACCTGCTATCTGTATTGCTAACGCTGGTTTCCTGAGACTGTCGTTTAATAGCCATAACCAGCCTGCTTTAATCGTGCACAAGTTCCTGCTTACCTGCTACTTGTATTAATAGAGATGAGCGCCTGAAATTTTTCGGGTTTTGTGTTTTGGTTTTGGGTTCGGTTCCGCGGCCGTGTTTTGGGTTCGAACGCGTTTTGGCAAAACCTCACCGAATTTTTTTTGTCGGATTCGGGTGTGTTTTGGATTCGGGTGTTTTTTTCCAAAAACACTAAAAAACAGCTTAAATCATAGAATTTGGGGGTCATTTTGATCCCAAAGTATTATTAACCTCAAAAACCATAATTTACACTCATTTTCAGTCTATTCTGAATACCTCACACCTCACAATATTATTTTTAGTCCTAAAATTTGCACCGAGGTCGCTGTGTGAGTAAGATAAGCGACCCTAGTGGCCGACACAAACACCGGGCCCATCTAGGAGTGGCACTGCAGTGTCACGCAGGATGTCCCTTCCAAAAAACCCTCCCCAAACAGCACATGACGCAAAGAAAAAAAGAGGCGCAATGAGGTAGCTGTGTGAGTAAGATTAGCGACCCTAGTGGCCGACACAAACACCGGGCCCATCTAGGAGTGGCACTGCAGTGTCACGCAGGATGGCCCTTCCAAAAAACCCTCCCCAAACAGCACATGACGCAAAGAAAAAAAGAGGCGCAATGAGGTAGCTGTGTGAGTAAGATTAGCGACCCTAGTGGCCGACACAAACACCGGGCCCATCTAGGAGTGGCACTGCAGTGTCACGCAGGATGTCCCTTCCAAAAAACCCTCCCCAAACAGCACATGACGCAAAGAAAAAAAGAGGCGCAATGAGGTAGCTGACTGTGTGAGTAAGATTAGCGACCCTAGTGGCCGACACAAACACCGGGCCCATCTAGGAGTGGCACTGCAGTGTCACGCAGGATGTCCCTTCCAAAAAACCCTCCCCAAACAGCACATGACGCAAAGAAAAAAAGAGGCGCAATGAGGTAGCTGTGTGAGTAAGATTAGCGACCCTAGTGGCCGACACAAACACCGGGCCCATCTAGGAGTGGCACTGCAGTGTCACGCAGGATGGCCCTTCCAAAAAACCCTCCCCAAACAGCACATGACGCAAAGAAAAAAAGAGGCGCAATGAGGTAGCTGTGTGAGTAAGATTAGCGACCCTAGTGGCCGACACAAACACCGGGCACATCTAGGAGTGGCACTGCAGTGTCACGCAGGATGTCCCTTCCAAAAAACCCTCCCCAAACAGCACATGACGCAAAGAAAAAAAGAGGCGCAATGAGGTAGCTGACTGTGTGAGTAAGATTAGCGACCCTAGTGGCCGACACAAACACCGGGCCCATCTAGGAGTGGCACTGCAGTGTCACGCAGGATGTCCCTTCCAAAAAACCCTCCCCAAACAGCACATGACGCAAAGAAAAAAAGAGGCGCAATGAGGTAGCTGACTGTGTGAGTAAGATTAGCGACCCTAGTGGCCGACACAAACACCGGGCCCATCTAGGAGTGGCACTGCAGTGTCACGCAGGATGTCCCTTCCAAAAAACCCTCCCCAAACAGCACATGACGCAAAGAAAAAAAGAGGCGCAATGAGGTAGCTGACTGTGTGAGTAAGATTAGCGACCCTAGTGGCCGACACAAACACCGGGCCCATCTAGGAGTGGCACTGCAGTGTCACGCAGGATGTCCCTTCCAAAAAACCCTCCCCAATCAGCACATGATGCAAAGAAAAAGAAAAGAAAAAAGAGGTGCAAGATGGAATTGTCCTTGGGCCCTCCCACCCACCCTTATGTTGTATAAACAAAACAGGACATGCACACTTTAACCAACCCATCATTTCAGTGACAGGGTCTGCCACACGACTGTGACTGATATGACGGGTTGGTTTGGACCCCCCCCAAAAAAGAAGCAATTAATCTCTCCTTGCACAAACTGGCTCTACAGAGGCAAGATGTCCACCTCATCTTCACCCTCCGATATATCACCGTGTACATCCCCCTCCTCACAGATTATCAATTCGTCCCCACTGGAATCCACCATCTCAGCTCCCTGTGTACTTTGTGGAGGCAATTGCTGCTGGTCAATGTCTCCGCGGAGGAATTGATTATAATTCATTTTAATGAACATCATCTTCTCCACATTTTCTGGATGTAACCTCGTACGCCGATTGCTGACAAGGTGAGCGGCGGCACTAAACACTCTTTCGGAGTACACACTTGTGGGAGGGCAACTTAGGTAGAATAAAGCCAGTTTGTGCAAGGGCCTCCAAATTGCCTCTTTTTCCTGCCAGTATAAGTACGGACTGTGTGACGTGCCTACTTGGATGCGGTCACTCATATAATCCTCCACCATTCTATCAATGTTGAGAGAATCATATGCAGTGACAGTAGACGACATGTCCGTAATCGTTGTCAGGTCCTTCAGTCCGGACCAGATGTCAGCATCAGCAGTCGCTCCAGACTGCCCTGCATCACCGCCAGCGGGTGGGCTCGGAATTCTGAGCCTTTTCCTCGCACCCCCAGTTGCGGGAGAATGTGAAGGAGGAGATGTTGACAGGTCGCGTTCTGCTTGACTTGACAATTTTGTCACCAGCAGGTCTTTCAACCCCAGCAGACCTGTGTCTGCCGGAAAGAGAGATCCAAGGTAGGCTTTAAATCTAGGATCGAGCACGGTGGCCAAAATGTAGTGCTCTGATTTCAACAGATTGACCACCCGTGAATCCTTGTTAAGCGAATTAAGGGCTGCATCCACAAGTCCCACATGCCTAGCGGAATCGCTCCGTGTTAGCTCCTCCTTCAATGCCTCCAGCTTCTTCTGCAAAAGCCTGATGAGGGGAATGACCTGACTCAGGCTGGCAGTGTCTGAACTGACTTCACGTGTGGCAAGTTCAAAGGGCATCAGAACCTTGCACAACGTTGAAATCATTCTCCACTGCACTTGAGACAGGTGCATTCCACCTACTATATCGTGCTCAATTGTATAGGCTTGAATGGCCTTTTGCTGCTCCTCCAACCTCTGAAGCATATAGAGGGTTGAATTCCACCTCGTTACCACTTCTTGCTTCAGATGATGGCAGGGCAGGTTCAGTAGTTTTTGGTGGTGCTCCAGTTTTCTGTACGTGGTGCCTGTACGCCGAAAGTGTCCCGCAATTCTTCTGGCCACCGACAGCATCTCTTGCACGCCCCTGTCGTTTTTTAAAAAATTCTGCACCACCAAATTCAAGGTATGTGCAAAACATGGGACGTGCTGGAATTGGCCCAGATTTAATGCACACACAATATTGCTGGCGTTGTCCGATGCCACAAATCCACAGGAGAGTCCAATTGGGGTAAGCCATTCCGCGATGATCTTCCTCAGTTGCCGTAAGAGGTTTTCAGCTGTGTGCGTATTCTGGAAAGCGGTGATACAAAGCGTAGCCTGCCTAGGAAAGAGTTGGCGTTTGCGAGATGCTGCTACTGGTGCCGCCGCTGCTGTTCTTGCGGCGGGAGTCCATACATCTACCCAGTGGGCTGTCACAGTCATATAGTCCTGACCCTGCCCTGCTCCACTTGTCCACATGTCCGTGGTTCAGTGGACATTGGGTACAGCTGCATTTTTTAGGACACTGGTGACTCTTTTTCTGAGGTCTGTGTACATTTTCGGTATCGCCTGCCTAGAGAAATGGAACCTAGATGGTATTTGGTACAGGGGACACAGTACCTCCAACAAGTCTCTAGTTGGCTCTGCAGTAATGATGGATACCGGAACCACGTTTCTCACCACCCAGGATGCCAAGGCCTCAGTTATCCGCTTTGCAGTAGGATGACTGCTGTGATATTTCATCTTCCTCGCAAAGGACTGTTGAACAGTCAATTGCTTACTGGAAGTAGTACAAGTGGGCTTACGACTTCCCCTCTGGGATGACCATCGACTCCCAGCGGCAACAACAGCAGCGCCAGCAGCAGTAGGCGTTACACGCAAGGATGCATCGGAGGAATCCCAGGCAGGAGAGGACTCGTCAGAATTGCCAGTGACATGGCCTGCAGGACTATTGGCATTCCTGGGGAAGGAGGAAATTGACACTGAGGGAGTTGGTGGGGTGGTTTGCGTGAGCTTGGTTACAAGAGGAAGGGATTTACTGGTCAGTGGACTGCTTCCGCTGTCACCCAAAGTTTTTGAACTTGTCACTGACTTATTATGAATGCGCTGCAGGTGACGTATAAGGGAGGATGTTCCGAGGTGGTTAACGTCCTTACCCCTACTTATTACAGCTTGACAAAGGGAACACACGGCTTGACACCTGTTGTCCGCATTTCTGGTGAAATACCTCCACACCGAAGAGCTGATTTTTTTGGTATTTTCACCTGGCATGTCAACGGCCATATTCCTCCCACGGACAACAGGTGTCTCCCCGGGTGCCTGACTTAAACAAACCACCTCACCATCAGAATCCTCCTGGTCAATTTCCTCCCCAACGCCAGCAACACCCATATCCTCCTCATCCTGGTGTACTTCAACACTGACATCTTCAATCTGACTATCAGGAACTGGACTGCGGGTGCTCCTTCCAGCACTTGCAGGGGGCGTGCAAATGGTGGAAGGCGCATGCTCTTCACGTCCAGTGTTGGGAAGGTCAGGCATCGCAACCGACACAATTGGACTCTCCTTGTGGATTTGGGATTTCAAAGAACGCACAGTTCTTTGCGGTGCTTTGCCTTTTGCCAGCTTGAGTCTTTTCAGTTTTCTAGCGAGAGGCTGAGTGCTTCCATCCTCATGTGAAGCTGAACCACTAGCCATGAACATAGGCCAGGGCCTCAGCCGTTCCTTGCCACTCCGTGTGGTAAATGGCATATTGGCAAGTTTACGCTTCTCCTCCGACAATTTTATTTTAGGTTTTGGAGTCCTTTTTTTTTACTGATATTTGGTGTTTTGGTTTTGACATGCTCTGTACTATGCCATTGGGCATCGGCCTTGGCAGACGACGTTGCTGGCATTTCATCGTCTCGGCCATGACTAGTGGCAGCAGCTTCAGCACGAGGTGGAAGTGGATCTTGATCTTTCCCTAATTTTGGAACCTCAACATTTTTGTTCTCCATATTTTAATAGGCACAACTAAAAGGCACCTCAGGTAAACAATGGAGATGGATGGATTGGATACTAGTATACAATTATGGACGGGCTGCCGAGTGCCGACACAGAGGTAGCCACAGCCGTGAACTACCGCACTGTACTGTGTCTGCTGCTAATATAGACTGGTTGATAAAGAGATAGTATACTCGTAACTAGTATGTATGTATAAAGAAAGAAAAAAAAACCACGGTTAGGTGGTATATACAATTATGGACGGGCTGCCGAGTGCCGACACAGAGGTAGCCACAGCCGTGAACTACCGCACTGTACTGTGTCTGCTGCTAATATATAGACTGGTTGATAAAGAGATAGTATACTCGTAACTAGTATGTATGTATAAAGAAAGAAAAAAAAACCACGGTTAGGTGGTATATACAATTATGGACGGGCTGCCGAGTGCCGACACAGAGGTAGCCACAGCCGTGAACTACCGCACTGTACTGTGTCTGCTGCTAATATATAGACTGGTTGATAAAGAGATAGTATACTCGTAACTAGTATGTATGTATAAAGAAAGAAAAAAAAAACCACGGTTAGGTGGTATATACAATTATGGACGGGCTGCCGAGTGCCGACACAGAGGTAGCCACAGCCGTGAACTACCGCACTGTACTGTGTCTGCTGCTAATATATAGACTGGTTGATAAAGAGATAGTATACTCGTAACTAGTATGTATGTATAAAGAAAGAAAAAAAAAACACGGTTAGGTGGTATATACAATTATGGACGGGCTGCCGAGTGCCGACACAGAGGTAGCCACAGCCGTGAACTACCGCACTGTACTGTGTCTGCTACTAATATATAGACTGGTTGATAAAGAGATAGTATACTCGTAACTAGTATGTATGTATAAAGAAAGAAAAAAAAACCACGGTTAGGTCACTGGTATATACAATTATGGACGGGCTGCCGAGTGCCGACACAGAGGTAGCCACAGCCGTGAACTACCGCACTGTACTGTGTCTGCTGCTAATATAGACTGGTTGATAAAGAGATAGTATACTACTAATATTATATACTGGTGGTCAGGTCACTGGTCACTAGTTACACTGGCAGTGGCACTCCTGCAGCAAAAGTGTGCACTGTTTAATTTTAATATAATATTATGTACTCCTGGCTCCTGCTATAACCTATAACTGGCACTGCAGTAGTGCTCCCCAGTCTCCCCCACAATTATAAGCTGTGTGAGCTGAGCAGTCAGACAGATATATAATATATATAGATGATGCAGCACACTGGCCTGAGCCTGAGCAGTGCACACAGATATGGTATGTGACTGACTGAGTCACTGTGTGTATCGCTTTTTTCAGGCAGAGAACGGATATATTAAATAAACTGCACTGTGTGTCTGGTGGTCACTCACTATATAATATATTATGTACTCCTGGCTCCTGCTATAACCTATAACTGGCACTGCAGTAGTGCTCCCCAGTCTCCCCCACAATTATAAGCTGTGTGAGCTGAGCAGTCAGACAGATATATATAATATTATATATATAGATAATAGATGATGCAGCACACTGGCCTGAGCAGTGCACACAGATATGGTATGTGACTGAGTCACTGTGTGCTGTGTATCGCTTTTTTCAGGCAGAGAACGGATTATATTATGTACTCCTGGCTCCTGCTATAACCTATAACTGGCACTGCAGTAGTGCTCCCCAGTCTCCCCCACAATTATAAGCTGTGTGAGCTGAGCAGTCAGACAGATATATATAATATTATATATAGATAATAGATGATGCAGCACACTGGCCTGAGCCTGAGCAGTGCACACAGATATGGTATGTGACTGAGTCACTGTGTGCTGTGTATCGCTTTTTTCAGGCAGAGAACGGATTATAAATAAAAGTGGTGGTCACTGGTCACTATCAGCAAAACTCTGCACTGTACACTACTGAGTACTCCTAATGCTCCCCAAAATTAGTAAATCAAGTGTCTCTCTAATCTATTCTAATTCTAAACGGAGAGGACGCCAGCCACGTCCTCTCCCTATCAATCTCAATGCACGTGTGAAAATGGCGGCGACGCGCGGCTCCTTATATAGAATCCGAGTCTCGCGATAGAATCCGAGCCTCGCGAGAATCCGACAGCGTCATGATGACGTTCGGGCGCGCTCGGGTTAACCGAGCAAGGCGGGAAGATCCGAGTCGCTCGGACCCGTGAAAAAAAACATGAAGTTCTGGTGGGTTCGGATTCAGAGAAACCGAACCCGCTCATCTCTAATTACTAACGCTGGTTACCTGAGACTGTCGTTTAATAGCCATAACCAGCCTGCTTTAATCGTGCACAAGTTCCTGCTTACCTGCTACCTGTATTGCTGACGCTGGTTACCTGAGACTGTTGTTTAGTAGCCATAACCAGCCTGCTTTAATTGTGCACAAGTTACCTGCTTACCTGCTACTTGTATTGCTAACGCTGGTTACCTGAGACTGTCGTTTAATAGCCATAACCAGCCTGCTTTAATCGTGCACAAGTTCCTGCTTACCTGCTACCTGTATTGCTGACGCTGGTTACCTGAGACTGTTGTTTAGTAGCCATAACCAGCCTGCTTTAATTGTGCACAAGTTACCTGCTGACCTGCTACTTGTATTGCTAACGCTGGTTACCTGAGACTGTCGTTTAATAGCCATAACCAGCCTGCTTTAATCGTGCACAAGTTCCTGCTTACCTGCTACCTGTATTGCTGACGCTGGTTACCTGAGACTGTTGTTTAGTAGCCATAACCAGCCTGCTTTAATTGTGCACAAGTTACCTGCTTACCTGCTACTTGTATTGCTAACGCTGGTTACCTGAGACTGTCGTTTAATAGCCATAACCAGCCTGCTTTAATCGTGCACAAGTTCCTGCTTACCTGCTACCTGTATTGCTGACGCTGGTTACCTGAGACTATTATTTAGAAGCCATAACCAGCCTGCTTCTATTGTGCACCAGTTACTTGCTTACCTGCTACCTGTATTGCTAACGCTGGTTACTTGAGACTGTTATTTAGAAGCCATAACCAGCCTGCTTCAATTGTGCGCCAGTTTCCTGTTTACCTGCCACTTGTAAATTTTGTTTGGATAATAAAATGGAGTTGGATACTATATTATGTTTGTGTTGTCATTGTGTCTGAGAGGTAAAGCAGGTCTGCCGCTCTGATCACCCGAACCTGACTCACACTAGCACCCCACAATTTAGTTCAAGTTTTCGGCACCGTAAATGTCATGTGTTTGTTTGTGGGTGGACATTACATAAGTTTTGGCGTCACGAACAGGATCAGAGAATCGCAGGCGGGCCTGTGCTCCAGACACAATGACTTGTTTGCCAACAGAGCTGTACCCAGTTCAAGGCTTATGTTAACCGATGTATAGTGTTAAGGTGTATACGTGAGGACACGTATAATTTTAGGGGGGAAGAATGTAATACCCTGAAGCTATTGCACCATGGAGATCCCCTTGTGATTTTTTTTTTGTTTACATTGTGGAACTACAAGTCCCAGAGTAGATTGTGGGCTGAACTTTATGTGACCCTGTCAGCTTGGGACAGGGATTTTGCCGCCAATTCTCTGGTCCTGTCACTTCTTACCCAGCAACATAAAAAGTCTGGGAAACATGTCCCCAGCTGATTGGGTCCCCTGGGTTGTAGGGCAGAGTGACCAGGAGGTAGTCTGTTGCTGGGGCCCCGGGAGCCAGTCATCATAGAGGAGAGGGGAGGTGGAGGAGCACCAGGACCCTTAAAAGAAGCCTCACAGCACAGGAGAAAGAGACCTGGAGGAATGGGAATATGTACCTGGGGAAGTGGAGCCATGTAGTGTCCAGAGCCTGAAGACTGGAGTATGCAGCGCTGGGAGGATAGCTGCCAGAGGAGCCCTGGAGGAATGGGAAGATTACCTGGGGAAGGTGTCGCCATGTAGCCCCAGGAGCCGCCTGCCAGTGTGTGAGGACCGTCTGCGCAGAGAAGAAGCCGAGGGGAGAACCAGCGACCGGAGCACCAGTGCCAGAAGAATGCCGGAGACCCTGCCTGAGGAGAAGAGCTGGCCGCGTCAGTGCCAGCGGGGATGGAGTGCGGAGAAGAGCCGCCGCTGCTGAGAGACTGGAGCGCTGGGCCGGAGAAACCGCAGCCCGTCCAGCAGAGCAGTGATGACATCCGTCCCCTGGATTCCAAGGAGCGGCAGATGAGAAGCGCGCAGGCACCGCGAAGGACGACCCCGGGAAGAAGACCCCAGCGAGGACCCCTGGCGGCTGGAGTACGGCGAGGACCCGAGAAGACCCCAGCGTAGAGATGACGGCGCGGACCGGAGTCTGCTGCACAAGAGGAGTGAAGACCCGGAGACGGCGCGGCGGCAGCTGAAGAGGAGTAGACCGGACCGGAGACTGAGGAGGGAGACTCCAGACAGCCACGCTGAAGATGCGGAGGATCGGAGGTGGCAGAAGCGCCGCAGCGATGGGTGAGAACTTGCAAACAACCCTTCCGCTGCCAGAAACTCTTCCCCTGTTGTGCCCTCCGCTGCAAAAACTCTGCTAATAGGGGACATAGTATTTAAAAAAGGGTGTAGACACCCCTAAGATCCCCTGTGTCCGATATTTAACCCCTTCCGCTGCATAAACTCTGCAATTGGGAACATCTTATGTAATAAAAGGGGTGTGCTGCCCTCATCACAGTACCCCCGCAAGTTTAGATAATTAGGAGTTGCGCTCCCCTCATTTGTATGTGCCCGGCTTAACCCCTTCTGCTGCAAAGACTCTGTAATCTGGGGGCAATATATTGTATTCCAGGGGAAGAGGCTCCCCACTAGTGCTGTGCCCCGCATATTTGTTTTGGAATGTTGTAAAAGGGGGTAGACTGCCCTTATATATTTGTGAATGTATTTATCTGCTATTAAGGAATGCTGGTACTGATAGTTCTTTTTATGCAAGCTCCGCCCAGCAGTGTGAAAGCTAATGTTAATGCATTTATCTGCTATTAAGGAATGCTGGTACTGATAGTTCTTTTATTGCAAGCTCCGCCCAGCAGTGTGAAAGCTAATGTTAATGCATTTATCTGCTATTAAGGAATGCTGGTACTGATAGTTCTTTTTATGCAAGCTCCGCCCAGCAGTATGAAAGCTAATGTTAATGCATTTGTCTGCTATTAAGGAATGCTGGTACTGATAGTTCTTTTTTATGCAAGCTCCGCCCAGCAGTGTGAAAGCTAATGTTAATGCATTTATCTGCTATTAAGGAATGCTGGTACTGATAGTTCTTTTATTGCAAGTTCCGCCCAGCAGTGTGAAAGCTAATGTTAATGCATTTATCTGCTATTAAGGAATGCTGGTACTGATAGTTCTTTTTATGCAAGCTCCGCCCAGCAGTGTGAAAGCTAATGTTAATGCATTTATCTGCTATTAAGGAATGCTGGTACTGATAGTTCTTTTTTATGCAAGCTCCGCCCAGCAGTGTGAAAGCTAATGTTAATGCATTTATCCGCTACTAAGGAACGCTGGTTACCTGAGACTGTTGTTTACAAGCCATAACCAGCCTGCTTTAATTGTGCACAAGTTACCTGCTTACCTGCTACTTGTATTGATAGCGCTGGTTACCTGAGACTGTCGTTTAATAGCCATAACCAGCCTGCTTTAATCGTGCACAAGTTCCTGCTTACCTGCTACCTGTATTGCTGACGCTGGTTACCTGAGACTGTCGTTTAATAGCCATAACCAGCCTGCTTTAATCGTGCACAAGTTCCTGCTTACCTGCTACTTGTATTGCTAACGCTGGTTACCTGAGATTGTCGTTTAATAGCCATAACCAGCCTGCTTTAATCGTGCACAAGTTCCTGCTTACCTGCTACTTGTATTGCTGACGCTGGTTACCTGAGACTGTCGTTTAATAGCCATAACCAGCCTGCTTTAATCGTGCACAAGTTCCTGCTTACCTGCTACCTGTATTGCTGACGCTGGTTACCTGAGACTGTTGTTTAGTAGCCATAACCAGCCTGCTTTAATTGTGCACAAGTTACCTGCTGACCTGCTACTTGTATTGCTAACGCTGGTTACCTGAGACTGTCGTTTAATAGCCATAACCAGCCGGCTTTAATCGTGCACAAGTTCCTGCTTACCTGCTACCTGTATTGCTGACGCTGGTTACCTGAGACTGTTGTTTAGTAGCCATAACCAGCCTGCTTTAATTGTGCACAAGTTCCTGCTTACCTGCTACCTGTATTGCTAACGCTGGTTACCTGAGACTGTCGTTTAATAGCCATAACCAGCCTGCTTTAATCGTGCACAAGTTCCTGCTTACCTGCTACTTGTATTACTAACGCTGGTTACCTGAGACTGTCGTTTAATAGCCATAACCAGCCTGCTTTAATCGTGCACAAGTTCCTGCTTACCTGCTACCTGTATTGCTGACGCTGGTTACCTGAGACTGTTGTTTAGTAGCCATAACCAGCCTGCTTTAATTGTGCACAAGTTACCTGCTTACCTGCTACTTGTATTGCTAACGCTGGTTACCTGAGACTGTCGTTTAATAGCCATAACCAGCCTGCTTTAATCGTGCACAAGTTCCTGCTTACCTGCTATCTGTATTGCTGACGCTGGTTACCTGAGACTGTTGTTTAGTAGCCATAACCAGCCTGCTTTAATTGTGCACAAGTTACCTGCTGACCTGCTACTTGTATTGCTAACGCTGGTTACCTGAGACTGTCGTTTAATAGCCATAACCAGCCTGCTTTAATCGTGCACAAGTTCCTGCTTACCTGCTACCTGTATTGCTGACGCTGGTTACCTGAGACTGTTGTTTAGTAGCCATAACCAGCCTGCTTTAATTGTGCACAAGTTACCTGCTTACCTGCTACTTGTATTGCTAACGCTGGTTACCTGAGACTGTCGTTTAATAGCCATAACCAGCCTGCTTTAATCGTGCACAAGTTCCTGCTTACCTGCTACCTGTATTGCTGACGCTGGTTACCTGAGACTATTATTTAGAAGCCATAACCAGCCTGCTTCAATTGTGCACCAGTTACTTGCTTACCGGCTACCTGTATTGCTAACGCTGGTTACTTGAGACTGTTATTTAGAAGCCATAACCAGCCTGCTTCAATTGTGCGCCAGTTTCCTGTTTACCTGCCACTTGTAAATTTTGTTAGGATAATAAAATGGAGTTGGATACTATATTATGTTTGTGTTGTCATTGTGTCTGAGAGGTAAAGCAGGTCTGCCGCTCTGATCACCCGAACCTGACTCACACTAGCACCCCACAATTTAGTTCAAGTTTTCGGCACCGTAAATGTCATGTGTTTGTTTGTGGGTGGACATTACACTAGTCTCAGGTCCAGTCCACTGATTGAGGACTCAGAACCACACAAACAGCAAACTTGGTAGAAGAAGCTGTTACCACTGGGCATGTGCAGCAGCTCTGCTCTGTCCCTTACACTGCATGATGTGGTGGCAGCTCTAGTAATCGTATTATTTACCATTGCTATTGTTGTCATAATTTGAGCCACTTGCCAAGAGGAGGGGGTTTCTAGGCGTTTGCCTATGTCTGCATGCCAGGGTCCCACAGCCGGGGATGGACTAGGGCTTTGAGACCTGGCATATTAATGTGCCTGTGCCTGCAGAGAGTGCGTGCCTGACATCCCGATGGTATACAATCACTTACTGCCACAATAAGGTGTGATAAGAAATTATAGTATAGGGACTGAATAATGGGGGTCATTCCAAGTTGATTGCACGCTGCCGATTTTCGCAGCGCAGCGATCAGGTAAAAAAATGGCAAAACTGCGCATGCCTATGCACCGCAATGTGCACGCGTGTCGTACGGGTATAAACAGCATTGTTGCTGTGCAATGCTTCTAGCGATAATTCCATTCGCACAGCCGATCGCAAGGAGATTGACAGGAAGAGGGCGTTTATGGGTGTCAACTGACCGTTCTCTGGGAGTGGTAGGGAAAACGCAGGCGTGTCCAGGCGTTTGCAGGGTGGGTATTTGACGTCAATTCCGGGACCCCCGACGCTAGAATCATCGCACAGGATAAGTAACTACAGGGCTGGTCTTGTTCTGCACAAAATGTGTTTGCAGCCGCTCGGCTGCACATGCGATCGCACTCTTGCAGAGCGAAAATACACTCCCCGTGGGCGGCGACTATGCGTTTGCACGGCTGCTAAAAGTAACTAGCGAGCGATCAACTCGGAATGAGGGCCAATGTATTTTTGCTATCCTGCTGCCTATATATCATTTAAGTATTAGAATATACAGTACATTGCTAATAATATTCTTGTTGCAGGAGGTATGTGACTTCTATAAATTGCAGATTATAACTATCAGATTCTTCTTTTAAAGTTGAGTTCTATTTTCTTTGCACTCATGTGAAGATTCCCTATACTTATTGTCCTCCTGTGTGATCTAGTCTGTGATAATTCCATCCTGCATAAGCTACCAACATTTTTTTTTATCCAGTTTGCCCTAATGAAAAAGGAGTGTGTTACTGTGCAAACTATCATCTTCCTGTTCTCCGGGAAGGCTTCATGTCCTATCCCAAGATGGCCGTCGAGATCTCTACTGAGCATATTGTGAATGTGTGAGACTGTGTAGAGTTAGACAGAAGTGGGAGACCGAAGTATCCTGCTTATTTCTGTGAAAAACCTCATTATTACCTGTTATAAAGTTGTTCCAGCCTCCCCACACTGCTACCTATTTTCAGCATACACTCATCGGCTGGTGAGCTGTATGAAACCCTGATATGCTCAAACTCCCCCCATCACCAGTTTACATGTAACAGTGAGTACCGCTGTACCTGCTATCTATCAATAAACCAAAACCACTGGTTAAATGAATGGGTTGATCATAGTGTGAGTCATCTGCTGGCACGTGCCTTTATAACTCTGCAATATCAACACCTGCGCACACATCATTCCCAGCATTTTCCACTTGGATTCCTACTGAAATAACATTGGTAACTGAAAAAGTATTATGCAACTTATTCTGTCATTTACTTTAGCTGATGTAGCCCAAAGCAGCATTACCCTATACTAATCTCCCCTCTCCACCACTAGAACATACACTACATCAAACAATAAAACCAATCCTTCTTCTGACATACTGTACTGTGTAACTAGCCTCCGTCACACTGCAGGCTCAGTATACGGATTCTGTCTGGCGATTTAGGGTTGTCATAATCATAATCATAAATGTCTATTGAACTCCTCAGGCTTCACCCGACCTCCACAACGTGCTATGGATTAAAACTAGCTAGGTGCTAAGGTGGTATAGTAACATAGCATGGTACTGAGTCATAATACAAAAATTCATCAGGTGAAATAAAGGTCAGAGGAACAGAAACATGGGGGAGATGTACAAAGTCTTGGAGAGAGGCAAAGTGGATAGAGATAAAAATCAGCTTCTAACTGTCATTTTTCTAGCACAGCCTGAATAGTGACAGTTAGAAGCTGATTGGTCGCCAATTTATCTCTCTAATTTATCTCTCTCCAAAGCTTGGTACACTTACCCCATGTTCCTAAAAGGCTAAACAGGAAAATATCATAATCAAAACCACAATAATTTTACAGCTAGGTAGGTGTTCTAATACTCTGATACTCTTAACCACTTAACTGATGATTTTTTTCCCCAAAAACCGCTCAGAAGTTGTCTTTTTTTTTTATGAGTGAATTAATGAAGAACATGAATTGAACCTTATTCAAAATGATTTTAGTTAAAAGAAAGAAAAAAATAATATATTTTTTATATATTTTTTCCTCAAATATCGGAACATCGGTCGGGAAGCGCGGTAACATCGGTACATCGGTAACATCGAGACCATCGCAATGTACTTTTTACACCCCAAACAGCTGACAGGTACACAAAGGGAGGGGGGGTGGGGGGGTGGGGGCTTGGGGGAGGTTGTTTTATACTTTCCCAGCGGTTGCTATTATCTGCAGCTGCTGGATAGGGGATCCTGCCATGCTGACCGATCAGCAGTGACCGGCAGCACGGCAATCAGTAGTGTAGAGTGCAGGGAGGCAGAGGGACCTTCCAGTCCCTCTGAAAGTAGCAGCGGATGGAGTTTCTATTCCCTGCCGCTGCTAACACTGTTTATCTGACGGGTGGTCTTCTGTTTGCCGGCGGTCGGGCTCCCGGCGCTCAGTATACCGGCGCCGGGAGCCCGACAGCCGGAATACCGACAATTATTTTCCCTCGTGGGGGTCCACGACCCCCATAGAGGGAGAATAAAATAGTGTGGCGCGCGTAGCGCGCCACCGTGCCTGTAGCGTGGCGAGCGCAGCGAGCCTGCAAGGGGCTCATTTGCGCTCGCCAAGCTGTCGGTAAGCCGGCGGTCGGGCTCCCGGCGCCGGGATGCTGGTCGCCGGGAGCCCGACCGCCGGCCAGCCGTAGTGAACCCTTATCTGACTGGTCGCATCCTGTGCGACCAGGTCAGCTAAAAAACTTGCAGGCATGGTCACATCTGATGCCACCATGACAGTCAAGTGGTTAAATATTGCACAGAGCACAGGCATCTCAGAAGGTGCAGCAGTGCAGAGGAAACACCCACCAATAGTGGTAACCGGGCTTAGATGAAATGTAGCCTGCTGGAGATGGGAGAAGCTGTTAACCAGACCTCACTGCCAGACTCAACAGATTGGGTACCTGTCCAAAACCATGCTGCACTGTAGGTGAGACAGACGTAACATGTGCAGGGAGCGTTAGATTTGGTTTTGGTGTGTCTAAACTGAAATCTAAATTCAGTGTTAAAATAAAGCTGTCTAACATTCGTGGGCTATGGGGGTCATTCCGAGTTGATCGCACGCTGCCGATTGGCGCAGCGCTCAGGTTACTACTGCGCATGCGTATGCACTGCAATGCGCACATGCGTCGTACAGGTACAAACAACATTGCTGCTGTGCAATGCTTCTAGCGACGATTCCATTCGCACAGCCGTTCGCAAGGAGATTTACAGGAAGAGGGCGTGTATGGGTGTCAACTGACCGTTTTCTGGGAGTGGTAGGGAAAATGCAGGCGTGTCCAGGCGTTTGCAGGGCGGGTGTCTGACGTCAATTTCCGGGACCAAAAAGACTGAAGTGATCGCAAGCGCTGAGTAAGTCCAGAGCTGCAAAAAACTTTTTCGACCCGCTCGGCTACATAAGCGATCGCACACTTGCAAAGCGAAAATACACTCCCCTGTGGGCGGCGACTATATGTTTGCACAGCTGCTAAAAGAAGCTAGCGAGCGATCAACTCGGAATGAGGGCCATTGTGTAAAAGCAGCCAGTATTTACCCCGCACAGAAATAATATACATGTATGTGTTCCACTTGCATGGCAGCATGGTTTGTTCCAGATACAAAGTTACTAAATTGCTGCTTTCTTTTTGTTTACTTTCAAATCAGAATCTGGCCCTCAGTAAGTAGGCTCTATGCATAGGCGTTTCTATAATGGGTGCAGTGCACACAGGCCCCTAGGTCCAGTGGGGTCCACACCGTATACACTGCACCCATGTAGTATACTTACCCCTCCGGAGTCCTGTGCTGGCGGCCAGGGACGGATCTAGACTTTTCTTTAGGGGGGGGCGGTTTACTGTTTAATCTTGACTCCTCCCTATATGGTCCTAACTCCTCCCATCTGCAGTCCTAACTCCTCCTCTCTCAATTCTGACTGAACTTTTTGAGTGAGACTGAGAGAGAGCTTTGTGATTGTTCTATGTACATGTGACTGTGCTGTGGGGTAATTGTATTTATTAGCCCTAGTACCCACACACCAGCAAGTGAGGGGCAAATGCTCTGTAACCCTTGCTCTCCTGGCTCCTCTGTGCTGCTGTGATATAAGCTGCAGCACATCGTTCTGCCTCAGGCTCTCCCAGGAGAGAGCTCTTCTGCTCAAAAGTGGGCGTGGCTATGACTGTTAGGGGGGGCGGTCGCCCCCTTCGCCTCCCCCCCCCCCCAGATCCGGCCCTGCTGGCGGCCCTGCAGCGCGGACATAAATCATATGGAAAATGTCCGCCGCAGCCATATCTGAGTGATTTGTGCATGTGTAATGGATGTGTCTTCGGGAACAAGGTGCATCATGCCAGAGTCTACTAGCTGCACGCGGGTCCTCTCCTCTCTTAAAACGCCCCTGGCTTTATGAGCTGATATGTGACAGTTTCCCACTGTATGGGAAGGGGGGAAGATGGAAGAGGGAAGGCATACCTCCCAACTGTCCCGATTTTTGCAGGACAGTCCCGTTTTTTGGGGGACTGTCCCAGGAGCGTAGCTAACGCACATTCTTCAGGACTCCCCATCCCCACACACCCGTTCCCCCTCATCACCCACACATGACCCCAACCCAGAACTAACCTCCTCAGCCCCCTGACTTCTGTCTTCCTATCAGTGACAGTCAGTGTGCCGATGCAGGGACATTTGGTGTCAGTTTCCAGGCCGTCTGATTCCTCCCTCGCGCTCAGCACCAACCCCCTCCCCACACTGCGGCTCCACCCCCAAATAACTCCCCTGCCCCTGCACTACGCTACTCAGTGCCGGTCGGGGACTTACCTTCTGAGTCCTGTGCCTTCTGCTTAGCTAACAGGGTACCGCTGCGCTGCAGGCACATCTGCTGTCAGTGTCCCGGCCGACTCTTTCTACCCGTCCTCACTGATGCTGATGTAGTGAGGGCAGAGAGACAGCCAGCCAGGACACTGACAGCAGATGTGCCTGCAGCGCAGTGGTACACTGCTAGATAAGCAGAAGGCACGGAGCTCAGGAGGTGAGTGCAAGACTCAGTCAGTGCAGCATAAGTGGGTGCAGGGCAAGGGCCGGGGCCACAGAGGCGGACCGGGCCCCATAGCAGCCGCACTCCCCGCACCTATTGTACCTACGCCTATGACTGTCCCGCTGTCCCACCCGCGGCAGCAGTGTCCCGCAGTGGAGGGGGGGGCAGTTGGGAGGCTCTTACACTCACTACAGAGCATGGTATATACTGGAAACTACTGAGGAGGAAAGGGATCTAGGAGTCACTATTTCAGATGACTTAAAGACAGGTAAGCAAGGTAACAAGGCAATGAGGAAGACTAGTCAGATGCTTGGCTGCATTGGAAGAGGAATCAGCAGCAGAAAGAAAGAAGTAATAATGCCACTGTATAGGTCATTGGTACGGCCTCATCTAGAATACTGTATTCAGTTCTGGAGGCCATATCTTCAAAAGGATATTAATACATTAGAAACTGTACAAAGAAGGGCAACTAAAATGGTGCATGGCCTACATCACAAAACATACCCAGAAAGACTAAGAAATCTCAATATGTATAGTTTGGAGCAGAGAAGGGAAAGGGGGGACATGAGAAACTTTCAAATATATCAAGGGTTTCAACAAAGTCCAGGAGGGAAACATTCTCCAAATGGAGAAGCAATAGGACACGAGGACATGCACTGAGACTGGAGGGGGGGAGGTTCAGGGGAAATTTGCAGAAAAATTACTTCACAGAAAGGGTAGTGGACAAGTGGAATAGCCTCCCATCGGAGGTGGTAGAGGCTAAGACAGTGAAGTAATTTAAACATGCATGGGATAGACATAAGGATATCCTTACAAAGAAATAAGGATAAAATAAGGGTGGTCATTCCGAGTTGTTCGCTCGGTAAAAATCTTCGCATCGCAGCGATTTTCCGCTTAATGCGCATGTGCAATGTCCGCACTGCGACTGCGCTAAGTAAATTTGCTATGCACTTAGTAATTTTACTCACGGCTTTTTCATCGTTCTGGCGATCGTAATGTGATTGACAGGAAATGGGTGTTACTGGGCGGAAACTGGCCGTTTTATGGGCGTGTGGGAAAAAACGCTACCGTTTCCGGAAAAAATGCAGGAGTGGCCGGAGAAACGGAGGAGTGTCTGGGCGAACGCTGGGAGTGTTTGTGACGTCAAACCAGGAACGACAAGCACTGAACTGATCGCAGATGCCGAGTAAGTCTGAAGCTACCCAGAAACTGCTACGAGGTGTGTAATCGCAATATTGCGAATACTTCGTTCGCAATTTTAAGATGCTAAGATTCACTCCCAGTAGGCGGCGGCTTAGCGTGAGCAACTCTGCTAAAATCGCCTTGCGAGCGAACAACTCGGAATGACCTCCCATGTAAAAAAAAAAAAAAGGGGAAGACTAGATGCAGGGCCGGCTCCAGGCCTACTAGCACCCTGTGCGAGAAAATGTAAAAGCGCCCCCTCCCATACGCACGCTCCTGGAAAAGTGGGCGTGGCCCCTGAAAAAGTGGGCGGGGCCTCAACTTCATATTATCACACTATAAATAAATAAATATATTTTCACACCCCCTCTACGCACACAATTAGCAGCATTACACATAACAGCCACAGTAGTGTTCCCAGGGGCGGATCCAGGAAAAAATTACAGGGGGGGCACCACTTGCACGCCTTCGGCGTGCGGTCCCATGAAGGTGCGCATGGCCTCACAACAAGGGCATGACCTAACAACAAGGGTCATGGCCTCAAAGGGAATGTCATATTCGTAAGACAGGAAGAGGGGGACACTTTGGAGAGGCAGAGGGTAACAGGAGAGACAGGGTGATGGGTTTATAGTGACGCAGGGGAGAGGAAGAGGGTGAGGCAGTGGGTGAAGGAGACATAGTGGGAGACGGAGAGGCAGTGGGTAACAGAGAGAGGGTGACAGTGAGAGGCAGTGTGGGTAACACCGGGGAAAGGGTGACGAGGAAAAAGTGGGTGATGCCAGGGGGAGGTGGCAGTGGGTAACAAGGAGAGGCGGACAAGGAGAGGCAGTAGGTACCTAAGGTCTCTGTAGGAGGGAGTAGTGAGACATTTGCAGTGAGGTTTACAGAGACATGAAGGGAAAGTATCGCTGGGGAAACAGACAGAAGAAACATGGAAGCTTAACACAATACTGAGAGGAGAGAGAACAAGAAAAGAGAGAGAGAGTGTGTGGGGTGGGGGAGTGTGGGGGGGAGGCAGGGGCTCCTGAACCCAGCAAACAGCCTAATATACCCTATCTAAAGGTGGGTACACACTGGCCGATATATTGGGCGTTCTCTTGAACGGCCGATATATCGCGGGTCTGTCGGCCAGTGTGTACGGCCGATACGTCTGTGAACTCCGCCGTTCACAGACGTATAGCGTCGGCCCAGGAGCACAGCCGGCGGCCAATATATCTACCGATATATTGGCGCGTCGCTGTGTGTGTACGGGCGGTCGGACACATGCTGCGGTGGCCGGCGGTAATTGACAGCTGAAATGGGCGGGCATGTGTACACCCCCGCCCAACTCATGACGTCAGTCCCCGACAGATCGGGCAGTGTGTATGCACAGCACACTGCCCGATCCGTCCATAGATATATCTGCCGATCAATCGATCGACAGATATATCTTCTAGTATGTACCCACCTTTAGAATTAATAAAGCACAAGTGCATCCCAGCGCTGCAACTGAGTGCCCAGGTAAATATATATATATATATATATACACAAACAGTATGTGTGTAAATACAGTATATATATATATATATATATATATATATACATACATACATATATATACATATACAAACAGTATGTGTGTAAATACAGTGTATATATATATATGTATACATAGATACATATATATATATATATATATACACACACACACAAACAGCATGTGTATATATTATATATATATATATATATATACACATAAACACAAATCTATATGGCTGCACTAGATTCCCTCTCATTAAATGCCCACTCACTGACCTTATGCCCATGGGGCATGCTGCTGCCCCACCAAGTCCAGGTGCTGGCGAGTTGCCTGCTTGATTCATGTGCAGGCCGATCCAAGTACCAGCAGCTGCCGATCGTGGAGGAGGGGAGGAGAGGGGAGGAGAGAGAAGGAGAAAGCCACCCCTCTCCTCCGAGTCTTCCGGCTTTACTACAGCCGGCTGCAGCGTACTGTAATGAATCTCTCTGACTCATTAATACTGCTGCCGCTGCCGCTGGGTCCTTCATCACGGCGGGCGCCAGTGAACAGCGCCGCCGCTTCTTTTTTAAAGGGAAGGGACTGTTCGTTTTTTTTTTTTGTAAGTGCCAAACATGACAGGGGGGGCACGGGCCCGCGGGCCCCCCCCCCTGGATCCGCCACTGAGTGTTCCTTACACACAATGTCTTCAGTATAGTGCCAGCTACACATAATGTCTACAGTAGTGCAGTGCCAGATAGACATGACATGCCCCGCAGCAGTGCCAGCTACACATGACATGCCCCCAGCAGTGCCAGCTACACGACATGCCCCCCAGCAGTGCCAGATAGACATGATATACCCCCCAGCAGTGCCAGATAGACAGGACATGCCCTGCTGCAGTGCCAGCTACACATGATATGCCCCCCAGCAGTGCCAGTTACACATGATAGTGTTCACTCTAGGATTTTTTTAGGGCAGGGGTGCTGATCACGGGGAGGGCACATTTTGCATTTGGGAGGGCACATATTTAAGTTAGAAGGGCAAAATGATGTACATGCTGTAATGCTTGTTGCTCCGTTCAAAATCATGGACCTTGCGCGCCGAAGGCGCGCATCAAAAATTTAGGGGCGTTGCTTCGTGGGGAAGGGGCGCGGCCACATAATAGTGGCAATTCGCATTACACCACACAGTAGTGCAGCTAATACACATTGCACCAGGTAGATCCTCCTATACACACTGCGACAGGTAGAGCATGTTAAGACACTTCGTGCCAGGCAGAGCACGTTAGACACTTTGCGCCAGGTATTGCACTGAGACATGGGAACACTACATGATATGCCCCCCAGCCGTGCCAGCTAGACACGACATGCCCCCCAGCCGTGCCAGATGCACATGACATGCCCCCCAGCAGTGCCAAATGCACATGACATGCCCCCCCAGCAGTGCCAGATGCACATGACATGCCCCCTAGCAGTGCCAAATGCACATGACATGCCCCCCAGCAGTGCCAAATGCACATGACATGCCCCCCCAGCAGTGCGAGAAACATAATTGCCCCCACAGTGCCAGATACATAAATGCCCCCCACAGTGCCAGATACATAAATGCCCCCCACAGTGCCAGATACATAAATGCCCCCCACAGTGCCAGATACATAAATGCCCCCCACAGTGCCAGATATATAAATGCCCCCCACAGTACCAGATACATAAATGCCCCCCACAGTACCAGATACATAAATGCCCCCCACAGTGCCAGATACCTAAATGCCCCCCACAGTGCCAGATACATAAATACCCCCCACAGTGCCAGATATATAAATGCCCCCCACAGTGCCAGATATGCCCCCACAGTTCCCAGATAGATAAATGACCCCACAGTGCCAGATACATTAATGCCCCCTCACAGTGCCAGATAAATGCCCCCACAGTGCCAGATACATTAATGCCCCCTCACAGTGCCAGATAAATGCCGCCACAGTGCCAGATACATCAATGCCCTCCCCCCAGTGCGAGATATGCCCCCACAGACCCAGATAGATACATGACCCCACAGTGCCAGAAATGCCCCCACAGTGCCAGATACATTAATGCCCCCTCACAGTGCACAGATAAATGCCCCCACAGTGCCAGATAAATGCCCCCCCACAGTGCCAGATACATTAATGCCCCCCCACAGTGCCAGATAAATGAATGCCCCCCACAGTGCCAGATAAATGCCCCCCACAGTGCCAGATAAATGTCCCCCACAGTGCCAGATACATTAATGCCCCCCCCCCCTATGCCAGATATGCCTCCACAGTCCCAGATAGATACATGACCCCACAGTGCCAGATACATTAATGCCCCCTCACAGTGCACAGATAAATGTCCCCCCCCACAGTGCCAGATAAATGAATGCCCCCCACAGTGCCAGATAAATGAATGCCCCCCACAGTGCCAGATAAATGCACCCCACAGTGCCAGATAAATGCCCCCCACAGTGCCACATATGCCCCCAGTACCTGCTGTGCCGAGAGTGGGGGAGTGCTGCTGTGCGCGCCGCTGCGGCCGCTGTCTGTGCTGTCTGCCGCTGTCTGTGCGCGCTGTGCGGCGCCGGTGTCTGACATCAGACGCCGGCGCCGCATAGCACACACAGCGGCGGCGCACACAGCGGGAGGACAGCAGGGGAGATCAGGGCCGGCTCCAGGCTCCGACATGGCGGCGCCAGCATGCGGCGCCCTTTAAGGGTGGCGCCATGCGCGGCCGCTCGAGTCGAACATGCCTCGAGCCGGCCCTGACTAGATGGGCCAAGTGGTTCTTATCTGCCGACAAATTCTATGTTTCTATGGTGAATAGACGCTGTGCGCATGCGCACACAGCGTCTATTCATGGAGACAGAGGGACTGGGGGCATGCCAGCAGCTCACTGAGGGAAGAATTTATTAAGCCTGGAGAAGTGATAAAGTGGAAGGTGATAATGCACCAGCCAATCAGCTCCTAACTGTCATTTTTCAAACCCAGCCTGTGACATGGAAGGTGGGAGCTGATTGGCTGGTCATTTATCACCTTCCACTTTATCACTAGGCTTAATAAATCTGCCCCTGAGCGCTGGCCATGCCCCCATAGTGATGAGAAATGGGGGCCGTGGCTGATGATAGCAGCACTGCCGTGAGATCATGACCCTTTCTCTGAGGCAACACACATTTTCTGTAGCCATGCCCTTTTTCACTCGGCTGGCGCGGCTTCACCATGTAGGAGACCCTCTTACAGCTACTGAAAAGTTGGGAGGTATGGGGAAGGGTTCTGGGACTCCAGGTCGACAAAAAAAGTCTCCAAAAAAAGTCGACACACCTTAGGTCGACATGGACAAAAGGTCGACATGAGTTTTTTATGGTTATTTGGTGTCGTTTTCTCCGTACAGTGACCGGGAATCCCAATTAGTGTACCGTGTCCCCTCGCATGGCTCACTTCGCTCGCCATGCTTCGGGCAAGGTGCCTCGAGGTTACTATTCCCAGTCGTAGTCCACGTGGATCGTAAAGTATGAAAAAGTAAACAAAATGAAAATTTTTTGAAAAACTCATGTCAACCTTTTTGGTGTCGACCTGGAATCCGGATACCATGGGGAAGGGGGAGGCTAACTGCATTGCACCAGTAACATTTTGATAATTAACTTCAATATTATTGGTCTCTATTACGCTGGCATATTCAATGCATTTTTGCAGAAATGTTCGAAGGGCTGACTACTGCAATATATTGACATTATAAATATACAGAAAGCAGAACCTTGTTTTTTTATTATAAGCACATGCTGGTATTAAGTAGGCTTACCACACTAATGGAATTAATTGGAGGGATCGCCGGCTGCGAATCGTCACAGCCCGGCATGCCATGCAACATGCCGCATCGCAGTAAAGACGAACATGGCTACTTCTGTACTTTCCAGAGGTTGCAGTTGCCATAGTGACATCTGTAAGCTGTGTAAGAAAACAATTATAAACAATTATCAG
Source organism: Pseudophryne corroboree (assembly GCF_028390025.1). Classification (NCBI taxonomy): domain Eukaryota; kingdom Metazoa; phylum Chordata; class Amphibia; order Anura; family Myobatrachidae; genus Pseudophryne; species Pseudophryne corroboree. The sequence continues at coordinate 36,833,399 of NC_086453.1, forward strand.
TATTACGTAATAAAAGAATTTGCCAATTCTATGTTTGGCTTTGTGCAATAGATTTAAAACTCACATTATGATCATACCGCTCATTAAATACCCATAAGTATAAAAAAGGTACCTTCCAGCGGCATACCAGTTGGCAGACACTGCGATAAATAAGGACAAACCTGTTTTTCCGTAACTTTATAATACAATCCAGCCTTGCACGGACAAGCCTCGACATCCTGCAAATCTACTGCTCCCTGTGCCAGAAGCTTTCTTAGTGAGGTCTAATCTGCAGTACAATGCTACTGACTAATCGTCACACTATAACATGTATAAGCATTTCATAAAAACAATTATACTGTAGACGTCACTAGAACCTTAACATCAGCACTTTAAGGGGGGAATTCAAATGTTCACGTGCCCCCTATGTCCCGTCTAAAGTGACGGGAGATAGAGGGGCGATATTCAAATGACCCCAGTTTTCACACTGATCGCACCCAGTACAGTCGGGTTTAGGCGCGCAAAGCACCTAAACCCCACTAAACTAATGGGCGCGATCCAGTGACGTGCGGTGAGCTAAATGGCTCAGGAGGCACAGGCTAGCACCAGAGCCAGATTTACACGCAATATATGAGCCAAAGGCAGGGTCGGACTGGCCCACGGGTACCAGGGAAACCTGAGTACCAGGTACCTGAGAGCCCACTCCTTCCTCTAGGGATCAGGTTCCAGGCTGTGCACTTGTATTATACATGGTAGATATGTTGCATTACACTGCACTAAACTATTGTGTATTTCAAGACTCTTGGTAGGCTGGCCACACCCCCTTTGTAGGCTGGCCACACCCCTAAGTATGGCCCCCTATAACTGCATTCCACCGGTGGGCCTTTCATGCCCCAGTCCGATACTGGCCAAAGGGTACATCTAGGTATTATACACAGGTGCAGCAGTAATAACTACTGGAAATTCAGTGAGTTTTGATTAGAGATTTGCGGAAAAGATAGCCAGGTGAGCCATAGACTTTTTACTAGAGATGAGCGCCTGAAATTTTTCGGGTTTTGTGTTTTGGTTTTGGGTTCGGTTCCGCGGCCGTGTTTTGGGTTCGAACGCGTTTTGGCAAAACCTCACCGAATTATTTTTGTCGGATTCGGGTGTGTTTTGGATTCGGGTGTTTTTTTCCAAAAACACTAAAAAACAGCTTAAATCATAGAATTTGGGGGTCATTTTGATCCCAAAGTATTATTAACCTCAAAAACCATAATTTACACTCATTTTCAGTCTATTCTGAATACCTCACACCTCACAATATTATTTTTAGTCCTAAAATTTGCACCGAGGTCGCTGTGTGAGTAAGATAAGCGACCCTAGTGGCCGACACAAACACCTGGCCCATCTAGGAGTGGCACTGCAGTGTCACGCAGGATGTCCCTTCCAAAAAACCCTCCCCAAACAGCACATGACGCAAAGAAAAAAAGAGGCGCAATGAGGTAGCTGTGTGAGTAAGATTAGCGACCCTAGTGGCCGACACAAACACCGGGCCCATCTAGGAGTGGCACTGCAGTGTCACGCAGGATGGCCCTTCCAAAAAACCCTCCCCAAACAGCACATGACGCAAAGAAAAAAAGAGGCGCAATGAGGTAGCTGACTGTGTGAGTAAGATTAGCGACCCTAGTGGCCGACACAAACACCGGGCCCATCTAGGAGTGGCACTGCAGTGTCACGCAGGATGTCCCTTCCAAAAAACCCTCCCCAAACAGCACATGACGCAAAGAAAAAAAGAGGCGCAATGAGGTAGCTGTGTGAGTAAGATTAGCGACCCTAGTGGCCGACACAAACACCGGGCCCATCTAGGAGTGGCACTGCAGTGTCACGCAGGATGTCCCTTCCAAAAAACCCTCCCCAAACAGCACATGACGCAAAGAAAAAAAGAGGCGCAATGAGGTAGCTGACTGTGTGAGTAAGATTAGCGACCCTAGTGGCCGACACAAACACCGGGCCCATTTAGGAGTGGCACTGCAGTGTCACGCAGGATGTCCCTTCCAAAAAACCCTCCCCAATCAGCACATGATGCAAAGAAAAAGAAAAGAAAAAAGAGGTGCAAGATGGAATTATCCTTGGGCCCTCCCACCCACCCTTATGTTGTATAAACAAAACAGGACATGCACACTTTAACCAACCCATCATTTCAGTGACAGGGTCTGCCACACGACTGTGACTGATATGACGGGTTGGTTTGGACCCCCCCCAAAAAAGAAGCAATTAATCTCTCCTTGCACAAACTGGCTCTACAGAGGCAAGATGTCCACCTCATCTTCACCCTCCGATATATCACCGTGTACATCCCCCTCCTCACAGATTATCAATTCGTCCCCACTGGAATCCACCATCTCAGCTCCCTGTGTACTTTGTGGAGGCAATTGCTGCTGGTCAATGTCTCCGCGGAGGAATTGATTATAATTCATTTTAATGAACATCATCTTCTCCACATTTTCTGGATGTAACCTCGTACGCCGATTGCTGACAAGGTGAGCGGCGGCACTAAACACTCTTTCGGAGTACACACTTGTGGGAGGGCAACTTAGGTAGAATAAAGCCAGTTTGTGCAAGGGCCTCCAAATTGCCTCTTTTTCCTGCCAGTATAAGTACGGACTGTGTGACGTGCCTACTTGGATGCGGTCACTCATATAATCCTCCACCATTCTATCAATGTTGAGAGAATCATATGCAGTGACAGTAGACGACATGTCCGTAATCGTTGTCAGGTCCTTCAGTCCGGACCAGATGTCAGCATCAGCAGTCGCTCCAGACTGCCCTGCATCACCGCCAGCGGGTGGGCTCGGAATTCTGAGCCTTTTCCTCGCACCCCCAGTTGCGGGAGAATGTGAAGGAGGAGATGTTGACAGGTCGCGTTCCGCTTGACTTGACAATTTTGTCACCAGCAGGTCTTTCAACCCCAGCAGACCTGTGTCTGCCGGAAAGAGAGATCCAAGGTAGGCTTTAAATCTAGGATCGAGCACGGTGGCCAAAATGTAGTGCTCTGATTTCAACAGATTGACCACCCGTGAATCCTTGTTAAGCGAATTAAGGGCTGCATCCACAAGTCCCACATGCCTAGCGGAATCGCTCCCTTTTAGCTCCTTCTTCAATGCCTCCAGCTTCTTCTGCAAAAGCCTGATGAGGGAAATGACCTGACTCAGGCTGGCAGTGTCTGAACTGACTTCACGTGTGGCAAGTTCAAAGGGCATCAGAACCTTGCACAACGTTGAAATCATTCTCCACTGCACTTGAGACAGGTGCATTCCATCTCCTATATCGTGCTCAATTGTATAGGCTTGAATGGCCTTTTGCTGCTCCTCCAACCTCTGAAGCATATAGAGGGTTGAATTCCACCTCGTTACCACTTCTTGCTTCAGATGATGGCAGGGCAGGTTCAGTAGTTTTTGGTGGTGCTCCAGTCTTCTGTACGTGGTGCCTGTACGCCGAAAGTGTCCCGCAATTTTTCTGGCCACCGACAGCATCTCTTGCACGCCCCTGTCGTTTTTTAAAAAATTCTGCACCACCAAATTCAAGGTATGTGCAAAACATGGGACGTGCTGGAATTTGCCCATATTTAATGCACACACAATATTGCTGGCGTTGTCCGATGCCACAAATCCACAGGAGAGTCCAATTGGGGTAAGCCATTCCGCGATGATCTTCCTCAGTTGCCGTAAGAGGTTTTCAGCTGTGTGCGTATTCTGGAAAGCGGTGATACAAAGCGTAGCCTGCCTAGGAAAGAGTTGGCGTTTGCGAGATGCTGCTACTGGTGCCGCCGCTGCTGTTCTTGCGGCGGGAGTCCATACATCTACCCAGTGGGCTGTCACAGTCATATAGTCCTGACCCTGCCCTGCTCCACTTGTCCACATGTCCGTGGTTAAGTGGACATTGGGTACAACAGCATTTTTTAGGAGACTGGTGAGTCTTTTTCTGACGTCCGTGTACATTCTCGGTATCGCCTGCCTAGAGAAGTGGAACCTAGATGGTATTTGGTAACGGGGGCACACTGCCTCAATAAATTGTCTAGTTCCCTGTGAACTAACGGCGGATACCGGATGCACGTCTAACACCAACATAGTTGTCAAGGACTCAGTTATCCGCTTTGCAGTAGGATGACTGCTGTGATATTTCATCTTCCTCGCAAAGGACTGTTGAACAGTCAATTGCTTACTGGAAGTAGTACAAGTGGGCTTACGACTTCCCCTCTGGGATGACCATCGACTCCCAGCGGCAACAACAGCAGCGCCAGCAGCAGTAGGCGTTACACGCAAGGATGCATCGGAGGAATCCCAGGCAGGAGAGGACTCGTCAGACTTGCCAGTGACATGGCCTGCAGGACTATTGGCATTCCTGGGGAAGGAGGAAATTGACACTGAGGGAGTTGGTGGGGTGGTTTGCGTGAGCTTGGTTACAAGAGGAAGGGATTTACTGGTCAGTGGACTGCTTCCGCTGTCACCCAAAGTTTTTGAACTTGTCACTGACTTATTATGAATGCGCTGCAGGTGACGTATAAGGGAGGATGTTCCGAGGTGGTTAACGTCCTTACCCCTACTTATTACAGCTTGACAAAGGGAACACACGGCTTGACACCTGTTGTCCGCATTTCTGGTGAAATACCTCCACACCGAAGAGCTGATTTTTTGGGTATTTTCACCTGGCATGTCAACGGCCATATTCCTCCCACGGACAACAGGTGTCTCCCCGGGTGCCTGACTTAAACAAACCACCTCACCATCAGAATCCTCCTGGTCAATTTCCTCCCCAGCGCCAGCAACACCCATATCCTCCTCATCCTGGTGTACTTCAACACTGACATCTTCAATCTGACTATCAGGAACTGGACTGCGGGTGCTCCTTCCAGCACTTGCAGGGGGCGTGCAAATGGTGGAACGCGCATGCTCTTCACGTCCAGTGTTGGGAAGGTCAGGCATCGCAACCGACACAATTGGACTCTCCTTGTGGATTTGGGATTTCAAAGAACGCACAGTTCTTTGCGGTGCTTTTGCCAGCTTGAGTCTTTTCAGTTTTCTAGCGAGAGGCTGAGTGCTTCCATCCTCATGTGAAGCTGAACCACTAGCCATGAACATAGGCCAGGGCCTCAGCCGTTCCTTGCCACTCCGTGTGGTAAATGGCATATTGGCAAGTTTACGCTTCTCCTCCGACAATTTTATTTTAGGTTTTGGAGTCCTTTTTTTACTGATATTTGGTGTTTTGGTTTTGACATGCTCTGTACTATGCCATTGGGCATCGGCCTTGGCAGACGACGTTGCTGGCATTTCATCGTCTCGGCCATGACTAGTGGCAGCAGCTTCAGCACGAGGTGGAAGTGGATCTTGATCTTTCCCTAATTTTGGAACCTCAACATTTTTGTTCTCCATATTTTAATAGGCACAACTAAAAGGCACCTCAGGTAAACAATGCAGATGGATGGATTGGATACTAGTATACAATTATGGACGGGCTGCCGAGTGCCGACACAGAGGTAGCCACAGCCGTGAACTACCGCACTGTACTGTGTCTGCTGCTAATATATAGACTGGTTGATAAAGAGATAGTATACTCGTAACTAGTATGTATGTATAAAGAAAGAAAAAAAAACCACGGTTAGGTCACTGGTATATACAATTATGGACGGGCTGCCGAGTGCCGACACAGAGGTAGCCACAGCCGTGAACTACCGCACTGTACTGTGTCTGCTGCTAATATATAGACTGGTTGATAAAGAGATAGTATACTCGTAACTAGTATGTATGTATAAAGAAAGAAAAAAAAAACATGGTTAGGTCACTGGTATATACAATTATGGACGGGCTGCCGAGTGCCGACACAGAGGTAGCCACAGCCGTGAACTACCGCACTGTACTGTGTCTGCTGCTAATATATAGACTGGTTGATAAAGAGATAGTATACTCGTAACTAGTATGTATGTATAAAGAAAGAAAAAAAAACCACGGTTAGGTCACTGGTATATACAATTATGGACGGGCTGCGGAGTGCCGACACAGAGGTAGCCACAGCCGTGAACTACCGCACTGTACTGTGTCTGCTGCTAATATATAGACTGGTTGATAAAGAGATAGTATACTCGTAACTAGTATGTATGTATAAAGAAAGAAAAAAAAACCACGGTTAGGTGGTATATACAATTATGGACGGGCTGCCGAGTGCCGACACAGAGGTAGCCACAGCCGTGAACTACCGCACTGTACTGTGTCTGCTGCTAATATATAGACTGGTTGATAAAGAGATAGTATACTCGTAACTAGTATGTATGTATAAAGAAAGAAAAAAAAACCACGGTTAGGTCACTGGTATATACAATTATGGACGGGCTGCCGAGTGCCGACACAGAGGTAGCCACAGCCGTGAACTACCGCACTGTACACTGGTTGATAAAGAGATAGTAGTATACTCGTAACAACTAGTATGACGACGGTATAAAGAATGAAAAAAAAACCACGGTTAGGTGGTATATAATACAATTATGGTTGGACGGACTGCCTGCCGAGTGCCGACACAGAGGTAGCCACAGCCGTGAACTACCGCACTGTACACTGGTTGATAAAGAGATAGTAGTATACTCGTAACAACTAGTATGACGACGGTATAAAGAATGAAAAAAAAACCACGGTTAGGTGGTATATAATACAATTATGGTTGGACGGACTGCCTGCCGAGTGCCGACACAGAGGTAGCCACAGCCGTGAACTACCGCACTGTACACTGGTTGATAAAGAGATAGTAGTATACTCGTAACAACTAGTATGACGACGGTATAAAGAACGAAAAAAAAACCACGGTTAGGTGGTATATATTATAATACAATTATGGATGGACGGACTGCCTGCCGAGTTCCGACACAGAGGTAGCCACAGCCGTGAACTACCGCACTGTACACTGGTTGATAAAGAGATAGTAGTATACTCGTAACAACTAGTATGACGACGGTATAAAGAACGAAAAAAAAAACCACGGTTAGGTGGTATATATTATAATACAATTATGGATGGACGGACTGCCTGCCGAGTTCCGACACAGAGGTAGCCACAGCCGTGAACTACCGCACTGTACACTGGTTGATAAAGAGATAGTAGTATACTCGTAACAACTAGTATGACTATGACGACGGTATAAAGAAAGAAAAAAAAAACCACGGTTAGGTGGTATATAATACAATTATGGATGGACGGACTGCCTGCCGAGTGCCGACACAGAGGTAGCCACAGCCGTGAACTACCGCACTGTACTGTGTCTGCTGCTAATATAGACTGGTTGATAAAGAGATAGTATACAATACTACTAATATACTGGTGGTCAGGCACTGGTCACCACTAGTCACACTGGCAGTGGCACTCCTGCAGCAAAAGTGTGCACTGTTTAATTTTAATATAATATTATTTATCATGTACTCCTGGCTCCTGCTATAACAACCTGCAGTGCTCCCCAGTCTCCCCCACAATTATAAGCTTTATATACAATACATTGATGTGCAGCACACTGGGCTGAGCAGTGCACACAGACTGAGTCACTGTGTGACTGTGTATCGTTTTTTTCAGGCAGAGAACGGATATATTAAATAAAACAAACAACTGCACTGTCTCTGGTGGTCACTGGTCACTGTGGTCGTCAGTCACTAAACTCTGTCTGCACTCTGCACTCTCTTCTAATCTACAGTATCACAGCAATCTCTCTCTCTCTCTCTCTTCTAAATCTAATCTAAATGGAGAGGACGCCAGCCACGTCCTCTCCCTATCAATCTCAATGCACGTGTGAAAATGGCGGCGACGCGCGGCTCCTTATATAGAATCCGAGTCTCGCGAGAATCCGACAGCGTCATGATGACGTTCGGGCGCGCTCGGGTTAACCGAGCAAGGCGGGAAGATCCGAGTCGCTCGGACCCGTGAAAAAAAAAGTGAAGTTCGTGCGGGTTCGGATTCAAAGAAACCGAACCCGCTCATCTCTACTTTTTACTCCAGAGTTTTGGCTATAAAACTGATTAGAATAATGCAAAGAAGATATTTCAAACATATTCTTTGTATTTTACATATACTTTATGCAGTAAAATCTCTGGCACAAACGCTAGTATGACAGGAAAGGCTCTGCCTCACCCGCCTCACCCCACCGCACGTCACTGGCGCGATCGTGAAGAGACCCGTTTGGGCGCCCAAACGGGTCTCTTTAAACGCATTTCAGCTCGCTACCTCTGGGGGTATCGAGCTGAAATGAACTTGTAGCGCCTATCGGCAGTAACATTAGAATACTGCCAGCGGGCGCGATTGCGGGAGGGAGGGGGGATTTAACATTTGACTCCAACCCTAAGAGTCTGATCATGATTTGAATGCCATGTCAGTATTCACAAAGATGAGTGGTAATCTGCTACTGCACGCATACGAAAAACCCCTAAAAACTCTTATGGCGCATGCATATACAGTGTTTTAAATTGGCAGCAGTGAGCAGGAGTTTTAAAGCCCAGATGAAACCACCACTTAGAAAATTGACCCCTATGTATTTTGTTTATATGAAGGAAGCTACGTCTCTGTGACTGTCAGCTTAACGGCTAAAAATATCTAGAATAGGAATTGTAGACTAGCGTGCCTATTTCCTGTGCGCTTACCCAGACCACAACTAAGGAAGTTATCATTCTCAGTAATGGCTGCTGTAAGCCCTATCGTGCCTGACCTATAGCACTGAATCAGGGCTCCCATCTGCTATCACACCATACTAACATTTATGGGTCTTGCTGAGAGCTGCTATATTATTGATCCATAGGACGGAATCAGTGATGCTATTTATGTGGGGAATATGGATTCTGTCTATTGTCTAACACGAACAGTGTGGGACTTGTTGTTCCTATATTAATGAATGTGTGTTCGTGTCAGCATTTGAAGCTAAATCACAAGCTCTTTGTCTTGTAGCATATATCACTAGCCTGGTGACAAGATCCCACTTTCTGCTGCCGTTCAATCAACTCTGTTTCTTTTTTGAAGTTTTATGAGTTCAGTTAGATTGCAATGCGACAAAGTTTGTAATTAATTCAGAAATAATGTTATAGAGTCCTCTACTGAGAGTAGCAATGGCATTTCCAGGTCCCCTTGTGTCTCCAGTATGCACGATTTTAGTCAGTATAATCTATGATGGAACGCTAAACACCCTCAAATATAAATTAAGTATGTATTTACTAATCCTGAGGGAATTTTCATTTTGGGACTGAACTGCAGCCCCACCTCTGTTGCCGCCACAGTGATGGGAGGTCATGGCATTCCTGTAAAGCCCCCTTATGCCGAGGCATGCCCCTTTTTCACAGGAATCACGAATATGGACTACAAAATGTTGGGAGCGAGGTATGGGGTATGTGTCACATCATTCCAAGAAAATGTTGTGTTGGCCATTTTCTTGTCTATTTGTGCCTGTGTGGTAGAAAATAGAGATGAGCGCCTGAAATTTTTCGGGTTTTGTGTTTTGGTTTTGGGTTCGGTTCCGCGGCCGTGTTTTGGGTTCGAACGCGTTTTGGCAAAACCTCACCGAATTTTTTTTGTCGGATTCGGGTGTGTTTTGGATTCGGGTGTTTTTTTCAAAAAACACTAAAAAACAGCTTAAATCATAGAATTTGGGGGTCATTTTGATCCCAAAGTATTATTAACCTCAAAAACCATAATTTACACTCATTTTCAGTCTATTCTGAATACCTCACACCTCACAATATTATTTTTAGTCCTAAAATTTGCACCGAGGTCGCTGTGTGAGTAAGATAAGCGACCCTAGTGGCCGACACAAACACCGGGCCCATCTAGGAGTGGCACTGCAGTGTCACGCAGGATGTCCCTTCCAAAAAACCCTCCCCAAACAGCACATGACGCAAAGAAAAAAAGAGGCGCAATGAGGTAGCTGTGTGAGTAAGATTAGCGACCCTAGTGGCCGACACAAACACCGGGCCCATCTAGGAGTGGCACTGCAGTGTCACGCAGGATGTCCCTTCCAAAAAACCCTCCCCAAACAGCACATGACGCAAAGAAAAAAAGAGGCGCAATGAGGTAGCTGACTGTGTGAGTAAGATTAGCGACCCTAGTGGCCGACACAAACACCGGGCCCATCTAGGAGTGGCACTGCAGTGTCACGCAGGATGTCCCTTCCAAAAAACCCTCCCCAATCAGCACATGATGCAAAGAAAAAGAAAAGAAAAAAGAGGTGCAAGATGGAATTGTCCTTGGGCCCTCCCACCCACCCTTATGTTGTATAAACAAAACAGGACATGCACACTTTAACCAACCCATCATTTCAGTGACAGGGTCTGCCACACGACTGTGACTGATATGACGGGTTGGTTTGGACCCCCCCCCAAAAAAGAAGCAATTAATCTCTCCTTGCACAAACTGGCTCTACAGAGGCAAGATGTCCACCTCATCTTCACCCTCCGATATATCACCGTGTACATCCCCCTCCTCACAGATTATCAATTCGTCCCCACTGGAATCCACCATCTCAGCTCCCTGTGTACTTTGTGGAGGCAATTGCTGCTGGTCAATGTCTCCGCGGAGGAATTGATTATAATTCATTTTAATGAACATCATCTTCTCCACATTTTCTGGATGTAACCTCGTACGCCGATTGCTGACAAGGTGAGCGGCGGCACTAAACACTCTTTCGGAGTACACACTTGTGGGAGGGCAACTTAGGTAGAATAAAGCCAGTTTGTGCAAGGGCCTCCAAATTGCCTCTTTTTCCTGCCAGTATAAGTACGGACTGTGTGACGTGCCTACTTGGATGCGGTCACTCATATAATCCTCCACCATTCTATCAATGTTGAGAGAATCATATGCAGTGACAGTAGACAACATGTCCGTAATCGTTGTCAGGTCCTTCAGTCCGGACCAGATGTCAGCATCAGCAGTCGCTCCAGACTGCCCTGCATCACCGCCAGCGGGTGGGCTCGGAATTCTGAGCCTTTTCCTCGCACCCCCAGTTGCGGGAGAATGTGAAGGAGGAGATGTTGACAGGTCGCGTTCCGCTTGACTTGACAATTTTGTCACCAGCAGGTCTTTCAACCCCAGCAGACCTGTGTCTGCCGGAAAGAGAGATCCAAGGTAGGCTTTAAATCTAGGATCGAGCACGGTGGCCAAAATGTAGTGCTCTGATTTCAACAGATTGACCACCCGTGAATCCTTGTTAAGCGAATTAAGGGCTGCATCCACAAGTCCCACATGCCTAGCGGAATCGCTCCCTTTTAGCTCCTTCTTCAATGCCTCCAGCTTCTTCTGCAAAAGCCTGATGAGGGGAATGACCTGACTCAGGCTGGCAGTGTCTGAACTGACTTCACGTGTGGCAAGTTCAAAGGGCATCAGAACCTTGCACAACGTTGAAATCATTCTCCACTGCACTTGAGACAGGTGCATTCCACCTACTATATCGTGCTCAATTGTATAGGCTTGAATGGCCTTTTGCTGCTCCTCCAACCTCTGAAGCATATAGAGGGTTGAATTCCACCTCGTTACCACTTCTTGCTTCAGATGATGGCAGGGCAGGTTCAGTAGTTTTTGGTGGTGCTCCAGTCTTCTGTACGTGGTGCCTGTACGCCGAAAGTGTCCCGCAATTTTTCTGGCCACCGACAGCATCTCTTGCACGCCCCTGTCGTTTTTTAAAAAATTCTGCACCACCAAATTCAAGGTATGTGCAAAACATGGGACGTGCTGGAATTTGCCCATATTTAATGCACACACAATATTGCTGGCGTTGTCCGATGCCACAAATCCACAGGAGAGTCCAATTGGGGTAAGCCATTCCGCGATGATCTTCCTCAGTTGCCGTAAGAGGTTTTCAGCTGTGTGCGTATTCTGGAAAGCGGTGATACAAAGCGTAGCCTGCCTAGGAAAGAGTTGGCGTTTGCGAGATGCTGCTACTGGTGCCGCCGCTGCTGTTCTTGCGGCGGGAGTCCATACATCTACCCAGTGGGCTGTCACAGTCATATAGTCCTGACCCTGCCCTGCTCCACTTGTCCACATGTCCGTGGTTAAGTGGACATTGGGTACAACTGCATTTTTTAGGACACTGGTGAGTCTTTTTCTGACGTCCGTGTACATTCTCGGTATCGCCTGCCTAGAGAAGTGGAACCTAGATGGTATTTGGTAACGGGGGCACACTGCCTCAATAAATTGTCTAGTTCCCTGTGAACTAACGGCGGATACCGGACGCACGTCTAACACCAACATAGTTGTCAAGGACTCAGTTATCCGCTTTGCAGTAGGATGACTGCTGTGATATTTCATCTTCCTCGCAAAGGACTGTTGAACAGTCAATTGCTTACTGGAAGTAGTACAAGTGGGCTTACGACTTCCCCTCTGGGATGACCATCGACTCCCAGCGGCAACAACAGCAGCGCCAGCAGCAGTAGGCGTTACACGCAAGGATGCATCGGAGGAATCCCAGGCAGGAGAGGACTCGTCAGAATTGCCAGTGACATGGCCTGCAGGACTATTGGCATTCCTGGGGAAGGAGGAAATTGACACTGAGGGAGTTGGTGGGGTGGTTTGCGTGAGCTTGGTTACAAGAGGAAGGGATTTACTGGTCAGTGGACTGCTTCCGCTGTCACCCAAAGTTTTTGAACTTGTCACTGACTTATTATGAATGCGCTGCAGGTGACGTATAAGGGAGGATGTTCCGAGGTGGTTAACGTCCTTACCCCTACTTATTACAGCTTGACAAAGGGAACACACGGCTTGACACCTGTTGTCCGCATTTCTGGTGAAATACCTCCACACCGAAGAGCTGATTTTTTTGGTATTTTCACCTGGCTTGTCAACGGCCATATTCCTCCCACGGACAACAGGTGTCTCCCCGGGTGCCTGACTTAAACAAACCACCTCACCATCAGAATCCTCCTGGTCAATTTCCTCCCCAGCGCCAGCAACACCCATATCCTCCTCATCCTGGTGTACTTCAACACTGACATCTTCAATCTGACTATCAGGAACTGGACTGCGGGTGCTCCTTCCAGCACTTGCAGGGGGCGTGCAAATGGTGGAAGGCGCATGCTCTTCACGTCCAGTGTTGGGAAGGTCAGGCATCGCAACCGACACAATTGGACTCTCCTTGTGGATTTGGGATTTCGAAGAACGCACAGTTCTTTGCGGTGCTACTGCTTTTGCCAGCTTGAGTCTTTTCATTTTTCTAGCGAGAGGCTGAGTGCTTCCATCCTCATGTGAAGCTGAACCACTAGCCATGAACATAGGCCAGGGCCTCAGCCGTTCCTTGCCACTCCGTGTGGTAAATGGCATATTGGCAAGTTTACGCTTCTCCTCCGACAATTTTATTTTAGGTTTTGGAGTCCTTTTTTTACTGATATTTGGTGTTTTGGATTTGACATGCTCTGTACTATGACATTGGGCATCGGCCTTGGCAGACGACGTTGCTGGCATTTCATCGTCTCGGCCATGACTAGTGGCAGCAGCTTCAGCACGAGGTGGAAGTGGATCTTGATCTTTCCCTAATTTTGGAACCTCAACATTTTTGTTCTCCATATTTTAATAGGCACAACTAAAAGGCACCTCAGGTAAACAATGGAGATGGATGGATTGGATACTAGTATACAATTATGGACGGGCTGCCGAGTGCCGACACAGAGGTAGCCACAGCCGTGAACTACCGCACTGTACTGTGTCTGCTGCTAATATATAGACTGGTTGATAAAGAGATAGTATACTCGTAACTAGTATGTATGTATAAAGAAAGAAAAAAAAACCACGGTTAGGTGGTATATACAATTATGGACGGGCTGCTGAGTGCCGACACAGAGGTAGCCACAGCCGTGAACTACCGCACTGTACTGTGTCTGCTGCTAATATATAGACTGGTTGATAAAGAGATAGTATACTCGTAACTAGTATGTATGTATAAAGAAAGAAAAAAAAACCACGGTTAGGTGGTATATACAATTATGGACGGGCTGCCGAGTGCCGACACAGAGGTAGCCACAGCCGTGAACTACCGCACTGTACTGTGTCTGCTGCTAATATATAGACTGGTTGATAAAGAGATAGTATACTCGTAACTAGTATGTATGTATAAAGAAAGAAAAAAAAACCATGGTTAGGTGGTATATACAATTATGGACGGGCTGCCGAGTGCCGACACAGAGGTAGCCACAGCCGTGAACTACCGCACTGTACTGTGTCTGCTGCTAATATATAGACTGGTTGATAAAGAGATAGTATACTCGTAACTAGTATGTATGTATAAAGAAAGAAAAAAAAAACACGGTTAGGTGGTATATACAATTATGGACGGGCTGCCGAGTGCCGACACAGAGGTAGCCACAGCCGTGAACTACCGCACTGTACTGTGTCTGCTGCTAATATAGACTGGTTGATAAAGAGATAGTATACTCGTAACTAGTATGTATGTATAAAGAAAGAAAAAAAAACCACGGTTAGGTGGTATATACAATTATGGACGGGCTGCCGAGTGCCGACACAGAGGTAGCCACAGCCGTGAACTACCGCACTGTACTGTGTCTGCTGCTAATATAGACTGGTTGATAAAGAGATAGTATACTACTAATATTATATATACTGGTGGTCAGGTCACTGGTCACTAGTCACACTGGCAGTGGCACTCCTGCAGCAAAAGTGTGCACTGTTTAATTTTAATATAATATTATGTACTCCTGGCTCCTGCTATAACCTATAACTGGCACTGCAGTAGTGCTCCCCAGTCTCCCCCACAATTATAAGCTGTGTGAGCTGAGCAGTCAGACAGATATATAATATATATAGATGATGCAGCACACTGGCCTGAGCCTGAGCAGTGCACACAGATATGGTATGTGACTGACTGAGTCACTGTGTGTATCGCTTTTTTCAGGCAGAGAACGGATATATTAAATAAACTGCACTGTGTGTCTGGTGGTCACTCACTATATAATATATTATGTACTCCTGGCTCCTGCTATAACCTATAACTGGCACTGCAGTAGTGCTCCCCAGTCTCCCCCACAATTATAAGCTGTGTGAGCTGAGCAGTCAGACAGATATATATAATATTATATATAGATAATAGATGATGCAGCACACTGGCCTGAGCCTGAGCAGTGCACACAGATATGGTATGTGACTGAGTCACTGTGTGCTGTGTATCGCTTTTTTCAGGCAGAGAACGGATTATAAATAAAACTGGTGGTCACTATCAGCAAAACTCTGCACTGCACAAAACTACTCCTAATGCTCCCCAAAATTAGTAAATCAAGTGTCTCTCTAATCTATTCTAAACGGAGAGGACGCCAGCCACGTCCTCTCCCTATCAATCTCAATGCACGTGTGAAAATGGCGGCGACGCGCGGCTCCTTATATAGAATCCGAGTCTCGCGATAGAATCCGAGCCTCGCGAGAATCCGACAGCGTCATGATGACGTTCGGGCGCGCTCGGGTTAACCGAGCAAGGCGGGAAGATCCGAGTCGCTCGGACCCGTGAAAAAAAACATGAAGTTCTGGCGGGTTCGGATTCAGAGAAACCGAACCCGCTCATCTCTAGTAGAAAATCACCAGGAAAATGGCCGCAGTGTTCATGTGCACTAGACTCTAGCACAGAGCTACAGTCTAATCCCTTACGCCACCGGCTACAAAGGATGGGGCCCCGTCATCTCTTAATATGTTCCTGCTCTAGTCCCATCTACAAATAACAACTAAGTCATGTCCATCCATTGCAGACCTGCACTTACCTCAAAGATTGATATCAGCATTTCAATGTGGGGTCCTATATGATAAGTAGTGATGTGCACCGGACATTTTTCGGGTTTTGTGTTTTGGTTTTGGATTCGGTTCCGCGGCCGTGTTTTGGATTCGGATTCGTTTTGGCAAAACCTCACCGAAAATGTTTTGTCGGATTCGGGTGTGTTTTGGATTCGGGTGTTTTTTTCAAAAACCCCTAAAAAACAGCTTAAATCATAGAATTTGGGGGTCATTTTGATCCCATAGTATTATTAACCTCAATTACCATAATTTCCACTCATTTCCAGTCTATTCTGAACACCTCACACCTCACAATATTATTTTTAGTCCTACAATTTGCACAAAGGTCGCTGGATGACTAAGCTAAGCGACCCAAGTGGCCGACACAAACACCTGGCCCATCTAGGAGTGGCACTGCAGTGTCAGACAGGATGGCCGATTTAAAAAATAGTCCCCATACAGCACATGATGCAAAGAAAAAAAGAGGCGCAATGAGGTATCTGTGTGACTAAGCTAAGCGACCCAAGTGGCCGACACAAACCCCTGGCCCATCTAGGAGTGGCACTGCAGTGTCAATCAAGACAGGATGGCACTTCCAAAAAATTGTCCCCAAACAGCACATGATGCAAAGAAAAAAAGAGGCGCACCAAGGTGGCTGTTTGACTAAGCTAAGCGACACAAGTGGCCGACACAAACACCTGGCCCATCTAGGAGTGGCACTGCAGTGTCAGGCAGGATGGCCGATTTAAAAAATAGTCCCCAAACAGCACATGATGCAAAGAAAAAAAGAGGCGCACCAAGGTGGCTGTTTGACTAAGCTAAGCGACACAAGTGGCCGACACAAACACCTGGCCCATCTAGGAGTGGCACTGCAGTGTCAATCAAGACAGGATGGCACTTCCAAAAAATTGTCCCCAAACAGCACATGATACAAAGAAAAAAAGAGGCGCACCAAGGTGGCTGTTTGACTAAGCTAAGCGACACAAGTGGCCGACACAAACACCTGGCCCATCTAGGAGTGGCACTGCAGTGTCAGGCAGGATGGCCGATTTAAAAAATAGTCCCCAAACAGCACATGATGCAAAGAAAAAAAGAGGCGCACCAAGGTGGCTGTTTGACTAAGCTAAGCGACACAAGTGGCCGACACAAACACCTGGCCCATCTAGGAGTGGCACTGCAGTGTCAATCAAGACAGGATGGCACTTCAAAAAAATTGTCCCCAAACAGCACATGATGCAAAGAAAAAAAGAGGCGCACCACAGGTATAGAATGTAGATGGATAGTATACTTAATGTATGACGACACAGAGGTAGGTACAGCAGTGGCCTACCGTACTGCTATATATAGTATACTGGTGGACACTGTGTCAGCAAACTGCAAAACTAAAATGCACCACAGGTATAGAATGTAGATGTATAGTATACTTAATGGATGACGAGTGACGACACAGAGGTAGGTACAGCAGTGGCCTACCGTACTGCTATATATAGTATACTGGTGGACACTGTGTCAGCAAACTGCAAAACTAAAATGCACCACAGGTATAGAATGTAGATGGATAATAGTATACTTAATGGATGACGAGTGACGACACAGAGGTAGGTACAGCAGTGGCCTACCGTACTGCTATATATAGTATACTGGTGGACACTGTGTCAGCAAACTGCAAAACTAAAATGCACCACAGGTATAAAATGTAGATGGATAGTATACTTAATGGATGACGACACAGAGGTAGGTACAGCGGTGCACTCTGCACTGTACTCCTCCTATATAATATTAATTATACTGGTGGTCCCCAGTCCCCACAATAAAGCAGCACACTGAGCACAGATATGGAGTGTTTTTCTTCAGGCAGACAACGTATACTGGTGGTCACTGTCAGCAAAACTCTGCACTGTACTCCTGTTATAGCTGCTCCCCAGTCCCCACAATTAAGCAGTGTGAGCACTCAGCACAGATATATTATGCAGCACACTGAGCACAGATATGGTATGGAGCGTTTTTTTCAGGCAGAGAACGGATAAAAACTGGTGGTCACTTATCAGCAAAACTCTGCACTGTACTCCTCCTAACAGCTGCTCCCCAATCCTCCCCACAATTAAGCAAAAGCAATAAACCAATCAACTTCTAGTTCTACAATAAACGGAGAGGACGTCAGCCACGTCCTCTCCCTATCATCTCCAATGCACGAGTGAGAAAATGGCGGCGACGCGCGGCTGCTTATATAGAATCCGAATCTCGCAAGAATCCGACAGCGGGATGATGACGTTCGGGCGCGCTCGGGTTTGCCGAGCAAGGCGGGAAGGTTCTAACCTGCCTCGGACCCGTGTAAAAAAGGTGAATTTCGGGGGGGTTCGGTTTCCGAGAAACCGAACCCGCTCATCACTAATGATAAGCCAGTCACAAATAGGAGAACACTCCTGATTAGATGACTTCTGTTATCTGTGTTAGCTATATAATACATGAGGTTGCACTAAGCCGAAGGATGAGTGATGTGGCATTGGCTGCTGAGACACAAGGGGGAATGAGATTATATGGCAGTCACAGTAGTTAGCAATAACACATATAACTGTGACTGGGAAGGTGGCTCCTCTCAGCTCTGGGCCCCATAGCAGCTGCACTCCCTGCACCTATGGTAGCTACACCCTGTATATAACACATGTAACTGTGACAGGGAAGGTGGCCCCTCTCAGCTCTGGCCCCATAGCAGCTGCACTCCCTGCACCTATGGTAGCTACACCCCTGTATATAACACATGTAACTGTGACAGGGGAGGTGGCCCTTCTCAGCTCTGGGCCCCATAGCAGCTGCACTCGCTGCACCTATGGTAGCTACACCCTGTATATAACACATGTAACTGTGACAGGGAAGGTGGGTCTCTCTCAGCTCTGGGCCCATAGCAGCTGCACTCCCTGCACCTATGGTAGCTACATCCTGTATATAACACATGTAACTGTGACAGGGAAGGTGGCCCCTCTCAGTTCTGGGCCCCATAGCAGCTGCACTCCCTGCACCTATGGTAGTTACACCCTGTATATAACACATGTAACTGTGACAGGGAAGGTGGGTCTCTCTCAGCTCTGGGCCCATAGCAGCTGCACTCCCTGCACCTATGGTAGCTACATCCTGTATATAACACATGTAACTGTGACAGGGAAGGTGGGTCTCTCTCAGCTCTGGGCCCCATAGCAGCTGCACTGCCTGCACCTATGGTAGCTGCACCCTGTATATAACACATGTAACTGTGACAGGGAAGGTGGCCCCTCTCAGCTCTGGGCCCATAGCAGCTGCACTGCCTGCACCTATGGTAGCTACTCCCTGTATATAACACATGTAACTGTGATAGGGAAGGTGGTTCCTCTCAGCTCTGGGCCCCATAGCAGCTGCACTCCCTGCACCTATGGTAGCTACACCCTGTATATAACACATGTAACTTTGACAGGGAAGGTGGCCCCTCTCAGCTCTGGGCCCATAGCAGCTGCACTGCCTGCACCTATGGTAGCTACACCCTGTATATAACACATGTAACTGTGACAGGGAAGGTGGCCCCTCTCAGCTCTGGGCCCCATAGCATCTGCACTCCCTGCACCTATGGTAGCTACACCCCTGTATATAACACATGTAACTGTGACAGGGAAGGTGGCCTCTCTCAGCTCTGGGCCCCATAGCAGCTGCACTCCCTGCACCTATGGTAGCTACACCCTGTATATAACACATGTAACTGTGACAGGGAAGGTGGCCCCTCTCAGCTCTGGGCCCCATAGCATCTGCACTCCCTGCACCTATGGTAGCTACACCTTGTATATAACACATGTAACTGTGACAGGGAAGGTGGCCCCTCTCAGCTCTGGGCCCCATAGCAGCTGCACTCCCTGCACCTATGGTAGCTACACCCTGTATATAACACATGTAACTGTGACAGGGAAGGTGGCCCCTCTCAGCTCTGGGCCCCATAGCAGCTGCACTCCCTGCACCTATGGTAGCTACACCCTGTATATAACACATGTAACTGTGACAGGGTAGGTGGCCCCTCTCAGCTCTGGGCCCCATAGCAGTTGCACTTCCTGCACCTATGGTAGCTACACCCTGTATATAACACATGTAACTGTGACAGGGAAGGTGGCCCCTCTCAGCTCTGGGCCCCATAGCATCTGCACTCCCTGCACCTATGGTAGCTACACCCTCTATATAACACAAGTAGCTGTGACAGGGAAGGTGGGTCTCTCTCAGCTCTGGGCCCCATAGCAGCTGCACTCCCTGCACCTATGGTAGCTATACCCTGTATATAACATATGTAACTGTGACAGGGAAGGTGGCCCGTCTCAGCTCTGGGCCCCATAGCAGCTGCACTCCCTGCACCTATGGTAGCTACACCCTGTATATAACACATGTAACTGTGACAGGGAAGGTGGCCTCTCTCAGCTCTGGGCCCCATAGCAGCTGCACTCCCTGCACCTATGGTAGCTACACCCTGTATATAACACATGTAACTGTGACAGGGAAGGTGGCCCCTCTCAGCTCTGGGCCCCATAGCATCTGCACTCCCTGCACCTATGGTAGCTACACCTTGTATATAACACATGTAACTGTGACAGGGAAGGTGGCCCCTCTCAGCTCTGGGCCCCATAGCAGCTGCACTCCCTGCACCTATGGTAGCTACACCCTGTATATAACACATGTAACTGTGACAGGGAAGGTGGCCCCTCTCAGCTCTGGGCCCCATAGCAGCTGCACTCCCTGCACCTATGGTAGCTACACCCTGTATATAACACATGTAACTGTGACAGGGAAGGTGGCCCCTCTCAGCTCTGGGCCCCATAGCAGCTGCACTCCCTGCACCTATGGTAGCTACACCCTGTATATAACACATGTAACTGTGACAGGGAAGTTGGGTCTCTCTCAGCTCTGGGCCCCATAGCAGCTGCACTCCCTGCACCTAGGGTAGCTACACCTTGTATATAACACATGTAACTGTGACAGGGAAGGTGGCCCCTCTCAGCTCTGGGCCCCATAGCAGCTGCACTCCCTGCACCTATGGTAGCTACACCCTGTATATAACACATGTAACTGTGACAGGGAAGGTGGCCCCTCTCAGCTCTGGGCCCCATAGCAGCTGCACTCCCTGCACCTATGGTAGCTACACCCTGTATATAACACATGTAACTGTGACAGGGAAGGTGACTCCTCTCAGCTCTGGGCCCCATAGCAGCTGCACTCCCTGCACCTATGGTAGCTACACCCTGTATATAACACATGTAACTGTGACAGGGAAGGTGGCCCCTCTCAGCTCTGGGCCCCATAGCATCTGCACTCCCTGCACCTATGGTAGCTACACCTTGTATATAACACATGTAACTGTGACAGGGAAGGTGGCCCCTCTCAGCTCTGGGCCCCATAGCAGCTGCACTCCCTGCACCTATGGTAGCTACACCCTGTATATAACACATGTAACTGTGACAGGGAAGGTGGCCCCTCTCAGCTCTGGGCCCCATAGCAGCTGCACTCCCTGCACCTATGGTAGCTACACCCTGTATATAACACATGTAACTGTGACAGGGAAGTTGGGTCTCTCTCAGCTCTGGGCCCCATAGCAGCTGCACTCCCTGCACCTATGGTAGCTACACCTTGTATATAACACATGTAACTGTGACAGGGAAGGTGGCCCCTCTCAGCTCTGGGCCCCATAGCAGCTGCACTCCCTGCACCTATGGTAGCTACACCCTGTATATAACACATGTAACTGTGACAGGGAAGGTGGCTCCTCTCAGCTCTGGGCCCCATAGCAGCGGCACTCCCTGCACCTATGGTAGCTACACCCTGTATATAACACATGTAACTGTGACAGGGAAGGTGGGTCTCTCTCAGCTCTGGGCCCCATAGCAGCTGCACTGCCTGCACCTATGGTAGCTACACCCTGTATATAACACATGTAACTGTGACAGGGAAGGTGGCCCCTCTCAGCTCTGGGCCCATAGCAGCTGCACTGCCTGCACCTATGGTAGCTACACCCTGTATATAACACATGTAACTGTGACAGGGAAGGTGGTTCCTCTCAGCTCTGGGCCCCATAGCAGCTGCACTCCCTGCACCTATGGTTGCTACACCCTGTATATAACACATGTAACTGTGACAGGGAAGGTGGCTCCTCTCAGCTCTGGGCCCATAGCAGCTGCACTGCCTGCACCTATGGTAGCTACACCCTGTATATAACACATGTAACTGTGACAGGGAAGGTGGCCCCTCTCAGCTCTGGGCCCCATATTAGCTGCACTGCCTGCACCTATGGTAGCTACACCCTGTATATAACACATGTAACTGTGACAGGGAAGGTGGCCCCTCTCAGCTCTGGGCCCCATAGCATCTGCACTCCCTGCACCTATGGTAGCTACACCCCTGTATATAACACATGTAACTGTGACAGGGAAGGTGGCCTCTCTCAGCTCTGGGCCCCATAGCAGCTGCACTCCCTGCACCTATGGTAGCTACACCCTGTATATAACACATGTAACTGTGACAGGGAAGGTGGCCCCACTCAGCTCAGGGCCCCATAGCATATGCACTCCCTGCACCTATGGTAGCTACACCTTGTATATAACACATGTAACTGTGACAGGGAAGGCGGCCCCTCTCAGCTCTGGGCCCCATAGCAGCTGCACTCCCTGCACCTATGGTAGCTACACCCTGTATATAACACATGTAACTGTGACAGGGAAGGTGGCCCCTCTCAGCTCTGGGCCCCATAGCAGCTGCACTCCCTGCATCTATGGTAGCTACACCCTGTATATAACACATGTAACTGTGACATTGAAGGTGGCCCCTCTCAGCTCTGGGCCCCATAGCAGTTGCACTTCCTGCACCTATGGTAGCTACACCCTGTATATAACACATGTAACTGTGACAGGGAAGGTGGCCCCTCTCAGCTCTGGGCCCCATAGCATCTGCACTCCCTGCACCTATGGTAGCTACACCCTGTATATAACACATGTAACTGTGACAGGGAAGGTGGGTCTCTCTCAGCTCTGGGCCCCATAGCAGCTGCACTCCCTGCACCTATGGTAGCTTTACCCTGTATATAACACATGTAACTGTGACAGGGAAGGTGGCCCGTCTCAGCTCTGGGCCCCATAGCAGCTGCACTCCCTGCACCTATGGTAGCTACACCCTGTATATAACACATATAACTGTGACAGGGAAGGTGGCCTCTCTAAGCTCTGGGCCCCATAGCAGCTGCACTCCCTGCACCTATGGTAGCTACACCCTGTATATAACACATGTAACTGTGACAGGGAAGGTGGCTCCTCTCAGCTCTGGGCCCCATAGCAGCTGCACTCCCTGCATCTATGGAAGCTACACACTGTATATAACACATGTAACTGTGACAGGGAAGGTGGCTCCTCTCAGCTCTGGGCCCCATAGCAGCTGCACTCCCTGCACCTATGGTAGCTACACCCTGTATATAACACATGTAACTGTGACAGGGAAGGAGGCTCCTCTCAGCTCTGGGCCCCATAGCAGCTGCACTCCCTGCACCTATGGTATCTACACCCTGTATATAACACATGTAACTGTGACAGGGAAGGTGGCCTCTCTCAGCTCTGGGCCCCATAGCAGCTGCATTTCCTGCACCTATGGTAGCTATACTCTGTATATAACACATGTAACTGTGACAGGGAAGGTGGCCCGTCTCAGCTCTGGGCCCCATAGCAGCTGCACTCCCTGCACCTATGGTAGCTATACTCTGTATATAACACATGTAACTGTGACAGGGAAGGTGGCCCGTCTCAGCTCTGGGCCCCATAGCAGCTACACTCCCTGCACCTATGGTAGCTACACCCTGTATATAACACATGTAACTGTGACAGGGAAGGTGGCCTCTCTCAGCTCTGGGCCCCATAGCAGCTGCACTCCCTGCACCTATGTTAGCTACACCCTGTATATAACACATGGAACTGTGACAGGGAAGGTGGCCCCTCTCAGCTCTGGGCCCCATAGCATCTGCACTCCCTGCACCTATGGTAGCTACACCTTGTATATAAC
The DNA here is from genome assembly GCF_028390025.1 of Pseudophryne corroboree. Taxonomy (NCBI): domain Eukaryota; kingdom Metazoa; phylum Chordata; class Amphibia; order Anura; family Myobatrachidae; genus Pseudophryne; species Pseudophryne corroboree. The sequence goes on from NC_086453.1 coordinate 36,857,167, forward strand.
ACATGTAACTGTGACAGGGAAGGTGGCCCCTCTCAGCTCTGGGCCCCATAGCAGCTGCACTCCCTGCACCTATGGTAGCTACAGCCTGTATATAACACATGTAACTGTGACAGGGAAGGTGGCCCCTCTCAGCTCTGGGCCCCATAGCAGCTGCACTCCCTGCATCTATGGTAGCTACACCCTGTATATAACACATGTAACTGTGACAGGGAAGGTGGGTCTCTCTCAGCTCTGGGCCCCATAGCAGCTGCACTCCCTGCACCTATGGTAGCTACACCTTGTATATAACACATGTAACTGTGACAGGGAAGGTGGCCACTCTCAGCTCTGGGCCCCATAGCAGCTGCACTCCCTGCACCTATGGTAGCTAAACCCTGTATATAACACATGTAACTGTGACAGGGAAGGTGGCCCCTCTCAGCTCAGGGCCCCATAGCAGCTGCACTCCCTGCACCTATGGTAGCTACACCCTGTATATAACACATGTAACTGTGACAGGGAAGGTGGCTCCTCTCAGCTCTGGGCCCAATAGCAGCTGCACTCCCTGCACCTATGGTAGCTACACCCTGTATATAACACATGTAACTGTGACAGGGAAGGTGGGTCTCTCTCAGCTCTGGGCCCCATTGCAGCTGCACTGCCTGCACCTATGGTAGCTACACCCTGTATATAACACATGTAACTGTGACAGTGAAGGAGGCCCCCCTAAGCTCTGGGCCCATAGCAGCTGCACTGCCTGCACCTATGGTTGCTACACCCTGTATATAACACATGTAACTGTGACAGGGAAGGTGGCCCCTCTCAGCTCTGGGCCCATAGCAGCTGCACTGCCTGCACCTATGGTAGCTACACCCTGTATATAACACATGTAACTGTGACAGGGAAGGTGGCTCCTCTCAGCTCTGGGCCCCATAGCAGCAGCACTCCCTGCTCCTATGGTAGCTACACACTGTATATAACACATGTAACTGTGACAGGGAAGGTGGCTCCTCTCAGCTCTGGGCCCCAGAGTAGCTGCACTCCCTGCACCTATGGTAGCTACACCCTGTATATAACACATGTAACTGTGACAGGGAAGGTGGCTCCTCTCAGCTCTGGGCCCCATAGCAGCTGCACTCCCTGCACCTATGGTTGCTACACCCTGTATATAACACATGTAACTGTGACAGGGAAGGTGGCCCCTCTCAGCTCTGGGCCCATAGCAGCTGCACTGCCTGCACCTATGGTAGCTACACCCTGTATATAACACATGTAACAGTGACAGGGAAGGTGGCTCCTCTCAGCTCTGGGCCCCATAGCAGCTGCACTCCCTGCACCTATGGTAGCTACACACTGTATATAACACATGTAACTGTGACAGGGAAGGTGGCTCCTCTCAGCTCTGGGCCCCAGAGCAGCTGCACTCCCTGCACCTATGGTAGCTACACCCTGTATATAACACATGTAACTGTGACAGGGAAGGTGGCTCTTCTCAGCTCTGGGCCCCATAGCATCTGCACTCCCTGAACCTATGGTAGCTACACCCTGTATATAACACATGTAACTGTGACAGGGAAGGTAGGTCTCTCTCAGCTCTGGGCCCCATAGCAGCTGCACTCCCTGCACCTATGGTAGCTATACCCTGTATATAACACATGTAACTGTGACAGGGAAGGTGGCCCGTCTCAGCTCTGGGCCCCATAGCAGCTGCACTCCCTGCACCTATGGTAGCTACACCCTGTATATAACACATGTAACTGTGACAGGGAAGGTGGCCTCTCTCAGCTCTGGGCCCCATAGCAGCTGCACTCCCTGCACCTATGGTAGCTACACACTGTATATAACACATGTAACTGTGACAGGGAAGGTGGCTCCTCTCAGCTCTGGGCCCCATAGCAGCTGCACTCCCTGCACCTATGGTAGCTACACCCTGTATATAACACATGTAACTGTGACAGGGAAGGTGGCTCCTCTCAGCTCTGGGCCCCATAGCAGCTGCACTCCCTGCACCTATGGTATCTACACCCTGTATATAACACATGTAACTGTGACAGGGAAGGTGGCCTCTCTCAGCTCTGGGCCTCATAGCAGCTGCACTCCCTGCACCTATGGTAGCTACACCCTGTATATAACACATGTAACTGTGACAGGGAAGGGGGCCCCTCTCAGCTCTGTGCCCCATATCAGCTGCACTGCCTGCACCTATGGTAGCTACACCCTGTATATAACACATGTAACTGTGAAAGGGAAGGTGGCCCCTCTCAGCTCTGGGCCCCATAGCATCTGCACTCCCTGCACCTATGGTAGCTACACCCCTGTATATAACACATGTAACTGTGACAGGGAAGGTGGCCTCTCTCAGCTCTGGGCCCCATAGCAGCTGCACTCCCTGCACCTATGGTAGCTACACCCTGTATATAACACATGTAACTGTGACAGGGAAGGTGGCTCCTCTCAGCTCTGGGCCCCATAGCAGCTGCACTCCCTGCACCTATGGTATCTACACCCTGTATATAACACATGTAACTGTGACAGGGAAGGTGGCCTCTCTCAGCTCTGGGCCCCATAGCAGCTGCACTCCCTGCACCTATGGTAGCTACACCCTGTATATAACACATGTAACTGTGACAGGGAAGGTGGCCCCTCTCAGCTCTGTGCCCCATATCAGCTGCACTGCCTGCACCTATGGTAGCTACACCCTGTATATAACACATGTAACTGTGAAAGGGAAGGTGGCCCCTCTCAGCTCTGGGCCCCATAGCATCTGCACTCCCTGCACCTATGGTAGCTACACCCCTGTATATAACACATGTAACTGTGACAGGGAAGGTGGCCTCTCTCAGCTCTGGGCCCCATAGCAGCTGCACTCCCTGCACCTATGGTAGCTACACCCTGTATATAACACATGTAACTGTGACAGGGAAGGTGGCTCCTCTCAGCTCTGGGCCCCATAGCAGCTGCACTCCCTGCACCTATGGTTGCTACACCCTGTATATAACACATGTAACTGTGACAGGGAAGGTGGCCCCTCTCAGCTCTGGGCCCATAGCAGCTGCACTGCCTGCACCTATGGTAGCTACACCCTGTATATAACACATGTAACAGTGACAGGGAAGGTGGCTCCTCTCAGCTCTGGGCCCCATAGCAGCTGCACTCCATGCACCTATGGTAGCTACACACTGTATATAACACATGTAACTGTGACAGGGAAGGTGGCTCCTCTCAGCTCTGGGCCCCAGAGCAGCTGCACTCCCTGCACCTATGGTAGCTACACCCTGTATATAACACATGTAACTGTGACAGGGAAGGTGGCTCTTCTCAGCTCTGGGCCCCATAGCATCTGCACTCCCTGAACCTATGGTAGCTACACCCTGTATATAATACATGTAACTGTGACAGGGAAGGTGGGTCTCTCTCAGCTCTGGGCCCCATAGCAGCTGCACTCCCTGCACCTATGGTAGCTATACCCTGTATATAACACATGTAACTGTGACAGGGAAGGTGTCCCGTCTCAGCTCTGGGCCCCATAGCAGCTGCACTCCCTGCACCTATGGTAGCTACACCCTGTATATAACACATGTAACTGTGACAGGGAAGGTGGCCTCTCTCAGCTCTGGGCCCCATAGCAGCTGCACTCCCTGCACCTATGGTAGCTACACACTGTATATAACACATGTAACTGTGACAGGGAAGGTGGCTCCTCTCAGCTCTGGGCCCCATAGCAGCTGCACTCCCTGCACCTATGGTAGCTACACCCTGTATATAACACATGTAACTGTGACAGGGAAGGTGGCTCCTCTCAGCTCTGGGCCCCATAGCAGCTGCACTCCCTGCACCTATGGTATCTACACCCTGTATATAACACATGTAACTGTGACAGGGAAGGTGGCCTCTCTCAGCTCTGGGCCCCATAGCAGCTGCACTCCCTGCACCTATGGTAGCTACACCCTGTATATAACAAATGTAACTGTGACAGGGAAGGGGGCCCCTCTCAGCTCTGTGCCCCATATCAGCTGCACTGCCTGCACCTATGGTAGCTACACCCTGTATATAACACATGTAACTGTGAAAGGGAAGGTGGCCCCTCTCAGCTCTGGGCCCCATAGCATCTGCACTCCCTGCACCTATGGTAGCTACACCCCTGTATATAACACATGTAACTGTGACAGGGAAGGTGGCCTCTCTCAGCTCTGGGCCCCATAGCAGCTGCACTCCCTGCACCTATGGTAGCTACACCCTGTATATAACACATGTAACTGTGACAGGAAAGGTGGCCCCTCTCAGCTCTGGGCCCCATAGCATCTGTACTCCCTGCACCTATGGTAGCTACACCTTGTATATAACACATGTAACTGTGACAGGGAAGGTAGCCCCTCTCAGCTCTGGGCCCCATAGCAGCTGCACTCCCTGCACCTATGGTAGCTACACCCTGTATATAACACATGTAACTGTGACAGGGAAGGTGGCCCCTCTTAGCTCTGGGCCCCATAGCAGCTGCACTCCCTGCACCTATGGTAGCTACACCCTGTATATAACACATGTAACTGTGACAGGGAAGGTGGCCCCTCTCAGCTCTGGGCCCCATAGCAGTTGCACTTCCTGCACCTATGGTAGCTACACCCTGTATATAACACATGTAACTGTGACAGGGAAGGTGGCCCCTCTCAGCTCTGGGCCCCATAGCATCTGCACTCCCTGCACCTATGGTAGCTACACCCTGTATATAACACAAGTAACTGTGACAGGGAAGGTGGGTCTCTCTCAGCTCTGGGCCCCATAGCAGCTGCACTCCCTGCACCTATGGTAGCTATACCCTGTATATAACACATGTAACTGTGACAGGAAAGGTGGCCCGTCTCAGCTCTGGGCCCCATAGCAGCTGCACTCCCTGCACCTATGGTAGCTACACCCTGTATATAACACATGTAACTGTGACAGGGAAGGTGTCCTCTCTCAGCTCTGGGCCCCATAGCAGCTGCACTCCCTGCACCTATGGTAGCTACACCTTGTATATAACACATGTAACTGTGACAGGGAAGGTGGGTCTCTCTCAGCTCTGGGTCCCATAGCAGCTGCACTCCCTGCACCTATGGTAGCTACACCTTGTATATAACACATGTAACTGTGACAGGGAAGGTGGCCCCTCTCAGCTCTGGGCCCCATAGCAGCTGCACTCCATGCACCTATGGTAGCTACACCCTGTATATAACACATGTAACTGTGACAGGGAAGGTGGCCCCTCTCAGCTCTGGGCCCCATAGCAGCTGCACTCCCTGCACCTATGGTAGCTACACCCTGTATATAACACATGTAACTGTGACAGGGAAGGTGGCCCCTCTCAGCTCTGGGCCCCATAGCAGTTGCACTTCCTGCACCTATGGTAGCTACACCCTGTATATAACACATGTAACTGTGACAGGGAAGGTGGCCCCTCTCAGCTCTGGGCCCCATAGCATCTGCACTCCCTGCACCTATGGTAGCTACACCCTGTATATAACACAAGTAACTATGACAGGGAAGGTGGGTCTCTCTCAGCTCTGGGCCCCATAGCAGCTGCACTCCCTGCACCTATGGTAGCTATACCCTGTATATAACACATGTAACTGTGACAGGAAAGGTGGCCCGTCTCAGCTCTGGGCCCCATAGCAGCTGCACTCCCTGCACCTATGGTAGCTACACCCTGTATATAACACATGTAACTGTGACAGGGAAGGTGTCCTCTCTCAGCTCTGGGCCCCATAGCAGCTGCACTCCCTGCACCTATGGTAGCTACACCTTGTATATAACACATGTAACTGTGACAGGGAAGGTGGGTCTCTCTCAGCTCTGGGTCCCATAGCAGCTGCACTCCCTGCACCTATGGTAGCTACACCTTGTATATAACACATGTAACTGTGACAGGGAAGGTGGCCCCTCTCAGCTCTGGGCCCCATAGCATCTGCACTCCCTGCACCTATGGTAGCTACACCCCTGTATATAACACATGTAACTGTGACAGGGAAGGTGGCCTCTCTCAGCTCTGGGCCCCATAGCAGCTGCACTCCCTGCACCTATGGTAGCTACACCCTGTATATAACACATGTAACTGTGACAGGGAAGGTGGCTCCTCTCAGCTCTGGGCCCCATAGCAGCTGCACTCCCTGCACCTATGGTATCTACACCCTGTATATAACACATGTAACTGTGACAGGGAAGGTGGCCTCTCTCAGCTCTGGGCCCCATAGCAGCTGCACTCCCTGCACCTATGGTAGCTACACCCTGTATATAACACATGTAACTGTGACAGGGAAGGTGGCCCCTCTCAGCTCTGTGCCCCATATCAGCTGCACTGCCTGCACCTATGGTAGCTACACCCTGTATATAACACATGTAACTGTGAAAGGGAAGGTGGCCCCTCTCAGCTCTGGGCCCCATAGCATCTGCACTCCCTGCACCTATGGTAGCTACACCCCTGTATATAACACATGTAACTGTGACAGGGAAGGTGGCCTCTCTCAGCTCTGGGCCCCATAGCAGCTGCACTCCCTGCACCTATGGTAGCTACACCCTGTATATAACACATGTAACTGTGACAGGGAAGGTGGCTCCTCTCAGCTCTGGGCCCCATAGCAGCTGCACTCCCTGCACCTATGGTTGCTACACCCTGTATATAACACATGTAACTGTGACAGGGAAGGTGGCCCCTCTCAGCTCTGGGCCCATAGCAGCTGCACTGCCTGCACCTATGGTAGCTACACCCTGTATATAACACATGTAACAGTGACAGGGAAGGTGGCTCCTCTCAGCTCTGGGCCCCATAGCAGCTGCACTCCATGCACCTATGGTAGCTACACACTGTATATAACACATGTAACTGTGACAGGGAAGGTGGCTCCTCTCAGCTCTGGGCCCCAGAGCAGCTGCACTCCCTGCACCTATGGTAGCTACACCCTGTATATAACACATGTAACTGTGACAGGGAAGGTGGCTCTTCTCAGCTCTGGGCCCCATAGCATCTGCACTCCCTGAACCTATGGTAGCTACACCCTGTATATAATACATGTAACTGTGACAGGGAAGGTGGGTCTCTCTCAGCTCTGGGCCCCATAGCAGCTGCACTCCCTGCACCTATGGTAGCTATACCCTGTATATAACACATGTAACTGTGACAGGGAAGGTGTCCCGTCTCAGCTCTGGGCCCCATAGCAGCTGCACTCCCTGCACCTATGGTAGCTACACCCTGTATATAACACATGTAACTGTGACAGGGAAGGTGGCCTCTCTCAGCTCTGGGCCCCATAGCAGCTGCACTCCCTGCACCTATGGTAGCTACACACTGTATATAACACATGTAACTGTGACAGGGAAGGTGGCTCCTCTCAGCTCTGGGCCCCATAGCAGCTGCACTCCCTGCACCTATGGTAGCTACACCCTGTATATAACACATGTAACTGTGACAGGGAAGGTGGCTCCTCTCAGCTCTGGGCCCCATAGCAGCTGCACTCCCTGCACCTATGGTATCTACACCCTGTATATAACACATGTAACTGTGACAGGGAAGGTGGCCTCTCTCAGCTCTGGGCCCCATAGCAGCTGCACTCCCTGCACCTATGGTAGCTACACCCTGTATATAACAAATGTAACTGTGACAGGGAAGGGGGCCCCTCTCAGCTCTGTGCCCCATATCAGCTGCACTGCCTGCACCTATGGTAGCTACACCCTGTATATAACACATGTAACTGTGAAAGGGAAGGTGGCCCCTCTCAGCTCTGGGCCCCATAGCATCTGCACTCCCTGCACCTATGGTAGCTACACCCCTGTATATAACACATGTAACTGTGACAGGGAAGGTGGCCTCTCTCAGCTCTGGGCCCCATAGCAGCTGCACTCCCTGCACCTATGGTAGCTACACCCTGTATATAACACATGTAACTGTGACAGGGAAGGTGGCCCCTCTCAGCTCTGGGCCCCATAGCATCTGTACTCCCTGCACCTATGGTAGCTACACCTTGTATATAACACATGTAACTGTGACAGGGAAGGTAGCCCCTCTCAGCTCTGGGCCCCATAGCAGCTGCACTCCCTGCACCTATGGTAGCTACACCCTGTATATAACACATGTAACTGTGACAGGGAAGGTGGCCCCTCTTAGCTCTGGGCCCCATAGCAGCTGCACTCCCTGCACCTATGGTAGCTACACCCTGTATATAACACATGTAACTGTGACAGGGAAGGTGGCCCCTCTCAGCTCTGGGCCCCATAGCAGTTGCACTTCCTGCACCTATGGTAGCTACACCCTGTATATAACACATGTAACTGTGACAGGGAAGGTGGCCCCTCTCAGCTCTGGGCCCCATAGCATCTGCACTCCCTGCACCTATGGTAGCTACACCCTGTATATAACACAAGTAACTGTGACAGGGAAGGTGGGTCTCTCTCAGCTCTGGGCCCCATAGCAGCTGCACTCCCTGCACCTATGGTAGCTATACCCTGTATATAACACATGTAACTGTGACAGGAAAGGTGGCCCGTCTCAGCTCTGGGCCCCATAGCAGCTGCACTCCCTGCACCTATGGTAGCTACACCCTGTATATAACACATGTAACTGTGACAGGGAAGGTGTCCTCTCTCAGCTCTGGGCCCCATAGCAGCTGCACTCCCTGCACCTATGGTAGCTACACCTTGTATATAACACATGTAACTGTGACAGGGAAGGTGGGTCTCTCTCAGCTCTGGGTCCCATAGCAGCTGCACTCCCTGCACCTATGGTAGCTACACCTTGTATATAACACATGTAACTGTGACAGGGAAGGTGGCCCCTCTCAGCTCTGGGCCCCATAGCAGCTGCACTCCATGCACCTATGGTAGCTATACCCTGTATATAACACATGTAACTGTGACAGGAAAGGTGGCCCGTCTCAGCTCTGGGCCCCATAGCAGCTGCACTCCCTGCACCTATGGTAGCTACACCCTGTATATAACACATGTAACTGTGACAGGGAAGGTGTCCTCTCTCAGCTCTGGGCCCCATAGCAGCTGCACTCCCTGCACCTATGGTAGCTACACCTTGTATATAACACATGTAACTGTGACAGGGAAGGTGGGTCTCTCTCAGCTCTGGGTCCCATAGCAGCTGCACTCCCTGCACCTATGGTAGCTACACCCCTGTATATAACACATGTAACTGTGACAGGGAAGGTGGCCTCTCTCAGCTCTGGGCCCCATAGCAGCTGCACTCCCTGCACCTATGGTAGCTACACCCTGTATATAACACATGTAACTGTGACAGGGAAGGTGGCTCCTCTCAGCTCTGGGCCCCATAGCAGCTGCACTCCCTGCACCTATGGTTGCTACACCCTGTATATAACACATGTAACTGTGACAGGGAAGGTGGCCCCTCTCAGCTCTGGGCCCATAGCAGCTGCACTGCCTGCACCTATGGTAGCTACACCCTGTATATAACACATGTAACAGTGACAGGGAAGGTGGCTCCTCTCAGCTCTGGGCCCCATAGCAGCTGCACTCCATGCACCTATGGTAGCTACACACTGTATATAACACATGTAACTGTGACAGGGAAGGTGGCTCCTCTCAGCTCTGGGCCCCAGAGCAGCTGCACTCCCTGCACCTATGGTAGCTACACCCTGTATATAACACATGTAACTGTGACAGGGAAGGTGGCTCTTCTCAGCTCTGGGCCCCATAGCATCTGCACTCCCTGAACCTATGGTAGCTACACCCTGTATATAATACATGTAACTGTGACAGGGAAGGTGGGTCTCTCTCAGCTCTGGGCCCATAGCAGCTGCACTCCCTGCACCTATGGTAGCTATACCCTGTATATAACACATGTAACTGTGACAGGGAAGTTGTCCCGTCTCAGCTCTGGGCCCCATAGCAGCTGCACTCCCTGCACCTATGGTAGCTACACCCTGTATATAACACATGTAACTGTGACAGGGAAGGTGGCCTCTCTCAGCTCTGGGCCCCATAGCAGCTGCACTCCCTGCACCTATGGTAGCTACACACTGTATATAACACATGTAACTGTGACAGGGAAGGTGGCTCCTCTCAGCTCTGGGCCCCATAGCAGCTGCACTCCCTGCACCTATGGTAGCTACACCCTGTATATAACACATGTAACAGTGACAGGGAAGGTGGCTCCTCTCAGCTCTGGGCCCCATAGCAGCTGCACTCCCTGCACCTATGGTATCTACACCCTGTATATAACACATGTAACTGTGACAGGGAAGGTGGCCTCTCTCAGCTCTGGGCCCCATAGCAGCTGCACTCCCTGCACCTATGGTAGCTACACCCTGTATATAACAAATGTAACTGTGACAGGGAAGGGGGGCCCCTCTCAGCTCTGTGCCCCATATCAGCTGCACTGCCTGCACCTATGGTAGCTACACCCTGTATATAACACATGTAACTGTGAAAGGGAAGGTGGCCCCTCTCAGCTCTGGGCCCCATAGCATCTGCACTCCCTGCACCTATGGTAGCTACACCCCTGTATATAACACATGTAACTGTGACAGGGAAGGTGGCCTCTCTCAGCTCTGGGCCCCATAGCAGCTGCACTCCCTGCACCTATGGTAGCTACACCCTGTATATAACACATGTAACTGTGACAGGGATGGTGGCCCCTCTCAGCTCTGGGCCCCATAGCATCTGTACTCCCTGCACCTATGGTAGCTACACCTTGTATATAACACATGTAACTGTGACAGGGAAGGTAGCCCCTCTCAGCTCTGGGCCCCATAGCAGCTGCACTCCCTGCACCTATGGTAGCTACACCCTGTATATAACACATGTAACTGTGACAGGGAAGGTGGCCCCTCTTAGCTCTGGGCCCCATAGCAGCTGCACTCCCTGCACCTATGGTAGCTACACCCTGTATATAACACATGTAACTGTGACAGGGAAGGTGGCCCCTCTCAGCTCTGGGCCCCATAGCAGTTGCACTTCCTGCACCTATGGTAGCTACACCCTGTATATAACACATGTAACTGTGACAGGGAAGGTGGCCCCTCTCAGCTCTGGGCCCCATAGCATCTGCACTCCCTGCACCTATGGTAGCTACACCCTGTATATAACACAAGTAACTGTGACAGGGAAGGTGGGTCTCTCTCAGCTCTGGGCCCCATAGCAGCTGCACTCCCTGCACCTATGGTAGCTATACCCTGTATATAACACATGTAACTGTGACAGGAAAGGTGGCCCGTCTCAGCTCTGGGCCCCATAGCAGCTGCACTCCCTGCACCTATGGTAGCTACACCCTGTATATAACACATGTAACTGTGACAGGGAAGGTGTCCTCTCTCAGCTCTGGGCCCCATAGCAGCTGCACTCCCTGCACCTATGGTAGCTACACCTTGTATATAACACATGTAACTGTGACAGGGAAGGTGGGTCTCTCTCAGCTCTGGGTCCCATAGCAGCTGCACTCCCTGCACCTATGGTAGCTACACCTTGTATATAACACATGTAACTGTGACAGGGAAGGTGGCCCCTCTCAGCTCTGGGCCCCATAGCAGCTGCACTCCATGCACCTATGGTAGCTACACCCTGTATATAACACATGTAACTGTGACAGGGAAGGTGGCCCCTCTCAGCTCTGGGCCCCATAGCAGCTGCACTCCCTGCACCTATGGTAGCTACACCCTGTATATAACACATGTAACTGTGACAGGGAAGGTGGCCCCTCTCAGCTCTGGGCCCCATAGCAGTTGCACTTCCTGCACCTATGGTAGCTACACCCTGTATATAACACATGTAACTGTGACAGGGAAGGTGGCCCCTCTCAGCTCTGGGCCCCATAGCATCTGCACTCCCTGCACCTATGGTAGCTACACCCTGTATATAACACAAGTAACTATGACAGGGAAGGTGGGTCTCTCTCAGCTCTGGGCCCCATAGCAGCTGCACTCCCTGCACCTATGGTAGCTATACCCTGTATATAACACATGTAACTGTGACAGGAAAGGTGGCCCGTCTCAGCTCTGGGCCCCATAGCAGCTGCACTCCCTGCACCTATGGTAGCTACACCCTGTATATAACACATGTAACTGTGACAGGGAAGGTGTCCTCTCTCAGCTCTGGGCCCCATAGCAGCTGCACTCCCTGCACCTATGGTAGCTACACCTTGTATATAACACATGTAACTGTGACAGGGAAGGTGGGTCTCTCTCAGCTCTGGGTCCCATAGCAGCTGCACTCCCTGCACCTATGGTAGCTACACCTTGTATATAACACATGTAACTGTGACAGGGAAGGTGGCCCCTCTCAGCTCTGGGCCCCATAGCAGCTGCACTCCCTGCACCTATGGTAGCTACACCCTGTATATAACACATGTAACTGTGACAGGGAAGGTGGCCCCTCTCAGCTCTGGGCCCCATAGCAGCTGCACTCCCTGCACCTATGGTAGCTACACCCTGTATATAACACATCTAACTGTGACAGGGAAGGTGGCTCCTCTCAGCTCTGGGCCCCATAGCAGCTGCACTCCCTGCACCTATGGTAGCTACACCCTGTATATAACACATGTAACTGTGACAGGGAAGGTGGGTCTCTCTCAGCTCTTGGCCCCATAGCAGCTGCACTGCCTGCACCTATGGTAGCTACACCCTGTATATAACACATGTAACTGTGACAGGGAAGGTGGCCCCTCTCAGCTCTGGGCCCATAGCAGCTGCACTGCCTGCACCTATGGTAGCTACACCCTGTATATAACACATGTAACTGTGACAGGGAAGGTGGTTCCTCTCAGCTCTGGGCCCCATAGCAGCTGCACTCCCTGCACCTATGGTAGCTACACCCTGTATATAACACATGTGTCTGTGACAGGGAAGGTGGCCCCTCTCAGCTCTGGGCCCATAGCAGCTGCACTGCCTGCACCTATGGTAGCTACACCCTGTATATAACACATGTAACTGTGACAGGGAAGGTGGCTCCTCTCAGCTCTGGGCTCCATAGCAGCTGCACTCCCTGCACCTATGGTAGCTACACACTGTATATAACACATGTAACTGTGACAGGGAAGGTGGCTCCTCTCAGCTCTGGGCCCCAGAGCAGCTGCACTCCCTGCACCTATGGTAGCTACACCCTGTATATAACACATGTAACTGTGACAGGGAAGGTGGCTCCTCTCAGCTCTGGGCCCCATAGCAGCTGCACTCCCTGCACCTATGGTATCTACACCCTGTATATAACACATGTAACTGTGACAGGGAAGGTGGCCTCTCTCAGCTCTGGGCCCCATAGCAGCTGCACTCCCTGCACCTATGGTAGCTGCACCCTGTATATAACACATGTAACTGTGACAGGGAAGGTGGCACCTCTCAACTCTGGGCCCCATATCAGCTGCACTGCCTGCACCTATGGTAGCTACACCCTGTATATAACACATGTAACTGTGACAGGGAAGGTGGACCCTCTCAGCTCTGGGCCCCATAGCATCTGCACTCCCTGCACCTATGGTAGCTACACCCCTGTATATAACACATGTAACTGTGACAGGGAAGGTGGCCTCTCTCAGCTCTGGGCCCCATAGCAGCTGCAATCCCTGCACCTATGGTAGCTACACCCTGTATATAACACATGTAACTGTGACAGGGAAGGTGGCCACTCTCAGCTCTGGGCCCCATAGCATATGCACTCCCTGCACCTATGGTAGCTACACCTTGTATATAACACATGTAACTGTGACAGGGAAGGTGGCCCCTCTCAGCTCTGGGCCCCATAGCAGCTGCACTCCCTGCACCTATGGTAGCTACACCCTGTATATAACACATGTAACTGTGACAGGGAAGGTGGCCCCTCTCAGCTCTGGGCCCCATAGCAGCTGTACTCCCTGCACCTATGGTAGCTACGCCCTGTATATAACACATGTAACTGTGACAGGGAAGGAGGACCCTCTCAGCTCTTGGCCCCATAGCAGTTGCACTTCCTGCACCTATGGTAGCTACACCCCTGTATATAACACATGTAACTGTGACAGGGAAGGTGGCCTCTCTCAGCTCTGGGCCCCATAGCAGCTGCAATCCCTGCACCTATGGTAGCTACACCCTGTATATAACACATGTAACTGTGACAGGGAAGGTGGCCACTCTCAGCTCTGGGCCCCATAGCATATGCACTCCCTGCACCTATGGTAGCTACACCTTGTATATAACACATGTAACTGTGACAGGGAAGGTGGCCCCTCTCAGCTCTGGGCCCCATAGCAGCTGCACTCCCTGCACCTATGGTAGCTACACCCTGTATATAACACATGTAACTGTGACAGGGAAGGTGGCCCCTCTCAGCTCTGGGCCCCATAGCAGCTGTACTCCCTGCACCTATGGTAGCTACGCCCTGTATATAACACATGTAACTGTGACAGGGAAGGAGGACCCTCTCAGCTCTTGGCCCCATAGCAGTTGCACTTCCTGCACCTATGGTAGCTACACCCTGTATATAACACATGTAACTGTGACAGGGAAGGTGGCCCCTCTCAGCTCTGGGCCCCATAGCATCTGCACTCCCTGCACCTATGGTAGCTACACCCTGTATATAACACATGTAACTGTGACAGGGAAGGTGGGTCTCTCTCAGCTCTGGGCCCCATAGCAGCTGCACTCCCTGCACCTATGGTAGCTATACCCTGTATATAACACATGTAACTGTGACAGGGAAGGTGGCCCGTCTCAGCTCTGGGCCCCATAGCAGCTGCACTCCCTGCACCTATGGTAGCTACACCCAGGGCCGGTTCTTGCTCTTTCGGCGCCCCGGGCAAAATTTAGGGGCGTGGCTTAACATGGGGGCGTGGTCAGTCACGCCCCCCATTTGTAGCGCCGCTGAAAAAAAAAAAAAAAAAAAAAAGTATACTTACTGTACCCCGCTCCTGTTTCTAGACCCTGCAGACCGGCGCCGCTCTTCTCCTCGGATCTATGGGAGAGACGTCAGTCATGACGTCTCTCCCATAGCACAGCATAAGCGCTAGAGGTCAATTATGACCCCTAGCGTCTATGCCACAATGCTGTGCGGTGCGCGATGACGTCATCGCGCACCGCACACCAAAGGTCCTCTCCATGAAGGGAAACTAGACGCTTAGCGTCTGATTCCCTTCAGAGCGGGGGAGGACCAGCGCCACGAAGGGAAACCAGACGCATAGCTTCTGGTTCCCTTCTCACAGCGGGAGGGGGGGCACAGCGGGGGCGCACACTGACAGTGGAGGATCTTGCCATGGTGCGGCGCCCTCCGGATGGCGCCGGCGCCCTCCGGAAGGCGGCGCCCCGGGCAAAAGTCCTGCTTGCCCGTGGCAAGATCCGCCACTGGCTACACCCTGTATATAACACATGTAACTGTGACAGGGAAGGTGGCTCCTCTCAGCTCTGGGCCCCATAGCAGCTGCACTCCCTGCACCTATGGTAGCTACACACTGTATATAACACATGTAACTGTGACAGGGAAGGTGGCTCCTCTCAGCTCTCGGCCCCAGAGCAGCTGCACTCCCTGCACCTATGGTAGCTACACCCTGTATATAACACATGTAACTGTGACAGGGAAGGTGGCCTCTCTCAGCTCTGGGCCCCATAGCAGCTGCACTCCCTGCACCTATGGTAGCTACACCCTGTATATAACACATGTAACTGTGACAGGGAAGGCGGCCCCTCTCAGCTCTGGGCCCTATAGCATCTGCACACCCTGCACCTATGGTAGCTACACCTTGTATATAACACATGTAACTGTGACAGGGAAGGTGGCCCCTCTCAGCTCTGGGCCCCATAGCAGCTGCACTTCCTGCACCTATGGTAGCTACACCCTGTATATAACACATGTAACTGTGACAGGGAAGGTGGCCCCTCTCAGCTCTGGGCCCCATAGCATCTGCACTCCCTGCACCTATGGTAGCTACACCCTGTATATAACACATGTAACTTTGACAGGGAAGGTGGGTCTCTCTCAGCTCTTGGCCCCATAGCAGCTGCACTCCCTGCACCTATGGTAGCTATACCCTGTATATAACACATGTAACTGTGACAGGGAAGGTGGCCCGTCTCAGCTCTGGGCCCCATAGCATCTGCACTCCCTGCACCTATGGTAGCTACACCCTGTATATAACACATGTAACTGTGACAGGGAAGGTGGCCTCTCTCAGCTCTGGGCCCCATAGCAGCTGCACTTCCTGCACCTATGGTAGCTACACCCTGTATATAACACATGTAACTGTGACAGGGAAGGTGGCCCCTCTCAGCTCTGGGCCCCATATCAGCTGCACTCCGTGCACCTATGGTAGCTACACCCTGTATATAACACATGTAACTGTGACAGGGAAGGTGGCTCCTCTCAGCTCTGGGCCCCATAGCAGCTGCACTCCCTGCACCTATGGTAGCTACACCCTGTATATAACACATGTAACTGTGACAGGGAAGGTGGCCCCTCTCAGCTCTGGGCCCCATAGCATCTGCACTCCCTGCACCTATGGTAGCTACACCCTGTATATAACATATGTAACTGTGACAGGGAAGGTGGGTCTCTCTCAGCTCTGGGCCCCATAACAGCTGCACTCCCTGCACCTATGGTAGCTACACTCTGTATATAACATATGTAACTGTGACAGGGAAGGTGGGTCTCTCTCAGCTCTGGGCCCCATATCAGCTGCACTCCCTGCACCTATGGTAGCTACACCCTGTATATAACACATGTAACTGTGACAGGAAAGGTGGCCCCTCTCAGCTCTGGGCCCCATAGCAGTTGCACTCCCTGCACCTATGGTAGCTACACCCTGTATATAACACATGTAACTGTGACAGGGAATGTGGCCCCTCTCAGCTCTGGGCCCCATAGCATCTGCACTCCCTGCACCTATGGTAGCTACACCCTGTATATAACACATGTAACTGTGACAGGGAAGGTGGCCCCTCTCAGCTCTGGGCCCCATAGCATCTGCACTCCCTGCACCTATGGTAGCTACACCCTGTATATAACACAAGTAACTGTGACAGGGAAGGTGGGTCTCTCTCAGCTCAGGGCCCCATAGCAGCTGCACTCCCTGCACCTATGGTAGCTATACCCTGTATATAACACATGTAACTGTGACAGGAAAGGTGGCCCGTCTCAGCTCTGGGCCCCATAGCAGCTGCACTCCCTGCACCTATGGTAGCTACACCCTGTATATAACACATGTAACTGTGACAGGGAAGGTGTCCTCTCTCAGCTCTGGGCCCCATAGCAGCTGCACTCCCTGCACCTATGGTAGCTACACCTTGTATATAACACATGTAACTGTGACAGGGAAGGTGGGTCTCTCTCAGCTCTGGGTCCCATAGCAGCTGCACTCCCTGCACCTATGGTAGCTACACCTTGTATATAACACATGTAACTGTGACAGGGAAGGTGGCCCCTCTCAGCTCTGGGCCCCATAGCAGCTGCACTCCCTGCACCTATGGTAGCTACACCCTGTATATAACACATGTAACTGTGACAGGGAAGGTGGCCCCTCTCAGCTCTGGGCCCCATAGCAGCTGCACTCCCTGCACCTATGGTAGCTACACCCTGTATATAACACATGTAACTGTGACAGGGAAGGTGGCCCCTCTCAGCTCTGGGCCCCATAGCAGTTGCACTTCCTGCACCTATGGTAGCTACACCCTGTATATGACACATGTAACTGTGACAGGGAAGGTGGCCCCTCTCAGCTCTGGGCCCCATAGCATCTGCACTCCCTGCACCTATGGTAGCTACACCCTGTATATAACACAAGTAACTGTGACAGGGAAGGTGGGTCTCTCTCAGCTCTGGGCACCATAGCAGCTGCACTCCCTGCACCTATGGTAGCTATACCCTGTATATAACACATGTAACTGTGACAGGAAAGGTGGCCCGTCTCAGCTCTGGGCCCCATAGCAGCTGCACTCCCTGCACCTATGGTAGCTACACCCTGTATATAACACATGTAACTGTGACAGGGAAGGTGTCCTCTCTCAGCTCTGGGCCCCATAGCAGCTGCACTCCCTGCACCTATGGTAGCTACACCTTGTATATAACACATGTAACTGTGACAGGGAAGGTGGGTCTCTCTCAGCTCTGGGTCCCATAGCAGCTGCACTCCCTGCACCTATGGTAGCTACACCTTGTATATAACACATGTAACTGTGACAGGGAAGGTGGCCCCTCTCAGCTCTGGGCCCCATAGCAGCTGCACTCCCTGCACCTATGGTAGCTACACCCTGTATATAACACATGTAACTGTGACAGGGAAGGTGGCCCCTCTCAGCTCTGGGCCCCATAGCAGCTGCACTCCCTGCACCTATGGTAGCTACACCCTGTATATAACACATCTAACTGTGACAGGGAAGGTGGCTCCTCTCAGCTCTGGGCCCCATAGCAGCTGCACTCCCTGCACCTATGGTAGCTACACCCTGTATATAACACATGTAACTGTGACAGGGAAGGTGGGTCTCTCTCAGCTCTTGGCCCCATAGCAGCTGCACTGCCTGCACCTATGGTAGCTACACCCTGTATATAACACATGTAACTGTGACAGGGAAGGTGGCCCCTCTCAGCTCTGGGCCCATAGCAGCTGCACTGCCTGCACCTATGGTAGCTACACCCTGTATATAACACATGTAACTGTGACAGGGAAGGTGGTTCCTCTCAGCTCTGGGCCCCATAGCAGCTGCACTCCCTGCACCTATGGTAGCTACACCCTGTATATAACACATGTGTCTGTGACAGGGAAGGTGGCCACTCTCAGCTCTGGGCCCATAGCAGCTGCACTGCCTGCACCTATGGTAGCTACACCCTGTATATAACACATGTAACTGTGACAGGGAAGGTGGCTCCTCTCAGCTCTGGGCTCCATAGCAGCTGCACTCCCTGCACCTATGGTAGCTACACACTGTATATAACACATGTAACTGTGACAGGGAAGGTGGCTACTCTCAGCTCTGGGCCCCAGAGCAGCTGCACTCCCTGCACCTATGGTAGCTACACCCTGTATATAACACATGTAACTGTGACAGGGAAGGTGGCTCCTCTCAGCTCTGGGCCCCATAGCAGCTGCACTCCCTGCACCTATGGTATCTACACCCTGTATATAACACATGTAACTGTGACAGGGAAGGTGGCCTCTCTCAGCTCTAGGCCCCATAGCAGCTGCACTCCCTGCACCTATGGTAGCTGCACCCTGTATATAACACATGTAACTGTGACAGGGAAGGTGGCCCCTCTCAACTCTGGGCCCCATATCAGCTGCACTGCCTGCACCTATGGTAGCTACACCCTGTATATAACACATGTAACTGTGACAGGGAAGGTGGACCCTCTCAGCTCTGGGCCCCATAGCATCTGCACTCCCTGCACCTATGGTAGCTACACCCCTGTATATAACACATGTAACTGTGACAGGGAAGGTGGCCTCTCTCAGCTCTGGGCCCCATAGCAGCTGCAATCCCTGCACCTATGGTAGCTACACCCTGTATATAACACATGTAACTGTGACAGGGAAGGTGGCCACTCTCAGCTCTGGGCCCCATAGCATATGCACTCCCTGCACCTATGGTAGCTACACCTTGTATATAACACATGTAACTGTGACAGGGAAGGTGGCCCCTCTCAGCTCTGGGCCCCATAGCAGCTGCACTCCCTGCACCTATGGTAGCTACACCCTGTATATAACACATGTAACTGTGACAGGGAAGGTGGCCCCTCTCAGCTCTGGGCCCCATAGCAGCTGTACTCCCTGCACCTATGGTAGCTACGCCCTGTATATAACACATGTAACTGTGACAGGGAAGGAGGACCCTCTCAGCTCTTGGCCCCATAGCAGTTGCACTTCCTGCACCTATGGTAGCTACACCCTGTATATAACACATGTAACTGTGACAGGGAAGGTGGCCCCTCTCAGCTCTGGGCCCCATAGCATCTGCACTCCCTGCACCTATGGTAGCTACACCCTGTATAAAACACATGTAACTGTGACAGGGAAGGTGGGTCTCTCTCAGCTCTGGGCCCCATAGCAGCTGCACTCCCTGCACCTATGGTAGCTATACCCTGTATATAACACATGTAACTGTGACAGGGAAGGTGGCCCGTCTCAGCTCTGGGCCCCATAGCAGCTGCACTCCCTGCACCTATGGTAGCTACACCCAGGGCCGGTTCTTGCTCTTTCGGCGCCCCGGGCAAAATTTAGGGGCGTGGCTTAACATGGGGGCGTGGTCAGTCACGCCCCCCATTTGTAGCGCCGCTGGGGAAAAAAAAAAAAAAGTATACTTACTGTACCCCGCTCCTGTTTCTAGACCCTGCAGACCGGCGCCGCTCTTCTCCTCGGATCTATGGGAGAGACGTCAGTCATGACGTCTCTCCCATAGCACAGCATAAGCGCTAGAGGTCAATTATGACCCCTAGCGTCTATGCCACAATGCTGTGCGGTGCGCGATGACGTCATCGCGCACCGCACACCAAAGGTCCTCTCCATGAAGGGAAACTAGACGCTTAGCGTCTGATTCCATTCAGAGCGGGGGAGGACCAGCGCCACGAAGGGAAACCAGACGCATAGCGTCTGGTTTCCTTCTCACAGTGGGAGGGGGGGCACAGCGGGGGCGCACACTGACAGTGGAGGATCTTGCCATGGTGCGGCGCCCTCCGGATGGCGCCGGCGCCCTCCGGAAGGCGGCGCCCCGGGCAAAAGTCCTGCTTGCCCGTGGCAAGATCCGCCACTGGCTACACCCTGTATATAACACATGTAACTGTGACAGGGAAGGTGGCTCCTCTCAGCTCTGGGCCCCATAGCAGCTGCACTCCCTGCACCTATGGTAGCTACACACTGTATATAACACATGTAACTGTGACAGGGAAGGTGGCTCCTCTCAGCTCTCGGCCCCAGAGCAGCTGCACTCCCTGCACCTATGGTAGCTACACCCTGTATATAACACATGTAACTGTGACAGGGAAGGTGGCCTCTCTCAGCTCTGGGCCCCATAGCAGCTGCACTCCCTGCACCTATGGTAGCTACACCCTGTATATAACACATGTAACTGTGACAGGGAAGGCGGCCCCTCTCAGCTCTGGGCCCCATAGCATCTGCACACCCTGCACCTATGGTAGCTACACCTTGTATATAACACATGTAACTGTGACAGGGAAGGTGGCCCCTCTCAGCTCTGGGCCCCATAGCTGCTGCACTTCCTGCACCTATGGTAGCTACACCCTGTATATAACACATGTAACTGTGACAGGGAAGGTGGCCCCTCTCAGCTCTGGGCCCCATAGCATCTGCACTCCCTGCACCTATGGTAGCTACACCCTGTATATAACACATGTAACTTTGACAGGGAAGGTGGGTCTCTCTCAGCTCTTGGCCCCATAGCAGCTGCACTCCCTGCACCTATGGTCGCTATACCCTGTATATAACACATGTAACTGTGACAGGGAAGGTGGCCCGTCTCAGCTCTGGGCCCCATAGCATCTGCACTCCCTGCACCTATGGTAGCTACACCCTGTATATAACACATGTAACTGTGACAGGGAAGGTGGCCTCTCTCAGCTCTGGGCCCCATAGCAGCTGCACTTCCTGCACCTATGGTAGCTACACCCTGTATATAACACATGTAACTGTGACAGGGAAGGTGGCCCCTCTCAGCTCTGGGCCCCATAGCAGCTGCACTCCCTGCACCTATGGTAGCTACACCCTGTATATAACACATGTAACTGTGACAGGGAAGGTGGGTCTCTCTCAGCTCTGGGCCCCATAGCAGCTGCACTCCCTGCACCTATGGTAGCTACACCTTGTATATAACACATGTAACTGTGACAGGGAAGGTGGCCCCTCTCAGCTCTGGGCCCCATAGCAGCTGCACTCCCTGCACCTATGGTAGCTACACCCTGTATATAACACATGTAACTGTGACAGGGAAGGTGGCCCCTCTCAGCTCTGGGCCCCATATCAGCTGCACTCCCTGCACCTATGGTAGCTACACCCTGTATATAACACATGTAACTGTGACAGGGAAGGTGGCTCCTCTCAGCTCTGGGCCCCATAGCAGCTGCACTCCCTGCACCTATGGTAGCTACACCCTGTATATAACACATGTAACTGTGACAGGGAAGGTGGCCCCTCTCAGCTCTGGGCCCCATAGCATCTGCACTCCCTGCACCTATGGTAGCTACACCCTGTATATAACATATGTAACTGTGACAGGGAAGGTGGGTCTCTCTCAGCTCTGGGCCCCATAACAGCTGCACTCCCTGCACCTATGGTAGCTACACTCTGTATATAACATATGTAACTGTGACAGGGAAGGTGGGTCTCTCTCAGCTCTGGGCCCCATATCAGCTGCACTCCCTGCACCTATGGTAGCTACACCCTGTATATAACACATGTAACTGTGACAGGAAAGGTGGCCCCTCTCAGCTCTGGGCCCCATAGCAGTTGCACTCCCTGCACCTATGGTAGCTACACCCTGTATATAACACATGTAACTGTGACAGGGAATGTGGCCCCTCTCAGCTCTGGGCCCCATAGCATCTGCACTCCCTGCACCTATGGTAGCTACACCCTGTATATAACACATGTAACTGTGACAGGGAAGGTGGGTCTTTCTCAGCTCTGGGCCCCATAGCAGCTGCACTCCCTGCACCTATGGTAGCTACACCCTGTATATAACACATGTAACTGTGACAGGGAAGGTGGGTCTCTCTCAGCTCTGGGCCCCATAGCAGCTGCACTCCCTGCACCTATGGTAGCTACACCTTGTATATAACACATGTAACTGTGACAGGGAAGGTGGCCCCTCTCAGCTCTGGGCCCCATAGCAACTGCACTCCCTGCACCTATGGCAGCTACACCCTGTACATAACACATGTAACTGTGACAGGGAAGGTGGCCCCTCTCAGCTCTGGGCCCCATATCAGCTGCACTCCCTGCACCTATGGTAGCTACACCCTGTATATAACACATGTAACTGTGACAGGGAAGGTGGCTCCTCTCAGCTCTGGGCCCCATAGCAGCTGCACTCCCTGCACCTATGGTAGCTACACCCTGTATATAACACATGTTACTGTGACAGGGAAGGTGGCCCCTCTCAGCTCTGGGGCCCATAGCATCTGCACTCCCTGCACCTATGGTAGCTACACCCTGTATATAACACATGTAACTGTGACAGGGAAGGAGGGTCTCTCTCAGCTCTGGGCACCATAACAGCTGCACTCCCTGCACCTATGGTAGCTACACTCTGTATATAACATATGTAACTGTGACAGGGAAGGTGGGTCTCTCTCAGCTCTGGGCTCCATAGCAGCTGCACTCCCTGCACCTATGGTAGCTACACCCTGTATATAACACATGTAACTGTGACAGTAAAGGTGGCCCATCTCAGCTCTGGGCCCCATAGCAGTTGCACTCCCTGCACCTAAGGTAGCTACACCCTGTATATAACACATGTAACTGTGACAGGGAAGGTGGCCCCTCTCAGCTCTGGGCCCCATAGCATCTGCACTCCCTGCACCTATGGTAGCTACACCCTGTATATAACACATGTAACTGTGACAGGGAAGGTGTGTCTTTCTCAGCTCTGGGCCCCATAGCAGCTGCACTCCCTGCACCTATGGTAGCTACACCCTGTATATAACACATGTAACTGTGACAGGGAAGGTGGCCCCTCTCGGCTCTGGCCCCATAGCAGTTGCACTCCCTGCACCTATGGTCACTACACCCTGTATATAACACATGTAACTGTGACAGGGAAGGTGGCCCCTCTCAGCTCTGGGCCCCATAGCATCTGCACTCCCTGCACCTATGGTAGCTACACCCTGTATATAACACATGTAACTGTGACAGGGAAGGTGGGTCTCTCTCAGCTCTGGGCCCCATAGCAGCTGCACTCCCTGCACCTATGGTAGCTACACCCTGTATATAACACATGTAACTGTGACAGGGAAGGTGGGTCTCTCTCAGCTCTGGGCCCCATAGCAGCTGCACTCCCTGCACCTATGGTAGCTACACCCTGTATATAACACATGTAACTGTGACAGGGAAGGTGGCCCCTCTCAGCTCTGGGCCCCATAGCAGTTGCACTCCCTGCACCTATGGTCACTACACCCTGTATATAACACATGTAACTGTGACAGGGAAGGCGGCCCCTCTCAGCTCTGGGCCCCATAGCATCTGCACTCCCTGCACCTATGGTAGCTACACCCTGTATATAACACATGTAACTGTGACAGGGAAGGTGGGTCTCTTTCAGCTCTGGGCCCCATAGCAGCTGCACTCCCTGCACCTATGGTAGCTACACCCTGTATATAACACATGTAACTGTGACAGGGAAGGTGGCCCCTCTCAGCTCTGGGCCCCATAGCAGTTGCTCTCCCTGCACCTATGGTAGCTACACCTTGTATATAACACATGTAACTGTGACAGGGAAGGTGGCCCCTCTCAGCTCTGGGCCCCATAGCATCTGCACTCCCTGCACCTATGGTAGCTACACCCTGTATATAACACATGTAACTGTGACAGGGAAGGTGGGTCTCTCTCAGCTCTGGGCCCCATAGCAGCTGCACTCCCTGCACCTATGGTAGCTACACCCTGTATATATTTATATAACACATGTAACTGTGACAGGGAAGGTGGCCCCTCTCAGCTCTAGGCCCCATAGCATCTGCACTCCCTGCACCTATGGTAGCTGCACCCTGTATATAACGCATGTAACTGTGACAGGGAAGGTGGGTCTCTCTCAGCTCTGGGCCCCATAGCAGCTGCACTCCCTGCACCTATGGTAGCTACACCCTGTATATAACACATGTAACTGTGACAGGGAAGGTGGCCCCTCTCAGCTCTGGGCCCCATAGCAGTTGCACTCCCTGCACCTATGGTCACTACACCCTGTATATAACACATGTAACTGTGACAGGGAAGGTGGCCCCTCTCAGCTCTGGGCCCCATAGCATCTGCACTCCCTGCACCTATGTTAGCTACACCCTGTATATAACACATGTAACTGTGACAGGGAAGGTGGGTCTCTCTCAGCTCTGGGCCCCATAGCAGCTGCACTCCCTGCACCTATGGTAGCTACACCCTGTATATAACATATGTAACTGTGACAGGGAAGGTGGGTCTCTCTCAGCTCTGGGCCCCATATCAGCTGCACTCCCTGCACCTATGGTAGCTACACCCTGTATATAACACATGTAACTGTGACAGGAAAGGTGGTCCCTCTCAGCTCTGGGCCCCATAGCAGTTGCACTCCCTGCACCTATGGTAGCTACACCTTGTATATAACACATGTAACTGTGACAAGGAAGGTGTCCCCTCTCAGCTCTGGGCCCCATAGCATCTGCACTCCCTGCACCTATGGTAGCTACACCCTGTATATAACATATGTAACTGTGACTGGGAAGGTGGGTCTCTCTCAGCTCTGGGCCCCATAGCAGCTGCACTCCCTGCACCTATGGTAGCTACACCCTGTATATAATACATGTAACTGTGACAGGTAAGGTGGGTCTCTCTCAGCTCTGGGCCCCATAGCAGCTGCACTCCCTGCACCTATGGTAGCTATACCCTGTATATAACACATGTAACTGTGACAGGGAAGGTGGCCCGTCTCAGCTCTGGGCCCCATAGCAGCTGCACTCCCTGCACCTATGGTAGCTACACCCTGTATATAACACATGTAACTGTGACAGGGAAGGTGGCCTCTCTCAGCTCTGGGCCCCATAGCAGCTGCACTCCCTGCACCTATGGTAGCTACACACTGTATATAACACATGTAACTGTGACAGGGAAGGTGGCTCCTCTCAGCTCTGGGCCCCATAGCAGCTGCACTCCCTGCACCTATGGTAGCTACACCCTGTATATAACACATGTAACTGTGACAGGGAAGGTGGCTCCTCTCAGCTCTGGGCCCCATAGCAGCTGCACTCCCTGCACCTATGGTATCTACACCCTGTATATAACACATGTAACTGTGACAGGGAAGGTGGCCTCTCTCAGCTCTGGGCCCCATAGCAGCTGCACTCCCTGCACCTATGGTAGCTACACCCTGTATATAACACATGTAACTGTGACAGGGAAGGGGGCCCCTCTCAGCTCTGTGCCCCATATCAGCTGCACTGCCTGCACCTATGGTAGCTACACCCTGTATATAACACATGTAACTGTGAAAGGGAAGGTGGCCCCTCTCAGCTCTGGGCCCCGTAGCATCTGCACTCCCTGCACCTATGGTAGCTACACCGCTGTATATAACACATGTAACTGTGACAGGGAAGGTGGCCTCTCTCAGCTCTGGGCCCCATAGCAGCTGCACTCCCTGCACCTATGGTAGCTACACCCTGTATATAACACACGTAACTGTGACAGGGAAGGTGGCCCCTCTCAGCTCTGGGCCCCATAGCATCTGTACTCCCTGCACCTATGGTAGCTACACCTTGTATATAACACATGTAACTGTGACAGGGAAGGTAGCCCCTCTCAGCTCTGGGCCCCATAGCAGCTGCACTCCCTGCACCTATGGTAGCTACACCCTGTATATAACACATGTAACTGTGACAGGGAAGGTGGCCCCTCTTAGCTCTGGGCCCCATAGCAGCTGCACTCCCTGCACCTATGGTAGCTACACCCTGTATATAACACATGTAACTGTGACAGGGAAGGTGGCCCCTCTCAGCTCTGGGCCCCATAGCAGTTGCACTTCCTGCACCTATGGTAGCTACACCCTGTATATAACACATGTAACTGTGACAGGGAAGGTGGCCCCTCTCAGCTCTGGGCCCCATAGCATCTGCACTCCCTGCACCTATGGTAGCTACACCCTGTATATAACACAAGTAACTGTGACAGGGAAGGTGGGTCTCTCTCAGCTCTGGGCCCCATAGCAGCTGCACTCCCTGCACCTATGGTAGCTATACCCTGTATTTAACACATGTAACTGTGACAGGAAAGGTGGCCCGTCTCAGCTCTGGGCCCCATAGCAGCTGCACTCCCTGCACCTATGGTAGCTACACCCTGTATATAACACATGTAACTGTGACAGGGAAGGTGTCCTCTCTCAGCTCTGGGCCCCATAGCAGCTGCACTCCCTGCACATATGGTAGCTACACCTTGTATATAACACATGTAACTGTGACAGGGAAGGTGGGTCTCTCTCAGCTCTGGGTCCCATAGCAGCTGCACTCCCTGCACCTATGGTAGCTACACCTTGTATATAACACATGTAACTGTGACAGGGAAGGTGGCCCCTCTCAGCTCTGGGCCCCATAGCAGCTGCACTCCCTGCACCTATGGTAGCTACACCCTGTATATAACACATGTAACTGTGACAGGGAAGGTGGCCCCTCTCAGCTCTGGGCCCCATAGCAGCTGCACTCCCTGCACCTATGGTAGCTACACCCTGTATATAACACATGTAACTGTGACAGGGAAGGTGGCCCCTCTCAGCTCTGGTCCCCATAGCAGTTGCACTTCCTGCACCTATGGTAGCTACACCCTGTATATAACACATGTAACTGTGACAGGGAAGGTGGCCCCTCTCAGCTCTGGGCCCCATAGCATCTGCACTCCCTGCACCTATGGTAGCTACACCCTGTATATAACACAAGTAACTGTGACAGGGAAGGTGGGTCTCTCTCAGCTCTGGGCCCCATAGCAGCTGCACTCCCTGCACCTATGGTAGCTATACCCTGTATATAACACATGCAACTGTGACAGGAAAGGTGGCCCGTCTCAGCTCTGGGCCCCATAGCAGCTGCACTCCCTGCACCTATGGTAGCTACACCCTGTATATAACACATGTAACTGTGACAGGGAAGGTGTCCTCTCTCAGCTCTGGGCCCCATAGCAGCTGCACTCCCTGCATCTATGGTAGCTACACCTTGTATATAACACATGTAACTGTGACAGGGAAGGTGGGTCTCTCTCAGCTCTGGGTCCCATAGCAGCTGCACTCCCTGCACCTATGGTAGCTACACCTTGTATATAACACATGTAACTGTGACAGGGAAGGTGGCCCCTCTCAGCTCTGGGCCCCATAGCAGCTGCACTCCCTGCACCTATGGTAGCTACACCCTGTATATAAAACATGTAACTGTGACAGGGAAGGTGGCCCCTCTCAGCTCTGGGCCCCATAGAAGCTGCACTCCCTGCACCTATGGTAGCTACACCCTGTATATAACACATCTAACTGTGACAGGGAAGGTGGCTCCTCTCAGCTCTGGGCCCCATAGCAGCTGCACTCCCTGCACCTATGGTAGCTACACCCTGTATATAACACATGTAACTGTGACAGGGAAGGTGGGTCTCTCTCAGCTCTGGGCCCCATAGCAGCTGCACTGCCTGCACCTATGGTAGCTACACCCTGTATATAACACATGTAACTGTGACAGGGAAGGTGGCCCCTCTCAGCTCTGGGTCCATAGCAGCTGCACTGCCTGCACCTATGGTAGCTACACCCTGTATATAACACATGTAACTGTGACAGGGAAGGTGGTTCCTCTCAGCTCTGGGCCCCATAGCAGCTGCACTCCCTGCACCTATGGTAGCTACACCCTGTATATAACACATGTGTCTGTGACAGGGAAGGTGGCCCCTCTCAGCTCTGGGCCCATAGCAGCTGCACTGCCTGCACCTATGGTAGCTACACCCTGTATATAACACATGTAACTGTGACAGGGAAGGTGGCTCCTCTCAGCTCTGGGCTCCATAGCAGCTGCACTCCCTGCACCTATGGTAGCTACACACTGTATATAACACATGTAACTGTGACAGGGAAGGTGGCTCCTCTCAGCTCTGGGCCCCAGAGCAGCTGCACTCCCTGCACCTATGGTAGCTACACCCTGTATATAACACATGTAACTGTGACAGGGAAGGTGGCTCCTCTCAGCTCTGGGCCCCATAGCAGCTGCACTCCCTGCACCTATGGTATCTACACCCTGTATATAACACATGTAACTGTGACAGGGAAGGTGGCCTCTCTCAGCTCTGGGCCCCATAGCAGCTGCACTCCCTGCACCTATGGTAGCTGCACCCTGTATATAACACATGTAACTGTGACAGGGAAGGTGGCCCCTCTCAACTCTGGGCCCCATATCAGCTGCACTGCCTGCACCTATGGTAGCTACACCCTGTATATAACACATGTAACTGTGACAGGGAAGGTGGACCCTCTCAGCTCTGGGCCCCATAGCATCTGCACTCCCTGCACCTATGGTAGCTACACCCCTGTATATAATAGAGATGAGCGCCTGAAATTTTTCGGGTTTTGTGTTTTGGTTTTGGGTTCGGTTCCGCGGCCGTGTTTTGGGTTCGACCGCGTTTTGGCAAAACCTCACCGAATTTTTTTTGTCGGATTCGGGTGTGTTTTGGATTCGGGTGTTTTTTTAAAAAAACACTAAAAAACAGCTTAAATCATAGAATTTGGGGGTCATTTTGATCCCATATTATTATTAACCTCAAAAACCATAATTTCCACTCATTTTCTGTCTATTCTGAATACCTCACACCTCACAATATTATTTTTAGTACTAAAATTTGCACCAAGGTCGCTGGATGACTAAGCTAAGCGACACTAGTGGCCGACACAAACACCTGGCCCATCTAGGAGTGGCACTGCAGTGTCACGCAGGATGTCCCTTCCAAAAAACCCTCCCCAATCAGCACATGACGCAAAGAAAAAAAGAGGCGCAATGAGGTAGCTGACTGTGTGAGTAAGATAAGCGACCCTAGTGGCCGACACAAACACCGGGCCCATTTAGGAGTGGCACTGCAGTGTCACGCAGGATGTCCCTTCCAAAAAACCCTCCCCAATCAGCACATGACGCAAAGAAAAAAAGAGGCGCAATGAGGTAGCTGACTGTGTGAGTAAGATTAGCGACCCTAGTGGCCGACACAAACACCGGGCCCATTTAGGAGTGGCACTGCAGTGTCACGCAGGATGTCCCTTCCAAAAAACCCTCCCCAATCAGCACATGACGCAAAGAAAAAAAGAGGCGCAATGAGGTAGCTGACTGTGTGAGTAAGATTAGCGACCCTAGTGGCCGACACAAACACCGGGCCCATTTAGGAGTGGCACTGCAGTGTCACGCAGGATGTCCCTTCCAAAAAACCCTCCCCAATCAGCACATGACGCAAAGAAAAAAAGAGGCGCAATGAGGTAGCTGACTGTGTGAGTAAGATTAGCGACCCTAGTGGCCGACACAAACACCGGGCCCATTTAGGAGTGGCACTGCAGTGTCACGCAGGATGTCCCTTCCAAAAAACCCTCCCCAATCAGCACATGACGCAAAGAAAAAAAGAGGCGCAATGAGGTAGCTGACTGTGTGAGTAAGATTAGCGACCCTAGTGGCCGACACAAACACCGGGCCCATTTAGGAGTGGCACTGCAGTGTCACGCAGGATGTCCCTTCCAAAAAACCCTCCCCAAACAGCACATGACGCAAAGAAAAATAAAAGAAAAAAGAGGTGCAAGTGTGGTATCCCCCAGAACTTACAGGACCCATGCTCCCTTCAACTGACATGTACATTGCCTTATTGTACCAGGTGCTCCATGTAGGACCCTATGAGAACCTGTGTAGCCCAGACTTTTTGCCAAAAAGGACAGCTGTATACTCTGGGCTGCCATATAAACAGACATAACCTGCAGCTTTACCCTTTCCCCCCTTTTTCTTGGAGCCTAGCAACAGTGGATGGTGTGATGGAGGACACAGCCCACACCTCTCATCTGATTGGCCAATCCCTAGAGAGAACCCAGAGGAAGGGTGGAGTGATGGAGAGATTGGTGTGAGGACTGGGGGGTGCTGTAAGCTGGGACAGCAGAGAGGACAGCAGAACAAGCAGTGGGATCCTGAGTGAGTTGCAGAGGCTGAGTTCCTGTGTGTCAGTTCCAGAGTATCCTGTCAGCACTAGTATCATTGTGCAAGTCCCAGCAGCAACAGCAAGGAACTCCTCTGGAGAGAGAGGGAGTGAGATCAGTGAGGTTTCATCAGTAACAGCTCACTGCCCATATAAGAACAGAGGAAGTAGCAGCTACAGAGAATGCCCTATCCATGCAGAGACAGTGCTGTGAATACAGCAGCCAGAGACAGCACTGAGAGGTAACTCCATCCTCAGGGAGGATTCTGTACAAGTAAACAGGCTCCCTGCTCACACACTGTCTACAAACATTGCAGCTGGCACTACTCCAGGAGTATAGAACCACTTTTGTCTGTGGCACAGCATAACTTGTTGCCAGCAATAGCACAAACTGCCTCCTCTTACATTAAATGCCCTAAAGGTGCATACACACGGAGCGATATAACTGAGCGATTTTGACTATATAGTCAAAATCGCTCAGAAAGTTAGTGCAGATCGCTCCGTGTGTACACAGCCAGCGATAGCGATGCGCGTCCCCGCTAGGTCGCTATCGCTGGGAAAAATAGTCAGTGCAGGCAAGTCAATTTTGGCTATGTCGCTGCAAAAGTTAGTCAAAATCGCTAACACTTTAAGAGGCCAGCGATTTTTCCCAGCGATAGCGATGTGCGGGCGGCGGCGGGTTGTGGCGGCGGTGCAGGCGGCGGCGGGTTGCGGCGGCGGTGTGGGCGACGGTGGGTTGCGGTGGCGGTGTGGGCGGCGGCGGTGCGGGCGGCGGCGGGTTGCGGCAGCGGTGCGGGCGGGGGAAATTTACCTTTCTATTGCAGAGTTTGGCAGCGGAGCGGTACCAGTTTCAAAAATGGCGCCTCAGCGTCATTTTTGAAATTCAAGATGGCCGCCGCGAGCCAATCACGGCTCGCCGCGTCATCGCCCCGCCCCCTCCCGCTGACTTATATAAGTCAGCGCGAGGCAGCGGCTGTCAGTCCGACGGCGGAGGAGGAGCGGAGAAGAGCTCCTGAAGACGCCGTGGAAGTCCTGGATGGGCGGCGGCTATGCAAAAGAGCTTAGCAGCCGCCGCCCACCAGGTGAAGATGCTGGAAGTCCTGGGAAGGCGGCGGCCATGCAAAAGAGCTTAAAGGCCGCCGCCTCCCAGGTGAAGACGTCGTGGAAGTCCTGGATGGGCGGCGGCTATGCAAAAGAGCTTAACAGCCGCCGCCCACCAGGTGAAGACGCCGGAGCAAGACCCCAGAAGCCCTGGGGAGGTGGCGCCCCCCCAGGTGAAGACGCCGGAAGCCCTGGGAAGGCGGCGGCCATGCAAAAGAGCTTAAAGGCCGCCGCCCCCAGGTGAAGACCCAGTTTAATAAAGGATTTTTAAAAGAATGTGTTGTTTTTTTTTTATATTTTCTTTACAGGTGGACTACAGGTGCCAGCGGGCCCTTTATGTCCGGGCATGCTGGCACTTGTGGTTCTCCAAGTGCCAACATGCTGGGGCAGGCTTGCTGGGACCTGTAGGCCTCCTGTAAAGAACAATATTACTATTGAAAGGCTATCAGCCTCCCATCCACCGGGCCACGGATGGGGGGGACAGCCTCGGGCTTCACCCCTGGCCCTTGGGTGGCTGGAGGGGGGGACTCCTTGATTTAAGGGGTTCTCACTCCTCCAGTGTACCCCGGCCAGGGGTGACTAGTTGGGGGGGTAATGGCACGGCCGCAGGGACCAATATAAAAGTGTCCCCCGGCTGTGGCATTATCTCCCTGGCTAGTGGAGCCCGGTGCTGGTTTGGAAAATACGGGGGACCTCTATGTCTTTTGTCCCCCATATTTTTTAAACCAGGACCGGACGCAGAGCCCGGTGCTGGTTGTCTAAATATGGGGGAACCCTACTCATTTTTTCCTCTGTATTTTAACAACCAGGACTGGCTCAAAGAGCCCGAGGCTGGTTTTACAAATTTTTTTTTTAACTTTCAGCTATTTAAATACCAGCCACCCTGTAAAATCGTCCTATATATGACACTCATCCCCTTATTTAAATGAGATAGTCAAAATCTCCCATAGCCAAAATCTCCCATAGCCAAAATCTCTTGCATAGTTAGACAAAATCTCTGGTAAAGTTAGTCAAAATCTCCTACTGCCAGTTCAAGGGAAAAGTTAGTCAAAATCTCTCATAGCCAAAATCTCTCCGTGTGTATGCACCTTAAGTCTTAGTAGAAAGGACAGCACACACAGTGCTGGTGCCACCGATGCTTATCTGCCAGGCCTTACAGACCAGTGACATTGTACATCAGATGAACTGTGACAGCCAGGTTACAGTGCAAAGGAGGCCTGAACAGAACTACCCAGAGTGAATGGGAAAGGCAGTGGATCAGTTTTCCCTCAGTGTGGCCACAGAGAGGACAGGCCTTTATTTACACTACAGGGACATATCTAAGAAAGACTAAATATATATATGCATATATATCCACGTGTGGACACACTCTAAAGGGGGTTACAGACCTGTGCACAGGCGGAAGAACATAAGTTGTACTAATACTTCTGAATACATGGGATACTCAGTAAGGGTAATCAGATAATTGTAACTGGTAACAAACTGTTTTTCTTATGCATGCATATTTTGATGGTAACAGCTTGAATATTTGAGTTAAGGTTTGAATAGTATAATAAGTCAATATAACCAATTCAGGTAAACGTGCATAACTGCTGAGAAGGACGGTGATGGGATATGCAACACCTGAATAATTAAACAGTCTATGACAGTATTGGCATAATCTACGGTGTGAAGACCAACTGTTTATTATCTGTACTTGATGATTTACTGTAACGTATTACTATTATTCAAGTTGTTTGATTTTCCCAATGCCTTTAATAAACCGAAGTTGAGTTGACTGCTCCCTGAACAACCCACTTGTGCAGACGTATATCCCTTACATCTCCGAAGTATCGTGAACGAACTTCCATCTTAAGTTGGTATCCCGGTACACAGATAGTGTAAAGCGGACATAATCACCAGGTAAAAGATCATCTACTCACCCAATAACATTGTCCTTTATTTGCCCGGGTATCACACAAGATGGAATTGTCCTTGGGCCCTCCCACCCACCCTTATGTTGTATAAACAGGACATGCACACTTT
Source organism: Pseudophryne corroboree (assembly GCF_028390025.1). Lineage (NCBI taxonomy): Eukaryota > Metazoa > Chordata > Amphibia > Anura > Myobatrachidae > Pseudophryne > Pseudophryne corroboree. The sequence goes on from NC_086453.1 coordinate 36,891,071, forward strand.
AACCAACCCATCATTTCAGTGACAGGGTCTGCCACACGACTGTGACTGATATGACGGGTTGGTTTGGACCCCCCCAAAAAAAGAAGCAATTAATCTCTCCTTGCACAAACTGGCTCTACAGAGGCAAGATGTCCACCTCATCATCACCCTCCGATATATCACCGTGTACATCCCCCTCCTCACAGATTATCAATTCGTCCCCACTGGAATCCACCATCTCAGCTCCCTGTGTACTTTGTGGAGGCAATTGCTGCTGGTCAATGTCTCCGCGGAGGAATTGATTATAATTCATTTTAATGAACATCATCTTCTCCACGTTTTCTGGATGTAACCTCGTACGCCGATTGCTGACAAGGTGAGCGGCGGCACTAAACACTCTTTCGGAGTACACACTTGTGGGAGGGCAACTTAGGTAGAATAAAGCCAGTTTGTGCAATGGCCTCCAAATTGCCTCTTTTTCCTGCCAGTATAAGTATGGACTGTGTGACGTGCCTACTTGGATGCGGTCACTCATATAATCCTCCACCATTCTTTCAATGGTGAGAGAATCATATGCAGTGACAGTAGACGACATGTCCGTAATCGTTGTCAGGTCCTTCAGTCCGGACCAGATGTCAGCATCAGCAGTCGCTCCAGACTGCCCTGCATCACCGCCAGCGGGTGGGCTCGGAATTCTGAGCCTTTTCCTCGCACCCCCAGTTGCGGGAGAATGTGAAGGAGGAGATGTTGACAGGTCGCGTTCCGCTTGACTTGACAATTTTCTCACCAGCAGGTCTTTCAACCCCAGCAGACTTGTGTCTGCCGGAAAGAGAGATCCAAGGTAGGCTTTAAATCTAGGATCGAGCACGGTGGCCAAAATGTAGTGCTCTGATTTCAACAGATTGACCACCCGTGAATCCTTGTTAAGCGAATTAAGGGCTCCATCCACAAGTCCCACATGCCTAGCGGAATCGCTCCGTGTTAGCTCCTCCTTCAATGTCTCCAGCTTCTTCTGCAAAAGCCTGATGAGGGGAATGACCTGACTCAGGCTGGCAGTGTCTGAACTGACTTCACGTGTGGCAAGTTCAAAGGGCATCAGAACCTTGCACAACGTTGAAATCATTCTCCACTGCGCTTGAGACAGGTGCATTCCACCTCCTATATCGTGCTCAATTGTATAGGCTTGAATGGCCTTTTGCTGCTCCTCCAACCTCTGAAGCATATAGAGGGTTGAATTCCACCTCGTTACCACTTCTTGCTTCAGATGATGGCAGGGCAGGTTCAGTAGTTTTTGGTGGTGCTCCAGTCTTCTGTACGTGGTGCCTGTACGCCGAAAGTGTCCCGCAATTTTTCTGGCCACCGACAGCATCTCTTGCACGCCCCTGTCGTTTTTTAAATAATTCTGCACCACCAAATTCAAGGTATGTGCAAAACATGGGACGTGCTGGAATTTGCCCATATTTAATGCACACACAATATTGCTGGCGTTGTCCGATGCCACAAATCCACAGGAGAGTCCAATTGGGGTAAGCCATTCCGCGATGATCTTCCTCAGTTGCCGTAAGAGGTTTTCAGCTGTGTGCGTATTCTGGAAACCGGCGATACAAAGCGTAGCCTGCCTAGGAAAGAGTTGGCGTTTGCGAGATGCTGCTACTGGTGCCGCCGCTGCTGTTCTTGCGGCGGGAGTCCATACATCTACCCAGTGGGCTGTCACAGTCATATAGTCCTGACCCTGCCCTGCTCCACTTGTCCACATGTCCGTGGTTAAGTGGACATTGGGTACAGCTGCATTTTTTAGGACACTGGTGACTCTTTTTCTGAGGTCTGTGTAAATTTTCGGTATCGCCTGCCTAGAGAAATGGAACCTAGATGGTATTTGGTACCGGGGACACAGTACCTCCAACAAGTCTCTAGTTGGCTCTGCAGTAATGATGGATACCGGAACCACGGTTCTCACCACCCAGGATGCCAAGGCCTCAGTTATCCGCTTTGCAGTAGGATGACTGCTGTGATATTTCATCTTCCTCGCAAAGGACTGTTGGACAGTCAATTGCTTGGTGGAAGTAGTAAAAGTGGTCTTACGACTTCCCCTCTGGGATGACCATCGACTCCCAGCAGCAACAACAGCAGCGCCAGCAGCAGTAGGCGTTACACGCAAGCACAGGCGTGCGCAGAGACTGACTGGCGGGTGCCGCTCCGGACTTCGCCCCCTCCACGGCATTATAGTGTTCTCTCACCTCCCCTGTCCTGGATATAGACTGCTCACCTGGTCCGCTCACCTGGGCCGCCCAGGTGAGCAGTTTATATCCAGGACAGGGGAGGTGAGAGAACATTATAATGCCGTGGAGGGGGGGAAGTCCGGAGCGGCACCCGCCAGTCAGTCTCTGCGCACGCCTGTGCACGCAAGGATGCATCGGAGGAATCCCAGGCAGGAGAGGACTCGTCAGAATTGCCAGTGACATTGCCTGCAGGACTATTGGCATTCCTGGGGAAGGAGGAAATTGACACTGAGGGAGTTGGTGGGGTGGTTTGCGTGAGCTTGGTTACAAGAGGAAGGGATTTACTGGTCAGTGGACTGCTTCCGCTGTCACCCAAAGTTTTTGAACTTGTCACTGACTTATTATGAATGCGCTGCAGGTGACGTATAAGGGAGGATGTTCCGAGGTGGTTAACGTCCTTACCCCTACTTATTACAGCTTGACAAAGGGAACACACGGCTTGACACCTGTTGTCCGCATTTCTGTTGAAATAGTTCCACACCGAAGAGCTGATTTTTTTGGTATTTTCACCAGGCATGTCAACGGCCATATTCCTCCCACGGACAACAGGTGTCTCCCCGGGTGCCTGACTTAAACAAACCACCTCACCATCAGAATCCTCCTGGTCAATTTCCTCCCCAGCGCCAGCAACACCCATATCCTCCTCATCCTGGTGTACTTCAACACTGACATCTTCAATCTGACTATCAGGAACTGGACTGCGGGTGCTCCTTCCAGCACTTGCAGGGGGCGTGCAAATGGTGGAAGGCGCATGCTCTTCACGTCCAGTGTTGGGAAGGTCAGGCATCGCAACCGACACAATTGGACTCTCCTTGTGGATTTGGGATTTCGAAGAACGCACAGTTCTTTGCGGTGCTACTGCTTTTGCCAGCTTGAGTCTTTTCATTTTTCTAGCGAGAGGCTGAGTGCCTCCATCCTCATGTGAAGCTGAACCACTAGCCATGAACATAGGCCAGGGCCTCAGCCGTTCCTTGCCACTCCGTGTGGTAAATGGCATATTGGCAAGTTTACGCTTCTCCTCCGACAATTTTATTTTAGGTTTTGGAGTCCTTTTTTTACTGATATTTGGTGTTTTGGATTTGACATGCTCTGTACTATGACATTGGGCATCGGCCTTGGCAGACGACGTTGCTGGCATTTCATCGTCTCGGCCATGACTAGTGGCAGCAGCTTCAGCACGAGGTGGAAGTGGATCTTGATCTTTCCCTAATTTTGGAACCTCAACATTTTTGTTCTCCATATTTTAATAGGCACAACTAAAAGGCACCTCAGGTAAACAATGGAGATGGATGGATACTAGTATACAATTATGGACGGACTGCCGAGTGCCGACACAGAGGTAGCTACAGCCGTGAACTACCGTACTGTGTCTGCTGCTAATATAGACTGGTTGATAAAGAGATGTCGTAGTATGTATGTATGAAGAAGAAAGAAAAAAAAACCACGGTTAGGTGGTATACAATTATGGACGGACTGCCGAGTGCCGACACAGAGGTAGCCACAGCCGTGAACTACCGTACTGTACTGTGTCTGCTGCTAATATAGACTGGTTGATAAAGAGATGTCGTAGTATGTATGTATGAAGAAGAAAGAAAAAAAAACCACGGTTAGGTGGTATACAATTATGGACGGACTGCCGAGTGCCGACACAGAGGTAGCCACAGCCGTGAACTACCGTACTGTACTGTGTCTGCTGCTAATATAGACTGGTTGATAAAGAGATGTCGTAGTATGTATGTATGAAGAAGAAAGAAAAAAAAACCACGGTTAGGTGGTATACAATTATGGACGGACTGCCGAGTGCCGACACAGAGGTAGCCACAGCCGTGAACTACCGTACTGTACTGTGTCTGCTGCTAATATAGACTGGTTGATAAAGAGATGTCGTAGTATGTATGTATGAAGAAGAAAGAAAAAAAAACCACGGTTAGGTGGTATACAATTATGGACGGACTGCTGAGTGCCGACACAGAGGTAGCCACAGCCGTGAACTACCGTACTGTACTGTGTCTGCTGCTAATATAGACTGGTTGATAAAGAGATGTCCTAGTATGTATGTATAAAGAAGAAAGAAAAAAAAACCACGGTTAGGTGGTATACAATTATGGACGGACTGCCGAGTGCCGACACAGAGGTAGCTACAGCCGTGAACTACCGTACTGTGCTGTGTCTGCTGCTAATATAGACTGGTTGATAAAGAGATGTCGTAGTATGTATGTATGAAGAAGAAAGAAAAAAAAACCACGGTTAGGTGGTATACAATTATGGACGGACTGCCGAGTGCCGACACAGAGGTAGCCACAGCCGTGAACTACCGTACTGTACTGTGTCTGCTGCTAATATAGAATGGTTGATAAAGAGATGTCGTAGTATGTATGTATAAAGAAGAAAGAAAAAAAAACCACGGTTAGGTGGTATACAATTATGGACGGACTGCCGAGTGCCGACACAGAGGTAGCCACAGCCGTGAACTACCGTACTGTACTGTGTCTGCTGCTAATATAGACTGGTTGATAAAGAGATGTAGTAGTATGTATGTATAAAGAAGAAAGAAAAAAAAACCACGGGTAGGTGGTATACAATTATGGATGGACTGCCGAGTGCCGACACAGAGGTAGCTACAGCCGTGAACTACCGTACTGTGTCTGCTGCGACTGGATGATAAATAATGATATAAAAAATATATATATATCACTACTGCAGCCGGACAGGTATATATATTATATAATGACGGACCTGCTGGACACTGTCTGTCGGCAGAATGAGTTTTTTATAGAATAAAAAAAAAAACACCACACAAGTGAAGTCACACGACGAGTGTTTAACTTTTTCAGGCAATCACAATATAGTATACTACTAACTATACTGGTGGTCAGTGTGGTCAGGTCACTGGTCAGTCACACTGGCAGTGGCACTCCTGCAGCAAAAGTGTGCACTGTTTAATTTTAATATAATATGTACTCCTGGCTCCTGCTATAACCTATAACTGGCACTGCAGTGCTCCCCAGTCTCCCCCACAATTATAAGCTGTGTGAGCTGAGCACAGTCAGATATATAATATATACATAGATGATGCAGCACACTGGGCTGAGCAGTGCACACAGATATGGTATGTGACTGTCTTGTACTCCTGGCTCCTGCTATAACCTATAACTGGCACTGCAGTGCTCCCCAGTCTCCCCCACAATTATAAGCTGTGTGAGCTGAGCACAGTCAGATATATAATATATACATAGATGATGCAGGCATGCAGCACACTGGGCTGAGCAGTGCACACAGATATGGTATGTGACTGAGTCACTGTGTGTACCGTTTTTTTCAGGCAGAGAACGGATATATTAAATAAAACAACTGCACTGCTGGTGGTCACTGTGGTCAGTCACTAAACTCTGCACTCTCTTCTACAGTATCAGCCTCAGGTCAATCTCTCTCTCTCTCCTAATCTAAATGGAGAGGACGCCAGCCACGTCCTCTCCCTATCAATCTCAATGCACGTGTGAAAATGGCGGCGACGCGCGGCTCCTTACATAGAATCCGAGTCTCGCGAGAATCCGACAGCGTCATGATGACGTTCGGGCGCGCTCGGGTTAACCGAGCAAGGCGGGAAGATCCGAGTCGCTCGGACCCGTGAAAAAAAACATGAAGTTCGTGCGGGTTCGGATTCAGAGAAACCGAACCCGCTCATCTCTAGTATATAACACATGTAACTGTGACAGGGAAGGTGGCCTCTCTCAGCTCTGGGCCCCATAGCAGCTGCAATCCCTGCACCTATGGTAGCTACACCCTGTATATAACACATGTAACTGTGACAGGGAAGGTGGCCACTCTCAGCTCTGGGCCCCATAGCATATGCACTCCCTGCACCTATGGTAGCTACACCTTGTATATAACACATGTAACTGTGACAGGGAAGGTGGCCCCTCTCAGCTCTGGGCCCCATAGCAGCTGCACTCCCTGCACCTATGGTAGCTACACCCTGTATATAACACATGTAACTGTGACAGGGAAGGTGGCCCCTCTCAGCTCTGGGCCCCATAGCAGCTGTACTCCCTGCACCTATGGTAGCTACGCCCTGTATATAACACATGTAACTGTGACAGGGAAGGAGGACCCTCTCAGCTCTGGGCCCCATAGCAGTTGCACTTCCTGCACCTATGGTAGCTACACCCTGTATATAACACATGTAACTGTGACAGGGAAGGTGGCCCCTCTCAGCTCTGGGCCCCATAGCATCTGCACTCCCTGCACCTATGGTAGCTACACCCTGTATATAACACATGTAACTGTGACAGGGAAGGTGGGTCTCTCTCAGCTCTGGGCCCCATAGCAGCTGCACTCCCTGCACCTATGGTAGCTATACCCTGTATATAACACATGTAACTGTGACAGGGAAGGTGGCCCGTCTCAGCTCTGGGCCCCATAGCAGCTGCACTCCCTGCACCTATGGTAGCTACACCCTGGGCCGGTTCTTGCTCTTTCGGCGCCCCGGGCAAAATTTAGGGGCGTGGCTTAACATGGGGGCGTGGTCAGTCACGCCCCCCATTTGTAGCGCCGCTGGGAAAAAAAAAAAAAAAGTATACTTACTGTACCCCGCTCCTGTTTCCAGACCCTGCAGACCGGCGCCGCTCTTCTCCTCGGATCTATGGGAGAGACGTCAGTCATGACGTCTCTCCCATAGCACAGCATAAGCGCTAGAGGTCAATTATGACCCCTAGCGTCTATGCCACAATGCTGTGCGGTGCGCGATGACGTCATCGCGCACCGCACACCAAAGGTCCTCTCCATGAAGGGAAACTAGACGCTTAGCGTCTGATTCCCTTCAGAGCGGGGGAGGACCAGCGCCACGAAGGGAAACCAGACGCATAGCGTCTGGTTCCCTTCTCACAGCGGGAGGGGGGGCACAGCGGGGGCGCACACTGACAGTGGAGGATCTTGCCATGGTGCGGCGCCCTCCGGATGGCGCCGGCGCCCTCCGGAAGGCGGCGCCCCGGGCAAAAGTCCTGCTTGCCCGTGGCAAGATCCGCCACTGGCTACACCCTGTATATAACACATGTAACTGTGACAGGGAAGGTGGCTCCTCTCAGCTCTGGGCCCCATAGCAGCTGCACTCCCTGCACCTATGGTAGCTACACACTGTATATAACACATGTAACTTTGACAGGGAAGGTGGCTCCTCTCAGCTCTCGGCCCCAGAGCAGCTGCACTCCCTGCACCTATGGTAGCTACACCCTGTATATAACACATGTAACTGTGACAGGGAAGGTGGCCTCTCTCAGCTCTGGGCCCCATAGCAGCTGCACTCCCTGCACCTATGGTAGCTACACCCTGTATATAACACATGTAACTGTGACAGGGAAGGCGGCCCCTCTCAGCTCTGGGCCCCATAGCATCTGCACACCCTGCACCTATGGTAGCTACACCTTGTATATAACACATGTAACTGTGACAGGGAAGGTGGCCCCTCTCAGCTCTGGGCCCCATAGCAGCTGCACTTCCTGCACCTATGGTAGCTACACCCTGTATATAACACATGTAACTGTGACAGGGAAGGTGGCCCCTCTCAGCTCTGGGCCCCATAGCATCTGCACTCCCTGCACCTATGGTAGCTACACCCTGTATATAACACATGTAACTTTGACAGGGAAGGTGGGTCTCTCTCAGCTCTGGGCCCCATAGCAGCTGCACTCCCTGCACCTATGGTAGCTACACCCTGTATATAACACATGTAACTGTGACAGGGAAGGTGGCCCCTCTCAGCTCTGGGCCCCATAGCAGCTGCACTCCCTGCACCTATGATAGCTACACCCTGTATATAACACATGTAACTGTGACAGGGAAGGTGGGTCTCTCAGCTCTGGGCCCCATAGCAGCTGCACTCCCTGCACCTATGGTAGCTACACCTTGTATATAACACATGTAACTGTGACAGGGAAGGTGGCCCCTCTCAGCTCTGGGCCCCATAGCATCTGCACTCCCTGCACCTATGGTAGCTACACCCTGTATATAACACATGTAACTGTGACAGGGAAGGTGGCCCCTCTCAGCTCTGGGCCCCATATCAGCTGCACTCCCTGCACCTATGGTAGCTACACCCTGTATATAACACATGCAACTGTGACAGGGAAGGTGGCTCCTCTCAGCTCTGGGCCCCATAGCAGCTGCACTCCCTGCACCTATGGTAGCTACACCCTGTATATAACACATGTAACTGTGACAGGGAAGGTGGCCCCTCTCAGCTCTGGGCCCCATAGCATCTGCACTCCCTGCACCTATGGTAGCTACACCCTGTATATAACACATGTAACTGTGACAGGAAAGGTGGCCCCTCTCAGCTCTGGGCCCCATAGCAGTTGCACTCCCTGCACCTATGGTAGCTACACCCTGTATATAACACATGTAACTGTGACAGGGAATGTGGCCCCTCTCAGCTCTGGGCCCCATAGCATCTGCACTCCCTGCACCTATGGTAGCTACACCCTGTATATAACACATGTAACTGTGACAGGGAAGGTGGGTCTTTCTCAGCTCTGGGCCCGATAGCAGCTGCACTCCCTGCACCTATGGTAGCTACACCCTGTATATAACACATGTAACTGTGACAGGGAAGGTGGGTCTCTCTCAGCTCTGGGCCCCATAGCAGCTGCACTCCCTGCACCTATGGTAGCTACACCTTGTATATAACACATGTAACTGTGACAGGGAAGGTGGCCCCTCTCAGCTCTGGGCCCCACAGCAACTGCACTCCCTGCACCTATGGTAGCTACACCCTGTATATAACACATGTAACTGTGACAGGGAAGGTGGCCCCTCTCAGCTCTGGGCCCCATATCAGCTGCACTCCCTGCACCTATGGTAGCTACACCCTGTATATAACACATGTAACTGTGACAGGGAAGGTGGCTCCTCTCAGCTCTGGGCCCCATAGCAGCTGCACTCCCTGCACCTATGGTAGCTACACCCTGTATATAACACATGTAACTGTGACAGGGAAGGTGGCCCCTCTCAGCTCTGGGCCCCATAGCATCTGCACTCCCTGCACCTATGGTAGCTACACCCTGTATATAACATATGTAACTGTGACAGGGAAGGTGGGTCTCTCTCAGCTCTGGGCCCCATAACAGCTGCACTCCCTGCACCTATGGTAGCTACACTCTGTATATAACATATGTAACTGTGACAGGGAAGGTGGGTCTCTCTCAGCTCTGGGCCCCATATCAGCTGCACTCCCTGCACCTATGGTAGCTACACCCTGTATATAACACATGTAACTGTGACAGGAAAGGTGGCCCCTCTCAGCTCTGGGCCCCATAGCAGTTGCACTCCCTGCACCTATGGTAGCTACACCCTGTATATAACACATGTAACTGTGACAGGGAATGTGGCCCCTCTCAGCTCTGGGCCCCATAGCATCTGCACTCCCTGCACCTATGGTAGCTACACCCTGTATATAACACATGTAACTGTGACAGGGAAGGTGGGTCTTTCTCAGCTCTGGGCCCGATAGCAGCTGCACTCCCTGCACCTATGGTAGCTACACCCTGTATATAACACATGTAACTGTGACAGGGAAGGTGGGTCTCTCTCAGCTCTGGGCCCCATAGCAGCTGCACTCCCTGCACCTATGGTAGCTACACCTTGTATATAACACATGTAACTGTGACAGGGAAGGTGGCCCCTCTCAGCTCTGGGCCCCACAGCAACTGCACTCCCTGCACCTATGGTAGCTACACCCTGTATATAACACATGTAACTGTGACAGGGAAGGTGGCCCCTCTCAGCTCTGGGCCCCATATCAGCTGCACTCCCTGCACCTATGGTAGCTACACCCTGTATATAACACATGTAACTGTGACAGGGAAGGTGGCTCCTCTCAGCTCTGGGCCCCATAGCAGCTGCACTCCCTGCACCTATGGTAGCTACACCCTGTATATAACACATGTTACTGTGACAGGGAAGGTGGCCCCTCTCAGCTCTGGGGCCCATAGCATCTGCACTCCCTGCACCTATGGTAGCTACACCCTGTATATAACACATGTAACTGTGACAGGGAAGGAGGGTCTCTCTCAGCTCTGGGCACCATAACAGCTGCACTCCCTGCGCCTATGGTAGCTACACTCTGTATATAACATATGTAACTGTGACAGGGAAGGTGGGTCTCTCTCAGCTCTGGGCTCCATAGCAGCTGCACTCCCTGCACCTATGGTAGCTACACTCTGTATATAACATATGTAACTGTGACAGGGAAGGTGAGTCTCTCTCAGCTCTGGGCCCCATATCAGCTGCACTCCCTGCACCTATGGTAGCTACACCCTGTATATAACACATGTAACTGTGACAGTAAAGGTGGCCCATCTCAGCTCTGGGCCCCATAGCAGTTGCACTCCCTGCACCTACGGTAGCTACACCCTGTATATAACACATATAACTGTGACAGGGAAGGTGGCCCCTCTCAGCTCTGGGCCCCATAGCTTCTGCACTCCCTGCACCTATGGTAGCTACACCCTGTATATAACACATGTAACTGTGACAGTGAAGGTGTGTCTTTCTCAGCTCTGGGCCCCATAGCAGCTGCACTCCCTGCACCTATGGTAGCTACACCCTGTATATAACACATGTAACTGTGACAGGGAAGGTGGCCCCCCTCAGCTCTGGGCCCCATAGCAGTTGCACTCCCTGCACCTATGGTCACTACACCCTGTATATAACACATGTAACTGTGACAGGGAAGGTGGCCCCTCTCAGCTCTGGGCCCCATAGCATCTGCACTCCCTGCACCTATGGTAGCTACACCCTGTATATAACACATGTAACTGTGACAGGGAAGGTGGGTCTCTCTCAGCTCTGGGCCCCATAACAGCTGCACTCCCTGCACCTATGGTAGCTACACCCTGTATATAACACATGTAACTGTGACAGGGAAGGTGGGTCTCTCTCAGCTCTGGGCCCCATAGCAGCTGCACTCCCTGCACCTATGGTAGCTACACCCTGTATATAACACATATAACTGTGACAGGGAAGGTGGCCCCTCTCAGCTCTGGGCCCCATAGCAGTTGCACTCCCTGCACCTATGGTCACTACACCCTGTATATAACACATGTAACTGTGACAGGGAAGGCGGCCCCTCTCAGCTCTGGGCCCCATAGCATCTGCACTCCCTGCACCTATGGTAGCTACATTCTGTATATAACACATGTAACTGTGACAGGGAAGGTGGGTCTCTCTCAGCTCTGGGCCCCATAGCAGCTGCACTCCCTGCACCTATGGTAGCTACACCCTGTATATAACACATGTAACTGTGACAGGGAAGGTGGCCCCTCTCAGCTCTGGGCCCCATAGCAGTTGCTCTCCCTGCACCTATGGTAGCTACACCTTGTATGTAACACATGTAACTGTGACAGGGAAGGTGGCCCCTCTCAGCTCTGGGCCCCATAGCATCTGCACTCCCTGCACCTATGGTAGCTACACCCTGTATATAACACATGTAACTGTGACAGGGAAGGTGGGTCTCTCTCAGCTCTGGGCCCCATAGCAGCTGCACTCCCTGCACCTATGGTAGCTACACCCTATATATAACACATGTAACTGACAGGGAAGGTGGCCCCTCTCAGCTCTGGGCCCCATAGCATCTGCACTCCCTGCACCTATGGTAGCTGCACCCTGTATATAACGCATGTAACTGTGACAGGGAAGGTGGGTCTCTCTCAGCTCTGGGCCCCATAGCAGCTGCACTCCCTGCACCTATGGTAGCTACACCCTGTATATAACACATGTAACTGTGACAGGGAAGGTGGCCCCTCTCAGCTCTGGGCCCCATAGCAGCTGCACTCCCTGCACCTATGGTAGCTACACCCTGTATATAACACATGTAACTGTGACAGGGAAGGTGGCCCCTCTCAGCTCTGGGCCCCATAGCATCTGCACTCCCTGCACCTATGGTAGCTACACCCTGTATATAACACATGTAACTGTGACAGGGAAGGTGGGTCTCTCTCAGCTCTGGGCACCATAGCAGCTGCACTCCCTGCACCTATGGTAGCTACACTCTGTATATAACATATGTAACTGTGACAGGGAAGGTGGGTCTCTCTCAGCTCTTGGCCCCATATCAGCTGCACTCCCTGCACCTATGGTAGCTACACCCTGTATATAACACATGTAACTGTGACAGGAAAGGTGGTCCCTCTCAGCTCTGGGCCCCATAGCAGTTGCACTCCCTGCACCTATGGTAGCTACACCTTGTATATAACACATGTAACTGTGACAGGGAAGGTGGCCCCTCTCAGCTCTGGGCCCCATAGCATCTGCACTCCCTGCACCTATGGTAGCTACACCCTGTATATAACATATGTAACTGTGACTGGGAAGGTGGGTCTCTCTCAGCTCTGGGCCCCATAGCAGCTGCACTCCCTGCACCTATGGTAGCTACACCCTGTATATAACACATGTAACTGTGACAGGGAAGGTGGCCCCTCTCAGCTCTGGGCCCATAGCATCTGCACTCCCTGCACCTATGGTAGCTACACCCTGTATATAACACATGTAACTGTGACAGGGAAGGTGGGTCTCTCTCAGCTCTGGGCCTCATAGCAGCTGCACTCCCTGCACCTATGGTAGCTACACCCTGTATATAACACATGTAACTGTGACAGGGAAGGTGGCCCCTCTCAGCTCTGGGCCCCATAGCAGTTACACTCCCAGCACCTATGGTCACTACACCCTGTATATAACACATGTAACTGTGACAGGGAAGGTGGCCCCTCTCAGCTCTGGGCCCCATAGCATCTACACTCCCTGCACCTATGGTAGCTACACCCTGTATATAACACATGTAACTGTGACAGGGAAGGTGGGTCTCTCTCAGCTCTGGGCCCCATTGCAGCTGCACTCCCTGCACCTATGGTAGCTACACCCTGTATATAACACATGTAACTGTGACAGGAAAGGTGGCCCCTCTCAGCTCTGTGCCCCATAGCAGTTGCACTCCCTGCACCTATGGTAGCTACACCCTGTATATAACACATGTAACTGTGACAGGGAAGGTGGCCCCTCTCAGCTCTGGGCCCCATAGCATCTGCACTCCCTGCACCTATGGTAGCTACACCCTGTATATAACACATGTAACTGTGACAGGGAAGGTGGGTCTCTCTCAGCTCTGGAGCCCCATAGCAGCTGCACTCCCTGCACCTATGGTAGCTACACCCTGTATATAACACATGTAACTGTGACAGGGAAGGTGGCCCCTCTCAGCTCTGGGCCCCATAGCAGTTGCACGCCCTGCACCTATGGTCACTACACCCTGTATATAACACATGTAACTGTGACAGGGAAGGTGGCCCCTCTCAGCTCTGGGCCCCATAGCATCTGCACTCCCTGCACCTATGGTAGCTACACCCTGTATATAACACATGTAACTGTGACAGGGAAGGTGGGTCTCTCTCAGCTCTGGGCCCCATAGCAGCTGCACTTCCTGCACCTATGGTAGCTACACCTTGTATATAACACATGTAACTGTGACAGGGAAGGTGGCCCCTCTCAGCTCTGGGCCCCATAGCATCTGCACTCCCTGCACCTATGGTAGCTACACCCTGTATATAACACATGTAACTGTGACAGGGAAGGTGGGTCTCTCTCAACTCTGGAGCCCCATAGCAGCTGCACTCCCTGCACCTATGGTAGCTACACCCTGTATATAACACATGTAACTGTGACAGGGAAGGTGGCCCCTCTCAGCTCTGGGCACCATAGCAGTTGCACGCCCTGCACCTATGGTCACTACACCCTGTATATACCACATGTAACTGTGACAGGGAAGGTGGCCCCTCTCAGCTCTGGGCCCCATAGCATCTGCACTCCCTGCACCTATGGTAGCTATACCCTGTATATAACACATGTAACTGTGACAGGGAAGGTGGCCCCTCTCAGCTCTGGGCACCATAGCAGTTGCACTCCCTGCACCTATGGTAGCTACACCTTGTATATAACACATGTAACTGTGACAGGGAAGGTGGCCCCTCTCAGCTCTGGGCCCCATAGCATCTGCACTCCCTGCACCTATGGTAGCTACACCCTGTATATAACACATGTAACTGTGACAGGGAAGGTGGGTCTCTCTCAGCTCTGGGCCCCATAGCATCTGCACTCCCTGCACCTATGGTAGCTACACCCTGTATATAACACATGTAACTGTGACAGGGAAGGTGGGTCTCTCTCAGCTCTGGGCCCCATAGCATCTGCACTCCCTGCACCTATGGTAGCTACACCCTGTATATAACACATGTAACTGTGACAGGGAAGGTGGCCCCTCTCAGCTCTGGGCCCCATAGCATCTGCACTCCCTGCACCTATGGTAGCTACACCCTGTATATAACACATGTAACTGTGACAGGGAAGGTGGGTCTCTCTCAGCTCTGGGCCCCATAGCAGCTGCACGCCCTGCACCTATGGTAGCTATACCCTCTATATAACACATGTAACTGTGACAGGGAAGGTGGCCCGTCTCAGCTCTGGGCCCCATAGCAGCTGCACTCCCTGCACCTATGGTAGCTACACCCTGTATATAACACATGTAACTGTGACAGGGAAGGTGGCCCCTCTCAGCTCTGGGCCCCATAGCAGTTGCACTCCCTGCACCTATGGTAGCTACACCCTGTATATAACACATGTAACTGTGACAGGGAAGGTGGCCCCTCTCAGCTCTGGGCCCCATAGCATCTGCACTCCCTGCACCTATGGTAGCTACACCCTGTATATAACACATGCAGCTGTGACAGGGATGGTGGGTCTCTCTCAGCTCTGGGCCCCATAGCAGCAGCACTCCCTGCACCTATGGTAGCTACACCCTGTATATAACACATGTAACTGTGACAGGGAAGGTGGCCCCTCTCAGCTCTGGGCCCCATAGCATCTGCACTCCCTGCACCTATGGTAGCTACACCCTGTATATAACACATGTAACTGTGACAGGGAAGGTGGGTCTCTCTCAGCTCTGGGCCCCATAGCAGCTGCACTCCCTGCACCTATGGTAGCTACACCCTGTATATAACACATGTAACTGTGACAGGGAAGGCGGCCCCTCTCAGCTCTGGGCCCCATAGCAGTTGCACTCCCTGCACTTATGGTAGCTACACCCTGTATATAACACATGTAACTGTGACAGGGAAGGTGGCCCCTCTCAGCTCTGGGCCCCATAGCATCTGCACTCCCTGCACCTATGGTAGCTACACCCTGTATATAACACATGTAGCTGTGACAGGGATGGTGGGTCTCTCTCAGCTCTGGGCCCCATAGCAGCTGCACTCCCTGCACCTATGGTAGCTACACCCTGTATATAACACATGTAACTGTGACAGGGAAGGTGGCCCCTCTCAGCTCTGGGCCCCATAGCAGTTGCACTCCCTGCACCTATAGTAGCTACACCCTGTATATAACACATGTAACTGTGACAGGGAAGGTGGCCCCTCTCAGCTCTGGGCCCCATAGCATCTGCACCCCCTGCACCTATGGTAGCTACACCCTGTATATAACAAATGTAACTGTGACAGGGAAGGTGGGTCTCTCTCAGCTCTGGGCCCCATAGCAGCTGCACTCCCTGCACCTATGGTAGCTACACCCAGTCTATAACACATGTAACTGTGACAGGGAAGGTGGCCCCTCTCAGCTCTGGGCCCCATAGCATCTGCACTCCCTGCACCTATGGTAGCTACACCCTGTATATAACACATGTAACTGTGACAGGGAAGGTGGGTATCTCTCAGCTCTGGGCCCCATAGCAGCTGCACTCCCTGCACCTATGGTAGCTACACCCTGTATATAACACATGTAACTGTGACAGGGAAGGTGGCCCCTCTCAGCTCTGGGCCCCATAGCATCTGCACTCCCGGCACCTATGGTAGCTACACCCTGTATATAACACATGTAACTGTGACAGGGAAGGTGGGTCTCTCTCAGCTCTGGGCCCCATAGCAGCTGCACTCCCTGCACCTATGGTAGCTATACCTTGTATATAACACATGTAACTGTGACAGGGAAGGTGGCCCCTCTCAGCTCTGGGCCCCATAGCAGCTGCACTCCCTGCACCTATGGTAGCTACACCCTGTATATAACACATGTAACTGTGACAGGGAAGGTGGCCCCTCTCAGCTCTGGGCCCCATAGCAGCTGCACTCCCTGCACCTATGGTAGCTACACCCTGTATATAACACATGTAACTGTGACAGGGAAGGTGGCCCCACTCAGCTCTGGGCCCCATAGCAGTTGCACTCCCTGCACCTATGGTAGCTACACCCTGTATATAACACATGTAACTGTGACAGGGAAGGTGGCCCCTCTCAGCTCTGGGCCCCATAGCATCTGCACCCCCTGCACCTATGGTAGCTACACCCTGTATATAACAAATGTAACTGTGACAGGGAAGGTGGGTCTCTCTCAGCTCTGGGCCCCATAGCAGCTGCACTCCCTGCACCTATGGTAGCTACACCCAGTCTATAACACATGTAACTGTGACAGGGAAGGTGGCCCCTCTCAGCTCTGGGCCCCATAGCATCTGCACTCCCTGCACCTATGGTAGCTACACCCTGTATATAACACATGTAACTGTGACAGGGAAGGTGGGTATCTCTCAGCTCTGGGCCCCATAGCAGCTGCACTCCCTGCACCTATGGTAGCTACACCCTGTATATAACACATGTAACTGTGACAGGGAAGGTGGCCCCTCTCAGCTCTGGGCCCCATAGCATCTGCACTCCCGGCACCTATGGTAGCTACACCCTGTATATAACACATGTAACTGTGACAGGGAAGGTGGGTCTCTCTCAGCTCTGGGCCCCATAGCAGCTGCACTCCCTGCACCTATGGTAGCTATACCTTGTATATAACACATGTAACTGTGACAGGGAAGGTGGCCCCTCTCAGCTCTGGGCCCCATAGCAGCTGCACTCCCTGCACCTATGGTAGCTACACCCTGTATATAACACATGTAACTGTGACAGGGAAGGTGGCCCCTCTCAGCTCTGGGCCCCATAGCAGTTGCACTCCCTGCACCTATGGTAGCTACACCCTGTATATAACACATGTAACTGTGACAGGGAAGGTGGCCCCTCTCAGCTCTGGGCCCCATAGCATCTGCACTCCCTGCACCTATGGTAGCTACACCCTGTATATAACAAATGTAACTGTGACAGGGAAGGTGGGTCTCTCTCAGCTCTGGGCCCCATAGCAGCTGCACTCCCTGCACCTATGGTAGCTACACCCAGTCTATAACACATGTAACTGT
This sequence comes from Pseudophryne corroboree, assembly GCF_028390025.1. NCBI lineage: Eukaryota > Metazoa > Chordata > Amphibia > Anura > Myobatrachidae > Pseudophryne > Pseudophryne corroboree. Next base: position 36,908,600 of record NC_086453.1, read on the forward strand.
GACAGGGAAGGTGGCCCCTCTCAGCTCTGGGCCCCATAGCATCTGCACTCCCTGCACCTATGGTAGCTACACCCTGTATATAACACATGTAACTGTGACAGGGAAGGTGGGTATCTCTCAGCTCTGGGCCCCATAGCAGCTGCACTCCCTGCACCTATGGTAGCTACACCCTGTATATAACACATGTAACTGTGACAGGGAAGGTGGCCCCTCTCAGCTCTGGGCCCCATAGCATCTGCACTCCCGGCACCTATGGTAGCTACACCCTGTATATAACACATGTAACTGTGACAGGGAAGGTGGGTCTCTCTCAGCTCTGGGCCCCATAGCAGCTGCACTCCCTGCACCTATGGTAGCTATACCTTGTATATAACACATGTAACTGTGACAGGGAAGGTGGCCCCTCTCAGCTCTGGGCCCCATAGCAGCTGCACTCCCTGCACCTATGGTAGCTACACCCTGTATATAACACATGTAACTGTGACAGGGAAGGTGGCCCCTCTCAGCTCTGGGCCCCATAGCAGCTGCACTCCCTGCACCTATGGTAGCTACACCCTGTATATAACACATGTAACTGTGACAGGGAAGGTGGCCCCTCTCAGCTCTGTGCCCCATAGCAGTTGCACTCCCTGCACCTATGGTAGCTACACCCTGTATATAACACATGTAACTGTGACAGGGAAGGTGGCCCCTCTCAGCTCTGGGCCCCATAGCATCTGCACCCCCTGCACCTATGGTAGCTACACCCTGTATATAACAAATGTAACTGTGACAGGGAAGGTGGGTCTCTCTCAGCTCTGGGCCCCATAGCAGCTGCACTCCCTGCACCTATGGTAGCTACACCTTGTCTATAACACATGTAACTGTGACAGGGAAGGTGGCCCCTCTCAGCTCTGGGCCCCATAGCATCTGCACTCCCTGCACCTATGGTAGCTACACCCTGTATATAACACATGTAACTGTGACAGGGAAGGTGGGTATCTCTCAGCTCTGGGCCCCATAGCAGCTGCACTCCCTGCACCTATGGTAGCTACACCCTGTATATAACACATGTAACTGTGACAGGGAAGGTGGCCCCTCTCAGCTCTGGGCCCCATAGCATCTGCACTCCCGGCACCTATGGTAGCTACACCCTGTATATAACACATGTAACTGTGACAGGGAAGGTGGGTCTCTCTCAGCTCTGGGCCCCATAGCAGCTGCACTCCCTGCACCTATGGTAGCTATACCTTGTATATAACACATGTAACTGTGACAGGGAAGGTGGCCCCTCTCAGCTCTGGGCCCCATAGCAGCTGCACTCCCTGCACCTATGGTAGCTACACCCTGTATATAACACATGTAACTGTGACAGGGAAGGTGGCCCCTCTCAGCTCTGGGCCCCATAGCAGTTGCACTCCCTGCACCTATGGTAGCTACACCCTGTATATAACACATGTAACTGTGACAGGGAAGGTGGCCCCTCTCAGCTCTGGGCCCCATAGCATCTGCACTCCCTGCACCTATGGTAGCTACACCCTGTATATAACACATGTAACTGTGACAGGGAAGGTGGGTCTCTCTCAGCTCTGGGCCCCATAGCAGCTGCACTCCCTGCACCTATGGTAGCTACACCCTGTATATAACACATGTAACTGTGACAGGGAAGGTGGGTCTCTCTCAGCTCTGGGCCCCATAGCAGCTGCACTCCCTGCACCTATGGTAGCTACACCCTGTATATAACACATGTAACTGTGACAGGGAAGGTGGCCCGTCTCAGCTCTGGTCCCCATAGCAGCTGCACTCCCTGCACCTATGGTAGCTACACCCTGTATATAACACATGTAACTGTGACAGGGAAGGTGGCCCCTCTCAGCTCTGGGCCCCATAGCAGTTGCACTCCCTGCACCTATGGTAGCTACACCCTGTATATAACACATGTAACTGTGACAGGGAAGGTGGCCCCTCTCAGCTCTGGGCCCCATAGCATCTGCACTCCCTGCACCTATGGTAGCTACACCCTGTATATAACACATGTAACTGTGACAGGGAAGGTGGGTCTCTCTCAGCTCTGGGCCCAATAGCATCTGCACTCCCTGCACCTATGGTAGCTACACCCTGTATATAACACATGTAACTGTGACAGGGAAGGTGGGTCTCTCTCAGCTCTGGGCCCCATAGCATCTGCACTCCCGGCACCTATGGTAGCTACACCCTGTATATAACACATGTAACTGTGACAGGGAAGGTGGCCCCTCTCAGCTCTGGGCCCCATAGCAGTTGCACGCCCTGCACCTATGGTCACTACACCCTGTATATAACACATGTAACTGTGACAGGGAAGGTGGCCCCTCTCAGCTCTGGGCCCCATAGCATCTGCACTCCCTGCACCTATGGTAGCTACACCCTGTATATAACACATGTAACTGTGACAGGGAAGGTGGGTCTCTCTCAGCTCTGGGCCCCATAGCAGCTGCACTTCCTGCACCTATGGTAGCTACACCTTGTATATAACACATGTAACTGTGACAGGGAAGGTGGCCCCTCTCAGCTCTGGGCCCCATAGCATCTGCACTCCCTGCACCTATGGTAGCTACACCCTGTATATAACACATGTAACTGTGACAGGGAAGGTGGGTCTCTCTCAACTCTGGAGCCCCATAGCAGCTGCACTCCCTGCACCTATGGTAGCTACACCCTGTATATAACACATGTAACTGTGACAGGGAAGGTGGCCCCTCTCAGCTCTGGGCACCATAGCAGTTGCACGCCCTGCACCTATGGTCACTACACCCTGTATATACCACATGTAACTGTGACAGGGAAGGTGGCCCCTCTCAGCTCTGGGCCCCATAGCATCTGCACTCCCTGCACCTATGGTAGCTATACCCTGTATATAACACATGTAACTGTGACAGGGAAGGTGGCCCCTCTCAGCTCTGGGCACCATAGCAGTTGCACTCCCTGCACCTATGGTAGCTACACCTTGTATATAACACATGTAACTGTGACAGGGAAGGTGGCCCCTCTCAGCTCTGGTCCCCATAGCATCTGCACTCCCTGCACCTATGGTAGCTACACCCTGTATATAACACATGTAACTGTGACAGGGAAGGTGGGTCTCTCTCAGCTCTGGGCCCCATAGCATCTGCACTCCCTGCACCTATGGTAGCTACACCCTGTATATAACACATGTAACTGTGACAGGGAAGGTGGGTCTCTCTCAGCTCTGGGCCCCATAGCATCTGCACTCCCTGCACCTATGGTAGCTACACCCTGTATATAACACATGTAACTGTGACAGGGAAGGTGGCCCCTCTCAGCTCTGGGCCCCATAGCATCTGCACTCCCTGCACCTATGGTAGCTACACCCTGTATATAACACATGTAACTGTGACAGGGAAGGTGGGTCTCTCTCAGCTCTGGGCCCCATAGCAGCTGCACGCCCTGCACCTATGGTAGCTATACCCTCTATATAACACATGTAACTGTGACAGGGAAGGTGGCCCGTCTCAGCTCTGGGCCCCATAGCAGCTGCACTCCCTGCACCTATGGTAGCTACACCCTGTATATAACACATGTAACTGTGACAGGGAAGGTGGCCCCTCTCAGCTCTGGGCCCCATAGCAGTTGCACTCCCTGCACCTATGGTAGCTACACCCTGTATATAACACATGTAACTGTGACAGGGAAGGTGGCCCCTCTCAGCTCTGGGCCCCATAGCATCTGCACTCCCTGCACCTATGGTAGCTACACCCTGTATATAACACATGCAGCTGTGACAGGGATGGTGGGTCTCTCTCAGCTCTGGGCCCCATAGCAGCAGCACTCCCTGCACCTATGGTAGCTACACCCTGTATATAACACATGTAACTGTGACAGGGAAGGTGGCCCCTCTCAGCTCTGGGCCCCATAGCATCTGCACTCCCTGCACCTATGGTAGCTACACCCTGTATATAACACATGTAACTGTGACAGGGAAGGTGGGTCTCTCTCAGCTCTGGGCCCCATAGCAGCTGCACTCCCTGCACCTATGGTAGCTACACCCTGTATATAACACATGTAACTGTGACAGGGAAGGTGGCCCCTCTCAGCTCTGGGCCCCATAGCAGTTGCACTCCCTGCACCTATGGTAGCTACACCCTGTATATAACACATGTAACTGTGACAGGGAAGGTGGCCCCTCTCAGCTCTGGGCCCCATAGCATCTGCACTCCCTGCACCTATGGTAGCTACACCCTGTATATAACACATGTAGCTGTGACAGGGATGGTGGGTCTCTCTCAGCTCTGGGCCCCATAGCAGCTGCACTCCCTGCACCTATGGTAGCTACACCCTGTATATAACACATGTAACTGTGACAGGGAAGGTGGCCCCTCTCAGCTCTGGGCCCCATAGCAGTTGCACTCCCTGCACCTATAGTAGCTACACCCTGTATATAACACATGTAACTGTGACAGGGAAGGTGGCCCCTCTCAGCTCTGGGCCCCATAGCATCTGCACCCCCTGCACCTATGGTAGCTACACCCTGTATATAACAAATGTAACTGTGACAGGGAAGGTGGGTCTCTCTCAGCTCTGGGCCCCATAGCAGCTGCACTCCCTGCACCTATGGTAGCTACACCCAGTCTATAACACATGTAACTGTGACAGGGAAGGTGGCCCCTCTCAGCTCTGGGCCCCATAGCATCTGCACTCCCTGCACCTATGGTAGCTACACCCTGTATATAACACATGTAACTGTGACAGGGAAGGTGGGTATCTCTCAGCTCTGGGCCCCATAGCAGCTGCACTCCCTGCACCTATGGTAGCTACACCCTGTATATAACACATGTAACTGTGACAGGGAAGGTGGCCCCTCTCAGCTCTGGGCCCCATAGCATCTGCACTCCCGGCACCTATGGTAGCTACACCCTGTATATAACACATGTAACTGTGACAGGGAAGGTGGGTCTCTCTCAGCTCTGGGCCCCATAGCAGCTGCACTCCCTGCACCTATGGTAGCTATACCTTGTATATAACACATGTAACTGTGACAGGGAAGGTGGCCCCTCTCAGCTCTTGGCCCCATAGCAGCTGCACTCCCTGCACCTATGGTAGCTACACCCTGTATATAACACATGTAACTGTGACAGGGAAGGTGGCCCCTCTCAGCTCTGGGCCCCATAGCAGCTGCACTCCCTGCACCTATGGTAGCTACACCCTGTATATAACACATGTAACTGTGACAGGGAAGGTGGCCCCACTCAGCTCTGGGCCCCATAGCAGTTGCACTCCCTGCACCTATGGTAGCTACACCCTGTATATAACACATGTAACTGTGACAGGGAAGGTGGCCCCTCTCAGCTCTGGGCCCCATAGCATCTGCACCCCCTGCACCTATGGTAGCTACACCCTGTATATAACAAATGTAACTGTGACAGGGAAGGTGGGTCTCTCTCAGCTCTGGGCCCCATAGCAGCTGCACTCCCTGCACCTATGGTAGCTACACCCAGTCTATAACACATGTAACTGTGACAGGGAAGGTGGCCCCTCTCAGCTCTGGGCCCCATAGCATCTGCACTCCCTGCACCTATGGTAGCTACACCCTGTATATAACACATGTAACTGTGACAGGGAAGGTGGGTATCTCTCAGCTCTGGGCCCCATAGCAGCTGCACTCCCTGCACCTATGGTAGCTACACCCTGTATATAACACATGTAACTGTGACAGGGAAGGTGGCCCCTCTCAGCTCTGGGCCCCATAGCATCTGCACTCCCGGCACCTATGGTAGCTACACCCTGTATATAACACATGTAACTGTGACAGGGAAGGTGGGTCTCTCTCAGCTCTGGGCCCCATAGCAGCTGCACTCCCTGCACCTATGGTAGCTATACCTTGTATATAACACATGTAACTGTGACAGGGAAGGTGGCCCCTCTCAGCTCTGGGCCCCATAGCAGCTGCACTCCCTGCACCTATGGTAGCTACACCCTGTATATAACACATGTAACTGTGACAGGGAAGGTGGCCCCTCTCAGCTCTGGGCCCCATAGCAGTTGCACTCCCTGCACCTATGGTAGCTACACCCTGTATATAACACATGTAACTGTGACAGGGAAGGTGGCCCCTCTCAGCTCTGGGCCCCATAGCATCTGCACTCCCTGCACCTATGGTAGCTACACCCTGTATATAACAAATGTAACTGTGACAGGGAAGGTGGGTCTCTCTCAGCTCTGGGCCCCATAGCAGCTGCACTCCCTGCACCTATGGTAGCTACACCCAGTCTATAACACATGTAACTGTGACAGGGAAGGTGGCCCCTCTCAGCTCTGGGCCCCATAGCATCTGCACTCCCTGCACCTATGGTAGCTACACCCTGTATATAACACATGTAACTGTGACAGGGAAGGTGGGTATCTCTCAGCTCTGGGCCCCATAGCAGCTGCACTCCCTGCACCTATGGTAGCTACACCCTGTATATAACACATGTAACTGTGACAGGGAAGGTGGCCCCTCTCAGCTCTGGGCCCCATAGCATCTGCACTCCCGGCACCTATGGTAGCTACACCCTGTATATAACACATGTAACTGTGACAGGGAAGGTGGGTCTCTCTCAGCTCTGGGCCCCATAGCAGCTGCACTCCCTGCACCTATGGTAGCTATACCTTGTATATAACACATGTAACTGTGACAGGGAAGGTGGCCCCTCTCAGCTCTGGGCCCCATAGCAGCTGCACTCCCTGCACCTATGGTAGCTACACCCTGTATATAACACATGTAACTGTGACAGGGAAGGTGGCCCCTCTCAGCTCTGGGCCCCATAGCAGCTGCACTCCCTGCACCTATGGTAGCTACACCCTGTATATAACACATGTAACTGTGACAGGGAAGGTGGCCCCTCTCAGCTCTGTGCCCCATAGCAGTTGCACTCCCTGCACCTATGGTAGCTACACCCTGTATATAACACATGTAACTGTGACAGGGAAGGTGGCCCCTCTCAGCTCTGGGCCCCATAGCATCTGCACCCCCTGCACCTATGGTAGCTACACCCTGTATATAACAAATGTAACTGTGACAGGGAAGGTGGGTCTCTCTCAGCTCTGGGCCCCATAGCAGCTGCACCCCCTGCACCTATGGTAGCTACACCCAGTCTATAACACATGTAACTGTGACAGGGAAGGTGGCCCCTCTCAGCTCTGGGCCCCATAGCATCTGCACTCCCTGCACCTATGGTAGCTACACCCTGTATATAACACATGTAACTGTGACAGGGAAGGTGGGTATCTCTCAGCTCTGGGCCCCATAGCAGCTGCACTCCCTGCACCTATGGTAGCTACACCCTGTATATAACACATGTAACTGTGACAGGGAAGGTGGCCCCTCTCAGCTCTGGGCCCCATAGCATCTGCACTCCCGGCACCTATGGTAGCTACACCCTGTATATAACACATGTAACTGTGACAGGGAAGGTGGGTCTCTCTCAGCTCTGGGCCCCATAGCAGCTGCACTCCCTGCACCTATGGTAGCTATACCTTGTATATAACACATGTAACTGTGACAGGGAAGGTGGCCCCTCTCAGCTCTTGGCCCCATAGCAGCTGCACTCCCTGCACCTATGGTAGCTACACCCTGTACATAACACATGTAACTGTGACAGGGAAGGTGGCCCCTCTCAGCTCTGGGCCCCATAGCAGCTGCACTCCCTGCACCTATGGTAGCTACACCCTGTATATAACACATGTAACTGTGACAGGGAAGGTGGCCCCACTCAGCTCTGGGCCCCATAGCAGTTGCACTCCCTGCACCTATGGTAGCTACACCCTGTATATAACACATGTAACTGTGACAGGGAAGGTGGCCCCTCTCAGCTCTGGGCCCCATAGCATCTGCACCCCCTGCACCTATGGTAGCTACACCCTGTATATAACAAATGTAACTGTGACAGGGAAGGTGGGTCTCTCTCAGCTCTGGGCCCCATAGCAGCTGCACTCCCTGCACCTATGGTAGCTACACCCAGTCTATAACACATGTAACTGTGACAGGGAAGGTGGCCCCTCTCAGCTCTGGGCCCCATAGCATCTGCACTCCCTGCACCTATGGTAGCTACACCCTGTATATAACACATGTAACTGTGACAGGGAAGGTGGGTATCTCTCAGCTCTGGGCCCCATAGCAGCTGCACTCCCTGCACCTATGGTAGCTACACCCTGTATATAACACATGTAACTGTGACAGGGAAGGTGGCCCCTCTCAGCTCTGGGCCCCATAGCATCTGCACTCCCGGCACCTATGGTAGCTACACCCTGTATATAACACATGTAACTGTGACAGGGAAGGTGGGTCTCTCTCAGCTCTGGGCCCCATAGCAGCTGCACTCCCTGCACCTATGGTAGCTATACCTTGTATATAACACATGTAACTGTGACAGGGAAGGTGGCCCCTCTCAGCTCTGGGCCCCATAGCAGCTGCACTCCCTGCACCTATGGTAGCTACACCCTGTATATAACACATGTAACTGTGACAGGGAAGGTGGCCCCTCTCAGCTCTGGGCCCCATAGCAGTTGCACTCCCTGCACCTATGGTAGCTACACCCTGTATATAACACATGTAACTGTGACAGGGAAGGTGGCCCCTCTCAGCTCTGGGCCCCATAGCATCTGCACTCCCTGCACCTATGGTAGCTACACCCTGTATATAACAAATGTAACTGTGACAGGGAAGGTGGGTCTCTCTCAGCTCTGGGCCCCATAGCAGCTGCACTCCCTGCACCTATGGTAGCTACACCCAGTCTATAACACATGTAACTGTGACAGGGAAGGTGGCCCCTCTCAGCTCTGGGCCCCATAGCATCTGCACTCCCTGCACCTATGGTAGCTACACCCTGTATATAACACATGTAACTGTGACAGGGAAGGTGGGTATCTCTCAGCTCTGGGCCCCATAGCAGCTGCACTCCCTGCACCTATGGTAGCTACACCCTGTATATAACACATGTAACTGTGACAGGGAAGGTGGCCCCTCTCAGCTCTGGGCCCCATAGCATCTGCACTCCCGGCACCTATGGTAGCTACACCCTGTATATAACACATGTAACTGTGACAGGGAAGGTGGGTCTCTCTCAGCTCTGGGCCCCATAGCAGCTGCACTCCCTGCACCTATGGTAGCTATACCTTGTATATAACACATGTAACTGTGACAGGGAAGGTGGCCCCTCTCAGCTCTGGGCCCCATAGCAGCTGCACTCCCTGCACCTATGGTAGCTACACCCTGTATATAACACATGTAACTGTGACAGGGAAGGTGGCCCCTCTCAGCTCTGGGCCCCATAGCAGCTGCACTCCCTGCACCTATGGTAGCTACACCCTGTATATAACACATGTAACTGTGACAGGGAAGGTGGCCCCTCTCAGCTCTGTGCCCCATAGCAGTTGCACTCCCTGCACCTATGGTAGCTACACCCTGTATATAACACATGTAACTGTGACAGGGAAGGTGGCCCCTCTCAGCTCTGGGCCCCATAGCATCTGCACCCCCTGCACCTATGGTAGCTACACCCTGTATATAACAAATGTAACTGTGACAGGGAAGGTGGGTCTCTCTCAGCTCTGGGCCCCATAGCAGCTGCACTCCCTGCACCTATGGTAGCTACACCTTGTCTATAACACATGTAACTGTGACAGGGAAGGTGGCCCCTCTCAGCTCTGGGCCCCATAGCATCTGCACTCCCTGCACCTATGGTAGCTACACCCTGTATATAACACATGTAACTGTGACAGGGAAGGTGGGTATCTCTCAGCTCTGGGCCCCATAGCAGCTGCACTCCCTGCACCTATGGTAGCTACACCCTGTATATAACACATGTAACTGTGACAGGGAAGGTGGCCCCTCTCAGCTCTGGGCCCCATAGCATCTGCACTCCCGGCACCTATGGTAGCTACACCCTGTATATAACACATGTAACTGTGACAGGGAAGGTGGGTCTCTCTCAGCTCTGGGCCCCATAGCAGCTGCACTCCCTGCACCTATGGTAGCTATACCTTGTATATAACACATGTAACTGTGACAGGGAAGGTGGCCCCTCTCAGCTCTGGGCCCCATAGCAGCTGCACTCCCTGCACCTATGGTAGCTACACCCTGTATATAACACATGTAACTGTGACAGGGAAGGTGGCCCCTCTCAGCTCTGGGCCCCATAGCAGTTGCACTCCCTGCACCTATGGTAGCTACACCCTGTATATAACACATGTAACTGTGACAGGGAAGGTGGCCCCTCTCAGCTCTGGGCCCCATAGCATCTGCACTCCCTGCACCTATGGTAGCTACACCCTGTATATAACACATGTAACTGTGACAGGGAAGGTGGGTCTCTCTCAGCTCTGGGCCCCATAGCAGCTGCACTCCCTGCACCTATGGTAGCTACACCCTGTATATAACACATGTAACTGTGACAGGGAAGGTGGGTCTCTCTCAGCTCTGGGCCCCATAGCAGCTGCACTCCCTGCACCTATGGTAGCTACACCCTGTATATAACACATGTAACTGTGACAGGGAAGGTGGCCCGTCTCAGCTCTGGTCCCCATAGCAGCTGCACTCCCTGCACCTATGGTAGCTACACCCTGTATATAACACATGTAACTGTGACAGGGAAGGTGGCCCCTCTCAGCTCTGGGCCCCATAGCAGTTGCACTCCCTGCACCTATGGTAGCTACACCCTGTATATAAAACATGTAACTGTGACAGGGAAGGTGGCCCCTCTCAGCTCTGGGCCCCATAGCATCTGCACTCCCTGCACCTATGGTAGCTACACCCTGTATATAACACATGTAACTGTGACAGGGAAGGTGGGTCTCTCTCAGCTCTGGGCCCAATAGCATCTGCACTCCCTGCACCTATGGTAGCTACACCCTGTATATAACACATGTAACTGTGACAGGGAAGGTGGGTCTCTCTCAGCTCTGGGCCCCATAGCAGCTGCACTCCCTGCACCTATGGTAGCTACACCCTGTATATAACACATGTAACTGTGACAGGGAAGGTGGCCCCTCTCAGCTCTGGGCCCCATAGCATCTGCACTCCCGGCACCTATGGTAGCTACACCCTGTATATAACACATGTAACTGTGACAGGGAAGGTGGGTCTCTCTCAGCTCTGGGCCCAATAGCAGCTGCACTCCCTACACCTATGGTACCTATACCCTGTATATAACACATGTAACTGTGACAGGGAAGGTGGCCCGTCTCAGCTCTGGGCCCCATAGCAGCTGCACTCCCTGCACCTATGGTAGCTACACCCTGTATATAACACATGTAACTGTGACAGGGAAGGTGGCCCCTCTCAGCTCTGGGCCCCATAGCAGTTGCACTCCCTGCACCTATGGTAGCTACACCCTGTATATAACACATGTAACTGTGACAGGGAAGGTGGCCCCTCTCAGCTCTGGGCCCCATAGCATCTGCACTCCCTGCACCTATGGTAGCTACACCCTGTATATAACACATGTAGCTGTGACAGGGATGGTGGGTCTCTCTCAGCTCTGGGCCCCATAGCAGCTGCACTCCCTGCACCTATGGTAGCTACACCCTGTATATTACACATGTAACTGTGACAGGGAAGGTGGCCCCTCTCAGCTCTGGGCCCCATAGCATCTGCACTCCCTGCACCTATGGTAGCTACACCCTGTATATAACACATGTAACTGTGACAGGGAAGGTGGGTCTCTCTCAGCTCTGGGCCCCATAGCAGCTGCACTCCCTGCATCTATGGTAGCTACACCCTGTATATAACACATGTAACTGTGACAGGGAAGGTGGCCCCTCTCAGCTCTGGGCCCCATAGCAGTTGCACTCCCTGCACCTATGGTAGCTACACCCTGTATATAACACATGTAACTGTGACAGGGAAGGTGGCCCCTCTCAGCTCTGGGCCCAATAGCATCTGCACTCCCTGCACCTATGGTAGCTACACCCTGTATATAACACATGTAGCTGTGACAGGGATGGTGGGTCTCTCTCAGCTCTGGGCCCCAAAGCAGCTGCACTCCCTGCACCTATGGTAGCTACACCCTGTATATAACACATGTAACTGTGACAGGGAAGGTGGCCCCTCTCAGCTCTGGGCCCCATAGCAGTTGCACTCCCTGCACCTATGGTAGCTACACCCTGTATATAACACATGTAACTGTGACAGGGAAGGTGGCCCCTCTCAGCTCTGGGCCCCATAGCATCTGCACGCCCTGCACCTATGGTAGCTACACCCTGTATATAACAAATGTAACTGTGACAGGGAAGGTGGGTCTCTCTCAGCTCTGGGCCCCATAGCAGCTGCACTCCCTGCACCTATGGTAGCTACACCCAGTCTATAACACATGTAACTGTGACAGGGAAGGTGGCCCCTCTCAGCTCTGGGCCCCATAGCATCTGCACTCCCTGCACCTATGGTAGCTACACCCTGTATATAACACATGTAACTGTGACAGGGAAGGTGGGTATCTCTCAGCTCTGGGCCCCATAGCAGCTGCACTCCCTGCACCTATGGTAGCTACACCCTGTATATAACACATGTAACTGTGACAGGGAAGGTGGCCCCTCTCAGCTCTGGGCCCCATAGCATCTGCACTCCCGGCACCTATGGTAGCTACACCCTGTATATAACACATGTAACTGTGACAGGGAAGGTGGGTCTCTCTCAGCTCTGGGCCCCATAGCAGCTGCACTCCCTGCACCTATGGTAGCTATACCTTGTATATAACACATGTAACTGTGACAGGGAAGGTGGCCCGTCTCAGCTCTGGGCCCCATAGCAGCTGCACTCCCTGCACCTATGGTAGCTACACCCTGTATATAACACATGTAACTGTGACAGGGAAGGTGGCCCCTCTCAGCTCTGGGCCCCATAGCAGTTGCACTCCCTGCACCTATGGTAGCTACACCCTGTATATAACACATGTAACTGTGACAGGGAAGGTGGCCCCTCTCAGCTCTGGGCCCCATAGCATCTGCACTCCCTGCACCTATGGTAGCTACACCCTGTATATAACACATGTAACTGTGACAGGGAAGGTGGCCCCTCTCAGCTCTGGGCCCCATAGCATCTGCACTCCCTGCACCTATGGTAGCTACACCCTGTATATAACACATGTAACTGTGACTGGGAAGGTGGGTCTCTCTCAGCTCTGTGCCCCATAACAGCTGCACTCCCTGCACCTATGGTAGCTACACCCTGTATATAACACATGTAACTGTGACAGGGAAGGTGGGTCTCTCTCAGCTCTGGGCCCAATAGCATCTGCACTCCCTGCACCTATGGTAGCTACACCCTGTATATAACGCATGTAACTGTGACAGGGAAGGTGGGTCTCTCTCAGCTCTGGGCCCCATAGCAGCTGCACTCCCTGCACCTATGGTAGCTACACCCTGTATATAACACATGTAACTGTGACAGGGAAGGTGGCCCCTCTCAGCTCTGGGCCCCATAGCATCTGCACTCCCTGCACCTATGGTAGCTACACCCTGTATATAACACATGTAACTGTGACAGGGAAGGTGGGTCTCTCTCAGCTCTGGGCCCCATAGCAGCTGCACTCCCTGCACCTATGGTAGCTACACCCTGTATATAACACATGTAACTGTGACAGGGAAGGTGGCCCGTCTCAGCTCTGGTCCCCATAGCAGCTGCACTCCCTGCACCTATGGTAGCTACACCCTGTATATAACACATGTAACTGTGACAGGGAAGGTGGCCCCTCTCAGCTCTGGGCCCCATAGCAGTTGCACTCCCTGCACCTATGGTAGCAACACCCTGTATATAACACATGTAACTGTGACAGGGACGGTGGCCCCTCTCAGCTCTGGGCCCCATAGCATCTGCACTCCCCGCACCTATGGTAGCTACACCCTGTATATAACACATGTAACTGTGACAGGGAAGGTGGGTCTCTCTCAGCTCTGGGCCCAATAGCATCTGCACTCCCTGCACCTATGGTAGCTACACCCTGTATATAACACATGTAACTGTGACAGGGAAGGTGGGTCTCTCTCAGCTCTGGGCCCCATAGCAGCTGCACTACCTGCACCTATGGTAGCTACACCCTGTATATAACACATGTAACTGTGACAGGGAAGGTGGCCCCTCTCAGCTCTGGGCCCCATAGCAGTTGCACTCCCTGCACCTATGGTAGCTACACCCTGTATATAACACATGTAACTGTGACAGGGAAGGTGGCCCCTCTCAGCTCTGGGCCCCATAGCATCTGCACTGCCTGCACCTATGGTAGCTACACCCTGTATATAACACATGTAACTGTGACAGGGAAGGTGGCCCCTCTCAGCTCTGGGCCCCATAGCAGTTGCACTCCCTGCACCTATGGTAGCTACACCCTGTATATAACACATGTAACTGTGAAAGGGAAGGTGGCCCCTCTCAGCTCTGGGCCCCATAGCATCTGCACTCCCTGCACCTATGGTAGCTACACCCTGTATATAACACATGTAGCTGTGACAGGGATGGTGGGTCTCTCTCAGCTCTGGGCCCCATAGCAGCTGCACTCCCTGCACCTATGGTAGCTACACCCTGTATATAACACATGTAACTGTGACAGGGAAGGTGGCCCCTCTCAGCTCTGGGCCCCATAGCATCTGCACTCCCTGCACCTATGGTAGCTACACCCTGTATATAACACATGTAACTGTGACAGGGAAGGTGGGTCTCTCCCAGCTCTGGGCCCCATAGCAGCTGCACTCCCTGCACCTATGGTAGCTACACCCTGTATATAACACATGTAACTGTGACAGGGAAGGTGGCCCCTCTCAGCTCTGGGCCCCATAGCAGTTGCACTCCCTGCACCTATGGTAGCTACACCCTGTATATAACACATGTAATTGTGACAGGGAAGGTGGCCCCTCTCAGCTCTGGGCCCCATAGCATCTGCACCCCCTGCACCTATGGTAGCTACACCCTGTATATAACAAATGTAACTGTGACAGGGAAGGTGGGTCTCTCTCAGCTCTGGGCCCCATAGCAGCTGCACTCCCTGCACCTATGGTAGCTACACCCAGTCTATAACACATGTAACTGTGACAGGGAAGGTGGCCCCTCTCAGCTCTGGGCCCCATAGCATCTGCACTCCCTGCACCTATGGTAGCTACACCCTGTATATAAGACATGTAACTGTGACAGGGAAGGTGGGTCTCTCTCAGCTCTGGGCCCCATAGCAGCTGCACTCCCTGCACCTATGGTAGCTACACCCTGTATATAACACATGTAACTGTGACAGGGAAGGTGGCCCCTCTCAGCTCTGGGCCCCATAGCATCTGCACTCCCTGCACCTATGGTAGCTACACCCTGTATATAACACATGTAACTGTGACAGGGAAGGTGGGTCTCTCTCAGCTCTGTGCCCCATAGCAGCAGCACTCCCTGCACCTATGGTAGCTACACTCTGTATATAACATATGTAACTGTGACAGGGAAGGTGGGTCTCTCTCAGATCTGGGCCCCATAGCAGCTGCACTCCCTGCACCTATGGTAGCTACACCCTGTATATAACACATGTAACTGTGACAGGGAAGGTGGCCCCTCTCAGCTCTGGGCCCCATAGCAGTTGCACTACCTGCACCTATGGTAGCTACACCCTGTAAATAACACATGTAACTTTGACAGGGAAGGTGGCCCCTCTCAGCTCTGGGCCCCATAGCATCTGCACTCCCTGCACCTATGGTAGCTACACCCTGTATATAACACATGTAACTGTGACAGGGAAGGTGGGTCTCTCTCAGCTCTGGGCCCCATAGCAGCTGCACTCCCTGCACCTATGGTAGCTACACCCTGTATATAACACATGTAACTGTGACAGGGAAGGTGGGTCTCTCTCAGCTCTGGGCCCCATAGCAGCTGCACTCCCTGCACCTATGGTAGCTACACCCTGTATATAACACATGTAACTGTGACAGGGAAGGTGGCCCCTCTCAGCTCTGGGCCCCATAGCAGTTGCACTCCCTGCACCTATGGTAGCTACACCCTGTATATAACACATGTAACTGTGACAGGGAAGGTGGACCCTCTCAGCTCTGGGCCCCATAGCATCTGCACTCCCTGCACCTATGGTAGCTACACCCTGTATATAACACATGTAACTGTGACAGGGAAGGTGGGTCTCTCTCAGCTCTGGGCCCCATAGCATCTGCACTCCCTGCACCTATGGTAGCTACACCCTGTATATAACACATGTAACTGTGACAGGGAAGGTGAGTCTCTCTCAGCTCTGGGCCCCATAGCAGCTGCACTCCCTGCACCTATGGTAGCTACACCCTGTATATAACACATGTAACTGTGACAGGGAAGGTGGCCCCTCTCAGCTCTGGGCCCCATAGCAGTTGCACTCCCTGCACCTATGGTAGCTACACCCTGTATATAACACATGTAACTGTGACAGGGAAGGTGGCCCCTCTCAGCTCTGAGCCCCATAGCATCTGCACTCCCTGCACCTATGGTAGCTACACCCTGTATATAACACATGTAACTGTGACAGGGAAGGTGGGTCTCTCTCAGCTCTGGTCCCCATAGCAGCTGCACTCCCTGCACCTATGGTAGCTACACCCTGTATATAACACATGTAACTGTGACAGGGAAGGTGGCCCCTCTCAGCTCTGGGCCCCATAGCAGTTGCACTCCCTGCACCTATGGTAGCTACACCCTGTGTATAACAAATGTAACTGTGACAGGGAAGGTGGGTCTCTCTCAGCTCTGGGCCCCATAGCAGCTGCACTCCCTGCACCTATGGTAGCTACACCCTGTATATAACACATGTAACTGTGACAGGGAAGGTGGCCCCTCTCAGCTCTGGGCCCCATAGCATCTGCACTCCCGGCACCTATGGTAGCTACACCCTGTATATAACACATGTAACTGTGACAGGGAAGGTGGCCCCTCTCAGCTCTGGGCCCCATAGCAGTTGCACTCCCTGCACCTATGGTAGCTACACCCTGTATATAACACATGTAACTGTGACAGGGAAGGTGGCCCCTCTCAGCTCTGGGCCCCATAGCATCTGCACTCCCTGCACCTATGGTAGCTACACCCTGTATATAACACATGTAACTGTGACAGGGAAGGTGGGGCTCTCTCAGCTCTGGGCCCCATAGCAGCTGCACTCCCTGCACCTATGGTAGCTACACCCTGTATATAACACATGTAACTGTGACAGGGAAGGTGGGTCTCTCTCAGCTCTGGGCCCCATAGCAGCTGCTCTCCCTGCACCTTTGGTAGCTACACCCTGTATAAAACACATGTAACTGTGACAGGGAAGGTGGCCCCTCTCAGCTCTGGGCCCCATAGCAGTTGCACTCCCTGCACCTATGGTAGCTACACCCTGTATATAACACACTTAACTGTGACAGGGAAGGTGGCCCCTCTCAGCTCTGGGCCCCATAGCATCTGCACTCCCTGCACCTATGGTAGCTACACCCTGTATTTAACACATGTAACTGTGACAGGGAAGGTGGGTCTCTCTCAGCTCTGGGCCCCATAGCAGCTGCACTCCCTGCACCTATGGTAGCTACACCCTGTATATAACACATGTAACTGTGACAGGGAAGGTGGCCCCTCTCAGCTCTGGGCCCCATAGCAGTTGCACTCCCTGCACCTATGGTAGCTACACCTTGTATATAACACATGTAACTGTGACAGGGAAGGTGGCCCCTCTCAGCTCTGGGCCCCATAGCAGTTGCACTCCCTGCACCTATGGTAGCTACACCCTGTATATAACAAATGTAACTGTGACAGGGAAGGTGGGTCTCTCTCAGCTCTGGGCCCCATAGCAGCTGCACTCCCTGCACCTATGGTAGCTACACCCTGTATATAACACATGTAACTGTGACAGGGAAGGTGGCCCCTCTCAGCTCTGGGCCCCATAGCAGTTGCACTCCCTGCACCTATGGTAGCTACACCCTGTATATAACACATGTAACTGTGACAGGGAAGGTGGCCCCTCTCAGCTCTGGGCCCCATAGCATCTGCACTCCCTGCACCTATGGTAGCTACACCCTGTATATAACACATGTAACTGTGACAGGGAAGGTGGGTCTCTCTCAGCTCTGGGCCCCATAGCAGCTGCACTCCCTGCACCTATGGTAGCTACACCCTGTATATAACACATGTAACTGTGACAGGGAAGGTGGGTCTCTCTCAGCTCTGGGCCCCATAGCAGCGGCTCTCCCTGCACCTTTGGTAGCTACACCCTGTATAAAACACATGTAACTGTGACAGGGAAGGTGGCCCCTCTCAGCTCTGGGCCCCATAGCAGTTGCACTCCCTGCACCTATGGTAGCTACACCCTGTATATAACACACTTAACTGTGACAGGGAAGGTGGCCCCTCTCAGCTCTGGGCCCCATAGCATCTGCACTCCCTGCACCTATGGTAGCTACACCCTGTATTTAACACATGTAACTGTGACAGGGAAGGTGGGTCTCTCTCAGCTCTGGGCCCCATAGCAGCTGCACTCCCTGCACCTATGGTAGCTACACCCTGTATATAACACATGTAACTGTGACAGGGAAGGTGGCCCCTCTCAGCTCTGGGCCCCATAGCAGTTGCACTCCCTGCACCTATGGTAGCTACACCTTGTATATAACACATGTAACTGTGACAGGGAAGGTGGCCCCTCTCAGCTCTGGGCCCCATAGCAGCTGCACTCCCTGCACCTATGGTAGCTATACCCTGTATATAACAAATGTAACTGTGACAGGGAAGGTGGGTCTTTCTCAGCTCTGGGCCCCATAGCAGCTGCACTCCCTGCACCTATGGTAGCTACACCCTGTATATAACACATGTAACTGTGACAGGGAAGGTGGCCCCTCTCAGCTCTGGGCCCCATAGCAGTTGCACTCCCTGCACCTATGGTAGCTACACCCTGTATATAACACATGTAACTGTGACAGGGAAGGTGGCCCCTCTCAGCTCTGGGCCCCATAGCATCTGCACTCCCTGCACCTATGGTAGCTACACCCTGCATATAACACATGTAACTGTGACAGGGAAGGTGGGTCTCTCTCAGCTCTGGGCCCCATAGCAGCTGCACTCCCTGCACCTATGGTAGCTACACCCTGTCTATAACACATGTAACTGTGACAGGGAAGGTGGGTTTCTCTCAGCTCTGGGCCCCATAGCAGCTGCACTCCCTGCATCTATGGTAGCTACACCCTGTAACTAACACATGTAACTGTGACAGGAAAGATGGGCCCTCTCAGCTCTGGGCCCCATAGCAGCTGCACTCCCTGCACCTATGGTAGCTATGCCCTGTATATAACACATGTAACTGTGACAGGGAAGGTGGCTCCTCTCAGCTCTGGCACCATAGCAGCTGCACTCCCTGCACCTATGGTAGCTTCACCCTCTATATAACACATGTAACTGTGACAGGGAATGTGGCCCCTCTCAGCTCTGGGCCCCATAGCAGCTGTACTCCCTGCACCTATGGTAGCTACACCCCTGTATATAACACATGTAACTGTGACAGGGAAGGTGGCCCCTCTCAGCTCTGGGCCCCATAGCAGTTGCACTCCCTGCACCTATGGTAGCTACACCCTGTATATAACACACTTAACTGTGACAGGGAAGGTGGCCCCTCTCAGCTCTGGGCCCCATAGCATCTGCACTCCCTGCACCTATGGTAGCTACACCCTGTATTTAACACATGTAACTGTGACAGGGAAGGTGGGTCTCTCTCAGCTCTGGGCCCCATAGCAGCTGCACTCCCTGCACCTATGGTAGCTACACCCTGTATATAACACATGTAACTGTGACAGGGAAGGTGACCCCTCTCAGCTCTGGGCCCCATAGCAGTTGCACTCCCTGCACCTATGGTAGCTACACCTTGTATATAACACATGTAACTGTGACAGGGAAGGTGGCCCCTCTCAGCTCTGGGCCCCATAGCAGCTGCACTCCCTGCACCTATGGTAGCTATACCCTGTATATAACAAATGTAACTGTGACAGGGAAGGTGGGTCTTTCTCAGCTCTGGGCCCCATAGCAGCTGCACTCCCTGCACCTATGGTAGCTACACCCTGTATATAACACATGTAACTGTGACAGGGAAGGTGGCCCCTCTCAGCTCTGGGCCCCATAGCAGTTGCACTCCCTGCACCTATGGTAGCTACACCCTGTATATAACACATGTAACTGTGACAGGGAAGGTGGCCCCTCTCAGCTCTGGGCCCCATAGCATCTGCACTCCCTGCACCTATGGTAGCTACACCCTGCATATAACACATGTAACTGTGACAGGGAAGGTGGGTCTCTCTCAGCTCTGGGCCCCATAGCAGCTGCACTCCCTGCACCTATGGTAGCTACACCCTGTCTATAACACATGTAACTGTGACAGGGAAGGTGGGTTTCTCTCAGCTCTGGGCCCCATAGCAGCTGCACTCCCTGCACCTATGGTAGCTACACCCTGTAACTAACACATGTAACTGTGACAGGAAAGATGGGCCCTCTCAGCTCTGGGCCCCATAGCAGCTGCACTCCCTGCACCTATGGTAGCTATGCCCTGTATATAACACATGTAACTGTGACAGGGAAGGTGGCTCCTCTCAGCTCTGGCACCATAGCAGCTGCACTCCCTGCACCTATGGTAGCTTCACCCTCTATATAACACATGTAACTGTGACAGGGAATGTGGCCCCTCTCAGCTCTGGGCCCCATAGCAGCTGCCCTCCCTGCACCTATGGTAGCTGTGCCCTGTATATAACACATGTAACTGTGACAGGGAAGGTGGCCCCTCTCAGCTCTGGGCCCCATAGCAGCTGTACTCCCTGCACCTATGGTAGCTACACCCCTGTATATAACACATGTAACTGTGACAGGGAAGGTGGCCCCTCTCAGCTCTGGGCCCCATAGCAGCTGCACTCCCTGCACCTATGGTAGCTGTGCCCTTGCTAACAACACTACGAATAAAGGGTAAAAATACTAGTAAAAGCATAAAGATACCTGTACTACAGTATGTTCATAAAAACATGTTACACTTATTGCAAATGGGATGCGGTTATGTGACCTCCGGTCACTATACCAAAGTCGCGTTCCCGAACGGTGAACAACAAGCCAGTTGGTATGCCAATCAAATGGGACTATTCTCACTCGTGGGTGTTCAGCGACCACAGCGAGCCACCGAACCTGTTGCATGGTGAGCGCTGCAAGTCCTCAAGGGGCTTAGTGGTGCTCTCCCCCAGCATACCCCCCCCACCCTGCCCACCCCCGGCGGCCATCTAAAAACCGGGATTCCGTATTGGAATGGTGACCACCGGTCTCCCAGCCGCCGGTCACCCAGACTCAACCCTTGCAAACTCATATTAAAAAGATAAAATGTATACAAGAAGAACTACTGTAACCAGGGAAACACATAGAAACTGCTTAGAGAGTGATAAAGTACTAACCAAACAGCTCCTAACTGTCATTTTTTAAACACAGCCTGTATAATAACTAGAGATGAGCTGGTTCGGTTCTCTGAGAACCGAACCCTACCGAACTTCACGTCCCAAGCCCGGATCCGAGCCCAGCTCAGGTTTTCCCGCAAGACACGGAAACCAGAACGAGGCAAACGTCATCATCCCGCTGTTGGATTCACACGGGTTTTGGATTCCATATAAGGAGCCACGCGTTGCCGCCATTTTCACTCCGGAATAGGAGAGTGTAGCAAGAGGACGTGTCTGTGCGGAAAAGTGGGGTGGCGATTCCAGGGCTGTCTTGTGCTACTCAGTCCAGTGTAGTGTCTTATGCTGCATTAGAGTGTAGTACGGCTGACCGGCGGTCAGGAGACCGCCGGTCAGCTTACCGATGCCGGGATCCCGGCAGCATACTGACGCCGGGATACCGGCGGGGAGGGTTGAGTGCAGCAAGCCCCTTGCGGGCTCGCTGCGCTCGTCACGCAGCGGGCTCGGTGGCGACCTGCGGTCGCCACGGGTTCTATTCACACTCTATGGGTGTCATGGACACCCACGAGTGGGAATAGTCCCTGTTGGTCGGCATGCCGACCATCGGGATAGTGAGGGGTCGGGATGGTGAAGGAGGTCATGTGACTGTCTGTCTCCCGACCACCGGTCACATGAATACCACCCCTGCATTAGTCCAGTCACAGTGGTGGTGTCCTCTGCTGCCATACGTGAAAGCGGTTGCGATGCCTGACCTTCCCAACAATGGACGGGAAGAGGTGGCTCCTTCCACCATTTGCACGCTTTCTGCAAGTGTTGGAAGGAGCACCCACAGTCCAGTTTCTGATATTCAAATTGAAGATGTCACTGTTGAAGTACACCAAGATGAGGATATAGGTGTTGCTGGCGCTGAGGAGGAAGTTGACGAGGAGGATTCTGATGGCGATGTGGTTTGTATAAATCAGGCACCGGGGAAGACAGTTGTTGTCCATGGGATGAATGGTTAGTGGTCGTTGAGTCAACATCACTTAGGTTGATCCTCATTGGGTCGACCACTGAAGGTCGACAGTTGCACTATGTTGACAGGCACTAGGTCGACATGGGCGTTAGGTCGACGTGTGCTAGGTCGACAGGTAAAAAGGTCGACATGAGTTCTTTAACTTTTTTTGGTGTTGTTTTCTCCTTAAAGTGACAGGGAACCCCAATTAGTACACCGTGTCCCCTCACATGGCTTGCTTCATTCGACATGCTTCGGCCATGGTGCCTCGCTTCGCTCGGTACAGGTTACTGTTCCAATCATAGTCCACGTGGTCCGTTAAGTATGAAAAAATCCAAAAAAGTGAAAAAATTTGGAAAAACTCATGTCGACCTTTTAACCTGTCGACCTAGTACATGTCGAACTAATGCCCAGGTCGACATATTGCCTGTCGACCTAACAGCATTGTTGACCTTCAGTGGTCGACCTAATGAGTGTCGACATAAGTTGTGTCGACCCAACGACCGTATCCCGGATGAATAATTATTTCTCAACAAATACGCACAACAGGTGTCAAGCCGTGTGTTGCCTTTGTCAATCCGTAATAAGTAGGGGTTAGGATGTTAACCACCTAGGAACATCCTTCCTTATACGTCACCTGCAGCGCATTCATCAGAAGTCATTGTCAAGTTCAGAAACTTTGGGTATGTCCACTGACATCTGAATTAGAGATGAGCGGGTTCGGTTTCTCTGAATCCGAACCCGCCAGAACTTCATGTTTTTTTTCACGGGTCCGAGCGACTCGGATCTTCCCGCCTTGCTCGGTTAACCCGAGCGCGCCCGAACGTCATCATGACGCTGTCGGATTCTCGCGAGGCTCGGATTCTATCGCGAGACTCGGATTCTATATAAGGAGCCGCGCGTCGCCGCCATTTTCACACGTGCATTGAGATTGATAGGGAGAGGACGTGGCTGGCGTCCTCTCCATTTAGATTATAAGAGACTGAGAGAGATTTACTGGAGCTGACTAGGAGGAGTACTGTTACTGTAGAAGTGTAGAGACTGAGTGGAGAGAGTTTACTAGTGAGGACAGTGCAGTTTACTTTATAATCCGTTCTCTGCCTGAAAAAAGCGATACACAGCACACAGTGACTCAGTCACATACCATATCTGTGTGCACTGCTCAGGCTCAGGCCAGTGTGCTGCATCATCTATTATCTATATATAATATTATATATATCTGTCTGACTGCTCAGCTCACACAGCTTATAATTGTGGGGGAGACTGGGGAGCACTACTGCAGTGCCAGTTATAGGTTATAGCAGGAGCCAGGAGTACATAATATATTATATAGTGAGTGACCACCAGACACACAGTGCAGTTTATTTAATATATCCGTTCTCTGCCTGAAAAAAGCGATACACACAGTGACTCAGTCAGTCACATACCATATCTGTGTGCACTGCTCAGGCTCAGGCCAGTGTGCTGCATCATCTATTATCTATATATAATATTATATATAATCTGTCTGACTGCTCAGCTCACACAGCTTATAATTGTGGGGGAGAC
Organism: Pseudophryne corroboree; assembly: GCF_028390025.1. NCBI lineage: Eukaryota > Metazoa > Chordata > Amphibia > Anura > Myobatrachidae > Pseudophryne > Pseudophryne corroboree. The sequence continues at coordinate 36,932,529 of NC_086453.1, forward strand.
TGGGGAGCACTACTGCAGTGCCAGTTATAGGTTATAGCAGGAGCCAGGAGTACATAATATTATATTAAAATTAAACAGTGCACACTTTTGCTGCAGGAGTGCCACTGCCAGTGTGACTAGTGACCAGTGACCTGACCACCAGTATATATAATATTAGTAGTATACTATCTCTTTATCAACCAGTCTATATTAGCAGCAGACACAGTACAGTGCGGTAGTTCACGGCTGTGGCTACCTCTGTGTCGGCACTCGGCAGCCCGTCCATAATTGTATATACCACCTAACCGTGGTTTTTTTTTCTTTCTTTATACATACATACTAGTTACGAGTATACTATCTCTTTATCAACCAGTCTATATATTAGCAGCAGACACAGTACAGTGCGGTAGTTCACGGCTGTGGCTACCTCTGTGTCGGCACTCGGCAGCCCGTCCATAATTGTATATACCACCTAACCGTGGTTTTTTTTTCTTTCTTTATACATACATACTAGTTACGAGTATACTATCTCTTTATCAACCAGTCTATATATTAGCAGCAGACACAGTACAGTGCGGTAGTTCACGGCTGTGGCTACCTCTGTGTCGGCACTCGGCAGCCCGTCCATAATTGTATATACCACCTAACCGTGGTTTTTTTTTCTTTCTTTATACATACATACTAGTTACGAGTATACTATCTCTTTATCAACCAGTCTATATATTAGCAGCAGACACAGTACAGTGCGGTAGTTCACGGCTGTGGCTACCTCTGTGTCGGCACTCGGCAGCCCGTCCATAATTGTATATACCACCTAACCGTGGTTTTTTTTTCTTTCTTTATACATACATACTAGTTACGAGTATACTATCTCTTTATCAACCAGTCTATATATTAGCAGCAGACACAGTACAGTGCGGTAGTTCACGGCTGTGGCTACCTCTGTGTCGGCACTCGGCAGCCCGTCCATAATTGTATATACCAGTGACCTAACCGTGGTTTTTTTTTCTTTCTTTATACATACATACTAGTTACGAGTATACTATCTCTTTATCAACCAGTCTATATATTAGCAGCAGACACAGTACAGTGCGGTAGTTCACGGCTGTGGCTACCTCTGTGTCGGCACTCGGCAGCCCGTCCATAATTGTATACTAGTATCCAATCCATCCATCTCCATTGTTTACCTGAGGTGCCTTTTAGTTGTGCCTATTAAAATATGGAGAACAAAAATGTTGAGGTTCCAAAATTAGGGAAAGATCAAGATCCACTTCCACCTCGTGCTGAAGCTGCTGCCACTAGTCATGGCCGAGACGATGAAATGCCAGCAACGTCGTCTGCCAAGGCCGATGCCCAATGTCATAGTACAGAGCATGTCAAATCCAAAACACCAAATATCAGTAAAAAGCCTCTTTTTTTCTTTGCGTCATGTGCTGTTTGGGGAGGGTTTTTTGGAAGGGACATCCTGCGTGACACTGCAGTGCCACTCCTAGATGGGCCCGGTGTTTGTGTCGGCCACTAGGGTCGCTAATCTTACTCACACAGCTACCTCATTGCGCCTCTTTTTTTCTTTGCGTCATGTGCTGTTTGGGGAGGGTTTTTTGGAAGGGCCATCCTGCGTGACACTGCAGTGCCACTCCTAGATGGGCCCGGTGTTTGTGTCGGCCACTAGGGTCGCTAATCTTACTCACACAGCTACCTCATTGCGCCTCTTTTTTTCTTTGCGTCATGTGCTGTTTGGGGAGGGTTTTTTGGAAGGGCCATCCTGCGTGACACTGCAGTGCCACTCCTAGATGGGCCCGGTGTTTGTGTCGGCCACTAGGGTCGCTTATCTTACTCACACAGCGACCTCGGTGCAAATTTTAGGACTAAAAATAATATTGTGAGGTGTGAGGTATTCAGAATAGACTGAAAATGAGTGTAAATTATGGTTTTTGAGGTTAATAATACTTTGGGATCAAAATGACCCCCAAATTCTATGATTTAAGCTGTTTTTTAGTGTTTTTTGAAAAAAACACCCGAATCCAAAACACACCCGAATCCGACAAAAAAAATTCGGTGAGGTTTTGCCAAAACGCGTTCGAACCCAAAACACGGCCGCGGAACCGAACCCAAAACCAAAACACAAAACCCGAAAAATTTCAGGCGCTCATCTCTAATCTGAATCCCATCTTTCTCTTGTACCCAAGCTCCTGCAAGCTACACCACCAACTCCCTCAACATCAATTTCTTCCTCAGTCAGGAACATCAGTAGTCCTGCAGGCCATGTCACTGGCATGACTGACGAGTCCTCTCTTTACCGGGATTCCTCCGGAGGATCCTTGAGTGGTACGCCTACTGCTGCTGTTGTTGCTGCTGGGAGTCGATAGTCATCCCAGAGGGGTAGTCGGAAGACCACTTGTACTACTTTAACAAAGCAATTCACTGTCCAACAGTCCTTTGCGAGGAAGATGAAATATGACAACTGTCATCCTGTTGCAAAGCGGATAACTGAGGCCTTGATAGGTGTGTTGGTGTTAGACGAGCATCCGGTATCCGCCATTGGTGCAGTGGGATTTTGACAATTGATGAAGTTAGTGTGTCCCCGGTACCAAATCCCATCTAGATTCCACTTCACTAGGAAAGCGATTCCCGGACTGTACAGGGACATTAAGAAAAGTGTCCTCAGTGTCCTGAAAAATGCGGTTGTACCCAGTGTCCACTTAACCACGGCTATGTGGACAAGTGGAGCAGGGCAAAGTAAGGACTACATGACTGTGACAGCCCACTGGGTAGATGTATTGCCTCCCACAGCAGCGGCACCAGTAGCAGCATCTCACAAATGCCAGCTCGTTACTAGGCAGGCTACGCTGTGTATCACCGGTTTCCGTAAGAGGCACACCGCTGACAAACTCTTACGGAAACTGAGGTGCATCATCGCACAATGGCTTACCCAACTTAGACTCTACTGGGGATTTGTGATATTGGACAACACCACCAATATTGTGCGTGCATTACATCTGGGCAAATTCCAGCACGTCCCATGTTTTGCACATACAATTAATTTGGTGGTGCAGATTTTTTTTTTAATGACAGGGCCGTGCGGTGGCATTCTGCCACCGTGTGCCGAAGACTGGAGCACCAGCAAACACTCCTGAACCTGCCCTGCCATCATCTGAAGTAAGAGGTGGTAACAAGGTGGAATTCAACACTCTATATACTTCAGAGGATGGAGGAGCAGCAAAAGGCCATTCAAGCCTATACATCCACCTACGATATAGACAAAAGAGGGTGGAATGCACCTGACTCAAGCGCAGTGGAAAATGATTTCCATCTTGTGCAAGGTTCTCTCAACCCTTTGAATTTGCCACACGTGAAGTCAGTTCAGACACCTCCAGCTTGAGTCAGGTCATTCCCCTCATCAGGCTTTTGCAGAAGCAGCTGGAGAAATTGAAGGAGAAGCTAAGACGGAGCCATTCCGCTAAGTATGTGGGACTTGTGGATGGAGCCCTTCATTTGCTTTGCCAGGATTCAAGGGTGGTCAATATGTTGAAATCAGAACACTACATTTTGGCCACTGTGCTCGATCCTAGGTTTAAAGCCTATGTTGTATCTCTCTTTCCGGAAGACACAAGACTGCAGAGGTTCAAAGACCTGCTGATGAGACAATTGCCAACTCAAGTGGAACGTGTCCAGTCAACAGCTCCTCCTTCAATTTCTCCCGCAACTGGGGCTGCAAGGAAAATGATAACAATTCTGAGCCCACCCACTGGCAGTGATGCAGGGCAGTCAGGAGCAAGTGCTGACATCTGGTCTGGACTGAAGGACTTGCCAATGATTACTGACATGTCTACTGCCACTGCATATGATGCTGTGACCATTGAAAGAATGGTGGAGGATTGTATGGGTGACAGCATCCAAGTAGGCATGTCAGACAGTCCGTATGTATACTGGCAGGAAAAAGAGGCAATTTGGAGGCCCTTGCACAAACTTGCTTTATTTTACCTAAGTTGTCCCCCCCCCCCTCCAGTGTGTACTCCAAAAGAGTGTTTAGTGCAGCCGGTCACCTTGTCAGCAATCGGCGTACGAGGTTACTTCCAGAAAATGTGGAGAAGATGATGTTCATCAAAATGAATTATAAATTCCTCCAGGAAGACATTTACCAGCAATTGCCTCCAGAAAGTACAGAGGGACCTGTGATGATGGATTCCAGTGGGGATGAATTAATAATCTGTGAGGAGGAGGAGGATGTACACGCTGAAAGGGGTGAGGAATCAGAGGATGAGGACGACATCTTGCCTCTGTAGAGCCAGTTTGTGCAAGTAGAGATGAATTGCTTATTTTTATTGGTGGGATTAATTTTTTTATTTTTTTTTGTGGGGGCCCAAACAAACCAATCATTTCAGCCGTGTGGCAGACCCTTTTGCTGAAATGATTGGTTTGTTAAAGTGTGCATGTCCTGTTTATAAAACATAAGGGTGGGTGGGAGGGCCCAAGGACACTTCCATCTTGCATCTTTTTTTTCTTTGCATAATGTGCTGTTTGGGGCCTAGTTTTTAATAGTGCCATCCTGTCTGACACTGCAGTGCCACTCCTAGATGGGCCAGGTGTTTGTGCTGCCCACTTGGGTCGCTTAGCTTAGTCATCCAGCAACCTCGGTGCAACATTTTGGCCTAAGAACAATATTGTGAGGTTGGAGGTGTTCAGAATAGACTGGAAATGAGTGGAAATGATTGTTATTGAGGTTAATAATACCGTAGAATCAAAATTACCCCCCCCCCCCCAAATTCTGTGATTTTAGCTGTATTTGTGTGTTTTTTTTTAAATCTTCCAGATCCAAAACCAAAACACGAAAAGTGCTCGCCGCACATCTCTAATAATAACAGGAGCTGATTGGTTAGTACAGTAAATTATCTCTCTCCACTTTATCTTTCTCCAAGCTTTGATAAATCTCTCCCTATTTTCTGACAACCCGTGATGTAACTGTTCAGACTAGTAGACCCTGTTTATTTGACAAGGTTATCTTAAATAAAAGGGAGAAAGATTTATATGTAATGATGTCAGGAGCAGTAAATATTAGGGTTAGGTACGAAATCCTGGCAGGGGTGATCACAACAGCTGTAGACCGAAAGTGGGATCCTGATGGTCAGAGTCCTGACAGGCACAGTATATACAATTCTGTAAGTATTTTCTCTCTACCACTAATCCTACCTCTAACCCTAACCCACCCCTCCAGCACCCTAACCTCCCCCACCAGCAGCCTAACCCTAAGCCCCCTCACCGCCACAGCCTAACCCTAACGCTCCAACCAGTACCTAACCCTAACCTCCCCCACCAGCAGCCTAACCCTAAGCCCCCTCACCGCCACAGCCTAACTCTAACCTCCCCCACCCGCAGCCTAACCCTAACCTTCCCCACCCGCAGCCTAACTCTAAGCCCCCCTACCACCACAGCCTAACCCTAATGCTCCCCCTAGTGCCTAACCCTAAACTCACACACCTGCAGCCGTACCCTAAGCCCCCTTCACCGCCACAGCCTAACCCTAGCGCTCCCCCTAGTGCCTAAACCAAAACCTAAACCTCATGCTTACTTCCTGGATGTGTCTGGATTCTGGCCATTGGTATCACGCTGTCGGTCTTCTGTCAGGATTCCGACTGCTTGTATTTTGACAGGGGTGTGGTTCATAGGGTCGACCACACTTAGGTCGCAGTGTCTAGGTCGACCACTATTGGTCAGTTGTAACTAAGTCAACACCTAAAATAGGTCGACACAAGCATTAGGTCGACATGAGCAAGGTCAACGTGACAAAAGGTCGACATGAGGTTTTATAAAAAAAATGGTGTTGTTTTCTTTGTAGAGTGACTGGGAACCCCAATTAGTGCACCGTGTCCCCTCACCACGCTTCGGGCAAGGTGCCTCGCTCCGCTACTGCTGCACTCGGCATAGGTTACCGTTCCCAATCGTAGTCCATGTGGATTGTAAAGTATGAATAAATTTAAAAAAAATTAAAAAATTGTGAAAAACTCATGTTGACCTTTTGTCCATGTTGACCTAGTACATGTCGACCTAGTAACCATGACGACCTAGAAACCATGTCGACCTAGAAACCATATCGACCTAATGCATGTCGTCATGTTATACCTAAGAAACAGCTATAGGAAAATCAAAGAATTCCTAAACTCCAGCAGATATTTTTTACTATTAGTCTACAGTGCATCCGGAAAGTATTCACAGCGCTTCACTTTTTCCACATTTTGTTATGTTACAGCCTTATTCCAAAATGGAATAAATTAATTTTCCCCCTCAAAATTCTACACACAATACCGCATAATGACAATGTGAAAAAAGTTTTTTGGGTGATTTTTGCAAATTTATTAAAAATAAAAAACTAAGAAGTCACATGTACATAAGTATTCACAGCCTTTGCCATGAAGCTCAAAATTTAGCTCAGGTGCATCTTCTTTCCACTGATCATCCTTGAGATGTTTCTACAGCTTAACTGGAGTCCACCTTTGATAAATTCAGATGATTGGACATCATTTGGAAAGGCACACACCTGTCTATATAAGGGCCTACACTTGACAGTGCATGTCTGAATACAAATCAAGCATGAAGTCAAAGGAATTGTCTGTAAACCTCCGAGACAGGACTGTCTCAAGGCACAGATCTGGGAACGGGTACAGAATAATATCTGCTGCTTTGAAGGTCCCAATGAGCATAGTGGCCTCCATCATCCATAAATGTAAGAAGTGCGGAACAACCAGAACTCTTCCTAGAGCTGGCCGGCCTTCTAAACTGAGAAATCGGGGGCGAAGGGTCCTAGTCAGGGAGGTGGCCAAGAACCCGGTGGTCACTCTGGCAAAGCCACAGCATTCCTCTGTGGAGAGAGGAGAACCTTGCAGAAGTACAATCATCTCTGCAGCAATCCACGAATCAGGCCTGTATGGTAGAGTGGCCTCTCCTTAGTAAAAAGCACATGGCAGCCCGCCTGGAGTTTACCAAAATCACCTGAATGACTCTCAGACCATGAGAAACAAAATTCTCTGGTCTGATGAGACAAAGATTGAACTCTTTAGCATGAATGCCAGGCGTCATGTTTGGAGGAAACCAGGCACCACTCATCACCAGGCCAATACCATCCCTACAGTGAAGCATGGTGGTGGCAGCATCATGCTGTGGCTATCTTTTTCAGCGGCAGGATCTTGAAGTCTAGTCAGGATAGAGGGAAAGATGAATGCAGCAATGTATAGAGACATCCTGGGTGAAAACCTGCTTCAGAGCGCTCTGACCTCAGACTGAGGCGACGGTTCTTCTTTCAGCAGGACAACGACCCTAAGCACACAGCCAAGATATGAAAAGAGTGGCTTCTGTGAATGTCCTGGAGTGGCCCAGCCAGAGCCCAGACTTGAATCCGGTTGAACATCTCTGGAGAGATCTGAAAATGGCTCTGCACCGACGCTTCCCATCAACCTGATGGAGCTTGAGAGGTGCTGCAAAGAGGAATGGGCGAAACTGCCCAAAGGTAGGAGTGCCAAGCTTGTGGCATCATATTCATAAAGACTTGAGGCTGTAATTGCTGCCAAAGGTGCATAAACAAAGTATTGAGCAAAGGCTGTGAATACTTATGTACATGTGATTTCTTAGTCTTTTATTTTTAATAAATCAGCAAAAATCTAAAAAAAAAAAATCACGTTGTCATTATGTGGTATTGTGTATAGAATTTTGAGGGAAAAAAATAATTTATTCTAGTTTGGAATAAGGCTGTAACATAACAAAATGTGGAAAAAGTGAAGCGCTGTGAATACTTTCCGGATTCACTGTATATTGCTGTGCCTTTCTGATTCTTTAATAATATAATAATAATGCACTATTAATAACAGTAGGTATAAGACCATATAAAAGATATATTCACAGCATAGGAACAATTATCCTATTATTGACGTTACAAACCAGTGCAGTAAATGTGGCTAAAGAACAAATGAACACAAGCTACTAGAGATGAGCGCCTGAAATTTTTCGGGTTTTGTGTTTTGGTTTTGGGTTCGGTTCCGCGGCCGTGTTTTGGGTTCGACCGCGTTTTGGCAAAACCTCACCGAATTTTTTTTGTCGGATTCGGGTGTGTTTTGGATTCGGGTGTTTTTTTTAAAAAACACTAAAAAACAGCTTAAATCATAGAATTTGGGGGTCATTTTGATCCCATATTATTATTAACCTCAAAAACCATAATTTCCACTCATTTTCAGTCTATTCTGAATACCTCACACCTCACAATATTATTTTTAGTCCTAAAATTTGCACCAAGGTCGCTGGATGACTAAGCTAAGCGACACTAGTGGCCGACACAAACACCTGGCCCATCTAGGAGTGGCACTGCAGTGTCACGCAGGATGTCCCTTCCAAAAAACCCTCCCCAATCAGCACATGACGCAAAGAAAAAAAGAGGCGCAATGAGGTAGCTGACTGTGTGAGTAAGATAAGCGACCCTAGTGGCCGACACAAACACCGGGCCCATTTAGGAGTGGCACTGCAGTGTCACGCAGGATGTCCCTTCCAAAAAACCCTCCCCAATCAGCACATGACGCAAAGAAAAAAAGAGGCGCAATGAGGTAGCTGACTGTGTGAGTAAGATTAGCGACCCTAGTGGCCGACACAAACACCGGGCCCATTTAGGAGTGGCACTGCAGTGTCACGCAGGATGTCCCTTCCAAAAAACCCTCCCCAATCAGCACATGACGCAAAGAAAAAAAGAGGCGCAATGAGGTAGCTGACTGTGTGAGTAAGATTAGCGACCCTAGTGGCCGACACAAACACCGGGCCCATTTAGGAGTGGCACTGCAGTGTCACGCAGGATGTCCCTTCCAAAAAACCCTCCCCAATCAGCACATGACGCAAAGAAAAAAAGAGGCGCAATGAGGTAGCTGACTCTGTGAGTAAGATTAGCGACCCTAGTGGCCGACACAAACACCGGGCCCATTTAGGAGTGGCACTGCAGTGTCACGCAGGATGTCCCTTCCAAAAAACCCTCCCCAAACAGCACATGACGCAAAGAAAAAGAAAAGAAAAAAGAGGTGCAAGATGGAATTGTCCTTGGGCCCTCCCACCCACCCTTATGTTGTATAAACAAAACAGGACATGCACACTTTAACCAACCCATCATTTCAGTGACAGGGTCTGCCACACGACTGTGACTGATATGACGGGTTGGTTTGGACCCCCCCCAAAAAAGAAGCAATTAATCTCTCCTTGCACAAACTGGCTCTACAGAGGCAAGATGTCCACCTCATCATCACCCTCCGATATATCACCGTGTACATCCCCCTCCTCACAGATTATCAATTCGTCCCCACTGGAATCCACCATCTCAGCTCCCTGTGTACTTTGTGGAGGCAATTGCTGCTGGTCAATGTCTCCGCGGAGGAATTGATTATAATTCATTTTAATGAACATCATCTTCTCCACATTTTCTGGATGTAACCTCGTACGCCGATTGCTGACAAGGTGAGCGGCGGCACTAAACACTCTTTCGGAGTACACACTTGTGGGAGGGCAACTTAGGTAGAATAAAGCCAGTTTGTGCAATGGCCTCCAAATTGCCTCTTTTTCCTGCCAGTATAAGTATGGACTGTGTGACGTGCCTACTTGGATGCGGTCACTCATATAATCCTCCACCATTCTTTCAATGGTGAGAGAATCATATGCAGTGACAGTAGACGACATGTCCGTAATCGTTGTCAGGTCCTTCAGTCTGGACCAGATGTCAGCATCAGCAGTCGCTCCAGACTGCCCTGCATCACCGCCAGCGGGTGGGCTCGGAATTCTGAGCCTTTTCCTCGCACCCCCAGTTGCGGGAGAATGTGAAGGAGGAGATGTTGACAGGTCGCGTTCCGCTTGACTTGACAATTTTCTCACCAGCAGGTCTTTCAACCCCAGCAGACTTGTGTCTGCCGGAAAGAGAGATCCAAGGTAGGCTTTAAATCTAGGATCGAGCACGGTGGCCAAAATGTAGTGCTCTGATTTCAACAGATTGACCACCCGTGAATCCTTGTTAAGCGAATTAAGGGCTCCATCCACAAGTCCCACATGCCTAGCGGAATCGCTCCGTGTTAGCTCCTCCTTCAATGTCTCCAGCTTCTTCTGCAAAAGCCTGATGAGGGGAATGACCTGACTCAGGCTGGCAGTGTCTGAACTGACTTCACGTGTGGCAAGTTCAAAGGGCATCAGAACCTTGCACAACGTTGAAATCATTCTCCACTGCGCTTGAGACAGGTGCATTCCACCTCCTATATCGTGCTCAATTGTATAGGCTTGAATGGCCTTTTGCTGCTCCTCCAACCTCTGAAGCATATAGAGGGTTGAATTCCACCTCGTTACCACTTCTTGCTTCAGATGATGGCAGGGCAGGTTCAGTAGTTTTTGGTGGTGCTCCAGTCTTCTGTACGTGGTGCCTGTACGCCGAAAGTGTCCCGCAATTTTTCTGGCCACCGACAGCATCTCTTGCACGCCCCTGTCGTTTTTTAAATAATTCTGCACCACCAAATTCAAGGTATGTGCAAAACATGGGACGTGCTGGAATTTGCCCATATTTAATGCACACACAATATTGCTGGCGTTGTCCGATGCCACAAATCCACAGGAGAGTCCAATTGGGGTAAGCCATTCCGCGATGATCTTCCTCAGTTGCCGTAAGAGGTTTTCAGCTGTGTGCGTATTCTGGAAAGCGGTGATACAAAGCGTAGCCTGCCTAGGAAAGAGTTGGCGTTTGCGAGATGCTGCTACTGGTGCCGCCGCTGCTGTTCTTGCGGCGGGAGTCCATACATCTACCCAGTGGGCTGTCACAGTCATATAGTCCTGACCCTGCCCTGCTCCACTTGTCCACATGTCCGTGGTTAAGTGGACATTGGGTACAACTGCATTTTTTAGGACACTGGTGAGTCTTTTTCTGACGTCCGTGTACATTCTCGGTATCGCCTGCCTAGAGAAGTGGAACCTAGATGGTATTTGGTAACGGGGGCACACTGCCTCAATAAATTGTCTAGTTCCCTGTGAACTAACGGCGGATACCGGACGCACGTCTAACACCAACATAGTTGTCAAGGCCTCAGTTATCCGCTTTGCAGTAGGATGACTGCTGTGATATTTCATCTTCCTCGCAAAGGACTGTTGAACAGTCAATTGCTTACTGGAAGTAGTACAAGTGGGCTTACGACTTCCCCTCTGGGATGACCATCGACTCCCAGCAGCAACAACAGCAGCGCCAGCAGCAGTAGGCGTTACACGCAAGGATGCATCGGAGGAATCCCAGGCAGGAGAGGACTCGTCAGAATTGCCAGTGACATGGCCTGCAGGACTATTGGCATTCCTGGGGAAGGAGGAAATTGACACTGAGGGAGTTGGTGGGGTGGTTTGCGTGAGCTTGGTTACAAGAGGAAGGGATTTACTGGTCAGTGGACTGCTTCCGCTGTCACCCAAAGTTTTTGAACTTGTCACTGACTTATTATGAATGCGCTGCAGGTGACGTATAAGGGAGGATGTTCCGAGGTGGTTAACATCCTTTCCCCTTCTTATTACAGCTTGACAAAGGGAACACACGGCTTGACACCAGTTGTCCGCATTTCTGTTGAAATAGTTCCACACCGAAGAGCTGATTTTTTTGGTATTTTCACATGGCATGTCAACGGCCATATTCCTCCCACGGACAACAGGTGTCTCCCCGGGTGCCTGACTTAAACAAACCACCTCACCATCAGAATCCTCCTGGTCAATTTCCTCCCCAGTGCCAGCAACACCCATATCCTCCTCATCCTGGTGTACTTCAACACTGACATCTTCAATCTGACTATCAGGAACTGGACTGCGGGTGCTCCTTCCAGCACTTGCAGGGGGCGTGCAAATGGTGGAAGGCGCATGCTCTTCACGTCCAGTGTTGGGAAGGTCAGGCATCGCAACCGACACAATTGGACTCTCCTTGTGGATTTGGGATTTCGAAGAACGCACAGTTCTTTGCGGTGCTACTGCTTTTGCCAGATTGAGTCTTTTCATTTTTCTAGCGAGAGGCTGAGTGCCTCCATCCTCATGTGAAGCTGAACCACTAGCCATGAACATAGGCCAGGGCCTCAGCCGTTCCTTGCCACTCCGTGTGGTAAATGGCATATTGGCAAGTTTACGCTTCTCCTCCGACAATTTTATTTTAGGTTTTGGAGTCCTTTTTTTACTGATATTTGGTGTTTTGGATTTGACATGCTCTGTACTATGACATTGGGCATCGGCCTTGGCAGACGACGTTGCTGGCATTTCATCGTCTCGGCCATGACTAGTGGCAGCAGCTTCAGCACGAGGTGGAAGTGGATCTTGATCTTTCCCTAATTTTGGAACCTCAACATTTTTGTTCTCCATATTTTAATAGGCACAACTAAAAGGCACCTCAGGTAAACAATGGAGATGGATGGATACTAGTATACAATTATGGACGGACTGCCGAGTGCCGACACAGAGGTAGCTACAGCCGTGAACTACCGTACTGTGTCTGCTGCTAATATAGACTGGTTGATAAAGAGATGTCGTAGTATGTATGTATGAAGAAGAAAGAAAAAAAAACCACGGTTAGGTGGTATACAATTATGGACGGACTGCCGAGTGCCGACACAGAGGTAGCCACAGCCGTGAACTACCGTACTGTACTGTGTCTGCTGCTAATATAGACTGGTTGATAAAGAGATGTCGTAGTATGTATGTATGAAGAAGAAAGAAAAAAAAACCACGGGTAGGTGGTATACAATTATGGACGGACTGCCGAGTGCCGACACAGAGGTAGCCACAGCCGTGAACTACCGTACTGTACTGTGTCTGCTGCTAATATAGACTGGTTGATAAAGAGATGTCGTAGTATGTATGTATAAAGAAGAAAGAAAAAAAAACCACGGGTAGGTGGTATACAATTATGGACGGACTGCCGAGTGCCGACACAGAGGTAGCCACAGCCGTGAACTACCGTACTGTACTGTGTCTGCTGCTAATATAGACTGGTTGATAAAGAGATGTCGTAGTATGTATGTATGAAGAAGAAAGAAAAAAAAAACACGGTTAGGTGGTATACAATTATGGACGGACTGCCGAGTGCCGACACAGAGGTAGCCACAGCCGTGAACTACCGTACTGTACTGTGTCTGCTGCTAATATAGACTGGTTGATAAAGAGATGTCGTAGTATGTATGTATAAAGAAGAAAGAAAAAAAAAACACGGTTAGGTGGTATACAATTATGGACGGACTGCCGAGTGCCGACACAGAGGTAGCCACAGCCGTGAACTACCGTACTGTACTATGTCTGCTGCTAATATAGACTGGTTGATAAAGAGATGTCGTAGTATGTATGTATGAAGAAGAAAGAAAAAAAAACCACGGTTAGGTGGTATACAATTATGGACGGACTGCCGAGTGCCGACACAGAGGTAGCCACAGCCGTGAACTACCGTACTGTACTGTGTCTGCTGCTAATATAGACTGGTTGATAAAGAGATGTCGTAGTATGTATGTATAAAGAAGAAAGAAAGAAAAAACACGGTTAGGTGGTATACAATTATGGACGGACTGCCGAGTGCCGACACAGAGGTAGCCACAGCCGTGAACTACTGTACTGTACTGTGTCTGCTGCTAATATAGACTGGTTGATAAAGAGATGTCGTAGTATGTATGTATAAAGAAGAAAGAAAAAAAAAACACGGTTAGGTGGTATACAATTATGGACGGACTGCCGAGTGCCGACACAGAGGTAGCCACAGCCGTGAACTACCGTACTGTACTGTGTCTGCTGCTAATATAGACTGGTTGATAAAGAGATGTAGTAGTATGTATGTATAAAGAAGAAAGAAAAAAATACCACGGGTAGGTGGTATACAATTATGGATGGACTGCCGAGTGCCGACACAGAGGTAGCTACAGCCGTGAACTACCGTACTGTGTCTGCTGCGACTGGATGATAAATAATGATATAAAAAATATATATATATCACTACTGCAGCCGGACAGGTATATATATTATATAATGACGGACCTGCTGGACACTGTCTGTCAGCAGAATGAGTTTTTTATAGAATAAAAAAAAAAAACACCACACAAGTGAAGTCACACGACGAGTGTTTAACTTTTTCAGGCAATCACAATATAGTATACTACTAACTATACTGGTGGTCAGTGTGGTCAGGTCACTGGTCAGTCACACTGGCAGTGGCACTCCTACAGCAAAAGTGTGCACTGTTTAATTTTAATATAATATGTACTCCTGGCTCCTGCTATAACCTATAACTGGCACTGCAGTGCTCCCCAGTCTCCCCCACAATTATAAGCTGTGTGAGCTGAGCACAGTCAGATATATAATATATACATAGATGATGCAGCACACTGGGCTGAGCAGTGCACACAGATATGGTCTGTGACTGTCTTGTACTCCTGGCTCCTGCTATAACCTATAACTGGCACTGCAGTGCTCCCCAGTCTCCCCCACAATTATAAGCTGTGTGAGCTGAGCACAGTCAGATATATAATATATACATAGATGATGCAGGCATGCAGCACACTGGGCTGAGCAGTGCACACAGATATGGTATGTGACTGAGTCACTGTGTGTACCGTTTTTTTCAGGCAGAGAACGGATATATTAAATAAAACAACTGCACTGCTGGTGGTCACTGTGGTCAGTCACTAAACTCTGCACTCTCTTCTACAGTATCAGCCTCAGGTCAATCTCTCTCTCTCTCTCCTAATCTAAATGGAGAGGACGCCAGCCACGTCCTCTCCCTATCAATCTCAATGCACGTGTGAAAATGGCGGCGACGCGCGGCTCCTTATATAGAATCCGAGTCTCGCGAGAATCCGACAGCGTCATGATGACGTTCGGGCGCACTCGGGTTAACCGAGCAAGGCGGGAAGATCCGAGTCGCTCGGACCCGTGAAAAAAAACATGAAGTTCGTGCGGGTTCGGATTCAGAGAAACCGAACCCGCTCATCTCTACAAGCTACACACAGTAATCGTATTATAGAAAGTTCCTGGTGAGAACATGTATAGAATTACATTTATAAAACAGATACAACTAACCTAACCCTCTCTTTGTTATAACTGGTTGTTACAGAAGATGTGTAAAATAATTTTCCTTTTAGAAAGTATTGAAAAGCTATATAAACTTATAAACCGAATCAACCTTCCTTGAACCGTATTACTGTATAGTAATTGGGGAAGACCTGCTGCGGTAATTGGGTCAACGGCAACTGCTGAAATCCATAGGTGCAGGTGTCAGAATGGTTAGTGCCACAGACATTGGCATGCTTTCTCCCTACACACTGGCTGATTTTTTTGAAAAATATTAACGATCTCGTTCATAAATGAATGAGAACTCGTTCATATCTTTCAGTGTGGAGGCTCCAGTGATGAACGATGCGCGGCCCCGCGCTCGATCATCGCTGGTCCCCCGTCGGCTGTGCATGCATTCCGATATGGACGATCTCGTCCATATTTGCCTGCACTTCAATGGAGCCGCGTGACGGGGGGAGTGAAGAAACTTCACTGCCCCCCCGCCGCCGGGTCGCCCGTCGGCCGTATCCGCCTTCGGGCAGCTCGGCGGCGGATCGGCCAGTGTGTAGGGCCCCTTAGAGATAGCAACGCTGATTATGACAGGGGCACATAGCACCCCTGTCACACATCTCCTCCTTTATACATGGTGGAGAAGGAGTATCACCGCACATAACGTACATTGATACCACTTCTCCCCCGTAATGACATTTCTTTCTGCCCCACTGTGACTCACCTCACTGATAAAGTTATTTTATTTTAATGAATCTTTTCCTTTCATATAGTATACTTTAAATACATTAATAGCAAGAGATTAAAGAAGGAGAGTATAGGCCCTGTAAAAGACAAGTCGGGAGTCTTAATCAAAAATACTTTTATACAAGGTGTAGCGTTCTGACAAACCCCGCAGTACTTGTAGGGACCATAGAGTAATGTAGTAATCCTTACAGAGAGATAAAGTGGAGAGAGATAAAGGGGTATATTCAGTGAAGTTTCTTGCGGCGGGCAAGCCGTGCAACCGCACGGGGCGGCCGCCGCGGCACTTCTTCAGCACTAAATCCCCCCTCCCCTCTCCTCCCGAGTGCCCAGCTCGGGGGGCGGGGTTTCGCGGAATGACGTGTTTGCGTCGTGATGTCACGACGCAATCGTGTCATTCCGCGAAACCCCGACCCCCGAGATGGGCGCTCTGGAGGAGGGAGAAGGGGGAGCCAAGCCGGCCGGTGCCGCGCAGACGAGGGAGAGGCGGCTGAAGAGCGGGAAGAACCGCTTCAAATGTAAGTCAGCCCCTCTCCCTCTCTCTCTCTCTCTCTCTCTCTCCCTCCCTCCCCCCTCACCACCACCTGCCGTACTGTGTAAAATGGGGGCACGTGCCTGCCGCAATGTGTAAAATGGGGACACTTTCCTGCCGCAATGTGTAAAATGGGGGCACGTGCCTGCCGCAATGTGTAAAATGGGGACAATTTCCTGCCGCAATGTGTAAAATGGGGACAATTTCCTGCCAAACTGTGTAAAATGGGGGCACTTTCCTGCCGCAATGTGTAAAATGGGGGCACTTTCCTCCCGCAATGTGTAAAATGGGGACACGTGCCTGCCGCAATGTGTAAAATGGGGGCACGTGCCTGCCGTACTGTGTAAAATGGGGGCACTTTCCTGCCGTACTGTGTAAAATGGGGGCACTTTCCTGCCGCAATGTGTAAAATGGGGGCACTTTCCTGCCGCAATGTGTAAAATGGGGACACGTGCCTGCCATACTGTGTAAAATGGGGACACTTGCCTGCCGTACTGTGTAAAATGGGGACACTTGCCTGCCGTACTGTGTAAAATGGGGGCACTTTCCTGCCGCAATGTGTAAAATGGGCACACTTTCCTGCCGCAATGTGTAAAATGGGGGCACGTGCCTGCCGCAATGTGTAAAATGGGGACACTTGCCTGCCGTGCTGTGTAAAATGGGGTCGCGTGCCTGCTGTAATGTGTAAAATGAGGCCTTTTTTTTTTAATCCTGCGGTTGCCGTGATGATGAGATCAGATGAGGCCACGCCCATCTTAAAACCATGCCTATTTTAACGAGGCCACGCCCCCTTGCCGGGAGAGCACGCGCCTTCGGCGCGCGCATGGTTTTCCTCTTATATCTATGGGGGGGGCCCCATTTTTTCTTATGTGATTATGGGGGGGGGGGGGGGGCGCATTTTTAAATCTTGCACTGGGAGCCAAATTGGCTAGAAACGGCCCTGGGTATATTCATGAAGCAGTGGAAAGAGTGGAGAAGTGAGCCTGTGGAGAAGTTGCCCATGGCAACCAATCAGCTGCTCTGTATAATTGTATAGTATGCAAATTAGAAATGTTACTTCAGTGCTGATTGGTTGCCATGGACAACTTCTCCACTGGCTCACTTCTCCACACATTTCACGGCTTCATGAATAGACCCCACAGTACCTAGCCAACCAACTCCTGTCATTGTTCAAACTGAGCTGGAAAAATGGCAGTTAGGAGCTGACTGGCTATCTCTCACCAAGGCTTGGTATATCTCCCCCTACAGGAGATAGGACAGCTCCAGTTCAGAGCAGCTGACATATCCTTGGCGGCACACTGCCGAGCACAAGCTCACTCCATGTATCCTTAGCCTGGGAAATAAGTGTACAGTACAGTACCTTACCTTCTACTTGGAAAAATTCCAGTGGGCGCTGACAGCTTTATTTTGTTCTTATTGTACTAAGTGCAAAATCTCCAGGGGATCTGCCTTCTGGGGGTCATTTGATCGCGTGTGTGCAACCAGCCAAACAATACTATTTTCTTTTGAAATGCTTCCTGACTTTGTGCCTTGTATGAAATGTCTGTCATGGACTTCTCTTTTATCTTTCTTTATCTGAACTGCGAGTTGTGCAGTGCTAATTACTCCCATAAAATATTAAAGGATGGACAAATGCAGACAGAGTTTAAATAGTATGTTCTACTCACCACAATGCATGAGTGTAATTACATCCCATCGTACATTCCATTCCAGCAATTTCGGAAACATCCAGCCTAGCAAAACAGCCCATTGTGCTAACCCTAGTTATTCCACAGAAGGAAGACACTGATTATAGGATGCCAGACTGGAAATAAAACCCAGAGCTATTCTCCTGCTAATCTGTGATGCTGAGGATCTTCATTACCGTATATTCTTCCCAGAGCCGGCCCTAACCAGTTTAATGCCCTAGGCAAGATTTTGGCTGGTGCCCCCTAGCACCGCCGCTAGTTCTGCAGGAGATGCCTGGCATGAGTCAGCAGGCAGCTCTGTTAACATCGGGCGCCTTTTGTTTATGAAAATGCATCACATTATTTGCATTACTATGTGGCTAGGATGCACAAGCAGCTTCTGTTGATTAAAATTATATGCAACATGCCTATATTCTGTGTGTGACTGTGGCTGTATCTGCATATGAAATGCTACATTACAGTGATTTCCAGGAATACACTGCAACATTTTGTATGCAGATACAGCCGCAGTCACACACAGAACATAGGCATGCCACATATCATTTTAATCAGCAGAAGCTGCCGGTGCCCCTAAGCATACCAAAAGCCCTAGGCATTCGTCTAGTTTGCCTATGCCTAAGGCCGACTCTGTCTGCCCATTGGGACTTTAAGTATGTTTCCTCTTACATTTACATGGTCACACATGAGTTTGGATTTCCTCTGGCGATTCACACAGTAAATTTAAAAAATACAATCTGCACAGTATGGTGCAAATAAAAATGTGTATTTATTAAGAAAGAACACGGAGGGCATTAACATATGACAGTAGTAGGGAAGCCAATCCCGGGCCATTTTTTCAGTCCCGGGTATCAGGATTGAAAAATGGTCAATCCCGGAATTCCCGGGATACCCGGAATTGGCTTTTACCTAGGTGGCCGCCCCCTCGCCCCACCCCGGCGGGCGGGAGGGGAACACCGTGTGAACGCTGCTGGCGTCTCCCAGCAGCAGCTAACAGCGGAGTGTGACCTCTCACGCTGCGCTGGGGACCTGGAAGCAGGAAGCCGGGCAGCGCTTGAGTGTCCTGTGGACGCTCAACGCTGATCCCTCAATCCCCGGGATTGGAGCTTCCAATCCTGGGATTGAATCCCGGCCATTTTTGGGCCTAAATCCCGGGATCCCGCAGACCCCGATCCCGGGATTGGCCACCATAGACAGTAGTGTCATAAACCTTCTGGCCCTGTGAACTCATGCTCTTGTCAGGCACACAAAGGGTTAGAAGTTGTATTTGGAGGGCTTAAAGGAATTGATAGAGGATTTGATTGGTATAGCAAGTAGGGAAGGGGGATTGTGGATTGCTAACTAGGGAATTTTCTGGAAGGTTCAGCCTCTCTTCTCTTGGACGTTGGACAGAGAAGTACTGTGGTTCACTACAAGTGTGATTTGCTTTTCTTGTGTTTATTCCCATTTAAAAACTTTCCTTCTTATTCCTACTGTTTCTGTATCTACTCCTGTCTTTCTTCATTCTATTCTCTTTTAAATTTTCTGTACCCTCTCTGACCCTTGTTATAAAATGGAGCCTGCGGTTCGCGGAATAGGCCGCGCTGCCAGGCCGCGCAGGGTGATAGCCCTCCCTGCCTGTTACCTCACGGGCTCTGGAGGGGGTCCTGCACATGGAGCTGGATGGCGCCGGAGTGGGTCGCAGTCCCTCGCGGAGGTGGGCGGCTGCGTCTGGCTCTGGTGCTGAAGGAGTCCATCCATCTGTGAGGGGCAGGGGCCGTCCCAGGGACCGGGCTGCGGTGCTTTGCCTTTCTGGTTCTGCGGGACGAGGCCTCTGTGCAGCTGTGGCCTCCGCCGGCGGGTCTCGATTGCCAGGACGCGCTCGTGGGCGTCACGGGGCCGAGGTCAGCAGCAGCACCCAAGGCAGCAAGGTGGCGAGTGTGGCTGGGGGCAGCAGCACGTGGTGGCATGAGCTGCAGGACACAGGGCTGCCATGAGTAGGGAAGACCCGGGTAATGGAGCGGCTGCTCTGGGGGACTAGGATTTTGGCGCCAGACCAGGTGGTAGTCATGCCCCGCAGGATGATGTAAGGGGGCGTGACATCACAGTGTCAGGTGATGCGCTAACTGGAGGCAATGCTAGGGCCCGTAGGTGGGTTAGGTGGCAGTGGCAGCGTGACAGCGGTAGGGAGTTGAGCAGCTGCAGCCAGTGTCGGACTGGAGCATGAAGGGCCCACCGGGGGTATGCAGTGGTAGGGGCCCATGATTAGAGGTGTGGCCAGCCTCCAAAGGGCGGGTGTGGCCAGCCACCACAGAGGTTTGGCTAACCATTATAGAGTACCTGGTCCGGACTCCTTGATAATTTATATAGTAACTGTAAGTAATGCTAGTGCATGCATGATAATGACAGAGCCGGCCCTAACCAATATGATGCCCTAGGCAAGATTTTGGCTGGTGCCCCCTAGCACCACCGCTGGTTCTGCCTCTGACCTTGCACCTCTTTCCCAGCATCATTACCCCTCACCCATAGCAGTCCTTGTACCTAGAGATGAGCGCCTGAAATTTTTCGGGTTTTGTGTTTTGGTTTTGGGTTCGGTTCCGCGGCCGTGTTTTGGGTTCGAACGCGTTTTGGCAAAACCTCACCGAATTATTTTTGTCGGATTCGGGTGTGTTTTGGATTCGGGTGTTTTTTTCCAAAAACACTAAAAAACAGCTTAAATCATAGAATTTGGGGGTCATTTTGATCCCAAAGTATTATTAACCTCAAAAACCATAATTTACACTCATTTTCAGTCTATTCTGAATACCTCACACCTCACAATATTATTTTTAGTCCTAAAATTTGCACCGAGGTCGCTGTGTGAGTAAGATAAGCGACCCTAGTGGCCGACACAAACACCGGGCCCATCTAGGAGTGGCACTGCAGTGTCACGCAGGATGTCCCTTCCAAAAAACCCTCCCCAAACAGCACATGACGCAAAGAAAAAAAGAGGCGCAATGAGGTAGCTGTGTGAGTAAGATTAGCGACCCTAGTGGCCAACACAAACACCGGGCCCATCTAGGAGTGGCACTGCAGTGTCACGCAGGATGGCCCTTCCAAAAAACCCTCCCCAAACAGCACATGACGCAAAGAAAAAAAGAGGCGCAATGAGGTAGCTGTGTGAGTAAGATTAGCGACCCTAGTGGCCGACACAAACACCGGGCCCATCTAGGAGTGGCACTGCAGTGTCACGCAGGATGGCCCTTCCAAAAAACCCTCCCCAAACAGCACATGACGCAAAGAAAAAAAGAGGCGCAATGAGGTAGCTGACTGTGTGAGTAAGATTAGCGACCCTAGTGGCCGACACAAACACCGGGCCCATCTAGGAGTGGCACTGCAGTGTCACGCAGGATGTCCCTTCCAAAAAACCCTCCCCAAACAGCACATGACGCAAAGAAAAAAAGAGGCGCAATGAGGTAGCTGTGTGAGTAAGATTAGCGACCCTAGTGGCCGACACAAACACCGGGCACATCTAGGAGTGGCACTGCAGTGTCACGCAGGATGTCCCTTCCAAAAAACCCTCCCCAAACAGCACATGACGCAAAGAAAAAAAGAGGCGCAATGAGGTAGCTGTGTGAGTAAGATTAGCGACCCTAGTGGCCGACACAAACACCGGGCCCATCTAGGAGTGGCACTGCAGTGTCACGCAGGATGTCCCTTCCAAAAAACCCTCCCCAATCAGCACATGATGCAAAGAAAAAGAAAAGAAAAAAGAGGTGCAAGATGGAATTATCCTTGGGCCCTCCCACCCACCCTTATGTTGTATAAACAAAACAGGACATGCACACTTTAACCAACCCATCATTTCAGTGACAGGGTCTGCCACACGACTGTGACTGATATGACGGGTTGGTTTGGACCCCCCCCAAAAAAGAAGCAATTAATCTCTCCTTGCACAAACTGGCTCTACAGAGGCAAGATGTCCACCTCATCTTCACCCTCCGATATATCACCGTGTACATCCCCCTCCTCACAGATTATCAATTCGTCCCCACTGGAATCCACCATCTCAGCTCCCTGTGTACTTTGTGGAGGCAATTGCTGCTGGTCAATGTCTCCGCGGAGGAATTGATTATAATTCATTTTAATGAACATCATCTTCTCCACATTTTCTGGATGTAACCTCGTACGCCGATTGCTGACAAGGTGAGCGGCGGCACTAAACACTCTTTCGGAGTACACACTTATGGGAGGGCAACTTAGGTAGAATAAAGCCAGTTTGTGCAAGGGCCTCCAAATTGCCTCTTTTTCCTGCCAGTATAAGTACGGACTGTGTGACGTGCCTACTTGGATGCGGTCACTCATATAATCCTCCACCATTCTATCAATGTTGAGAGAATCATATGCAGTGACAGTAGACGACATGTCCGTAATCGTTGTCAGGTCCTTCAGTCCGGACCAGATGTCAGCATCAGCAGTCGCTCCAGACTGCCCTGCATCACCGCCAGCGGGTGGGCTCGGAATTCTGAGCCTTTTCCTCGCACCCCCAGTTGCGGGAGAATGTGAAGGAGGAGATGTTGACAGGTCACGTTCCGCTTGACTTGACAATTTTGTCACCAGCAGGTCTTTCAACCCCAGCAGACCTGTGTCTGCCGGAAAGAGAGATCCAAGGTAGGCTTTAAATCTAGGATCGAGCACGGTGGCCAAAATGTAGTGCTCTGATTTCAACAGATTGACCACCCGTGAATCCTTGTTAAGCGAATTAAGGGCTGCATCCACAAGTCCCACATGCCTAGCGGAATCGCTCCCTTTTAGCTCCTTCTTCAATGCCTCCAGCTTCTTCTGCAAAAGCCTGATGAGGGGAATGACCTGACTCAGGCTGGCAGTGTCTGAACTGACTTCACGTGTGGCAAGTTCAAAGGGCATCAGAACCTTGCACAACGTTGAAATCATTCTCCACTGCACTTGAGACAGGTGCATTCCATCTCCTATATCGTGCTCAATTGTATAGGCTTGAATGGCCTTTTGCTGCTCCTCCAACCTCTGAAGCATATAGAGGGTTGAATTCCACCTCGTTACCACTTCTTGCTTCAGATGATGGCAGGGCAGGTTCAGTAGTTTTTGGTGGTGCTCCAGTCTTCTGTACGTGGTGCCTGTACGCCGAAAGTGTCCCGCAATTTTTCTGGCCACCGACAGCATCTCTTGCACGCCCCTGTCGTTTTTTAAAAAATTCTGCACCACCAAATTCAAGGTATGTGCAAAACATGGGACGTGCTGGAATTTGCCCATATTTAATGCACACACAATATTGCTGGCGTTGTCCGATGCCACAAATCCACAGGAGAGTCCAATTGGGGTAAGCCATTCCGCGATGATCTTCCTCAGTTGCCGTAAGAGGTTTTCAGCTGTGTGCGTATTCTGGAAAGCGGTGATACAAAGCGTAGCCTGCCTAGGAAAGAGTTGGCGTTTGCGAGATGCTGCTACTGGTGCCGCCGCTGCTGTTCTTGCGGCGGGAGTCCATACATCTACCCAGTGGGCTGTCACAGTCATATAGTCCTGACCCTGCCCTGCTCCACTTGTCCACATGTCCGTGGTTAAGTGGACATTGGGTACAACTGCATTTTTTAGGAGACTGGTGAGTCTTTTTCTGACGTCCGTGTACATTCTCGGTATCGCCTGCCTAGAGAAGTGGAACCTAGATGGTATTTGGTAACGGGGGCACACTGCCTCAATAAATTGTCTAGTTCCCTGTGAACTAACGGCGGATACCGGACGCACGTCTAACACCAACATAGTTGTCAAGGACTCAGTTATCCGCTTTGCAGTAGGATGACTGCTGTGATATTTCATCTTCCTCGCAAAGGACTGTTGAACAGTCAATTGCTTACTGGAAGTAGTACAAGTCGGTTTACGACTTCCCCTCTGGGAAGACAATCGACTCCCAGCGGCAACAACAGCAGCGCCAGCAGCAGTAGGCGTTACACGCAAGGATGCATCGGAGGAATCCCAGGCTGGAGAGGACTCGTCAGACTTGCCAGTGACATGTCCTTCAGGACTATTGGCATTCCTGGGGAAGGAGGAAATTGACACTGAGGGAGTTGGTGGGGTGGTTTGCGTGAGCTTGGTTACAAGAGGAAGGGATTTACTGGTCAGTGGACTGCTTCCGCTGTCACCCAAAGTTTTTGAACTTGTCACTGACTTATTATGAATGCGCTGCAGGTGACGTATAAGGGAGGATGTTCCGAGGTGGTTAACGTCCTTACCCCTACTTATTACAGCTTGACAAAGGGAACACACGGCTTGACACCTGTTGTCCGCATTTCTGGTGAAATACCTCCACACCGAAGAGCTGATTTTTTTGGTATTTTCACCTGGCATGTCAACGGCCATATTCCTCCCACGGACAACAGGTGTCTCCCCGGGTGCCTGACTTAAACAAACCACCTCACCATCAGAATCCTCCTGGTCAATTTCCTCCCCAGCGCCAGCAACACCCATATCCTCCTCATCCTGGTGTACTTCAACACTGACATCTTCAATCTGACTATCAGGAACTGGACTGCGGGTGCTCCTTCCAGCACTTGCAGGGGGCGTGCAAATGGTGGAAGGCGCATGCTCTTCACGTCCAGTGTTGGGAAGGTCAGGCATCGCAACCGACACAATTGGACTCTCCTTGTGGATTTGGGATTTCAAAGAACGCACAGTTCTTTGCGGTGCTTTTGCCAGCTTGAGTCTTTTCAGTTTTCTAGCGAGAGGCTGAGTGCTTCCATCCTCATGTGAAGCTGAACCACTAGCCATGAACATAGGCCAGGGCCTCAGCCGTTCCTTGCCACTCCGTGTGGTAAATGGCATATTGGCAAGTTTACGCTTCTCCTCCGACAATTTTATTTTAGGTTTTGGAGTCCTTTTTTTACTGATATTTGGTGTTTTGGTTTTGACATGCTCTGTACTATGCCATTGGGCATCGGCCTTGGCAGACGACGTTGCTGGCATTTCATCGTCTCGGCCATGACTAGTGGCAGCAGCTTCAGCACGAGGTGGAAGTGGATCTTGATCTTTCCCTAATTTTGGAACCTCAACATTTTTGTTCTCCATATTTTAATAGGCACAACTAAAAGGCACCTCAGGTAAACAATGGAGATGGATGGATTGGATACTAGTATACAATTATGGACGGGCTGCCGAGTGCCGACACAGAGGTAGCCACAGCCGTGAACTACCGCACTGTACTGTGTCTGCTGCTAATATATAGACTGGTTGATAAAGAGATAGTATACTCGTAACTAGTATGTATGTATAAAGAAAGAAAAAAAAACCACGGTTAGGTCACTGGTATATACAATTATGGACGGGCTGCCGAGTGCCGACACAGAGGTAGCCACAGCCGTGAACTACCGCACTGTACTGTGTCTGCTGCTAATATATAGACTGGTTGATAAAGAGATAGTATACTCGTAACTAGTATGTATGTATAAAGAAAGAAAAAAAAACCACGGTTAGGTCACTGGTATATACAATTATGGACGGGCTGCCGAGTGCCGACACAGAGGTAGCCACAGCCGTGAACTACCGCACTGTACTGTGTCTGCTGCTAATATATAGACAGGTTGATAAAGAGATAGTATACTCGTAACTAGTATGTATGTATAAAGAAAGAAAAAAAAACCACGGTTAGGTCACTGGTATATACAATTATGGACGGGCTGCCGAGTGCCGACACAGAGGTAGCCACAGCCGTGAACTACCGCACTGTACTGTGTCTGCTGCTAATATATAGACTGGTTGATAAAGAGATAGTATACTCGTAACTAGAGATGAGCGCCTGAAATTTTTCGGGTTTTGTGTTTTGGTTTTGGGTTCGGTTCCGCGGCCGTGTTTTGGGTTCGAACGCGTTTTGGCAAAACCTCACCGAATTTTTTTTGTCGGATTCGGGTGTGTTTTGGATTCGGGTGTTTTTTTCAAAAAACACTAAAAAACAGCTTAAATCATAGAATTTGGGGGTCATTTTGATCCGAAAGTATTATTAACCTCAAAAACCATAATTTACACTCATTTTCAGTCTATTCTGAATACCTCACACCTCACAATATTATTTTTAGTCCTAAAATTTGCACCGAGGTCGCTGTGTGAGTAAGATAAGCGACCCTAGTGGCCGACACAAACACCGGGCCCATCTAGGAGTGGCACTGCAGTGTCACGCAGGATGTCCCTTCCAAAAAACCCTCCCCAAACAGCACATGATGCAAAGAAAAAAAGAGGCGCAATGAGGTAGCTGTGTGAGTAAGATTAGCGACCCTAGTGGCCGACACAAACACCGGGCCCATCTAGGAGTGGCACTGCAGTGTCACGCAGGATGGCCCTTCCAAAAAACCCTCCCCAAACAGCACATGACGCAAAGAAAAAAAGAGGCGCAATGAGGTAGCTGTGTGAGTAAGATTAGCGACCCTAGTGGCCGACACAAACACCGGGCCCATCTAGGAGTGGCACTGCAGTGTACATACAATTATGGACGGGCTGCCGAGTGCCGACACAGAGGTAGCCACAGCCGTGAACTACCGCACTGTACTGTGTCTGCTGCTAATATATAGACTGGTTGATAAAGAGATAGTATACTCGTAACTAGTATGTATGTATAAAGAAAGAAAAAAAAACCACGGTTAGGTGGTATATACAATTATGGACGGGCTGCCGAGTGCCGACACAGAGGTAGCCACAGCCGTGAACTACCGCACTGTACTGTGTCTGCTGCTAATATAGACTGGTTGATAAAGAGATAGTTTACTCGTAACTAGTATGTATGTATAAAGAAAGAAAAAAAAACCACGGTTAGGTGGTATATACAATTATGGACGGGCTGCCGAGTGCCGACACAGAGGTAGCCACAGCCGTGAACTACCGCACTGTACTGTGTCTGCTGCTAATATATAGACTGGTTGATAAAGAGATAGTATACTCGTAACTAGTATGTATGTATAAAGAAAGAAAAAAAAACCACGGTTAGGTCACTGGTATATACAATTATGGACGGGCTGCCGAGTGCCGACACAGAGGTAGCCACAGCCGTGAACTACCGCACTGTACTGTGTCTGCTGCTAATATATAGACTGGTTGATAAAGAGATAGTATACTCGTAACTAGTATGTATGTATAAAGAAAGAAAAAAAAACCACGGTTAGGTGGTATATACAATTATGGACGGGCTGCCGAGTGCCGACACAGAGGTAGCCACAGCCGTGAACTACCGCACTGTACTGTGTCTGCTGCTAATATATAGACTGGTTGATAAAGAGATAGTATACTCGTAACTAGTATGTATGTATAAAGAAAGAAAAAAAAACCACGGTTAGGTCACTGGTATATACAATTATGGACGGGCTGCCGAGTGCCGACACAGAGGTAGCCACAGCCGTGAACTACCGCACTGTACTGTGTCTGCTGCTAATATATAGACTGGTTGATAAAGAGATAGTATACTCGTAACTAGTATGTATGTATAAAGAAAGAAAAAAAAACCACGGTTAGGTGGTATATACAATTATGGACGGGCTGCCGAGTGCCGACACAGAGGTAGCCACAGCCGTGAACTACCGCACTGTACTGTGTCTGCTGCTAATATATAGACTGGTTGATAAAGAGATAGTATACTCGTAACTAGTATGTATGTATAAAGAAAGAAAAAAAAACCACGGTTAGGTCACTGGTATATACAATTATGGACGGGCTGCCGAGTGCCGACACAGAGGTAGCCACAGCCGTGAACTACCGCACTGTACACTGGTTGATAAAGAGATAGTAGTATACTCGTAACAACTAGTATGACGACGGTATAAAGAATGAAAAAAAAACCACGGTTAGGTGGTATATAATACAATTATGGTTGGACGGACTGCCTGCCGAGTGCCGACACAGAGGTAGCCACAGCCGTGAACTACCGCACTGTACACTGGTTGATAAAGAGATAGTAGTATACTCGTAACAACTAGTATGACGACGGTATAAAGAATGAAAAAAAAACCACGGTTAGGTGGTATATAATACAATTATGGTTGGACGGACTGCCTGCCGAGTGCCGACACAGAGGTAGCCACAGCCGTGAACTACCGCACTGTACACTGGTTGATAAAGAGATAGTAGTATACTCGTAACAACTAGTATGACGACGGTATAAAGAACGAAAAAAAAACCACGGTTAGGTGGTATATATTATAATACAATTATGGATGGACGGACTGCCTGCCGAGTTCCGACACAGAGGTAGCCACAGCCGTGAACTACCGCACTGTACACTGGTTGATAAAGAGATAGTAGTATACTCGTAACAACTAGTATGACGACGGTATAAAGAACGAAAAAAAAACCACGGTTAGGTGGTATATATTATAATACAATTATGGATGGACGGACTGCCTGCCGAGTTCCGACACAGAGGTAGCCACAGCCGTGAACTACCGCACTGTTCACTGGTTGATAAAGAGATAGTAGTATACTCGTAACAACTAGTATGACTATGACGACGGTATAAAGAAAGAAAAAAAAAACCACGGTTAGGTGGTATATAATACAATTATGGATGGACGGACTGCCTGCCGAGTGCCGACACAGAGGTAGCCACAGCCGTGAACTACCGCACTGTACTGTGTCTGCTGCTAATATAGACTGGTTGATAAAGAGATAGTATACAATACTACTAATATACTGGTGGTCAGGCACTGGTCACCACTAGTCACACTGGCAGTGGCACTCCTGCAGCAAAAGTGTGCACTGTTTAATTTTAATATAATATTATTTATCATGTACTCCTGGCTCCTGCTATAACAACCTGCAGTGCTCCCCAGTCTCCCCCACAATTATAAGCTTTATATACAATACATTGATGTGCAGCACACTGGGCTGAGCAGTGCACACAGACTGAGTCACTGTGTGACTGTGTATCGTTTTTTTCAGGCAGAGAACGGATATATTAAATAAAACAAACAACTGCACTGTCTCTGGTGGTCACTGGTCACTGTGGTCGTCAGTCACTAAACTCTGTCTGCACTCTGCACTCTCTTCTAATCTACAGTATCACAGCAATCTCTCTCTCTCTCTCTCTTCTAAATCTAATCTAAATGGAGAGGATGCCAGCCACGTCCTCTCCCTATCAATCTCAATGCACGTGTGAAAATGGCGGCGACGCGCGGCTCCTTATATAGAATCCGAGTCTCGCGAGAATCCGACAGCGTCATGATGACGTTCGGGCGCGCTCGGGTTAACCGAGCAAGGCGGGAAGATCCGAGTCGCTCGGACCCGTGAAAAAAAAAGTGAAGTTCGTGCGGGTTCGGATTCAAAGAAACCGAACCCGCTCATCTCTACTCGTAACTAGTATGTATGTATAAAGAAAGAAAAAAAAACCACGGTTAGGTCACTGGTATATACAATTATGGACGGGCTGCCGAGTGCCGACACAGAGGTAGCCACAGCCGTGAACTACCGCACTGTACTGTGTCTGCTGCTAATATATAGACTGGTTGATAAAGAGATAGTATACTCGTAACTAGTATGTATGTATAAAGAAAGAAAAAAAAACCACGGTTAGGTCACTGGTATATACAATTATGGACGGGCTGCCGAGTGCCGACACAGAGGTAGCCACAGCCGTGAACTACCGCACTGTACTGTGTCTGCTGCTAATATATAGACTGGTTGATAAAGAGATAGTATACTCGTAACTAGTATGTATGTATAAAGAAAGAAAAAAAAACCACGGTTAGGTCACTGGTATATACAATTATGGACGGGCTGCAGAGTGCCGACACAGAGGTAGCCACAGCCGTGAACTACCGCACTGTACTGTGTCTGCTGCTAATATATAGACTGGTTGATAAAGAGATAGTATACTCGTAACTAGTATGTATGTATAAAGAAAGAAAAAAAAACCACGGTTAGGTGGTATATACAATTATGGACGGGCTGCCGAGTGCCGACACAGAGGTAGCCACAGCCGTGAACTACCGCACTGTACTGTGTCTGCTGCTAATATATAGACTGGTTGATAAAGAGATAGTATACTCGTAACTAGTATGTATGTATAAAGAAAGAAAAAAAAACCACGGTTAGGTCACTGGTATATACAATTATGGACGGGCTGCCGAGTGCCGACACAGAGGTAGCCACAGCCGTGAACTACCGCACTGTACTGTGTCTGCTGCTAATATATAGACTGGTTGATAAAGAGATAGTATACTCGTAACTAGTATGTATGTATAAAGAAAGAAAAAAAAACCACGGTTAGGTCACTGGTATATACAATTATGGACGGGCTGCCGAGTGCCGACACAGAGGTAGCCACAGCCGTGAACTACCGCACTGTACTGTGTCTGCTGCTAATATATAGACTGGTTGATAAAGAGATAGTATACTCGTAACTAGTATGTATGTATAAAGAAAGAAAAAAAAACCACGGTTAGGTCACTGGTATATACAATTATGGACGGGCTGCCGAGTGCCGACACAGAGGTAGCCACAGCCGTGAACTACCGCACTGTACTGTGTCTGCTGCTAATATAGACTGGTTGATAAAGAGATAGTATACTACTAATATTATATACTGGTGGTCAGGTCACTGGTCACTAGTCACACTGGCAGTGGCACTCCTGCAGCAAAAGTGTGCACTGTTTAATTTTAATATAATATTATGTACTCCTGGCTCCTGCTATAACCTATAACTGGCACTGCAGTAGTGCTCCCCAGTCTCCCCCACAATTATAAGCTGTGTGATCTGAGCAGTCAGACAGATATATAATATATATAGATGATGCAGCACACTGGCCTGAGCCTGAGCAGTGCACACAGATATGGTATGTATGTGACTGAGTCACTGTGTGCTGTGTATCGCTTTTTTCAGGCAGAGAACGGATTATAAATAAAAGTGGTGGTCACTGGTCACTATCAGCAAAACTCTGCACTGTACACTACTGAGTACTCCTAATGCTCCCCAAAATTAGTAAATCAAGTGTCTAAACGGAGAGGACGCCAGCCACGTCCTCTCCCTATCAATCTCAATGCACGTGTGAAAATGGCGGCGACGCACGGCTCCTTATATAGAATCCGAGTCTCGCGATAGAATCCGAGCCTCGCGAGAATCCGACAGCGTCATGATGACGTTCGGGCGCGCTCGGGTTAACCGAGCAAGGCGGGAAGATCCGAGTCGCTCGGACTCGTGAAAAAAAACATGAAGTTCTGGCGGGTTCGGATTCAGAGAAACCGAACCCGCTCATCTCTACAGTTGTACCCCCTATATTTTAAATTGGAACAGTTCGCACATTTGACGCACAGCCCAAAAAGGGGCATCTTCTTGCTAGCAAGGGGCATGGCCACACAATAGTAACCCCAATTCCAATTACACCACACAGTACTGCAACTTTTATTCACATTTTATCTTGCGATAGTGTCCATAATTCATATTACATCCCACAGTAATACCACTTTACCTTATAAACGTTACTCCTCACAGTAGAGCCCCTTATTCACATTACATCACACTGAATTGCTCCTTATTCACATTACACCACACCTTATTGCTCTTTATTCACATTAGACGACACAGTAGTGCCCTTTCTATTTGCAACGCCACATAGTAGAGCACCTTATACACATGCCACACATTAGTAATGCATTTATACACAATTCCACACAGTAATGCCCCTTCCACATACGAGACACATTAATGTCCTTATAAACATAATGCACCTTACACATTATGACAACCTTTATTAATGCCCTTTTACACATAATGTCCCTTACACATATGCCGCACATTATTAATGCCCTTATACACATAATGACACACATAGTGCCCCCTACACATTTGCTGCACATTATTAGTGCCCCTATACACATAATGACACACATACATTAGTACCCTGTTACACATATGCCGCACATTATTAATGCCCTTATACACATAATGACACACATAGTGGCCCTTTACACATATGTTGCACATTATTAATGCATTTTTACATGACACACATAATGCTCCTTACACATATTCTGAACACTACTGCACAATCAACCCACTCACATGCACACAGCACTCACACTTCTACTAACACTGTGACCTCTGCCTCTGCTTGGATACAGATGTGTCCTCACAAATCTTGCATCAATGCTAACGTCGGGCACTTTTTTTTTATGAAAATGCATCTTATTTGCATTGCTATGTGGCTAGGATGCACAAGCAGCTTCTGCTGATTAAACGGATATGCAGCATGCCTATATACTATGTGAGACTGTGGCTGTATCTGCATATGAAATGCTACATACAGAATATAGGCATGTCGCATATAATTTTAATCAGCAGAAGCTGATGATGCCCCTAGGCATATCAAATGCCCTAGGCAATTGCCTAGTTTTCCTATGCCTATGGCCGGCTCTGATTCTTCCCATTGTGTTGTTTACTAACAAGACTTTGCGGATAATTGCCAAAAATGACCAATTGTAAACAAATTGTTGCAATACTTAAGTTTAATGGCCCTCATTCCGAGTTGTTCGCTCGCAAGGCGAATGTAGCAGAGTTACACACGCTAAGCTGCCGCCTACTGGGAGTGAATCTTAGCTTCTTAAAATTGCGACCGACGTACGCGCAATATTGCGATTACAAACGAGTTAGCAGTTTCAGAGTAGCTCCAGACTTACTCTGCCTGTGCGATCATTTCAGTGCTTGTCGTTCCTGGTTGACGTCACAAACACACCCAGCGTTCGCCCAGGCACTCCCACCGTTTCCCCGGCCACTCCTGCGTTTTTTCCGGAAACGGTAGCGTTTTCAGCCACACGCCCCTGAAACGCCGTGTATCCGCCCAGTAACACCCATTTCCTGTCAATCACATTACGATCGCCGGAGCGAAGAAAAAGCCGTGAGTAAAAATACTTTCTTCATAGTAAAGTTACTTGGCGCAGTCGCAGTGCGAACATTGCGCATGCGTACTAAGCGGATTTTCACTGCGATGCGATGAAAAATACCGAGCGAACAACTCGGAATGAGGGCCCATATTGGGCTGTAAGCTCAGCATATTGCTGTAATTGGAAATGAGGATGTAGTTTTATTGCTCTGTTCGCAGTGAAAGCGATTCTGTAGGCAGATCTGGTTAAACTAAAACCGGAATCGATCTATTCCTGATTTTGGAATGTTAGAGTCCCTATCTTCAATCTGAATGAATCCAATTTTGTATATATATATATATATATATATATATATATATATATATGTATATATACACACTGTGTGTATGTATGTATATATATATGCCAGATATGCCCTCATGCTGCCAAATAATCCCCACAGTGCCAGATGTGCCAGATATGCCCTCATGCTGCCAGATATGCCCTCATGCTGCCAGATATGCCCCTCATGCTGCCAGATATGCCCCACAGTGCCAGATATGCCCCTCATGCTGCCAGATATGCCCCTCATGCTGCCAGATATGCCCTCATGCTGCCACATATGCCCCTCATGCTGCCACATATGCCCCTCATGCTGCCACATATGCCCCTCATGCTGCCACATATGCCCCCTCCCCAAGTGCCAAATATGTCCCCCAGTGCCTGTTACTTACCCCTCCGTCGATCCCGCGCTGTCTTCTGAAGGAGGGACACGGAGAGCACAGCGCGCGCCTCTCCTGTGTCCCCCCTGCATCTCCGGCGGCCGCGGCGGGTCTATTAAAGGAAGTGCCGGTTTGTGATCAGAGGTCACGAACGGGTACTTCCTTTAATAGACCCGCCGCGGCCGCCGGAGATGCAGGAGGGACACAGGAGAGGTGCGCGCTGTGCGCTCCGTGTCCCTCCTTCACACTGCACTGCCACTGACTTAAGCATAAGCCGAGGTGGCTTTTTCAGCACAAAAAAAGTGCTGAAAAAGTCGGCTTATACTCGAGTATATACGGTATATATATTCATATATATATATATATATATATATACACACACACAGTAATGTGCAAAAGTTTTAGGCAGGTGTGGAAAAACTGAGAAATCTAAATCAAATCAATATTTGGTGTGACCACCCGTTGGCTTCAAAACAGCATCAATTCTTCTAGTTACACTTGCACACAGTCTTTGAAGGAACTCAGCAGGGAAGTTGTTCCAATAATCTTGGAGGACTAACCAACTTCTGTGGATGTAGGCTTGCTCAAATCCTTCTGTCTCTTCATGTAATCCCAGACAGACTCAATGATGTTGAGATAAGGGCTCTGTGGGGGCCACATCATCACTTCCAGGACTCCTTGTTCTTCTTTATGCTGAAGATAGTTCATAATGACATTGGCTATATGTTTGGGGCCGTTGTCCTTCTGCAGAATAAATTTGCAGCCAATCAGACGCCTCCCTGATGGTATTGCATGTTGGATAAGTATCTGCCTGTATTTCTCAGCACTGTAGCACAGGACACATTCAACTACTGTATGTATACAATTTTCCAGGTGGATTTTTGCAACAACATAACAAAGAATGAACGCAACTGTATTATATTATTTTTCTTGTTCGTACACAGCTTACCATTGGCCAGCATAATGTAACAGGTGACAAGTGAGGATATTTACTAGCCTAACATGTACAAAATACATATCTGGAATGTCTGTAGTGTTATTCCTTTTGCAACGGATATAAATAACAATCAGGGGTGTTGGGGGGGGGGGGAGTGCGGATGGTGCAGCTACACGCTCTACCATTAGGCAGCTTTAGGCGGCTGCCTAGGGGCGCCGGCTCCTGAAGGGCGCCACTGAACTCATTTGTCAAAAAATTAAAGGATGTGTCTTTATGCGGCCTCCTCCTTTTACACACTGCGCTGGCTGCTGCTGCAGGTCTAATCACGTGCATCTGCCGCTATCAGGCTGTAACACATAATGCCTCAGCGCTTCCTCTGTGCTGACATGTGTAACATCAAGTCATGTGATGGCACATAGGAGGCAGATGTGACTATGGCTCCCGAGGGGCGCCCCTATGGCTGCTCCTCATAGCCCTGATGCACCTCCTCCAATATACATATATATTATCCTGCCACTCAGCAAAAATTTTAAATTGGCCTCAGTGTCCTATACAATTCCTCACATAGGGGGGAAATGGCTCTTAATTGCACACCCTCCAGTAATGAAAGGTGCTATGCTGCTGAGAATAAAGTAGTATATAAAGACAAAGGGGGTGCAGATTCACTATGCGATCATTAAATTTCAATATAATAAAATATAATCTATCATATCACTATGCGATCATTACATTTCTATATAATAAAATATAATCTATCAAAAGAGGTTGTTAATATATCATTGATATCGGCCTGCCCACCAATCGTCTAGGTCAAATCTTGTCAAGCAGGTCCCTAACACTATGGGGCCAACATCCGGGACGCAAGGAACCCCAAAACATGATCCAGCAATTCCTAACATGCCAGCATACGTCATATCCATCTCAGCATACGTCATATCCATCTTGGCATACGTCATACCCATCTCGGCATATGTCATATCCATCTCAGCACATATCATATCCATCTCGGCATATGTCATATCCATCTTGGCATATGTCATATCCATCTCGGCATATGTCATATCCATCTCAGAATACGTCATATCCATCTCAGCACACATCATATCCATCTCGGCATATGTCATATCCATCTCAGTACACGTCATATCCATCTCAGCATACATCATATCCATCTCAGCATACTGCATATCCATCTCAGCATACGGCATATCCATCTCATCATACATCATATCCATAAAGCAAAAATTAGCTATATGTTATATCCAGAAAGCTGTAATTTTGACTTGAACGGCCCCTCATATACACAGGCAGTAAGAATGGTAGTCACTCAAGGATTTGAAAGTGAAAGTATATTGTGAACACCTTTTTCACTTTAAAAGTGCTTTAGTGTTGTTCCTTGTCTCTGTATATGTATATTGATGCAATTCACCTCAGTCCACCTACTGACCACCTGCATCTCCCCTCCTAGAGGTGGTGGGGGGAATTTGAAGGTTACGGGGTGCTAAGCTGAAGCTTTGCCTATGGTGCAGAGAGACCTTGCACCGGCCCTGGCTACACGGGGCGGGATGCCCTGGGGGTGACACCCCCTTGCAGTGCTCCCCCACTGGCTGCTGCCTGCCCTCCTCCGTCTCCTGGCTCCAGCGTCCTGCTCTGTGAGAAAGACATCATGACCTCTCCCACTGTGCTATGCATTGTTAGGGCGGTATTCAATTCTTTCCATCCCCTTCCACACCTGTTCTGTTTCTGTCCTCGGTGGCGTGGTATAATCATTTCAATTTGCTACCCCTGGGGTAGCGAGGCAGCAAACCCTTTACACAGCTAAACATGATTACTATGAGCGTGATATGAGCGACAATGGGAATCATTTTAGAAAAAAGATTGAGCGTGTTATATCATTTGAATACCGCCTTTAGAACGCTCCTGGTATTTATATTTAGGTGTTATCACCCCCCCATCAACCGCCTGCGGCGATGATCTATGGTGGCCCTGTTAATGCACTCAGGGGTTTGGGCAGCACAGGGCACATGGATGTCCTATTATGGGACTGATAACAACAATAAGACTAATAGGGGGAATTCAAATGTTTGAAAAGTCGGTTGGGTGTCTGTTTTTTCCTGTGTATTAGATAGGAAAAAACAGACTCCCAACTGACATTTCAAACAATTGAATAGTGTGTGTATGTGTGTTTATTTGGGTCAAATTAAGTGGTACCTGTAGTTAATTATAGTTAATTATATAGTTAAATGTGTTGCATGTTGTGTGCAGTGCAATATAATATAATATAATGGAAATGTATAATACATTTTCAATATCAAGTAGATATTTCTCTCTTGGTAACATGCATTTCTCTTACGTCCTAGAGGATGCTGGGGACTCTGTAAGGACCATGGGGTATAGACGGGCTCCGCAGGAGATAGGGCACCTAAAAAGAACTTTGACTATGGGTGTGCACTGGCTCCTCCCTCTATGCCCCTCCTCCAGACCTCAGTTAGATCTTGTGCCCAAAGGAGAATGGGTGCACTGCAGAGAGCTCTCCAGAGTTTTCTGTGGAAAAAGAATTTTGTTAGGTTTGTTATTTTCAGGGAGTCCTGTTGGCAACAGGCTCCCTGCATCGTGGGACCGAGGAGAGAGAAGCAGAGCTGGCTAGTCAAGTTGTGCACTGCTTCTAAGGCTACTGGACACCATTAGCTCCAGAGGGAGTCGGAACACAGGTCTCACCTGGGGTTCGTCCCGGAGCCGCGCCGCCGTCCTCCTCACAGATGCCAAAGATAGAAGCCGGATAGAGAAGGCAGAAGACATCTTAGGCGGCAGAAGACATCAGATCTTCATGAGGTAAGGCGCGCAGCGGTAAGCTGCGCGCCATTGCTCCCAGTCTCACACACACAGAGCAGCACTGAAGGGTGCAGGGCGCAGGGGGGGGCGCCCTGGGCAGCAATAAACCTCAAATTTTGGCACAAATACAGTTGGATTAGACTGCGGAGGCAGTAAATTTATGATCCCCCGCCATTTTATTGAAAAATCACTGGGACCGAAGCCCGACGTCGGGTGGGCGGGGCTTGATCCTCAGCAGTAACCAGCGTTATTTTCTCCACAGAAGCTGCATGAGGAAAACGCTGGCTCCCTGGTCTCTCCCCTGTTGAACTCACAGGCTGGAAAAAAGAGGAGGGGGGCACATTAGCGACGCAGTGAGTGGGAATTGGCATAATATATATAAAAAAGCGCTATCTGGACATATTTTTTCCAGTGTTTTTAAGCGCTGGTGTGTGCTGGCATACTCTTTCTTTGTCTCTCCTTAAGGACCTGGTTGGGGTTTTGTCCCCTTATAGGTTAATCCCTGTGTGTGTGGGGTGTCGGTACGTGTGTGTCGACATGTTTGAGGCGGAAGGCTTCTCCAAGGAGGAGGTGGAGCAAATGAGTGGTGTGTCCCCGTCGGTTGTGCCGACTCCAGATTGGATGGAGATGTGGCTTATGTTGAATGCAAGTGTGGCATCTTTACATAAAAGGCTTGATAAGGCTGATTTGGGGGGGACATCAGGGGGTCAATCCTCAGATTGGACCGACTCACAGGGCCCTTCGGGGTCTCAAAAGCGTCCCTTTACACAAGACACTACTGCCGACATGGATTCTGATTCCAGTGTTGACTATGACGAAGTAAAATTGCACCCTAGGGTGACTAGAACCATTCAGTGTATGATTGTGGCAATAAGGGATGTGTTGCATATTGTGGATGAACCCTCGGTCCCCGACACAAGGGTACACATGTTTAAGGAAAAGAAACAGATTATTAACTTTCCCACATCTCATGAATTAAATGAATTCTTTGGAAAAGCTTGGGAGACTCCGGATAAGAGACCGCAGATCCCCAAAAGAATTTATATGGCATACCCTTTCCCTAAGCAGGACAGGGAGATTTGGGAATCACCCCCCACTGTGGACAAGGCTCTGACGCGCTTGTCCAAGAAAGTGGCGCTACCGTCTCCTGACACAGCGGCCCTTAAGGACCCTGCAGATAGCAGGCAAGAAACTACCTTAAAGGGTATTTATTCTCATACGGGTGCTGTGCTAAGACCGACAATTGCGTCAGCATGGGTGTGTAGCGCAATTGCAGCTTGGACAGATGAGCTGACAGATCAATTTGATAATATGGATAAGGATACTATATTCCTAACTCTAGCCCATATTAAAGACGCAGTCTTATTTATGAGGGATGCTCAAAGGGACATTGGATTGCTAGCTTCTAGGGCCAATGCCATGTCTGTCTCAGCGAGAAGATCCTTATGGACTCGCCAATGGACGGGTGATGCGGATTCCAAGAAACATATGGAAGTACTATCCTATAAAGGTGATGTATTGTTTGAGGATGGGCTGACGGACCTGGTTTCCACAGCTACAGCAGGTAAATCAAATTTTTTACCATATATTCCCCAACAGCAAAAGAAAGTAACACCCTATCAGATGCAGTCCTTTAGGTCGCACAAGTCCAAAAGAGGTCGGGGATCCTCTTTCCTCGCCAGAGGTAAGGGCAGTGGCAAGAGAGCACCTGCTTCGGCAGGTGCCCAGGAACAAAAGTCCTCCCCGGCTGCTCCAAAACCCACAGCATGACGCTGGGGCTCCCCTGAGGGAGTCCGCACCGGTGGGGGCACGTCTTCGACTTTTCAGTCTGGCCTGGGTCAGTTCGGGCCTGAATCCCTGGGTGTTGGAAATAGTTTCCAAGGGTTACAAATTGGAATTCGAGGAGGTGCCCCCGCACCGATTTTTCAAATTGGCCCTACCAGCTTCCACATCGGAAAGGGATGTAGTGTTAGCTGCAATTCAAACGCTGTGTATACAGCAAGTGATAATCAAGGTTCCCCTGCACCAGCAGGGAAGAGGTTACTACTCAACCCTATTTGTGGTCCCGAAACCGGACGATTCGGTCAGACCTATTTTGAATCTGAAATCCCTAAATCTGTACATAAAAAGATTCAAATTCAAAATGGAATCTCTCAGAGCGATAATAGCCAACATGGAGGAGGGGGAGTTTATGGTGTCTCTGGACATAAAGGATGCGTACCTTCATGTCCCCATATATGCCCCCCATCAGGAATACCTGAGATTCGCTGTACAGGATTGTCATTACCAATTTCAGACGTTGCCGTTTGGACTCTCCACGGCCCCGAGGATTTTCACCAAGATAATGGCGGAAATGATGGTGGTCCTGCGCAAGCATGGAGTCACAATTATCCCATACTTGGACGATCTCCTGATAAAAGCGAGATCAAGGGAGAAATTGCTGAGCAGTGTGGCGCTCTCTCTGAAAGTGCTCCAGCAACACGGTTGGATTCTAAATCTACCGAAGTCACAGTTGATTCCGACAACTCGACTACCGTTACTAGGTATGATACTGGATACGGAACAAATGAAGGTCTTCCTCCCAATAGAGAAAGCCCAAGACATCCAGAACATGGTCAGAGACCTTCTAAAACCGAAAAGGGTGTCAGTTCACCAATGCACTCGAGTTCTGAGGAAAATGGTGGCGGCCTACGAGGCTATTCCCTTCGGAAGGTTCCATGCAAGGACTTTTCAATGGGACCTTCTGGACAAGTGGTTCGGGTCCCATCTGCACTTACATCGGAAAATAACTCTGTCCCCAGGGACCAGAGTGTCCCTCCTGTGGTGGTTGCAAAGTGCTCACCTCCTGGAGGGTCGCAGGTTCGGAATTCAGGATTGGATCCTGGTTACCACGGACGCGAGCCTCCGAGGATGGGGAGCGGTCACACAGGGAAAACATTTTCAGGGTCTTTGGTCAGACCAGGAGTCCTGTCTACACATCAATGTGTTGGAAATCAGGGCAGGGCCATTTACAACGGCCTTCGACAAGCGGAGAGTTTTCTTCGAAACCTACCGGTTCTGATTCAATCAGACAATGTCACAGCAGTGGCTCATGTGAACCGCCAAGGCGGGACAAGAAGCAGAGTCGCGATGGCGGAAGCCACAAGGATCCTTCGCTGGGCGGAAAATCATGTAAGCGCTCTGTCGGCTGTCTTCATTCCGGGAGTGGACAACTGGGAAGCAGACTTCCTCAGCAGACACGATCTCCATCCAGGAGAGTGGGGACTTCATCAAGAAGTCTTTGCAGACGTAACACGTCTTTGGGGAACTCCTCAAATAGACATGATGGCGTCACGCCTCAACAAAAAACTTCGGCGGTATTGCGCCAGGTCGCGGGACCCTCAGGCAGTAGCAGTAGACGCTCTGGTAACACCGTGGGTGTTCAAATCGGTCTACGTGTTTCCTCCTCTTCCTCTCATCACAAAAGTGTTGAGAATCATAAGACGAAGAAGAGTACAGACGATACTCGTTGTCCCAGACTGGCCTCGAAGGGCTTGGTACTCGGATCTACAAGAGATGCTCACAGGAGATCCCTGGCCTCTTCCTCTGAGGGAAGACCTGTTGCAGCAGGGGCCCTGTGTATTTCAAGACTTACCGCGGTTACGTTTGACGGTATGGTGGTTGAACGCCGAATCCTAGCGAAAATGAGGATTCCGGAAGAGGTCATCCCTACTTTAATAAAGGCTAGGAAGGAGGTGACGGTAAAACATTATCACCGTATCTGGCGAAAGTATGTGTCTTGGTGTGAGACCAAGAATGCACCTACGGAAGATTTTCATCTGGGTCGTCTTCTCCACTTCCTACAGACAGGAGTGGATATGGGCCTGAAATTAGGCTCTGTTAAGGTACAGATTTCGTCCCTCTCGATTTTCTTTCAGAAGGAATTGGCTTCTCTTCCAGAAGTCCAGACGTTTTTAAAGGGAGTGCTGCACATCCAGCCCCCTTTTGTGCCTCCAGTGGCACCATGGGACCTGAACGTGGTGTTGCAGTTCCTAAAATCACACTGGTTTGAACCGCTTAACAAGGTTGAGTTGAAATTTCTTACGTGGAAGGTGGTCATGTTGTTGGCCTTAGCATCAGCAAGGCGAGTGTCAGAATTGGCGGCTTTGTCACACAAGAGCCCCTACTTGATTTTTCATGTGGATCGAGCTGAATTGAGGACACGTCCGTAATTTTTGCCTAAAGTGGTTTCTTCGTTCCATATGAATCAACCTATTGTGGTGCCTGTGGCTACAAGTGACCTGGAGGATTCCAGATCCCTGGACGTAGTCAGGGCCTTAAAAATTTATGTAGCCAGGACGGCTAGAATTAGGAAAACAGAGGCTCTGTTTGTCCTGTATGCGGCCAATAAGATTGGCGCTCCTGCTTCGAAGCAGACTATTGCTCGCTGGATCTGTAATACGATTCAGCGGGCTCACTCTACGGCTGGATTGCCGGTACCATATTCGGTTAAAGCCCATTCCACTAGGAAGGTGGGCTCTTCTTGGGCGGCTGCCCGAGGCGTCTCGGCATTACAACTTTGCCGAGCGGCGACTTGGTCGGGGTCAAACATTTTTGCTAAATTCTACAAGTTTGATACCCTGGCTGATGAGGACCTAGCGTTTGCTCAGTCGGTGCTGCAGAGTCATACGCACTCTCCCACCCAATTGGATGCTTTGGTATAAACCCCATGGTCCTTACAGAGTCCCCAGCATCCTCTAGGACGTAAGAGAAAATAAGATTTTAAACCTACCGGTAAATCTATTTCTCCTAGTCCGTAGAGGATGCTGGGTACCCGTCCCAGTGCGGAAACTCTGCAAGACTTGTATATAGTTGTTGCTTACATAAGGTTTATGTTACAGTTGACATCGGTCTTGGACCGTTACTGTCGTTTGTTCATACTGTTAACTGGTTATGTATGTTCCAAGTAACATGGTATGATTGGTGTGGGCTGGTATGAATCTTGCCCTTGGATTGCTAAATCCTGTCTTGTATTGTCCATCTCCTCTGGGCACAGTTCTCTAACTGAGGTCTGGAGGAGGGGAATAGAGGGAGGAGCCAGTGCACACCCATAGTCAAAGTTCTTTTTAGGTGCCCTATCTCCTGCAGAGCCCGTCTATACCCCATGGTCCTTACGGAGTCCCCAGCATCCTCTACAGACTAGGAGAAATAGATTTACCAGTAAGTTTAAAATCTTATTTTTTTGCAGAGATTCAGGGGTCTATTCATGAAAAGAGTGGAGAAGTGAGCCAGTGGAGAAGTTGCCCATGGCAACCAATCAGTGTTGAAGTAACAT
Organism: Pseudophryne corroboree; assembly: GCF_028390025.1. Classification (NCBI taxonomy): domain Eukaryota; kingdom Metazoa; phylum Chordata; class Amphibia; order Anura; family Myobatrachidae; genus Pseudophryne; species Pseudophryne corroboree. Next base: position 36,975,142 of record NC_086453.1, read on the forward strand.
CTATAAAGTGCATTTTATAAAATTATATATAGCAGCTGATTGGTTACCATGGGCAACTTCTCAACTTACTTCTCCAAACTTTTCAGTGCTTCATGAATAGACTCCTCAAACATGTAATGAGCTGAGTTAAGTTGCAGGACAGACCTTTCAGTACTAATTGGTCAGAGCTTTTATTCAATTACAAACATGGACAGACACACGAAAGTGTCAATGATTATGATTGGGAGAAAGTGTAACCAAACCTTTTATAATTAATAATATACAGTAGATGCAGTTTATGCAAGGAGTTGGGTATGTGTGTCCGGCGGTCAGGGGGAGGAGAGTGTAACGAAGCTGAGCTTGCCACAGGTTTTTATCCCACTCTATGGGTGTCGTGGACTATCGGGATTGGTAAGGGGTGGGATCCCGGCGTTGGTATTGTGACCGGCGGTCTCCTTTACCGCTGGTCACACAACTACATCCCTATGCAAGGTATGGTGTTTTGCGAGATGCAACAGTGGTTCTGATTCTGAGTTTACAATCAATTGAAAAAAAGCAAGTAACTCTGCACCCGGACATACCATGCTGCACTGCAGGAGGGGCAGATGTAATGTGCAGAGAGATGTAGATGTGAGAGGGGCGTATCCAGAATAAATATCTAAATTGCCACGTCAAGTTAAGGCTTTCCAGCATTTGTGGGCTACATGTAAAAGCAGCAAGAATTTACCCTGCATGCAAACATAAATAATGCATTTGTACCCCTTACACTGCATCATGTTTATGGGGCAGTTACTTGGTCCAATTTTACATTACTCCCAAATCAAAATCAGGCCTACTGTGTTTATATTGTGTGTTTACTGTATATGTAGCATAGGGATGTAGTTACTATCCCGGCGGTCAGGTTCCCGGAGGTCAGAATACCGACGCCAGGATCCCGACTGCCAAGAATGCCGACAGCTGCGCCAAGGCTATTCCCACTTGTGGGTGTCCCCGCTCGCCCCACTACCAGAATTCTGGTGGCCGGAATCCCGGCGTCAGTATTCTGACCACCGGGATGCCATGTATGGATTTTAAATTGTATGTGTCATATGTTTAGGAATAATATGGTAGACCAACAAGTCATTCCATTTTGAAAAATATAATCTGCCAGATGAAATAAAGGACCTTTGTGTTTATTTATGCCAGGATGGGCGAGATCATCATTACATTAGAAACCACTTTTTCTGAATTTCCTAATGCTTTCTGTAATACAATGTGAACAATGCTCCTTATGTGACCCTCAAATGCTATGTGTATGGTGTGGGTATACAGCAGTTGGGGACTCCAGATACAAACTTAATTGCACCTTGGCTTGTATCAACCTTCAAGGGAGATTTCTAATGAGGACCTGCTTTTAAAAATGGAAGACCATTTACTAAAAGGAACACAAGGCAGCCGCCTTTTTAAACTTGATTTCCATTTTTCTTATTGAATTAAGTAAAGTTTTTTTTACTATTTAAAGAAGACCCGGGACGTTTTTATAAATAACCTTGATAAAGGGCTTTATGCCTGAAATGCGTTGGGACACTTGCGAACCCCTGCTAGAAATTGTCTTTAACCACAAGTGGTGGAGAGAAGTGTCTCCCGTGCCGGATACTGCCAGGTGCATGGAGAATCACTCAGAAGGGGGACCAGACGGCAACACCCCACGTGCATGCACGGATGCTGAAAAACTGCGTACCAGCGGAAAGGATACCCGAACTTGCTCACAGCAGCGGCGGCGGAGAAAGAAACACGCGCTGACAGAAGCAAAGTACAGGTACTATTAGATAGGGAAAGACAGTTTGTTTAAATCCCCAGATGTTCCACGCACACTGGGTATGAGTCCAAAAAAGCACTCCCCACAGGCTCCTCACCAACGCGTTTCGATACCACCCAGGGTATCTTTTTCAAGGTATGGTATCAAAACGCGTTGGTGAGGAGCCTGTGGGGACTGCTTTTTTGGACTCATACCCAGTGTACATGGAACATCTGTCCAGGGATGCCTGTTGATATACCAGTGCCGTAACTAGGCATTTTAGCGCTGTGTGCAAGAAACGATAGTGGCGCCCCCCCCCCCCCAATGTAAGATAGGGGCAGTGCGCGCCGTAGGCGTGCAAAAAATTTATAGGGGCGTGGCTTAATGGGGAAGGGGCGTGGCCACAAAATAATAGCAATTCATACTACGGTGCACAGTAGTCTACATTATTCAAATTACGCTGCACAGTAGCGCCACTACACCAGGTAGAGCCCCTTTTATACATTACAATAGACAGCGTCCCCCTTTTTACACATTACAGCAGCCAGTCCCCCTTTTTACACATTGCGGCAGCCAGTCCCCCTTTTTACACATTGCGGCAGCCAGTCCCCCTTTTTACACATTGCAGCAGCCAGGCCCCCGTTTTACACATTGCGGCAGCCAGGACCCCATTTTACACATTGCGGCAGCCAGGCCCCCTTTTTACACATTGCGGCATCCAGGCCCCCTTTTTACACATTACGGCAGCCAGTCCCCCTTTTTACACATTGCGGCAGCCAGTCCCCCTTTTTACACATTGCGGCATCCAGGCCCCCTTTTTACACATTACGGCAGCCAGTCCCCCTTTTTACACATTGCGGCAGCCAGTCCCCCTTTTTACACATTGCGGCATCCAGGACCCCTTTTTACACATTGCGGCAGCCAGGCCTCCTTTTTACACATTGCGGCAGCCAGTCCCCCTTTTTACACATTGCGGCATCCAGGACCCCTTTTTACACATTGCGGCAGCCAGGCCTCCTTTTTACACATTGCGGCAGCCGGGACCCCATTTTACACATTGCGGCTGCCGGGACCCCTTTTTACACATTGCGGCAGCCGGGACCCCATTTTACACATTGCGGCAGCCGGGACCCCTTTTTACACATTGCGGCAGCTGGGACCCCATTTTACACATTGCGGCAGACGAGACCCCATTTTACACATTGCGGCAGGCGGGACCCCTTTTTACACATTGCGGCAGCTGGGACCCCATTTTACACATTGCGGCAGACGAGACCCCATTTTACACATTGCGGCAGACGAGACCCCATTTTACACATTGCGGCAGACGGTGAGAGAGAGAGAGAGAGAGAAAGAGAGAGAGGGAGGGAGGGAGGATATACTTACCTTCTCCCCGCTGACAGGCTCCTCGTGCAGCTTCCTCTCTGTGCAGGCTGTGTGAGGTGAGAAGGAGGAGGAGGGAGCAGGGAGCCGCAGCAGCGCTATTTGATTGGTAGTAAGCGCCGCTGCAGCATCCCCCTCTCCTCCTGTTTTGGTTGCCTGGCGCTGCTGTGGATGCTGGGGAACCGCATCCCAGCATCCTTAGCAGCGCCGGGCAGCCAATACAGGAGGAGAGGGGGATGCTGCAGCGGCGCTTACTACCAATCAAATAGCGCTGCTGCGGCTCACTGCTCCCCCTCCCTCCTCCTCCTTCTCTCCGCTGCCCGGCGCTGGTCCTCTTCTCCCTACACAGCGGGGCGCACGGCGCAGACTTCGGCGGCATGTAATGAGTCAATTTGACTCATTACATGCCGCTGGCCATTGCGCCCTCAGGGCAACTGCGCTGTGTGCCAAGCCCCCTTGGCACACACGTAGTTACGGCCCTGTGATATACATACATGCTCATTTGTCTACCCTGTTTGTAGACTGACATCTTTGGTGAGAGTCCAATTCTTTTACCCATTGTGCAAATGTTTTATTTTTTAATGTAAATAAAACAGTGTTACACTATGTGGCGTTTTCTTCCCTATCTTTCAAAATAACATGGAGGATTGTGGGACGCGAAAGGAACTTGCATGACTGGCATTGTCCACTCCATATAGCTGCTCGTTTGTCTACAATAAGTAGACCATCTCTTCTGGTAGGAGTCTCTGCTATTTCTCCTCCACCATCATATTTATGTAACATTACCATCTGCACTATTGTGGTTGTTTTTCTTTATTTAAGGAATACAAATGAATTATTGGTGCAAATTGTGAATCCCAAAAAAGGAGGATAATCCACACTTTCTTTTTAAGGTGATAGCGCCTATGCATACAGTGGTAAAAATTTCCTTTTTTTTTGTAAGATTCATTTTTAGGGTGTTGGTGTCACTTTAACCACTGGTTGTGGGCTGCTTACACTTCTCAAGCGCAATTAATTTCTATCCAACACATTATTTGCATTGTATTGATTTTTAACTTTAGAAAAGAACATTTTAACATGCTGAAATGAGCAATAAAGGACATTGATTGGGAAACTTTGTTTCATAGTAAGAACACTGCTGAAATGTGGGATGCTTTTAAAATTTTGCTTGATAAGTATAATTCATAAACTCAATCCCATTGGCAGTAAATGCAGGAGTACTACATTTGTGGCTTAATAAGAAGGTTAAGGAAGTAATGGATAAAAAGAGGCGTTCTTTCAAGGCATTTAAATCTGACGGGAAGGCCAGAGTCATTCCAGTACTACAAGGAATGTAACAAAATATGCAAAAAAGAAATCAGAGCAGCTAAAATAGAAAATGAAAGACAAATTGCCAAGGAGAGTAAAACAAACCCTAAAAAGTTTTTTAAGTATATAAATGGGAAAAAGTTTAAAAAAGAGAATATAGGGCCACTAAAAAGGTGAGTTGGGAGTCTTGATTAATGATGACAAAGATAAAGCTGAAATATTGAAAATGTTTTCTTCTTCAGTATTTACTAGAGAGGACTGAATGGATGGGGCAGTGCACAGCAAATGCAATGTTAACGTCCCATTACTAAGTAATTGTTTAAGTGAGGAAATAGTCCAGGAGAGACTAAGCAAAATTAAGATAAATAAATCTCCTGGTCCGGATGGACTTCATCCAAGGGTTCTTATGGAGCTTAACTCAGAACTAGCGAAGCCTTTATATTTGATTATCTATGATTCAATTACAACAGGAATGGTACCAAAGGACTGGCATATATAGCTGAGGTATTGACAATATTTAAAAAGGGGATTAAAACTCATCATGGTTACTATAGACCGGTAAGTTTGACATCTATATTTGGGAAAATATTGAAAGGTATAATAAGGGGTAGCATACAGGAGTACTTGGAAACCTCCAAGGTTATTAATATGAACTAGCAGGGTCTTGTGAGGAATAGGTCATGTCAAACTAACCTAATTACCTTCTATGAGAAAGTGAGTGATAATCTTGACCAAGGCAATGCAGTGGATGTGGTCTAATTAGATTTTGCTAAAGCGTTCGACACAGTGCCTCACAGAAGACTGATTTTCAAATTAAGACAACTTGATCTAGGAAACACTATTTGTACTTGGGTAAGAAATTGGCTGGATAACAGGGAACAGCAATTGGTGGTTAATGGGATGTTTTCCAGCTGGGTCTCAGTATTCAGTGGAATACCGCAGGGGTCCGTACTCGGGCCACTACTGTTCAACTTATTTATTAATGACCTAGGAGTATGCCTGTATAACACAGTGTCAATTTTTGCTGATGATACTAAACTGTGTAGAGTAATTAATTCAGATGACGATGTTGAGTCTCTACAGAATGACTTATTTAAACTAGAAGTTTGGGCAAATAAATTGAGAATTAGGTTCAATATACAAAAATTTAAAGTTATGAACTTTGGTACTAAAAACAAACATGCACCCCATAAATTAAATGGGGAAAATGTAGGGGAAACGGTAGTTGATAGAGATTTGGTGGTGCTCATTGATAATAGACTATGGGGGTATGTACTAAGCAGCGAAAAGAGCAGAGAAGTGAACCAGTGGAGAAGTTGCCCATGGCAACCAATCAGCATTTATAATTTGCATACTTCTAAATTTTACAAAGCAGCTGATTGGTTGCCATGGGCAGCTTCTCCACTGGCTCATTTCTCCATGCTTATCACTGTTTAGTACATGTCCCCCTTAGTAGCAGGGGGACATGTACTAAAAAGATATCTTGGAACTTGAAAGGGCTCAGAGGTGAGCCATTAAATTGATTTAGGGGATTGGAGGCACTGGATTATCAGGAAAGGATTATTAGGTTAGGTATGTTTACACTAGAAAAGAGGCATCTAAGAGGAGTCATTATTAATATTTATAAATATATAAAGGGACAATACATGGAGCTATCAGGCAATTTGTTTATAAAAAAAAATCTTTACACAGGACACGCGGGCATCCTCTGGGGTTAGAGGTCAGGAGAGGAAATTTCATACCCAGCATAGGAAAGGGTTCTTTACAGTAAAAGCAGTAAGGATATGGAATTCTCTGCCAGAGAAGGTTGTAATGGTAGACTCACAATGTATCATATTGATACAATGGTAGTCAATATGTTTAAAAATGGATTAGATAAATTTCTAGCTGAAAAAGATATCCAAGAATATAGCATTTAAAATGATTGTATTTTAGAAACAGCAGAAATTATAGTGTTAGATAGATTTAAAACATAACTCATCCAGGTCATTATAGTTACACTATAGTTGCAAACAGAATAGTGTACGATTTATACTAAGGTACAGGTTGAACTCGATAGACAAATTGTCTTTTTTCAACCTCACTATAACGGGTGTGGGATGGAAGGTCGACCACACTTAGGTCGACAGTGTCTAGGTCGACCACTATTGGTCAACAGTAACTAGGTCGACAGGGTTTCTAGGTCGACAGTTCAAAAGGTCGACATGGGTTTTTATTTATTTTTTGGTGTTGTTTTCTCCGTACAGTGACCGGGAACCCCAATTAGTGTACCATGTCCCCTTGCATGGCTCGCTTCATTCGCCATGCTTCGGGCAAGGTGCCTCGCTCCGCTAATGCTGCGCTCGTCACAGGTTACTATTCCCAATCGTAGTCTGCGTGGGTCGTTAAGTATGAAAAAGTTCAAAAAAGAAAACAATTGTGAAAAACTCATATCGACCTTTTGACCTGTTGACCTAGAACATGTCGACCTAGAGACCCTGTCGACCTACAAAACCTTTGACCTGTTGACCTAGAACATGTTGACCTAAAGACCCTGTCGACCTAGAAACCCTGTCGACCTAGTTACTGTCGACCAATAGTGGTCGACCTAGAGACCGGATCCCACTATAACTATGTTACCATGTTTAAAATACATTGCAACTGCAGCCTATGCTGCATAACACTTTCTATCTATTAATATGTGGTATTTGCTCTTCACACAATGCAGGTGCCTCCAAGGGGCCCCGTTGCTTATTGGTGCACCCTCTCTTTTTGTTGGAAAGCTAGGATGGGGGAAATATTTTTCCATCCCTGAACTTCATAATGATTTCTCTAGTGCAGGGCAGTTCTCTGTTGATTACACATTGGGGATAATTCAGAGGTGATCGCAGCAGCAAATTTGTTAGCAGTTGGGCAAAACCATGTGCACTGCAGTGGGGGCAGATACAACATGTGTAGAGAGAGTTAGATTTGGGTGAATTATATTGTTTCTGTGCAGGGTAAATACTGGCTGCTTTATTTTTACACTGCAATTTAGACTTCAGTTTGTACACACCCCACCCAAATCTAACTCTCTCTGCACATGTTATATCTGCCTCCCCTGCAGTGCACATGGTTTTGCCCAACTGCTAACATATTTGCTGCTGCGATCAACTCTGAATTACCCCCATAGTCTCCAGAGAATAATTTATCAGTGGTTATATCAGTAAAAAGGTGGGAAACTCCTCTTTCAAATTATAGCACCCCTCAGCTTGTGAATGCCAGGAAGGGAGCAAGAGAACACTTTTAATGCTTTCTATCCTATTTACTGACAAGTAAAAAGTGTTTTACCTGGGAGGGTGGGCTTAATGACATCATCACATTTTCAGGATGCTGATGTCATCAAACCCCTTTCCATCTCAGACCTGATCAACTGCAACAATAAGAAGGGATTTTTAGGTAAGTAATAGTATCCACACCATTTCAATCCTTGCCGTCTCAAAGGACGAGTCCCACTCATCCTTAGCAGTGATATTATTGTGATATATGTGATTCATATTATTTGTGATAAAAGATGGAAATTGTAATGCAATCTGTCATACTCCCATTGATTCTACCCCATCTCACTCTGCCTCTATCCCACACTCACTGTATCTTTCTTTCTCTATGTATCATTCTCCACCTTTCTCCCCTCTTTCTCTCACTCACATAACACCACACTCACACATAATTAAGATACTTGTAGAAAGTAAACAGTCAAAAAAGTGAAGTCAATTGGAATAATCTGCTGCACTGTGTAACATTGTTTTTGAAGATTTTCTTTTAACTCATATTGCATGATAGAACACATTCAAAGTTGGATATAAGTGCAAGTTCTTTGGCTATAACTTACTCTTTGTTTTTGTGCACATGACATTCTTTTCGTGGGGTGCTTCTCTTTTTCCAAGAAACTTGGAGTTGAGAATCCCGACGAGAAGTGAGCTGAGTTCGGATTGTAAGGGAATGTACAGTAGCCATGGCCAAAGTACAATAAGGGCATGTTATGGAAGTTTTGATGTAAATTGTAGCCGAAATGTAAACCAAAATGTTACAAACCTGTTTGAAGGGACTGGACTTGCTAATACTCAAACCCTGGTGCAAGTTGTGACCTGATGATGAGTTGACTGCTGAAGGAACTTTCTGATTCCTTGAATATGTTTAAATAACACCCAGTAATGTAAGTGATGTTAAAAGAGTTGCAACTGTCATTTTAAAAACCAAATGACATTGTACTGATAACTCGTTGTACAAAAATAAATTATGTTTACTACTCTGAGTAGGGAAAAGCTGTGAAACCACATCTCCTATGGATAACTGGCTGCATTTTGTGTCCCCAGCCAACTCTGAGGCAATAGTAAAATGCTTCTTTTTTCAGATGCATTTGTAATTATGTTTGAGTTCAACGCTGAATAAGGCCTAATATCTTATATTAAGCTAATTCTTGCTAGCAATCTTGCTATACATATAACTGTCCTTGTGGTTCTTTGAGTATATACGGTAAACTCAGGGCCGGATTAGGGTCCACATGTGCCTGGAGCTGAAAATTATTGTGAGAAGTTGAGGAGGTGTGGTTAATGTTGTGTGGGTGTGGCAAGTGACATATGCGCGTGTTCACTCCCTATACTATAAGCCACAATATCTCCCAAAATCCATAAAAGTAGGAAAATAGCATCACTTTGCAAGGAATTCAAAATATAATTTTAATTATTTTCATTTATGACAACCATGTCACCAGCTGCGCAGTTAAGCATCACCATGCTGTCATGATGATGGGCCTATTTTATCTGGGGCCTGGAGCTGTAGCTTCATCCGCCCCAATGTTAATCCGGCCTTGGGTAAACTGTTTATACTCAACAAGTGGCCTATTTAATTAATTTTTAATACAAAATATCAAATAGGAATTAGAGTATTTGCTACACTATTACAGATAATCTCATCATTGGTAAATTAACAACAACCTAACATTTAGACATATAGGGGGGTATTCAATTGTTGGAAAAGTCAGTTGGGTAGCTGTTTTTTCCTATCTAATAGACAGGAAAAAACAGACATCCAACCGACTTTTCAAACAATTGACTATCCCCCATAGATTTTTATAGATAAAATGGGGTTCATGTAATTCATTGAAAGTCATCTGTTGTAAAAAAAAATAATTACTCACAAAACACCAGGGACCATACTAAATTTAATAAAGGTTTTTTTTTTTTGTTGACAGTGCCATCGAAAGCACAGTTAAGAAGAAGAGACATGTTGTATTGTGTGTCGGGGTATCAATGGAATTTATTAAAATATTTAGACTGCATATTTTTGGGAGAGGGGTGTGTATTCCCAATATTCATGACTAGAAATGATAACAACCCTTCCATGCCTATAATATCTAAGAGATGTTTAATGTTGTATAACTGAATATTCTGTTTCCTCCTCAGTACACTTTGGTTGTATCAGGACTTGATTCGTTGGAGGTAAGTCAACTGAAGTATACAAAATACCATCTGTCTCCTCATTCTGTTTCTCCTACAAAATGAAGAGGAAAAAGATGGAATATGAATCTCTTTGAAATGCCTCAATTTTTCTGCTGAATGAGTTCTGGTCCTTTGATCCATCTTCATACCTGTGATAATGGGAACAAGTGAAGGAATATCCCTTGGCTTGTTGGAGGTATTAGGCCAATAGTTTGTTTTATAGAAAATCCATTCACAGATAATTTATTAGTGATTCAGAAGAAAGGTAAATTAGCACAGTTAAACTTACAGTATATACTAAATCAGATGGAAGATAATCGATGGAAGATGGAAGAAGAAGGATGATGGAAGAAGGAAGATGATGGAAGAAGAAGGATGATGGAAGAAGGAAGATGATGGAAGAAGGAAGATGATGGAAGATGTAAGATGATGTAAGATGGAAGAAGAAGGAAGATGGAAGAAGGAAGATGATGGAAGAAGGAAGATGATGGAAAATGGAAGATGGATATACCTTTATGTGCTGTAGACATTCACCTTAATGTTGGTGATTAGATGGGATAGCACATAATTCTCATGGATGGGGAAGGTCTACCAACTTTGCAAATTCTCGGGCTAACACTTCCGACTCCACCCCTGTGTTTTCAAACCTTTGAGAGAGATATAATTGAGAAGTTGTCTATAGCACCCAATCAGCTTTTAACTGTCATTTCAGAGACTGTGATAAACAAATGACAGTTACATGCTGATTGGCTGCACTGGGCAACATCTCCACTTCATCTCTTTCCAACGCTTGATCCATCTCCCCTTTTGTGCAAAGATATTTTCTGTAGTAACGTGTAAGCCTATGAGAAGTCTTCAATAGTTCAGTGGCTATTTAAAGGCATGAGGTCATAGGCCAAGTGGTTTCATACTGATAAAAACAGTAGGGATTATTGATTTTCTGTTAAAAAATGACACTAGGGGTGGGATGTAATGAAGTCCGAGTTCAGCGGCCGTGCGGGTTGCTGGTCGAACTCTTTTTTTTAAATGGCCAATAATTTACATGGCTAATTCATGCCTTATAAATGATTGCCCCTTTAAAAAAATGTCTGCGTTCACCCAGCATCCCCCACGGCTGCCGAACTCGGACTTCATTACATCCCAGCCCGAGAGTTTGTTGTTTCTTCTAAAACATAAGTATTACTCATAAACACTGCAATGATGTCATCATAACATTAATAAGCATTAATGTCGGGGCCCATCACTTATACAGATATAATTGACAAGAGTTTGGGCCAGATGCATCATTGCTTAAAGTGATAAAATGGAGACTGAAAAAGTACCAACCAATCAGCTCATAGCTGCCATTTTTCAAACACTGCCTGTGACATGGCAGATAGGAGCTGATTGGCTGGTACTGTTTCAGCTTCCATTTTATCACTTTCCAAGCGATGATGCATCTAGCCCTTTATCTGTATGTTATCATCAGTTGTGCATTATCATTGAATGACATAAGTACAATACAAACAAAAGAAAAAACCTACTATATGCATGTATATAAAAGACTTAGGGGGACATTTGCTAAGCAATGATAAGAGCGTAGAAGTGAGCCAGTGGAGAAATTGTCCCATCAACCAATCAGAAGCTCTGTATAATTCTATAGTATGCAAATAATAGATGTTACTTCAGTGCCAAATGGTTGCCATGGGCAACTTCTCCACTGGCTCACTTCTCCTCTCTTATCACTGCTTAGTAAATGTCCCCTATAAAGTACAATAAATTTACAGCCTTTACAGACAACTCTGCAGCCTTAAAATGTCTACCCCTTCTGTGTCACTATCACCTTTTAGATTGTAAGCTCGCAAAAGCAGGGCCTTCTCTCCTCATGTGATTTTCCTTTTCTTACTTACACTATCTTATACTCCATACTCCCTTTGATGGCACCTAAACCCTGGTTTTCTATACCTGTCCTATATTGTCCTGTACTGTAAGTGCTGTTTTCTTGTTTGCTCATTTGATTATGTGTTATGGGTGCTGTGGATCCCCTGTAGCACCAGTGCGGATGGTGTAATGGTTAGCATTACTGCCTCACAGCACTGAGGTCATGGGTTCGATTCCTACCATGGCCCTAACTGTGGGGAGTTTGTATATTCTCCCCGTACTTGCGTGGGTTTCCTCCGGGTACTCCGGTTTCCTCCCACAATCCAAAAATATACTGGTAGGTTAATTGGCTCCCAACAAAATTAACCCTAGCATGAATGTGTGTGCGTGTACATGTGATAGGGAATATAGATTGTAAGCTCCACTGGGGCAGGGATTGATGTGAATGACCGAATATTCTCTGTAAAGCGCTGCGGAATTTGTGTGCGCTATATAAATAACTGGCAATAAATAATAATAAATAAAGGATGATAATAATAATAATAATAATAATACTACAAGAGTTGTATAAAAAGCACCAGAAGAATGATGTTGCTATATATTGCGGCTTGTTATCAGTAGGATTTTGCTTCTTAACTAGCAGATGTGTAAGTAGCTACATGGAGAGAAGACATTCCATTTGTACACTAGTAATAATATTACAGTAAAACAGTTTCTCTTTAAATAAGGAATTTACAGTTCTGTTAAAACCTAGGAGTGTTTCAATACAGCACCGAAAAAGTCAAAAGTAATGCTTACCATGGTCTGGTTGGTAGCTGGGTCATGTTCTTTCTCATTATTACAGTATTCCCTATAACATATAAATGTGATAGTCATTTAGACCATAGTTAAGATCTATTCCATTTTTACAATTATCATTCGAGCACCCACCTTAGTTGAGTACAACTTAAATAATTTGTAGTCAAATACTAAGCACCTAGCAGAGACCTGATAGCGGTCTGCAATGGGTTATGCAACAACTTACCGGCCTACCACCAGCTCAGAAAGCAGCTAGTATGGCAGTATGGCAGGCTCTGTGAATGTCCCCAAATAGGTCCAAAATCACGGAAATAGTTAGTAATTGCCTTTTGCTATGTCAACATGTCAACATGTTTTGAATGTCAACTATCCGCATGGGCATTGTGTCGACATGTAACATGACAACATACACAAATGTTGACATGCTATGAATGTTGACAGAACATTGTAGTTCTACATTTAGGTTTAGGGTTTGGGTTAGACTGAAATAGTGAAAAAATGCGACAGTATGGGGGGTATCCACTTAGAGGTAAAGAAACATCAGGCATGCAAAAACTGATGTTTTTCACGATTTTTCCCAATGTTTCACCCGTATTTTTTTTTTTACAGGCTATCCAATTTGGTCGCCTGTAAAAAAAAAAACATTCTCTCCCAAAAACACACAGGTTCAGTGAAACCTGTGTGCTTTCGGTAGAAACAGCCCCGTTTTCAGAGGAAAACGGAACTGTTTCTGGAGGATTTGGTTTTGCCTACCTGAGGCAAGTGAAACAAAATCCCTGATAATCCAGTGTGATCCACGGTTTATTGGGGCTAATAGGATATCCCCCAGGGGGGACAATTAACCGCATTAATTAACCACAGCTAATTGGATACAAAGTAGTATAGTTAACATAACTTACCACTCCCATAATACAATGGTCTATACAAAGAAGACACCATATATTATAGCAAGTATAATGTGTTAAACAAGGCCTGTTGCCACCTACAGAATGTTGAGCCTCCCAGTTAAATCTAGGGACTGTGTGAGAATGCCGCAGCAGCAGATAGTACTTTTCCACTCAGCTCCAGTGTGACCCAGCGTTTGCCATTACAGAAGCATTTCCAGCATCCACACTACTACCCAGTATCTACATACACTCCCCAGCTGGTGAGCTGTATGACAGCCTGCTCCAGTCCATCTACCAGTGCATATAACAGTGAGTACAGCTGTACCTGCTTTATCTTCAATAAAACCACTCCCCTAGTTAAGTAACTGGGCTGTTTGTGCTGTAGTTGTAAGTCTTCCACTGGTGTGTACAGGAACTCTGCTGCGTGCTGAAGTCTGTACGCACGTATTTCTAACAGTATTCACTATAATAGAATCTTTGTAAGTACCACCCCAGTCATTTTCAGTGTGCCAAAATTGAGAAGATCCAAATGATATGTTCAGCCCCTCTGGACAAGGAGTAGCCTTTCTTGGCATAACCAGGGTCTGGTATTGTGGTCAGGAGATTGCCCCACACGCAGGCAGAAAAATGTGACTTGCAATCATCACCCACCCCCAATTATAAAAATGACTGATTATGGTCTCACCTATTTCAATGGTGATTATTCCTGGTTATTGTGGATATTTTTGGATAGCATAAAGTATGTTGTACTTATAGAACATCGTCCTGCAAACTGACCCCTTCAAGCAATAGTGGTATATACTTGGCTATAGAGAGAAGCCACCACAGGTGAACCTGCTGTATTTAAACAGAATTTGATGGCAGATAAGAACCCCTTGACCCATCTAGTCTGCCATTTTCTTGTGATTTAAAAAAAAAAGAAGAAAAAAAAAGAACGCTGTTCAGGATTTTATTAAAACTTCTTTTAGCAACTTAATTTTTCATGGATTGATGAACACATTGATTTGAAAGTCAGATTCATTACCAATATGAAGTTAGGGATGCACATTAATAGTCAAATATCAGAATCTCTAAAGTACCCATTTTGGTTCAGAATTTTATAAGGGATATACAATCTATTCTCTGTCATCTGCCTAAAAGGCACCCCCTATTGTGTGCACATAAACTTTTATCTCATGTGGCAGTTGTCTGGTACTGTGTGTACTCCGACACTGGTAATAGCAGGGGGGCAGATGTATTAACCTGGAGAAGGCATAAGGAAGTGATAAACCAGTGATATGTGCAACGTGATAAAGGCACCAGCCAATCAGCTCCAATATGTAAATTAACAGTTAGGATCTGATTGGCTGCTGCCTTAAACACCTTGCACATATCACTGGTTTATCATGACTTATGCCTTCTCCAGGTTAATACATCTGCCCCACTGATTTCTGCAGCTGCTGAACTAAGGGGGTGAATCAGATATGATCGCTACTGTGCGTTTTCACACGAAGAGCAATCAGGTAGTAACTGTGCATGCATATGCACCGCAATGCGCACACGCATCAGACAACAACAAAGGGCATTGTCGGTCAGCGACGGGATAGTGCGAAAATTCTGATCGCACGGACATTTGCAAGGTGATTGACAGGGAGAGGCCGTTTGTGTGGGGTAACTGACCATTTATTGGGAGTGTTCGAGAAAATGCAGGCGTGCCCAAGCGTTTTCAGGGAGGGTGTCTGACGTCAGAGCCGGCCCCGATCAGCCTGATGTGATCGCACTGTAGGAGTAAGTCCTAGGCTGCGCAGGGACTGCACAACGTGGATTTTTACAGCTCTGTGTACACATAGCATCGCACACTTGCACGGCGAATTTACACTCCCCCTAGAGGCAGCGATTATCTGAACACAGCACAGCAAAGTTACCAGCCCAATGATCAGGTCTGTATCGCCCCCTAAGTTTGATAAGTTTCAGTCTATCGATGACAAAATAACAAATCTACAAAACTTCTGAAATGTTTTTAGCATATGCTTTTTTTAATCCCCATTTATTTGTCCGTATGGCACTGTCACGTATATAGTAGCAGTGTCTGTTATCTCTCTGTCATGAGAGAGGAGAAAGGTCTGCTCCAGGGAAACAACCGAATTAAGGACCATTCAAAATATAATAAATTACTTTTAATTTCACGTTTCTATCCAAATATATCTTCTCCTCTTCCCAATAATGTGCACCTGTCCCCGGGACTGTTAATACAGGGAAAAAGGGGATATAGGCAGGGTAAGTGTGGGAGAGAGGAGTAAAGGTTAGGGTCAGCTCACATAAATATGATGTGATCAAGATCAGGTTGTCTGGTGTATTATAAAGCCCACTGTGTATTAGCAATGCAGAAAGAGAAGTCAACATTTTATTTTGTGAGAACTTACTGTGATCTGGTGGAACGTTCTTCTGGTATGTTCTGCTGTATAGACACGTTCGCGTACACACGATTATCCAGTAATATCTCCTCCTGGATTATGACATTGTGTAATAATTAGTGAATAATAAATAACACTGTTCCGTGTGATTCATCGATTAAAAGAAATCACTAATATTTTGTAAACACAGTGTGCTAATTACAGTACAATTCTGCATTATTTATCCTTTACAGTAGATGGGTGCTAACGGTTTGTGTTAGTCCTGAGCAGAGGTTTCAAACTGTGAACGCTACAAATATCAATTTAGGGGGCTGATTTATCAACGAGTTTTATCATACGCAGCAAGTTTATCATACATAAATGGTGCTACAGCCAATCAGCTCCCAACTGTCATTTTTCAAACACATGACCGTTATGAGCTGATTGGCTGGAGCACCATTTATCATACACAATCAGTTTTAAAACTCAGTTCTCAGAGGAAAGTTGCTGGATCTTATCGATCTGAATCAGAGATGGTTCAACCCATATCTACAGCTGCCATTATATATGTACATATGTTGTTGCTTGTGTCAAAATTTAAATTAGATTACCAATATGCTGGAAACAGAACACAATGAGAAATGGTCCAAAGTTCTGGAAGATTTGTTAAATAAAGTTCTACTACTGTTAATGTCTGCAAACATACTGTATACATGATTTAAGGATTTAAAAGAATAGGTAACAACTACCTTAATGTTTTTCTCAGTTCCAGTCTGCTTTGATACAGATGATTTTTTTATCCTTCTAGAAGAGCAAAAAATAGGATTTAGGATTTTATTCTCTATTTTAATGAGGTCAATAAAATAACTTTTTTTATTTTTATTTCCCCAAATCATAATGGGATGATTCATTAGACTACCTAGGCTACTGCCTACATCCAGTAGACAGTGAGAGGCATGATTATATAAAATAGTCTTCAAAACAGTGAATATTTGTTTGCTAACTCTGGTGATAGCTTCCCCATGCAAAATACATGCATGGGAGCCTATTTAACAAAGACTGCAACAGCACATGTACCTTCAACTGTCATCTCAGGATGGCACCAGCAGGGGCTCCAAACAGATTTTTTTTTTCTTGCAGAATACATTAAATAAATATTTTATTTCAATTTTTTTTTTTAAATATTTAAATATTAATTTAGTTTCAATTTCTTTTTTTATGAATCAGCTACTGACAGCCTATGGGGGTTATTCAGAGTTGTTAGCAAACCAATAAAGTTGGCAACTGGGCAAAACCATGTTGCACTGCAGTTGTGGCAGATGTAACATGTGCAGAGAGAGTTAGATTTGGGTGGGTTATGTTGTTTCTGTGCAGGGTAAATACTGGCTGCTTTATTTCTACACGGCAATTTAGATTTCAGTTTGAACACACCACACCCAAATCTAACTCTCTCTGCACATGTTACATCCGGCCCACCTGCAGTGCACATGGTTTTGCCCATTAGTGTTTTTTGGTTTGGTTTCCCTCTGTCTGGGAACAGCACAGAGGGACCAGTACTATCCAGAGTGGTAGTAAGATTCCTCTTAGCCAGTAGTTGCCTACTGTAGATTCTGAAATCAGTAGTGTCTCTCCCGAATGCCCAGAAGAATAATCCAGTCTTCCTGGAGACTGGTCATTGCCTCCCACCTCACCAGTGAATCGGGAAGTCCAGACGACTTGATGATGCCATTTGTACTTAAAACGCATCATCGTGGTCTAGCCCCTGCTTTACAAAGCTGTTAATAATGGTATTGTATTGCAGGGGTGGGTCCATGATGATGTGATCACACCATCACATCCCCCCTTATCTCTCACTTGGCCTCAGCCCTCCCCTCTAAGGCATCACCTGGGGTGATCACTCCAGGAACTCAGTTTTCACATTAAACTTTAAACATAGAAACATAGAAACATAGAATTTGTCGGCAGATAAGAACCACTTGGCCCATCTAGTCTGCCCCTTTTTTCTTTTTTTTTTATATTATTTTTATCTCTAACCTTATTTGATCCTTATTTCTTTGTAAGGATATCCTTATGTCTATCCCATGCATGTTTAAATTGCTCTACTGTCTTAGCCTCTACCACCTCTGATGGGAGGCTATTCCACTTGTCCACTACCCTTTCTGTGAAATAATTTTTCCGCAAATTTCCCCTGAACCTCCCCCCCTCCAGTCTCAGTGCATGTCCTCGTGTCCTATTGCTTCTCTTCATTTGGAGAATGTTTCCCTCCTGGACTTTGTTAAAACCCTTGATATATTTGAAAGTTTCTATCATGTCCCCCCTTTCCCTTCTCTGCTCCAAACTATACATATTGAGATTTCTTAGTCTTTCTGGGTATGTTTTGTGATGTAGGCCATGCACCATTTTAGTTGCCCTCCTTTGTACAGTTTCTAATGTATTAATATCCTTTTGAAGATATGGCCTCCAGAACTGAACACAGTATTCTAGATGAGGCCGTACCAATGACCTATACAGTGGCATTATTACTTCTTTCTTTCTGCTGCTGATTCCTCTCCCAATGCAGCCAAGCATCTGACTAGCCTTCCTCATTGCCTTGTTACATTGCTTACCTGACTTTAAGTCATCTGAAATAGTGACTCCTAGATCCCTTTCCTCCTCAGTAGTTTCCAGTATAGTGCCATTAATACTGTATTTAGCTTTAGGATTTTTGAGACCCAAGTGCATGATTTTTCATTTTTTGGCATTGAACTGTAATTGCCAGACTCTTGACCGTTCCTCTAATCTACCTAGATCCTCAATCATTTGTTTTACCCCACCTGGTGTGTCTACCCTGTTGCATACCTTTGTGTCATCTGCAAAAAGGCATACTTTCCCTTTAATGCCATTTGCAATGTCACCAATAAAGATATTAAAAAGCACTGGTCCAAGTACAGATCCCTGGGGTACTCCACTGGTAACATTTCCCTCCTGTGAATGCACTCCATTTACCACAACTCTCTGTTTTCTATCCTTCAACCAAGATCTTATCCATTCAACAATCCTAATATTCAATCCCAAACTTTCAAGTTTATTTAGCAGTCTGCGATGTGGAACTGTGTCAAAAGCCTTACTAAAGTCTAGATAAGCTATATCCATGGCTCCACCTTTATCCATCACTTTAGTCTCACAATCAAAAAAGTCAATAAGATTTGTTTGACATGATCTCCCCCCAGTGAATCCATGCTGTTTGGGATCCAGTAAATTGCCGGATTTGAGATAATCTACAACTCTTTCTTTTAAGAGTGTTTCCATCAATTTCCCTACTACTGATGTAAGACTCACTGGTCTGTAGTTGTTTGCCTCTTCCTTGCTTCCACTTTTGTGCAGTGGGACTACATTTGCTCTTTTCCAGTCCCCTGGAATTACTCCTGTAGCTAATGACTGGTTGAATAATTCTGTCAATGGTGCTACCAGCACCTCTTTAAGTTCTTTTAGTATCCTTGGATGTATCCCATCTGGCCCCATAGATTTGTCCACTTTCAGCTTTGAGAGTTCTGTTAGGACCTTTATCCTCTGTAAATGTACTTGTTTCATTTTCCTAAATATCCCTGCAACTTAACTGTGGCCCCTTCCCCTCTCTTTCAGTAGTAAATACTGAGCAAAAATAATCATTAAGATGATCTGCTATTAAATTGTCTCCTTCAACAAGACTCCCAGTGTCCGTCTTTAGTTTTCTAATTCCGCCTTTTGTTGTTCTCCTTTCGCTTATATACCTAAAAAAAGTTTTGCCTCCTTTACCCACTGACTGGGCCATTTTCTCCCCAGCTTGTGCCTTTGCACATCTGATTACCTTCTTTGTCTCCTTCTGTCTAACAAGATATATCTTTTTGTCTTCATTATTTTGTGTCTGCTTATATTTCCTAAAAGCCATCTTTTTTGCTCTCACAATATTTGCTACTTCTTTTGCAAACCACACTGGCTTCCTTTTCCTTGTGTTTTTCCTAACAGTTTTGATACAAAGGTCTGTTGCCTTCAATATTGCACATTTTAATGTTTCCCACCTCTCATGCACTGTTTCCAAGTTCCTCCACTCTGCCAAAGAATCGCTTACACATTTTCCCATCCCTACAAAATCAGTTGTGGTGACAGATGATTATTTTTTTTAAATACATAAATTTTACTATCGCTGCAAACTGATAAATAGACCCATTAGATCACTCTGATGATTCGTAATTTTGGGCTGATTTGACGTGAATAAATTCCCAATTGTTTTCTTAAAGCAAAAAGGTCAGTTACACAGTATTAAAGTTGCTTAAAATGTTCATTTATATAAGTTCCTGTTACTTTTTACCTTTTCTTTTCTTTTGCAAAGTACAGAACTATTCAAAACCATTTTAAACTGTATAAATAATATTATTTCTTCTACATAATGTACCTGTTACAAACGCAAATGATGATGATTAGCAAAGTTAGGACCCCGAGTCCAACCGCACTTCCTATTATCACAGGAAGGTATTCATTTCCGTTTCCAGCTGAAAAACAAAAATTAGGCAGCACTTATTAATAGTTGTATTTTTACATAATAATGTATAAAATGTAAATTACAGATATTTACGCCTTTATACAAAAACATGAAAGATGTTGAGTAATTTCCTGTACATCCGTACATCTTTCTCATAAATAGCATTATAGATGAAAAGTACAATAACTAGAGAGGTTTTACAGCAGATACACTAAAGGGTACATTTACTAAGCAGTGATAAGAGCGGGAAAGTGAGCCAGTGGAGAAGTTGCCCATGGCAACCAATCAGCACTGAAGTAACATCTATAATTTGCATACTATAAAATAATACAGAGCTGCTGATTTTTTGTTGGGGAAATCTCTCCACTGGCTCACTTCTCCATTCTTATCACTGCTTAGTAAATGTACCCCATAGTCAGTGTTTCACAATCTGGGTGCTCAGGCACCCTGGGGTGCCTTGGACCCTTGCAGGGGTGCATTGGGTTGGTGGTCCAGGATCAATTCAGTTTATTTATATTTAATGTAAGAGTTACAACCAGTTCTGGTGGCTTTCAATCATAAAATATGTGGCCAATCAGAAGTGAATCTTATCCCTCACCATATAACTGAACCTAAGGATGACATATAAACACAATTTACCTCATTTAATATTTTTTTCAGAATTTTTCAAAAAGAACCTTTAGGCCTAGGGGTGCCATGAAAAAGATTCTGATACTCTAGGGTGCCATGATTCAAAAAAAGTTTGGGAACCACTGCACTAAGTGTTATAACAGTGGAACTCTGATTCCTGAACAGCACAATCCACAGTCAGACTAAAGCCAGGTACACACTGTCAGAATTTTTTGGGTCGGTCTAACAATTGCCCAATTTTTCGGGAAATTTTAGGCACCAATATCTGAGCTACACACTAAAAGATTTTCTGCCACATCACACCGCATTTGCATATGTCCGCCCACAAGGAGGATGACATAAGTGACAGAAAAACATAGGAAACGTGGGCAGATTATTTAGAATGTACACACACTGCTCGATATTGAGAGATTGTGTCCGAGAGTTTTGGTTTGGAACAACAGATAGCAAAATCGATGGCTTGTGTGTGCGGCAAAGTATTTCCAGAATTATCGGCGAAACTCCAAAATGATCCATCATACACATTAGACAATAACTTTGTCCGAAACCCAATTATTGGCAAATCGGCTCAATAATTGTATAGTGCGTACCTATATTAAGTAATAAGTTTATTGAAAATATACAGTATATCTAAGGGAAGCACCTAAGTAGCTGGAAGAATTGCAAAATATATAAAACTGTTTCTTCAAGTGGCACATACAAGTATAATTGTGATACCCCACTAAAGCACCCTGTAACTGGACTAATAGGGGTATCACGTTTGTAAATGGACTTATAGTGCTGCCCTGTGTTGTGGATGTTCCAGGGCTGAACCTAATTGGTGCCATCAACTGCAGGAGGCACTAGTACCCGGAGACTGCACAGAATGGGAAAATCCAGGAACCTAGCTGGGGTCTTATCTGAAAGCTCAGGTGGAGGAGTCAAGCATGGCTTACAGTAGGTGACTGGTGAGGAGAAGGCTGCATACAGGGGCATTGTCCCATGATAGCACTGGTGTGAGGAGAATGGCAGCAGAAGACCCATGACCCCAGCGTGAGTGGCACCCTGATAATAGGAGCTGTGAGTGGATTCTGAGCTGAGCAGCTCCATTCAGCAGGGAACCCCCAGTAATACGGAAAGCAAGCCAGGGATGTGAGACACGCATAGGTATGTTTACTAAAAGTCAATTTGGGTTGAAGCTAGGTCGATTTTTGATAGATTTTGTGTTTCAGGGTCTAAATCACACATTTACTAACAGATGATTTATGACATAATTCTTAAAAAAATTGTGCAAAAGATCATCTGTTAGTAAATGTGGGATGTAGGAGTATATTTAAAAAAAATTGATCTGGGTCAATGTTTGGTCAATTTTGTATTTCCGGGTCTAAATTCCAAATTTACTAACAGATGATTATTTTTTCTTAACGATGTCAAAAATCATCTGTTGGTAAATGTGTATTTAAATCCAGAAAAACAAAAGTGATCACAAATCGACCAAACATCGACCAAAAATCAACCCAAATTTGACTTTTAGTAAATATACGCCCTCTTATTCTGGTACACCAAATCAAGGCTAAGGGGGTCATTCCGACCCGGCTGCTAATGTAGCCCACAGTGCAGTTTGCTGAAATCGGCAAACTGCGCGGGCACAGACATTGCGGTTGCATCCCCGATGGATGCAACCGCAATGTGATTGACATCGGCTGGTGTTCGCGAGGCGCAATGCTGTGTTGGGGGTGCAGGGCGAACTGAATGGGGGTGGGCCGGGACCGTTTTCGGGGTGGCTGTGTGACATCACATGCAGCTGCTCCAGTCCAAAAAATGCTGGCCGACTGCCTGACAGCGCAGCCAGGCTGCGCTGCCAGGGGTCAACCTGAGTTCCGATGTGTCCGCAATCTAATTGCGGATGCATTGGGAGGCGGCCTCACACATGCTGGGCAGCCTTGCCTTGTGCTGGATAGCCGCCAGCATGTGAGCAGATGGACACAGGCAGGGCTGACATCAGAAATTATGGGGCCCAGGACTAACAAAAGAGACAAGGCCCCTCCCCCCAAAATAAGATTCTACCGCATCACTCCACACCTATGTGATGTCATATATTGTGATATTACATATAGGTGGAACATTGTGGACCTACAGGAACAGTTCACAGAGAGCTGATGCACGGTTGAAGGCTTGTTTTAAGAAGTCTTCACTCGGCATCAACCCGCTGTTGTTTCACAGCCTGGTGCAGTTCTACAGGTATTGGTAGTAGGTGCCAGGGGTGGGCCCACCTCTCTGTAAGGGCCTGGGACACCAATGCCCACACTCTCCCCCCCCCTTGATGGCTGCCCTGGACGCAGATCTGGCTGCGTATGCAGCGATCTCCATCGATCTCTGAATAAGGCCCTATATGTATGAATATCAGTTGCAGCACCAGTGCTGTCCTGAACCACGCATAGTGATAACCAACAAATGTAAATGAGCACAGGAACCTTTTCTAAATTGGTGAAAGATGATTACTAAATGCACATGGCAGAGCAGTTCTCACACTGATTGACAAGTGTGTTAGCCACTAGCAGCTGGTGTCATTCTTAGGGTACACCAAATCAATATCAATTGTACCGTATGATCTGAGTTTATGTATTTTTTTTATTTTTAAAGTGCTCTACTGTGCTAATTCTTTTTGTTTTACAACTCCAACTGCCCCCCATCACTGGGCCTGTTATACGGATGAATGCTATTGCAGCTGCAACTGTGGCTTTTTCGAACTTGCAGTGGCGGTAATATGCAAATGCTAGTTTCAGTCTTCTCCATGTGAACTAGCATGTGTTGGACTGCGCAAGCCCTGGTATAGCCCACTTTCAACCAGTGCCGTAACTAGACATTTTAGCGCTGTGTGCAGGAAAAAGCATCAGCGCACCCTCCCCATATTTAAAATAGAGCCAGTACGCGCCATAGGCACGTGACAAAACTATAGGGGCTGTCGAAGTCGAATATATTATAGTTACACGCATCACGTGCAAACACCACACAGATGGACTCCGTGCGGGTGCTTGTTCTGCCGTGCGTGCGCATACTCGCACGTTGTGTATATTGGCTCACGAAGTCCTGCGTATTAGCGCGTGGTATGAGTAAATACGGTAGCATATGCAGTCGCATGGAAAAGCCACAAAGACACCTGATATTTAATCCACATAGTGCATAATTTACACATAGCCTACACGCACCACACCAGCGAGTTACATTTGCTTCAAAGGTACAACAACAAAGGGATTCACCTTTACAGGATATGAGGGGACAGCATTAGGTTAGGAGGTGGTGTTTGGTATCCAGCTATAAGGTATTTTAAGAGCAATAATCCGGTAGCAGTTTGCAGAAGATAGCACGCTCCTGCGCATATCTATGCACAGGAACAGAATATTAATATTACACTGTATTTACTGTACTCTTGATATTCGGCGGGAACCCAGTGGAGAACATCTGCAAGTGCACCTGGACCAGGCATCGCCCACCTATTCAAACCGACCTATGACCCCTCCTGTACTGTAAATGACCAGCCCTTTGACCTATAGGTGAAGAGATTACCATTTCCATTGTTTCATGATTTGGACTAATGTATAAAAGCCAAGCCGCCTGGCCAGTCAGACACATTCTCTTAAAGTCATTTATCCAGATTGACTGAGGACCGGAACCGGGTGGCACAGGCGAACAAACATATGTATCCATTTATTGTAGCCTTTTCTCTTGTATTATTGTATTTCTGTTGTACCCCTTTTTTAGTAAATATTTGTTGCTGGGTTGGACCACAACATTACATATACAATTGGTGTTGCATTTCCTTTCCTGTTAGGGGTTATAAAGTGTATTCCGCCGCACGTGTAGCTACTTTGTGCTTACAGCGTGACGGCGTGCTTACGCAACGTGTATGCATTTGATAGGGGTGTTACACACACGCGCTTGATGGTAACAGCGGCCTGAACATTTGTGTATTTAAGGTATTGCTCTTTTCCTGAAAGTTAATCGAACTTAACAGGCCGTGGCTTCAGGGGTAAGGGGCATGGCCGCAAAATTCATATTACACTGTACAGTTGTCTCCATTATTCAAATTACAGCAGCAGAGTCCCCCTTTTTACACATTACAGTAGCAGAGTCCCCTGTATACACATTATTGAAGACAGAGTCCCCTCTTTACACATTATTGCAGGCAGAGTCCCCTTTTACAAAGGAAGGGAGAGAGAGAGAAACAGAGATAGAGTGTTATACTTACATTTGCTCCGGGGCAGCAGCATCCACCGGCCAGCAATCCTCTTGTCCTTCTTTGCAGCACAGGGCACTGCGGGTGAGCTGGGGGCGGGCTGGGAGAGACGCCATCTCTCCCAGAAGACAGGGGCAGAGGAGGGGGAGCAAGGAGGCTGGGCGAACAAGCTGCAGCACTACCCGGCTTTATGTGAGAGAGGTAGCTAAGCGGCGGTGCAGTGTGGCGCGGGTGATATACATGGTGGCGGTGGTGGGGCAAGCCAGCGGGTGTTGCCAGTGGTGTGCACCCACAGTGCATATGCGCTGCGTGCCAGGCACCACTGGCACACACCTAGTTTCGGCCCTGCTTTCATTGCCCATGGATGGTACCGTGCCGCCTATGGTTCTGAGCACTCCACCAACACACCATAGACCTTTGGCTTTCAGGGACCTTTTGCGCATGGGCAGTAGCAAATAATCACTCATACACTACAGTGAAATACAGAACTCACAAGTTCAGTATGGAATGACTACACATGTAATGGCTCGGCAAAAGTGGAATGTGAAAATGTTATTGTTAGAACTTTGCATTTCTGCAAAACAGTCTCCAAACTTGTGCTGAAACTTTATTAAGGTCTACCTATCGTACAGCCACATGCTTATGGAACATTGGAAGCAGAAGCTTTACCAGTGCCCATAATTCTTGAAATGTGTCCAGTAATATATTACCTGCCCATGCTCTAGGTTATAGTCTGAACATGTGTTTCCTGTGGAATTGAAACCATAAACATAGTTAGCTACAAATGGGGAAATTACATTTATTAAAAATGATCAGCAGTCTATAGTAGACAACCCATACATGTCCCACGTGCAAGACCAGAAAAACAGTAGATGTCCTGTGTAAAATATGTAATTACATTAATTTATAATACATATTCCAATAGAAATAGACTAGAACTAGATTCCTTAAGATATTAAACTACAAATACACATTTTAGTCATAATTATTTACTCTTTCAGCAGAATTCGCCAGAGCTGTGATGGCTTGAACACCTATGACATCATTTACAATGCGCTTAACCGCTAAGCCACACTATAAACTTCTCTTTAATGGTACAGGTTGAGTATCCCATATCCAAATATTCCAAAATACGGACTTTTTTGAGTGAGAGTGAGATAGTGAAACCTTTGTTTTTATGGCTCAATATACACAAACTTTGTTTAATACACAAAGTTATTAAAAATATTGTATTAAATGTCCTTCAGGCTGTGTGTATAAGGTGTATATGAAACATAAATGAATTGTGTGAATGTAGACACACTTTGTTTAATGCACAATGGGGGTCATTCCGAGTTGATCGTAGCTGTGCCAAATTTAGCACAGCTACAATCATGTTCCCAGACATGCGGGGGGATGCCCAGCACAGGGCTAGTCCGCCCCGCATGTCAGTCCGGCCCCCCTCGCAGAAGTGCAAAGGCATCACACAGCGGCGATGCCTTTGCACTTCAGGAGTAGCTCCTGACCAGCGCAGCTTTAGCGTGCTGGCCGGGAGCTACTCCTCGCTCCCTGGTCCGCAGCGGCTGCGTGAGACATCACACAGCCGCTGTGGCCCGCCCCTCGTTCGGTCCGGCCACGCCTGTGTTGGGCGGACTGCGCCTATGAAACGGCGGCTAAACGCCACCGTTTTGCCCCCTCCCGCTCATCGATCGCCTCTGCCTGTCAATCAGGCAGAGGCGATCGCTGTCCTGCTACAGCCTTTGGCCATCCCGCATGCGCTGGCTCACTACGGCGCCAGCGCATGCGCAGCGGGGACCCATTCGCTCTGCTGCGTTAAAACGCAGCGAGCCAACGGGTCGGAATGACCCCTAAAGTTATAAAAATATTGTCTATAATTACCTTCAGGCTGTGTATATAAGGTGTATATGAAACATAAATGCATTCTGTGCTTAGACTTAGGTCTCATCACCATGATATCTCATTATAGTATGCAATTATTCCAAAATACATCCGGTCCCAAGCATTTTGGATAAGCGATACTCAACCGGTAATAGCTTTCTGTCTAAGGGCATTATTCAGGATTGTTAGCAAACCAAAAAACACTAATGGGCAAAACCATGTTGCACTGCAGTTGGGGCAGATGTAACATGTGCAGAGAGAGTAAGATTTGGGTGCTATTTTGGTTTGCTAGCAGACCTGAATAACCCCCTAAGTGCATTGGCGAATGGAACAAAATTTCAGTGTTTGCAAAGGTGAAAAATGTCATCCTATCCAATGTGTTTTAAATCCTTCGAACATATATTGTTCAAAATGTAATTTTAAGCTAATTTTTTTAAAGAAATACATGTCAAAACACAATTTTATACATCATTATTTTCAGAATGACTTTTGCAGGTACCTACTGTACACTCTCCACAGGGGCGGATGCAGGAATGACAGGGGGGGGGGGGGGGGGGGCACCACTTGCACGCCTTCGGCGTGCGGTCCCATGAAGGTGCGCGTGGCCTCACAACAAGGGCATGACCTAGCAACAAGGGTCATGCCCTCAAAGGGAATGTCATATTCGTAAGACAGGAAGAGGGGGACACTTTGGAGAGGCAGAGGGTAACAGGAGAGAGAGGGTGATGGGTTTATAGTGACGCAGGGGAGAGGAAGAGGGTGAGGCAGTGGGTGAAGGAGACATAGTGGGAGACGGAGAGGCAGTGGGTAACAGAGAGAGGGTGACAGTGAGAGGCAGTGTGGGTAACACCGGGGAAAGGGTGACGAGGAAAAAGTGGGTGATGCCAGGGGGATGTGGCAGTGGGTAACAAGGAGAGGCGGACAAGGAGAGGCAGTGGGTACCTAAGGTCTCTGTAGGAGGGAGTAGTGAGACATTTGCAGTGAGGTTTACAGAGACATGAAGGGAAAGTATCGCTGGGGAAACAGACAGAAGAAAACATGGAAGCTTAACACAATAACTGAGAGGACAGAGAACAAGAAAGAGAGAGAGAGAGTGGGGGGGGGGGGGGCGAGAGAGAGAGAGGGGGAGGGGGGAGGCAGGGGCTCCTGAACCCAGCAAACAGCCTAATATACCCTATCTAAAGGTGGGTACACACTGGGCGATATATCGTGGGTCCGTTGGCCAGTGTGTACGGGCGATACGTCTGTGAACTCCGCCATTCACAGACGTATTGCGTCGGCCCGCAGTACAGCCGACGGCCAATATATCTACCGATATATTGGCGCGTCGCTGTGTGTGTACGGGCGGTCGGCCACATGCTGCGGCGGCCGGCGGTGATTGACAGCTGAACTGGGCGGGCATGTGTACACCCCCGCCCAGTTCATGACGTCAGTCCCCGACGGATCGGGCAGTGTGTATGCACAGCACACTGCCCGATCCGTCCATAGATATATCTGCAGATCAATTGATCGGCAGATATATCTTCCAGTATGTACCCACCTTTAGAATTAATAAAGCACAAGTGCATCCCAGCGCTGCAACTGAGTGCCCAGGTAAATATATATATATATATATATATATACACAACAGTATACACATACATACACACACACACACACACACACACACACACACACACACACACAGCGTGTGTGGGTGTGTGTATATATATATATATATATATATATATATACATACATACATACATATATACATATATACATATATAAATCTATTTATATGGCTGCACCAGATTCCCTCTCATTAAACGCCCACTCACTGACCTTATGCCCATGGGGCATGCTGCTGCCCCACCAAGTCCAGGTGATGGCGAGTTGCCTGCTTGATTCATGTGCAGGCCGATCCAAGTACCAGCGGCTGCCGATCGTGGAGGAGGGGAGGAGAGGGGAGGAGAGAGAAGGAGAAAGCCACCCCTCTCCTCCGAGTCTTCCGGCTTTACTACAGCCGGCTGCAGCGTACTGTAATGAGTCTCTCTGACTCATTAATACTGCTGCCACTGTGCCCTTCATCGTGGCGGGCGCCAGTGAACCGCGCCACCGCTTTTTTTTTAAAGGACTGTTTTTTTGTAAGTGCCAGACATGACAGGGGGGGCACGGGCCCGCGTGCCCCCCCCCTGGATCCGCCACTGACTCTCCATGTAATTTAGATAACATTGTTAACATTTATTGAAACATTACTCTCACCCTAATACAGTATCAGTCCACATAAGAAGTAGAAATGCACAGGGTATCCCTCTTTTCTACTTCTTATCTGTTTGAAGGTCTGGTGAACCTTTGAGTGATCTGGGCTGCATTTTAAAGGTTTTATTGCACAATTTAGGGGTTCCTATTGTTTATTATCAGTCCACATAAGATAAAACAACATTTTGCATTCTCATCAATTTAATATTTGTTGATAACTCAGTAACTTCTTATACTTACAATGTATCTGATTTCTCATCATGTCCTTAAGGTCTAGACTTACTAGTGTTCTATTGACATTGTGAGGAAATGAGAGGTCTGTGACAATTAATATAGGGGGTCATTCCGAGTTGTTCGCTTGTTGACGATTTTCACAACGGAGCGATTAAGGCAAAAATGCGCATGGTACGCAGTGCGCATGCGCTAAGTATTTTAACACAAAACTTAGTAGATTTACTCACGTCCGAACGAAGAATTTTCATAGTTGAAGTGATCGGAGTGTGATTGACAGGAAGTGGGTGTTTCTGGGCGGAAACTGGCGATTTTCTGGGAGTGTGCGGAAAAACGCAGGAGTGTCAGGGAAAAACGCGGGAGTGTCTGGAGAAACGGGGGATTGGCTGGCCGAACGCTGGGCGTGTGTGTGACGTCAAACCAGGAACGAAACGGCCTGAGCTGATCGCAATCTGTGAGTAGGTCAGGAGCTACTCAGAAACTGCTAAGAATTTTCTATTCGCAATTCTGCGAATCTTTTGTTCGCTATTCTGCTAAGCTAAGATACACTCCCAGAGGGCGGCGGCCTAGTGTGTGCAATGCTGCTAAAATCTGCTAGCGAGCGAACAACTCGGAATCACCCCCATAGTTAGGCCTCATTTCCTACGTCAAATATATATTTTTATCCCTATACATTCAATGTGCTGAACTAATAATAACGACCCATTCTGTTCAATAAACCACTGTTGCATCAACCACCATGCCTGAGTGATTTGGAACCCTGTATCTTCACATTTGGTGGCAATCAGAGGGATCACTCAGGGTACAAGTATGGAAGCAAGATATCACAGCAGAATGGAGGCAGCATAAACCTACAGAAACAACATGAAGGGAGGCCTTCAAGAACTGTGTCATGCAAGAAAAATTGTAATCAACACAGTGGATACCAAGGGGTCCCTAAACAAAATAAATGGCTCAATGGGACTTGGAGCACCCTTGTGATAAGGAGGAAGAGGAGTATATGGTCCAGGACCTAGCAGAGGGGACCAGTAATGGAACCAGGGCAGTGAAGCTTGTGGATGGAGGTTCATTGCCGTATCGGCAGGCTGGGAAGCTGGATATGTTTACAAAGATGCAGTACATTTGGGAGTACTGGAATGAAGCTCAATGGATAATCAGCAGGTGGAGAGTATCCAGCATACAGGCCAAATTGTGTCATATGGGGAATGTGTTCCTGCACTGCAGAAGTGAAGCAGCTACATAAAATTTGCTGGAGGAGACAGAATTTTAGGAATTCGGGGAGGAAGTGATCGTTACAGTAGCCAAAATGACACAAAGAAGCCTATACACAGAGACAGAAGGGCAAGTTCAGGATAATTTGTCTTCCCAGATAGAGTCAAAGGAAGAGGCATTGGATTGAGGGCTCCTGTTTAGCATGGCAAGACCAATGTCACAGGGTGGAATCTCAAAAAGGCACCATCTGCAACAGCTTCTCATATACCCAAGGTAAGAAGCAGCGCTATACTGAAGGAAACTAGCGCCAAAGTTATGAAAGTAGTGCCCACAATCCAGGCACCGCAGGAGGAACTGCACTAGATCTTCCCTTTTGCTGAGATGGAAGGACTTGGTGAGAGAGTGCCAAGAACCATCTTCCCAGTATGTTACACTAGGGAAGGCCGACCTTGACCAGGTGGATGCAATAAAGCACTACCTGCATCCCCTTATCTACCCACTTGGGGAATGTCACAGAAAAATACTCTGTGACAAGCCTGAGCTGTATTACAGCTGGCCATTTGGGGTCTTGGAGGATATGAAAACCATCACAGAGTGCCAGTCGCTATGGTCAATTTACCACCATTTGAGCATCAGAACCTCCAAGGGAATTCCTATGGTGAGCACCAACCAGTCCAGAGCCATTCGCAGTGTTGTGTTTGGGGGAGGAATTATTGGCTTTTGAGGGACAAGACTAGGACAGGGACCAGTCAGTCCTGATGGCTTCTCTGCAGCCACATGGTTGAATGTCCTGAGGGAACAGTTGAAAGACAAACTGTTCGATCTTGCTACTTCCCTACAGCCTAAGTTCAATTTGTCTTTGGCAATAGTGCATGATCCCCAACATGTTGCTGCCACTGGGGAGAATTTGGGTATGCAATCAGAGGAGGTGTTAGGAGAATCCCACACTGTATTAGGAGCCATGGCAGAGTGCCAGCATGTGCTCATCCTTAAGCAACTGACTTATGTTTGGGACACATGGAAAAAATACCCTTTCCTGAATGCCAGAGGTTAGGGATGTAATGCACCACCATGAGGGAAATCGCTCTCAGCCAGCAACCAACTATTTGCTTGTTTTCAGATAGGAGCCTATGTAACAAGTGGGAAAGGGTCGGCCATGTACAAGTATGTTTTGGGCCCAAAATGTATTCGTTACCAGGGACATATAATTGGGAATCTGGTGGAGGACTGAAAAATTGTGGACTGCTAATCATAATTCCACCAGACCCAAGAGGATGTGCACTAGACACTTCTGGTAGCATGGCTCTTAGTCCTTTTGATCAAGGTGGGGTTATGGCACTAACTAGCACAGGGCTTAAAAGTGGTGGAGGAACTTCTGAACTGCTAATCACCCTCCCACCAAATCCAAGAAAAGATTTACTGGATTGCCCCAACAGCCTTGCTTGGACATTGAGGACTGTACCTACAACTTGCCAGGACATTGGGTCTAAAAAGTGGGAGAGGAATGTAATGAAATGAGAGGTCTTTAACAATTAATACAGTTATGCCTCATTTCCCATGTCAAATACAGTACGGTATGTATTTTTTATCCCCATATCCCTATACATTCAGTTTATCCCGTCAGAAACCAGAATGAGGCAAAATGTCCTCATCCCGCTGTCGGATTCTCACGGGTTTTGGATTCCATATAAGGAGCCATGCATCGCCACCATTTTCACTCCGGACTTGGAGAGTGAGGGAGACAGACCTCTGTCCCTCTCTGTGGGTGGTGGTGTCGGGTGGGTTCAGTGTGTGCTCTGTAGGAGTGCTGCTCCACTTACTGTGGTATACCTGTGCTTTGTTAGGGGTGCTGTCCTGGCTGTCCTAGCTGTCACTGGTGTTCACCTTTCATGTGCTGTTAGGGGTGCTGCAGCTGTACATGGGTGTTGCTGTCCTGGCTGTCACTGTGTTGTACAGGGGCAGGGGCACTGTCCTCCTGTATGCTGTAAAAATATAGGGGTGATGCTGTTAAAATAATATTACACTGGCCTTGTATGCTGTAAACATTCAGTGGTGCAGTTGTTCAAATAAAAGCACACTGGTCATGTATACTGTGAAAATATAGGGGTGCTGCTGCTGCTAAAATAATATTACACTGGCCGTGTATGCTGTAAAAATTCAGGGGTGCTTTTATTGATCAAATAAAATCACACTGGTCCTGTATGCTGTAAAAATATAGGAGTGCTGCTGTTAAAATAATATTACACTGACCCTGTATACTGTAAACATTCAGGGGTGCAGTTGTTCAAATAAAAGCACATTGGTCCTGTATGCTGTAATAATATAGGGGTGCTGCTGTTAAAGTAATATTACACTGGCCCTGTATGCTGTAAAAATATAGGAGTGCTGCTGTTAAAATAATATCTGGCCCTGTATGCTGTAAAAATGCAGGGTTACAGTTGTTCAAATAAAAGCACACTGGTCCTGTATGCTGTAAAAATATAGGAGTGCTGCTACTAAAATAATATTACATTGGCACTGCATGCTGTAAAAATGAAGGGTTACAGTTGTTCAAATAAAAGCACACTGTTCCTGTATGTTGTAAACATATAGGGGTACTGCTGTTAAAATAATATTACACTGGCCCTGTATGCTGTAAAAATGCAGGGTTACAGTTGTTCAAATAAAAGCGCACTGGTCCTGTATGCTATAAACATATGGGGGTGCTGCTGTTAAAATAATATTACACTGGCTCTGTACGCTGTAAAAATTCATGGGTGCAGTTGTTCAAATAAAAGCACACTGGTCCTGTATGCTGTCAACAGCATGACTGTGACAGCCCACTGGGTAGATGTATTGCATCCCGGAGCAGCAACAACAGCACTGGCATCAGTAGCAGCATCTCACAAATGCCAACTCTATCCTAGGTCGCAACTCTGTGTGTCACCGGTTTCTGAAGAGGCACACCGCTGACAACCTCTTACGGAAACCCAGGAGAGTCTAAGTGGGGTAAATGAGAGTCTAAGTGGGGTAAGCCATTGTGTGATGATGTCCCTCAGTTTCCGTAAGAGGTTGTCAGAGGTGTGTTCCCCCCTTAATGAAACCGGTGATACACAGCATAGCCTGCCTAGGAACGAGCTCGCGTTTGTGAGATGCTGCTGCTGGCGCCGCTGCTGTTCTTGCTGCGGGAGGCAATACATCTACCCAGTGGGCTGTCAAAGTCATGTAGTCCTTAGTTTGCCCTGCTCTACTTGTCCACATGTCCGTGGTTAAGTGGACACTGGGTACAACCGCATTTTTCATGGCACTGAGGACACTTTTCTTAATGACCCTGTGCAGACCGGGAATCGCTCTCCTAGTGGGGTGGAATCTAGATGGGATTTGGTACCGGGGATACACTACCTCCATCACTTGTCTAAATCCCATTGCACCAATGGCAGATACCAGATGCAAGTCTAACACCAACATAGCTGTCAAAGGCCTCAGTTATCTGCTTTGCAATAGGATGACTGCTGTCATATTTCATCTTCCTCGCAAAGGACTGTTGGACAGTCAATTGCTCAGTTGAAGTCATACAAGTGGTCATCCGACTTCCCCTCTGGGATGACGATCGACTCCCAGCAGCAACAGCAGCAGCGGCACAGGTAGCAGCAGCTCACAAATGCCAACTCGTTCCTAGGCAGGCTACGCTGTGTATCACCAGTTTCCATAAGAGACACACAGCTGACAACCTCTTACGGAAACTGAGGAACATCATCGCACAATGGCTTACCCCACTTAGACTCTCCTGGGGATTTGTGATATCAAACAACGCCACCAATATTGTGCGTGCATTACATCTGGGCAAATTCCAGCACATCCCATGTTTTACACATACAATTAATTTGGTTGTGCAGAATTTTTTTTAAAATGACAGCGGCGTGCAGGAGATGCTGTCGGTGGCCCGAAAAATTGCAGCCCACTTTCGACATCCATAAACGGCATGCCGAAGACTAGAGTGCCAGCAAGCACTCCTGAACCTGCCCTGCCATCACCTGAAGCAAGAGGTGGTAATGAGGTGGAATTCAACAAAGGCCATTCAAGCCTATACATCCACCTACAATATAGGCAAAGGAGGGGGAATGCACCTGACTTAAGCGCAGTGGAGAATGATTTCCGTGTTGTGCAAGGTTATCCAACCCTTCGAACTTGCCACACATGAAGTCAGTTCAGACACTGTCAGCTTGAGTCAGGTCATTCCCCTCATCAGGCTTTTGCAGAAGCAGATGGAGAAATTGAAGGAGGAGCTTAGACGGAGCGATTCCGCTAAGCAGTGGCGTCACAAGGCGGGTGCGGGGGGTGCGGCCCGCACCCGGGTGTGACACCTGGAGGGGGTGACACCAAATGTCAGCTCCTCCGCAGTGACAGGAGCCAGGTGCTGCAGTGTGAAATTCCGTTACAGCACCCGGCTCCTGTCATAGCAGAGGAGCCGACAGCACACTGAGACCGTCTCTGGGGGAAGCCCAGCATCTCCGGAGATGCTGGGCACGCCCCCCAGAGTGACGATCCCGGTATCCCCGCGAAGCCACGCCCCCTAGCTGTAAGGCCACGCCCCTTTTTTGCCGCGATCGCGGCAGTACATCAGGGGTGCGCACCGGGTGTCACCACACCTGGTGACGCCTCTGCCGCTAAGTATGTGGGACTTGTGGATGGGGCCCTTCATTCACTTTGCCAGGATTCAAGGGTGGTCAATCTGTTAAAATCAGAGCACTACATTTTGGCCACCATGCTCAATCCTAGGTTTAAAGTTGTATCTCTCTTTCTGGCAGACACAAGTCTGCAGATGTGCAAAGACCTGCTGGTGAGAAAATTGTAAACTCAAGTGGAATGTGACCCATCAACAGCTCCTCCTTCATTTTCTACCACAACTGGGGGTGCGAAGAAAAGGATAAAATTTCCTAGACCACCCGCTGGCGGTGATGCAGGGCAGTAAGGAGCAAGTGTTGACATCTGGTCCGTACTGTAGGACCTGCCAACGATTGCTGACATGTCTACTGTCACTGCATATGATGCTGTAACCTTTGAAAGAATGGTGGAGGATTATATTGGTGATAGCATCCAAGTAGAAATGTCAGACAGTCCGTATGTATACTGGCAGGAAAAAGAGGCAATTTGGATGCCCTTGCACAAACTGGATTTATTTTACCTAAGTTGCCCCCCCCCTCCAGTGCGTACTCCGAAAGAGTGTTTAGTGCAGCCAGAACCTTGTCAGTGACCTTGCGTAGGAGATTACTTCCACAAAATGTGGAGAAGATGATGTTCATCAAAATTAATTATAAATTCCTCCGTGGAGACCTTTACCAGCAATTGCCTCCAGAAAGTACACAGGGACCTGTGATGGTGGATTCCAGTGGGGACGAATTAATACTCTGTGAGGAGGAGGATGTATACACTGAAAGGGGTGAGGAATCGGAGTATGAGGATGAGGACGACATCTTGCTCTGTAGAGACAGTTTGTGCAAGGAGAGATTGATTGCTTCTTTTTTGGTGGGGGCCCAAACAAATGATTAGTTTATTAAAGTGCACATGTCCTGTTTATACAACATAAGGGTGGGTGGGAGGGCTAAAGGACAATTCCATCTTCCACCTTTTTTTTCTTCTTTGCATTATGTGCTCTTTGGGGTCTAGCTTTTAAAACTGCCATCCTGTCTGCCACTGCAGTGCTTCTCCTAGATGCAGGGCCGGATTAAGTCTTGGGGGTGCCCGGGGCACTTAAGACAGGGTGGCCACAGTGGAAGGTGGGGTATGTACAGATGGAGCCATGATCATCTTGGCTTCTCTGCTGCGCCTATGCACACCATGATTTATTAGCATAAATCCTTCATCTTTTGTTGCAATACAGTACAGTGAGAACAATACAGCAGGGGATTAAATCATTACAACAGGGGATTAAGTCTGACTGACCTGGCTCAATTAATCCTATTAAAGGCCAAGATAAAGATGGTTCCATCTTTATATTAGATTGGCAATACCTCCCAACATGTCCTATTTCAGGAATGACAAAATGCTCTCTACATGGACTTCCCTCTTTATGATTGTCACCTGTGTTGAACTATTTAATTGCTAAGAAAGGAAGTTCAACACAGATGTTTGCAATCATAAATTGAGAAGCAAGTCCAGGTAGAGAGCATTATGTCCCTCCTGTAATGGGTCACGGTGGGAGGTATAGATTGTGTATAATAGATTGAAACCAATAGTGTATATTAGTTTTAAACTAATAGTTTAATAATGCCTTGGTACTGTTTATAAAGTAGCTCCACCTAATTGAAAGACAACTATTTTATAAAATGTTCTTGTAGTGGGACAAAAACAACTTAAACAACCTTAAAATACAAATAGAAAAATAAAATTATTTAAATTGTCACATGCAAGAATAGCAGCAGCCTCTGCACTACTTACACAATGGGACAGGACTCAGGAGTACTCTATGTGTGTGTCTCTATCTCTAGACCCAAATGGTTTAGTTGCATAACAGTTTACACAGGACTCAGGCACCCAGGTGGGGAGGAGCAGAAGCTTGATCCCTGTGTCACTTACAGCTCTCTCCACCCTCCTATCTCTCCACTGGTCAGAAAGCTCTATCTGTAGCTCATCAAACATGATATCCCTCTATCTCTGCCTGCACTGCATCCTGTCCTGCCCACATTCTGGCTCTCTCATTAAGAGGAAAGCTAGTGATATCAGTGTGCCTTGGCCGGGGGGCCCCTGACACAGGGGGTCCCGGGGTACAGTATGCCATGCATTCCCCCTTAATCTGGCTATGCCTAGATGGGCCAGGTGTTTGTGCCGCACACTTGTGTTGCTTATCTTAGTCATCCAGCAACCTTGGTGCAATCTTTTGGACTAAAAACAATATTGTGAGGTGTTCAAAATAGACTGGAAATGAGTGGAAATGACTGTTATTGAGGTTAATAATACTGTAGGATCAAAATTACCCCCAAATTCTGTGATTTTAGCTGTTTTTATGTTTTTTGCAAAAATCATCCAGATCCGAAACCAAAACCCGTAAGGATGGTTTTGGCAAAACCAATCCAGATCCAAAACCAAAACACAAAACACGAAAAGTGTCTGCGGCACATTTCTACTAAGAAGTAATGTTTTGTCTGGAGTTTGTGGTGGAAATTGTTGTGTGGAATTGGATAACAGAAGTGTGATGAAATGTTTATAACCCATTCTGTTCAATAAACCACTGTTGGTTTTCATCTACACCACAGGTTCTCAAACTCGGTCCTCAGAACCCCACACAGTGCATGTTTTGCAGGTCTCCTCACAGAATCACAAGTTACATAATTAGCTCCACCTGTGGACCTTTTAAAATGTGTCAGTGAGTAATTAATACACCTGTGCACCTGCTGGGTTACCTGCAAAACATGCACTGTGTGGGGTCCTGAGGACCGAGTTTGAGAACCAATGATCTACACCATGACTGAGTGATTTGGACAGTGCCGTAACTAGACATTTTTGTGCTGTGTGCAAGAAACAGCATATGCACCCCCCCATATCATATACAAAACAGGGTCAGTGCACACCATAGGCGTGCGCCAAAAATATAGGGGTGTGGCCACAAAATAAAACCAATTCATATTACGCTGTACAGAAGTCTCCATTATTCCATTTATGCCGCACAATAGCACCACTTACACACATTACATCACGTATATCCCTTCATAGTACAGCATGCAGAGTCCCCTTTTACACAGTACGGCAGGCAGAGTCCCCTTTTACACAGTACGGCAGGCAGAGTCCCCTTTTACACAGTACGGCAGGAAGAGTCCCCTTTTACACAGTACGGCAGGAAGAGTCCCCTTTTACACAGTACGGCAGGCAGAGTCCCCTTTGACACAGTACGGCAGGTAGCATCCCCTTCAGGTGTTACAGTGCAGCTGCGGGCAGCAATGTCCAATCCCACCCCATCCCCACTGCCAGAGCTTACAGTGCAGCCTAGACACCCCCACCTCTTCCACTGAGGTTATACTGACTTGTGGGAAAACATGCCCAACACCCCAGCACCCAACATCAAGCGTTTACAGTGCAGGCTGATTACCCCCTCCCCCTGTCGAAAGGTTAAACTGAGCCACGGACAGTACTGCCGGATCCCACCACCCCTCCTACCGCCGCCGTTGGAGACCACAGTGAGCCATGCGGGCTGCAATGCCCTATCCCTCTCCCCATGAATCCTGGCCGCCGGCACTACATTGAGCGCTGACAACTCCCTTCCCTCCAGGACTGGACACGGCTCACTCTATCCTGAAGGGAAGGGGGTTATCTGGCAGCATTCACTCACTGTAACTCTTTTGGCGGGGGGGATCGGGCATTATAGTCCGCGCGGCTCACTGTGTACTCTGGCGGCGGCAGCGGTGGGGGTTGGGCAGTATTGTCTGCAGCTCTGTTTAACCTCCCGTCAGGGGGTGTCTGGGCTGCACTATAAGCTCCAGCAGTGAGGAATGGGTGGGATCGGGTAATGCTGCCCTCAGCTGCACTATAACACTGGAGCTAAGGGTGTTGCCGGCAGTACTGTGCCCACAGTGCGTATGCGCTGTGTGCAAGGCACCACTGGCACACACCTACTTATGGCCCTGGTTTTGGAATCTGTATCTACACAGCCATCTTTCTCAAGGTTCTAGAAACATGACATAAATTTCCTATCACAACAACTGTCAATATTTCAAAATCTAGTTTATTTAACATATGTCTTATTTTAGTTATTACTCACATTGATTGGTAAACTGAAACATTTGTGACTCTGCTGTTCCCATTGCATTGCTTGCAGAGCAGATATATTTCTCAGAGGTCAGGTTCTGCACAGTAATTGTATCATCACGTTCCTGTAGTAATATCTTGGAATCTCCAATCTTGTACCACGTGTAATTTGTTACAGGAGGATTAGCACGACTGGTGCACCTTAAGGTCACATTATCCCCTTCCTCTGTCTCCATGTTTCCAACTATTGAAATAGTTGTATTCTTTGGACCATCTGTTAA
This sequence comes from Pseudophryne corroboree, assembly GCF_028390025.1. NCBI lineage: Eukaryota > Metazoa > Chordata > Amphibia > Anura > Myobatrachidae > Pseudophryne > Pseudophryne corroboree. The sequence continues at coordinate 37,014,870 of NC_086453.1, forward strand.
TGGACATTGCTTCTTAGAAATTTGTGATGTAAAAGTTCAAGCAGCATCACCCAATGGAGCAAACATTTATATTTATGGCCTAAATTCTGTATCGTTTATCACAATTAGAGTTATCAGTTTATAAGCAGAAAAAATGAAGGTCTCCTATTTTGTTTTTAGGTTATTCATTAAAGCTGTATCCTCTGGTGCAGATGGAGCACAAGCAGAAATGAAAATAAAAAGTCCTAGTGCACTACATTAAATATGACTCTACGTTATTTACAGTATAAATCTTCTACTCCTGTAATCTATACTTATTCTAAAAGGGAACTTAGACATTTTTTAAGTATAAGAATAAATAAATAAGTAAATAAATAAATAAATAAATATATTGGGGATGAGCGGGTTCGGTTCTTCCCAGAACTTTAAGATCCGAGCGTGGATACGAGTCATGCTCAGTTTTTAGTGCCTAACTTGAATCCGAAAATGAGGCAAAACGTCATCATCCCGCCATCGGATCTTGCGGGTTTCTATATATAGTCCCGTGATCGGCGCTATCTTCACTCTGGACTTGGAGAGTGCACATTAAAGACATGTTCCTTCTGTGCTCTATTCTGTGCTGTATTCTGTTCTGTGCTGTAATCAGATAGGCAGTTTAGGGAAGGGGGGAAGGAGAGAGATGAGGGGTTGCAGCAGAAGAGTTGAGTTAACCTAGGGTGCTGCTTGTGTAGGTGTGCTGTGACTATCACTGTGTAAGGGCTCTGCATAGTAGACAGTGCACTGCATATAGCATACTGTAGCTGTGTATAGGACCAGGTGTTGTTCTCTGTCTATAAGGGGCTGTGTACTGCTGTACACTACTGGTATATATCCTCTGTGTGTGATCCAAAGCAAAAAATATATAACTATTGGTCCATCACTCTGACTACTAGTACCGCAGCTGCCATACACTACTGCTATATATCCTGTATGTGTGATTCAGAGCAAAAAATATATTTCTATTGGTGCGTCACTCAGTGACGACTACCAGTACTGCTGTACACTACTGCTATATATCCTCTGTGTGTAATCCAGAGCAAAAAATATATTTCTACAGGTGCGTCACTCAGTGACGACTACCAGTACTGCCGTACACTACTGCTATATATCTGTGTGTGATCCAGAACAAAAAATATATTTATATTGGTGCATCACTCTGACTACTAGTACAGCAGCTGCTGTACCCTACTGTTATACATCCTGTGTGTGTGATCCAGAGCAAAAAATATATTTCTATTGGTGCGTCACTCAATGACGACTACCAGTACTGCCGTACACTACTGCTTTATATCTGTGTGTGATCCAAAAGCAAAAAATATATTTCTATTGGTGTGTCACTCAGTGACGACTACCAGTACTGCCATACACTACTGCTATATATATATATATGTGTGTGATCCAGAGCAAAACATATATTTCTATTGGTGAGTCACTCTGACTACTAGTACAGCAGCTTCCATACATTACTGCTACATATCCTCTGTGTGTGAGCCACTGTAAGAGGATATTTAATATCGACCATTTTAGATATTTATTTAATTGCCACAGACTTCATAGTTTTACAATTTGGCCAAGCAAGTTCATTCACTGAATATGTTAAATGAATAGATAATGACGTGAACCAGTTTGTATATATGATTCTAGATGCATATGTGTTTTAAGGTTGCTTCTGTTTAGCTGTGATGAACAGATTGTCTTTGAAAACTCTAGCAGTCATGCAAATATACAGTAGGTATGCAAGCCAGAATAATTACTGTATGTTACTGTGTGTAGAACTGGTTGACATTTGTTATATACCGAGGGTCAGTCAATGGGGTAAATTTACTAAGATTCGTATTTTCCCGTTTCAGGTCAAAGTTCAATCACGAATGACATCGAAAGTGTAAAACTGCAACTTTTTGAATTTGTTACGATGGATTTACTAAGCTGTCGTATTCGGGTTTTTCTTTTCTTCCGATGTCGATGTCATTCGTGTTTTTTTTGTGTTTTTTACGGCAGTGATTAGCAAAACACTGCCGACTTTTTTACAATTAATCTCGGCCGGATCTGTGTGATCCGTGCTGGGGTTCTATTTTTTTTTTTTTTTTAATTAAACACTGTAAAATTTAAAAAAAAAATTGCGTGGGGTCCCCCCTCCAAAGCATAACCAGCCTCGGGCTCTTTGAGCCGATCCTGGTTGCCAAAATATGGGAAAAAAATTGACAGGGGTTCCCCCATATTTAAGCAACCAGCATCGGGCTCTGCGCCTGGTCCTGGTTCCAAAAATACGGGGGACAAAAAGAGTAGGGGTCCCCCGTATTTTTAAAACCAGCACCGGGCTCCACTAGCTGGACAGATAATGCCACAGCCGGGGGTCACTTTTATATAGTGCCCTGCGGCCGTGGCATCAAAAATCCAACTAGTCACCCCTGGCCGGGGTACCCTGGGGGAGTGTGGACCCCTTCAATCAAGGGGTCCCCCCCCCCCAGCCACCCAAGGGCCAGGGGTGAAGCCCGAGGCTGTCCCCCCCCATCCAATGGGCTGCGGATGGGGGGGCTGATAGCCTTTGTTGTAAAAGAACAGATATTGTTTTTAGTAGCAGTACTACAAGTCCCAGCAAGCCTCCCCCGCATGCTGGTACTTGGAGAACCACAAGTACCAGCATGCGGCGGAAAAACGGGCCCGCTGGTACCTGTAGTACTACTATTAAAAAAATACCCAAAAAAACACAAGACACACACACCGTGAAAGTATAATTTTATTACATACATACACACATACATACATACTTACCTTATGTTCCCACGCAGGTCGGTCCTCTTCTCCAGTAGAATCCAAGGGGTACCTGTTGAAGAAATTATACTCACGAGATCCAGGGGTCCAGGGTCCTCGGAGAATCCAGGTGTAATCCACGTACTTGAAAAAAATAACAAAACGGACACTCGAGCCACGCACTAAAAGGGGACCCATGTTTGCACATGGATCCCCTTTTCCCGACTGCCAGAAACCCACTCTGACTGATGTCTAAGTGGGTTTCTTCAGCCAATCAGGGAGTGCCACGTTGTAGCACTCTCCTGATCGGCTGTGTGCTCCTGTCCTAACTGACAGGCAGCACACGGCAGTGTTACAATGTAGCGCCTATGCGCTCCATTGTAACCAATGCTGGGAACTTTCTGCTCAGCGGTGACGTCACTTTAGGTCAACCGCAGGGCAGAAAGTTCCCATCATTGGTTACAATGTAGCGCATAGGCGCTACATTGTAACACTGCCGTGTGCTGCCTGTCAGTGAGGACAGGAGCACACAGCTGATCAGGAGAGTGCTACAACGTGGCGCTCCCTGATTGGCTGAAGAAACCCACTTAGACAGAAGTCAAAGTGGGTTTCTGGCATTCGTGGAAAGGTGACCCATGTGCAAACATGGGTCCCCTTTCAGTTCGTGGTCGGGACACCGTTTTGTTATTTTTTTCAAGTACGTGGATTACCCCTGGATTTCCCGAGGAGCCTGGACCCCTGGATCTCGTGAGTATAATTTCTTCAACAGGTACCCCTTGGATTCTACTGGAGAAGAGGACCGACCTGCGTGGGAACTTAAGGTAAGTATGTATGTATGTGTGTATGTATGTAATAAAATTATACTTTCACGGTGTGTGTGTCTTGTCTTTTTTTGGGTATTTTTTTAGTAATAGTACTACAGGTACCAGCGGGCCCGTTTTTCCGCCGCATGCTGGTACTTGTGGTTCTCCAAGTACCAGCATGCGGGGGAGGCTTGCTGGGACTTGTAGTACTGCTACTAAAAACAATATCTTTTCTTTTACAACAAAGGCTATCAGCCCCCCCATCCGCAGCCCATTGGATGGGGGGGGACAGCCTCGGGCTTCACCCCTGGCCCTTGGGTGGCTGGGGGGGGGACCCCTTGATTGAAGGGGTCCCCACTCCCCCAGGGTACCCCGGCCAGGAGTGACTAGCTGGATTTTTGATGCCACGGCCGCAGGGCACTATATAAAAGTGACCCCCGGCTGTGGCATTATCTGTCCAGCTAGTGGAGCCCGGTGCTGGTTTTAAAAATACGGGGGACCCCTACTCTTTTTGTCCCCCGTATTTTTGGGACCAGGACCAGGCGCAGAGCCCGATGCTTGTTGCTTAAATATGGGGGAACCCCTGTCATTTTTTTCCCCATATTTTTGCAACCAGGATCGGCTCAAAGAGCCCGAGGCTGGTTATGCTTAGGAGGGGGGACCCCACGCAATTTTTTTTGAAAAAATAAGCACTTTCCCACCCCTTCCCACTGATATACATGCACGGATCTCATGGATCCGTGCATGCCTATCTAATCACGGGAAAAAAAATAAGGTCTGTTTTTTTTTAGCACTTTTTTACGAGTTGTAATTTTTCACGGCAGTGTTTGTTTTTTTTTTGCTTTGCACTTCTTAGTAAATGACCGAGATTCATACTTAAACAGCCGCGTTTTGACCGATGGTGTATTCATTCGTAATTTTTTACTTGGACTTGCAAAAAATTACGAATGCCCTCATCTCTGCCCTGATTAGTGTTTAGTAAATTACCGAGATGACACTTTGATGAAAAAACGGCATCTCGGTCAAAATCGGGAGCTTAGTAAATTTCCCCCAATATGTCCATTTGTTGACAACATGATGCTAACTGCAATTGTCACCTACATTTGTGGAATTTAAATAATTTCAAAAGAAATCTGGCAAGATCTCATTGCACTACAAAGACATTAAGACTATAATCACTACGCCTTGATATAATCTAAATTGGGGCTCCCTGTAATAACGAAAGGATGCTAGTTTTAGTATTGGACAAGAATGTCAATAGCCACAGAATACTGGTTATTTCTGGATCTCAACACACTGAGAAAAAAAAATAATAATGATATATATATATATATATATATATACACACACACACACACGCAAATTCATAATCTAAAATCTATATTTCCCATAAATTTCCCTTCAGATAGGTGCTGTCCAGCATTTATTAATAAGTCTAGGGTTTGAATAAATCTGTGATTTGCAGAGAGCATGGAATGATATTTCCCCAGTAATATATGTATTTTACACACACGTACATACTCTACTTTCATCTCTTGTATTTTTTTCTTATATAGTTTAAGCTTGTGAAAATATTTTATGGTGATTTACAATGTGCAAATACTGTTTTACGATATGTGAACTTTATGAGCATCAGTTGTAATGAAAATACATTCTTTTTAAATTATGTGAAAAATCTTTCTTGAATATAATTATCCTGATGATTTTAAAGATAACCTTGCAAATACATTATTAGAAGGTATATAATTAGTGATTATTATTATAAGACACTAAATGGTATAGAATAAAATAGTACATTTGCTTTAGGAACATGAGGTTAAGAGGAGGGAAAATAAACTCCCCTATTTCGGTCACTCAGTGGTGACTACCAGTACTGCCGTACACTTCTGCTATATATCCTCTGTGTGTGATATAGAGCAAAAAATATAATTCTAATGGTGCGTCAATCAGTGACGACTAACAATACTGCCGCATACTACTGCTATATATCTGTGTGTGATCCAGAGCAAAACATATATTTCTATTGGTGCGTCACTCTGACTACTAGTACAGCGGCTTCCGTACACTACTGCTATATATCCTCTGTGTGTGAGCCAAAGCAAAAAATATTTCTATTGGTGTGTCTCTCTGAATACTAGTACAGCGGCAGCTGTACACCACTGCTATATATCCTCTCTGTGTGATCCAGAGCAAATATATATATTTTTATTGGTGCGTCACTCAGTGACAACTACCAGTACTGCTGTACACTACTGCTACATATCCTCTGTGTGTGATCCTGAGCAAAAAATATATTTCTATTGGTGCGTCACACAGTGACAACTACCAGTACTGCCGTACACTACTGCTATATATCTATGTGTGATGCAGAGCAAAACATATATTTCTATTGGTGTGTCACTCTGACTACTAGTAAAGCGGCTTCTGTACACTACTGCTATATATCCTCTGTGTGTGAGCCAAAGCTAAAAAAATATTTATATTGGTGAGTCACTCTGATTACTAGTACAGCAGCAGCCGTACACTACTGCTATATATCCTCTGTATGTGATCCAGAGGAAAAAATATTTTCCTATTGGTGCGTCACTCAGTGACAACTACCAGTACTGGCATACACTACTGCTACATATCTTCTGTGTGTGACCTTGAGCAAAAAATATATTTCTATTGATGCGTCACTCAGTGACAACTACCAGTACTGCCGTACACTACAGCTATATATCAGTGTGTTATCCAGAGCAAAACATATATTTCTATTGGTACATCACTCAATGGTGACTACCAATACTGCCGTACACTACTGCGATATATCTGTGTGTGAACCAAACCCAAAAATATATTTCTATCATGTATTTGAAAGGGGTGCTCTGTCTTCTGTATCTGAAAGGGGTGATCTGTCCATCCATCCAGGGGCTCTGGCCCAGTGTAAAATAAAAAAAATAAAAGCTAAAAACAAAAAGCCTAAAGTTATAATATAATATAATAAAAATCTATCTATTTTTTTTGTTTGTGCTGTACCAGTGTAATATACAATTTTTTATTTATTTTCATAAGTACTGTGACACTGCCGGTCAGATCACAGTATATTGTTTCCTACTCATAAACGCATTGTGTAGTTAACCGCAGTGTGTAATTATTATATATATTTCTGATTCATTTGTGCGGCACTGTAACCGCTGGTGTGTGATACTGCATAAAAAATACTTTTACATATTTTTGACTCATTTGTGCGACACTTTAACCACAGTGTGTGATATAAATAAATTATGTATATATATTTTGATTTAAATTAATATTTTATGCTGTGTTATCCTAGTACACATCCAGGGACTGCAGCTGCTCCATCCATCTTGGGGTGTTCTGTCAGTCCACCCAAAATAAAAGACATATTTTTTATATATTTTGTGCTGTATCCTTCCAGAATACATCCAGGTGTGCTCAGTCTATTTTAGGGCGTGGTGTCTGTAGATCATATTCTTATTATAACTTATTGTCCTATTTTAGTAATTCTTATAACCACATTGTAATTAATTCAAATTATTTTTAATAATAATGTTAGCTAAATGTAAATGAAATTAATATAAGTAGAGCTTTCCACACTTATATACTGAATTTTCTGCTTATTGAAGATATCTTTTAGGAAATTAAGAATTTTATCCTAAATAAATTGAATTAAATTAATTAAATTAAAATATATTGAAATTCAAATAAAATAAATTAGATAAATGAAATCTAAAATATTGTCATTTTTATTCTTTGCCGTAGTCATCTTTTTGTGATCTGAAATCTTGAGCCTTGCCTAATGCGTCATTCTTTTTAAATTCATTCTTTTTAAAAATATTTTGTCCTCCCAATACATACAGCCAAGGGCTGCTGCTGCTCCGTCCAGCTACCTCGTTGCAACCTTTTGGCCTAAACTGGATGCAAACAATATTGTGAGCTGTGAGGTGTTCAGAATAGTCTGGAAATGAGTGGAAATGAATGTCAATGAGGGTAATAATACCGTAGGAACAAAAACACCACCAAATTCTGTTATTTTAGCTGTTTTTATGATTTTTTCCCAGAAAATACAGATCCAAAACCAAAACCTGGAAGGGCGGTTTTTGCAAAACCAATACAGATCCAAAACACGAAGGAAATCCAGATCCAAAACCAAAATACAAAATTTGAAGAAAAAAAAATGGCCCGGTGCACACCTCTAATTTATATATGTTGATAGAGTGAGCGCTGGGTATAACACAACAAAGCAAGTATAAGAAAAAACATTAAAATATTCACACATGGGTTTTTTTTAAATTGGAAATATTTGCTGAGCAATGCTACTGAGGTACTACGTCCATGCCGGACTGTACCCTTCTTACATCGCTCCAAAATCGAGCTGTAAACATTGCTCAGCAAATATTGCTATCTTTAAAAAATCCCATGTGTGATTATTGTAATGTTTTTTCTTATACTTGCTTTGTTGTGTTACACCCAGTGCTCACTTTAATCAACATATGGCATTATAACCTGCTGCACCCGTCTCCTGTCACTGAGAAGGAGTCGGCATTGCTGAAAGAGCCTCCAGGGGATGCCTGCACTCCCCTGGTGTGAGGTAATTAGGAGCTTCAATCACACAGCAATGTGATGTCAGCAGGGCTCCCAGAAGGCCACACCCCATTTATGTGAAGCTGTGCCCCCTTTCCGGTAGGAGGTCTCTCATAGCCGCACTAGGTTTCACTGAACCTGGGGTAGCCACTGTACATACAGGGAAAACTGGTTCTGCATGATGTTAAATTCAAAGGGGAATAATGCATCCTAGGCGATTGTTGAAGCAGGAAAGCTCCTACTAACTTGTGCATGGTTAGCGTTGGGGTAATAAATAGTTAAAATTATTTTATCAACATCTACGGATGCTCACAGATGCATCTCAGTCCTTGCAAATTTGGACGCACAGATGTACAGCATGGAAAGACTTCATAGCAGCATTTGTATACAGAAGGGCGACAGCCAAAAGACGCAGACATAAAGGCAGTTGTGCCAACTCAGAGTCAGACCCATAGCCTAATTACAGAATAAGTGTGCAATAATAAGATCTGTCATTTCAAACTCTGTTCTAGATAAATGACACTTAGATGCTGATTAGTTGCTTTTGGAAATTTCTCACCTTTATCATTTTCCAATGCTTGATGCATCTCCCCTTATGTGCTTGATGTCGATATCTACATCATCTAACTTAATGCAGTCCTGCTAACCTTCTACAGTATATCCTCCTCCTTCAACAAAGATTACATTTTTGTATCCCTATGTCTGTGTATATTCATTCATAGCTCCTAAATGCCCCATCACCACCACCCACTCACCCATACAGAAACACAGGGGTGATAGTTCATCCCAGTAGCCCCCCCCCCCCCCTTCCTTAAAAAAATGGAAAACAAATATGGTGTGTGTGTTGGTTTACATAAAGACACATTATTTACATAATTATAAAGATAGCGCTCTCAGCCGGTCTACGGGGACCAGAGCTCGCAGTGAATTGGTAGTTATACTGTGTGACTCAGCAGTCTGCAGCGTGCATAATCGGCGTTTACCAGCAGGTCCCTTCTCATGGTCCAGCAGCAGCGGTGGGTGCACCGTCACTTGCTGCAGTGCAAGCTGAGCGGTACCAAGCAGTAGCTGTCCTGTTCCCTTTTGCAGGTATAAGCAGAGCTCCTGGGTCAGAGCCAATTAACTCTGCAGCAGCAGCAGGTGCACTGTAGAGCTCCATTGGAAGAGCAGCGGTCACGCATAACTCCTGCTGTGAACCACACAGGTGCTGCTGTATATGCAGGTGCCCCTTTAGGGCTTGGAGCCCAGAAGCAGTCACCTCCATTGCCTGTGGGAGTTACGCCCATGCTGAAACACACAAACACAGGTACATGCACTTACAGTGGAGATTGAAAGTTTGGGCACCCCAGGAAAAAAATCATTTTAATGTGCAAAAAGAAGCCAAGGAAAGATGGAAAAATCTCCAAAAGGCATCACATTACAGATTAGACATTCTTATAACATGTCAAAAAAAGTTTGATTTTATTTCCATAATTTACACTTTCAAAAGAACAGAAAACAAAAAATGGCGTCTGCAAAAGTTTGGCCACCCTGCAGAGTTAATACCTTGTACTGCCCCTTTGGACAGCTGAGACCTAGCAGTGTCATGGATTGTTCTCAATCATCATCTGGAAAGACCAGGTGATGTCAATCTCAAAGGTTTTAAAAGCCCAGACTCATCTGACCTTGCTCAAACAATCAGCACCATGGGTTCCTCTAAGCAGTTGTGTAGAACACTGAAACTGAGAATAGTTGACGCTCACAAAGCAGGAGAAGGCTATAAGAAGATAGCAAAGCGTTATCAGATGCCCATATCCTCTGTTCAGAATGTAATTAAGAAATGGCAGTCATCAGGAACAGTGGAATTTAAAGCAAGATCTGGAAGACCAAGAAAAATATCAGACAGAACAGCTCGCAGGATTGTGAGAAAAGCAAGTCAAAATCCTTGTTTGATTGCACGATCCCTCCAGGAAGATCTGGCAGACACTGGAGATGTGGTACACTATTCCACTATAAAGAGATACTTGTACAAATATGGTCTTCATGGAAGAGTCATCAGAAGAAAACCTCTTTTACGTCCTCACCACAAAAATCAGCGTTTGAAGTTTGCAAATGAACATATAGACAAGCCTGATGCATTTTGGAATAAAGTTCTGTGGACCGATGAGGTCAAAATCGAACTTTTTGGCCGGAATGAGCAAAGGTACGTTTGGAGAAGGAAGGGCACAGAATTTAATGAAAAGAACCTCTGTCCAACTGTTAAGCATGGGGGTGGATCAATCATGCTTTGGGGTTGTATTGCAGCCAGTGGCACAGGGAACATTTCATGAGTAGAAGGAAAAATGGATTCAATAAGATTCCAGCAAATTTTGGACACTAACTTGATGCCATCTGTGAAAAAGCTGAAGTTAAAGAGAGGCTGGCTTCTACAAATGGATAATGATCCTAAACACACCTCAAAATCCACAGTGGATTACATCAAGAGGCGTAAACTGAAGGTTTTGCCATCGCCTTCACAATCTCCTGACCTCAACATACCGTATTTTTCGGACCATAAGACGCGCCTGACCATAAGACGCACCTAGTTTTTAGAGTAAGAAAACTGGAAAAAAAAGAGCCAGCATACACAGACAGACAGACACACACACATACACACACACACATCAGAGCCAGCATACACATACACACAGACACACACACACACAGACACACACACACACACACATCAGAGCCAGCCTACACATACACAGACACACACACACACACACATATTGTAGACAGTACCAGTGGTTCCCCGTGTCCAGGCTCTCAGCTAACGCTTGCCCCGGGTGCACTCCTGAGGACCAAGGAGGTGTGGGGTAGATGCCGGGCTCTGCTGCTGGGCTCTGAGATGCGCCGCGCTCTGCTGATGACGGCGCAGCAGGAGCAGCAGCATCCAGGACCCGCCGGTTCCCCCATGTCCAGGCACTCAGCTAACGCTGCCTGCAGGGAAACTCCTGAGGAGGGAGGAGGTGTGGGGGAGCGGGGGGGAGTCACATGATGCCGGGCTCTGCTGCTGGGCTCTGAGATGCGCCGCGCTCTGCTGATGACGGCGCAGCAGCAGCAGCAGCATCCAGGACCCGCCGCTACCCGCGAACTCCATCTGCATCTGCTCTTATTCGCTCCATAAGACGCACATACTTTTTCCCCCACATTTTTGGGGAGAAAAAGTGCGTCTTATGGTCCGAAAAATACGGTAATTGAAAATCTATGGATAGACCTTAAAAGAGCAGTGCGTCCCAGACAGCCCAGGAATCTCAAAGAACTGGAAGACTTTTGCAAGGAAGAATGGGCGAAGATACCTCAAACAAGAATTGAAAGACTCTTGGCTGGCTACAAAAAGGGTTTACAAGCTGTGATACTTGCCAAAGGGGGCAGTGCAAGGTATTAACTCTGCAGGGTGCCCAAACTTTTGCAGACACCATTTTTTGGTTTCTGTTCTTTTCAAAGTGTAAATGATGGAAATAAAATCAAACTTTTTTTGACATGTTATAAGAATGTCTAATCTGTAATTTGATGCCTTTTGGAGATTTTTTCAACTTTCCTTGGCTTCTTTTTGCACATTAAAATTAATTTTTGCCTTGAGTGCCCAAACTTTCAATCCCCATTGTACCCCATAGAATACGTAATTCTCTAAGTATTTGCTCAAGTGATAGAAACTTATATTGGGACTTTAGACTAGAGATGAGCGGGTTCGGTTCTCTGAGAACCGAACCCCCCCGAACTGCACGTATTTTACACGGGTCCGAGGCAAGCTCGATTGTTCCCGCATGACTCGGAAAACCTGAATAAGGCAAAACATCATCATCCCGCTGTCGGATTCTCGCAAGATTCGGATTCCATATAAAGAGCCGCGCAATGCCGCCATTTTCACTTGTGCATTGTAAAGGGTACAGAGAGGATGTGGCTACGTTCTCTCAGTGGCAAATCTCAATATCAGTGTCCAGTATCAGTGCTTATTGCTGCTCAGTAATACTAGTACAGTGTCTCTCTTGTGCTGCATCTTGCTGCTGTAGGGTGCTGTGGTAGTAGTGTCCTGCTGTGACTGTGCATCGGTCATCATCATTCCAGTCACAGTGGTATCTGGGGGGTGACAATTCCAGAGTGCTTTTGTGCTGCACACTAATACTAGTACAGTGTCTTGTGCTGCTCAGTGTCAGTTCTCAGTAGTATCATCAGTGCTCAGTATCACTACTCATTGTCTTGTGCTGCATTGTGGGGCTCAGTAATACTACATTACTAATACTAGTACAGTGTCTTGTGCTGCATCGTGCTGCTCAGTGTCAGTTCTCAGTAGTATCATCAGTGCTCAGTATCACTGCTCATTGTCTAGTGCTGCATTGTGGTGCTCAGTAATACTACATTACTAATACTAGTACAGCGTCTTGCTGCTGTAGGGTGCTGTGGTAGTGTCCTGTCACTGTGCATAGGTCATTATCATTCCAGTCACAGTGGTATCTGGTATCTATCTAGTGGTATCTAATTCCAGACATTACTGCCGTCTAATTCCAGATATATTACTGGCATATAATTCCACACATTAAAAAATGGAGAACAAAAATGTGGAGGGTAAAATAGGGAAAGATCAAGATCCACTTCCACCTAGTGCTGAAGCTGCTGCCACTAGTCATGGCAGAGACTATGAAATGCCATCAACGTCGTCTGCCAAGGCCGATGCCCACTGTCATAGTAGAGAGCATGTAAAATCCAAAAAGCAAAAGTTCAGTAAAATGACCCAAAAATCTAAATTAAAATCATCTGAGGAGAAGCGTAAACTTGCCAATATGCCATTTACGACACGGAGTGGCAAGGAACCGCTAAGGCCCTCTCCTATGTTCCACATGACTAGTGGTTCAGCTTCACATGACAATGGAAGCACTCATCCTCCCGCTAGAAAAATGAAAAGAGTTAAGCTGTCAAAAGCACAGCAAAGAACTGTGCGTTCTTCTAAATCACAAATCCCCAAGAAGAGTCCAATTGTGATGGTTGCGATGCTTGACCTTCCCAACACATGGGAAGAGATGGCTCCTTCCACCATTTGCACGCCCCCTGCAAGTGCTGCAAGGAGCACCCACAGTGCAGTTCTTGATATTCAAATTGAAGATGTCACTGTTGAAGTACACCAGGATAAGGATATGGGTGTTGCTGGCGCTGAGGAGGAATTTGACAAGGAGGATTCTGATGGTGAGGTGGTTTGTTTAAGTCAGGCACCTGGGGAGACACCTGTTGTCCGTGGGAGGAATATGGCCATTGACATGCCTGGTCAAAATACAAAAAAAATCACCTCTTCGGTGTGGAATTATTTCAACAGAAATGCGGACAACATATGTCAAGCCGTGTGTTGCCTTTGTTAAGCTGTAATAAGTAGAGGTAAGGACGTTAACCACCTAGGAACATCCTCCCTTATACATCACCTGCAGCGCATTCATCAGAAGTCATTGACAAGTTCAAAAACTTTGGGTGACAGCGGAAGCAGTCCACTGACAACTAAATCCCTTCTTCCTCTTGTACCCAAGCTCCTGCAAACCACACCACCAACTCCGTCAATGTTAATTTCCTTTTTAGACAGGAACGCCAATTGTCCTGCAGGCCATGTCACTGGCAAGTCTGACGAGTCCTCTCCTGCCTGGGATTCCTCCGATGCATCCTTGAGTGTAACGCCTACTGCTGCTGGCGCTGCTGTTGTTGCTGCTGGGAGTCGATGGTCATCCCAGAGGGGAAGTCGGAAGACCACTTGTACTACTTCCAGTAAGCAATTGACTGTCCAACAGTCCTTTGCAAGGAAGATGAAATATCACAGCAGTCATCCTGTTGCAAAGCGGATAACTCAGGCCTTGACAACTATGTTGGTTTTAGACGTGCGTCCGGTATCCACCGTTAGTTCACAGGGACTTAGAGAATTGCTTGAGGTAGCGTGTCCCCGGTACCAAATCCCATCTAGGTTCCACTTCTCTAGGCAGGCGATACAGAGAATGTACACAGACGTGTAGACAAGTGGAGCAGGGATGACTAAGGACTATATGACTGTGACAGCCCACTGGGTAGATGTATTGCCTCCAGCAGCAACAACAGCGGCGTCACCAGTAGCCGCATCTCGCAAACGCCAACTCGTTCCTAGGCAGGCTACGCTTTGTATCACAGCTTTCCATAAGAGGCACACTGCTGACAACCTCTTAAGGAAACTGAGGAACATCATCGCAGATTGGCTTAACCCAATTGGACTCTCCTGGGGAATTGTGATATAGGACAACGCCACCAATATTGTGCGTGCATTACATGAGGGCAAATTCCAGCACGTCCCATGTTTTACACATACAATTAATTTGGTGGTGCATAATTTTTTTAAAAACGACAGGGGCGTGCAGGAGGTGCTGTCGGTGGCCCGAAAAATTGCGGGCCACTTTCGGCATTCAGCCACTGCGTGCCGAAGACTGGAGCGCCAGCAAACACTCATGAAAATGCCCTGCCATCAGCTAAAGCAAGAGGTGGTAATGAGGTGGAATTCAACCCTCTATATGTTTCAGAGAATGGAGGAGTAGCAAAAGGCCATTCAAGCCTATACATCTGCCTACGGTACAGGCAAAGGAGGGGGAATGCACCTTACTCAAGCGCAGTTGAGAATGATTTCCATGTTGTGCAAGGTTCTCCAACGCTTTGAACTTGCCATACGTGAAGTCAGTTCAGACACTGCCAGCTTGAGTCAGGTCATTCCCCTCATCAGGCTTTTGCAGATGCAGCTGGAGAGATTGAAGGAGGAGCTAAAATGGAGCGATTCCGCTAGGCATGTGGGACTTGTGGATGGAGCCCTTCATTCGCTTAACCAGGATTCACGGGTGGTCAATCTGTCGAAATCAGAGCACTACATTTTGGCCACCGTGCTCGATCCTAGATTTAAAGCCTACGTTGTATCTCTCTTTCTGGCAGACACAAGTCTGCAGATGTTCAAAGACCTGCTGGTGAGACAATTGTCAAGTCAAGCGGAAAGTGACCCGCCAACAGCACCTCCTTCATTTTCCACTGCCACTGGAGCTGCCAGGAAAAGGATAACATTTCCAAAACCACCCGCTGGTGGTGATGCAGGGCAGTCAGGAGCACGTGCTGAAATCTGGTCCGGACTGAAGGACCTGCCAACGATTACTGACATGTCGTCTACTGTCACTGCATATGATTCTGTCACCATTGAAAGAATGGCGGAGGATTATATGAGTGACAGCATCACTCTAGGCATGTCAGACCGTCCGTCCGTCCGTACGTATACTGTCAGGAAAAAGAGGCATTTTGGAGGCCCTTGCACAAACTGGCTTTACTTTACTTTACTTAAGTTGCCCCCCCTCCAGTGTGTACTCCGAAAGAGTGTTTAGTGCAGCTGGTCACCTTGTCAGCGATTGGCGTAGGAGGTTACTTCCAGAAAATGTAGAGAAGATGATGTTCATCAAAATGAATTATAAATTCCTCCATGGAGACATTTACCAGCAATTGCCTCCAGAAAGTACACAGGGACCTGTGATGGTAGATTCCAATGGGGACGAATTAATACTCTGTGAGGAGGAGGATGTACACAGAGAAAGGGGTGAGGAATCGGAGGATGAGGATGAGGTGGACATCTTGCCTCTGTAGAGCCAGTTTGTGCAATGAGCGATTGATTGCTTCTTTTTTGGTGGGGGCCAAAACCAACCAGTCATTTCAGCCACACTCGTGTGGCAGACCCTGTGACTGAAATGATTGGTTTGTTAAAGTGTGCATGTCCTGTTTATACAACATAAGGGTGAGTGGGAGGGCCCAAGGACATTTCCATCTTGCACCTCTTTTTTTATTTATCTTTGCATCATGTGCTGTTTGGGAACTATTTTTTTTAAGTGCCATCCTGTCTGACACTGCAGTGCCACTCCTAGATGGGCCAGGTGGTTGAGCCGCCTACTTGGGCCGCTTAGCTTAGTCATCCAGCAACCTCGGTGCAAATTATAGGACTAAAAATAATATTATGAGGTGTGAGGTGTTCAGAATAGACTGGAAATGAGTGGAAATTATGGTTATTGAGGTTAATAATACTATAGGATCAAAATTACCCCCAAATTCTATGATTTAAGCTGTTTTTGAGGATTTGTTGAAAAAAACACCTGAATAGAAAACGCATCTGAATCGAACAAAAATCCGAAAGGGTGGTTTTGCCAAAACGCGTCCGAATCCAAAACACGACCACAAAACCGAATCCAAAACCAAAACACAAAACACGAAAAATGCCCGCTGCACATCTCTACTATAGACCATATATCCAGGATATTTCTTGAACATACTATTACACATGTGCATTTCATACAACTGGAGTAAAGTACAATATAAGTAGCAGGTTACTTACATGTAATATTCAGGGTTACTGACTGAACTGATGTTATGTTATTGGGGAATGTAGCCGTGCATTCCAGCTGTGTGTTATCCTCTGTATAGGAAGGGATATAACTCATTTCACTTTCGATCCTCCAAATTCCCCGAGACAGTTCTTCATGCCTCACCGTTATCTCATGTCCAACTTTATTCCATGTAATAGTCGGGGGTCTGGAGGCGCAGGTGTGATTTACGGAACAGACAAGTTTACATGTCTTCTTTTCTTCCATGTCTTCAGTTCCTGTTATTAATGGTTTACGTGGGCTATCTGAAAGCAGAGAGTTAAACATTTCTATTATACAGCACACTGCGATTTCATTTATGATTTGGTGTAGACCCATTTATCTAAGTGCTTGAGATTTATCAAAGCATGCATAGAGATAAAGTACCAACCAGTCAGCTCCTGTAATTTCTTTGTTAAATACAGTCTGTAAAATGACAGGACTGAGTGGTTGGTACTTTATCTCTCTCCACTTTATTACTCTCCAAGCCTTTGATAAATCTCCCTTCGAGGGCCGGCGACAGGAGGGTACAAAGGGGACAACTGTATCGGGCCCCAAGGATCAGAGGGACCACAAGTATATGCTGATAAGTACCCGGCAAGGATGTGAGCCGTCTTGTCCAAATAGGGCAGCGAGCTGTAGGCGGTGTGACCACAGCCTCAGAGTGACAGGAGTCTCTCACACACACAGTGACTGTGCGGAGCGAGTGTGCATCCGCTCTTCCGGGTTCTGCTCTGTTGCAGGCAGTTACGGGACATGGCAGCAGCTCCACTGGCCAGGATTCCTGTCCCCTGCATTGGCCTATTCTGGTAGGGTCTGCTGTGCGGTGTTCTGGTCTGGGGATTGCAACATACGTGAGTCTCTCCCCGGGTTAAGAGTGGCTTGGTGAGGGGACACAGGGCTTTGGAATGGGGGAGCTGGGAATGCTGTATGGAGTCATTGGGGAGAGACAGAATATGGGTGTGTGGGAGGAAAGAGAGATGGAGATGCAGACTGCGGTGTGTAGGGGGGAGGAAGGAGAGATATACATATTTATATATAGTTTATTATATAGCGCAAATTCTGTTGTGCTTTAATAGATAAATACACACATATTTATATATATATATATATATATATATATATATATATATACTGTATCTCACCTGATGGGGCCCCAAGATTTCTGTTGCCATCCCTGCTCTCTTCTCTGAGCTTTAAGGGGGTACTCACAGAGCGATCCGATCATAAACTCTAAGCAATCTGACCGGATTGCTTAGATTTTAAGCATGATCTCTCCGTGTGTACCCCCACAGCGATAGCCGCACGTTGCTATCGACGGTGCTATCGACGGTGCTAGAATGGCCTGCATGCAGGTTCAAGTAGTCGCTGAGTGCCACTATTGCGAACTAGGGGGGTCATTCCGAGTTGTTCGCTCGTTTGCCGATTTTCAATTCAGAGCGATTAAGGCAAAAATGCGCATGCGCATGGTACGCAGTGCGCATGTGCTAAGTATTTTTGCTCAAAACTTAGTAGATTTTCTCACGTCCGAATGAAGATTTTTTATCGTTGAAGTGATCGTAGTGTGATTGACAGGAAGTGGGTGTTTCTGGGCGGAAACTGGACGTTTTCTGGGAGTGTGCGGAAAAACGCAGGCGTGTCAGGGAAAACGCAGGAGTGTCTGGGTAAATGGGGGAGTGGCTGGCCGAACGCTGGGTGTGTGTGTGACGTCAAACCAGGAACGAAACGGTCTGAGCTGATCACTATTTGTGAGTAGATCTGGAGCTACTCAGAAACTGCTAAGAAATTTCTAATCGCTATTCTGTGAATCTTTCGTTCGCTATTCTGCTAAGCTAAGATACACTCCCAGAGGGCGGCGGCCTGGCGTGTGCAATGCTGCTAAAAGCAGCTAATGAGCGAACAACTCGGAATGAGGGCCTATATATGATTTATCCCTTATGGGATTAGATGGCACCTGGACGTAATCATCAATTTAACAGAGGAGTGCCAGTCATTTGAACATTATTTTATATATATATATATATATATATATATATATATATAAATAAATTCAGTGTGTAGAACAAAGGTGCACACACCAGGGACTTTTTATGAATAACCCGCAGAGTTTATTACTCACATATTACCAGAATAAAGTCAAGGTCGACACAATTACAACCCTGCTTTACATAAGGGAGTAAGGAGGACATTGAACAGTCTGAGAAATAAATTCTCAGATCAGTGATGTGATCCTCTCAGACTGTTTTTGATTAAACTTACCAATATATATGTTATGGTAAGAACTTACCGTTGATTCTCCTATGTCCACAGGTTTCCACAGGATAACAATGGGATATGATGGAGCAACAGCAGATTGACACCAAACAATCACAAGCTTTCAGTCCTCCCAGGATGCAATGGGCTCGCTCAGAGCTGTAACTTGGTGTGGGCTAAGTGTGCCTTGCACACAGCGCACTTGCGGTGGGAGCGCATAGTGCGCTGTGTCACACACTTAGCGGCAGAGGATTTGAATGAATCTGTGTCTGCCAGTGTTGGCCTCACCTCCAGCAGCACTGTCCTGGCAGGCACCTCCCCCCCCCCCCACACACACACATGCTGATTGATGACCTCACCTCCAACAGTACTGACTACTGAGGCCAACAATCAGCATGTGTGGGGAAGGAAGGGGGGTGTGCCTGCCAGGGATGCTGTCTGCCGTACTGTGTAAAAAGGGGACGCTGTCTGCCGTACTGTGTAAAAAGGGGGACTGGCTGCCGTAATATGTAAAAAGGGGGACTGGCTGCCGTAATGTGTAAAAATGGGGACTGGCTGCCGTAATGTGTAAAAAGAGGAACGCTGTCTGCCGTAATGTCTATAAAGGGAACGCTGTCTACCATAATGTGTAAAAAGGGTACGCTGTCTGCTGTAATGTGTAAAAAAGGGGACGCTGTCTGCCGTAATGTGTAAAAAGGGGACACTGTCTGCCATAATGTGTGTAAAAAGGGGATGCTCTCTGCCGTAATGTGTAAAAAGGGGGACGCTGTCTGCCGTAATGGGTGTAAAAAGGGGGATGCTGTCTACCGTAATGTGTAAAAAGGGGAAACTGCCGCAATGTGTAAAAAGGGGAACTGTCTGCCGTAATGTGTAAAAGGGGCTCTACCTGGTGTAGTGGCGCTACTGTGCGGCGTAATTTGAATAATGGAGACTACTGTGCACTGTAGTATGAATTGGTATTATTTTGTGGCCACACCCCTTCCCTATGAATCCACGCCCCTAAAAAATGTGCGCGCGCCTATGGCGCGCACTGTGCGGGTTTTGCACAGGGGTCGCCAGTTCCGTTTCTTGCACACAGCGCTAAAATGCCTAGTTACGGCACTCGGCTCGTCCATATATCTCCGCCCACTGGCTCAGTCAAATCAGTTGTATTCCAAAGCATTTAGGCATGAGCATTATGTAGAACCCTATTAAGGCGAGAAGAACACACATGCACACCCTTCCATGCCAGAGGGAAGAGTTTAGTGAGTATAAAGATCCTCAAGTCAGGTGCGTCAGGGTGGGATTCCTGTGGAAACCTGTGGACATAGGAGAAATACCGTTATCAATGGTAAGTTCTTACCATAACGTATATTTCTCCTGCAGGGTCCACAGGTTATCCACAGGATAACAATGGGACTTTTCAAAGCAATTTTTAGTGGTGCGTACGCTCCTGATTAGATAGGAGAACCTTACGCCCGAATTCAGCATCATGAGAGGCAAAAGTATCCAAGGCATAATGTCTAATGAATGTGTTATTGGAAGCCATGTGGCTGCCTTACATATCTGTTCTGCTGAAGCACCATGTTGTGCTGCCCATGAAGGACCTACCTTACGTGTAGAGTGAGCAGAGACATTAGCCGGAACAGGGAGATCAGCTTGAGAATATGCTTCTGAAATCGTCATTCGAAGCCATCTTGCTAGCGTCTGTTTAGTAGCAGGCCATCCCCTCTTGTGAAATCCATAGAGGATGAAGAGAGAATCTGTCTTTCTGATGGCACTGGTACAATCCATGTATGTTCTTAATGCCCGGTCTACATCCAGCGACACATCTCCCGCAAAAAATCACGATTCCTGAAAAACCGGGACCACAATATCTTCATTAAGGTGAAATATAGACCACACCTTAAGAAGATACCCATGCCTAGTTCTGAGAACTACTTTATCTGGATAAACATCAGAAAAGGAGATTAACATACAGTGCCCCTAAATCTGACACTCTTCTAGCTGATGCCATAGTCAACAGAAAGAGAACTTTAGCGGTCAACCATTTAAAATCCACTTTATTTAGTGGTTTAAACAGAGCAACTTGAAGGGCTTTGAGGACTAGACTTAGGTCCCCAGACACTGTAGTAGGAACAAAAGCAGGTTGAATGTGCAGCATTCCCTGGGAAAAGTGAGCACATCCTGCAATTTGGCAATATTCTTTCAGAACCATACAGTCAATGCTGATACTTGTACTCCCAAGGAAGCCACCCTTAAACCTTTATCCATTCCTGCCTGAAGGAATGTTAGAACCCTGGAAACTCTGAAATATTTCAGGTCCATACTTCTTCCATTGCCCCAATGAATATATTTGGTGATAAATACGAGCCAAGGAAGTTTTACTTGCTCTGAGCATCTGTGAGAATCCTCTAGACTTCAGGATATAGATTTCAAGAGCCACGCCGTCAAGACAGTCGATCCAGATATCTGTGATAACAAGGACACTGCCTTAGTAGATCTGGGCGTAGAGGAAAACAGAAATGGTATTCAACTTCTTCTGCGGATCCGTGTACCAACGCCTTCTGGGCCAAGCCGAGGGTTATTAGAATCCCGGCATCTTTGTTGTATTTTCCTCACTATCCTGAGTAGCAGGATGATTTGAGAAAACACATAAGTTAATTTTTTTTTATAAAAAAGACGTCCATAAAGATCACCCCTGATCCTTTGTTCCTGACCCGATTATGGCTCTTTGATGTTCGGATGGGACTCCATGAGAGCTATCTCTGGCCAACACCACTTGTCTACCCGAGTCTGAAATTACTTTAGGGTGCAAAGCCCATTCGCTTACCTGAATGGGGTGTCGACTGAGAAATCTGCTCTTCAGTTTAGGACTCCCGGAACGAACCCTGCTGACAAGGCTGGAAGATGGAGTTCTGCACACTTTAGTATGTGATTTACCTCCTCCCTTGCTGTTTAGCTGCGTGTTCCTCACTGAAAGTTGAGGTACACTACTGCCATTTCCTTGACCTTGCAGATCTGGACCGATTTTCCTTTAGGAGTGTCCCGTGCGTGAATCAGCACCCAGTATATGGCCCAAAGTGCTAACAGGTTTATTAACAGGCCACTTTCTTCTGTGGTCCATAGTCCCTGAAATCATAATCTTCTGGAAAATGGCCCCCACAGCCCTGAAGACTGGCATTTGTTGTCAGGATCTCCCAACCTGATATCTTAAAAGGTGTACTCTGATCTAGATGGAATGTATGTAGCCCCCAGGCTACTGACTTTCTTACCTTTTTTGCCAGTACCACGTACTTGTTTGTGTATTGTCCATCTGGCCCACCTCCTACACCACCTGCCATAATCATTTTGGTAAATACTCTGGGGCTGTGGCTAACTCAAAGGGTAAGGCCTAAAACTGAAATGTTGCTGAAGGATGGTAAACCTTGAGATAACACTGATGGACAATGCTATAGGAGCTTGAAGGTAAGATTCCGGCTTATCCAGGAATGCCATGTAATCCTCTGGCTCCCCACCAAACTATGGAGTGCCATGTCTCCATGTGAACTGTGGTACCCAAACTTATCTGTTTTGACTTTTTCAAATTGAGAATGGGGCGAGGGATCGTTTTTGACCCAGGTGGGAATAACCCCCCCCCCTCCATTGTGCATGGGTTACTGGAATGACTATTACTGACAAAAAGATTTTCTGAATTGCTTCATGCAAATCCTTCGCCTACGCCTCTACCCAAGATGGGCTGAAACAGATGAACCTTTGAAGAGGATGGTTCTAAAAGGGAAAGTATAACCTAGAGATACCACTTCTTGCACCCAGGCATCTGTTTGTAGACTACTACCAGATCTGTGCAAACTGAATAAGTCAGCCCCCTAATCCTTTTGGAGTCCCCCAAAAGGAGGCCCACACCATCATGCTGATGGCTTATCCTCTGGTTTGGAAGCTGGCCCTCTGGTTGCCTTTGCTTCTTTGCCTTACCAAACTTATTGTATTGAGGCTGTTACGTTCCTTTATGACCGACAAGGCCGAAACCGGACCCCCTAGGTTTGGGGTTATATGTGGAAGGAAACGTGACCTTCTTGGAGTCTGATTCTTACTCCAGAATAACTGTTAACTCCTTCCCAAACAGAAACTTCCAGCAAAAGCAAAGTTTCCACAACCTTCTTAGATTCTGAATCAGCTTTCCATGTATGTGAGCCAAACTGCTCTGCGAACAGCTATTGTTATTGCTGATGCCCTAGAACATTAGTGTCCATATAAGCTATATGGGATTAATGCTCACTTGCAGGCACTGAAAACCTGTCTTCCAGTACCTTAGCCCTAAGTACCTACAGCACCTGGTATTTCAAGGTGGTCTCCCCTCCAAGAACTAACCAGGCCCAACACTGCTTAGCTTCCAAGATCTAGTGAGATTTGGCCTATCCAGAGTGGTGTAGCCGTAGATTGCAAGGTGAAGTCATGGCTGGCCTTATGACTGCCCAAGACAAAGAGAAAATGGTATTTTTTGAAAACCATTCCTCTTTTGACAGAAGAGGCCATATAGATTTTTGCACTATCAATGACATGCATATCTATTTTGGGAGGCTTTCCCTATTTTAAACAGTCCCCAGCTGGAAAAAGATATTGGAATCCCATTTACCGGGCTTTCCATTTCATTGGGTGTAACCCAAACCTTTGTCCTGAATTCTGCCCTCGTGAAGAGGCCCTTTGGGACGTTTAAATACAGGTGCCTTATTTTTAACGGGTTCACTACGGCTGGCCGGCGGTCGGGCTCCCGGCGACCAGCATCCCGGCGCCGGGAGCCCGACCGCCGGCTTACCGACAGCTTGGCGAGCGCAAATGAGCCCCTTGCGGGCTCGCTGCGCTCGCCACGCTACGGGCACGGTGGCGCGCTACGCGCGCCACACTATTTTATTCTCCCTCTATGGGGGGTCGTGGACCCCCACGAGGGAAAATAATTGTCGGTATGCCGGCTGTCGGGCTCCCGGCGCCGGTATACTGAGCGCCGGGAGCCCGACCGCCGGCAAACAGAAGACCACCCATTTTTAACCCAGGCTCTGCTGCCTTTATTGACAGACTAGCCTTTTTTTTCTCTCAGTTATCCAGCGCATTCATTTAGCTGATACCTTTTACCTGTTCTTCGTATGCTGAAGTAGAGTATATAGAGCTTTCATCGTCTGATGATTAACATGTGTAGGCTGTGAAGTCGATGCTTTATTTACCTTCGGTTCATCAGCTTGTCAAAATGGAGAAGCTGTTGGGGATATACCTGAAGTAGTGAGCTGCATGGGTCAATAGTGTAAGAATTAACTTTTCAGCTAAACTGGACAAGGTCTGTGCAAACATTGCCCCAATGGGTCTATCTATACCTGATGTAGATCAGGGATGTATTATGCCAAACAGCAAACCATTTTACACACAAACCATCCTGTACCAGATCATAGAGGATAATACAGTTTTTGCAAAACAATATATGAATGTTGGTGTTACTGAAAGTGTACCCTCGTCACCTTTGCCGCTCTTAGACATGATAAATAATCAGCACCTTCACAGTGTACTACACAATTTGTGACTGTAACCACTTTTTCCTAAAGTGATATCATGTGTGACCCTACCCATGCACCTGCATTGAGGATCAGAAGATCAACCGACAATCATTTATATTATTTGCCAGGGAAACGTAGCGCTCAACTTCAGAGTGTTGTGTCTGGATACGTCACTAAAGTTAACTATTCATACTAACAAAAGTAGATAGAAATTTAGTACTGTATAACCCATACTCAGTAGAGTGAGATACAGGGAGACTTACCCCACTTCAAGGATCGATCAATACGTTAGTGAACGATGAGTGGACCCAGACGCTACTAGTGTACACTGCCGCTCCGGGAACTTTTAGTGAACACAGACGCTCAGTGAACGCACTGTGCATGCTGACGCACCAGTCTGCGACCTGGTCTCCTCGCTGTAACACTTAGTGTACACAGACGCAGCGGCCTATGCTGCGACCAAGACCCCTCGTGGTAGCGTCTGAGATGGAAGTGAAGCAATCAGTTCATGGCGGGAGATTTACGGAAGCTGGTCATGAACTGGGGGGAGGGGCGACCAGGAGAGCGTCTGACTTTTCACCGCTGACATCAACCCTAGGGATCACAGCCTCATACTAATCCTGGTACCTTATGATCCCTAAGGCCTAGCGCTGGAGCACCCGTGGTGGCGGCGTGCCAGCTGCTGTTTGGTAGTCTCCTCCCAATACAGTGCGGCTGTGTCCGTATTCCCCTTCTAAGTGGAACCAAGGCATTACCTTCTCCCCATGCTCCAGCCACAGCCTGGTAACGTCTGCTGGACCTGCTAGTATATCCGACACAGATGCCCATCGAGACAGCACTTGTGCCGTGGGTAAGCGTTGTTGCGACCCGGCAGAGAGTTGTTGGAGCGACTATTTCCAATATGCGTGTAAGACGCGGTTAGGAAAGATCACTCAAAAAACACAGTAAGACTATAAAAATAAATTAATAAAGCTTATGGCTGCCAAAGAACAGCAACCCTGTGACCATGGTCCGGCTCCTGCCGCACACCAAACAAAAAACTGATTTGCCTGAGCCAGTGGGCGGGGATATATGGATGAGCCCGGTTCATTCTGGGAGGCCGGAAAGCTTGTGATCGTTTGGTGCCAATCTGCTGTCGCTCCATCATATCCCATTGTTATCCTGTGGATAACCTGTGGACCCTGCCAGAGAAATCCTCCTTATCCCCTTATGTAAAGCAGGGTTATTAATTGTGTATGGTGGATGTTTGATCTACATATATATTTTATTCATTATCTAATAGATTTTACTTTAATAAAGCATTCTACTATGGATGTCATTTTAATGAATACTATTAAAAGCTAAGTTTTAGCAATATTTTGGGTAGGACTCGTGACCCACAAAAAGAGAGCACTTTTCTTTCTTTTTGCAGAGGTTGTGTATTCTCTGGGGTTTATTATTGATTACGGTATTCGCTGTAACTTGCTTGTAAAATTAAATTCATTGCTTTTTATGCTGATAGTGTATGAGATCTATCTCAAGTTCTACACATTGCGGAATTAATATTTTACCTGTGATAAACACTCTGGTGAACTTTCCATTATTGATTTCATAGGAGTTTATATCTATATTTACACCAGGAAAGTATCCTTCTTTTGTCTGCACATTATTGATAATCAGTGAGCAGCTCCGGCTTGTGTTTCCCACAAGAAATGTCCGTCCTCTGTACTCGTCTATAATATCATCAGGGGTTCTGTTATTGAAGATCTGAGGTAAGCCTGTGCGTCTGTACAAGTACCAGAAGAAGTTATAATCCTTAGCATGTGTGGGATGGGAGAACGTGCAGGGGATCTCTACACATGAACCTCTCAATGCATCTATAGAGTAAGGGATAGTAAAACTCCAATCCCTGCACGATGAGTCTTCATAGCAACCTGATAGAGGGCACAGACGTAACTGGTTAATACATACAGTATATATGCTATCCAGGTGCTCCATGAGCCACAGTTACCTGTTACTATGAAGTCTATTTACTAAGTCTTGGGTGGAAATAAAGTGGATGGAGATAAAGTACAGATGGAGCCACGCTAATCGTGGCTCCGTCTGTACCTAGGCGTGCCCACCTAGGTGCGCCTAGGACTCGGCGTCTCCATCTCCAACTGGGCGCACGTGCCGGTGACGGAGACGCGCCGCATTCACTTGAATGGGAGCGTCTCTGTGCACTCCCGGCATGACTAGGCGGACGGATCGCCTAGTCACGCTGGGAGTGCACGCCTGCGATCAGGCAGGCATAGATAACGGAGGCTCCATCTGTACCAGTCAATCAGCTCCTAACTGCCATTTTTCAAACCCATCCTGTGACATAACAGTTAGGAGCTGATTAGCTGATACTTCATCTCCGTCCACTTTATCTCCGTCCAATGCTTAGTAAATAGACCCCAAGTTACTATGTTAAGTAAAAGTATTTACATGATTTTTCAAAAACTGCCTTACAAGTTAGCTGGCAAACTCTTTCTAAGAAGAACTGAACTTCTTTTTCAAACTAAGAAAAGCATGATGATGGATTTTTGAGGCCCCCATCCCAAGATACAATAGTAATGGTTGAGCAACAGAAAAGGGTAATCAGTCGATATTTCTGCGCTGAGTTTACAAATTTCTGTATAATTAGTAAATTGAACGTAGGAATAAGAAACATACTACTGCGATCAAAGCACAAGTACCTTACTAGCAGTACAACAAGGAGGCTAATCTGGGAAAATAAACAAGGGGCCGATATGACAGCCATGTATCCCACCACACAACATTGTGTACATTTACACTGCCAGGATTGTGAGAAAAGTACAAAGTGTAAGTCCACAGTGCACAACAATCCCACTGTGCAGGTGATGTGCGGAAAAATGCTAAGGTGTGAAAGTTCAAAACTAGCTACCCCTGGGACTAATTCAGACCTGATTGCAGCAGCAAATTTTTTAGCTAATGGGCAAAACCATGTGCACTGCAGGTGGGGCAGATGTAACATGTGCAGAGAGAGTTAGATTTGGGTGTGGTGTGTTCAAACTGGGGCCCTCATTCAGAGTTGTTCGCTCGTTAGCTGCTTTTAGCAGCAGTGCACACGCTAGGCCACCGCCCTCTGGGACTGAAACTTAGCATAGCAGAATTGCGAACGAAAGATTAGCAGAATTGCAAATAGAAATTTCTTTGCAGTTTCTGAGTAGTTCGAGACTTACTCCTACACTGCGATCAGTTCAGTCCTTTTCGTTCCTGGTTTGATGTCACAAACACACCCAGCGTTCGGTCAGCCACTCCCCCGTTTCTCCAGACACTCCCGTGTTTTTCCCTGAAATGCCTGCGTTTTTCCGCACACTCCCATAAAACGGCCAATTTGCGCCCAGAAACACCCACTTCCTGTCAATCACACTACGATCAGCAGAACGAAGAAAAAACCTTGTTACGCCGTGAGTAAAAGACCAAACTTTTGAGCAAATTTACTTGGCGCAGGTGCACTGCGAACATTGCGATAATCGCTCCGTAGCAAAAAAAATAACGAGCGAACAACTCGGAATGACCACCTGAAATCTAACTTGCAGTGTAAAAATAAAGCAGCCAGTATTTATTCTGCACAGAAACAAAATGACCCACCCAAATCGAACTCTCTCTGCACATGTTACATCTGCCCCCCTCTGCAGTGTACATGGTTTTACCCATTAACTAACAAATTTGCTGCTTCGATCAGATCTGAATTAGGCCCCTAAGTCACATCACGTATCTTGCACCATAATATACAGTGAAACTTTAAATGTGATATCTACAAATGTATTATTTCACTTAGCAACATTTGTAACAATATAGATTATATTGTTTCTATTATCATTCTTTACAGCACATCAACATACTTATTTCCCTACGCTCCGTACAGTGACAGTGAAAGCCAAGTAATTGTCTCATTGGCTGCGCTTAGCCCTATGTTTATGAGCCAAAAGCAGAAATGAAAGGCTCTCCAAATTCCTGATACTGTATTTACTTATTTTCTAAGGACTGGCGCCAGTAAGAACCTCTCACCACTCATTCACTGCATCAGCACATAGGGAGAAGCAGATTTTAGAAAACACTATAGTAGTCCTACCTATCACTTGCCTTACCACAAGAGACTCCCTGCTTCAATACTGCTGAAATTAGGAGTTTAATTAATGTTTATGTTATTACCTCCATATTAGCGGAGGAAAACATGGTTGCTTTTTATTATTAGAATGTGTTTGTCACTTTTATGATTATTGTTTTATATGGGTTTATATTTCACCATAACGTGGGTTTGTTCCCAACTTGTGTGTGTTTTTTTCTGTATATTGGCCCTCATTCCGAGTCGTTCGCTCGTTCTTTTTTTTCGCATCGCAGTGAAAATCAGCTTAGAGCGCATGCGCAATGTTCGCACTGCGACTGCGCTAAGTAATTCTGCTATGAAGAAAGGATTTTTACTCACGGCTTTTTGTTCGCACCGGCGAACGTAGTGTGATTGACAGGAAATGGGTGTTACTGGGCGGAAACACGGCGTTTTATGGGCGTGTGGCTGAAAACGCTACCGTTTCCGGAAAAAACGCAGGAGTGGCCGGAGAAACGGGGGAGTGTCTGGGCGAACGCTGGGAGTGTTTGTGACGTCAAACCAGGAACGACAAGCACTGAACTGATCGCACAGGCAGAGTAAGTCTGGAGCTACTCTAAAACTGCTAAGTTTTTTTTGTTCGCAATATTGCGTAAACTTCGTTCGCACTTTTAAGATGCTAAGATACACTCCCAGTAGGCGTAGACTAAGCGTGTGTAACTCTGCTAAATTCGCCTTGCGACCGATCAACTCGGAATGAGGGCCATTGTGTTAATTGCAATACCATTTATTTCTAAAGGGCCCTACACACCCGCCGACCCGCCGCAGAGCTGCCCGACGGCGGATACGGCCGACGAGCGACCCGGCGGCAGGGGGGCAGTGAAGGGGGGAGTGAAGTTTCTTCACTCCCCCCGTCACGCGGCTGCATTGAAGTGCAGGCAAATATGGACGAGATCGTCCATATTGGCCTGCATGCACAGCCGACGGGGGACCAGCGATGAACGAGTGCGGGGCCGCGCATCGTTCATCGCTGGAGTCTCCACACTGAAAGATATGAACGAGTTCTCGTTCATTTATGAACGAGATCGTTCATATCTTTCAGAATATCGGCCAGTGTGTAGGGCCTATAAGCCTTGAAAAGTGATAAATTGCAGGGTGATAAAGTTTCAGCCAATCAGCTCCTAATTGCCATGCACAGGCTGGGTTTAAAAAAATACAGTTAGGTGCTGGTTGGTTGGTACTTTGGGGTACATTTACTAAGCAGTGATAAGAGCGGAGAAGTGAGCCAGTGGAGAAATTTCCCCATCAACCAATCAGCAGCTCTGTATCATTTTATAGTATGCAAATTATAGATGTTACTTCAGTGCTGATTGGTTGCCATGGACACTTCTACACTGGCTCACTTCTCCGCTCTTATCACTGCTTAGTAAATGTACCCCTTTATCTCCGTGCAATTTATCACTTTTCAAGGCTTAGTGCATCTGGCCTATATCTTCCTACCTCACCTATTCTATAGATTCTCCCGTCTTGTTCCTTAATAAATAGACCCCCTAGTTTCCTAAACACAAGTGTGTTCTAAGACTACAGCTCAGCATATCATCCAGAGTATTCTCAGGTTTTAGGTGGGTATTCAAGCCCTCATTCCGATCTTATCGCTGGCAGGGTACTTTTAGCACTGCTGCGATCAGGTAATCGCTGCCTTCAGAAGAGGGGGGGATTCGCTGTGCAGGGCTGCGCTCGCTTGTGCAGAGAGCTGCACAAACAACAGTTTGTGCAGTTTCTGCACAGCACAGGACTTACTCACACGCTGCAATGATCTTGTCCGGAGCTGACGTCAGGAACCCTCCCTGGAAACGCCTGGACACATCTGCGTTTTCCCGGACACGTCTTCAAAACGGTGAGTTGACACCACCGGCCAGCCTCTTCCTGTCAATCTTCTAGCGTTTACCACTGCGAACGCTTTCTTTGTTCATTTCATTGCGGCCATTGCCGGGCAGCGGCGCGCCTGCGATTTGTGGCCTGCATGCATGCGCAGGACATACCCGATCGCGCGGCTGCAAAAAACTGCAGCGTGCGATTGCGTCAAAATGACCCCCTCAATTAGGTGTGATGAAGCATCAGGTTTGAAAAATGGGAGTTTTTCCCAATTTTTCCCATTGTTTAACCAATATTTTTACGGGGGATCCACTTAGATCTCCCATTAAAAAATATTTTTTCATGTGTGCAAACCACAGGTTCTTTGAAACTTGTGTGTTTTCGCCGCCACCGACCTAAAAAGTGGGTGCTTATCAGGGATATTCTTTTGCCTGCCTGAGGCAGGTGAATCAAAATCCCTGATAAACTGCTGCTAACCCTCCAATCAGTGCCCCACACCCACCGCAACGGCAGCAAGCCGGGGACGCCAGAGAAGGGCACCCAGAGGCTGGCCCCTTGGCCCACATCCACCTCTGTTCCCCCAACCCAGGTGCACTGGCCAGGCGGGGTCATGTGGTGGGGAAGCGGGAGCCAGAGCTCTCGGGGGAGCCGATGCCCAGTGCTGAGGCCGGTGACACAATCCTCGATAAGACGCAACTCGTGCTGGCTTATCAGGGATAATAGAATAGACCCAGGTGATATCTGTGGTAATGTACCATTGGTAATTGGATATTTCCATGAGCCATAATCAACTGCATGCTGATTACTCTCACAGTGCATTGCTCACTTCTATTCTGTACAACTGTATGGTCCCTGAACTTCACAACACCAGAGGAATCACGGTCTCTGCCTGTGTACACATCTCCCCTCATAGACTGTTCTTTCCAACACAGCTTGGAGCAGACCACATCACTCTCATCTCCTCTAGTGTGCAATTAAAGGGGAAGTTACACACCTTTGGTATGTTCAAAACCTGGACTCATTGTGTTACTAGCACTCTGCTCACATCACGAGTTCCGGGTACCCATCCTAAGCTTAAACGGTCCAGAAGCACCTCCAGACTCTACTTGTCTACCTCAATTATCTATATATATTCCTGCATGAGGAAAAGAAATATCTCTCCACCTACCTTCATTCATTCCAGCCACAGTCAGAACTGCCCAGGGGACCCATTTACAGTTCAAAAACAAATACCAAACCTAACGGTCAGATTTGAGAGGGGGTGGTGTGGGGGGTGGGGGGGGGAGGGGGTAGTAATCTGGGGACACCAGATTGCTTACTACATAAAATAATATTTGCATGAATGAGACCTCTGAGTTCCGTACTGACCCTGTAACTCTACAAAATGGAAGCTTCCCAATTCTTTCATGAATTTATTTATTTCTGACATGCATATACTGTAGCTGTAGGTCAGAATTCAACATCATAAAATGTAACCAAGCTGGATATAGAGGAACATTAGGAATCTCTGAGGTGTATGAATGGTCATAAGAGTGCCATTTAGTAGAGTTTTAAGAAAATGGCATGAAATGTAACAAATAAAATGTTTGTAACCCCACTTTGGGTTTGCTCATGCATCCTGGTGATGCCGTCTATCTGGGAATATGAAAATAAAAAGGTGGTAATCCTAACTTACACTTATCTCTAGCTATAAGTAAAATATACTGTATTTTTCAGTATTTTACTGTTTCTTATATATGACATACACTTACCTGATACTTTCACCTTGACAGATTGCTTATCATTCAGGTCGTAGGAATTTATATCTTCACTTATTCCTGGGTAATACCATTCGGTCTCTCTCACATCAGTGATTTTTAATGAGCAGCTGTTAGTTCCATTCTCTACAAGCGACGTGCGGTCGCTGTATTCTTTAGCTACTTTAGATGGGTTTTCATCATTGTATATCTGTGGGTATCCCATTAACTTGTACTTAAACCATATCAGGCGGACCTCTCCGTGGTCAGATGGGGCAGTGTATGTGCAGGGAATCACCACATTAGAATGCTTCAGTGCTGGAATTATTTCTGGGAATGTGAATGACCATTTATTTTTGTTTGAGCCTGAAAAACACACTAAAAAAAAAAATCAAGTAAATTAAAAAAAGGAAAAAAAGTGCACAATAAGCTAAACTGTCATCAGCATCCAAGTATAGAATTAATATTTAATACCTAAATAAGATAACAATAGTAATATGTGAGTGCTAGTAAAAGTGCACCCACATCATTTCCCAATGGTTATGGGCTAAGCACACAAAGTTTAAGTACACAAGCCCCTAGCTACTAATGATGCCCAGAGCAGCATACAGATGCCATTTTAAACCTATGTGCCGTGCAGACTGCCATAAAGTGATTACAGCACAGTGTATTTACAGCAGAGAGTGTTTACAGCACAGTATGTCCGCATAGAAGCTCGTCAATATACAGAAGTCACATAAAACACAGAGTGTTTCCAGTGATGCAGAAGCACTGATATATATATAGGTATATATATATATATATATATATATAGAGAGAGTATTAGAACCGGCACTCACCCTGATTCACTGTGCTCCGGTGCCCTCTGGAATTATCAGTATAAAACAATGTTTGGCATTTAGCGGCACTCAGAGACTCACTCCAATGAATAAAGTGAAAACTGTTTTATTCCATCACTGGAATGGGTGACCAACGTTTCGTGGCCGTGGCGCCCCTTTGTATGTGTATATGTATATATATATATATATATATATATATATATCAATGTGAAAGCCCTCACTCACTCACTCACTGAATCATCAATAATTCTTTTACTTCCTGATTTGTTAGGAAGCTGATATTTTACATAGATATTCTGCAGGTGGAAAATAGGAAAACTTGAAATCAGAATTTTAATAAACCTCCCTAAGGGGATGAAAAGGGGGTTGACATAATGACATTATTACAGATTTGGATCGCACCTCCAGTGTGTACAATTTAATAAACTACAAAAATGGTCCAGTCACTTTTTACCGTATCTGCTACGGGTGCTCCTCGAGTAACCCCAAGAACCATGGATTAATATTTACCTACATTAAGATGTCTCAAATTTACATCTCTATAGATTTACCAAATTTTTAACACTCATTTATATTTACAACAATGAAAATTAGAAACTCCCATTAGAAGAACAGGTAAAACAGCTAGAACATATGTATATATATAAATCATATATATATATATATATATACACACAAACAAAAAACCCAGCACTCACCAATGTAAGCTCACTTATCCTCAACAATTCAATAAATAAATGATGGGGGTTTAGTTGGTGGATTGGCCAATGCACGGAAGCCTGCAAACCGATCGCCAAGGTACCCCACCTTCATGCAGGTCCTACACTATCACAGAGTCTTAAAACCTGACTATTTAACTGCTGTTACACACATCATCTGCCTGCTAGATTTAATGTGTACCTGCCACAGACTTTATGGCTTTTAAAGGTACACTAGATACCTTACATTGGCTTAGATAGATTGCTAAGGAACAGCTGAGACAGGTTCAGGATAATAGAGTCCACACAGGGGTGCATGAGAAAGCTAGTGGCCACGGTTAATAAGAGTTAACCATAGATTAACCCCATCATATATACGCAAATAGAAAACCACAGCACTCGCCAACCCAGAAGCGGGGAACAGCAATGCACTTACCACTCACAGGGTGGGGTGCATGTAACACAGCACTCACCATCCCAGAAGAGAGGTAAACAGAGGATAAGTGAGCTTACCTTGGTGAGTGCTGGGTTCTCTGTTTGTATGTATTAGAGTGATGTGGTCATGGGCTACATGCACCCCACCCTGTGAGTGGTAAGTGCAGCTGTGTACCCCACTTCTGGGATGGCGAGTGCTGTGTTACATGCACCCCACCCTATAAGTGGTTAGTGCATTGCTGTTCCCCGCTTCTGGGGTGGCGAGTGCTGTGGTTTTCTATTTGCGTATATATACACATATATATATATATATATATATATATATTGGTTCATCTTAAGATTTACTTAAAAAAACATCACTTTAGTTCTTAAGGAAGTTAATAATTTGGTATGGAAACCCAGATGCCATCAGTCTTTGATTGCTTCTGATCGTTATATACCTCCATTGTACAAAAACAAGGAATAGAAGCCTCTAATCTTTATTTATTTTCCAATTCTGATATTGATCCATATGGAGCTTAATATATAAATGATTCAAATACTTTTAATTTAACTCACATTTTTATCTATAACAATGTGGTACAGCTATGGGTACAATATGATGCCTATAGAAAATCATCATACAGTATGCTGTAAAAATCCTTATCTTTTGTTAAAAGATAAATCTTCACATACTGTACCTCTATAAAAGTCTAGTGTGAATATTCTCTATTCTGTTTGTACAGCAAATTATGTAAAAGTCACACTAACCTACACTAGCTAAAAAATAAAAAAATACATATGTGTAATAATAGAAGGAAATGCTATCAGCATAGTTTATAGGTGCTTGTAAAAGTATATTTTAATCAAAACAAATGAGCAGACACCTAACATTTCATGAGCCTTATTATCTCTGTGATTTTAGGAATGTTACCCATATTAGTATAATGGGATTAACCTTAATTATAAAAATTTCTTCATTTAAAATATTATTTATTTTTGATGGCTGCATACATTGATATATCTCCTAGCTCCACAGAACAATAATCTTCCTGTTTTTTCTGGCCAATTGACTAATTTTTGGTATCTTTGCTCCGGCAGCATAAGGTTTTTTTTGTTTTTTTTTTACAGATAAGAACATACAAAATATTTTGATATATCATACAATGGCTGAGATTATGTGCTAGCAAAAGAGACAAATACTTATCCATGTTTGATAAAGAAAAGCTAATCAATAAGAGTGATATTGATGGAAATTATATAAAAGGTTTTTACAAATTATAATTTATTGAAATTTATACAGTGTATTTGTACGTGACATACTCAGCTCCTGTACAGGAATCTTTTCTATTACCCCATTTTCCCATTGTTGCATTTAAAATACAGTGTTTCACTGCATTTTTTCTGAAACACTATCATGCAGATCAAAATTTGTATCAATTATAGAGGTGGAAAATATAGGAATACCTATAAGGGGTGGGGGGGGGGATGGGGGTGTAGATTTAATAAATTATGTGTTGTTAAAATACAATAGATACATAAATTATACGGCTGTATGCATTGATATATTTCCTATTGCCATAGAACAATAATATTCCTGTGTTTTCTGATCAACCAACACTTCATGAGACCCACTGTCTCCATCATAGTAGGAATATTACCCATTCTAGTATAACAGGATTTACAGTATCCTAATAACATTTTAAACATTTAAAATAGAATTTATCTTTGACAAAAATATATATTTAAGTATGATCTAAATTGTGCAACTAGAATAAAAATTTTGAATGATAAACTGAGTTTGAGAAGATATTATTAATTTGATCATCTTACCTTGAAGAACAAATAGGAGAAATGAAGTTTTCAGGCAGAGAGAGTACTTGTGCATTATCCCAATAGTGTTTATGTCCCGTCTCTCTTTATATTATTGCCTGGATTGTATATGATGAGTTTCATAAGATTTCCTATAGAAGGATACAAAAAGTTAAACAAAAGGGTATACAATTACCATAGTTGGACTGGCTTACCTGGATCTGCTGCTGGTCTGTACATGCTGTGTTAATATTTATTCTCTTTGAGGAAGCCGCTGAGCTGCACACAGGTGGAGAAACGCGTAAGGAGAGTGCTACCCACGGCTGGGAGTGTCCAACATTGTCTTGCAGCATTACAGCGTGAGGACCGGACTGAGGCCCTCATTCCGAGTTGTTCGCTCGCTAGCTGCCATGCAAACGCTAAGCCGCCGCCCTCTGGGAGTGTATCTTAGCTTAGCAGAAGTGCGAACGAAAGGATCGCAGCGCGGCTACAAAAAATAGATTGTGTAGTTTCTGAGCAGCTCCAGACCTGCTCCTAGCTTGCGATCACTTCAGACTATTTAGTTCCTGTTTTGACGTCACGAACATGCCCTGTGTTTGGGCAGCCACGCCTGCGTTTCCCCCAGCACGCCTGCGTTTGTATCTGACACACCTGCGTTTTTCCACACACTCCCAGAAAACGGTCAGTTACCTCCCAGAAACGCCCACTTCATGTCAATCACTCTGCGGTGAGCAGTGCGACTGAAAAGCGTCGCTAGACCTTGTGTGAAACTACTTCGGCTGTTGTGAAAGTACGTTGCGCGTGCGCATTGCGCCACATACGCATGTGCAGAAGTGCCATTTTTATGCCTGATCGCAGCGCAGCGACCGAAAACAGCTAGCGAACAACTCAGAATGACCACCTGATAGCAAAGGAGTGAGACGTCACCCTGTACATCATAGTCTCCGGGCCTGAAGATGCGCAGAGCTGCTGCAATTAATTAGCGTGGCCACGCTGGATTGTTAAGTATAACTTGTTTTCCCTGCTAAAAGCAGACGCAGTGAATGTGATCATTTGCATGGAAGGACCATCATACTAACAAGTTATATTAACAAATCTTCATGCTTTGAACATTTAAACCTTTTCAAGTTTACTGATTTTTGCATGATCAATTGCTACTAACTACTAGTGCACTAAGATAGATAATTAACTCCGGAGTGGCTGTGAGAATCACATATATTTTTATATATACATATAATTCTATTTTTAAATACTATAAGCACCGGCCGTGTGTTATATGTTTGTAATATATTGTGTATTAAATGTTTTATGTTTTTAATTATACACTGATTTGGACAGCGCTTCATTTTGGTTATATAGTATTTTAATATTTAGAAGCACCCATCTCTCTGCAACTACACTTACAATTTACATGACTGATTGTGACATCGGAGATGCCAATTGTATGTGTAGGAGTAGGTGTAGCGAACAGTTCCGGTATGAATGGTCGTCAATGTTAAGGTTGACAGTCATTAGGTCGACCACTATTGGTCGACATTGGCATAGCCGACATGGACAAATGGTCGGCACATGAAAGGTCGACACATGAAAAGGTCGGCATGGATTTTTGAACTGTTTTTGGTGTAATTTTTTCCAGAATATGACCAGGACCCCCAATTAGTGTACCGCATCCTCTTGCATGGCTCGCTTCGCTCGCCATGCAGCGGACAAGGTGCATTGCTCTGCTACCGCTGCGCTCGGCACAGATTACTATTCCCAATCATAGCACACGTGGATGGTAAAGTATGGGTGTAGTATGGTATGCCGGTGGCCGGGCTCCCGGTGGCCAGCATACCGGCACCGGGATCCCGACCGCCGGCATACCGACAGCGTGGCGAGCGCAAATGAGCCCCTAGCGGGCTCGCTGCAGGCACGGTGGCGTGCTATGCACGCCATGCTATTTATTCTCCCTCCAGGGGGGTCGTGGACCCCCAAGAGGGAGAAAAAGTGTCGGTATGCCGGCTGTCGGGATTCCGGCGCCGGTATACTGTGCGCCGGGATCCCGACAGCCGGGAAACTGAATACCACCCGTAAAGTATGACCTTTTCATGTGTCAACCTTTCATGTGTTGACCACTTTCAGGTGTCGACCATTTGTCCATGTTGACCATGTCAATGTCGACTAATAGTGGTCGACCTAATGAGTGTCAACCTTAACATTGTCGACCATCTGAACGGATACCGTAGCGAACAGGGTACCTTTAAACATTGTCCTGGCTAACAGAGAATGGCAGGGGAACCTAGGTAAATATAAATGTTGTTGAAATGCAGGTATGATTTAAATGAAAAGAAAAAAAATACCAGCAAATTTGCAGTTCTTTTTACCTCCTCATTCATCAATGATTTTTTATGACATCATTATTAATAGCACATGGTGCATTATGCAATAATATTCATGTTAACATAACATACAGTATATAGAAGCATTCTAAAACAAATTTCCAGGTAACTGTGATTAATCAGCGCCCTTCTATGACCTAGACAATTATATCACTACTATAAAAAGTGGTAACAAATCAATATTCAATAATAAAAAGTATCCATACATTCAAAAGTTACATGCTATTATGTATGTTATTCACATAAATGTTGAAAATGATATATCAGGTAATCAATGATATTCATTAAATCAGTTATAGGATTCAAAAGAATTGCTGAAAAATCCTTGGCGTTAACTTTGTTAATAAAGTGCCCAAATGACAATCCATAATGTATTTTTGGCACTATAGTGATGGCGACTATGGAATATAAAAACTTAAACTTAAAATTTTTACAATAAGTTAATAGATTTTCCAAATTGTCAATCAT
Source organism: Pseudophryne corroboree (assembly GCF_028390025.1). Lineage (NCBI taxonomy): Eukaryota > Metazoa > Chordata > Amphibia > Anura > Myobatrachidae > Pseudophryne > Pseudophryne corroboree. Next base: position 37,053,501 of record NC_086453.1, read on the forward strand.
TTAACATATAAATTAGATATTGCTATTAAATCTGTAATTTAAAATCAAATGTAATTGCAACTTCTCTTTAATTTCCTTGCAGTCATTACTATAATGGATAGATTTACTAAAGTAAAAAAAAAATGAAATGAGGTGGTGTTGCTCATAGCTATCAATAAGAATCTAGCTATCATTTCTCTTTTATTTTCTAGAAAATGATAGACCGAATCTGATTGGGCAATACCACCACTTACAAAAGCTTTAGTACATCAAGCCCTAAATGGCAACTTTTTACAAATATGGCACCAAAAGAAAGGTTAAGTAGACTTCAGTATAACAGCACCTGAAAGCTATTGCAGACATGCAGTATCTACATACATGCAGAAAATCTATACCTGTATACAGTTTCTTTCTATCTATCTATCTATCTATCTATCTATCTATCTATCTATCTATCTATCTATCTATCTATCTATCTATTTATTTCTATCCATATCTATCTATCTATCTATCTATCTATCTATCTATCTATCTATCTATCTATCTATCTATCTATCTATCTATCTATCTATCTATTTATTTCTATCCATATCTATCTATCTATCTATCTATCTATCTATCTATCTATCTATCTATCTATCTATCTATCTATCTATCTATCTATCTATCGGAATAACAAAAAGACAGAATGCTTTATAGTGCATAAAAAATAAAATAGATGAAGCATACTACATTCGTGAGTAAAAATCAATTATAATATATCACAAATTACAGTGGTTTCCACAGAACTCAGGAACTTCACATGGATTTACTACTACCAGCGGATCAATGGCTTCTTGAACCTGCAGCCCTCTCATGAAGTTGATTTGTTGAAACATATAAGGGACATGGCCTGTCATCTCCTCAACCTTCAGGAACCCGAGTGATTCTTAAATACTGTGCATGGTGGAACAAAAGCACATTTTTAACCTGGTTCCAGTGGTGCAAGTAGAAATATTTTCTTAGTGGTACTGAGTGTGCCGAAAAATGGACGTGGTCACTTGTCATGAGGAGGCATGACCACATGACACTAGGGGAGTGGCTACATTACACTAGGGGTGTGGCCACACAGCATAGTCCCTTTTCTTTGCACTCTGGAGGCAAGGTTAGAAATATATAGTACTACCTCTAGTATAATAGATATATATAGTAATAACCCCACTATTATAGAAATATATTATAATGCCCCCAGTATAATATAAATATATTGTAATGACCCCAATTTAATAAAAATACATAGATATGCCCCCATTATAACAGGAATATATACTGTAGTAGTGACCCGGTATAATAGAAATATATAGTAGTGCCCCATATTACAATATAAATATACAAAAATGCCCCATAACAATAGACATATATAGTAGTGTCCACATTACAATAGAAGTATATAGTAATGCCCCATAATAATACCCCACACAGTGAAGCCAGAGACATGCCCGGCAGCCCAGCCTGTGAAGAACAGAAGCCGCTCAGTGCTGATGCGTCACTTGAGCTGAGTGAAGGGAAACAGCTGGACACTGTGGGAAAAGGCAAAAAGGCACCAGCCCAGTACCCAGGCTCCTCTCTTCATGCCAGCCATGCCTGCCAGGAGAGGAAGCGTGATGTGATCTCATGACATCACCGTTGCACTCCCTGTAGCCCTGACAAAGTGGGAGGTGCCGTCATGCTACCGAACACCATGGTCTTGTTGCTCGGCAGCGCGTTATAATTGTGGTAATGGCAGTCACAGGTGCAAAGTGTGCGGTGGGTGGTACTGCGTACCTGCTGCCAAATTCTTAAGGGTACTCTGTACCTGAGCGTACCCGCATACTTGCACCACTTCCTGGTTCCCCATTTTCTTGAGAGATTAATCTGAAAAAATTTATATCTCACAACTCAATATAATAAAGTACAGAAAGATTATATTACTGTATGTTTAGGGGATGGATTAAACAACAAATGCAGCAAAACATGACATTTTAAGCAAAAATAAATTCTGAAAGATCCACATTGTCGCAATTACAGTATTTCACATGATTTCATGAAGAGACCTGGAAAATTTGCACCATGTAATGAGGGATAAGCAGCTCTAAGAGTATTGCCACACAAGTGATTAAGGGCCTCATTCAGTAAGGATAGCTGCTAATCAGCAGAATTTGCTATTTTTTGTATCGCATGCAGGGGGCCACCCATCGCTGGGCAAGGTCGCCCAGCATGCTGACCGGAGCCTCCCCCAGTTGAACAGGCAGAAATTACGAAGCGTTCGCAATTTCTGCTTGTTAGCAGAAACTGTGGGAGCCTCCTGCCGTCGCAGCTTAGCTGCGGCTGCAGGAGACTCGCCGCCAGTTTCCTGATCGCGGCGGCTGCGTGTGACATCATGCAGCCGCTGTGATCATGCCCCCAACACGCCCCCATTGGTCTGACTCCGCCCCCCGTTCAAGACGCACCTCCCCCACAACGATCCGTTGCTGCCTCCTCCGCCCCGCGACTGCCTCTGCCAAATTGACAGGCAGAGGCGATCGCATTTTTTGTGGCCCCTCCAAGATGGGCAATGCAAAATTCTGGTTGGATCGCACACTGTGATCCAACCTGAATTAGCCCCTAAATCAGCACCTTTGAAGAATGGCCTTTAGATTGCCACAGCACCAAAACACAGTAACAAAACAGAGAATTAGAGCTAGCATATATATCTTATATCAGAACTTTAGCGGTTAAGCACCATGCTTGAAAGCTGTAATTTTGTTTTCTGACATGGTAATCATCGGACAATAACCACTAAGGAGAAACATCATATGAAAGAAATGACTACTCTCTTTCCAATAAGGATATCCATAAATGTAATAAAGCCATAATTGGGGGAGGGGGGGGGGTTGTCTTAGAGTCTTAGACTACTTCATGACTTCTGTAGAATAGGGAATTATTGGTTGGTGATCACAGTAACCACTAGACACAAACTTTTAAGGTGGCACATTGTTTTATAGAGTGGACTTCTCAAGTCTCCAGGTGCCCGTACATCTCTAAGAGCCAGTATGGGGCAGATAGGGCACTGGTAATGACCTTTTGTTTCCCTAGATCTTTTGAATTTTCTATGCATAGTTGTGGGAAAAAGGCAGAGCTCCATGATGTCATCAAACATTGCAGTCCACAATAGTAATGGCAGAAACTGCTGTTGGGGAGCACTTTCCATGGATTCAGTATGATTTGTTGACATTTATAATGTTGATGATCTTAAATTAAACTTCATATTGTCAACAGGTAATTTATGTCAACAGAGCACATAAGTTGACCTTGCCATAAGGTCACATATTGAAATTTTGACAACTTACTCTAACACTAACTTTAACCCCAACCCTAAAATTTCTATTATTATTATTATTATTATTATTATTAGTAGTAGTATTATTATTATTATTATTATTAGTAGTAGTAGTAGTAGTAGTAGTAGTAGTATTAAAATCATAATGCTATAATAGCAAGCTGCCCCGGTTGATTAATAAACTGTTATATACTCTATTCAGTAACAGGAAGTGACATAATAGGCAGGATGTACTACAGGAAAAATGCAGCCAAAAACATGAAAATGACCATTTTCAGACTTTGCCCGCATTTTTCGTATGTACCAAGCCCCGGAATGCTGGATGCGGTGGGTAACGCTAGCTTAAAGGCTTCTTTCTGCATAGACGCCTATGGGCTTCTTTACTAATTTCTTCCTGAAAAAGATCCAATCGGATCCCTCCCATCACCCCCTGTGGCCGCCGAGACGCTCTGCGCATGTGTAGAGGTACTCTCGGGTAGTAAACCCAGAGGTCCAGACATCACAAAGGACAGCTTTTATCAGGAGAGCTGTCCTTATCCATACTAATTGCATATGTTAGTACATATGCAATTAGTATTTCTGAGCAAGAGGCAGAATGTACTGTATTGCAAATGCGATGCTTAGTACATCCCGTCCAATGTGTTCAAAGTTGGATCATAGAAACTGAAATTGTAGCAAAATAGGAAAAACTATTTTGAAAGATACTGTATATCAATAAAAAACGGAAAAACAGTTTTAGCCATAAACTGATGAATTAAAAGATAATAAAACAATGTGATGCCAGAATTCCACAAATTTTTGGTTGAAATGCAGAAACCACTAAAGCATAAAATATTACAGTTAGCAATGAGAAAATACATTAAGATGAAAAAAATGGAAATACAAATGTTTCCGTGTACATATTTGTCAGTGCTGTGTCACGCCACGGAATTCATAACGTGAGAGAGTGCCCACCAGTGGACGCATGTGCTGTGCTCACACCTGCGATTGTATAGGATAGCATGTTTTGAACAGTGCCGCTGCGTGGCGCACTGAGTCACCCGAGTATGCGGCAGTTCCCCTGCCGCGATCTGAGGGGCACGTACATCACGCTGTCGGCAAAGATGTAAATGGACACATTTGTAGAGTAAATGGAAACAACAATGGGTATATTAAACAACCATCATGTAACATTCAAATGGCTTCATAGTAACAATTACTTTATCAAAAAAACAAAAACAAGTTCATATAAAATATAAAAAATCAATGTAATTCAGTAATTGTATGCCAAAGTCTATAGGTATAAAACTAGAGATGATTGAAATGATGGCAATTACAGAGTGACACTGTGGGCCTGATTCGTACGCAATAGCATTATTCACGGAATGTTGCAACTTTTTGCTATGGCGCATGTTTGAAATTCCTAAAATGTGATATGGTGAATGTGTTACGCAGTGTGTACGCACAGAGGCGCAGGAGCGATTGAGAAGCACAGTGGGGCAGATGTATTAACCTGGAGAAGGCATAAGGAAGTGATAAACCAGTGATATGTGCAAGGTGATAAAGGCAGCAGCCAATCAGATCCTAACTGTCAATTTGCATATTGGAGTTGATTGGCTGGTGCCTTTATCACCTTGCACAGATCACTGGTTTATCACTTCCTTATGCCTTCTCCAGGTTAATACATCTGCCCCAGTGTGTGAAATATGTTGGAAATGTATTGGGGCGTTCACAGTCTGTGACTGGGAGGTGGCTATTCAGAGACATAGGGACAGATGTATTAACCTGAAGAAGGCATAAGGAAGTGATAAACCAGTGATAATTGCAAGGTGATAAATGCACCAGCCAATCAGATCCTAACTGTCAATTTGCATATTGGAGTTGATTGGCTGGTGCCTTTATCACCTTGCACAGATCACTGGTTTATCACTTCCTTGTGCCTTCTCCAGGTTAATACATCTGCCCCTTAGAGTGGTTCTGTCTTATGGGCATGTTATGTTGGGGGCATATCGCACAACTGGATGCCAACTCAGTCACTTAGTCGCTTGCAGTGAAGGCCATACCCTACATCGTCTCTCAGTACATCATCACCTAACCCCTGCATCATCTCTTAGCTCACCATCACCTACCCCCTGCATCATCTCTTAGCACACCATCACCTACCCCCTGCATCATCTCTCAGCACATCATCACCTACCCCCTGCATCATCTCTCAGCACACCATCACTTACCCCATGTCATCTCTCGGCACACCATCACTTACCCCCTGTGTCATCTCTCAATACACAATCACCTACCCTGTGTCGTCTCTCAGCACACCATCACCTACCCCCTGTGTCGTCTTTTAGCACACCATCACCTACCCCTGCATAGTCTCTCAGCACACCATCACATTCTATAGCTGTCTTCCTCCACATTAATTCTATCTCTCAGTGTGTCTCTCCCCTTCATTATATGTCTCTCAGTGTCTTCCCCCTTCATTCTGTGTCTCTCACTGTGTGCCCCCCCCCCCCCTTCTATGCCTCTCAGTGGATCTGTCTTCCCCTTCTACGTCTCTCAGGGTCTCACCCCATGTCTCCCAAATGTGCCTCTCTCTCCCCTCCCCTCTGTCTCTCAGTGCCCCCCTCCCCCCCTTCAATGTCTCTCAATGGGGTATATTTACTAAGATTCATAATTGTCGGTATTTGGAGGGAGAGTAAACACGAATGACATCGAATGTGTGAATGTGCAACTTTTTTTTTTTATTCCTCATTTACTATGCTGTCGTATTTTACATTGTCGTGTTTTCCGATGTCGATGCCGTTCGTAATGTTTGGCAGTGCTTTACGGGAGTGATTAGTAAAACACTGCAGGACTTAACACAATGAATCCCGGCCGGATCAGTGAGATCCGTGCAGGGCTTCATTGTTTACCTTAAAAAAAGTGTTGAAAGTGTTAAAAAATCCCCCAAAAAAATTGCGCGGGGTTTCCCCTCCTAAGCATAACCAGCCTTGGGCTCTTTGAGCCGGTCCTGGTTGTAAAAATACGAGGAAAAAATTGACTGGGGTTCCCCCATATTTTAACAAAAAGCACCGGGCTCTGCATCTGGTCCTTGTGCAAAAAATACGGGGGACAAAAGACGTAGGGGTCCCCTGTATTTTTTACACCAGCACCGGGCTCCACTAGTCAGAGAGATAATGCCACAGCCAAGGGACACTTTTATATTGGTCCCTGCAGCCCTGGCATTAAATCCCCAACTAGTCACCCCTGGCCGGGGTACCCTGGAGGAGTGGGTACCCCTTAAATCAAGGGGTCCCCCCCTGCAGCCACCCAAGGACCAGGGGTGAAGCCCGAGGCTGTCCCCCCATCCAAGGGCGGCGGATGGGACGCTGATAGCCTTTTGTGTAAAAAAAAGAATATTGTTTATTGTAGCAGAACTACAAGTCCCAGCAAGCCTCCCCCACAAGCTAGTACTTGGAGTACCACAAGTACCAGCATGAAGGGGAAAAACAGGCCCGCTGGTACCTGTAGTTCTACTACAAAAAAAATACCCAAATAAAAACAGAACATACACACCATGAAAGTAAAAGTTTATTAAACATACATGCACACTTACATACATACATAGGAGGTCATTCCGAGTTGTTCGCTCGCAAGGCGATTTTAGCAGAGTTGCTCACGCTAAGCCGCCGCCTACTGGGAGTGAATCTTAGCATCTTAAAATTGCGAACGAAGTATTCGCAATATTGCGATTACACACCTCTTAGCAGTTTCTGAGTAGCTTCAGACTTACTCGGCATCTGCGATCAGTTCAGTGCTTGTCGTTCCTGGTTTGACATCACAAACACACCCAGCGTTCGCCCAGACACTCCCCCGTTTCTCCAGCCACTCCCGCGTTTTTTCCGGAAACGGTAGCGTTTTTTTCCCACACGCCCATAAAACGGCCTGTTTCCGCCCAGAAACACCCACTTCCTGTCAATCACACTACGATCGCCAGAGCGAAGAAAAAGCCGTGAGTAAAATACCTAACTTCATAGCAAAATTACTTGGCGCAGTCGCAGTGCGGACATTGCGCATGCGCACTAAGCGGAAAATCGCTGCGATGCGATGAAATTTACCGAGCGAACGACTCGGAATGAGGGCCATACTTACCTATGTTGACACGAAGCAGTCGGTCCTCTTCTCCAGTAGAATCCAGGGGTACCTGTAAATAAAATTATACTTACAAAAAATCCGGGGTAGATCGGTCCTCTTCTTAACAGTTATAATCCAGGGGCTTGGTAAAATAAAAAAACAAAAAACCCAGACCACGCACTGAAAGGGGTCCCATGTTTACACATGGAACCCCTTTTCCCTTCTGGCGAGACCCCCCATGACTCCTGATTGGCTGTGCATGCCTGAACTGTCAGTCAGGCTGCGCACTGTAGATACAATGTAGCACATAGCCGCTCCATTGTATCCAATGGTGGGAACTTTTCGGTCTGCGGTAGACCGCGAAGTTAAGTGGGGCCAACCACAAGAGTGACCCCACTTAACCTTGCAGTCTACCGGGGGACCCCTACGTCTTTTGTCCCCCGTATTTTTTGCACCAGGACCAGGCGCAGAGCCCGGGGCTGGTTGTTAAAATATGGGGGAACCCCTGTCAATTTCCCCCCCCCCCCCCGTATATTTACAACCAGGACCTACTCAAAGAGCCTGAGGCTGGTTATGCTTAGGAGGGGGGACCCCCACACATTTTTTTTCTGATTTTTAACTCTTTTCCACCCCTTCCCACTGATAAACAGGCACGGATCTCACGGATCCATGTATCATAACACGGTAAAAAAAAGCAGGTCTATTTGAAAACTGTTTTTTTTTACGATTTGTATTTTTTCACGGCAGTGTTTGGCTATTGCCGGCAGTTATTGCGAATTCGATTTTTTTGTAAATTACAGAGTTGTATAAAATAACAGGCGTATTTGACTGATGGTGTATTCATTCGTATTTTTTTCTTTGCCGGCAGGGTGAGGCGGTTGGGAGCCTGGAACTGAGGACCGAGAGCCAGCGGAGGGCTGCAGGCATGACCGCGGTAAGAGATGGTGGCGGGCGGGAGGACTGGCAGAGCTCTGACAGGAACGAGTGCGGCACATTCAAGAGCTTGGGAAGGAGGCGGAGCCAGGGAGAAGCAGCGCGACTATAGTCCTCCCGGTCAGCAAATGCACACCACCCTGACCGGGAGGACACTAATTAAATTAATAAATCATGGATACAGGCTAATGGGTGGTCCAGTGCACCTCTGGACCACCCCCCAGATTCGCCTATGATTGGAGGGGGAGTAGCAGGTTTTCTTTTTAAATCTCTGGGTATTACATCTAATGATTTGGATGTAAAATCCCCTCTATCGCATCTTGTCCCCAAAATATTACATGTTCCTTCCTCTATCATTGTATAAAAAGTATAATTTATTATTTTTGCTGATATCTCTATGCTCACCAAAGGCAAGATTTATCAAGCCTTGGAGAGAGATAAAGTCAGGTGGAATACATACTAAATACCCGGGGTCAGGATGCTGGCAGTCACATGACCAACAGCGGCATCCCAACACTGAAGATCCCGACAGATTATTGGGTAAGTATCTTTACTCTCCCCTGTCCCCTACCCTAACCCTATCCCTCGGGGGAGAGGGGGGGGTGGCTATGGCCAACCAACCCCCATAGAGCCTAACTCTAACCCCCTAGTGCTAACTTTAGTCCCCCTTGGTCCCAAACCCTGAACCATGATACTCACCTTCCAGCGCCGGTCTCCTTAGTGGTGTGTGGATTCTGGCATCAGTCACATGATCGCCACCATCTCAACGGCCGGGATGCTGAACGCATCCCAGTCGCATAGTTGCCTAAAGAAACCAATTACTTTTTGCTCTTTCAAAGAATCTGCTTGATAAATGACAGTAAGAAGCTGAGTGGTTTCTTTGGGTAACTTCTCCACTATATCTCTCCCCAAGACTTGATACATCTCCCCCTATAAGCAAGTCAATTCTTGTTTGTTTTATCAGTCTGAAGAACAATGTCTATAATAAATATTTTTTTTTAGGTAGAGTGTTCTGCTCTTTCATACCATGAATGTATTTGTAGCTTGAAATATTGTCTAAAATCGACATAAAAGAACTGAATTACTGCATTGCACATTACAGGCCTGATTTCGATATGGAGAAAATTGCGCCCCAAAGCGCAGGTGCAGATTGCATTATATCAGAGGTTCTCAAACTCGGTCCTCGGGGGCCACACAGTGCATGTTTTGCAGGTCTCCTCACAGAATCGCAAGTGAAATAATTACCTCCACCTGTGGACCTTTTAAAATGTGTCAGTGAGTAATTAATACACCCGTGCACCTGCTGGGTTATCTGCAAAACATGCACTGTGTGGGGTCCCGAGGACCGAGTTTGAGAACCTCTGTATTATATAAAAGAGCTGCAGATAGACGTTTTATAGACTTTTGATATTTTCTGTTATAACATTTGGACTGTGTGTATAATTATATAATGGTACACTTTTTCTACTCAGTAAATTGATAAAACAGAATAAGATAGATGTAAAAATATAGTTTCTGCAATAAACAGTAGGTAAAACCAATACTAACAAAGCCAATGTGTACTTACAGATCCTGCAAGATTCAAACCTTTCTTAGATGTGCTGAAGAAAGAAATGAGAGGCTACAATATCGCTATGAATCATCTCTAGTAACTAGGAGAAGTGGTTACAATTTCCTCACACTGGTTTAGTTCCTTATTTTTCCTAACCCTGTATTAAAGTGATCTCTGTATTAAACAGTAACGTTTGATTACAATATGAGCATGAGGTGATTCAATGAAGGCCAGCACAGATGGTGTAATGGTTAGCAGTGTTGCCGAACAGCAATTAAGTTATGGGTTTGATATAGGTTAATTGGTTCCCAACAAAAATGTGAGCGTAGTATGTAAGTGTGTGTATGTACATGAGCAGACTAGATGGGCCAAGTGGGTCTTATCCAGGGTTGGACTGGCCCAAAGGGGTACATGGGAAACCCCCAGTGGGCCCCACTGCATTTGGGCCCCACCTCCTCCACTAGGATCAATTTCTAGCTTGTGCACTTGAATTATGCATAAGTTACATGACTATGGGCCTAATTCAGACCTGATCACAAAAGCAAAATCTTTCTCTAATGGGCAAAACCATTTTGCACTGCAGGTGGGGCAGATGTAACATGTGCAGAGAGAGTTAGATTTGGGTGGGTTATATTGTTTCTGTGCAGGGTAAACTATGGTTGCTTTTTTTTACACTCCAATTTAGATTTCAGTTTGAACAACACCCCACCCAAATCTGACTCTCTCTGCACCGTAGGTGTGCGCAGGGGGGTGGTGCCTGGTGCGCACAGGCACACCCTAATGTCTGGCACCCCGATCTCACATGCCTGATGCAGTGATCGTCGAGCAGGCTGACAACTGTCCCCTCTGCACTGCACCCTGTCAGGACTGCATTACTGACCGGATGCCTGGGTTAATCAAGGGTGCCGCTGCCACCGGCTTTCAAACTCCCAGCTCCACCTCCATGTACAAAAACATCGTGATGTGATTACGTCATGCTGCTCGCACTCCCACCTGCCACACCCGCCACATGCCCACCTCTCTCCTTCTATGCTATGCCAACGCCAGCCACTTATGAGGATCAGCATGCAGCCAGCGTTCCTCTTAGGAAGACAAATTCAATACTGGCAGGCGGACGGCAGCAGCATTGACACGTCACTCGTTTTTCCAGCAGCAGTACTAGTCTGTGACTGTCAGTGAGTAACTGACTTGTAAGTAAGCTGCTGCAGCTTGCAGAGGAAAGAGAGGGGGAGCCAGACCAGGCTGAAGAGGAGCAGTGTAATTACAGTGAGTGCCATCAGGGGTGTTTGTTTGGTTCACACCACAACATCTGACAATGTATCTGCTTTATTAGGATTGGTACAAGGGTCGATATTTTATATTGCGTCGACCGTCAAAAGATGGTGCTAGACACGCCCAAAAGGCAGCGCTAGACACACCCCTCCGACGGTGCACCCCCTAATAAAATGTGCTGCGCACGCCTATGCTCTTCACATGTTACATCTGCCCCACCTGTACTGCACATGGTTTTGCCCATTAGAGAAAAAGTTAGCTGTTACGATCAGGTCTGAATTAGGCCCTATGGTGTATTTTGTAGAGATGAGCGGGTTTGGTTTCTTTGAATCCGAACCCGCACGAACTTCACTTTTTTTTTCACGGGTCCGAGCGACTCGGATCTTCCCGCCTTGCTCGGTTAACCCGAGCGCGCCCGAACGTCATCATGACGCTGTCGGATTCTCGCGAGACTCGGATTCTATATAAGGAGCCGCGCGTCGCCGCCATTTTCACACGTGCATTGAGATTGATAGGGAGAGGACGTGGCTGGCGTCCTCTCCATTTAGATTAGATTTAGAAGAGAGAGAGAGAGAGAGATTGCTGTGATACTGTAGATTAGAAGAGAGTGCAGACAGAGTTTAGTGACTGACGACCACAGTGACCAGTGACCACCAGAGACAGTGCAGTTGTTTGTTTTATTTAATATATCCGTTCTCTGCCTGAAAAAAACGATACACAGTCACACAGTGACTCAGTCTGTGTGCACTGCTCAGCCCAGTGTGCTGCACATCAATGTATTGTATATAAAGCTTATAATTGTGGGGGAGACTGGGGAGCACTGCAGGTTGTTATAGCAGGAGCCAGGAGTACATTATAAATAATATTATATTAAAATTAAACAGTGCACACTTTTGCTGCAGGAGTGCCACTGCCAGTGTGACTAGTGGTGACCAGTGCCTGACCACCAGTATATTAGTAGTATTGTATACTATCTCTTTATCAACCAGTCTATATTAGCAGCTGACACAGTACAGTGCGGTAGTTCACGGCTGTGGCTACCTCTGTGTCGGCACTCGGCAGGCAGTCCGTCCATCCATAATTGTATTATAATATATACCACCTAACCGTGGTTTTTTTTTCATTCTTTATACCGTCGTCATACTAGTTGTTGTTACGAGTATACTACTATCTCTTTATCAACCAGTGTACAGTGCGGTAGTTCACGGCTGTGGCTACCTCTGTGTCGGCACTCGGCAGGCAGTCCGTCCAACCATAATTGTATTATATACCACCTAACCGTGGTTTTTTTTTCATTCTTTATACCGTCGTCATACTAGTTGTTACGAGTATACTACTATCTCTTTATCAACCAGTGTACAGTGCGGTAGTTCACGGCTGTGGCTACCTCTGTGTCGGCACTCGGCAGGCAGTCCGTCCAACCATAATTGTATTATAATATATACCACCTAACCGTTGTTTTTTTTTCATTCTTTATACCGTCGTCATACTAGTTGTTACGAGTATACTACTATCTCTTTATCAACCAGTGTACAGTGCGGTAGTTCACGGCTGTGGCTACCTCTGTGTCGGCACTCGGCAGGCAGTCCGTCCAACCATAATTGTATTATAATATATACCACCTAACCGTGGTTTTTTTTTCATTCTTTATACCGTCGTCATACTAGTTGTTACGAGTATACTACTATCTCTTTATCAACCAGTGTACAGTGCGGTAGTTCACGGCTGTGGCTACCTCTGTGTCGGCACTCGGCAGGCAGTCCGTCCATCCATAATTGTATTATAATATATACCACCTAACCGTGGTTTTTTTTTCATTCTTTATACCGTCGTCATACTAGTTGTTGTTACGAGTATACTACTATCTCTTTATCAACCAGTGTACAGTGCGGTAGTTCACGGCTGTGGCTACCTCTGTGTCGGCACTCGGCAGGCAGTCCGTCCAACCATAATTGTATTATATACCACCTAACCGTGGTTTTTTTTTCATTCTTTATACCGTCGTCATACTAGTTGTTACGAGTATACTACTATCTCTTTATCAACCAGTGTACAGTGCGGTAGTTCACGGCTGTGGCTACCTCTGTGTCGGCACTCGGCAGGCAGTCCGTCCAACCATAATTGTATTATAATATATACCACCTAACCGTGGTTTTTTTTTCATTCTTTATACCGTCGTCATACTAGTTGTTACGAGTATACTACTATCTCTTTATCAACCAGTGTACAGTGCGGTAGTTCACGGCTGTGGCTACCTCTGTGTCGGCACTCGGCAGGCAGTCCGTCCAACCATAATTGTATTATAATATATACCACCTAACCGTGGTTTTTTTTTCATTCTTTATACCGTCGTCATACTAGTTGTTACGAGTATACTACTATCTCTTTATCAACCAGTGTACAGTGCGGTAGTTCACGGCTGTGGCTACCTCTGTGTCGGCACTCGGCAGGCAGTCCGTCCATCCATAATTGTATTATATACCACCTAACCGTGGTTTTTTTATACCACCTAACCGTGGCAGTCCGTCCATAATTGTATACTAGTATCCAATCCATCCATCTCCATTGTTTACCTGAGTTGCCTTTTAGTTCTGCCTATAAAATATGGAGAACAAAAAAGTTGAGGTTCCAAAATTAGGGAAAGATCAAGATCCACTTCCACCTCGTGCTGAAGCTGCTGCCACTAGTCATGGCCGAGACGATGAAATGCCAGCAACGTCGTCTGCCAAGGCCAATGCCCAATGTCATAGTACAGAGCATGTCAAATCCAAAACACCAAATATCAGAAAAAAAAGGACTCCAAAACCTAAAATAAAATTGTCGGAGGAGAAGCGTAAACTTGCCAATATGCCATTTACCACACGGAGTGGCAAGGAACGGCTGAGGCCCTGGCCTATGTTCATGGCTAGTGGTTCAGCTTCACATGAGGATGGAAGCACTCAGCCTCTCGCTAGAAAACTGAAAAGACTCAAGCTGGCAAAAGCACCGCAAAGAACTGTGCGTTCTTTGAAATCCCAAATCCACAAGGAGAGTCCAATTGTGTCGTTTGCGATGCCTGACCTTCCCAACACTGGACGTGAAGAGCATGCGCCTTCCACTATTTGCATGCCCCCTGCAAGTGCTGGAAGGAGCACCCGCAGTCCAGTTCCTGATAGTCAGATTGAAGATGTCAGTGTTGAAGTACACCAGGATGAGGAGGATATGGGTGTTGCTGGCGCTGGGGAGGAAATTGACCAGGAGGATTCTGATGGTGAGGTGGTTTGTTTAAGTCAGGCACCCGGGGAGACACCTGTTGTCCGTGGGAGGAATATGGCCGTTGACATGCCAGGTGAAAATACCAAAAAAATCAGCTCTTCGGTGTGGAGGTATTTCACCAGAAATGCGGACAACAGGTGTCAAGCCGTGTGTTCCCTTTGTCAAGCTGTAATAAGTAGGGGTAAGGACGTTAACCACCTCGGAACATCCTCCCTTATACGTCACCTGCAGCGCATTCATAATAAGTCAGTGACAAGTTCAAAAACTTTGGGTGACAGCGGAAGCAGTCCACTGACCAGTAAATCCCTTCCTCTTGTAACCAAGCTCACGCAAACCACCCCACCAACTCCCTCAGTGTCAATTTCCTCCTTCCCCAGGAATGCCAATAGTCCTGCAGGCCATGTCACTGGCAAGTCTGACGAGTCCTCTCCTGCCTGGGATTCCTCCGATGCATCCTTGCGTGTAACGCCTACTGCTGCTGGCGCTGCTGTTGTTGCCGCTGGGAGTCGATGGTCATCCCAGAGGGGAAGTCGTAAGCCCACTTGTACTACTTCCAGTAAGCAATTGACTGTTCAACAGTCCTTTGCGAGGAAGATGAAATATCACAGCAGTCATCCTACTGCAAAGCGGATAACTGAGTCCTTGACAACTATGTTGGTGTTAGACGTGCGTCCGGTATCCGCCGTTAGTTCACAGGGAACTAGACAATTTATTGAGGCAGTGTGCCCCCGTTACCAAATACCATCTAGGTTCCACTTCTCTAGGCAGGCGATACCGAGAATGTACACGGACGTCAGAAAAAGACTCACCAGTGTCCTAAAAAATGCAGTTGTACCCAATGTCCACTTAACCACGGACATGTGGACAAGTGGAGCAGGGCAGGGTCAGGACTATATGACTGTGACAGCCCACTGGGTAGATGTATGGACTCCCGCCGCAAGAACAGCAGCGGCGGCACCAGTAGCAGCATCTCGCAAACGCCAACTCTTTCCTAGGCAGGCTACGCTTTGTATCACCGCTTTCCAGAATACGCACACAGCTGAAAACCTCTTACGGCAACTGAGGAAGATCATCGCGGAATGGCTTACCCCAATTGGACTCTCCTGTGGATTTGTGGCATCGGACAACGCCAGCAATATTGTGTGTGCATTAAATATGGGCAAATTCCAGCACGTCCCATGTTTTGCACATACCTTGAATTTGGTGGTGCAGAATTTTTTAAAAAACGACAGGGGCGTGCAAGAGATGCTGTCGGTGGCCAGAAAAATTGCGGGACACTTTCGGCGTACAGGCACCACGTACAGAAGACTGGAGCACCACCAAAAACTACTGAACCTGCCCTGCCATCATCTGAAGCAAGAAGTGGTAACGAGGTGGAATTCAACCCTCTATATGCTTCAGAGGTTGGAGGAGCAGCAAAAGGCCATTCAAGCCTATACAATTGAGCACGATATAGGAGATGGAATGCACCTGTCTCAAGTGCAGTGGAGAATGATTTCAACGTTGTGCAAGGTTCTGATGCCCTTTGAACTTGCCACACGTGAAGTCAGTTCAGACACTGCCAGCCTGAGTCAGGTCATTCCCCTCATCAGGCTTTTGCAGAAGAAGCTGGAGGCATTGAAGAAGGAGCTAACACGGAGCGATTCCGCTAGGCATGTGGGACTTGTGGATGCAGCCCTTAATTCGCTTAACAAGGATTCACGGGTGGTCAATCTGTTGAAATCAGAGCACTACATTTTGGCCACCGTGCTCGATCCTAGATTTAAAGCCTACCTTGGATCTCTCTTTCCGGCAGACACAGGTCTGCTGGGGTTGAAAGACCTGCTGGTGACAAAATTGTCAAGTCAAGCGGAACGCGACCTGTCAACATCTCCTCCTTCACATTCTCCCGCAACTGGGGGTGCGAGGAAAAGGCTCAGAATTCCGAGCCCACCCGCTGGCGGTGATGCAGGGCAGTCTGGAGCGACTGCTGATGCTGACATCTGGTCCGGACTGAAGGACCTGACAACGATTACGGACATGTCGTCTACTGTCACTGCATATGATTCTCTCAACATTGATAGAATGGTGGAGGATTATATGAGTGACCGCATCCAAGTAGGCACGTCACACAGTCCGTACTTATACTGGCAGGAAAAAGAGGCAATTTGGAGGCCCTTGCACAAACTGGCTTTATTCTACCTAAGTTGCCCTCCCACAAGTGTGTACTCCGAAAGAGTGTTTAGTGCCGCCGCTCACCTTGTCAGCAATCGGCGTACGAGGTTACATCCAGAAAATGTGGAGAAGATGATGTTCATTAAAATGAATTATAATCAATTCCTCCGCGGAGACATTGACCAGCAGCAATTGCCTCCACAAAGTACACAGGGAGCTGAGATGGTGGATTCCAGTGGGGACGAATTGATAATCTGTGAGGAGGGGGATGTACACGGTGATATATCGGAGGGTGAAGATGAGGTGGACATCTTGCCTCTGTAGAGCCAGTTTGTGCAAGGAGAGATTAATTGCTTCTTTTTTGGGGGGGGTCCAAACCAACCCGTCATATCAGTCACAGTCGTGTGGCAGACCCTGTCACTGAAATGATGGGTTGGTTAAAGTGTGCATGTCCTGTTTTGTTTATACAACATAAGGGTGGGTGGGAGGGCCCAAGGATAATTCCATCTTGCACCTCTTTTTTCTTTTCTTTTTCTTTGCATCATGTGCTGATTGGGGAGGGTTTTTTGGAAGGGACATCCTGCGTGACACTGCAGTGCCACTCCTAGATGGGCCCGGTGTTTGTGTCGGCCACTAGGGTCGCTAATCTTACTCACACAGCTACCTCATTGCGCCTCTTTTTTTCTTTGCGTCATGTGCTGTTTGGGGAGGGTTTTTTGGAAGGGACATCCTGCGTGACACTGCAGTGCCACTCCTAGATGTGCCCGGTGTTTGTGTCGGCCACTAGGGTCGCTAATCTTACTCACACAGCTACCTCATTGCGCCTCTTTTTTTCTTTGCGTCATGTGCTGTTTGGGGAGGGTTTTTTGGAAGGGACATCCTGCGTGACACTGCAGTGCCACTCCTAGATGTGCCCGGTGTTTGTGTCGGCCACTAGGGTCGCTAATCTTACTCACACAGTCAGCTACCTCATTGCGCCTCTTTTTTTCTTTGCGTCATGTGCTGTTTGGGGAGGGTTTTTTGGAAGGGCCATCCTGCGTGACACTGCAGTGCCACTCCTAGATGGGCCCGGTGTTTGTGTCGGCCACTAGGGTCGCTAATCTTACTCACACAGCTACCTCATTGCGCCTCTTTTTTTCTTTGCGTCATGTGCTGTTTGGGGAGGGTTCTTTGGAAGGGACATCCTGCGTGACACTGCAGTGCCACTCCTAGATGGGCCCGGTGTTTGTGTCGGCCACTAGGGTCGCTTATCTTACTCACACAGCGACCTCGGTGCAAATTTTAGGACTAAAAATAATATTGTGAGGTGTGAGGTATTCAGAATAGACTGAAAATGAGTGTAAATTATGGTTTTTGAGGTTAATAATACTTTGGGATCAAAATGACCCCCAAATTCTATGATTTAAGCTGTTTTTTAGTGTTTTTGGAAAAAAACACCCGAATCCAAAACACACCCGAATCCGACAAAAATAATTCGGTGAGGTTTTGCCAAAACGCGTTCGAACCCAAAACACGGCCGCGGAACCGAACCCAAAACCAAAACACAAAACCCGAAAAATTTCAGGCGCTCATCTCTAGTATTTTGTACAGTGCATTGCTGTTATTAATCTGGTACATTATCATGCATGCAGCAGCAGTATTTACTGTAATTATTTATTAAGGGACTCAGACCATGCACTCTCTAATGGTGGCAGCTGGTCACACCCTCTTTGGAGACTGGCCACACCCCTAAATATGGGCCTCTACCACTGCATTCCCTAGGTAGGTCCTTCATGCTCCAGTCTGTTACTGGTCTTATCTGCCATCAAATTCTATGTTTAAATTTACATTTACATGTGCTTTATTACAGTATGTATTTTAATGAAACTTTGATGTATTTCTTATAATAAGATATTCATATAAAAAAAAACTATTTTACATGACATCCGTGTTTCCCAGTAGCCATTTTGTTTTGCATCATGTGATTACACTGGCTTCTATATCACTCATCATTGTCTAAATCGCCAGGCAAATAACAACACTAAATAACTATAAAATAAATACAACACTAAGAATAACTATAAAATAAATACAACAACACTAAGAATCTGGCAAATCCCAGAAATAAAATGGTTTCAGAAAGCTAACTGGTTATTTTTAAGTTAGATTTTTATTTAATTACTGTTTTGATTTGGTAGTCGATGTGATTAGATCATTTTAAAGCATCATGTTGCACAAGGTGTGGCACCAGCGCTTGTAATAAATGGTAACTTTAGAATAGAAGATGCCCCAATGTAGCTTTGAGAATAAGTGGTTTGAGAAAATTGTCATATTATATTCTCCATCTTACAAAGCATGGTCACTATAAAAATGTGAAAGACTATATGTCCACTTTATTGGACTAATAGCACTACTGGACAAAGATACTAAACTGTTATACCCTTTTCACATCGCAAATGCCGGGTCCCACCTGGTAATTGGAAACGGGTCCTTACCAGGTGGGACCATATATTTGACACTAACAACTAGCTCCCTGACCTGGCAATATGCCAGGTTGGGTTGCCATAGCGGTGGGGTGCAGAACTGGCATCGGGGGTGGCGCTGGGAGATGAGCTCATCTCCGCAGCGCCTCTCCCTATGTAGTGAACCGGTCCTGGGTCACATCAACCCCGCAACCCATTCACACTGCCCCTGATCCGGTATTCAACCCAGGAATAACACTGCTTTATTCCCGGGATGAATTACCGGGTCAGGAGACCAGGGAATTCGCCATGGGCCCTTTCACACTGCACAGCGACCCGTGTTGACCCGGCAATAAAAAGGCTTGATACCGGATTATTTGTGTGGTGTGAAAGGGGTATAATTCATTCTATAAAGACCATTTTCTCTCTTAACTCATATAATGGGGTCTATTCAATGTATGTCAGATCCGACAATGCAGTATTCAATTTTTGGGCAAATCCGACTGGTTATGCCCGTTTTTTTGACAATGACAATCTGACTTTATTTAAAAGTCGAATTAACATTGTCGAAAACGGAACTAAAACCTGTCGGATTTGGATGCACAGCCACAAAACACATGGATCCGTGGCTAATCTGTTGATCCACGTGTTTTCCAACAAGACGGAATTGCGGATTATTTGGAAAAACGGCAGTTCCATTAAATAGGTCGAATCGTGATTCAACCTAATAAAGTCGGAAACTGCCGTCTTTCTGACTAGATGAAAGTTCTGACTTCAAATGAATAGACCCCTATGTGAGTAAAATGATTTCCCAGAGTTGGTTGAAGATTTGCTGTTTAGTAGTGCTGTGGACAGCACTGCTAATGAGTTATTTATTTGCACTATATATAGAGGAAGTGTAAGTGTGTGAAAAAGAAAAGTAAAGTTATAACATGTTGACTATTTTTGGGAAAGTACTTTAGAATGAGGAAATAATCTCTAAAAGATAATTGTTGTTTTACTCAAGTAACCTTCTGCAACCTTCCTGTACAATGCAGCAACGCAGGGTGATAAACCTTCCTGTACAATGCAGCAACGCAGAGTGATAAAGTCACACGGGAATCATTAGTAATGACAAACGCTGTGAGGAAGAGAATATGGTGTGAGAAACACAATATTGGGCGCTGGAACAGCAAAGAGTTATCTGGGCTCCAGTTTAATAATTATTTACAAACTTATCAGGTACAGGTTATTGGGGGGTCATTCAGACCTGATCGCATGCTAGGTTTTTTTGCTGCGCTGTGATCAGGTCATAACTGCGCATGCGTATGTACCGCAAGGCGCAGGCACGTCGCACGGGTACAAAGCAGATCGTTGCCGAGCAATGGATTTAACGAAGAATCCATTCGCTCAGCCAATCGCAAGGAGATTGACAGGAAGAAGGTGTTTGTGGGTGTCAACTGACCGTTTTCTGGGAGTGTTTGGAAAAACGCAGGCGTGTCCAAGCGTTTGCAGGGCGGGTGTCTGACATCAATTTCGGGCCCGGACATGCAGAAGTGATCGCAGCAGCTGAGTAAGTTCTGGGCAACTCAGAGACTGCACAAAACGTTTTTGTACTGCTCGTCGGCTGCACATGCGATCGCACACTTGCGAAGCTAAAATACACTTCCCTATAGGCGGCAACTATCTGATCGCAGCGCTGCAAAAAATAGCTAGAGAGTGATCAGGTCTGAATTAGGCCCATTGTCCTCATCAGCGGTGGATGTAGCACCGACTACATCGTGCAGGGGTGGGGAGCAGTTTAGCACATATAAACATACATGTTAAGATGTATGTAAAGCATGTGCTGGCTTGTTTTATTTTGGAGCAGTAGCGCTGTGTATAACAGCCACCGTGCGCACCCGGGACCTATAGCGTTATTAGCTAGAAAATATCATACTAAATAATTGGACAGCTTTAAGCAGTCCAATCGAGAAACATTATTTTAGATTTAACACACAGATAATGGCAGCTGCAAACTATGATTTTGTGATCAGCGTTGTTACAGCATTGTGTTGCAAAATTCTAGCTTTTT
The DNA here is from genome assembly GCF_028390025.1 of Pseudophryne corroboree. Lineage (NCBI taxonomy): Eukaryota > Metazoa > Chordata > Amphibia > Anura > Myobatrachidae > Pseudophryne > Pseudophryne corroboree. The sequence continues at coordinate 37,074,569 of NC_086453.1, forward strand.
TTTAATGTGGATTTTACACTTCTTCGTAGATGAAAATTGAGTCAAATGCTCAACATTCAATTCAATAGTTCTCCCATTCAGGCCACACATGCAGCCGGGGGTAATACATTTCAGCTTGCTACCTCCTGAGGTGGTGGCCTGAAATGTGCGACAAGTGACCTGTTTGGGTACCAAATGGCACTTTTCACATCATGCCCAGCACTTTGGTCAGTTTTAGCAATTTTATGCTTGGCTACCCTGGGCGGGGAGTGATCAGCACATTAAAAAAAAATTGAATAGCACCCCGTGATCTCACTTTACTTTAGACGGGAGATTGGGCACTAGAAGGTGCATAAAAAAAATTCCCCCCATTAAGCTCCATAATGTGGCAAGGTGTCATCAAAGTATAAACAACGCTCTATAATCTTGTAGATACTATATGTTGTACAGCAGGTGGCACAGACAATACCCAAAAACCCAACCCTGAAACATAGATAAAAGAAGTCATCAAGTCATCATTCTACCATATACAGTAGATATGTATATTTATAATTACCACTTACATGTTCATTGTATATAACAAAACTAGCAAGTATCTATTTTGACAGGCAGATAACATTAAACGTGTTCCATAAGTAACATCTGCCAATTAACTTTCTGACTTAATAATCTTACATTTGTAGGCTAAAACTTTTGACATATGCAGAAATGTAATTAACTAATGTGTTGTTTGTTGTTCTGACCCAAAAAGAGGGGTTGGGTATGAGTGACCAGCATTTAGAATCCCACCGGTCACCATACCGTTGCGCCGGAATCCTGAGGGTTAAGAATGCCGACGGGGGTGGGGGGTGGGGGGGGGGGAGAGTGCAATGAAGCCCCTTGTTTCAAGTTGTATTTTTGATCTATGGTGTGTGGGTATAGTCTCTGGTGGGATTGTGAGGGGTCAGGATACAGGCGTTGGTATTTGTGACCAGCGGCCTCCTGATCGCCGGTCATATAACTACATCCCAAAAAGAGAGCAGTTTTTATATTCAGATTTTGCTCATTCAACATGGAGCCTAACTTCTAAGAACAGGACCATGTTAATAAATGGACAAACTATATACTGTATGAAAGTGTAAAAGTACAGAACTTTAGGCTGAGTTTTAGGCTCGATTAGGTGTTAAATGTCACATAAATTAATTTTAAAATTCAATAAGTTAACAACTATTATTATTTCTAATATACAAAGTGATAAGATCCCTGTTAGACAAGACTATATCTAACACATTTAAATTAAGCTACATTATACTGGAAATTATAGACAAGAGTTGTCTATAATTTCCAGTAAAATGTAGCTTAATTTAAATGTGTCAATCACCTTTTTCCTTTCACACGTGTTTCATGCTCTACTATCTATGAGCAGTGTCTTCCTCATATTTGTGATATTACTTTAAACTTTGGACTATCTGTCCCTTCTTCCAGCATTAATGGAAGTGACACTGAGATTTAGGACCTGGCCAGACTCTGGTTCCGTGAAGGTAAGCCACTGCAATCAGACCTCTTCCTCAAGCATTAATCAAAGTAATACTTGAGGGTCTGGTCAACATTCAGTCCCTGTGAAGGCCGGCCCTACAAAATCATTCATAAGGCAATCAACAGAGTTTCTAATATTCTCTTGGATAAACAGCAAAAGGAAATATTGAGAATTAAATTATTGAATGTCCAGTCAAAGATAAATAATATATTTTACTTACCGTATAAGTGATAATTCATTAATATCAAATAATTAGATAATTAGAGTGCACAAACAGAGAATTACAGAGAAAACAATGCAGCCAATGAATGACAGAGTTACATGTCACAGAAGCCCCGTGAACTTCATTCCAAAAGCTGTAATTGTGCCAATTTGGTCTAGTATTTAAAGTGATTCTGTCAAAATTAAGTTACTAAGATTACAGTTGATTGGTCCTCCTTTTCTTTTCTACATGCACCTCTTATAGAAAGTCCCCTTGACCGGACATATTAAGTCCCGTGCATGTGTTGCACCTCACGTAGCTACTAATCTACGTGGACCTGTGTCCATTTTACCCCAAACGACCTAAATGTTTAACCCGCTTGCTTCATATCCAATCTAGCTTATATAATTTATCAAGCTTATTTAACATTGTGGGCCATTTTACATTTTAACTTACATATATAACTTTTTTTTCCTTCTTTCCATATGTGATTTTACCCTCCTGATCCCTCAGGGGCCATTTTTAAACTTACTTAAATATGATTTCTTATAATATTTCTATTATTTAACATTTATGACTATTTAATTGGCATATCTACTTTAATGTACATATGTAATTAATATCCTTATTGTATAATCACATAAAACATATTTTAATAAAGCTTGTCTTCTTTTTTTATTTTGTTAACAACAGTCAATATCTGTTTTTGAGAGCAGACGTATACGGGGGAATTCAAATGTTTGAAAAGTCAGTTGTGTGTCTGCTTTTTCCTATCTAATAGACAGGAAAAAACCAGACACCCAACTGACTTTTCAAACATTTGAATTCCTCCCATAGAATTAAATTCTATATTTTCTTATAATAATGTCAATACTAGATCAGTTTTCTCCTTTTCTTTCAAAATGAAACTAGTTTCTTATCAGCTTCTCCGTTCTGTTCAGGAAAGCTTCGCTTGTGGTTATTATGGCTTCCTCTGCAAGTGCACATCGCGGTATAGCAGACAGAAAGCCGTGTTTTATTCTTCGATACCATTTCTACACTAGAAAATGCTTATAACTTCATTGCATTATTATTTAAAACTTTCCTTAATTGTTTCACTCATAGCCTAAGTCATTTACTACAACACACACACACACACACACACACACACACACACACACACACACATTGTGTCTCCTAGGACAGATATTCTAAGCCTCGGGGCGTGATAAAGTAGAGAGAGATAAAGTAACAGCCAATCAGCTCTGAACTGCCATGTTACAGGCTGTGTTTGAATAGTGACAGTTAAGAGCTGATGGGTTGGTACTTTATCTCTCTCCACTTTATCTCTCTCCAAGGCTTAGTACATCTGCCCCATAGTACTTTCTGGTTCTACTTTTATTGTATATACTGAATATATATATATAAGTATCTATTGAATATATCAGGAATTATACTATCAAGAAAGACTCTATAAACGCTAATAGCTCACATTATTATATTAAAATTGGAATTGTTCAAATCTAATATATATTGTAGATAACTTCAGGTAAAACTAATTTCATTTGCATAAATCAGGGGTGGGCAACCTGTGGCCCTCCAGATGTTGTTGAACTACACATACCAGCATGCCCTGCAATAGTTTTAGCATGGCCAAATAGCAAAACTGTAGCAGGGCATGCTGGTATGTGTAGCTCAACAACAGCTGGAGGTAGGGGTTAAAGTGAGGGGACGGGACGAGGGAGAACTGAGTTCCACCACCTGTAATGGTAGGGGGAACTAGTTCCGCCTCCTCCATTGCCCTGCACAGTAATTACTACAGAAAAACCTGCCCCATCACCTACATCAATCAATGATGCAGGTGGCGCTAGTGTTACTAATGAGCAGCAGCCACCTCCCCTTTCCTTAGGTCATAGTATCTCCATGATCCTACTCCATCTACAGCTCACCACTCCTGGTACTCACGCATGCTGTGTCTGTTGGACAGCAGTTATCACCTCTTCAGGACCCAGTGGCTTCCTTTTCCAGCAAGGTGTATGTGATGTCATGCTGTCACCGCTGCTGAAGTGAAGAAAAGCCACGAAGAGGAGCAGGCTCTGTGCATCTTGAAGACAAGATGAGAGGGGGCTGGAGGACAACAGAGGTGGGGAAGCTGCTGGAGGGATACAGGGCATCGAGATGCTGGAGGGACATAGACAGTAAGCTGCTGGAGTGACAGAGGCAGAGATGTGTATAAGGGGCACTGCTGTGGGCATTATGTGTATAAGCGGCACTACTGTGGTCATTATGTGTAAGGGGCACTACTATTGTGGGCATTATGTGTATAAGCAGCACTTCTGTGGGCATTATGTGTATAAGCGGCACTACTGCGGTCATTATGTGTATAAGCGGTACTACTGTGGTCATTATATATATAAGCAGTACTACTGTGGTCATTATGTGTAAGGGGCACTACAACTTTGGGAATTACCGTATTTTTCGGACCATAAGACGCACCTGACCATAAGACGCACCTAGTTTTTAGAGGAGGAAAACAGGAAAAAAAATATTCTGAACCAAATAGTGTAATAAGCTTACAATCTATACTGTAGACACAGACATCAGTTTTACAGGCCATTTACATAGAATACGGTACACAGATTTTTCTGGGACAGTGTGTGACAGAGGCAGCCACACAAGCACAGCCATAGTCACAGTACAGAGCAGACGAGAACCTTTTTACCTCACAACATACAGATGACGGCGAGGCAGCAGCAGCAGTACTTTGGAGGAGGCAAGGGGAGGAAGCGGGGGAGTCACGTGATGCCGCCTCTCAGATGACGGCGAGGCAGCAGCAGCAGTACTTTGGAGGAGGCGAGGGGAGGGAGCGGGGGAGCCACGTGATGCCGCCTCTCGGATGACGGCAAAGCAGCAGCAGACAGGACCCGCCGCTACCCGCACTCGTAACTGCTGCCTCTCCCACCCAGTGCGCTCCCACCCAGCGCATTGAGAGCGCATTGAGAGCGCTCCATAAGGTTTTTTCTCCTGCTCTGTTATTCGGACCATAAGACGCATATTCGGACCATAAGACGCATGTACTTTTCCCCCCACATTTTTGGGGAGAAAAAGTGCGTCTTATGGTCCGAAAAATACGGTATATGTAAGGGGCAATTCTATTGTGGGAATTGTGTATAAGGGTCACTACTGTGGGCATTATGTGTATAAGCGGCACTACTGTGGTCATTATGTGTAAGGGGCACTACTATTGTGGGCAGTATGTGTATAAGCGGCACTACTACTGTGTGCATTTTGTGTAAGCTGTAATACTGTGGTCATGTGTATAAGTGGTACTATTGTGGTCATGATGTGTAAAGGGCACTACAACTGTGGGCATTATGTGTAAGGTCACTAATACTGTGGGAATTGTGTATGAGGGGCACTACTGTGTGGCATAATGCATATAAAGGGTACCATTGTGTAGCGCAATGTGAATATAGGACACTACTGAGTGACATAACCATAATAAGGGGCATCACTATGTGGTGTAATATGAATCAGGGGTACTACATGTGGTGTAATGATAATAAGATTGTGCTACTGTGCGGGGCAATTTAAATTGGGGATACTATTTGTGTGACCATGTTGCTTCTTTGTGAGATCAATGTCCCTTTAAAAAGTATGGGAAGTAGGTCACCAATTTACTATTTGCAGGGGGTGGTGGTGCCGAAAACACTAGCACTGGCCCTGGTTAATATGTGTGTATATGTGTGTGTGTGTGTGTGTGTATATGTGTGGGGGGGAGGGTAGGGGGGGTAGGTGGTGAGTTGATGAGCTTCACCACCTCTCCAGGACCACGTAAAGCCCTGGCTGAAGGGACTATGGTTCCCCATAATTATTATTATATTTATTATTATTATTATTATTATTATTATTATAACAACTCTCCTATGTTATTGTAATTGTTACAATGTTTGGTTGAAACTATTATCTATATATTTATATCTATTCATCTGATATATTTCCTTCCCTAGGCAGTGTATACTGCGCCATTGGTGGGACTAAAGAGAGAGATATACTGTACTTGCACATAATAGTAATATGTGTACCTGTATTGTCTCTCATTATACATGTCTTTTATATACTGTACATGTATTTTTATAGGTTTTGACTGTGATGTCCCAATTCACCATTGTAATATGTAGCAGCATTGACTATAGGAAACATGGCAGTAGTATAACAGCATGACATTCTGTATATGAATAGTACTTTGTAAATATATAATATATAGAGAACCATCCAAGTGCATGGTATGAAAAAAAAAGCTGCTATTAAGCCTTTGGAAATAATTATCGCTAACCAGGAAGTTTGGTGGAATTCAAATTGAGCTGTGGAATGCAAAATGGCCACCTGCACATGCTCAGAAGGTTAAAAGTGAGAGGCTTGAGCAGCCCTCATAGTGCACATGTGGTATAAAGAACCTACAATGGGAAATGGGGACATGCATTCTGAGGAAGCCGCTGAGAGGTTGTGGAGGCGGGGAAATGCGTATGTACCACTTTTACTAAACACCAGCAGGATACTCGACCCACTCCTGAGGAGGTTCTGCAGTAAGTTTGGACTTTTGTCTCTCCAGAGATGGCTGGGTTATGGATCAATGGAAAACGTTGATAGTGTCTAGATTAACCCCATAAATTCGACATAGGAGAAAGGTCAACATTGACAAAATGTCAACACAGTAAGGGTCGACACAAGGGTGTCAATTTTCTCTGTAAAGTGACTGGGAACCTGATTTACTGCACCGCGTACCCTTGCATTGCTCTCTGCGCTTTCAATGCTGTGGCCAAGGTGCCTCACCCCACTACCGCTGCATTTGGCACAAGTTACTATTCCCAATCGTAGTCCACGTGCATGGCAAGAAAAAGTTAAAAATTAATTAAAAAATGTAAAAAAAACCCTCATGTCAACCTTTTCCTGTGTCGACCATTGCCATGTTGACCTTTTGACAATGTCAACCTTTTGTCTATGTCGCCCTATCATCCGGATACCGATGGCTGTGTACTAGGACTACACCTACAGCCTGGAGGTTGTAACTGCTACAACACTGCACATGCTCCAGTCAAATGGATGTGGTGAATCTATCTTTCATTTAGTCTGCACCAATACCAATAATATATTTTATCCATGGTCATGATGGACTTTTATGCTGCAACTGATGAATTTGATTCTTTTATCTATACCAACTAATAGACTGTGATTAAGGAACTTTTGCTGCTGTAACATCAGAACCTATTATTTATTGATGCTCAAATATAAATATCCATAACATCAGTTTCTGCAGACATAAAGGATTCAGTTTATAAATGGATGCACTGATGCAAAATCTTGCTGTTATAAACCTCAAAATCACTGCGACAGTCATTGCTGCTACAAATAACAGTATGTGATTAATGCTGGGAACACACTGGACAATGTGTGTACATGGCGATCTCGAAAGCAGTGAGACCCGGCGGCAGGGAAGGCATCGGCAATGACGGAACGAGGAGTAGTGGGAGCCATGCTGCATTCGGCAGTATGGCCCTCGCTGGCAATATTGCCCATTGGACATCCATGCATGGCTGACAGGTGATGTCACTGATGATGCGTGGGAGCACGCATCGCCAGCCATGGGCGGATTTAGGGCTCAGACCACCCCTAGGCATATTACTGGTTTCCCCCCATCACTTCACTGCCCCCTTCATTTCGGGGCCAGTCCGCATGCCTACAGACCACCAATGAAGCCCTAACTACACTCCACTGCCATTCGCTGGACCACAATTTGCTGCCCATTGCCCCACCCCATAATTTGCAAAACATACTGTCGGATTTGGTCGTTCCCTGTGTCTTGTCCTGTCGCTGCCGCCAGCGGCTGCCGGGTGCGCTGACAGCAGCGGCGGGGGTAACAGTGAGTGTCGGCCGGCAGGGGGAACAGTGTGGCTGCCGGCGGGGGAGCTGAGATCAGCGGCTGGAGCTGGCAACGGGGGTGATGTCTGCGGCAGCGGGGGAGGCACTGCAGGGAGAGAGGTGCCTGGCCAGGGACGGCCATCAAGTTACCTCTCATCCCCGTAGCCCTCCGCACCGCTCCCCGTCTCCTCACCTCAATCCGACTTGTTTTTAAGTTGGATTGACTTTATCGGAAAGGGGGCCAAAACCTGTCAGATTTGGCCCCGTTTCCGACAGCAGCAGGCGTATCGGCGGGTATTCTGCCGATCCACCTGCTTTCCAACAGCATTCCGACAAGTCGGTTTCCCGACTTGTCAGAAAATATTTGCCCGTATTGAATAGGTCGGAACCCCTTCCGACCTATTCCAGTCGGAAACTGCCGTCTTTCCGACAAGACGACAGTTTCTGACTCTTATTGAATACACCCGTAAAAGTCTATGGGGTATATTCAATTAGTGCCGAGTTTTCCGACAGTCAGAAAATCGGCACTAATTCGACCTTAGTGTAATCAATAGCAGGGTTTTCACCCGTTTTTTTTATTAATTTTCACCCATGCCTTTTTTGTTTGTTTTTTGTCGAATCAGCATGGGCAAAAATGTGCCCCAAAACTGTCGAAAATGGCAGCAAATTCGACAAAACATGTGTATCTGCGGTGAATTCGCTGATCCATGTGGTTTTTGACTGTGCAGGTTTTTCGACCAGTCAAAAAAACAGCACGGGCATTGAATAGGTCGAATGTAAATTCGACCTAAAAAAGGGCGAAAAGTGACGTTTATTCGACTGGACGAAAAAACGGCACTAATTGAATAACCCCTATTTCTAGCTGGCTCCTGTGTATGGCTATGTTAGGAGTAAAGACATTTTCAATATTGTTCTGTGATATTTTTGCCTCTTCCCACAGTTGGCCAACAAATGTAGCACTTGTCATTTCATGCTGATATCAGTTTGCTTTCCTATAGTTTAAAGGTTGCAACATACTGTATAGTGTACATCATTAATACATCATACAGTAAATTAAATAAAGTTAAGAGAGCAAAAATGTCACCACATCTTTATAGTCTGTAATGTTTCATGTTACAACCGGTTTTAATTTATATATTGCATTATTTTTCATCTTCTTTTATTGACCTGTTTAATACTAATTACACACAGATAGATAGATAGATAGATAGATAGATAGATAGATAGATAGATAGATAGATAGATAGATAGATATTATTTTACCTATATCCTCTATTTCTGTGTTTCAGATAAATGTTTGTCTTTACTTTATTATGTCAATACTTTTTTTCTATGACCACCTAGGCACAGGAAGAGAATCAGGGACTGTTTGTATTGTCATGTCCTCTTTCCCTTCATCTGAACCCTTCCAGTACATGGCTGCCACTAGATCATTTTACGCAAAGATCCTGCAGACACCCAAGAGTAAGGGAGTGAACCACACAGGTGTGGAAAGGGCACTGTAGAGGCAGTAGGAGTATAGAAGATCAACCAAGTTGGATAATCAACTAGTAGGTTTATGTAGAATATGAAACAATTGAAAAGTACAAATGCAAAAAAAAATATTTTAAGAAAAATAAAGATGGAGAGACGTATCTTTTAACTGCAATATTTATTTGCAAAACCTTTAAGATACTAGAAACATATTACCAATACATGGAATAGGTGCTATTCAATAGGGGGTATCGGTATGAGATCCTACCGCACGGGATGCCGAATGTTATTATACCGACATCGACATCCTGAGTGGCAGAATGCCGGCAGGTGGGCGAGCGCAATGAAGCTCCTTGCGGGCTTGATGCGCTCGTCACGCTGCGGGCTCGGTGGCGAGCAACAGGTTCTATTCTCCCTCTATGGGTGGTGTGAACCCCAATTAGTGTACCGCGTCCGCTACCGCTGCACTCTTCCCAATCATAGTCCATGTGGATGGTAATGTATAAAAAGATGTGTCAACATGTATCGACCATATGTGTGTTGGCCATTTGAACCTGTCAACCTTTTCCTGTTGACCCTTTGTCAGTGTTGACATAATGCATGTTTACCTAGACATTGTCTATATAAACATTGGAACCCCATTGCATCAAACTTAGTGAACATTTTAATTACTAGATTTAGTTTGCATGTTAGTGGCCGGAATAGCTTTGTAATTTAGTCTCAATTAGCAAATTGTGTAGGGTTTACCTAAAAGTTTGTGCACCGTATTATTTACTGATACAAGACCAATGGCTATGACTTCCCCTGCAATATAGTACAGATATTCTAGAAACCATTATGTGCGAATGTAGAAACTGAGCGCACACATTGGGTAATTGATTTATCTTATTGTACACAATTTAGGACAATACAAATATATTGTGTTGGAAAACTTCAGATTGTCTCCTGTATATTCACATATTCAGACATTGCAGCATCTTCATCTGTTAGACTGCAAAGAGAAGCAAAATTAAATGGTTTATGCTTCACAGAAATCTGTGTGTATATGTACATACAGTATATATAGTATATTGCCAATTATCAAATGTATCTTTTATTGATAATCTAATGGAAGATAAATTAAATTCAAATATTTATATAACATTATGAAATACTCTATACAATACTCTATTGCACTAATTGTAATTTCACAAAAGAAAATGTATCGAAACAACAAGAACAGCTGACTCCTATTTATATTGCTGCTTTTGTCACAGAAAGTGTAACAATGTAATTCATACAGTCTACAACTGTGGTCTCTCTAACTCTAGAAATTCAAATATATGTGTTTAACTTGAAATCCTGTCGTCGTGTTATTCGGCTCAACCACAGCATGTTGCGGTTGGATCCGGCGGCTGCGGCACCGCCGCATATGGGTAGATGGCTGCATAGGATTCCATGTGCAGACTCCTTCTGACCAAGCGGGTCCCGCTAAAACGCTAAGTGTGGCCCCAACCTAACACCTGCTGTATCATTAGCCTGCATTCAATGGCTACACGCAAATGATTGGATGTGAGTCATGAAATAAAACGTGTATAGAAGGGATTGTGACAAATGCATGTTAAATCTGAGTCAGTAGAATGACTCCTTCATCAGGTCTCAGCTCTGCACAGTAAATAGGGTCTTACCTGGGAACAGAAGCAGAAGGATATAGCAATGCCTCCTGCTGACAATAATGTGCATTAATTTACCTTGATTTAATTGTAGTATTGAACTATTTAGTATAATAAGCCATCTCTTATCTGAGAATTATATGTCTGACTATCGAACCAAAAGTCCTGAAATCACTTAAAATGTGGAGATATAATTTTACATTTGTACAATAATGTCATAGTTTTGCTAGTTACTGTATGTTCTATTGGTGGCACCTGCCTGTGTCCATTTTTATGGACATCCAGCAATTTGATGTACTGCACTGTACTGCACAGTATGTAAGTTCTCCTGACATTTTATTTTACTATTTTTCAATAAAATGCATAATGACCGTAAGAAAATAGAAGAAGCAAGTAAAAAATAAAAAGGGATGTCCAGATATAGTATAAGAATATATTTATAACAAAAGAGACTACATTGTTCGGTTCCTGTAAAAAGATGGCTTTACCTGCAGCCTTATAAAAGATCTATGTCCATACCCTGTATATGGTACTGCAAACATCCGCACTGAGGATAAATAAGTACTAAATTGTGTAGTCCTATAAAGTAGTATGATTGATCATGTGATGGCTAATGATGGTATATTTAATAAACTTTGTCAAAGCAACAGTTAAAAGTATAATAAAACACAATATATATATATATATATATATATATATATATATATAGAAAAACACAGATTCCCAAGTGCGCTAGTGATGTAATGTAATTATATAATTCTTCCAGCGTTTATTTCATCAGAAAATGTGGACTGGAAGATGTTTAATTCTGGGGACCTTTTTCAAGGTGCGAGCTCGAAGGGAGTATCTTCACAAACTAGGGTGCGATTTTCTGACTGACAGACCCAACGCGTTTCGTCTTATCGACTTCATCAGGGGTAACGCATATAGGAAAAAAGACTAATTCACTCTCGATGGGTTTATATGGCGAAATGTAACCTCAAATGGGATTTAATACAGTCTCCTTTATCAGGATTTAGTAGATGGAATTCCTATATTCAGGCTCCTAGCCAGAGTGGTAATTCTTTTTGGATATAGAAATCTTAAAACTAATTAAGTATGATTCCTTAACGGCCGTCTAGGAAATACTCTTGATTATAGTCCGTTGGAAATGCCGACAACTGTATGCCGGTGTTTTTGCAAACTGCTAGAGTATGGTCTCCAGTTCTTATAATCAAGGTTATTAGTGGTTCAAATGTTGACTCGCATAAAATTCAAAACTCAAATAGCTGGTCTGACAATCACAGGAATATAAAAGATGTGACTTCCCCAAATAGATCTCAAGGAACAAATCCCTGGAGGAAATTTTGGCTGTATCTGGAAGTCATATATATATATTTAAAATTAGATAAAATCACAGAAATTTAACATATAAAACAACTAAGAAGATAAGAATAAAAGAGAAACGTTTATCTTATAAACATGAGCAAATCAGAAGAAGGGTCTCCAGGAAGGGAGCAGTTCTTATGTTGAATGCAAGAGTACAAAAACTGCACAGAAAAAGGTAGTAATGATGATAATAACTGACTTCCTTCTATGGCTTCCTGATGCTGTAGGTTGGAATATGTTGCATGTAATTACAGCCTTTTTCCAGTTAGAGAGAGTGCAAAAGCAAACCCATGCTCTGGGCACCATGGCACCTAGCTACATCTCTGCTGACACTAGACCAGTCACTTAACAATTAACATTAACTGAAGTATCCTTAAATACTGGCTTAGCAATTCCCAATAAACCCTGGTCCGTGGTCGCTCCAGAGTGCAGACACTTAAACTTCTCATTGTTACTTTCCAACAACTGGAAACTGCCAAACATTTCCCAGTAAGCACTGCCCCAGTGGCAGCGAATCTCAGCAGCCTACTTGTAGTGTACAAACCATTGACAGATAATAGCTTATATTACCACTCTATACACCAATATAGAATATGAAAAGTGTATATAAATAACAACAATTCCTTTAGATAAGGGAGCATAAACTGAACACATGTTAGAGTTTATAAATTAGGGTATTCAGTTTATAATACAAAATTATAATTTTTTTAGGAGGAATTTTGCATAAAAATTTTAGGTATGGCCATGGGCACCAAATTTGTCAGATACTATGCTATTCAAGAATAAATGGCAGGAGTATTTTCTGGGGAATAGCATAGAACAGAGGACATATCTTGCAGCAAAGTGGCAAAGAGTCATCTAATCACATTATTACCTTTAACGTTTCATACGTATCTGCAGCATGTCTTTTAAGGAGATCAAGGTATGTGGATTCTTGGGGATCTGCAGTCTTTGAAAGTTTATGCAAAACAAATAAGGTTCAATTTAAGAATCATGGAAAAAATGTGTTATAGAAAAAGAAAATTGCTCCCACACAAATGTTCCCAGATTGCAAAAACAGAAATATGAGTATATTAACCTTTAGGTCGAGATGGACACATGATATTTTGTGCCCACACTTATTAGAACACATACTTTACAACTAGTCATCATCATCATCATCATCATCATCATCAGTTATGATATTTTGTCATGAGTGATGATCATTTTTATGTGATATTGACTGTAACAACCATGGTTTTTATTAATTCCTTCTTTATGCTAGGTGGACATGGCAGGTTCTGTACCTTCTCTAACACATTCAGATATACATTACAAGAAGCAGTAATATGTTATCCTACCACATTCCTGCACTGACCATGTTATTGTATAATTTCTGTATAGACACTCAACCCATTTTCAACAGTAGCTGTTCTACCCGTTCTTTGCACAGGAATTTCTGATATTCACGGTTGTACATATAAATGGGTGTTAAAAATTTGGTAAATCTATAGAGATGTAAATTTGAGATGTCTTAATGTAAGTAAATATTAATCCATGGTTCGTGACGTTACCTGAGGAGCATCCATAGCAGATACGGTAAAAAGTGACAGGACCATTTTTGTAGTTTATTGGATTCTACACACTGGAGGTGCAATCTAAATTTTTATACAATTGTCTGTTTGGGCGTTATCGTTCACGCAATGCAAGCCACGCATCGGTAATGACATCATTATGTCATCCCCCTTTTCATCCCCTTAGGGGAGGTTTATTAAAATTCTAATTACATAGTTTTCCTATTTCCCACCTGCAGAATACCTATGTAACATTTCAGCTTCCTAACGTATTGAAGTGAGGAAATTAGTGATGAGTAAGTCAGTAAGTGAGTGAGTGAGTGATTTTGCATATCTATCTATATATATATATATATATTGGGTAGTGGGGGTATGGCGCCACAGGTGTGTGTGAACAGATATTTATAAAAAGATAATACAGTGATTAAAGACACTCCTTTAAAAATGTAAGGTGTCAGCTAAACCCCTAAATATTCGGCAGTGATAAGCTGCCTTTGAGATTAAGATGTGGAAGGGGGGAATAGGGGTACCAGCGACTTACAATGTCTAATTAGAATTAACTATGAAGAATATAGCTGGATACGGTTTTCAAAAAAAGTGGTAACAAATTTATTTATACAAAGTATGATAATGGGATAAAAAAGTAGATAAAAGGCTGGATAATAAGAGCAATAAAAAATGATAGAAATACAGAGATAAAATACTGCAGTTTAAGCTAGAACCCTAAATCACATAAAATCAGTAAAAACAAATTTCTACTGACAAAATATGCTTAAGGTTAAAAAAGTGATGCTTATCTTTGAAAATGGAGGGTCAATGGAGGTGTACCCAACGCGTTTCGTCCTCAGACTTCATCAAGGGGTCGATGAAGTCTGAGGACGAAACGCGTTGGGTACACCTCCATTGACTCTCCATTTTCAAAGATAAGCATCACTTTTTTAACCTTAAGCATTTTTTGTCAGTAGAAATTTGTTTTTACTGATTTTATGTGATTTAGGGTTCTAGCTTAAACTGCAGTATTTTATCTCTGTATTTCTATCATTTTTTATTGCTCTTATTATCCAGCCTTTTATCTACTTTTTTATCCCATTATCATACTTTGTATAAATAAATTTGTTACCACTTTTTTTGAAAACCGTATCTAGCTATATTCTTCATAGTTAATTCTAATTAGACATTGTAAGTCGCTGGTACCCCTATTCCCCCCTTCCATATATATATATATATATATATATATATACAGTATATATATATATATATATATATATATTGATCAGGTAATTGGATAAGTTGGATATTCAAACTCACACAGCACAAAGAAGAATATTTTTCCCTTTGATGTATGGGAATCTTAGAAAGTATAAAAACATGGTGATTCAAGGATAGATGGGGATTTTTATGGTTGGGATCATAGAAGATTGACACTGGGGATTGTTATTACTGTTCAGTAGGACTAATCATGAACAAGGGAATGGATTTTCTTCTGGTATCAGCTGCATTGTGGTGCTGTTATACCACGACAGCACATCTGGGATAAGTCCGCCTAACATGAGGATTCATGACCTGTTATCTGCCAATCTAGTGGTATCTGCAGTAAAAATAGCCATAGAATTTGGTTTCTTTCAGTATTTTAAAACTCCCAGTTGGCCATGGATAGGAAGATTTAAGCAATAGCAAGGAGAACATTCAGCAGTACTATTTGACTTTGCTGTCTATGCTATTTCCAATGTTAGTTGGAATTCATATTGTTTAATGTATTGAATATTTCTCAACCTTGGCATCTGTTTGGATGCCTTTATACTCAGTATTGTTCAACAGTATTTGTGTGAGATATCTCAAATCTGTTCCAAAACTCAGTCCTTATTTCTTCACTGCGTACCATCTCAGTAAGGGCTCCACTCATCAGCTGAGCCTCAGCTAACACAAAGAGGCCCTACTACTATATTGTACCCTAGGACAGCCTCTCATCTCTGTATCCAGACATTAAATTGCTTGCCATCCTATTTTATCTCTCATGTTCTCCAATTGAACAGGTGTCATGAACTGTGAACGGAAGAGGTAAATAGTAGTAGTATCTTTTTTGAATTACCCAGGTTTTACTTTAGGTTTAGTGGACCATTAGGTCAGATATAAAAAAATACATGCAAAATTCCATATATGTTCACATCTAATGACATTATTACCTTTAAAACATCATACGTATCTGCAGCATCTCTTTTCAGGAGATCGGTGTATGTGGATTCTTGGGGTTCGGCAGTCTTTGAAAGGTCATGCAAGAATGTCAAAGTCAAATATAGGAATCATGGGGAAAATATGTCTTCTAAATAATAGGAAAATTCAAGTTGAGCACAAATCTACCATATATGCTCCGGCATTGCATGCACAGAAATAAATGGGTACATGGGGCCTAATTCAGACCTGATCACTCGCTAGGGTTTATTTGCACTGCTGCGAGCAGATAGTCGCCGCCCATAGGGGAGTGTATTTTCACTTTGCAAGCGTGCGAACACATGTGTAGCCGAGATGTACAAAAAGATCTTGTGCAGTTTCTGAGTAGCCCAGGACTTACTCAGCCACTGCGATCACTTCAGCCTGTCCGGGACCGGAATTGACATCAGGAACCCTTCCTGCAAACGCTTAGACACGCCTGCGTTTTTCCAACCACTCCCTGAAAACAGTCAGTTGACACCCACAAACGCCTTCTCACTGTTAGTCTCCTTGTGAACAGCTGTGCAAATGGATACTTTTAAAAGCCATCGCACAGCAACGATCCACACGTATGCGCATTGTGTTGCATATTCATGCACAGTTCTGACCTGATTGCAGTGCTGCAAAAAACGCGAGCGAGCTATCATGTCTGAATTAGGCCCCTTGACTTGTATGCAGAGAGGAACACATCTTGTGCTGTGCCCATCCTTTCTGTACACTTGATTTTCTACTAGTTATCATCATCATCATCATCATCAGAGTGTATTTGTGCCAACCCTATACTGTACTTGATGCAAACGATAAGCCTTGAAACAGGTGTAACTATATTTAGTCAAACTCTGCCACAGTTCTACAACAGAACCTCAGAGAACTTTGTCTATTGGAGATTTCACTGTTACAGACCAGTATCACTTCCTCAGTCATCAGTGGAGATGCAATTGGAATCTATAGGACTCTGCATCACAAGAAATTGCTTACACTTGGTTCCGGAGCATGCATTGTGCAAACACACACAAGATACGTCATTTTTTAAATAACCCTTTGTAAACCACATTACGTTTCTTATTACGGGAATCAGTTATGAGTATGAATTGATTGGGGGCATTACTGGTATGGTATGGGAGAGACCCACGTATAACTGACCATGTGAGAAGACCTAGCTGCCAAGTCCACACTGATGACATTAAAGGACTATATATTTCTATTATACTGAAGGTATCACTATATATTTTTAGCCTTGCCTCCAGATTTCCCCCCAAAAAGGGGCTGTCATGTTGCCACGCTGCTAGTGTTATGTAGCCACTCCCACTAGCAGCATGTGACCATGCCCCCTCACAACTCATGGCCATGCCCATTTTTGGCACTCAGTACCACTAAGAAAATATTTCTACTTGCACCACTGGTTCGGTGGACAGGGCAGGTACAGTACAGTACCTCTTCTAACACTTTTGGCTATACATCACAAGGAAGCCTATATATTTTATCCTACCACATTTCTGCACTCTTCATGTTATGGTATCAATTATTTATAGCCACTCAATCCATATTCATCATTGATCAGGTGATTGGGTATTTTTGTTATTCAAACTCACACATCAGCAATAAGAATAATTTGCCTTTTAAAGGATAGCAATCCTGTGAGGTGTAAAACATGGTGATGGAAGAATATATGGGGATTTTCATGGTTGTGTTCATAAAAGACTCTGACACTATTACTGTTCAGCATAACTTCCTATGAACAGACCACCAAAAACCTGTGTAATCTGGCTAGACAATTATCTAACAGCAATCACCTATCCTTGTGTATCAATGCGTATTTCCATATACTGTACTATAGATTGTAAGCTTGCGAGCAGGACTTTCCTACCTCTGTCTGTCTGTTATTAACCAGTTTTGTTTTATTACCGTGTCTTCCAAATTGTAAAGTGTAGTGGAATATGCTGCACTATATAAACAACTGTTAATTATTAAATAGTAATAAGGGTATGGACTTTCTTCTGGTATCAGCTGTATTGTGTGGCTGTTACACAACAACATCACATCTAGCCGGTCGAATATGAGAAAGTTTTATGACCTGTTATCTGCCAATCTAGTGGCATCTACATAAAGCCCTGTACAATGGATTATTTCAGTCTTCTGAAGCTCCCAGTTGGATAGGAAGATTTAATCAACAGCAAGGAGAACATCCATCAATACTATTCCAATGTTAGTTAGAATTTATGTTACTTAATATGTTAAATAATAGTAAAGCTTGGTATCATTTTTGGTGCATTTATATTCAGTGTTGTTCAACAATCTTTGTATGACGATCATCTCATATCTGCTCGGATGGTCAGTCCGTACTTTCTCACAGAGTACCATCTCGGAAAGGGCTCCATTCAGCAAATACAAAGAGGAGCTACTACTATATTGTACCCTGAGGCAGCCTCTCCTCTCTTTGTCCTGTATTAGTGTATCTCTCTTGATTAATCCAGGTCTTAAGAAAATTTCATATCTGTTCATATCTAATAACATTATTTAAAGTATCATATGGATCTGCGGCATCTCTGTTCATGAGATTAGTGTATGTGGTTTCTTGGAGTTGTGAAGTCTTTGAAGTATCATGCAAAAACAAGAATGTCAAAGTCAAATTTAACAATAACGGAACAAAAATTCTAACTGTTAAAAATGGAGAAACTTCAAGTTGAACACAGATCGACCATATATGCTCCAGCACTGCATGTACAGAAATAAATGGATACAGTGACCTGCATGCAGAGAGGAACACATCTTGTGCGCCCATACTATCTGTACCCTTGGTTTGCTACTAGTCATCATCATCATCAAGGAGCATTCTCAGTCCTATATTTGTTGAAAACATTACGCCTTGCACAACCTTAGTGAACTTTGCCTCTGTGAGATTACCTTGTTATAGACCAGTAACACTGCCTCAGTCACAATTGGAGATGCTTGTTGGAATCCCACCTGGTTCCAGAGCATGAGCAGTGCATACACACACACACAAGAAATGTTCACAAATACGCTGTATACCAACTCTTAATTAGCCCGTTATCTTTCATTTATGTACCGTAACAGGAAGATTGAGCTTAGGAAAGGAGAGCTAAATATTGACATGTTGGTACCAACTCACCATGAAGATATGGATGATGAGACACAATGAAATAGCCGACAGTAAATTTACAGTGTCTAGATTTGGCAGTCCAGAGACAACCAAGAAACACTATTACCATAATATCACTTTTTCAAATGTTCAGTATTATACTATCTAGTACATGCAGGATGTGTTACTTAGGGGGTAATTCAGATCTGATCGTAGATTTGCTAAATTTAGCACATCTAGACATGCAGGGGGGATGCCCAGCTCAGGGCTAGTCTGCCCCGCATGTCAGGCCCTACCCCCTGCAAGGGTGCAAAAGCATCACACGAAGGCAATGCTATTGCACCCGGCAAGTAGCTCCCTGCCTGCAAAGCTCCTGCGCACTGGCAGGGGGCTACCCACCATGTTCCGGGTCGCAACAGCTGCATGTAACATCACGCAGCTGCTGCATCCCACCCCCGCAACGGTCTGGACATGCCTGCATTGTCCGGACCACGCTCCGCTAACGGTGTTCTACCGCCATTGGCACGCCCCCTCACACCACCGCGCCGCCTCTGCCTGTCACAATCTAGCGCCCCGTGGGGGAAAAAACTATTCTAAAATATTGGATCTAGCCCTCACCTCCTGCCGTCCAGCTTTTCATATTTTTCAAATGGAATTGATAGAGTTGTTTCATAAGGAGGTCACGGTTGAATATTTCTTTGAGATTTGGGAGAGTTACCCGGTATATTGACAAAGTCAGTGTAATGTATGGTCAGTCCCAAATTCAATGTATTTCACATTGTCCTTTGAACTTCATCAAGGGGATAATGGTGGGGACAAAGCAGAATATTTATAGCAGACTAGATTGGGAAGGATGTCACATGTGGTCTCAGTGAAGTGACATCACTTCCTGTCCAGCTCTCGGTGATAAAATGTATTTTAAAACCAAGCTATAAATCATATATAAAAATATACAACAGGGAAAACTGTGGTATATGTTATATGTAAAAATGTGGACTGCTACAGAATAGAAGTTGACTTTGGATAGTGACTCAAACATGACCTGGTTCTTCTGCCTCTATATCTTGTTCTGCAAGAAATGCTTGAGCATCATCAACCACTGTAAAGTCATTCTGATATTTGCTGTTGAGAATATCCTTAGTCTTAATGGGTACTGTATAACATTGCAAATTTTCTTCATGCTTTGCCAGTTTAGTGCACAGTGGCACAAACTTCTTTCTGGCTCTAGTAAGCCCTGTGGAACCTGTCTGTCTTTCCAAACAATTGCGCTAAGCTTTTGAATGCTGTCCAATGCGCCATTATAAGTGTGCAGTTGAGACATGAATATATTAGTTCCTGGTCTCTCCAGTGTTTTCTCTCTCATTGCTCCAAGTCTCTGCGCTCATTACATGACTGTTGTTATTTAAGATTTATGGAAGGGTATAAGATTTAAAAAAATGTAATCAGAGCTTTAATCTATTCAAGGAGGGGTACGGGTCATTGGATAGACACAACTTAGGTCTACAGTCATTAGGTTGATCATGGAATGTCGACATACATTAGGTCAACAGGGACAATAGGTCAACATGGTCATAATGACTGTCGACCTAAGCTGTGTCGACCTAACGACCGTATCCCTCAAGGAGAGCCATTTAACACAGATTATTTCCTGTGGATTTATTTTTCAGGTCATCCAGTTTATTCAACATGTATTTTGAGGCTCAAACAATTATTCCATAAGTAGTTTTTTTTCTGTGTGCTTATAGCTCATGCAGATTATTCACATTTCAATAAACTGTGCTTGAATATTTGTCTGTGACTGTTGATGACTTATCTCTTGTATTGCTGCTCTTAGTTTACAAGAGTATCCATATTCTCACCTATAGCTTTCAAAATACAATAAAGGATTGTAGGTTGTAGACAGGAATTTAGGATGACATTGAAATATAGACAAAGCATTTGTTTCTGTACTAATACATGGTTTGCTCATATTACATCATCCTAGAACCAGTAACAACTAGCACCAGTTAACACATTTCTGCACCATTTTCTACTTTTGGATAATCTCCTATATATTTTCCCAAGTCTGTGACTCTGTGCCCGTAACGCTTGGCGGAGTCACAGGCACAGATCTGGCCAGGAACAGTCCCCTCCCTCTCTCCGCCCAGTCCCCTCCCCATCTCCGCCCAGTCCCCTGTCTCCCTTCTCCCCATACACTCTCTCTGGTGGCACCGCAGCCGCTGACTGTGAGCGGAACTCACACTACCCGCCTCACAGACTAGCGGCTGCTGCAGAGTTCAGGGGGACATGCTGAGCACTGGCAGCTGCTCTCGCTCCCTCTCCCACCCGCGGCATCCACCCGTCACTTACCCGCGGTTGCTGGTGAAAAGGGGCATGGCTTCGCGGAAGGGGGCGTGGCTTCGCATCCCGACCCCCGCTTTTGGCACAACTCGCCCCCCCTCCCACCCGCGGCAACCACCCGCTTCTGCCCCCCACCCTCGGCATCCACCCGTCACTTACCCGCGGCCGCCGGTGAAAAGGGGGCATGGCTTCGCAGAAGGGGGCGTGGCTTCGCGTCCTGAACCCCATTTTCGGCCCCCCCTCCCACCCGCAGCAACCACCCGCATCTGCCCCCCCCACCCACGGCATCCACCCGTCACTTACCAGCACCCACGTTGTGGCGCCACTGCTCCTGCCCCCACCCGTAGCACAAACACCCGCCGCATCCACCCACCACCCACGGCACTCCCGTCCCCTCCCCCACCCAGAGCACAAACACCCGCGCCACCCACCCGCGGAACTAACGCCCACTCCCCTACCCATAGCACCAACACCCGCGGCAACCAACCGCATTTGCCCCCCACCCGCGGCACTCCCACCCGCAGCACCAACACCCGCACCACCTAACCGCGACACCCACCGCATCCACCCACCACCCGTGGCACTCCACCCCCTCCCCCACCCGCAGCACCAACACCCGCACCACCCGTGACACTCTGCTCCTTCCCCCACCCACAGCACCAACACCCGCTTGCCCACCCTGCGGCACCCAACGCATCCCCCACATCCGCTCCCACCCGCGGCACTCATGCCCCCCCCGTAGCTCCCACACCTGCAGCAACCCCCGCCCCTCCCCCACCCGCTGCAACCCTGCCCCTCCACCATACCCACCTCTCCCCCCTGCTGCACCATTCACCCAACCTGCACCACCGCAACTGCCCCATCCTGCACCCACCCCTACTGCACCCACCCCTCCCCCACCCGCACCACAACCCCAACCCTCGGAACCCAAGCAGCTGCCTCCCACCACCCAACTGCAGCACCACTGCTCCAGCCCCTGCCCCCCATCCGCACATGTCCCTCCACCCCCAGCACCCCCCCTCCCCATCCACGGCACTACCACACCAGCTTCTCCCACAGCCCTCACACACCCAAATTACCCCTGCTCCCAACCCCCCACCCATGACACCCCCGCCCCTCTCCTACGCACAGCACCCCTGCTCCTGCACCCCCACCCCTCCCCTACCTGTAGCACCTGCCCCTGCAACCGTGGCACCCTCAAACCCACCACCCCCCCAAATGCACCACACCTGCAAACCGCCCCCTCCCCCACCCGTGGCACCCCCCCCACTCCACCTCCATACCCACCTCTCAACCTGCTACACCCCTGCATCCTCCACTCCACTCGCACCACCACCGCATCTGACCCTCCTGCACCCACCCCTCCCCCATACGCAACACCCCTGCTCCTGCACCCCCTCCCCCACCCACGCCACACCCCCAACCCTCGGAACCCCCTCAGCCGCCTTCCACCCCCCATCCGCACCACCACTGCACCCGCCACTGCCCCCCCCCCACACCTGTCCACCACCCATGGCACAACGCCCCCACGCCCAGACCCCCCCCCCCCCTTCCCCTACCAACGGCACTCCCACACCAGCTTCTCCCACAGCCCCCCCAACCCTCCCAAACCCACATCACCCTGCTCCCAACTCCCCACCCATGGCACCCCGACCCTTCACTAGGCACAACACCCCTGCTCCCGCGCCCCCACCCCTCCCCTACCTGCAGCACCCCCCCACCCGCCCCTGCAACCATAGCACCCTCACACCCACCCCCAACGCACCACCCCGGCAAACTGCCCCCTCCCCCACCAGCAGCACCCCCGCCCCTCCACCACTCCACCCCTATACCCACCTCTCCCCCGCTACACCCCTCCACCCCACCCGCACCACCACCGCATCTGCCCCTCCTGCACCCGCCGCTCCCCCATCCGCAACACCTCTGCTCCCGCACCCCCTCCCCCACCCGCGCCAACCCTTGGAAACCCCCGCAGCCGATTCCCACACCCCAAACGCAGCACTACTGCACCCATCCCTGCCCCCCGCACCTGTCCCCACACCCATGGCACCACACTCCCACCCACAGCCCCCCCTCCCCCACCCACGGCACTCCCACACCAGCTTCTCCCACAACCCCTCCCACACCCATATCACCCCTGCTCCCAACCCTCCACCCATGGCACCCCGCCCCTCCCTTACGCACAGGACCCCTGCTCCCACACCCCTCCCCTTCCTGCAGCACCACCCGCCCCCGCAACCGTGGCACCCTCACACCCACCTCCCACCCAACCACACCACCCCGCCAAATGGCCCCCACCCACAGCACCCCTGCACCCGCCCCTCCCCAACACCCACGCACCTGCCCCTCCAACACCCGCAACACCACCACAGCCGGCCCTCCCCAACTGCGTTAACCCCGCACCAGCCCCTCACCCACCCACAGCACCCTCTGATCCCCTCCCCCATCCGCCTCATCCCCGCACCCGCCTCTCCCCTGCCCGTGGCACATCCAGACCACCACTACACCCCCACAGCCACTGTGGCAACTGTGTGTATAAGCTTCTCTGCCCCCTGTGGGTATTGTGTGTATAAGCGGTTCTGCTACCTGTGGGTAATGTGTGTACATGTGGCTCTGCTACCTGTGCCCATTGTGTGTATAAGCCCCTCTGCTACCTGTGGGCACTGTGTGTATAAGCGCCTCTGCCCCTGTGGGTATTGTGTGTATAAGCGGTTCTGCTACCTGTGGGTAATGTGTGTATAAGTGGCTCTGCTACCTGTGGGTACTGTGTGTATAAGCGGTTCTGCTACCTGTGGGTATTGTGTGTATAAGCGGCTCTGCTACCTGTGGGCATTGTGTGTATAAGCGGCTCTGCTACCTGTGGCCACTGTGTGTATAAGCGCCTCTGCTACCTGTGGGTATTGTGTGTATAAGCGGCTCTGCTACCTGTGGCACTTGTGTGTATAAGCGGCTCTGCTACCTGTGGGTATTGTGTGTATAAGCGTCTCTGCTTGCTGTGGGCACTGTGTGTATAAGCCCCTCTGCTACCTGTGGGCACTGTGTGTATAAGTGCCTCTGCCCCCTGTGGGTATTGTGTGTATAAGCGGCTCTGCTACCTGTGGGCACTGTGTGTATAAGCGCCTCTGCCCCCTGTGGGTATTGTGTGTATAAGCGGTTCTGCTACCTGTGGGTATTGTGTGTATAAGCGGTTCTGCTACCTGTGGGTATTGTGTGTATAAGCGGCTCTGCTATCTGTGGGCACTGTGTGTATAAGCACCTCTGCCCCCTGTGGGTATTGTGTGTATAAGCGGTTCTGCTACCTGTGGGTATTGTGTGTATAAGCGGTTCTGCTACCTGTGGGTATTGTGTGTATAAGCAGCTCTGCTATCTGTGGGCACTGTGTGTACAAGCGCCTCTGCCCCCTGTGGGTATTGTGTGTATAAGTGGCTCTGCTACCTGTGGCCACTGTGTGTATAAGCGGCTCAGCTACCTGTGGCCATTGTGTGTATAAGCGGTTCTGCTACCTGTGGGTATTGAGTGTATAAGCGGCTCTGCTACCTGTGGCCATTGTGTGTATAAGCGGCTCTGCTACCTGTGGCCACAGCACCTTCGTATCTTATCTACAGTGCATTGCTGTTACTCATCAGGTACTTCATAATGCAGACCCTAGCAATATATACTACACTCTACACTATGTTATTCATTGTGCCCTGCGGCCACTCTGCACGCCCTCACAAAGGCCTACGCCCCCTTGACAATCGCACACCCTCCCCCCTTTCAACATTTACCCACTGCTATAAAAAAAAAAACAGGTAATACTCCATATAATAACAATTATAGCACAGCTGAAGCCCGTGCAGGGGATAATGGATCGTAGCCCCTTGCAACGGTATTTTCTGTCTAACACCTTCCCTCTCTTTATCCTCTCCCTACCACCCTGCCTCTCCCTATCCTTTACCGATCGCACAGCGTTTCTGTACATTCCCTTACTCTCCCCCTACGCCTCTCTATCTTATCTCAACAGGAACCCATTTCTGTATGCCCTCTATACTGCCCTGCATTTCTGATTCTGTTATCTACCGCCCTGCGTATGTTCAAAGGCGTGCAGAGGTTAACGGGGTGTGGCCCCTAACGACTGCGTGAAGAGCGCCCGTAGGGCGCGATGAATCACCTAGTATTTATTGTAAATGCCTATGTGATTTCTTCCTCTTTCCCCTTGAAGCATGAAGTGTGAGTAAACAGTCTGAAACAGTGTTATATCAGATGGCCACTAGGTGGAAACAGAGGGCTGCTGAATACAGTCTTAGGAACATAGATGCAAACTAGTATACAAGGCATGAGATACAGAATGAGATAACAGGGACATCTATGTAGTGGTCAATGAAATGAAGAATCTAGAATATTAAAACTGAAAGCTTAGTGACGAATCAACCGAGAAGTACTTTTTGCAGTATGCAGTATTAAGGAGATAAAAGTGCTTAATCTCTCCAACCCTGCTGAATAGTTACTATATAATGTTGAGGTTGTGTTACAGATAACTGAGCAGAAAGCCAAACACACAGCATCAGAAAGACCGCCATAGAGAACACCCAGCATCACAGTGACTGACATATAGCAAACACAGCATCAGAGTGACCACCATACAGTATGTCACAATAGGCTGCATTGCCCATATAAGGTGAAGAGAGGTAAAGTAATGTGCATCATCTTGGTGGTTGCCACTAACCAGCCACAGTCTGCCACCATTCCCAGGGCCTGGTAAACCAATAGGCTGCTCAGGCTGCAGCTTGGAGTGCTGGGTCTTGTGGGGGTGCAGCGCCGGCACAATAGATTAATTTTTTTTACTGTGCAGTTCTGCAGCAGCGCGGCTGCGCCTAACGCAGACACAGTACTTGTTTGTGCCACTCACCCACTCACTGCTTCAGACAGTGTTCACCCACACACTGTTGCAGTGTCTTCCGCGGCTGGCCCCTCCTCACTCTTTCCTGCTTATGCTGCTGCGCGAAGACAGAGAATGTGACGTGCGCAGTTGGCATTTTAGGACGCTGAGAGGGCCATCAGGGTGCCATTTTCAGCAGCAGACCGTGGTGCCTCACAGGGCCTGATCAACCAATAGGCTGACTGCCTGTCGGACCTGGTGTGTGTCCCGAGACAACATGAGGGCGACTGTGCCACAGTCCTGACTACAGTCCTTTGGGTAGCACTTTATTATTATTATGGGGACCCAGGGTGGGGGCGGTCTGGTCTGGTGAATATTATTGGGGGAGGGGAAGGGGACCTGAATACTGTATAATGATAAAAGTAATCTTATTTATTACAATACTCACTTAATAAAATGAGTCCACTAAAAAAACACAGATCTAATCATCCTGTTCCCTCATTACAATATAGGAATGGAGCACGGAACTCTAGTATAACTGGCTGGCTTAGTGGGTATATACAGATGGAGCCGTGCTCATCTAGTGCGGCTCCATCGCAAATGTGCACTCCCGGCGCCTAGCCCCGCTACGGGAGTGCACAGAGACGCTCCAATTGTAGTGAATGGGGCACGTGTGCGCCACGGACACACTCACTGCCCAAACGCTGCAATGTGCGGCGTGCCCAGAGACAGATGGAGCCACGATTAGCGTGGCTCCATTAGTAAGGTGTACGATAGGCCGTCTGCACACATATCACTCGTTGCTAAAATAGGTAAAATGGGAGATTTATCGGAGTTACAGAAAGGGATGATAATCGGCTTTCGGTCCCAGGGCGGCGGTATTTCTGACACAGCGCAGTTTGTGAACTGTTCGCGTGCTGCTGCGGTGAAGGTGTATCGTGACTGGACAAAAGGCACCATTGCGAATAGCCGACGTGGAAACTGCGGAGCACCACGTGCCACTGACGTGAGAGGTGAACGTCGGCTATGAAGGTACGTGAGGGCCGACCGTCATACTCCAGCCCTCCTACTCCTCCTACTCCTCTCCATCCCCTTCTTCCTCCTCCTCTTCCTCCTCCTCCTCTTTCTCCACCTCCTCGCGCTAACAAGGAAAGAAATGATGCTATACGCCTAATGAGGTTTTATCCCAAAGGCGTTTCTCATTTGGTTGTGAGTGTGTGCAGTCTCATTAGTTATTTTAGGGAGCCAGTGACACTGCATACAGGGGTATTTTAAGAGAGGCGAGGATCGTGTGCAAGCTCCACGTGAGCCCCCACCTCTCTGGCACCGCAGTATGCTCTGGCTTTGTGTCAGAGTTACTGTACATGTGCAGATCTCTGGGAATATTGCGCCAGTGCTTTGTTTCATGTGACATCTCTATTGTGAATTTGCAAATCACCGTTAAAATAGCTTCTGCACCATTTTCCTGGTGATTTCTGTTGCTCTGCGGCACCAGACGCCACAAGACTCTACAAGGGTAAGTATAATTATATGGGTGCAGGGTGTGTGATGTGGGACCCCCTGTACACAGTGGCCAGTGTAGAAATACACCTATGGATTTACTGCCTGATGCGTGCGAATGACTTGGCTGGATATAGGGGGTCATTCCGAGTTGATTGCTCGCTGCCGATTTACGCAGCGCAGCGATCAGGTGAAAAAACTGCATTTCTGCGCATGCGTATGCCCCGCAATGCACACGCTCGACGTACGGGTACAAAGCTCTTTGAGGTTGTGCTCAGGTTCTAGCAAAGTTTTCCTTCGCAGTGACGGCCGCATAGAAGATTGACAGGAAGGGGGGTTACTGGATGTCAACTGACCGTTTTCAGGGAGTGTTTGGAAAAACGCAGGCGTGTCTGAAAAAACGCAGCCGTGGCTGGGCGTTCGCTGGGCGGTGTATGACGTCAAATCCGGACACAAATAGGCTGAAGTGATCGCAAGGGCTGAGTAAGTTCAGAGCTACTGAGAAACTGCACAAACTGTTTTTGTTGAGCTTGGCTGCACATCCGTTCGCACTTTTGCTAAGCTAAAATACACTCCCCAGTGGGCGGTGGCATAGCATTTGCATGGCTGCTAAAACTAGCTATCGAGCGATCAACTCGGAATGACCCCCATACTGCAATGAGAATTCAATTAAACTTGTGACAAGTTTTACTGTGAGGATTACCCTCCTTTTTCCTCCAGGTTGCAATAAGGCGCCAGGCAGCACAAGAGCAGCATAAAGAAGTATCTGCAAAATTGCACTTATTGATAATACAACCCATTGAAAATTCTATATATACATACTGTAGTAGGAATGTCATCTGTAATCTTATAATCTTTCTAGTGGTGCATATATTGTTTATCTGCCAATATGCCTACCTTACCGACCAGTTATCTCATATTAGTACAGTATGAATGACCTGATAATAGTTATAGTACAGTGCAATAGTTCATACTTTTACCTTACTGCTAGATGATGTGTGACACACTTTCTTTCTATGAAAAAATGAAATGCAACACAGGTTAGTACCCTGCCCTAGATACCTGGGGAAGAAGAGATAAACACTGCTTTTCATGTATTCAGGTTATGGGCTAAAGCATAATTCATAGGACTATAAATGCCTTAAGATTACTTAATATATTGGGCCAGATGTAATGAAGTCCCAGTTGGCCGGAGGAGCGGGTTCCCAGTTGAACTCGGATTTTTTTTTAAGGCAGCAATTATGTACATGGTTTTGCATTGTACAAGATTGCCGCTTTAAACCCGCACCCCCGGCCAACTTGGACTTCACTTCATCAGGCCAACTGTATGCAACATTCAAGACCAAAATACCGCTTAATAACATTTACTGTTGCTTTGGACCCAAACACATGGATCCACGATGTTATTAAGGATCCTATGTGTTATCGGCCGATGACAGGGGAGTCACTGCACAGTAAAAATGGGCTGTAATAAAATAGCCCAATAGCAATATCAGGCTAAAAAGCCAATTATTACCGTGCCGTAACTGACCGCACATAGCAGGATATCGGCAACAGTGTAGATAATTAAGTAACAAATTCTGTTTCATTTCATGTAAATAAAGTGTTTTCAAAAAATGTATGTTGTCATATTACTTAGCACACATTCTCTGCGGGAAGTCTTGCTTAGATCATAGTCACTGTGGAGGAACTTTTTTAACTCCCTGTATTATGATAAATTAAATAGCTGAAGTGGTTTCCACTTGTTAGTGCATAAACACTCTTAAGAAATCTCTCTAAGCAATAAACATCACTCCAATAAAATAATCTGCAACAGTATAGGACCATGACTTGCCTATAAATCAACTGTCTGATTGAGATTCTGTGATTCTAATCCAAAAATAGTGTCCAGTAGGGTCCAGCCAGAATAACCAGCATAAAGACACTTCAGTGGGTACACGGGTACTTTTGAAGGAGTGGGTGTGTCAGAGATTATTCTACTTGGGGACACTACATTGATGTGCGGATGACATTGGTAGTTTATGATTGGCTTGTTTGGCCAAGAGGCACCAACAGTGGTTGGACAGGGTGTTTTAATACATTTCTTCTTTTTGCAGTGGGGTGGTACAAATTCACTCCACACTCTCCTCTCCCATAGTATAACAAATGATAGGCTTATTTACATCTCAAGGGTATACTGTTTCCTGCCTTCTCCTGCACCCCCTCACCAGTTTCACCAGTTCTTGGCTGATCACGCTTTGTTGCAAAAAGGTCACTGGCAATGGGCTACCTATGGTAACGTGCCTGTTGATACACACTTCTTTTTATTTGCGATCGTTTATTTCATCTTCACTTGATCTATGATCTTTCTTTCTTTACGCTCCCCATTCTTTAAAAACAGGTGCCAGCAATCATAGATTAAGAGGGAAGTCCAGAAGCAGAGCATTCTGTCCCTCCTGGAGAGTGTCATGTTGGGAAGTATGGCTTACAGCCAGCCAGTGAGAGCTACGAGGGGAGGTGGAAGTTGACTGTTTTCCTGTCAGGCAGACATTGAGTTGTGAGGGGAGGTGGCAGGTGGATGTACCCTGGCAGCCAGCTAGTGAGAGCTGTGATGGGAGGTGGCAGGTGGCTGTGTCCTTGCGGCCAGCAGTGAGAGCTTTGAGGGGAGGTGGCAGATGGTTGTGTCCTGGCAGCCAGACAGTAAGATCTGTGAGGAGAAGTGACAGGTGGCTGTTTCCTGTCAGCTGTGAGGAGAGGTGGCAGGTGCTTGGCTTAGATAGACATTATACCCATTATATAATAGATGTATATTAAGGAACACATTATTAGGTAATTCTATTAAAAGGACAATATACTATTCACAATATATGGACACAGGGCCTAATTCAGACCTAAATGCTGTTGTGCGAATTCGCAAGGCAGCCGATTATCAATCGACTGCGCATGCATATGGATCATAATACATATGTGCAAGGCCAAACTGAGAAAAAAATCTTGCAGCTTTTTTGATCGCTAGCCATTCGCAAGTTGATTGACAGAAAGCGGACGTTTGGAGGTGGTAACTGGCAGTATTTCTGGGAGTGTCAGGAAACACGCAGGCGTTCCCACGCGTTTTCTGGGAGGGTGTTTAACGTCAGCTCCAGCCCTGATCAGCCTGTTGCTATCTCATGCGTAAGAGTATGCACAGACTGCACAGACTGAAAAAATCATTTGATGGTGAGTGAGTTGCAAACGATTTCAATTTGCAGCTGCAAAGCTTTTCGCATGGCGTACGCAGATTTTCACTCTGTCTGGGTGGCAACTATCTGATCGTAAACCTCTGCAAATTTGCAGAGGTGCGACCAGGTCTGAATTAGGCCCCATAGTTATTTTAAAATTACATTTTATGGGCAATAATAGTGTTAATTGGGGCCATAGTAATGAATTACGTATAGGGGCACAGATTATACTGGACAAATGCAGCATTACAATTGTCATCATGCATATGGCAAGTGCCAAAAGTATATTCAGAACATGGAAAAAATTAGCATAGCAATTTGCAGCCAGTTGCATTTAAAAATTGTCATTTTCAGTTATTTTGTGGCTGTTTTACCTTCACTGCATCCTGCAGATTCAACTGGCACAAAAACGTGCCCATTACTGTACCAACAATTCAACCAAAATGCTGCTTGATAATTTCCTCTCTATCGTCCTTATGACCGGACTGCCCTTTACACGCTAACACTATCATTCCATGCAGATTGCCTGAGTATGTTCTATTGTCTCCCCCAACACCGCCTACAACATGTAATTAACATGTTATTTGTTTCAGTAATACAATACTTATAAGTGGGCTGTAAACCATAGTGTCATGTTATAATCTGCACAAACAGGTACAGATGTTCATATCAAACAATTGGAGTAAAGTACATTATAAGTAGTAGATTACTTACATTTAATATTTAACCTTATTGACTTACTTGATGTTACATTATTGGGGAATGTAGCCGTGCATTCCAGCTGTGTGTTATCCTCTGTATAGGAAGGGATATAACTCATTTCACTTTCCATCCTCCAAGTTCCCTGAAGTAGCCCTCTATGCCTCCCCGTTTTCTTATGTCCAATTTTATTCCATGTAAGAGCCGGGGGTTTGGAGGCGCAGGAGTGAATTATAGAACAAACAACTTTAACTGTCTTCTTCTCTTCCATAGCATCAGTTCCTGTTATTAACTTATTACTAGTTTGTGTGGGCTATCTGAAAGCAGAATAAAACATCAACTTTAAAAAATTCATGCCTTGTATCATATTAGACTATGTTTCTATCTATGAGATCAAATCCCCATAGAGAGGGGAAAGGAGAGAGAAACCAGGTACAATCTGAGGTGCACTCAACCCAACTCACAAATTTTCATTATTGTGTATCATAATTGTTATTGTCTAAGTGTATATCCCCAGCAGTAATGTCAAATAAAGGCTCAAATGCCCAATAACCTGAATCAATGTTTAAAATTATTGTTATTATGGGACTCAATTGTCCTTTATTAATAATAGAGCAAAATATTAAAATCTCAAAGAAAAAGAAAATTAAATTAAATTTTAAGGTAAAATGCACTTACTTGGTTGTGTGTCCCAGTAGGGGGAAATCCATGGCTGTGCAGGCTGATGGATTCCCCCAGACCTTTTCCTCCAAAACGGAATGCTTTCTTTTCCAGACTCAAACTTAAAAGTAGCATTGGAAGAGAGAGGAAAAACTCAGCTTTAAAACAAGCTGAGTGGTTTTCTGGAGCTCCATGGAGATCTCCCGTAATGGCCAGGAAACCCTGACCTGGGGATCTAGGCTGCCCAGCTATGGAGCCCGAATCCAAGCTGCAGGTGGGGAGCTAGGTCCCGGGCAGGTTTCTAGAAGTACGTTTAGGCTGGAAAACTTCCTCCAGCCTAGACTGAATGGCACCGTGGGCTTATACCGACCCTCCTGGATGGGACGGTTAAAGGAGAGTGACCACTCCACACTGTCCATAGAGGACAATGGTAGCTTTGCATGTGACCAAGGCATGCACAGCTCATGGGTAAACATTGATTGGTTGTAAACCACAGGGCGGGCTTACCCCCTGTGGTACTGTGTGGAAAATGGACATAAAAAAGAGACCTGCGAGCATCCAGGGTGTATTATACCCTTTTCTTCTGCTGTAACATCTGCAGTATTGCTGAAGTTCTTTTCAGAACTATTTGTTGGCAAAAAAACATCGTCTGTCTCAAGATGACAACTTCATATTGTGACCTGCAGGGCTAGGTGAAACCCAGCTCCGTTCTCCGGCTGTCCAGGGTGTAACCAGCATCTCCAAGCTCCGTCTTCGGCCTGCTACCTTGCTGTGCTTAGGCAAGCATCATTTGGGGATTCGCCAACACCACACAGGTGTGGTAAGGCGGCGTGTCGATGCATACAGAGCAGAACCGTAGTTCCAAACGCCACGGCAGGTTAGGAGTGTGGTGGTGGCAGCGTAGAACCCGCCCACTGTGCAGTGGGTGGAGTCAGTAACAGGCGGTTACTGACGGTAAGCGGGAATCCCCCATGTGACCAGGTCAGGCATGACCTAGACATCTATTCTGTATACTGGGGACGGGACGCAAAAGCGGTGAGGGCTTTTGTACGGGACCGTCTGGTCACAGAAATTGGTGGCATAGCGGTGGGATAATCCCAGGTGGCTTTTCGGTCACCCGCGCTACTCAGGAGAGGAGTAACTGCAGCATAGGAGAACGCACAAGATGACGGACTTCAGTGGAACGTCCAAGGGCGATCTGGATATCGTGTGCCAGGAGAAGGGTGTGGATAACCCTTCCAATGCATCCAGAAGCGTCATGAAGGCGGTGCTCATGAGCTTGGAGGAGTCCCGCTGGGTGGAGGTGGAAAGCACCACCAATGACGTCATCACGCCCATTCCGTAGCCCTGGTAACCGGCGCTATTAAAAGCAAAGTGAAAAAATGGCTAAGGGTAAACTGAAAAGCATACAGGATAACAGTCTAAGTTTAACACAGATTATACAGAAGCAGCAGAAATGCAGCATAAGGAAAATACTGTCAACATTAAGTATTATATATATTTATATAATACTTAATGTTGACAGTATTTTCCTTATGACGTCATTGGTGGGCGCCATGCTTCCTGGTTCCGGACGCTGCTGGCGGCGCGTGTCACTCGGTGGAGATATAAGGTGAGCTTGGTTTCACGGTTGTTATATGCCTGATGACGATGTGAAAATAAAATACATCGAAACGTTGCTGCTACATATGCCTGCATTATCGTGAGTTTATTGGGTGCCGCTTGTGAATTGCTGTTGTATTGAACTCCTTGCTGGGGAGAATCTGAAGCTGGCACCCGCATCATTACTACCTGAAAGGTGTGCTGCCCGAATATTGTGCTTATTTACATAGGTTATGCGGCAGGAGCTTACCTTATTGGGCTGGAGCATCCTGTTTATTATTGATATTCTTTATATCCAGGACATTACCTTTGGTTCGCTTGCTGTGAATTGTTTTTATTATAATGGCGGAGGGAACTGATTGCACAGAGGATACTCTCTATGAGGCTATTAATTTAGCCAAGATTACCCAGGGCACATATTTGACTTTTTCTGAAACGGGGGCTGATGAAAATTCTGTTTAAGGATAATTTTGGAGATGAGACTGAAAAATCAATTGAACACCTGTACCGTGATATTTTGAAATTGAAACAGCGTGAATGAGATTTTTATTATCATGATGTGACTCTGAGTAATTTCTATAAAGAAAAAATGATACCGCATGGTTTTAGGGTGAAAAATTGCCCTACAATTGGGCGTTACAATGCCACATTCTGCAAACGTTGGAGTGCCATCCTTAATAAATGCAGTCATGACCTAATGCTGCTTGTTATTGAGGAGACCAGTAGAGAGCTCACAGGGATTCGTGACAAGATCGTGACAAGATTAAATCCTTTGAGACATCATTTAAAGGAATCTTGGAGTCTGATACTGAGGTTAAGTGGCTTGAAA
This sequence comes from Pseudophryne corroboree, assembly GCF_028390025.1. NCBI lineage: Eukaryota > Metazoa > Chordata > Amphibia > Anura > Myobatrachidae > Pseudophryne > Pseudophryne corroboree. The sequence goes on from NC_086453.1 coordinate 37,109,203, forward strand.
AATTAGAGAAACAGATTGCTGTGTATAAGCGCGATCTGGTACAATTTAAAAGACACAAATTCAATAAAGTGACTGCTGATTCCGATCAAAATAAAGTGTACTTGTGGACTGGTTCTGAGCCTAACAGGAGGGGATATTATAATCGGAGGAGATATCAACATAAATCCAGGGGTGATTGTGATTCACTACCGGACAATCCGACTACCAATGACTCTGACTATAATGATACCCCCCACACCCCCTGCAATAATACTGAAGCTGTAGCCCCTTTAGGTGTTCTTACCCGTACCCAAATACGAGACGGAAGATGTCTCAAAGCGAGGTCGAGGAAGGCCAGGCAGGCCACCGCTTCCGAAATGAAAGTAGTATTTAATTTATCATCGCGGGACTTGTCAGCTATTGAGCTTAAAGTTTTGAGTCTTGGATTGTCTTTTGTCCCCACTGTACGTTTCAATGATTTCAACTGGGAGATTGAACAATACCGTCTCAACAGACAACTTCGGTTGCATGAATTTTTTCATGGCACTAAAGCATCCAGTAGTATTAAGGATACTGAGGTTTTACCGCCTCAGTTGCGTAAATTACAAAAGAAATCCAGTTTTGAACCATATATTAATAATGTATCCATTAAAACCTATTCCAGGATGCTTAATTGTAATGTTGAGACGGCTGTTAAATCTCACTGTTCTTCTATGTCTCATTCCAATAATCTTTCTGCTATAGAGTTTGAAGCTTTGAAAGATCTGTCTAACTATTATGATGTAGTTATTCACCCCGCTGATATAGGTGGGGCAATTGTAGTTCAGAACCTGGATGATTATAGGAATGAACTTTTGAGGCAGTTAGCAGATGTTGAAGTATACAGATTACTTGATCATGATCCTACTGAATTTACTTTGAAATTGTCTGATAGATTATCACAAGCTGTTAATGATGGGATTATATCTCAGCATTTATGTGACGCATTAATTCCTAAATGGCCGGTTACACCGCTTTTATATTCTTTTCCCAAAATACATAAGGACGCTCAGTGTCCTCCAGGACGTCCGATTATAGCGGCTCGTGGCTCTCTATTTCAGAATTGTTCTGTTTATCTGGATGGTTTATTAAAGCCATGCATTTTAGGTAGAGATGAGCGCCTGAAATTTTTCGGGTTTTGTGTTTTGGTTTTGGGTTCGGTTCCGCGGCCGTGTTTTGGGTTCGACCGCGTTTTGGCAAAACCTCACCGCATTTTTTTTGTCGGATACGGGTGTGTTTTGGATTCGGGTGTTTTTTTCAAAAAACCCTAAAAAACAGCTTAAATCATAGAATTTGGGGGTAATTTTGATCCCAAAGTATTATTAACCTCAAAAAACATAATTTACACTCATTTTCAGCCTATTCTGAACACATCACACCTCACAATATTATTTTTAGTCCTAAAATTTGCACCGAGGTCGCTGTGTGAGTAAGATAAGCGACCCTAGTGGCCGACACAAACACCGGGCCCATCTAGGAGTGGCACTGCAGTGTCACGCAGGATGTCCCTTCCAAAAAACCCTCCCCAAACAGCACATGACGCAAAGAAAAAAAGAGGCGCAATGAGGTAGCTGACTGTGTGAGAAAGATAAGCGACCCTAGTGGCCGACACAAACACCGGGCCCATCTAGGAGTGGCACTGCAGTGTCACGCAGGATGTCCCTTCCAAAAAACCCTCCCCAATCAGCACATGATGCAAAGAAAAAGAAAAGAAAAAAGAGGTGCAAGATGGAATTATCCTTGGGCCCTCCCACCCACCCTTATGTTGTATAAACAAAACAGGACATGCACACTTTAACCAACCCATCATTTCAGTGACAGGGTCTGCCACACGACTGTGACTGATATGACGGGTTGGTTTGGACCCCCCCCAAAAAAGAAGCAATTAATCTCTCCTTGCACAAACTGGCTCTACAGAGGCAAGATGTCCACCTCATCTTCACCCTCCGATATATCACCGTGTACATCCCCCTCCTCACAGATTATCAATTCGTCCCCACTGGAATCCACCATCTCAGCTCCCTGTGTACTTTGTGGAGGCAATTGCTGCTGGTCAATGTCTCCGCGGAGGAATTGATTATAATTCATTTTAATGAACATCATCTTCTCCACATTTTCTGGATGTAACCTCGTACGCCGATTGCTGACAAGGTGAGCGGCGGCACTAAACACTCTTTCGGAGTACACACTTGTGGGAGGGCAACTTAGGTAGAATAAAGCCAGTTTGTGCAAGGGCCTCCAAATTGCCTCTTTTTCCTGCCAGTATAAGTACGGACTGTGTGACGTGCCTACTTGGATGCGGTCACTCATATAATCCTCCACCATTCTATCAATGTTGAGAGAATCATATGCAGTGACAGTAGACGACATGTCCGTAATCGTTGTCAGGTCCTTCAGTCCGGACCAGATGTCAGCATCAGCAGTCGCTCCAGACTGCCCTGCATCACCGCCAGCGGGTGGGCTCGGAATTCTGAGCCTTTTCCTCGCACCCCCAGTTGCGGGAGAATGTGAAGGAGGAGATGTTGACAGGTCGCGTTCCGCTTGACTTGACAATTTTGTCACCAGCAGGTCTTTCAACCCCAGCAGACCTGTGTCTGCCGGAAAGAGAGATCCAAGGTAGGCTTTAAATCTAGGATCGAGCACGGTGGCCAAAATGTAGTGCTCTGATTTCAACAGATTGACCACCCGTGAATCCTTGTTAAGCGAATTAAGGGCTGCATCCACAAGTCCCACATGCCTAGCGGAATCGCTCCGTGTTAGCTCCTTCTTCAATGCCTCCAGCTTCTTCTGCAAAAGCCTGATGAGGGGAATGACCTGACTCAGGCTGGCAGTGTCTGAACTGACTTCACGTGTGGCAAGTTCAAAGGGCATCAGAACCTTGCACAACGTTGAAATCATTCTCCACTGCACTTGAGACAGGTGCATTCCATCTCCTATATCGTGCTCAATTGTATAGGCTTGAATGGCCTTTTGCTGCTCCTCCAACCTCTGAAGCATATAGAGGGTTGAATTCCACCTCGTTACCACTTCTTGCTTCAGATGATGGCAGGGCAGGTTCAGTAGTTTTTGGTGGTGCTCCAGTCTTCTGTACGTGGTGCCTGTACGCCGAAAGTGTCCCGCAATTTTTCTGGCCACCGACAGCATCTCTTGCACGCCCCTGTCGTTTTTTAAAAAATTCTGCACCACCAAATTCAAGGTATGTGCAAAACATGGGACGTGCTGGAATTTGCCCATATTTAATGCACACACAATATTGCTGGCGTTGTCCGATGCCACAAATCCACAGGAGAGTCCAATTGGGGTAAGCCATTCCGCGATGATCTTCCTCAGTTGCCGTAAGAGGTTTTCAGCTGTGTGCGTATTCTGGAAAGCGGTGATACAAAGCGTAGCCTGCCTAGGAAAGAGTTGGCGTTTGCGAGATGCTGCTACTGGTGCCGCCGCTGCTGTTCTTGCGGCGGGAGTCCATACATCTACCCAGTGGGCTGTCACAGTCATATAGTCCTGACCCTGCCCTGCTCCACTTGTCCACATGTCCGTGGTTAAGTGGACATTGGGTACAACTGCATTTTTTAGGACACTGGTGAGTCTTTTTCTAAAATCCGTGTACATTCTCGGTATCGCCTGCCTAGAGAAGTGGAACCTAGATGGTATTTGGTAACGGGGGCACACTGCCTCAATAAATTGTCTAGTTCCCTGTGAACTAACGGCGGATACCGGACGCACGTCTAACACCAACATAGTTGTCAAGGACTCAGTTATCCGCTTTGCAGTAGGATGACTGCTGTGATATTTCATCTTCCTCGCAAAGGACTGTTGAACAGTCAATTGCTTACTGGAAGTAGTACAAGTGGGCTTACGACTTCCCCTCTGGGATGACCATCGACTCCCAGCGGCAACAACAGCAGCGCCAGCAGCAGTAGGCGTTACACGCAAGGATGCATCGGAGGAATCCCAGGCAGGAGAGGACTCGTCAGAATTGCCAGTGACATGGCCTGCAGGACTATTGGCATTCCTGGGGAAGGAGGAAATTGACACTGAGGGAGTTGGTGGGGTGGTTTGCGTGAGCTTGGTTACAAGAGGAAGGGATTTACTGGTCAGTGGACTGCTTCCGCTGTCACCCAAAGTTTTTGAACTTGTCACTGACTTATTATGAATGCGCTGCAGGTGACGTATAAGGGAGGATGTTCCGAGGTGGTTAACGTCCTTACCCCTACTTATTACAGCTTGACAAAGGGAACACACGGCTTGACACCTGTTGTCCGCATTTCTGGTGAAATACCTCCACACCGAAGAGCTGATTTTTTTGGTATTTTCACCTGGCATGTCAACGGCCATATTCCTCCCACGGACAACAGGTGTCTCCCCGGGTGCCTGACTTAAACAAACCACCTCACCATCAGAATCCTCCTGGTCAATTTCCTCCCCAGCGCCAGCAACACCCATATCCTCCTCATCCTGGTGTACTTCAACACTGACATCTTCAATCTGACTATCAGGAACTGGACTGCGGGTGCTCCTTCCAGCACTTGCAGGGGGCGTGCAAATGGTGGAAGGCGCATGCTCTTCACGTCCAGTGTTGGGAAGGTCAGGCATCGCAACCGACACAATTGGACTCTCCTTGTGGATTTGGGATTTCGAAGAATGCACAGTTCTTTGCTGTGCTGCTTTTGCCAGCTTGAGTCTTTTCATTTTTCTAGCGAGAGGCTGAGTGCTTCCATCCTCATGTGAAGCTGAACCACTAGCCATGAACATAGGCCAGGGCCTCAGCCGTTCCTTGCCACTCCGTGTGGTAAATGGCATATTGGCAAGTTTACGCTTCTCCTCCGACAATTTTATTTTAGGTTTTGGAGTCCTTTTTTTACTGATATTTGGTGTTTTGGATTTGACATGCTCTGTACTATGACATTGGGCATCGGCCTTGGCAGACGACGTTGCTGGCATTTCATCGTCTCGGCCATGACTAGTGGCAGCAGCTTCAGCACGAGGTGGAAGTGGATCTTGATCTTTCCCTAATTTTGGAACCTCAACATTTTTGTTCTCCATATTTTAATAGGCACAACTAAAAGGCACCTCAGGTAAACAATGGAGATGGATGGATTGGATACTAGTATACAATTATGGACGGGCTGCCGAGTGCCGACACAGAGGTAGCCACAGCCGTGAACTACCGCACTGTACTGTGTCTGCTGCTAATATATAGACTGGTTGATAAAGAGATAGTATACTCGTAACTAGTATGTATGTATAAAGAAAGAAAAAAAAACCACGGTTAGGTGGTATATACAATTATGGACGGGCTGCTGAGTGCCGACACAGAGGTAGCCACAGCCGTGAACTACCGCACTGTACTGTGTCTGCTGCTAATATATAGACTGGTTGATAAAGAGATAGTATACTCGTAACTAGTATGTATGTATAAAGAAAGAAAAAAAAACCACGGTTAGGTGGTATATACAATTATGGACGGGCTGCCGAGTGCCGACACAGAGGTAGCCACAGCCGTGAACTACCGCACTGTACTGTGTCTGCTGCTAATATATAGACTGGTTGATAAAGAGATAGTATACTCGTAACTAGTATGTATGTATAAAGAAAGAAAAAAAAACCACGGTTAGGTGGTATATACAATTATGGACGGGCTGCCGAGTGCCGACACAGAGGTAGCCACAGCCGTGAACTACCGCACTGTACTGTGTCTGCTGCTAATATATAGACTGGTTGATAAAGAGATAGTATACTCGTAACTAGTATGTATGTATAAAGAAAGAAAAAAAAACCACGGTTAGGTGGTATATACAATTATGGACGGGCTGCCGAGTGCCGACACAGAGGTAGCCACAGCCGTGAACTACCGCACTGTACTGTGTCTGCTGCTAATATATAGACTGGTTGATAAAGAGATAGTATACTCGTAACTAGTATGTATGTATAAAGAAAGAAAAAAAAACCACGGTTAGGTGGTATATACAATTATGGACGGGCTGCCGAGTGCCGACACAGAGGTAGCCACAGCCGTGAACTACCGCACTGTACTGTGTCTGCTGCTAATATATAGACTGGTTGATAAAGAGATAGTATACTCGTAACTAGTATGTATGTATAAAGAAAGAAAAAAAAAACACGGTTAGGTGGTATATACAATTATGGACGGGCTGCCGAGTGCCGACACAGAGGTAGCCACAGCCGTGAACTACCGCACTGTACTGTGTCTGCTGCTAATATAGACTGGTTGATAAAGAGATAGTATACTCGTAACTAGTATGTATGTATAAAGAAAGAAAAAAAAACCACGGTTAGGTGGTATATACAATTATGGACGGGCTGCCGAGTGCCGACACAGAGGTAGCCACAGCCGTGAACTACCGCACTGTACTGTGTCTGCTGCTAATATATAGACTGGTTGATAAAGAGATAGTATACTCGTAACTAGTATGTATGTATAAAGAAAGAGAAAAAAACCACGGTTAGGTGGTATATACAATTATGGACGGGCTTCCGAGTGCCGACACAGAGGTAGCCACAGCCGTGAACTACCGCACTGTACTGTGTCTGCTGCTAATATAGACTGGTTGATAAAGAGATAGTATACTCGTAACTAGTATGTATGTATAAAGAAAGAAAAAAAAACCACGGTTAGGTGGTATATACAATTATGGACGGGCTGCCGAGTGCCGACACAGAGGTAGCCACAGCCGTGAACTACCGCACTGTACTGTGTCTGCTGCTAATATAGACTGGTTGATAAAGAGATAGTATACTACTAATATTATATATACTGGTGGTCAGGTCACTGGTCACTAGTCACACTGGCAGTGGCACTCCTGCAGCAAAAGTGTGCACTGTTTAATTTTAATATAATATTATGTACTCCTGGCTCCTGCTATAACCTATAACTGGCACTGCAGTAGTGCTCCCCAGTCTCCCCCACAATTATAAGCTGTGTGAGCTGAGCAGTCAGACAGATATATAAATATAATATATATAGATGATGCAGCACACTGGCCTGAGCCTGAGCAGTGCACACAGATATGGTATGTGACTGACTGAGTCACTGTGTGTATCGCTTTTTTCAGGCAGAGAACGGATATATTAAATAAACTGCACTGTGTGTCTGGTGGTCACTCACTATATAATATATTATGTACTCCTGGCTCCTGCTATAACCTATAACTGGCACTGCAGTAGTGCTCCCCAGTCTCCCCCACAATTATAAGCTGTGTGAGCTGAGCAGTCAGACAGATATATATAATATTATATATAGATAATAGATGATGCAGCACACTGGCCTGAGCCTGAGCAGTGCACACAGATATGGTATGTGACTGAGTCACTGTGTGCTGTGTATCGCTTTTTTCAGGCAGAGAACGGATTATAAAGTAAACTGCACTGTCCTCACTAGTAAACTCTCTCCACTCAGTCTCTACACTTCTACAGTAACAGTACTCCTCCTAGTCAGCTCCAGTAAATCTCTCTCAGTCTCTTATAATCTAAATGGAGAGGACGCCAGCCACGTCCTCTCCCTATCAATCTCAATGCACGTGTGAAAATGGCGGCGACGCGCGGCTCCTTATATAGAATCCGAGTCTCGCGATAGAATCCGAGCCTCGCGAGAATCCGACAGCGTCATGATGACGTTCGGGCGCGCTCGGGTTAACCGAGCAAGGCGGGAAGATCCGAGTCGCTCGGACCCGTGAAAAAAAACATGAAGTTCTGGCGGGTTCGGATTCAGAGAAACCGAACCCGCTCATCTCTAGTTATAACACCGTAGAAATTATATAAAAAAGAAGCTGGAATGACACCAAAAGTTCTTCATACAGAAAACAAGATAAAGACTAAATAGTGCAGTATGTTTTCTACACACACACACACACACACACACACACACACACACACACACACATATAGGGGAGGGGGATGCAGGGGCAGACAGAACATGAGGGGAAAGAGGCAGGGGAGGGGGTGGGTTAGATAGGGACTGGGGAGAGAGGGGAGTGGTAGGGGCAGACAGAGACAGTGGAGAGAGGGATGAAGATTTTTTTCAATATAGTCACCTCTGTGTAACACAGACGGACACACACACTCATATACTGCCCCTATATACACACTGCTACCCCATACACCTCCATATAGTGTCCCCTATATATATGGCACCCCATCCTCCATATACTACTCCCACCATATACAGCATACGATGCACCCCCTCCTCCATATATTATGCTGCAACCCCAGGTTACTTGCCACCCCGGACTCAGCAACAAGTGGCAACAGTAACCAGGAAACGGATGAAGGAACCACCTGACAATCCCGCAGTGCACAGAGCGGAGGCATCGAGGACATGGGCAGGGCCGCCATCAGGGGGGTGCCCTGTGTACAGTTGTCCCGGGCCCGGCCACTCTGACAGAGTGGAGGGCCCGGGCTGCACACACAGCGGCTATTCCCGGCGGCGACCGCCACCGGTGACACTGACCGATGCGCGGATTTTGCCCGTTCGTGTCCCACCGCCGATGACAGCAAGCTGCAGCTTGCTGTTCGTCTAAAGTTAATTTTATTCAAATGCGACGCAGCGTGATGTCATGACGTTACGGCACGTCGGGTGAAGAGGAGCCGCGGAGCTAGGGACAGGAGGCAGACGGCAGCAGCAGATAGCGTGGGAGAGACAGAGAGAGCAGAGAGGACGGACTTGTAGGTAAGTATTTCTTTACACAGGTAAGTATGTATGTCTCTGTTGCCTGTGACTGTGTGTTTTATGAAAAGGGTCCCAGAGCTTTGAGGACATGTGTACCTGGCACTGGAGTCTGGGGGCATATCTGGCACTGGGGAGTGGGACATATCTGGCACTGGGGGCATATCTGGCACTGGGGGCATATCTGGCACTGGGGAGTGGGACATATCTGGCACTGGGGGCATATCTGGCACTGGGGGCATATCTGGCACTGGGGGCGTATCTGGCACTGGGGAGTGGGACATATCTGGCACTGGGGACATATCTGGCACTGGGGGCATATCTGGCACTGGGGGCGTATCTGGCACTGGGGAGTGGGACATATCTGGCACTGGGGGCATATCTGGCACTGGGGGCATATCTGGCAATGGGGGCATAACTGGCACTGGGGAGTGGGACATATCTGGCACTGGGTGCATATCTGGCACTGGGGGCATATCTGGCACTGGGGAGTGGGACATATCTGGCACTGGGGGCATATCTGGCACTGGACGCATATCTGGCACTGGGGAGTGGGACATATCTGGCACTGGGGGCATATCTGGCACTGGACGCATATCTGGCAGGCACAGTGGGGACATTTCTGTATCTGGCACTGGACGCATATCTGGCACTGGGGAGTGGGACATATCTGGCACTGGGGGCATATCTGGCACTGGGGGCATATCTGGCAGGCACAGTGGGGACATTTCTGTATCTGGCTCTGGGGGCATATCTGGCACTGGAATAGAAATATAATTTTTTATTTTTTGGAATATATATTTATTTTTATTTTACTTTTTTTCGGGGGGGGGGGGGGGGGGGGCTTCCTATTTTGTCATTCCTGGGCCCCACAATTTCTGGTGGCAGCCCTGGACATTAGTGGCCACTGACCAGTGGGGGGGGAGGGGGGGAAGGTGAATCAGTCATGAAGGAAGATGTGAGGCCCTGTGCTGGGTCAACAGTGCGGTGACCGGGAAGAAGAGGGGTCAGTTCTGGTGCTGCAGATGATGCAGGTGTGGAGGAAGCAGATCGCCGGCTCAGCTGCTTTATATATACTGCACGCCGACGGAGGGGTGGGGTCATGTGCTCGCCCCTCCCACACCTTGGACAGGCCATGCCCAGACCCCTCTGGACAGCTGCTGGTGCCATCTACCCCCTAGACTGTCCAGGAGTTGTGAGGGGATTGGTGAGCTTACATGTGCCAATACTGGTATACAGGGGCGGATTGGCCATAGGGCTCACCATGGAGAATCCTGGTAGGCTGATGTGTCTGTGGAGTCTGTTTTGTGTGTTGTCATGTGGCCCCAGCCTACACATGACAGGCAGCCCACCACACTCAGTACACTGCAATGTCCCCATTCATTCTGTTACTCCATCTCTGCAGTACAGCTACTCTGTCACCCAGTGATGGTGCCATGGGAACACTGTATGTTACTCCTCTTGTGCTGCCCATTTCTGACCACTTCCACAAAATAGTACAGGGCCACTTTTAGTGCCCAATCCGCCCCTGGTCTCAGATACAAGTGCAGCAAAGACTTAAGGAAAGCCGCATCCTGCACCCCCTCAAAAAAACCCACCCCCTCATCAGACCCCCACCCCCCTTAGCGATGCTTCCATAAATTTCCCGGGCTGGTTTTTCATCCCACTCCGCCCCTGCTGGTGTACTGTATATTGGCCCTTATTCCGAGTTGTTCGCTCGCTAGCTGCTTTTAACAGCAGTGCAAACGCTAAGCCGCCGCCCTCTGGGAGTGTATCTTAGCTTAGCAGAAGTGCGAACGAAAGGATCGCAGCGCTGCTACAAAAACAGATTGTGCAGTTTCAGAGTAGCTCGAAACGTACTCCTAGCTTCAAACTGTTTAGTTCCTGTTTTGACGTCACAAACACGCCCTGCGTTCGGCCAGCCACACCTCCGTTTCCCCAGACACTCCTGCGATTTTATCTGGCACGCCTGCGTTTTTCCGCACACTCCCCGAAAACGGTCAGTTACCACCCAGAAACACCCACTTCCTGTCAATCACTCTGCGGCCAGCAGTGCAACTGAAAAGCGTCGCTAGACCTTGTGTGAAACTACGTGGGCTTTTGTGAGAGTACTTCGCGCGTGCGTATTGGGCACCATACGCATGCGCAGAAATGCAGATTTTTAGCCTGATCGCTGCGCTGCTAGCGATCAACTCGGAATGACAGAACCCAGCTCCCAGCAGCAGGACATCCCTAAACCCGGCATCTCTTGTGTGAGTAGCTCCCACCCTCCTAATATAATCCGGCCCTGGTGTAAGTCATTTTGACAGGCTTTTAACTAGTAATATAATAATAGAGGAATCAGAGAGGGGCAATACTACTGCACATTCCCTAGCACTGCAGTCATAAGGTAGCATCTACCCATGATTGTACTCTATATTGTGCAGGGTCATACTGGCCCATAAGTGTAATGGGGAAATCCCAGTTGGGCCTTACCACCTCATCTTGGGATCAATAACCTAATAGAGCAGGATCATGGATGAACTTGAAAGCTTGGTTTGTTTCTATGGAATCTACACAAAGATTAGCCTTCCTACCAACCAAACTGGATGGTCCTAATACACCCTGTCCTGTCTTTTATAAAGGGGCCCTCTTCTTTGTATGTCCTCTAGTGGTTGGCCAAGTCTCCTTGTGATGGTTGGCTTCACCCACTCTGGTGGGTGGCTGGCCACTTACCTTAAGTTCGGGTCCCTACCCTGGTGTGCCCTTCATGCCCTAGTCCAACACTGTATATCAGTCATATTATAGCAAGAAGGAAATGAAAACACATCCGGTAGAATAAAAAAACAGACAAAGTTGTTTCTTTAATTAAAAAAAAAAAATCCTTTTATTCGTTTAAGAATGGAATGTATAAATTGTTGAGAAGTGAAAGTCAGAAAGGCCCAGATTTTTTTAATGAAAACTTACATTATATTACATATTTTCATATATGGTCTGATTTTGCGATGGCTGCAGATGGCTACCTCCGGTTTCAGGCTTGTTATTATTAGCTGTTGGCTGTAGAAAATTAGAAGTAGAGTGTGAGACTGTTGCAATGCTATTCTACTGGTACTAATGTACAGACATGTAAATATTCTATTCAGATCTCCAAGGTTCAGATCAAATTTCCTGAGCACTCTGCTAGCAGTAAATGTCATCCTATTTGTAACTGTTTAATGCAAAAGACTATAAGGAATAAAGGCAACTGATCCCTGTTAATAACAGGTGTTGCTCAGGACAGAAGGCAATGTGGTCACACAATGCCACAAACAGGATGTGCATGCTGCAATAATACAGGATCTAAGGTTTTATTCATATGTTGAATAAAATAAATATTATTATTATTATTATTATTATTATTATGTTAAGTATGTAAACGTCTATTATTATTATTATTATTATTATTATTATTATTATTATTATTATTATTATGTCATTTGAGGTGGTAATTAGATTCAAGAGTGTCAATCAATGAGATCATAAATGTCTCTTCAGGGGAGGAGGTTCTTGTGCAGTCTCTGTGCAAGCCCCACTCTCTTACAGCATGTGAATGCACTTTGAAGACTCTGGCAGGTGCATATCTCCATGAAAATGTCACTGCCTACATTTTCACAGTGATTTCACAATTGACTCCATATGTCAGGGCATCACATCCCACCACACCCATAGCAACCCCCCTCCTTCATTCCCTGACCCCACCCCCCTCTTCTTCTTTCCTACCAACTCTGACATCTCTTTTCCCTGTATCTGGTGAGGAAGTCATGGCCCTCATCCATTCCTCACCCCCTCCACCTCCCCACTTGACCATATCCCCTCCCGCCTCCTCCACTACCTTTTTACTTCTGCATGTTACCATCTTCCCATCTCCTCAATCTCACCCTCTCATCAGGCACTGTCCCCACTGCCTTCTAGCATGCTCTTGTCTCCACTATTCTTAAAAACCTAACCTTGATCCAACCATTCCCTCCAACTACCAACCCATCTCTCTCCTCCCTTTTTCCTCCAAACTCCTTGAGTGTATAGTCTGCAACCTCCTCACTGTCTTTCTTTTCTCTAACTCACTGCTTGACACATTCCAGTCTGGTTTCCGTCCTCTCCACTCCACTGAAACTTCCCTCATGAAAGTCTGCAATGACCTCCAAGCTGCTAACTACAAGGGCCACTACTCTCTGCTTATTCACATTGACCTCTCTGCTGCATTTCACACTGTGAACTACCCTTGGTCTCCTGGCTACCCCCCTACCTCTCTGACCATTCCTTCTCTGTCTTCTCTCATGACTCCACCTTCCCCTCCCCACTTAATCTACCAGTAGGTGACCCCAAGGTTCTGTTCTTGGCCTCTCCCTTTCTCTCTTTACACATCCTCTTTAGGTGAGCTCATTAGCTTTTTTGACTTACAATATCATCTCTATGCTGATTATACTCAAATCTACCTTTTCTCCCTTGACCTCTACCCTGCTCTACTCACTCGTATTTCCAACTGTCTCTCTGCTATCTCTTTCTGGATGTCCCAGCATTTTCTTAAACGTTACATGTCTAAGACTGAGCTGGCCATCATCCCTCCCTCCCGCATAACCTCACCTCCTACCATCTCATTATCTATTGATGGCACTACTATCTCCTCTCGCTCCCAAGTGCGCCATCTTGGAGTGATCCTTGACTCCTCCCTCTCCTTCAAATCACACATTCAGTCCCTCTCACAAACCTGCCGTTTCCATCTCAAAAACATTTCCAGTATCAGACCCTTTCTCACCCAGTATGCTACTAAGACACTCATCCACTCACTGGACTGCTGTAATCTCCTCCTTTCTGGCCTCCATGATATACACTTCTCTCCACTCCAATCTATGCTCAATGCTGCTGCCCATCTCATCTTCCTCACCAAACGTACTACATCCACCTCCCCTCTCTTACAAGCCCTTCACTGACTTCCCTTCCCATTCAGAATCCAATTCTAGCTTCTCACACTCACCTACAAAGCCCTCACATACTCCTCTCCCTCTTACATCTCTGACCTCATCTCTCTCTACACTCTCACCCGTCCTCTTCCCTCTGCTAATGCACGCTGCCTCTCCTGCTAACTGATTATCTCCTCCCACTCCGATCTACAAGATTTTGCACATACTGCTCCCTATATCTGGAATTTTCTACCTCTCCTCATCCGACTCTCCACCTCTCTACAAAACTTCAAACGGGCTCTCAAGATTTACTTCTTCACAAAACCCATCCAACTCTCCTCACCCTCTTGTCCACAGTCACCGTCTACCCCTTCTGTGTAACCCTGGTCTCTTAGCCCTTCACCTTTTAGATTGTAAGCTTGCAAGAGCAGGGCCTTCTCCCCTCATGTGCATTTCCTTCTCTTACTTTCGCTATCTTATACTCAATACTCCCTACCTCCTAGCACCTAACCCCTGGTTTACTGTACATACCTTGTACTTTTCCTATATTATCTTAAACTGTTAGTGGGTTTTTTTTTATTTGCTCATTTGTTTATATACTCTGTTATGGACAGTGTGGATGCCTTGTGGTGCCATATAAATAAAAGATATTAATAATAATTTCTGCAGTGACGGTGGAAAGGTAAGTAAAGTGATAAAGTAGGTCTCCCCTGATTCCGGGTCTCAATGCACTACACATCCTGCAACCATTAGAGAATGTTACCTGATTGGTATGGCAATACATTGTGACCTTAGGTTTTGGGATTGTCTCAGTCATGTGTAAGAATAGATGCACATTCTTCGCAAACTATCACTAGTTCTTTGGAATAGAGTATGTTAATGGGATATAGAGGGAGATTTATCACAGCTTGGAAAGCGAAAAAGTACCAACCAATCAGCTCCTAACTTTGTTACTCTGGGGGTAATTCAGACCTGATTGCTCGCTAGCTATTATTTGCAGCGCTGCGATCAGATAGTCGCCACCTATAGGGGAGTGTATTTTTGCTTTGCAAGTGTGCGAACGCATGTGCAGCCTAGCGGTAAAAAAAATGTTTTGTGCATTTTCTGAGTAATCAGAACTTACTCAGCCGCTGCGATCCCTTCAGCCTGTCCGCTCCCAGAATTGAGGTCAGACACACGCCCTGCAGACGCATGGAAACACCTGCGTTTTTCCAAACACTTCCAGAAAACGGTCAGTTGCCACCCACAAACGTCTTCTTCCTGTCAATCTCCTTGCGATCGGCTGTGCGAATAGATTCTTCATTAAATCCATCGCTTAGCAACAATCTACTTTGTACCCGTGCGATGTGCCCGTGCATTGCGCTGCATATGCATGCGCAGTTCTGACCTGATCGCAGCGCAGCAAAAACAACTAGGGTGCGATCATGTCTGAATGAGGCCCTTTACCTCTTGCCACTTTCTCTGTTTCTAAGCTTTGCTGAATCTCACACATAAGGAGAAGGAATTAAGCATACCGATTATGTACTACCATTAATCATCTCACCTCTATTATATAATATTTTGTGTTTTCATTCTCTAGAAGATCCGTGTATCTCACAAACTAAAAGGATTAAGAAAACAAGATTATATAAATCTTCATTAACAAAACAGAGACAGACATAGGTGGGCTGAGTTGGCAGCAAATGGGCAGAATGTATACAGTATGCAGAGCCGTGCACATAAAGAGATGCTTCCACCTCTACACTGACAGCACAGTCACTATCATCAGCATGCAGGTGTGTCCTCCTTCTTCTTACAGCCTATTCGCGGCAACTGCGACTGGTTTGCCACGAACAGTGAGTCTGCTGCATGTGCGTATGCACCCACTTCTATAGGAATGCATGATGGGTACACACGCTGCGATTAGTCAGGGCTGGGTGTAAGCAATCGCTGCTTCAATATGTAAACATGCGGCCAGCAATTGCATGTACTGTACGATGAAGGAGTACCATCTTTTACATCTGCACCTCCCATGTAATAGATGCAAAAGAAAAAACTCCTTTCAGGCATGTATATGTGTCTTGGCTGGCCTGGCCTCAGCATGAGTTACCGGCGGCCAGGATGCTGACTGTTGGTATATCGATAACGGCATCCCGGCTGCCAGTATGCCAGCAGTGGGGCAAGCGCAAAGAGTCCCCTAGCTGTGCTCGCCACATGCTCTATTCCCACTCAATGGGTGTCATGGACCCACCTGTTCGCCGGGATTCCGGCTGCCGACATTGTCAGCTGTTGGGATCCCGACAGCCGGCAAATTACCTGCATCCCGGCCTACATGTATTTGCAACGACACAGGTACAATAGATACAATTGTCTAAATACATCATTAATGTCTTGGCCTACTCTACTTAAAATGCTGAACCCTCCCTAGTCCCAACCTTCCAGCTGTAGGGAGTAAGGAATACTAACCTACAATCTTGCATGTGGGTGCGTTCACTTTCTTAGTATTTTCTGAACAACATCATACAAGATAAATACTATGATATAGACGGCATCTGACTCAATGTGGAAAAGAAGTTGTTAAAACCACGATAATGTAATTGTACAGTGGGCATAATTCATATTTGCACGCAATGAGCGATCATTGGCAGAATACGTCGCACCCGCGATCGCACTGCGTACACGCCAAAGTTGCTTTTGCAATTTAAGCACAAAGTGATTGATAGCAAGGGGGGATGTAACAGGGGAGTGACTGCAAAAACACAGGAGTGTCACGGTCGTGTTCAGAGCGCGTCTTTGTCTT
This sequence comes from Pseudophryne corroboree, assembly GCF_028390025.1. Taxonomy (NCBI): domain Eukaryota; kingdom Metazoa; phylum Chordata; class Amphibia; order Anura; family Myobatrachidae; genus Pseudophryne; species Pseudophryne corroboree. The sequence continues at coordinate 37,125,599 of NC_086453.1, forward strand.
CATCTGCAATCATGTACGCAGAGAAACATGGCGTCAGTATCACTACTGCTGCGGTCAGTCTGCATGACCATAGACTCACTTGGGGAGTCAATGGGGGTCATTCCGAGTTGATCGTAGCTGTGCTAAATTTAGCACAGCTATGATCAGGCACTCAGACATGCGGGAAGGGGGAGGACGCCCAGCACAGGGCTAGCCCACCCCGCATGTCAGTGTCTCCATCCCCCGCAGAAATGCGAAAGCATCGCACAGCGTCGATGCTTTTGCATTTCAGGAGTAACTCCCGACCAGCGCAGCTCCTGCGGCTGGCCGGGAGAACCTCTTCATTGCCCGGGTCGCAGCTGCTGCGTGTGACATCACGCAGCCACCGCGGCCCGCCCTCCCAATGGTCCGGTCATGCCTGCATTGGCCAGACCGTGCCGCAGTCCAGCCCCCTCCCACCCAGCGACCGCCTCTGCCTGTCAATCAGCGATCCACCTCCGTGTTTCACAGTAGGAATGGTGTACCTTTCATCATAGGCCTTGTTGACTCCTCTCCAAATGTAACGTTTATGGTTGTGGCCAAAAAGTACAATTTTGGTCTCATCACTCCAAATGACTTTGTTCCAGAAGTTTTGAGGTTTGGCCCTGTGCTGTTTGGAGTATTGTAAGCGGGATGCTTTGTGGCATTTGCATAGTAATGGCTTTCTTCTGGCGACTCGACCATGCAGCCCATTTTTCTTCAAATGCCTCCTTATTATGCATCTTGAAACAACCACACTACTTTTTTTCAGAGAGTCCTGTATTTCAGCTGAAGTTATTTGTGGATTTTTCTTTGCATCCAGAACAATTTTCCTGGCAGTTGTGGCTGAAATTTTTGTTGGTTTACCTGACCGTGATTTGGTTTCTACAGAATCCCTCATTTTCCACTTCTTAATTAGAGTTTGAACACTGCTGATTGGCATTCTCAATTGCTTGGATATCTTTTTATATCCCTTTCCTGTTTTATACAGTTCAATTACCTTTTCGTGCAGATCCTTTGACAATTCTTTTGCTTTCCCCGTGACTCAGAATACAGACACGTCAGTGCAGCACTGGATGAAAGATGCAAGGGTCTTTCAGGAGTCCAGAAGCTCGCTGACCTTTTATACACACACACTGATTACAAGCAAACAGATCACAGGTGAGGATGGTTACCTTTAGTAGCCATTCAAACCCATTTGTGTCAACTTCTGTGCATGTTATCAGGCCAAAATCCCCAGGGTATGTAAACTTTTGATCAGGGTCATTTGGGTAGTTTCTGTTGTCATTATGATTTAAAAAGAGTAAACACAGTTGTTTGACAATAAATGGCTTCACCCAACCATTAACCATGAGTGAAAGAAAAGTTTGTGAGCTATCATTCATATTTTACAAATGGCCAGAAAATCACACATTCTGCTAGGGTATGTAAACTTATGAGCACAACTGTAACTAATTTTTTTTCACAGGTGCCACGGCCACAATAACCCTCATTTTTTCTTACCATATCTGTTGTTATAACCTGAGCTGCTTTTTTCTTATACATAAGCACAGAAAACATATTATCTAAATTAGCGTAGAAACATGAATTAGGACAACTGTCACTTCTAAATATGAGGTAAGTGACGGTTGGCCTATGACAAAAAGTTTTCCTTCTATCCAAACATGTGCATGATTTTTCTATGTATTCCAATTTCTATGATGTCATAAAAGTAAGCAAAACACCTTACAAAGCATGCCAATAGTTCCATTGATATTAATATTCACACAATCTTGTATCTATAAGGAATGGCAAAGGTTATTGTAGTGCTCTAAATAGAGGATGGAGCTTATAGAAAAATGAGATAGTACCTGGGTGATCAAACCGGGCAGATTTAGACAAGTCCATGACTTTATAGATGTACAGATATAAATAATAACATAATTCTAATTCAAAGATTTCAGAATTACATATTATACATCCCCTTACACAGACACTGGCACACCATACCTTCTTAGAGTAGACATTTTCCTCTGTTTCTAATTTTCTATTCAAACTTCCCTGCAAAAAAAAAAATAATATATATATATATATATATAGCAACTGAAATCGGCAGCACACGGCGGAATAACCACAAGGAGTCAGGATAACTGCAACGTTTCGATGTGTATTTTACATCGTCATCAGGCAAAGAATATATACAAACACCAAACTCTGCTCACCTTATATCCCCACCATGTGCAGCGGCAACCACGGCGTCCGGAAACGGGAGGCGAGTCGCCAACAAGTGACGTCATCACACCCCGTCCGTAGCCATGGCAACCGTTTATCAACAATGTAGTGAATCATAAAAACGGCAGTAGCAGAGGCAGCCACACCGAGTTGAGACAATATAACTAGCAAAAAATACACACAATACAGACAATGAAAAAACGGCATGATAAATATAAGTATAATATGATATACAGAATCAAACTATCATATCACAAATAGAACTGCACCATAAAAGCACATAGAACCAGTCTGAATACCTTAGGAGGAGTATAATGAATATATTTAAAATATTAAATAAACGCATGTAAACCCAGATTATCATTAAGGCCACGGGGCGCAAGGGAACCCAATCTAAAGATCCAACCGGATTCACATTTAAGCAATTTTAAAGAGTGATTACCCACCCGTAATGATGGAGGAATATGATCAATGATCATATATCTAAGATTGGCCATGCTGTGACCCGCCTCCGAAAAGTGGCGCGCCACAGGATGGTCACTTTTTCCAGAATCAATGGCAGCCCGTATGGTAGAACGGTGTCCTGCCATTCGTTCACGCAAGGTCCTGTCGGTTTTACCGACATAAATCAGCCCGCATGGACACTTGATGATATACACAATAAATTTCGTTGTGCATGTCACCTTGTGTCGAATGAAAAACTTCTTTCCACTGTATGGATGACAAAAACTTTCTCCAGCTATCAAATACCGACAGGTAACACAATTAACACATTTGTAACAACCATTACGTCGGCTCAAAAAATGTTGAGAACTGTCGGCATTTGACATATTGGAGATATCCGTTTTAACAACCCAGTCACGAATATTACGTCCCCTGGTGTAGCATGACATCAGTCTACTATCACCAAGGTTAAGATCCTGATCAGTACTTACTATAGGCCAAAGACGTTTAGACACAGATTTAATGGCACCACTGCACACATTAAAATGATTGACCCATGGTAAACACTTATCAAGGGTCTTCTTCCTCTTTGTGTGCAGTAATTCACTTCTGGCCGTACCCAATGCTTTCTTTTTGGCAATAATCAATTGTGATAAAGAATAACCTCTGGACAAGAATTTATCAATCATATTGTCAATTTGGATACATGCATCATTAACATTGCTGCAAATGCGACAAGCTCTAAGGAACTGTGAATAGGGGAGTCCATATTTCAAAGATTTTGGATGGAAACTAGTCGAATGTAACAAAGTATTTCTATCAGTATTCTTGATGTACAAACTAGTGGAAATATGTTGATTCTCAATTGAAACCATTACATCAAGAAAATTAATGGACTTGTCACTAATATCACAGGAGAATTTGATAGGACAATCAGACCCGTTATGTATCTCAACAAATGATACTAACTGTTCTTTAGTACCAGTCCAAATCAAAAATAAATCATCTATGTACCGAACGTAAAAAAATATTTTGTCAAAAATATTAATATTACTGAAAAAAATATCCTGCTCTGCTCTAAACATATAAGAATTAGCGTACGATGGGGCCACATTCGACCCCATCGCACAACCGGACACCTGCAAATAAAAATGGTTGTCAAAAATAAAATAATTACATGTCAAAATAATTTCTAGGAGATCACAGATCAGGTCTATGTCAGGTCCAACATATAGAGGATTGTTAGTTAATAAGTGACGCACTGCAGCAATGCCATCAGGATTAGGAATAATGGTGTATAAGCTAGATACATCCAAACTACATAGAAGACTGTTATCAGGAATGTTCTCAATCTCTGATAATTTATTCAAAAAACTGGTCGTGTCAAGTAAATACCCTGGGTGTCCCAGAATACAGGGTTGCAATAAACTATCCAAGTACACTGAACAATTCTGAAATAATGAGTCCCGGGCAGCTATGATAGGACGTCCCGGAGGGTGGGATGCATCCTTGTGTATCTTAGGCAAAGTATACAACAAAGGTGCACTTTGATGAATTTAAATGGGAGGTGGAACAGTATAAATTGAACAGACAACTTCGTTTGCATGAACATTTTCATGGCTCTAGGGCCAATGTTGGTAACAAAGATAATAGCGAGCGGGATTCTCTCCCGGCCCAGTTACAGAGATTACAGAAAAAATCTGCTTTTGATCCTTATACCAATAATGTGTCGATTAAAACTTTTTCCCGCATGCTTACACATGATGTTAATAATGTTGTTGACAGTAATTATCAGGGTATACATGGTCCTAGCAATCTATCTGCTGTTGAATTTCAGGCACTTAAAAATCTTGCCAGTTATAACGATATAATCATCCGCCCCGCTGATAAGGGCGGGGCAATCGTGATCCAGGATTTAGCTGATTATAAATCAGAGATTATACGACAATTAGCGGATAATTCAGTTTATAGATTGCTTGACCATGATCCTACTTCTGAGTTTGCTTTAAAATTATCTAAAAGGTTGTCCCGTGCAGTTAGTGATGGACACATCCCTCAGTCACTATGTGATGCTTTGTTACCTAAATGGCCGGTTGCACCTTTGTTGTATACTTTGCCTAAGATACACAAGGATGCATCCCACCCTCCGGGACGTCCTATCATAGCTGCCCGGGACTCATTATTTCAGAATTGTTCAGTGTACTTGGATAGTTTATTGCAACCCTGTATTCTGGGACACCCAGGGTATTTACTTGACACGACCAGTTTTTTGAATAAATTATCAGAGATTGAGAACATTCCTGATAACAGTCTTCTATGTAGTTTGGATGTATCTAGCTTATACACCATTATTCCTAATCCTGATGGCATTGCTGCAGTGCGTCACTTATTAACTAACAATCCTCTATATGTTGGACCTGACATAGACCTGATCTGTGATCTCCTAGAAATTATTTTGACATGTAATTATTTTATTTTTGACAACCATTTTTATTTGCAGGTGTCCGGTTGTGCGATGGGGTCGAATGTGGCCCCATCGTACGCTAATTCTTATATGTTTAGAGCAGAGCAGGATATTTTTTTCAGTAATATTAATATTTTTGACAAAATATTTTTTTACGTTCGGTACATAGATGATTTATTTTTGATTTGGACTGGTACTAAAGAACAGTTAGTATCATTTGTTGAGATACATAACGGGTCTGATTGTCCTATCAAATTCTCCTGTGATATTAGTGACAAGTCCATTAATTTTCTTGATGTAATGGTTTCAATTGAGAATCAACATATTTCCACTAGTTTGTACATCAAGAATACTGATAGAAATACTTTGTTACATTCGACTAGTTTCCATCCAAAATCTTTGAAATATGGACTCCCCTATTCACAGTTCCTTAGAGCTTGTCGCATTTGCAGCAATGTTAATGATGCATGTATCCAAATTGACAATATGATTGATAAATTCTTGTCCAGAGGTTATTCTTTATCACAATTGATTATTGCCAAAAAGAAAGCATTGGGTACGGCCAGAAGTGAATTACTGCACACAAAGAGGAAGAAGACCCTTGATAAGTGTTTACCATGGGTCAATCATTTTAATGTGTGCAGTGGTGCCATTAAATCTGTGTCTAAACGTCTTTGGCCTATAGTAAGTACTGATCAGGATCTTAACCTTGGTGATAGTAGACTGATGTCATGCTACACCAGGGGACGTAATATTCGTGACTGGGTTGTTAAAACGGATATCTCCAATATGTCAAATGCCGACAGTTCTCAACATTTTTTGAGCCGACGTAATGGTTGTTACAAATGTGTTAATTGTGTTACCTGTCGGTATTTGATAGCTGGAGAAAGTTTTTGTCATCCATACAGTGGAAAGAAGTTTTTCATTCGACACAAGGTGACATGCACAACGAAATTTATTGTGTATATCATCAAGTGTCCATGCGGGCTGATTTATGTCGGTAAAACCGACAGGACCTTGCGTGAACGAATGGCAGGACACCGTTCTACCATACGGGCTGCCATTGATTCTGGAAAAAGTGACCATCCTGTGGCGCGCCACTTTTCGGAGGCGGGTCACAGCATGGCCAATCTTAGATATATGATCATTGATCATATTCCTCCATCATTACGGGGGGGGTAATCGCTCTTTAAAATTGCTTAAATGTGAATCCGGTTGGATCTTTAGATTGGGTTCCCTTGCGCCCCGTGGCCTTAATGATAATCTGGGTTTACATGCGTTTATTTAATATTTTAAATATATTCATTATACTCCTCCTAAGGTATTCAGACTGGTTCTATGTGCTTTTATGGTGCAGTTCTATTTGTGATATGATAGTTTGATTCTGTATATCATATTATACTTATATTTATCATGCCGTTTTTTCATTGTCTGTATTGTGTGTATTTTTTGCTAGTTATATTGTCTCAACTCGGTGTGGCTGCCTCTGCTACTGCCGTTTTTATGATTCACTACATTGTTGATAAACGGTTGCCATGGCTACGGACGGGGTGTGATGACGTCACTTGTTGGCGACTCGCCTCCCGTTTCCGGACGCCGTGGTTGCCGCTGCACATGGTGGGGATATAAGGTGAGCAGAGTTTGGTGTTTGTATATATTCTTTGCCTGATGACGATGTAAAATACACATCGAAACGTTGCAGTTATCCTGACTCCTTGTGGTTATTCCGCCGTGTGCTGCCGATTTCAGTTGCTGTTTATTGGACTCCTTGCTGGGGAGTATCTACGGCTGGCACCGGGACCGTTATGTTGAAAAAGGTGTGCTGCCCCACTGCTTAGTGTTTTATATATATATATATATATATATATATATATATATATATATATATAATACATGAATGTTGGTCTTCAAGACTACAAGATGTATATATTCCTTGCCTGTTAATTGTGGGGCTGATGCTTAGTCTGACGGGATGCGGTCAATTTACCTACAATCAAAATCCCAACGGTCAAAATACAGACAACCATTGAACGACGGTCAAAATACCGACAAGGTCAAAATTCCGACATGGTCAAAATAGTGACATTTAAAATACTGACAAGGTCAAAATACCAACATTTAAAATCCAGACATGGTCAAAATCCCAACATTTAAAATACCGACAAGGTCAAAATACTAAAATGTTGACAGGTCAAAAAGTCGACATAAGATTTTCATAATTTTTTCATTGAATCCGGCTTGTTCATACTTTACCATCCCAGTGGACCTGGAGGGGGAATATAGAAGTGTGCCAAGCGCAGAGAGGCACCGTGCCCGAAGCATGGCGAGCGCAGCGAGGGGACGCAGCACACTTATACAGTGTCCATGTCGACCTATGTCAACATACACACCAAAAATCCCAATGAAAAACTTGTGTCGACTTTTTGACCTGTTCATATTTTAAATGTCAGTATTTTGACCTTGTCGGGATTTTGACCTTCTCTGTATTTTGACCTTGTCAGTGTTTTGACCGCTGGAATATTGATTGTAGGTATTTCATACTACACCTGGTCAGACACAGTGGAGTGATTTCTTTCTTCTGTATGTGCATCTAAATTGCAGTGACCATGCGTGTAGATAGTGTGTTCACAAAATCACAGTTGCATGTGCATGGTAGACACGCTGTCTCAGAAATATTTTGAAAAGGTGTTCAGAGTACCTGGGCGGTGATAGGGGGGTGGCTTAGTGGACACACAGAGATAGTCTGTCTTTTAGGCCTGATATGAGAGTGGTACATGGAAAGTGTTTGAATACAGAGACCCTTTTAGCAGACTCTTATTGTCTCCTCTCCAGGAGAAGCTCAAAGAGGAGATGCACCCTTCAGGGGGCTCTCCTGTCATTAGGTTCAGCCCCAATCATGAAAAAATTATTCGCCAGGTGTACGGGTGGGGGGTTGGAATAAAATACTGTTTGTCTCATCATTAAGCCCCATCCCCTAATTCCATTGCCACAATTCTAGTTATAATCTCCCCATTTTCACTGCTTTACTAGGAAGTGGGTAGGATGCTGGATATCTGCCTACAGACCCGGGGTTGTGGGGAACTACACGAAAAATCAGGAGTCTCCTGCAACTTCTGGGACACTAGGCAAGTATGACACAGATGCAGATTCATTCACATTGGGGGCCACATTCAGATGGAGTCTCTGCATCTGCAATAGCGTAGGTACTAGTTTAGATGGTGCAACCTAAGGTGTGTCTAAAAAAGGCCCCAATTAGCTAATTTCATAACCAGCCCTGGTATATTTATTCAAGACTAGTAGTGGAAGTTAAGGGGGAAAGTTACATGGGCCCCTTCCCCTTATTTCTTACCAACCAGCACTAGGATGAATCAGCCATGGTTGGAGACACTATAGCAGGGAGACACACAGTGTGGGGTTCAGGTTTCTGGATTCAGATTGGGAGATCAATGTCGCATTGAAGTTTGTACAGATGTAGCCACGCTCATCCATCCTGCGTCATGACCGCACGTGCACACTTGCCGCAGGTGTGACTTAGTACGCCGAGCTGTTGCTAGTTGCACACGCAATTGGCTCCATGGAAAGCTCATGGTCACAGGTGCAGTATAGAAGCATGCACATGGTGGCGTGTACGCGCATCACGCCACTTGTGTCACACCTGCGGCTAGGCGCAGTATGGATGAGCATAGCTACATCTGTACCTGCAGTTCCTGCATTTCTTAATGCTCCTTCCAGGCAGATTTTCTGCATGTTTATTTGAAAAGTGCGCACACATGTATGTAACTTTGTAACTGTTTCCTTTATAAGCTATAACTGTATTAATTCAAGAAGCAGGGGGTAGGCTGGCTAACTGCGCGGGTGTAGTGTCACCAAGCCTGCACTGTTGTTTTATAGAGTTAGGGAACCGGTGGACCCTTTGAGTAATTTCCATTGGTTGTGTCAGTAACGGTAGTTTTGTCTAAGTATTCAAAGTACAGTATGGTGCTATGACCATAGTTACAGTGCTAACCCCGTCAGTCAGTGATATACAGTACTTACTGAGGTCCACCATCCCCAACATAAATGGGAGAATCTGGAATTCTCTTACTCACCCACTGAGCAGATGAAACCAAAGTAATGGTTTATTTTTCACAGCGCACAAAAGTCGGTAACACACAAGAACAGGGTGTAAATATAAGAAAGAAACACTATGTCCTTATTGTTTGTTGCTGTGTTTTGCAGTATTTCATATCGGTACAGTTTGCCACGCTTAATCATACTGGCCAGTTTCCCCATGTTAGTTAATGGACAGCTGGTGAGTGTGTATGTGCACCCCCCACTATCCTGAGCAATGAATGCCACATCGCGGCAACAAAGAAAGATGACATAGCTCAGGGTAGTGGTCCAGATAGAGTCATACTCTGTAGATTCGAGGATATACTTCCAGAACAATTCCATGCAGGAACTGAAGATAAATAGTACCACACAGAATTACTATCACTGTTTCCACACAAGAGTGATAGCGGGTTAGTACACACAGGAATCTAATCAACCCAGGCGTAATGCTACATAAGTCCACACAGGACTGGCCATGCATTCCATTAAGTACCTGGGCAAAGTATCACCCCTTAACCAAAATCAGTGCCTAACATCTCCCACAGTGCTCCATGCCACAAGTACTTACTACTGGCAGCACCATCATGGCCAGTAAGGGTCTGTGCTGCAGATATTCAACTTTAGAGCAGGGCCCTCTCCCCTCAAGTGTAAAATATACGCTTGGAAAGTGCACAAGGAGTATTTTATTGCTCAATGCTGCTCTTATGAGAGCTAAGGGTACTCAATTTTGAATCCTATGGGTTCTGGAATCTGAGCCTCTATCATATATCCACACACATATGTTACAAAAATATTAAAAATGTACTAAAAAAAATGAGAAATTGACACATTACCAGAGTGATTCATGTAATACAAATGTCGGTGTATGGTTCTCCACTTCTGAGTTCAAGTTTTTCTTGTTTTTTTTTGTTCCTATTATAAGGGTGCTAGTATTCAATTGTGAATCCTCATAATGGATGTTACAGCTTCTTTACCCTACACGTTTCATCTCCTCACAAGACTTCATCAGGGGTTTCTCAGTGGTACAGCATGGGAAAATTGAAGCATCATGACAGATGTATCAAACTTATAGTCCACCAGCCAGATTCAAGATTAGTAGCAAATAGAGGGAACTTCACACCTTAGAGCAGGCATTCCCAACCACGGTCCTCAAGGCACACCAACAGTGCAGGTTTTAGTGATATCCAGGCTGCAGCACAGATGGTTAAATCAAAATAACTGAGCTACTTATTAAGTCACCTGTGCTGCAGCCTGGATATCACTAAAACCAGCACTGTTGGTGTGCCTTGAGGACCGCGGTTGGGAATGCCTGCCTTAGACTTTTGTGCAATCTCAAACCAACAAGTCTATGAATGTATCAGATTGGTGACCAAATGAGCAAGTGTTACGCTAGGAACATGCTATGCAATTACCTATCCAATCTGACTGGTTAGAATGCAAATATGGTAATGTATGGAAGCAAATGACATGACCATTTGCTCCCAAACACTAGAAAATGGCTAAAAATAGTCATTTAGACAAATTGGTGAAATTTGATATGATTTTACCTATTTATTTGAATGACCATTTTTGTTTATTTTCCAGTGTTTGGGAGCAAATGATTGATTGCCACTTACTCCCATACATTACCAGATTTTCAACCAGCCAGATTGGAGAGCTAATTGTGTATAGTGTGCACGTAGCTTTAGCAGTATCCACTAATCCACTTAGAATTGTCTGTATTCTATGTGAAATAATAGTGTATATCAAATGTGTGGTAGCTCTCTCACTTTGTAATAAATACTTCATGTGTGTGCTCATTATGACCAGTTGGGGAATCCTACCTCAATATTCCTTTTCCTGAAACATTGTTTCTTCCTGTGAAACAAAGAACTTTAGTTATAATTTAAAACAAATAGTGTTCATTTACAATGATAAAACATTATGTGCAGATTGATTTTTGAATTCAAATATTATTGTGGGTCTAAGGTATTATTTATTAAAGGAGCACTGAACTAATTTCATTCTTCATTTCTGCTTGGTCTGAATATGTTCTATCTTTTGAAAAAGATGTTTCTTGCAGATACAGTGAGTTCTCACAGAACTGACAGCTGTAAGTGATTATTGTGGTTACTTCTGCTTTCCATTCCCTTCCACCTGACCATCCTTCTACCCTCTAGACCAGGGCTGGCCAAACTGGTCCTTGAGATCTACCAACAGTTCGTGTTTTCCAGGCCTCCTGGAGATCTGTAGAATGGTCAGTTAGGAATGAATGCAGCACATCTTAATTAGTAATGACTACACCTGAGCACTAGCTAGGTGGTCTGGAAAATGTGAACTGTTGGTAGATCTCGAGGACAGGTTTGGCCAGCCCTGATCTAGACCAGTGTTTCCAAACCGCGGTCCTCAAGGCACAGGTTTTAGTGATCTCCAGGCTTGAACACAGGTGACTTAATTAGTACCTCAGTTATTTTGATTTAACCATCTGTGCTGAAGCCTGGATATCACTAAAACCTGCACTGTTGGTGTGCCTTGAGGACCGCGGTTGGGAATGCCTGCTCTAGACAAAAGTGTTTGATAAAGCACAAAAGGGCCTAATTCAGACCTGATCGCTAGGCTGCGTTTTCGTACAGCGGGCGATCAAGTCTAAACTGCGCATGCATATGCACCGCAATGCGCTGGCATGTCGCACGGGTACAAGCGGATCGCCACTCAGCGATGGGTTTGTGCGAAGAATCCATTCGCACAGGTGTTTGCAAGGAGATTGACAGGAAGAAGCCGTTTGTGGGTGTCAACTGACCGTTTTCTGGGAGTGGTTGGAAAAACGCAGGCGTGTCCATGCAGTTGCAGGGAGGGTTCCTGACATCGGTACCGGTCCCAGACAGTCTGAAGCGTTCATAGCGGCTGAGTAAGTCCTGGGCTGAACAGAGACTGCACAAAATCTGTTTGTACAGCTCTGCTACACATGCGTTCGCACACTTACAAAGCAAAAATACACTCCCCTATGGGCGGCGACTATGTGAACCCAAGACTGCAAAAAAATCCTAGCGAGAGAACAGGTCTGAATTAGACCCAATCTGCGGCATGAGAAGGTGAGTTTGGAGTCAGGGGATCAGTAGTTTATAACAGATGATACGGAGAGAAAGTCTTGTTTGAAAAACAATAAGTAGAAAGGGGGTGCTTCAAATGGGCTATTTATGTGCTATGTACAGTGGTGCCAAGAGGGCCCAGTACTGATGGAGGGGCCCAGTGGGGCACCAAGTCATCCCACTCCCTTACCTGACAGCAGTACTTGGAGCGCTTCTCCTCAGCCCAGCACATGCTGCTGTGTACCGGGCTGCAGTGTTATCAGGAAAGCACTTAACATACTATTTTTTTCTGTTTTTGTTTTCTAAGTGTGTATAGCCACACTTCCTGTGATTAGGCCACACCCCCTGCAAAGTTCCTGGGTCCGGCCCGGCTCTCTACTGCCCTGGCTATGTATAGGAGGGGATCTGACAGAAATGTAGGCGATACGCTAATGCATTTGGATGTTTTATACTACAGGGCTTATGTATGAGAAGCATTGTGTCCTTCATCAAGTGAATCTTCAAAAAGTTGACACTTGAGGGGTCCATATATCTGCAAACGCTATTTATTGTTTCACAGATCCTGAGATTTTGTCTCTTAGATTTTTTGTTTTTACCACCCTTCTGACTTTGTCCATACATTACAGATATATTTCAGTGATTTGCAGATCATTTTCAGTTAAACAGATCTGCCAATCTTGAAAGACTCATCGGTTTACTGGAAACGTTCCGCAGATCTGAAGATTGTTGTCCATACACTAGCAAGTTACAGTCCCAATTGATCTGTGAAATTAAACATGTCGAAAAACCTGATTTAACATTCCCAATCAATTTGTGCGATCTGTGGACCCCATACATTGCAGATTTATTGACACAATAGTCTTCCCCAATTGCTGATGTATGGGCCCCATTAGTCATTCCAATAGATGGTTGAGTTTTACTTCTGGATGTCCAGAGTGGTGTGGCAGAGTTCCCTGGGGTCCGTGTGGTGGTTGGGGAGGGAGATGCATAGGATTGTGGAGATGGAAAGTCTTAGGTACTAGGAGGAGAACACCGGAAAAAAATGCAATGACCATTGCCAAGACACATTTGGAATGAATCTCACACCACAGATCACTACACCCCCTATAGCCATATACCAATTATTGTTATTACAGGTTGAGTATCCCTTATCCAAAACGCTTGGGACCAGAGGAATTTTGGATATGGGATTTTTCCGTATTTTGGAATAATTGCATAACATAATGACATATCATGGTGATGGGACCTAAGTCTAAGCACAGAATGCATTTATGTTACATATACACCTTATACACACAGCCTGAAGGTCATTTTAGCCAATATTTTTTGTAACTTTGTGCATTAAACAAAGTGTGTGTACATTCACACAATTCATTTATGTTTCATATACACCTTATACACACAGCCTGAAGGACATTTAATACAATATTTTTAATAACTTTGTGTATTAAACAATGTTTGTGTACATTGAGCCATCAGAAAACAAAGGTTTCACTATCTCACTCCCACTCAAAAAAGTCTGTATTTCGGAATATTCCGTATTTCGGAATATTTGGATATGGGGTACTCAACCTGTATATACATTTTCATTAATCTCTTATTAGTCTTTGTATTATTTATTATTCAAATTATTTATTGATTTCAATTCATTATAATCATATGTGAGTGAACAGTCTTCAGTCTTCCTATACTGTACCTCCCCTCATCATAAAGCTGCAATTCACTTATCCAAAAATAGAATATAATTATTTGTGCAGTTATTTCTTCTTTATATTTTTCATTCATCTACTTACAGTATCTCATCCTATTCATGTTATCGTATGTACTGCTAATATTTTTAGCTACAGTACTTAATTTGTGTTTTAGTTCTATCACCATACCTCGACAGTTTTATACCCCTGTTATTCTTCTGTCTTCATATCAGCCCTAGAACACTTTTATGTCATTAGTCAAATGTTCTAGCACTTAAATAATCAGTTCTACTTCTCCTTTCACCTATTTTATGTACAAATCTCTTATATGTTTTGTTTGTTAGTTTGTTTGTTTGTATGTTTGTTTGTTTTTCTAGCCATGATGTTTTTTTTTCCTTCTTATGCCTCATTTTAGAGTTTTAACATACAATACCTCCTATGTCCTAATACAGTTACCATATATAAGCCCTACGGCGTCGGATTCCTGGCACGAATGAGACGCTCGGAGATTAGTAGTGTACCGTAGTTTTGTGTATTACACACATTGCAGATGCAGTAAAATGAAACACTAGTATAGACACTTGGCTGTGACCAGGGCAGTAGACAACCTAGCCGGGCCCGGGAACTTTCCAGGGGGTGTGGCCTAATCACAGGAAGCACATTTTGAGTGAGAAAGATTTTTGGCGCTGCCAAAACGCTTGGACCTGTTTTGCCGTGAGGTTTTATAGAACCATATTTCTTTCAGCTCCATTAGATAAGCTGTGTACTATTGGATAGATAGGTTTAGTAATCTAGTAATCATTTAAAATTATTTTTAGCATGTCAATTTCCAAATACAGCTCTGTGTGTTATACATATTTAACAGTAGAGCGATTGCGACATAAATCTATGGAAAATGCAGAACTTAGTTTTGTTTCGCAAATGATAAACAAGCGATTGCAGTGTGATTACAACAGGATTCCTATTAGCTGATACAATGTTACACAATCTAACTCACACTCTGAAAGTAGGAAGGAAAGTGGATTCTAACACCTTAAGGTATTTGCAGCCCAGTGATACATTTGAGATCTATAGGGCACCTAAGCGCATATAGGGGTCTATTCAATGCCTGTCGGATCCTCTCCGACGGAAAGGATTAGACAGTTCAGTATTCAAATTGCGGGCAATTCTGAAAGGTTTTTGCCCGTTTTCGACAATGCCGATCCGACTTTTTTTTAAAGTGGGATTGACATTGTCGAAAATGAGCCAAAAGCTGTCTAAATTGCCCACAAATCCAACAGAACACATGGATTCGTGGCTAATACACCGATCCACGTGTTTTCTGACAAGTCAGATTTTTTTTAAAAGTCGGAAAAATGGCACTATAATTTAATAGGTCTAATCCAAATTCGACCTAAAAAAGTTGGAAAGTGCAGTTTTTCAGACTTTTAAGAAGATCCAACAGTAATTGAATAGACCTCATAAACTGTTCATGCTTTGACCCTCATCAGATTAAATTATGATTTAGTAGCCGTTCAGTGGGTCTTAACCCTTTCATCTTAAACTTTATTAAGTAAAGGAAAAACAAGTGTAGCTCTTACTGCAGTGTTAAACAACGGAGGGGAGAATATAATGTTACTATACCTCCAAATAAAGAGGACAATCCCTAAAAGTGCAATAATGCAGATGAGTCCAATAATAGTTCCAATATAAATGTTCGTTAGGGGTCTCGCTGTAGAAACAACAATTATTAGTAATCATCATCATCTTTATCAGTCTAAAATTATTTTTTCCATTGACTACAAAATCCTCATCATCATCATACATAAATTATTCTTATGTGAGTATATAGCACCTAAATAGAAAAAGTGAGTTCTGATCTAAATGTTTATTATTGGTGATCTCAGATGACATTAAATTAGATTAATTGGGAAAATAACAGATTTTTTTTTACTACTAACAACTTCATCATCATCATCATCATCATCATCATCATCATCATCTTCATCAATATAATCTCCATTGTTCCTGAGGAAGCTGGCTGTCAACACCAGCGAAACGCATTGAGACGATATTGCTGGACACTTCACAAACATTCCCCCTATGAAATTGGAGAACTTCCTTTAAACTTTACCTGGATGGCACCAATTGGACTCTCTCCTTTGGACACTACCACCTGCGGTGAGATTGGAGATATCCCTATCTGCATGGAAAAGCTTGCACTTTGTGCTTAAAAGGGACTCATTGAATGCTACCACTCACCTGTATTTCTATCCGTCAGTGCGGACTTTATTCTGGAGGGAATCCTAGCCTGGGGTATGATAAACATTTCTCCTTAGGGGTTCGTGAATGTTCCTTGACCTATGAATTTCTTATTGAGGTGTTTTTATGTGAAAGACATCATGTGTTTTTTAGACATCATTCTTGATTAAATTGAGTTTATATTAATTCAACTTATCCTACCGTCCTTTATATTGAATATCAATTTTTAATTTTATTTATTTATTTATTTCATCTGGGAGATATACCCTTTCTATAGCAACACCCTAGTGAATTGGAGGTGTACCATTAATGGTGGAATTCCAACCACTTCCTGATAGATTGTAAACAACACAATATCACAGTTCTGGTACAAGTTTTGATGTCAGTGTCGTCAATGCCAGTAATATCCTGGGAGTCATTCATAGATTTCACCTCTCTTGTAAATTTGTCTCCTTGAGGCTATTTTTATGGCAGCTATAGCTGCTGTATATTATGATTTGTTTTGTTCTTTTCCTTCTGAGAAACATTTGTGGGTGAGGGTGAAGGTCACCTAATATCAATAATATCACACTAGGGGTCGCCTATTTTCATTCATTTTTTTCATATATATATATATATATATATATATACAGTATATGAAGTCCTGAAGGACAAAACGCGTTGGACATTCCATGATCCTTCCCAGACCAACCTCCTGAACCTAAGATAAGCACTTTTTACACATTTACTGCAAACTGATGTGTACCTTGTACTTTTAGATTTTTTCTTCTCTCTTAACCATATTTTTGTTCACATTATTTATGTATTCTTATGCTTAAAGCATGTTTTCTTAAACTAAAATTTTATCAGTGTTTTTTAATCGTGTAAAATAAATATGCTTTTATTTTCTATATAAAAATATTTTTATGTTCCTTTACTATAGACACCATTGGTCGCTTGTGCCCATATTCTTGGTTTCTATATATATATATATATATATATACATATATATATATATTTATATATATTGCATTGTATAAGTCCGCACTCACGGCTATATCACAGTCATCAGTGGGGTGCTCCACAAGGAGGCCTGTATAGACTTCCACATATACCAGATTATCTTCAAGACCCTGCTGAGGGTCTTAAATAGAGGGCACTCACCAATCAATTTCCAATGATAAAAAGTTTTATTTAGACCATTGAAGTCATCACATACATGTCGACGTTTCGGCTTCGCAGAGCCTTTTTCAAGACCACCACAGGAGACATCTGTTCAGCATGCCAGAGAGCAGTATACTGACATCTGCCTCCCGGGCTCCCTTATATAGCACAAACCCAATTACCTTAATAATTTAATTACCTAATTGCCTGGAGCAGCCCTGCCCCAGTGTTCCATATAATCACTGGAGCAGGTAACCATATAGGACATAAATAACAACCAATACTGATGTACTACAATACAGGGCTTTATTAACTACCTGTACTGAAAAGACCAACATATCACATACTTACAGCACTGTGTTTACTGTGTAAAACTCGCGGTATGACCGGAAGCGAATCGTATGCGTTCCTCTGGTCACCGCTGTGCGTTCCACTGACACTCACCGGAAGCGCGTCATATGCGCTCCACCGGTAAGCACTGTGCATTCCATCTGTACTTCCGCCTAGGCACACATCGTGTGTCTCATAGGGTAAAATTGAACATAGTCATCATCTTCATATTTTCAGCTAATGGTTATACTCATAAATCTGACACATTAGACCCGCCATCACATAGGCTGCGGTCTCATAAACTAACTATATATAGGAGCCCGGAAGACAATGCACACATAGTCCCTTTAGGAGTGTATACATACAAATATACCAGTGCATCAGAAAACCTGTCATGCTGATGCACAATTGTAAATACCTACATAGAAGAAAAAAACAACAAAAAAACAAACAACAATGAAGGTTTAAAATTGCATAGGGAAAAGAATAATACTGTTTCTAAATATTCGATTGTTTAAAATAGATACTTCTTGCTAAGACTATATCAGGATCGAAAACGATCCCCGTCTAATGTATGAAGATCTTTAGTGGATTATTTTCATTAAGTCCACGAGGTGTGATGGTGTCCAGTCTATATGTCCATTGTGACTCAAGTTTTTTTAACACTAGGACCCTATCACCACCTCTTGTTAATTCTGGTACCTGATCGATGATCATACACCGCAGAGTTGAAACCTGATGATTATGAAGAAGAAAATGTTTGGCAACATGTTTATCAGTAGTATTTGTCTGGATCGCAGCTCTAATTGAGTAACGGTGGTTTGCCATTCTATCCCTGAATGGTCTACTCGTCATACCCGTGTAGTAAAGACCACACGGGCATATTATCACATAGATGACGAAGGCACTCATACAGGATAGGTTATAACGGATACGAATTTTCGTACCGTTATGTGGATGCCGGAATTCCTTGCCACTTAACATCGAATTACAGGTGGTACAACCTTTGCACTTGAAACAACCCGTCCTGCCAGACCTTAGCCAGTGCGTTGGCGCATATGTCGGCTGCATAGTTGGACGCATCAATAATTGACGTAAGTTGTATCCTCTCCGGTATGCATTCATTGGAGGTTTGGTGCCACCGAGACCAAGCTGGGGATCAGTCGTCAGTAATGGCCAATGCTGACCATAGATGTTTCTTGCTGTGCATGAGGTGTGATCACATGTACTAACATGTACAATTCGATTGTCCTTCTTTGATTTTGCAACATTATCAATCGGGTGTTTAAAGCGATGATGTGCTTTTTTAATGCATCTATTCAATGTTGTAAGTGAGTACCCTCTCTGGAGGAACCTGGATTTCATCTCCTCTATTTGTATTTCAGCAAGTTCGTCTGTGGAGTTTATCCTCAGTACACGCAGGAATTGGGATATTGTCAAGCTTTCCTTGAGCATAGGTGGATGCTGGCTTGTTGCCTGTAGGATGGTATTGCGATCCGTTGTCTTGCGGTATAGCGTAGTATCAAGCTTCCCACCATTCCGCCATAACGTCACATCAAGAAAGGTTGTTGTAGTTAGATTAATCGTATAGGTGAATCTGATGGGTCCCTCAATGCCATTAAGGTTATCAATCATAGCTACCAGCTCGTCCCTAGTACCTGACCAGAGCAAAAAGATATCATCGATAAACCTCATATATCTTAACAATCTATGTCCAAATTGTGAAAATATATATTTACGCTCATAGTCAGCCATGTATAAATTAGCGTAAGCTGGCGCAAGGTTGGAACCCTGGCTGTCCCCTGTATTTGAGCATAATAGTCTGCACCATACATAAAATAATTTTTTTTGAGGACTAGCTCAATAAGGTTTATCAGAAATTCTACAGGTGGTTTTGTATGTTGAGCCTCCACAAGTTGTTTTCTGATTGCATCAATACCATCATAGTGTGGGATTACTGTGTATAATGATTGTACATCGAGGGTCACGAGCCATACATCAGAATCTGGTAATTCAATATCTCTGACCTTAGAAAGGAAGTCAGTGGTATCACGTATATAACTCATTGTATTGCACACTAGCGGCTGTAAAAATTGATCAACATAAATGGCCAGTGGTTGTAAAAGGGACCCCTTTGCCGATACAATAGGCCAACCTGGAGGATTGTCCAATCGTTTGTGGACTTTCGGCAGTGTATACAATATTGGTACAACAGGATATTCCACTTTAAGCTATTCCGCTACCGAATCATCAATCCATCCCCCCTGAAGGCCTAGATCAATGACCTCATCAATAATTTTTTTATACATCTGAGTCGGGTCAGTTTTTAATTTGATATATGTGAGTTTATCAGACAATTGATATCTGATCTCTCTATCATATTGGCTCCAATCCTGGATAACCACCGCCCCGCCTTTATCAGCGCGGCGTATCACAATATTTTTGTTATCCTTCGGGGATTTCAACGCACTTCTCTGTTCAATAGATAAATTAAAGTATTGAGGCTTTACATCAGCCCTCGCCACCATATCTGCTTCTGCTATGCGTACAAATGTTTTAAAACTTGCATTGTGTGATATTGGATCATAATAGCTAGGTTTTTTGCATATAACTGGCTCACCCTGGTCATTCTTGTTACCAAATTGTTCTCTTAGTCGCAATTTTCGCCCCAATCGAAAATTATCAACACTCCAATCAAATGGATTATGTGTGGTGGTGGGGACAAAGGATAGACCGAGGGACAATACTGACGATTCAGCTGTACTTAAGGTGTGTGAAGATAAATTAAATATAGAGCTTACTTCCGGGGTCGCCGACCCCTTCTTCCTATATTTACCCCCCCGCCTCTGCGAGTTCCTCGGGCGCCTCCTCTTCGGAATGGTGGGTATAGGTACGTCCCTGTCTCTAAGAAATGTTCCTGTCTGGTGTCATTGGAATCTGTATTTTCACCTTCTGATGATGTTTGTACTGGGGAGCTACCCTCTTGGCTGAAAGGTCTCTGTCGACGATACCTATATGGTCGTCTACTCTGACCCTCATTGGAATTACCCGTTAACCATCTATAAACTGTGTGTAATTTGTATTCCATATTAACTGTTTCCATTTTTTTCCGTTTAAATTGTAATAATTCCTGTTGGTAAGAATCTATTTGTCCCTTAAGTCTATCCAACCAAGGTTCTGTTTTGTCATTAATCAACTTTTTCAAATATAGACTCTTAAAAGTCTCAATTTCTGACCGTAATTTCAATAGTTCATTGGTAACCTCTTCGATAACAAGCAGGATCAGATCTGACGAGCATTTATTGAGGACAGAACACCACTTAGTGCAGAATGCAGGGTTATTCCTCCCAAGGGTGGGCATGTTATGTACCCTGAATCCCCTGGGGATTTTTTTGGAGCGGTGATACTCACTGAGAAATTGGCCATGTAACACCAGATCTGTTTCACGTTTTCTCATCCTTAGTAATTTAGTATATAGGTCAGGTATTGTTTCAGCCGGTAATTCTGAAAACTCAATCTGACCAAAGTATATTTTCTCTGCATCGTCATCAGTGAGGGATAGAAAATTGCTTTCTGCTGCTCTCAATAAATCCTCGTCAAACACATTGACCCCTGTCTGCGTCATCATAGATATAGAGTCAAAATATAACAAATAAAAAATGCTTCATATACAATTCTATTGCTCTGATCAGGTACAAGTATGGACAAACGCAAGAAGTATCCACTATGCAAAAACATTAAAAATACCACAACTTGTGTGATCAATGATGTCAGCATATCTGTCAGGCATGAGGACCAGATATCCTGGGATAAAGAGAGATATTCATATACACAAGTAGCATTATTCACCAAGGTAGCCAAAGTTCATATTAGAAAAGCGGGTGCTTGACAAAGGTATCAAAAAACCAGTAAGGCCATGATCCACTAATATTGCATTGTATAAGTCCGCACTCACGGCTATATCACAGTCATCAGTGGGGTGCTCCACAAGGAGGCCTGTATAGACTTCCACATATACCAGATTATCTTCAAGTCCCTGCTGAGGGTCTCAAATAGAGGGCACTCACCAATCAATTTCCAAAGATAAAAAGTTTTATTTAGACCATTGAAGTCATCACATACATGTCGACGTTTCGGCTTCGCAGAGCCTTTTTCAAGACCACCACAGGAGACATCTGTTCAGCACGCCAGAGAGCAGTATACTGACATCTGCATCCCGGGCTCCCTTATATAGCACAAACCCAATTACCTTAATGATTTAATTACCTAATTGCCTGGAGCAGCCCTGCCCCAGTGTTCCATATAATCACTGGAGCAGGTAACCATATAGGACATAAATAACAACCGATACTGATGTACTACAATACAGGGCTTTATTAACTACCTGTACTGAAAAGACCAACATATCACATACTTACAGCACTGTGTTTACTGTGTAAAACTCGCGGTATGACCGGAAGTGCATCATATGCGGTCCTCTGGTCACCGCTGTGCGTTCCACTGACATTGACCGGAAGCGCGTCATATGCGCTCCACCGGTAAGCACTGTGCGTTCCATCAGTACTTCCGCCTAGGCACACATCGTGTGTCTCATAGGGTAAAATTGAACATAGTCATCATCTTCATATTTTCAGCTAATGGTTATACTCATAAATCTGACACATTAGACCCGCCATCACATAGGCTGCGGTCTCATAAACTAACTATATATAGGAGCCCGGAAGACAATGCACACATAGTCCCTTTAGGAGTATATACATACAAATATACCAGTGCATCAGAAAACCTGTCATGCTGATGCACAATGGTAAATACCTACATAGAAGAAAAAACCAACAAAAAAATAAACAACAAACAAAGGTTTAAAATTGCATACGGAAAAGAAAAATACTGTTTCTAAATATTCAATTATTTAAAATAGATACTTCTTGCTAAGACTATATCAGGATCGAAAACGATCCCCGTCTAATGTATGAAGATCTTTAGTGGATTATTTTCATTAAGTCCACGAGGTGTGATGGTGTCCAGTCTGTATATCCATTGTCGGCCTATTGTATCGGCAAAGGGGTCCCTTTTACAACCACTGGCCATTTATGTTGATCAATTTTTACAGCCCCTAGTGTGCAATACAATGAGTTATATACGTGATACCACTGACTTCCTTTCTAAGGTCAGAGATATTGAATTACCAGATTCTGATGTATGGCTCGTGACCCTCGATGTACAATCATTATACACAGTAATCCCACACTATGATGGTATTGATGCAATCAGAAAACAACTTGTGGAGGCTCAACATACAAAACCACCTGTAGAATTTCTGATAAACCTTATTGAGTTAGTCCTCAAAAAAAATTATTTTATGTATGGTGCAGACTATTATGCTCAAATACAGGGGACAGCCATGGTTTCCAACCTTGCGCCAGCTTACGCTAATTTATACATGGCCGACTATGAGCGTAAATATATATTTTCACAATTTGGACATAGATTGTTAATATATATGAGGTTTATTGATGATATCTTTTTGCTCTGGTCAGGTACTAGGGACGAGCTGGTAGCTATGATTGATAACCTTAATGGCATTGAGGGACCCATCAGATTCACCTATATGTTTCATCTAACTACAATAACCTTTCTTGATGTGATGTTATGGTGGAATGGTGGGAAGCTTGATACTACGCTATACCGCAAGACAACGGATCGCAATACCATCCTACAGGCCACAAGCCAGCATCCACCTATGCTCAAGGAAAGCTTGACAATATCCCAATTCCTGCGTGTACTGAGGATAAACTCCACAGACGAACTTGCTGAAATACAAATAGAGGAGATGAAATCCAGGTTCCTCCAGAGAGGGTACTCACTTACAACATTGAATAGATGCATTAAAAAAGCATGTCATCGCTTTAAACACCCGATTGATAATGTTGCGAAATCAAAGAAGGACAATCGAATTGTACATGTTAGTACATATGATCACACCTCATGCACAGCAAGAAACATCTATGGTCAGCATTGGCCATTACTGACGACTGATCCCCAGCTTGGTCTCGGTGGCACCAAACCTCCAATGAATGCATACTGGAGGGGACCCAACTTACGTCAATTATTGATGCGTCTAACTATGCAGCCGACATATGCACCAACGCACTGGCTAAGGTCTGGCAGGACGGGTTGTTTCAAGTGCAAAGGTTGTACCACCTGTAATTCGATGTTAAGTGGCAAGGAATTCCGGCATCCACATAACGGTATGAAAATTCGTATCCGTTATAACCTATCCTGTATGAGTGCCTTCGTCATCTATGTGATAATATGCCCGTGTGGTCTTTACTACACAGGTATGACGAGTAGACCATTCAGGGATAGAATGGCAAACCACCGTTACTCAATTAGAGCTGCGATCCAGACAAATACTACTGATAAACCTGTTGCCAAACATTTTCTTCTTCATAATCATCAGGTTTCAACTCTGCGGTGTATGATCATCGATCAGGTACCAGAATTAACAAGAGGTGGTGATAGGGTCCTAGCGTTAAAAAAACTTGAGTCACAATGGATATACAGACTGGACACCATCACACCTCGTGGACTTAATGAAAATAATCCACTAAAGATCTTCATACATTAGACGGGGATCGTTTTCGATCCTGATTTAGTCTTAGCAAGAAGTATAGTATCTATTTTAAATAATCGAATATTTAGAAACAGTATTATTCTTTTCCCTATGCCATTTTAAACCTTTGTTTCTTGTTTGTTTTTTTCTTCTATGTAGGTATTTACCATTGTGCATCAGCATGACAGGTTTTCTGATGCACTAATATATTTGTATGTATATACTCCTAAAGGGACTATGTGTGCATTGTCTTCCGGGCTCCTATATATAGTTAGTTTATGAGACCGCAGCCTATGTGATGGCGGGTCTAATGTGTCAGATTTATGAGTATAACCATTAGCTGAAAATATGAAGATGATGACTATGTTCAATTTTACCCTATGAGACACACGATGTGTGCCTAGGCGGAAGTACTGATGGAACGCACAGTGCTTACCGGTGGAGCGCATATGACGCGCTTCCGGTCAATGTCAGTGGAACGCACAGCGGTGACCAGAGGAACGCATATGATGCACTTCCGGTCATACCGCGAGTTTTACACAGAAAACACAGTGCTGTAAGTATGTGATATGTTGGTCTTTTCAGTACAGGTAGTTAATAAAGCCCTGTATTGTAGTACATCAGTATCGGTTGTTATTTATGTCCTATATGGTTACCTGCTCCAGTGATTATATGGAACACTGGGGCAGGGCTGCTCCAGGCAATTAGGTAATTAAATCATTAAGGTAATTGGGTTTGTGCTATATAAGGGAGCCCGGGAGGCAGATGTCAGTATACTGCTCTCTGGCGTGCTGAACAGATGTCTCCTGTGGTGGTCTTGAAAAAGGCTCTGCGAAGCCGAAACGTCGACATGTATGTGATGACTTCAATGGTCTAAGTAAAACTTTTTATCTGTGGAAATTGATTGGTGAGTGCCCTCTATTTGAGACCCTCAGCAGGGTCTTGAAGATAATCTGGTATATTTATATATATATATATTTTTTGCATGCCATGCTAATTTAATATTTCATATTATGAATAATTTAACCAATTGCAGAATAACCAATGCCTTCCTATAATGTATTACTGTGCACTGGGAATGTCCTGTTTTTATTTCCATCTCTATACTCCTAGCCATTGTCACATATGTCATCAAAATACAAAGTACTGTAAATGATGACTCACACAACTGCTCACACTCAGTTTCCTGGGTGAATCTATGTAATAACTGGCTGCCTGTGACATACTCAGTATGTGTTGTAACTCTTAGGTGATGACATAAGTGACACTGGTAGTAGGGGGTCAAAGTTCAGACCAACTGGCAGTAACTTCAGTGTAGCTGTTACTTAGTAATGGTGTTTTTTTGTCACTCTTTTCATTAGCATTAATCAGTGCCAAGATGTGGAACATTCCATGAGGCATTTTCAGAAATGCTTTGAGGCCACTCATCTACTTTCTCCAGTAACTTAATATTTTTTTTGCTTGCAATATAAAATATAATGGGTCTGCCATATCTCTTCAAGGACCCGGGGTCACCATCCATGTTAGTAGGGTACAGCAAGTATAACAGGGTCGGAGTGAGGACGGAGAGGGGGTGGAGGATTTAGGACAGAGATGGCTACAAAGAGCATGGTTGAGGATACAGACGTAGGCTGGAGCTGGGACAGTGGTTGTGGACAAGGATAGAGGATGGAACTGGGACAAGCCCAAATCTGTTGTAGGTCCAAAACACCATGTTAGCATATAAAACCGATCTAAGAGAGCACTATTATGAATAATTCCATTTTCTTTCAGGCATCCCTATTTAGTTGATAAACACATTCTATTTGAAAACTAAAACCAAACAATAATGAACACAAAACAAACAAAAATATTCTTACATTTAAAATTATCATTGGTTTCCTCTTTTTGGGAAGAGGACAGTAGCATGAATGCAATAATATGTAATACATACGTTTAATGAAGAGTTTAGCCGTCTTGACACTTGTTTGGCCATTAGGGAATGAAACTTTACACTGAATTTCTGACCCAATATCTGTAGCAGAGGGTTGATATGTTAGTTCAGACAATGCTTTTGTCACCCCCTCACCAAGGTCTAGGTTATATTGGGTGACATGTGCACCAGTGACATTCCAAGTGAAGCTAGGTGGACTTGAGGCACATGTATGATTTGTAGAACA
Source organism: Pseudophryne corroboree (assembly GCF_028390025.1). NCBI lineage: Eukaryota > Metazoa > Chordata > Amphibia > Anura > Myobatrachidae > Pseudophryne > Pseudophryne corroboree. The sequence continues at coordinate 37,152,055 of NC_086453.1, forward strand.
TGTGATTTTGGTGGGTTCCCCCACTGTCGTCTCTCCAGGCACTGACAGCACTGACTCAGGTAGGACATCTGCAGAGATAATTTAAGAGTTTATAATTGTTTTCATAAAGTATAATGTAAATGTAGGTGCGTAAAAGACTAAATAACTGTTTTGTAAACATATAACAACTCGTATGAGCTTCATGTACTTTACTGACAATGGGCATTCTTATATTATTGAAGCTAAAACCGCTCTATCTCTTTGAACTGTTATTTGGTTTGTCAAAAAAAACCAAAAAACATAATCTATGGTTATGAATTTTTAACATATTAAAATAGCAACTTATTCAAATATAATAAATATATTACTGTTGGACTTTAGTTCAAATTAGAAATACTTCTGGTTTTAGTGATGCAGGTGACCGTCATGATCAATAGTGATCCTAACTATTACAATGGAATAAAAACAGACCACATGTGTTGTAATACTGGACAAATTGCTTGATATTGGTAGTTATATTGCAGCCAAGGTGGGCGCCTGAAGAAGACAGCAATCAATCAACAGTAACTCCATCATCTGTTGGGGTGTGGTATAGAAGGTCTACAGTATTTCGGTCACCAGCCAATAGGTTGACACCAAATGGTTTACATGCATTAGGTCAGCAGGTACAAAAGTTTGACAGATGAAAGGTTGACCGTGGGTAAGGTCAACAGGTACTAACGGTCGGCAGGTTCAAAAGATTGACATGACAATGGTCAACACACAATGGTCCGCTCTTCACAGATTTTATGCATTTTTGGTAGATTAGGAAAAAAAATTCTGACGCAAAACTGGTGACCCTAATTAGATACAGCAGAAAAAAAAATTGCTGATAAAAATAAAAAATTGCAAAAACTCCCCCTTTATTGGAGGAATCAACAATACTATCAACAGACAATAATTTTACACATATACTTGATGGAAAATATTTAAAGTATTTTTCACTGTAAACAACTGGAGAGAAGGATCATTCCGTGTAATAGAGGAAAGACAGTATTTATAAGCCAATCAGAAGCAACTACTTTAACTAATTTCATCTACAGCATTTAAATTCACCTCATACCTCCCCTAGACATCTCAGAAAAAAGTTACCTCCAGGCTGCATAATCCCTTTAATGTCACCCACTAATCCCTTATATTGCTTCATCAGCATGTACAGTACGTACATTTTTTTTTTACCAAAAGTCTGTGAAATGTTCAATAAAAAGTGTTGCATAAAAAATAGATTACATTATTTTTTTTAATTTTTTTTTTACCTGTGACTTTTAGCTCGACGTACTTGGAAACTTGTCTATAGAAGAGAATCTTCCTGTCATTTGGATAATATGAATTTTCATCTTGTCTTTTCACTTTGTGTATACGGAGATTGCACATTTCCTTTGTATGTGCTACTAGTGTTGCGCGGTTGTTGTAAATATTTGATATTTCATTCGTATGAGTACTGTAAATTATCCTGTTGCTAGGTAGAATGTTGTTAACATGCCATACCACTTCGAGGATTTCTAATTCTGTAAGAGCTGGTGAGAAGGAGCAGGGGATTTCAACACAGGAGCCAAGTAATGCCTGGATCCTGGATGGGAAGTTATACTCCCTTTGTTGGCCAACAGGTACTGGTTTAAAAGAGCAAAACACGAGTTATCGAACTAGGTTATGGATAATAACAATACCCTACAGTTTATGAGTAAGTTAAATAAATCACAACATCCTTTACCCTCTCCATGTCTTGTGTGCATACTTCATTAGACCCTGCAGAATGTTTTCACCAAATGTTTTATATTATTGTTTTAACAAGAAGAGACCTTTATTCAACTGTAGTAAGTTCTGTGCAGATGACTCTTTATGTATCCTATGCTGTAGTTGAAGAGGTGAGTTTGCTTCTACATTGTGCACATTCCACTCAGTGTGAATTTAAGTAAGCACTCAGAATTCATCAAGCGACTAGCAGTCATGATGCAACACTGATGGAAGGTGGGAACCCATGTCAATCTATGAGTCTATGAGTCTGTGATAACACTTTTTACCTAAATACTGTTGTATTAAATTTGGACTGTGGCACTCCTTCATGTCTTGCCCAAAATTTTGCAGGTACAGGAATTGGGTGAAAAAAGGAGAAAAGAAAGTAACAGTCAGCAAATCAGGGAATTTTGAGGCCCTACATTAAGACTGGAAGTAACAGATTGGAGATTTTTGATCTTGGTTGGGAAATTTGATAATGTAGATATTACGGTTTCTTGCTACGCCCCTAACACTAAACAAATTCGGTTTTGCAGACGTATGTGTAGGATCCTCCAAGAACATATTAAAGGCGCTCTTATGATTTCAGGTGACTTTAATATGATCATTGATCCAACTATAGATAGATCCCGATCAGTTGCATTGGATCATGGTAGAATTCCAGTTTTATCCTCGAGTTTCCAACAAATATTAGCGGAATATGATTTATTTGATGCGTGGAGAGCCAAGCATCCGACTGTGAGAGATTACTATACACACGTCCATCACTCATATTCCAGAATAGATTATGTTTTGACTGATAAGTGGACTCTAGAGTCTATTTCTAGAATTGGGATTTTACCTATGTCTTGGTCTGACCACTCTCCCCTCTTTGTTTCATGGAACATCGCTCAGCGGAAGGTCTCACCTGGCCCTTGGAGATTTTGGAAATATATTCTAACACAATCAGCTGCCTCCTAAACTATTCACCAATCTTTACTTCAGTATCTATCTACTAACCATCCTGAGGACACATCTATTAGTCTGGGGTTCGATCATTCAGTCGGCCACTAGACTTAAAAGAGAGTATAAGTTTAAGTATGAGCAGGTGGTCTCTAAATTGGCTGAATTGGAGACTGCGCATAAAGCAGACCCTTCAAACAAAGCCCGTTACAAACTGTTGCTTGTAGCTGGTGATGAAGTTAATGCTTTCGCTCTTAGAGAGGTACAACACAATATTTCACGTCTTAACCAAAAATTTTATACTTTTGGTAATCGAGCAGGATGTCTCCTCGCTCATAAATTATGAGGTCTTCATGTGAAAGAGAGGGTTTATAATTCTAAGGGAGCTAAGTTAACTGGCCCAAATGCTATTGCTAATGAATTTGCAGCCTTCTACTCGAAGCAATATAATTTAAGGGATGATCCCAACACCCCACAACCTTCTCAGGAACATATTGAAGGTTTCTTAGGTAGCCTCTTATTGCCAGCTTTAGACAATGAAACTTGCATTTCCCTCTGTTCTCCATGGTCTCTGTTAGAGGTGGAAAAAGCTCTTGATTTCCTCCCCTCAGACAAAGCCCCAGGCCCAGACGGGTTCCCCTCTAATTTCTATAAGGCCTACAAAACTGATTTAGCTCCTGTGCTTTTGTCAGTCTTTAATGCTGCCTCTGAATCCAAAAGCTTCCAGAAGGAGATGCTGGAATCACAGATTGCTACTGTTCCTAAATCAGGTAAGGCCGGCACTTCTGTACAAAATTATCAGCCCATTGTGTTATTAAACACCAATATTAAATTATACGCAAAACTCTTCACCCAGCGTCTGTGTCCCTTATTTCCCTCTTTAATTAATGCCGAGCAAGTGTGATTCGTCCTGGGCAGACATGCCCCAGATAATACCCATAGAGCCTTTGATATTATAGAATTCTGTAATTTTAAACAAGTCCCCTTGTTAGTCCTCTCCCTTGAGGCCAAGAAAGCTTTTGATAGGCTACAATTGGCACTACTTACAAGCTACTTTGAAGCATTTTGGCATCAGGGAGAGGATATTGCAGTCGATCCTGGCATCATATTAATTTCTCTCCACTAAAGTTGCTGTAAATGTGTGCTTATCTTCTGAGTTTGATATTTCCAGTTGTACCAGGCAGGGATGCCCTCTCTCGCCACTTATTTTCGCATTGGCTATAGAGCCTTTGGCTGAGAGACTTAGATCCTCTGCCAATGTCTTTGGATCCTGAGATAGGAGGCATCTCCTTGCTGATGACATTTTGTTGTTTTTTCTTCAACCTGCAATTTCTTTACCCCATTTACACTCCATATTGGATGATTATGCTAGAATATGCATGGCAAACTAAATCTCTGAGATTCCTAGAAGTTCAATTGGCCAGTGATTCTGACCTTTTTCATTACAATTATGCCCCCCTATTGCACGCATTTGAGGCTTTGACTAAGGAGTGGTTTCTATATAAAGTTTCCTGGTTGGGTCGAGTAGCAGCAGCTAAAATGATATTACTCCCCAAACTTATGTACCTTTTTCACACACAATCCCTAGAACGTTAACTAAATCCATTTGCAATAAATTTAATAAACTCTTATCTTAGTGTGTGTGGAAAGGAGCTATTCTGAAAATTGCCAGAAACGTCCTCATCTTTCCCAAAAGTGTTGTGGGAGTGGCCTATCCTCATTTTGAAACCTATCATAGTGCCTGCATATTAAGCCACCTTACAGATTGCTTTTAGTTGGACAATCCTAAACCTTAGGTGACTATTAAACATTCCTTCATGGAGACCATTCCTTTGTCGGAGGTTCTATAGTTGCTGGTGGGAGTTCCCCCGATACATTCTGGACTGGGCAAAGCGGTCCGGGTGACTTTGCAGGCATGGTATACATTTACAGTATATCTTTTTGTGAGGGACTTTCTTTGCCCACTCCAGAACTGTCATTATCAACTATTGCTAATCTTATTCCTAACCTTTGTCTTAACTCTTGGGCACCCAGGGGTCTTGTAAAACTTAAGGACATTTTTGATTCAACTGGTCTGATTTCTTTCAATAGTTTACAATTGTCTTATGATGTCCCAAAACAAGACTTTTTATAAATACTTACAAATTTGTCACTGGTTAAGTTCCCATCCTAAGCCCACCCTAGATTCCTCAACTACACTGAAGATGATTTGTTCTCATTTGCAAACTTTACGCAGTAGAGGTGGGATCTCTTGGTGGTACTCATTTATGCTCATGGAAACAGATTAAATGGGAACATGACCTTGCCAGGTCTTTTACGATAGATGACTGGGACCGTATTTCTTGTTTATGTTTTAGAATATCTAAATGTATAAATTACTCTGAGATGTACTATAAACTGTGCCACAGAGCCTATTTTACTCAAGAAAGGCACCATAAGATTTGTCCTCCCACTTCAAAATATTGCTGGAAACAATTTGGTTGTATAAGTACCCTATATCACATTTTCTGGTCCTGCCCAATGTTACAGTCCCTGTGGGCTACGGTATTTGCGCATAATAATGATGTGTTAGGAGAAGATGTCTCTGTTGACCCTATTGTTGCTCTGTTTCATTACCATCCAAGCTTGTTATCCGACGGTGATGCCTATTTATTAGGCCATATTTTAATTTCCACTAAAACCACCATAGCTCAACTTTGGAAATCGGCAATGATCCCCAGTCTTACTATCATTATTAATAAAATTCATAAGCACTATCTATTTGAGACTGCTGATTGTACGTACTCCTCTGCGGCCACAGCACCGCTTATGAAATGGTTTAAGTGGAGTGAATACATGGAGAAACAAGGACAATCTTTTATATATATAGTGCACCTACTGACCTGACTCTATAAATTTTGTGTGTCAGATTGGCATGGACCTGACAGTTCTTTCTTTCTTTCTTTCTTTCTTTCTTTCTTTCTTTCTTTCTTTCTTTCTTTCTTTCTTTCTTTCTTTCTTTCTTTTCTTCTTACTTCCTTCTTTTTTCTCTTATAATTCTTACTTCTTCTTTTTACTCTAAACTTTAACCACTACAGGATATATGTATGTAACCTATGCTGTTCCTCTTTTCTTCTTCTGTACCCCCATTTGTTTACTCATTTAAATATAATAAAAATTATTGATAACAAAAAAAAAAAAGAGACTGGGAGTACCATCCATGATAATTTAAATATTTTCACCTTTGGCTTATTCAAGTAAAAAAAATTGTCTCATTCAAGTCAAAATTTTTTTTTTTACAAAAATATACCTTACGAAATAGTAATCATCATTTGTGTTATATGTCTGCGGAAATACTTTTTGCTTCTATTATATAAGATTTTTTTATATATTTTACATTGATTTCTATTAAAAGTTAAGGTTTATTTATCTTTTCAAGCGTTCCCTAATAAAGAGTCCTTTTTTTTTCTCTTTTTTTGCTTAAGTTGCACTCACCACTGACTCTTGGAGCACCACCGACCATATAATAGACTGTACTCTACAGATTATTTTACGAATTGTCGGACTTAGGACACGTCCTCTATTAGAAGCCCCCGTCCATAAACAGCCCTTGTGCAGAAGAAACACCCCCTCTGGTTACAAGGCACATGAATTGTGTAAATTGTTTTCTGAGTCATAGCTCATCAACCTGTTGTAGGACATGCGATAGTAGCCTCCTGTTTGTTTTCATTTTGGTTTGTAATCTTAGAATTTTTACAAGTAAACTATAGTAGTCTACAATTAGCCATTATGGAAGGCTAAACATGGGCAAAACTATATTACATGGTCTAAAACTCAAACAATTTTATCCAACTTGGATCTGAGTTAACTATGAAATAAAAACTTTAAAGATGATGAGACTAATGAAATGGTCTGAAATGGTCTGAAAATGAAATAACAAACAATTGAATTTAATTTTTCAAGATAATTCTACAATAGAAGTCAAAGTTAACAAGCTGAATAATAAACTGGGTGTTACGTTTGCTATTCAGCAAATTACATTTTACACAATTAAAAAAATGTAATATTGCAAATGGTTTTGGAAGAAAACTAACTATGGTTACAGTATTACAAAACAAATAGGTGTATTCTGTATTTCCTAAAGTGCGGGTTTTCACATGTGGAGATGTTACCCATAGCAACCAGATTCTACATGTACTTAACATTTATCTAGAACCTTCTAGAAGATAATAACTTGAATCTGATTGGTTGCTATTAACATCATCTCCACATTTGAAAACCTGCACTGTAGTAAGTATACCTCTCTGGGGGGAACTCAATTGGGTGCAATATTTAGCGCGGTCAAAAGCCTTGCATAGCTCATGACCAATTTTGGATTACTGCAGGTATGCTCACTATCGATACCTATGGTATTCAATTTTTTTTTTAAATGGTTGCCTGGTTTTCAGCTCTGAAAACCCTGTGATGCGTGAACAAAAAAGAATCTCACCTGCCCAGTACTTCCTGGTAGTCTCATGGCAACAGGTGGCCTCCCCTCCATCTTCCCACTCAAGGGCTCAAGGGCTGCTGGGAGATGTTGTTCTCCCAGCAGCTGGCTCTGGGGGGGATGACACTGCACTGTCACACATACACCGAGGGTCATACATACAAACACACACTCACACATACTTACACACACTCAAAGACACTCAAATACACACAACATTACATACTCACCACTGCTGCAGGAGTCCAGTTGCCAACACTGGAGGAAGAGACATCAGTTTGGAAGGTGAGTATTTACAGACTTTTTAAGCTAGTTGGAAATTTCCAATTGCTTAATTCGTCTTTAGGGGCGAGAGGGGGAGGGGAGGCTGCTGCAAGTGTGCCAGAGCAAATCCTGGTGATTTTTCCTATGAGTAACGATTTTAGGAAAAATCTGACTTGCTCTGGAGGTGTGAGAAAAAAGGTGCAACGATTTCTATAGAAATCATCATGTCTCATTTTCTGTTCTCTAATTGAATTGGAAAACATGGCGGCTGCGGGAAAATCATATCAACATTTTTTTTCTGAAAACATACTTCCGTAATATACAGTAGTACTGCTCACAATTCAGCATCCCGTTATAATATATTTCCCTTGCTCACATCTCATAGACATATTGATTGATACATGCTTGCTTCAATATTGTCAGTAGAATATTACAGTAAGCAGCAATGTACATTTTTAAATTACCCTTTTCATTTACCTTGTGCAAGAATGAAGAGAAACATAAATTGTTCTCTCATAATGAACGGTTGTATGTGAAATTCTATTGGTGGCAACTGATAATAACTATGTTTCACCTGTGGGGAAAAATATTAAATAAAGTTAATGTGCCATAATAAATGAATTATTTAGCTCATTTGAGAAATAAAATCACTTTAATTTAAATATTAATAATAAACAAATGAGTTATTTATTAACAAACATTACATTATTTTAAAAATATATAAATACATTTCAGAGTAAACAATAAGATGGTAGCTCTTGGGCTGCTAAACAGAGAACTTGTGTATTCATGAACTCCAGACATATTCACTTATGCATCAAGACTGACCTCTCATGAAAGGAAGGCTGCAAAATAATGTTCCCCACAAAGTATCAAACTAGATGTAGGGGAAATTTATACAACTAGAAAATGGTAAACTGCCTGGGATAAACATACTTTAAGGACTTAGAGATCAAATTAAAAAAACTAAAAAAGAAAAAACTAAAACATGTATAAATGCATACACCAGTGGTTCCCAAACTTTTTTGAATCTCAGCACCCTAGAGTATCAGAATATAATTTGAATTGGTTCTGGGCCACCAATCCAAGGCACCCCTGCAAGTGCACCGAGGCATCCCAGGGTGCCTAGGCATACAATTCAAGAACCACTGCATACACCAAACTAAAACATACATAACTGCACACACCAAACTAAAACATACATAAATGCACACACCAAACTGAAACATACATAAAAGCATACATTAAATTAAAACATACATAAATGCATACACCAGACTAAAACATACATAATTGCTTACGCCAAACTAAACATACATAACTGCATACACCAAACTAAAACATACATAAATGCATAGACCAAACTAAGACATACATAAATGCATACACCAGACTAAATCATACATAACTGCATACACCAAACTAAAACATACATAAATGCATATACCAAACTAAAACATACATAAGTGCATACACCAGACTAAAACATACATAAATGAAAACACCAAACTAATACATACATAAATGCATACACCAAACTAAAACATACATAAATGCATACACCAAACTAAAACATGCATAAATGCATACACCAAACTAAAACATACATAACTGCATACACCAAACTAAAACGTACATAAATGCATACACCAGACTAAATCATACATAACTGCATACACCAAACTAAAACATACAAAAATGCATACACCAGACTAAATCATATATAACTGCATACACCAAACTAAAACATACATAAATGCATACACCAGACTAAATCATACATAACTGCATACACCAAAATAAAACATACATAAATGCATACACCAGACTAAATCATACATAACTGCATACATCAAACTAAAACATACATAAATGCATACACCAGACTAAAACATACATAAATGCATACACCAGACTAAATCATACATAACTGCATACACCAAACTAAAACATACATAAATGCATACACCAAACTAAAACATACATAACTGCATACTCAAAACTAAAACATACATAAATGCATACACCAGACTAAAACATACATAAATGCTTACGCCAAACTAAAACATACATAACTGCATACACCAAACTAAAACATACATAAATGCATACACCAAACTAAAACATACATAAATGCATACACCAGACTAAAACATACATAAATGAAAACACCAAACTAAAACATACATAAATGCATACACCAAACTAAAACATACATAAATGCATACACCAGACTAAATCATACATAACTGCATACACCAAACTAAAACATACATAAATGCATACACCAGACTAAATCATACATAACTGCATACACCAAACTAAAACATACATAAATGCATACACCAGACTAAATCATACATAACTGCATACACCAAACTAAAACATACATAAATGCATACACCAGACTAAATCATACATAACTGCATACACCAAACTAAAACATACATAAATGCATACACCAGTCTAAATCATACATAACTGCTTACGCCAAACTAAAACATACATAAATGCATACACCAGACTAAAACATACATAAATGCATACACCAGACTAAATCATACATAACTGCATACACCAAACTAAAACATACATAAATGCATACACCAGACTAAATCATACATAACTGCATACACCAAACTAAAACATACATAAATGCATACACCAGACTAAATCATACATAACTGCATACACCAAACTAAAACATACATAAATGCATACACCAGACTAAATCATACATAACTGCATACACCAAACTAAAACATACATAAATGCATACACCAGACTAAATCATACATAACTGCTTACGCCAAACTAAAACATACATAAATGCATACACCAGACTAAAACATACATAAATGCATACACCAGACTAAATCATACATAACTGCATACACCAAACTAAAACATACATAAATGCATACACCAGACTAAAACATACATAAATGAAAACACCAAACTAATACATACATAAATGCATACACCAAACTAAAACATACATAAATGCATACACCAAACTAAAACATACATAACTGCATGCACCAGACTAAATCATACATAACTGCATACACCAAACTAAAACATACATAAATGCATACACCAGACTAAATCATACATAACTGCATACACCAAACTAAAACATACATAAATGCATACACCAGACTAAATCATACATAACTGCATACACCAAACTAAAACATACATAAATGCATACACCAGACTAAATCATACATAACTGCATACACCAAACTAAAACATACATAAATGCATACACCAGACTAAATCATACATAACTGCTTATGCCAAACTAAAACATACATAAATGCATACACCAGACTAAAACATACATAAATGCATACACCAGACTAAATCATACATAACTGCATACACCAAACTAAAACATACATAAATGCATACACCAGACTAAATCATACATAACTGCATACACCACACTAAAACATACATAAATGCATACACCAGACTAAATCATACATAACTGCATACACCAAACTAAAACATACATAAATGCATACACCAGACTAAATCATACATAACTGCATACACCAAACTAAAACATACATAAATGCATACACCAGACTAAATCATACATAACTGCTTACGCCAAACTAAAACATACATAAATGCATACACCAGACTAAAACATACATAAATGCATACACCAGACTAAATCATACATAACTGCATACACCAAACTAAAACATACATAAATGCATACACCAGACTAAAACATACATAAATGAAAACACCAAACTAATACATACATAAATGCATACACCAAACTAAAACATACATAAATGCATACACCAAACTAAAGCATGCATAAATGCATACACCAAACTAAAACATACATAACTGCATACACCAAACTAAAACGTACATAAATGCATACACCAGACTAAATCATACATAACTGCATACACCAAACTAAAACATACAAAAATGCATACACCAGACTAAATCATATATAACTGCATACACCAAACTAAAACATACATAAATGCATACACCAGACTAAATCATACATAACTGCATACACCAAACTAAAACATACATAAATGCATACACCAGACTAAATCATACATAACTGCATACATCAAACTAAAACATACATAAATGCATATACCAGACTAAAACATACATAAATGCATACACCAGACTAAATCATACATAACTGCATACACCAAACTAAAACATACATAAATGCATACACCAAACTAAAACATACATAACTGCATACACCAAACTAAAACATACATAAATGCATACACCAGACTAAAACATACATAAATGCTTACGCCAAACTAAAACATACATAACTGCATACACCAAACTAAAACATACATAAATGCATACACCAAACTAAAACATACATAAATGCATACACCAGACTAAAACATACATAAATGAAAACACCAAACTAAAACATACATAAATGCATACACCAAACTAAAACATACATAAATGCATACACCAAACTAAAACATACATAAATGCATACACCAGACTAAATCATACATAACTGCATACACCAAACTAAAACATACATAAATGCATACACCAGACTAAATCATACATAACTGCATACACCAAACTAAAACATACATAAATGCATACACCAGACTAAATCATACATAACTGCTTACGCCAAACTAAAACATACATAAATGCATACACCAGACTAAAACATACATAAATGCATACACCAAACTAAATCATACATAACTGCATACACCAAACTAAAACATACATAAATGCATACACCAGACTAAATCATACATAACTGCATACACCAAACTAAAACATACATAAATGCATACACCAAACTAAAACATACATAAATGCATACACCAGACTAAAACATACATAAATGCTTACGCCAAACTAAAACATACATAAATGCATACACCAAACTAAAACATACATAAATGCATACACCAAACTAAAACATACATAACTGCATACACCAAACTAAAACATACATAAATGCATACACCAGACTAAAACATACATAAATGCTTACGCCAAACTAAAACATACATAAATGCATACACCAGACTAAAACATACATAAATGAAAACACCAAACTAAAACATACATAAATGCATACACCAGACTAAAACATACATAAATGAAAACACCAAACTAAAACATACATAAATGCATACACCAAACTAAAACATACATAAATGCATACACCAAACTAAAACATACATAAATGCATACACCAAACTAAGACATACATACATGCAGGGACGTAGGGAGGGTGGAGCGTGTGGAGCTTGAGCTCCAGGCACCGCTGGGGACAGAAGGCGCCGATTCCCAGTAACACAGCTGAGAGCCGGGATCTTGGGGTAGGAGGAGATGACTAGAAGAGCGGTAAGGGGTGGCCACCACACTGCCTGCATGTTCCATGTCACTGATTACAGTGCAGAGAGTACAGTGCAGTGTAGTGTGGTGTGCTGTTATGGAAGTGGGGAGGTTTGGAGGCTTGTCAGAAGTAGCTTCCTGGCTGTGAGGTATCTGCATTCAGTGATCTGAAACATGCAGGCAGTGTGGTGGCCACCCTTTCCCTTTCCTCAGTCCTTTCCTTCTACCCACAGAGGTCAATCACACAGAAGCTCCGCCTCTCCAGGCTAGAACGAGGAGCTGCTCTGCTGCTGCCTACTTGGTGAGAATTAATGTGTGTATACTGTGTGTATATGTGTTTATGTCTGTGTATACTGTGTGCTTATGTGTATGTCTGTGTTTGTGTATAAATGTGTGTATATGTCTGTGTGCATATGTGTGTTTATGTGTATACATGTATGTGTGTGTTTATGTGTATATGTATTTGTATACAGTATGTGTGAGTATATGTGTGTGTTTATGTATGTCTGTTTGTAATATGTATGTGTATATCTGTGTGTTTATGTATGTCTGTGTGTATATGTATATGTGTATGTCTGTGTATATCTGTGGATATATTTGTGTGTTTATGTGTATGTGCGTATATATCTGTGTATAGGTGTGTGTTTATGTATGTCTGTGTATATTTCTATGTTTATGTGTGTGTATATATGAGTTTGTATATATCTGTGTATATGTGTGTTTATGTATGTCTGTGTATATCTGTATGTATATATATATGTGTGTGTGTGTATATTTCTGTGTATATGTGTGTGTTTATGTATATCTGTGTGTATATCTGTGTGTATATGTGTATACATCTGTGTATAGGTCTATATCTCTGTGTATATGTGTGTTTTTATGTATGTCTGTGCCTAAATGTGTGTGAATCTATGTATGTATGTATGTATGTATGTATGTGTGTGTGTGTGGTGGTGGTGGGTGGGAACACCATGACATGACCCTGCTTCGGGTGTCATGTCTCCATGCTACGCCTCTGCATACATGTATACACCAAACTAAAACATACATAAATGCATACACCAAACTAAAACATACATAAATGTATACACCAAACTAAAATATACATAACTGCATATATTAAAAAAAAACATCAACTGGCTCTGCTGAAGCATTAAAAATATAATGAGATACAAAAACAGTTATATTCCAGCAGTATATTTACATGCTAAAATAAGGAGTAAACTGAGCTTAACTGCTCATTTGAATTACCTCTAGTAGCAAATGGTCTATGTAAGTAAATTAAATATAGCTAGAAATAAAATTATATTGAATAAAAAGAACAGTGGTACTTACTAGTTTGTTACATGCTAGGCTGCATATATTGCAATACAAAAGAAAAACAAACACTTCTGTAAATATAGGATGCCCTTCCATTGCATCACTTCCACTACGTCTTCATAGCTTTTATTCGGCTTGTCTACAAATCTGTCTTTGCTGATTGCTGAGGTTTTTCAGATGCTTGTGAGTCAGGTCAATATCACTTTTTCTTTTTTGTCTCATGTACAGATTGACATAAGTCCATTAAGCATATGTATTTATCCATGACAAATGCCCAATAAAAATATACTACCTACTGTAGGTCCTATAAAGGATATTAAACTTACATTTAGAGCAGGGACGTGCAGTCAGGGTAGGCAGACCCTACTCCCTATCAAACTCCTGAGATTTTATATGAAAACGATCAGAATAATACTAAGAAGATATTTATATCATAAACATCTTCTTTGTATTTTGTAATCCTATTTATAGCTAACACTCAGCAGCTCTTTGGAGATTCCTGGAGCTAGCAGCGAGGTAAGAGATGAGGCAGCACCAGCTCTGCCTCGGTTCTAAAGCCAGACACTGCTTTGTAGAGCTGGGGCGGGGCCACACCATGGGCAGTAATGCAGCACAAAAATGGAGCCAATAGAGGCATGCCTCTGACTGTGGGGGTGGACCTTATGCACTGATAGACACTTGGATGTGTCATGTGACCAGGAAGTGCACTGTAGTCGGAGCTCAGTCAGCAGCAAGAGAAGACACAGGGATACAGGTAGGAGACTCAATGGACACTGTAGCTTAGTTTAGTGAGGAGAGAGTTAAAGTGAGTAGTGGGTGAGACAGGCTCCCAGCATTCAGATCCATCACTGTGTGTGCCTCTAAAGCCATTCACCTCACTGCACATCACTGATTTACAGATGTGGAGTATGAGAGAGAAAGGTTTCAATGTAGAACGAATGCATCAAAATCTACATATACTCTGCCTACAGCATGCATTGGATAAAACAGTTGCAGATATGCCGTTCTGGTGGTGCACAGTATCTGTTGTGTGTGCTTTAGTCCTTATGGGAAATGCATGTTGATGATTACAATAGTGCAGATTTTGGAAGAGTGTTAAAACAAATATACATTAGAAACATTCTGTGTGTTTAAAGGCATCAGAAGGGTGGGGTTGGGGGAGCAAGGGGCAACTTGTCCCCTAAACATTTGAGAGGCACCAGTCAATGTACTGGGTCGCAGTGCACAGTGCGGATGCTGTCTAGGGTTACCATGGGCGGTGCATCTGTAGCCTTTGGATGGAGATAATCCCCTTTCAAGCTGTTCTACTTCATTCCTCCCCAGAAGCCTTCTTCTCACACTTTCCTCCCTACACCTAGCTCCAACCTCTACAGTGTGTGTGGCTAGTTACTCAGTGTTGGACTCTCTTCTGGGACCAATCCAGCACCATTCTCACCTCCCACTTCATATTTTTCTTCCTCCCCTCTTCCCC
Source organism: Pseudophryne corroboree (assembly GCF_028390025.1). Taxonomy (NCBI): domain Eukaryota; kingdom Metazoa; phylum Chordata; class Amphibia; order Anura; family Myobatrachidae; genus Pseudophryne; species Pseudophryne corroboree. The sequence goes on from NC_086453.1 coordinate 37,167,657, forward strand.
CTCAGCTCCAACTTTGTCCCTGCTCTCTCCCCACCTTGGACCCAAATGCTCCCCCCAGAAACCACCCTTCCCGCAGCACCCCCCAGAGGGTTTAGCTGGAAATGTTCCCTTAAGAGTCAAGAGAAAAGTCTCATAACCCTTCATGCACATCCTCAGCCAGGGTGGGTGCTGTGGGTGTATCCTGTCTCTGGATGTCATTTTTAATACATCTGTGTTGGGACGCCCAAATGAAATTATGGCCTAGATTTATCAAGCCTTGGAGAGTGATAAATATCACCGTGATAATTTACCAGCCAATCAACTCCTGTCATTTTTCAGACACAACATGTAACATGGCAGTTAGGATCTGATTAGTTGGCACTTTATCACTGGGCTATTTTTCACTCTCCAAGTCTTGATAAATCTGGGCCATTATGTTGGCACCCACCAACCTAAAAAAGTTCTGGTGCACCATTGTGTGTATGTGACCCCGGTTGTTGGGGTACAATTGTGTTGTTATCCCTAAAAAACATTTAAAGCACTAAGCTGTGACAAGCTGGATACCACAGAATGAATACCATCCCATGATATATTTCCCCTCACTCCCACCCCCCCTCCCCCCACTTGCAAAAAACAGCATTGTGGTTCTTCTATGTCTGGGGGTAATTGTTTAAACATGTAATAAAAAAAAGCAAACTTTTTGTTTATGAACTACATTTCCCAGCAATCCCTGTCTGCCTAAAGTGTTAGAGTATGCTAGTTCTGGGTAAATTGCAAACACTAGCATAACCGTGAGTCACATATATATCTGCAAGCTTTATCATGCCCTGTAAAATAAAGAGACACAAACCACTGGCAAAGTTTTATATAAAGAAATATTCCCTGGCATACACATGTAGCCATGTTCATCGTGGCTACATCCCACGGATACATGCACACGCCATACAACTAGGCATGCCGGTGCCTAGCTGCGCCAAGCTGCATATTTTGGCACCCCATTTAAAGTGAATGGGGCAAGTGCGCAGCAAACGAGGTGCAAATGTGGCCAGATGTAGCCACGATGAGTGTGGCCACGTCAGAATATCCTCTTTTCCCGTTTATCATTTACCTACGTCAGGGGATCCTCTACTGTCTTCCTGACTTGCTATCTACAGTATTAGCTTAATAAAAACCACAAAAAAGATTGAAATACTACTTACACGAGCTGCACTGTAAATTAAAAGCTTAGGATCAATCAATGTAGGCAAAAAGAATCACAAAGCTACCTGTATATGAGCCCAAATAATGTGCAAAAAACTACTTGGGTAGAAAGACTAAAGTGTTATCTGAACTTCAACAATAGACCACAATGAAGGCAGTGTTGTAAAGCCACAACCACGTGCTTCCTGCTAATCTAATTAACTAAATGAAGTTTAAATAAGTTACAACAGGATCAACCAGAATTGCAAAATCGTGCACTTGGGTCTCTAAAACCCAAAGGCTAAATATACTATCAAGAGGACTACAGGGGTCATTCCGAGTTGATCGTTAGCTGCAGTTGTTCGCAGCGTAGCGATCAGGCAAAAAATCGGCACTTCTGCGCATGCGTATGGTGCGCACTGCGCACGCACGTCGTACTTTCACAAAAGCCGACATAGTTTCACACAAGGTCTAGCGACGCTTTTCAGTCGCACTGCTGATCGTTGAGTGATTAACAGGAAGTGGGTGTTTCTGGGAGGTAACTGAGCATTTTCAGGGAGAGTGCTGAAAAACGCAGGCGTGCCAGATAAAAACGCAGGAGTGGCTGGAGAAACGGAGGAGTGGCTGGCCGAACGCAGGGCGTGTTTGTGACGTCAAAACGGGAACTAAACAGTCTGCAGTGATCGCAAGGTAGGAGTAGGTCTCGAGCTACTCTGAAACTGCACAATCTTTTTTTGTAGCAGTTCAGCGATCCTTTCGTTTGCACTTCTGCTAAGCTAAGATACACTCCCAGAGTGCGGCGGCTTAGCGTTTGCACTGCTGCTAAAAACAGCTAGCGAGCAAACAACTCAGAATGAGGGCCTATATACGGAAACTACAGAGGAGAAATGGGATCTAGCAGTCACTATTTCAGGTGACTTAAAGGCAGGTAAGCAATGTAACAAAGCAATGAGGAAGGCTAGTCAGATGCTTGGCTGCATTGGGAGAGGAATCAGAAGAAAGAAAGAAAGAAAGAAAGAAAGAAAGAAAGAAAGAAAGAAAGAAAGAAAGAAAGAAAGAAAGAAAGAAAGAAAGAAAGAAAGAAAGAAAGAAGTAAAATGCCACTGTATAGGTCATTGGTACGGCCTCATCTAGAATACTGTGTTCAATTCCAGCGGCCATATCTTCAGAAGGCTATGCTATAAATACATTAGAGTCTGTACAAAGAAGGGCAAATAAATTGGTGTATGGCCTACTGTACATCACCAAACTTACCCGGAAAGACTATAAGATCTTAACATTTATAGTTTGGAGCAGAGAAGCAAAGGGGGACATGACAGAAACTTTCAAATATACCAAGGGTTTTAACAAAGTACAGGAGAGAAATATTCTTCAAAGGAAGAGAAATATTAGAACACGAGGACATACACTGAGACTGGAGGGAGAAAGGGTCAGGAGAAATTTGAGGAAAAATGACTTCACAGAAAGGGAAGGGAACAAGTGAAATAGCCTCCTATTAGAGGTGGTAGAGGTAGTAGAGGCTAAGACAGTAGAGCAATTTAAACATGCTTGGTATATCCGTACAAAGAACTAAGGATCTAATAGGGTTTGAGGTAACAATAAGGTTAAAAATAGGGCAGACTAGATCGGCCAAGTATCTTTCATCACATTCTATGTTTCTATATGGATAAATTAAGTATACATTTAGTATAATTTATTTGTACTGTTCTGCGCACTGTACCTCAGTACGCTGTACCTCAGTGCATATGTGGGAAAGCAGTCTGACGCCACACAGTGGGGCAAATGTATTAAGCCTGGAGAAGGCATAAAGAAGTGATAAAGCGGTGATAAGTTCAAGGCAATAACGCACCAGCCAATCAGCTCTAATATGTACATTGAGGAAGCTCTACCATAGAGCGAAATGCGCATTGGTTAGCCGTGTGCCGCCGATGCATGTTGAATGTTTTAGCTCACCAAACACTTGTCTTTACTGCTACACAAATACCGTTTAGTATATGGAGGAGATTCAGTCACAAGGAAGCCGGGCTCTGCGTGCACACTTAGGATTTGCTTGTTATCCACGTATTATCCTATGACGCATGGCTATGCTGAATAGCAGATAGCTGTTGCAAGCAGGGTCAGCATATTTTGAAATTGAGATAACAATAACTCTATATATATTGCTAAATTTGGCACATCTTATTATCGAACGCTGTGCCAGTAAGCATGAGATCAGAGGTGTTTTGAAGTAGATGGTAGTAATCTATACAACTGATTTAAACGTAACCATATACCAATTGGGACATACTTCCTCTGATGTGGGATAATATTAGTAATCATAGGTGTACCTTGATTACAAGTATCACCGCTAATAACTTGTGCACATTAGCTATAAACAGCAGTCCATGTAACAAACAGGGTACTGAGGGGTAAATTTACTAAGGTGGGAGTTTTTTTAGAACTGGTGATGTTGCCCATAGCAACCAATCAGATTCTACAAAACATTTGTCTAGCTGCTTCTAGAAGATAATAGATACAATCTGATTGGTTGCTATGGGCAACATCACCAGTTCTAAAAATCTCCCACCTTAGTAAATTTACCCCTGAGTGTCAATAAATACATACTTATGAACTGCTGACTCCTGCAAATCTTATTACAGCCTCTGTGCATCAGCAATAAACAGCAGTCCCTACAATAATGAATGTGTTGAGCGTATATATGATCCATGAGGAATTAAGAAAGTTGTGCAGAAAAGCACAAGATTAGAGGTGGATGGAAACACACTGGGATATTTAATATAACTCATATAAACATACTAATACACTATTTGAGACGTATTTCCCCAGTTGTGGGACAACATCAGCAATTACAAGTGTGTAACCATATATACCTACATTACGCAATTATATAAACAGGGACATAAATTGGAATTATTTGGGGTATAAATATCAGGTGCAGCCAAGAAGCCTGGTATATGTAATGCCTGCACAATGTCCCTAGCATATAAATAAGGGCAGAGTGCTAAGAACTGGAATTGAACTACATTTAGCAACATTTGTTGCCACTCTGCCGATAAGACTGAATTGACACATTATAAACATCAAGGTTGTTATTAAACACTTGTTGCCAGTCTCTGCACACTAGGCAATACCATATTGAAAATAACTGTTATCAGCATAAGAAAGCTAATAGATACATTACAAACATTAAGGCTGTGATTGAATCGTTATATCTTTTATTCACTCTTCCCATTTGTTATGGTCAACCCGTAAGATTAATACATACCACAACACATGTAACATGTGGAATACTATTCGGATATAGGTGCAGTTATAGATTATACATAGAATTCCATGACAAGGACAACAATACATCATTATCTATAGTGGATGTATATATAAACAATTGGGGCTATAAACATTTGTACTCATCATAAGAGTATATTGAATATATTAGAAATAATAGGCAGCACACGATTTGGTTTTAAAACATTTTATTTTCACACAAAACAGAAATCTGTCTAATAAAGATTCTTCGTTTTTCTTCACATTTTTCTATTTCTATATTGTTTTTAAATATTTCGCTTTAGTATGGCGAATAATTAGGCCATAATAATATCATAGGTGGAACACAAGTTAGGAACATTCCATGTGGATATTGAGAATATGTACTCAGTAATTAAGCTATAATATTATCAAATTATTTGGGAATGGGATGGAGTGCACCCCAAGAAACTGATCCTTGCTACAATTTTCTTTTCTACATACATTTCTGGATCAGTGGGTAGCACCAATATTCATATGCACATTAAGAACTAGATATACAGTTCCCAATATTTAAATCTATTGATAGTTAAATTCCAGGTGCGGGATTTTCTTTTGCAACTAATATGTACATTGACAGTTATGAGCTGATTGGCTGGTTCGTTATCACCTTGCACTTATCGGCACTTTATCACTTTTTTATGCCTTCTCCAGGCTTAGTACAACTGCCCCAGTGTGAGCGCAGCTGCCAGTTAAAACAGAGAAAAAATATATATTGTAGTATAATTTGTTTGTACTGTTCTGAACACTGCAGCCCAGAACAGTGTACCCTAGTATGACTTTTTTCACTTTGATCAAAGACAATTTCATCTTGCACAACTTTTCATTTCTGCCACTGTTGTGTGGCAATGTTTCTTAGATGTGCTACACACTGCCATGTGTTTATGCCGCTGCTCTGTTGCGTAGAAACCAGCCAGCTTGCTGCAGCCTTTGGCATAAAGCGGATGAAAACAATATTGTGAGCTGTGAGGTGGTCAAAATGAAATTAATGTTGTTGAGGTTAGTAATACTCTAGGAAGAAACAAATGCCAATATTATGTGATTTTAGCTTTTATGTCAACTTTTGGAAAACAAAAAACAAATCCAAAACCAAAACCGGATGACAAATTAAAACCAAAACCAGCAAAAATGGTCCAGCACACATCTTTATTTATTATATTTATTATACTGTCTTTTGATTTAAAAAATAAAACTAAAAACAGTCGAACCCAGGACTGTTTATTTGCTTAGTGTGTTTTACAGTTTGCAGCTTGTTGATAGCTGGCTCAACAAAGGTTCAGTGTATAGCTTATTACATGGAGACAGAGGCAGAACTCTGGGAGGCAACGGAGTCATCTGCCACCGGGCTCCTGCTCTGAAGGGGGCACTTCTCCTCCCATTCTGTGACACCATTGAATAATTGTTAATTGATAGCTGTCGCTGTCTTTTCATTGGCCGACTTCCTCACTGGTCCCTGCACCTTACAAATCACACCCTCTTTATTATACTGAATATACACATTTTACAAGTGTCATACCCAGGATTAGAAACCACAACCTATTACACTGGAAGCAGGCACCTTACTGATGAAGGTATTTGCTCCTGTATAGGAAATATGAGAATTTTAACAATATGAAGATACTTCTCTGACAATTACATGTAACTTCATATAATTAGAATTCTCATGCTTCCTGTACAGGAGCAAATAGCTCTATTAGTAAAGTGTCTGCTGTTAGTGTAACAGGTCATGGGCTCTAATCCTGGGTATGACTGCTAAGAGGTATCAGGACACCAGGTCGACAACAAAAAGGTCGACACACCTTAGGCCGACTTCAATTGGTCGACACACCTTAGGTCGACATGGTCGACAGGTCGACAGGAACAAGGACGACATGGAAAAAGGTCGACATGAGTTTTTCACAATTTTTTTCTTTTTTGGAACCTTTTCATACTTAACGATCCACGTGGATTACGATTGGAACAGTAATCTGTGCCGAGCGAAGCGGAGCGGAGCGAAGGCACCATGTCCAAAGCATGGTGAGCGAAACGAGCCATGCGAAGGGACGCGGTGCACTAATTGGGGTTCCTGGTCACTCTACGAAAAAAACGACACCAAAAAAACATAAAAAACTCATGTCGACCTTTTCCATGTCGACCTTGTTCCTGTCGACCTTTTGTCCATGTCGACCAAAGGTGTCGACCAATTGGCATCGACCTAAGGTGTGTCGACCTTTTTGTTGTCGACCTGGAGTTCCAGACCCTGCTAAGAAATGTGTGATTTAAAATAAAAGACAATTAAATGTATAAATACAGTATATAAATCTTTTTCAGAACACCACACACACACACACACACACACACACATACATATATACACACACGCACACATACATACATACATACATGTATTTATCTTAATATAGGAAATAGGGAGGCACCAATATTTATCTTGCCTCCGGGCAACTGTGACGAACTTACGCCACTGCATGGAGATCCATCCCAGCAACTTGGGTGTTGTCTTTGTTTACGTTTATTTTTATGCATTGATGTTTATTAAGGAATTTTTCATAACAAAAAGGGGAAGATGGGTGCAGAAAATAAAAAGGAGAAGAATAACACAATGTAAAGTCCAAAATTAGGTAATAATCAGCCAGAAAATATGATATACAGTACAATTGTAAATGCTTTAAAGCACATAATACAGGCAAAAGACATATCTGCACATATAGAACTCTATACAAGTGGGCTAAGTGGCTAGAAAACCCAGAACAGGCAACCCGCTACTGCTACGTTGTGGAATTCAGAGTAGAAGTTATGGAAAAGTTGGTTTGTTCAAGAGGGACAGTTCTATCTCAGTCGCCTTCAGTGGCATATAGATGCCAAGAAAGCCATTTCAATACTGAAGATGCAGGCTTCGTAGAATATGGAACTACAAAAGTTTCCATTTCAAAGTTATGCTGGATTTTAGTAATTACTTTATTTATAGTGGTTATAGTAGGTGATTTCCATAAATGAGCTAATGCGGCTCTAGCCGCTAGTAAAATTTGATCTGTCAAATAAGGTTCAAAATTAGCTATGGAGGGAGGACACCAATGTAGAAGAGCGAAAACTGGTTCCAGTGTAACAATAACCTGCAATGCAGATCTCAATCCCATATAATGATATTGCGTGATAGCGAGAAGGCCATATTTCAACTAGAGATGTGCGGCGGACACTTTTCATGTTTTGTGTTGTGGTTTGGATCTGAATCCCTGCTCATGTTTTGGATTTGGATTGGTTTTGGCAAAACCATCCTTTCAGGTTTTGGTTTTGGTTTTGGATCTGGATGATTTTTGAAAAAACTCTAAATACCTCACACCTCACAATATTGTTTTTAAGGCCAAACGGTTGCACTGAGGTCACTGGAAGACTAAGCTAAGCAACAAAAGTGGGCGGCACAAACACCTGACCCATGATCTAGGAGTGACACTGCAGTGGCAGAAAGCATGGAAGTTTTAAAAAATAGGCACCAAAAAGCGCATCATGCAAAGAAAAAAAAAGAGGTGCACCGAGGTCACTGGGTGACTAAGCTAAGCGACACAAGTGTGCGGCACAATCACCTGGCACATCTAGGAGTGGCACTGCAGTGGCAGACAGGATGGAACTTTTAAAACTAGTCCCCAAACAGCACATGATGCAAAGAAACAAAAGAGGTGCAAGACGGAAATGTCCTTGTCCCACCCAACCTTATGTTGTATAAACAGGACATGCACACTTTAATAAACCAATTATTTCAGCGACAGGGTCTGCCACATGACTGTGGCTGAAATTATTGGTTTATTTGGGCCCCCACCAAAAAGAAGCCATTAATCCACCCACCAAAAAAGAAGTAATTAATCTCAACTATACCGGTGGATGGGATTCTGGCAACGGTATGCTGAGTGCCGGGATCCCAACAGCCGGTACATCAAGTCCCTGTGTACTTTCTGTAGGCAATTGCTGGTAAAGGTCTTCCTGGAGGAATTTATAATTAATTTTGATGTACATCATCTTCTCCACATTTTGTGGAAGTAACCTTCTACGCCGATCGCTGACAAGGTTACCATCGGCACTAAACACTCTTTCGGAGTACACACTGGAGGGGGGGCAAATTAGGTAAAATAAAGCCAGTTTGTGCAAGGGCCTCCATATTTCCTCTTTATCCTGCCAGTATACATATAGTCTGACATGCCTGCTTGGATGCTGTCACAGATATAATCCTCCACCATTCTTTTAAAGGTGACAGCATCATATGCAGTGAAAGTAGACATGTCAGTAATCGTTGGCAGGTCCATCAGTCCAGACCAGATGTCAGCACTTGCTACTGACTGCCCTGCATCACCACCAGCGGGTGGGCTAGGAAATGTTATCCTTTTCCTTGCAGCCACAAATGTTGGAGAAAATGAAGGAGGAGCTGTTGATGGCTCACGTTTCGCTTGAGTTGACAATATTCTCACCAGCAGGTCTTTGCACCTCTGCAGACTTGTGTGTACTGGAAAGAGAGATGCAACGTAGGCTTTAGACCTAGGATCGAGCACGGTGGCCAAAATGTAGTGTTCTGATTTCAACAGATTGACTACCCTTAAATCTTGGCAAAGTGAATAAAGGGCTCCATCCACAATTCCCACATACTTAGCGAAATCGCTCAGTCTTAGCTCCTTCTTTCATTTCTCCAGCTGCTTCTTCAAAAGCCTGATGAGGGGAATGACCTGACTCAAGCTGGCAGTGTCTGAACTGACTTCACGTGCGGCAAGTACAAAGGGTTGGAGAACCTTGCACAACATGGAAATCATTCTCCACTGCATTTGAGTCAGGTGCATTCCCCCTCCTTTGCCTATATTGTAGGTGGATGTATAGGCTTGAATGGCCTTTTGCTGCTCCCCCATTCTCTGAAGCATATAGAGTGTTGAATTCCACCTCTTGCTTCAGGTGATGGCAGGGCAGTTTCTGGAGTGTTTGCTGGCGCTCCAGCCTTCGGCACACAGTGGCTGAATGTCGAAAGTGGCCCGCAATTTTTTTGGCCACCGACAGCATCTCCTGCATGCCCCTGTCATTTTAAAAAAAAATTCTGCACCACCAAATTAATTATGTGCAAAACATGGGACATGCTGGAATTTGGCCACATGTAATGCACGCACAATATTGTTGGCGTTGTCCGATATCACAAATCCCAGGAGAGTCTAAGTGGGGTAAGTCATTGTGCAATGATGTCCTACAGTTTGCGTAAGAGGTTGTCAGTGGTGTGTCTCTTACGGAAACTGGTGATACACAGCGTAGCCTGCCTAGGAACGAATTGGCGTTTGTGAGATGCTGCTACTGGTGCCGCTGCTGTTGTTTCTGCGGGAGGCAATACATCTACCCAGTAGGCTGTCACAGTCATGAAGTCCTTAGTTTGCCCTGCTCCACTTGTCCACTTGTCCGTGGACACATTTTTCAGGACACTGAGGACACTTTTCTTAATGTCCCTGTACAGTCCGGGAATCGCTTTCCTAGTGAAGTAGAATCTAGATGGGATTTGGTACCGGGGACACAATACATCCATCATCTGTCTAAATCCCAATGCAATAATGCGGATACTGGGCGCAAGTCTACCACCAGTATAGTTGTTATGGCCTCAGTAATCCGCTTTGCAACATGGTGACTGCTGTCATATTTCATCTTCGTCACAAAGGACTGTTGGACAGTCAGTTGCTTAGTTGAAGTAGTACAGGTGGTCTTCCGACTTCACCTCTGGGATGACAATCGACTTCCAGCAGCAACAGCAGCAGCAGGAGCAGCAATAGGCATATCATTCAAAGATCCTCTGGAAGAATCCCGGTTAGGAGTAGACTCATCAGTCTTGCCAGTGACAAGGCCTGCAGGACTGCTGATGTTCCTGACTAAGCAGGAAATGGACATGGAGGGAGTTGGTGGTGTGGCTTGCAGGAGCTTGGGTACAAGAGGAATAAGGGATTTAGGTGTCAGTGGACTGCTTACGCTCTTACCCAAAGTTTCTGAACTTGACAATGACTTCTGATGAATACGCTGCAGGTGATGTATAAGGGAGGATGCTCCTAGGTGGTTAATGTCCTTACCCCTACTTATTATGGATTGACAAAGGCAACACATGGCTTGACACCTGTTGTCCGGATTTGTGGAGAAATAATTCCACACTGAAGAGGTGGCTTTTTTGGTATTTTGCCCAGGCATGACAATGGGCTTTCTCATCCCACAGACAACAAATGTCTCCACTCGTGCCTTATTCAAACAAACCACATCACCATCAGAATCCTCATTGTCAACTTCCTCCTCAGCGCCAGCTGCACAAATATCCTCCTCATCCTAGTGTACGTCTACAGTGACATTCTCAATCTCAATATCAGCAACTAGACTGGCGGTGGTCTTCCCAGCACTTGCATGGGACATACAAATGGTGGTTGGAGCCTTCTCTTTCCATACAGTCTTAGGAAGGTCAGGCCTAGACATCGCAACCGCGGACACACTTGGACTCTCCTTGGGGATTTGTGATATCTCTGAACGCACAGTTGTTTTTTCCTGTGCTTTAACAAGCTTTTTTTTTTTTTCGAGAGGGAGGAGGGCTCCAGCCTCATGAGAAGCTGAGCAACAGTCATGAACATAGGCCTTAGCCTTTCCTTGCCACTTCGTGTCGTGAATGGCATATTGCCACATTTATGTTTCTCGTCAGATTTTTTTTTCCTGATTATTAATTTTTGCTTCTTGGATTTTACATGCCTTCTATGACATTGAGCATTGGCCTTAGCAGACGACGTTTATGGAATTGCATCGTCAATGTCATGACTGGTGGCAGCAGCTTCAGCACTAGTAATAGGACCTGGAAGTGGTTCCTGATCTTCCACTATTTTTTTCTCCAAATTGTTGTTCTCCAGTTCACAGGACAGCATTTTTATAGCATACAGGTCCAGTGTAATGTTATTAAGACATCAGCACCCCTATATTTAACAGCATACAGGAGCATTGTGCTTTTAATTTTTAAGAACTGCACCCAAATTTTTATAGCAGACAGGGCCAGTGTAATGTTAAGACATCAGTAGCCCTATATTTTACAGTGCCCATGCCCCCTGTACAACACAGTGACAGTGAGGACAGCAATACCCATGTACAGCTGCAGCACATGAAACACCAGTGACAGCCAGGACAGCACAGATACACAATAGTGACTGCAGTAGCACCCCTACAGAGCACACACTAATCCCACCCGATGCCACCACCTACAGAGAGACAGAGGTCTGTCCTCCCTCACTCTCCAAGTCCAGAGTGAAAATGGCGGTGATGCGTAGCTGTTTATATGGGATCCAAATCCCGCGAGATTACGACAGCGGGATGATGACATTTTACCTCGTTCTGATTTCCGAGTCTGGCGTCAAGTCTCAAGCCGGACTCAGATCTGGACTTGGAATGTGAAGTTCTGGAGGGTTCGGTTCTCAGGGAACCGAACCCGCTCATCTCTAATTTCAACTTACGATAATGTAAGAGTAGGATAACAGGACATTACCTTGAAGGAGGACCTGGAGGACACCTAGGCTTTTTGTTATCCATATACTGTATCAAAGCACAGGTAGGGTAATAAGTGGCCTAGATTTCTAGAAAAAGTCTCAAATCAGGTTGTGCAAAAGCATGACTATCCGGTACAGTACTTTAAGACCCTATATGATAGTTAGGAGACAATGTTTAGGTAGTGGGAGATCTGTACTAAGAAGCCAGAACCAGTTAATAGCTGGGAATTCTGCCAGAGTGCAAAATCAACCAAATGTTTTTGCCCAAATGGCAAAAAAATATATTTTAAGTTGTGCCATAATACATGCAGATTGGTAAAGAGAAAGATCTCTGAGCATAAGCCCACCATACTTCTTAGATAATATTATCTTACCATCAATACCAGACTGGGTGATTTTGGACCAACACAAATCCATCCTGGTCAGGATGCACTACTCAGGAGAGAAAAAAAGAAAGTCTGTTTGCTATAGGTTTAGCAAAAATGTTAACATCTGTATTTAAAAGTGCCATTGGTCTGTAATTTCTAGTCAGAATGGTCATTACCTAATTTAGGGATGGTGACTATTTGGGCTTCTAACAATTAAGAAGGTAACCTAGCTAGTATTTTTGCCTTATTGAATACATTAACCAAAATAGGGGATAAGGTAATACTGAAAGACGTGTAGAAAGAATTGATGAAGCCATCAGGGCCAGGGACTCTACCCTTGGGGAGAGTTGTAATGACTTCTCAACTGTCCATGGGGCATTAGGAAGGGTTAAATCATACACAGAGAGGGAAGGCACATTTATGTCAGAAAGAAAAGAAGCAATGTCTTTCCTAGTTGATTGTGATATTGTAAAGTCAGAAGATAGATTATACAATTGGCTATAATAGTCGGCAAATAGATTAGAAATATGAGCAGAAAAGTAAAACTTTATGATTCTGGTCATTAATGATTACGTGCCCCCTGACCCCTTAATTTACGGGCCAGCATTCTGCTAGCGTATTACCTACCATGTAGAACTTGGGTATGGTTCATCAAATCGACAGTGTCTAGGTCGACAATGTTTAGGTTGACCACTATAGGTCGACAGTCACTAGGTCAACATGGATGGAAGGTCGACAGGGTTTCTAGGTCGACATGTGCTAGGTCGACAGGTCTAAATGTCGACATGAGGATTTATTTTTTTGTGTCGTTTTCTTCGTAGAGTGACCGGGATCCCAAATTAGTGCACCGCGTCCCCTCGCATGGCTCGCTTCGCTCGCCATGTTTCGGGCATGGTGCCTTCGCTCCGCTAGCGCTTCGCTCGGCACACTTTACCGTTCCAATCGTAGTCCACGTGGATCGTTAAGTATGAAAAAAAGAAAAAAAAGATTTTTTTTTTGAAAAACTCATGTCGACCTTTAGACCTGTCGACCTAGCACATGTCGACCTAGAAACCCTGTCGACCTTCCATCCATGTCGACCTAGTGACTGTCGACCTATAGTGGTCGACCTAAACATTGTCGACCTAGACACTGTCGATCTTCAGACTGGATCCCGTAGAACTTATGGTGATTCTTAGCCAGAACAGCTTGCATGCGTCCCATGAAGAGTTTCTGTACTTGAGATCTGAGAGTGGTCACTTGTTTATTTAAAGCTTGAGAGGGATGGTTTTGATTTTGGGACTCGAGAGTAGAAATTTGAGACTGTCATTTCCCTCCAACACAGCTTTTAGAGCACACCAAAAAGTAAACATACTACTAGTAATGTCAAGAGAATTAGTGGTAATATATTGAGAGAAGCTGAAAACGCTTGCACAGCTTCAGGCACCTGGAGGAGGTGATATGACAGCCTACAGGGCCTTACAACATAAAAAAAGTTACTTAAAGAAACAGCGCTCAAATACAATATGCATGAATTAAATGTACATATGAGCCACACAGTGTGCTATATTCAAATGACACTTTTAATGAATATACAAGTTTAAGACATGAATAAAAGCACGATTAAAAAACATAAATCTCAAATGAGTGCAGCATAGGTCCTTGTTTCCCCTTAGTTCCTTTATGGTCTAGTTTATATGGGCCCAGTTAGATGATATTAAGCAAGAATAATGCCCAAAATTGGGTAAATGACTCATTCCCATGAATCTCAACAGGTGTCCAGATACGTGTGTATAGTTACCGGTCATGTGGTATTTCTCAGGGTGGATTCCGATTAGCATTAATTCGAGATGTGACAACGGAAAGTCAGCGCAATTTTTTGGAGTCCCTCTAACCAACAAGGCTTGACTGTTTGCAATTGAAAAAGTCCACGTGGGTCCTGTTTGGAGAGTGGGTAAGAACGTCTTGCAATCCACGGTCTAAAAAGGGGGAACCTTACAAAATGTTCAGTAGGAAAATAATTCCGTATCCAAAGTTGTGGGGCATGATCTTACCCGCTAATGGGATTTTTTATGTGGAATCAGTATGCTGGAGGATCCATTTGTCAACTAAAATAAGATCTATTCAAGAGTAAGTGTTAGGGACAGAAAAGTAAAAGTTACAGGGATCTGGTTACTAAGCCTTGGATGGAAAGAAAGTGGGCGGACATAAAGTACCAGCCAATCAGCTCCAAACTGCCATGTCATAGGCTGTGTTTAAAAAGTGACTGTTAGGAGCTGATTGGCTGCTACTTTATCTCTGTCCACTTTATCTACATCCAAGGCTTAGTAAATAGACCACATAGTATCTCTCTCCTCTGGATGTTTAGTCGACCTGACATCATAACTGTAACATTTTGAAAGGAGTTTCTTAAAAATAGTTGCAGAGCTGAGTTGTCCAGAGGAGAGACCAAATGGGGATAAGGGTTAATGTTACAATAACTAATGAGAACTCAGGATTGGTTCCTTTCTCGTGTATATTACTCAGATTTGGTGGACCCGATCACTATACAGCCTTGAAAAAGCTTAATAGAAGCAAAATATGCATTGGCTCTGCTCGGTGCTCCCTATTCTTTTAAATATGTTATAATATTGTTATTTAAATAATGATGAGCTACTGTGTACTCCTACAATATATGCCTTGCTGCACAAATGCCTGATAAATGCTTGACATGAACAGAAAGACGCGTGCAGCAAAAAGAAAACTCACCACATACAACGTAATGATATATATGACATATATCACAAATGGGGTGGTCTTCTGTATGCCGGCGGTCGGGCTCCCGGCGCTCAGTATACCAGCGCCGGGAGCCCGACAGCCGGCATACCGACACTTATTTTCCCTCGTGGGGGTCCACGACCCCCATAGAGGGAGAATAAAATAGTGTGGCGCGCGTAGCGCGCCACCGTGCCCGCAAGGGGCTCATTTGCGCTCGCCACGCTGTCGGTAAGCCGGCGGTCGGCCTCCCGGCGCCGGGATGCTGGTCGCCGGGAGCCCGACCGCCGGCCAGCCGTAGTGAACCCCACAAATGCACTTGTCACTGTATCAACTACCGATACCGATACAGTTGAAGGGGATTTACAGGGCCCCTAGTTTGAAAGCGGGTGGTCTTCAGTTTGCTGGCTGTCGGAGTCCCGACAGCCGGCATACCGACACCTTTTCTCCCTCTTAGGGGTCCACGACCCCCCTGGAGGGAGAATAGATAGCGTAGGGAGCGCAGGGAGCCCGCAAGGGGCTCATTTGCGCTCACCCGGCTGACGGTATGCCGGCGGTCGAGAATCCGGTGCTGGTATGCTGTGCGCCGGGACCCCGATAGCCGGCATATCATACTACACCCTTTGAAAGCAAATCGGTTGAATCAGGGGGGTAACTTTTGGTTGATTCTTAGTAGCCATGATCCACAGAGAGGCTAAGCTGAGTTATATCAATACAAATAGGTGGTAAAGACAAGTTTGTTATAAAAGTTGTTGCATGCATGGGTGGGAGATGTTCTTTACACAAAAGGCATCAGTTCTCCCTGGCAGCTAACAATAGGAATGTAGTTGTTATAAAGTGAAATAGAGACATCTGTTGATGTAGCAGGAGCTTTATTAGTATAAACTTGCAGAGTCTTCTGGTATAAGGGGGTCATTCCGAGTTAATCACTATCGCCGCCTATAGGGGAGTATATTTTTGCTTTGCAAGCGTGCGATCGCATGTGCATCCGAGCGGTACAAAAAAGTTTTGTGCAGTTTCTGAGTAGCTCAGAACTTACTCAGCCGCTGCGATCACTTCAGCCTGTTCGTGTCCGGAATTGACGTCAGACACCCGCCCTGCAAATGCCTGGACACGCCTGCGTTTTTCCAAACACTCCTAGAAAACGGTCAGTTGCCACCCACAAACGCCTTCTTCCTGTCAATCTCCTTGCGATCGGCTGTGCGAATGGATTCTTCGTAAAACCCATCGCTCAGCAATGATCCGTTTTGTACCCGTACGATGCGCATGTGCTTTGCGGTGCATACGCATGCACAGTTTTGACCTGATCACACCGCAGCGAAAAAACCTAGCATGTCATCAGGTCGGAATGAGGCCCCAAGTCTGGGACCATACACGGCTAGCAATTCACATGAAACGAAAGAGAGAAAGGGGGTCAATCCGACCCGATCGCTCGCTGCACAGTTTGTCACAGTGCAGCGATCGGGTCAGAACTGCGCCGGTGCCGCAGTGCACCGGTGCATGGTGGTTGTCGGTGCCCAGCGATCGCCTCTGAGACAGAGGCGGTCGCTGGGTGGGAAGGCGCTGAATGGCGGCGTTAAGCCGCCATTAAGTAGGCGCGGTCCGGCCAACTCAGGCATGGCTGGACCATTGGGGGGGCATGGTATGACGGCTTTGTGACGTACAACTCCTGGCCAGCCGCAGGAGCTGCACTGGCCGGGAGTTACTCCTCAAATACAAAGGCAGTGCAATGCTTTTGTATTTGTGTGGGGATGGGGGGGGGGGGGGGGGGGCGGCACTGACATGCCCTTTGGATTTAGCACAGCTGCGATCAACTCGGAATTACCCCCAAAGAGCCTAATTCTGAGTTGATCGCAGCAGCAAATTTGTTGGCAGTTGGGCAAAACCATGTGCACTGCAGGCGGGGGCGAGGGGGGAGGGGCAGATGTAACATGTGCAGAGAGAGTTAGATTTGGGTGTGGTGTATTCAAACTGAATTCTAAATTGCAGCGTAAAAATAAAGCAGCCAGTATTTACCCTGCACAGAAACAATATAACCCACTCACATCTAACTCCCCCTGCAGTGCACATGCTTTTGTTTAATTGCTAAAAAACTTGCTGCTGCGATCAACTCAGAATGACCCCCAAATGCCCTTCTGGCAAGAGACCTGCATATACTGATATTAGTATGGCAGCGTTTTCTTAATGCAGGTAATACAAAGAGTACACAGGTATACAGGTAGTGTGCAGGTAATGTACTGGTGATAGGTAGTCAGTATCTCCACTCCAATTCAGTTCAATAGGCGCTGCAGCATTGTCACATCAGGGGGAAGAAATCAAACCAGACACTGCAGTACTGCCAATAATGTGCAGGTAATATGTGCTTACTTCAATAAGGGCTGCAATACTGTGACCGCAGAAGAAGTGAATAAATAGAAACTCCAGGCCAATACAGCGCACTGTAAATCCTGAAACAAATCTCTAAACAAAAAAATCCTCATAAATTTACTTTAAGATAGCCTTACATATAACATATATACTGTATTCCTTTTTGTATCTTTGTTAAGTTTTTTAACAGATCCTTTTTGGCACAATTGAACCTTTTAGTAAGGACTTGATAGGAAATGATTTAAATGGAATTTCGGTGATATCTAAATCATTGATGAAAGTTTTAAATCTTGTATTTTCCATATTACATATTTGAAGTACTACTCGTAGAGACCTTGGGACACATACAGTGGCGTCACTAGGGTTGGTGTCACCCGGTGTTGTAACTCGTGGTGTCACCCCCCACCCACCATGGAACTACTCTCGTATCAGTCCATACAGAAACCCTGAGAGCAGGGGCCAGTGCTAGGGGGTTCGGTGCCCCCTGCAAATGACAAATTTGTGCCCTCCCTCCATATGCAATAAAGGGACAGTGTGTGCCGCAGGCACTTGCTGCAAAAAAGGAGTGTGGTATAACAAGGTAGGGGTGTGACCCCCGACCGTACCCCAATTCAAATTACAACACACAGTAGCACAGTCTTATTCACATTACACTGCACGTAGTGTCCATGATTCATATTGCACAACATGTTACAACACACAGTAGTGCCCCTTAAACACAATACCCACAGTTGGGTCCCTTATACACATAATACCCACAGTCTGGGCTGTCCACATAAATCATGGGGCCACATACACTGATATAATTTTCTTTTAATTAATTTGTAGGCAGCCTTTAAAAAGCACTCTTCAGTGCTGTGTCCCATTTATTGTTCCACTGATCCCCGGGACTCCTCTGGGGACTCGAGGTCTGGTATGAGTGTCCCCTTTGTCCCCCCTACTGCCGGGCCTGCCCATGGTACCAGTGTCCCTTAGAAAATAACGCCCACAGTAGTAGTGCCGCACATAATGCTCACTCTAGGCGTGCCCCTTACACATAACGCCAACAGTAGTGTCACACATAAATCCTACATCACCCCTCCACTTTTATAACCCACCCCTAACATATTTTATGCCCATCAGCCCCCACCAGATATATACTTTTAGCACATTAGACCACCATCCCCTTATATAATGTATGCACATCTACCCCTTATCTATCCTACACTGCCGCACACTTTTTTAATGTACCTTTAGTTGGCTGTAGCTTGGGGCAGTTCTTCAAGGAACGCAGCAGGTTGCTTCAGGCAGCACAGTGCTGGATGTAGCTCCAGCCAGGAACATAGAGATGCAGGGAGCTGGGGACAGCCGAGACCAGGGCTGTGTTCTGCTACATTATCAACATACAAGTTCTACCGCGGGCGCCCGGCAATGCTGCTTGTATCGGCTGAGGCATCAGCATAACATTGTGGGTGGAGGCATCGGCCTGGCTGCACTACCCATCCCGTGAGCCTCCCCTTCTACTGCCAGTGCGGGCAGTCACTGAGGCTGCGCTGCTTGTAAGGCAGAGTCAGCTCTGTGATAGCGGAGGAGGAGGGGGGCGTTTAGGGGTGCGGCGGGAGTGCATCCTGTCATCTGAGGGGGTTGAGTGCAGAAATGAGTGCAGCTCATGGTGACACTTGAGGTGCTCACTTTGCTGCAGCACAGCAGCCAGGTCCTTCCTCTTAAAAATACGAAGCAGCACTGATTGAAGTTTCCCCCATTTGTCCCTCCCAGAATGGCATGCGGTGCCGGCGTGCATGATGACGTCACAATGAGTGACATACAGGACTGAGCACCCGGCATCGTTTCCAGGGAGATTGCGGCAGTACGGACCTGGCGGCTCCGCCGCGGCGTACAGGCAGGCGGGTGTCTGACGTACGGAGTACTGAATTACATGAGTCGGCGGGGGTGCAGGAGATTGGTGTCGGGGAGTAGTGGGTGCCGCCACAGACAATTCAGTGGTTGGAATAGGGGTGCGTGTGTGCAGCTCGTTTTGGTGTCACCCCATGGTAGGATGACACCCGGGTGCGGGCCGCGCCCCCCGCACCCGCCTCATGATGCCACTGGACTCGTATTGATGTGTGGTACTGGGCTCTCAGCTCAGAAAAAGTGGTCAAAGAAAAAGAAGTTATTTCCATCAATGCAATTGAAGCTGAATGATGATGCACAACAGACCTCTACTGTAATAGGCCCTACACACTGGCCGACATCACTCAAAGATATGAACGATCTCGTTCATTAATGAACAAGATACCGTTCATATCTTTCAGTGTGGAGGCTCCAGCGATGAACGATGCGCGGCCCCGCACCCGTTCATCGCTAGTTCCCCGTCGGCTGTGCATGCAGGCCAATATGGATGATCTCGTCCATATTTGCCTGCACTTCTATGGTGCCAGGTGACGGGGGGAGGGAAGAAACTTCACCTGCCCTACCCCCCGTCACTGACCCCCCCCCACCGCCAGGTCGCCCATCAGCCGTATCCGCCGCCGGGCAGCTCCGCGGCGGATCGGCCAATGTGTAGGGCCCTTAAGGCAAGTCATACAGAATATTTTTAAATGCAGACTATTACAGAATGTGTCTGCGTGCGCTGGGAACAGTGTCAGACTGGGGCATCAAGGGCCCACCAGGGAATGGAGTGGTTGGGGCCCAGTTTTAGGGGTGTAGCCAATCTCCAAAGGGGGTGTGGCCAACCACATTGGTTTGCCTAACCATTAGAGCAGGCTTTTTCAACCAGTGTGCCGTGGCACACTAGTGTGCCGCGACCAGTTGCAAGGTGTGCCGCGGAGCCAGAGCAGCTTCCTGCACCTCCAGAGTGACCTGTTGGCCCGGGCTCTTCTTAGAGGAGCAGTCATGCTCTGGCCGTGACCTATGCCTTGGTGATGCGGCGGTGTGATATCATAGGTCACGCCCACTGCGTCTCACCACCCAGCCAGCCCACCCGCCTGCACACACATCTTCCAGTTCCTGCCTGCATACACAGGTTTCCTTGCCCACCCACATCCACACCTGCCAGACCGCCCGCTGCTCAGTATTCGCAGCACTCCACTATGAACAACCCCCGCCACTGAGGGACAGGGAGGAGGACAGCTGACCAGTAGGGGCTAATATTTGTTATTTATTTTTCTCCTGTGGGGAGCAATAGGATTTATGTGGGGAGCAATGTGATTGTTTTTTCTCTGTAGGCCAATGTATGTGTGGAATTTTTTTTACTATGAGGGCCAATGTGTGTTTTTCGTTTGTTTTTTTCTGTGGTGAACCGATGGTGTGCCTTGGCAATTTTAAAATATTGTTTGGTGTGCCGCAAGTGAAAAAAGGTTGAAAATCATTGCATTAGAGAGTGCATGGGCTGGGCCTCTTGATAAAAATATTTAGTACTTACTGCTGGTGCATGCATGATAATATACCAGATTAATAACAGCAATGCAGTGTAGATAATACACCATAGTCCTGTGCAGCAGGGCCGTTTCTTAGGGCAGGCGAGCAGTGCAACTGCACTGGGCGCCCGCCGCGGCACTAACTGTTGCTCCCTGCTTCCCCCTCCTATTTCTCCCTGAGTAACCCGCTCGGGGGCGGAGTTTCACGGAATGACGCTGTTGCATCGTTACATCACAATGCAACCCCGTCACTCCGCGAAACTCCCCCTCCCCCCCGAGCGGAGTACAGAGGTGGATCCAAGTTAGGAAGAGGAAAAGGCCAGTGCGAGGAGCGACTGGTGAGGCGGGCCGAAGAGCGGTAATTGCCTCTATAAGTATTCTCTCTCTCTCAATGTGTAAAATGGGGACACCTGCCGTAATGTGTGAAATGGGGACTCTTGCCTGCCGTAGTGTGGGGATTTAATGTATCAAGGGCATTGTGGTGTGTGGCATAATATGGTGGCATTACTGTGTGGGGCTTTTTTTCCTGTGGTGGTCGGGATCTGTTGGAGCAGGGTCAAAAACTGGATTGTGAGGTAGTGTTTTCAGACGAGGCCGTGCCCATTTAAATGAGGTCACACCCATTTAGATGGGTGCGCGCGCAAGTTTTTTTTTTTTTAATCTAGGTGTGTGTGTGTGTGGGGGGATCACATTTTTTGATATCATGGGGGGGGCACATTTTTAAATCTCGCACTGGGAGCCAAATTGGCTAGAAACAGCCCTGCTGTGCAGTAAAAGGTAACTTGTGTTTAATGTATAAAGGTGGGTACACACTAGAAGATATATCTGCAGATCAATTTATCTGCAGATATATCTATGTACGGATCGGGCAGTGTGTTCAGCATACACACTGCTCGATCCGTCGGGGACTGACGTCATGAACTGGGCGGGCGCCCACCCAGTTCACCTGTCAATCACCGCCGGCCGCCGCAGCATGTGTACGGGCGGTCGGACGACCGCCCTGTACACACACAGCGACGCGCCAATATATCGTTAGATATATTGGCTGTCGGCTGTGCTGCGCGGCCGACGCGATACGTCTGTGAACGACGGAGTTCACAGACGTATCGCCCGTACACACTGGCCGACGGTCCCGCGATGTATCGGCCGTTCAAGAGAATGGCCGATATATCGACCAGTGTGTACGGGCCTTAAGTCATGTGCACAATCTGGAACCTGATCCCTAGAGGAAGAGATGGGGCCCCCTGGCAGTGGGGCCCACTGGTGGTTTCCATTGTACACCTGAGGGCCAGTCTAACCCTGGCTGGGAATGTGTGCGCAGTTGCTACGCCGTTGCCATGGCTCCGCTGGGCGCCTCTGTGCTTTTCAGGGCGGCTGGGTATTTTTTGCACAATTTTGCACATCCTCTGCATTGCACAATCCCAGCTGCACTTGCCACAGCATCTGCCAATGAACCAGACCAGATGTTAATAATCCTCCTGGCACATAATAGTACTGCAAATTTCATGATTTTAAGTTTATATATTTTTATTTTTAAAGAAGTCCAGAACCAGATCAAAAACCAAAACACTGGAGGTCTACGCATATTTCTAATAAAAAGGTACATGTGTGGTTCACTGTGGCTGTAGGAATTATTCATTCAGAGATAGCTAAAGTGCGATGTGAAAATATGCTAATGCAGCAGGAGGCATCTGAGGGGAAAAGACGACAACTGACAGCATTGCAGAGCGGAGTTCTGCGTCGTCCTAAGAAGCAACATTGGATCATCTAGAAGATAATCGGCAACCTGTGCAAGGCTGCTCAGACTGGCTCTTGCTCAGTGATGTAAATAGAAAAAAAGTCTTACAGGTACTGTGTGTAAGCACCGGAGGCGCGCGCGCCAAAAATGGCTGTGGCCAAATGCCACATGGGGCGTGGCCAACAAAAATGAAAAATGGGGGATGGGGGTGTGATACACATATGGGGGGGGGGGGAGATACACATATGACCACAATAGTGCCAGATACACGTTGCCCCACAGTGCCAGATATACATTGCCCCACAGTGCCAGATACACATTGCCCACAGTACCAGATACATATTGCCCCACAGTACCAGATACACAAATGCCCCCAGAGTGCCAGATATACATTGCCTCATAGTGCCAGATATACATTGCACCACAGTGCCAGATATACATTGCCCCAAGAGTGCCAGATAAACATTGCCTCATAGTGCCAGATATACATTGCCCCACAGTTCCAGATACACATTGCCCCAAGAGTGCCAGATATACATTGCCTCATAGTGCCAGACAGGACCGGCTCCGGGGTTTTGAGCGCCCCGGGCAGGCGATGGGGGCGTGGCTTCATACAGGGGGCGTTGTCACTTACGCCCCCTGTACAGTAGTAGCGCCGATGAAAGATGTGCGGTGCGCGATGACGTCATCGCGCACCGCACAGCAAAGGTCCTCTCCACGAAGGGGAACTAGACGCTTCGTGTCTAGTTCCCTTCGTAGAGAGGACCTTTGCTGTGCAGTGCGCGATGACGTCATCGCGCACCGCACAGTAAACGTCCTCTCGACGAAGGGAAACTAGACGCTACGCGTCTAGTTACCTTCGCGACGGGGGACAGCGGGGGACAGCGGCGGCGGGTAGCGGGGGGCGCACGGCACATCAGCAGCGGATCTTGCCGTGGTGCGGCGCCCTCCGGATGGCGCCGGCGCCCTCCGGAAGGCGGCGCCCCGGGCAAAAGTCCTGCTTGCCCGTGGCAAGATCCGCTCCTGGTGCCAGATATACATTTCCTCACAGTGCCAGATACACAAATGCCCCCACTGTGTCAGATATACATTGCCCCCAAGTGCCAGATACAGAAATGCCCCCAGTGCCAGTTACACATGTCCCCACAGTGCCAGATATGCCCCCAGTGCCAGATATGCTCCCGGTGCCAGATATGCTCCCGGTGCCAGATACATATATGTCCCCAGTGCCAGATATGCCCCCAGTGCCAGATACAGAAATGCCCCCAGTGCCAGATACACATGTCCCCACAGTGCCAGATATGCCCCCAGTGCCAGATACAGAAATGCCCCCAGTGCCAGATACACATGTCCCCACAGTGCCAGATATGCCCCCAGTGCCAGATACAGAAATGCCCCCAGTGCCAGATACAGAAATGCCCCCAGTGCCAGATGCACATGTCTCCACATAGCCAGATATGTCCCCAGTGCCAGATACAGAAATGCCCCCAGTGCCAGACACACATGTCCCTGCATGCGGCTCGAGAGCAGCGGGTTTGCCACTGCTGGTCTAGTTGGTGAGTGCAATGAGCGGCGGCCCGGTGGCAGTGGGTACAGCGTACCCATGGCTAAATTCTTAAGGGCATGCCGTACCCGCGCATACCCGCCCACTTGCACCGCTGCCCTTGCAGCTTCATAGCTGAGGCCAGGAAGTCTGTGTTAGACGATGCAGAACCTGACCTCAGCACTCACACAATAAAAATAGGGGTTGCACCCTCCCTATTTTTGAAAATCTGTTTAGCCCAGCACAGTCCCTCCCTGCTATCAAATGGATGCAGGACATGCACATGCAGGAGCCCCACCATCAGAGACGTACGCAAACCATCAGCCCTATAACAATTCAAGGCTACGCAATGCTTCCTGGGGTATGCAAATCACCACCTGACTGAGGAGACCCAGGAGGCAGAATTACAGGAACAGCAGCTCCTTGCATGTGATATGTTTTGTCCAATAGAAAATAAGTAGGAAGTGGTAGCTGATTTAGAATTTGTTTTGCCTGATATATATATACATTTTTTTACATCTATTTGCAGTCAATTTTTAATGGAACTAATAATAACAATAATCTTTACACTATTAAAAATCTACCAACGTTGATGTTAATTTTAAAATTGATTTTAAAATTGACTGTTTATTAAATATGCAAATAAGGCCCAGAAACATGACATTGATTTTTAAACTCAATCTAATAATAGATCTTTAGTAAATATACCCCTTGGCGTCTTTTATTCCGTCCATAGGAGACTCCTCCAAACGGACTCTTAATCTAAATGTTTGTGTTAACTAAGGGACAAGTTTCTTACCTACAGTACATTATAACTTTGTGTCATTTTTATGTTACAAATGATTGGATAGATTCTTTATAATTTTCTGTTTGCAATACTTTAATCATTATACTTCATGCTATATAATGTAACATCATGCCATCTAGTGTTAAATGTCAGTAATGCATATACTGATATACTGTAAATCAGTCGTTCTCAACTCCTGCCATCAATTACCACCAAAGGTCATGTTCTGTGGATGTCTGTAATCATGCACAGGTGAGATAATCTATGTTGCCGAGCCAGTAATTATCTCCCCAGCTTCCACAGACAGAGTTCCTCAAAATGTGGCTTGAGGGTTGTGGTTGAGAACTATTGAAATAAATACAAAATCTACCAACAATACAAAAGTACAGCAGATATAAATAGCTCCTTTTTATCTAAATGATGTAGATCGCTCACCTGGCATCCTTCCGCTATATCTGTTGGGGTAAATGTTTCTATCGGATGCCAGCAACACCCTGATCCACAATTATACCACAAGATGTGTGCTATGTGGCTGATTCTGAGTCGATGCTGCTTTTGCATCAGTCATGTCTTAATATTCATGCTAATTGCAGTATATTACAAAGCCCTCCCCTGGTGTATATCCACGCATCCGAATGTCACTGTCAGAGTCTGTAGGTACTGACTACCACTTGGTGCATTTTTAGATGTATTATCGGTTGTGCCATCAAAGATGGCAGAACTACGGGAATTGTGTGTTTCCTGTTGGGTAATTTTAATGTTATTTATAATTCCCAAGTGATGTTAATAAACGTTTGTAAATAAATTCCGTATAAATAGTGAGTTCTGATGTCATATTAAATTACGATTTTTTTGTATATTTTTTTTTAAATGTATTCTGTGAATGGACAGGTAGGGACCCAGTGCATTGCTTTGCCTATGACTTACAATGCTGTAAAGAGGGCCCTGCTCAAGCCTTGGTGAGAGATAAAGTGAGAAGCTGCCCAACGCAACCAGTCAGCATGTAACTGTCATTAATCTAGCACAGTATTTGAAATATCAATTAGAAGCTGATTGGTCAACTCATCCATTTTTTTTCTGTCATGAGGGGGTATTCAATTAGTGCCATTTTTTTCGACCAGTCAAAAAAACTGCGCTTTTCGCCCTTTTTAGGTTGAATTTATATTCAACCTATTCAATGCCGTGGTCAAAAATCCGGCACTGGCGAAAACCACGCGTATCAGTGAATTTGCACCGATACACGTGTTTTGGTGAATTTGTGGGAATCTTCACCTGTTTTTGGGTATAATTTTCACCTGCGATGATTCGACCCCCCAAAAAAAAATTAAACAGCATGGAAAATGGATTAAAAAACGAAAACTGATTAAATAACTGGTGAAAACGACGGCAATTGAATACCCTGTGTCGAGTTAGTGACTTTTTTTTTTTTCATTTCGTGCCATTTTCTTTTTGGATAATCCCCCTTCAAACATTTCCCCTTCAGTGTTATACAGTAGGTGCCAGGTTTGCACTGTTCCTGTTGCCATCTGGTGACTACTTTTGGAACTACACACCTGCTCCTCTCAATGTTATTATTACTTCTATAGCACCACTATATTAAGCAGTACAGCCAGAGATTGATAACTCATATTTTGCTATCTTTGCAGCTGATTTAGAGTTGATCACAAATTGTATGTAATTCCACCCTCATTGCACTAATTAAATATGGATTTTGACCTGTCTGAAAGCAGTAGCAGATCTTGCTACGGGCACGCAGGATATTTGTCCAG
Source organism: Pseudophryne corroboree (assembly GCF_028390025.1). Lineage (NCBI taxonomy): Eukaryota > Metazoa > Chordata > Amphibia > Anura > Myobatrachidae > Pseudophryne > Pseudophryne corroboree. Next base: position 37,194,329 of record NC_086453.1, read on the forward strand.
GGCGCCGCCTTCCGGAGGGCGCCGCCACCGCAGCAAGATCCACTACTTCCGGTATTTCCGGGTGTGCGCTATGCGTCCCCGGCTAATGCTGATCGCTGGCAGGTGTGTGGAATCTAGCCTGCTTGTAGGCATTAGGTATATGTGGTATGGCTATCTCTATTTTGTGGTACGCCAGCGTTGCAATGTGTCTTTAATGATTGGTGGTGATTACTTAATTAAAGTTGGTGTGTTACATAGAAACATAGAAACATAGAATTTGACGGCAGATAAGAACCACTTGGCCCATCTAGTCTGCCCCTTTTTTTTTTATCCATCATGTAATCTTAACCCTTTTTTAACCCTAATTCTTTGTTAGGATATTCATATGCCTATGTTGCTATATAAGGGGACCCGGCAGGCATAGTCAGTATACTGGTAGCTGGCATGCTGTCTGGATGTCTTTGGTGACTGTCATGAAAAAGACCTTATAGGTCGAAACGTCGACCCCGTACTGATGACTGTGATGAATCAATAAAGCCTTTTAGTCAATTGGACTGGTGAGTGCCTTCTCTTGAGAGCTTTTTGGTCTCTTACACCTAGTGTATGTGAAGCCTTTTGGGGCTATCTTGAGGAGCACCCCTAATTTATGGACTGACTGATGTGAGTGCGGAATTTTCCAGGAATTATATATATATATATATATATATATATATATATATATATATATATGTTGCTACGGGCTGGGCAACATCCCATCTTAAATAGAACTCCCATCTTAGTAAATTTACCCCACTGTATCCAAATTTGTATTCAGCTCCCTGATATATCACAGTATAATCCGACTTGTATTATTAGCATCTCACTGGGACAACAAAATTCAATTGCTACATGTAGCTTACTCAGTTGTCTATTCAACCACTCTGTCCTGACCATTGTAAAATTGAAATAAAGGATTGATAATGTCAGGAATTTGAAGTAGGATACAGATTTAACTGGAGTAACAGGCACACATACAATCATAATTTCTGTGGTATATGAAAATTTTATTTACAAATAAAAAAGACAAACAGAGCAGACATTCTTTACTTTTTTTTCTTTTTTTTTATTATAAATTTTACACGTTCTCATTTTGAGCACTGTCTCTTTATTTATGCAGCTGGTTTTAACCTATATATTCTACTGATGTTAAATTATCCGTGAAGACGTAAACCTTAGTACAATTAATAAAAGTGATGTTTTAACATATTATGTCTGCACCTTACCCCTCTTCTTTTTAGTACTTTAGTATATGAATGGTTGTCATAGGGAGCCCCCCCCCCCCTCTCCAGCTCCCCCCCCGTGAAGAAATTATAAAATCTTAAAAATATACGGGGTGGAACTTTTCCAGTTGTTTCTTTGGTAACCTGTTCATATTAGTGTGCAGATAGTTTTGGGTTCTATCTCTGTCCTGACAAAGACCTCGATTGGGCAAAATGTTGACTTTATGACTTTATACTTGGATTGTAATGGTTTAATAAACACATTTTGGACTTTTATGATTGGTGAGTGCCCTCTACTGACAGAGTGGTCCTAATTTCTATAGAATCAGAACATAAACAATGTTACCTTTATGGGGCACCCCGTGGTTGATCTAAATTGGATGTGAGTGTGGATTCTTGCAAGCAACATATATATATATATATATATATATATATATATACATATACACAATACATTATAGGATCATGCTACTTTTATTTGTCAGTGTGAGGCCTGATTTATTATATCAATAAATAAGTGTATACATTTTACTAACATAGTACTTATGGTGGCCAATCCCGGGATCAGGATCGGCGGGATCCCTGGATTTTGGCCAAAAATTGCCCGGGATTCAATCCCAGGATTGGAGCTTCCAATCCTGGGGATTTCAGGATTGGCCAGTTCTCTTTGCTTTTTCAATGCCGGGCAGCGTTGAGCATTCTCAGGAGGCTCAGATGCTACCTGGATCCCCCTGTCCATCTCCCCTTGCCCCTGGCCGGTGCACCGCGCAGGGTGATGTGATGTCAGGGGTCACGCTGGGCTGTGTGTGTGTGGGGGGGGGAAGGGACACATTCAAAAAAAATTAATTTACACAAAAAAAGCCAATCCCAGGATTGATAATTTTTCAATCCGGTTTGATGGATTGAAAAAATGGCCCAGGATTGGCCACCCTAATTGTACTTTCCAACAAGAGATGATCAACCACTGAGTTTCCACATTACAGGTCTATTTTTTTAATGAACGTGTTTCAAAACCAGTTATTCTTTTTGGTTTATCAACATTCAGATAACTTTCTTCACAAATTGTTTTGTCTTGTTATGGCTATAGGATATAGACTCATTGATGATGATGATGATGATGATGATGATGAAATACAACAATATATCAGATGTGAAAGCTCTTAAAACAGTTGAAAGCTTAATGTACAGCACCGATGATGGTTCTGTAGGTATAAATAAGCTAGATATAAAGTGTCCATCGTCTCTTAGACTACTTGTCTTCTTTAACGTTTCACAGTTGCATATTCCACAGGCTCTTCATGGCGATGGGATTGTCTTGCCTGGTTGGGTCTAGGATGGACGATTGCTGAATATTCAATTTCGAGAGGTGCATGCATAATCTGTAATAACATGAGAAAAAGAAACAGAATCCTTTGGTTTTAATAATGATTTCTACTTTAGATAACTCTGTTGCCGACACATACAGTATGTCTGTCAACTGTATAGTAAGGGGGTGCATTATTCCATATAATACACCATTACTTTATATAATCAAAGAGAGGGCACTCATCGATCTTCCAAAAATAATTTATTTCTAACTTACTACATACCATGGCAACATTTCCAACCACATTTAAACCACAAAGAATAGTTAGAAGGGTATTTAATTCTCTACAGGAAGTATCATAAGCCACACCAATGTACACTGGATTTGTAGGCCCCCATCTGATATCACTACTTACATGGGTGCCTAACAGACGTCTAATGTGGTAAAGACGGGAGTGGTTCAGTAAGTAAAGTAACAAGACGTCTCACGTGTGTAATTACCTCTATTTCACTCTAATTTCCCATCAGAGCAGAGCAGGTAGACTACTGCTCCTCAGGTAGGTGGCACCTCTCTGCTGCACTGACAGCAATGTGGAGGCCCAGGACAGTTGTCCTCCCTGTATTCCCAGCGCCCACAAGCTACAAAGCACCTCCAGGCCACCACGGGGTCTGCGGGGACTGTTGCTACACCACTGAGTTATGGGTCCTACACACTGGTAGATAAAACAGAACAATATGAACGTTCTCGTTCATAAATGAACGAGAACTCATTCATATCATTCTGTGTGTAGGCACCAATGATGAACGATACGCGGCCCTGCGCTCATTAATCGTTGGTACCCCGTCGCTTATGCATGCAGGCCAATATGGATGAGATTGTCCATATTAGCGTGCAGTGCTATGGAGCCGGGTGACGGGGGTAGTGAAGAAACTTCACTCCACCCTGTCACCTCCCAAAAGCTGCTGGGTCGCCCGTTGGCCGTATCCGCCGTCAGGCAGCTCGGCGGAGGATCGGTATGTGTGTAGGGCCCTTTACATGGTCTCTAATGGCTTGCCAAGCCTCTGGGGTGTTAAATGGTATAATAGGTCGACAGTGAAAATGTTGACAGATTCAAATGGTGGACATGTGAAAAAGGTTGACACAAAGAAAAGATCGAAATGAAAATGGTCGACACATGAAAAGGTCAACATGAGTTTTTCATGTTTTACTGATGTGAAATTTTAACTTACAGCACATGGAACACTATGGTGCTCAGCACGAGAGGCGTCACTTACAGGTGTGACACCCGGTGCGGCACCTGTTTAAAAGGGGGCATGGCTCCGTGCCGAGGGAGCCGTTAGAAGGGGGTGTGGCTTTGTGAGTGAGGGCGTGGTTTCAATGCATGGGGGCGTTGTTGCTACGCTTCTTGACGGGAGATGCAAGCTGACCCCGGAGACTGCAATGCTGGATTCTTCACTGTGACAGAAGCCGGGCACTGCATGTAATGTTACAGCAACTGGCTCATGTCACTAAGCAGGAGGCGACACTTTGGTGACACCCCTCGGCGGGTGACACCCGGGTGTGGGCCACACCCCCATTGTGACGCCACTGCTCAGCACAGGTTACCAATCCCAATTGCAGACCACATGGATGGTAAAGTATGAAAAGTTGAAAAAAATTAAAAAAATCCCAAAAACTGATATCGACCATATGTTTTGTCAACCATTGTCATGTTGACCATTTGACATGTCGACCTTTTAACCATGTTGACCATATGCATGTTATCCATTTGGTGTCAACCTATTGACTGTTGACCTTTTTTACTGTCAACGTATTATCCGGATAACTCTCTGGGTGGCTGGACACCCCCCCTGTGTTAACTGGCAACACACCTTAAGCATGGGCCGCTGCCACTGCATTCCCATGGTGGGCCCTTGGTGCTCCAGTCTGACACTGTATATGTATCAGCATGCAATTAGGTGTGTATGGGCCAGTTTCTCACAGACAGAAAGGACTGCATTAGCAAACTGACTTTATAGATTTCATTAACTCATATCTCAATATTTCCTGAATTGCATCACTCACTTCCTTCCTAAACACACAAGCATAACACAACCTAGCAGAGCAATGCTGTCTCATAGTTCCATAGTTCAAAGAAATGTAATTATTAGTGATGAGCGGGTTCGGTTCCCCGGAATCCGAACCCCCCCGAACTTCACCCATTTTACACGGTTCTGAGGCAGACTCGGATCCTCCCGCCTTGCTCGGTTACCCCAGCGCGCCCGAACGTCATCATTCCGTGGTCGGATTCTCGCGAGATTCGGATTCTATATAAAGCCGCGCGTCGCCACCATTTTTCACTCATGCATTGGAAATGATAGTGAGAGGATGTGGCTGGCGTCCTCTCAGTTTTATAAACAAAAGGGAGAAAGAAGAAGGCTCTTGTGTGGGCGCACTCATTAATGGTAGTTAAATAACTAGAATGAATAACACTAGGTTGATTAGTCAGCAAATAAAGCAATTTTTTTTTTTTTTTTGGGGGGGGGGGTTGTTTTAAGTAAGTTTTTGTGGGGGGGGGGGGAAAAGGGAGGGGGGGGGGAAAGTTGGGGAGTGGGGGTGTGAAAGTGGGAGGGAGGCGCTGGGTATTAATGGTGGGCTGGGTGGGTGGGTTGGAGTGTGGGGGAAAGGGGAATTTATTAGGGGGGATTAAGGGTGTTAAAGGGGGGAAAAAAAAGGGGGGAGGAGAGGGAAGTGAGGTTAGGGGGATAGTGCGGGGGGCTAGTGGGATGAGGTGGTTAGAAATTGTGACAAATGAACATAAAAATGGGTTAAAAATATTAAAATACCAAATTGTGGTGACTGATTACTAGATGTGTTGATGGGGTGTAAGTTTTACAAGAAAGCCCCATAATTGATATTCTCATTGAGTCCCGATGGTTTTAGGCTGCCCAGACGGAAAATCCATTCGCTTTCTCTTTTTAATAGTTCTTGAGTAATATCACCTCCACGGATGCACAACTTAATAAGATCAAGACAAAAAACTTTCAGATCCTTGGTTGATCCTTTATGAGTGGAGTAGAAGTGTCTGGCGACTGAAGTAAGTTGTTTCATTCTGGTGATATCGTGTTGAGCATTCCTGATATTTCCCATGTGTTCTAAAATCCTCTCCTTCAATTTTCTGGTGGTCATGCCTATGTATTTGAGGTCACAGCTGCAGGTTAGACAATAAATTACTGTCTGTGAGTTGCAGTTAAAGAAATGTTGTATCTTGACCGATTGTCCATATCTATCAGTAACTGCATTGTTACGTACAATATATGGACATAATTTGCAGTGACCACAGGGGAAGGTACCAGTTGTCTGCGGTTTTTTGGAGGTGGAAGTCATGAAGTGACTGCGGACCACATGATCCTTGATATTTTTTGACCTGCGCCAGCTCATTTGAACTGGAGTATTGGCGTATGGTGCCAGGTCCGGATCTAATTGTAATACCGGTAGATGCTTGGATATGGCGTTTTGAAGCATTCGCCATTCTGGGCAAAAGGTGCCAATAAACCTGATGTTTTCTTCTTGTACGGGTTTTTCCTTGATTTTTCTGAAAATGAGATCTTCTCTTTTGATCGTCTTAGTGGCTGAATAGGCACGTTTGAGCGAACGTTTGCTGTAGCCTCTGGTCAGAAGACGATTGGTTAGTTCCCAGCTTTTCTTGTGAAATACTGAGTCTTCCGAGCAGTTCCTTCTTAGACGCAGGTACTCCCCCTTGGGAATGTTTTCAATTGTTGGGGGAAAATGTGAACTAGTTTGGTGGAGAAGGCTGTTGGTTGCCGTTTCTTTGCGGTATAGTTCAGTTGCCAAAAAACCTGTGTTGGATTTGTAGATATTGAGATCCAGAAAGGGGACCGTTTCTGAGCTGATGGTGTATGTGAGTACTATATTGAGATCATTAGTGTTGAGCAATTTGATGAATTCTGTTAGTAGTTCTTTGTTACCATCCCAAATGATGAAAATGTCGTCAATGTAGCGAAGCCACATGACGATGTGTGAGATGTATTTTTCATTGGCAGAGTTGAAGACGGTACAATGTTCCCACCATCCAAGGAAAAGGTTGGCATAAGTGGGCGCACAAGCTGCGCCCATTGCTGTCCCTCTTATTTGTAGGTAAAATTGATCTTTGAAGACAAAGTAATTTTTGGCAAGAACAAAGTGAAGTAACTGTTGGAGAAAGTTGGAGAAATCACTTTCTCCTCCTTGATCAAGAAAATTTTTTACTGCTGTGAGGCCATGGTGATGGCTAATGCTCGTGTATAGGGCCTCCACATCACACGTCACCAGCAAGAAATTATTTTCAAAATGTATATCATGAATTTTTCTTAGAAGGTCTGCTGTGTCTTGTAAGTATGATGGTAATGAGAGTACAAATTCTCGGAGATGTAGGTCAAGGAATCGACTGGGTTTTTCCAAAAGTCCTCCGTTACCTGACATAATTGGTCTGCCAGGGGGATGTTCTACGTCCTTATGTATTTTGGGTAATAGGTAGAATGTGGGTGTTTTTGGATTTTGAACCGTTAGGTATTTGAATTCTTGTTGTGTGATAGTACCTCTTGTTGCTGTGTCCTGAATCAGGTGGTTATAAGACTGAAGGAAATCCGAAGTGGGATTGCCCAAAAGCTTCTTATAACAAGTGGTATTGTCTAATTGGCGTCGAGCTTCCGTGATATACATTTGCTGTTGCCAAATGACAATATTGCCCCCCTTGTCTGATGGTTTGATGATAACGTCCCTCCAGCTTTGAAGTTCTTGTAATGCCCTTCTCTCATGGAATTTGAGATTGGAGGAGAAACGATGTATGTTCTTCTTAGTCTGGGTATATATGTTATCAAATTCTTTGGAGACTAAGTTAAGAAAGACTCGAATTTCGGGGCTGTTCTGATCCGGAGGGAAAAAAGAGGACTTGGGTCTACATGTAGGTCTAGAGGTAGAGGCTTCATTATCTGCTGATTCCATGTGGAGATCTTCTAGAATGGTAAGGGCGTTGAGGTCCTCCATGGATAAATCGGGATCAGGTGTATTGGCAAAATTTCTATTTTTTGAGAAAAATTTCTTCAGGAGGAGTTTTCTACCATAAAGTCGAAGGTCTTTTTCCCACATAAATCGGTCAAAAGATCGGGAAGGTGAGAAAGAGAGTCCCTTGGTAAGTATGGTCATATGATCTGAAGATAAGATTTTGTCAGATAAATTGATGACTTGTAATTGGCCTGTGGAGGCCAGATCTACCGTGTTGTCTTTCTCTGTCTCACAGGATATCTCGGGTTCCGGGGTATATCCCAATCTGAGTTTCTTGGGTTGTCTCTTCTGTCCCCCTCGCCTTGTCTTCCTCGTGATTTGAGGCGGCCTCTCCCTCTCTGGCCTCGTTCTAAAAAACGTGGGGAGAATTCTTCAGTGTCTTCTCGATCAAAGTTTTCACTAGCCGAGTCGCCGCTATTTGAGGATTCGAATTCTGATAGTGTGGGGTCCTCCCGTGTTTTTTTACTGTTGTTCCTGTTGTTAGGGGGTGGCGGGTTCCACCTGAAAACGTCTCCTTTGGAAAAGTCTCTCTTATCCCGCATAAACTTTCCTCGTTTACGGTCTACAATGTTGCGTTCATAGTTGTCGATCTCTTTTTTGAATTTTTCAAAGGCAGTCTGAAAATTCGAATCCTTTTCCCAAGTCTCCAGGGTCTTTCCCAAATCTGCGATTTCTTTTTCCACCTGATCAATTACTAGAGTGTCGTGTTTTATTAGTATATGTAATAATTCGTTAGAACATTTCAGAAGGGCTGTTTCCCATTCTGTTTTTAAATTGTCCGTCGCGAGCGGAAAAGAGGGGAAGATCTTGGGTCTTAGGCCTCTTGGTGCAATTTTATGTTTTACATAATTTTCTAGAGTGGTTACATCCCACGATAAGCGAACTCTTCTCTGTAAGTTCTTCTGTAATTTGGAAAAGCTTGTTTTCCAATCACTGCTTAAAGAGGTTGGTTCCGATGTCTCAGAAAATGGATCACCAAAATTGTCCAGGTTTTGGCGTCTTGTTAATTCATTTTTTAGGGAAAATGTGGTCATGATTGAGTATGATATTGTCGTAAGTAGATGTCCACAGTGCAAGAGTGAATGAGAATTATTTTTTGTTTTTTATTTTTGGGGATCACGGGGCAAAAAAGGTTAATAAGTGTGAGAATAGAAAATGATAATGGACCGTGCCTATGGGTCAGAGGCTGATGTATTCACCAGCATAGAATAATAACTGTTACACAAAGGGGGCGACCCGGCACCGGTCTAAAAATAGTTTTTGATTACAGAAAAACCAAATTTGGACAATTTTCAAGTAAAATCTTTAATATAATGTCCAGTTTGGGGGTGCGCCCAGAGCCAGTGACATATGCATAAACAAAAGGGAGAAAGAAGAAGGCTCTTGTGTGGGCGCACTCATTAATGGTAGTTAAATAACTAGAATGAATAACACTAGGTTGATTAGTCAGCAGATAAAACAAAATTTATTTGGAAATATTAAGAATATAATTGCCCCTGGTTGAGGAGATGTGAATGATCCCAGATAAAAATGTTCTGGTCCTGCCTCAGGAAATGAGATGGAGAGGGGTAGAGACACTGCAAGTCATAAACCCTTTCTCACCCGGCCAGTACAGATGATCTGTATTAATGAGATCAATTAAGTCAATTGATTTTAGATTCTGTCATAATCCTAATGAAGGAATAACAGCTATTATGGCAATAAGTAATAATAGAAACAAATCAAAGGATATACCAGGGTAAAGAAAGAAAAGGATAGGAACAAATGGTGATGCTGCTGTTGGAGTCACATACCACACATCATATGCAATGATTGATGTTCTACAACACTGAGTATTCCCTGTGAGTCTCCACCTCAGGTACTAACTCAGCCCACACTGTTTCGCTTCCAAGATCGGACGAGATCGGGCATTAGCAGTGTGGTTTGATAGTAGAAGGATTTGGTCAGACGTCCAATGAGAGTGCACCTATATAGGGGGGGATAATTAGCTGGGTCTTATAGATACAGTGTGGATCTGCTTTTTGTGTTAGGCAGGAGACATCAAGTCCCACACCGGTGGTATTGTGTCCCTGGATCACAAATGAGAGTCCACGAAAAAGGAAGATATATAGATTTATGAAAAAAACGAAGATATATAGATTTATGAAAAAGACCCTAAAAAGGATAATGGAGATCAATTAGGCTGTAGTTATTAGGAACGGGTGATAAAAATTACCCGTCCGTATAGATACAAATGGATAAAGAAACATGGATCAAGAAATTTTTTTATATATATGTGTACATTGGTACTGGTGTAAGGAACAGAAAATATGTCAAAGATAATTGTAGATACAAATAAATAGTACTGGTATATGCAATGAAATAATCACTAGTGACATGGGTGTCATTAGAAACACTTTGTGTGAATTGGAGCTGTTATAATCATTAGGATATAGGGAAATAGACATGAAATTCTCATGTAACCCATGCAGCAATATGACAACAGGATCTGCAGGAGGAAAGTCAAAGAAGAATGCAGTATTTCTTTCCTATAAAATGCAGTTTTTAATCCTGATGCAATAAACTAAGATGCATAAGCCTGGAAAAAGGCATAAATGAAGCTGCACGGATATAGATACAATTTCTATGACAGCTGGGCAAAAATTAGCCCAAAATGGCAGGATGGAATGATCTGACCTGAGGCTAGGAGTGAATCACTTGCAGTTGGACAAAACAGGACCCATTGGAATGGAAAACATGTTTCACCCCTGTGGGGCTTGCTCACTTCCTGGGTCTGTGTGTGAAAAGCTAGGAGATTTATACCTCCTGATTAGGACTGTATCCAATGAAAAACGCGGCTGGGTAATTGGTGTGAGTGGATGCTGTGAACAGCTGATATCTGCAGCCAGGGGAAGTGCTGGGACGGAAAGGAAACACTGAGGTACGCGGCGCCATTTTGGAAGAGGGCAGTTAGCCCTTAGTTGTATGGCCATAGTTCTATGATGAAAATATAAATAAAATAAAAATAAAAGAAAGAAGAACAGACCTGGTGTGCAGTGTGCGATAGGTCTGCGACTGGACTGTATATGAAAATGGACCTGAAAAAAGGAGTCCATTGTTTGCGGCCACGCGATCGCAGCAGTCTGCAGTGACTGACATGGCCTGACCCTCTGCCCTGTCAGCATTCACCGGGCAGCGTACATATAGGCGATTAGTGCGCCTTCAGATATAATGGCTGTCAGCGGTGTTTTTAGGTCCAAAAGGACGGAACAAAAACCGCCATTTTGGAATGGGGCAGATATGCCTTCGCCGAGCGACCAATGGGATACCGTTAGTGGGCTGGTTCAATGCGACCGCCGGGCAAAGTGTATAAGTGATTAGTGCACCTGCTGAGATGATAGCTGTAGGCGGACTGGGGGGGAAAAAAACATTATCGACCATTTTAGAGTGGGGCAATTATGCCCTTGTATGCTATTGGGATATTATTGATAAGCAAATTGGATATGGCATAAGATGTGGTATATATGGGTATGTAGGGGATGTGGGATGTGAAGGGATGTGACTATGGAAGTGGATGGACGGTTGTGATTGGCGAAGGTAGTGACATGGGATTGTTTAGGCTGCGATTTGGGACGTGAAGTAAATGAACGGATAGACTGGTGATGTGTGCCATGGTGTGTGCATGATTTGGTTGGGGCAAGTGAGTTGACAGGTGGGATGGGCTGTGGAGCGAAGGAAAATGGATAGGTATGTGGGGAGGGAAAAGGGGGGGGGGGGGAAAGGGGGGGGGGGGTGTTTGGGTTGGTGGGTGGGGGGTAGGGGGGGGGGGTTGTTATTTTGGGGGGGGGGAGAAAGGGGGGGGGGTTAATGGTATAGTTATTGTTTAATGTTATTTTTTGGGGGGGGGGGAGAAAGGGGGGGGGGGGTTTATGGTATAGGGGTTAGGGGGTGGGAGGGGGATGTGTTAAGGGGGGTAGGAGGGTTTGTTTTTTTTTGTTTTTTTTTAGGAGTACAGTCCTAATCAGGAGGTATAAATCTCCTAGCTTTTCACACACAGACCCAGGAAGTGAGCAAGCCCCACAGGGGTGAAACATGTTTTCCATTCCAATGGGTCCTGTTTTGTCCAACTGCAAGTGATTCACTACTAGCCTCAGGTCAGATCATTCCATCCTGCCATTTTGGGCTAATTTTTGCCCAGCTGTCATAGAAATTGTATCTATATCCGTGCAGCTTCATTTATGCCTTTTTCCAGGCTTATGCATCTTAGTTTATTGCATCATGATTAAAAACTGCATTTTATAGGAAAGAAATACTGCATTCTTCTTTGACTTTCCTCCTGCAGATCCTGTTGTCATATTGCTGCATGGGTTACATGAGAATTTCATGTCTATTTCCCTATATCCTAATGATTATAACAGCTCCAATTCACACAAAGTGTTTCTAATGACACCCATGTCACTAGTGATTATTTCATTGCATATACCAGTACTATTTATTTGTATCTACAATTATCTTTGACATATTTTCTGTTCCTTACACCAGTACCAATGTACACATATATATAAAAAAATTTCTTGATCCATGTTTCTTTATCCATTTGTATCTATACGGACGGGTAATTTTTATCACCCGTTCCTAATAACTACAGCCTAATTGATCTCCATTATCCTTTTTAGGGTCTTTTTCATAAATCTATATATCTTCGTTTTTTTCATAAATCTATATATCTTCCTTTTTCGTGGACTCTCATTTGTGATCCAGGGACACAATACCACCGGTGTGGGACTTGATGTCTCCTGCCTAACACAAAAAGCAGATCCACACTGTATCTATAAGACCCAGCTAATTATCCCCCCCTATATAGGTGCACTCTCATTGGACGTCTGACCAAATCCTTCTACTATCAAACCACACTGCTAATGCCCGATCTCGTCCGATCTTGGAAGCGAAACAGTGTGGGCTGAGTTAGTACCTGAGGTGGAGACTCACAGGGAATACTCAGTGTTGTAGAACATCAATCATTGCATATGATGTGTGGTATGTGACTCCAACAGCAGCATCACCATTTGTTCCTATCCTTTTCTTTCTTTACCCTGGTATATCCTTTGATTTGTTTCTATTATTACTTATTGCCATAATAGCTGTTATTCCTTCATTAGGATTATGACAGAATCTAAAATCAATTGACTTAATTGATCTCATTAATACAGATCATCTGTACTGGCCGGGTGAGAAAGGGTTTATGACTTGCAGTGTCTCTACCCCTCTCCATCTCATTTCCTGAGGCAGGACCAGAACATTTTTATCTGGGATCATTCACATCTCCTCAACCAGGGGCAATTATATTCTTAATATTTCCAAATAAATTTTGTTTTATCTGCTGACTAATCAACCTAGTGTTATTCATTCTAGTTATTTAACTACCATTAATGAGTGCGCCCACACAAGAGCCTTCTTCTTTCTCCCTTTTGTTTATGCATATGTCACTGGCTCTGGGCGCACCCCCAAACTGGACATTATATTAAAGATTTTACTTGAAAATTGTCCAAATTTGGTTTTTCTGTAATCAAAAACTATTTTTAGACCGGTGCCGGGTCGCCCCCTTTGTGTAACAGTTATTATTCTATGCTGGTGAATACATCAGCCTCTGACCCATAGGCACGGTCCATTATCATTTTCTATTCTCACACTTATTAACCTTTTTTGCCCCGTGATCCCCAAAAATAAAAAACAAAAAATAATTTTCATTCACTCTTGCACTGTGGACATCTACTTACGACAATATCATACTCAATCATGACCACATTTTCCCTAAAAAATGAATTAACAAGACGCCAAAACCTGGACAATTTTGGTGATCCATTTTCTGAGACATCGGAACCAACCTCTTTAAGCAGTGATTGGAAAACAAGCTTTTCCAAATTACAGAAGAACTTACAGAGAAGAGTTCGCTTATCGTGGGATGTAACCACTCTAGAAAATTATGTAAAACATAAAATTGCACCAAGAGGCCTAAGACCCAAGATCTTCCCCTCTTTTCCGCTCGCGACGGACAATTTAAAAACAGAATGGGAAACAGCCCTTCTGAAATGTTCTAACGAATTATTACATATACTAATAAAACACGACACTCTAGTAATTGATCAGGTGGAAAAAGAAATCGCAGATTTGGGAAAGACCCTGGAGACTTGGGAAAAGGATTCGAATTTTCAGACTGCCTTTGAAAAATTCAAAAAAGAGATCGACAACTATGAACGCAACATTGTAGACCGTAAACGAGGAAAGTTTATGCGGGATAAGAGAGACTTTTCCAAAGGAGACGTTTTCAGGTGGAACCCGCCACCCCCTAACAACAGGAACAACAGTAAAAAAACACGGGAGGACCCCACACTATCAGAATTCGAATCCTCAAATAGCGGCGACTCGGCTAGTGAAAACTTTGATCGAGAAGACACTGAAGAATTCTCCCCACGTTTTTTAGAACGAGGCCAGAGAGGGAGAGGCCGCCTCAAATCACGAGGAAGACAAGGCGAGGGGGACAGAAGAGACAACCCAAGAAACTCAGATTGGGATATACCCCGGAACCCGAGATATCCTGTGAGACAGAGAAAGACAACACGGTAGATCTGGCCTCCACAGGCCAATTACAAGTCATCAATTTATCTGACAAAATCTTATCTTCAGATCATATGACCATACTTACCAAGGGACTCTCTTTCTCACCTTCCCGATCTTTTGACCGATTTATGTGGGAAAAAGACCTTCGACTTTATGGTAGAAAACTCCTCCTGAAGAAATTTTTCTCAAAAAATAGAAATTTTGCCAATACACCTGATCCCGATTTATCCATGGAGGACCTCAACGCCCTTACCATTCTAGAAGATCTCCACATGGAATCAGCAGATAATGAAGCCTCTACCTCTAGACCTACATGTAGACCCAAGTCCTCCTTTTTCCCTCCGGATCAGAACAGCCCCGAAATTCGAGTCTTTCTTAACTTAGTCTCCAAAGAATTTGATAACATATATACCCAGACTAAGAAGAACATACATCGTTTCTCCTCCAATCTCAAATTCCATGAGAGAAGGGCATTACAAGAACTTCAAAGCTGGAGGGACGTTATCATCAAACCATCAGACAAGGGGGGCAATATTGTCATTTGGCCACAGCAAATGTATATCACGGAAGCTCGACGCCAATTAGACAATACCACTTGTTATAAGAAGCTTTTGGGCAATCCCACTTCGGATTTCCTTCAGTCTTATAACCACCTGATTCAGGACACAGCAACAAGAGGTACTATCACACAACAAGAATTCAAATACCTAACGGTTCAAAATCCAAAAACACCCACATTCTACCTATTACCCAAAATACATAAGGACGTAGAACATCCCCCTGGCAGACCAATTATGTCAGGTAACGGAGGACTTTTGGAAAAACCCAGTCGATTCCTTGACCTACATCTCCGAGAATTTGTACTCTCATTACCATCATACTTACAAGACACAGCAGACCTTCTAAGAAAAATTCATGATATACATTTTGAAAATAATTTCTTGCTGGTGACGTGTGATGTGGAGGCCCTATACACGAGCATTAGCCATCACCATGGCCTCACAGCAGTAACATTTTTTCTTGATCAAGGAGGAGAAAGTGATTTCTCCAACTTTCTCCAACAGTTACTTCACTTTGTTCTTGCCAAAAATTACTTTGTCTTCAAAGATCAATTTTACCTACAAATAAGAGGGACAGCAATGGGCGCAGCTTGTGCGCCCACTTATGCCAACCTTTTCCTTGGATGGTGGGAACATTGTACCGTCTTCAACTCTGCCAATGAAAAATACATCTCACACATCGTCATGTGGCTTCGCTACATTGACGACATTTTCATCATTTGGGATGGTAACAAAGAACTACTAACAGAATTCATCAAATTGCTCAACACTAATGATCTCAATATAGTACTCACATACACCATCAGCTCAGAAACGGTCCCCTTTCTGGATCTCAATATCTACAAATCCAACACAGGTTTTTTGGCAACTGAACTATACCGCAAAGAAACGGCAACCAACAGCCTTCTCCACCAAACTAGTTCACATTTTCCCCCAACAATTGAAAACATTCCCAAGGGGGAGTACCTGCGTCTAAGAAGGAACTGCTCGGAAGACTCGGTATTTCACAAGAAAAGCTGGGAACTAACCAATCGTCTTCTGACCAGAGGCTACAGCAAACGTTCGCTCAAACGTGCCTATTCAGCCACTAAGACGATCAAAAGAGAAGATCTCATTTTCAGAAAAATCAAGGAAAAACCCGTACAAGAAGAAAACATCAGGTTTATTGGCACCTTTTGCCCAGAATGGCGAATGCTTCAAAACGCCATATCCAAGCATCTACCGGTATTACAATTAGATCCGGACCTGGCACCATACGCCAATACTCCAGTTCAAATGAGCTGGCGCAGGTCAAAAAATATCAAGGATCATGTGGTCCGCAGTCACTTCATGACTTCCACCTCCAAAAAACCGCAGACAACTGGTACCTTCCCCTGTGGTCACTGCAAATTATGTCCATATATTGTACGTAACAATGCAGTTACTGATAGATATGGACAATCGGTCAAGATACAACATTTCTTTAACTGCAACTCACAGACAGTAATTTATTGTCTAACCTGCAGCTGTGACCTCAAATACATAGGCATGACCACCAGAAAATTGAAGGAGAGGATTTTAGAACACATGGGAAATATCAGGAATGCTCAACACGATATCACCAGAATGAAACAACTTACTTCAGTCGCCAGACACTTCTACTCCACTCATAAAGGATCAACCAAGGATCTGAAAGTTTTTTAGTCTTGATCTTATTAAGTTGGGCATCCGTGGAGGTGATATTACTCAAGAACTATTAAAAAGAGAAAGCAAATGGATTTTCCGTCTGGGCAGCCTAAAACCATCGGGACTCAATGAGAATATCAATTATGGGGCTTTCTTGTAAAACTTACACCCCATCAACACATCTAGTAATCAGTCACCACAATTTGGTATTTTAATATTTTTAACCCGTTTTTATGTTCATTTGTCACAATTTCTAACCACCTCATCCCACTAGCCCCCCGCACTATCCCCCTAACCTCACTTCCCTCTCCTCCCCCCTTTTTTTCCCCCCCTTTAACACCCTTAACCCCCCCTAATAAATTCCCCTTTCCCCCACACTCCAACCCACCCACCCAGCCCACCATTAATACCCAGCGCCTCCCTCCCACTTTCACTCCCCCACTCCCCAACTTTCCCCCCCCCTCCCTTTTTTTCCCCCCCACAAAAACTTACTTAAAACAACCCCCCCCCCCAAAAAAAAGAAAATAAACAAACCCTCCTACCCCCCTTAACACATCCCCCTCCCACCCCCTAACCCCTATACCATAAACCCCCCCCCTTTCTCCCCCCCCCCCAAAATAACAATAAACAATAACTATAACATAACCCCCCCCCTTTCTACCCCCCCCCCAAAATAACAAACCCCCCCCCCCCTACCCCCACCCACCAACCCAAACACCCCCCCCCCCTTTCCCCCCCCCCAAAATAACAAACACCCCCCCTACCCCCACCCACCAACCCAAACACCCCCCCCCCCCTTTCCCCCCCCCCCTTTTCCCTCCCCACATACCTATCCATTTTCCTTCGCTCCACAGCCCATCCCACCTGTCAACTCACTTGCCCCAACCAAATCATGCACACACCATGGCACACATCACCAGTCTATCCGTTCCTTTACTTCACGTCCCAAATCGCAGCCTAAACAATCCCATGTCACTACCTTCGCCTATCACAACCGTCCATCCACTTCCATAGTCACATCCCTTCACATCCCACATCCCCTACATACCCATATATACCACATCTTATGCCATATCCAATTTGCTTATCAATAATATCCCAATAGCATACAAGGGCATAATTGCCCCACTCTAAAATGGTCGATAATGTTTTTTTCCCCCCCAGTCCGCCTACAGCTATCATCTCAGCAGGTGCACTAATCACTTATACACTTTGCCCGGCGGTCGCATTGAACCAGCCCACTAACGGTATCCCATTGGTCGCTCGGCGAAGGCATATCTGCCCCATTCCAAAAAGGCGGTTTTTGTTCCGTCCTTTTGGACCTAAAAACACCGCTGACAGCCATTATATCTGAAGGCGCACTAATCGCCTATATGTACGCTGCCCGGTGAATGCTGACAGGGCAGAGGGTCAGGCCATGTCAGTCACTGCAGACTGCTGCGATCGCGTGGCCGCAAACAATGGACTCCTTTTTTCAGGTCCATTTTCATATACAGTCCAGTCGCAGACCTATCGCACACTGCACACCAGGTCTGTTCTTCTTTCTTTTATTTTTATTTTATTTATATTTTCATCATAGAACTATGGCCATACAACTAAGGGCTAACTGCCCTCTTCCAAAATGGCGCCGCGTACCTCAGTGTTTCCTTTCCGTCCCAGCACTTCCCCTGGCTGCAGATATCAGCTGTTCACAGCATCCACTCACACCAATTACCCAGCCGCGTTTTTCATTGGATACAGTCCTAATCAGGAGGTATAAATCTCCTAGCTTTTCACACACAGACCCAGGAAGTGAGCAAGCCCCACAGGGGTGAAACATGTTTTCCATTCCAATGGGTCCTGTTTTGTCCAACTGCAAGTGATTCACTCCTAGCCTCAGGTCAGATCATTCCATCCTGCCATTTTGGGCTAATTTTTGCCCAGCTGTCATAGGAATTGTATCTATATCCGTGCAGCTTCATTTATGCCTTTTTCCAGGCTTATGCATCTTAGTTTATTGCATCAGGATTAAAAACTGCATTTTATAGGAAAGAAATACTGCATTCTTCTTTGACTTTCCTCCTGCAGATCCTGTTGTCATATTGCTGCATGGGTTACATGAGAATTTCATGTCTATTTCTCTATATCCTAATGATTATAACAGCTCCAATTCACACAAAGTGTTTCTAATGACACCCATGTCACTAGTGATTATTTCATTGCATATACCAGTACTATTTATTTGTATCTACAATTATCTTTGACATATTTTCTGTTCCTTACACCAGTACCAATGTACACATATATATAAAAAAATTTCTTGATCCATGTTTCTTTATCCATTTGTATCTATACGGACGGGTAATTTTTATCACCCGTTCCTAATAACTACAGCCTAATTGATCTCCATTATCCTTTTTAGGGTCTTTTTCATAAATCTATATATCTTCGTTTTTTTCATAAATCTATATATCTTCCTTTTTCGTGGACTCTCATTTGTGATCCAGGGACACAATACCACCGGTGTGGGACTTGATGTCTCCTGCCTAACACAAAAAGCAGATCCACACTGTATCTATAAGACCCAGCTAATTATCCCCCCCTATATAGGTGCACTCTCATTGGACGTCTGACCAAATCCTTCTACTATCAAACCACACTGCTAATGCCCGATCTCGTCCGATCTTGGAAGCGAAACAGTGTGGGCTGAGTTAGTACCTGAGGTGGAGACTCACAGGGAATACTCAGTGTTGTAGAACATCAATCATTGCATATGATGTGTGGTATGTGACTCCAACAGCAGCATCACCATTTGTTCCTATCCTTTTCTTTCTTTACCCTGGTATATCCTTTGATTTGTTTCTATTATTACTTATTGCCATAATAGCTGTTATTCCTTCATTAGGATTATGACAGAATCTAAAATCAATTGACTTAATTGATCTCATTAATACAGATCATCTGTACTGGCCGGGTGAGAAAGGGTTTATGACTTGCAGTGTCTCTACCCCTCTCCATCTCATTTCCTGAGGCAGGACCAGAACATTTTTATCTGGGATCATTCACATCTCCTCAACCAGGGGCAATTATATTCTTAATATTTCCAAATAAATTTTGTTTTATCTGCTGACTAATCAACCTAGTGTTATTCATTCTAGTTATTTAACTACCATTAATGAGTGCGCCCACACAAGAGCCTTCTTCTTTCTCCCTTTTGTTTATGCATATGTCACTGGCTCTGGGCGCACCCCCAAACTGGACATTATATTAAAGATTTTACTTGAAAATTGTCCAAATTTGGTTTTTCTGTAATCAAAAACTATTTTTAGACCGGTGCCGGGTCGCCCCCTTTGTGTAACAGTCCTCTCAGTTTTATTCAGGTGGCTGCAAATATCTGTGCTCACACTGCTTTATTGTGGGGACTGGGGACCACCAGTATTATATAGGAGGAGTACAGTGCAGAGTTTTGCTGACCAGTGACCACCAGTATATACGTTCTCTGCCTGAAAAACGCTCCATATCTGTGCTCAGTGTGCTGCATATATCTGTGCTCACACTGCTTTATTGTGGGGACTGGGGACCACCAGTATTATATAGGAGGAGTACAGTGCAGAGTTTTGCTGACCAGTGATCAGTGACCATCAGTATTATACGTTCTCTGCCTGAAAAACGCACCATATCTGTGCTCAGTGTGCTGCATATATCTGTGCTCACACTGCTTTATTTTGGGGACTGGGGACCACCAGTATTATATAGGAGGAGTACAGTGCAGAGTTTTGCTGACCAGTGACCACCAGTATTATACGTTCTCTGCCTGAAAAATGCTCCATATCTGTGCTCAGTGTGCTGCATATATCTGTGCTCACACTGCTTTATTGTGGGGACTGGGGACCACTAGTATTATATAGGAGGAGTACAGTGCAGAGTTTTGCTAACCAGTGACCACCAGTATTATACGTTCTCTGCCTGAAAAACGCTCCATATCTGTGCTCAGTGTGCTGCATATATCTGTGCTCACACTGCTATATTGTGGGGACTGGGGACCACCAGTATTATATAGGAGGAGTACAGTGCAGAGTTTTGCTGACCAGTGACCAGTGACCACCAGTATTATACGTTCTCTGCCTGAAAAACGCTCCATATCTGTGCTCAGTGTGCTGCATATATCTGTGCTCACACTGCTTTATTGTGGGGACTGGGGACCACCAGTATTATATAGGAGGAGTACAGTGCAGAGTTTTGCTGACCAGTGACCACCAGTATTATACGTTCTCTGCCTGAAAAACGCTCCATATCTGTGCTCAGTGTGCTGCATATATCTGTGCTCACACTGCTTTATTGTGGGGACTGGGGACCACCAGTATTATATAGGAGGAGTACAGTGCAGAGTTTTGCTGACCAGTGACCAGTGACCACCAGTATTATACGTTCTCTGCCTGAAAAACGCTCCATATCTGTGCTCAGTGTGCTGCATATATCTGTGCTCACACTGCTTTATTGTGGGGACTGGGGACCACCAGTATTATTTAGGAGGAGTACAGTGCAGAGTTTTGCTGACCAGTGACCACCAGTATTATACGTTCTCTGCCTGAAAAACGCTCCATATCTGTGCTCAGTGTGCTGCATATATCTGTGCTCACACTGCTTTATTGTGGGGACTGGGGACCACCAGTATTATATAGGAGGAGGAAGCTGGATTACACTGCTACCAGTGAAACGCGTTGAGCTTATTCATCTACCTGGATATCACTCCCATACCCATTTATGGGATTGTCAACCACTGAGGACACTTTGCAAACAAAGACCCGATCCATCTCTACAGCTAGCAATGGACTCTTCCTAAAGCTGATGCCATCATATCACACTGTGGATTTGGTAACTACCTTTGTGTTCCGGTGTATGCTATTTGGAGACTGTCCTAGCTATAAGGATTCATACAGAACAATTAAGAGGAGTTGAAAAATCATCCTTTATCCAGTGAGATAAT
Organism: Pseudophryne corroboree; assembly: GCF_028390025.1. Classification (NCBI taxonomy): domain Eukaryota; kingdom Metazoa; phylum Chordata; class Amphibia; order Anura; family Myobatrachidae; genus Pseudophryne; species Pseudophryne corroboree. The sequence continues at coordinate 37,215,704 of NC_086453.1, forward strand.
ATTATCTGCAAGTGCCATATTTATGGGTAATAGGAATCGATTCCTGTATTTTTAAATGTTATAATAAATCTGCTATATAATTTTTATCAAAGCAAACCGTCTTATTATTCTCAGCCAGCGCTGGTATACTGTTTTTTATTTATTTCTTTATTATTGAAGGACTTGACCATCCCCCTACCAGCTGCTGTTGACTGCGCACTCACCTATTTCTTTCATTTTTATATAGGAGGAGTACAGTGCAGAGTTTTGCTGACCAGTGACCAGTGACCACCAGTATTATATAGGAGGAGTACAGTGCAGAGTTTTGCTGACCAGTGACCAGTGACCACCAGTATTATACGTTCTCTGCCTGAAAAACGCTCCATATCTGTGCTGCATTGTAGTATATAGTAGGAGTACAGTGCATAATTTTGCTGACCACCAGTATATAATATATAGCAGTACGGTACAGAAGGCCACTGCTCTACCTACCTCTGTGTCGTCAAGTATGCTATCCTCCAATACCTTTGGTGCATTTCAGTTTTGCACAGTTTGCTGACCACCAGTATACAATATATAGCAGTACGGTACAGTAGGCCACTGCTCTACCTACCTCTGTGTCGTCAAGTATACTATCCATCCATACCTGTGGTGCATTTAAGTATTGCACAGTTTGCTGACCACCAGTATATAATATATAGCAGTACTGTACAGTAGGCCACTGCTCTACCTACCTCTGTGTCGTCAAGTATACTATCCATCCATACCTGTGGTGCATTTAAGTTTTGCACAGTTTGCTGACCACCAGTATATAATATATAGCAGTACGGTACAGTAGTCCACTGCTCTACCCCTGTGTCCTCAAGTATACTATCCCATCCATACCTGTGGTGCATTTCAGTTTTGCACAGTTTGCTGACCACCAGTATATAATATATAGCAGTACGGTACAGTAGGCCACTGCTCTACCTACCTCTGTGTCGTCAAGTATACTATCCATCCATACCTGTGGTGCATTTAAGTTTTTGTGTGCTGTTTGGGGACTATTTTTTTTAAGTGCCATCCTGTCTGACACTGCAGTGCCACTCCTAGATGGGCCAGGTGTTTGTGTCGGCCACTTGGGTCGCTTAGCTTTGTCACACAGCTACCTCATTGCGCCTCTTTTTTTCTTTGCATCATGTGCTGTTTGGGGACTATTGTTAAAATCTGCCATCCTCTCTGACACTGCAGTGCCACTCCTAGATGGGCCAGGTGTTTGTGTCGGCCACTTGGGTCGCTTAGCTTAGTCACACAGCTACCTCATTGCGCCTCTTTTTTTCTTTGCATCATGTGCTGTTTGGGGACTATTTTTTTGAAGTGTCATCCTGTCTGACACTGCAGTGCCACTCCTAGATGGGCCAGGTGTTTGTGTCAGCCACTTGGGTCGCTTAGCTTAGTCACACAGCTACCTCATTGCGCCTCTTTTTTTCTTTGCATCATGTGCTGTTTGGGGACTATTTTTTAAATCTGCCATCCTGTCTGACACTGCAGTGCCACTCCTAGATGGGCCAGGTGTTTGTATCGGTCACTTGGGTCGCTTAGCTTAGCCATCCAGCAAATTTTAGGACTAAAAATAATATTGTGAGGTGTGAGGTGTTCAGAATAGACTGGAAATGAGTGGAAATTATGGTTATTGAGGTTAATAATACTATGGGATCAAAATGACCCCCAAATTCTATGATTTAAGCTGTTTTTGAGGGGTTTTTTTGTAAAAAAACACCCAAATCCAAAACACACCCGAATCCGACAAAAAATTTTCAGGGAGGTTTTGCCAAAACGCGTCCGAATCCAAAACACGGCCGCGGAACCGAATCCAAAACCAAATCCCGAAAAATTTTCGGTGCACATCACTAGTAATTATCTACTGTCTTATCTACTGTCTTATCTACTGTCTTACCTCTCCATTGCTGTAAATTGCACTATTGTCTTCATATCTCTGATCAGATGACCCCCTGAAATCAGTATAAATTATCATGATACAGAGTTGTAATATTTAAGAACTGGAAAAATTGTGTCCACATAAATTATTATTATTATTACATTTTATTTATAAGGCGCCACAAGTGTTTTGCAGCGCCGTACAATGGACAGTACAGGGAGACAAAACTTAGCATTACAGTAAATAAATAACAAAAATAGAGTACAGACAACAAAGAGCACCACAATTCTCAAAACATAACACAGTTAAGATGTAAGTAGCGAGGGAGTAATCAGCGTACTACTTGGGGCTGGCGGCCATAGATAGAGATGAGCCTTTACCAGCAGGAGAAAAAGCGGGTAAAGATGGTCGCTGAGTAGGAGAGAGCTGTGAGTGAAATGTGTCGAGAAGAGGGCTTTGACAACAAGAGGAAAAAGAGCCCTGCTCTGAAGAGCTAACAATCTAGTGGGAAGGGGTGACAGATGACATGAGGTGCAAGCAAGCAGGAGGTAGCCTGATGGCAGTATGTAAGCAAAGCAGAGATGTTCAAGGCATGAGGCAGAGGGATGGAGGAGCAGCCTCAGGACTAGGTTATGCATCAGAAAAGGTACGCTTTGATGAATAGGTGGGTTTTTAGTGCCCGTTTGTAGCTTTGCAAGGTCGGGGAGAGTCTAATGGAGTGGGGGAGCGCATTCCACTGAAGGGGTGCAGCACGGGCAAAATCTTGAACTCGAGCATGGGAAGCAGTGACCAGGGCAGAGGAGAGGTGATGGTCATTGGCCGACCGTGGGGGATGGGAGTATGAAGGGAGAGGAGGTTGGAGATGTAGGGAGCAGTGGAATTAGAGATGGCCTTGTATGTGAGGGTGAGGAGTTTGAAGATGATTTTGTAGGGGAATGGGAGCCAGTGCAGATTTTGTCGAAGGGGAGTGGCAGATGTGGAGCGGCGGTAGAGGAAGAAAAGCCTATTTGCGAAGTTGAGGACAGATTGGAGGGGAGCAAGATGGGAGCAAGTGAGGCCAGTGACGAGAACATTGCTGTAGTCGAGTTGTGAGATGACCAGTGAGTGGATGATAAGTTTAGTTGCACTCTGGGAGAGAAATGGCCTGATGCGAGCAATGTTGCATAGCTGAAACTGACAGGATTGTGCCAGAGCTTGGATGTTGGTTGCAAAGGAGAGGGAAGAGTCAAGAGTGACACCCAAGCAGCGGAGTTGGGGAATGGGGGAGATGATGGTGTTGTCAACAGTGATAGAGATATTGGTAGGGGGTGTTGCTCTGGCTGGGGGAAAGGTAATGAGTTCAGTTTTGTCCATGTTGAGCTACTGAGAGCGCTCAGCAATCCAGGATGAGATGGCGGAGAGGCAGCTGGAAACCTGAGAGAGGACAGAGGGGGACAGATCAGGAGAGGAGAGGTAGAGTTGTGTGTCATCAGCATAGAGGTGGTATTGAAGGCCAGAGGAGTTAATGAGCGCACACAGGGAATAGGTGTACAGGGAGAAAAGAAGGGGGACTAGGACAGAACCCTGAGGGACACCAACAGGAAGGATGGAAGGGTGTGAGGTGGTGCCGGAGGCAGACACAGAGAAGGAGCAGTTAGTGAGGTAAGAGGTAAACCAGTCATGGACAGTGCTAGAGAGGCAAACATTTTGGAGTGTGCGGAGGAGGAGAGGATGATCCATGATGTCAAAGACAGCAAAGAGGTCCAGAAGGATGAGCAGAGAGAAGTGACCCCTGGATTTGGCCAAAAGCAGGTCATTGATGACTTTTACCAGGGCAGTCTCAGTGGAGTGGAGTGGGCGAAAGCCAGATTGTAGTGGATCAATGATGGAGTTGTTAGAGAGGTAGCTTGCGATACAGCTGTAGACCAGTTGTTCAAGTAGTTTGGAGGCGAATGGGAGAAGAGAGATGGGGCGGTAGCTAGTGGGTATTTAAGGGTCGAGGATGGTTTTTGCAATATTTGCTCAATGAGAAAATATCCTAAATCTGATTGCAGAATGTCTTCTGAAACTGAGAGTTCTTTGTTCACTGCTTGTCCCTAAGTTATTGCACATATACCCCATTTAAACCCAAATCCTAGGTCAGAGATGGAATAACGAACACGGGATCAACCTACAGTATGTTGCATCTTTTCACATTACACTTTGGTCTTGGGTAAAACCCAGGTAGTTGCCTTTTACACTGAACCTGTGTCTGTCCTGCAGAACGAGCACATCAAGTTGCTACAGTACATCATTAAAATGCATACTAGAGTGCTTCTGATCACCCAATGAGGTTCTGTTGCTCATATCCCATGTAGAGTAACCCAGGTTCACCCAACAGAGTATATTCTGTTGCTTAGTGTGAGTTCCTGAATAATTCGATATCTGTTCAATATGGTATAAAAATAAGAAAAAAAATATTACATAGATAGATAGATAGCTAGATACATGCTGTAGATAGATAGATAGACATACATTTAGTTAGATATGCAGACAGACAGATAGATGATAGATAGATATTTAGTTAGATAGATAATCAGATATTTAGTTAGAGAGAGAGAGAAGACAGACAGACAGACAGACAGACAGACAGACAGACAGACAGACAGATAGATAGATAGATAGATAGATAGATAGATAGACAGATATTTAGTTAGACAGACAGACAGACAGATAGATAGATAGATAGATAGATAGATAGATAGATAGATAGATAGATAGATAGATAGATAGAGGTTAAAAAAGAGGTTAAACAAAGTCACCCTCTAGCGCAGTACTGTTGTAAGTTAATGTAATTTGTTTGAGCACCAATAGCGAATAGATATTGAATTTATTTGTTGTTGTCTTTAAGTCATTTAATAAAATGTAAAGTTTGTCTGATGATATTAGGATAATAGAGTTAATCCCAGGAAAGTCCCAGTGATGGAGTATGATAAATGCTGCTGGCTACTGAGAGATGTGAGGATTGCCCAGCCGCTTTGGTATTTCTCTCTGCTAAGGATCCCATTTTTGACTAGATTAATGGTACTTTTTGTGGATCAACATTACATCCTTGGAAATAATCTTTATACATATATTATTAGGATGCGACCAGTTTAAAAAAAACTAAAAGGACTCAAAGACAAGAACAGATAAGGATAATATTTATTAGCTTTTTGGTACGCAGATAAATTGCACCTGTCTACAATTCTTTAACTGATTTACATGAATTACTGCAATTTCTCTTTCTTTTTTAATCAAAGGTTTACCTGCCCTATGTGTGTGTGTGTGTGTGTGTGTGTGTGTGTGTGTTTACTTTAAATATTACACTGACAGTGTAATAATTTAGCTTTTTGTACATCCATGCATAGACATATGTTATGTTAATTTCATTTTATCATTACTTTTTCATGCAGTATGCAACGCAATTTCTCAGTAGCAAGAAAGAAAACAACAACACAAAAACTTAATTGCAGAGATAAGTAGGAGGAACTCACGGGGATCTTGTTGTCTGGATATTTCCATACTCATGATGTTCCTCTAGTATTTGCTCGTGACCCATCATGTGCTGAGTGAAGAAGAATATAATAATCACAGACATTAATTGCTCATCAACGTCGCAGCTCTATTTGTAGACTATATAATCAGCAAATTATGGAAATGCAATTCAAATGGTCGATCATGAGCTGAAGATTGCACCGATGAACTTTTGCACCATTACAAAATGGATTGTTCCACACCAGGGCTGGATTACTGACAAGGTGATAGTCTACTGCCTAAGGTCTGGTGGGGCTCAAGGAGCCCGTCTGCCTTCTCTGCTCTGCCCAGCAGAAAGAGTTGTGCAAGCTGTGGCGTGCAATCGGGTGTATTCATTGTGCTGCACTCTGCAAGGACTGAATCAGAGAGATCAGCAAGGGAAGTCTGACTTCCTGCAGCTCCTCTCACACTCCCCTGAGTCTCCTTACAGGGGTCTAAGGGGCATGTGCTTAGTTCAAACTGAAGGAGCTCATCACATGCTGACTGAAAGAGTCCCTAATTGGAGGAGCAGCTCTCTGACCCCTTGAACCCCTTGAACTATGAGGAGGACTCCAGTCTCCATCTCCAGAATCCAGGCCCTTTTTCTCATCTCTGCCCCCTCACACTCTCCTGCCTATGTGTCTCCTAGCCTCCCTGTATATCTCCCACATGTATTTCCCCTTATCTCAGATAATCTCCTACGCGTGTCCACTGTGGCTATCTCTTACCTATATTCTCCCAGTATGTCTCCAGCACGTGTCTCCCAACCTTCCTGCACAGCTCCCGCATCTATCCCCCCTGCCAATCTACCTCCTGATGCCCCCCCTCCCCCTCAGTCTACTCCTTATCCACCTGGTATGTGGCCCCTGAGCACTCCCCCCCCCCCCCCGCTGCTTTCTTCATTGTCTGCATTCTCTCCATCTGTATATTTCCCTCTATCGCTCCCTTCTTTTTCTCCATTCTGTTATTCTTCCTGTCTTCAATTTTATATATACAGGTATGCCTGTGCCCCTATTTGTGTCTGTGTGTCTTTTTCTTTGTGTGTTTCTGTTCCTAAATTTCCCTGTTTGTCCCCATCCTTCTACCCTTTGCCCCAACACTGACTTTTCCTGTTGCCTTCTGCTCTCTTCACTCCTTACCTTCCACCTGGTGGCAGCTGACCAGAAGCAACGAGGACAGACAGAGTTTTAACTGCGTTGAGCACCACACAACTGAACCTGAATATGACCGGCAGGCACCATCTTTTAATTTTAATATTTTTGCTGAGGTAAAGAATAGGAACCCATTTATGTATTTTAGTCCTATTCCAGTGTTTCCCAAACTCGGTCCTCAAGACAATCTAACAGTGCAGGTTTTAAAGCTATCCATGGCTCAGCACAGGTGGTTTAGATGTAGCCAGGCTCATCGTTACTCCGATGTGTACGCACATGCGCACGCATTGCGGCAATGCCTAGCTGCACCTGGCCACAGTTATTAGCACCCTTGACCCAGCAATGCAATACGTATGGGTGGCAGGTGTGAATATATGCACGCACATGATGGCATGCACACTCATCGTGGCAAAGCAGTTGCGGGTGCAACTAAGCGCAGCCACATCAAGCGTGGCTACATCTGTACTAATTAATAAGGGTCTAATTCAGCATGAGTTGTAGTTTTGCGAGAGATCGCAAAACTACAACTCATTTCTCTAGCATATGGGTAGCCCACTGCCTCTGAAAGCCTAGCTGCGAAGGCAGTTGCTGGGCTGCCATGTTTAGGGTCACAGCGGCTGCGTGTGACATCTTGCAGCGGTCATGGCCTGCCCCGCAAACAGTCCAGACATGCCTCCGTTGTCCGGACTACACCGCCCAACACAACAATGCTACCCCCAAAATGCTGTATCGCTACTCCACGCTGGGACATAAATTGCGCCGACGCTGACATTATTGTTATGTTGTTTTGTCTGGTTGGTCTGGTAACTAGTTTATTAATAATAACAAAATTACTGTTATGTTGTTTTGTCTGTCTGGGCTAGTAACTAGTTTGTAATAAGAAAAAAACTCACAGGGATCATGGTAGTTGCTCCAAGGATTGGGGGAGTATCATGAGCTGACTTGCTCCTCTTTCTTCTAAAATTAAAAAAATTGGCAGATTAGCACCGTATAACGAGATTTACTACAGAAGGAAATGATCACATCTAGTATAATAATATACAATTGCCCATAAAAGAGTTCATACAAACATCCACAATGAGTATATATTGACTTCTACATGATTTGTTTCCGAAGTTGTGGTTATCTTCATTACAACTCGAGCCACCAATAATAATCAAATTTGGGAAGTATATATATTAAGATAAGTTGCTTATACTCATCAGGATTATGTGGGCTAAAGTCCATAAGTAAATACACAGCCATCCCTACGGCCCGTTTCAGTTGTCAAACCTTCATCATTGGGTCAACTACAATACAAGCACCAAAACATTTTACTACTTACTGTACTTTTACTATTCACCCGGAAGATGCAGAGATCAGATATGAATAGAATAGGGTGGGCATGACTTGAAGATGTAATGCACATCAGCAAGTGGGCAGGACAATGTGTAATATATATATATATATATACAAACAGAAAGTTCAGCACTCACCAAAGCAAGCTCACTTATCTTCACAACATCAATAAATAAATGATGGGGGTTTAGCTAGTGAATTGGCCAATGCACGGAAGCCTGCAAATTAAAAGTAATTAAAATTTTATAAAATATAATTAGCACCAATACAAAAGTAAATAAAACAATGGCCCTATGCAAGGAGACAAAAAATTAATAAGAAATCACTAGAACTACATACAAAATATAAGTTAGTATAAAATTGATAGTACAAACTTATATAAGACAGGAGGAAAATTGTCCTAACAATAAAAAATTGGAAATAAGATCAGCATTAAAAATGTTTATAAATAAGGTTCTTAGCTTTTGAGAAGGTATGTATCATAACACCCAACGCGTATCGTCCTATCTGGATGAAGTCCTTGATGAAGTCCAGATAGGATGAAACGCGTTGGGTGTTATGATACATACCTTCTTAAAAGCTAAGAACCTTATTTATACACTTTTTTTATGCTGATCTTATTTCCAATTTTTTATTGTTAGGACAATTTTCCTCCTGTCTTATATAAGTTTGTACTATCAATTTTATACTAACTTATATTTTGTATGTAGTTCTAGTGATTTCTTATTAATTTTTTGGCTCCTTGCATAGGGCCATTGTTTTATTTACTTTTGTATTGGTGCTAATTATATTTATTAAATTTTTATTACTTTTAATTTGAGTCTCCTCCAAGTTGTAAGACACCATTGGTCGCTTAAAATCACCTTATCCTCCTTTTCTTTTACACTGTACATGAAGCACTTTACCAATGCTTCTCTCTTTAAGGTGTAGCTGACGCCCGAATATATTAAAGGGAGTGTCTAAACAAGGTGACCATTTGATTGGTCATTCATAATATCCTGGTCTGCACTCTAGTACAGTTTGGTATCGCTGTTAAGCGCCGATAAGCTTTCCCCCATCACACATATATATATATATATATATATATATATATATTAATAAGTCCCAATTGTTTTCTGCAGCAGAAGACAAACACGGCACTGCAGGATTTTTAAGAGAACAAACTTTACTCCTTCAAGGTTTTGGGGACTTGCACCCTGTCCTCGGGAAGATACAGCAAACAAAATGTATATATTATGCACACTATGTAGACAAAGGTGATTGGACACTGACAGCAAGTAGGTCAACATGATTTTATTGACGTCAGTACTTTGTAGGGCCACCATGTGCAGACACCCTTCTTGGAAAACTGTCCGCAAGTTCCTGGACAACAGCAGGTGGTAAGTTTTGCCAGTCTGCCTTAAGTACAGTGACCAACTGTGACACTGAAGAAGGTTGCGTCGATCTAGAATGCACCCCAATTCTTCACAGAGGTTCTCAATTGGGTAAAGATCTGTATTCTGAGCAGGCCAGTTCATCTGAGTTACTGAATTTTCTGTATACCAGTCCAGCATCACCCTGGACACATGACATCACGTAGCCTACGATGATCCCCTTTTCAAACTCGGTACGCTCCTTTCCGGCAAGTAATTTTGTTGGCAAATGATCTAATCAGTGCCCCATTGCCCGCTTTATACCTTCATGAACACATGTCTGCTGGAGGAACACACAATTTCGCTTGTTTATGTGCGTGTGTGTGTGTTTGTGTGTGTGTGTGTGTGTGTGTGTGTGGGGTGGAGGAGGTCAAATCACTTTTGTCTACATAGTGGTATATTACACTTTTTTATCTTTAATATTTTTCAGAAATTCCAAGAAATGTGAGGCAAGTTCACATCCCCATTACAGTAATAACTCATAACAATCTTATTGAGGCTATCTCAGGTTGCAGTGTATTACCTTATATAAAAGAAGACGACCAGTATAAGCAGAATCAGAAGACCTCCACCCAACACCAACAGAATCACAAGTAACAAGTCACTTTTAGCAATTAGACTATCAGCTTTTTGAGCTGTAATAAAGAAAAAGAAGCTATCACATTAGTTGGCAGCTCATGATGACGCACAATGTAAAAAGCTTATTTTATGTTATTAACCCATAGTGTGTTTGTGGTAACCTGCACAAGGATAACATACAGTAGTTACATGGCATAATAATGTGTGATACAAAGTACATTATAAGGGTAATAAAAGTCACTGAGAGTAAAGAAAACTCACCCACATTCACTTTACTTCTACCGGTGGACCCCCTTGTGGCCATAGCACATTCTTGGTTCTACCGCACATAGGGGGTCAGTCTGACCTGATCGTAGCTGTGCTAAATTTGGCACAGTTACGATCACTGACACAGACATGCGGGGGGATGCCCAGCACAGGGCTAGTCCACCCCGCATGTCTGGCCGCCCCCCTCCCCCCCCTTCAGGTACAAAAGCATCACACAGCGGCGATGCTTTTGTAATTGAAGAGTAATGGGCCCTACACATTGGCCGATCCGCCACCGAGCTGCCCGACGGCGGATACGTTTCTTCACTACCCCCGTCACCCGGCTGCATTGAAGTGCAGGCAAATATGGACGAGATCGTCCATATTAGCCTGCATGTACAGCCGACGGGGGCCAGCGATGAACGAGCGCGGGGCCGCGCATCGTTCATTGCTGGAGCCTCCACACTCAAAGATATGAACGGTATCTCGTTCATTTATGAACGAGATCGTTCATATCTTTGACTGATGTCGGCCAATGTGTAGGGCCCATAACTCCCGGCAAGCGCAGCTCCTGCGACTGGCCGGGAGTTACTCATCGCTGCCCTGGGTCACAATGGCTGCATGTGACGTCACACAACCACTGGAGCTCGCCCCCCGCACAGTCCGGCCATGCCTGCATTGGCCGGACTGCGCCTCGAAAATGGCGGCCAAATGCCGCCATGCCGTCCCCTCCTGCCCAGCAACCACCTCTGCCTGTCAATCAGGCAGAGGCGATCGCTAGGCAATGATGGCCGTCGGCCGTCTGACATTCGCCGGTGCACATTGGCGCCAGCGCATGCGCAGTTCTGACCCAATAGCACCGCTGCGAAAAGCTGCAGCGTGCAAACAAGTCAGAATGACCCCCATTGTGTCTGTTTCAGATTTGTAAATTAACCCCAAGGATTACGTACAAATCTTATAATGGCTGTACATATGCAGAACATTCCCCTGAGGGTTACACAGATGGCCAATGTTCATGCAAATGATCTGATGCTGTGACCACTTACGCAGCAACCCATCACAGAAGCCTGTAGTAGGCGTCTATTTACACAGGATATTGGGGGTCATTCCGAGTTGATTGCTAGCTGCCGTTGTTCGCAGCACAGCGATCAGGCTAAAAATCGGCATTTCTGCACATGCGCATGCACCGCAATGTGCACGCATGACGTATGGGTACAAAGTCCTTTGTGGTTTTGCACAGGTTCAATCGAAGCTTTCAGTCGCACGGAACAAAGCAAGAAGATTGACAGGAAGGGGGCATTTCTGGGTGTCAACTGACCGTTTTCTGGGAGTGTTTGTAAAAACGCAGGCGTGCCAGGGAAAACGCAGGCGTGGCTGGGCGAACGCTGGGTGGGTGTGTGACGTCAAAAGCCAACCCACCAACGTTAGAATCAACGCACACGAAGAGTAAGTTCAGGGCTGGTCTTGTTCTGCGCAAAAAGGTTTTGCTGGCGCTCTGCTGCACAAGCGTGTTCACTTCTGCAAAGCAAAAATACACTCCCAGTGGGCGGCGACAATGCGTTTGCACGGCTGCTAAAAACTGCTAGCGAGCGATCAACTCGGAATGACCTTCATTAGCATAACATCTTTACACAAAAGTTATCAGAAGTGGCTGCAACAACCATCACAGCTGCTACTGGTTTCCAAACTACAGTAAGGAAGACATCCCATCTCAAGATATCATGCAGCCCACAGAATTGTGCATTAAATGCCATTAGCCTTGTAAATAATGGGGGTAATTAGGAACTGATCTTAGATGTGCAAAAAAATGCACATCTACAATCAAATTCTTTGACATGCGGGAGGACGCCCAGCACAGGGCAGTCTGCCCAGTATGCTGGGTACTGCCCCACCCCACAGACATGCAAAGCCATGTACGTCGGCAATGCCTTTGCATGTTTTTAGTAGCCCTCTGCTACGCAACCTAGCTGCGAAGTCAGACGACTACTCGCCATGTTTTGGGTCACAGTTACGTCACGTCACAGCCGATGCGACCTGACTCAGCAATGGTCCAGACACGCCTCCACTGTCCGGAACGCGCCCCTTAAATGGAGCATCGACACCCACAAAATGCAGCGGCGATGCCCAGTTCCCTCCCCCCCTTCAGGTCTTAAACTGTGTTATGAGAGAACGCAGTTTAGGAACTTGCATACGCACATATCGGCATACGCGCATGTGTAGATTAGAGATGAGCGAGTTCGGTTCTCAGAGAACTGAACCCCCCGATTGTCACGCTCCGATCCCGGATCTGAGCCGGGCTCAGGACTTCCCGCCAGACTCGGAAACCAGAACGAGGCAAAACGTCATCATCCCGCTGTCGGATTCTCACAGGTTTTGGATTCCATATAAACAGCCTGCATCACCGCCATTTTCACTCGGGACCAGGAGAGTTAGGGAGACAGACCTCTCTGTGGGTGGTGGCGTCAGGTGGGGTCAGTGTGTGCTCTGTAGGGGTGCTTCTCCTGTCACTGTGGTGTACCTGTGCTGTTAGGGGTGCTGTCCTGGCTGTCACTGTCACTGGTGTTTCATGTGCTGTTAGGAGTGCTGCAGCTGTACATGGGTGTTGTTGCTGTCCTGGCTGTCACTGTGTTCTACAGGGGACAGGGGCACTGTCCTCCTGTATGCTGTAAAATGTCAGGGTTGCTGTTGTTAAAATAAATAGCACACTGGTACTGTATGTTGTGAAAATACAGGGGCGTTGGCCCAATCATGTATGCTGTAAAAATTCAGGGGTGCTTCTGTTGTTAAAATAAAAGCACATTGGTCCTGTATGCTGTAAAAATTCAGGGGTGCAGTTGTTAAAATAAAAGCACACTGATTCTGTATGCTGTAAAATATAGGGGTGCTGGCCCAGTCTTGTATGCTGTCAAAATTCAGGGGTGCTTCTGTTAAAATAAAAGCACACTGGTCCTGTATGCTGTAAAAATTCAGGGATGCGGTTGTTAAAACAAAAGCACACTGGTCCTGTATGCTGTAAAAATACAAGGGGGCTGGCCCAGTCTTGTTTGCTGTAAAAATTCAGGGGTGCTTCTGTTAAAATAAAAGTACACTGGCCTTGTATGCTATAAAAATTCAGGAGTGCAGCTATTAAAATAAAATCATACTGGTCCTGTATGCTGTAAAAATACAGGTGTGCTGTTGTTAAAAAAAAAAGTACACTGGCCCTGCCTTGTATGCTGTAAAAATGTTGGGGTGTAGTAAATTAAATGTACACTAGCCATGTCTTGTATGCTGTAAAAATTCAGGGGTGCAGTAAAATTAACATACACTGTACTTGTCTTGTATGCTGTAAAAAATATGGGATGCAGTAAAATTAATGTACACTGGCCCTGGCTTGTATGCTGTAAAAATTCTGGGATGCAGTGAAAATCAATGTACACTGGTCCTGTATTGTATGCTGTAAATATTCTGGGCAAATGTATTGTAAGCTGTAAAAATACAGGGGTGCTGCTGTTAAAATAAAACTACACTGGTCCTGAATGCTGTAAAAAGACAAGGGGGCTGTTGTTAAAATAAAAGTGCACAGGTCCTGTATGCTTTAAAAATACAGGGGTGCTGCTGTTAAAATAAAAGTAAACTGGTCTGTATGCTGTAAAATACAGGGGTGCAGTAAAAATAAATGTACACTGGCCTTGTCTTGTATGCTGTAAAATTACAGGGGTGTTGTGAAAATACAGGGGTGCTGGCACTGTCCGCGGTTGCGATGTCTAGGCCTGACCTTCACAACACTGTATGGGAAGAGGAGGCTTCTACCACCATTTGCACACCCTACACACCCTCTGCAGGCGCTGGGAAAAGTTCCATTAGTCCATTTGTTGATATTGAGTTTGAGGATGTCACTGTAGAACAGGCATTCCCAACCTCGGTCCTCAAGGCACACTAACAGTCCTGGTTTTAGTGACATCCAGGCTTCAGCACAGGTGACTTAATTAGTACCTCAGTTATTTTGATTTAACCATCTGTGCTGAAGCCTGGATATCACTAAAACCTGCACTGTTGGTGTGCCTTGAGGACCGCGGTTGGGAATGCCTGCTGTGAAAGTACACCAGGATGAGGAGGATATGGGTGTAGCTGGCGCTGTGGAGGAAGTTGACAATGAGGAGTCTGATGGAGATGTGGTTTGTTTGAATAAGGCACCAGTGGAGACAGTTGTTGTCCATGAGATGAAAAAGCCCATTGTCATGCCTGGGCAAAATACCAAAAAAGCCACCTCATCTTTTGCCATTGTCAATCCATAATAAGTGGGGGTAAGGACGTTAACCACCTAGAAACATCCGCCCTTATACGTCAACTGCAGCGCATTCATCATAAGTCAATGTCAAGTTCAGAAACTTTGGGTAATAGCGTAAGAAGTCCACTGACACCTACTGTAAATGATGTTGTTTTGTTTGAATATTATTTCTGAGGATGAGGATGACATCTTGCAACTGTAGAGCCAGTTTGTGAAAGGAGAAATGAATAGCTTTTTTTTTGGTGGGGGCCCAAACAAACCAATCCTTTCAGCCACAGTCGTGTGGAAGACTCTTTTGCTGAAATGATTGGTTTGTTAAAGTGTGCATGTCCTGTTTATACAACATAAGGGTGGGTGGGAGGACCCACGGACAATTCCATCTTGCATGACTTTTCTTTGTCACTTCATTCCAGGGGTGATACCCTATATGGGGTGCTGCCCCTCTTCCCTATCAGTCCAGGGGTGCTGCACCACTGATGTTTAATTCAGAGGTGCTGTTGCCTGTCTGCTGTGCTGTGTAATTCTCCAGGGGTGCTGCCTATGTTGTATAAGTCCAAAGGTGCTGCAGTATAATTCCAGGGGTGCTGCTGTACTTGATCCTAGGTTTAAATGAAAGCCTAGAGCAGATATGAAACAAGCTTCAACATCACAATCAGATTTGTGAAAACATAGCTGCAAAGGTGGAAATGGAAATTGCTCTTTTGACTAAGTGTTTTTAAATAAAGTGGGGAGAGACCACATTTGTGGCCAAAGTCAGTGTGACTCAGAAGAGACTGAATCATAGTCCAGCACAACTGCCGGAGATGTAAAAGTGATATTTTCTGCCGGAGCATTAGAGAGAGGTTCTTCTCAATTTTTTCATGTTAGGGACTCACTCAAATGAATGGCTCCAGTTAGTCAACCTTAATTTTTATTTACTATTGATGTTCCACATTTTGGGATTATTTATTTAGAAGATGTGCATTTGTTGTACAGAGAACTTCTTTTTCTAAGAGCTGCGTAGGGTTTTCGCAAGACCTCGCGGTGTTAGAAAAACAGAGTTTCAGTGATCTTGCACTGCATCAGCTTTCCATTGCACTGCAGCACTAGATGGGCCAGGAGCTCATGTGAGGCACAAACAGTTACTGAATAAGGCACAGTATGGAGTTTCATGGTGGCTGGATAGCCAGGCTGAGACCTGCTGTGGGCACAGAGGTTATCATTGCTTCCTTCCATAGTCTTACTAAATATGAAATGAGGTTCGACTAGAGTGGTAACCTCCACTAGGGCAGGGGCTGAATAACAAAAAATTCACTGCACAGTCCTGCTTAGTACTGTACCAAACCCACACGAACTCAACTTGCCCGATCCGGTGCTGCAGTGGGGGCTAATGAGGGACTTCTAAAACACCTAAGGGCCAGGGCTGCTTTATTTAAAAATAAAATATGAATAAAATAAACAAGACACACAGGTATGCTCACATGTGTAACTGGG
Source organism: Pseudophryne corroboree (assembly GCF_028390025.1). Classification (NCBI taxonomy): domain Eukaryota; kingdom Metazoa; phylum Chordata; class Amphibia; order Anura; family Myobatrachidae; genus Pseudophryne; species Pseudophryne corroboree. The sequence goes on from NC_086453.1 coordinate 37,231,583, forward strand.
ACACACAGGTATGCTCACATGCGTGTTACTGGGAGCTGTGAAAAACAACAATAAAGCATCTGCCACAAAATATGTAAATAAAAATGCAACAAAAATGGGAAAAAAAAGAAACCCACAAGATTTTCACAAAATAAGTCTCCAGACTCCGTGGAGGGGAAAATATCCAATCTTGATCATGTGGTATACACCAGTTTATTTGTATCTCAGCATTAAATCCGAGATAATCTTAATCCCTGAACATGGAGAAGGGGGTACAATTTCGGAGGCTTTGGCCCCTAGTTTTTCAGTTTGTCCAGTAATGTGGTAATTAATACTTATATATTTGCTTGGTTAATGTCCTTTCTGTTCCACACCAATATAGGAGTGGAGTGTGTGTTGTTCCTGATTACGTGTGCCTCTCTAATTTTGAATCACCTTCTTGACACTGTCCTCTTCCTCTTGTCTCTTCTCATTATGTGAAAAGTCATCAAAGAAGGAGGTGGTATGTTTGTAGCTAGCTATGATTCGGAGAACTTGGTGAGCTTTTTGCAGGGGGACCACCTGTCGCTGAAATGATGGGTTTATTAAACTGTGCATGTCCTGTTTAAACAACATAATGGTGGGAGGGGGGGGGGGGGGGGCAAAACAATTCCATTTTGCACCTCTTTTTTTCTTTGCATCATGTGCTGTTTGGGGCCTAGTTTTTAAAACTGCCATCCTGTCTGCCACTGCAGCGCCACTCCTAGATGGGCCAGGTGTTTGTGCCGCCCACTTGGGTCGCTTAGCTTAGTCATCCGGCGACCTTGGTGCAACCTATTGGCCTAAAATCAATATTGTGAGGTGTGGGGTGTTCAGAATAGACTAGAAATTAGTGGAAATGAATGTTATTTAAGTTAATAATATCGTAGGATCAAAATTACCCCCAAATTCTGTTATTTTAGCTGTTTTTTTTTTTTTTTTAATCATCCAGATCCAAAACCAAAACCCGAAAAGTGTCCGCCGCACATCTCTAGTGCAGATGTGCAAAAACGCTTCATAGTCATTCCCGCACATCAGCGACGGGGCCTGAATTAGGCCCAATGTTACATACCATCCTCTTTGAAAATGATGGCGATGGCTGAAGCGGGAGTCGACAGACAGGAAAAGATAGATAACTCCTGCTTTCCTATTTGGTACATTTAAGGGATACAGTAAACTCTACCCTTAAATATGCAGAAACAGAAATTGTCAACTATTTTAAGACCAGAATTGATTCATAAATAGCCCCAATGGCTTCTAATATTCACTTTGTTATAAACAAGTGAAAAGAACAATTTTATGAGGAATATTAGATATTAGATTTGTAGGATACCACTATTGCTTTGGGCCTGATTCAGATTTGGGAATTAAGCAATAAAGAGCAAGTAATTTTGCACCTTTATAAAACCATGCTGCACTGCAGGAGGGCAGACGTAACATGTGCAGAGAGAGTTTGATTTGGGTGGTGTGTGTCCAAACCGAAATCTAAATTGCAGTGTAAAAATAAATCTGTCCATTATTGTGGGCTACATGCAAAAGCAGCCAGTATTTACCCTGCATGCAAAAATATTGTATATATTTGCTCCCTTTCATTGCAACAAGGTGTGTCCAGGTGCAGTTAACATACCCTCCAACTGGACCTTTTTAGCAGGTACAGTACCTTTTTTCATGGTCTGTACCGATTTTTGGCTCTCCAAACTTCCATTGAAAGTATAAGAAAAGGGGCGTGGCCACTCCCTGACACTCATGGCCATGCCCCCTTTTCTAATTTGTACCGATTTTTATGTGTTACATTTTGATAGGGTATGAGTTACTCGTCCTCTCTTACTTTATTCCCAAATCAGAATCAGGTACTTTGATTCAGCGTTCGGCACAGGCATGCATAGTACCTGGGGAACCAAGGGGGGGGGAGGGGAGGGTACTGGTTACCAGAGCTGGATTAAGGTTGGTTGGGGCCCAGGGTAATGGAGGTTATGGAGGCCCACACTAGTAAAGTTGTTGGAAAAGCTCCTTACCCCGCAAAAAACAAACACACACACTTACATGCCTGGCACCGGAGACACGCACAGCACCTGGTTTCCGGCGACACTGCACTACAGTAAACCAACTCTAGATAATACTACAGCTCCCAGCAGCAAGGGCTGCTGGGAGCTGTAGTTTTGTTTAGAGCTGCTCCACTGTAGTGAGATTCTGCCCAACACCGGCAATACCCCCACCTCAACTCTTCACTCACGCAACAGCAGGGGACAGCACTGCCGGAGCACACAGTCACTGTCTCGCGGGATTTCCCTTCATGATCCCGTAAGCAGGACTGTGAATGGAGGAGCTCCTCAGTGGCCGCTGTTAATGAACAGCCGAGTCGCCGAAGGAAGACTCCTCTGATACAGTGTGTGGGGGCCCCTAATATGTGGGGGCCCTGGGACGGCTGCCCCTCCCTTTATCCGGCTCTGCCAATTACCTGGTACAAGGATCATCAGGGGTCCCATGTCGGATGTAGTGGAATGCCCCTCTTCTAGGTGCATGTATTAACAAGTGAATGTACTGTATTAATAAGTGGGTGTGGCCATGGCCATGTTTGCCCATACTCCCTCTAGCATCCGAACCAGACACATTTATTTACAGACTTGCATACTGGGCATGTATGGGCATCAGATCCAGTGAAAAGGTAACCCTTAGCCTCCGATAGATAGATAGATAGATAGATAGATAGATAGATAGATAGATAGATAGATAGATAGATAGATAGATAGATAGATAGACATCTTTAGATGGAGTTAACTGGCAGAGCTTGGTTAAGCCAACTTGCATAGCAGCCCCCCCATTCAAATCTATGGGCGCTGCTTTTGCCGATGGAAATCGGCTGTGGTCTGTCCTTCCTACAGTACTGTTGAAGTATGTGTGTACTGTTGGCAGTGGTATGGCAGAGTATTAATACACATCAGCAGATCTTCTGAATCTCAAGGCCGTCCAATACATAATCAGCGTAAGTACAGCCATACTCACAGTTATGCATGTTTCTCTCAGCATAAAGAACATCATAAATATAGGGGCAGATTTATTAAGCTTGGTGAAGTGATAAAGTGGAAGGTCATAAAGTACCAGCAAATCAGTGTGTGAAGTCTCTCCGGTCCCATTCCTCTCTAGCTGCCAGCGCAAGGAGTAGGCTCTGGCTGCGTCTGTCATTTCCTTGTGATTTTTTGCAGCGCTGCTGCTGCTGACGCAAGACTCGGGAGAGTTTTAAAGAACAGAGGAGCTGGGTGTGCGGTGTGGGGCCCCCTTTTTTTGTGAAACAAGTTAGCCAATATCAGCAAGGATGAAGAGCGATGATCTGTCAGTCAACCAAGTTTCTAAACCTGTCTACAGTACAAGAGATGATTCATCATAAATAACACTCCAGGATTTAACACCCCATCAATGTATAACGTAATCTACTGTGGCAGTGTCTGTCAGCAAAGATGGCAATGATGAGGATCTGATTCAGTGTGAGACTGGAGTGATCTGAGGATGATGTGTGACCATACTTAGAGGTTGCCCTGTAGAGGCAGAACCCTTGTGGGGCTGTAGCAGTTAGACGTCCAGGTGGGGCTGTAGCAGTCAGACAGTCCAGATGGGGCTGTAGCAGTCAGACAGTCCAGGTGGGTCAGTAGCAGTCAGACAGTCCAGGTAAGGATGTAGCAGTCAGACTGTTCAGATGGGGCTGTAGCAGTCAGACAGTCCAGGTGGGTCCGTAGCAGTCAGACAGTCCAGATGGGGCTGTAGCAGTCAGACAGTCCAGGTAGGGCTGTAGCAGTCAGACTGTCCAGGTAAGGATGTAGCAGCCAGACAGTCCAAATGGGGATGTAGCAGTCAGACAGTCCAGGTAGGGATGTAGCAGTCAGACAGTCCAGGTAAGGATGTAGCAGTCAGACAGTCCAGGTGGGTCCATAGCAGTCAGACAGTCCAGATGGGGCTGTAGCAGTCAGACAGTCCAGATGGGGCTGTAGCAGTCAGACAGTTTAGGTAGGGCTATAGCAGCCAGACAGTCCAGGTAAGGATGTAGCAGTCAGACAGTCCAGGTGGGTCCGGGACAGTCAGACAGTCCAGATGGGGCTGTAGCAGTCAGACAGTTTAGGTAGGGCTATAGCAGCCAGACTGTCCAGGTAAGGATGTAGCAGTCAGACAGTCCAGATGGGGCTGTAGCAGTCAGACAGTCCAGGTAGGGATGTAGCAGTCAGACAGTCCAGGTAAGGATGTAGCAGTCAGACTGTTCAGATGGGGCTGTAGCAGTCAGACAGTACAGGTAAGGATGTAGCAGTCAGACAGTCCAGGTGGGTCCGTAGCAGTCAGACAGTCCAGATGAGGCTGTAGCAGTCAGACAGTCCAGGTAGGGCTATAGCAGCCAGACAGTCCAGGTAAGTATGTAGCAGTCAGATCCCAGTGAGCCAAGAAATCAGTGGGGGCTAGGAAGCTAGTGTTCTTACCTGCAGGAGGCAGAGAGAACCAGAAAACGCTAAGACTATATTTGAGAAGCTGTGGAAGCCAAGCCAAATCAGGCTGAATCCTGTTAATATACCGGCAAGAAGCAGGCAAGAATGTGAGACTTTGCACACAGACTAGCTGCCAAGTATAGTAAGGGGTCAGCAGTGAGTTATTGCCCTGTATGGGGACTAGGCTGGATAGATTAATTTGTTCTGACAGGAGTAAAGAATAATTTTCATTTATTTAAACCCTGAAAGCTGCGTGTGGACCCTATTATGCACCTTGACCAGTGGTTCCCAAACAGGGGGCCACTTCACCCTCGGCTGCCTCAGGGCACTTGGAGGGGCGCCCTGGGTTGGTGATCCAGGACTAATTCAAATTGTTTTTAGTCAATGTAATAGGCAAAGCAAGGGCTTGTTGCTTTTGTGGACAAATACAAGCAAATCCTGTCCCTCACCATGGGGGAGTTGTACTAATTAGTGAAAAGAGTGGAGAAGTGAGCCAGTGGAGAAGTTGCCACGGCAAACAATTAGGTACTCTGTATAATTTCATACTATGCAAATTATAAATGTTACTGCAATGCGGATTGGTTGCCATGGGCAACTTCTCCACTCTTTTCACTGCTTAGTACATCTCACCCCACATAACTATATAAACACAATTTATTTAATCGTTTTTCTGAATTTCTCAGTAGGCCTTGGGGTGCAGTGAAAAAAATTATGTTACTCTAGGGGTGCCATGATTCAAAAATGCCACTGGGCTAGACACTGCACTCTACCACTGACTACTCTACCAAGCTAATTACCCCAGATTACCACACTACAGATTAAATCAACCACACATGTACATGTGAAGACAATGAGAATTGGTTTTGCAGAAATAACTTTTGCCTAATACTTTGTACAATATATTGTTTTATACTGTACATATTATCAATAACATTGTCAGTACTACTATATTGTAATGTTGCAGCCAGAGACATTGCAAAATTATGTAAATATCAGATTTCCACAATTATATGTATAGATTGTGCTGCTCCTACATCTGCATCACTCTATCTGCAATCACCACTGGTTAAGTCATAGTTTAAGTCATACTCTGCTGTGTGCCTAGATACTGCAACTCAGCACACACATCAGTCTAAACGCCAACAATCTTATGTCAACAGCAATATACCATTTGTAATAATGAAACTGACATGCAATATGTCTCTCAGTTACGGAGGAACTCTAATAACAATTCCAAAATGAATCTATTTTTGATAGGAATTAGCAGATAAGCAATCAAGAAATATGCTTTGCAGAGGCTTCAGTCTCTGGGTTTCCCTCCCATTCTTGGCAAATGGCCCAGGGTGGTATGACTATGTAGGCACACCATCCTAGATTGCACAGCTGGTGTTCCCAGACATTGGTACATCACATGATGCATAGGGGTGACCATGCAGGCCAGTAGGAATAATAGTCTGGCTCAGATGGAACCATACATGGGTGTGTGGAGCAAGTTAACACATATACACAATAACACATACATACATACATACACAGTATACATACATACTTTTGATGCTGATGGGGTATTTATTTACCTCGCATCTAGCTCTGCCCCTTGTGTCATAATGAAGCAATTAATGGAGGTGTGGTGTAGTGGGCAGGATAATCTAATTGGAACTGCCCCCTTCCTGAAACAGTGTGTGGGGGGTTGATCCTTCACATGAGTTTTCTGGGTTATCAGACCTCCTCTGTCCCTTCCCACACATACACCAGTTGGCCTCTAATCTGTGTTGTCCCATCCAACCTCAACAGCTTCATTAAAAAAGAATGAAGAGCTACTTAATTCTATCTATGGCCAGGGAATGCTGAAAGCAACCCAGTAGTACTTCTTCTTTAATGAGATCCAATGGAATATTACTAGAAATTACCGAGCAATGGATACAATGAGCAAAATATATACTCTTTCCTTTCCACATATGTTATTGTCATGCTGTGTGTGTACGGATGGAGGAATGGTAACGGGAAAGTACAGACAGTTATCCCAAAATCATTAGAAATATTGACACTTAAAAGGCTTCATCTCACCCATCAAGCCAAACTCCCAAAAAACAAAGCACACTAGGTGACAGTGATTTGGAATTAAGGGCCTAATTCAGAGATGGACGCAGCCACACAGTGGCTCACTGCGGCCACGTCCATCTGGTCTGCGCACGCGCACTGACCGCAGTGTGCGTGCGCTACTGTACCAATTGCGGCCGCATCCAGGAAAGATGCGGCCGCAGTGTGATTTACAGAGGTGGCCTTCGGACGGGCGTCGCAGCGGAGTTGGAAGGGTGGGGCATACCTAATCTGCGTTCATCTCTGAATAACCCCCAAAATCATCTAAGGCAAGCATAAACTAGATTTCATAGGCTATTCTATTGAGAAAAAAAATGTGTAATTGCTTTTTGGGGTTGTTATATTCAGGAACCCTTTTTAGATATTTACAAAGCACAAACTTCCATGGGGCAATCCAGAATCAATTTTGATGATGCCACATGACTAGCTTTATGCCAGAATGCATGGGTCTGCTGAGCGAGTTCTCTGATTCTACACCACTGTTGGGAGGAGTTGAGTAGATCAAACCTCCAGTACACATGGTCTTTATGGGTGGCTGATTAAGAATTTAGGGGTTGATGTAACAAGCAGGGAAAAGATTGGAGAAGTTGCCAGTACCAACCAATCAGCTTCAAGGTAGCATTTATCAATGATGTTCTTGAAATTACAGTACAAGCTGAATTTCACTGCTTGATATAACAATCCCTTACAGTTGGATCAAGCAATTTGAACTCTTAGGGGGGTATTCAATTGATTGAAAAGTCAGTTGGGTGTCTATTTTTTCCTGTCTATTAGTTAGTAAAAAAAACAGACACCCAACCGACTTTTCAAACAATTGAAATCCACCCTAAGTATGCTCCTGGATTACTAACCTTCAATAGAGACCTCTTCAGAGGGGGAACTCCCAGCTCCGTTGTGTGCGATACAAGAGTAGATTCCATTATTCTCTTCCGTTTTGATTACCAGTAGGATCTGTCCGGTTTCATTTGGTAGTAAAGAGTTATCCTTCATCCAGCTGTAGTGTGTCACGTTGGGTCTGCTGCTCAGGAAATCACACTTCAGCTCAGTGACTCCGTCTTTGGGTTCAGATTGAATAATGTGAACTTTGATAGGAGCATCTACAGAACAGAAGAAAAGAGTTAGGCACAGCAAGGTATATTGGGGGTCATTCCGAGTTGTTCGCTCGTTGCCGATTATCGCAACGGAGCTATTAAGGCAAAAATGTGCATGGTACGCAGTGCGCATGTGCTAAGTATTTTAGCACAAAACTTAGTAGATTTACTTACGTCCGAACTAAGAATTTTCATTGTTGAAGTGATCGGAGTGTGATTGACAGGAAGTGGGTGTTTCTGGGCGGAAACTGACCGTTTTCTGGGAGTGTGCGGAAAAATGCAGGCGTGCCAGGATAAAAACGCAGGAGTAGCTGGAGAAATGGGGGAGTGGCTGGCCGAACGCAGGGCGTGTTTGTGACGTCAAACCAGGAACGAAACGGGTTGAACTGATCGCAGTGTAGGAGTAAGTCTCGAGCTACTCAGAAACTGCTAAGAATTATTTATTCGGAATTCTGCTAATCTTTCGTTCGCAATTCTGCTAAGCTAAGATTCACTCCCAGTAGGCGGCGGCTTAGCGTGAGCAATGCTGCTAAAAGCAGCCAGCGAGCGAACAACTCGGAATGAGGGCCATTGAGTATAACTGACACTACAGTATAATGTAGTTAATTCTGTGAAATGAATAGCATTCAAAAAACATGTACAGTAGTTTGTGGGCTAAAAAAATGATGCAATATTAGAATAATAGCATTTGTATTGACCTAACAATTGTAGAATACTGTTGTATTGTTAAGTAATGATTTATTAACTATAAGCAAAATTAAGGGAGTAACTATTTTGTGAACCCATCTTTTATATTTCCTGGCGGGTAATTCAGACCTGATCGCTGGGCAGCGATTTTTGCAGACCTGCGATCCGATAGTTGCCGCCTACAGGGGGAGAGTATTTTCGCTGTGCAAGTGTGCGATCGCATGTGTAGCACATCTGCACAAACTGATTTGGTGCAATCTCTGAGAAGCCCAGGACTTAGTCAGCCGCTTTGATCACATCAGCCTGTTTGGAACCAGATTTGATGTCAGACATCCTCCCTGCAAACGCTTGGACACGCCTGCATTTTTCCAAACACTCCCTAAAAATTGTCAGTTGCCACCCACAAACTCCCTGTTCCTGTCAATCTCCTTGCGCTCACCCGTGCGAATGGATCCTTTGCACAAACCCGTAGCTGACCGGTGATCCGCTTTGCAGCTGTCCATCGCGCCCGCGCATTGCGGTGTATACGCATGTGCAGTTTGCCTCTGATCACCCGCTATGCAAAAACGTACAGCAGCGATCAGATCTGAATTACTCCCTTTGTTCATATCTTTAATGCAGTCCACTGACTGTCTCTGGTGTACCGTGGCACGGAGAGTGCGTGGAGGGATGATTATTGCCCAGACCCAGGCACTGTTGAGGGGGCCGGCCAGCCATTATGGGGGACAATTGCGCATAGTAGCTTTTTTTTGGAGGGAACATGACTACACCTCCCATACAAAACTATTTAATTGATTTTACTTTATGTTGTTCTTAGGAATATACTGGAGTAGTATATAAGGACTAGTTAACTGATTCATACATGGACACAGACAGTGCTTCAGGTATGGCAGTACGGTGCTGTATGGCGTATCAGTAAGAAAATCCCAGCAGGTACGCCGTACAGCCGGGCCGCCACCTTGCAGACACCGGGTCTTGGAGAGAGGAGAACGCAGCATGCGCCTCTCCTCTCCTGCCTGCGAGTCCCCTGAGTCCGGCAGTGGCGGCAGTGGCGGCAGCTGCGGCGTGAGCTGAGCCGGGTTGTGAGCCAATCAGAGCTCATGGACCGGAAGCCAATTAGGAGCCGCTGCTGTCAGACCGGGAGCCCTGAGTTCAGGAGACCGGACTGAAGGCAGGAGAGGGACAGGAGGAGTGTGTGCTGCGCTCTCCTCTCCACAGCAGAAGATAGTGTCAGCCCCAGGCAGCAGCAACAACAGTAAGTAAGTTGCACTGCTGGGGCACATCTGGCACTCTGGGGGCATGTGTATCTGGCACTGTGGGGGCATTTCTGGCACTCTGAGGGCATATCTGGCACTGTGGGGGCATGTGTATCTGACACTGTGGGGGCATATTTGGTACTGTGGGGGCATATCTGACACTCTGGGGGCATGTATATCTGGCACTGTGGGGGCATGTATATCTGGCACTGTGGGGGCATGTATATCTGGCACTGTGGGGCCATATCTGGCACTGAAGGGGCATATCTGGAACTGTGGGGAGCATATCTGGCACTGAAGGGGCATATGTGTATGTGGCACTTTGGGGGCATATGTGTATCTGGTGCAGTGGGGGAATATCTGACATTGTGGGGGCAATGTGTATCTGTCACTCTGGGGCATTTGTGCATCTGGCACCGTAGTGCATTTGTGCATCTGGCACTGTAGGAGCATATCTGGCATGGTTGGGGCTTATCTGGCACTGTGGGGGCATATGTGTATCTGGCCCCCCATATATGTATCATGCCCCCATTTTTATTGGCCACGCCCCATGTGACATTTGGCCACACCCATTTTTCAGCACGAGCACACAGTACCTATAAAACATTTTTTCTACTTGCACCACTGGACACAGAACACATCACTGCTGTGTCATTAGATGCAGCTGCTTTGTGTAAAAATGCTAATGCCACAGGAGGCATCTGTAGGGTAAAAGACGCCTTCTGCCAGCATCTTCAATCCGATTGCTGCATCTAAATATGCAACATCAGATCATCGACACAACCATTGGCTAGATACACAGAAGTCTGGGGTTGGGCAGACACAGGAAGGAAACGCAGAAAGCTGTGTCCCGAATGCAGTGTCTGTGATACCTAGCAAAGTCCTAGAGACAAGCAGGCACATCAGACACCCACAGGTATTGTTAAGCAGAATTAAAGGTACCGTTAGGGTTATGTACTTACCACCCCCCTTCTGATGTTCGTGGACTGTGCTCCAGCCCCCGGGGTGCAACTGCCACTGTGGGTTGACACCATTGCTTACCTGCGGCACCAGCATTTGGCTTGCAAGGTGCATGGAGTAGCACTCTGCAACCTAAAGGACCACCTGGACCATCTCTTGGACACTCCAGGCATTTAGCTCCTTTCTTATTCAAGGCATAGGGTGGATTACAGCCCTGCTCTGGCCCTTTGTACTTGACCTACATTAGAAGGCTTTTACCTTAACCAGTCCCACAAGTCCTGGTGCAACCAGGTACAACTGTCAGAGAGTCTGATTCAGAGGTGGACACAGCATCAATATCGGACGCAAACAGCTGATGTTTTAAGTCTGCGCATGCATCTGAGTCGCACTGCGAATATGTCCTGATGGTTAACGCTGGGGGACACAGAACGAATTTTGATGCAGAGAGAAGCAATTTTAATGGACAGTTCTAGGTGGGAAGAGGTGGATGGCTAGTCAGATGCGGGCATGTCTCAGGCTTGTTGTAGTAGACAGCAACTGATTCCAAAGATGCAGTAGCACTGGCACCGGTGATCATGTTTTGATGGAAATTCTGAGCAACCATAAGGATGCTCTAAATTCCGATGGTGCGACCGATAGTACCAATGTACGCAAAGTGGTGGATTTGAGCAACAGCGAGTTGGCATCTCGGTAAGAAGACCATCGGCATTAATATAAAGTCACAGTCATGGCTGCAATAGTTACATACCACCAGTGCTGAAAGTAGGGTGGTATGGGGTGGTACGGAGTACTATTAAAAAATACGTACCACCATCCCACTGCTGGGGCATAATTTATAAGGGGCATTTTTGTAAAATGGTGTCAGTGGCATAACTGTGTGGCATAATATGTAATAGTCATTACGGTGTGCGGCATAATGTGGAATAAGTATTACGATGTGTGGCATAATGTGTAAGGGGCATTACGGTGTGTGGCATAATGTGGCCTATTTGTCATGTAGCCACTCCCCTAGTTTCGTATGACCATGCCCCCTCATGACACGTGACCACGCCCATTTTTACTATCAGTACCACTAAGAAAGCATTTGCGCCAATGGTTACCACCCGTGAATAAGTCCCAGAAAATTCTGCATGGGCACATACCCTATGCATTCACCTACTGTTCTGGGCAAGCACAGTGCAAATTCAGATCCCTTACCTGGTGCGCTGGTCATGTTGCATCAGACTCATAGTAAGTTCAAAAACAATATAATAAGTTATTAAATGCAGTCGATGCCAATAGTTATAAATATTATCAATGTGTACATCAAATCCCAGAACCATGCATTTAAATACATCCAGTACAGTATATCTGAGTACAGTAAGTGCTGACTTTGTATACGTACATTGCACAGGAATCTCTGTTAGCGCTGACTCTCCTCTTCCCACGTCATTTATTGCAGTACAGGAAAAGGGCTCAGTGTCCCATGTCACATTCTTCACAAGAATTCTTTGTGTCCAGTCTTGTAATTTAGTTTTATTCTTCCCTCTGTACCATTCATATTTATATACGGCTGGTTTGGAGTTTCTGCTTCCGCATGATAAATACACATCACCTCCTTGTGTTACAACAGATGTGACAGTCACACCTTTTGGCGGGACTGTGAACAGGAAATCATTTTGATTGAATTCACCATTGAGAAAAACACCTTAAACTCCATACAAACTGCAACATAGTCCCTATTACAGCAAACAAATGACAGAACCATCCTCAAGATATAAATTGTGTAGAATCAGGCCAATTGCAATGCATAGAATTCATGGTTGTTTAATGTTTGATCTACACATGTAGACTCGCTCATTGCCCATTTGGCTTGCTTTCAATACGGCAAGCTGCAAGCTAGATGAATATGGCTCAGATGCGTCAATACTGGTGGTGACACCTGGGGAAATGGAGCTTGGCCTTGCTGGTAAGGGGCGTGGTCTCGCTGGTACAGTGACCTGGAGCCGGGTGCCGCTTGTAAATGTCACAAATGCAGCACCTGTCTCCTGTCAATGAGGAGAAGTCTGTATTTTGGTGTCACCCCTCGGTGGGTGACACCTGGGTGCCATCCGTACCACGCGCACCCACATTTGTGACACTACTAGCGTGGCTACATCTCCGTTAATTTGCTTTTGTATATACAAAAATCCGTAACTGATATAATTTATAGATAGATCTTTTTTAATTAATAATAAACTAACTACCCATCAACATATTTAGAGATGTGCAGCGGGCATTTTTCGGGTTTTGTGTTTTGGTTTTGGATTCGGTTCTGCGGTCGTGTTTTGGATTTGGCCGCGTTTTGGCAAAACCTCCCTGAAATTTTTTGGTCGGAATCGGGTGTGTTTTGGATTTGGGTGTTTATTTTTCAAAAACCACTCAAAAACAGCTTAAATCATAGAATTTTGGGGTAATTTTGATCCCATAGTATTATTAACCCCAATAACCATAATTTCCACTCATTTCCAGCCTATTCTGAACACCTCACTCCCCACAATATTATTTTTAGTCCTAAAATTTGCACCGAGTTCGCTGGATGACTAAGCTAAGCGACCCAAGAGGGCGGCACAAACACCTGGCCCATCTAGGAGTGGCACTGCAGTGTCAGACAGGATGGCACTTCAAAAAATAGTCCCCAAACTACACATGGGCCCTCATTCCGAGTTGTTCGCTCGCAAGGCGATTTTTGCAGAGTTGCTCACACTAAGACGCCGCCTACTGGGAGTGAATCTTAGCTTCTTAAAATTGCGAACGAAAGATTTGCAATATTGCGATTACAAACTTCTTAGCAGTTTCAGAGTAGCTTCAGACTTACTCGGCATCTGCGATCAGTTCAGTGCTTGTCGTTCCTGGTTTGACGTCACAAACACACCCAGCGGTCGCCCAGACACTCCTCCGTTTCTCCAGCCACTCCCGCGTTTTTTCCAGAAACGGTAGCGTTTTTTCCCACACGCCCATAAAACGGCCTGTTTCCGCCCAGAAACACCCATTTCCTGTCAATCACACTACGATCGCCTGAGCGATGAAAAAGCCGTGAGTAAAAATACTAACTTCATAGCGAATTTACTTGGCGCAGTCGCAGTGCGGACATTGCGCATGCGCACTAAGCGGAAAATCGCTGCGATGCGAAGAAATTTACCGAGCGAACAACTCGGAATGAGGGCCATGATGCAAAGATAAATTTAAAAAAAGACGTGCAAGATGAAATTGTCCCACCAAAAAAGAAGCAATCAATCTCTCCTTGCACAAACTGGCTCTACAGAGGCAGGATGTCCACCTCCTCCTCATCATCCGATTCCTCACCCCTTTCACTGTGTACATCCCCCTCCTCACACCAGTTGTCCGCATTTCTGTTGAAATATTAATTTGTCCCCACTGGAATCCACCATCACAGGTCCCTGTGTACTTTCTGGAGGCAATTGCTGGTAAATGTCTCCACGGAGGAATCTCCTATATATTAGCCCAGATCTGTGACTTTGTGCTTCATTTGCTAATGCTGGGCGGAGTCACAATACTGGGTGGAGTTAGTCAAATGAGTCACAGATCTGGGCAAATCCATAGGAGCAGAAGGGGTGCATACCTCCCAACTTTCTTCAGACAGGCAGGGGTTAATACCTCCCAGCTTTATAATGGTTAAAGGAGGGACACACGCACTACAAAAGGGGCATGCCCAACTGTAAAGGGGGCGTGGTCTAGTGCGGGGGGGGGCATGCAATCATAAACCACGCCCCCTTATTCGCCAGTGAGGGGGGCATGCCCAACGCTCTGTGAGCTGCTGGCATGCCCCAAGGGGCGGAATATGAGTCCGGGGGGCCCAGGGCAATTGAGACAGGGGAGCCCTATCTCATTGCTGTGCCTGCTACGGGTTCAGGGGCGTGGCCTAATCGCAGGACCCGTGGCCATGCCCCCTTATGCAAATTCCATTTGGTTTTGTTTTGTTTTTTTGTTTTTTTATTGGGATTTTGGCCCCTCAACTAGGGGGTAAATCCAGAGGGGGTGGTCACTCCCCCCTACACACCCGCACAGGCAGAAGAAAGCAGGGAGACTGCTGCCTCCCTGCAACACCACAGACCTGCCAACACGCAGCAGCGTGTGCTGACTGTAACACAATGCTGCCGCTGTTGCTGGCAGGACGGGGGAGCTTCAGAGCTGGGACAGAGCTACTCCAGCCGGGGGGCCCCCTAAAACTGTGGGGCCCGCGGTACGTACACCCTGGGGCCCCCCTTATTCCGGCTCTGCTGTCGGACCCCCCCTTAATCCGTACCTCCTGATGCCCCTCTCCCTCTGTCTCCACTAAATAGATGCTGTGCGCACGCGTACAGCGTCTATTCACCACTGCTCTGCTAAGCAGAACAGCGAGTACAGGAGCTTTCCAACTGCCACCCCCCCTCCACCACGGGTGGAATAGCGGAACAGACCCCAAAAAATGGGACTGTCCCGCGACAATTGGGAGGTATGGGGGTGTGTGAGGGGGTATGCCGTACAGACAGATGGGCACCGGCTCACTGTGTGCTTGACCTCCCACATCAGCATACTCAGCAGGGGCTCTCTGGAACGGAGGATTGTCACTTTCTGGCACACTCCACGCTTCTTAGCTGCAGCTTTGTGGGGCACCTGATGCTGTGCAGGTTCCGTATGGCCTCTGTCATCTCCAGCCCCGGCAACCCTGCCGCTAGCTGCAGCGCTGCCACCTGCAGTGAGGTGCGCCCAGCTCCTTCACACACTTTAGCTGGCGGGTAGCGCTGCATAAGTCTGCTCTGCTTGCAGGCTCCGACCTCCTCCTCCCTCCAGCCGCAGCATCTCCTGGGGGCTAACCAGTCACTCCCAGTCTCCCATTACCACAGTGCCCGGCAGCCGTGCGAGGTCCGCGATGTGTGACTGAGGAGTAGGGGGAGGGATGCGGACGGGCAGAGGAAGCAGGACTCCAGCCTGAGAGAGTCGGCCATGCCAATTCTCCACCAGCAGCAAATCCCAACAGGTTGGAGTGGAACAGCAGCAGCCAGCAGCAGTGACTCCGGTAAGACACATCTGTCTGTCAACACTGTTCTGTCCCTAATACCAATATCTCCCGTGCCCTGTGTTCTGTCATGTCCCTGTCCCCCCTGGCCTTGCCCTGTCACCCTTATCCTGGCCCTGTCACCTTTATCCTGGCCCTTTCACCCCTATCCTGGCCCTGTCACCCCTGTGCTTGCCCTGTCACACCTATCCTGGCCCTGTCACACCTACCCTGGCCTTATCACCCTTATGCTGTCCCTGTCATTTCTGTCCTGGTCCCATCACCCCTGTCCTTGCCCAGTCACCCCTGTCCTGGCCCCGTCACCCCTGTTCTGACCCTATCACCCCTGTCCTGTCCCTGTTACTGCATACCCTCCAACTACCTTTTTGGCAGGTACAGTACCTGCAGCGCCTCCAGAACCCTCCCCTATGCACCACACCTCCGCACCTTCCCCTCAACCACATGCGGCACCCCACCCCTCCCCCACCTCCAGACCCACTCCACCATCCACCCCCCAAATATGTCTCCCCCCACACCTGCCCCTCCTCCACTTGCAGCATCTGCAGACACCCTCCTCCATCCGCGGCCCCCCCTTCCCCACCCACGGCACCCCTCCCCCCCCACCCGCAGCTCCTCCCGACCCTTCCCCATCCGCCCCCCCCCACATCCGCCCACCCTCCACCCGCAGCATCTACAGACACCCTCCCCCATCCACAGTCCCTCCCGCACCCGTTACATTCTGTACATCGTGCCCTGCAGGTGCTGTTCACACTGTTGCAAGGGCCTGCATCTCCTTCACCATCGCATGCTCTTTCATTGTGTAATATTTAACCACTAACAAAGGAATGTAGGTAATACTCCATATAATACAAATATTGAACCCCAGAAAGGCATGCAAGGGTCAAGGGGGTGTAGCCCCTTGCGATGGTGTGAAGAGCACCCGTAGGGTGCGATGAAGCACCTAGTTGATTATAATTCATTTTGATGAACATCATCTTCTCCACATTTTCTGGAAGTAACCTCCTACGCTGATCGCTGACAAGGTGAGCGGCTGCACTAAACACTCTTTCGGAGTACACACTGGATGGGGGCAACTTAGGTAAAATAAAGCCAGTTTGTGCAAGGGCCTCCAAATTGCCTCTTTTTCGTGTCAGTATACGTACAGACTGACATGCCTACAGTGATGCTGTCACTCATATAATCCTCCACCATTCTTTCAATAGTGACAGAGTCATATGCAGTGACAGTAGACGACATGTCAGTAATCGTTGGTAAGTCCTTCAGTCCGGACCAGATGTCAGCTATCGCTCCTGACTGCCCTGCATCACCGCCAGCGGATGGTTTTGGAAATGTTATCGTTTTCCTAGCATCTCCAGTGGTGGGAGAAAATGAAGAAGGAGCTGTTGGCGGGTCACGGTCTATTTGACTTGACAATTGTCTCACCAGCAGGTCTTTGAAGATCTGCAGACTTGTGTTTGCCAGAGAGAGAGATACAAAGTAGGCTTTAAACCTAGGATCGAGCACAGTAGCCAAAATGTAGTGCTCTGATTTCAACAGATTGACCACCCGTGAATCCTGGTAAAAGTGAATGAAGGGCTCCATCCACAAGTCCCACATGCCTAGCGGAATCGCTCCATTTTATCTCCTCCTTCAATCTCTCCACCTGCTTCTGCAAAAGCCTGATGAGGGGAATGACCTGACTCAGGCTGGCAGTGTCTGAACTGACTTCACGTGTGGCAAGTTCAAAGGGTTGGAGAACCTTGCACAACGTTGAATTCATTCTCCACTGAGCTTGAGTCAGGTGCATTCCACCTCCTTTGCCTATATCGTGGGCAGATGTATAGGCTTGAATGGCCTTTGCTGCTCCTCCATCCTCTGAAGCATATAGAGGGTTGAATTCCACCTCGTTACCACCTCTTGCTTCAGCTGATGGCAGGGCACATTCAGGAGTGTTTGCTGGTGCTCCAGTCTTCGGCATGCGGTGGCTGAATGCCGAAAGTGGCCAGCAATTCTTCGGGCCACCGACAGCATCTCTTGCACACCCCTGTCGTTTTAAAAAAAATTCTGCACCACCAAATACATTATATGTGCAAAACATGGGACGTGCTGGAATTTTCCCACATATAATGCACGCACAATATTGGTGGCATTGTCCGATGTCAAAAATCCCCAGGAGAGTCCAATTAGGGTAAACCAATCTGCGATGACGTTCCTCAGTTTCCGTAAGAGGTTGTCAGCTGTGTGCCTCTTATGGAAAGCGGTGATACAAAGCGTAGCCTACCTTGGAACGAGTTGGCATTTGTGAGATGCTGCTACTGTGCCGCCGCTGCTGTTGTTGCTATGGGAGGCAATACATCTACCCAGTGGACTGTCACAGTCATATAGTCCTGAGTCTGCCCTGCTCCACTTGTCAACATGTCCGTGGTTAAGTGGACAGTGGGTACAACTGCCTTTTTTAGGACACTCGTGACTCTTTCTGACGTCTGTGTACATTCTCCGAGTGGAACATAGATGGTATTTGGTACCGGGCACACACTACCTCAAGTAATTCTCTAAGTCCCTGTGAACTAACGGCGGATACCGGATGCACGTCTAACACCAACATAGTTGTCAAGGCCTGAGTTATCTGCTTTGCAGCAAAATGACTGCTGTGATATTTCATCTTCCTTGCAAAGGACTGTTGGACAGTCAATTGCTTACTGGAAGTAGTACAAGTGGTCTTCCGACTTCCCCTCTGGGATGACGATCGACTCCCAGCAGCAACAACAGCAGCGCCAGCAGCAGTAAGCATTACACTCAAGATCCATCGGAAGAATCACAGTTAGGAGAGGACTCATCAGACTTGCCAGTGACATGGCCTGCAGGACTATTGGCATTCCTGTCTAAGGAGGAAATTGACACTGAGGGAGTTGGTGGGGTGGTTTGCAGGAGCTTGGGTACAAGAGGAAGAAGGGATTTAGTTATCAGTGGACTGCTTCCGCTGTCACCCAAAGTTTTTGAACTTGTCAATGACTTCTGATGAATGTGCTCCAGGTGAATTATAAGGGAGGATGTTCCTAGGTGGTTAACGTCCTTGCCCTTACTTATTACAGCTTGACAAAGGCAACACACGGCTTGACACCAGTTGTCCGCATTTCTGTTGAAATAATTCCACACCAAAGAGGTGATTTTTTTTGTATTTTGACCAGGCATGTCAATGGCCTTATTCATCCCACGGACAACAGGTGTCTCCCCGGGTGACTGATTTAAATAAACCACATCACCATCAGAATCCTCCTTGTCAATTTCCTCCCCAGCGCCAGCAACACCCATATCCTCATCCTGGTGTACTTCAACAGTGACATCTTCAATTTGAATATCAGGAACTGGACTGCGGGTGTTCCTTCCAGCACTTGCAGAGGGCGTGCAAATGGTGGGAGGAGCCACCTAGGCCCATCCAGCGTTGGGAAGGTCAGGCATCGCAACCGACACAATTGGACTCTCCTTGGGGATTTGTGATTTTGAACACAGTTCTTTGCTTTGTTTTGCCAGCTTAACTCTTTTCATTTTTCTAGCGGGAGGATGAGTGCTTCCATCCTCATGTGAAGCTGAACCACTAGCCATGAACATAGGCCAGGGCCTCAGCCGTTCCTTGCCACTCCGTGTCGTAAATGGCATATTGGCAAGTTTACGCTTCTCCTCAGATGCTTTTAATTTAGATTTTTGGGTCATTTTATTGAACTTTTGTTTTTTGGATTTTACATGCTCTCTACTATGACATTGGGCATCGGCCTTGGCAGACGACGTTGATGGCATTTCATCGTCTCTGCCATGACTAGTGGCAGCAGCTTCAGCACTAGGTGGAAGTGGATCCTAATCTTTCCCTATTTTACCCTCCACATTTTTGTTCTCCATTTTTTAATGTGCAGAATTATATGCCAGTTATATATCTGGAATTAGACGACAGTAATGTCTGGAATTAGATACCACTAGATAGATACCAGATACCACTGTGACTGGAATGATGATGACCAATGCACAGTGACAGGACACTACCACAGCACCCTACAGCAGCAAGATGCAGCACAAGACACTGGACTTTTAGTCACCACAATGTAACTCAAGACAATGAGTAGTGATACTGAGCACTGATGAGGATACTGGAACTGACACTGGGCAGCTAGAACAGCACTGGACTATTCTACTGCAGTATAATATACTGATCACCACAATGCATCACTGATACTGAGCACAGATATTGAGCACTGTTGAGGATAACAGAACTGACACGGAGCAGCAAGATACAGCAATGGACTATTGTACTGCAGTATTATATACTGGTCACCACAATGCAGCACTGATACTCAGCACAGATTTTGAGCACTGTTGAGGATAATAGAACTGACACGGAGCAGCAAGATACAGCAATGGACTATTGTACTGCAGTATTATATACTGGTCACCACAATGCAGCACTGATACTCAGCACAGATTTTGAGCACTGTTGAGGATAATAGAACTGACACGGAGCAGCAAGATACAGCAATGGACTATTGTACTGCAGTATTATATACTGGCCACCACAATGCAGCACTGATACTGAGCACAGATATTGGGCACTGATGAGGATACTAGAACTGACATGGAGCAGCAACATACAGCAATGGACTATTGTACTGTAGTATAATATACTGGTCACCACAATGCAGCACTGATACTGAGCACAGATATTGAGCACTGCTGTGCATAATAGAACTGACACGGAGCAGCAAGCTACAGGAATGGACTATTGTACTCCAGTATTATATACTGGTCACTACCACAATGCAGCACTGATACTGAGCACAGATATTGAGCACAGTGAGGATACTAGAACTGACACGGAGCAGCAAGATACAGCAATGGACTATTGTACTGCAGTATTATATACTGGTCACCACAATGCAACACTGATACTCAGCACAGATATTGAGCACTGTTGAGGATAATAGAACTGACACGGAGCAGCAAGATACAGCAATTAATTATTGTACTGCAGTATTATATACTGGTCACCACAATGCAGCACTGATACTCAGCACAGATTTTGAGCACTGTTGAGGATAATAGAACATGCATGGAGCAGCAACGGACTATTGTACTGCAGTATTATATACTGGTCACCACAATGCAGCACTGATACTGAGCACAGATATTGAGCACTGTTTGGGATAAAAGAACTGACACGGAGCAGCAAGATACAGCAATGGACTATTGTACTGCAGTATTATATACTGGTCACCACAATGCAGCACTGATACTGAGCACAGATATTGGGCACTGATGAGGATAATAGAACTGACACGGAGCAGCAACATACAGCAATGGACTATTGTACTGCAGTATTATATACTGGTAACCACAATGCAGCACTGATACTGAGCACAGATATTGAGCACTGCTGTGGATAATAGAGCTGACACGGAGCAGCAAGCTACAGCAATGGACTATTGTACTGCAGTATTATATACTGGTCACTACCACAATGCAGCACTGATACTGAGCACAGATATTGAGCACTGTTGAGGATACTAGAACTGACACGGAGCAGCAAGATACAGCAATGAACTATTGTACTGCAGTATTATATACTGGTCACCACAATACAGCACTGATACTGAGCACAGATATTGAGCACTGTTGAGGATAATAGAACTGACACAGGGCAGCAAGATACAGCAATGGACTATTGTACTGCAGTATTATATACTGGTCACCACAATGCAGCACTGATACTGAGCACAGATATTGAGCACTGTTGAGGATAATAGAACTGACACAGGGCAGCAAGATACAGCAATGGACTATTGTACTGCAGTATTATATACTGGTCACCACAATGCAGCACTGATACTGAGCACAGATATTGGGCACTGATGAGGATACAAGAACTGACACGGAGCAGCAAGATACAGCGATGGACTATTGTACTGCAGTATTATATACTGCTCACCACAACGCAGCACTGATACTGAGCACAGATATTGAGCACTGCTGTGGATAATAGAAGGGACACGGAGCAGCAAGCTACAGGAATGGACTATTGTACTCCAGTATTATATACTGGTCACTACCACAATGCAGCACTGATACTGAGCACAGATATTGAGCACTGGTGAGGATACGAGAACTGACACAGAGCAGCAAGATACAGCAATGGACTATTGTACTGCATGCAGTATTATATACTGGTCACCACAATGCAGCACTGATACTGAGCGCAGATATTGAGCTGATATTAGCTGATAATGGGCTTTTCAGGCAGAGAACGTAGCCACGTCCTCTCCGCTCAATCTACAATGCACAAGTGAAAATGGCGGCGATGCGCGGCTCTTTATATGGAATCTGAATCTCGCGAGAATCCGACAGCAGGATGATGACGTTTTCCCCCGTTCGGGTTTTGCGACTAAGACGGGAAGAACCGAGGCTGCCTCGGACCCGTGTACACCACGTGAAGTTTGGGGGGGTTCGGTTCTCAGTGAACCAAACCCACTCATCTCTAATATATATATACTGTTAGTTTTTTGTGGATCACTTGTTCACTGAAAGATGGTATAACGTGACTGTGTGATAATTAAATAGAATATGAAATTATGTAGATATCTGAGGAAATCATCAACTTGTGATGAAACACTTCAGAATGTTTTTTATTGATTTTGCTGGAACTCAGTCAGTCTGCTACTATAGCATTGCCCATATTTAAAACAAAGAGAGAAAAGGCCATTTGCCACTGATCCAAATGGGAACTGAGTTGTGAAATTCATCAACATTATTTTTTTATATATATATATATATATATATATATATATATATCACTTTAACCAATACTATCGCTTTCATTAACTGTTTTGTATATTCTGCTTCTCCAACACAGAGATTCTAAGTCATTGGTATATACTAAGTGGAAACAGAGATGGAATCCCATAACTAGATTCTATCGAACTAAATTTAGGATTTTTAGCAGATTTGTTTAATTATTTAATCGTGATTAGATAATATTTAGTCAAAATGACTGAATTGTGGTGCACAAATTTCTTGGGCTATATACAGTACAAGCTAATGGGTAGTCTTAGAGTTATCCTAAGCATAGCATATTAAGTAATAGCTTGTTATTGATATTATCATGGCTGGTTGGAGCGCTTTCCGCACCCCGGGCAAGCAATGGGGCGTGGCTTCATACAGGGGGCATGGTCAGTTACGCCCCCTGTTCAGTATAAGCGCTGCTGAAACTATGTGCGGTGCGTGATGACGTCATCGCGCACCACACAGCAAAGGTCCTCTCCACGAAGGGAAACTAGATGCTACGCGTCTAGTTCCCTTCACAGCGGGGGGCAGCGGGACAGACCGGTCAGCGGGGGGCACAGCAGCAGCGGATCTTGCTTTGGTGCGGCACCCTCCGGAGGCGCCGGCGCCCTCCGGAAGGCGGCACCCCGGGCAAAAGTCCTGCTTGCCCCGTGGCAAGATCCCCTACTGGATATTATATCATTATCATTAACATTGCATAAAAACTAATTATATTTACAGATGACTAACTAAAGTATTAGTTTCATTGTGAAGTTGTGTTAGCTTTCTTGCTATCAGCTGACAGCAGAAGAATAGTAGCAACTGATGGTTGCCAAGAATGACAATAGCAGATAAGCAAACGTGGATGTATGGAAAATCCAGAGAGGCACAGGTTTAGCGCTGGGGAATTGTATGTTGAAAAGCTGCCTCTTCTTTCAACATGCATATATATTTTTTTATTCTTATGTATTGCTTCTAACAACAAAAATCAATACCATGTTTCCATTTCTGACAATATACTGTATGCATTTTTTCCATATAGAAGAGACGGGTTGGGTACAGGATGCTGGCACTTTGGATACCGGTGGTCAGAAGGCTGAGAGCGGCATCCCAATATGCAGAATCCAGACACCTGCTAGGTAAGTATCTTACCCTCTTCCTCTAACACCCTAACTCTAGCTCTCCATACCTAACCATCCCGACCACAGCCAAATTAGCCTACCCTAACCACCCTACTCAGTGCCTAACCCTTACCCCCCCCCCACTGCCCAACCCTAACCAACCCCATTAGTACCTAACCCCCCCCCCCCCCACGGCCTAACTCTAACCATAACCCCTTAGTGCCTAACTCTAACCATCCCTTTTTAGTACCTATCCCTAGCACTACCCCCGCAGCCTATCCCTAACCAACCCCCCACACCCCACACCCTAACCCTTACCTCTCCTGCACAGCCTAAACCTAAAAGACGCTCCACCCCTGTGACATAAGCCTATCCAGCCCCGACATACTTATGTTCAGGATGCCGACGGTCAGGATTCCAGCTTCGGCATTGTGTGTGGTGTCAGCGTTCCGGCCCCAGTATTCTGACCAGTGTACCAGTGTCGGGATTCCAGCGTGGGGATTCCAACCGACGGCATCCCGAATGACCAGTATGCCAAATGTATCCCGAAGAAACATAAGAGGAAATTGACGAAATGTTTAATTGAAGTAATAACAATAAAAGTTGCCGTTTTTCTGATCTACAGTCTATTTCCTAATTACCAGTTTCCCAAACCTCAAAAAAGAAATAAAGAAATGAACAGAACAGGGAAAACCACTGCTATGCTGAAATGGGTCAGTGATAATATGGCGATGTTGAGTGAGATGAGAAAGTAAAAAAATAAAATAAAACTGTTTTGAATGTTTAAGTATTGCAATAAATGGGGACATTCATTTCAATGAGGTTTCCAATGGCACACTACTAAACCCATTAAAATTAATATGAAAAGTGTTTGTGGAGTTTATAGAGTTTCCCATTTCTAGCCAAATGGTTGGGTATGGAATAGTTATGGATACACTGTTGGATTTGTCAGGTATACTACATATAATCCTACAAATTTGTGTGGATCCTCGTTCCTTTCGCTCTCTAGGGGGTAAATTTACTAAGATTCGTATTTTTCGAAAAAAGGTCAAAGTTCAATCACGAATGACATCGAAAGTGTAGAACTGCAACTTTTTGAATTTATTACGACTAATTTACTAAGCTGTCGTATTCGGGTTTTTCTTTTGTTCCGATGGCGATGTCATTCGTGTTTTTTTTTTAATTTTTACGGCAGTGATTAGGAAAACACTGCCGACTTTTTTACAATGAATCTCGGCCGGATCTGTGTGATCCGTGCTGGGGTTCATTTTTTTTTTTTTTTTTTTAATTAAACACTGTAAAATCTAAAAAAAAAAAAAATTGCGTGGGGTCCCCCCTCCTAAGCATAACCAGCCTCGGGCTCTTTCAGCCGATCCTGGTTGCAAAAATATGGGTAAAAAAATGACAGGGGTTCCCCCATATTTAAGCAACCAGCATCGGGCTCTGCGCCTGGTCCTGGTTCCAAAAATACGGGGGACAAAAAGAGTAGGGATCCCCCATATTTTTAAAACCAGCACCGGGCTCCACTAGCTGGACAGATAATGCCACAGCCGGGGGTCACTTTTATATAGTGCCCTGCGGCCGTGGCATCAAAAATCCAACTAGTCACCCCTGGCCGGGGTACCCTGGGGGAGTGGGGACCCCTTCAATCAAGGGGTCCCCCCCCCCAGCCACCCAAGGGCCAGGGTTGAAGCCCGAGGCTGTCCCCCCCCATCCAATGGGCTGCGGATGGGGGGGCTGATAGCCTTTTGTGATAATGAAAATATATTGTTTTTAGTAGCAGTACTACAAGTCCCAGCAAGCCTCCCCCGCATGCTGGTACTTGGAGAACCACAAGTACCAGCATGCGGCGGAAAAACGGGCCCGCTGGTACCTGTAGTACTATTACTAAAAAAATACCCAAAAAAAGACAAGACACACACACCTTGAAAGTAAAGATTTATTACATACATGCACACAAACATACATACATACTTACCTTATGTTCCCACGCAGGTCGGTCCTCTTCTCCAGTAGAATCCAAGGGGTACCTGTTGAATAAATTATACTCACCAGATCCAGGGTCCCAGGCTCCTCGTCGCATCCATGTGTAATCCACGTACTTGAATAAAATAACAAACCGCAGACCCGAGCCACGAACTGAAAGGGGCCCCATGTTTTCACATGGGACTCCTTTCCCCGAATGCCAGAAACCCACTCTGACTTCTGTCTAAGTGGGTTTCTTCAGCCAATCAGGGAGCACCACGTTGTAGCACTCTCCTGATCGGCTGTGTGCTCCTGTCCTGACTGACAGGCGGCACACGGCAGTGTTACAATGTAGCGCCTATGCGCTACATTGTATCCAATGGTGGGAACTTTCTGCTCAGCGGTGACGTCACTTTAGGTCAACCTCAGGGCAGAAAGTTCCCACCATTGGTTACAATGGAGCGCATGGGCGCTACATTGTAACACTGCCGTGTGCCGCCTGTCAGTCAGGACAGGAGCACACAGCTGATCAGGAGAGTGCTACAAAGTGGCGCTCCCTGATTGGCTGAAGAAACCCACTTAGACAGAAGTCAGAGTGGGTTTCTGGCATTCGGGGAAAGGAGTCCCATGTGAAAACATGGGGCCCCTTTCAGTTCGTGGCTCGGGTCTGCGGTTTGTTATTTTATTCAAGTACGTGGATTACACATGGATGCGACGAGGAGCCTGGGACCCTGGATCTGGTGAGTATAATTTATTCAACAGGTACCCCTTGGATTCTACTGGAGAAGAGGACCGACCTGCGTGGGAACATAAGGTAAGTAAGTATGTATGTATGTATGTTTGTTTGTGTGCATGTATGTAATAAATCTTTACTTTCAAGGTGTGTGTGTCTTGTCTTTTTTTGGGTATTTTTTTAGTAATAGTACTACAGGTACCAGCGGGCCCGTTTTTCCGCCGCATGCTGGTACTTGTGGTTCTCCAAGTACCAGCATGCGGGGGAGGCTTGCTGGGACTTGTAGTACTGCTACTAAAAACAATATATTTTCATTATCACAAAAGGCTATCAGCCCCCCCATCCGCAGCCCATTGGATGGGGGGGACAGCCTCGGGCTTCACCCCTGGCCCTTGGGTGGCTGGGGGGGGGTCCCCTTGATTGGGTCCCCACTCCCCCAGGGTACCCCGGCCAGGGGTGACTAGTTGGATTTTTGATGCCACGGCCGCAGGGCACTATATTAAAGTGACCCCCGGCTGTGGCATTATCTGTCCAGCTAGTGGAGCCCGGTGCTGGTTTTAAAAATATGGGGGACCCCTACTCTTTTTGTCCCCCGTATTTTTGGAACCAGGACCAGGCGCAGAGCCCGATGCTGGTTGCTTAAATATGGGGGAACCCCTGTCATTTTTTACCCCATATTTTTGCAACCAGGATCGGCTCAAAGAGCCCAAGGCTGGTTATGCTTAGGAGGGGGGACCCCACGCATTTTTTTTTGGGGGGGGGGGAAACCACTTTCCCACCCCTTCCCACTGATAGACATACACGGATCTCATGGATCCCTGCATGCCTATGCAATCACGAATATAAAAAGCAGGTCTGCTTTTTTTTAGCACTTTTTTGTGATTTGTAATTTTTCACGGCAGTGTTTTCCTGTTTGGAGATTTGCACTTTTTAGTAAATGACCGAGTTCTACTAATTTGCTGGCGTATTTTGACCGATGGTGTATTCATTCGTATTTTTTTACAACTACTTCCAAAATAATACGAATGCCCTCATCTCTGCCGTGATTTGAGTTTAGTAAATTACCGAGATGACACTTTGAAGAAAAAACGGCATCTCGGTCAAAATCGGGACCTTAGTAAATATACCCCTAGATTTGTTAATAAGTTTTCCCCAAATCATTGAACTGATTTCTACAAGCTCTTACTAGTATTTTATGAATGTAGTAAAATTGAAAATAAGTAACAATGCATTACCATTTGGAATACACCTGACAGTTCCAGCAGTATGATCAAATATCAAAAAAACTAGCCTGCTTGACTAATTTATAACCCGATGCTTCCGTTTATGCCTGGAATTTGAAAGGACAGTGCTTTTACTGGTAAAACATAGGGCCTAATTCAGACCTGATTGCAACAACAACATTTTTCTCTAATGGGCAAAACCATGTGCACTGCAGGGTGGGTGGGGGTGGGGCAGATGTAACATGTGCAGAGAGAGTTAGATTTGGTTGGGGTGTGTTAAAACTGAAATCTAAGTTGCAGTGTAAAAATAAAGAAGCCAGTATTTACCCTGTACAGAAACAAAATAACCCACCCAAATCTAAACTCACTCTCTCTCTCTCTCTCTCTCTCTGCACGTGTTACATCTGCCCCACCTGCAGTGCCCACGGCTTTGCCCATTAGAGAACAATTTTGCTGTTGCCATCAGGTCTGAATTAGGCCCTTAGCTTGCTTTTAGAAATGATAGTAAATCCCTAGAAAAGGATCTCTTCCCATACATTTTACTTTACCCCATTCATTTAGGTGGCATTTGAACATGTACCGTGGCACAAATGCTGGGAATTCTAATTAAATTAATGAGGGTTATCAAATGATATACTGCGGAAAGCATTGCAGGAAATGTTTAATACAGGATTTTCAATTAGTGTTACTTAATTACAATTGGAAGAATTGGAAATAAAATTACTGCTTCATAGATTAGAGCTATAGTGTCTCCTTTTGTTGAGTTCTAGTGATTTAGATTGATTTGGGTAATCAGCAATTAGTAGATGTATGTCCCACATAGTGTAGGATGAGACCATGAGGAAATGCAACCTGCAGCAAAGGGAAAGAGGAAGTGGAGTAGAGGACAAATGTTTTATCCTTGATGGGAGCTAATCAATAATTAAAATTATAGAAAAAATTGGCGAAAGTACATTACAACCCTTTAGGGAAACATTAGAATATCCATTATGCCATTGAAACATGGTCCTATTCATGTATTAGAGACTATTTACTAAGCAGCTGCTTTTCAAAAGTTCTGGCTGCTGGATTTAAAAAGGGAAATAATATTAAAAGTGAAACACTCCTGTTTTGCATTTAAGATTACAGGTTGAGTATCCCATATCCAAATATCCGAAATACGGAATATTCCGAAATACAGACTTTTTTGAGTGAGAGTGAGATAGTGAAACCTTTGTTTTCTGATGGCTCAATGTACACAAACCTTGTTTAATACACAAAGTTATTAAAAATATTGTATTAAATGACCTTCAGGCTGTGTGTATAAGGTGCCATAAATGCATTCTGTGCTTAGATTTAGGTCCCATCACCATGATATCTCATTATGGTATGCAATTATTCCAAAATACGGAAAAATCCCATATCCAAAATACCTCTGGTCCCAAGCATTTTGGATAAGGGAGACTCAACCTGTATTTCTTTGTTTCCTTTCACATTCAGAATCACCAGAAAGCAGCAGTTGGGAAAAGCTGCCACTTAGAAAACATACAGAACCCCATCATGTTGAAAATGTCAATTATCTTAATTTATCCATACAATACCTACATTTGATGCTCAGTGTAGCTTCATTCTGGATTCTTAGTCCATTATGATAGGTGGCGGTGCATTGAATGAGTGTCCCATCGTCCACATATGTAGGAATATAAGTAAGTACTGATACTTCTCTCCAGTTCCCTCCAGATAATGTTACTGATTGTCTATTGGTCGGTCCAGGTTTGTTCCATTGTAGAGAAGGGGGTCTGCTGGCACACGTGTGATCTGCATAGCAACGGATAATGGTGGCTATTCCTTCCGTCATATCTGCAGACCCGCGTAGTACAGGTTTTGCTGGGGAATCTGATAAATTGCAAGATAAATGTTATACAGTAATTCATTTCTCACAACTATGTTTGTTTCTTTCTTTCTTTTGTTTGCTCTAAATAACCATCTTTCATAAACCACTCTTTTACCAATTATAAGTCTTTGGGAAGGTGTCCTTCCTCAGGATCCAGTCGAATATTTTAGGGGGTTTTGGGTTCCAATCAATAGTTTGCAAGATGCAGACATTGGCGATATCCTGGTGAGTTTGCCTAATGTTTTAAAGGGACAATCATTTCAAAGGCAATTTCAAAATGGTTTTGCCATTTAAATGACTGCCCATTTAAACTATCGTTAAGACTTGCTTGGAGCTTCCAGATTCCAGATGGCTAATACATTTATCCCTCTGTATAAGATTTCTGCTTAGGTGGAAAGGCACAACCAATGATGTGAATGCCCGATTCCTCCCTGCTTAATAGAACTGATAGGGAGGAATAAAAGCAGAACTATTGGTAGTGGAGTGGACATTGGGCCTAATTCAAGGTTGATTGCAAAACAACATTTTCCTCTAATGGGCAAAACCACGTGTACTCCCGCACTTCGCTGTCTATCCATACTACAGCCGTCTGATCTGTTCCAGCTCACTTTCCACAGTGTGGTAAGATCATCACAACTACACGGCATAGCTGTTTCTAGGAATCAGATCCGCAAGCCGGACATCCACGGACCCCCGCAGTGAGGTCAAGACAGCGCCGGCTAATTGCAGCCATATAGCCATCCACCGCAACCGCCAGTCAGACGGGTGACGTCCTCCGCTGTGAGGCTTTTCAATTAACAACTTCCCATCGAGGACTGACGTCTCTCACTTCAGCGATTATAAAATATCAGCGGGTCAGCTTCACATTTATTACCAGAGGCAATAATCGCATTACCTTTACTTACCACGTGCAATTGCACACAGGACCCTGCAGCATTATCCAGGAACCAGCACGGTGGTAATTATTACGGCTTGCATGCCTCAAGTAACTTTTAACCTATTGCGGAGCTATTACAATTAATGTTACACTGGGACGCCAGTGTTTTTATTAGTAATTAACAATATAGAGAAGGGGTGGCCAACCAGTCAGAAACAAAGAGCCAAAAAATCTTGTTAGGCACGTCAAAGAGCCGACATCAAGCCACAGGCGCACATGCAAAAATAGGGTGTGGCCTTGTGCCTCTGGTGTAAAATACATTTAAAAATCCAGATCCACATAAAATAAATTTTTAAAGCCAGAACCACATAAAATACATTTTTAAAGCCAGATCCAACATAAAATACATTTAAACAGCCACTTCCACATACCCTACTGTGTCACTTCAGCCAGCTACCTCATGTCACTTCAGGCCCCCCCCCCCTCCCCTCCCTCCTGAAAATACACCTTGTGCCATTGCAGCAGCCCCTTATGTGTCCTCTGTTTGCCAGTGTCTGTCTCTCTCAGTTCTCAGTCTCCATAGTGCTGCTGCTGCCTGTCTGGAGTGCAGCAGTTTCTGGATTTGTTGTGGTCACGTGACTTTGAGTGTGGGGAGCCACATTTGAATAAAGAAAGAGCCGCATGAGGCTCAAGAGCCACAGGTTGGCCACCGCTGATATAGAGAGAGCTTTGTCCTTGTTTGAATCTATATTCAGTTTTATTGCATGCTGTCATAACTAGTGCACCCTCGAGATAGTTATAATATTACTCTCCAATGTGCATATAAGAAGTTGTGACATATGTTTCTTTTTAACTTGTTTCATGTATCAATTGCTTCTTTAGCTGTGTATCTGTTTAATATAACAATTTGATATAAATATCTGCGATATAAATGAGCTGCATTGAGTCAATTATTCACCCTGCTAGACTGCACTTAATGAACTAATTAATTAATTAATTATTAGTAATTCCTGGAGCGCAGAGCATCCTTTTCTTTCATTCTTATTAAATCTCATTTCAGTCTAACCAGCTGTTTTTGCTCAGCAGCTCCGTAGTTTTATATAATTTTTTGAATATCTCTATTTAATAATTTTACCACTACATACAGCGCCAGGTTATACAGTTTGAGATTATTCTCTAACTGTATTTACATTCATTAAAACCACATGCACAGCAGGTGTGGCAGATATAGCATTTGCAGAGAGAGTTATAGGCCCTACACACATGCCAATATTCTGAAAGATATGAACGATCTTGTTCATAAATGAACGAGAACTCGTTCATATCTTTCAGTGTGGAGGCTCCAGCGATGAACGATGCGCGGCCCCACGCTCGTTCATCGCTGGTCTCCCGTCGGCTGTGCATGCAGGCCAATATGGACGATCTCGTCCATATTTGCCTGCACTTCAATGCAGCCGGGTGACGGGGGGAGTGAAGAAACTTCACTCCCCCCGTCACTGCCCCCCCGCCGCCGGGTTGCTCGTCGGCCGTATCAGCCGTCGGGCACCTCGGCGGCGCATCGCCGAGTGTGTAGGGCCCTTACGATTTGGGTGGGTTATAGTGTTTCTGTGCAGGGTAAATACTCGCTGCTTTATTTTTACACTGCAATTTAGATTTCATTGTAAACACACCCCACCCAAATCTACTATCTCTGCACATGTTACATCTGCCCCACCTGCAGTGCACATGGTTTTGCCTATTAGAGAAAAAATTTGTTTTGCAATAAACCTTGAATTAGGGTCTTTGGGCCTAATTCTGAGTTGATCGCAGCAGAAATTTTGTTAGCAAATGGGCAAAACCATGTGCACTGCAGGAGCGGCAGATATAACATGTGCAGAGAGAATTAGAGTTGGGTGGGGTGTATTCAAACTGAAATCTAAATTGCAGTGTAAAAATAAAGCAGCCAGTATTTACCCTGCACAGAAACAAAATAACCCACCCAAATCTAACTCACTCTGCAAATGTTATATCTGCCACACCTGCAGTGCACATGGGCCCTCATTCCGAGTTGTTCGCTCTGTAAATTTCAACGCATCGCAGCGATTTTCCGCTTAGTGCGCATGCGCAATGTCCGCACTGCGACTGCGCCAAGTAAATTTGCTATGAAGTTAGTATTTTTACTCACGGCATTTTCATCACTCAGGCGATCGTAGTGTGATTGACAGGAAATGGGTGTTTCTGGGCGGAAACAGGCCGTTTTAAGGGCGTGTGGGAAAAAACGCTACCGTTTCTGGGAAAAACGCGGGAGTGGCTGGAGAAACGGAGGAGTGTCTGGACGAACGCTGGGTGTGTTTGTGATGTCAAACCAGGAACGACAAGCACTGAACTGATCGCAGATGCCGAGTAAGTCTGAAGCTACTCTGAAACTGCTAAGAAGTTTGTAATTGCAATATTGCGAATCTTTCGTTCGCAATTTTAAGAAGCTAAGATTCACTCCCAGTAGGCGGCGGCTTAGCGTGAGCAACTCTGCTAAAATCGCCTTGCGAGCGAACAACTCGGAATGACCTCCATGGTTTTGCCCAATTGCTAACAAACGTGCTGCTGCGATCAACTCAGAATTACCCCCTTTATTCGGTCAACCCGGTTATTTTCTGTGTGGTAGGGTTACCCAGGGTTGAAAATCACAGTTTTTACCATAGTTGAAGACCCAGGAATTTTGACCCAGGTTGACCTTTTCACACAGATGAAATACCCGGTTTGATCGGCAAATTACCTGGTAGAATTGCTTCACCTGGTAAATTGCAGTTTTGTGTGAAAGGGGGTCTGGCTGAGACAGGTAAAATGACCTGGCACTCAGATTGCTCCCACCTCAGAGTCAACCCCAGAATAATGTATGCAATTGGACAACCTGATCAAAAAGAAGCATTGTCATATTTATTAAAACACAGAAGCAAAAAGATACAACATTGGAAATTACTCTGTATAATTATTGTATCAAAAAAGAAACGCTACAGTGTTTTTATCTTGTGAAAAAAATGGTTATACTGTAGTTAATTTGCATAATTAGAAAATAGTTTTGCTGCTGGATGAAAAACAGGGATCTGTGGTTGAGTATTCACTGATGTAAAAAAAAAAGTGAACTGCTAGGGGTAAATTTGCTAAAGCTTCTAAAACAGAGAATTGGTGATGTTGCCCATAGCAACCAATCAGATGTGGGCTATCATTT
Source organism: Pseudophryne corroboree (assembly GCF_028390025.1). Classification (NCBI taxonomy): domain Eukaryota; kingdom Metazoa; phylum Chordata; class Amphibia; order Anura; family Myobatrachidae; genus Pseudophryne; species Pseudophryne corroboree. The sequence continues at coordinate 37,264,955 of NC_086453.1, forward strand.
TCTAAAAGGCAATAGAGAAATTATAGACAACATCTAATTGGTTGCTATGGGCAACAGGAACAAATCTCTGTATTAGAAGCTTTGTTAAATTTACCCCCTAGTTCTCAATACAAAATAATGAGGCGAATGCTCAAACACCAATAAAACTGGAAACAACAGTGGCAGGTCGCCTCAGGCCCCTCTCCATTCCTGTTTCCAACCCGGCAGGTTGCCGTGTTGATGTCGTCAGTGGTGATGCGGCTAGGAGGCGCTTAGAGATCACATGATCTCCTAGCACCTCCCGTCCACGTAGAGTCAGGGCCGGTTCTAGCCCTTTTGGCGCCCCGGGCGGAAAATAGGGGCGGGGCTTCATACAGGGGGCATGGTCAGTTACGACCTCTGTAGAGATGTGCCCCCATTTGTGCCCCCTGTAGGAGTAGCGTCGCTTACACCCAAAAAAATTAATACTTACTATCCCCGCTCCGGATTCCCGACCCCTGCAGACCTCCGCCTGTGCCGCTCCTCTCCTCGGATTTATGGGAGAGACGTCATGACGTCTCTCCCATAGCACAGCATAGACAGACACTAGAGGTTTGTGTCAGTCTCACAATGCTGTGCGGTGCGCGATGACGTCATCACTGCGGGGGGCACAGCGGACATAGCGGATCTTGCCATGGTGCGGCGCCCTCTGGATGGCGCCGGCGCCCTATGGAAGGCGGCGCCCCAGGAAAAAGTCCTGCTTGCATGTGGCGAGATCCGCTACTGCGTAGAGTAAACGGGAAACGGGTACCATCAACCTGGCTTCCCGTGTACACAGCACAGCACATCTGGTTAAACATGTGTTTAATGCTGCTTGCTACCCGAGTTGGAATATCGGGTCTCTCGACCCGGATTATTCCAACTGGGCCATTTTACACAGCACAGCAACATGGGTTATACACACTCATGTGCAATAACCTGTGTTCAAAGCTGGCGGTGTAAATGGCGTATTAGAAAAAAATACACTGTGGGTGGGATACTGTATGCAGCTGATCTCAGCATCAACAATGATTACACATGTGACTGTCCTCATGCACCTAGCGTCTATACGTCATACAGTGTGAGATGCATGGCGCTACTGAGATGCTCCGAGCATATTAGCGTACCGTACAATTTTTTACATTTTGCATCTTATTAGTATTACAAGCGACAAGGAAGAAGGAGAAAAAAGGCTGTATTGTTGATGCACAGGAATGAGAGTGACCTAATTGTCACTATATTTTCAAAAATTATTATTATCTAAAATTTAACTTTTATTACAATCAATTTAAAATAGTGTGATAATAACAAACACACAAACTACGAGTATAGACGAAACATAGAGGTTAAAATTAAGACATGTACAACATATACCGCAAGTGCAATTGAGATGATAGATGTGATTAAAGATTAAAAAATGTGTCCGCGTGTTGATTCTTATGTCCTACCATATAACATTGCTCTCAATTTTACACCAGTCTGATAATGGTTGTGTATAAACAATCACTATGTTTTTAAATGATCATTAATAGAAGCATTGATGTAGTGTCAAAGCTGTTTTATTCGTATTTAAATATTAACAGCTGACACTATCATTCAGACAGCAAGTGAAATATAATATCTGACTATCTGTGCTGTCTGTCTATTGTTCTGTATACAGAAAGGAGGAAGAGAGAGAAACTATAAATCACTGTATGTATATCAGTTATTTGAATACATCCTTCTTAAGCTTTCCAAGGAATGTTCGTAGATACGAGAAATTGAAATCTTCTGCCTGAGAATCGGTGCATTCTTTACATTAGACAGTGTTGGTGTGCTGATGGCAAAAATAAATTATGCCAGTACGATATAATCTATTGGTGTATCCTAGGGATTATAATTAGAATAAACCCATTGTGGCTTTAGTAAAGCATATAGTCATTATGTGAGGCGAAAAGATGGGAGGGTCAATAGCATCCTCCTTCCTGCATATCGCTATTATGATTAAATAATGATTTGTTCACTTAGTTTGGTTCTATCAAATATAATTATCTTACTAAGGGGAAGCGTCTCATTATAGCTGTTAATTATGTCCCTTTATAATTAGGGATGGCCATGCAGATATAAATAACAATTTATGCTTTACCCACTTGTTTATTGAAGAAATACCAAGCACACTGAATTATATGGATTAGCTGTTTTCAAATAGCACAGATTCAGGTTAACATTGATACAATTATTATGTTTTACAGTTGTTCAATTTGTATCATAAATGTTTCCTCCTGGCTTACCAGGTGACCACTGTGATTAAATGTGATACATTGTAGCATCCCCATATGTTTACTATTCACAGCACTGTTTGTCAGTGTCTATTCCCTGGTATAAATATGTGGCATGAATCTACTTAAATTAAGGTAGTTATTATCCTTTTAATGGGTTATATCAGCATATGCTGATTACTATCAGAAAGCACCAAGAGGAGTACAAATCTATCTCATTTAGTATTCTCTCTGTCTATTGTGTGAAAGTACTAATGCAGCACGTATCTACTAAATTCAGACAGTGGGAGTCCTTTCATTAAATTGTATCAGAACATGTTTAAAGTGATCTTGCACTGATTGCATTATTCCTGAGCAGTAGAAAGAACATGAATCTCTATCATTGATTGTTCAATCAGTCTACTTATACAATAATACAGGTGCTAACAGATAGTGGTTTAACAACTAAGTCAGAGCTGGTTATACATTTAAATTATTTTGTGAGCGAGGACATGGAACGTACACGCGGACACACGCTGCCCACACGCGTGTTCCGCCGTTACTCTGACAGCTTCGTCAGGGCTGAACCCGAATGCCTCTCCTGGCATAATATTTAAGCTATTCAGTTTTGTCCAATGGGTGTGCTTTCCTTCGTCACATGTGCCGACTAGCCAATCATTGTGCTGTATCGGCGGTCACGTGATCAGGGTGACCAATCGCGGGATGTCTGGGTCTCCATGGTGACAGTTCATAGCTGTACTGCATTCACGGACATTGTTAGTGAGGAAACCCCTTCCCCTGTATAGATATAATTACATGATCTCGTTTCTTATGTTCTATTAAGGAGGAAGGATATGTATCTTGCTATCTGGAATCATTAATTAATCTAATTGCGATGGCGTGAGTTACGGTCCGTCTCATAAAGTCTGGAGGTGACCATACTGTTGTTCTTATTGCTGGCATACACATGCCATGACTGCACCTACATGTACTGTGTATAATATATAAGCCCATATATACCATTACTTCCACCTCAGTGGTCGTCTGATCCTCCCGCTGGTCATGGAATGTTTTGATCTCCATGGCAACAGTTAGAAATCAAGGATCGCACACAGACGCTGTTAATCATAAAATTCCTTTCTAACCTGTAATTATGACCATATTCGAATATTAAGTATGTTATCTTAAAATAAAAAGATGTATTATTAGATACCCCTGATGTAATTTTATCACCTACTTGTGTGGCTCAGCTTATACCCCTTGTCCCCCACTGATAATATTGTTGTCAGCCTGTAGATTCCATATCAGCATCACCCTACGGTATATATACCGTGTAATCCTGCAGGATAACAATAAATGTATATGCCCTTATAATTAGATTCTGAATTTTTAACTACTTAATACATCGGGTTAATCACACAAATTAGGATATTCCCTTCCACTGCTTGTTGATAGCTTCTATGTAAAGAGGCTGTGGTCATATAACTGTTAGTGGGTGTTTTAAACTGTGTCAAAAATATTAATTAGATGTATGGTCCTTACTGTATATACGGAAAAATTAGTTAAAATGGAAATGATGTCCATATGGAAATCCAATGTGAAAAGAACGTGCGTAATATAGTGGTAGGGTTATAAAACCCTGTGAGGGTAGAGTTCATATACTGGGGTGTATCGAAGAGTGAGAAAAATGAAATAAAAAGAATAGAACTTGTTGTAGCCATATAATAAACCCTTCTTAAAAAATATTCTTCCCATAATTGTGCTATAGAGGAGTGATGGGGGGATAGAAAGGGAGGGACGGGGGGAAGGGGGAGAGGGAGAAAATCCACAGCAATCAGTGTGAGAGTGTAGGTAGATAAATACGTGACTAAAATCAAGGTTTAGCTGATTTAGCGTAGCTGAATCATTGTGTGGAGAAAGATCTCAAAGGGAGAAAATCTCTAAGGGATTCGTCTGGCACTTATACTGGACTACTTTTGTGATCAATTTGCTTGAACTATGAAGTAACCTCATATCTCATTGTTCTCTTACCAGGTATGTCTAGTGGAACAACAATGCCCAGCAAGCTGTACCGAGTCTGCTAATTATCATATAGGAATATCCTGAATGCTTAGCCATAGGTATGTCTAGTGGAACAACAATGCCCAGCAAGCTGTACCGAGTCTGCTAATTATCATATAGGAATATCCTGAATGCTTAGCCATAGGTATGTCTAGTGGAACAACAATGCCCAGCAAGCTGTACCGAGTCTGCTAATTATCATATAGGAATATCCTGAATGCTTAGCCATAGGTATGTCTAGTGGAACAACAATGCCCAGCAAGCTGTACCGAGTCTGCTAATTATCATATAGGAATATCCTGAATACTTAGCCATAGGTATGTCTAGTCACTAGTGTATTAAATATTAGCAGATTTATTCAAGTTTTATTTGTAGTTATTTGGGGAATGTGTAATGGTTTCATCCCTACACATTATTTGTTTGTTTAAGTTTTATTGCCCCAAATGGGTGATGGGCTAGGGGAGGGTCCAATCAATCAATGTGCTTACATACACATGTTTGGGCTTTATATTGGTGTGTAGTTTAGCTGATTTAGCGTAGCTGAATCATTGTGTGGAGAAAGATCTCAAAGGGATTCGTCTGGCACTTATACTGGACTTTAACTGGAAGGAAACTTCATGGAAACTCCAAACAAAAGCAAATAAATCATCACAATCCACCAAACCTTGGACTGCAGCTACAAATGTATGTACACACCTATTATTCTCTAAACCTCACTTACCCGGACACTAAACATTCACTTTCTGCAAAAAACCTGCAATACAACTTTTACTCTGACCCTCCAAATACCTGGAAAACAAATGTTTAATTGAGAAGCATATTTGATGAAGTAACACTGACTTGTGGTTTGCCAACACTGTGTAATTTTCCATCTAACATCAACAAATATTTGATTTACTGGTAATCTGTAGATATTAACATCATTTTAATTACTTGCAAATCGTATTTCTTTCTGCAAACTTCACTGCTCTCTCATACAGCCACCACTCCTCCCCCTATTCTCATTATACTACCAGTTTACACACCATCCACACTATGGCCAGGCTGGCAACCCCCCTTACTCATTGTCCTTCTATTCCTTTATTCTGTCCCCTGTTGCCACCTCTATCCCTCTCTCACAGTCTCCTACATCTCATCCTCCCTCCTCTCCTCTGTCTGCCTCCCTACCCCTCTTCTGTTTCCCCATTGCAATTCACTTCTGCCCCTTCACACCACTTATACCCCACCGCTCAACCCTACTCTTTCCCTCCTCTGCCTGTCTCCTCACCTCTCCTCCACCAGTATCAAACTGCACTCCCTCCCTGTTTCACGCATGCAGTCTCCCTTCCTAGCCAAGGCCCCAGCACCATCATCACACCCTCTTTATCTTCTCCTTCCAAATTACTCCTACCTCAACGCTACAGCAATCCTGATAATCTCATTCACATCTCTCCCACAAACTCATACCCCCTATATTGTGCACTCTGGAATGCCAGATCTATTTGCAACAAACTGACCCCCACTCATGACCTTTTCATTTCCAACTCCCTGCACCTCCTGGCCATTACAGAAACCTGGATTACTCCTCATGACACCACTTCTCCTGCTGCTCTCTCTGCTGGGGGCCTCACATTCTCACACACACCCCGACCCGGTGGTCGCCATGAGGGTGGTGTTGGGATCCTTTTACCCTCAAGCTACACATACCAACTTATACCTCCAGAACCTTCTCTTACATTCTCTACATTTGAGGTCCATGCATTACGCCTCTACCAACCTACTAATCTTCGAGTTGCTGTAATTTACCATCCACCTGGCATTTCCTCCAAATTCCTTGACAACTTTGCTTCCTGGCTACCTCACTTCCTCTCTTCTGACATTCCCTCCATTATTCTAGGTGATTTCAACATCCCTATCGATAACCCCACAAAATCACCTGCCTCTAAATTCCTTAACCTCACCTCTTCACTTGGTCTCTCCCAGTGGACCACCTCACCCTCCCATGTGAACGGGAGCTCACTGGATCTGGTTTTCACTCACCGCTGTGATATTTCTGATTTCTCCAATTCCCCTTTTCCCCTCTCTGACCACCATTTGCTCTCTTTCAACTTATCTATCTCTGCTTCCCCATCTCTCCCTCCTAAGGCTACCATCACGAAGCGTAACATTGAGGCTATTGACACCTCATCCCTGTCCTCCCTGTTTGACTCCCTTCTCTCTCCTCTTCTCTCTCTCACATGCCTTGAACAAGCCACATCCCTATACAATGCATCTCTTACTTCTGCCCTTGACTCTGTTGCTCCGCCAACCACTATTCACCCTCGCAGATCAAAACCTCAACCCTGGCACACCAAATGCACCAGATACCTACAAAAATGCTCACGTACTGCCGAGCGACAGTGGAGGAAATCACGCTCTAAAGCAGACTTCCTCCATTTCAAATTCATGCTCTCATCCTTCAGTACTGCCCTTTCCCTTGCTAAACAATCATACTTCAAAATCCTCATTTCTACACAGTCTTCCAACCCCCGGCGCCTCTTTGCCACTGTTAACTCCCTCCTCTGCCCACCACCACCTCCTCTCCCTTCCTCATTGTCTGCTCTTGACTTTGCCACTTATTTCACACCCAAGATTGACTCCATACGTCAGGATATCACTTCCCACCAGACCAGCAACCAGCCACCACCCATCCCTTGCCACCCCTCCCCTTCCCTCTTACCAACTCTGACATCTTTCTCCCATGTATCTGGCGAGGAAGTCATGGCCCTCATCCGTTCCTCCCCCCCCCCCACAACCTCCCCGCTCGACCCTATCCCCTCCCACCTCCTCCGTTACCTCTCCCCTTCTGCCTGTTCCCATCTTGCCCACCTTCTCAATCTCTCCCTTTCATCAGGCACTGTCCCCTCTGCCTTCAAGCATGCTCTTGTCTCCCCTATTCTTAAAAAACCTACCCTTGATCCTAACACTCTCTCCAACTATCGACCCATCTCTCTCCTCCCCTTTGCCTCCAAACTTCTTGAGCGTATTGTCTATAACCGCCTCACTGCCTTTCTTTCCTCTCACTCACTGCTTGACCCATTCCAGTCTGGTTTCCGTTCTCTCCACTCCACTGAAACTGCCCTCACAAAAGTCTGCAATGACCTCTATGCAGCCAAATCTAAGGGCCACTACTCTCTGCTTATTCTTCTTGACCTCTCTGCTGCTTTTGACACTGTGGACCATCCTCTCCTTCTGCAAATCCTTCACTCTCTTGGTCTGCGTGATACTGCCCTCTCCTGGCTGTCCTCCTACCTCTCTGATCGTTCCTTCTCTGTCTCCTCTCATGATGCTACCTCCCCCCCACTTCCACTAACTGTTGGTGTCCCCCAAGGCTCTGTTCTTGGTCCTCTCCTTTTCTCTCTCTATACGTCCTCTTTAGGTGAACTCATTAGTTCTTTTAACTTCCAATATCACCTCTATGCTGATGACACTCAAACCTACCTCTCCTCCCCTGATCTCTCCACGGCTCTCCTCACTCGTACCTCAAACTGTCTTTCTGCTATCTCTTCCTGGATGTCTCAGCGCTTTCTTTAAACTCAACATGTCTAAGACTGAGCTGATCATCTTCCCACCCTCCCGCACAGCCTCACCTCCCACAATCTCATTATCCATTGGTGGCACAACTATCTCCCCTAGCCCCCAAGTACGCTGTCTTGGCGTAATCCTTGACTCCTCCCTCTCCTTCAAACCACACATTCAGCACCTCTCACAAACCTGTCATTTTCATCTCAAAAACATTTCTAGAATCAGACCTTTTCTCACACAGGATGCCACTAAGATCATTATTCACTCACTGATTATTTCCAGACTGGACTACTGTAATCTCCTCTTAACTGGTCTCCCTGACAATCACCTCTCTCCACTCCAATCTATCCTCAATGCTGCTGCCCGGCTCATCTTCCTCACCAAACGCACTACGTCTACCTCCCCCCTCCTACAGGCCCTCCACTGGCTTCCCTTCCCTTTCAGAATCCAATTCAAACTTCTCACACTCACTTACAAAGCACTCACCCACTCCTCTACCATCTACATCTCTGACCTTATCTCCCTTTACTCTCCCACCCGTCCTCTTCGCTCTGCTAATGCACGCCGTCTCTCCTGTCTTCTGATTACTTCCTCCCACTCCTATCTCCAAGATTTTTCACGTGCTGCTCCATTTCTCTGGAATTCTTTACCTCTCCCCCTCAGACTCTCCACCTCTCTACAAAACTTCAAACGGGCTCTCAAGACCCATTTCTTTACCAAACCCAGCCAAATCTCATCCTAACCCCCTGTTCCATGCTCTCTATGTACCCCATCTGTGTCACCCCTGTCTGTCTACCCCTCCCCCTAGAATGTAAGCTCTCACGAGTAGGGCCCTCTTCCCTCATGTGCTTATACTTTTCTTACTTTAATAATCCTCAACTGCCCAGATCCCACAGTTTTTTGACCACCTGGAACTTATCTCTATGTTTACTGGTGTAGTTATGCTTAGTTGCCCTGTACTTGTCCTATATTGTATTCAACTGTAAGTCACTGTTTTCCTATTTTTTATGTGCATTTGTACTCTGTAATCGGGCGCTGCGGAACCCTTGTGGCGCCATATAAATAAAGGATAATAATAATAATAATAATAAAAGGTGCATACAAACTGTTAAGGGCTGGAAAAGGACAGTGAAGGAAAGTAGTGGAAATCATTGATCAGTGAAAGTGAGTTCCATTAATCGGAACCTTATGTGAGGTTGAGTTGGTTATTATCATGTAAATATCATGTAGATGTCTGATTTATTGATTCTAAATTGTACCAAAATTCATTTGAACTAATGATAATTGATGACTGCAGTGACGGATATATTCGACACTCGAGGTACAAAGACCACATCATTATTCTAAGGTATCAAATGGTCATGATCTTAAATTTAATCTTATATGGATAGATGAAATTTAATATTAGAGTGATCCTGAATTGTCATAAAGTTAAGGGTATAATGTATTATATGCCACGAAGATTTTTGTGACCACATATAGTGAATTATTATAGGAGCCGGAGATTATGCTGAGTAGGGATATCCCCATTCTCTGGTATGGTTGTACATTTGGGGACCACATTGGTAAGTATGTTGGAGATCAAAGGGTAATGATAGTAATTAGAGTAGGAGCAATGTAACTGAATAGTGATTCTACTTAATTATCGGAAATAGGGTCTCTGATGATACGCTAGCTATTGTCATATGGATTTATTAATTGGTAGGTGATTACTCTGCCACTTGGCCATAATTTAAGGTCTCAATAGCTATATTAGATGTTATCTAAGGGATCCTTATCCCAAAAAAGATTTGTAGCTGTTGAACTCATTTAGTCCATTGGGATGTAGACTGTCAAGAAGAAAGATCATTTTAGTCTCAAAACGAAGTAATTCTTGATCTAAGTCACCGCCATGTATCCCCAGTTGGATGTGTCTCAGGCCACACGCCTTGAGACCCTTTGGATCACTATTGTGACAGTTAAGAAAATGTCTCGCTACAGGTTGTAGAGTTTTAAAATTGGAAGTATCTTTTTTAGCGTTACGTATGCTTCCAATATGCTCAAGAATTCTGACCTTCAAAGGTCTGGTAGTTTTGCCTACGTATATTTTATGGCATGGGCATTCTAACTGATAGACGGTTCCCACGGTTGTACAGGTGATCTTTGGAGAGATGGGCCATTTCTTGCCAAACTTGTCACAAAAATGTTCTGTGGAGATCATATGTATACAAGCTTTGCACTTGCCACATGGTGATGGTATTACAAGCGCAATGCAGCACCACTCACAGTGTACCAGAGATACTAGATGGTGACTTTAACTGCACAGGAATTAGTTTGAAACAAGTGCAAAGTCACAGATGAAGTTCAATGGAACTTGGCGTGAGAAAAAAAAACACTTCATCACATCACTTCTTACTCACATTTAGGAGGTCATTCCGAGTTGATCGCTTGCTGCTGTTGTTCGCAGCACAGCGATCAGGCTAAAAATCTGCATTTCTGCATTTGCATATGCCCGCAATGCGCATGAGCGACGTACGGGTACAAAGTCCTTTGTGGTTTTGCACAGGTTCTAGCGAAGCTTTCAGTCGCACGGCTGAATGCAGGAAAACTGTCATGAAGTGGGCGTTTCTGGGTGTCAACCGACCTTTTTCAGGGAGTGTTTAAAAAACGCAGGCGTGTCAGGGAAAACGCAGGCCTGGCTGGGCAGACGCTGGGCGGGTGAGTGACGTCAAAAGCCGTCCCTCCGTCGTTAGAATCAAAGCACACGAAGAGTAACTACAGGGCTGGTCTTGTTTTGCACAAACAGATTTTGCAGGCGCTCTGCTGCACAGGCGACTATGCGTTTGCACGGCTGCTAAAAGTAGCTAGCGAACGATCAACTCGGGATTACCCCCTTAGTCTTAGTCGCACACACATGTATGAACATGATCAGCGTCATCTAGTGCTTTAGTTTTGTCGATCCTAGTAGCCTTATTTATTTTATTCATGTGAATACTTTTTGCACATTTTGGGTGCTTGCTGGAGCCGAGTCGCATGGATCTGGTATGTCAAAAGGGACTATTTGCAGTGATTTAAGCAATAGTGCATTAGGACACATCTGCATGTCAAAACATTGGGAATGACAGCCAATTCAGAAGAGAGAAACAGTGTTGTACGTGGGAAAGTGGATGGACCAGTGGAGCCCATTAGTAGCTGTGTGCAAACTCAGAAGCCACTGGTGTGCTGTACGTATGAGCTGATCATGAAGATAGTGTCTGTGTGAGTGGTACTGTAACAATGGGGCATATAACACTACAACCCCAGGCCTCCACATATAAATAGGCCTTTCATCATAACCGTATGATGATGAGCAACCACACTGCTTGCCACATGGTCTGCCATATGTATTAATATTACATTCCTATTTTCCTCACAAAAATAAGACAATTTTACTACTTTTATGTATTTAGGAATACCTTGAGGCTGATAGTGTTCTGGGTGTACATTCCATCATGGCACTGGCTCCACCCACGTAGCAATGGCTGCACCCACACAGTGCTGGTCAGTGGTCACACCTTCTTCCCTCTCTCAGTTAAGACACTTGATCATTTTCAGGCCCAGCCCAGGCTGAGCTTTGCTAGGCCCCAATCATGGGAGGCTTGACCATGTCCAATTTAAAAAAGTTTTTTTCAGTGCCACAAAGAAACCCTGCCACCGAACAGGGGACACAATGAGTCCCTCAGCCAGAGGCAAATCCAGGGGGTGGGTGATCAGTGTAACAAAGTAATATTGTGTCAGTCCTTTGTTGTAACAAATAATATTTTAGGTCACAACTACAAAAAAACTTCTCTGGGTGATTACAAAGCAGGAGATACCTGGCACTATGGGGCATATTTATCAAGCCCATTTTCTGAACGGCCATGACACACCTGCATTTGGCTGACCACTTCCCGTTATCACCCTGGCATGATCCGGCAAGGCCTGGTGTGTATGGCTGCTGAACCCTTTGATGATATCAGATGCTGCTCGATATTAAACAGAGCAGTCCAGGCTGATACCCGCTTGCTCCAATGAGTTGGACACCACGAGAATTCATTTTCAAGGAAAAGAATTTTCCTTGCAGTTGGAATTTATAAAAGCTTTTAAAACTTTATTGAAAAAGGAGGTTAAACACTAGAGGTATTGAAAAAGGTGGCAAGCGCATGAAACCGACCAAAAATGCAAACCTTCTACCACCATCCAAATATGCATAAATATCAGGGCAATGCTGCAGGAAGACCAATGATTTTTGGAATTGGCATCATAAAATGTAACCTTTCCAAATACATTGATTACTATTTTCAAACACTTGTCGGAAAAAAGGTAATCTTAACCACTTAACTGATTTATTTCACCAAAACCCGCTCCAAAATTGTTTTTTTTTTCTCAAAGAGTGAATTAGGTGAATAACATGAATTTAACCCTATCCAAAATGATTTTAGTTAAGAAAAAATAAAAAATAAAAGTTTTTTTTAATTTTTTAAAAATACATATTTTTTTTTAACATCGAAATATCAATTGGGAACATTGCGAACATCGGAAACATTGTGTCCATCGCGGCTTTCATTTTGAAAGCCGGGACAGCCTCCAGGTACACAGGGGGGGGGGCGTGGGAGGGTTCATTTACATTCCCCAGTGGCTGCTATTGTCTGCAGCCATTGGAGGGGGGGGGTCCTGCCATGCTGACTGATTAGCAGTGATCGGCAGCATGGAAATCAGTAGGGGAGATTTTTTTTCTCCAAAAAAGGGGTACAGCCATGGGAACTGCTTTTGAACCCAGTTATGCCAATCTTTTTTGTGGCATGATTTAAGGACCAAAACATCTGGAGCTATTATAAATATAGAGGTAACATCATATGTTGGCATAGATATATCTTTTTTTATATAGAATAGTTAAAGAAAAGATTTAGAAGGTGTCATTCAATATATAAATAATAACACCATTAACTTGGAATTTACAACAACATAGAAATTTTAGAAATTAATGTCTTTCTAGATCACAGGTTCTCAAACTCGGTCCTCAGGACCCCACACAGTGCATGTTTTGCAGGTCTCCTCACAGAATTGCAAGTGAAATAATTAACTCTACCTGCGGAGCTTTTAAAATGTGTCTGTGAGTAATTAATACACCTGTGCACCTGCTGGGTTACCTGCTAAACATGCACTGTGTCGGGGCCTGAGGACTGAGTTTGAAAACCCCTGTTCTAGATCTACAAGTTTTTATCAAAGAAGGTTCTACACATATCAGAACCCACATGAAAAAGTTAATGGAAACAGTATGTTATCATAAAACAGTAACCATCATTGTAAATGGATTGAGAACATCCCTGGAGGATGATTCCAGCAATTAAAAAGAAACTGAATTGAAGATTCCATGTTTAAACATCAACGTTTTGAAATGAAGCGCAAAATCTTACAAAAAGGATACAAAAAAAATTCCTTCAACAATAAATTGACAAAACATCCGAAATGGGTAGAAAATAACATATCCACTGCTTTTCTAACTACATTTATCAAACTGTATAATGGAAACCATAAAGAAAGAACATTGGCATGTACTCCTACTTGATGAAGAAATAAAAACTGCAGTACCCACAAAACCAAAAATTGTGCTTAGAAAACTGAGAAATATCAAACAGGAACTTACTACAAGTGTTCTACCAATTGAAAATAATGCAAATGGTAAACAAAAAAACAAAGGATAGCACAACTGCCTTAGTTGTGAAAACCAATACCAAACAAATTCAAGAATTTTACTCCAAACAGACAAAGAAAGACTACAAAATCAAGGACACAAGGAGCTACATATCTCCTAGAATGCCCATGCTCAGTGGCGCTGAGAGTGGGGGGAGGGTACAAATGACCTGGGCCCAGGTCTGATGGAGGGGCCCAGTGGTGGCCCAGGTCCATGCCTCCTGTGATTAGGCCTTGCCTCCTGAAAAGTACCTGGGCACAGCCAGGCTCTCTACTGCCCTGGCTGGCATGCCATGTTACTGTGAGTGTGTGCTTCTCATGTGCTAGACATGCCCCAAAAGAGGTGTGGCTATGCCCCCAGCATGCTGTGGCCACACACCCTCCATGGGGGGCAGGAGAGCACAGGAAGAAGTTGTACCGAGGCCCAGGATTTCTCTTGGCAGCCCTGCCCATGCTAAATTCAATATGTGCAGCAGCCAAAAAGAAAAATAAAGAACAGAGAGGCTATAAATGTTTACAACATCAAGAAAGTTTTAAGCACTCATAGTCTGAACGTTACAGCAGAGACTCTAAAGGGTAAAAATTTGATGGCATAAAATAAATTACACCACATCAGAGGGGCAGAGATATAGGGACAGCTCTTAAAAAATAAGACAACATTTATTTAAAAAGTTTGAATCATATGGCGTAAAAACTGATAAGGAGATAAATGTATTTTCAGGAATATTTTTATGAGTAGTTTATGTTTTTTAATTTTTAGTCTACAAACCTCTCTTATCTAAAATACATACTGATAACATATACCTCACCTACAGTAGAAAAGCATAAAACACACAAAATGACAATAGTATACAAAAATGTTTTTTTGTTTTTCAGTCAGAATATACTTATACTTGCCACCTTTTTTAATACTTCCAGTATTTTACATCTGTTTTTAATAACGTTTTCAAAAATACCAACTGGATAGACTAGACTCATCCTTGAAAAAGCACACTAGTGGTGTGAAACGCTTTGGGGCAAGTGTGTTTCAGCCCGGACTGCTCTATTTAACATTGATTAGCGCCTGACGTAATGAAATGACGCTGTGGCCAAACACGCCAGGCCTTGCCAGATCAGGCCGGGAATTACATCCAATGAGAGAGGCATGCTGCAAGATCACACAAAAAAACAAGGTACGGTCAGTTAGGTCCACAGTACCTGCAATTTGTGCTGCTATATTGAACAATTATCATGGATTAACACCTGCAGCACAACCAACTCCTATACACTAAGTCTATAAAGACTGCAAACATTACAATCTATTTATTATTTTTGCCTCTTTTATCACTAAAAGTTGTCATATTGTGATTTCTAAATAGCGCTTGTTTTACGTATTCTACTCTAGTTACCCCTCTGAATTGGGAAGCTTGTACAACACCTACTGCAGATCACTAAAATCATTTCTTTATCGGGGTGACTTGTTGGATTGTGCTAAAATTACATGTTTAGTTGAGGTTTGAATTCTTTTTGTCAGTTAAGTTTTCCTTTATAATGTGTTTTTAGACTTTTGTTATATTATCAGTGTCATATTACAATTAACTTGCAAAATAAAACTAAACATTGAATTCTACAATTTGTTCTTAATTACCATTTAATGCTATAGCATTTGTCAAGCTTTGTATGTAAAATTTATTTATGACATATCCAGAATATTGGGGTAAATGAAATAGACGTGATCTGCAAGCATCTCTGGGTTCCCGGAGAGTCTGCCCGATGTTTAACAGTTACTTTCATTTAAAAGCCAAAACCAGGTTGGCTTTAACTTTTAAATGATTGCTACGGACTCGCCGGGGCAGACTCGCCGGGAACCCAACGATGCTTGCAGATCACATGTCTATTTCATTTAACCCCTTATTTTTTTCCATAAACATCTCTTTAAAAATATGCTTTATATCAATTTTTGTAGACATAGTATAGTCCAAAATAAACAATTATTTTAAACTTGGGGAAATATTTATAAAAAGAGGAAGCAAAAGAAAGAGGAAATATTTCCCATTGTAATTAATCACAGGTTTCCATAACATTCATGTTTAAAGCTGCACAAGAAAATGACAGTTGAGATCTGATTATTGTCACAAACAGGGGTCATGGCACTTATTGCCACAACGGCTCCTTTCTGGGGAGTTCTGGGCAGCCAGCTCCTAACATGGAGTACTCCTTGGTTCATGCGCCCGATTCATGGCCATGGGTGTCCAGATCTACTGCCATTTCCACCCACAGGTGCCATTAAAGTCCATCTCTGGGGTGATTGGCTTGCAGTGCTCAGGCGCGCCCCCTGGTGGCCTTTATCAACTCTGAGATGTCATCAACTTCTCTCTATTTAAGAAGGAGCTGTCCAGCGATCTGTGCTTGATTATTGCAAGTCTACTCTGCATTCTGATCCAAAGGGTCCTGTGTTCTGTGTTACTGACCTAAAGTTCCTGGCTCCTGATTCTCCTTTGGTTTAACCCTTGCCTGTACCTAACCTTAATTTATCTGACCACTGTGTACCAGCTTTGCTTGCTAACCATGTATACCTCATCAACCCCTACCTGTACTTCTGCCTGGCTTTAACTGCTTCATAGTGTACTGACCATGCCCGCTGACCTGTTATTGCTTTACCCTTGCCTGAACTCTGACCTGATATTAATGCCTCACCATGTACCGGCCTTATTACTAACCACTGTATTGGTAGTGTTCTATTTGTCCGTCTTCTTCGTTCCTCTATAGAGCTTTGCACATTGCCTATCGGCCTACGGAATTCAACTACTAGCTTCTGGTACAAAGCTCTTACCTTATGACCCAGTGTGACCATTATTTGCAATGGCAACACCATTTATTTCATGCACCAGTTTTCATACATACTGTAATTATATGAATTATAAAAACAAACATTTACCTGTGACAGCGAGGTCAATTGTACTACTATGTATGTTGTGCGCATTCCTGCTGTTACTTCCTGCTACTCCTGGATAATAGCGACCTTCATCTTCTCTTCTCACTGGGTCTATCCTCAGAGTGCAGCTTCCTCCGGGAACCAATGAGGTTCGGCGTATGTAGTCATTTCTTACTGACGAGGATTTTCTGCTGTTAAATATCTCTATATAGTATAGACTATCATATAAATACCATACAATACTGTATTTCTCAGGCTCCCTGACCGGAAAATAAGAGCAAGGGATTTCTACACAGGAACCAATCAGAGCGACCATATTGGAAGGGAACGCCCATTTCTGACACAAGGAAACCGAGTAGAAGCCTGAAAGATACATATAACATATAATTAGATTTATCCCATTATATTAACATAGGTGCTGTATTGTAAAATGAGAATTGATTTTACCTTGGAAAAGGATGAGAAGAGAAGTCCGTGTGACACTCATCTTGTGGTTGACTTTTTTCATTTGCTGAAACTACAACCCTGGACGTAGATTCATTTCCTGTAAAATAAAAGTAAAACCCTACAAATGATAAAGACAATAATTTGCACAATGGTCTAGGAATTCAACAAACATGCCGGATTTGCATTATCATTCACTGTTTTCTCTAAAGACTGTACCTAGGGGGTCATTCCGAGTTGTTCGCTCGTTATTTTTTTTCGCTACGGAGCGGTTAGTCGCAAACTAAGCATGCGCAATGTTCGTAGCGCACATGCGCCAAGTAAATTAGCACAAAAGTTTTGTATTTTACTCACGGCGTAACAACGTTTTTTCATCGTTCTGCTGATCGTAGTGTGATTGACAGGAAGTGGGTGTTTCTGGGCGGAAACTGGACGTTTTCTGAGAGTGTGCAGAAAAACGCAGGCGTGTCAGGGAAAAACGCGGTAGTGGCTGGAGAAACGGGGGAGTGCCTGGGCGAACGCTGGGCGTGTTTGTGACGTCAAACCAGGAACGAAACTGACTGAACTGATCGCAGTGTAGGAGTAAGTCTGGAGCTACTCAGAAACTGCTAAGAAATTTCTATTCGCAATTCTGCTAATCTTTCGTTTGCAATTCTGCTATGCTAAGATACACTCCCAGAGGGCGGCGGCTTAGCGTGTGCAATGCTGCTAAAAGCAGCTAGCGAGCAAATAACTCGGAATGAGGGCCCTAATGTAATATCAGCTAATCTGCAGTACACGGTGGCATCATCAGCTTTATTTATTTCATTGGATACTTTAACAGGACGGGGAAGACATTGGCATAAATCTGTCTGTAACTAACTAATCAGGGTCAGATGTACTAAGCCTTGAAAAGTGATAAAGTGGAGAGAGATAAAGTACCAGCCAATCAGCTCCTAACTGCCATGTTACAGGCTGTGGGGTAGATGTACTAAGCAGTCACTCTTGAGCCAGAGGAGAAGTTGCCCGAGGCAACCAATCAGCATTGAAGTAGCACTTATAATTTGCATACTATAAAATTATGCAGAACATCTGATTGGTTGCCTTGGGCAACTTCTCCACTGGCTCACTTCTTTACTCATTTCACTGCTTAGTACATCTCCCTGTGTTTGAAAAATGACAGGTACGTTGGGTGGTAGTTTATCACTCTCCTATTTATCACTTGTCAAGGCTAAGTACATCTGGTCCTCTTTACTTTGAAAGGAGATTATTTGTAGCGATTTAACAGCCACCACATTGCAGCATAAGCCTCCTATGGGAACAATTGCTTATTGTTTTGGGGATCCCCTTGACTTAAGGACCCAAAACATTATCCAGTCATTGTAGATAGCAACTAGCAGCCAGCCACAAGGGCAGTACCGAAGGGTGTTCTAGCAGTGCCATGGACCATGGTGCAGGGCCCTGGGAGAGTCACCATTGCTGCCATACAGCACCAGCACTTGGCTTGTAGGTAGCCTGGATCAGAATGCCTGGTGCGACACTCCGGGTGGCTCTACAGAAACTCTACTGACTGCAGCATGCAGGGTGTGTGCTAAGAATGCTCTGGTGGTCCTCATCTTCCCGGTGATGGTGGCCCCTCTCTCTCAGAGCAACATCACTTGTTTGGGGACAGGACCAGCACATGGTACAAAATCGCCCTTCTCAGATGTTGTTCTAGCTAATAGTCTTGTCTATTCATGAATCAGAGAAAAGAATAGAGAAGTGAGTCAGTGGCAGTGGCGGAACTAGCGAGCGGTGGGCCCAGGTGCGGCAAAATGCTTTGGGCCCCCTCCCCCATCCCATCCAAGTCCACCCCCTCACCCCTGGAGAGGATCTGGTGAGGGGGACCTGCTCAGGGCCAGAGAAATGGATACCTAGCAACAGTGCCGTAATTAGACATTTTAGCACTGTGTGCAAGAAACAGCATCGGAGCCCCACCCCTGCATGCAAAACAGGGGCAGTGCGCGCCGTAGGCGCGCGCAAAAATACATAATGGCATGGCATCATGGGGAAGGGGTGTGGCCACAAAATAATACCAATTCATAAAACGGTGCACAGTAGTCTCAATTATTCAAATTACGCCGCACAGTAGCACCACTACACCAGGTAGAGACCCTTTTACACCTTACAGCGGACAGATTCCTCTTTTTACACATTACGGCAGACAGCGTCCCCTTTTTACACATTACGGCAGACAGCGTCCCACTTTTTACACATTACGGCAGACAGCGTGCACTTTTTACACATAACGGCAGACAGCGTCCCCTTTTTACACATAACGTCAGACAGCGTGCCCTTGTTACACGTAGCGGCAGACAGCGTACACTTTTTACACATAACGGCAGACAGTATGCCCTTGTTAAACATAGCGGCAGACAGCGTACACTTTTTACACATTACGGCAGACAGCATCCCCTTTTTACACATTACGGCAGACAGCGTACACTTTTTACACATTACGGCAGACAGCGTCCCCTTTTTATACATTACGGCAGACAGCGTGCCCTTGTTACACATTACGGCAGACAACGTCCCCCTTTTTACACATTACGGCAGGAAGATTCCCCATTTTTACACATTGCGGCAGGCAGATTCCCCATTTTTGCACATTGCGGCAGGCAGATTCCCCCTTTTTACACATTGCGGCAGGCAGATTCCCCATTTTTACACATACCGGCAGGCAGATTCCCCATTTTTACACATTGCGGCAGGCAGATTGCCCATTTTTACACATTGCGGCAGGCAGATTCCCCATTTTTACACATAGCGGCAGGCAGATTCCCCATTTTTACACATTGCGGCATGCAGTCCCAAGAAAGAAAGAAAGAAAGAGTGAGAGAGACAGGAAGAAAGAAGAATTATACTTACCCTCTCCGCTGGCTCAGGCTCCTCGGTGCAGCTTCTGATGATTCCCGGGCAGGAGAGGAGGAGGAGGAGGGAGGTGGAGGAGGGAGCCGCAGCAGCGCTGTGTTATTGGTGGAGGCGCTGCTGCAGCTGCCCCTCTGCTTCACCATAGGCTGTTCTCGGAAGACAGCCTATAGTGAAGCAGAGGGGCAGCAGCAGCAGCGCCTCCACCAGTAACAAAGCGCTGCTGCGGCTCCCTCCTCCACCTCCCTCCTCCTCCTCCTTCCCCCGTGCCGCTGCGCTCCTCTCCTCTCTGGGCGGATGTGCGCTGCGGGCAGCGGTTACCCGCAGCACGCAGCGGCATGTAATGAGACCGTTTGACTCATTACATGCTTTGGGCCCCTGGACAGAGGCGGGCCCCAGTGCACTGGCGGTAGTTCCGCCTCTGGTCTGTGGAGCAGTTGCCCTTGACAGCCAATCAGCTGCTATTTCAAGTATAATATTATAGAATGCATTCAATAAATGTTACTTCAAAGCTGATTAGTTGTCATGGGCAACTTCTCCACTGGCCCACTTCTCTACTCCTTTCCATTGCTTAATGAATAGACCACAGTGTCTTCTGCAGGGTAGGTGGGCTAAGAAGTCTTCTAAGGCTCAGTTACTTGAATGCACTAATGAGCAGATTTATTAACCTTTTTTTTTACTAACACAATGTGAAAAAGGATGTTTTCATACACGTTTCACATTATTTTAGTATCACCTGAATGTATAAACCTTTTCAGTGGTATGCACGGAAATCTTCCGGGCTAGCCAGCGCTGACAAATTTACAAGAAAAAAAAAAGTAAAACAATACTGCAGTGAGCCCTGTGATAATTACGTCATCTTCAGATAGCATAATCACAGGACTCGGGCCCCTCTCTCAGAGTTGAATAAAGTGAAGAGTAAGTGACGCTGAAGTGTCATCTCGTGATAACAGTGGGTCTGGTAATGATTATAATTAACTATTACAGGTAATGGCTATTTACACAGAGCTAGCCTAGAATCCATTGCTTCACAGATGTGAAATGACAAATGAAGGAAAAAAAAAGATTTTATAATTGCAACACACTATATATAGAGGCTTTGATACAGTAATACATTTTGTAGTGTATAATAGGTTCCATAGGCAATGAAAGTGATGAGATGGGGTCAACCCAAATCTCCCCTGTATGGAAGAGCATCAGAGAATCATGTTATTATACTTCTGTCTTCATAGCTCAGTGTGAATTCATTTGTTAACATCATTAATACCCCTTTCACGAGAACGTGCATCAACCATGCAATTTACCTTGGTTATTCCCAGGTCTACGCATGGTGGATCTGGGGTTGTTGTTTTTTTTGTGATATGAAATAGAGATGAACGGTTACAGGTTCCAGCCAAACTTCTGGAATCAAAGGTGAGCCAAGCATTAGCCTGCATAGGATCCCAAATTGAGGCAAAACCTCGAGATCCCACTGATCTTGAGGTTTTTGCCTCGGGCGCCCGTTCCAATGCATTCAATGGGCTGACCGCTGATTGGCTGAAAGAGCCGTCTGTCACAGCTCTCAGCAAATTAGCACTTGATCATAGAGTTCAATGGCCACAGCGTTAAAGTTACCGGCTGCAGCTGGAACCCCCTAGCTGTTGCTGGAACTCCCTAGCTGCCGGCACCCCTACACATAAAACACCACCGTCACCAGGGGCAAACGCAGGATTTTTTGAGGGGGGTTTTAATCATATACTGCTAATGAGCACGGCAAGTGCGGGATATTTGTATAAAGAGAGAGAGACATGAGAAGGGAACAAGAGAGAAGGAGAGAGAGAGAGAGAGAGACTTGGGGAAGGAGGGAGAAACACATGGCGGGAGAGAGACATGCCAAGAGAGAGAGAGAGAGACATGGGAAGGGAGGGAGAGAGAGATATGGGAAGGAAGACAAAAAGAGTGACATGGCAAGAGAGGGTGAGAGAGACATGGCAAAAGAGAGATATGACGAGAGAGACATGGCAAAAGAGAGCAAAATGGAGAGAGAGAGTGACATGGAGAGATGACGAAAGAGAGAGAGACATGGAAAAAAGAGAGAGACATAGAGAGAGAGAGAAAGACATGCTGGGAAAGCGAGACATGACGAGAGTGAGAGAGACATGGCAAAAGACAATGACATGGAGAGAGAGAGAGAGAGATAGCAACATGGAGAGAGAGTGTAGCAGCAGCAGCAGCAGAATGACTGGGGCCCCAGAGCTGTGAAATGTAGCAGCAGTTACCTGGAGGTATTCATGTGGAGGGCGAGTGGTCTCTCCTGCCAGACACCCAGAGGTGTGCCACAGTTAGAATAGGGCCTCGGACCATCACTCACTTATAGGGGTTCAGAGACTGGGGCTGAGTCACTAGAGATGAGCAGATTTGGTTTTACTCGGTTTTACTCGGTTCTCAAAACGACATCTTATTGGCTCACGGATGTCACGTGTTTTGGATAGCCAATAAGATTCGGTTTTGAGAACCGAGTAAAACCGAGTAACACCGAATCCGCTCATCTCTATGAGTCACCCACTTGCAGACAGTAGTCCGGTAGAGGTGGGAAGGAGCTAGCACAGAGACTGGGCAGCCGGGTCACCACCTGTAGACAGCAGTCCGGCGATGGGGGCTGCGGGAGACTGGGCAGTTGAGGCATGACGGTGTCAGTAGAGGAGCCCACACGCCTGCTTGTCTGCATCCGCAGCCTCTGCTAAGCTTCCGTGGCTGGTCCCTCCCACAGACACCTCTGGGCACTAACTGCACCAACCGAAAAACCCCACCAGCATTCAGAATCAGATGCATACATAGTACATACCAGCAGGCGTGCGGGCTCCTCTCTCTCCTGACACTGAGTGCCTTGCACAGAGACTGTACAGCCGGCTTGCCACCTGTAGACAGCGGTACGTCGGGGGGGGGGGGGGGGGTGCGCGGGGGGTTGAGAGAGACTGGGCGGCCGAGGTAAGACAGTGTCTGGAGAGAGATGAGCCCGCACGCCTGCTGGTATGTACTATGTATGCATCTGATTCAGAATGTTGGTGGGGTTTTTTGATTGGTGCAGTCAGTGCACAGAGGTGTCTGGGGAGGGACCAGCCACGGAAGCTTGGCAGAGGTTGTGGATGCGGAGCAGTCATCGATGGCTTGGGGAAATGCGCGCCATGCTGTCTCCATCTCAAAAATATACATTTGGGCTGTCAGGGGGGGTTTCTGGGTACTCAGAAACCCACCCTGCATGCGCTACTGGGCACCCCTGCACTGCTGACACCACCGGCACACACGTACAAATGACACTGCCGACAACTCAGGCACACCAGCATTGAGGACAAAGCCAGCACCCTCTCACTGCCGAAACCGCTGGCACCCCTGCACAGAGGACACTGCCAGCACACCCTCACTGTCAACACTGCCGGCACCCCTGCTCAGAGGACATTGTTGGCAACCCCACACTGCTGACACTGCCTGCAGCCCTGCACCATGGGCAATGCCGGTATCCATGAACAGAGGACACCGCCGGCACTCTCACACTGATGACACCACAGGCACCCCTGCACAAAGGACACTGCCAGCACCACTGCACAGAGGACATTGACGGCACCACTGCACTGAGGACAACACCGGCACTCTCGCACTGCTGACAACGCCAGTATCCCCTGTCACAATAAGTGCATTAGTGGTTTATCCGACCTGCACTGTTACCCACACT
Source organism: Pseudophryne corroboree (assembly GCF_028390025.1). Lineage (NCBI taxonomy): Eukaryota > Metazoa > Chordata > Amphibia > Anura > Myobatrachidae > Pseudophryne > Pseudophryne corroboree. The sequence continues at coordinate 37,288,437 of NC_086453.1, forward strand.
GTATCCAACCCACACTGTATCTGACCCACACTCTATCCCGCACTGCAACCTACCTGCACTGTATTCAACCCTCACCGTATCTGATCCACACTGTATCCGGCACTGTATCCGACCCACAGTATATCCCACAGTGTATCTGACCTGCACTGTATTGAGCACTGTATCCAATCCAGACTGTGTTCTACCTGAACTGTAACTGGCACTTTTTTCGACACATCCGACAAACACTGTATCCAGCACGCACTCTATCTTGCACTGCATCTGACCCACACTGTATTCAACCTGCGCTGTAACCTGCACTGTATCCGACCCACACTGTATCTCACCTGCACTGTTTCTGACTCACACTGTATCTGACCCACACTGTATCCAACCCAGACTGTAGCTCACAATGTATCCGACCCACGCTTTAGCAGACCTGCACTGTAACCCGCACCGTATCTGACCCACACTGTATCTGTTCCTCACTGTATCCGACATGCACTGCATTCGACCCGCATTGTATCCAGGCTATACTCTATCTTGCACTGCATCTGACCCACACTGTATCCAATCTGTACTGTATCCGACCCACACTATATCCAACCTGCACTGTTTCTGACCCACTCTGTATCCGACCTGCACTGTAATCCACAATGTTTCCACCTGCACTGTAATCCTAAAATGTATCCAACCTATACTGAATCCGACCTGCACTATAACCCACGCAGTAGCTGACCCACACTGTAATCTGCACTGTATTAAACCCTCACTGTATCTGATTCACACTGTATACAGCACTGCATCTGACCCACAGTGTATCCCACCATATATCTGACCCGCACTCTATCCCACATTGCATCCAACTCACACTGTATTCAATCTGCACTGTAACCTGCACTGTATTTAACCCTCACTGTATCTGATCTACACTATATCCAGCACTGTATCTGACCCGCAGTGTATCCCACACTATATCCGACCTGCAATGTACCCGGCACTGTATCCGATCCAAACTGTATCCTACCTGCACTGTAACCGGCACTGTTTCCGTTGCATCCAACCCGCACTGCATCCAACCCGCACCCAATCTCGCACTGTATCTGACCCACACTGTATCCGACCTGTATTGTATTTGACCTGCACTGTTTCTGACCCACGCCGTCTCTGACCCACTCTGCGTCCGACCTGCACTGTAATCCACATTCCACACTGTATCCAACACACATGGTAGCTCAAGCTTGTAACACTGGTGAAGAAAGATAGTCTTATTGTTTTTAAGGAGAACAAAACATTGGTAGAAATATATCCCAAATTTATTCCAAAATGTATTTGGGTGTAGTGAGGCCAGTGTCTTCTGATGCTGACTTCCTGGTCTCCACTGAGGAGCTCCAAGGACCAGTCTGAGTAACCTCAATGTTAGAACAAATAGGAGAGAACGGAGACTCTCTTAGGAGTAAATTTACTAAGGAGGGAGTTTTTTTTAGAACTGGTGATTTTGCCCATAGCAACCATTCAGATTCTATCTCTTATCTTCTAGAAGCAGCTAGATAAATGTTAAGTAGAATCTGAATGGTTGCTATGAGCAACATCAAAAGTTCTAAAAAAAACTCCCACCTTAGTAAATTTCCCCCTTTGTTGGGGCACTCAGCCTATGTCTATAATATAACTTTTATTACGTATGCATTAAAAATAAGATCATCTAAGGATGACTAAAAATCTACAAATGGAGAAAGCAATTGGGATAATTGAGAAGAAGCGCTCTGTGAAAGTATTCGGGGAAAAGGGATCAGGGACCTTCATTCCGAGTTGATCGCTCGCTAGCAATTTTTTGCAGCGCAGCAATCAGATAGTCGTCGCCTACAGGGGAGTGTATTTTAGCTGTACAAGTGTGCGAACGCATGTGCAGCCGAGCGGAGTGAACAGATTTTGTGCAGTTTCTGAGTAGCTCAGGACTTACTCAGCCGCTGCGATCACATCAGCTTGTCCGGGACCGTAATTGATGTCAGGAACCCTCCCTGCGAACGCCTGGAAACTCCTGCGTTTTTCCAAACACTCCCATAAAACGATCAGTTGACACCCACAAATGCCTTCTTCCTGTCAATCTCCTTGCGAACGCCCGTGCGAAAAGATTATTCGTACAATCCATCGCTGGGCACCGATCTGCTTTGTACCCGTGCGAGGCGCCTGCTTATGCGATCCAACCTGAGTGAAGGCCATAGTACGAAAACCGGGTCTACCACCAGTCAAGATAATCAATTATGTCAGACAATATAAGCACAGATGTAGTATAAGGAAAAACTAGCAAGGGTAATGATGAGACAGTTCTGTCATTGACTTATGTAGGGTGTGCATGAACAAACATTTATCACTATGACATATTGAGTAGAGCACTGGGGCGATAAAGTAGAGGTTGTCAATACTGAGCTAATAGTGACAAAATGGTGATTCTGTGCAATGCAGGTTACAGGCACACCTTCATATAAGTTAAGAGAGAGACTCCTCTGGTGCTAAGACTCAAATTAATTGCTGCTGCTGTTGCATGTGTACACAGTGGTAACCGAGTGAGGGTCCACCAGAATGGGTGAAATAAGAAATCCAGGGTTTCTGCCATTGAACAGCTTTCTAAAATTGACCTTGATATTGCAACGCCAGGTCAGTGTAGGGGTGCTAGACAATGAAAGAACCCTGGAAAAAAGATGCGAGTAATAATACCAGTTCCACTGAATTGGAAAGCTGCTGCCGGTTGTGTGTGAGACATTTTACAGTGAACAGAGTTGAGTGGTCCACAAAGCAGCCCCTGGTATGGTGAAAGAACACAGTGGAGTCAGGTAGACTTGATTGTCCACCAGCGCTTTGCCCTGTTTACAAATGTACCTGTATTGCAGGGTTATGCCGGTGGTCATATGACCAATACCACACCACTCAGAATCCCAATGCCGGAACACAGACCACCGACATCCCGAAGGTAAGTATCGGGGTCGCTGTTAGGGTTAGGCACTATAGGGGGGTAGCCATAGTCACCCACCCCCGAGTCTTAGCCCTAGCAGCCACCCCTAAACTCTTAGGCCTATCTGTCACCCAAGACGGGTTAAGGTTAGGGTAGGGGACAGGGGAGGGGTAAAATAATGACTGCATCCCTTGTCTGCATTTTTATTATCCAGATGCCGGTGTCGATCATGTGACTGCCAGCATATCACACCCACTTGGACATGCCATCTGCATTACTCCTAGCAGAGTATAGGTGTACCTGGTTCCTGCAGAGAGATGTGTGTGTTGCCGGTGGACTGCTGCACGTAGATGGGAACTGGGGAGCGGGTACGGATGCGCTAAACAGAGGCTTCATCAGGGTTACTCAGACGGCCAATGGTCTCACAGGTGATACTATGCTGCGTCTTAGCACGCAGAACACGGACCTCTCAGGCGCCTCCTGTTGCATTAGCATATTTTCACAATGCTATTGCATCCAAAGACACAACAGTGATACTGCAATGCATCCATCTCTGAGGGTGTCAAAGTTTAAAGTCAGGGGGTTGGCTGGCAAAAGTGTCATAGGTTCATCCCACACTTGAAATGCAATTAACTGGCTCTACCTGGTGAAATGATTGTCAGCAGATCTATCCCAGCAATGATGCTACCCTCTGATAGAAGCAACGACTGTAATCACCTACTGTAATCATCACCTACCGAGAGACAGAAAATAGCATTCAATGGAATGTACAGTAGCGAGTTGATAGTTAAAATACTGACAAGCAGAAGGGGCCAGCGGTATGTTGAACCAGACATGCTACTATTGCGCCATACTACATTATGGCCATGTCACTTTATAAGTTTCCCAGTGTATGGCGCCACTTCGCGGCACCGAGCATGGTAACTTCTGTAAAAAAAAATTGGAAGGGCTGTGGCCACGCCCTCAGTACCCTGGCCCATCACTGCTCTTGGCGGTCCTGTATATAATCAACACCTGCCCAGTGTCAAAGCTTCACACAATTACACCTAAATGCTCATCATATCCAGGGTGGGATGTCCTTATGGGAAAATGCAGTAAAAACAGTTTTATCACATTTCCGATACGACCTAGATGCTGGGTTTCCGATGCAGAGGGTAACACGAGCAAAAGCTGCCGTTACCCTATAGAAGTCAATGGGCTTCATTCCGCATGGGTGCTGTCAGATCGGATCACTCCCAGCATCCCCTGCGGCCACCACATCACTGCGCATACACAGACAGACTCCCGGGTTATAAACCCATAAGTACAGGGACCGGCAGCCATCGCAAAGGGCAGCTTTTATCGGGAGAGCTGCCTTTTGCGATACTAATCGCTCTGTTGGTACATATACGATTAGCATTGGCACGGTAACATACCCTCCAACAGTTTACATTAAAAACCTGGTGCAAATAATGAAAAGGGGCGTGGTCATAGGTAAAGGGGGCGTGGTCATGTCCCCTATCCTATATTTTCAATGGAAATTTGGTGATTTACAAATCGGTACCATAAAAAAACGGTACTGTACCGGTCAAAAAGGTACAGTTGGAGGGTACGCGGTAAGTGGCGGGATGTACTGTACTGCAAGAGGTTGGTACATCCTGCCCCCAGTCTTATGCCCCTGCCCAGCATATCCAACCCCATACAGCCATGTGCCCACCTTATGTGCTTCATACCAATCACACAATTCTAATGCTCTTCATAAACAGAGCTGCAGCCAGCATAACAACCTAACAGTAATAATATTTCATACACTACACACACAGCCCAGCATATCAATCTGTTTTACACCACAGTCCCATGTGTACTGTATATCACATACAGCTTAATGCTCAATATATAGCCCTGTGCCCAATATACAGTATAAAGGTGTGTTGTCCCTATTTCTTAAACAGAGATCAGTGGATACAACCAGTGGCGCCGATAGAGGGAGAGAGGGTACTAATTGCTCAGGTCCAGGCCTGATGGAGGGGCCCATCGTGGGCCCAAGTCTCCACCCCCTTACCTGGCAGCAGCAGTGGCAGCTTTTCTCCTCAGCCCAAAACATGGTGCTGTATGCTGTGCTGCAGTGTGGCCAGGGAGGGGCTTAAAATACAAATTTTTCTGTATTTTTTTCTAAGGGTGTATGACCACGCCTCCTGTGATTATGCCACACCCCCTGAAAAATACCTGGGCCCAGCCTGGCTCTCTACTGCCCTGGATACAGCTGCAAATCCGTTGGCTTCCAGATTATATACATTTTCTCCGCAAACACATCCCTTAAGCTCAGCTGCCCCTTCTAACCATTGTTTTCCAACACATATCACATGCAAGAGCATATCAGGGCAGATTTATTACAATACACATTTTAATGCAGATGTGATAAATATTTTTTGCCTAAACTCCCATCGCGAAAATGAATATTTTCACGCAAATTGGCCAATATGATCTTGCGGGGAAATGAGTTTTGATAAGAACAACAGCTGGAAGCAGACTGATGACCTAAGCTGATGACCTAAGCTATCACTCTGCTTCCTGATTCGGGTTCTTAGTGGACCATGTACATGCTTGGCTAGCAGCCATGGCATACTGTATATCAGTGAGGGTCCAGGGAGAGAGATCCAGAGAACTCCTCCATAATAAAAATCCCCAATACAGTAGTTCATATACTGTAGGTCCTGAGGAATAACTCCAAAATGCTTCACATTGTTGCACTTTGTAATTATAGTAACATAGTCCCTCATTTCGAGTTGATCGCACCAGGCAACTTTTTGCTGCTGGTGCGATCAACTAATCTCGGCCTATGGGGGAGTGTATTTTAGCATAGCAGGGCTGCGATAGCTTGTGCAGCACTGCTATGCTAAAAAAGTTTCACTCAAAACAAGACCAGCCCTGGACATACTTACCCTGTGCGACGGATCCAGCGATGATGGGCTCGCCTTTAACGTCAGACATCCGCCCTCCGTTTGACTGGACACACCTGCGTTTTTCTTACCACTCCTCGAAAATGGTCTCCAACGGACAGTTGACGCCCCGACACGCCTTCCTGCGATCGCCGCTGTGCGAACGAAAGCACGCTGCAGTCGGGTCGGAATGACTCCCATAGTTATTGAGGTTGAAAAGAGGCAACATTTCCATCGAGTTCAACCTGTATTTTGTATTAAGCCGAGTTCATTATAATTTTCGTTGTTGATATAACGTTTTATGTCTGGTTAACTACTGTAAATCATGTTCCTTCCAGATTATCAATGTGCATAATTTTAAATGCTATAACCTTGGATATATTTTTTTAGTCAGAAATCTATCCAATCCATTTTTAAATGCATATATAGAGTCCGCCATTACCACCTTCTCTGGCAGGGAGTTCCAAATACTTATTGCCCTAACAGTGAAGAACCCTTTCCTATGTTGCGTACGGAATTTCCTCTCCTCCAGCCTCAGCGAGTGACCTCGTGTCCTATGCAGAGTTCTTTTAATAAACAATTCCTCTGATAACTCTTTGTAATGACCCTTTACATAGTTGAAGACATTAATATTGTTTCCTCTTAGACGCCTCTTTCCTGTGTATACATATTTAGCCTAGTAAGCCTTTCCTCATAATCCAGTCCCTCTAGCACTTTAATCAATTTAGTAGCTCACCTTTGAACCCTTTCGAGTTCACAGATATCTTTTTTATAATGTGGTGCCCAAAATTGAACACAATATTCCATGTGCGGACGAACCAATGATTTGTACAGTGGCAGGATTACCCTCTCGTCCCTTGTCTCAATTCCCCGTTTAATGCACACTAGCACCATACTTGCCTTCTTTGCTGCACTTTGACATTGTAGACTTATTCCAATACTGTTACCCCTAGATTTTCCCCATATAATATGTAGAATGCAAGTTTGTTTTTAGTCCCCGAAATGCATAACTTTGCATTTTTCTATATTGAACTTCCATTTAGACACCCAGATTTCAAGTTAAGATAAGTCATTCTGTAGAGGCGCCACATCTATTTCTGAATTAATTACCCTACACAGTTTAGTATCATCTGCAGAGATTGACACTGTGCTTTCCAGGCCTATTTCCAGGTCGTTGATAAATATGTTGAACAGTAGTGACCCGAGTACGGACCCTTGTGGTATTCTGCTGACTACTGGTGCCCAGCTGGAGGACTTCCCGTTGACCACTACTCGCTGTAACCTGTTTTCCAGCCAGTTACTTATCCATGTACAAATAGTTTTTCCCAGGCTAAGCTCCTTTAATTTGATGATCAGTCTCCTGTGAGGAACTGTATCGAAGGCTTTTGCAAAATCTAAGTAGACCACATTCACTGCTTTCCCCTGGTCAAGATTGTTGCTCACTTCCTCGTAGAAGCTAATAAAGCTAGTCTGACATGATCTGTCTCTCACAAACCCATGCTGGTTCTTGCTAATAATCTTAGCGGTATGCAGATACTCCTGTATGCTATCCCTTAAAATTCCTTCCTATGAACGCATACTAGCCACCAGGCTGCTTTCCAGTCCATCCCTGGTAAATCCTGGGGATCAGTAATATTTGTGGGATTCCATGAAAAGCTGTGTTTTCAAGGGATATTCCCGCAAATATTAATTGACAAACAGGCCCCTTAGAAAGAGCAGTTCCCACAATGGCCCTCATTCCGAGTTGTTCACTCGCAAGGCGAATGTAGCAGAGTTACACACGATAAGCCGCCGCCTACTGGGAGTGAATCTTAGCTTCTTAAATGTGCGACCGATGTATTCGCAATATTGCGATTACAAACGACTTAGCAGTTTTTGAGTAGCTTCAGACTTACTCTGCCTGTGCGTTCATTTCTGTGCTTTTCGTTCCTGGCTGACGTCACAAACACACCCAGCGTTCGCCCAGGCACTCCCACCGTTTCTCCTGCCACTCCTGCATTTTTTCCGGAAACGGTAGCGTTTTCAGCCACACGCCCCTAAAACGCCGTGCTTCCGCCCAGTAACACCCATTTCCTGTCAATCACAATGCGATCGTCGGAGCGATGAAAAAGCCGTGAGTAAAATTACTTTCTTCATAGTAAAGTTACTTGGCGCAGTCGCAGTGCGAACATTGCGCATGCGCACTAAGCGGATTCTCACTGCGATGCGATGAAAAACTCCGAGCGAACAACTCGGAATGAGGGCCAATGAGAGTTCGCTAAACTGTAAGAGATTCTGTGGAGCCTGTTAGTAATCCGTAATTTTATTTTTTTACTTTTAAAAGAAGCCTTAGAAACTAGAGAATTATTCTGCTAAAAGCAAGGAGAGATTCCAAGTTATCTCTGGGAAAACTATTAATAGCTTAAAAATAATAATTGCTAGACATTACAATACGAGAAGATCTGTCTTCAGTATTACAATTGAATATTTACCATATCAACTTTCAAATATAAAAATGCCTTGAACAATTACTTACAGGTCTTCTGTCTGCTCTCCGGGATATTAGATTTCAGAAACAAGATGTCATTGAAGCTTGCACAGAGACCGTCTTGTGCATTTTGGGGAAGTGAATTGCCGTTGTTACTTCCCTGTATGAGCAATATCCTCCTTTGCAAAATGTGATTAGTTAGAGAAAGATATTGGAAAAGATGTATCAGTCCTTGGCGAGTGATAACATGGAGTAGTTACTGAAAGCACCGAATCAATGTCTAACTGTCATTTCAAAGAAGGTGCTAGCTAACGGACAGTTAGAATCTCATTGATTGCTTTGGGCAACTTTTTTAATTTACCTCTCTCCAAGGCTTAATACTGTACATAGCCCCTATTATATGGCTCATGTAGAGTTGGACGAAACCTGCATCTAATTGCAGTTGGTAAACACTTCATTAAGGGCCTAATTCAGTATCATTGGCAAATGTGAGAACGCATACACTGAGCGATTATCAGCAGTCTGCAAATGCGCTGTTAATGCATTGCGAGTGTGTGAAGACCAAAATGCGTACACTCTGCAATCGCAGGCCCAGTGAAATGTGACCGCAAAGTGATTGTCAAAATGATTGTCAGTTTGTAGGAGGCAGCATGGTGTTTGTGCGGAGTGGTTGGGAAAACATAGGCGTGTCATGACCGTTTTCGGGGGCGTGCGTCTGACGTAAGCTGCGATCGCTGCAATGAAAAACATGGTGCCAGGTGTGACTACAATTAACCGCAACGGTCGATGTCAATTTGTGCATATGCATCGTAGCTATGGGACTGCATGAGCAGATTTGCGGATGACTTTTTCCTTTGTGGGCGGCTCTTCACATGCAATTTTTAGCAGTTTTGAGACCATCACTATTTCAGCCTCAATAGTGATCCTTACTGCATTAGGCCCTAAGATAGATGCATTTTGCTAAGCTTGCAGAGATGCCATAAAAGCTTGATACTGTACTGTATGGGCAGTTCAGCAAGAGTAGCTGTACTCCAGGCAGAATATTAGTATATGCACCTAGTGTACTATAGGAGGTGCAGGGCTAGCTCAAGGCACATTCCGGAAGGAGTGCCCGTACGGGGTGCCCGACTCCTAAGGGTGGCCATCAGCCGGCCCATCAGTTAAGTAAAAAATGGCGCTGTTCGTCAGCCAATCAGCTCGCGGACCGGTGGCTGCTCCTGATTGGCTGCCGGACCGTGAGCTATGATTGGCTCATGAACCGGCGCCTTACTTGACTTACCCGCCAGAGACCGGATCATAACAACGCACTGGGACCAGCAGAGGCAGCAGCGGCCGAGACCAGCAGAGGCAGAGGTGGCCGGGACCAGAGGAGGCAGTGGTGGTGAGTATCTGGTGCTGGAGCATATGTGTACATGATGCTGGGGGCATATGTGTACATGGCACTGGGGTATATGTGTATCTGGCACTAGAGGCATATGTGTATCTGGCACTGGGAGAGTATATGTGTAATGCACTGGGGGCATATGGCACTGGGAGAGTATATGTGTAATGCACTGGGGGCATATGTGTAACTGGCACTGGGGGTATATGTGTATCTGGCAAAGGGAGCATATGTGTAACTGGCACTGGGGGTATATGTGTATCTGGCACTGGGAGCATATGTGTAATTGGCACAGGGGGCATATGTGTAACTGGCACTGTGGGGGCATATGTATAACTGGCATTAGGGGCATATGTGTAACTGGAACTGGGAGCATATGTGTAACTGGCACTGGGGGTATGTATGTATCTGGCACTGGGAGCAAATGTGTAATTGTCACCGGGGGCATACTGTATGTGTACCTGGCACTGCGAGCATATGTGTATCTGGCACTGGGGGCATATGTATATCTGACACTGGGGGCATATAATGTGTATCTGGCACTGTGTGTACTTATAATGTATATCTGGCATTGCACTGTGGGGGCATCTTATGTGTATCTGGCATTTCACTGTGGGGGCATATTATGTGTACCTGTCATTGCACTGTGGGGGCATATTATGTGTATTGAGCATTGCACTACTGTGGGCATATGTGTATCTGGCACTGGGGGCATATGTGTATTTGGCACTGGGGCATATGTGTATCTGGCACTATGTTGGCATATATTGTGTATCTGGCACTGTGGGGGCATAATATGTGTATCTAGCACTGTGGGGGCATATTATGTGTAACTGGAGCTGTGGGTACATGTGTAGCTGGCAATGGGAGCATATGTGTAACTGGCACTGGGGACATGTGTAACTGGCACTGGGGACATATGTGTAACTGGCACTGGGGGCATATGTATAACTGGCACTGGGGGCATATGTATAACTGGCACTGGGGGCATATGTGTAACTGCCACTGGGGGCATATGTGTAACTGCCACTGTGGGCATATGTATATCTTACACGGGGCATATAATGTGTATGTGGCACTGTGGGGCATATAATGTGTATCTGGCACTGTGGGGGCATATTATGTGTATCTGGCACTGTGGGGGCATATAATGTGTATCTAGCACTCTGGGGGCATATAATGTGTATCTGGCACTCTGGCGGCATATCATTTGTATCTGGCACTGTGGGGCATATAATGTATATCTCACACTGTGGGGGCATATTATGTGTATCTGGCACTGTGAGGGCATATTATGTGTATAGTGCACTATGGGGCATATTATGTGCATCTGGCATTGCACTGCGGAGACATATTATGTGTATCTGGCATTGCACTACTGGGGGCATATGTGCATCTGGCACTGCTGGGAGCATATGTGCATCTGGCACTGCTGGGTGCATATATGCATCTGACACTGCACTACTGGGGGCATATGTTTATATGGCACTGCACTATTGGGGCATATGTTTATCTGGCACTGCACTACTGGGAGCATATGTGCATCTGGCACTATTGGGGGCACGTGTATTTGGCACTACACTATTCGGGGCATATGTGTATCTGGCACTGCATTACTGGAGGCCCTCGCCGACCCCTACAGACAACATCACAGGGGGCCACATATACCGCATTACGATGTTAATCACATAAATTAGTACATATGCAATTAGCATCACTGCGATAGGCGGCGAGGGGCGGCAATGTATTTTAATACATCCCGCCCATTATCCTGACATGAACTATATTGTAAGTTAAAGTCCGTAATTATGGGTGAAACACGTCTTCCGAAGTGTTGGCAGGGCAGCGGCAGCGGGACATATCCAGCGCACTTCTTCCATGCCAGTGCTGTGAGCGGCGGCAGCGGATCAGCCGGACAGACGGGAGCACAGTGCCGTCGGGGCAGTGGCAGCGGGTCCTACCCAGTGCACCATTTATTGGCAGCAGTGAGAGCGGCAGCAGCGGACCAGCCGAGCATACGGGATCCCAGGTATCAGGAGTGGTGTCTGATTGATTTCCATCTCACATCAGATAACCACTCTCAGGGTGGAATGTATTAACATACATCGCTGCCCCTCGCAGTGATGTTTATCGTATATGTACTAACATATGTGATCAACATCGCAATGTGGTGACGGAGGCCCCCCGCGATACCTGTGAGGGGGTGTGTGGGGGTTCTCCGTCACCTCCCTGGGCTCTCCCTCTCCTCAGCTGCCGGGAACAAGGCAGCAGGCTGTCCCCGGAGCCTCCTCTTTCCTCCTGCACCCGGAAGGACCTCTCGCTGTGTTGCGAGGGGGAGGAGGAGATTACCTTCTGGGTCCAGGCTGCCTGGAAGAAGGTATGCTGGAGGGTAGGGGGTTCAACGTCTGCGGCGGGTTGCGGCGGCCGGCAATAAGAAGCCCATAGGCTTTTATAGGGTATCGCCATCCATAGATGGCGATACCCTGGGTGGCAAAAAAACGGCTTCTGGGGGTTTTACCGCATTTTTCCCTTAGTACATCCCGCTCTCACTTGCCCAATACATATATATTTTGCCTGTCAGTCCCTCATCTGTGCAATCTCATACTGTTGCAAAAAAAGGGCATTTTGTTCCCCCCCAGCACCCTGAATAATAACAGTAACCATATGTAAATCCCACACAATATTAGAATTCAGAGATCTCAGTTACATATATTTGAGAAAATGTATGACTAAGCCCCAATGCCGCATCAAGGTGTCTCTGTATATTTGGGGTCCCAAGCGCTATATCTAGGTGCAGGGTGTGGCACTCCAAAACACCAGCATAAGCCAGAAAGCACAGCGTAGCATACCTGTGAAAAAACTATAGTGTTAATAAATTAGTGTTAGAAAGCCAAAGCTATAAAGGTGATACAAACATGAGATGTAATTAAAATGGAGAAATAGTGTTAAAGACATTAGTGTATGAAAAGTGTTAATAGAATGTAAAGGTATGCCACACTAAAGCCATCCAGCTCAGCCAGTCCAGAGGCACCACACCTCACACCTCTATTACCCCAATCTGGGTCTATGATTGACCAGCAAGGAGCCACATGATAATGGCTCCTTACTTAATCATAGACCCACAGAAAGAGAACATAGAATGTTGTACAGAACTTGTGATACCATTTAAACTGGATACTTTTTTTCTTTGGTACATATGCTCTCTATGAGTTTAGTATCATAGTTACAAGAACAGACAGCTTTCTTATTGTTTGCAACTAAGGGGGACATGTACTAAGCAGTGATAAAAGTGGAGAAGTGAGCCAGTGGAGAAGTTGCCCATGGCAACCAATCAGCATTGACGAAACATTTATAATTTGCATACTATGGAAGTAAACAGAGCAGCTGATTGGTTGCCATGGGCAGCTTCTCCACTGGGTCACTTCTCCACTTTTATCACTGCTTAGTACATGTCCCCCATAGTCCTGACATTCCCTATTGTGGAAATGTACACATTCTTGATATTGCTCTTTTCTTTCGGGACTCTCATTGATGATCCAGTCATATCCAGATCAAGGCAGTTTTGCAACTGGTGGGGTCACACCGACTGCCTAACATCAAAAGCAGAGCCCAACTACACTTTCTGGAAACTATCTTTTTCCATGAACGCTCATCAATGATTCAGGAGACAACTTGTCTGCAATATCAATAACCTACTACCATACCATACTGCATATGCCCAATCCCATCCGATCTTGGAAGCTATACAGTATAGGGCCGAGTCAGTACCTGGTGGGAGACCACATGGGAATACCCGGTGTAGTAGATTGGAACGATCGGGACACTCCAGTCTAACATTGACAGCAGATTCAGTTCTATTATTCTACCCTCTCTTTCTCTATTATTGTTTATTAATAGATTATTGGCAAAAGGCAAGCACATTTTCAATGATTCTATCCAATCAGGTTTTTTTACGACACGGCTTATGCAATCCGTCATATGTCCTTCTTTTAGAAGAGTGCCTAATAAGGTCCAATTTAGGACCAGATTTTATATTGTCTCCTGTTACCTACCATCCAGGATTTTGGAGTAAATTGTTTACACAATTTGCTGCCCAATCGCCAACACCAATTCAACATATTCATGTTTTTTATAGGAGACTTTATTTTAATATAAATGTAATAAATGTTACGTTTTAACTTTTACGACTAATATATCATTATATATTAAAAAAAAAAATGTATTTTTCTTTATTTGTCCAAAGAGTGCACCAAGCAAAGAAGTTCTATCTTTTCTATTGTATACTTTAACTTACAATATAGTTCATATCAGGATAATGGGCAGGATGTATTAAAATACATCGCCGCCCCTCGCCACCTACCGCCGCGATGTTAATCGCATAAGTACTAATATATGTGATTAATATCATATGCAGGGGTCGGACTGGCCCACACGGGTACCAGGGAAACCACCGGTAGGCCCCACTGCCTGAGGGCCCACTCCTTCCTCTAGGGATCAGGTTGCAGACTGTGCACTTGTATTATACATGGTAGATATGTTGCATTATACTGCACTAAACTATTGTGTATTTCAAGCCTCTGTGGAGGCTGGCCACACCCCCTTTGTAGGCTGGCCACACCCCTAAGCATGGGCCCCTATCACTGCATTCCCCCGGTGGGCCCTTCATGCCCCAGTCTGACACTGCACACAGCCATATTACTATAGTGTTATCATATGTGGCAAGGATTCGGGCCCATTCAGCAATTCAGAAGAAGCTTCTCACCATTATCATCAGTTCATATTTCACACCAGGGGGCATATTCATCATGAACAAAATGTGCAATGAGAATTCTTAGTTTTCATTTATCATTGTATTCTCTCACACATTTTCATCATTCCCCATGAGACAATTATCACTTTCAAAAAACTGGACTTTTTGAGAAGACAGTTTTTCTAAAAGTGATAATTTTCCCCTCTGGCTGCCAGGGTGCCCAGCTGTAAAAAAGGGTCCCCAGGCAGCATTTTATAGCTCCGGCACCCTGAACAGCCCGCCCCCCCATCAGAATCCCTGGGGCCTAATATAAAACTGATCGCAGCAGCAAAATTGTTCTCCAATGGGTAAAAGCATTTTGCACCGCAGGTGGAGCAGATGTGAATCGCGAATTCAAAAAGGGACAGAACCTCAGGGAATGGAATGGGGTTTCGGACAAGAGGTTGGGGCTTGCGGGACTCTTCCGTTGAATCACTGTGGGGGGAGGGGGTGGGGGGGTGCTGGGCTGCACCTGAGCTCCCCCTTCGCACTGTGAATAGATGCTGTGCGTATGTACATGGCATCTATTCTACTCCTATCCTGCTGCTCTGCAATGCAGAGCAACAATGTGTGCAGCCCTCCCAACTTCCCTCCCCCACTGCGGGACACTACCGGCCGCGGGTGGAACAGCTGAATGCAGGACAGTGGGGAGTATGGTACCCAGTTTTAGTTTCGATTGCTTTCTTAATATTGTGTGTATGTAATTTCATGCATCTGGTGCAATCTCCTGCGTTTTATTAAGATTCCAGTGTTACAACATAAACATTTATTTTGCAACTGAAGATGACTAACTTGTAACATACAGGAACTTCTACTTCTTGTGTCCCATCGCTGCTGAGGGTTTCCTTGCACTTTTCTGACGTTTGCTCTCGTCACATTCCAACATCAATATCAATGATTTGTTTATGTGATAATAACCACACAATTTATACCTTTTTTTTTATAAGTCACCAGTTTTTTACTCTGTTATTCTACCACCTCAAAATTGGCCCAAAAAATGATTTTGATTGATATTACAAGAATGCAAATGCATTTTTTTTTACACCTTATAAACACCACAAAGAAAACCTTTTTGGTTCTTGTTTCACCAATTCACCTTCCAAAAATAATAAAAAGCAGCATTCTATGTGTAGGTTTTGACCCAAAAATAATCTGCACTTAAAATGATTTTTTTTTTTTTTTACTGTTTGATGTCTCAATTTTAATACTCTCTATTGGGGAAATTCAATTGTTGTTGACTTGTACGCCTGGACATATTTGCACAACACCCGCTGTGGGCTCTACAGCAGTGGGGTCTCACTCAAAAGATTTTGCTACCACATTGGATAGCAAGCACTTTTGAGAGAATCGGGGATACATTGCTGGATGAAGGCTGCGAGTCGAGCTGACATTTCCCGAGTTTATACAGATAAAAACATTGGTGGTCATTCCGACCCGATCGCACGCTGCACTTCCTCGCAGCAGTGCAATCGGGTCGGAACTGCACGCGCGCGGCGTGCCTATCGTGCACACGTGTCGCGATGATGCCGGGAATGATGAAAGCGGTTGCAGCAGCAACGGCAAGAAGATTGACAGGAGGTAGGTATGTTGGGGCGTCAACTGACCGTTTTCCGGGATTTGTCCAGCGAACGCAGGCATGTCCAGGCATTTTGTGGGTGGTTATCTGATGTCAAATCCGGGACCTGCATCGCTGAATCTGTCGCACAGGGTAAGTACGTATAGGGCTGGTCTTATTTTGCTTGTAACATTTTTAGCATAGCAGGCCTGCACAAGCGATCGCAGCCCTGCTATGCTAAAATACACTCCCCCATAGGCGGCGTCAAGTTAATCACACGAGCAGCAAAAAGTTACTACGTGCGATCAACTTGGAATGACCACCATTGTTCATACAAATTGATTAAATACGCTATTTAACCAATTTGTCTGATCGACAGGTTTTGTCCGTTCTCCGGTGTTTGGGAGCAAATCGTCAATTGTTATTTACTCTCATTCATTACTAGATTTTCATTCCAACCAGCCACATCTGGCAGATGATCTGCCAGATAATTGTATAATGTATGCCAAGTTTAAGTGTAGATATTTGGATTTATTCAGATTGTACCTGTCAGTAATCGGGCGCTTTGTGATTAATTAATAAGCCCCTGTGCGATGTACGGTATTTAGGAAACTTTCAAGAGGCGGATGTATATGTTACATAATTTAATATTTACCACTGACTGGAATTTTGCTGGAAATGACTGAATAATGCAAGAACTCCGGATTATTCTGGGACCCACCCTTGTGTGTATGAGAGCAAGGGTGTAGCTACCATAGGTGCAGGGAGTGCTATGGGGCCCAGAGCTGAGAAGGGCCACCTTCCCTGTCACAGTTACATGTGTTATATACAGGGTGTAGCTACCATAGGTGCAGGGAGTGCAGCTGCTATGGGGCCAGAGCTGATAGGGGCCCACCTTGCCTGTCACAGTTACATGTGTTATATACAGGGTGTAGCTACTATAGGTGCATGCAGTGCAACTGCTATGGGGCCCAGAGCTGAGAGGGGCCACCTTCCCTGTCACAGTTACATGTGTTATATACAGGGTGTAGCTACCATAGGTGCATGCAGTGCAACTGCTATGGGGCCCAGAGCTGAGAGGGGCCACATTCCCTGTCACAGTTACATGTGTTATATACAGGGGTGTAGCTACCATAGGTGCAGGGAGTGCAGCTGCTATGGGGCCCAGAGCTGAGAGGGGCCACCTTCCCTGTCACAGTTACATGTGTTATATACAGGGTGTAGCTACCATAGGTGCAGGGAGTGCAGCTGCTATGGGGCCCAGAGCTGAGAGGGGCCACATTCCCTGTCACAGTTACATGTGTTATATACAGGGCGTAGCTACCATAGGTGCAGACAGTGCAGCTGCTATGGGTTCCAGAGCTGAGAGGGGCCACCTTCCCTGTCACAGTTACATGTGTTATATACAGGGGTGTAGCTACCATAGGTGCAGGGAGTGCAGCTGCTATGGTTCCCAGAGCTAGGAGGGGCCACCTTCCCTGTCACAGTTACATGTGTTATATACAGGGGTGTAGCTACCATAGGTGCAGGCAGTGCAGCTGCTATGGGGCCCGGAGCTGAGAGGGGCCACCTTCCCAGTCACAGTTACATGTGTTATATACAGGGTGTAGCTACCATAGATGCAGGGAGTGCAGCTGCTATGGGACCCAGAGCTGAGAGAGGCCACCTTCCCTGTCACAGTTACATGTGTTATATACAGGGTGTAGCTACCATAGGTGCAGGGAGTGCAGCTGCTATGGGGCCCGGAGCTGAGAGGGGCCACCTTCCCTGTCACAGTTACATGTGTTATATAGAGGGCTGTAGCTACCATAGGTGCAGGGGGTGCAGCTGCTATGGGGCCCAGAGCTGGGAGGGGCCACCTTCCCTGTCACAGTTACATGTATTATATACAGGGTGTAGACACCATAGGTGCAGGCAATACACAGTTACATGTGTTATATACATTTTTCGCCATTGGGTGGTACGTATGGGTCCTTTCAAACTTTTTCCTTGGGGCCCGCAATATATCTAGATATGCCCCTGGACCTGCTCATTGTAGTGTGGTATAAAATGAACTGGAGGGCATTTTAATGTTATATAATATGAACCGGGGCTCTGTAATGAGGCACAATATGAACGGGGAGCACTATATATCATAATGTGAATTGGGGATACTCTGCGGCATAATGTGTACTGGCAGCTCTGAAATGTGACATAGGTACTTAAGTACTACTGCGATTCAGAAAAGAAACTAGGTCACTACTATGGGGTATACCATTAAATAAGGCTCTACTATGGTTCATAATACAAACTAGGGCACTGTTATAGGGCATAACATTAACAACTGCTGCAGAGAAGTGTCTCTCTAGAAGCATTGGGACAGGAGCCCCTTCAAAATGTTGCTATGGGGCCCACAAAGTTTTGGCTACGCCCCTGTAAGAGAGCACATAAGATCTGTTAATGGTTCTTAATCCCGGATTTCAGGCTGCCAGTGTGATACATCTCCGCAGTCACCACTATCCTCTCATCTAACAAGGATGACCTGGAAATGAGAGAGCTACAGTATAATCTGAACTCCGTAGTCCATAGATTTTTCAAGGTGGAGTTTGATAAATGTAAAGAAAAATGCAGATTTTATTTCCACTTGCAGGAGCTTATTTATTATTTATAACCGGGAGCATCGCTCTCTGCTACCTCCGCTACTGTACCTCTGCCGGCTCCCCCATTTAATGCTATGGGTACCAGAAGCGTTGGTTCGAATTCATCATCATGTTTTAGTTTTGGTAAAAACATGCTCAAGTGTTTTGGATAGGATTCAGTATAAATAAAAATGTGCTAATGTATTAATAAAAATCAGCAAGAAATCGATAAAATCGATATAACAACATCTAATTAATATCATTTTTGCAAGACAAAACCCAAAATTTTAATTAATCAGAATTCCGAACCGCGGGTAAAGTCAAACAGGGACTCGGTTTGGATTGGTTCTCTTCAGGAGATCCAAACCCAGGGTTTAGTTTGGTTCGGAGCCACAAAATTTGGGTGGGTTTGGATTTGTGGAGAATTGAACCGCACATCTCTAGTTATTTTGTCTGATATTTCACCAGGGATTGTGACATGTAGTGAAACACTTCCTGGCTGTAATGTGATAAGTAAAGAAGTGCACAGAAAGACGTAATGTATACTGTACACAGACTTCTGCTTTTCTTATGCACATTTTAACTTAAAATAAATTCAGAGAAACCCTAAACCTTCTATCAGCTGAGGAGTGTCATATATACAAATCACTTCCCAATACTACTACTACTACTACTACTACTACTACTACTACTACTACTACTACTACTACTACTACTACTACTACTACTACTACTACTACTACTACTACTACTACTACTACTACTACTACTACTACTACTACTACTACTACTACTACTACTACTACTACTACTACTACTACTACTACTACTACTACTACTACTACTACTACTACTACTACTACTACTACTACTACTACTACTACTACTACTACTACTACTACTACTACTACTACTACTACTACTACTACTACTACTACTACTACTACTACTACTACTACTACTACTACTACTACTACTACTACTACTACTACTACTACTACTACTACTACTACTACTACTACTACTACTACTACTACTACTACTACTACTACTACTACTACTACTACTACTACTACTACTACTACTACTACTACTACTACTACTACTACTACTACTACTACTACTACTACTACTACTACTACTACTACTACTACTACTACTACTACTACTACTACTACTACTACTACTACTACTACTACTACTACTACTACTACTACTACTACTACTACTACTACTACTACTACTACTACTACTACTACTACTACTACTACTACTACTACTACTACTACTACTACTACTACTACTACTACTACTACTACTACTACTACTACTACTACTACTACTACTACTACTACTACTACTACTACTACTACTACTACTACTACTACTACTACTACTACTACTACTACTACTACTACTACTACTACTACTACTACTACTACTACTACTACTACTACTACTACTACTACTACTACTACTACTACTACTACTACTACTACTACTACTACTACTACTACTACTACTACTACTACTACTACTACTACTACTACTAATTCTAATCTAATCAATAAAGACAGGCGTATATTTGGTAAAAAAAAAACTATTGCCTATTTGTTTATTTAAATGTATATGTAAGAGAAAGTATGGTGGCAAAGAATGGATGTCCAGAATCAGCACAATCCACAATAATAGCCAGCAACTAGCATTGTAGGTAGATACCGCCCAAAGTGCACACCTTAACTATGATAACACCACCAAACTTGAACCTTTCAAATTGACTACCCACCCGTTTGGGTGATGATACCCATCCCCATAAGGGTGGTACAGACAACGTGGGTAATTCCAAGTTGATCGCAGCAGGAAATTTTTTAGCAGTTGGGCAAAACCATGGAGGTCATTCCGAGTCGTTCGCTCGTTAAATTTCTTCGCATCGCAGCGTTTTTCTGCTTAGTGCGCATGCGCAATGTTCGCACTGCGACTGCGCCAAGTAAATTTGCTATGAAGATAGTATTTTTACTCATGGCTTTTTCTTCGCTCCGGCGATCGTAGTGTGATTGACAGGAAATGGGTGTTACTGGGCGGAAACACTGCGTTTTATGGGCGTGTGGGAGAAAACGCTACCGTTTCCGGAAAAAACGCAGGAGTGGCCGGAGAAACGGGGGAGTGTCTGAGTGAACGCTGGGAGTGTTTGTGACGTCAAACCAGGAACGACAAGCACTGAACTGATCGCAGATGCTGAGTAAGTCTGAAGCTACTCTGAAACTGCTAAGTAGTTTGTAATCGCAATATTGCGAATACTTCGTTCGCAATTTTAAGATGCTAAGATACACTCCCAGTAGGCGGCGGCTTAGCGTGAGCAACTCTGCTAAATTCGCCTTGCGAGCGATCAACTCGGAATGACCTCCCATGTGCACTGCAGGTGGGGCAGATATAACATTTGCAGAGAGAGTTAGATTTGGGTGGGTTATTTTATTTCTGTGCAGGGTAAATACTGGCAGCTTTATTTTTACACTGCAAATTAGATTGCAGATTGAACTCACCACACCCAAATCTAAGTCTCTCTGCACATGTTATATCTGCCTCCCCTGCAGTGCACATGGTTTTGCCCAGTTGCTAACAGAATTCCTGCTGCGATCAACTTGGAATTACCCCCAACTACCAGTCAACAAAGGGAGCGCACCAAACAAATGATTGCACCCGGACTGTTGATTTGCCGCTCTTTCCCACCGCAGACTAGCCAATGCTCAATCACTAAACAAGAAGGAGGGTGGAGAAACTGGAAAACAAAGAGGTTTAGGCCCACAGCACAAGCCTTTACATAAATCCAACACAGACACACCCCCCGCCACACCATTGGCAGGCTAAGTCATGTGATCAGCCTACATGCCAGCCCCCATCCTAGAGATTTAAACTACCTCATTTCTTATAGCAATTACTTAGTTTCTCTTCTGTTAATCCGTGTTTCAGGTAAGTACTGTAAGTGAAAGTTGGTTTTGCAAGGTGGATGTGCTAAAAAGTTCATGAAGTATATTCTAATAATACTGTAGCTAATATGTGTAACTAATATGCAGTAATAAGTAAACAGTAAATTTAAAGTTAAATTCCACATTTTTCTAAACTGATATAGGGCCTGATTTTGAGTGGCACGTGCTACCGATGTTGGATGCAGTGGAGGAATGTTTATCTGCACATGCATCAGACTGCGCACTGTATGCAGATAGTGTGGCGCAGTGGTAAAGATGCTATTGAGCTGCATTCACAGTGTCAGAAATGTGGTGGAAATGTTTTGGTCATGACTGGGTGGTGATGGTATCCGGACTCCAGGTCGACAACAAAAAGGTTGACACACCTTAGGTTGATGCCAATTGGTCGACACACCTTAGGTCGGCATGGACAAAAGGTCGACATGGAAAAAGGTCGACAGGTACAAGGTCGACATGGAAAAAGGTCGACATGAGTTTTTCACGATTTTTTTCTTTTTTTGGAACCTTTTCATACTTAACGATCCACGTTGACTACGATTGTAACGGTAATCTGTGCCGAGCGAAGCTGTAGCGGAGCGAAGGCACCATGCCCGAAGCATGGCGAGCGAAGCGAGCCATGCGAGGGGACACGGTGCACTAATTGGGGTTCCCGGTCACTCCACGTAGAAAACGACACCAAAAAAACATAAAAAACTCATGTCGACCATTTTCCATGTCGACCTTGTTCCTGTCGACCTTTTGCCCATGTCGACCTTTTGTCCATGTCGACCTAATGTGTCGACCTAAGGCGTGTCGACCTTTTTGTTGTTGACCCTGAGTCCCAGACCCGTGGTGACAGTGAGCACTAAAAAGTGGTCACTGTACCATAGTCAGCAAGCACTTTTAGGAGAATCCAGCATTCGCCTGGCTAGGTGAAGGGGATGGATTGGGCTGCTGTTGCTGGTATTGAAATGCCATGGCAACAGCTAATCCGCCCCCCTTCACGTGTAATTGAATTCCCCCCTAACCGGGGTAACAAGACAACAGGTAGAAATATGATACAAGGGATGCTGCATCTTGGTTCATACCCAGCAACTGTCACTGGTCCTAAGAGGAAGACCTCGGTACCAACAGCAACAGGAGGTTGTAACTACTGCTAAAGTGCACAGACATTTAAGATACCTTTGTAGACAAGCAGGACGCCGTTGTCTACTTCTGCCAAGACTTTAGTTTGACTTTATTAGAAGTGGGCAACAGTAACAACGGAACATTGCCCGTGAGCAGGGATTGCACGTATTAGACATTAATGCATCACTTAGAAAGTGACATGTCCTGTCATACTGTCTGCAGTGCAGGGGCGTAGCCAGAACTTTGTGGGCCCCCTAGCAACATTTGAAGGGGCCCCTGTCCCAATGCTTCTAGAGAGACACCTCTCCACAGCAGTTGTTAATTTTATGCCCCATAATAGTATCCTAGTTCACGTTATGTCACATTGTAAGGCTGGCAGAACACATTATGCAACAGAGTACACCAAGTTACATTATGACAGTGTCCCCAGTTTACATTATGTCATATTACAGTGCCCCTAGTTCATATTATGTAACATTTAATGCCCTTCTGTTCATCCATATACCTCATTAAAATGAGCAGGTACATGGGCATAATTAGATATAATGTTTGTAATGGCCTCTATGTGCCACACAATGGTGGAAAATGTATATAACATATGTAACTGTGACAGGAAAGGTGGCCCCTCTCAGCTCTGGGCCCCATAGCAGCTGCACTCCCTGCACTTATGGTAGCTACACCCCTTATATAACACATGTAACTGTGACAGGGAAGGTGGCCCCTCTCAGCTCTGGCCCCATAGCAGCTGCACTCCCTGGACCTATGGTAGCTATACCCCTGTATATAACACATGTAACTGTGACAGGGAAGGTGGCCCCTCTCAGCTCTGGGCCCCAAAGCAGCTGCACTGCCTGCACCTATGGTAGCTACACCCTGTATATAACACATGTAACTGTGACAGGGAAGGTGGGCCCCTATCAGATCTGGGCCCCATAGCAGCTGCACTCCCAGCACCTATGGTAGCTACACCTTGTATATAACACATGTAACTGTGACAGGGAAGGTGGCCCCTATCAGCTCTGGAACCCATAGCAGCTGCACTGTCTGCACCTATGGTAGCTACGCCCTGTATATAACACATGTAACTGTGACAGGGAATGTGGCCCCTCTCAGCTCTGCGTGCCATAGCAGCGGCACTCCCTGCACCTATGGTAGCTAAGTAGATAAAGACAACCTTTCTGTCAAACTTGACAGGTACCACACCCCCTTTCTCCTAGGCTCCACCCCCTTTTAATATTAAATGATAGTGTTTTATATCGCTTAATATTAAATTTTATATAAATTTATAGTGTTCGATATTAAACCGTATTAAAAATTGTTGCGTAACACCAGTCACAGAGTGTCACGCAACACCAGTCGCAGAATGTCACGCAACGCAGCGCGTCAAATCAGGCGGATGAAAGATGCATATTACACAGTGTTAAAACCAGGTAGTTTTAGCGGCATTGATAAATATTATGGGTCGGTTAAAAATAAATTTAAAAGATCCGACGTAAGAAAGTGGTTACAAGAACAAGACGCATACACGCTGCACAAGCCAGCAAGAAAAAACTATAAAAGGAACATGATTTGTGTATCGGGTATGAACCAACAGTGGCAATGCGATTTGGTCTCGCTGATAGATTTGTCAAAATACAACGATGGCGTTAAATACATATTAACAATCATCAATATATTCAGTAAGAGGGTGTGGGGTGAAAGTCTGACCGCTAAGAATGCAGCAACGGTCGCTAATGCTTTTGAAAAAATATTCCAGCGCGGCGATGTGCCGATGAAGCTACAAACCGATAATGGTAAAGAGTTTCTAAACAGAAACCTAAAAAAGGTGTTAGAAAAATACGGTATAAATCATTTCACGACCAATAACGATGTGAAAGCGGCTGTTATAGAGCGCTTCAATAGGACTTTAAAAACACGCATGTGGCGCTATTTCACGGCAAAGAATACCTACAGATATATAGACGTTTTACAAGACTTCATACGCAGCTATAATAACACATACCATAGAACGATTAAGTGCGCTCCAAACGATGTGAATGACTCTAACGCATTGAGTGTCTTCAAAACGACCTACGGTGATTACTTTAGAAGTAAGAAAGCCCCAGTTTGTTTAGGAATCGGTGACCACGTCCGTATTTCTAAATATAAGGACATATTTCAGAAAGGTTACGAACAGAGCTTTTCTGAGGAGATTTTTGTTGTACATAGTGTGAACACTAAAGGGATTAAACCGCTTTATAAGTTGGCAGATCTGTATGGTGAAGTTATAACAGGTAGTTTTTACCCCGAAGAGCTTCAAAGCATACCAAAAAACTATAACAGA
This sequence comes from Pseudophryne corroboree, assembly GCF_028390025.1. Lineage (NCBI taxonomy): Eukaryota > Metazoa > Chordata > Amphibia > Anura > Myobatrachidae > Pseudophryne > Pseudophryne corroboree. The sequence continues at coordinate 37,313,508 of NC_086453.1, forward strand.
GTTTACAAAGTGGAAAAGATTTTAAAAAATAAGACGGTTGGAGGCCGTAAATACGCGTTAGTCAAGTGGCGCGGGTACCCCGCAAAATTTAACAGTTGGGGCGCAGCATCGGTGATAAAAGACATATAAAGATCATCAGTATCTAACAAGACGTGCGATCGATGACAAGTCGTTCTACATAACCTTACCCAGCAACGCATCGGCTGTTACCTTCCCGCAAAATAAGATTTCTAACTATACGACAAAGTTGGCTAAACCGATAGACTTAAATGGCGAATGGGAAGTGGCACTTACTGAGATACAATACCCGCATACGTGGAATACATTGGATTTACAAGATTGTAGACTGCAATTATCATGGGATGGAACGGCGGAACAGCCGGTGGCGAGAGTCGCGAGTTTGTGCATTAAACCCGGTTTTTATGAAACAATCGAAGCGTTACTAAACGTAATCAACGCTGAAATTGTACAACTGAAACTGGACGTTGGATTAAGACTAACGTATGATCCATTTGCACGCGTTGTAACATGTGACAGTAAACTGTTGTATCAAATCCACGCCGGTTCTAAGCTGACATGGATACTGGGTTTACAACCTAAAACTAATATTTCTAAACCATGCGCCGACATCAAAGGCGGCCAATATACGATGTACGTGTACACAGACATTATCGAACACCAACGGGTCGGGGATAGTTATGTACCGCTACTTCGCACTGTTGAAATGAAGGGTTATAACAATGAGGTTGTCACAATACGATACGAGAAACCCGATTACGTACCATTGTGCAAAACACATTTTGACACGATAGCCATAGAGATAAAGAATGACCAAAACGAGAACATGGCATTTAAGTTTGGGAAAGCGATCGTGAAGCTACACTTCAGACGTCGCAAAACTGAATTTTATTAACTAAGCAGAATGGTCGCTGTTAAAAATTATGGCGATCCGGGACTCTATGCGCAATATTATAAATCTCAAGCCGGTAATGGATTACCAGGTTTTCACGGCAGCGCATACATGTACGGCTGCGGTTTAGGCGGTATTTTTCGAAGTCTTTTCAGAAAAGCTGTTCCTCTTTTCCGGAGAGGTTTAGAGTTGGCTAAACCGCATATGAAGACAGCGGTTCGTAATATAGCGAAAGATGTTATCGGGCAAGCCACAACGGCCGTTGTGAATAAGATACACGAGGTGAACCAAGCAAAGCAAGACGGTTCAGGACTAATATATACAAGAAAAGGCGTGTCTAAAAGAAAACGGAAGCGTATGATAACGCTTCCGCCTTGGGACATACCCTTTTTAAATAAAAAACAGAGACGACGCAACTCAAAGAAGAAGAGAAAGCCGAAGAGTGCCGTTGGTGATATTTTTTAAACATGTCTTTCATACACCACGAATCCGTTGAATGTGCAAAAACAGAGCTGGATCTTTTTGACGTGCCCCCGACACAAACTAGCATAGAGAAAAGTCTATACGTCGAAGTTCAACCTTTAGCGGCGTTATCCGACACAGCTCCGCTTGAATTTTATATAGCAGCCAGCGGTGAACACTACTACGATCTGAACAATACGCTGTTGTACGTGACATGTAAGATCGTACGAACCGATAACACGCCGATACCGCAAGGTGCGCGGGTCGCGCTTATTAATTACCCAATAGCGACTTTATTCAACCAAGTGGATGTAACTTTGGGCGACAGGCTCATATCACAATCCAACAATCTTTACGCATACCGCGCGTACATTGAGACTATATTAAATTACAGCTCGGACGCATTGTCAACAAAACACACAACAGGACTATTTTACAAAGATGTGGATGGTGAATTTAACAACACGGCGCTGGACGGCCCGAATACGGGATTCAAAAAACGAGCAGGCGCAACAGCGCAGAGTCGCACTGTTGAACTGTTAGGCCCGCTTCACTGCGACCTTTTCCATCAACATAAACTAATTTTAAACGCCGTTGATCTGAAGATTAAACTAACCAGAAACAAAGACGCATTCTGCTTAATGTCGTCTGAGGCGGATGCCTTTAAAATACAGATCACAGCTGCATCCCTGTTCGTGAAAAGAGTTCAGGTCTCACCGGCCGTGCGGATTGGGCACGCGCAGGCTCTGTTAAACGGTAACGCGAAATACGCGATTGACCGCGTTGGGATGAAAATCTACAGCGTACCAACAGGCAGTAGAGTATTTAATCTAGAAAATTTATTTTTAGGACAAGTGCCGAAAACAGTTATAGCCGGTTTCGTGGATAACGAATCATTTTCAGGAATCCATAACCGGAACCCCCTGTGCTTTGAACATAAAAATGTAAGTTTTGCGTCCCTTTATCTGGATGGAACGCCGCACCCCGCCAAGCCATTTCAACCCGACTTTGAAAGCGGTAATGCTGTAAGAGAGTATATGTCACTCATACAGATCACAAATAAGCAGAAATCTGACAATGGTATACTGATTGACCGCGAAGAGTACCTCAGGGGCTACACGCTATTTGCTTTTGACCTTTCACCAGAACAGGAGTGTGGAGAACACCTTTCCCTGATAAGAACAGGCAATCTACGTGCCGAATTCCGCTTTGCAGCCGCGTTGGACCGGACAGTCAATGTGATAATATACGCTCTATTTGATAACATCATCGAGATTAATCAAAGGCGCGATGTGCTGTACGATTATCTATAAATGAAATAAACTAACACTACGCTGCTGAAAAATTGAACACATTACAGATAAACTGTATTCTGTACGCCGTGCAAAGCACAAGGCATATTTTTAAAGGAACGTATCCGTGCGATATGTTGCCGGTCAGTAAACTGTCGCAATATCCCTGCGCGTTTGTAATCAATACGCATAGCAGCGGGCAGCCGGGTGAGCACTGGTTGGCCGCTTATTTTAACGAAAAGCGTGAATGTTACTTTTTTGATTCTTACGGGTTAGCCCCTGACAGCCCCCTATTCCCAAAAGCAATAATACATTTTTTAAACTTGAATTCAAAAAGTGTTTATCACCAAAATAAGCAGTTGCAAAATTTTAACAGTACCGTTTGCGGTCAATATTGCATATACTTTATATTTTACATGTGTAAAAAATACAAATATGTGGATGTACTGGCCCGTTTTAGTGATGACACAAAACGTAATGATTGTTTTGTTTCAAATTTTGTAAGACGACTCCCAAGAAGCCATTGTCTGAGTCATTATGCATATAGATATATACAGAATTGTGTAACTTGTAACCAACGCTGTGCGTGAAGCGTTTTATGTACAACGCGTCATAACTATGACGCGTTGTACATAAAACGTTTCACGCACAACGCTGTGTGTGAAGCGTGTTACGCACAACGTTGTATTGTTTGTGTAACTTGTAATCAACATTCTGTTTGATACGTTTTATGTACAACGCATCATATCTATGTTGTTTTTCTAATAAACAACGTTGTTTATTAAACTTTATATCGTGTGCTTGAAATTTCTTCCGTTTACAGCAATAGAAACAAAGAACAAAACGTTGTTTTATAAAGCATAAGCATATTTTATTGATATATGTATATATATATATATATATATATATCACGGTAAAGAAGCATTTAAAACATTACATAAAATATTATTGACATAAGTTAAACATTGTGGCGCAAAATACCAACACAAAATACAGTGTATAAAAATAATATAAATTAGTTATATGTTATAGTTTCAGCCACTGTGAATCCTGAAATAGATTTACGGATCTTTTCCTAGGCAGTAAGTAACCGTGCGGTGTTGTTAAACCTGGGGGACTTAAAACATTTATTCGACCTTTGTTAAGGGTTTGTAACGACATGGGCGATGTCACAGCGCCATCAGAGTCATCCTGCTTCTCAGCTTTTAATCGTTCTAAACACATTCTATTCCCCGCATTGGCTATGATGGTTGAGGGAATATTCAATTCAGACATTGCCCGCATAAATTCAGGCCAACCATTCGGTATATTACGGATCGACACACCGTTACTTTGCGTGATGCTTCTTATTAAATCTAACATGTTGGAACCAGGCACAGTGACGCCTTTGTACAGAAACTCCCCTTTACTGTTCCAGTCTGTGATGTGTTTAGAGCGTGTCATTTTACTCAATAGTATTTCACAGTTTTTCTTATACCGGTCATTAACACCGCTCAAAAGCTCATGATAAACAGCATCGGGGGCAATAGGCTGTGTCGTATTATTTGATTCATCAACAGATTTTGCAAAGGGTGATAAAAGAGCTAAAGTTGACATTTCACTATCAGCCTGCTTACTCAACACCAGGTATCTCTGCAACAACATTGTATATCGCTTTGCTTTTTCATATTCTGATAAATCATTATTCTGTAGTATTTTCACGATCTCTACATCTAGACCGTGCGTTGCTGTTTTACGTATGTCGTCGCTGTTCGGTTTATTATGTAAACGTTCTATCTGATTCTGAGGCACCAGATACATTTTCTCAGCGTACTCCATCAGCGATTAGACAATAGTCCTGTAATTAGCGGTATAGCAAAACCAAGCAGCGAACCGATAAAACCACCCGACTGTTTAACCAACCTCTTCTTTTTTCCAATGGCACATTTCTTATTACAAAGTGATTTTATAAGCGCACGCTTCTTTTTAAGGTAGTTCAGCTGCCGTTGAGACAGCGGTATTTTGCCTTTAAGCGTGTTGAGCGCTATCTCACAAATAGCCGTGACTAAATCGTTTGAAGCGTTGGATAAAATAGCATTTCTTTGGATTGGTGTTGCTTTAATTAACGTTTTTAAAAGCACCCAATTACGTCTTATCCGCCCCGACATGTTCACCGTTGTTAGAATGACAACAAATGACTAAAGGTTGTACTGTTATAGCTTTATAGAACCACGCTTCTTAATGACAAAAGCGACAGGCGTGTCTGGTGGGAATAAGCCGCTTCGTAAACGATAATCGTCAAGAGCGTTGTTTCTTAAATCAACCAGCAAATACCCATAAGGGGCCGCCGTTGCGGATTCATAGGATTCGAGAAAAAAACGATGTTTCGATGGGTACATTTGTCTAGCCAGAATGCCCACCTGCATTTTATCCCTGGGGTTTTTGAACAGGACCATATATTTTGTGTTTAAATGTATAGTTCTGCTCTTTTTACCTTGACAAAATATGTTTTGGACAAGGTACAGGATACTGAGATTACGATGATGTACATACTTTGTGAAAGCCTTCTCAACCTCAGAATTATTACTTGCCGCGTCCATCAAATCATCAATCACTGTTAAATTAACCTTATCAGGGGGAAAAAGTTGATCATCGCTAAAAGACTATGGTAACCCCTCTATAAAGCGCGTACCGGGGTAATCACGCAGAAGTTGGTCGTATATAGGTTGCCAACAGGTGTAAAACCAAACAACATTATCAGGTACATGAGTCATATGTGTTGCAGCGTGTTGCAACAGCGTTTTGACAAAATAACTTTTACCCGAATTGGACGGCCCCGCTAAAATACATGAGAAAGGGTGTTGAAATCTGGTGTCCATCTTAATAGCCGAACGGCAGTGTTGTGAAGTTGTCCGTAAGAGACCGTTTAGTATAAACACACCTTTGCGTCTTCTGCAAAGTACGCGTCTCTATCTGCCAGCACTTTTTCACACGTACTATACCGGGTTGACGGATCACAACCTTTTTCTGGTCATCGCCTTCGGGGTTTAAAGGATAATCTAAGACCAGTTCTTTCAGGCTGTCAAAGTTAACGTGCTGCGCATTATCAACATTGAGCGTTATACCTTTAACTTTTAAACAGGTCTTTCCGTTGTTTAGTCGATAGCCGTATGACTTGGGACCGGCTGAGACAAATTCTGTTATATGGGTGCCTGTGGGCAGTTCGCTGGTCAACTCACCTAAATAATCACCCAATGGCGGGCTCCAGTCACCGGGTCTACTGACAAAAATTACAGAATCGGTGTCGTGATAAAGACATCTATCTTGTAATCTATACAGTAGTTTGTACAGTTCAACACGTGCATAAGCCGTTGTAAAGATGGCTATAGTTACATTTGAAATTGCACCCCTGGTGTAATGATCTTTGGCATACTTCCAATTTACCATAACTGTATCATCGTCAATAAAATCCAAAGCGGACACGTCATAGTACGGTAAGAACGCGTATTCAAAAAGTTTGTCGGGGTCGGTCACTAGACACGTATTGGGCATGTTGCTACGTTGACCAAATTTACCCCATAAGGAATTTAAAAACAATTTTGAAATTTGTCTTTTAGCGGGGTTGATTTCTATGTGTTCGGGTCGTAAAGACACGCCTTCATTTTTTTGATAGGCGTCTATATACTCTTGGCGTTTCTCGGCGTCTGTACACCATTCGGGATAACCAGAGGCCTCTTGTTTATCCCTGAGGTGCGTTTTAATGTAGCCTGAAAACAATTTGTCAGATCTCTCATCAAAATGCCACACCTCATAGATTTTACATACCTTGTACCCCATTTCTACAGCCAAGTTTAGTTCCACGGTACACCATGTACCGATGAGCGCACGTTTTTCTGAATCATGAACGCACGGCTCAGTCTGTCCAGACTCAGCGCATGTGCGACATAATGGAAACATTAACTTGCCGCCCATTTTAACCTGCAGAACCGGAAAGAATAGGCCACGAGGTGGGTAAACTTTAACCCTGGCAAAACCGAAATACTTTGTGACATCACCAAAGTCCTTATAAATAATGCGTGGGTGCTGTATAGGATACGTTTTGGTTTTATTAACATACGGATAGAGGCTGGTGAAATCAAAATAGTGTATTTTTTCATCACAGCCTGTTTTGTGATACAGCTTTATGGCGTTTGTGCGCCCGCCATAAAGAGCATCACGTGGCTCCAAGGGTTCGGGTAATTCTTTACCCTTCAGAAAAGCCTGTAGATCCGCATCAGAATCTAGCATAGACTTCCATTCACAACCCCAGATTTCACGTATCTGAAATCCACAACGTTTAAGGTAGTGCAACTTTACCTGCGTCTTGTGGTGTAATTGACCGTAGGTCGTTTTAGTCAGTTTGTTTTTATCATCGGCGTTGTAACAAGCACCACAGCCGTGATAAAAACAACCTTGGAATTCAAATGCAGTGGGTGTTCCGTTAATCACGGCATAACCATCCAGGCTGTATTTACCAACTTTCTTCTCACCCCCTTGTAAAGCGTGTCTTATACTCACCCCTTCTTTGTGTTCTATGTACATTAACCACTGTATGGCGGGCGTTGAGTAACGCTTCTGCGTCTTGTGATAGTTATCACCCGGTACAAGCGCCAGTGTCTTTTCCTGTAAAAATTTACACCGGTACATGGCCATGCATACGCTCGCCAACGTAACTAATTGAAAAGCCTCGATGTGACGTTTAACCACAACCTTTTTTTTTTTCTTTGTTATTAGAAACTCCTGTTCTGTCATGGCTATAACAGCAGATCTGAAAGCATCACAAGCTTTTTGTAATATTTTCACATCGTCTTTACAATATCGTACGAGCTCTTTTTGAAAGTTAAACGGTTTGTGTACACACTGTTTATACCAAGCTGTAAACTCAGATAATTCATCAGGCATCATGTATTGTGGACCAAAATACTCTATTGACGGCATAGCTCCTATGTAATTTTGGTTATCAGCTGTGTTAAAAAAATGTGGGAAATAACCTTTGGTACCGTCAAATCCCATCGCCTTTGGTAACTTGCTAAGCCGCATGGGTAAAAAATTTAAAGAGTCGATAAATCTTATCTTCAAATCTTTTACCGTGATGCACATTATGTTGCCGCCTCTAGATAATAATTCCATCTTTAATTTCTCCTTAATCAGCTGGCGCAGCACAAAATACGCATCATAGCGACCCGCATTATGGGCTATGAATGTGTAATGCGCAAATTTTGGTTTCATGAACGTCTTTACAAAGTCTTCGATACACACAACACCCTTAAACTCCCAGTCTTTCTCCCCCGTTAATGTTAAAGCGTAACAGTAGTTTGGTATGTGCACACCCGTCTCCTGCATACACTCAAAATCATAAAAGATGTATTTCTTTGTGGGCTCTTCCGACTTGATGGTTTGTATATAGCACAAATGGTTCGAAAACCCATCAACGAATACCTTACAAATGGGGCACTTTAGGCCTCGGCAGTTATGATCTGTTCGCCTGTAGAGACAACACTTGTCACAATATACATGTTCAAGACAGGATATTTTGTGATCAAGAGCTAAAGCTTTGTGTTGCTCTAAACACTCGTTTGATCGACAAAATACCCTACACACCGAACACCTTAACGCCGTCACACCGTCGTCAATACAAGCCGGCCTGTGACAAGCCTTACAAAAGAAAAGACAATCGTGATTATTTCTATGATGGTAAGCGCTATGACAACGGACGCAATAATATCGGGCTCCAAGAAACGCTTTGATATCGAGTATCCCATAAAAGTGACAATCGTGATATAACACAAACAGTGTGTCTTTGTAACGTTTGTCCGTACAGTAATATTTCCAATCCCCTTGATTATAATAGAGGATATTGATAGAAGCGTTTAAATAATTTTCAAAAATTGCAACACGCTAAAGCTGACCGCTTTATCAAGCGGAAGATTCAAAGCTTTATGTAGTTGGATCGCTCTCTCCTGTATTACATGGTCATCGGCATTGTTGCCTTTATCCAGAAGTTTACAGACGCTAGCGGCCAAACACAGGTTATTACCTATGCTTCTGTAGTCATAGAGGTATCTCTTTCTCTTATTTATTATTAAACTTTGGGGCAGGCGTTGTAAACTCCTCCCAGTCAAGCCAGACCCTGCCCTGTTCCTAAAAATACTGATCACAAATCTTAAGCCTGTGGATAATAAGAATTCAGCGTTACTTTGAAGCGTGTTTGTAATCTGATTCAAAAAACTGGCAGCGTCTAATGTTTCTTGCGGCTTACGATGCGAATATATGGCATTGTGTAACCCACCACCCTCCAATCTAAGCTGAACACGGTCAGCAGGATCCGCACCTGCGAGGACGCCATCGAGCATGGACTGTATCGCAGTATGAATGGCTCGCACCCCCTCTACAAATGATGTAACCCTGTCCAAATTAACAAACCGATAGTGATTGTGGTACTCAACGGCTCTGAAATTCGGTCGTTGTCGTTCATAGCGGTTAATTGCTTCTAAGTATACATGTTGCCGACCTTCGTCATTACCGGGTGACTCAACACTGCCTGCATCATCATATATGGGGCTTGCATTGCGCTCAATATTGTCAGCCTGTGATTCGTCATTCGGTAATGCATGGGGTGGGGATTGATCTAAATCTACATGCCTCGCACTGTGCTGACCGCCTACCACATGTTCCCTGTGCCGCTTGCGCTTTCTCAATTGACCACCTACCGCATGTTCCCTGTGCCGCTTGCGCTTTCTCGATCTGGTTAATGTTGCTACAGCCTGTTTCACCTTTGCGCGTCGGAATAACTGTGAGATCTTGTATGTTAAACAAGGTTTAATTCGTGGTTTTTTTTTACAGGCATTTAAATTTAAAACACGTTTCAAACCATTGCCTAGCATGCCTAGTCACGGCTCAGTTTCATTTATTTCTGCAAAATGATGTATGTTGGCTTTAATAAATTCAGTTGTCTTAACCGACCGATCTATGTATTTTGACATGACATTCATATACGTCTCAACAACTTCTTTAACAATGTCTTGTTTACATTTACTACCGTGGCACACACCTTTAATGTGTTTTAACAAATATCCGGCTTTTACGCCCATGTTCTCAACATCTTCCCGTATCTTACCCAACAACGCGTAAAATTGTATTTCAGCGTCTTGGCCTAATTGTTCTGAATTTTGACATTCATCAACTATGTCGGGCGCTAGCCCTCGCGCCGGTACACAAGCATCAGCCGATGCGTGTACCAGGGCTGTCGTTGTAAAAATATTGGGCATTGATGTTACACAATCAACCGTTGTAGTATTACCAGGTATTCCTGCAACGGCTGATAATACTTCATCAGAACTATTCTGCGGATCTTGTGTCGTTGACTCTACACAGCTTGTAATAAGCTCTTGCCCATTTATGTCATCAATATCTGATATCACAGGATTACCAGCTATGTGTCTTGTTTCTGTTTCAGAGCAATCCTGTGTATCGGTAATAGTAATGACATCGGATTGCGACAATTGCTTAACATTACTTCTTGAGTCAATATTTGATAACAAACCAATGCCTGCTATGTGCCTTGTTTCTGTTTCAGAACAAACCTGTGTATCTGGAATTGTGATTACAGCTGATTGCGACAATTGCTTAACATTACTTCTTGAGAGACGCGATGCCCTCTTAACCTTTACAGTCTTTGTATTACCAGCGACATCCCGGTCTGCAGTGTTAAACGCTGTGTGTTTTGATGTTACAGCAACATCATTACTTACGCATGATACAGTTTGTAACGCGATCCTTCTCCGTTGCGGCTTATCATTTTCGGAATATGACCATTTTCTTTTCAGATCTGTAAATGCTGAATTATGACTTCTCTCATTCGTTCTTGGTCGAGCAGGCTTTCGTTTGTTCGGGTTGATACAACCGTTATGCACCGCCATAACTGATGACCTAGCAACGTCCTTATGTACAATTGCCGGCGTTACGAATTGATGGTTCTCCGCTTCAGCGGCGGTTGTGCGTTTTGATATTTTCCCGCTTGTACTAGGCCTGTGTATTTGCGCGACTGTATCACGGCCTGTTGGTATCAAAGGAGCATATCGTCTTGCTACAGCGTCATCTGTAATACATATATAATAAAATAAATATAAACGCCTCTGCCTGTAAATCAGTATTTAAATCACTGCATAACAATATACCATATAACAGTGTTTGATTACACACCTGCTGCTGCGAATTGATGGCTTTCCGTTTCAGCGGCGGTTGTGCGTTTTGATATTTTCCCGCTTGTACTAAGCCTGTGTATTTGCGCGACTGTATCACTGCCTGTTGGTATCGTAGGATCATATCGCCTTGCTACAGCGTCATCTGTAATACATATATTATAAAATAAATATAAACACCGCTCCCTATAAATCAGCATTTAAAACACAGCATAACAATATGCCATATAACAGTGTTTGATTACACACCTGCTGCTGCGAATTGATGGCTCTCCGTTTCAGCTGCGGTTGTGCGTTTTGATATTTTCCCGCTTGTACTAAGCCTGTGTATTTGCGCGACTGTATCACGGGCTGTTGGTATCGTAGGATCATATCGCCTTGCTACAGCGTCATCTGTAATACATATATTATAAAATAAATATAAACGACGCTGCCTGTAAATCAGCATTTAAATCACCGCATAACAATATACCATATAACAGTGCTTGATTACACACCAGCTTTATATTCAAATGTTTTAGCCCGACCCCCTGTCGCGTGTGGGAAAAACGGTTGCTCATCAACAACATTGCTGTTCTGTATAGAGGCGTTGTGACAATAATCAGGTTTGTTCAATATATCCCGTAGAATACCGTCAGCCGTCGCATCATCCATTTTTGTGGCATCTTTAGCCGGTGAAAAAATAAATATTACATACGGTATAAAATTAGAATAACATGAAAAAGCGATTCATTACTGAGAATATAAAGTGTGTACAGTTGACAACAATTCAGCACAACTGTACAAGGTTTATCTTTAATTCTTTAGCCGTGGAAAAATAAATAAATAAATAAAAAATAAATAAAAATAAATAAAGATATCATGTTACTCACAGTCTGGCGCCAATTCCAAAATATTAGTAAAATCGGGTATAATGCTGAAATCTAAACCAAATGGGCTATCTTCAACCGAATCGAAATTCTCTGTATTTGTGATTACTGTCAAATCGGGGGAAATAAAAATGAGAAAATAATAATTATTTAATAATTACTATTTAATAATTACTTATCAATGTATCCAGACTGTTGTACGTTCATACTATTTAAACTTTTAAAAATGAACAAATTGTAGACCTTGACTATAATTTCATACTATTTAAACTTGAAATATAAATAAAAACGTGTCAATGTCATTTATAGACATAGCTTACCATGAGACGTTTGATAACTTGGCAAAGCATCATCATCATCATCAGAAGAAGATCTGGTTCTAACCATGAAAGCGTCTTTGCTGTTGATGTTCTGCATTGTCTGTCTCTGAACCAATAATGAAAATGAGAGATGATTAATATCTATCAAACGAATTAGATGAAATACTGTGTCGGCGCATTCCCAAAATGAACCACTAGATGTCGCTATTACCACATATTTAAATAACCTTCAGACAGTCACATTAATTAAAAACCAAAAGAAAACCCTGGTGCTCGTATGATCAACTACCCTGCACGTTTTATCATACACAAAATTAATTAATTTAATCAATACTAAGCGGATCCCAATGGTGCTTCCTAACATTTTATACAACTTGTTTGCACTTTAATCACATTAATTCATAGCTATATGTTCTATGTGTTACAATGCATCGCTAAACAGCAACATCAATGTGGGTATACCCCCACAAAAAGAAGGAGTAAAAACGTAGCATTACACATATGAGTTCATACTGCGCTTTGCAACTGTCCAATAGGTTTGAAATATTAACATATTATGCATGTATGCCTAAAAACAAAGGATGCAATGGCAGGGCAGAATCGTGTAACAGTGTGTATATCGCGGCATAGAGTCCACATATTTAAACAGCCTTCAGAGCCATATTTGTAAAATAAAAAAATAAAAAAAAATAAAAAATAAAAAATGCAATATGTATAAATATTATAATAATAATAATAATAATAATAATAATAATTATGATAATAATATTAATAATAATAATAAAAAAGAATATCATATTTACCATTATGACTTCAAGTGTGTATAGCGGTACAGCTTCAGTTGAAATTTCTTCTCAGTGCACTTCAGTGATGTGTCCTGTTCTTATAGTCATGGCTGTGAGCCAAATGGCCCCCACCACTCTGTGCTATGCCGTCCCACATTTCCAATCTGCTGGGGCGGGACTTTTAAACATATAAACTCTAGTCTATAATTTAGTAATTGTGATAATTCTTTTCAGTTACAATAAAGATATAATCTTTTAGCTGGTTCTTAAATGTCATACACAGCGCATCAAACGCATACCAAATACATTTATATTATATATACAGAAGAAAAAAAAGAAAAAAAAAAATTCCTGAGTGGTCTAAACTACTTGTATAGATTGAACGGAAGTCCTTCCAAATGGGTATATCTTATACTGTAGAATATGAGGTTCATAAAAAGCTCATAAAATTATTTAATAATAAAATTAATTCATAAAAAGCATTATACAGAAGTTCTTATGAACTAATGTACATGAATACAAAATTATTTTATGATTCCATAAATATACACTCGCTTACTGATTTTGTAGCTAAAATTACTTTCAGGCTTTGTGTACATGTAACATAAATGAATTGTGTGAATGTAGACACAATTTGTTTAATGCACAAAGTTATAAAAAATATTGTCTAAAATTACTTTCAGGTTGTGTGTATAAGGCGCACATGCAATATAAATGCATTCTGTGCTTAGATTTAGGACCCCATCACCATGATATCTCATTATGGTATGTAATTAATCCAAAAGATGGAAAAATCCGATTTGAGTCAACACATAACCCTGTAGGTGGTGCTAATGTTCCTCTACAGAGATAACAATCGAAAATGGTCATGGTCAAATTGTACATCGTACTTCTGAGAGCTTCTGTGACATTTTAAAATGACCTGTGATGAACCCGAGCGTCTAAGAAATGGACATGGTCAAATTGCACATCGTACTTCAGAGAGCTTCTGTGACATTTTAAAATGACCTTTTAAATTAGTGCCATGTGTGATGATCCCGTGCGTCTAAGAAATGGACATGGTCAAATTGTACATCGTACTTCTGAGGGCTTCTGTGACATTTAAAATGACCTGTAATCATGCTTTTTAAATCTGTACCACGTGTACCAAGCTTGATGTTTAAACTGCTGGAATGTGTGATGTTTGAATGTGTACAGCCTAATCAAAATAGTGAAATAAGACTGCCTGGTTTTAACACTGTGTAATATGCATCTTTCATCCGCCTGATTTGACGCGCTGCGTTGCGTGACATTCTGCGACTGGTGTTACGCAACAATTTTTAATGCGGTTTAATATCGAACACTATAAATTTATATTAAATTTAATATTAAGCGATATAAAACACTATCATTTAATATTAAAAGGGGGTGGAGCCTAGGAGAAAGGGGGTGTGGTACCTGTCAAGTTTGACAGAAAGGTCTTTATCTACTTAGCTACACCCTGTATATAACACAAGGAACTGTGACAGGGAAGGTGGGCCCCTCTCTGCTCTGGTCCCCATAGCAGCTGCACTCCCAGCACCTATGGTAGCTACACCCTGTATATAACACATGTAACTGTGACAGGGAAGGTGGCTCCTCTCAGCTCTGGGCCCCATAGCAGCTGCACTCCCTGCACCTATGGTAGCTACACCCTGTATATAACACATGTAACTGTGACAGGGAAGGTGGCCCCTCTCAGCTCTGGAACCCATAGCAGCTGCACTGTCTGCACCTATGGTAGCTACGCCCTGTATATAACACATGTAACTGTGACAGGGAATGTGGCCCCTCTCAGCTCTGGGTGCCATAGCAGCGGCACTCCCTGCATCTATGGTAGCTATACCCTGTATATGACACATGTAACTGTGACAGGGAAGGTAGCCCCTCTCAGCTCTGGGTCCCATAGCAGCTGCACTCCCTGCACCTATGGTAGCTACACCCTATATATAACCCATGTAACTGTGACAGGGAAGGTGGCCCCTCTCAGCTCTGGGCCCCATAGCAGCTGCACTCCATGCACCTATGGTAGCTACACCATGTATATAACACATGTAACTGTGACAGGGAAGGTGGCCCCTCTCAGCTCTGGGCCCCATAGCAGCTGTACTCCATGCACCTATGGTAGCTACACCCTGTATACAACACATGTAACTGTGACAGGGAAGGAGGCCCTCTCAGCTCTCGGCCCCATAGCAGCTGCACTCCCTGCACCTATGGTAGCTACACCCTGTATATAACACATGTAACTGTGACAGGGAAGGTGGCTCCTCTCAGCTCTGGGCCCCATAGCAGCTGCACTCCCTGCACCTATGGTAGCTACACCCTGCATATAACACATGTAACTGTGACAGGGAAGGAGGCCCTCTCAGCTCTGGGCCCCATAGCAGCTGTACTTCATGCACCTATGGTAGCTACACCCTGTATATAACACATGTAACTGTGACAGGGAATGAGGCCCCTCTCAGCTCTGGGCCCCATAGCAGCTGCACTCCCTGCACCTATGGTAGCTACATCCTGTATACAACACATGTAACTGTGACAGGCAGGGCCGGATTGGCCACCACAACGACCGGGGAGATTACCGGTGGGCCGATGGGTGCGCGGGGCCGACTGTCATCTGTTTCCCCGCCCCCTTAGCGCATCACTCGGTCACATCTTTTGTGCATTACAGCCAGCCAGCGGGTGAGGTACGAAGGGGGCGGGGAAACAGATGACAGGCGGCCCCGCACACCAATCAAAGCTACTAGTGCGGCCGCAGTCAGCAGAAGAGGCCACCGCCAACCTGAAGGGAGGTACGAGCGCCACAACGCCAGCGAGTGACGTCACGTACCTCGGAGGAAGAGAGGCTGTGATCAGTTCTGCAGCCTGCACTGTGCTCCCCGGGCCGCCATCAGCTGCAACTTTCCAGACTGTGCAGCGAGGAAGGGGGGCAAAATGGGGAAAGTCGGGGCTGACAGGGAGATGTCCTCTGATTGCGCCGTTAATGGCTCCTGCTGCAGTTTGTTTTGAAAAAACCAACAATATTCATGCAGCTTTCAGCACATTTATTTTGAAAAGACTGTCAGGCTGCCTGCTGAGCTGTACTGGATGATAGGGAGAAATAGAGCTCAGCAGCAGTTCCAGGTGCAGGCAAGCTGGGTGCCGTCCAGGGCGCTGCGACCTGAATGAGCGGCCGCAGTCACCACACATGGCACTTGCCTGAACCCCAGCTGCAGCAGGCGCCATGGGCACCCCACTGCAGCTGATGCCATTGAGAGAAACACTACTTGATCTCTAGCAACTGGAGGAGAGAAAGGAGATAGACACTAGAGGTTGAGTAGGACCTCTAGCATCTGAGTGTTTCGTGCAATGGTATCGGCTGCAGCGGGACCCCATGTAGACCAGGGCACCTGCTGCAGAAGAAGTGCAGGGGAGCAAGTGGGTTGGGTGCATATAAACCCATTGCCAATGAGCATGAATCCCATGGCAGTGAGAATTAAACCCTTGGCATTGAGCATGAGACCATTGGCAGCGAGCTTGAGACCCCCTGGGAATGAGCATGAGACCTGGGAACAAGCATGAGACTGCTGGCAGTAAACATGAGACCCTTGGCAGCAAGCATGAGACCCCCTGGGAATAAGCATGAGACCCCCTGGGAGCAAGCATGAGGCCCCTGGCAACAAGCGAGAGACACTTGCCACTGTGCATGAGACCCTTGGCAATGAACATGAGACCCCTGGCAGCGAGCAGGTAATTAAAAAAGAATTAGATGCTGTGGGACATCATTTGTAAGAGATATTGTGTGTGGGGCGTAAAATGGAGTTGGGGGCATTACGGTGAGTGGCATAACGTGTAATGGGCATTACAGTGTATGGCGTAATGTGTAATGAACAGTACGGTGTGTTGCACAACAGTGTGTTGCGCAACGCGTAATCGGCATTACAATGTGTGGCGTAATGTGTAGTGGGCATTATGGTATGTGGCGTAACATGTAATCGGCATTATGGTGCGTGGCGTAATATGTAAAGGATATTACGGTGTGTTGCCAAATATGTTATAGACATTACTGTGTGTGCATAAGTTGAAATAGGTGGGTCGGTGTGTGGCATAATGTATAATAGGTATTATGGTGTGTGGCATAATATATAATGGGCATTACGGTGTGTGGCATAATGTGTCTATGGGGTACTACTGTGCGGTGTAATGTGACTGACGGACACTGTTGTGCGGTGTAATGTGACTGACGGATGCTACTATGCGGTGTAATGTGACTGACAGACGCTACTGTGCGGTGTAATGTGACTGACAGACGCTACTGTGCGGTGCAATGTGACTGACGGACACTACTGTGCGGTGTAATGTGACTGACGGACACTACTGTGCGGTGTAATGTGACTGACGGACGCTACTGTGCGGTGTAATGTGACTGACAGACACTACTGTGCGGTGTAATGTGACTGACGGACGCTACTATGCGGTGTAATGTGACTGACGGACGCTACTATGCGGAGTAATGTGACTGACAGACGCTACTGTGCGGTGTAATGTGACTGACAGACGCTACTGTGCAGTGTAATGTGACTGACAGACACTACTGTGCGGTGTATTGTGACTGACAGACACTACTTTGCGGTGTAATGTGACTGACGGACACTACTGTGCTGTGTAATGTGACTGACGGACGCTACTGTGCGGTGTAATGTGACTGACAGACACTACTGTGCGGTGTAATGTGACTGACAGACACTACTGTGCAGTGTAATGTGACTGACGGACGCTACTGTGCGGTGTAATGTGAACTGTTACTGTTCTATGGTAACGCCCCTTCCCTATGAAGCCAAATTTTCCTTGAGCACGCCTAAGTTTTTCCAACCACACCCTAAAAACGGTTAGTTGACACCCACAAACGCCTTCTTCCTGTCAATCTGCTTGCGAGTGTCTGTGCGAATGGATTCTTCGCACAAACCCATCGCTGAGCAGTGATCTGCTTTGTACCTGTGCGACGCGCCTGTGCACTGCAGTGCATACACATGCGCAGTTTAGACCTGATCGCAGGTTGTATGAAAATGCAGCATAGCAATCAGGTCTGAATTAGGCCCAATATGTTTTCGGTTAATCCAGTAAGGGTGTGTTGAGGAAAATGCAACCAAGACAGGGCTGAAAAACAGAAGCATATTTGTCTCTTGCTCAACCTACAGTATGCGTTAAAATATGATGATGATGATGATGATGTCCGGTGGGGGTGGTAGTGGTAGGTCGGGGGAAGTGTTAGGGGTGTTGGCATTCCTTGTTTTTTAATAGAGCATATTTTCTCAAACTCAGGACTCCAAACAGTGCATGTTTTCAGGTCTCCTCACAGAATGACAAATGAAATAATTAGCTCCACCTTTTAAAATGTGTTAGTGAGTAATGAAGACAGCTGCGCATCTGCTAGGTGACCTGGATAACATGAGCTGTTTGTGGTCTTGAGGACCAAGTTTGCGAATCACTGTAATAGAGTATAGCATAAAGTAGCTATAATTGCTTTAAAATGTATTTAGTGAGTGTGCACAGGATTAAATGTCACCTCAAGTTTAATTGCTTAACTACTTCTGCTACAATACAATACTTTCTAAATGTTTTAATGTGTTATATCCAGCTAATATGCCATGCTCTGCCTTTTGTTGGTGTAACTCCGCCTATATTACATTTTAAAGTAGTAATCCCGCCTACATTGGTATTGGTTCCGCCTACAGTTGATTTGGTGCCGCCCACATGAGGCCACTTCTAGAAATTTTTCCAGGGCCACTTTTATTTCCCAATCCGGCCCTGGTGACAGGGAAGGTAGCCCCTCTCAGCTCTGGCCCCTTAGCAGCTGCACTCCCTGCACCTATGGTAGCTACACCCTGTATATAACACATGTAACTGTGACAGGGAAGGTAGCCCCTCTCAGCTCTGGCCCCTTAGCAGCTGCACTCCATGCACCTATGGTAGCTACACCCTGTATATAACACATGTAACTGTGACAGGGAAGGTGGCCCCTCTCAGCTCTGGGCCCCATAGCATCTGCACTCCATGCACCTATGGTAGCTACACCCTTGCTGCAGTGTGATAGTCTTACCACCCTACTTGCTTGCATAAAGACACTTATGCCCCTTTCAGACTACCAAAATAGCCAGGGTTATTGCAGAGTTAACCCAAGTAGTGGCTCAGTCTAAAATAGTCTCAAAAAAATAATAGTCGAACGGCCCAGCAATCAAACACAGGCAGTGGCCAGGGTTGGACCCAGGAATGACTCAGGGTACGGGGCAGTGTAAACAGAAGACCCAGGTCATCCGTCCCAGGACCTATCTACTGCATAGAAAGAGCTGGCACACCTATGCTTGGAGATAATATCATCTACAAGGAGGAAGAGTTTACATTAAACAGGCTGACTCTGGAATAACCCAGGGTTTGAGACGCATTGTGAAAGTGGGTACGACCCAGATTGGAACCGTGTTCAAAATCTCGGGTCAAACACGGCATTTGTAATCTGAAAGATGTACTGTATAAAATTGATTAAAGAAAAAAAAAAAAAAAGATTCCTTAGTGCTATTAGAGGGAAATCCCAAATATGTGGTAATTATAATAAATATACATAATTTTAAATAAATATCTTATATGCCGCTTTTTCTTACATGTTGAATCGGCGACCAAATTCCATCACAATATTCCATCCAATTTATATCCAATGAAACAGCGCTAAAAACAATATAAAAAATTAAAAATATATGTGTACACCACAGGTATGGAAGGTAAGCCAGAACACAGTTAATAAATATAATTTATTTATTTATTAGCTGTGAATCAGCATAGACAATATTATCTGTATTCATATAAAAAAAAACCTCAATAAAAAATAATCAATGAAATAAAAAAACAAAAACGATACTGTATAATGTAAAACTTTACTATATCATCAATGTGTTTTAACCTTCCTCTTTTTCTGTGCAATATATTGGTAGCCACACCCACATTCCAGGAGGTAGTTTTCACCTTCCATTCACATGAGATGTGGTGCTCAATTTGATAAATCTTATTTGTTTGACTTGATTTAAATTCAGTTGTTAGTTTGGAACTTTTCTTTCCTAAGTTTTTGCAGACTGCAGACAATAATGGTGCCCTTTTGTTATGCCTGTTTTTTCGTGTTTTCATTGGTAATGTAACTTCTTACTAATTCTTGTTGAAGATTCTTGGCTTTTTTTATAAATAATTTTTGGCTTATTTGGGATGAACGTTTTGAGTTTATCACCTATTAATAATATGTTCCAATTTTTATTGTACGATTGGGTAGAAGTTTTTGTTTTATGTACAGATACTGTACATTGTAATCTCCTGAATTGTCTTTCAGGTATGTTTGCTATCCATTTTCTATGGTGGTTACTAGTTGTTTGTAATATGTTGTTCCCATCTACCTCTTTAATATAAGTTATTGTGTGTATTTTACCTTTATTAATGAATATCTTTAGATCAAGAAATAAGACTTATTCTTTGTTGTTTTTCAAATTTTAATTACTACTTGTTTGTTTTTGTTTTGTTTTCTCTCCAACTCACAAGTGCTTATACTGCCTTTTATCTATTAGAAATATAGCTTTTATATTTTAACTGGACATTAACAAAATTTTTATTTTTATTTTAGATTTTTGCCCATATATACACGGTTGACTCACATTATTATAACCACCTCCTACATTTGTTGTTGGCAGCATGTAGGCGATGAAGTAACACCTGCTGTGATTAAGTTTAATGCAATATTATAGTGTAAATACGAGATATTTTTCTGATTCATCTAGAAGCGTCCTCTGCTCCTTTCTGCCATATTAATCCAATAAAACTACACTATTAAGCGCAGATTCCCTCAGTTTCTTAAATTGAAGTTTGGTTTCTATAATAAGATTTGGTAAAAAAAAGAACACATGCAAATAATTATGTCATGTCATAGACAGAGAAGAAACAGAAAACGGTGACGTTCAAATGTTTGAATACATCAAAATTACATATTCCCAATAATTATATTTGCTTTGTATTCTAGAACAAACAACAAATTAAAAATCTATGGTATGTATCAAATAATGCAAAAAGGAAAAACAGGTGTATTGCACTAATGTAAGAGTATAAGGGAAAGAAGAGAATACAATGACATTTTTAATATCAGACAATGTGTTAGTTCCGGTGTGAGGGTTTCAAGTATATATGGATTGTGATAGACAACCTGTCCTCAGTATACTGTAGTTGTAAGAAACGTGTTTTATTTATTTATTTTTCAAACGTTGACATTTTCATATTCGGGAATTGTGGCTCTGATCCTTCCTGTGACTGTGATTACAGGCTGTAAGAGAAAATTAGAAATATTGGACTGTTTATTGTTTTTACTGCATCATGATGTCAGGTAGTAAAACATTTAAAGAACCATTTTTGTGTCATTTTGATGTTCATCTACAGATGTTACAGCACCTCACCTACAATGGTCCTCTATGCCCACTGCTGGGTTCAGCTAACACCATCCTGGGGAAGTATTCGCTTATGGTGAAATTCTAAACTTCATAAACTATGGCCACCTAACACAGAAGTCTATGGAGATGGCGGTAAGTGGAGTAATATGAGGTAGTGCAGAAATAAATAAATCAGTGATTGATTTGTGGTATACCTTATGTAATATTATATCACGCTCTGACATAGGGCCTGATTCAAAGCTGACATTATTGCGATGGCAGTAGTAGTGGGAGCGATAATATGCAAATGCTAATCTTAGCCTTTTCCTTGTGCGACAGAGAGTTAGAGGCATATTTGCTAATGTACATGTTTATAATAGTGGAGATGTTTGCCATGGCAACCAATCAGATTATAGCTATTATCTTCTAGATAGAAGGTGCTAGATAAATGCTAAGTATAATATGATTGGTTGCTATGGACAACATCTCCTCTTTAGTATACTCACGCTTTACTAAATATACCACTAAAAGTGCTGAGATGCCCATTTTTAGTGTCCATCATCACTTGCAACAGCCTATAGGATGCCAGACCCTTGATAAAGGTTGTTACACACCAAAACAGCTGTTGCGATGGGGATCTGACTACAT
This sequence comes from Pseudophryne corroboree, assembly GCF_028390025.1. NCBI lineage: Eukaryota > Metazoa > Chordata > Amphibia > Anura > Myobatrachidae > Pseudophryne > Pseudophryne corroboree. Next base: position 37,335,463 of record NC_086453.1, read on the forward strand.
GCGGTTCCCACTGCCTGTGCCTTGATGCTGATACATATTGTAATGATATGTTGTTATTGGATGGTGAAAGAGACAGCATTATGTTAAATCAGACATCAGCCATTTTGTATAATGGCAGCCATTCAAGATGTATTTCAAGCTCTTTTTTATAGGTTTATAAGTAATGCTGACATTAATATGATATATGCATGAGACCCTTAGCCCTAGCAACCTGTATAAGAAATATGCATTCCAACATATTGATAATGGTCAAAGATCAGCTCAGGTGCATATATGGGTTATTAATCCTACCTACCCCTTTAAGAGTTTATTAAGTGAATTTTTGTACTTGCATAAACAAAACTTATTGATAAGAAATAGTAGCTTGTTAGAAAGATAATTTTTAAGGGCAAGCAACTCCCTATTAGCTTGTTAGGCTAATAAGCCTAAAGAAATTCACTCCTGCAGATTTATAGTTGCTAGATAGTATTTTTTTTTGGCAAGATTCCCAGATATTGGCAAGACACCCAGAAAAAGACCTTCAAGAGTTTTGAAGGAATTAGAACAGTTTTAAATATAAAATCATCTTTATAACTGTTGTAAGCTTTGTATTTAATAACTAAAAGCATGTATAATGCTATATAATTTTCAACCCAATAAGCAGTTATGTGATTCTACGTTTCATAATTTGGTATTGATATTTGGTATAATTAATGAACATAGCCAGCTATATGTTAGTATATGTAATTTCCTTAAATTAATAACATAGATATTTCTGTGAGAAACTATTTGTTAAGAGCAATATGATTTCTCCAGCTGCAGTCACAAGGACATTTAGTTAACTCCCAGGCTAAGATAAAACTATAATTGCATGATGAGAACATTAAAGGAGTATGTTTTGGAATGTCCCGGTGACAATGGAAAGAAGGCTTTCAAGATTAATGTCCAGATAACGATAAGAGAAAGGCCTTCTCATTAAATTAATGAGCAAACAGTGATGAGAATATATATATACAGGAATGCTATAATTGGTTTCATTAAATCATTGTTTATCTTTGCACACGGTGTACTTTGATTGGCTAACACACTGCCATACCGTTATTCCTTTGTTCATTTGTGTATAAATAAAGGCTCCTAAAGCAATGAGTCAGATCAGAAATGATTTGCTGAGCTTCTATCTCCTGTGTGTTGTCCAATTATTTCTGGTCTCCAGCCGGCTGCTCAGTACAGAACCACTGACTGATGTTCAAGTGTATTAAACAGACGACCAAAGGATGTTGATATACGGAGTCTATCTCCCACAATGGCTTTGCTTGCCCATAATTAAAGGCATTGATAAGTTTTGGGATATATATTGGAGTGACAGTTTTTGCTTTCTCATGGGCCTCTGGTGGTGTTGATATTTTATTGGCCACCAAAAGATATTTTATCTACTGGAAACCATTTCTTTGTCAGTTTTGTAAGTTTCCAATCTGATGACGCAGGCTGTGACCCACAAAACACATAGTTTAGCTTAATTCCATGTAAACTGTCAATTTTATGATCTGATACCAGTGCAAAATTGGAGAAATGCATACAGTATTTCAGCATTGATCAGAGACTGATACATCAGCAAGGCTGTACCGGTGTGAGCAGTTTGGGAGGAAGTCACATAAGTTTTAGAGAGATTATTTAAAACAGTGTTTCCCAATATCAGTCCTCAAAGCACGCTAACCAGGAGCGTCACTTACCCCTATGACACCTGCTGCAGCGGTCAGTGATCTATGCGCGTGCCTGTAAAAAGGGTGTGTGGCTTCATGGGAGGGGGCATGGCTTCTCAGGCTGGGGCACGGCTTTAGATCCTGAACCCCTTTTTTATCACTCCGGGTATCCAGAAGATGCGGGTTGACTAAGGAGACTGCTGTGGCTGCAGTACCAGCTCCTACACAGTGACAGAAGCCGGGTGCTGCACGTAATGTGACGGTCACTGAGCAGGAGCTGGCATTTCGGTGTCAGCCCTTGGCAAGTGACAACTGGTTGCGGCCTGCACCCACATAGTGATGCCACTGACACTAGCACTCCATGTTTTAAGGATACTCATGCTTAAGTACAGATGCGTAAATCAAAATAAATGAGGTACAAATTAATTCACGTGTTCAAGTGTGGGTAAACTTAAAACTTGGCCTTATAGTGTCCCTTGAAGCTACACGCCCTGTTTGCAGGTGCATGCATAGATCACTTACAGCTGCACCAGGTGTCATAGGGTTAAGTGACGCCCCTGGTTAGTGTGCCTTGAGGACTGAGGTTCGGAAACACGGATTTAAATGCTATATGAAAATCTCCCTCTTAAACTTATGTAACTTCCTCCCATACTGCTCACACTGGTGCAGCCATACTGATGTATCAATGGGCAGAGGTTAAGAAGCACTGATTTAAAGACTTGAAGAGTGAAGTAGGATCTGCCACGCATGACAGGAATAACATGTTATCAGAGAATTGGCAGAAATGTTGTAGAAGCCAAACCGCAGGCACATCTAAGGGAGCACTACGACAAGAATGTTTAGATGAGGTTAATGATATATGATTATGTCCATGTATTACTATTAATTTTAATTAAATCGGTTTTCATTTGGAGATAATATAGTTTACCATTCAGCCAGCAAAACAAATAAGTATTACATATTTCCTGTACAATCATACAGCATCTAATGGTGTAATTACCTTTAAAGTGTCATAAGGAGCTGACATACCACTTTTCACTAGATCCGTGTATGTGGCTTCTTGGAGTTCTGTGGTCTAAAAAAATATTTAAATGTCAGAATAAAGTATTGGGAGAATTTGTTCTCAAAAGTACTGTAAATGAGCTAAAGAGCAAAGTAGGAGGGTAATTCCAAGTTTGTTCGCAGCAGGATTTTTGTTAGCAGTTGGGCAAAACCATGTGCACTGCAGGTGGGGCAGATGTTTGCAGAGAGAGATAGATTTGGGTGTGGTGTGTTCAATCTGCAATCTAAATTGCAGTGTAAAAATAAAGCAGCCAGTATTTACCCTGCACAGAAACAAAATAACCCACCCAAATCTAACTCTCTCTGCAAATGTTATATCTGCCCCCCGCCCCCCCCCCCCATCCTGCAGTGCACATGGTTTTGCCCAACAGCTAAAAAATTTCCTGCTGCGATCAACTCGGAATTAGCCCCTATGTACGGTACAATGCAAAAGGGACCTTTCAAGGTGATTGGTATTGGCCGACAGCAATATGTTCAAATCAATCTAAATAAAGTACCCTTTGCTATGCATGGAATACATTAACACCTCTCCACTTGCACAGAGCACTACTGTAATGACGAACCATTAACCAGAACTTATAGACACAATGGCCCAGATTTCTCAAGCCTTGGAGAGTGATAAATTGCATTGTAATAAAGTACCAGCCAATCAGCTCCTAACTGCCATGTGACAGGCTGTAATTGAAAAATGATTGGTTGGTGCTTTATCACTGTCACAACTGAGGGCCTGAGCTGACGGGAGGCAGCCTCAGTTGTAGGGGCTGAGATGTACCGGAACCTGGGAGGTTGTATCAGACCCCTGGACATGTAAGTAACATGAAGAATAACCGCCCGAAGGCGTGACCACGACAACTTGAGTAAAAGTCAATGATGTTTATTTATGACAAACTCCATGCATCACAGTAGCAGTAAAAGAAACATAAAATCAGCAGAGAAATAATACAGTTCCTGGGTACTACAGGGTGGCAGGGGCCACAGAGCTCTGGTGGTATGAGACAGTTCTTATTATCTGCAAGTTGGAAAGTCCTTACCAGGCCCGACTGTAGAAATGAGGAAAGCCCAGGATCGTACCAGCTGGTGTTCCAGGGAAAGCTGGACTGCTGCAAATAAAATAGCTGCTGTGGGTTCTGGTTGGCACCAGACAGATGTTGGCATGGAGTAGATACTGGCTGGAACCAGTTAATAATAAATGAAGCTTGAGAGCGATGCAATATGGATGAATTGTAGAGTTTGAGAGCGGAGAAATAATAATACCGGTGGAGAGTGGTAAACTGTAGAAAAGGACACCGGCCCTTTAAGAGAAGCTGTACTCTGCTGGAAGCTGGGCTGGAAGCAGGTAATGTTGTAGATGGTAACAGATGAATCCAAGAAGGATCGGAGAGTCAGGCTACACTGCAGGTGGAATGCTGGTGCAGGGCTCTATGATGGAAGTCTTGAGACAGGAGCTGGAACCTGGAAGACAATCACAGGAGAGAGACAAACAGGAACTAGGTTTGACAACCAAAGCACTGACGCCTTCCTTGCTCAGGCACAGTGTATTTATACCTGCAGCAAGGAAGGGATTGGCTAGGCAATTATGCAGATTATCAATACTGAAAACAGATTGGTGGAAATGATCAGCTGACAGAATCCAAGATGGCTGCGCCCATGCAGACACTTGGAGGGAAGTTTGGTTTGTAATCCATGTGGTAATGAAAACAGTAATGGCGGCGCCGGCCACCGGAGACGGGAGACGCCAGGCTGACAGGTGCACATCCAACCACGCGGACACAGTGGAGGCCGCGGCTGACGTCATCGCCACTCAGACACTCTGCATGCAGAAGCTCAGGGACGGCGGCGGAGGCCGCGGGAGACGCCATGCCAGGTGTAATATGGCGTTTACTGTGACAGCGTCTCAGAGTGACAGGAGAGGATACAGGAATGTATACATCAGGATAACAGATGGGATCCGGTCCTGGAGCGCTGAGCCAGCCTTAGGAGGCATCTGATGGGTAAGAAATGGCGTCCAGATACCCGGATCGTGACAGCACCCCCCCTTTAGGAGTGGCCCCAGGACACTTCTTTGGCTTTTGAGGAAACTTTGAATGGAAACTCCGGACCAAGGCAGGAGCATGGACATCAGAAGCATTGGTCTATGAACGTTCCTCAGGGCCATAACCCTTCCAGTCAATAAGATATTGTAGTTGACCGTAACGGTGACGAGAGTCCAGGATCTTGGCCACTTCATACTCAACGCCTCGTTGAGTTTGGACTTTCGGAGTTGGAGGAAGTGAGGAATGAAACCGATTCAAGATCAGCGGTTTCAACAGGGAAACATGGAATGTCCTGGGTATCTTTAAGAAGGGAGGCAACTGGAGTCTGTAAGCAACAGGATTGATGACTTGTTCAATCTTGAAAGGACCGATATAGCGAGGTGCAAACTTCATACTGGGAACTCTTAACCTCAAATTCTTTGTGGATAACCATACCCGATCACCCACCTTGAGAGCAGGGACTGCTCGACGCTTCTTATCCGCAAACTTCTTGTACCTGAACGATGCCTTGAGCAGAGCTGATCGTACGCTCTTCCAGATATTGGCAAACTGATGCAAGGTGATATCCACTGCGGGAACAGAAGTTGCTGGAAGCGGTTGGAACTCAGGGACTTTAGGGTGGAATCCAAAGTTAGTGAAGAATGGTGTTGAAGCAGATGAAGAATGATACTGGTTGTTATGACAGAACTCGTCCCAGGGAAGTAATTCAACCCAGTCATCTTGAGAGGAGGACACATAGATGCGGAGGAAGGCCTCCAAGTCCTGATTCACCCTCTCGGTTTGACCATTGGTCTGAGGATGGTAAGCCGTGGAAAACTTTAGCTTGACTTGGAGGACTTGACATAAACTTCGCCAGAATTTGGCTGTGAATTGAACTCCTCGATCTGAGATAATTTCTTCAGGAAGACCGTGGAGTCGGAAGATCTCTTGTATGAATATTTGAGCCAACTTGGAAGCTGACGGAAGACCGGTGAGAGGAATGAAGTGTGCCATCTTGGTGAACCGGTCAACTACCACCCAGATGGTATTGAACTTGTTGCACATGGGTAAATCTGTAATAAAATCCATTGACAAATGGGTCCATGGTCGACGGGGAACAGACAGTGGAACCAGTTGCCCCGCAGGCGACTGGCGGGATACCTTATGTTGGGCACACTTTGGGCAAGATGCAATGAACTCCAAGACGTCCTTTTTCAGAGTTGGCCACCAATAGGACCTAGAGATATACTCCAGGGTTTTTTGGATACCTGTATGTCCGGCAAAACGGGAAGCATGGGCCCAATGCATGAGCTTCTTCCTTAGCATCGGCTTCACAAAACTTTTCCCTGATGGGGGCGTAGAGTCCATCCCTACCGTGGAGAATACCAACGGATTTATAATAGGATGCTTGTCTGAAGACTCTGACTCATTTTCTTGCTCCCATGAGCGGGAAAGGGCATCGGCCTTGCGATTCTGAGAGCCCGGACAGAACTGGAGTTTAAAGTCAAATCTGGAAAAGAAAAGTGCCCATCTGGCCTGACGAGTGTTGAGACATTGTGCGCCCTTCAGATATAAAAGGTTCTTGTGGTCTGTAAGTATGGTGATTGAATGAGAAGCTCCCTCCAACAGATATCTCCACTCCTCTAGAGCGAGCTTGATGGCTAGCAACTCCTGGTCGCCAATGGCATAGTTGCGCTCCGCTGGGGAGAACTTCCGGGAGAAGAAACTGCAAGGATGTAAATGGCCATCTTTAGCCCTCTGAGATAACACCGCTCCTACTCCAACGGAGGAGGCATCCACCTCTAAGATGAAAGGAGAGTCGATGTCAGGCTGTTTCAGAACAGGTGCAGAGATGAACCTTTGTTTTAAAAGATGAAATGCTTGCATGGCTTCTTCAGACCACTTGGACGGGTTAGCACCCTTCTTGGTGAAAGCAGTAATAGGCGCCACAATGGTGGAAAAGTCTCGTATAAACTTTCGGTAATAGTTGGCGAACCCTAAGAACCTCTGGACCCCTTTGAGGGTTAAGGGTTCCGGACAATTTTGGATTGCTTGTAGTTTCTCAGGATCCATCTCTAGTCTGGAACCGGACACAATGTACCCTAGAAACGGAATGGACTTGACTTCAAAGACGCATTTCTCTAATTTGCAGTAGAGATGATTGACACGGAGACGGGACAGAACCTCTTTAACCCAAAAACGATGTTCCTCTAAATCGTTGGCAAAAATGAGGATATCGTCTAGATAAACCACGACATGACGGTATAGAATGTCTCTGAAGATCTCATTGACAAAATGCTGGAAGACAGCTGGAGCATTGCTCAATCCGAAGGGCATGACGAGGTACTCATAATGTCCGTCACGGGTGTTAAAGGCGGTCTTCCACTCGTCACCCTCACGGATCCGGATGAGATTGTATGCACCTCTCAAGTCCAGCTTTGTAAAGATGGTAGCTCCGCTAACTCTGTCAAAGAGCTCAGTAATCAGGGGTAAAGGATAACGGTTCTTGATGGTAATGTCGTTCAAACCTCTGTAGTCGATGCACGGCCGCAGACCACCATCTTTCTTCTTTACAAAAAAGAAGCCTGCGCCGGCTGGAGAAGAAGAAAGTCGAATGAACCCCTTTGCAAGGTTCTCTTTAATGTATTCCTCCATAGAATGCGTCTCAGGCAGAGACAACGGATAAGTTCGGCCTCGAGGTGGAACCTTCCCTGGAACGAGATCAATCGGACAATCCCATTCTCTATGAGGAGGAAGGATATCAGCAGAAGCTTTACTGAACACATCCGTGAAATCTTGATATGGAGGAGGTGGAACATCAGACGACCTGGGGGAGGAAGAACAGACAAGCAATACTTTAAACAAACATGTCTCAGCACAGGAGGAGCCCCATGCCAGGATTTGCGTAGTCGTCCAATCAATTGTAGGATTGTGAAGACGGAGCCATGGAAGGCCCAGGACCACAGGATGTGTGGCTCTTGGAATCACTAAAAAAGAAATTAGTTCGGAATGAAGAACTCCCACTCTCAGACGAACTGGTAGAGTCCTTAAAGAAATAACTGCATCAAAAATCTTGCTGCCATCCACGGCAGTTAAAGAAATGGACGAAGGAAGTCTCTCAGTGGGTAGGGACCACCGTTTAACATAGGCTTCAGAAATAAAGTTCCCAGCTGCTCCGGAATCAAGGAGGGCAATGACGTTCCGATAACGTTGAGCAACTTGAAGCGAGACTGGGAGATTACAATCTTGAGGAGATGGAGAGGAGATCATTACTCCTAGCCGGCCCTCTCCTTGGCGAGCTAGGATTTGGAGTTTCCCGAACGTTTGGGACAGGCATTAATGGTGAGACGGAGCTGCACAATACAGACAGAGAGACTCGGAGAGACGTCTTCGGCGCTCAGCAGGAGTTAAACGGGAACGGCCAATTTGCATGGGCTCATCTTTAGTTGGTGACAGTTGGCGAGGAGGAGGAGCAGAAGATTTTGGAGCAGATGATCTTCCACGCTCAGTTGCTCTCTCTAAAACGTAAGTCAACTTTCGTGCAGAGTGAGATTAGCTCATCTAACTTAGAGGGTAAGTCTCTAGTAGCTAACTCATCCTTAATACGCTCAGATAAGCCATGCCAGAATGCAGCATACAGGGCCTCGTCGTTCCATGCCAGTTCGGATGCCAGGATCTGGAACTGTATCAGATATTGTCCTACAGTACGTGATCCCTGGCGTAAACGGAGAATCTCGGATGAAGCTGAGGTTACCCGGCCTGGCTCGTCGAAGATGCGCCTGAATGTTGACACGAATGCAGTGTAAGAAGATAGCAGGGTGTCGGACCTCTCCCATAACGGTGATGCCCAATCGAGGGCTGAGCCACTGAGAAGAGAAATAATGTAGGCAATTTTTGTACGGTCACTGGGAAAATTGCCAGGTTGTAGCTCAAACTGAATCTCACACTGGTTGAGAAATCCCCTGCAGAATCTTGGAGATCCGTCAAATTTTGCTGGCGTTGGAAGATGAAGACGTGGAGCAGAAATGGGTAAGGTGGGTGGGGTTATAGCTGGAGTCACTGTGGTTGACGCACCGGACGCGCCTGATCCACGGAGAGTTGTCTGAATCCCATCCAGCCGAGTAGAGAGATCCTGGAGACAGCGGATGATGTGGCCCTGTGCAGCCTCCTGATGTTCAAGTCGGGCTGCCAGTTCTTGCATCGGCCTGGCCGCTTGATCCTGGTCTCCGGCTGGATTCATTAGGTCAGTGCTTACTGTCACAACTGAGGGCCTGAGCTGACGGGAGGCAGCCTCAGTTGTAGGGGCTGAGATGTACCGGAACCTGGGAGGTTGTATCAGACCCCTGGACATGTAAGTAACATGAAGAATAACCGCCCGAAGGCGTGACCACGACAACTTGAGTAAAAGTCAATGATGTTTATTTATGACAAACTCCATGCATCACAGTAGCAGTAAAAGAAACATAAAATCAGCAGAGAAATAATACAGTTCCTGGGTACTACAGGGTGGCAGGGGCCACAGAGCTCTGGTGGTATGAGACAGTTCTTATTATCTGCAAGTTGGAAAGTCCTTACCAGGCCCGACTGTAGAAATGAGGAAAGCCCAGGATCGTACCAGCTGGTGTTCCAGGGAAAGCTGGACTGCTGCAAATAAAATAGCTGCTGTGGGTTCTGGTTGGCACCAGACAGATGTTGGCATGGAGTAGATACTGGCTGGAACCAGTTAATAATAAATGAAGCTTGAGAGCGATGCAATATGGATGAATTGTAGAGTTTGAGAGCGGAGAAATAATAATACCGGTGGAGAGTGGTAAACTGTAGAAAAGGACACCGGCCCTTTAAGAGAAGCTGTACTCTGCTGGAAGCTGGGCTGGAAGCAGGTAATGTTGTAGATGGTAACAGATGAATCCAAGAAGGATCGGAGAGTCAGGCTACACCGCAGGTGGAATGCTGGTGCGGGTCTCTATGATGGAAGTCTTGAGACAGGAGCTGGAACCTGGAAGACAATCACAGGAGAGAGACAAACAGGAACTAGGTTTGACAACCAAAGCACTGACGCCTTCCTTGCTCAGGCACAGTGTATTTATACCTGCAGCAAGGAAGGGATTGGCTAGGCAATTATGCAGATTATCAATACTGAAAACAGATTGGTGGAAATGATCAGCTGACAGAATCCAAGATGGCTGCGCCCATGCAGACACTTGGAGGGAAGTTTGGTTTGTAATCCATGTGGTAATGAAAACAGTAATGGCGGCGCCGGCCACCGGAGACAGGAGACGCCAGGCTGACAGGTGCACATCCAACCACGCGGACACAGTGGAGGCCGCGGCTGACGTCATCGCCACTCAGACACTCTGCATGCAGAAGCTCAGGGACGGCGGCGGAGGCCGCGGGAGACGCCATGCCAGGTGTAATATGGCGTTTACTGTGACAGCGTCTCAGAGTGACAGGAGAGGATACAGGAATGTATACATCAGGATAACAGATGGGATCCGGTCCTGGAGCGCTGAGCCAGCCTTAGGAGGCATCTGATGGGTAAGAAATGGCGTCCAGATACCCGGATCGTGACAATCACCATGCAATTTATCACTCTCCAAACCTTGATAAATCTGGGCCAATGAATGGTCCACAATGTCCTCGGTTACCTACGGAAAATAATGACGAACTAAAGGTATAAACTGCATGGGAACATTGCTGCTGGGATTCTATTGTATTCCAAGCCTGACAAAAGTTGAAAACATTCTGTAAGACCATTGACTAAGTTGGTCTGTTAAAGGCCTATAAGCAAGATATTAAAGTGACCAACCAGATTACAGGAAAGAAACATATAATAAAACATACATATAATAAAACAAAGGTGCGTGGAGGTATGGAAATAAACTGAAACAAAAAGAAGAGAAGGAAAAGGAGTGAAGGGGAGGAGGAGGAAGTGATTATAGCCCACTACAAGTAAAACTCCTTGGTAGGCCTGCAGAGATCCAGGGAGGACTGAGAACATCATTCACACAATTTATGACATTTAGGCAGAGCCTTTCGGCTAGTGTAAACATATCGCTCATGGTGCTCGCCATTTATAAATATCTGGCGGATCAGAAGCACACCATGAGCAAGCAATATATAAAACTTTGGCTAAAGTGCACATGCCCAGGACATAGCGGTAGACAGAAGCATTGAATCATTCCTTAATATCCACGCTGAATAAGCACAATTTAACCTCCGCAGGTAGAAGCCTCAGGAGATAGGTTGTATAACCAACCGAACCAGCAGCTAGAAATTGTGAACCCCCCGCACACTCTGTACTCCCCCCTGCACACTTTGGACGGCGCTGGTAATTTATCACGCGATCTTGGGCTGTGTACAATATAAGCTTAACAGTTTGATGGTGCCAGCACCCGATTGGTCACAGGCATTTATTGCTTTGCTGCCAATAAATCAGATTTGAATGACTGAATGAGAAACACTACTGTTGTATTCATTGCTTCACAATTGTTTCATTATATCACAATAATGTATAAATGTTTGCTATCAGTAAGTACATACCTCATTGCTTGGTGACTGCTGACATTTGTTCTTTCTGTTAAAAAATATAACACGGTAAGTAAGGGAACATTGTATTGCATCTCATTAGGATAAATGTTTACCTGTCACCTACATACAGGGGTAACAGCCAGATTGTGGGGCACATCAGTATCATGGAAGCAGCATATATAGTCAATATAAATTAATAACCGCAATTAGACATGAACTCTGCAATCCTCTAACTATAAGTTTAGGCTACAAAATTCTGCTTCCTCCATGTTCAGTCAATGAATAAATAGTATGAATGGTCAAACAAGAATCTCCTACTGTATGATCATTCCTTTAGAATGTAAGCTCTCACGAGCAGGGTCCTCTTCCCTCATGTGCTTATCCTATTCTTACTTTAATAATCCTCAACTGCCTGCAAATTCTGCAGTTTTCGGCCACCCTGATACTTATTTCAGTGTCATCTTCTGATGAAGTTATATTTAGTTACCCTGTACTTGTCCTGTACTGTCTTCAACTGTGAGTCACTGTTTTCCTGTTTTGATTATGTGCATACAGTATGTACTCTGCAATTGGGTGCTGCGGAACCCTTGTGGTGCCATATAAATGAAGGATAATAATAATAATAATAATAATAATAATAACAATAATCAACACTTCTCAAAAATTACCAGACCTGTGAGGGCCACACATCAGGGTACCAATCACTGATCAAAAAAGCCAATTGTCAGCCAACAATGATTGGCATTCCATTGGGCACTGTATAAAATCCCAGATTTGCCTACTGTGACCATTATTTAGTCTGGATTGTCTAATCGTAGAATTCCAACATGCTGGTTGTAGTATGTACTGGTTCAGGACAAGAGAGGACAGTATCACTTTAATCATGTTAGCACAGGCAGCAGAACCTTGTTCCTTGTATGAATGTTCTAGCAGAGTATACACCACAGGGGGACACTCTCACCCTACAACTTCTCATTTCCAGAACCTGTGTCACATTCATTTGACATTCTGTTCGGGAAGTTTAAAATCTATGTTACAACTGGATACATCTGTCAATTCATATTATATCATATTATAATTAAAAAGAAAAAACTTTTTTACCTCCAACAAAAGTAGATAATGAGTAAAAACAGAAGAAGACAGATTATTCCAGATATTGCCAAATAAACAACAATGTTTGTCTGTTCTTCAGCCTTTCCTGTTGGAAATATAAACGGAGATTAAATGATTCAATATAAATTTGAAATGTGATACTAAAAGTGCTGTTCCAATATAAAGGAGGAATAGTAAGATGTGTTATTTTCTCATCAATGCAGGAAACATGAACAAAACTATTCCTGGAGGGGGGGGGGGTTATGGGGGATAAGCCCTTGTGTGATTTTCCCACACACACTTAGCAGTTAGTGTTGGGTAAATAATAAAAATAATAATAATAATAATAATAATAATAGTGCGGCATACCAAAATGTTGCATACCACAGTAACAATCTATGAGGACAAATCTGTAGTAATAGTTGCAGTATTGATCTTTACTGGCACACTACAGGTGAGTGCAAACCATGTGATGATCATGTTGTAGTTTAATTGGAAGATCTTACCTACTATAGGGGCTGGCAGACAGGTTAGTATGTGACTGAACATTGGAGGCACTTTCTGTTCTGCTAATCAAGCACTGGATAGAAAATCTGGGAATGGGGTGTTTTCTCCTCCTGGGACTAATAGTCTGAACCCCCGATTAGTAGAAAGCACTTCCATTGACTTTAGTGTTATCTGATGGCTTTCCTGTCAGAGTTAGTGCATGCCTCACGTTTACTGAGTGATAATACATTCTATTAGTCCTATAGTGTTTTGGAGATTAAATACATTGCATTATAATACTTTCTGATACAGGTCATCCTTGCCACATAAGGTGAAAGATGTCCCTAACGCAAGGGAAAATACTTATCTTAGTTGTATGTATGTAAACGCCAGAAGCATTACTGGTAAAAAGGGTGAACTAGAAATACTTGCAGCAAGCAAACAGTATGATATTATAGGCATTACTGAAACTTGGTGGGATGAATCTCATGATTGGACAGTCAATCTAGAGGGCTATACACTGTTTAGGAGAGACAGACTAAATAAAAAGGGTGGAGGGGTGTGTCTGTATGTAAAGCCGTTTTTAAAACCTAATATATGGGAAGATCGTCAGGAGGGGACTGTAGACACTGTTGAGACATTATGGGTAGAAATTGCATGCTGGGAAAAAGGAACAAAAAAGTTAGTATTGGGTGTATGCTATAGGCCGCCTGGTATCAACGCATCTGATGATGAATTGTCACTAAAGCAAATTGAAAAAGCAGCAGGAGTAGGAGACATAGTAGTGATGGGAGATTTTAACTATCCAGAGATAAACTGGAAAAACGATTCATGTGATACTGCTAGGGGCAGTATGTTTTTAAACACACTAAATGATAACTACCTAGTCCAACTAATTGAGGAACCAACTAGGTACAATGCAATCTTAGACCTGGTATTAACAAACAATCAGGATTTGGTATCGGGTATTATAGTAGGGGAACCCATAGGAAACAGCGACCACAATATGGTCACATTCAATATCAGTTTCTACAAACAGCCCTATACTGGCTCAACTAGGACTTTAAACTTTAGCAAAGCCAACTTTGAAATGATGAGGGTATTTTTCAGGGATATTGAATGGGAAGGTTTGTTTTTAGGAAAAAGTACTACGGAGAAATGGGAGGTACTAAAATTCCTGCTAGCTAAAAATACACTCAAATATATTCCTATGAGTAGCAAAAAAGGGAATAAAAATCATAAACCGATGTGGCTTAACAAAAAGATTAAGGAACTTATGGGCAAGAAAAGGCGAGCATTTAAAAAATACAAATCTGACGGGGATGCAGAGTCATTTCAGCAATATAAGGAATGTAACAAAAATTGCAAAAAGGAAATAAGAGCGGCTAAAGTAGAAACTGAAAAACTAGTAGCAAAGGAAAGCAAAGCGAATCCCAAAAAAATCTTTAAATACATTAATAGCAAGAGATTAAAAAAGGAGAGTATAGGCCCTTTGAAAGACAAGTTGGGAGTCTTAAGCAAAAATGATAATGACATAGCGGACACACTAAATGAGTTTTTTTCAACAGTATTCACTAGAGAGGACCCAATTCAGGGACTGACACACAATCTCAATAATGACAATATCACACTGATAGGTACTTATTTAAGCGAGGAAGTAGTCTTTGACCGATTAAAACATTTAAAGATTAATAAATCACCAGGGCCCGATGGTATTCATCCAAGGGTTCTAATGGAGCTTCACTCTGAACTGGCAAAACCACTATCTTTGATCTTTGAGGATTCAGTTATATCAGGTATGGTTCCCAAAGACTGGCGTATAGCGGAAGTAGTGCCTATATTCAAAAAGGGAAGTAAAGCTGAACCAGGTAATTATAGACCAGTTAGTCTTACATCTATAGTGGGGAAAGTATTGGAAGGTATTCTAAGAGATAGTATTCAGAAGTTCCTTGAAACCAATAAGGTCATTAAAAGGAATCAACATGGGTTTATGAAGGACAGATCCTGTCAAACCAACTTACTTGGCTTTTATGAAACAGTAAGCGCAAACCTAGATCAGGGTAAAGACGTGGATGTAATCTTTTTAGACTTTGCCAAAGCGTTCGATACTGTACCACACATGCGACTTATATACAAGCTACAAGAATCAGGGCTAGGAAGCACAATATGCACTTGGGTCAAAAACTGGTTAGATAATAGGAAGCAGCGCGTTGTGGTTAATGGATCTTTTTCAACTTGGACTGAAGTGCTAAGTGGTGTGCCGCAAGGCTCAGTATTAGGACCGCTATTGTTCAATATTTTCATTAACGACCTAACAGAAGGTCTAGAGAGCATGGTGTCAATTTTTGCAGATGATACCAAATTGTGTAAGGCTATAAATACAGAGGAGGATGCCGAGTCTCTTCAGAACGACTTAGTTAAATTAGAAGCATGGGCAGCCAAATGGAGAATGCGCTTCAACACAGACAAGTGTAAGGTAATGCACTGTGGTAACAAGAACAAAAATTACACCTACCTACTAAATGGGGTAAAATTAGGGGATTCTGTACTGGAAAAGGACTTAGGTGTCCTCATAGATAGCAAGCTAAGAAGTAGTATCCAAAGTAGGACTGCAGCAAAGAAGGCTAATAAGATATTAGCATGCATAAAACGGGGTATTGATGCTAGGGACGAGAGTATTATACTCCCGTTATATAAATCACTAGTGAGGCCACACCTTGAATACTGTGTACAGTTCTGGGCACCGTACTACAAAAAGGATATCCTGGAGCTTGAAAAGGTACAGAGGAGGGCGACCAAACTAATTAAGGGCATGGAGACGATGGAATACAAGGAAAGGCTTGAAAGACTAGGCATGTTTACATTGGAAAAGCGGAGACTAAGAGGGGATATGATCAACATCTACAAATATATATAAGGGGACAATACACAGAGCTTGCGCGGGACCTGTTTTTGGTTAGATCAACACAGAGGACTCGTGGACACTCGCTCAGGTTAGAGGAGAGGAGATTCCGCACAATACAGCGTAAAGGCTTTTTCACAGTAAGGACAATACGTGTTTGGAATTCCCTGCCCGAGGGAGTTGTAATGGCGGAATCTGTCAACACCTTTAAGAATGGGTTGGATAAATTCCTATTGGAAAAGGATATCCAGGGGTATGGTGCATAGTCATGCATTATAGTTACAATAAATAGGGATAAAATCAATGGCTGACAGCAGCATCAGTCAGAAATTTTAGTCAAATCATCATGCATAGGACACCACAAATAGGTTGAACTCGATGGACAATTGTCTTTTTTCAACCTCAGATATTATGATATGTTGTTTGTCTTTTTGGGAGTGTTTATCTCTACTGAATTAAAGTCCTGTGAGGAGTGTTACTGTAATGCATATTATTGCAATGTTTTGTTACATACTGCATATTTATAGTATCTTTATACTACAATAATAAAGCTGCACTGTATTTACAGATATCCTGGCTGCAATTTAATTACCAACATTTGTTTTATATACCACCTGAATCATGTATCTTTGTGTCTGTCGAAGGTACTGTTCTTACCTCTCTGCTGGGGTGTGGTACAAAACTAGTGAATCTCAGATGAGAAGCAGACCAAGGGGGTCATTCCGAGTTGTTCGCTCGTTATTTTTTTCTCGCAACGGAGCGATTAGTCGCTAATGCGCATGCGCAATGTCCGCAGTGCGACTTCGCCAAGTAAATTTGCTATGCAGTTAGGTATTTTACTCACGGCATTACAAGGTTTTTTCTTCGTTCTGGTGATCGTAATATGATTGACAGGAAGCAGGTGTTTCTGGGCGGAAACTGGCCGTTTTATGGGAGTGTTGGAGAAAACGCTACCGTTTCTGGGAAAAACGCGGGAGTGGCTGGAGAAACGGAGGAGTGCCTGGGCGAACGCTGGGTGCGTTTGTGACGTCAAACCAGGAACGACAAGCACTGAACTGATCGCAGATGCCGAGTAAGTCTGGAGCTACTCAGAAACTGCTAAGAAGTGTCTATTTGCAATTCTGCTAATTGTTCGTTCGCAATTTTGAAAAGCTAAGATTCACTCCCAGTAGGCGGCGGCTTAGCGTGTGCAAAGCTGCTAAAAGCGGCTTGCGAGCGAACAACTCGGAATGAGGGCCCAAGAACCAGGTATTACCAAGTTGTATGCAAGGCACCCACTACAGTACACCCTCACCACACTGGGGTGCCACATACAGTATACATAAAGTGTTATAGCTAAAACATTAGTTGATTGCATCTTCGTGGTTTTAGTTTGCTTGATTTCTCTCTGGTTGAGTCAACTTGTATTATTTCAATAACTTTGGTTTAATAGATTTATTTTTAGTGCTTTTGCTGTTTTTTTTTTTAATTATTATTAATTTCATGTTTCTTTACTTATAAAGTGTACCTGGCTGCTGTACTGTATATAGGGGGTAATTCCAAGTTGATCGCAGCATCAAGTTTGTTAGCAGTTGGGCAAAACCATGGCCCTCATTCCGAGTTGATCGGTCGCAATGCGAATTTAGCAGAGTTACACACGCTTAGTCTACGCCTACTGGGAGTGTATCTTAGCATCTTAAAAGTGCGAACGAAGTATACGCAATATTGCGAACAAAAAAAACTTAGCAGTTTTAGAGTAGCTCCAGACTTACTCTGCCTGTGCGATCAGTTCAGTGCTTGTCGTTCCTGGTTTGACGTCAGAAACACTCCCAGCGTTCGCCCAGACACTCCCCCGTTTCTCCGGCCACTCCTGCGTTTTTTCCGGAAACGGTAGCGTTTTCAGCCACACGCCCATAAAACGCAGTGTTTCCGCCCAGTAACACCCATTTCCTGTCAATCACACTACGTTCGCCGGTGCGAACAAAAAGCCGTGAGTAAAAATCCTTTCTTCATAGCAGAATTACTTAGCGCAGTCGCAGTGCGAACATTGCGCATGCGCTCTAAGCTGATTTTCACTGCAATGCGAAAAAAAAGAACGAGCGATCAACTCGGAATGAGGGCCCATGTGCAGTGCAGGGAGTACAAATGTAACATGTGCAGAGAGAGTTAGATCTGGGTGGGTTATTTTGTTTCTGTGCAGGGTAAATACTGGCTGCTTTATTTTTACAATGCAATTTAGATTTCAGTTTGAATACACCCCACCCAAATCTAACTCTCTCTACACATGTTACATCTGTCCCTCCTGCAGTGCACATAGGCCCTCATTCCGAGTTGTTCGCTCGCTAGCTGCTTTTAGCAGCATTGCACACGCTAGGCCGAGGCCCTCTGGGAGTGTATCTTAGCATAGCAGAATAGCGAATGAAAGAGTAGCAGAACTGCTAATAAATAATTCTTTGCAGTTTCTGAGTAGCTCCAGACCTACTCACAGATTGCGATCAGCTCAGTCCGTTTAGTTCCTGGTTTGACGTCACAAACACGCCCTGCGTTCGGCCAGCCACTCCCCCGTTTCTCCAGACACTCCCGCGTTTTCCCTTGACAAGCCTACGTTTTTTTATAGTGATGAGTGGGTTCGGTTCCTCGGAATCCGAACCCGCCCGAACTTCACCTTTTTTTACACGGGTCCGAGCGACTCGGATCCTCCCGCCTTGCTCGGTTAACCCGAGCGCGCCCGAACGTCATCATCCCGCTGTCGGATTCTCGCGAGACTCGGATTCTATATAAGGAGTTGCGCGTCGCCGCCATTTTCACACGTGCATTGAGATTGATAGGGAGAGGACGTGGCTGGCGTCCTCTCCGTTTAGATTAGAAGAGAGAGAGTGACATTTGATTTACTACTAATTTTGGGGAGCAGTTGTTAGGAGTACTCAGTACAGTGCAGACTTTTGCTGATAGTGACCACCAGTTTTATTTTAATCCGTTCTCTGCCTGAAAAAAATGCTCCATATACCATATCTGTGCTCAGCCTCAGTGTGCTGCATGATATATCTATGTATATCTGACTGTGCTGAGCGCTCATTGCTCACACAGCTTAATTGTGGGGGAGACTGGGGAGCAGTTATAGCAGGAGTACAGTGCACACTTTTGCTGCCAGTGACCACCAGTATAGTGTCTGCCTGAAAAAGTTAAACACTCCTGTGGTGTTTTTTTTTTTATTCTATAAACGCATTCTGCTGACAATGTCCAGCAGGTCCGTCATTATATTATATACCTACAGTAGTAATATATTTATTATATTATCTATACTAGCAGATGCAGTACGGTAGTCCACGGCTGTAGCTACCTCTGTGTCGTCAGTGCTCGTCCATAATTGTATACCTACCTGTGGTGGTTTTTTTTTTCTATCTTCTTCATACTAGTAGTTTAGCAGTCTGCTGACAGTATCCACCAGGTCCGTCATTATATTATATACCTACAGTAGTAATATATTTATTATATTATCTATACTAGCAGACGCAGTACGGTAGTCCACAGCTGTAGCTACCTCTGTGTCATCAGTGCTCGTCCATAATTGTATACCTACCTGTGGTGGGGTTTTTTTTCTATCTTCTTCATACTAGTAGTTTAGCAGTCTGCTGACAGTGTCCACCAGGTCCATCATTATATTATATACCTACAGTAGTAATATATTTATTATATTATCTATACTAGCAGACGCAGTACGGTAGTCCACGGCTGTAGCTACCTCTGTGTCGTCAGTGCTCGTCCATAATTGTATACCTACCTGCGGTGGGGTTTTTTTTTCTATCTTCTTCATACTAGTAGTTTAGCAGTCTGCTGACAGTGTCCACCAGGTCCGTCATTATATTATATACCTACAGTAGTAATATATTTATTATATTATCTATACTAGCAGACGCAGTACGGTAGGCCACGGCTGTACCTACCTCTGTGTCGACTTGTCGTCCATAAGTATAAGTAATACTATCCATCCATCTACATTATACCTGTGGTGGCTTTTAGTTGTGCACAAAATATGGAGAACAAAAATATGGAGGTTAAAAAAATAGGGAAAGATCAACTTCCCTTCCACCTCATGCTGAAGCTGCTGCCACTAGTCATGGCCGAGATGATGAAATGCCATCAACGTCGTCTGCCAAGGCCAATGCCCAATGTCATAGTACAGAGCATGTAAAATCCAAAACACAAAAGATCAGTAAAAAAATGACCCAAAAATCAAAATTAAAAGCGTCTGAGGAGAAGCGTAAACTTGCCAATATGCCATTTACGACACGGAGTGGCAAGGAACGGCTGAGGCCCTGGCCTATGTTCATGGCTAGTGGTTCAGCTTCATATGAGGATGGAAGCACTCATCCTCTCGCTAGAAAAAAGAAAAGACTTGCGGCAAAAGCACAGCAAAGAACTGTGCGTTCTTCGAAATCCCAAATCCCAAAGGAGAGTCCAATTGTGTCGGTTGCGATGCCTGACCTTCCCAACACTGGACGGGAAGAGCTTGCGCCTTCCACCATTTGCACGCCCCCTGCAAGTGTTGAAAGGAGCACCCGCAGTCCAGTTCCTAATAGTGAAATTGAAGATGTCAGTGTTGAAGTACACCAGGATGAGGATATGGGTGTTGCTTGGGCTGGGGAGGAAATTGACAAGGAGGATTCTGATGGTGAGGTGGTTTGTTTAAGTCAGGCACCCGGGGAGACACCTGTTGTCCGTGGGAGGAATATGGCCATTGACATGCCTGGTGAAAATACCAAAAAAATCAGCTCTTCGGTGTGGAAGTATTTCAACAGAAATGCTGACAACAGGTGTCAAGCCGTGTGTTGCCTTTGTCAAGCTGTAATAAGTAGGGGTAAGGACGTTAACCACCTCGGAACATACTCCCTTATACGTCACCTGCAGCGCATTCATAATAAGTCAGTGACAAGTTCAAAAACTTTTGGTGACAGCGGAAGCAGTCCACTGACCAGTAAATCCCTTCCTCTTGTAACCAAGCTCGCGCAAACCACACCACCAACTCCCTCAGTGTCAATTTCCTCCTTACCCAGGAAAGCCAATAGTCCTGCAGGCCATGTCACTGGCAAGTCTGACGAGTGCTCTCCTGCCTGGGATTCCTCCGATGCATCCTTGAGTGTAATGCCTACTGCTGCTGGCGCTGCTGTTGTTGCTGCTGGGAGTCGATGGTCATCCCAGAGGGGAAGTCGGAAGACCACTTGTACTACTTCCAGTAAGCAATTGACTGTCCAACAGTCCTTTGCGAGGAAGATGAAATATCACAGCAGTCATCCTGCTGCAAAGCGGATAACTGAGGCCTTGACAACTATGTTGGTGTTAGACGTGCGTCCGGTATCCGCCGTTAGTTCACAGGGAACTAGACAATTTATTGAGGCAGTGTACCCCCGTTACCAAATACCATCTAGGTTCCACTTCTCTAGGCAGGCGATACTGAGAATGTACACGGACGTCAGAAAAAGACTCACCAGTGTCCTAAAAAATGCAGTTGTACCCAATGTCCACTTAACCACTGACATGTGGACAAGTGGAGCAGGGCAGACTCAGGACTACATGATTGTGACAGCCCACTGGGTAGATGTATTGCCTCCCGCTGCAAGAACAGCAGCGGCGGCACCAGTAGCAGGATCTCGCAAACGCCAACTCGTTCCTAGGCAGGCTACGCTTTGTATCACCGCTTTCCAGAATACGCACACAGCTGAAAACCTCTTACGGCAACTGAGGAAGATCATCGCAGAATGGCTTACTCCAATTGGACTCTCCTGGGGATTTGTGATATCGGACAACGCCAGCAATATTTTGCGCGCATTACATCTGGGAAAATTCCAGCACGTCCCATGTTTTGCACATACCTTGAATTTGGTGGTGCAGAATTATTTAAAAAACGACAGGGGCGTGCAAGAGATGCTGTCGGTGGCCAGAAGAATTGCGGGCCACTTTCAGCGTGCAGGCACCGCGTACAGAAGACTGGAGCACCACCAAAAAAAACTGAACCTGCCCTGCCATCATCTGAAGCAGGAGGTGGTAACGAGGTGGAATTCAACTCTCTATATGCTTCAGAGGATGGAGGAGCAGCAAAAGGCCATTCAAGCCTATACATCTTCCCATGATATAGGCAAAGGAGGTGGAATGCACCTGTCTCACGCGCAGTGGAGAATGATTTCAACGTTGTGCAAGGTTCTGCTGCCCTTTGAACTTGCCACACGTGAAGTCAGTTCAGACACTGCCAGCCTGAGTCAGGTCATTCCCCTCATCAGGCTTTTGCAGAAGAAGCTGGAGGCATTGAAGGAGTAGCTAAAACAGAGCGATTCCGCTAGGCATGTGGGACTTGTGGATGGAGCCCTTCATTCGTTTAACCAGGATTCACGGGTGGTCATTCTGTTGAAATCAGAGCACTACATTTTTGCCACTGTGCTCGATCCTAGATTTAAAACCTACGTTGGATCTCTCTTTCCACAAGTCTGCAGGTGTTCAAAGAACTGCTGGTGAGAAAATTGTCAAGTCAAGCGGAACGCGACCTGTCAACATCTCCTCCTTCACATTCTCCCGCAACTGGGGGTGCGAGGAAAAGGCTACGAATTCCGAGCCCACCCACTGGCGGTGATGCAGGGCAGTCTGATGCTGACATCTGGTCCGGACTGAAGGACCTGCCAACGATTACTGACATGTCGTCTACTGTCACTGCCTATGATTCTCTCACCATTGAAAGAATGGTGGAGGATTATATGAGTGACCGCATCCAAGTAGGCACGTCAGACAGTCCGTACGTATACTGGCAGGGAAAAGAGGCAATTTGGAGGCCATTGCACAAACTGGCTTTATTCTACCTAAGTTGCCCTCCCTCCAGTGTGTACTCCGAAAGAGTGTTTAGTGCAGCCGCTCACCTTGTCAGCAATCGGCGTACGAGGCTTCTTCCAGAAAATGTGGAGAAGATGATATTCATTAAAATGAATTATAATCAATGACTCCTTGGAGACATTCCCCAGCAGCAATTGCCTCCAGAAAGTACACAGGGATCTGAGATGGTGGATTCCAGTGGGGACGAATTAATAATCTGTGAGGAGGGGGATGTACACAGTGAAAGGAGTGATGAATCGGATGATGATGATGAGGTGGACATCTTGCATCTGTAAAGCCAGTTTGTGCAAGGAGAGATTGATTGCTTCTTTTTTGGTGGGGGCCAAAACCAACCAGTCATTTCAGTCACAGTTGTGTGGCAGACCCTGTCGCTGAAATGATGGGTTGGTTAAAGTGTGCATGTCCTGTTTATACAACATAAGGGTGGGTGGGAGGGCCCAAGGACAATTCCATCTTGCACTTCTTTTTTCTTTCATTTTTCTTTGCGTCATGTACTGTTTGGGGAGTATTTTTTGGAAGGGCCATCCTGCGTGACACTGCAGTGCCACTCCTAGATGGGCCAGGTGTTTGTGTCGGCCACTAGGGTCGCTTAGTTTACTCACACAGCTACCTAATTGCGCCTCTTTTTTTTCTTCTTTGCGTCATGTGCTGTTTGGGGAGTAGTTTTTAGAAGGGCCATCCTGCGTGACACTGCAGTGCCACTCCTAGATGGGCCAGGTGTTTGTGTTGACCACTAGGGTCGCTTAGTTTACTCACACAGCTACCTCATTGCGCCTCTTTTTTTTCTTCTTTGCGTCATGTGCTGTTTGGGGAGTAGTTTTTGGAAGTGCCATCCTGCGTGACACTGCAGTGCCACTCCTAGATGGGCCAGGTGTTTGTGTCGGCCACTAGGGTCGCTTAGTTTACTCACACAGCTACCTCATTGCGCCTCTTTTTTTTCTTCTTTGCGTCATGTGCTGTTTGGGGAGTAGTTTTTTTGGAAGGGCCATCCTGCGTGACACTGCAGTGCCACTCCTAGATGGGCCAGGTGTTGTGTCGTCCACTAGGGTCGCTTAGTTTACTCACACAGCTACCTCATTGCGCCTCTTTTTTTCTTCTTTGCATCATGTGCTGTTTGGGGAGTATTTTTTGGAAGGGCCATCCTGCGTGACACTGCAGTGCCACTCCTAGATGGGCCAGGTGTTTGTGTCGCCACTAGGGTCGCTTAACTTACTCACACAGCTACCTCATTGCGCCTCTTTATTTCTTTGCGTCATGTGCTGTTTGGGGAGTATTTTTTGGAAGGGCCATCCTGCGTGACACTGCAGTGCCACTCCTAGATGGGCCAGGTGTTTGTGTCGCCACTAGGGTCGCTTAACTTACTCACACAGCTACCTCATTGCGCCTCTTTTTTTCTTTGCGTCATGTGCTGTTTGGGGAGTATTTTTTGGAAGGGCCATCCTGCGTGACACTGCAGTGCCACTCCTAGATGGGCCAGGTGTTTGTGTCGGCCACTAGGGTCGCTTAGCTTACTCACACAGCTACCTCATTGCGCCTCTTTTTTTCTTCTTTGTGTCATGTGCTGTTTGGGGAGTATTTTTTGGAAGGGCCATCCTGCGTGACACTGCAGTGCCACTCCTAGATGGGCCAGGAGTTTGTGTCGCCACTAGGGTCGCTTAACTTACTCACACAGCTACCTCATTGCGCCTCTTTTATTCTTTGCGTCATGTGCTGTTTGGGGAGTATTTTTTGGAAGGGCCATCCTGCGTGACACTGCAGTGCCACTCCTAGATGGGCCAGGTGTTTGTGTCGGCCACTAGGGTCGCTTAGTTTACTCACACAGCTACCTCATTGCGCCTCTTTTTTTTTCTTCTTTGCGTCATGTGCTGTTTGGGGAGTATTTTTTGGAAGGGCCATCCTGCGTGACACTGCAGTGCCACTCCTAGATGGGCCAGGTGTTTGTGTCGGCCACTAGGGTCGCTTAGCTTACTCACACAGCTACCTCATTGCGCCTCTTTATTTCTTTGCGTCATGTGCTGTTTGGGGAGTATTTTTTGGAAGGGCCATCCTGCGTGACACTGCAGTGCCACTCCTAGATGGGCCAGGTGTTTGTGTCACCACTACGGTCGCTTAACTTACTCACACAGCTACCTCATTGCGCCTCTTTATTTCTTTGCGTCATGTGCTGTTTTTGGAGTATTTTTTGGTAGGGCCATCCTGCGTGACACTGCAGTGCCACTCCTAGATGGGCCAGGTGTTTGTGTCGCCACTAGGGTCGCTTAACTTACTCACACAGCTACCTCATTGCGCCTCTTTTTTTCTTTGCGTCATGTGCTGTTTGGGGAGTATTTTTTGGAAGGGCCATCCTGCGTGACACTGCAGTGCCACTCCTAGATGGGCCAGGTGTTTGTGTCGGCCACTAGGGTCGCTTAGCTTACTCACACAGCTACCTCATTGCGCCTCTTTTTTTCTTCTTTGCGTCATGTGCTGTTTGGGGAGTATTTTTTGGAAGGGCCATCCTGCGTGACACTGCAGTGCCACTCCTAGATGGGCCAGGAGTTTGTGTCGCCACTAGGGTCGCTTAACTTACTCACACAGCTACCTCATTGCGCCTCTTTTTTTCTTTGCATCATATGCTGTTTGGGGAGTATTTCTTGGAAGGGCCATCCTGCGTGACACTGCAGTGCCACTCCTAGATGGGCCAGGTGTTTGTGTCGGCCACTAGGGTCGCTTAGTTTACTCACACAGCTACCTCATTGCGCCTCTTTTTTTTTCTTCTTTGCATCATGTGCTGTTTGGGGAGTAGTTTTTGGAAGGGCCATCCTGCGTGACACTGCAGTGCCACTCCTAGATGGGCCAGGTGTTTGTGTCGACCACTAGGGTCGCTTAGTTTACTCACACAGCTACCTCATTGCGCCTCTTTTTTTCTTCTTTGCGTCATGTGCTGTTTGGGGAGTAGTTTTTAGAAGGGCCATCCTGCGTGACACTGCAGTGCCACTCCTAGATGGGCCAGGTGTTTGTGTTGACCACTAGGGTCGCTTAGTTTACTCACACAGCTACCTCATTGCGCCTCTTATTTTCTTCTTTGCGTCATGTGCTGTTTGGGGAGTAGTTTTTTGGAATGGCCATCCTGCGTGACACTGCAGTGCCACTCCTAGATGGGCCAGATGTTTGTGTCGCCCACTAGGGTCGCTTAGTTTACTCACACAGCTACCTCATTGCGCCTCTTTTTTTCTTCTTTGCGTCATGTGCTGTTTGGGGAGTATTTTTTGGAAGGGCCATCCTGCGTGACACTGCAGTGCCACTCCTAGATGGGCCAGATGTTTGTGTCGCCCACTAGGGTTGCTTAGTTTACTCACACAGCTACCTCATTGCGCCTCTTTTTTTTCTTCTTTGCGTCATGTGCTGTTTCTGGAGTATTTTTTGGAAGGGCCATCCTGCGTGACACTGCAGTGACACTCCTAGATGGGCCAGGTGTTTGTGTCGCCCACTAGGGTCGCTTAGTTTACTCACACAGCTACCTCATTGCACCTCTTTTTTTCTTCTTTGCGTCATGTGCTGTTTGGGGAGTATTTTTTGGAAGGGCCATCCTGCGTGACACTGCAGTGCCACTCCTAGATGGGCCAGGTGTTTGTGTCGGCCACTAGGGTCGCTTAGCTTACTCACACAGCTACCTCATTGCGCCTCTTTATTTCTTTGCGTCATGTGCTGTTTGGGGAGTATTTTTTGGAAGGGCCATCCTGCGTGACACTGCAGTGCCACTCCTAGATGGGCCAGGTGTTTGTGTCGGCCACTAGGGTCGCTTAGTTTACTCACACAGCTACCTCATTGCGCCTCTTTTTTTTCTTCTTTGCATCATGTGCTGTTTGGGGAGTAGTTTTTGGAAGGGCCATCCTGCGTGACACTGCAGTGCCACTCCTAGATGGGCCAGGTGTTTGTGTCGACCACTAGGGTCGCTTAGTTTACTCACACAGCTACCTCATTGCGCCTCTTTTTTTTCTTCTTTGCGTCATGTGCTGTTTGGGGAGTAGTTTTTGGAAGTGCCATCCTGCGTGACACTGCAGTGCCACTCCTAGATGGGCCAGGTGTTTGTGTTGACCACTAGGGTCGCTTAGTTTACTCACACAGCTACCTCATTGCGCCTTTTTTTTTTCTTCTTTGCGTCATGTGCTGTTTGGGTAGTAGTTTTTGGAAGTGCCATCCTGCGTGACACTGCAGTGCCACTCCTAGATGGGCCAGGTGTTTGTGTCGGCCACTAGGGTCGCTTAGTTTACTCACACAGCTACCTCATTGCGCCTCTTTTTTTTCTTCTTTGCGTCATGTGCTGTTTGGGGAGTAGTTTTTTGGAAGGGCCATCCTGCGTGACACTGCAGTGCCACTCCTAGATGGGCCAGGTGTTTGTGTCGCCCACTAGGGTCGCTTAGTTTACTCACACAGCTACCTCATTGCGCCTCTTTTTTTCTTCTTTGCGTCATGTGCTGTTTGGGGAGTATTTTTTGGAAGGGCCATCCTGCGTGACACTGCAGTGCCACTCCTAGATGGGCCAGGTGTTTGTGTCGCCACTAGGGTCGCTTAACTTACTCACACAGCTACCTCATTGCGCCTCTTTTCTTCTTTACTTCATGTGCTGTTTTTGGAGTATTTTTTGGAAGGGCCATCCTGCGTGACACTGCAGTGCCACTCCTAGATGGGCCAGGTGTTTGTGTTGACCACTAGGGTCGCTTAATTTACTCACACAGCTACCTCATTGCGCCTTTTTTTTTCTTCTTTGCGTCATGTGCTGTTTGGGTAGTAGTTTTTGGAAGTGCCATCCTGCGTGACACTGCAGTGCCACTCCTAGATGGGCCAGGTGTTTGTGTCGGCAACTAGGGTCGCTTAGTTTACTCACACAGCTACCTCATTGCGCCTCTTTTTTTTCTTCTTTGCGTCATTTGCTGTTTGGGGAGTAGTTTTTTGGAAGGGCCATCCTGCGTGACACTGCAGTGCCACTCCTAGATGGGCCAGGTGTTTGTGTCGCCCACTAGGGTCGCTTAGTTTACTCACACAGCTACCTCATTGCGCCTCTTTTTTTCTTCTTTGCGTCATGTGCTGTTTGGGGAGTATTTTTTGGAAGGGCCATCCTGCGTGACACTGCAGTGCCACTCCTAGATGGGCCAGATGTTTGTGTCGCCACTAGGGTCGCTTAACTTACTCACACAGCTACCTCATTGCGCCTCTTTTTTTCTTTGCGTCATGTGCTGTTTTTGGAGTATTTTTTGGTAGGGCCATCCTGCGTGACACTGCAGTGCCACTCCTAGATGGGCCAGGTGTTTGTGTCGCCACTAGGGTCGCTTAACTTACTCACACAGCTACCTCATTGCGCCTCTTTTTTTCTTTGCGTCATGTGCTGTTTGGGGAGTATTTTTTGGAAGGGCCATCCTGCGTGACACTGCAGTGCCACTCCTAGATGGGCCAGGTGTTTGTGTCGGCCACTAGGGTCGCTTAGCTTACTCACACAGCTACCTCATTGCGCCTCTTTTTTTCTTTGCGTCATGTGCTGTTTGGGGAGTATTTTTTGGAAGGGCCATCCTGCGTGACACTGCAGTGCCACTCCTAGATGGGCCAGGAGTTTGTGTCGCCACTAGGGTCGCTTAACTTACTCACACAGCTACCTCATTGCGCCTCTTTTTTTCTTTGCGTCATATGCTGTTTAGGGAGTATTTTTTGGAAGGGCCATCCTGCGTGACACTGCAGTGCCACTCCTAGATGGGCCAGGTGTTTGTGTCGGCCACTAGGGTCGCTTAGTTTACTCACACAGCTACCTCATTGCGCCTCTTTTTTTCTTCTTTGCGTCATGTGCTGTTTGGGGAGTAGTTTTTAGAAGGGCCATCCTGCGTGACACTGCAGTGCCACTCCTAGATGGGCCAGGTGTTTGTGTTGACCACTAGGGTCGCTTAGTTTACTCACACAGCTACCTCATTGCGCCTCTTTTTTTTCTTCTTTGCGTCATGTGTTGTTTGGGGAGTAGTTTTCGGAAGTGCCATCCTGCGTGACACTGCAGTGCCACTCCTAGATGGGCCAGGTGTTTGTGTCGGCCACTTGGGTCGCTTAGTTTACTCACACAGCTACCTCATTGCGCCTCTTTTTTTCTTCTTTGCGTCATGTGTTGTTTGGGGAGTAGTTTTTTGGAAGGGCCATCCTGCGTGACACTGCAGTGCCACTCCTAGATGGGCCAGATGTTTGTGTCGCCCACTAGGGTCGCTTAGTTTACTCACACAGCTACCTCATTGCGCCTCTTTTTTTCTTCTTTGCGTCATGTGCTGTTTGGGGAGTATTTTTTACAACAAATAATTTTGACAATGGATGCGCTAGCACTGAAAAGCAGCCTATAAGAAAGAGTAGTGTCTCACAACTTCACCACAATAGTTTACAGTACAAAAAAATATTCTTTCTCACATTGGCGCATATCAGAAAAAGGTGTTTTTTCAAGAAAAGGTGTTTTTCAAAAAAGTTCTTACTCCAATTGTTTGAATTAGGAATCTATCACCTATACTGAGGAGAACTGACTTACTACACGATAAAAGAAGTTGTGGACCTAATTCAAACAATTGGAGTAAGAACTTTTTTGAAAAACACCTTTTCTTGAAAAAACACCTTTTTCTGATATGCGCCAATGTGAGAAAGAATATTTTTTTGTACTGTAAACTATTGTGGTGAAGTTGTGAGACACTACTCTTTCTTATAGGCTGCTTTTCAGTGCTAGCGCATCCATTGTCAAAATTATTTGTTGTATTATAATTGTTCACTAAGATTTTGGAAGCTGCTGGCAATGTTTACTTTTAGAGAGAAGAGGAGGGAATTGTTACCAAATTTGTTTAATAATGAACAAGGTGATGTTGAGATTATGGATGAGGATTTCACCTCATTACTCCATAAATTAGAGAATGTGGTTCTGAAAGAAAATAGAACGTGGTGGGAAATAATTGCACTTGAACGGTATGAAGCAGACCATCTTATTCCAAAGGGATTAAAAATACAAAAAGCCCCCTCTTTTAACTTAACAGATGATAATTTTATTAAAGAATGGAATTCAATTTTGAATCAATGTTCACTGAAACTGATAGGTCTTATATTAAAAGAACGTAGAAAAAATCTACAGTCTTTAACAGCAGAAATAGAGCGATTACAGACGCTTGTAGACCCAGCTAAAGATCTAGAAGATTTTAAGGAAGCTGAAATTGAGATACTTCGTAAGTTAAATAAAGAAACCAGAGATTTGAGGGAAAGGAAACAAAGGAAATACAATAGAGATATTAGGGAAAGAGATGAACAAAACACAAGTAATATTCAGAAAGAGGAAAAATTACCCCCAAGTAGTAAGAAGACCAATGATGATAAAAAACAAAAGTCATCAACCAATAAACAGTTTTCTAGATCCGAGACTAATAAAGGAACCTATAATCAACATAGAGACAATAATTGGATAACAGTAGGAAAGGATAAACGAGAAAGATACAATTATTTCAAATCTCCTTATCATATGCAAAATAATGACCAATATGATAACTACCATTTAAGAAGACCAAATTTTAAAAGACATGAGAATTGGAGGGAGAGAGAAAAGGATACACAGAGGGAATATGAACCAAGAAACAATTACATACCAGTTATGAGGAATAAATATGAGAACTTGCAACGTGAGGATGAAATATATTCACCTTTTTTAGACGTAAGACACAGAACAAGGAGGAGAGTTTGACAAAAAATAATAATAAAAAATCCCTAATTAAAAAAAGAAAGAGGGGGAAAAGAGGAGGTCAAAAGAGATTGAAACCAAGAGAGAATTCAGTGGCCACTATTTTGAGAGAAAAGGAAGCCACCAGAATATTTAATTTAAGTAAAAGAGACCTTACAGAATGTGAAATAATGGTTCTTAAGAAAGGACTAAAATTTTCCCCAACTAGTCAACTTGATCCCTTTGATTTTTATGTAGATCTAAATAAATTTGAGCGAAAACTCACAATAAAAAGATTTTTTGCTAATAAGGATAGTACAAATTGTGACTCAGAAGCTCCCTCTGGTTCTATATTCAAACCCAAATCGACCTTTTTCCCTACACATCAAAGAGGCAGTTTTATTGAATGCTTTAGCAAAGTAGTAAATAAGGAGGTAGAGTCACTTTTAAAGAAGAAAAGCAAAAGAAAATGCAATCTCACTAAGAGGGAATTTCAAGCACTGAGTTCCCTTAGGGATGATAAAAATCTTATTATTAAGCCGTCAGATAAGGGTGGAGGGGTGGTCCTAATGGACAAAGAGGCATATATGTTGGAGATTATGAAACAATTAGATAATGGGGACACTTATAAAAAACTTAAAAGTGACCCCACTCTTAGAATTATGAAGGAATTACAGATATTCCTGAATGAATCATTGCAAAATGGAGCAATTACAAAATCTGAATTCGAGTTCATGAATATAAAATCTCCATCAACCCCGACTATATATGTCCTCCCAAAAATCCATAAGGACCCCCTTCACCCTCCCGGAAGACCAATCATAGCCGGCATAAACAGTTTAACATCAAATTTATCTGCGGTAATTGATTTTTATCTCCAACCACTAGTGAAACAAACTAGGGCATTTTTAAAGGATACCAGAGACGTACTTAATATTGTAGAAAAAGTGGATTGGAAGGAAAGTTATTTTCTAATTAGTGGAGATGTGTCCACTCTGTATACAATTATTGATATGGACATTGGTATACGTGCTGTTACATATTTTTTGGAAAAATCCGACTTGTCTCTGGAAATTAAGGAATTTATTTTGAGGGGTATCAGATTTATTTTGAAAAATAATTATTTTAATTTTAATGGTATCTATTATGTCCAGAATGTGGGCACCGCCATGGGCACCAGGTTCGCCCCCAGCTATGCCAATTTATTTATGGCATTTTGGGAAGAATCTGTCATCTGGAAGGATGACCAGCTGGGGGCGGGCCTGGTGACATGGCGGAGGTACATAGACGATGTCTTGTTCATATGGAATGATACAGAAGACAGTCTTAGTAATTTTTGTAAATCTTTGAATAATAATGAAGTCAATATTAGACTGACTTTTGCAATTAGTCAGACAGAGATTAATTTTCTAGACCTCTCAATCTATAATCAGAATGGTACATTAAAAACAAGAACTTTTAGGAAAAGTACAGACTCCAATGCGTATATAGACAGAACAAGTATGCATCACGACAACTGGCTTGATGGGGTCCCTTATGGACAGTTCCTACGCATCAAGAGGAACTGTACGGATAGTGAAGTCTGTACACAACAATTTAATGAAATAGAATCACGATTTGAGGATAAGGGATATGATATAAAGAAAGTGAAAGCTGCACGTGAAAAGGCTGAAATGATGGAGAGAAGCCAACTTTTAGATACTAATCGAATTAAAGAACCTCGCAACACACAACAGTGGGCGTTTTTATGTAATTTTAGTAATCATCATAAAGAAATTGAGTATGTTTTTAGAAAACACTGGTATATTTTAAAAGAAGATCCCGTGTTAGTCAATCAATTGCCAGATAAACCTTCTTTTATTTATAGACGGGCCAAAACATTAAAAGACTCATTGGTCCACAGTGCAATAGAAGTTAATAAAAGAACAAGCACACGGACTCAGGGGTTCCACAGATGTGGGATATGTGTCATGTGTCGCAATGTGAAAGGGGAGTCCAAAATTAAGGAATTTGAGATCAACGGAATGAAGTACCCAATAAGGGACTTCATTACATGTAATACGAAAAACGTGGTTTATGTAATGGAGTGTAAATGTGGGATGTATTATGTTGGCAAAACCACGAGAAATTTAAAAACACGCCTTGCAGAACACATTTATAATGTAAAAAAGGGATTAGAGACCCATACTTTCTCTATGCACTTTAAATTAAAACACAATTGTAATCCGAATGAAATCAAATCATTTTTTGGTATACAGACCATTCAAACAAATTGGAAAGATAGGAACCTTGAATCCAAACTTGCTAAAACAGAAATGAGGTGGATTTTTAAATTAAATACTTTGGTCCCAAATGGTCTTAATGGGGAATTTGAAATAAAATGGTTTTTATGATTATTACTTTTAATATAAGTTTTTTTCTCTTTTTATATATTTATGGATTATTTATGGACTCTGTTGGACTTATTTACTGCTGGGAATGCACCGCACTTTAAAAACTATTGAAAACGAATGGAACACAACTGTCCACATTCCGTTTCTGCCGGAGAGTAGAAAACATAACATCCGGATTTGGAAAGAAGAGATTAGGTGGAACGCATGATTGGATCACGGATATGCTATGTGAAGACTAATGGAACGCATGCTTAACTTCCGGAACTAGCGCTGTGACGATACGTCACTACCGCCGGAAGTGAACGGAATGATCTCGGCCGTGGATAGCGGCTAATTGATAACAGGAAGTGAGGTGTTACTGATAGATGCGGTGCGGTTTGATGATGTCATTAAGTTCGGACGGGCGGGAAAATTAAGCCCAATTATTCATTTTAGAAGGGGTATAAATATAAGAGCCCAGTGTACTCTCACCATGCCTCTGAGGAAGGACGTTTGGTCCGAAAAGCTTTAGGTGCTGGTGAGACCATTTCCAGGGATCAATATCACGATATCCACCATTCTCCAGACGAGGTGAAAGAATCCCGGGCTTTCGGCCTCTGAACCCCAATACCATCTGGGACGGGTAATAGAGTGGAGTTTTGACATCTGTGATGATTCCTACCCACAAGTTGTGGTGATATGCTTGTATTTCATGTTTTTATGTGAGTTTAATGTAATAAATTTATCCTGCTATATTTTTGATCAGACAATATTGCACTAGACTCCTTCTTCTTTTTTTGGGTTTGAGAACTTGTTTCTCGGTCGCTGAACCCTGATTTGGGACGACTAATAGAAGGGGACCTGACATCTGTGACGATCCATACCCATTGATTATGGTGACAGGCTTGTTGATATGATTTCAATGTGAGTTTAATAATATATACTTTGCTCAATTGATCAGACAATATTGCACCAGATCTGTAATTTCTTCTCTTTGAGATTGAGAATCTATCACCTATACTGAGGAGAACTGACTTACTACACGATAAAAGAAGTTGTGGACCTAATTCAAACAATTGGAGTAAGAACTTTTTTGAAAAACACCTTTTCTTGAAAAAACACCTTTTTCTGATATGCGCCAATGTGAGAGAGAATATTTTTTTGTACTGGGGAGTATTTTTTGGAAGGGCCATCCTGCGTGACACTGCAGTGCCACTCCTAGATGGGCCAGGTGTTTGTGTCGGCCACTAGGGTCGCTTAGTTTACTCACACAGCTACCTCATTGCGCCTCTTTTTTTTCTTCTTTGCGTCATGTGCTGTTTGGGGAGTAGTTTTTTGGAAGGGCCATCCTGCGTGACACTGCAGTGCCACTCCTAGATGGGCCAGATGTTTGTGTCGCCCACTAGGGTCGCTTAGTTTACTCACACAGCTACCTCATTGCGCCTCTTTTTTTCTTCTTTGCGTCATGTGCTGTTTGGGGAGTATTTTTTGGAAGGGCCATCCTGCGTGACACTGCAGTGCCACTCCTAGATGGGCCAGGTGTTTGTGTCGCCACTAGGGTCGCTTAACTTACTCACACAGCTACATCATTGCGCCTCTTTTTTTCTTTGCGTCATGTGCATTTTCTGGAGTATTTTTTGGAAGGGCCATCCTGCGTGACACTGCAGTGCCACTCCTAGATGGGCCAGGTGTTTGTGTCGCCCACTAGGGTCGCTTAGTTTACTCACACAGCTACCTCATTGCGCCTCTTTTTTTTCTTCTTTGCGTCATGTGCTGTTTGGGGAGTAGTTTTTTGGAAGGGCCATCCTGCGTGACACTGCAGTGCCACTCCTAGATGGGCCAGATGTTTGTGTCGCCCACTAGGGTCGCTTAGTTTACTCACACAGCTACCTCATTGCGCCTCTTTTTTTCTTCTTTGCGTCATGTGCTGTTTGGGGAGTATTTTTTGGAAGGGCCATCCTGCGTGACACTGCAGTGCCACTCCTAGATGGGCCAGG
The DNA here is from genome assembly GCF_028390025.1 of Pseudophryne corroboree. Classification (NCBI taxonomy): domain Eukaryota; kingdom Metazoa; phylum Chordata; class Amphibia; order Anura; family Myobatrachidae; genus Pseudophryne; species Pseudophryne corroboree. The sequence continues at coordinate 37,370,141 of NC_086453.1, forward strand.
TGTTTGTGTCGCCACTAGGGTCGCTTAACTTACTCACACAGCTACATCATTGCGCCTCTTTTTTTCTTTGCGTCATGTGCATTTTCTGGAGTATTTTTTGGAAGGGCCATCCTGCGTGACACTGCAGTGCCACTCCTAGATGGGCCAGGTGTTTGTGTCGGCCACTAGGGTCGCTTAGTTTACTCACACAGCTACCTCATTGCGCCTCTTTTTTTTCTTCTTTGCGTCATGTGCTGTTTGGGGAGTAGTTTTTTGGAAGGGCCATCCTGCGTGACACTGCAGTGCCACTCCTAGATGGGCCAGGTGTTTGTGTCGGCCACTAGGGTCGCTTAGTTTACTCACACAGCTACCTCATTGCGCCTCTTTTTTTTCTTCTTTGCGTCATGTGCTGTTTGGGGAGTATTTTTTGGAAGGGCCATCCTGCGTGACACTGCAGTGCCACTCCTAGATGGGCCAGGTGTTTGTGTTGACCACTAGGGTCGCTTAGTTTACTCACACAGCTACCTCATTGCGCCTTTTTTTTTTCTTCTTTGCGTCATGTGCTGTTTGGGTAGTAGTTTTTTGAAGTGCCATCCTGCGTGACACTGCAGTGCCACTCCTAGATGGGCCAGGTGTTTGTGTCGCCACTAGGGTTGCTTAACTTACTCACACAGCTACATCATTGCGCCTCTTTTTTTCTTTGCGTCATGTGCATTTTCTGGAGTATTTTTTGGAAGGGCCATCCTGCGTGACACTGCAGTGCCACTCCTAGATGGGCCAGGTGTTTGTGTCGGCCACTAGGGTCGCTTAGTTTACTCACACAGCTACCTCATTGCGCCTCTTTTTTTTCTTCTTTGCGTCATGTGCTGTTTGGGGAGTAGTTTTTTGGAAGGGCCATCCTGCGTGACACTGCAGTGCCACTCCTAGATGGGCCAGGTGTTTGTGTCGGCCACTAGGGTCGCTTAGTTTACTCACACAGCTACCTCATTGCGCCTCTTTTTTTTCTTCTTTGCGTCATGTGCTGTTTGGGGAGTATTTTTTGGAAGGGCCATCCTGCGTGACACTGCAGTGCCACTCCTAGATGGGCCAGGTGTTTGTGTTGACCACTAGGGTCGCTTAGTTTACTCACACAGCTACCTCATTGCGCCTTTTTTTTTTCTTCTTTGCGTCATGTGCTGTTTGGGTAGTAGTTTTTTGAAGTGCCATCCTGCGTGACACTGCAGTGCCACTCCTAGATGGGCCAGGTGTTTGTGTCGGCCACTAGGGTCGCTTAGTTTACTCACACAGCTACCTCATTGCGCCTCTTTTTTTTCTTCTTTGCGTCATGTGCTGTTTGGGGAGTAGTTTTTTGGAAGGGCCATCCTGCGTGACACTGCAGTGCCACTCCTAGATGGGCCAGGTGTTTGTGTCGCCCACTAGGGTCGCTTAGTTTACTCACACAGCTACCTCATTGCGCCTCTTTTTTTCTTCTTTGCGTCATGTGCTGTTTGGGGAGTATTTTTTGGAAGGGCCATCCTGCGTGACACTGCAGTGCCACTCCTAGATGGGCCAGGTGTTTGTGTCGCCACTAGGGTCGCTTAACTTACTCACACAGCTACCTCATTGCGCCTCTTTATTTCTTTGCGTCATGTGCTGTTTGGGGAGTATTTTTTGGAAGGGCCATCCTGCGTGACACTGCAGTGCCACTCCTAGATGGGCCAGGTGTTTGTGTCGCCCACTAGGGTCGCTTAGTTTACTCACACAGCTACCTCATTGCGCCTCTTTTTTTCTTCTTTGCGTCATGTGCTGTTTGGGGAGTATTTTTTGGAAGGGCCATCCTGCGTGACACTGCAGTGCCACTCCTAGATGGGCCAGGTGTTTGTGTTGACCACTAGGGTCGCTTAGTTTACTCACACAGCTACCTCATTGCGCCTTTTTTTTTTCTTCTTTGCGTCATGTGCTGTTTGGGTAGTAGTTTTTGGAAGGGCCATCCTGCGTGACACTGCAGTGCCACTCCTAGATGGGCCAGGTGTTTGTGTCGCCCACTAGGGTCGCTTAGTTTACTCACACAGCTACCTCATTGCGCCTCTTTTTTTCTTCTTTGCGTCATGTGCTGTTTGGGGAGTATTTTTTGGAAGGGCCATCCTGCGTGACACTGCAGTGCCACTCCTAGATGGGCCAGGTGTTTGTGTCGCCACTAGGGTCGCTTAACTTACTCACACAGCTACATCATTGCGCCTCTTTTTTTCTTTGCGTCATGTGCTGTTTCTGGAGTATTTTTTGGAAGGGCCATCCTGCGTGACACTGCAGTGCCACTCCTAGATGGGCCAGGTGTTTGTGTCGCCCACTAGGGTCGCTTAGTTTACTCACACAGCTACCTCATTGCGCCTCTTTTTTTCTTCTTTGCGTCATGTGCTGTTTGGGGAGTATTTTTTGGAAGGGCCATCCTGCGTGACACTGCAGTGCCACTCCTAGATGGGCCAGGTGTTTGTGTTGACCACTAGGGTCGCTTAGTTTACTCACACAGCTACCTCATTGCGCCTTTTTTTTTTCTTCTTTGCGTCATGTGCTGTTTGGGTAGTAGTTTTTGGAAGTGCCATCCTGCGTGACACTGCAGTGCCACTCCTAGATGGGCCAGGTGTTTGTGTCGCCCACTAGGGTCGCTTAGTTTACTCACACAGCTACCTCATTGCGCCTCTTTTTTTCTTCTTTGCGTCATGTGCTGTTTGGGGAGTATTTTTTGGAAGGGCCATCCTGCGTGACACTGCAGTGCCACTCCTAGATGGGCCAGGAGTTTGTGTCGCCACTAGGGTCGCTTAACTTACTCACACAGCTACCTCATTGCGCCTCTTTTTTTCTTTGCGTCATATGCTGTTTGGGGAGTATTTTTTGGAAGGGCCATCCTGCGTGACACTGCAGTGCCACTCCTAGATGGGCCAGGTGTTTGTGTCGGCCACTAGGGTCGCTTAGTTTACTCACACAGCTACCTCATTGCGCCTCTTTTTTTTCTTCTTTGCATCATGTGCTGTTTGGGGAGTAGTTTTTGGAAGGGCCATCCTGCGTGACACTGCAGTGCCACTCCTAGATGGGCCAGGTGTTTGTGTCGACCACTAGGGTCGCTTAGTTTACTCACACAGCTACCTCATTGCGCCTCTTTTTTTCTTCTTTGCGTCATGTGCTGTTTGGGGAGTAGTTTTTAGAAGGGCCATCCTGCGTGACACTGCAGTGCCACTCCTAGATGGGCCAGGTGTTTGTGTCGGCCACTTGGGTCGCTTAGCTTACTCACACAGCTACCTCATTGCACCTCTTTTTTTCTTCTTTGCGTCATGTGCTGTTTGGGGAGTATTTTTTGGAAGGGCCATCCTGCGTGACACTGCAGTGCCACTCCTAGATGGGCCAGGAGTTTGTGTCGCCACTAGGGTCGCTTAACTTACTCACACAGCTACCTCATTGCGCCTCTTTTTTTCTTTGCGTCATATGCTGTTTAGGGAGTATTTTTTGGAAGGGCCATCCTGCGTGACACTGCAGTGCCACTCCTAGATGGGCTAGGTGTTTGTCGGCCACTAGGGTCGCTTAGTTTACTCACACAGCTACCTCATTGCGCCTCTTTTTTTTCTTCTTTGCATCATGTGCTGTTTGGGGAGTAGTTTTTGGAAGGGCCATCCTGCGTGACACTGCAGTGCCACTCCTAGATGGGCCAGGTGTTTGTGTCGACCACTAGGGTCGCTTAGTTTACTCACACAGCTACCTCATTGCGCCTCTTTTTTTCTTCTTTGCGTCATGTGCTGTTTGGGGAGTAGTTTTTTGGAAGGGCCATCCTGCGTGACACTGCAGTGCCACTCCTAGATGGGCCAGATGTTTGTGTCGCCCACTAGGGTCGCTTAGTTTACTCACACAGCTACCTCATTGCGCCTCTTTTTTTCTTCTTTGCGTCATGTGCTGTTTGGGGGGTATTTTTTGGAAGGGCCATCCTGCGTGACACTGCAGTGCCACTCCTAGATGGGCCAGATGTTTTTGTCGCCCACTAGGGTTGCTTAGTTTACTCACACAGCTACCTCATTGCGCCTCTTTTTTTCTTCTTTGCGTCATGTGCTGTTTGGGGAGTATTTTTTGGAAGGGCCATCCTGCGTGACACTGCAGTGCCACTCCTAGATGGGCCTGGTGTTTGTGTCGGCCACTAGGGTCGCTTAGTTTACTCACACAGCTACCTCATTGCGCCTCTTTTTTTTCTTCTTTGCGTCATGTGCTGTATGGGGAGTAGTTTTTTGGAAGGGCCATCCTGCGTGACACTGCAGTGCCACTCCTAGATGGGCCAGATGTTTGTGTCGCCCACTAGGGTCGCTTAGTTTACTCACACAGCTACCTCATTGCGCCTCTTTTTTTCTTCTTTGCGTCATGTGCTGTTTGGGGAGTATTTTTTGGAAGGGCCATCCTGCGTGACACTGCAGTGCCACTCCTAGATGGGCCAGGTGTTTGTGTCGCCACTAGGGTCGCTTAACTTACTCACACAGCTACATCATTGCGCCTCTTTTTTTTCTTTGCGTCATGTGCTGTTTCTGGAGTATTTTTTGGAAGGGCCATCCTGCGTGACACTGCAGTGCCACTCCTAGATGGGCCAGGTGTTTGTGTCGCCCACTAGGGTCGCTTAGTTTACTCACACAGCTACCTCATTGCGCCTCTTTTTTTCTTCTTTGCGTCATGTGCTGTTTGGGGAGTATTTTTTGGAAGGGCCATCCTGCGTGACACTGCAGTGCCACTCCTAGATGGGCCAGGTGTTTGTGTTGACCACTAGGGTCGCTTAGTTTACTCACACAGCTACCTCATTGCGCCTCTTTTTTTTCTTCTTTGCGTCATGTGCTGTTTGGGGAGTATTTTTTGGAAGGGCCATCCTGCGTGACACTGCAGTGCCACTCCTAGATGGGCCAGGTGTTTGTGTCGCCACTAGGGTCGCTTAACTTACTCACACAGCTACCTCATTGCGCCTCTTTTTTTCTTTGCGTCATATGCTGTTTGGGGAGTATTTTTTGGAAGGGCCATCCTGCGTGACACTGCAGTGCCACTCCTAGATGGGCCAGATGTTTGTGTCGGCCACTAGGGTCGCTTAGTTTACTCACACAGCTACCTCATTGCGCCTCTTTTTTTCTTCTTTGCGTCATGTGCTGTTTGGGGAGTATTTTTTGGAAGGGCCATCCTGCGTGACACTGCAGTGCCACTCCTAGATGGGCCAGGTGTTTGTGTCGACCACTAGGGTCGCTTAGTTTACTCACACAGCTACCTCATTGCGCCTCTTTTTTTCTTCTTTGCGTCATGTGCTGTTTGGGGAGTAGTTTTTAGAAGGGCCATCCTGCGTGACACTGCAGTGCCACTCCTAGATGGGCCAGGTGTTTGTGTTGACCACTAGGGTCGCTTAGTTTACTCACACAGCTACCTCATTGTGCCTCTTTTTTTTCTTCTTTGCGTCATGTGCTGTTTGGGGAGTAGTTTTCGGAAGTGCCATCCTGCGTGACACTGCAGTGCCACTCCTAGATGGGCCAGGTGTTTGTGTCGGCCACTTGGGTCGCTTAGTTTACTCACACAGCTACCTCATTGCGCCTCTTTTTTTTCTTCTTTGCGTCATGTGCTGTTTGGGGAGTAGTTTTTTGGAAGGGCCATCCTGCGTGACACTGCAGTGCCACTCCTAGATGGGCCAGGTGTTTGTGTCGGCCACTAGGGTCGCTTAGTTTACTCACACAGCTACCTTATTGCGCCTCTTTTTTTTCTTCTTTGCGTCATGTGCTGTTTGGGGAGTAGTTTTTTGGAAGGGCCATCCTGCGTGACACTGCAGTGCCACTCCTAGATGGGCCAGATGTTTGTGTCGCCCACTAGGGTCGCTTAGTTTACTCACACAGCTACCTCATTGCGCCTCTTTTTTTCTTTGCGTCATGTGCTGTTTTTGGAGTATTTTTTGGAAGGGCCATCCTGCGTGACACTGCAGTGCCACTCCTAGATGGGCCAGGTGTTTGTGTCGGCCACTAGGGTCGCTTAGCTTACTCACACAGCTACCTCATTGCGCCTCTTTTTTTCTTCTTTGCGTCATGTGCTGTTTGGGGAGTATTTTTTGGAAGGGCCATCCTGCGTGACACTGCAGTGCCACTCCTAGATGGGCCAGGAGTTTGTGTCGCCACTAGGGTCGCTTAACTTACTCACACAGCTACCTCATTGCGCCTCTTTTTTTCTTTGCGTCATGTGCTGTTTTTGGGGTATTTTTTGGAAGGGCCATCCTGCGTGACACTGCAGTGCCACTCCTAGATGGGCCAGGTGTTTGTGTCGGCCACTAGGGTCGCTTAGCTTACTCACACAGCTACCTCATTGCGCCTCTTTTTTTCTTCTTTGCGTCATGTGCTGTTTGGGGAGTAGTTTTTAGAAGGGCCATCCTGCGTGACACTGCAGTGCCACTCCTAGATGGGCCAGGTGTTTGTGTTGACCACTAGGGTCGCTTAGTTTACTCACACAGCTACCTCATTGTGCCTCTTTTTTTTCTTCTTTGCGTCATGTGCTGTTTGGGGAGTAGTTTTCGGAAGTGCCATCCTGCGTGACACTGCAGTGCCACTCCTAGATGGGCCAGGTGTTTGTGTCGGCCACTTGGGTCGCTTAGTTTACTCACACAGCTACCTCATTGCGCCTCTTTTTTTTCTTCTTTGCGTCATGTGCTGTTTGGGGAGTAGTTTTTTGGAAGGGCCATCCTGCGTGACACTGCAGTGCCACTCCTAGATGGGCCAGATGTTTGTGTCGCCCACTAGGGTCGCTTAGTTTACTCACACAGCTACCTCATTGCGCCTCTTTTTTTCTTCTTTGCGTCATGTGCTGTTTGGGGAGTATTTTTTGGAAGGGCTATCCTGCGTGACACTGCAGTGCCACTCCTAGATGGGCCAGATGTTTGTGTCGCCCACTAGGGTTGCTTAGTTTACTCACACAGCTACCTCATTGCGCCTCTTTTTTTCTTCTTTGCGTCATGTGCTGTTTGGGGAGTATTTTTTGGAAGGGCCATCCTGCGTGACACTGCAGTGCCACTCCTAGATGGGCCAGGTGTTTGTGTCGGCCACTAGGGTCGCTTAGTTTACTCACACAGCTACCTCATTGCGCCTCTTTTTTTTCTTCTTTGCGTCATGTGCTGTTTGGGGAGTAGTTTTTTGGAAGGGCCATCCTGCGTGACACTGCAGTGCCACTCCTAGATGGGCCAGATGTTTGTGTCGCCCACTAGGGTCGCTTAGTTTACTCACACAGCTACCTCATTGCGCCTCTTTTTTTCTTCTTTGCGTCATGTGCTGTTTGGGGAGTATTTTTTGGAAGGGCCATCCTGCGTGACACTGCAGTGCCACTCCTAGATGGGCCAGGAGTTTGTGTCGCCACTAGGGTCGCTTAGTTTACTCACACAGCTACCTCATTGCGCCTCTTTTTTTCTTTGCGTCATGTGCTGTTTTTGGAGTATTTTTTGGAAGGGCCATCCTGCGTGACACTGCAGTGCCACTCCTAGATGGGCCAGGTGTTTGTGTCGGCCACTAGGGTCGCTTAGCTTACTCACACAACTACCTCATTGCGCCTCTTTTTTTCTTTGCGTCATGTGCTGTTTTTGGAGTATTTTTTGGAAGGGCCATCCTGCGTGACACTGCAGTGCCACTCCTAGATGGGCCAGGTGTTTGTGTCGCCACTAGGGTCGCTTATCTTACTCACACAGCTACCTCATTGCGCCTCCTTTTTTCTTTGCGTCATGTGCTTTTTGGGGAGTATTTTTTGGAAGGGCCATCCTGCGTGACACTGCAGTGCCACTCCTAGATGGGCCAGGTGTTTGTGTCGGCCACTAGGGTCGCTTAGCTTACTCTCACAGCTACCTCATTGCGCCTCTTTTTTTCTTCTTTGCGTCATGTGCTGTTTGGGGAGTATTTTTTGGAAGGGCCATCCTGCGTGACACTGCAGTGCCACTCCTAGATGGGCCAGGAGTTTGTGTCGCCACTAGGGTCGCTTAACTTACTCACACAGCTACCTCATTGCGCCTCTTTTTTTCTTTGCGTCATGTGCTGTTTTTGGGGTATTTTTTGGAAGGGCCATCCTGCGTGACACTGCAGTGCCACTCCTAGATGGGCCAGGTGTTTGTGTCGGCCACTAGGGTCGCTTAGCTTACTCACACAGCTACCTCATTGCGCCTCTTTTTTTCTTCTTTGCGTCATGTGCTGTTTGGGGAGTATTTTTTGGAAGGGCCATCCTGCGTGACACTGCAGTGCCACTCCTAGATGGGCCAGGAGTTTGTGTCGCCACTAGGGTCGCTTAACTTACTCACACAGCTACCTCGTTGCGCCTCTTTTTTTCTTTGCATCATGTGCTGTTTTTGGAGTATTTTTTGGAAGGGCCATCCTGCGTGACACTGCAGTGCCACTCCTAGATGGGCCAGGTGTTTGTGTCGCCACTAGGGTCGCTTATCTTACTCACACAGCTACCTCATTGCGCCTCTTTTTTTCTTTGCGTCATGTGCTTTTTGGGGAGTATTTTTTGGAAGGGCCATCCTGCGTGACACTGCAGTGCCACTCCTAGATGGGCCAGGTGTTTGTGTCGCCCACTAGGGTCGCTTAGTTTACTCACACAGCTACCTCATTGCGCCTCTTTTTTTCTTCTTTGCGTCATGTGCTGTTTGGGGAGTAGTTTTTAGAAGGGCCATCCTGCGTGACACTGCAGTGCCACTCCTAGATGGGCCAGGTGTTTGTGTTGACCACTAGGGTCGCTTAGTTTACTCACACAGCTACCTCATTGTGCCTCTTTTTTTTCTTCTTTGCGTCATGTGCTGTTTGGGGAGTAGTTTTCGGAAGTGCCATCCTGCGTGACACTGCAGTGCCACTCCTAGATGGGCCAGGTGTTTGTGTCGGCCACTTGGGTCGCTTAGTTTACTCACACAGCTACCTCATTGCGCCTCTTTTTTTTCTTCTTTGCGTCATGTGCTGTTTGGGGAGTAGTTTTTTGGAAGGGCCATCCTGCGTGACACTGCAGTGCCACTCCTAGATGGGCCAGATGTTTGTGTCGCCCACTAGGGTCGCTTAGTTTACTCACACAGCTACCTCATTGCGCCTCTTTTTTTCTTCTTTGCGTCATGTGCTGTTTGGGGAGTATTTTTTGGAAGGGCTATCCTGCGTGACACTGCAGTGCCACTCCTAGATGGGCCAGATGTTTGTGTCGCCCACTAGGGTTGCTTAGTTTACTCACACAGCTACCTCATTGCGCCTCTTTTTTTCTTCTTTGCGTCATGTGCTGTTTGGGGAGTATTTTTTGGAAGGGCCATCCTGCGTGACACTGCAGTGCCACTCCTAGATGGGCCAGGTGTTTGTGTCGGCCACTAGGGTCGCTTAGCTTACTCACACAGCTACCTCATTGCGCCTCTTTTTTTCTTCTTTGCGTCATGTGCTGTTTGGGGAGTATTTTTTGGAAGGGCCATCCTGCGTGACACTGCAGTGCCACTCCTAGATGGGCCAGGAGTTTGTGTCGCCACTAGGGTCGCTTAACTTACTCACACAGCTACCTCATTGCGCCTCTTTTTTTCTTTGCGTCATGTGCTGTTTTTGGGGTATTTTTTGGAAGGGCCATCCTGCGTGACACTGCAGTGCCACTCCTAGATGGGCCAGGTGTTTGTGTCGGCCACTAGGGTCGCTTAGCTTACTCACACAGCTACCTCATTGCGCCTCTTTTTTTCTTCTTTGCGTCATGTGCTGTTTGGGGAGTATTTTTTGGAAGGGCCATCCTGCGTGACACTGCAGTGCCACTCCTAGATGGGCCAGGAGTTTGTGTCGCCACTAGGGTCGCTTAACTTACTCACACAGCTACCTCGTTGCGCCTCTTTTTTTCTTTGCATCATGTGCTGTTTTTGGAGTATTTTTTGGAAGGGCCATCCTGCGTGACACTGCAGTGCCACTCCTAGATGGGCCAGGTGTTTGTGTCGCCACTAGGGTCGCTTATCTTACTCACACAGCTACCTCATTGCGCCTCTTTTTTTCTTTGCGTCATGTGCTTTTTGGGGAGTATTTTTTGGAAGGGCCATCCTGCGTGACACTGCAGTGCCACTCCTAGATGGGCCAGGTGTTTGTGTCGGCCACTAGGGTCGCTTAGCCTACTCACACAGCTACCTCATTGCGCCTCTTTTTTTCTTCTTTGCGTCATGTGCTGTTTGGGGAGTATTTTTTGGAAGGGCCATCCTGCGTGACACTGCAGTGCCACTCCTAGATGGGCCAGGAGTTTGTGTCGCCACTAGGGTCGCTTAACTTACTCACACAGCTACCTCATTGCGCCTCTTTTTTTCTTTGCGTCATGTGCTGTTTTTGGAGTATTTTTTGGAAGGGCCATCCTGCGTGACACTGCAGTGCCACTCCTAGATGGGCCAGGTGTTTGTGTCGCCACTAGGGTCGCTTATCTTACTCACACAGCTACCTCATTGCGCCTCCTTTTTTCTTTGCGTCATGTGCTTTTTGGGGAGTATTTTTTGGAAGGGCCATCCTGCGTGACACTGCAGTGCCACTCCTAGATAGGCCAGGTGTTTGTGTCGGCCACTTGTGTCTCTTAGCTTAGCCATCCAGCGACCTCGGTGCAAATTTTAGGACTAAAAATAATATTGTGAGGTGTGAGGTGTTCAGAATAGACTGTAAATGAGTGTAAATTATGGTTATTGAGGTTGATAATACTATGGGATCAAAATTACCCCCAAATTTAATGATTTAAGCTGTGTTTTAGTTTTTTTTTAAAAAAAACACCCGAATCCAAAACACACCCGAATCCGATAAAAATAATTCGGTGAGGTTTTGCCAAAACGCGTTCGAACCCAAAACACAGCCATGGAACCGAACCCCAAACCAAAACACAAAACCCGAAAAATTTCAGGTGCACATCCCTAGTTTTTTAGCACACTCCCGGAAAACGCTCAGTTACCTCCCAGAAACACCCCTTTCCTGTCAATCACACTCCGATTAGCAGTGCGACTGAAAAGCGCTGCAGGATCCACAGCAAAACTTCTAAGTTGTAAGTTAAATAACTAAGCGCATGCGCCCTGCGTGCCTTGCGCATGCGCAATTAGCAACAGATCGCAGCATAGCGAAAATCGGAATGACCCTCATGGTTTTTCCCAACTGCTAACAAACTTGCTGCTGCAATCAACTCAGAATTAGGCCCATAGTACAAAAGGTATCTTATTGGAATTATTGACTAACATCTGATCTACACCACCTCTGGGGATGAGGAAAATCAGATCATACTGTTAGTCTAAAAACAATATGGTTTCATTTAAATCACATTTTTTTTATGTTTAATCTTCATTTTGAGTTGGTTTTTCAATTTCTCTGTCTCTTTTGCCTCTTCCTAATAAACATTTTGGGGTTCATTTACTACAAGTGGACACTATTTGGCATGTTTAAGCCCTAAATATAAAACACAATGATTTTAAAATCCAAGAAGTTTTGAATTTAACAAACCACTTCTTGGCATTTAAACCCCTTCGTGGTCTAACAAAATGCTTTTGGAATTATTAGGCTAAATTGTGTCCATAAAATGTGTCACTTGCTTTCATAACAATTATGGCCCTCATTCCGAGTTGTTCGCTCGCAAGCTGCTTTTAGCAGCTTTGCACACGCTAAGCCGCCGCCTACTGGGAGTGAATCTTAGCTTATCAAAATTGCGACCGACGGATTCGCAATATTGCGAATAGACCTCTCTTAGCAGTTTCTGAGTAGCTCGAGACTTACTCTGCCATTGCGATCAGTTCAGTCAGTTTCGTTCCTGGTTTGACATCACAAATACGCCCAGCGTTCGCTCAGGCACTCCCCCGTTTCTCCAGCCACTCCCGCGTTTTTCCAAGAAACGTCAGCGTTTTTTCACACACACCCATAAAACGGCCTGTTTCCGCCCAGAAACACCCACTTCCTGTCAATCACATTATGATCACCAGAACGAAGAAAAAACCTTGTAATGCCGTGAGTAAAATACCTAACTGCATAGCAAATTTACTTGATGCAGTCGCACTGCTCCATTGTGAAAAAAAAATAATGAGCGAACAACTCGGAATGACCACCCATGTTAGTTAAAAGCTTGAATTGATTTAAGTCTTTCAACTCATTAGTATGGTGTGGTATATAATATACACACTGTCTAGATAGACAGTAATTAGTTTAACCAAATATGGTTGACATGCATTAGGTCAGCAGGGTTCATCAGGCAACCGGAAAGAAAACTGGAAGAAAGAAGGCAGGAGGACAGGGGCAGGAAAAGTTCTGAAGAAACTCATTGAGTTCCACCTAGGTGGGCACAGGAGCTGACATGGGTGTGCTGGGACTTTCCCCCTTCACTGGGTCACAGACTATCTCTTCCACCCCTTGATGTGGGATGTAGACTGTTCACCTGGGCCACCCAGGTAAGCAGCCTATGTCCTGGGGTGAGGGGGAGAAGCCTATAATGCGGAGGAGGGGGGAAGCCCAAGAGTGGCAGCCCAGTAGCGGTTCCTGTGCATGCTTATGTGCACAGATTGTCATTTACGCCCTAAAAAGTGCGGTAGAATATAACTTTTTCATGTTATTAGTCACAATTTGTTGTCGTTTTCTGCTAAAATGCAGTAGGCGAGGTGGATAATGTGCATTTTGCAACAACAATATCCTATGATGATAGTTAGGTAAAGTGAGGGATCCTTGCTGATATACTTCCACTTCAGTGTGAATAATGTATAAATTAATTTTGAACAGTAAGAGATAAACAACATAATGGGCCAATGAGAGCTGAGAGGGGCCTGGGTTACTGGTGGGGAGGTGTGTCCAAAGCCAGGAGGCATGTCCATGACCCCTCCAAGAAGAAAAGAAAAAAAATACTATGAGGCAGCGCTGCACAACATTTGTCCCCCTCAGCAGCTGACTATGGGGGTCATTCATATCTGATTGCTGCTGTGCGTTTTTGCACATCGGGCGATCGGATCCGAACCGCGCATGCATCTGAGCCGCAATGCGCACGCGTGTCGGGCAGCTATAATGGGCATCGGCTGTCAGCGACGGTACGGTGCGAAGGACCCATTTGCACAGGTGTTTGCAAGGGGATTGACAGGAAGAGGCCGTTTGTGAGTGGAAACTGTCTGTTTTCCGGAAAAACGCAACCGGGCTCAAGTGTTTTCAGGGAGGGTGTCTGACGTCAGCTTTGACCCCAATCAGTAGGATTCAATTGCACTGGAAGAGTAAGTCCGGGGCTGCGCAGAGACTGCACAAACTGATTTTGAGCAGCTCTGCTACACATAGGATCGCACACTTGCACAGCGATAATACACTCCCCCTGGACTATCTGATCGCAGGACTGCAAAAAACGCAGCCCAGCGTTCAGATCTGAATTAGGCCCTATGTCTCCTCCTGCAAGTATGAGTTTAGTGAATCAGTAGTACCCCAGCATTCCATCCCTCTTGGTGCCCGTGCTTGATACTAACCTTGAATGTAGAAATCTGCAGATGAGGAACTCCCTACATTGTTGTGTGCAATGCAGGAGAACATTCTATAGATCTCCTTAGCTTTGATTACAAACGTGCTTTGTCCAGTTTAAATTAGTAACAAAGTTTTGTCCTTCATCCAGTAGTGCCACTCCCTTGATTGGCTAAGTGTTACAGTGCTGCCAATCACCTGCTCCCAAACACTTCTAAGGTGAGAATTGTGGGAACGGCGGCTTTGTGGCTAACCACAAGGTTAATAGAGGTCAATCACAAGATTGAGCAAATCCTTCTGCACCGATTGTTGGGAGGAGTTGGTTAAATCAAGAGTTTCTTACTACTGAAATTTTACATTTTGTAAACCTCTAGTACACGTTCTTTCAATGAATCAGCTTTGAGATAACATTTATCAATTGCATTCTATAAAATGTTAGGTACAAGCTGGTTAGTTGCTATGAGCAACTTCTTCACTTGTCCGCTTTTACTTTATTTACTTTTATTTATTTTTTTATTTTTTTTATTCACTCCTGATACATCAGCCCCTTATTTTTTATGTTTTTTACAGTTGGTTCAAGCAATAGACATTCTCTGCATGCTCCTGGATTACTGACCTTCAATGTAGACCTCTTCAGAGGGGGAACTCCCAGCCCTGTTGTGTGCGATACAAGAGTAGATTCCATTATTCTTTTCCGTTTTGATTACCAGTAGGATCTGTCCGGTTTCATTTGGTAGCAAAGAGTTATTCTTCATCCAGCTGTAGTGCGTCACGTTGGGTCTGCTGCTCAGGAAATCACACTTCAGCTCAGTGACTCCGTCTTTGGGTTCAGATTGAATAATGTGAACTTTGATAGGAGCATCTACAGAGCAGAAACAGAGTTAAGGATATCACAAAACACAATCTAATTTAGAATACACAGAAGTTTTTAGTTGAAGATTTCTAATCTACATCAAGATATTGTAGAATTAAATTGTCCTCTTTCTACTTTATCATTATTTTTTATTTCACGTCTGCTGTCATCTCACCATGGGGGTCATTCCGAGTTGATCGCTAGCTGCATTTGTTCGCAGCGCAGCGATCAGGCTAGAAAATGGCAGTTCTGTGCATGCGTATGCGGCGCAATGCGCAGGCGCGACGTACTATTACAACGAACGATGTAGTTTTGCACATGGTCTAGCATTTTAGTTGCACTGGTTGCCGCAGAGTGATTGACATGAAGTGGGCGTTTCTGGGTGTCAACTGACCGTTTTCAGGGAGTGTTCCGAAAAACGCAGGTGTGCCAGGGAAAATGCAGGCGTGGCTGGGCGAACGCTGGGCGTGTCTGTGACGTCAAATCCGGAACTGAGTAGTTTGAAATGATCGCAAGCGCTGAGTAGGTTTTGAGCTACTCTGAAACTACACAAAAAGTTTTTGCAGGCGCTCTGTGATACAACTGTTCGCACTTCTGCTAAGCTAAAATACACTCCCAGTGGACAGCGGCATAGCGTTTGCACGGCTGCTAAAAACTGGTAGCGAGCGATCAACTCGGAATGACACCACATGTATGTTGTAAAAAGTGACCACCCCCTAAATGCCTGATGTCATGATGATGCACAAATGACATCATTATGTTACATAAAGGGGGCAAGGCAGGCAGTACTGGTAAGGGCAGCACCGACCGGGGTGTCTGCTGTATAGGCTGCAGCGTGCCTTTCTGGAGGGTCTAAAGGACGTTCTTGTGCTGCTGTAGCAGCAATCCTGGCTGCTGCATGCCTTTTTAGGCAACCTGCTAGCCAGAAGCAAGGGCTGTGGGTGGCAACAGTGCCGCGAACAGATCACTGCGCTTTTTGTGTTGAGATACTGGTCTCACACCCTAGTTATCGCCCTGATTGTAGAATGTGTTAATTAACAGAATACCAGCAGAGTTTTCATGCCACTAAGGATGCTTGTAGAGGATATCCTGTAGAACAGTACAAGGCCTACTTATCAAGAGTGACTGATTTAAAAAAATAAAGTTCTATCATGGCTTATCACAACTTATTACATCTATAGAACATTTTTTTTCAGCCCAATGCATTGATAGTCCTACCTGCCAGTCACAGACACTACAGGCAGTCCCATTGGGAGGTGTTTCCTCCTGCCGGGACTGCACGACCAGGCAGCGAATAGCAGACAGCTGGCTTCCTGCTGAAAGCCACTCCCTACCTTTTGTGAAGCCCAATCCGGCTTCTATGGGCTACATCTGATGCAGTCCACAGAAGCTGGGGTTTTGCGCATGCACAGTTGCACTGCAGCTTCTGCACATGCACACATCCCGGCACCTGCTAAATCCATTGAAATTCTTTCCTCACCGGGCACATGGGTTGCGACTATTAAAAGTAAACAGGAACTGCGTCTGGTAACTGACATAGCCAAACAATTTCATGACTGGAATAGGCTGCTCAAATGTCTTCAGCATCTGTTGAGAAAACAACTCACATTTGCTTTTATACTGGACCATGAGATTGGATTTTTCCCAAGTTTAAACAAGTAGCCGGTTGTTGATTTGTGATCCCTGTAAACACCTGCTTAATCTCCATCTATATATCCCTGTAATTCAACTTTACTCTCTACTGAGAATATCAGGTTCAAGTCCTACTTGTGTCCTGCAAACTGGTTAAATAAAAAATGTCGATCTTCTTGCTTTATGTGGATTACTAAGTAGTGTGTCACCTTTCCCAGGTCTTTAGTACCAATGGGGGTAATTCCGAGTTGATCGCAGCAGCAAGTTTGTTAGCAATTGGGCAAAACCATGTGCACTGCAGGGGGGGGGGGGGGAGCAGATATAACATTTGCAGAGAGAGTTAGATTTAGGTGGATTATATATTTCTGTGCAGAGTAAATACTGGCTGCTTTATTTTTACACTGCAATTTGAATTTCAGTTTTGAATACACCCCACCCAAATCTAACTCTCTCTGTATATGTTATATCTGCCCCTGCAGTGCACATGGTTTTGCCCAACTGCTAACAAATTTGCTGCTGCGATCAACTCAGAATTAGGCCCAATGTTTGAGTCTAGAACTTCTTAATGGGCAAAAATCAAATAATTCACATACAAAAACAGATACATTCATTGCCGTTGCTCAAACTTTGAGTATAGGCATGGATCAGCTTTTCTTCTTATAACTTTTTTCCCCCCAATAAAGCTTCCTTCATTTTACAATTCTGGGCTGTTGCCAATTGCTTAAGACCAAAGAGGGATTTTTTTGTCATTTGCAAACAAGGAATCTGACTTTTAATTACAATTACAATCATAATGATAAGTGCTATCATGGTGAGACTTCAAAAAGAAAGAATAATGCTGATGCATTCTCTATAGTACTAATCACTGCTATTATAATTATATATATAATGACCTCTACAATCTAGGTGCTTGGCATACTTTTTGGCCAAAAAATATGGGCCCACCAATCAGCATCCAAGTGACCTCATCTGTTGGGTCCCTAACACTAAGTTTAATTCCATGGTCTCGGACCCCACCAATCACTGGCATATCTATAATGGGTGCACACGGGACCCTGCGTCCAGAGGGGGCCCACACCCCACACACTGCACCCATGTCTTCTATACTTACCTTTACGGCATCCATCAGAGACTGTGTGTGGTCCCCCTCCTCTCCCGTAGTCGTCACTGTCGCTGATTGCACACTGAGCGCCAGAGACTCTGGCATAGTTCCAGAGTCTACAGCGCATGCGCAGGACTCCGTAAAAATGGCGCAGATCCATTTTTTGGAGTCCTGCGCATGCGCTGGAGACTCACGGTGACGGCTACGGGAGAGGAGGGGGCCCACACACGGAGTCTGCACACGGGTCCCTTGCTCTCTAGAAATGCCGCTGCCACCAATCCAGCAAAACCAAACTTCCCCAAGATACCACACTAGTAATAGGCTAAGGTGTTAGTAAGTGTTAATAAGAAAGAAGAAAAAGCTATGTGTTAAGGCAGGGCTGGCCAAACCAGTCCTCGAGATCTACCAACAGTACACATTTTCCAGACCACCTAGCTGGTGCACAGGTGTAGTCATTACTAATTAAGTTGTGCTGCATTCATTCCTAACTGACCATTCTACAGATCTCCAGGAGGCCTGGAAAACATGAACTGTTGGTAGATCTCGAGGACCGGTTTGGCCTGCCCTGTGTTAAGGAGTGTTACATAGGTTAGAGGTATTAATTTGAATGCTAATAAGTGTTATATTATAAAAAAAAAAAAAAAAAAAGGTGCTGAACCAAGTGTTACAATGTGACTCCCAAAAGTGGCCCAGCCACACAAACTCAGGGGGTCCTGTGCCCCAAACTCATCCATAAAACTGTCAAATTGTATACATTTATTCAGGACATACCAACATGTTGCCTTTCCCAATCTGCAGTCTGTGAATGTTAGTGATCGTTACTAATTAAAACACCTAGGACAGGTGGTCGGGGTGCCAATCCAAGCTGAAGGAGTCTCGGCCTTCAAATGTACTATGGTGGTGATCGCAGCTGGAAATTTTTTAGCAGTTGGGCAAAACCATGTGCACTGCAGGGGAGGCAGATATAACATGTGCAGAGAGAGTTAGATTTGGGTGAGTTATATTTTTTCTGTGCAGGGTAAATACTGGCTGCTTTATTTTACACTGCAAATTAGAGTGCAGATTGAACACACCCCACCCAAATCTAACTCTCTCTGCACATGGTATATCTGCCTCGCCTGCAGTGCACATGGTTTTGCCCAACTGCTAAAAAATGTCCTGCTGCAATCAACTTGGAATTACCCCCTATGTACACTATATAGAATATATGAGGGAGGGAGACATTGGGCTATACACCCTAACTGCAAACATAATGAAAGGTGCTATAATGCTGAGACTTGTAGTTCCACACAGACAGAAATAATAATGCAGATGTACACTCTACAGTACCAAGCATTGCTAATCAGAATAATTATAATGAACTCTGCAATCCAACATAGAGCAAATTTGAGGTGTTTGGCATACTGTACTTTAATTAATACATCTTTTTCGAATCTGCATATGCTTTTTGCGCAAACATGCCCTTCCTCAGCTTGGTATACATTGCATCGGCCCTGGCCCACGACAAAGCTAAGGGGTCTATTGACATTTTCCCGTACTTTTGTAGAAATTATGTATCAAGGCCATTCATTATAAAGGTAATACAGTGTCACGACTGAGGTTATTTGTGAACCCGGACTAGTACTGGACACTGGGTTTGGTCTTGAGCACAGTAGACAGAATTGGTCCGGCTTAGTGAATGATCCGCTCATCCAGACGTGGCAGTACTTTATGGGAAAGGTGACCAGCTATGGGTACTGGAACACTGGTGGTGGAAGCCACCAGTGCAATGGGTAGCTGGGTTGTCACCTAATGGAGAGTCACGTGACAACTGGTGAGTTGACGGAATGCTGGGAGGATCAGCAATGTAGGAAAGTCACAGATCGCTGGCTGGAACCAACGTGATAGCTGTCAATGAGGCTGAGGACAACAGCAGTACTTGAAGATGAAGCTGAGGATGTCAGCGATACTTGTACACAAAGCCGAGAATGTCGGTAATGCTTGTAGCAGAAGCTGAGGACGTCAGCATTACTTTAACCAAAGCTGAGAATGTCAGCAACACAGTTTTCCAGATGCTGGGGAGCTGAGGTAGTGCAATGGGGATTCCATATGCTGTACAGTGCAGTGTCGGCACGGCTGGTTTCCCAGTAGCTGTGATGTGGTGGTTCTGCACAATGGATACTGCAATGTTGTAGGCAGCAGTGGCAGGTTTTCCAGATACTATGGTGCGCTACATTGCGCAGCAGAGAACTGGAAGCTGGCAAGAACCAGCAAAGTCTCTAAGGCTGCTAGGGATATAGGACTGTCCCTCTGGTTCTCTGGAGGACTTCCAGTGAGTCTGGAGATGCCAGAATGTAGTGGCAGCAATGGCCCTTTAAATCAACCAGGGAGTCAGGCAGTGCACGACATGACAATTACAAATGTTACTAGGGATATAGGATAGTCCCTCTGGATCACTGGAGGACTTCCAGTGAATCTGGAGCTGCCGGGATATAGTGGCATCGATGGCACTTTAAATCATCCAGGAAGTCCGGCAGTGCGGGGGATGGTAACTTGCACAGAGTCTATTACCAGCAGGAGATTCTGGAGCTCACTCCAGGCTGAGAGACACCAAAGCACTGACAGCTTGCTAGTGCATGAGACCTGGAACTTATACCCAGTGTTTACAGCTGAGTGGATGAGCGGCTCACTTGATGCGGAAGTGAATCCAGATTGGACCCTAGAAGGTCAGCTGACCAGAAACTGTCATGGCGACGTCCATAGCTGGTTTTGGAGGGAACTCTGGCATGGTGTGTGCATAGACAGGCAATAATGACCACAGGTCCTGAGAGCACAGGAAGGCATATCTGGTAACCACGGGACTTGTAGATGCTGGCACGGAAGTATAGGACAGCATGAGAATCCTCAATAATTGCTATGCAGGCGCACCATGCAGAGACTTGCTGAGTTCTGAATTCACACAGAAGGTTAATCAATACAGATGCACTCGTTAGCAGAGAGTGAGCTCAGCACACAAAGAACTCATCCTACTGGTGAGCTGTTTATCCCAGACAGCAGAAAACATGCAGGTTACAGGACAGATGGCAGAGGTAAGTCACCAAATGATATGATTTTAATCAGGATTGTGACATACAGGAGATATCATGGATATCTCCTGCTTACCTTTTTGGACAGTTCTGACCCAGTGCCCCCCATACTATTGTACGAGGACCTACATTTTCAGGTCTCTCCACCCCTGTTTGGTTCCCTCTGATGACCATCAGGAGCTTAGTGTGCATACATAAACCCTAGTTCACACATGTATTAGCACTGCTGAGTCAGACTCAGCAGTGTAAACATTCACTGCTATGGAATTAGTAGAAGTGATAGGGATCGTAGGGGCGGCTTATGTTTGGATCAACTGACTCAGCACCAGAGCAATGTTGAGTTGTTCCAGCGTTTTAGTATCCACCGATGCTATTTGCAGCAAGTTGGATTCTAAATTAGCATGTTAGTGCTTAATGATAGTCCCCAAAATGATGTACTACTCCCCATAGTTGCAAAAATAGATAGCTGCATAAAAAAATCAAAAACAGTACAATAAATGATTAAATGCAAAGATGCCAACTGATAAAAAAAAGTATTAATACCTACAACAGAATTACACAAAATTATGTCTGCTGTATAATTATAGTATATATACTGAATATGTATGTAAGTGCTGATTTTGTATACGTACATTGCACAGGAATCTCTGTTAGCGCAGACTCTCCACTACCCACGTCATTTATTGCAGTACAGGAATAGGGCTCCATGTCCCATGTCACATTCTTCACTATGAGTATTTGTTGCCGGACTTGTAATTTAGCTTTATTCTTCCCTCTGTACCATTCATATTTAGATACGGCTGGCTTGGAGTTTCTGCTTCCGCATGATAAATGCGCATCACCTCCTGGTGTTAGAACAGATGTGACAGTCACACCTTTTGGTGGGACTGTGAACAAAAAAGAAACACCTTAAACTGTGCTATCACAACAGTAACAAAGTCATTATGATGTTACATGAATTTAAGAATTATCCTCACAATATCAATTTAATATTTGTCCTTTATTTTTCATAAAACATCTTCTACCACAAATACTGCAGGTCTATTTCTGACAGAGAACAGGGGGTTATGGGTCGATGTAGATGGACATATGATTTCTTTATTTTTATTATTTCGATTGATAAATGGATTTATGTAGCACATAAATTATTAATTAATCCTGCTCTTTGCAGAAGGGAACAAGTCAGGCCCTCTCACTTATTGCAGACATGCAGCAGCCACATGTCAATATTCCTAGGACACACCCATTTTTAATAGAACTCCACCCACCGCAAAGGACAGCTCTTATAGGGAGAGATGTCCTCTGCTGGCATCTTCATGCATACAGCAATTAATAAATGCTGATATACATGCGATGAGTGGCGGGATCCATTGCTTTGATACTTTGATGCATCCCACCCAAGAAGAGATACAGAACACAATCTCTGTGCTGCGACCAACTTCAAAAACAGCTCTCTCCTTTTCTCATGCCAGTTACCATCATCTTCTCTTTGTCAACATGTCCTACTACCCATGCTATTCACATATCCCCTAAGGCCTCTCTTGCTAATTATAAGCCTTAAGCACTTGACTCTCTCAGTTTCTCCTCTTTGTTCACCATTACCACCATCTCCTGCCTTCCCATTGTCTACCTCTACAATTGTGCTCTCACCACTTCCCTGGTTTTTGCTGCACTATACAGTAAGTCACCATTAGATCAAGAAGGTCCCCTCCTCAACCTTGGCACCCAACCCTGACCCACTTTCTCCAAAATTTCTAATTCACAACTGAGTGTCTCTGGAAAAAGTGTCACTCCCTCACTACTTTAAGTCTCTCATCTTGTCATAGCACATCAGACACTGGCATTCACTTACCGGGTCTGGCAGTGCTAGGGTCCTGGGTGGTGGCAAGTAGTGGACAGGAAGTCCCTGATGCCCACTGCTGAGGTCTCTGATCCAGGATCCCCTCCTCTGGCTTATTTTCCGGTATGCGGCAATGCCTCCCACAGGGACACGCGCGTGTCGCTGTACCAGATTTAATGGGATAGGCGCGCCAAATGTCACATTGTGCTTGGTTCGAATTTTGAGTCTCTGAGCACTGAACAGTGCCAGAGTGTAGGCTCTAATACCTTGCTCCAATGTTGTCTTGTGCTACCCAGCGTTCTACCTTCCTGTGCTCCATTCCTGCCTCCTTAGTGCCTTGTTCCAGCTATCTGCCTTCCTTCCCTCTGCTCCGTTCTCAGTTCCTGCCATCCTAGTGTCTGCTACTGATCTACCCATCCAGCATTGACCATGTCTGTGTCAGTTATCTTCATGTTTAACAACTCACAGTAAATTATTATACAAGCTTCATACTTGGGAAACCAGGCAGAGTTCTGCATCCTGTGTTTTGGTGCAGAAAAGCTGAAATCACCTTGCGGGGGTCCCTGGTGAACATCACTAGCATGTTAGACTCCGCACCTCTGTATTGGGTCTCTGCCAATACCTAAAGTATGGGTTGCATCCTCAAACCACCAGAGAGTTTGTGACACATCTCCACCCAATCATCCAACCTAGTCCACCTTTGTTTGCCACCTTCACCTCCCTCCCGATTCCTTGTACCCTCTCTACACTTGACTTTTCCACCCACATAACCACCAAAATAGATTCCATTCACTGTGGCATCTCCACTTCTGCCTCCCACCCCCTCAATAACAGCAATCCTTATCTACATTTTCTTCTTCAAGCTCTTCTCCTCTCCTTCCACCTGCCTTCTTGACTGTAAGCCCTCTCACCAGATCCTCACTCTCGATGCCTGCTCATCCATCACCCACCAGCTTACTCTATCCCTCACATATGGAACATTATCCTCTTCTTTCAAACATGGCCCAGTCTCTCCCATCCTCTCCCTTTTTTTTAAATACTGCCCATCTCTCTTCTCCACTACACCTCCAAACTTCTTGAGTAGGGTTATATATAAATGACTCACTTTGTTCCTCTCATTCCATTGCTTCCTTGGCCCTCTTCAATCAAGTTTTTGAACTATGTATTCAACCAATACTGCCATCACTATTACTGCATTTGAATCCCCTCCTATTACAAATACTTCACTCTGTTGGTCTTCATGAGTCAATACTTTCATTGTTCACCTCCAACTTGGTCAAATGCTCCTTCTCTGTCTCCACACCCGCCTCCACCTCCTCTGCTCTTCCAGTAGTATCCCCAAATCTCTGTGCTTGACCCCTTTCTCTTCTTTCTCTACAAATGTTTCCTCTGTGAGCGTCTCAGTTCTTTATTAAAAAACAGTAATGCAAATACATTCTAAAAGTTTGGGAATCATATAAATAATCACAAAATTACTTGATCCAGAACTATATATTATCCAAAACAATAGATCCTAATATTTTTATATTGGGCCTGATATAGGGGGTAATTCAGAACTGATCGTAGATGTGCTAAATTTAGCACATCTATGATCAGTTTCTCTGACATGCGGTGGGACACCAAGCACAGGGCTAGTCCACCCTGCATGTCAGGCCATACCCCCCCCCCCCCCACAAGGGTGCAAAAGCATCGCACATCGGCTACGCTTTTGGCCCCGACGAGTAGCTCCCTGCCTGCGCAGCATAGCTGTGCTGTCAGGCGGCTACCCAGCATGTGCCGGGCCCGCCCCCACAATGGTTTGGACATACCTGCGTTGTTCGGACCGCGCCCCCGTAGCTCTTCCGTTGGCATGCCCCCTCCCACCCCGCGGCCGCCTTTGCCTGTGAATCAGGCAGAGGCGATCGCAGCCCTGAGATGCTGTTAGCACTCCACAAAGGGCTTCAGACTGCGGCCGCTGCAGTGATCCAGTCTGAACTACCCACTTAGAGGTGTGGGCAATTCCAATGCTGGGCATTCCTGGGTAGTGACTGGGAGGTGGCTAAATGATACTAGTTTTGCTGACAGCTAACCTTCACCTACCATAGAGCAGCTCTGATAGTGTGAATGTTGGTGGCATCTAAAGACGTACCAGGCCATAGTATGGACAGTCCTTGCATATTCATTTGCACGGATGTACACAAGAGAAGGACTTTGTAGCTGCAATTTCATAAAGTCACAGACGGATGACTGCTATAAGATGCGCCCATATCTTCCTTCACCTCTGTGAATCAGGCCCAGCATGTTCAAACTGTGTTTTTGTCATAATTTACCCATAATACGTGCATTTTATGTTCAATATGATTTTTGCCTGGGATCTGCTATCACTGAGTAAATATACAGAACCCCATCATGTTTAAAATGTCAATTATCTTAATTTAGCCATAAAATACCTACATTTGATGATCAATACAGCTTCATTCTGGATTCTTAGTCCATTAGGATAGGTGGCGGTGCATTGAACGATTGCCCCATCGTCCACATATGTAGGAATATAAGTAAGTTCTGATACTTCTCTCCAGTTCCCTCCAGATAATGTTACTGATTGTCTATTGGTCGGTCCAGGTTTGTTCCATTCTAGAGAAGGAGGGTTGCTGGCACACGTGTGATCTGCATAGCAACGGATAATGGTGGCAATTCCTTCCGTCATATCGCCAGACCCGCGTAGTACAGGCTTTGCTGGGGAATCTGAGAAATATTAATATAAATGTTAGAGCTAATTTCTCACAACTATTTATTTTTTAATTTTATTTAAATAAAAAAAAAATTAATCCTCTGTTACCAATAGTAACTCTTTTCTCCAGGGAACCCACCATATGATGTACATATTCATCATTATACTGACTAGCATACTGTATAGCCTGAAGCTTTGCTGTTCTCTTCCAGTGTTGTGTGTTGTCACTATAGTAGGAAAGAATGAATGCTGGAGTTCTGGCTGAAAGATTGGAGCTATGTCAGATATCCCATTTCAGCCAATTAAGTATGACGGCTTCACTTGTGCCTACATTCTATTTGCACTTTTATGGCATTGCATATAACCAGCATAGGCGTGCGCAGCACATTTTATTAGGGGGTGCACCGTTGGAGGGGCGTGTCTAGCACCATCTATTGACGGTCAACGCAATATAAAATATCCACCCTTGTACTAATCCTAATAAAGCAGATACATTGTCAGATTTTGTGGTGTGCACCAAACAAACACCCCTGATGGCACTCACTGCAATTACACTACTCCTCCTCAGCCTGGTCTGGCTCCCCCTCTCTTTCCCCTGCAAGCTGCAGCAGCTTACTTACAAGTCAGTCACTCACTGACACTGACAGTCGCAGACTAGTACTGCTGCTGTCGGAAAAACTAGTGACGTGCCAATGCTGCTGCGGACAGCCTGCCAGTATTGAATTTGTCTTCCTAAGAGGAACGCTGGCTGCATGCTGATCATCATCAGTGGCTGGTGTTGGCATAGCATAGAAGGAGAGAGGTGGGCGAGTGTGACGGGTGGGCGTGCTAGCAGCATGACGTAATCACGTCACATCACGCTGTTTTTGTACATGGAGGTGGAGCCGGGAGTTTGAAAGCCGGTGGCAGTGGCACCCTTGATTAACCCAGGTGTCCGGTCAGTACTGCAGTCCTGACAGGGTGCAGCGCAGAGGGGACAGTAATCAGCCTGCTTGGCGATCACTGCATCAGGCATGTGAGATCGGGGTGCCGGACATTAGGGGGTGCCTGTGCGCACCAGGCACCCCCCCTGCGCACACCTATGATAACCAGAGGCAGCTCTAGACCCTGGGCTGCAGCGCTGACTACATACAGTAGTATTGGGGGAACCGGTAAGCACATATAAACATACATGCAGAGATATATGTAACATATGTGCTGGCAGCGGGTCTCCAGGGATCAGCAGCGCTGTGTCTATCACAGGTGTCGTGCAGCACACTGGACTCAGCATTCGGCATAACTCTCCTTTTAAGTCCACCCCCAGACTCCCATTGGCTAGGTTTCAATAGAGTCTGGGGGCGGGCTTTGAAGGAGAGTGAAGTCGAATGCTGTGTCCCGGGGCAGTGGCGACTGTGATAGACACAGCGATTCTGCTCCCTGGTGAACTGCCGCCACTAACTGGATCCCTCCCTGCATTATGCATACCTCCCAACGTGACCCTCTCCAGGAGGGACAGAATGCTCTGCTCCTGGACTTCCCTCTTAATTTGTTATTGCCATCACCTGTGCTGTAACACCTTTCTTATCCATTAACCTGTTCAACACAGATGCCAGCAATCACAGAGAAATGGAAAAGTACAGAAGTAGAGCAACGTGTCCCTCCTGGAGAGGGTCATGTTGGGAGGTATGATTATGTAGTTGGCGCTGCAGCCACCGTGGAATATAACCACCTCTGAACCCAATTGAATAATAACACAACACACCATAGCTGGCGGTAAGAAGGTCCAGATAGTGATGAGCGAGTTCGGTTCCTCGGAATCCGAACCCGCCCGAACTTCAGCTTTTTTACACGGGGCCGAGCAGGCTCGGATCCTCCCGCCTTGCTCGGTTAACCCGAGCGCGCCCGAACGTCATCATCCCGCTGTCGGATTCTCGCGAGGCTCGGATTCTATCGCGAGACTCGGATTCTATATAAGGAGCCGCGCGTCGCCGCCATTTTCACACGTGCATTGAGATTGATAGGGAGAGGACGTGGCTGGCTTCCTCTCCGTTTATAGAGAAGAGAGTAGAGAGTTAGAGTCTGAGACACTTTACTAATTTTGGGGAGCATATTAGGACTGGAGTACTACTACTTGCTGATAGTGTGACCAGTGACCACCAGTTTAATTAATCCGTTCTCTGCCTGAAAAAAAACGATACACAGTGTGACACAGTCACATACCATATCTGTGCTCAGCTTCAGTGTGCTGCATCATATGTAATACTGTATATCTGACTGTGCTGAGTGCTCACTGCTCACACAGCTGAATTGTGGGGGAGACTGGGGAGCAGTTATAGCAGGAGTACATATTTTAAGTACAGTGCACACTTTTGCTGCCAGAGTGCCACTGCCAGTGTGACTGACCAGTGACCACTGACCACCAGTATATTGTGATTGTCTGCTGACCACCAGTATATTGTGATTGTCTGCCTGAAAAAGTTAAACACTCGTCGTGTGGTGTTTTTATAAACGCATTCTGCAGACAGTGTCTAGCAGGTCCGTCATTACATTATATACCTGTCCGGCTGCAGTACTAGTGTGATATATATATATTTTAATTTTATCTCATTATCATCCAGTCTATACTAGCAGCAGACACAGTACGGTAGTCCACGGCTGTAGCTACCTCTGTGTCGGCAGTCGCTCGTCCATCCATAATTGTATACCACCTACCCGTGTTTTTTTTTTTTTCTTCTTGATACTAGTAGCTTACTTTAGGAGTCTGCAGTGCTGACAGACAGTGTCCAGCAGGTCTGTCATTATCATTATATATACCTGTCCGGCTGCAGTAGTGATATATATATATATATATATATATTTATATATATTTTGAATCATTATCATCCAGTCTATACTAGCAGCAGACACAGTACGGTAGTCCACGGCTGTAGCTACCTCTGTGTCGGCAGTCGCTCGTCCATCCATAATTGTATAACACCTACCCGTGTTTTTTTTTTTTCTATCTTCTTGATACTACTAGCTTACTTTAGGAGTCTGCAGTGCTGACAGACAGTGACCAGCAGGTCCGTCATTATCATTATATACTGGATTCCAGTGGGGACGAATTGATAATCTGTGAGGAGGTGGATGTACACGGTGATATATCGGAGGATGATGATGAGGTGGACATCTTGCCTCTGTAGAGCCAGTTTGTGCAAGGAGAGATTAATTGCTTCTTTTTAGGTGGGGGTCCAAACCAACCCGTCATTTCAGTCACAGTCGTGTGGCAGACCCTGTCACTGAAATGATGGGTTGGTTAAAGTGTGCATGTCCTGTTTATACAACATAAGGGTGGGTGGGAGGGCCCAAGGACAATTCCATCTTGCACCTCTTTTTTCTTTAATTTTTCTTTGCGTCATGTGCAGTTTGGGGAGTATTTTTTTGAAGGGCCATCCTGCGTGACACTGCAGTGACACTCCTAGATGGGCCAGGTGTTTGTGTCGGCCACTAGGGTCGCTTAGGTTACTCACACAGCTACCTCATTGCGCCTCTTTTTTTTCTTTTTTGCGTCATGTGCTGTTTGGGGAGTAGTTTTTTGAAGGGCCAGCCTGCGTGACACTGCAGTGCCACTTCTAGATGGGCCAGGTGTTTGTGTCGGCCACTATGGTCGCTTAGGTTACTCACACAGCTACCTCATTGCGCCTCTTTTTTTTCTTCTTTGCATCATGTGCTGTTTGGGGAGTCATTTTTTGAAGGGCCAGCCTGCGTGACACTGCTGTGCCACTCCTAGATGGGCCAGGTGTTTGTGTCGGCCACTAGGGTCGCTTAGCTTACTCACACAGCTACCTCATTGCGCCAATTTTTTTCTTCTTTGCGTCATGTGCTGTTTGGGGAGTCATTTTTTGAAGGGCCAGCCTGCGTGACACTGCAGTGCCACTCCTAGAGGGGCCAGGTGTTTGTGTCGGCCACTAGGGTCGCTTAGGTTACTCACACAGCTACCTCATTGCGCCTCTTTTTTTCTTCTTTGCGTCATGTGCTGTTTGGGGAGTAGTTTTTTGAAAGGCCAGCCTGCGTGACACTGCAGTGCCACTCCTAGAT
This sequence comes from Pseudophryne corroboree, assembly GCF_028390025.1. NCBI lineage: Eukaryota > Metazoa > Chordata > Amphibia > Anura > Myobatrachidae > Pseudophryne > Pseudophryne corroboree. Next base: position 37,398,808 of record NC_086453.1, read on the forward strand.
GGGCCAGGTGTTTGTGTCGGCCACTAGGGTCGCTTAGCTTACTCACACAGCTACCTCATTGCGCCTCTTTTTTTCTTTGCGTCATGTGCTGTTTGGGGAGTATTTTTTTGAAGGGCCATCCTGCGTGACACTGCAGTGCCACTCCTAGATGGGCCAGGTGTTTGTGTCGGCCACTAGGGTCGCTTAGCTTACTCACACAGCTACCTCATTGCGCTTATTTTTTTTCTTCTTTGCGTCATGTGCTGTTTGGGGAGTAGTTTTTTGAAGGGCCAGCCTGCGTGACACTGCTGTGCCACTCCTAGATGGGCCAGGTGTTTGTGTCGGCCACTAGGGTCGCTTAGCTTACTCACACAGCTACCTCATTGCGCCTCTTTTTTTCTTTGCGTCATGTGCTGTTTGGGGAGTAGTTTTTTGAAGGGCCAGCCTGCGTGACACTGCAGTGCCACTCCTAGATGGGCAAGGTGTTTGTGTCGGCCACTAGGGTCGCTTAGCTTACTCACACAGCTACCCCATTGCGCCTCTTTTTTTCTTTGCGTCATGTGCTGTTTGGGGGGTGTTTTTTGGAAGGGCCATCCTGCGTGACACTGCAGTGCCACTCCTAGATGGGCCAGGTGTTTGTGTCGGCCACTTGGGTCACTTAGCTTAGCCATCCAGCGACCTCGGTGCAAATTTTAGGACTAAAAATAATATTGTGAGGTGTTCAGAATAGACTGGAAATGAGTGGAAATTATGGTTATTGAGGTTAATAATACTATGGCATCAAAATGACCCCCAAATTCTATGATTTAAGCTGTTTTTAGGTTTTTTTTTAAAAAAACACCCAAATCCAAAACACACCCGAATCCGACAAAAAAAATTAGGTGAGGTTTTGCCAAAACGCGTTCGAACCCAAAACACGGCCGCAGAACCGAACCCAAAACCAAAACACAAAACCCAAAAAATTTCAAGTGCACATCCCTAGGTCCAGATTGTATTTATCACTTCCACATTGCTGAAGGCCCAAGATAAACAATTCCAAACATACTATTCTGTTTGGTAATTGGGGTGTGGTACACCTACCCATCCCATCCACAGGTAGCCACTGATGGGCACACCCAATTCAATGGACTGAGTTCTTCAATCCTACTCATCATGAAGTCACATGCGGTCACTCCTCCCTCTCTAGCAAGTCATCCTCCCATCACAGTGTTAACAAGGCGATTTGGGTATGTCTAGTTTGCAAAATGCATTTCCTGCTACAGCTAGGACCTTCCCCAGGACCCAGCCCACCACCAACTAGCTCATACCGCCCTAACCCATGTAATAAGTCCTCAACAAACCAAACAACATTCATTACAAAGAGAAAGCACATTCCTGAACATTACAGTTTCTTTTCACAAGTCGTCCCCTTCCAGGTCTCCTCCTCTTTGGACCTCCTGTCTCTTTTGAGTAACTTTTAAACCTGCACTGTCTGGTCCATGCCCCCCTGCTCCTGCAGTAACACACGTCCTTGCTGTGACAAAAGCTATTCCTCAGACTAACCCAAGCTTCTACCCCCATTAATACATTGCATATCTACATTGAGACCAGATAGCAGGTCCTCATCTCACATTATCTACAGACGAAAAGCAATAATAAAGGCAAGGATCTTTGCTATGTACTCAGTGGCGCTGAGAGAGGACGGGAGAGGGTACAAATTACCTGGGCCCGGGTCTGATGGAGGGGCTCAGTGGGGGCTCCTGGTCCTGTCCCCCCCCCCTTACCTGAAAGCAGCTTTTCTGCTCAGCCCCAGGGACGTGCAGTCAGGGGAGGCAGGGGGGGCAGTGCCTCATCTTTCATGCTCTCTATCATGCTTAGAGTTCTCATTATAAAAATGATTGGTAGAACACAAAGAAGATATTTATAACTTATAAGCATCTTCTTAGTATTAATGCAATATAGATACAATTTACCAGAGTTGTATGGCTCCTTTAATTGCAGAGAGAGATAGAGATGAGGCAGTGGCAGCCAGAGGCGGATTGGCCATAGAGTTTACAGGGAAGATTCCCGGTGGGCCGACGTACCTGTGGGGCCTGTTTTGTTTGAGGACATGTGGTCCTATTTATAGACATAATGAATAAGATGCAAAATAATTTGCATATATGAAAATTACTGCCACTTAGCCTGTGATTGCAGATGATCTAGTGTATGCTCTGTCTGCCTGCTTGGCTGACATATAAGATTGAGTGAATAGTGATTGGGATATGCGGTTGGTGTAATAAGCAAGAAAATACATTTTTCTAAAGAATGATATAGTTTCCTAAATTCTGAAGGTGTATCATATAATGTGCTCATAATATTTAATTTTATTTATTTGTAACTTCCCCCTTGATGCTGGAAATGCCCACTATCTGGAAAGTCTTGGGGGGAGGGTGCTGCTGCCATGGCCCATGGCTAGACCTTACACCTCTGGTGCTGCCCATGTGGGGCTACTAGTACAAATTTTTCCAGGGCCGCTTTTTGTTCCCAATCCGCCCCTGGTGGCAGCTCAGCCTCATCTCTCACACTGTCAGACACTGCCTGTACAGATGGCCGGGGCTACACAGCGGCCAATCAGAACAGAGAAATGTGAGGCATGCCTCACAGTTGGGGAGTGTGTGAGCTCTGATGGGCAGCTCGGATTGGTCATGTGACCAATGCAGGAAGTGAAGGAAGACAGACCCCGCGCTGAGCAGAGTGGCAGGGGAGGAGGGAAATGGAGACCCGCCGTGTCAGCAGCAGCCATCCGTGCACAGTGACTGGGGTGCGTAGCTGCCAGAACCTGGATTCTGTGTGTGTGTGTGTGTGTGTGTGTGTCATCTGCAGTGTGTGTGTAACATTTGTAGTGAGTGGGGGGACAGGACTGTGTGTGTGTGTGTGTGTGTGTGTGTGTGTGTGTGTCATCTGTAGTGTATGTGTAACATTTGTAGTGAGTGGGGGGACAGGACTGTGTGTGTGTGTGTGTGTGTGGTATCTGTAGTGAGTGTATGGACAGGACTCTATATGTGGGGCGCCTGTAGTGAGTGTGGGGACAGTGTGTGTGTCATCTGTAGTGAGTGAGGGGACAGGACTGTGCGTGTGTGTGTGTGTGTGTGTGTGTGTAGTGAGTGCGGCAACAGGTGTTTGTGAGTGTGGCATCTGTAGTGAGTGTGTGGACAGGTGTGTGTATGTGGCATCTGTAGTGAGTGAGGGGACATGACTGTGTGTGTGTGTGTGTGTGTGTGTGTGTGTGTGCGTGTGAAGGAGAGGGGGCTGCTTCAGCGGCGCCTCCACCAATTATATAGCACTTCTGCGGCTCCAGTCCCCCTCCCTCCTCCTCCTTCTCTGCTGCCCGGGAATGGATCTGCTTACACGAGGAGTCTGACTGCCAGAGGGGAGAGATGGTAAGTATCTCTCTCTCTCTCTCTCTCTCTCTTCCTCTCACTTTCTCTCTCTCTCTCTTCTGTCTGCCACAATGTGTAAAAAGGGGGGTTGGCTGCCGTAATGTGTAAAAAGGGGGATGCTGGCTGCCGTAATGTGTAAAAAGGGGGATGCAGGCTGCTGTAATGTGTAAAAAGGAAGACGCTGTCTGCCGTAATGTGTAAAAAGGGGGACTGTCTGCCATAATGTGTAAAAAGGGGGACGTTGCCGCCTGCTGTAATGTGTAAAAAGGGGGACTGTCTGCCGTAACGTGTAAAAAGGGAACGCTGCATGCTGTAATGTGTAAAAAGGGGGACTGTCTGTGCTGTAATGTGTAAAAGGGGCTCTACCTGGTGTAGTGGCGCTACTGTGCAGCGTAATTTGAATAATGGAGACTACTGTGCACCGTAGTACGAATTTGTATTATTTTGTGGCCACGCCCTTTCCCCATGAAGTCACGCCCCTATATAGTTTCCACGTGCCTGCGGCGTGCACTGCCCCTATCTTGCATAGGGGGTGGGGTCGCCAACGCCGTTTCTTGCACACAGCGCTAAAATGCCTAGTTATGGCACTGGCTGTGACCTGGCTATTACTGTATGTATATTCTCCCTGTGTTTGCATGGATGCAGTGCAGGGACGTAAGAGTTTAATTGTGTAGGGGTGAGACAGGCTCCTGGCACTGAAAGCCACCACCATTTGTCCTCTCCAGCCTCTGACCTCTCCGCACGTCACTGCTCAGCCCAGCACACGCTGCTGTGTGCTGGGCTGCAGTGTGGCCAGGGAAGTGCTTGAAAAAAAAATCTGTCTTTTTTTCTGAGGATGCATGGCCACACCTCCTGTGATTAGGCCATGCCCCCCCTGAAAAGTACCTGGACCCAGCCAGGCTTTCTACTGCCCCGGCTGGGAGGCATGCAATGCTCCTGTGAGTGGGTGCTTCTCATGTGCTAGACACCCCCCCAAAGAGGTGTGACTATGCCCCCAGCATACTGTGGTCACACCCCCTCCAGTGGGAACGCGGGGTCCAGGAAGTTGTTGTACCGAGGCCCATGATTTCTCTTGGCAGCCCTGTATGTACTGTATAAGAGTAAATCTTGGGACCCAGTACAGTGATATCTCCGGGGCCCCTCAGATATATATATTTATACATACATATATATATATATATATATATATATATATATATATATTAAAGCACAACAGAATTTGCTGAGCTATAAGAAACTTTTAATAAATATATGTATATCTCTCCTTTCTCCCCCGCACACACCAGTGTCTCCCTCTCTTCTTCTTCCCACAGACCCATGGCCGCACTGCCCATCTGGCACTTCTGGCAAATGGCAGATGGGTCGATGGGCTTGTGGGCCGGTCCTGTCAGGCAGAGAGCTTACCAGCTCTCTGGCCGCTCCCCCGCCTACCCTCCCGTCTGACTCACAGCACACCCCTGAATTTAGTGCCCACACGCCTCCATACACCGTACACGTCCTTGGCACACGCAACCCACACCGCCTACACTGCACTGCCCTATTTAAACAAGAGGGCACACATCCTTGCCGGGAACTAGGTGGCATTTCCTTGGGGCCCCTCTGATCCTTGGGGCCAGGTACAGGTGTCCCTTTGACCTGCCCTCTCGCCGGCTCTGGCTGCTTAATAGGGGATGTAGTCACCATCCCAGCGGTCGGAATCTCAGAGGTGGGCATATTAACGTCGGGATCTTGGCCGCCAGAATGCCGGCAGGGGGCCCATGACTATTCACACTCATGGGTGTCCACAACACACATAGAGAGGGCATAGAACCTGTGGTGAGTGCAGCGATCCACTGAGCCCAAAAGAGGCTTTATTGCGCTCACCCCCCCCCCAGCCACCATTCCGGCGGCCAGGATACAAACGTCAGTATGACCGTCGGGATCCCGGCTGCCAGTCACATCTACCCAACGCCTTAATAGAGTGTATGTGGGATTCCCACTAGAAGGCCCAGCACCAAAGTAGTATTGTTGTTAGTGTAGAGTATTTAGTATAAGGGGCCTAATTCAGACCTGACCAAAATTTTTCTCGAATCTGCAAAACCATGTGCACTGCAGGGGGGGGCAGATGTAACATGTGCAGAGAGAGTTCGATTTGGGTGGGGTGTGTTCAAACTGAAATCTGAATTGCAGTGTAAAAATAAAGCAGCCGGTATTTACCCTGCACAGAAATAATATAACCCACCCAAATCTAACTCTCTCTGCACATGTTACATCTGCCGCACCTGCAGTGCACATGGGCCCTCATTCCGAGTTGATCGCTCGCAAGGCGAATTTAGCAGAGTTGCACACGCTAAGCCGCCGCCTACTGGGAGTGAATCTTAGCATCTTAAAATTGCGAACGATGTATTCGCAATATTGCGATCACAAACTACTTAGCAGTTTTAGAGTAGCTCCACACTTACTCTGCCTGTGCGATCAGTTCAGTGCTTGTCGTTCCTGGTTTGACGTCATAAACACACCCACTCCTGCGTTTTTTCCGGAAACGGTAGCGTTTTCTTCCACACGCCCATAAAACGCCGTGTTTCCGCCCAGTAACACCCATTTCCTGTCAATCACACTACGATCGCCGGAGCGAAGAAAAAGCCGTGAGTAAAAATACTATCTTCATAGCAAAGTTACTTGGCGCAGTCGCAGTGCGAATATTGCGCATGCGCATTAAGCGAAATTTCACTGCGATGCGATGAAAAATAACGAGCGAACGACTCGGAATGAGGGCCATGGTTTTGCCCATTAGAGAAAGATTTTGGTTTTGCGATCAGGTCTGAATTAGGCCTGAGATTCAGTTGATGTACGAGAAACCCCTTTAACTTAGTTATTGATTATATTAGAATATAGTTAATAGTTTAAAAAGTGTAGATATTGAATCAGTGTTAGTTTTTACTCTACATTAGAATTAAGGGTAAATTAAATTTATTAAAGCTTCTAAAAATTAAAAGTGGTGATGTTGCCCATAGCAACCAATCAGATTATGGCCCTCATTCCGAGTTGTTTGCTCGTTATTTTTTTCTCGCAACGGAGCGATTAGTCGCTAATGCGCATGCGCAATGTCCGCACTGCGACTGCGCCAAGTAAATTTGCTATGCAGTTAGGTATTTTACTCACGTTTTTTTCATCGTTCTGGTGATCGTAATGTGATTGACAGGAAGTAGGTGTTTCTGGGCGGAAACAGGCCGTTTTATGGGAGTGTGCGAAAAAACGCTACCATTTCCGGGGAAAAAGCGGGAGTGGCTGAAGAAACGGGGGAGTGTCTGGGCGAACGCTGGGTGTGTTTGTGACGTCAAACCAGGAACTAAACGGACTGAACTGATCGCAGATGGCGAGTAAGTCTGGAGCTACTCAGAAACTGCTAAGAAGTGTCTAATCGCATTTTTGAGAATCGTTCGTTCGCAATTTTGATAAGCTAAGATACACTCCCAGTAGGCGGTGGCTTAGCGTGTGCAATGTTGCTAAAAGCAGCTTGCGAGCGAACAACTCGGAATGAGGGCCTATGTCTATCATTTTCTAGTATGCAACAGAGAAATGATAAACAGAATCTGATTGGTTGCTATGGGCAACATCACCACTTTTCATTTTTAGAAGATTTAGTAAATTTACCTCTTACTTGAGGACAGTACTTATGTTAACTTTTTTCACAACATTCCGCATGTGGGGGGTCATTCCGAGTTGATCGCTAGCTGTAAATGTTCGATGCGCAGCGATGATGCAAAAAAAAAAAGGCACTTCTGCGCATGCGTATGCGGTGCAATGCGCACGTGTGACGTACTTTCAAAACGGCCGATGTAGTTTCACACAAGGTCTAGCGAAGCTTTTCAGTCGCACTGCTGGCCGCAGAGTGATTGACATGAAGGGGGCGTTTCTGGGTGTCAACTGACCGTTTTCAGGGAGTGTTTGGAAAAACTCAGCCATGCCAGGGAAAACGCAGGCGTGGCTGGCCGAACGCAGGATGTGTTTGTGACGTCAAATCAGGAACTGAATGGTCTGAAGTGATCGCAAGCTAGGAGTATGTCTGGAGGTACTCTGAAACTGCACAAAAATTCTTTTGCAGCCGCTGTGCGATCCTTTCGTTCGCACTTCTGCTAAACTAAAATACACTCCCAGTGGGCGGCGGCATAGTGTTTGCACGGCTGCTAAAAACTTCTAGCGAGCGATCTACTCGGAATGACCACCATGGTCTAAGAGCCATGCAGGTGTAAAGCTACAAACACAGGGAGTAATTCCAAGTTGATCGCAGCAGGATTTTTGATAGCAACTGGGCAAAACCATGTGCACTGCAGGGGAGGCAGATATAACATGTGCAGAAAGAGTTAGATTTGGGTGGGTTATTTTATTTCTGTGCAGGGTAAATACTGGCTGCTTTATTTTTATACTGCAAATTAATTGCAGATTGAACACACCACACCCAAATCTAACTCTCTCTGCACATGTTATATCTGCCTCCCCTGCAGTGCACATGGTTTTGCCCAGTTGCTATCAAAAATCTTGCTGCGATCAACTTGGAATTACCCCCACAATGCAGTATATTTACTAAGGTGTGAGTTTTTTTAGAGGTAGAGATGTTTTCCGTAGCAACTAATCAGACTCTACTTAACATTTATCTTGCAGCTTCCGAAAGATAATAGCAAGAATCTTATTGGTTGCTATGGGCAACATCTCCACGTCTAAATAACTCACACCTTAGTAAATATACCCAGATATAAGAAATGCATTTATTACTGTTTAGGGATAGAAAAAGAAGGTTCATTATGAAACATACTGTAAAATATGTTATGCCCAGAAATAATGCTATTTTTTTCTTTCTGTGATGTTATATCTTTATTTATTTGGTTGTTCCCTTTTCAACATGTAAGTGCTTAAGTTAGTACTTCATGATGATGCGAATTAAGAGGTGTTACCAATAGAAATAATTATGTTTTCCCCTAGTGAATGGACCCAGCATATACCAGGTCTCCTCAGCTCCCCCCATCCCGTCCCATCTCACCCCTCCGTCTGCTTTTTATACTTTCCTCCTGTCCCTGATCATCTTCCCTCAGTGGTCTGTTTTGTTGCTGCGCTGAGAGCTGTTAAAGGGTTGAGTGCATACAGTATGTCAGAGATGGGTAGATATTAGCCAATTATTCTATTGATATTTGATCATTTTTTAAATGCATTAAGAAATTGATAGTTGGGATCTACATTATAATTAGTTGCTATGGGCACCACTATTTACTTCCTGTACCAATGTTTAAACATACAGTGTCACTAAAAGCTGCTAGATATGGATTATGCAAATAAACATTTACCTGTGACAGCGAGGTAAATAGTCCTATTATACATGCTGTATGCATTCTTGCTGTTACTTCCTGCTACTCCTGGATAATAGTGACCTTCATCTTCTCTTCTCACTGGGTCTATCCTCAGAGTGCAGCTTCCTCCGGGTACCAATGAGGTTCGGCGTCTGTAGTCATTTCTTACTGACGAGGATGTTCTGCTGTTAAATATCTCTATATAATATAGTCTATCATGTAAATACCATACAATACTGGATTTCTCAGACTCCCTGATAGGAAAATAAGTGCAGGGGATCTCCACACAGGAACCAATCGGAGCGACCATATTGGAAGGGAAATCCCATCTCTGACACAAGGAAACCGAGTAGAAGCCTGAAAGATACAATTTCCTTATACGTAGATATTCATCATTATATATTTGGTGTGGTATATTACAGTATATCAATGTTAGAAAAAAAGCATTTGTTTCCCCCAGAACCCTGAATGATAACCGTAACCAGATATAAATTCCACATGATAACAGAATTCAGAGATCTTCGTTAAACATATTTGCTCAAATGTGTGAATAAGCCCCAAAGCCGCATCAAGGCCTCTCTGTATATTTGGGGTCCCTAGCGCTATATCTAGGTGCAGGGTGTGGCACCCCAAAACACCAGCATAAGCCAGAAAGCCCAGCGTAGCATACCTGTGAAAAAACTATAGTGTTAATAAATTTATATTTAGGAAGCAGAAGCTATAGAGAAAGTGATACAAAATGAAATGCAATTAAAATAGAAAAATAGTGTTAAGAAATTAATAAGGGAAAAGTGTTAATAGAATGTAAAGATATGCCACACTAAGGCCATCCAGCTCAGCCAGTTCAGAGGCACCACACCTCACACCTCCATAACCCCAATCTGGGTCTAAGATTAACCAGCAAGGAGCCACATGATAATGGCTCCTTACTACAATATGTCTAATCTTAGACCCAGATTGGGGTAATGGAGGTGTGAGGTGTGGTGCCTCTGGACTGGCTGAACTGGATGGCCTTAGTCTTTTAGCCTTCTTCTCTCCCTGGGCGGGGTGTACTAAAGGAAAAATGCGGTAAACCCTCCGTTTCTGGAGGATTTACCGCATTTTCAAATGTACTAACCCCCGGCCGCCCCCGTATTGATGCTGAGGGTATCGTCATCTTTATATGGCGAGACCCAATAGAAACCTATGGGCTTCTTTCAGCATCCCGTCTTACCCCCTGCCCAGCGCCGCCTCCGCTGCCCCACGGCACTCATGCTGACCCCCCTCACCTGTGTCCTGTCAGCCTCCAGTGCAGCTCCACGATGCCCCAACCGCCTCCTCCCGCGCAACCCAGCCATTTCTCCTTCCGCCTGCAGGGAGGAGGAGCCCAAGGACTCACTGCACACGTCCCTCATTATCCACAGCATGATTGAAATGCTTTGGCCTTTAGGGAGAGGAGTGGGCGTCCAGAGCTTTGACCATCGCAACTGATGGTTGTAATGGTGATCTGATAATGCATCCTCGGACACAGCAATCGGGTCACGTCACAGGTGCTGCCGGAAGGCTTTTTTTTCCTACAGAGACTTCCTGCTGCATTTGTGTTTTAGTTGTACCACCTGCCTCGGGCTGTGCAATACCTAACAGATCGGAATCATGCCCTTAGTGACTGCCTGCCAAATATACTGTACATAGTTATTCTAACACATTAATTGGTTTTACCTTGGAAAAGGGTGAATAGAAAAGCCTTCGTAATGCTCATCTTTTGCTATGCTTTGCAATGGCTTACACTGCCACTTTTGACCTACATACATTTCCTGTTTGTAAGAAAACACAAACAATTATTATAATTTTTTTTTTGCACAATGATACAGTATCTGCATTCAAATATTTTTTTCTCTAACGTCCTAGTGGATGCTGGAGTCCATTTAGTACCATGGGGTATAGACGGATCCGCAGGAGCCTTCGGCACTTTAAGACTTTTTACCGTGTGAACTGGCTCCTCCCTCTATGCCCCTCCTCCAGACCTCAGTGTAAAAAATGTGCCCAGGAGACTGGCTGCGCATCAGTGAAGCTCTACTGAGTTCTGCTGGAAGAGACTTTATTAGGTTTTTTTATTTTACAGGGAAGCTGCTGGCACCAGCTTCCCTGCTTCGTGGGACTTAGGGGAGGAAATAGGAACCAACTTCTCATTAAGTTTCATGGCCCTGCTTCCGCTGACACCATAAGCTCCTGAAGGGTACTGAACTTAGCCCAAGCCTGGCTAGCGCACACTCCCACAGCACTGCCGTCACCTCCTAACACAGCCAGAAGTCTGAAGAGACCTACAAGAGAGGGGCCCTCCAGTCATCGTTGGCGGCAAAAAAGGTACAGCGCAGCAGCGGGACAGGGTGCAGGGCACGTGGGGGGGGGGGGGTTTACAAACCCCAGCCAGTATAAAAATCATTGTTTGGGTGTACTGTGAATTTGGATCTCCAGTATATAACGAACTTACAGGGAGATGGGTTAGTAAATAAGCCGAAACCGGGCTATGGTGTGTTGGGATTTCATAATGAAACATAACCAGGTCCCCGATAAATTAATATAGTATGTCCGTCAATGTGTAAATGTACATTGTGGGTATTTCCCTACATTTCAAATTCTGTGCTGTGGGAAAGAGGAGGATAAAAATTTCCACAAAATAGATTTTAGCTACAAATGATTCAGAGTCTGTCTATATTTTATAACTTTGATGTCTAATTTCATATATCCCTGCTTATGATAATATACGTTAGTATTAGATATAAAATACTGGATGGTCGATCCAAGTGGAAAATATTTATTCCATTGATTTGTTTTTTCATTCAATTTATTTTATTTTTATGTGATGTAGAGGATGTCTTATAGTGTGTGTGTCAGCTGTGAAAAAGCAGATCTTATATAGTTTGATATTAGGGATGTTTAATTACTGTGTAGGTTTTTAGGATCAATACTTGAAGGTTGCTATTAGTAACTATAGGTCTAAGAATGGATTCTAAAAGTGAAAGGGTTAATGAACATAAGATGTTGATTGATACCTCACTGAGGATAAAAGCAGTGAATAGGAAGGGGAGTACATTCTTCTGAGGAAACAGCCAAAGATATACGGCTGAGAAACGCGTCAAGAGTGCTCCTTGCATGTGTGGACTTAATCCTGAAAACAGCTCATGAGTTCCCCCTTGTCAGTAAGGCACCTGGTAAAATCTCGGGAACTGTGAAAACAGCGCGCAATCGCTGACAGATACCGCCGGAGCAAAGTAGTCCGACAGGCTGCATCATCAAGGGCTTTTTGCAGCACTGTTATAGGAGAGGCGGGCCGTGAGATCTTCGGCGCAAGTGAAGCAGCTGTGTTCTGCCTATGACACCGACGGACGCCCGGTGGGAGCAGTAGCCGAGGCTAACAGGGGTGAGACTAGCCGTGTATGCGGCATCCATTTACTGAACAAGATTCTATGAATAAACTGTGAAGCATGCTTATTATCTAACAGGAGCTCTACTGTATTTAAATTCTCATCACCAGACGGGGACGCCCGTCAGAACTGTCTATTAATTCAGTTTCAGTAGCCTCCAATTAAGAGACTGTATTACGAAAAGTTGGCAACTGTATCTCTTATAACTCAGGTATTGCGTGCTTCAAATCTGTGCTTTTGGATGGATTATTGTCCCAGCGGGAGGATATATATAAATATTCTGTAAAATTAATTCAGATATGTCTGGGACTGTGAACATTTAAATCTTTCCAATTATTCCTATTTTGTAGGAGGCTGCTTAAAGGAGATAATTACCTGGAAAAACACGGAGTGGAGTAATATATAATATCTGATACAATTGTTTCACTTGGAATAGAGTGTGTCAATTTAATGCAAGTGTATCCACTATGTTTAAACTGTTTCACTATTAGGTACCACTGAAAAATAGTTACGGTCCGCAATATGCTTTGATGTCTAACTTTTAGATCAGTATTGATTAGTGATTATATGTGAACTAGTGATTTTATAACTTTTTAACAAAATAAAAAAACTCTTTTATTGTGGACAGCGCTTTCAACCTTTTGTCTTTTGATTTATATAATAACTATTGGGATTCAACTACCCATTATTGAAAGCAGCAGTGCACAGTTGGGAGGAGGTGTATTTTAATATTAAGGAGCTGTACAGCTGACACACATAAGAGCTTAACGCTTTCTAAGTTTGAGGTTGCTTTTTAAAAATCATTGTTGCTGAGGCAGGAGGGCGGGGCTTCTCCTCAGACCTGCCAGACACTCACTCAGTGCCATTTTCTCCTGCACACAGAGAGAAGCTGACAGACGCTGTTTCCTCCTCATAACAACGCTGAAACAAGTACCAGAGTGTTATAGAGAGGGGTGGGGAGTGTTTATTACATTGGGTGAGCGTTCCTAATGTTGAAATAAAGCACTGAAGGTTTTGTATAATATATACATATACAATTATCTTCATGTAGGGCGCAGTGTGTGAGCTGGCAAATCTCTCTGAGTTTCTCTGACAGATTTTAGTGTGGGTCTGTCACCAATAGCTCCCCTGTGTAATTGTGGTGTGAAAGTGCATGTTTGTGACATGTTAGGCAATGGAGAGAGCTCTTCCCCTGAGAAAGGGTAGTACGGATGGTGTAATGGTTAGCATTACTGCCTCACAGCACTGAGGTCATGGGTTCGATACCAACCATGGCTGTAACTGTGTGGAGTTTGTATATTCTCCCCATACTTGTGTGGGTTGCCTCCGGGTACTCCGGTTTCCTCCCACCACAATCCAAAAATATACTGGTAGGTTAATTGGATCCCAACAAAATTAACCTTAGCGTGAATGTGTGTACGTGTACATGTGGTAGGGAATAGATGGGAGTCACCCCCCCCCATGGTAGACACCTCAGTTTCTAGGTTGTCTAAAAAAATAATTTTGTCTGCCCCCGGGGTCGGCTTCATTAAAGGAGTCTACTGACCGTAAATTAGAGACAACCTTAAAATCTCTTTATATGGCTACCGGAACGTTACTCAGGCCCACCAATGCTTGTGCATGGGTAGGTAACGCTATTGAAAAATGGTCAGACAACTTGCTAACAAATATAGACACACTTGATAAGGATGATATGGTCTTAACTCTCGGTTACATAAAGGATTCTGCAGGATACTTGGTGGAAGCTATGAAGGATATTGGTTTATTAGGATCAAAACCCTCAGCTATGGCAATTTCAGCTCGCAGAGCACTGTGGATTCGCCAATGGAATGCAGATGCAGAATCAAAAAGGAATATTGAAGCCCTCCCCTACTAGGGTGAGGCGCTATTTGGGGACCAGCTGGATGCCATGATTTCAATGACTACCTCAGGTAAATCAGCATTTCTTCCTTATGCAGCGGCACCTGCAAAGAAAGCATATCATTCGCATCCAATGCAGTCCTTTTGGCCCAACAAACACAAAAAAGCCAAAGGTACCCCCTTCTTTGCAGGAAGAGGGCGGGGAAGAAGGAGGAAACCTACAACAGCATCAGGATCGCAGGAGCAGAAGGCAGCCGCTGCTTCTGCTAAAACCACAGCATGACGCTGGGGCTTCCCTGTGGGAGTCCGCTCAGCTGGGGGCGCGTCTAAAACTCTTCAGTCAGATCTGGGTACAATCAGATCTGGATCCTTGGATACTACAAATAGTATCCCAAGGTTATAAGTTAGAGTTTCAAGATCTCCCCCTATGCCGATTTTTCAAATCAGCCTTACTAGTTTCTGTTCAAGACAGAAGAGATATAATGGAAGCAATACAGAAATTATGTCAGGACGAGGTAATTACCTTAGTCCCTTGGCTACAACAAGAAAAAGGATTTTAATCAAGCCTGTTTGTGGTACCGAAGTTGGACGGCTCGGTCAGACCGATTTTAAATCTAAAATCGTTGAATCTTTACCTAAAAAGATTAAAATTCAAGATGGAGTCCCTGTGAGCAGTAATCTCCAGCTTGGAGGAGAAGGACATCAAGGTTCTTACTTGCAAGTTCCCATTTACCCTCCACATCAAGCATACCAGAGGTTTGCGTTTCTGGACTGCCACTACCAGACCCAGACATTGCCATTCGGGCTCTCCACAGCACTGAGAGTATTCACCAAGGTGATGGCAGAGATGATGGCTCTCCTTCGCAAGAAAGGAGTCAACATAATTCCTTATCTGGACGATCTCCTGATAAAAGCGAGATCCAGGGAGAAGTTAGAGCAGAACATTGCACTATCCCTGATGGTGCTTCAACAGCATGGTTGGATCATAAACTTTCCAAAATCACAGTTGGAACTAACAATGAGATTATCATTTCTGGGAATGATACTGGACACTGAGGTACAGAAAGTATTTCTTCCGGTAGAAAAGGCTCTGGAAATCCAGAAGATGGTCAAACAAATTTTGAAACCAGCACGTGTGTCGATTCATCAGTCCATCCACCTGCTGGGGAAGATAGTAGCAGCCTATGTGGCCCTACAGTATGGCCGATTCCATGCCAGGGTGTTCCAGTGGGATCTACTGGTCAAGTGGTCCGGATCACATCTACACATGCACCAGAGGATACTCCTGTTGACAAAAGCCAGAATCTCGCTCCTTTGGTGCGTACGCAGTTCTCACCTTCTATAGGGACGCAAGTTCGGGATTCAAGCCTGAATCCTAGAGACTACGGATGCAAGTCTCCGAGGTTGGGTAGCAGTCATGCAAGGAGAAAGCTTCCAAGGAAGATAGTCAAGTCAAGAAACACTTCTTCACATAAACATTCTGGAGTTGAGAGCCATTTACAACAGCCTTTTACAAGCGGCACATCTTCAAGATCGTCCCATACAGATCCAGTCAGACAATGTAACAGCAGTGGCTTACATAAACCGTCAGGGCGGAACGAAAAGCAGAGCGGCAATGGCAGAGGTGACAAAAATACTTCTCTGGGCAGAAAGACATGCAAGAGCTCTGTCAACAATCTTCATTCCGGGAGTAGACAACTGGGAAGCGGACTTCCTCAGCAGACACGATCTCCATCCAGGAGAATGGGGTCTCCACCAAGAAGTCTTTGCAGAGGTAGCAAGTCATTGGGGCGTTCCTCAAGTAGACATGATGGCATCTCATCTCAACAAGAAGCTTCAGAAATATTGTTCAAGGTTGAGAGACCCACAAGCAATATCAGTGGATGCACTGGTGACCCAGTGGGAGTTCCAGTAGATGTATGTGTTACCTCCACTTCCACTAATACCAAAAATTCTCAAGATCATAAAAAGGGAAAAGGTTCAGGCAATCCTCATTGTCCCAGACTGGCCAAGGAGGGCTTGGTATCCAGATCTTCAGGAGTTACTGATAGAAGATTCTCTACCTCTTCCACTTTGCGAGGACCTGCTTCAGCAGGGGCCATTTGTTTCTCAAGACTTACCACGGCTACGTTTTATGGCATGGCTGTTGAGTGCCAGATCCTAGCCCGAAAGGGTATTCCCAACAAAGTCATTCCCACACTTATTCAGGTCAGGAAAAGAGTAATGTCTAGCCATTACCATCGTATTTGGAGAAAATATGTATCTTGGTGTGAATTCTCCAACGGTGGAGTTTCAATTAGGACGTCTTCTCCTATTTCTACAGGCTGGTGTGGATGCAGGCTTAAGGTTGGGCTCTATCAAGGTCCAAATTTCAGCCTTGTCCATTTTCTTTCAGAAACAGTTGGCTTCCCTTCCTCAGGTTCAAACGTTTGTGAAGGAGGTTCTGCGCATCCAACCACCATTTGTGCCTCCTACGGCACCATGGCATCTTAACGTGGTGTTGCAGTTCCTTCAATCAGATTGGTTTGAACCTCTGCAAGAGGTTGAGTTAAAGTTTCTCACTTGGAAAGGGGTCATGCTGTTGGCCTTAGCATCCACAAGGCGGGTGTCTTAGTTAGGGGCCTTGTCTCACAAGAGCCCTTATTTGATCTTTCATGAAGATAAGGCTGAACTAAGAAAGCATCAGCAATTTCTTCCAAAGGTTGTGTCTCCTTTCCATATGAACCAACCTATTGTGGTGCCAGTGGCTACTGACACCTCAGCTGTTTCAAAGTCCTTGGATGTGATCAAAGCTTTGAAGACTTATGTCACGAGAACAGTTTGTATAAGGAAAACAGAAGCATTGTTTATCCTGTATGATCCCAACAAGATTGGGTGTCCTGCTTCTAAGCAGACGATTACACGCTGGATCAGCTGTACGATTCAGCATGCTCATTCCACGGCAGGATTGCCGATACCGAGTTTGGTAAAGGCCCACTCTACGTGTAAAGACGCTTAGCTGCATTGGGAGAGGAATCAGCAGCAGAAAGAAAGAAGTAATAATGCCACTGTATAGGTCATTGGTACAGCCTCATCAAGAATACTGTATTCAGTTCTGGAGGCCATATCTTCAAAAGGATATTAATACATTAGAAACTGTACAAAGGAGGGCAACTAAAATGGTGCATGGCCTACATCACAAAACATACCCAGAAAGACTAAGAAATCTGAATATGTATAGTTTGGAGCAGAGAAGGGAAAGGGGGGACATGATAGAAACTTTCAAATATATCAAGGGTTTTAACAAAGTCCAGGAGGGAAACATTCTCCAAATGTAGAGAAGCAATAGGACATGAGGACATGCACTGAGACTGGAAGGGGGGAGGTTCAGGGGAAATTTACAGAAAAATGATTTCACAGAAAGGGTAGTGGACAAGTTGAATAGCCTCCCATCAGAGGTGGTAGAGGCTAAGACAGGAGTGCAATTTAAACATGCATGGGATAGACATAAGGATATCCTTACAAAGAAATAAGGATCAAATAAGGTTAGAGATAAAAATAATGTAAAAAAAAAAAGGGGCAGACTAGATGGGCCAAGTGGTTCTTATCTGCTGACAAATTCTAAAGTGGGTTCTTCCTGGGCGGCTGCCCGGAGTATCTCAGCTTTACAGATTTGCCGAGCAGCTACTTGGTCAGGGGCAAACACGTTTGCTAAGTTTTAAAAGTTTGACACCTTGGCTGTTGACGACCTTAAATTTGGTCAGTCAGTTCTGCAGGAACATCCACACTCTCCCGCCCATACTGGGAGCTTTGGTACATCCCCATGGTACTAAATGGATCCCAGCATCCTCTAGGACGTTAGAGAAAATGGGATTTTAATATACCTACCGGTAAATCCTTTTCTTGTAGTCCGTAGAGGATGGTGGGCGCCCGCTCAGTGCTCCTTTTTCCTGCATTATATTTTTTCTTCTTACACAAGTTATCACGTGTTAAGTTGTTATTTAGCAGTTGCTGTAAAGTTATTCATGCTCGTTGGCATGTTTGAGTTGTATGCCATGTTGTACGGCATGGTTGAACGGTGTGAGCTGGGGTGAATCTTGCCACTAGCTTAAAGTAAATCCTTCTCTCGAAGTTTGTCTGTCTCCTCGGGCACAGTTCCTATACTGAGGTCTGGAGGAGGGGCATAGAGGGAGGAGCCAGTTCACAATGTAAAAAAGTCTTAAAGTGCTGAAGGCTTCTGCGGACCCATCTATAACCCATGGTACTAAATGGACCCCAGCATCCTCTACGGACTACGAGAAAATAATTTACCGGTAGGTATATTAAAATCCTATTATTTGTGCTGACATCCACTATTTTCTTTAACCACTTAACTGATGTTTTTAATTTCCCCAAAAACCGCTCAGAAATTGTTGGGTTTTTTTATGAGTGAACATAAATTTAACCCTATCCAAAATTATTTTAGTTAAAAAAAAAATAAAAAAAATAGTTTTCTATTTTTTTTATTTTATTTTTATTTTTCTTAAACATCGGATCATTGGTCAGGAAGATTGGTAACATCAGAACATCGGTAGCATCACGACCATCATGTTACTTTTTACACCGAAGACAGCCACCAGGTACATGGGGGTGGGGGGTCTTGGGGGATTGTTTTACACTTCCCCAGGAGCTGCTATTGTCTGACAGCAGCGGCGGAGGGACTCTGCAACCAGGTTAGATGAAACACTTGCTAGCATGGTCGCATCTGATGCCACCATGCCAGGCAAGTGTTAAAGAGGAGTATACCAGCTGTAAGATAAACCAATGGAGTTGTTTGCCCGTTGCCGATTTTTGCTATGCTGTGATTTGTTGCTAAATGCGCATGCGCATGGTACACACAGTAGCGGATTTTGCAACAGGCAAGCAGGACTTTTGCCCGGGGCGCCGCCTTCCGGAGGGCGCCGGCTCCGGAGGGTGCCGCACCATGGCAAGATCCACCACTGTGCGCTCCGCAGTGCCCCCCTCCCCCCACACCGTGAAGAGAACCAGACGCTACGCATCTAGTTTCCCTTCGTAGAGAGGACCTTTGCTGTGCGGTGCGCGATGATGTCATCGCGCACCGCACAGCATTGTGGCACAGACGCTAGGGGTCATAATTGACCTCTAGTGTCTATGCATCCGAGGAGAGGAGCAGCGCTGGTGGAGGTCTGCAGCGGTCTGGAATCAGGAGCGGGGATGTAAGTATACTTTTTTTTTAAACTTTTCTTTCAGCGGTGCTACAAATGGGGGCATACATGACCACACACCCGTATTTTGCCACGTCCCTAATGTTTTGCCCGGGGTGCCACAAGGGCAAGAGCTGGCCCTGGGTACACAGCTCGCACGCGCTAAGTTATTTAACTAAAAACTTAGCAGTTTTGCTGTTGTTCGTGCGCCGCTTTTCAGTCGCACTGCTGATCGGAGTGTGATTGACAGGAAAGGGGCGTTTCTGGGTGGTAACTGAGCGTTTTCCAGGAGTGTGCTAAAAAACGCAGGCGTGTCAGTGAAAAACGCGGGAGTGGCTGGAGAAACGGGGGAGTGGCTGGCCGAACGCAGGGTGTGTTTGTGACGTCAAACCAGGAACTAAACGGAGTGAGGTGTTCGCAGTGTAGGAGTAGGTCTGGAGCTACTCAGAAACTGCAAGAAAATATTTAGTAGCAATTCTGCTAATTTTTTGTTCGCTATTCTGCTAAGCTAAGATACACTCCCAGAGGGCGGTGGCCTAGCGTGTGCAATGCTGCTAAAAGCAGCTAGCGAGCGAACAACTCGGAATGACCACCAATGTGCAGTGGAACATTTATAATGGGTGCAGTGTGTGCAATGCACAAAGGCCCCTGGGTCCATGGGGCTCACACCACACACCCTCCATCCATGTTCTTCATACTTACCTCTCAAGTGACCCACGTCGGTGGTGACCATTTGTCTTGCAAATTTCGCATGTGCTATAGAAAAATCCCCCAGAAACTTGCCACAGCACCATCTGCAGATAAGAGGGGTCTGTATACACCCTGGGTGCTGGACTAAGAC
This sequence comes from Pseudophryne corroboree, assembly GCF_028390025.1. Lineage (NCBI taxonomy): Eukaryota > Metazoa > Chordata > Amphibia > Anura > Myobatrachidae > Pseudophryne > Pseudophryne corroboree. Next base: position 37,418,797 of record NC_086453.1, read on the forward strand.
ATTACACATAGAGCTGAAAATATGTGTATATTGAATCATACTGATACAGGGGTGTACCTATAATAGGTGCAAGCTACTGGGTCCAGGGGTGCCTACGTCCCCATATTTTCATTACTGATCTCTCCAGAGTCCCATGTCAGCAGTAGGGTGGCCAATCCCAGGATTGGGATCGGCGGGATACCAGTATATAGGCCTAAAATTGTCCGAGATCTAATCTTGGGATTGGAGTTTCCAGTCCCGGGGATTTCGGGATTAGAAAGCCCCCTTGTTTTTTCAATGCCGGGCATCAGGAGGCTCAGACGCTGCCCAACTTCCTTCTCCTGGCTCCTCCTGCCCCCGGCTGTGTCACTTTGCAGCGTGATATGAACTTCGAGGTCACACTGCGCAGTCTGACACCAGCCGCAGTCTGACACCAGCCGCCCACGCTGCCAGGACCACACCTCGCTGTCCACAGCCTGCAGCAAGTGTACCCGTCTGCACTCTGGGGATGGTGAGTAGTTCTGTGGGCTGGACGGGTCCGGGAAGGGAGGGTGGGTGCACTGAAGATTATAATTTGAAAATCTTCAACCCAATCCCGGAACTGATCATTTTTCAATCCCAATACCCGGGATTGAAAAAAAAGACCTGCGTTTGACCTCTCTCGCCGACAGCAGCACTGCACAAATCACTTGCAAAATTGCATGTTGGACATTTTTACTGCATTTTGTGCATTGCTCAGACAGGAAATCACATGGTACCTTTTGCTTGAGCTGCTTGGGTACCCTAACACTACTCATTATTGTCATGTGAACATGTGTCACTGATTGCCATTCTGAAGTGCACGGTACAATTAGGGGAGTTATACTGCACAATGGGGGTCATTCCGAGTTGTTCGCTCGCATGCTGCTTTTAGCAGCTTTGCACACGCTAAGCCGCCGCCTACTGGGAGTAAATCTTAGCTTATCAAAATTGCGAACGAAAGATTAGCAGAATTGCGAATAGACACTTCTTAGAAGTTTCTGAGTAGCTCCACACTAACTCGGCATCTGCGATCAGTTCAATCAGTTTCGTTCCTGGTTTGACGTCACAAACACACCCAGCGTTCGCCCAGACACTCCTTCGTTTCTCCAGCCACTCCCGCGTTTTTCCCAGAAACGGTAGCGTTTTTTCGCACACACCCATAAAACGGCCAGTTTCCGCCCAGAAACGCCCACTTCCTGTCAATCACACTCCGATCACCAGAACGAAGAAAAATCCTCGTAATGCCGTGAGTAAAATACCTAACTGCATAGCAAATTTACTTGGCGCAGTTGCACTGCGGACATTGCGCATTCGCATTAGCGACTAATCGCTCCGTTGCGAGAAAAAAATACAGAGCGAACAACTCGGAATGACCACCATTGTAATCTCTTGCTTCAACTCAAAAACAACATTAATGGCCTAATTCAGCATGGATCGCACAAGCAAAATGTTTCTCTAATGGGCAAAACCATGTGCACTGCAGGTGGGGCAGATATAGCATGTGCAGAGAGAGTTAGATTTGGGTGGGTTATATTGTTTCTGTGCAGGGTAAATACTGGCTGCTTCATTTTTACACTGCAATTTAGATTTCAGTTTGAACACACAAATATTAACAACGGGTCATCTGAGGCAGCCATATACTTTAAATGCCCTGAAGCTGTCATTTCCATTGACTGGGCCACGAGCTGCAACATTTTCTCATCTGTCCTCTGATGAGAGACTAAGAGCTATAACACACGCGTCAATTTCTCCCGGATGGCAAAAAGCCGGACAAACTTTGACTGGCTTTTTTGCCATCCGGGAGGGTCTTGCACACACAACAGCTTTGAGCCATGTGTGATGCTGTGAAAATGCGCAGCATTAGACACGGCTTGAAAGAAAAAACGTTGTGTGTGAAAGCTCCCCTTCACACACACGGTTCTCTGCCTGCAAAGACGGCACGGCCCCGGCCCGGCAACCGGACCTTCCAGTGGATACTTCCGGCTGCAACCCGGCAGCGGGGCCATGCAGTGTGAAAGGACCCTACCCCTCAAACTGTTAATTACAATACCGGCACAGGAAAAAGCCGGAGCGTGTGTTTATGCCCTAACAATCATTCAGAAAACTTCCTCCATTGTTGCTCTGAGGGTTTATGCAAAAATGTAGGCGCTTTTAACTAAGGACAACCAGTGTTTGGGCTATTCGTAATGGTTTAAATGGCAAAGTTCAGAAATACGAATGAATAGACCATCGGTCAAACGCGGTTGTTATTTCATACAACACGGGTATTCACTATTCATTCGTATTTGGGTGTTAGTCTCTGAGTGCTCAAGTGCGGGTGTATTATTTTGTGATTCGGTAAAAAAAGCAGCAAAAAAATAGACCTGCTCTTTCCAGGCAAATTTGGATAACCATGCATGGATCAGTGAGATCTGCGCATGGTTATCTATGGGAAAGGGTCTGTTTAGTGTAAAAACTGGAAAAAAAATTGCGTAGGGTCCCCCCTCCTAAGCATAACCAGCCTCTGGCTCTTTGAGCCGGTCCTAGTTGTAAAAATATGGGAGAAATTTTGACAGGGGATCCCCCATATTTAAACATCCAGCACCGAGCTCTGCGCCTGGTCCTGGTGCCTAAAATATGGGGGACAAAAAGCGTAGGGGTCCCCCGTATTTTTAACACCAGCACCGGGCTCCACTAGTCAGAGAGATAATGCCACAGCCAGGGGACACTTTTATATAGGTCCCTGCGGCCCTGGCATTAAACCACTAACTAGTCACCCCTGGCCGGGGTACCCTGGAGGAGTGGGGACCCCTTAAATCAAGGGGTCCCCCCCTCCAGCCACCCAAGGGCCAGGGGTGAAGCCTGAGGCTGTCCCCTCCATCCAAGGGCGGCGGATGGGGGGCTGATAGCCAAGTGTAAAAATAAGAATATTGTTTTTTGTAGCAGTACTACAAGTCCCAGTAAGCCTCCCCCGCAAGCTGGTACTTGGAGAATCACAAGTACCAGCATACAGGGGAAAAACGGGCCCACTGGTACCTATAGTACTACTACAAAAAAAATATCCAACAAAAAACAGAACACACACACCGTGACAGTAAAACTTTATTACATACATGCACACCTACATACACACATACTTACCTATGTTTACACGAGGCTCGGTCCACTTCTCCATGTAGAATCCACGGGGTACCTGTGAATAAAATTATACTCACACAATCCAGTGTAGCTCTGTCCTCTTTGTAATCCACGTACTTGGCAAAAAAAAAGGTCAGTTTTTATATTTTTGTCAATTGTACCCCACCAGAAAGCCTCAGAAGTTCTCCCTGCACCCCCCACATCCATATTTGTCTTTACACATTTCCCTCACACACACACACACACACACACACACACACACACACACCCTGACTGCTGTCAAATAATTCAAGTTGTCGGTGTTGTACACACATTACTGTACATTCTACACACTTCTATTAGACAATGTTCAGCACCAGAGATGGATTAAGGCTAGTGGGGGGCCCCCGGAAAACAAAGGTGTGGGAGCCCCCACCAATAGCATTGACTATGCCCCTTAGCAGCATAGGAGAGAGAGTGAGGGGAGTGAGAGACAAAAAGGGTGTCAGCAGTGGCAAACGCAGAATCTCTAGAGGGAAGTTTCCAAATGCAGTCCACAATCTCCCACTCTACGGAAAACGGAAAAAGTGCGGGAGTCTGGGGAGCGGTAGACAGTATCGGACTGGGACATGAAGGGCCCACCAGGAGAATGCAGTGTTAGGGGCCCATGTTTAGGGGTGTGACCACTGGGTCCCTTTATAAATATATATAGTAAATAGAAAGGCGTGAAAAGACTGATTATGCTCAAATAGGCGCCTCTTATTCTGGTGCTACCATCACATATATAAAAAAATAAATGATAAATTTATACATTCCTTAGGATTGTCCCATGAATATTTTCATCCACATCGAGTTTTTGCTGATTATTCACTCCACATGTGGGAAAGAAAGCATAAAATTTCATGTGTAGCACAGTAAAATTTAATAACAATTAACATAAGTTGACAGGAATTAAAAACAAGAATTAGAAACAATAAAATCCAATTTTCAATATTCCCTGGTGGTGTCCAAAAGGGGACTGAACAATTACCAGAAACGAAGGAGAACTGGAGATAAACAGTTCTCAAACACAGCTCTTAAATTTGATCCAAAGGAGGTCCACCCGGGTAGGCCCAACTCTGGAAAGAATGGATCGTTCTGGCCTCCTTTCAGCGCCTCAGGGACAGCTCCAGGAATCCAAAACACTGCCTTGAAAAAGACCCAGAAGGGTTGAAACGCGTCGGTCCATTGCGTCAGAGGATTTGGATTCCTGGAGCTGTCCCTGAGGCGCTGAACGGAAATATTCATGGGACAATCCTAAGGAATGTATAAATTTATCATTAATTTTTTATATATGTGATGGTAGCACCAGAATAAGAGGCGCCTATTTGAGCATAATCAGTCTTTTCACGCCTTTCTGTACAGTTTAAAGTGTTTTGAAGAGTCACTTTGTTCTGATTTTTGCTCTACACGGCTGCCTACATTTACTTGCGCAGGGATTTATCGCCTAAATATTTTCGTATCTACATATATAGTAAATAGTTCTAGTGCATGCATGCTAATGTACCAGATTAATAACAGCAATGCACCACAGAAAATTCACCATTGTCCTGTGCATAATGTATAATTCAAGTAGACAGTCTAGATCTTGATCCCTCAAAGAGGAGGTGGGGCCCCAGGCAGTGGGCCAATCTAACCCTGGCGGTAGAAGAACCTACTAACGACCCTGTACACTAATGTAAATATTGGTCTATTTATACACTGAATACTGTATGGAATACAGCATTAACATTTAACACTATAGTTGGTCTACAGCAGTGGTTCTCAAACTGTGTGCCTAAGGTCCCTAGAGTGCCTCAGGGTACTTGCAGGGGTGCTTTGGATTGGTTGTCCAGGACCAATTCAACTTATTTATGGTCAATGTTATAGCCAAAAACAGTGTTGGTGGCTATCACTCATAAAGTATGTTGACAAACAGAAGCAAATCCTCTCACTTACCACATAACTGAATCTATGAATGACATATAAACATCTTAGTGATATTTGGTGGACCCCCTTCTTTAAAGTAAACCTTCATTACCTTCACAACCAGAAATAAAGACACGGAGACTTGAATTTTGGCAGAAAAATTGCTAGCTATTTATTTGTCCCTAACCAATAGCAAACCTGTAAATAGAAAATTTTATTAAGATGCCGATCCAGCCGGCATATGGTGGCAGCAAAAAGAACGGCTCTATTAACCTAAATTAACCTTAAATTACTAAAACTTCGAAACGATCCTAATTTTAATACAACCATCACACACCGGTAATAGGTGACAACTCAACCCCCACAGTGACTACCCACCGCTCCTGGGTGCCCTGCCGCTGCCTTCCCGGACGGGTGGTCAAGCGGCCAATAAGTCGATGGAGGTGAGTGCACCTAAACCATACTAAACTGTAAAACACTACAGTTTACCATACAAATAGAAAACTGCCGTTCTTTTCCGCCAATAAATAGCCAACGATAAAACCAGCCAACAACTTAACGCCAAGGCACCACGTTCCAGCATCTCTGACCACAAGGGCGGGAGGGTGGGAAGGCAAAATCCCCACAAGAGAGATCTAAAATGGCCTCACCTTTCTTATATATCACAAACCCTCCCCTTCAAAAAAGGCTGTACTTTCCTCACAGCTAGGTCCACCCCTCACCAGATGTTTAACTCTTTCCTTTCCTATGCAGTCAATTCTCTCTCCTAAACACAATTTACTTAATTTACTATTTCTTTCTAAATTTCTCAACAAGAAACTTTTGGCCTAGGGGTACATGAAAAAAATTCTTATACTCTAGGGAACCGTGATTTAAAAAGTTGGGAACCTCTGGTATATAGTATAGGCTGTATCAAACATTTAGATAATAGAAATACGTGGTCAGGAAAAGGTTAAATACTGTATACCATAATAAATATATACACAAACATAATAGAACCAGTAAAACTAAGCACACATTCTCCCACCTCATGGTAAGGCTCCTGTCTCTTCTTCCTGGTAGCTACACTCTGGTCCAGTGCACTGATTGAGAACTCAGATCCATACACACACACAGCAAACTTGGTAGAAGAAGCTGCTACCAGTGGGCATGTGCAGCTGCTCTGCTCTGTTCCTTACTCTGCATGATGTGGCAACAGCTCTAGTAACCATATTTTCTCTAACGTTCTAGTGGATGCTGGGGACTCCGTAAGGACCATGGGGAATAGACGGGCTCCACAGGAGACTGGGCACTCTAAGAAAGATTTAGGACTACCTGGTGTGCACTGGCTTCTCCCCCTATGACCCTCTCCAAGGCTCAGTTAGATTTATGTGCCCGGCTGAGCTGGATGCACACTAGGGGCTCTCCTGAGCTCCTAGAAGAAAGTATAGTTTAGGTTTTTTTATTTTCAGTGAGACCTGCTGGCAACAGGCTCACTGCATCGAGGGACTAAGGGGAGAAGAAGCGAACCTACCTAAGTGGTGGTAGCTTGGGCTTCTTAGGCTACTGGACACCATTAGCTCCAGAGGGTTCGAACACAGGCACCGATCTTGTCGTCCATTCCCGGAGCCGCGCCGCCGTCCCCTTTACAGAGCCAGAAGCAAGAAGAGGTCCAGAAACTCGGCGGCTGAAGACTTCTGTCTTCTCCAAGGTAGGGTACAGCACTGCAGCTGTGCGCCATTGCTCCTCATGCACACCACACACTTCGGTCACTGATGGGTGCAGGGCGCTGGGGGGGCGCCCTGAGCAGCAATATTTACACCTTGGCTGGCAAATTAACACCATATATAGCCCCAGGGGCTATATAGGTGTATATTAACCCCTGCCAGATACATTAAAATAGCGGGAGATAGCCCGCCGAAAAAGGGGCGGGGCCTTCTCCCTCAGCACACTGGTGCCATTTTTCCCTCACAGCTCCGCTGGAAGGAAGCTCCCTGGCTCTCCCCTGCAGTCCTGCACTACAGAAAAGGGTAAAAAAGAGAGGGGGGCACAAATTAGGCGCAGTATAAGTACATGCAGCTATAAGGGGAAAACACACTTTTATAGGTGATATCCCTGTGATATATAGCGCTCTGGTGTGTGCTGGCATACTCTCCCTCTGTCTCCCCAAAGGGCTTTGTGGGGTCCTGTCCTCTGTAAGAGCATTCCCTGTGTGTCTGCTGTGTGTCGGTACTGCGGTGTCGACATGTATGAGGAGGAAAATTGTGTGGAGGCAAAGCAAATGCCTGTGAATGTGCTGTCACCCCCTGAGGGGTCGACACCGGTGTGGTTGGACTTATGGAAGGAATTGCGTGAAAGTGTCAACTCCTTGCACAAAATGTTTGACGACATAGGACAGCCGGCTACACAGCTTGTGCCTGTTCCAGCGTCAAATGTCATCAGGGGCCTTAAAACGCCCGCTACCTCAGGTGACAGATACAGACGTCAACATGGATACTGACTCCAGTGTCGACGGTGATGAGACTAGTGTACCCTCCAATAGGTCCACCCGTTACATGATTGAGGCAATGAAAAATGTTTTACACATTTCTGATAATACCCCAGGTACCACAAAAAAGGGTATTATGTTCGGTGAGAAAAAACTACCTGTAGTTTTTCCTGCATCTGAGGAATTAAATGAGGTGTGTGAGGAAGCGTGGACTTCCCCTGATAAGAAATTGATAATTTCAAAACGATTATTGGCAGCGTACCCTTTCCCGCTAGAGGATAGGTCACGTTGGGAAACACCCCCTAGGGTAGACAAGGCGCTGACACGCTTGTCAAAGAAGGTGGCACTACCGTCTCCGGATACGGCCGCCCTGAAGGAACCTGCTGATAGAAAGCAGGAGAATACCCTAAAGGCTATTTACACACACTCAGGCATTATATTGCGACCAGCGATTGCATCAGCTTGGATGTGCAGTGCTGCTGCTGCGTGGTCAGATTCCCTTTTGGATAATATTGATACCATGGATAGGGACAATATTTTGGTGACGCTTGAACATATAAAAGACGCAGTCTTATACATGCGTGATGCACAGAGGGATATTTGCCGGCTGACATCACGAGTAAGCGCTATGTCCATTGCCGCCAGACGGGGGTTATGGACTAGGCAATGGTCCGGTGATGCCGACTCAAAGCGGCACATGGAAGTTTTACCCTATAAAGGGGTGGAACTGTTTGGGGATGGTCTTTCGGACCTCGTGTCCACAGCTACGGCTGGGAAATCAACCTTTTTGCCACAGACTGCGCCACAGCAAAAGAAAGCACCGTATTATCAGGTACAGTCCTTTCGACCCCAGAAACACAAGAGGGCTAGAGGCTCCTCCTTTCTGCCGAGAGGCAGAGGTAGAGGAAAAAAGCTGCAACACACAGCTAGTTCCCAGGAGCAGAAGTCCTCCCCTGCGTCCGGTAAGTCCACAGCATGACGCTGGGGCTGCTCAGGTGGACCCGGGCACGGTGGGGGCCCATCTCAGAAATTTCAGCGCACAGTGGGTTCTCTCACAGGTAGATCCCTGGGTCCTTCAAGTAGTACTTCAGGGGTATAGGCTGGAATTCGAGACGTCTCCCCCCCGCCGTTTCCTAAAGTCTGCCTTACCGGCAACTCCTTCTGCCAGGGAGGCAGTGTTGGTGGCTATTCAGAAACTGTATTCACAGCACGTGATTGTCAAGGTACCCCTCCTTCAACAAGGAAAGGGTTACTATTCCACACTGTTTGTGGTACCGAAACCGGACAGTTCGGTGAGACCCATCTTAAATCTAAAATCCTTGAACATTTATATCAAAAGGTTCAAGTTCAAGATGGAATCGCTCAGAGCGGTTATTGCGAGCCTGGAGGAGGGGGACTACATGGTCTCCCTGGACATCAAAGATGCGTATCTTCATGTCCCCATTTACCCTCCTCACCAGGAGTACCTCAGATTTGTGGTACAGGACTGTCACTATCAGTTCCAGACGCTGCCGTTTGGGTTATCCACGGCGCCGAGGGTCTTTACCAAGGTAATGGCCGAAATGATGATACTCCTTCGCAAGAAAGGTGTTTCAATTATCCCGTACTTGGACGATCTTCTGATAAAGGCGAGGTCCAAGGAACAGTTGGTAGTGGGGGTAGCACTTTCTCAGGAAGTGCTACAACAGCACGGCTGGATTCTCAATATTCCAAAGTCGCAGCTGGTTCCGACGACACGTCTTCTGTTCCTGGGAATGATTCTGGACACAGACCAGAAAAGAGTGTTTCTTCCAGTGGAAAAGCAGAGGAATTGTCATCTCTGGTCAGAGACATCCTAAACCCAGGAAAAGTGTCGGTACATCAATGCACACGAGTCCTTGGAAAAATGGTAGCTTCATACGAAGCAATTCCATTCGGAAGGTTCCACACAAGGACGTTCCAGTGGGACCTGTTGGACAAATGGTCCGGGTCCCATCTCCAGATGCAACAGCGGATAACCCTGTCGGCAAGGACCAGGGTGTCGCTGTTATGGTGGCTGCAGAGGGCTCATCTACTAGAGGGCCGCAGATTCGGAATACAGGACTGGGTCCTGGTGACCACGGATGCCAGCCTTCGGGGCTGGGGGGCAGTCACACAGGGCAGAAATTTCCAGGGGCTGTGGTCAGCTCAGGAGATATCGCTGCACATAAATATTCTGGAGCTAAGGGCCATTTACAATGCCCTAACTCAAGCAAGACCCCTGCTTCAGTACCGGCCGGTGCTGATCCAGTCAGACAACATCACGGCGGTCGCCCATGTAAACAGACAGGGTGGCACAAGAAGCAGGAGGGCAATGGCAGAAGCCACAAGAATTCTCCAATGGGCAGAGAATCATGTGCTAGCACTGACAGCAGTGTTCATTCTGGGAGTGGACAACTGGGAAGCAGACTTCCTCAGCAGGCACGACCTCCACCCGGGAGAATGGGGACTTCATCCAGAAGTCTTCCAGATGCTGGTAAACCATTGGGAAAAACCACAGGTGGACATGATGGCGTACCGCCTCAACAAAAAGCTAAAAAGGTATTGAGCCAGGTCAAGGGACCCTCAGGCGATCGCTGTGGACGCTCTAGTGACACCGTGTGTGTACCAGTCGGTTTATGTTTTTCCTCCTCTACCTCTCATACCCAAGGTATTGAGAATAATAAGAAGGCGAGGAGTGAGAACTATTCTCGTGGCTCCGGATTGGCCAAGAAGAGCTTGGTACCCGGAACTTCAAGAGATGCTTGCAGAAGACCCTTGGCCTCTGCCGCTCAGACAAGACCTGCTGCAGCAGGGACCCTGTCTGTTCCAAGACTTACCGCGGCTGCGTTTGATGGCATGGCGGTTGAACGCCGGATCCTAAAGGAAAAAGCCATTCCGGAGGAAGTCATCCCTACCCTGATCAAGGCAAGGAAGGATGTCACCGTAAAGCATTATCACCGCATTTGGCGGAAGTATGTTGCTTGGTGTGAGGCCAAGAAGGCCCCAACGGAGGAATTTCAACTGGATCGATTACTACATTTCCTGCAAGCAGGTGTGACTTTGGGCCTCAAATTGGGGTCCATTAAAGTCCAGATCTCGGCCCTGTCAATTTTCTTCCAAAAAGAACTGGCTTCACTGCCTGAAGTTCAGACTTTTGTCAAGGGAGTTCTGCATGTTCAGCCTCCTTTTGTGTCCCTAGTGGCACCTTGGGATCTCAATGTGCTCTTGGAATTTCTAAAATCACATTGGTTTGAGCCACTTAAGACTGTGGATTTAAAATATCTCACGTGGAAAGTGGTGATGTTGTTGGCTCTCGCTTCGGCCAGACGTGTGTCAGAACTGGTGGCTTTGTCCTGTAAAAGCCCCTAACTGATTTTCCATATGGAAAGGGCAGAATTGAGGACATGTCCTCAGTTTCTCCCGAAGATGGTATCAGCTTTTTACTTGAACCAACCTATTGTGGTGCCTGCGGCTACTAGGGACTTGGAGGATTCCAAGTTACTGGACGTGGTCAGGGCCCTGAAAATATATGTTTCCAGGACGGCTGGAGTCAGGAAGACTGACTTGCTGTTTATCCTGTATGCACCCAACAAGCTGGGTGCTCCTGCTTCTAAGCAGACTATCGCGCGCTGGATTTGTTGCACTATTCATCTGGCGCATTCTACGGTAGGATTACCGCAGCCTAAATCAGTAAAAGCCCATTCCACAAGGAAGGTGGGCTCATCTTGGGCGGCTGCCCGAGGGGTCTCGGCTTTACAACTTTGCCGAGCTGCTACTTGGTCAGGGGCAAATTGTTAGGGTCTCCTGCCCTGTGCTGCCACGTCATCATGGCAACCGGGAGACAAGTGCTAGCGGAGTAACCTGAGCGCAGCTGATACTCCGGTTCGGGTCTTTTGTTGTGCAGTGGTTACAGGCTCTGTGCACGGCAGGGGATCCGATGCTGGTTTTTGTGCTCACAGTCTGTGAGGTCTGAGTGGGGCATGGACAGCACCTGCTATATGAGGCCTCTTCTCAGGTTAAGCAGATGCTGCTGAATCTTTGTTGGTTAGTCAGTTCCTGAAAGTTAGCCAGTACTGTGTAGCTTTGTATTTGTTGTTGCTTACTGCAAATAGGCCTGGGGATTTGGTACTACACTCTGCCAATCCAGACCTAGCAGTAAGACTGGAGTCAGTTGTTTAGCTTGCTGGGGTTCTTTTACTACTCTGTGAACTTAGCAAGTTTGCGGCTGTATTCTAAGACTTGCCTGCCTAAATCCTGTCTCACTGTGCAAGGTGTTCAGGTGTCAGTTTAGTGGCAGTAAGCTGAACCTGTGCACTGCAAGTGAGGATTAGGATTTTGGAGACACTCCTTGTGTCTATCATTCCATCTCTGACCAAGGTGTTTACTGCCACACCCGTTGGTAACCCTTTAGGGTTTTGCTGTTGCCCTTAGCAACAGCATTTCGGGTTCTCTACGTATTAAAACACAACATCTTGCTTTTTCCATCTGAGCATTACTAATACTAGGGAGACACCCAGTTTCTTAGCCTCTGGGCTTCTCTGTTCACTTTGTGTTTATTTTGTTACCCTATCACCTTCTGTGTACGTAATGTCATATTCCCCAGTCTGTCTGTGAGTTCATTTGTTTTGCATCCCTATCCGTTCAGACACCAGTACATTCCTGCAGGCACTGGTGTGCATAACAGTTCAAACACCAGTACATTCCTGCAGGCACTGGTGTGCATAACAGTTCAGACACCAGTACATTCCTGCAGGCACTGGTGTGCATAACATATTCAGCAGCCTAATACTCCTGTTGAAATTTTGTGGGAATATGGAGCATACCCCTCAAAATACGTTGCAACAGGTGGTCGATCAGGTGCAGGTCCTGACTCGACAATTTAATGATTTGTCCATTAAAATGCACACCTCCCAGGCCGCTGGCGGAGCTCCCGCAGCAGCAGAACCTTCAGGGGTTAAGGAGCCGAAAGTAAATCTCCCGGATCGTTTTTCTGGAGATCGCTTGCAGTTCTTTTGTTTCAAGGAGAGCTGCAAGCTATACTTCCGGCTTAGGCCTCAGTCTTCAGGGTCGGAGATTCAGCGGGTGGGCATAGTGATTTCCTTGCTACAAGGAGACCCACAGGTCTGGGCATATGGGTTGCAGCCTGACTGTCCATCGCTTAAAAGTGTTGTTGCTTTTTTAACGGCACTGGGCATGTTGTATGATGACCCTGACAAGACGGCCTCAGCCGAGGCTCAGATTTCGATCCTTAAGCAAGGGCGAAGGCCAGTTGAGGTTTACTGTACGGAGTTTCGGAGGTTGGCACATGATACCCAGTGGAATGACCCAGCCCTGAGACACCAGTACCGAAGAGGTCTTTCTAACCAGATAAAAGACCAACTGGTACAATATCCCTTGCCTGATAGCTTGGATCAGCTCATGCAGTTATCCATCCGGGTGGATAGACGGCTGAGAGAGCGTAGGCTTGAAAGGGAGACTGAGGTTTCCTTCTTTCCCAAGGGAACCTCAGACTCTGATGAATTTTCCGAGGAGCCTATGCAGATTGGGGCTATCCGCCTCTCCTGGCGGGTTTCCGCACATACTTCTGTTTTTGTTAGTTAGCTTGTTGCCCCTGGCCTGTTGTCAGTCAGAGGTCCTCTTGTTATCATCCTGCCTCGGATTTCCCTTTGTCTCTCACTAAGACCGGGGGGCACCGGAGTTGGGCAGACATAATCCGCCCTTCAAACGTGGCTGCCAGGGGCTCAAGAAACCATAGTCTCGCAGGGGATTTCCGATGGCACGGGTGAGACAATAGAGTTAGGGCGCCAGGGGCAACTAGTCTTCCCTGCTCCCGTTACCTGCATTCCATTCCAGCGCTCTGGTCCTTGTCATAAAATCTCCTCCGGTCAGGAGTGCTGGAATCATAACATTAAGGATGCACTCGAGGAGTGGAGACACTGGCTTGAGGGGGCTAAGTTTGTGGTCTCAATTCTCACCGACCATAAGAATCTGGCATATTTAGAGTCAGCGAAGCGTCTCAATGCCAGGCAGGCACGATGGGCTTTGTTTTTTGCTCGCTTTAATTTTTTTATAACATATCGCCCTCGGTCAAAAAACATCAAGGCTGATGCGCTCTCGCGGAATTTTGCTCCAATCCAGGAGACCACGAGGAGCCGTTGCCCATTGTGTCCCCATCATGTATTAAAGTGGGCATTACCCAGGACCTCTTATCATTAGTCCTTAGAGCACAGGAGCAGGCTCCTCCAGACCTTCCGGTAGGTCTTTTGTTTGTGCCTCCTAGGTTAAGACAGCGAGTGTTCCTGGAATTCCATGCCAAGAAGTCGGCAGGTCACCCGGGTATTGCCAGAACTCGGGAGTTGCTATCTAGGGCGGTGTGGTGGCCCTCGGTGGCTAAGGATGTGGATCAGTGGGTTCGGGCATGTGACATCTGTGCCCGAAATAAGACTCCTAGAGGGGTTCCTGTTGGCCCATTACATCCACTCTCTATCCCATCTAAGCCATGGACCCACATTTCAATGGATTTTGTGGTGGACTTGCCCAAATCCTCGGGGATGACAGCCATCTGGGTTGTCGTTGACAGGTTTTCGAAGATGGCGCACTTCGTTCCACTGGTTGGGCTGCCATCGGCCAGACGCCTGTCTGAATTATTTATGCTGCATGTTGTGCGTCTCCACGGGTTGCCACTTGATGTGGTCTCTGACCGCGGATCCCAGTTTGTGGCCAAATTCTGGAGGGCATTTTGTTCCGATCTCCAGATTTCTGTCAGCTTGTCGTCAGGCTACCATCCGCAGTCTAATGGGCAGACTGAAAGGGTGAACCAGTCCTTGGAGCAGTTCCTCAGGTGTTATGTCTCCAAGTGTCAGACTGACTGGGTTGCTCATCTGTCCATGGCGGAGTTTGCCTATAACAACGCGGCTCACTCTGCTACAGGGATCTCTCCCTTCCTTTGTGTGTATGGGCATCATCCTAAGGCCAATTCTTTTGACCCCCTGGACTCCACGCCTGGTGGTTCCTCTGTGGTTTCAGTCCTTAGAGGTATTTGGCGGAAAGTGAAGAAAGCCCTTGTGTCTGTGTCATTAGTGACCAAAAGGGTTTTTGATAAGCGGAAAAGACCCTGCAGCTTCAAATTAGGAGACTTTGTCTGGTTGTCTACCAAGAATTTTAAGTTGAGACAGCCATCTCATAAGTTAGGCTCCCGGTTCATCGGCCCTTATAAGATCACCAGGGTTATCAATCCGGTGGCATTTCAGTTAGATCTGCCCCGTTCTTTGGGTATCAATAAAACATTTCATTGTTCCCTTTTAAAACGGGCGATTAGTAATCCTTCTTCCAGTGGAAGACCTTCCCCTCTTCTGATACGTGGCCAGAGGGAGTTTGTTGTTGAAAGGATTCTTGACTCCAAGATGGTTCGGGGTCGGCTGTCATTTTTGGTGCACTGGAAGGGGTATGGCGCGGGGGAGCGGTCGTGGGTCCGCAGTTGTGATCTTCATGCCCCCAGACTGATACGCTCTTTCTTCTCGCAGTTCCCTGATAAACCCGGTGGTAGGGGTTCTTTGACCCCTCGTCAGAGGGGGGGCACTGTTAGGGTCTCCTGCCCTGTGCTGCCACGTCGTCATGGCAACCGGGAGACAAGTGCTAGCAGAGTAACCTGAGCGCAGCTGATACTCCGGTTCGGGTCTTTTGCTGTGCAGTGGTTACAGGCTCTGTGGATGGCAGGGGATCCGGTGCTGGTTTTTGTGCACACAGTCTGTGAGGTCTGAGTGGGGCGTGGACAGCACCTGCTATATAAGGCCTTTTCTCAGGTTAAGCAGATGCTGCTGAATCTTTGTTGGTTAGTCAGTTCCTGAAAGTTAGCCAGTACTGTGTAGCTTTGTATTTGTTGTTGCTTACTGCAAATAGGCCTGGGGATTTGGTACTACACTCTGCCAATCCAGACCTAGCAGTAAGACTGGAGTCAGTCGTTTAGCTTGCTGGGGTTCTTTTACTACTCTGTGAACTTAGCAAGTTTGCGGCTGTATTCTAAGACTTGCCTGCCTAAATCCTGTCTCACTGTGCAAGGTGTTCAGGTGTCAGTTTAGTGGCAGTAAGCTGAACCTGTGCACTGCAAGTGAGGATTAGGATTGTGGAGACTCTCCTTGTGTCTATCATTCCATCTCTGACCAAGGAGTTTACTGCCACACCCATTGGTAACCCTTTAGGGTTTTGCTGTTGCCCTTAGCAACAGCATTTCAGGTTCTCTACGTATTAAAACACAACATCTTGCTTTTTCCATCTGAGCATTACTAATACTAGGGAGACACCCAGTTTCTTAGCCTCTGGGCTTCTCTGTTCACTTTGTGTTTATTTTGTTACCCTATCAAATTCTGTGTACGTAATGTCATATTCCCCAGTCTGTCTGTGAGTTCATTTGTTTTGCATCCCTATCCGTTCAGACACCAGTACATTCCTGCAGGCACTGGTGTGCATAACAGTTCAAACACCAGTACATTCCTGCAGGCACTGGTGTGCATAACAGTTCAGACACCAGTACATTCCTGCAGGCACTGGTGTGCATAACACAAATACATTTGCAAAATTCTATAAATTTGACACCCTGGCTGAGGAGGACCTGGAGTTCTCTCATTCGGTGCTGCAGAGTCATCCGCACTCTCCCGCCCGTTTGGGAGCTTTGGTATAATCCCCATGGTCCTTACGGAGTCCCCAGCATCCACTAGGATGTTAGAGAAAATAAGAATTTACTCACCGGTAATTCTATTTCTCGTAGTCCGTAGTGGATGCTGGGCGCCCATCCCAAGTGCGGATTGTCTGCAATACCTGTACATAGTTATTGTTACAAAAATCGGGTTTTGTTGGGAGCCATCTCTTCAGAGGCTCCATTTGTTATCATACTGTTAACCGGGGTTCCTATCACGAGTTATATGGTGTGATTGGTGTGGCTGGTATGAGTCTTACCCGGGATTCAAAAATCCTTCCTTATTGTGTCAGCTCTTCCGGGCACAGTGTCCTAACTGAGGCTTGGAGGAGGATCATAGGGGGAGGAGCCAGTGCACACCAGGTAGTCCTAAATCTTTCTTAGAGTGCCCAGTCTCCTGCGGAGCCCGTCTATTCCCCATGGTCCTTACGGAGTCCCAAGCATCCACTATGGACTACGAGAAATAGAATTACCGGTGAGTAAATTCTTATTATATACTATTGTTGTCATAAATTGAGACACTTGCAAAGAGGTTTCTGGGTAAATGGAAACCCCCCCCCCCTCGCCCCTTCCCCCTGGGTTTACCTATGCGGTGTCAGGGAGACAAAAAGAGGGAGGGGGGAACGAGGGAGACATAGAGTGGGAAGAATGAGTGAGAAGGGGGGTCAGGGAGAGAGAGGGTGTCAGAGAGAGAGAGAGAGAGGGTGTCAGGGAAAGAGAAGGAATGAAAGAAAAAGGTTGTCAGGGAGAGAAAGAATGGGGGGAGTGGGTGAAATATTAAGAAGGTGTCAGGGAGAGAGAGACAAAGAGGACCAAGAGAGAGAGAAGGAGAGAGAAAGAGGATGTCAGAGAGGGAGGGAAAGTCAGAGATAGAGAGAGGGAGGAGCAAGACAGAGAGGGAGAGAGTTAGGAAGACAGAGAGAGGGAGGTGGAGCGAGCAGGAGAGAGTCAGGGAGGGAAAGAGAGACAGAGTGAGGGGGGGTACAAGAGAGAAAGAAAGAGTAAGAGGCTGTCAGGGAGGTAGAGACAGTGAGAGTGAGGAGAAAAAGAGAGGGAGAGAGTCTGGAAGACAGATGAGAGAGAGAGAGAGAGAGAGAGAGAGAGAGAGAGGAGGGGGGACCAAGTGGGAGAGAGAGAGGATGTCAATGAGGGGGAGAGAGAGGGGAGAGAAAGAGAGAGGGAGAGAGTTAGGAAGATAGAGGGGGACCAAGTCGGAGAGAGAGAAAGAGAGAGTGTCAGTGACGAAGAGAGAGAAGGGACAAAGAGAGGGAGTCATGAAGACAGAGGGGGAGAAGGACCAAGCAGGAGATGGAGAGGGAGGGAGGAAAAAAGCAGGAGTAACACTACCAGTACCTGTTAGGCTACAGAAACAGGTCACTAATGGGGGCGGGCACTTCACAACATTAGGCCTGGCCCAGTTGCCCATACTCACGCGAATTGTGGCATTATGTCCATGAGCGGGCAGGGCTTACTGTAGAGACAGAGATAAAACTGTCTGCGGCTCAAAGAGGTAAAATTTTTCCGTGCTGCTGGAACTCGAAGCTGGCTAGGAAGGGTGCAGGGGGGCCAGACCGGGGTCAATGTTTACCGGATTGTGGGGGCCTCCAATGTGTGGGGGCTATTGGATGACCGCCCCATCTGCCCCACCTATGATCTGGTTCTGGTCTTCACCTACATCATCAACCTTAATAGTTTTTTTAGATTCTTTTGATACTCACTCCTGGGCCACTTTGAATACATTGATTGAACTGTATTGATTTATTACTAATAAAATGGTGGCAGTTAGTGACTATTTTTTAGGTTTCTCTCTGATGTCTAGATGTAATACCTTCTCCGGGCCAGATTAAGGTTTTAGGAGGCCCCTGAGGCAGCTAGGTTGTGGGGACCACCACCAGCAAATTTTATCCTATTTACCTGCTACAACAAGCACACACATTGGCCCTCATTCCGAGTGATCGCTGCGTAGATACTTTTAGCAGTCATGCAAACGCATAGTCGCCGCCCACAGAGAGTGTATTTTCGCTTTGCAGGAGTGCGAACGCCTTTGTAGCGGAGCGGCAGAAAACACATTTTGTGCAGAACAAGACCAGCCCTGTAGTTACTTATTCTGTGCGATGATTGCTGCAACGAATGACATGGTAATGACGTCAGATACCCACCCAGCAAACGCCCGGCCACGCCTGCGTTTTTCCAAACATTCCCACAAAACGCTCAGTTGCCACCCAGAAACTCCCACTTCCTGTCAATCTCCCTGCATTCGGCAGTGCGACTGGAAGCATCGCTAGAACCTGTGTAAAACCACGAAACTCTTTGTACTCGTACGACGCGCGTGCGCATTGCAGTGCATATGCATGCGCAGATTAGCCCCATTCTGTCATTATTGCTGCACTGAAAACATCCGTAATGAGCAATCAACTTGGAATGATCCCCTATGATCGATCGCAGCTTTGACTCAGGCAAGGAACAATGGTGGTCATTCCGAGTTGTTCGCTAGCTGCTTTCGGTCGCTGTGCAGCGATTAGGCAAAAAAAGGCAATTCTGCGCATGCATATGTGGCGCAATGCGCACGCGCGACGTACTTTAACAACGGTCATTGCAGTTTCACACAAGGTCTAGCGACGCTTTTCAAACGCACTGCTGGCTACAGAGTGATTGACAGGAAGTGGGTGTTTCTGGGAGGTAACTGAACGTTTTCGGGGAGTGTGTGTAAAAATGCAGGTGTGACAGATACAAACGCAGGCATGCCTGGGGAAACGCGGGCGTGGCTGGCCGATCGCAGGGCATGTTTGTGACGTCAAAACAGGAACTAAACAGTCTGCAGTGATCGCAAGGTAGGAGTAGGTCTGGAGCTACTCTGAAGCTACACAATCTTTTTTTGTAGCCGCGCTGCGATCCTTTCGTTCGCACTTCTGTTAAGCTAAGATACACTCCCAGAGGGCGGCGGCTTAGCGTTTGCACGGCTGTTAAAAGCAGCTAGCGAGCGAACAACTCGGAATGAGGGCCAATGTGTGGCGGGCCCTGCGTGACATATCACCTAGTCACAATCCACTGTTGCTGTTCACACCACCTGCGGCAGTATACAATAGGCCCTTAATAAACTACCTTCCAGGCTCATGTGGTCCTTCTCTAAACAGAAGGTTGCTTATCTGCACACTAGGAAGATGATTCCCCTATACTTTAAACAGAATGTTTCAATATAGTGCTGTACTCTATGTTATAGGGGTGCTGCAAACTACAGTCAGATTATAATTATTAGACCAGAAGAAAAAGAAAAGTACTGTATCCAGGGAATAAAAGGTGAAAACTTAACTTTTAATATTCTCGTATGGATGAAATATTGTGATGTATGATCTAGGGAGGTCATTCCGAGTTGTTCGCTCGCAAGGCGATTTTAGCAGAGTTGCTCACGCTAAGCCTACGCCTACTGGGAGTGAATCTTAGCATCTTAAAATTGCGACCGATGTATTCGCAATATTGCGATTACAAACTACTTAGCAGTTTCAGAGTAGCTCCACACTTACTCGGCATCTGCGATCAGTTCAGTGCTTGTCGTTCCTGGTTTGACGTCACAAACACACCCAGCGTTCGCCCAGACACTCCCCCGTTTCTCCGGCCACTCCTGCGTTTTTTCCGGAAACAGTAGCATTTTTCCCCACACGCCCATTAAACGGCCTGTTTCCGCCCAGTAACACCCATTTCCTGTCAATCACACTACGATCGCCGGAGCGATGAAAAAGCCGTGAGTAAAAATACTATCTTCATAGCAAATTAACTTGGCGCAGTCGCAGTGCGGACATTGCGCATGCGCACTAAGCGGAAAATCGCTGCAATGAAATTTACCGAGCGAACGACTCGGAATGAGGGCCTAGATGTAGTCAAGTATGCCAGTGAAAATTAGTGGTTAAAATCTGACTCACAAAAACAAACAAATGTGCACTAATCAAATCAGGATGCAATTATAGACTGTGAGGTGTTTCCGATACTTAAATTAAAAAGCTTGACTGAACTATTTGAAAATTGCTTGGAACAACTTACTGGAGAAAAGACAAAAGCACACTCGACTCGTATCAAAGACAGACTACTTAAGGACATTCCTGAAGTGACAGCTTTTAACAAAGACCGAGATGTTCTGATCACTATGAAGGAAGGTATGGGCGAAGCAGTGCATAAAACTTGCGAGTTTCATGCAGAAGTTGACATCATGAATGCTGCTAAATTGATCAGAAAAATACGATCACATAATACGGATGCGCAAACAAAGTTTGTCCAATATTGGATGAAACATCCCAAGTAACAAGTAGTTCCCCTATGTTATTGGTAAAAAATGCTTTTGTATGGCCCGAATAGTCAACAGCAGTTTGTGTAACAGTGGTCAACAAGAGGTGGTAACAGTAGCACAACTTATCCGCTACAACATGAGCAAGAATGCCCCTACGGGTGATAGCGTGCTTCATGATCGCTGCAGAGAAACACCTTTTCCCATGTACAGATCCATGTTGTTACATTCTAAAACAAGAAAAAAGGAACTAGTTGACATGTTACATATGTTTGGAGTAGGAATATCATATGATAGGGTTTTGAAAATTTCATCTGATCTGAGTCAGTCTGCTTGTGAGTATTGTGAAGAAGTAGGCGTTGTCTGGTTTCCGCCACTTCAAAGAGGGATATTTACAACAGGAGCGGTTGACAACATAGACCATAACCCTTCTTCCACAACGTGAATCAGTTCATTTCACGGAACAGCAATAACTCTCTAACAGCTTTTTATATTGGGTGAAGGTGATATAGAAAGGTCACAAAAGGTCTCCCTGAAGAAAATGTTGATCAGCACATAACGAAATGCGCATTGGTACCCATGTACAATGCTTTGTCAATGTACTAACTGTCAAAATGAAAATGAAAGCTCTAAAGTTAACACCGGTGTTGATAGCACGGAAAGCACTGCTGATGGCACTGAAAACTTACTGTTTGTTTTGTTGCATTGTGACAACTCTTGTTTTAATCGTAGAGGTTTTTACTCTTAAATCATTTTAGTATGTGTACTGTACTACCATAAAAATACAATTAGAAGCAATTGGTATTTAACTTGTAATAGTGTAAGCATAGCAAACTTGTTTTGACAAAAAAATATTCAATCAGTAGCTCCCATAATCCTTATTTTCACACTATTTTAACAAAATAACCGCCATTTTCAAAAAGGCGATCATGATATTTGGGCCCTACCTAAAAAATTATTTGCAAACAAGTGTAGAAAAAGTGAGGAAAGTATCATGCTTTCTTCCAGAAATTCACAATTGTAACAGTTTTACCCACTTAATCACTGTACTACTGGCATACTTGACTACATCTTGATCAATCATCACAAAATTTCATCCATACAAGTATATTAAAAGTTACATT
Organism: Pseudophryne corroboree; assembly: GCF_028390025.1. Classification (NCBI taxonomy): domain Eukaryota; kingdom Metazoa; phylum Chordata; class Amphibia; order Anura; family Myobatrachidae; genus Pseudophryne; species Pseudophryne corroboree. The sequence continues at coordinate 37,440,399 of NC_086453.1, forward strand.
TTAACCATGTGGTCCTTAATCTGACACTGATGCACAAACTTTACATTCCTCTCCCTTGGAGGGAGCTGATCCCTGATGACTATAGGCAATTCTGCTGAGAAACAACTCCTCTCACCACAAGATACAGTATATATATATATATATACACATACATGCACAAACACGTGCACACACCCCATATATGTTTTCACTTTCTTTAGGGGTTCACCAAACTCCAACTAGCCTCTGGGTGAGAGGGATGAACTTACGCCCCTGAGCACATCTATGAAAACATTGCCACACAGCAGTTTATTAAGCTATATGACCCCATAGAAACTGAGAATGTTTTCTTTTGTCAAGAACTAGATCAGAGGCAAGAGGGCAGTACAGGGAATATAAGGTTGAATACAGTATGTATGTAGTGGAAGGAAGGTAAAGGAAGGAAGGATTTATTTTTCAATGTAATTGTTTGATTGACTAAGAAAATGTATGAGGGAGGAGGGGGCAGTATGGCCAGCAGGCCAGCCTCCTAATATTTGTGTTTTCATTCTTTAACCCTTGTCAGGAATATCCTTGTCTATTACCACTGCTTTTTAGCTGTTGTTGTGAATCCTTTGTTCTTAGCATTGCTCATTACCCCTTGTTCGGAATCCTTAGCTATTAATATTGCGTTTTAACCCTTTTTCGGGAATCCTTAGCTACTAATAATGTTCTTCAACCCTTGTCAGAAATCTTTGGCTATTAACATTTCTCTTCAACCCTTGTTAGGAATCCTAGGCTATTGTATTAACATTGTATTCCATTCAGGTTAAAAAATGTGTTTCAAATTTGTCATGTAATATAGCAATAACCAATAAAATATTTTTCTATGCAAAATGGCCATCCGTAATGCCCTCAAAATACAGCCCATTGTGAAAAGAAAAATAATGCAAGATGGAAAAATCCTTGGGCCCTCCCACACACCTGTATTTTGTATATTAAAAAGGACATGCACAGTGTAACAAACCAAGCACTTCAGCAACAGGGACTGACACTTTTGTTTCTGAAGTGCTTGGTTTGTTTGGGCCCCAACAAAACAATTTTTTGGAAGAACTAACCCCCAATACACTACCCCCCCAATCATTAATGAGGAGGTTGATGATGAGGGTGTTGGCAGTGGAGATTCCATGTGCTGGTCCAAACTGCACATATTTTATTTTAGCACTGAAGTAAGTGACAGTGGTACCTACTGAACATTGTTTTTTAAGTACAGTGCCTGAATCTTTTCTGAACATACACATTTCATTTTTTCTGATTTTCCTAACACTTACACAGTCACAGTGCTGCAGCTCACAGCCCTTCACTAATGACCCTGAGTCTGAGGGTGACACAGAGTCCCACTGCCCTTAATCACAGTCAAAGTATTATTTACAGGTACAGTAGCCCTTAATCACACTGCAGCCCACACAGAGGCATCACCGGGTCTGGTGACACCTGGTGCGCACTTTGTCGCCCCCCTCATGGCCGAAAAGTGTCATGGACTACATTAAGGGGTGTGGCCTCAGCAGGAATCCTGGTGACATTACTCAGGGGGCAGCCCAGTATCCCCAGAGATGCTGGACAGCCCCCATAGATAAGCACCTGCAGTGTCGGCTTCCCCTCTATGGCATGAGCTGCAGGAGAATGTCACATTGCAGCACCCAGCTCCTATCACTGTGGCAAAGCTGGCATTTTGGTGTCACCCTCAGGGGTGCACCCCCTTTTGATGCAACTGAGCCCACAGCCATTCACTGATGACACGGAGTCGGAGGGTGACAGTTACCCTCTGCCCTTTAATCACAGACACAGTAGATCTTAGTAAACACTCAGTAGCCCTTAATCATGCTGCAACCCATCCCACACCCTCTCCCTGTGGTATTCTGTGTGAAATGGCACCCAAACCACGACTAAGGGACATTTATTGAATCCAAACCACGCATGAGATCCGACGCCGGGAGAATAACATTTTGCTTCATTTTTGGATCCAAGCTTGGTGGGAAATACCAGTTCAGGGCTCCGAGATACTTGGAAATGGAAAGTTCAGTGATTTTGGTTTCCAAGGAAACCGAACCGCATATCTCTAATAACAATTAAGGGTATTGTAAATGATTAATGTGTGCAGTACAGAAAAAAAATAGAGTACGAATCGCAGAAAGTCTTATTTCTGCAACACACTACTATTACTAGCATACACCAGAGCTGAGATCAGCACAATAGATTCATGCCAACGACAGTTACATCCATGATACCAGAGGCTGCGCTATGGGTAGTATAGAAGCCTCAAAGCAGTCACAGCCACATGCCCAACATAGCCCATCTTTCTGTGTCCAGCATAGCCTACAAAGTTCTATACCTCACACACACATACACACATACACACACACACACACATACACCATAATATGCCTCATGTCAATTATTATTATTATTACTACTACCACCATAATATGCCTCATGTCAATTATTATTATTATTACTACTACCAGCTATTTATATAGCGCACACATATTCCGCAGCGCTTTACAGAGATTAATCAGCCATTCACATCAGTCCCTGCCCCAGTGGAGCTTACAATCTATATTCCCTATCACATGTACACACGCACACACATTCGCACATGGGTTAATTTTGTTGGGAGCCAATTGACCTACCAGTATATTTTTGGATTGTGGGAGGAAACCGGAGTACCCGGAGGAAACCCACACAAGTACGGGGAGAATATACAAACTCCACACAGTTAGGGCCATGGTGGGAATTGAACCCATGACCTCAGTGCTGTGAGGCAGTAATGCTAACCATTACACCATCCATGCTGCCAATGCCCTGTGCCCAGTCCAATGCCCTGTGGTTATGAAATCAGCTGATTTCCAGATTACGTTAAAATCCTTTCACGAATACTCACATCTAACACAATTCTTTTTAAATGTAAATCAGATCCTAGTGGTTTTTAGGACTTTCAGAAGATGCCATAAAAAAATAAGTATTTATCTTAAAAACAAGCATAAAAACTGTTACAAGTTGCCACTCTGAAAAGTCTTGATAGTTTAAAAATTAATTTGTAACAATTTTAATATGATAAGATCTGACTTCAGGATACAGTACTAACCATATACTGTACAGTATTAAATATTTCGTTTCTTTAAACTTCAAAGATAAAAATAAATGAATTACTTACATTTTTTTACCCCTCTGTCTCTGTGGACGTTATTTTGCATAAATAAAGAACATAAGTTAAAATTGCCATATATTGTATTTCAGGGAAGTGATCTGCACTTTTACTTATTAAAATAAGCAACATCCTGTTTTGTAAATTGTGAAAAACAGTTTGTAGTCATTAGTTTTCACAGGAATTAGATTGCTAACCATCTTTGTCACACTGTTCTAGCTAGCTGAGAAATAATTTCCAGATTTATGGTTTAGACCAGCGGTTCTCAAATTGTGAGCTGTGGCACCCTGGGGTGCCCCCAGTAGCGGATCTTGCCACGGGCAAGCAGGACTTGGCATTTTAATGTAAAAAAGGTATCAGTGTGCATGGGAATTGTCAGATCCGAGTATTTGTCTGATCTGCAGAATATATCTGTCACGATTTTATGCACATTGGGGCAGATGTATTTAGCCTGGAGAAGTGATAAAGCAGTGATAAGTGCAAGATGATAATGCACCAGCCAATCAGCTGCAATATGTAAACTGACAGTTAGATGCTGATTGGCTGGTGCGTTATTATCTTCCACTTATTACTGATTTATCACTTCTCCAGGCTTAATACATTTGCCCCAATGTTACCTGTTTCAGGTAATGGCTGGAGTCCACCGTCTCAACTTGTGGCTGGAATGGAGAAGGCATTAATATTTGATGTTACTATTACTGTTTTTTTAAGTCTATTGACATTATCTACTAATGCCTTTGATTATCTTGTATTAGGACATCCAGTTTTAGTATCTGTGTTATTTTTATGCAAAGAATACTTTTTCCTGTCGCGTCTCTGTTACCATGGTGATAGGCTCACACCGTCACTTCCCGGCGCTACGCTTGTACGGGGTGTCAAAGTCAGAAAAATATCACTCCACACGTTGCCATATTTGCACCTCATACGTGTCCGCGCTGCGCATGCGTGCGCTCTCCCGTGCATGCGCATACTCGCTGTTGCGTGCACCCGCAGGCGCACGGTATGCGCATTTACGGTAGAGTTTATGTGCGCCTAGCGTGCGACTCGATCATTGCATATTTTAACCATATAATGTATTTCATAGATTATGGTCCCTTTGATAGAATCTGAAAGTTTAGTTAATGTAGCATGTTCATAGACAAAGAGATCCCTCTTTGTTTGATACGAAGGGTCAGACAGGGGTTACACAGTGGTGTTTAGTATCCATCGGAAGAGTATTTAATTAGCAATATTCCGGTGTTGGTTTGAAGCAGATTAATCGCTCGTGCGAATAGTTATGGACATAAGAAGTTTATGGACTTTTACTATTATTTGCACTTTATTATCCATGCGGCGGGAAACCTAGTTTCCCACCCACCTGAGCAGTTGGAAATAGTCACAGCCCACCTGTATGACCCAACCTATGACCTTTTGTTATAATGCAGAGACGAATTCCTGTGTCCAATGAACAATGAGATTGTAGGGACCATTGTATTGTATTGTGTGTGGTATATATATAGAAAAGCTGATCTGATCCAGCTCCACTCTACTCTCTTCAACGGTTCTCATCACTGATAATCGGGAGCTGGATATTCAGAAAGGCGCATGCGATTGTTCCCCTTGTGCGTAAGTTTCTCCGCGACCATATTGCCTTTATTGTTATTGTGAGTCATATCTCTCTCTCCTCTCCCCTTTCTCTCTCTTTTCCTCTTAAAGTGTTATTGTACTGTTATTGTGTTTTATGTGTAGTTATTCGGTTAGGTGATCTATGTTATTTTGGTAGTGTATGACTTGTATTGTATTATTCTTTGCAAATAGAACGTTCATATAAGGTGTTAGAACCTAAGACCGGTATCTGTGTATTCATTATATTTCTAAGTATTCTCAGAGCGTCGGAGACGCTCGTACAGCTTTTAAGTTAATAAGGTTACACTGTGTTGCATTTACACCCTATCACTGCACCAAGGTTTACTGCATAATACATTGTTTTTTGTATAGTTATAAAAGTTTAACATTGTGAACATCAGCGCCGCTTGTGATCTCCTCGTGGTCCCAAGCGTCCGCTACGCTAATAGCATATCATTACGTTAGTCGGCAGCCTATAGCGTGCCTGCCTGTGATCTCTTGGCCGTGAGCGAACGTGACGCTTGAGCGTCTCGGCTACGGCTAAGTGATTGTTACGCAACGTGCGTACCCTTACGGTATACCATACGCCAATAGCGTACTGTGTTCTTCGACCTTTTAGAGGGTTTTAAGTAAGATAAATATTAGGCTTTATCAATTGGTGGCTCGTCCGTCCTTCACATATCTGTACTAGGTAATTTCAGCAGACATTATCCATCAGCAAAGGGCGGGAGGTCATATTCCTCGTCGTGCTGACCGGATAAGCGTCTGCTTCGCTTAGTAAAGGTTGCTGAAGGAATCCGGAACCGGAGGTAAGAACAACACGCTAGTGTCTTTTAAAACTGTTTTACTTCTGTCTTGCGTACGTACGCACGCACGCATATATCTGCATTTCTTTTCATTCGTGTATTTTCATATCACTCTCCTGTTTGCCATTTCACAATTGATAACATGCTAAGAAATATTTGTTGCTATTAGTAGTTAAAGAGTAAAAGTAATACATTTAAGGGGTAATTTGTAAAGCACGCACACAGCTTTGCCTAAAGATACAAGGAGAGATCTGTGTGGTGCTCGGTAAATGATTGAGGATCACATACATTGATAAACGTGTAAATTGTGTTCCGGTGGATATCTGCCTTGCGTACACGTGTCTCTAACAAAAGGCTGAGACTCACGTACGCAACCCAAAGGCCGACGCTCGTGGCGTGTATTACGCAACGGAGCGTCTGGGTACGCCCACGTAACTCAAATCACACAATAGTATTATTTTAACAGGCGAAAAGGTGGCAACGTGATAAATAGCGCAAGTCAATTTTAGTGTCCGAAATTTAAGCTAATAGATCCTTCTCCAATTTGCGACTCATCTGGTCTAAAGGAAAGAAATTTCTGCGCAGAAATAGAAACAAAAGTAAAGTGTACATGTGGTGAGTGAGTGTTTGTATATTTAAGTTCCTACAATTTTTGTTTGAACCACAAGAAGTCGAGTTCTCGTGAGGTACATACATGTAAGTGACGTGCATGGTGGCTTGGGAGGCATCCCTTGTTAAACATAAAATTTGAGCATTAGAGTATAGCAGACCAGGAGGTCTACTGTAGCACAGACCAGGAGGTCCAGAACTGACCAGAAGGTCCAGGTACAGCAGACAAGGAAGTCCGCTATAAATAGAGAAAAGAGCACAACCCAGGGGGTTGGTGCAGAACCCATATAGGCCATTAAAGCTCTGGCTGAAGGAATTCGCAACCATAATTTTTGATTCCGTTGGTCGCTCCGCACATAAGATTAGTTGCTTATGTGCTGAACGATTGTACCGCACGTAATTGTGTGCATTAGTTAGTAATCTGACCCAGTGCCATTTGCGTACGAAAGGGGTCATAAACGCTATTTGTACATTCTAACGTGATTTGTGTAATTTTTTTATTTTAAGGGAGGTTCGCTGGTCACTCAGGGACTATCCAGCAACCAATAGTTACTGGAAAGGGTTAAGTGCTCTGCGGATCACACTCGCATGTTCCAGTAAATAGCGGTTCAGGTCGCAGGGGCCCTGGGTCGAGTACCCCAGCGCTAAGGCAGTGTGTGGGCGTATTGGTCGGCGTGGGCGAGTGAGTGGGGTACTCAGTAAACCGCCACCGTCAGCCTATCTTGAACATCTTGGTTTTTGTAAGGGTTCGCTGAAGACCCTGATTAAGGTCAGAGGTAGTGAAAGCAACACCTGCAAGTTATGGGGGCCAGTTGTTCAGGTAGGGGGCGATCAACCTCGGTTCGGGTTGATTCAGTAAACCAACCAATCGGGTCGGCAAGGTATGTAATGTGTGAAAAATACGGTTCACACACAGAGGTTTTATGTGATGAATGGGAAAGAATGACTGTACATGACGGGGAGAAGTTCCCAAGAGTAGGCAGCTTTAGCCCAGATGTGTTACTAAATCTAAGGAGAAGGATATGTCTCATTAAATCAGCAAAGAGATGGATCAAACATTATGATTATTTACAGTTATGGCAACAGGAGGGTGAAATACAGAGAGGATTGGCTCAGGCGGCGGGATCCAACTCTATCAGGAAACTGATAGCCACGGCACCACCGCCACCATATATATCAGGCGAGAAGTTGGTTGCGGAGAATGACGCACTAGTGTGTAATAAACAGGCACTTAGTAACTGTATAAATGTTAAGGATAATGTGAATAAGATAATCAATGCAAATATTAACCCGTGCAAGTTGTTCCCTGTTTTAAACTTTCCCCAGGAGTGTGATCAAGAGGACGAATCGGCAACAATATCGGCGCTCTCTCTAGCAGCCACCATATCAGAAACAGCAGTAGGCACGTCCCAACCCCCGAGAGTAGTATCAAAGGCCCCTAGCGGAGGGACAGGTGAGGTCGTATCAACGGGTAAGTACTGCACCATACACTATGCTGAAACCATTTCACCACAGGCTGTAGAATCTACTCAGAATGACGTTATTAAACTTAATCCCGTTAGGGTAATAGCAGTACCAAATGGGAAAACGGACACTTCAGGAGTCACTCCTGTCAGAAACATTGCCATGCACTGCCCGTTTACCCGAATGGAATTAAGAGCAATAGTGTCTGAATTCCCTGATCCTAGGAAAGATCTAGTTGCTAGTCAGAAATACATCAGAGACCTAGGGAACACTGTAGAGCCCAATAACAAAGACTGGCAGATATTGCTGAGGGCATGTTTACCCTCCAATGTCGATCCAGAAAGGTTTTTAGCTGACTGTAAATTAGACGGAGATGTACCGCTTACGGATGTGTACAACCAAGACAATGTAAAGAGAATAAATTTACAGTTAAAAGAGTATTTTCCAGCTGTAGCCAAATGGAACAGAATTTTCTCCATTAAACAAAAGGAGTCAGAAACAGCTGCTGAGTATTTTCATCGGGCACTACTAGAAATGGCCAAATACACAGGCATAGAAGACATTAAGACCAATGTAAATCATAGAGAAGTAGCAGTATCTGTGTTGATGGATGGGTTAAAGGAGGTATTGAAGACAAGGGTACAGACCACGCAACCATATTGGCGAGGTCTGTCGGTGGCTACTTTGAGAGAGGCTGCTATTGATCATGATCGAAATATCACCAGACACAGGGAGTCACAAAGTGATAAGTTAATGGGCGTAAGTATACAGGCCCTGACCACAAGGCAACCTTTGTATAAACCTCCAAACCCTGTGGTCAAATGTGGTAACTTGTTATTCCTGTCATAGAGAGGGACATTTTGCACGAGACTGTAGAGTGAAAAATACACAAAAATCATATTAACCCCCTAGACAACGACATGACACACGAAATTGGGATCAGGGTCCACAGAAACGGAGTTATGAGCCACATACAGGGGAAACAAAAAGGTATCCCCCAAAAAGAGACTAGCAAGCCTCTGGTAGTTCCCATTTGACCCCTTCTCAAGTAGTTGCTGCCAGCGGGATTCAGGGAGGTCACCATACCCAATAGGGGTGTGGCCACACCTGTAATCTGCAGCCAGTAAAATTGATTGCAAGTCTTGGAAGTGAACCCGAAATTGCAATTGATGTAGCTGGTAAATCATTAAACTTTCTTGTAGACACGGGGGCGGCCAAATCAGTGATAAATTCGACAGTGGGCATGAGAACCACTGGTAAGACAATTCCAGCCATGGGAGTAACGGGAGTAGTCCAGCACTACCCTGTTAGCAAACCAGCCGAGATACAATAGGGCCTTTGCATACCAAGCATTCCTTTCTGTTGGCTGCATCGGCACCGACTAATCTCCTGGGAAGAGATTTATTGTGTAAAATGGGGTGCGTCATTTAATGTACTCCTGAAGGTGTATTCTTAGACATACCTGAGAATAACGCTCAGGAAGTGCGAGACATGTTAGACTCCCCATCAAAATTAATGACACATACTGTTATGATAAATAGGAATCCATCCCAGATAGAAGAAATGACATCCCAAATACCAGAGTCACTTTGGACTAAAGATGGACAAGACACTGGATTAATGGCAAACGTAGCTCCGGTAGTTGTACAAGTAAAAGATGGTAGGATAGCTCCAAAAATCCCACAATACCCTCTGAAGCCAGAGGTGGAGTTAGGAGTATATCCCGTAATAGAGCGCTTGCTACAACAGGGCATTCTGGTAAGAACATCCAGCACTGCCAATAGTCCCATCTTCCCTGTGAAAAAGAGTGGGGGGAGGTGTTACAGGCTAGTGCAGGATCTAAGGGGGATTAACAAAATAGTTGAGAGTCAGTTCCCCGTAGTGCCAAATCCAGCTGTCATCCTTATGCAGATCCCTCCCACTGCGAAATTTTTCACTGTTATTGACCTCTGCTCCGCTTTCTTCTCGGTACCTCTGCACCCTGACAGCCAATATTTGTTTGCATTCACATACAGAGGAGTCCAATACACATGGACTCGATTACCACAAGGTTTCATAGACAGTCCAAGTATATTTTCCCAGGCTTTGCATGATTGTTTACAGTCTTTCCAACCAGAGAGTGGATCAATATTGATACAGTACGTGGATGATTTACTACTGTGTTCAGAATCATTGGAAACGTCCCTGAAGGATACGAAACAGCTCCTGTTTCATCTTTCAGACACAGGACACAAGGTTTCCAAAGACAAGTTGCAATTATGCCAAACTAAAGTAAAATATTTAGGACACTGTCTAACACAAGGACTGAGACACCTAACCGCTGATAGAATCCAAGCAATTAGAGACATGACTCTGCCACAAACCCAGCAACAGATCAGAACGTTTTTAGGAATGTGTGGGTATTGCCGTAACTGGATCCCAGGGTTTTCCATTCTAGCATTACCTTTGCAGGAGATGGTCTCATCAAACAAACCTTATCGGATTTCGCATACAGACGAATCCGAGATGGCATTTGAGAGACTTAAACAGTGCCTAACGCAGGTGCCAGCATTCGGTATGCCAGACTATGGGAAACCCTTTGAGCTGTACGGAACAGAAAGTGCTGGTTGCGCGGCAGGCATCCTAACCCAGAAGCACGATGATGCCAGCAGGCCGGTAGCATACTACAGCGCTCAGCTAGATACGGTAGGGCGATCCCTCCCCACATGCTTGCGAAGTGTTGCTGCCATAGCATTGCTAGTAACGAAAAGCGAAGATGTAGTGCTAGGTCACAACCTCACAATTCATACACCACGTGCAGTGTCAGCCTTGCTAAATTCTTCCCAAACCAGGCACGTCTCATCAGCGCGGTTTACAAGATGGGAATTGGCATTAATGGCCCCCGTAAACATCACCATAAGGAGATGCAGTGCATTAAATCCTGCAACATATCTCCCAGGTGTGCCTGGACAGGCACAAAGGGTGGAGGATGAGAGTGATGGGGAAGGAGGATTTAATACAAAGGAGGACACACATGATTGTATGGAATATTTGACCCAAAATTTCACAGCAAGGCCTGACATCAGTGACAACCCACTGGAAGATGTAGATTTTACTTTCTACACTGACGGCAGTTGTCACAGACAGACGGACTCGGGAGACTTGTGTACTGGATACGCAGTCGTAGATGACCAAGGCACCATAGAAGCAGAACCGCTAGGCCCACCTCACTCAGCCCAGGTTGCTGAACTGGTTGCCCTAACCAGAGCATGTGAATTGGCTAAGGGCAAGTCAGCCAATATCTACACCGATTCTAGATACGCCTTCGGGGTAGTCCATGATTTCGGAGCCCTATGGCGCCTCAGAAATTTCATGACGGCAGCTGGTACACCGATAGCGCATGCAGCTCACATCAAAAGGCTTCTAACAGCAATACAGGAACCCGACAGAGTGGCTGTTATCAAGTGTAAAGCACACACATATAGCCAGGACCCAGTATCACTTGGTAACAGCCGAGCAGACGAAGCTGCTAAGTTAGCAGCTGGTACCCCCAGACAGACAGACACCACACAACTGATGGTATTTAATACCATCAACACACAGAAGTTGTGTGAAATGCTGAATTTGTGTTCCACACAGGAAAAGGCAGTCTGGAAGGCAAAAGGATATGGCCAGGAGTCCTCAGGACTCTGGACAGATGGACAGGGTAAACCAGTGGCCCCCAGAGCATATCTTCCATGTTTAGCTGAAGCAGCACATGGGCTGACTCATCTGGGCAAGGAAGGAATGTGCAAGTTGGTAAGAGCATATTGGTGCGCCCCAGGATTTTCATCCCATGCAGGAAAGAGAGCAATGTCATGCCTTACCTGCTTGAGGAAGAATATCGGAAAGGCAATACCAACAGAACCATCTCATATCCCACCTACAGGCGGACCTTTTCAGGTAATACAGATTGACTTTATACAATTACTCCCTTGTCGAAATTTGAAATATGTACTTGTTTGTATAGATGTATTCTCAAATTGGGTCGAAGCATTTCCTGCGGCCACAAATACCGCAATGTTTACTGCTAAGAAAATTGTACAGGAATTTGTGTGTAGATATGGTATCCCTAGAATAATTGAAAGTGATAGGGGAACCCATTTTACAGGTGATGCCTTTCAAGGAATGTGTAAGTTGATGGGAATTGATAGCAAGCTGCACACTCCATACCGTCCCCAGGTGAGTGCGAAGGTGGAAAGAGTGAACAGCACTATTAAAAATAAACTGAGCAAAGTTATGGCAGAAACGGGATTGACATGGCCAGAAGCTTTACCCATTGTACTATACTGCATCAGAACCACTCCCAGGTCCCCTCTTAATCTGTCCCCCTTTGAAATCTTGTTTGGTCGACAACCGCATGTTATGATTAACCCTCAGGATGATTTGAAGTGTAACAATGAAGTGACTGTAAAATACCTGGTTAACATGAGTAAACAGCTAAGGAATCAAAATGATAATTTGAAGTTGGTGATTCCTGATTTACCAGATAGTAATTGTCATGACATTGAACCTGGGGATTATGTAATGATACGGAATTTTCTACGCTCAGGTTGCCTTATTGACAGATGGGAAGGACCATACCAAGTCTTATTGACTAGCACTACAGCATTGAAGGTTGCCGAGAGAGAGACTTGGGTTCATTCGTCCCATTGTAAGAAGGTTGCTGATCCAGAGAGGTCCCGTGATAAAGAACAGACGGTAGAGGAAGTTGTATCACTGGAGTGTCTGTTCCAGGAGGACTGAGGCGGCACCTGAGCATTGAAAATCATAAGATCGGAAGCAGTTGTCGATTCCCTGATCCCTTTTATTGTTTTTCTCCACTTCCCATCCCATCTCCCTCAATTATTTTTTCCCCCTTCTCATTCTTCTCCGTTTCCTCCTATAAGATGGACTTGCCCCAAGAGACTGTGATCCGGATTTTCCTGTTGACCATGATGTTGACCAGAGCAGTCTGTTCCGGCGAGAGTACCATGGAGGTCGAGAGAGGTTCTGGAATGGGTTCTGATGACAGAGATGGAGGCGTAGTTTTCCAAGAACAACTTAATCAACAAGTAAAGGCGAGTATCAGAAAACGATCCGATAGCATTGACAATAGAAGGAATTGTGAAGGATTGTTAGCTGAAGAAAACTGTATCTGTAGACTCTGTGACAATGTAGTTGAGGATGGGTGCATCAAGAAATGTCAGTCCAGTTTTAATATCCACATGGACCGGCATCCATTGAGTGACTATCACTCCTTAGTGGGTAATGTGTTGAATCAGACAGTTTGTTGGGTATGCTCTCAAGTACCTCAAGGCCATAGCAAATCAGGATTAGTACCATTCCCTTTAACGGTAGGGGAGGTACTTGAGCTAAAGGGTGGGAGACCGGTGGACAGGAGGTTTAATATCTCCAGTCCTCCTAGTTTGAATCTCCATCAATATCATGTGGATAGATCCCTAATATGTTTTAACATTTCCAATCCCCGAAAGCCGGGAAATTGGGAAGTGTCATGGAATAACCAAACCATGACCTTTTCATATAGAGCAGATAGAATGCCTACAGATACAGAGCTTATACGCCACATAGCCGGTAGTGGAAAATCTTTCCGATATAGGTATACCCTAGGAAGTAGGATTATGAGAGTTGGAGAGGTATCACCAGGATACTGTGCACATATCATACAAACAGATACGTGTACTAGACAGATGGGAGAATTAGGGTTAGGAGATTTCACATGGAAGATGTGTAATATGGTTATGTCCTACTCTGTCCCATATGTTCTCCCCGATGATGCATATTTCATATGCGGGAGGAAGGCGTATAAGTGGCTTGCCCCAAACTCTGAAGGATTGTGTTATATTGGAAAAGTACTGCCTGAGGTAATGACTGTATCGCATACCAAAATGAAAGATATTCACTGTGGTGCCCAAGCTCCTTATACTCACACTCATTATGAGCACGTAGTTAAAAGGCAACTGACAGAAAGGACAGAGCATCCGGCCTCTGATCTGATCCATGAATCCACCGGGATTCAGGTTCTACTCGCGTAAGATTTCACTCGCACCGCTAGAGGAGTGTTGAATTATAGATATATATCTGCGCTTGCAAATTTATTAGACAATATCACTGAAATGTATGACGACACTTTAAGGTATACTGGAAGGGAGCTCCAAGCTTATAAAACAGAACTGGTTCAGCATAGGATGGTTCTTAATTATCCCACGGCAGTGACAGGTGGATATTGTGTCACACTGGCAACGCAGTACGGCGTGAAATGCTGCACTTATATTACGAATAGTACAGAGGACCCGGTCGAGGTCATAGACCAAAAGATGGACGATATTCTCCAATTAAAGTGGGAATTTCGCAGGAGACACAATCTCACCCTTGCTGCTGTGGGTAATGAGCTGACCGGTTGGGTGTCATGGTTGAACCCGCGAAATTGGTTCTCTGGTTTAAGAGAATGGGCTCAAGGAGTTATAATGGATGTAGGGAAGTTTCTTCTATGTATCCTGGGTGTTGTCATATCGATTGGCTTGATATTTAGATGCGGTCAAGCTTTAACGAAGTGTAAACGTAGTACCAGGGTAATGAGTCTAAGGAGTGAGGAAATTGTAATTCCAATGGATTTGATTTATGACCCAACGATAGAGACAATGATGTGATGAAAATGTGATTCTACGGTCCGTTTCTTTCACCCGTTTCTCCTTTGTTTTTCTCCAAGGTAAAAAGACCCGCTTGGAAGAAGAATTTGACGACCTTGTATACAAACAACAGATGGACTAAAGAAGAAGTTTGACAACCTTGTACACAGACAACAGATGGACTATGCCATCGACCCCCAGTTTCCCTAGAAATTTGAAATTTACGCTAGCCCAACACTTTTTGTAAGTCTATGGACATTGACAAAGCTTTTTGCATACCGTTAATAGCAAAAGCCCAAAGGAGACTACAGACAACATGTACATCGAGACAAGACACCAGACAAGACTTCAATCGACAAATGTCTATTAACCTCACATAGAATACCACTGCATTTACCATAATTGTTTCTTATCTTCACCTCTACAACCTTCAGGTAATGACACACATAGTCGATAGGGAATACCGGCACAGATATCAGCAATCACATATTACCCCATTCATGTATCATCAACTAAAATGTGCTCGCCCATTTTGTTGCAACTAAAAGCCGAAAAGAGCTCGGTAAAGTTTGACAGCCCATCCACAGACCCTTAATACGGGATAAGAAGGAATTCAAATGTATACTTCGCAATACCTCGAAGCTTGATATAAAACACGTACGGCACGATGATACATGACCCCCCAAACATGGATTCATACACACATGCTTCTGCTATCTCACTAGGTCATACCCTTTTCACACCTTCTTCTCTCCTCCCCTACCCAACCATGGAAATGTATTTACACATGACATATATTTTTCTCTTTTTGAAATGTTTTAGGAAGTGGCAGTTATTGGTGACTACCAAAGGGTGGACTGTCAAAGTCAGAAAAATATCACTCCACACATTGCCATATTTGCACCTCATACGTGTCCGCGCTGCGCATGCGTGCGCTCTCCCGTGCGTGCGCATACTCGCTGTTGCGTGCACCCGCAGGCGCACGGTATGCGCATTTACGGTAGAGTTTATGTGCGCCTAGCGTGCGACTCGATCATTGCATATTTTAACCATATAATGTATTTCGTAGATTATGGTCCCTTTGATAGAATCTGAAAGTTTAGTTAATGTAGCATGTTCATAGACAAAGAGATCCCTCTTTGTTTGATACGAAGGGTCAGACAGGGGTTACACAGTGGTGTTTAGTATCCATCGGAAGAGTATTTAATTAGCAATATTCCGGTGTTGGTTTGATGCAGATTAATCGCTTGTGCGAATAGTTATGGACATAAGAAGTTTATGGACTTTTACTATTATTTGCACTTTATTATCCATGCGGCGGGAAACCTAGTTTCCCACCCACCTGAGCAGTTGGAAATAGTCACAGCCCACCTGTATGAACCAACCTATGACCTTTTGTTATAATGCAGAAACGAATTCCTGTGTCCAATGAACAATGAGATTGTAGGGACCATTGTATTGTATTGTGTGTGGTGTATATATAGACAAGCCGATCTGATCCAGCTCCACTCTACTCTCTTCAACGGTTCTCATCACTGATAATCGGGAGCTGGATATTCAGAAAGGCGCATGTGATTGTTCCCCTTGTGCGTAAGTTTCTCCGCAACCATATTGCCTTTATTGTTATTGTGAGCCATATCTCTCTCTCTCTCTCCTCTCCCCTTTCTCTCTCTTTTCCTCTTAAAGTGTTATTGTACTGTTATTGTGTTTTATGTGTAGTTATTCGGTTAGGTGATCTATGTTATTTTGGTAGTGTATGACTTGTATTGTATTATTCTTTTGCAAATAGGACGTTCATATAAGGTGTTAGAACCTAAGACCGGTATCTGTGTATTCATTATATTTCTAAGTATTCTCAGAGCGTCGGAGATGCTCGTACAGCTTTTAAGTTAATAAGGTTACACTGTGTTGCATTTACACCCTATCACTGCACCAAGGTTTACTGCATAATACATTGTTTTTTGTATAGTTATAAAAGTTTAACATTGTGAACATCAGCGCCGCTTGTGATCTCCTCGTGGTCCCAAGCGTCCGCTACGCTAATAGCATATCATTACGTTAGTCGGCAGCCTATAGCGTGCCTGCCTGTGATCTCTTGGCCGTGAGCGAATGTGACGCTCGAGCGTCTCGACTACTGCTAAGCGATTGTTACGCAACGTGCGTACCCTTACGGTATACCATACGCCAATAGCGTACTGTGTTCTTCGACCTTTTAGAGGGTTTTAAGTAAGATAAATATTAGGCTTTATCAGGGGTGACGTCATCGGCATGAGACACTGAACGGGCGTGTAGTCGCGGAATTCGGTGAGGCCACACACAGGGAGATGGTAGAAAGGTTGTTTTGATTATCCTGACGATAGTGTTAAATAACACCGAAACGTTGATATACTGTATCTGTCGTTTATCTGATTGTTTTTTGTGTTGAGTGCCATACCTCTGGATGTATATGCTTTACTTGTGTAGGCACCACTAAAGGTATCTACTTGTGCCGGACCTATGGTGAATATATATATATATATATATATACACTCACACATCTGCTGTGATATATTTTAATGCAATATTGCATATTTGATATAATACTATAACCTATTAAACACAAGATATTTTTCTGATTCATCCAGAAGTGTCCTCTGCTCCTCTCTGCCATATTAATTCAATAAGATCACTCTATTAAGCACAAATCCCCTCAGTTTCTTGGTATTGATGTTTGGTTTCTTTAATAAGATTCGGCATAAAACAGAACACATGCAAATATTTATGTCATGTTATACACCGAGAAGAAACAGAATACATTCAAATTAGGGTGGCCAATCCTGTGCATTTTTCAACCCCCCCCCCCCACCGCCCTGCCCCGTCCGCATAATTTACCTTCATCCGGATGGGAGGAAAGGTGAGTCCACCTCCTGCAAGGAGGTGAGGTGCGGGCGAGTGCAGGTGCTTAAGTCTGGGCGGCTGGCTGCGCAGTGTGACCTCTGACTTCATGTCACACTACGCGCAGCCGGGAGCAGGTATACAGGGAGCCGGGAAGCATCCGAGTCTCCCGAGGATGCTTAAAGACGCCCGGCATTGAAAAAACAAAGGGGTTTACTAATCCCAGAATCCCTGGAATGAGAAACCCCAATCCCGGGAGAATGAATAACGGACAATTTTTGCACAAAATCCTGGGATTCCGCCAATTCTGATTCCGGGATTGGCCACCATAGTTCAAATGACTGAATTCATCAAAATTACAAACAGTATGGTTTCCCAATTATATCTGCTTTGTATTTTAGATCAAAAAGCAAATTAAAAATCTATAGTATGTATCAAATTATGCAAAAAGACAAAACATTGCGCTTATGTAAGGGTATAAAGGAAAGATGAGACTATAATGACATTTTCCTATTAGACAATGTATTAGTTCCGGTGTGAGGTCCTCAAGTATATATGGCAGGTGATAGACAACCTGTAAGTGTTTTATTTATTTATTTTTCAAACGTTGACATTTTCATATTCTGGAATTGCGGCTCCGATTCTTCCTGTGACTGTGATTACAGGCTGTAAGAAAACATTAGAAATGTTGAACTGAACGGTATTTTTACTGCACGATGATGTGAGATAGTAAAACATTTACGGAACCATTTCTTGTGTAATTTTTAGTTTTATCTATAGATGTTACAGCACCTACAATGGTCCTCTATACCAACTGCTGGGTTAAACTATCACAATCCTGGGAACGTGTTAGCTTACAGTGAAAATTTAAGCTTGGTAACCTAATGCCACCTAACATAGAAATCTATGCAGATGCCGGTAGTAAGTGGTGTACTATGAGGTACTGAATGAGAAATCAGTGATGTATTTGTGGTAAACCTCATGCTAAATCATACAAAGCACTGATGTACGGCCTGATTTAGGGGTGGACAGTACTGCAATGTCAATAGGAGACGTCAGTAGAGCAGTAGGAGTGATAATATCCAAATGCTTTTCTTAGCCTTTTCTTTGTGAAACAGAGAATAAGGGGCATATTTACTAATGTGTGATTTACAAATGTGGGGATGTTTCCCACAGCAATACATCAGATTATAGCTATTTACTTCTAGAAGGTGCTAGATAAAGCAGAATCTGATTAGTTGCTATGGGCAACATCTTCACTTTTGTAAACCCACACTTTAGTAAATATACCCCTACAAGTACTTCAATATGAGGTACTACAGGATAAATTCGTGATTGATTGTTTTAAACCTCACGCTAAACTATACAAAGCACTGACATACAGCCTAATTCAGAGGTGGAGAGTACTGTGATGGCAATAGCAGTGGGAGTGATAATATGCATATCTTATCTTAGCCTTTCCCTTGTGTGTCAGCGTGCAACAGGGACTACAAGTGCTGAGATGTCCATTATTAATATCCATCAACACTATCAACAGCCTATGGGCTCCTAGACAATGGGTACCTACTTTGACCTGCGAGAGCAAACATATTTTTAGGGTTCTAGGAAGAACATACCATTTGGAAGGAAAATAGATTAATTAATAATATCGTAATGTGGTATAGGTTTATAGATGATATTTTATTTATATGGGAAGGAGAAAATACAGAGTTATACCACTTTTAGACCTACTGAAGCGGTTGCAGTTAGGAGCCTGATATGGGAGCTACCCGGCTGCGACCCGCGTCACCCGCCCCCCATTTAGACCAGAGTCACCAACCTGAAATATTGCCGGGTTGGTGACGTTGCCAGTGACACAACGGGGGCTGCGCTTGGAGGTCATGTGATCTCCAAGCGCCGCCCGCTCATACACTGTAAACGGGAAGCCGGGTCATGCACGTTCATGTGCAATAACCCGTGTTATATGCTGCCGGTGTAAAAGGGGTATTATGCACATTTTGTGAAGCATTAAATTATTTTTTTTTGAATCAATAGTTTCTATTGAAAAGATAAACATTTTTATGGGGTACAGAACGAAGAAAAAAGGGGGGGTGATACATCAACACAGTGTAAGGGTCGGTATGGTAGGGATGTAGAAGAAAGAGGGGGGGGGGGGGGAAATAGGGGTCCAGACTAGAATTGGAGGAGTGTTACATCGGAGCCTTGTATACATAATACATCAGAGAACAGAGAAGTTGGGACATATAGAAAAACTATACATTGCAGTAAGGTAGTAGTGGCCTAATCCTGTTGGGCAGAAGTTATAGGTATGCTTTAGAAGATGGTATTGGGGGGAGACCTAGTAGGGGTCGACTCTTAACAGGGAGGGGAAGGTGTAACTGCCTAGGTAATGGGGGGTGTGATGATAGGTGTTGTATTTTAGATCCCGAATGGGCTAAGTGGGGGTGAGGTGGATTTATGAAGATATTGAGACCCTTCAATCGAGGAAATAAAGGTTTGCCACGCGAGCCAGCGCGTTTTGAGGGAAGAGAAGTTGAGGGAGGAGGAAGCTGAATCTCTCTCCATATGGAAATGGTGGTTTATCTTATGTATAACTCTTAGCAGGGTAGGGGGAGTGGATTGTTTCCACATTTGGGCTAGGTTTGCTCGAGCGGCTATCAGGATGTGGCCCAGGACATATCTGGCAGATAATGTTATTGAAGCGGGGACGACTTGTAGTAATGCTAGAGTTGGGTCTGGAGCTAGGTGGGTGGACAGAACTTTGTTTATTAGCTCAAATACATCTAACCAGTATTTAGTGATCTTTGGGCACGTCCAGAATATGTGGAAGACATGTCCTACCGAGCCACATAGTCTCCAGCATTTATTACTGTGAGAGGGCCAGAATTTATGTATTCAGTCCGGGGTTTGGTATAGTCTGTTCACTAGTTTAATATGCATTTCAGTGTGGTTTAGGCACTGGGACATGGAGTGCGAGGTTAAAAAGACTTGACGCCAGTCGTTTGGAGATAGGGTTTTTCCGAGGTCCTGTTCCCATTTCTTTTGGGCGTTTGACTTGGAAGGAGAGGTAGGGGTAATCCGAAGTTTATACCAGTATGTGATGTCGCCTTTGGAATCTGGTAAGGAGAGACGAGAAAAGAGAGTATGTGAGGATGTGTGGAGCGTTGCGTAGGTAGGAGGAATCGTCTTCCACCAGTGTGCTACTTGCACATAGTGGAAGAGTTCTGTAGCTGGAAGAGAGTAATGTGACTGGAGAGTAGAAAAAGATTTTAGAGAAAGTCCATCGAGGAGGTCTCCTAGGGATAATACTCCTGCGCGTCTCCATTTGGATAGGTTGAGATGTGGAATCATCGATGCTAATGTGGTGATGGATATCTGGGAAATATGGGAAATGGGCGATGTTAGGGAGGTCGATAGGGAGTCCCAGGTTTGCAGAGCAGCTTGCGTGGATGGAAGGAGGGAAGTTTGCGTAGGTCGGAGCGATTTTGGGATACGGAAAAGGTCAGCTAGGGGGATTGGGTTTGATCGAATTTGCTCCAGCTCCATCCAACCAGTGTGCAATTGGGTTGAGAAATAGTATTTAATGGGGGCTAGGAGGGAGGCTTTTTGGTATAGAAGAATATTAGGTATATTAAGACCCCCAAACGCTCTTGGCAAGGTCATTCTTGAAAGAGCCATTGAGGGTGGTTTTGCAGACCAGATATACTTAGTCATGATAGAGGAACAGGTTTGGATGGCTTTCTTTGGGAAGGGGTATGGTATAGTTCGGAAGAGATACATTAGTTTAGGGAGTAGGGACATTTTAAATGCCGCCATTCGTCCTAGCCAAGAGACCTCATAGGATGACCAGGCTTTCGTAAGTGCTTCTAATGACTTCATCAAGGGGGTTAAGTTGACAGAGAAGGCGTCTGTAGTGGAGATAGGGATGTTGATACCCAGGTATTTAATTGTATGAGTTCGCCAGTTATATGGAAAGGTAGCTTGGAGTGCTGGGGTGGAGTGAGATAAATTGAAGGGGAGGGCGTCCGTTTTAGTAGTGTTTAGTTTATAGTAAGAAGCGAGGCTGAAGGCTTCTAGGACAGAGTGTAAGACTGGAAGCGTTGTAGTGGGGTTGGAGATAAATAGGAGTACATCGTCTGCGAAGAGGCTCAGTTTATGGAGGGATGAACCGAACTGAATCGCCGGAATGTTGGGATTGTCTCTTATTTTAGCTGCTAGGGGTTCAATGGATAGGACAGCCTTGCCTGGTGCCATTTGTAATAGGGAAAGGGTCGGATAGGAAGCCTCCATTGAACACCCGGGCCGTGGGGGAGCTGTATAACGCTAAAATAGAGGAAAGGATACGATCCCTAAATCCGAATCTAAGGAGGGTTTGGCGCATGTATGTCCAGTTTAATCTGTCAAAAGCCTTCTCTGTGTCTAACGAAAGCAAGAGAAGGCCCTGGTCTTCAGATAGGGAGTCTATCAGGTTGAAGACCCGACGTGTGTTGTCAGACGCTTGTCTACCAGGGACGAAGCCAGTCTGGTCCGGGTGTATCAGTGAGGGTAGGAATTTGTTAATGCGTGTTGCAATCATTTTGGCGTATAGTTTGATGTCGCAGTTTAGTAGCGCTATTGGTCGGTAGTTGTGCACGTGGGCGGGGTCTTTGCCGGGCTTAGGAATAGTAACAATACGCGCTTCTAAGAGTTCTGGGGGAAGGGAGCCTCGATCTGAGAATGTATTGTATAGCGAGGTCAGGAGGGGAGAAAGGACGTCATGGAAAGTAGTATAGAAGTCAGAGACAAAGCCGTCTGGGCCGGGGGCTTTATTCCTGGGTGTGGATTTAATAGTTGTAGAGATTTCATCCGCCGACCAAGGGGCATTCAGAGAAGAGAGCTGGTCCTGCGTAAGAGTAGGGAGGGAAAGGTCATCTAGGAAGGACGAAATAGACGGAGGGGAGGGTTGTGGGGTGGACGGGTCAGTTGCTAAGTTGTATAATTTGGTGTAATAGCTTGCAAATTGGTTCGTTATATCTTTTGGGTTCAAGATCTTTTGTTTGGTGGGAGAATAAATACATTTAATTCTATTTCTGGCTTGCTGAACGCGGAGTTTGCGCGCAAGCATTTTGCCAGTTTTATTTCCTAGCAGGTAAAACTTGTGGCGCATTCTATTCAAGGCCGCTTGGGTGCGTGCGAGGAGTAGCTTTTGTAGTTGTCCTCGGACATTAGAGATCTCAGTTTTAAGTGTTTTGGAGGGATGGGCCCTATTCTTAGTCTCAAGGTCTAACAGGTCAGCCTCCAGAGTCTTCTGCTTTTGAAGGGCTTGTTTTTTGAGAGTTGCGCCGGCCTGAATGGTGGCTCCACGGGTGACGGCTTTAAAAGCACACCAGTGATTGATAGGAGAGGTATCTTGGGGAGAATTAGTGGTTAAATAGGAGTCAATAGAGTCAGAGATTATTTTTTTAGACAAAGGGTTATTTAGTAGGTAGGGATAAAGGCGCCATTGTCGGGGAGGGTTGTAGTTGCCCTGAAGGTTCCATTTCCAGAGAACTGGGGCGTGGTCCGACCATGTGATTGGTAAGATATCTACGTTATTAGTTCTCTGGAGAGACCATTTATCACATAAAATCAGGTCTATTCTGGAGTAGGAGTTATGGACAAGGGAGTGAAATGTGTATTCTCGACCTGAGGGGAATTGTGTCCTCCAGACATCGTATAAATCGAATTCTGCAAGCAGGTTGCGGAAGGCTAGGGAGGGGCCAGAGATAGTGGTTGGAACAGGCTGGGGGAATTGGCGGGACTTGTCCAATTTAGGGTCTAGAACAAGGTTAAAGTCCCCCAAAACTACCAGAGATCCCCTTAGAGCATTCCGTATAGTGAGGAATAATTTTCGCAAAAAGGGGACCTGGTTAGAGTTAGGAGCGTATAGGGATACCAGGGTAACCGGTTTGTCATTGAGGAGGCCAGTTATGATAATATATCGGCCATTTTTGTCTGAAAGTTGAGAGTGTAGGGAAAAGGAGACATTTTTGTTAAAAAGGATGGCTACTCCGTTTCTTTTGGATGGGCCATTAGCATAGTACCCCACTGGGAAATGGCTGTCTTTAAAGAGGGGGGGATCAACAGAAAAGAAGTGGGTTTCTTGTAAAGCTACGACATCAGCTTTTTGCTGGTGGAAGAAGGAGAGGGCCAGCCTACGTTTGTTGGGAGAGTTCAGTCCCTTGACATTGAGAGATATAAGGTTCAACATTGGAAGTCTATATTAGACATGAGAAAGAGAGGTCTATGGAGATCTATTGGAGCGTATCTGCTCCGAGTGCTAATAGGCACTGGTAGCCAGGGATATGAATCAAGTCTGGAGCTTGAGGAGAAGGGGAGCATGCGGGAAGTGTATGGGTCGGGTTTAAAACAGGAGAGGAAGAGGTAAACAACGAAAAGAAAAGGTCCGGTATATTGGACCTGCATGACTACTGCAGGGGAAGGGAAAAAAAAATTCTGGGGAATGCAGTAGTGCAGAAAAAGGTGAAGGCGGGCTGGATTAACCTGCGCCGCCACTCCAAAACAACTTCTGAGAAAGTAACCTTAGGGCATAGGCATCTATTGAAGGCTTCTCTAATTAGGAAACATATGCACCCTAGGGCATAGGCAGGTAATTAGTACGTGTCAGTAAATAACTGGCCAAGTGTCGCCCCTTAAGATATAACAACAGTTGAACAACATGTGAGGGAGTAACCCCGTAACTTATAGACCTGGAAAACAAACTTATAATAAGGCACAACATTGCATTTGTAGAAAAGAGCATAGTAAGGATATTTTCAACTCCCCACACTAGGGGGGGAGGAGGTCTACAGCCTCCGTGACTCGGAGGTTTTGGTGCATGGATTCCGAAAAGACCCAGCTCGGCAGTCCAGTGATTCAGGTGTTTGTCCAATCATGGCTGATGTTAGCAGCACGAGACGATGAAGACGGCTTCGAGATGGAAATGTCCCAGTCCATCAATAATTTCACACCTGCATCTAGGGAGGAAATTATGTAGGTCGAGTCTTCATACAAGACTATCAGTTTAACTGGGAATCCCCAGCGGTAGTGGATGTCGTGGGATCTCAAAGCAAGGGTGATAGGGGTGAAAGCACGTCTCTTTGCTATGGTAGCGGCAGAGAAATCTTGGAACAACTGAAGTCCCCCCAGAGTGTCTGAATTTTTGGATTCTCTAGCGGCCCTCATAATGCGTTCCTTAACTGGGAAGAAATGGACTCGAAGGAGGGTGTCTTTAGGGAGGTCGGATGAGACAGTTCGGGGTCTGGGGAGGCGGTGAATGCGGTCAATCAGGAGTTCCGAGGGATCCGCCTTTGGGAGGAGTTTCTTGAATAGGACAGTGGCGTAGGCTTCCAGTTCAGAGTTGGTGACTGAGTCTGGGATGCCTCGAATTTTGATGTTGTTCCGCCTTGATCTGTCCTCCATATCTGCCAATTTGGATTTGAATTGATCTAGATCTTGTTGTTGGCGATCGTGAGATGAGAGTAGGTCGTTGTGGGAGGTAACCAATTCCTCCATCTTGCGTTCCAAATGATCCGTCCTATCTCCCAGAGATATCAGCTCAGTTTTGACCTCACGGATGGCAGAGGTCAGATCTTTAGAGAGTTCAGATTTGAAGGCGGAAAGTATCTGGCAGAGGGATCTCACCGTTAGGGGGGCATCCGACTCGCAGTCTACTCCCGAAACTGAGAGAGCTGTGGACAGGACACTAGATCCCAAGGGGTCCAGTGTGGCGGAGGGGGAAGGAGCATTTGGAGAGATTTTCGCGAGGGGTAGACGACTTTCGGGGGAATTGTCTCCTTTTTTTTTGTAGGAGCCATTTCTCGTCAGTAGCAGCGCACTTAGAGTACTCGGAGAGACGTGCTTCAGGGGAGGGTCCAATCGGCTGGTAATAGTGAAACAGGGGTGCTCAGTCACATTGATGGATATTACGTGTTATTTAGACAAGCATGAGTGGCGACAGACAGGATAGAGAGCGCTCACATTGTGGAGGTCACTGAGGTCATAAAGCTGGAGGATGTGATTGCAGGAACAGATCTGAGCTGGGCGGGATGACAATCAGGCCTGTTAATCCAGAGGAGTAAGGGATCTGGTTTTGTCCCGAGGGTGGTGCGGCAAGGGTAGTGGGAGTACTTCTGGTCTCCGATCTCGTGGTGTCTGGGGTGGTCTGAGTGTTGGGTGCGGGGTATGATAATCGCCGCACGCAGCCGCTAGAGCTATTCCGCCGGCCTTTCTCTGGAGTAGGTGCTGGCTTCAGGAGATATGAGAACAGGCAGGGTTATAGAGATATAAGTATAGTGGCTGTGAGTTGACTATACCAGTATTCGCCACAAGAGGGAGCCTTAGTTACAGCCAGCACCAGTCAGGGAGTGAGATGGGTGCTGTGCCAGTCCCAAGATGGCCGCCGCTTATCAGTGAGAGTTAGGCCCACCGGAGGACTCCCGGTCGTCGATCCCCGCCAGCGGGGGGAGAGATCTTGCTAGATCTTGCTAGCAGTGTTGTGTGAGACGGGGGAGGAAGGGCAGGCGCCTGGAGAGGCCGGGAATCGGCCAGGTAGAGTCTAAAGGCCGGGCGGCGCCAACCGCAAGATGGCCGCCGGCTGCCAGCCAGACACTTCTCGGCCCTTACCTCCCGCAGATCGTCCGGTCCCTGGTCTCCTGCGAGGATCAGCGCCCGGTGGGTGAGTCCCCCAGTGCCAGGGAGAGCCTTTCAGGTGGGTGGGAGAGTCCGCAGTGTCGCCGCACCGGGTCCCAGGAAACGCCGGCGCCGCTCCAAAATCGAGGCCCCGGCTTCTGGGGCGGAGGTAGGCCGCAATCCGCAGGGGGCAACGCAGGGCCCCCCCGATTCCGCAGCTTCTTCCTCCAGGTGCTGGGTGTAGTGGTAGGGCTTAGGGGACTAGTCCCTTGTCGGTAGGCCTCCAAATCTGGTCTAGAATTGGGTTTTAATACAGTGCCAGCCGGAGCTCAGCAGAGACCCGACCTTCCTCTATGCTAGCCAGGCCACGCCCTCAGCATTAAATGATTTTAACATATATCTTACTTTGAATATTAGTCAAAAAGAAGTTACCTTCCAAGATCTGGTCTTATATAGAGAGCTTAATCATCTACACACAAAATTTTCCAATAAACCCACAGACAGTAATGTATATATTACAGAAAAGAGCAATCATTACCCTACATGGGAAAAGAATATTTCAAAAAGACAAATGAGAAGAATTTGAAGAAATTGTGCAGATTTGGAGGATTTTAAAGAACAAGTAGGAGACCTATAATTAAAAAGGTTAAATGTGGCAATAGAATATTCAGAAAATGTATTGGACGACCCAATAAAAGAAATGATGGAGATAGATAGAGACATGCTGCTTTTACCTAGAGATAACAAAACTGAAGAGAATAGAAATATCTCCCTTTTATTGCGACTTATAACGCACAGTATAAACAGAGAAAATAATTAATAAGCATTGGTATTTATAAGAAAAAGACTCTGGTTCAGAAGACTATCATCCCCCATAAAAACAAATTAATTTATAAAAAAGCAAAGAATTTATAAATGAGATTGGTTAAGAGTATAATACTCGCAAAGAGAGAAGAAACGATTAAAACAAAAAGCTTTCATCACTGTGGATTGTGCATAACGTGCAGGAACCATCAAGGACAAGCCAGTAAAACAGAACAGTATGTTTCCACTGCAAAGAGTTTAAAATACAATATAACCAGTTCTATCACATATTACAGTAGCAACTGTATATATTTAACCGAATTCTAGACCACTCAGAAGTAGATGAAGAGAACGTTTTAATATAAAAAAAAAACAGTTTAAAAAACACTCACTATCCCTTCATTTTAAGAAGCATCATTCAATCAATCTCAGTTAAAGATATTAAAAAAGTGATGGGAATTAAATTAGTTAAAAAACAGAAAAAGAACATAGATACTAGCCTAGCACAGATAGAAATGAACACATTACATCCTAATGTTATGAATATGGATTTTGATTTAGAATGTTTTTTTATAGTTTTTTGCAATTGAATTATGAACCTGATTTGTATGTATATTTTTCTTATATATCTTTGTATTACATAGTATGTGGCTGTTGTGTTATCTCTGCTCCTTATAAGTTTTAAGAAACCCTCATTTAAGAGGAAGATTTCTAAGAATTTCTACAGCAATCACATATTCTTACACATCTGTTTTAACCACTTTTAAATGTATATACTATATATTTATTTTATATGATTTTCTATAGTTTTATATATTAACGTTAGATTTTAAATCCTCTTTTAAGAAGAATGTCTAATAATATGAAGCTCTTCCATCACTGAGTTATTTTAAATACATCCATTTATATACAATGAGTTCCAAATTGTGTTGTACCATTGGGGAACGCATGAGCAGAAGTTGAGTGATGCACTCAGAGTAAAGTAAAGGAAGTGCATTGCAGATGGTGGAACACATAGTACAGCAAATGATGGGAAGTGGAATGAGACACTTCCTGTCCTGGAATATAGAGCACATGAACCTGTGCGTTCCAGGGCAATGGAAGGCACAGAGTAAAAATATAAAGGGAAATAATAACAGTGATGCACTTCCAGTCAAGGAATCTGGAAGTAACCAGCTTGGAACACATTTAAGATTAAAGCCAAAGAATAAATATGTTTTGATTGATTACGGTATTAGAATATTACTGCTTAGAGCTAGTCCTAAATGTCTATATATCGGATGTATTTAACATGTTGATTTTGTTAAGTTAAATCCCTTGATGGGTCCACCAATTACAAGCCAGGAAGGTGGATAAATAGAACCCTAAACTCAGTAGCCCAGTACATATTGATAAAGGCTCCAAGGAGTTGAAATGCGCTGGTGAATTGAAGGAGGAGAGCAACCAACCCAGAGCAGGACACTTATGGTGGATTTCCATTCCCAGAAGGTACCTGATTATTGTCCAAAAGCTTTTATTAGTGTGCATTATACACCTTATTATCTTGTACGCTGAATTGCCTGTACATTTAAATTCTCTCTGAATGAACGGTGTTACATTATCTCTAGAATTCCTGTCTCCCTCTATATAAACCTGAGTGGAAGGAATATTATTACAAGAGAGATGGAGAATAAATCAAAAACACATTGTAATTGGATGTACAGTATTCTTGAGACTTCTTATGTGGAGAATATGGGCTATCTGAGATTCTAGGGTTCAAAGAAGGAGATATTTCTTTTATTTGTGGATAAGGAACTATTCTGAATTATATTGTACTGTATTATCAGATAATGTGGTGGGGATCATTTGTCAGCAAACTACCGACCTACCCTGACTAGAGGTCGCGCTATAGCAAACTTTCTCTTTATTTAGATTCATTGTAGTGTTTTCAGGTGAATACTGTTAGGGTCTCCTGCCCTGTGCTGCCACGTCGTCATGGCAACAGGGAGACAAGTGCTAGCGGAGTAACCTGGGGGCAGCTGATACTCCGGTTCGGGTCTTTTGCTGTGCAGTGGTTACAGGCAGGGGATCCGGTGCTGGTTTTTGTGCTCACAGTCTGTGAGGTCTGAGTGGGGCGTGGACAGCACCTGCTTTATAAGGCCTCTTCTCAGGTTAAGCAGATGCTGCTGAATCTTTGTTGGTTAGTCAGTTCCTGAAAGTTAGCCAGTACTGTGTAGCTTTGTATTTGTTGTTGCTTACTGCAAATAGGCCTGGGGATTTGGTACTACACTCTGCCAATCCAGACCTAGCAGTAAGACTGGAGTCAGTCATTTAGCCTGCTGAGGTTCTTTTGCTATTCTGTGAACCCAGCAGGTTTGTGGCTGTACTTTCAGACCTGCATGCTTAATCCTCTCTCACTGTGCAGGGCATCCATGTGTCAGTTTAGTGGCAGTAAGCTGAACCTGTGCCCTGCAAGTGAGAATTAGGATTGTGGAGACTCTCCTTGTGTCTATTATTCCATCTCTGACCAAGGAGTTTACTGCCACACCCTTTGGTAACCCTTTAGGGTTTTGCTGTTGCCCTTAGCAACAGCATTTCGGGTTCTCTACGTATTAAAACACAACATCTTGCTTTTTCCATCTGAGCATTTCTAATACTAGGGAGACACCCAGTTTCTTAGCCTCTGGGCTTCTCTGTTCACTTTGTGTTGGTTTTGTTACCATATCACCTTCTGTGTACGTAATGTCATATTTCACAGTCTGTCTGTGAGTTCATTTGTTTTCCATCCCTCTCTGTTCAGACACCAGTACATTCCTGCAGGCACTGGTGTGCATAACAGTTCAAATACCAGTACATTCCTGCAGGCACTGGTGTGCATAACATATTCAGCAGCCCAATACTCCTGTTGAAATTTTGTGGGAATATGGAGCATACCCCTCAAAATACGTTGCAACAGGTGGTTGATCAGGTGCAGGTCCTGACTCGACAATTTAATGATTTGTCCATTAAAATGCACACCTCCCAGGTCGCTGGCGGAGCTCCCACAGCAGCAGCACCTTCAGGGGTTAAGGAGCCGAAAGTAAATCTTCCGGATCGTTTTTATGGAGATCGCTCGCAGTTCTTTTGTTTCAAGGAGAGCTGCAAGCTATATTTCCAGCTTAGGCCTCAGTCTTCTGGGTCAGAGATTCAGCGGGTGGGCATAGTGATTTCCTTGCTACAAGGAGACCCACAGGTCTGGGCATATGGGTTGCAGCCTGACTGTCCGTCGCTTAAAAGTGTTGATGCTTTTTTTACGGCACTGGGCATGTTGTATGATGACCCGGACAAGACGGCCTCAGCCGAGGCTCAGATTTCGATCCTTAAGCAAGGGCGAAGGCCAGTTGAGGTTTACTGTACGGAGTTTTGGAGGTTGGCCCATGATACCCAGTGGAATGACCCAGCCCTGAGACACCAGTACCAGTACCAGTACAGAGGTCTTTCTAACCAGATAAAAGACCAACTGGTACAATATCCCTTGCCTGATAGCTTGGATCAGCTCATGCAGTTATCCATCCGGGTGGATAGACGGCTGAGAGAGCGTAGGCTTGAAAGGGAGACAGAGGTTTCCTTCTTTCCCAACGGAACCTCAGACTCTGAGGAATTTTCCGAGGAGCCTATGCAGATTGGGGCTACCCGCCTCTCCTCGCGTGAGAAGACGCGGAGGAGACAGCAGGGGTTGTGTTTGTACTGTGGGAATAAGGGTCATGTGGTAGTATCATGCCCAGAAAAGCCAGAAAACTTCAGGGCATGAGGGTGATGGGAAATATCCTGTCAGGCCAGAAGTCAGAATTTCCCAAGAAGACTTTTATCATTCCGGTGACCTTGAAGATCCTCGGTCAAACTGTCAAGACTGAGGCCTTTGTGGACAGTGGGGCCGACGGGGTTTTTATGGACCGCCAATTCGCCCTGAAACACTGTTTCCTTTGTACCCTTGGCGTCGGAAATTGAGATTTGTGGGTTAAACGGGGAACCATTATCCCAGGATAAAATTACCTCTTGCACTAGCCAGATTTCTTTGTTTATTGGAGCCACACACTCTGAAAAATTGTTCTTTTATGTGACTGTCTGTACTTTTGCCCCATTGGTGTTGGGGTTACCCTGGTTAAGGGCCCACAATCCTCAATTTGACTGGGTCTCTGGGGAGATTCTTAGTTGGGGTACTGTTAGGGTCTCCTGCCCTGTGCTGCCACGTCGTCATGGCAACCGGGAGACAAGTGCTAGCGGAGTAACCTGAGCGCAGCTGATACTCCAGTTCGGGTCTTTTGCTGTGCAGTGGTTACAGGCAGGGGATCCGGTGCTGGTTTTTGTGCTCACAGTCTGTGAGGTCTGAGTGGGGCGTGGACAGCACCTGCTTTATAAGGCCTCTTCTCAGATTAAGCAGATGCTGCTGAATCTTTGTTGGTTAGTCAGTTCCTGAAAATTAGCCAGTACTGTGTAGCTTTGTATTTGTTATTGCTTACTGCAAATAGGCCTGGAGATTTGGTACTACACTCTGCCAATCCAGACCTAGCAGTAAGACTGGAGTCAGTCGTTTAGCCTGCTGAAGTTCTTTTGCTATTCTGTGAACCCAGCAGGTTTGTGGCTGTACTTTCAGACCTGCATGCTTAATCCTCTCTCACTGTGCAGGGCGTCCATGTGTCAGTTTAGTGGCAGGAAGCTGAACCTGTGCCCTGCAAGTGAGAAATAGGATTGTGGAGACTCTCCTTGTGTCTACTATTCCATCTCTGACCAAGGAGTTTGCTGCCACACCCGTTGGTAACCCTTTAGGGTTTTGCTGTTGCCCTTAGCAACAGCATTTCGGGTTCTCTACGTATTAAAACACAACATCTTGCTTTTTCCATCTGAGCATTTGTAATACTAGGGAGACACCCAGTTTCTTAGCCTCTGGGCTTATCTGTTCACTTTGTGTTGGTTTTGTTACCCTATCACTTTCTGTGTACGTGATGTCATATTTCCCAGTCTGTCTGTTAGTTCATTTGTTTTGCATCCCTCTCTGTTCAGACACCAGTACATTCCTGCAGGCACTGGTGTGCATAACATATTCAGCAGCCCAATACTCCTGTTGAAATTTTGTGGGAATATGGAGCATACCCCTCAAAATACGTTGCAACAGGTGGTCGATCAGGTGCAGGTCCTGACTCGTCAATTTAGTGATTTGTCCATTAAAATGCACACCTCCCAGGCCGCTGGCGGAGCTCCCGCAGCAGCAGCACCTTCAGGGGTTAAGGAGCCGAAAGTAAATCTTCCGGATCGTTTTTCTGGAGATCGCTCGCAGTTCTTTTGTTTCAAGGAGAGCTGCAAGCTATATTTCCAGCTTAGGCCTCAGTCTTCTGGGTCAGAGATTCAGCGGGTGGGCATAGTGATTTCCTTGCTACAAGGAGACCCACAGGTCTGGGCATATGGGTTGCAGCCTGACTGTCCGTCGCTTAAAAGTGTTGATGCTTTTTTTACGGCACTGGGCATGTTGTATGATGACCCTGACAAGACGGCCTCAGCCGAGGCTCAGATTTCGATCCTTAAGCAAGGGCGAAGGCCAGTTGAGGTTTACTGTACGGAGTTTCGGAGGTTGGCCCATGATACCCAGTGGAATGACCCAGCCCTGAGACACCAGTACCGAAGAGGTCTTTCTAACCAGATAAAAGACCAACTGGTACAATATCCCTTGCCTGATAGCTTGGATCAGCTCATGCAGTTATCCATCCGGGTTGATAGACGGCTGAGAGAGCGTAGGCTTGAAAGGGAGACCGAGGTTTCCTTCTTTCCCAAGGGAACCTCAGACTCTGAGGAATTTTCCGAGGAGCCTATGCAGATTGGGGCTACCCGCCTCTCCTCGCGTGAGAAGACGCGGAGGAGACAGCAGGGGTTGTGTTTGTACTGTGGGAATAAGGGTCATGTGGTAGTATCATGCCCAGAAAAGCCGGAAAACTTCAGGGCCTGAGGGTGATGGGAAATATCCTGTCAGGCCAGAAGTCAGAATTTCCCAAGAAGACTTTTATCATTCCGGTGACCTTGAAGATCCTCGGTCAAACTGTCAAGACTGAGGCCTTTGTGGACAGTGGGGCCGACGGGGTTTTTATGGACCGCCAATTCGCCCTGAAACACTCTGTTCCCTTAGTACCCTTGGCGTCGGAAATTGAAATTTGTGGGTTAAACGGGGAACCATTATCCCAGGGTAAAATTACCTCTTGCACTAGCCAGATTTCTTTGTTTATTGGAGCCACACACTCTGAAAAATTGTCCTTTTATGTGACTGTCTGTACTTTTGCCCCAATGGTGTTGGGGTTACCCTGGTTAAGGGCCCACAATCCTCAATTTGACTGGGTCTCTGGGGAGATTCTTAGTTGGGATACTGATTGTTTCAGGAGTTGCTTGAGCCTTCCAGTCAGGCTCTCGCAGCTAAGTTTGCCAGGATTGCCAGGGTGTTATGCAGATTTTGCGGACGTGTTCTCCAAAAAAGTTGCAGAGGTACTACCTCCCCATCGCCCCTATGACTGTGCCATTAATTTGTTGCCGAATGCTAAGCTTCCCAAGAGCAGGTTGTACTCCCTGTCACGTCCTGAGGCTCAGGCTATGGCAGAGTACATTCAGGAGAACTTGGCTAAAGGATTTATCAGACCTTCACAGTCTCCAGTTGGGTCGGGGTTCTTCTTCGTGGGTAAAAAGGATGGTTCATTGCGACCCTGCATCGACTTCAGGGAATTGAACCGTATCACGATTAAAAACTCATACCCACTGCCTCTCATTTCGGTCTTGTTTGACCAGCTTCGTACTGCCACCATTTTTTCTAAGATTGACCTACGCGGTGCGTACAATCTAATCCGAATAAGAGAGGGGGATGAATGGAAGACTGCCTTTAATACTCACTCAGGGCATTATGAATATTTGGTGATGCCTTTTGGGCTCTGTAATGCCCCGGCAGTCTTCCAGGATTTCATGAACGATGTGCTCAGGGAATATTTGGATAGATTCTTGGTCGTATACTTAGATGACATCCTAATCTTCTCCCATTCCCTGGAGGAACATCGGAAGCATGTACGCTTAGTCCTCCAGAAACTCAGAGACCACCGGCTTGGGGCGAAGCTGGAGAAGTGCGAATTTGAAGTTCAGCAAATCGCATTTCTAGGATATATTATCTCCCCAGAAGGTTTCCAAATGGAGGGTTCCAAGGTACAGGCAGTCCTGGATTGGGTGCAGCCCACTAGTTTGAAGGCGCTTCAGCGTTTCCTGGGCTTTGCAAATTTTTATAGACGATTTATCGCTGGATTTTCGTCTATAGTGGCGCCCTTGGTGGCACTCACTAAGAAAGGGGCGGATGTTGCTCACTGGTCTCGTGAGGCCAAATCGGCTTTTGCCCATCTCAAAAGGGCATTTGTCTCGGCCAAAGTGCTGCGACACCCAGATCCAGAGCGTCCTTTTGTGGTGGAGGTGGATGCCTCTGAGATGGGTATTGGGGCAGTGCTCTCTCAGATGGGAGTGTCTGATAATCGCCTTCATCCCTGTGCTTACTTTTCCCGTAAATTTTCGCCTGCCGAGATGAATTATGACGTGGGTAACCGGGAATTGTTGGCTATTAAGGATGCACTCGAGGAGTGGAGACACTGGCTTGAGGGGGCTAAGTTTGTGGTCTCAATTCTCACCGACCATAAGAATTTGGCATATTTAGAGTCAGCAAAGCGTCTCAATGCCAGGCAGGCACGATGGGCTTTGTTTTTTGCTCGCTTTAATTTTTTGATAACATATCGCCCTGGGTCAAAAAACATCAAGGCTGATGCGCTCTCGCTGAGTTTTGCTCCAATCCAAGAGACCACCGAGGAGCCGTTGCCCATTGTGTCCCCCTCATGTATTAAAGTGGGCATTACCCAGGACCTCTTGTCATTAGTCCTTAGAGCACAGGAGCAGGCTCCTCCAGACCTTCCGGTAGGTCTTTTGTTTGTGCCTCCTAGGTTAAGACAGCGAGTGTTCCTGGAGTTCCATGCCAAGAAGTCGGCAGGTCACCCGGGTATTGCCAGAACTCGGGAGTTGCTATCTAGGGCGGTGTGGTGGCCCTCGGTGGCTAAGGATGTGGATCAGTGGGTTCGGGCATGTGACATCTGTGCCCGAAATAAGACTCCTAGAGGGGTTCCTGTTGGCCCATTGCATCCACTCTCTATTCCATCTAAGCCATGGACCCACATTTCAATGGATTTTGTGGTGGACTTGCCCAAATCCTCGGGGATGACAGCCATCTGGGTTGTCGTTGACAGGTTTTCGAAGATGGCGCACTTCGTTCCACTGGTTGGGCTGCCATCGGCCAGACGCCTGTCTGAATTATTTATGCTGCATGTTGTGCGTCTCCACGGGTTGCCACTTGATGTGGTCTCTGACCGCGGATCCCAGTTTGTGGCCAAATTCTGGAGGGCATTTTGTTCCGATCTCCAGATTTCTGTCAGCTTGTCGTCAGGCTACCATCCGCAGTCTAATGGGCAGACTGAAAGGGTGAACCAGTCCTTGGAGCAGTTCCTCAGGTGTTATGTCTCCAAGTGTCAGACTGACAGGGTTGCTCATCTGTCCATGGCGGAGTTTGCCTATAACAACGCGGCTCACTCTGCTACAGGGATCTCTCCTTTCCTTTGTGTGTATGGGCATCATCCTAAGGCCAATTCTTTTGACCCCCTGGACTCCACGCCTGGTGGTTCCTCTGTCGTTTCGGTCCTTAGAGGTATTTGGAGGAAAGTGAAGAAAGCCCTTGTGTCTGTGTCATTAGTGACCAAAAGGGTTTTTGATAAGCGGAAAAGACCCTGCAGCTTCAAATTAGGAGACTTCGTCTGGTTGTCTACCAAGAATTTGAAGTTGAGACAGCCATCTCATAAGTTAGGCCCCCGGTTCATCGGCCCTTATAAGATCACCAGGGTTATCAATCCAGTGGCATTTCAGTTAGATCTGCCCCGTTCTTTGGGTATCAATAAAACATTTCATTGTTCCCTTTTAAAACGGGCGATTAGTAATCCTTCTTCCAGAGGAAGACCTTCCCCTCTTCTGATACGTGGCCAGAGGGAGTTTGTTGTTGAAAGGATTCTTGACTCCAAGATGGTTCGGGGTCGGCTGTCATTTTTGGTGCACTGGAAGGGGTATGGCCCGGAGGAGCGGTCGTGGGTGCGCAGTTGTGATCTTCATGCCCCCAGACTGATACGCTCTTTCTTCTCGCAGTTCCCCGATAAACCCGGTGGTAGGGGTTCTTTGACCCCTCGTCAGAGGGTGGGTACTGTTAGGGTCTCCTGCCCTGTGCTGCCACGTCGTCATGGCAACCGGGAGACAAGTGCTAGCG
Source organism: Pseudophryne corroboree (assembly GCF_028390025.1). Classification (NCBI taxonomy): domain Eukaryota; kingdom Metazoa; phylum Chordata; class Amphibia; order Anura; family Myobatrachidae; genus Pseudophryne; species Pseudophryne corroboree. The sequence continues at coordinate 37,476,342 of NC_086453.1, forward strand.
GAGTAACCTGAGCGCAGCTGATACTCCAGTTCGGGTCTTTTGCTGTGCAGTGGTTACAGGCAGGGGATCCGGTGCTGGTTTTTGTGCTCACAGTCTGTGAGGTCTGAGTGGGGCGTGGACAGCACCTGCTTTATAAGGCCTCTTCTCAGATTAAGCAGATGCTGCTGAATCTTTGTTGGTTAGTCAGTTCCTGAAAATTAGCCAGTACTGTGTAGCTTTGTATTTGTTATTGCTTACTGCAAATAGGCCTGGAGATTTGGTACTACACTCTGCCAATCCAGACCTAGCAGTAAGACTGGAGTCAGTCGTTTAGCCTGCTGAAGTTCTTTTGCTATTCTGTGAACCCAGCAGGTTTGTGGCTGTACTTTCAGACCTGCATGCTTAATCCTCTCTCACTGTGCAGGGCGTCCATGTGTCAGTTTAGTGGCAGGAAGCTGAACCTGTGCCCTGCAAGTGAGAAATAGGATTGTGGAGACTCTCCTTGTGTCTACTATTCCATCTCTGACCAAGGAGTTTGCTGCCACACCCGTTGGTAACCCTTTAGGGTTTTGCTGTTGCCCTTAGCAACAGCATTTCGGGTTCTCTACGTATTAAAACACAACATCTTGCTTTTTCCATCTGAGCATTTGTAATACTAGGGAGACACCCAGTTTCTTAGCCTCTGGGCTTATCTGTTCACTTTGTGTTGGTTTTGTTACCCTATCACTTTCTGTGTAAGTGATGTCATATTTCCCAGTCTGTCTGTTAGTTCATTTGTTTTGCATCCCTCTCTGTTCAGACACCAGTACATTCCTGCAGGCACTGGTGTGCATAACAGGTACTGATTGTTTCAGGAGTTGCTTGAGCCTTCCAGTCAGGCTCTCGCAGCTAAGTTTGCCAGGATTGCCAGGGTGTTATGCAGATTTTGCGGACGTGTTCTCCAAAAAAGTTGCAGAGGTACTACCTCCCCATCGCCCCTATGACTGTGCCATTAATTTGTTGCCGAATGCTAAGCTTCCCAAGAGCAGGTTGTACTCCCTGTCACGTCCTGAGACTCAGGCTATGGCAGAGTACATTCAGGAGAACTTGGCTAAAGGATTTATCAGACCTTCACAGTCTCCAGTTGGGTCGGGGTTCTTCTTCGTGGGTAAAAAGGACGGTTCATTGCGACCCTGCATCGACTTCAGGGAATTGAACCGTATCACGATTAAAAACTCATTCCCACTGCCTCTCATTTCGGTCTTGTTTGACCAGCTTCGTACTGCCACCATTTTTTCTAAGATTGACCTACGCGGTGCGTACAATCTAATCCGAATAAGAGAGGGGGATGAATGGAAGACTGCCTTTAATACCCACTCAGGGCATTATGAATATTTGGTGATGCCTTTTGGGCTCTGTAATGCCCCGGCAGTCTTCCAGGATTTCATGAACGATGTGCTCAGGGAATATTTGGATAGATTCTTAGTCGTATACTTAGATGACATCCTAATCTTCTCCCATTCCCTGGAGGAACATCGGAAGCATGTACGCTTAGTCCTTCAGAAAGTCAGAGACCACCGGCTTGGGGCGAAGCTGGAGAAGTGCGAATTTGAAGTTCAGTAAATCGCATTTCTAGGATATATTATCTCCCCAGAAGGTTTCCAAATGGAGGGTTCCAAGGTACAGGCAGTCCTGGATTGGGTGCAGCCCACTAGTTTGAAGGCGCTTCAGCGTTTCCTGGGCTTTGCAAATTTTTATAGACGATTTATCGCTGGATTTTCGTCTATAGTGGCGCCCTTGGTGGCACTCACTAAGAAAGGGGCGGATGTTGCTCACTGGTCTCATGAGGCCAAAGCGGCTTTTGCCCGTCTCAAAAGGGCATTTGTCTCGGCCAAGGTGCTGCGACACCCAGATCCAGAGCGTCCTTTTGTGGTGGAGGTGGATGCCTCTGAGATGGGTATTGGGGCAGTGCTCTCTCAGATGGGAGTGTCTGATAATCGCCTTCATCCCTGTGCTTACTTTTCCCGTAAATTTTCGCCTGCCGAGATGAATTATGACGTGGATAACCGGGAATTGTTGGCTATTAAGGATGCACTCGAGGAGTGGAGACACTGGCTTGAGGGGGCTAAGTTTGTGGTCTCAATTCTCACCGACCATAAGAATTTGGCATATTTAGAGTCATCGAAGCGTCTCAATGCCAGGCAGGCACGATGGGCTTTGTTTTTTGCTCGCTTTAATTTTTTGATAACATATCGCCCTGGGTCAAAAAACATCAAGGCTGATGCGCTCTCGCGGAGTTTTGCTCCAATCCAGGAGACCACCGAGGAGCCGTTGCCCATTGTGTCCCCATCATGTATTAAAGTGGGCATTACCCAGGACCTCTTGTCATTAGTCCTTAGAGCACAGGAGCAGGCTCCTCCAGACCTTCCGGTAGGTCTTTTGTTTGTGCCTCCTAGGTTAAGACAGCGAGTGTTCCAGGAATTCCATGCCAAGAAGTCGGCAGGTCACCCGCGTATTGCCAGAACTCGGGAGTTGCTATCTAGGGCGGTGTGGTGGCCCTCGGTGGCTAAGGATGTGGATCAGTGGGTTCGGGCATGTGACATCTGTGCCCGAAATAAGACTCCTAGAGGGGTTCCTGTTGGCCCATTACATCCACTCTCTATTCCATCTAAGCCATGGACCCACATTTCAATGGATTTTGTGGGGGACTTGCCCAAATCCTCGGGGATGACAGCCATCTGGGTTGTCGTTGACAGGTTTTCGAAGATGGCGGACTTCGTTCCACTGGTTGGGCTGCCATCGGCCAGACGCCTGTCTGAATTATTTATGCTGCATGTTGTGCGTCTCCACGGGTTGCCACTTGATGTGGTCTCTGACCGCGGATCCCAGTTTGTGGCCAAATTCTGGAGGGCATTTTGTTCCGATCTCCAGATTTCTGTCAGCTTGTCGTCAGGCTACCATCCGCAGTCTAATGGGCAGACTGAAAGGGTGAACCAGTCCTTGGAGCAGTTCCTCAGGTGTTATGTCTCCAAGTGTCAGACTGACGGGTTGCTCATCTGTCCATGGCGGAGTTTGCCTATAACAACGCGGCTCACTCTGCTACAGGGATCTCTCCCTTCCTTTGTGTGTATGGGCATCATCCTAAGGCCAATTCTTTTGACCCCCTGGACTCCACGCCTGGTGGTTCCTCTGTGGTTTCGGTCCTTAGAGGTATTTGGAGGAAAGTGAAGAAAGCCCTTGTGTCTGTGTCATTAGTGACCAAAAGGGTTTTTGATAAGCGGAAAAGACCCTGCAGCTTCAAATTAGGAGACTTCGTCTGGTTGTCTACCAAGAATTTGAAGTTGAGACAGCCATCTCATAAGTTAGGCCCCCGGTTCATCGGCCCTTATAAGATCACCAGGGTTATCAATCCGGTGGCATTTCAGTTAGATCTGCCCCGTTCTTTGGGTATCAATAAAACATTTCATTGTTCCCTTTTAAAACGGGCGATTAGTAATCCTTCTTCCAGAGGAAGACCTTCCCCTCTTCTGATACGTGGCCAGAGGGAGTTTGTTGTTGAAAGGATTCTTGACTCCAAGATGGTTCGGGGTCGGCTGTCATTTTTGGTGCACTGGAAGGGGTATGGCCCGGAGGAGCGGTCGTGGGTGCGCAGTTGTGATCTTCATGCCCCCAGACTGACACGCTCTTTCTTCTCGCAGTTCCCTGATAAACACGGTGGTAGGGGTTTTTTGACCCCTCGTCAGAGGGGGGGTACTGTTAGGGTCTCCTGCCCTGTGCTGCCACGTCGTCATGGCAACTGGGAGACAAGTGCTAGCGGAGTAACCTGAGCGCAGCTGATACTCCGGTTCGGGTCTTTTGCTGTGCAGTGGTTACAGGCAGGGGATCCGGTGCTGGTTTTTGTGCTCACAGTCTGTGAGGTCTGAGTGGGGCGTGGACAGCACCTGCTTTATAAGGCCTCTTCTCAGGTTAAGCAGATGCTGCTGAATCTTTGTTGGTTAGTCAGTTCCTGAAAGTTAGCAAGTACTGTGTAGCTTTGTATTTGTTGTTGCTTACTGCAAATAGGCCTGGGGATTTGGTACTACACTCTGCCAATCCAGACCTAGCAGTAAGACTGGAGTCAGTCGTTTAGCCTGCTGAGGTTCTTTTGCTATTCTGTGAACCCAGCAGGTTTGTGGCTGTACTTTCAGACCTGCATGCTTAATCCTCTCTCACTGTGCAGGGCGTCCATGTGTCAGTTTAGTGGCAGTAAGCTGAACCTGTGCCCTGCAAGTGAGAATTAGGATTGTGGAGACTCTCCTTGTGTCTATTATTCCATCTCTGACCAAGGAGTTTACTGCCACACCCGTTGGTAACCCTTTAGGGTTTTGCTGTTGCCCTTAGCAACAGCATTTCGGGTTCTCTACGTATTAAAACACAACATCTTGCTTTTTCCATCTGAGCATTTCTAATACTAGGGAGACACCCAGTCTCTTAGCCTCTGGGCTTCTCTGTTCACTTTGTGTTGGTTTTGTTACCTTATCACCTTCTGTGTACGTAATGTCATATTTCCCAGTCTGTCTGTGAGTTCATTTGTTTTGCATCCCTCTCTGTTCAGACACCAGTACATTCCTGCAGGCACTGGTGTGCATAACAGTTCAAATACCAGTACATTCCTGCAGGCACTGGTGTGCATAACAAATACCAGGTTTACAGCCGCACCTCATTTTGAAGCGTATTGCTTATATGTTTATACCATAATTAAATGCATTGAAAACTTTTTGGATATATATTGGAGTTGGCCCCAGGTGGAGTTGACAGAGTGACTGCTATTGCAATCTGGTGAGATTGTTATTGTTTACTCACTATAATTTTATATGCGATCTTAGTTACCCATTTAAATTGAATTAATCAATTATTCTATCTTCCGTGTTTTTAGACCTTTTCAATTAACATTTTTAGATAATCAATTATCCATTTTTTCTGGTCCAGTGAAATCAATCATATAGTTATATCTCATATAGTTTACAAAGCTATATTTGCATTGTTTATTTACAATTTGATTTCTTTATATTCTTTAATTATTTCTGTTTTTTATGTTTATATTTTATTGCCCACCAAAAGATATTTTATCTACTAGCAACCATTTCTTTCTAATTTGTAGTACGTTTCCAATCTGATGACACAAGCTGCGACACACTAAACGCCAGTACGTGCAATATGGCTGGAAGTCACAAAAGTTTGAGAGGTTTTTTTTAGAGAACATTTAAACCAGTGTTTCCAAAGCTCGGTCCTCAAGGCACACTAGCAGTCCAGGTTTTATTGATATTCATGCTTAAGAACATGTGCTTAAATCAAGTAAATGAGGTACAAATTAGTTCACAAGTGTTTAAGTGTGGCTAAACATAAAACCTGGTCTTATAGTGTGCCTTAAGGACTGAGGATAGGAAACACTGATTTAAATGCTATCTTAAAATCTCCCTCTTAAACTTGTGTGACTTCCGCCCATACAGCTCACAGGGGTGCACCCTTGCCGGTGTATCAATGGGCTGAGGTTGAAGAGACACTGATTTGAAGACTTGAAGTGTGAGGTACGATCTGTCATGCATGGCAAGCAGAGCCGTAACTAGGTGTGTGCCGATGGTGCCTTGCCCACAACGCAAATGCACTGAGGGTGCACCATCGGGCATCACACCTGCTAGCTCCGAGCCCAGACTGCTGAAGGCGGCACTGCCTGTGTCCCATTGACGACAGTGCCGCCCGCCCGTGTACCACTGTAGCCGCCGCCCGCCCGGACACAACCGTGTCCCAATGAAGCCACCGTCACCCGCCCACCCGTGTTCCGCAACTTCCTCTGAACTTGAAGCCACCACTGCCCACCCGCCCGCCTGTGTCCAGCTGAAGCTGGCGGCTTCAAGTTCAGAGGAAGTTTTCAAGCCGCTGCGGCGTCTGTGTGACAGGCAACCTTCTCAATGGCCCAGCGGCAGCCCGGCCCCCCTCCCCAGCAATTCGTAAGCTGCTGCCGCCCACAAGACCCCTGTAGCTGAAGCTGCAGACGCCCGCACTCCCGCAACAGCACATAAGTGACTACACTACACTACACTTTATTACACTATACTTCACTACAGTACACTACACTATACCACAGTAAGGGGGGGGGGGGATCTGCCTGCCGTTCTGTGTCAAAGGGGGACTCTGCCTGCCATAATATGTAAAAGGAGGACTCTGTCTGCCATAATTTGTAAAAAAGGGGACGGTGTCTGCCGTAACGTGTAAAAAGGGGACGCTCTCTGCCGTAATGTGTAAAAAAGGGGACGTTCTCTGCCGTAATGTGTAAAAAAGGAGACACTGTCACCGTAACGTGTAAAAAAGGGGATGCTGTCTGCCGTAATGTGTAAAAAGGTGGACGCTGTCTGCCGTAATGTGTAAAAAAAGGGGACTCTGTCTGCCAGAATGTGTAAAAAAGGGGACGCTGTCTGCCGTAATGTGTAAAAAGAGGATGCTCTTTGCAGTAATATGTAAAAAGGGGACGCTGTCTGCCGTAAGGTGTAAAAGGGGCTCTACCTGGTGTAGTGGTGCTACTGTGCGGCGTAATTTGAATAATGGAGACTACTGTGCACCATTATATGAATTGGTATTATTTTGTGGCCACACCCATTTCCCATGAAGCCACTCCCCTATATTTTATGCACGCGCCTACGGCGCACAGCCCCACCGGTTTGCATTGAGGGGGGGGGTCACCGGTGCCGTTTCTTGCACACAGCGCTAAAATGTCTAGTTACGGCACTGATGGCAGGAATAACAGGTTATCAGAGAAGTGGCAAAAGTTTTGTAGGCAGCAAAGCGCTGATCACAGGCAGATCTAAGGGGGCAATTAGACAAGTATTTTTAGATGAGGGTAAGGATGTATGATTAACTATGAAACCACTTTTTTAATTTGGGGATAGTATAGTTTGGGATGCAGTCAATTTTACCTACGATCAAAATCCCGACAACCATTGACCAACAGTCAAAATACCGTCATGGTCAAAATACCAACATGGTCAAAATTCTGACATTAAAAATGTTGACATGGTCAAAATACCGACATTTAAAATGTCAACAGGTCAAAAAGACAACATGATTTTTTCATTGAAACCGATTTGTTCATACTTTACCATCCCAGTGGACCTGGAGGGAGAATATAATAGTGTGCCGAGCACAGCGAGGGGATGCGATACACTTATACGGTGTCCATGTCAACCTATGTCGACTTACACACCAATTTATTTATTTTTTAAATCGTGTCTACTTTTTGACCTGTCAACATTTTAAATGCTGGCATTTTGACCGTGTTGGTATTTTGACCATGTCGGTATTATGACCATTAACCAGTAACAACGGAACATTGCCCATGAGCACGGATTGCACATATTAGACATTAGTGCATCACTTAGAAAGTGACATGTCCTGTCACACTGTCTGCAGTGCAGGGGCGTAGCCAGAACTTTGTGGGGCCCCTAGCAACATTTGAAGGGGCCCCTGTCCCAATGCTTCTAGAGAGACACCTCTCCACAGCAGTTGTTAATTTTATGCCCCATAATAGTATCCTAGTTCACGTTATGTTACATTGTAAGGCTGGCAGCACACATTATGCAACAGAGTACACCAATTTACATTATGACAGTGTCCCCAGTTTACATTATGTCATATTACAGTGCCCCTAGTTCATGTCATGTAACATTTAATGCCCTTCTGTTCATTCATATACCTCATTAAAATGAGCAGGTACATGGGCATAATAAGATATAATGTTTGTAATGGCCTCCATGTGCCACACAATGGTGGAAAATGTATATAACACATGTAACTGTGACAGGGAAGGTGGCTTCTCTCAGCTCTGGGCCCCATAGCAGCTGCACTCCCTGCACCTATGCTAGCTACACCCTGTATATAACACATGTAACTGTGACAGGGAAGGTGGCTCCTCTCAGCTCTGGGCCCCATAGCAGCTGCACTCCCTGCACCTATGGTAGCTACAGTCCTGTATATAACACATGTAACTGTGACAGGAAAGGTGGCCCCTCTCAGCTCTGGGCCCCATAACAGCTGCACTCCCTGCACCTATGGTAGCTACACCCCTGTATATAACACAAGTAACTGTGACAGGGAAGGTGGCCCCTCTCAGCTCTGGGCCCCATAGCAGCTGTACTCCCTGCACCTATGGTAGCTACACCCTGTATAAAAAACACATGTAACTGTGACAGGGAAGGTGGGCCCTCACAGCTCTGGGCCCCATAGCAGCTGCACTTCCTACGCCTATGGTAGCTACACCCTGTATATAACACATGTACCTGTGACAGGGAAGGTGGGCCCCTCTCAGATCTGGGCCCCATAGCAGCTGCACTCCCTGCACCTATGGTAGCTACACCCTGTATATAACACATGTAACTGTTACAGGGAAGGTGGGCCCCTCTCAGATATGGGCCCCATAGCAGCTGCACTCCCTGCACCTATGGTAGCTACGCCCTGTATATAACACAGGTAACTGTGACAGGGAAGGTAGCCCCTCTCAGCTCTGGCTCCATAGCAGCTGCAGTCCCTGCATCTATGGTAGCTACATTCTGTATATAACACATGTTACTGTGACAGGGAAGGTGGCCCCTCTCAGCTCTGAGCCCCATAGCAGCTGCACTCCCTGCACCTATGGTAGCTACACCCTGTATATAACACATGTAACTGTGACAGGGACGGTGGCCCCTCTCAGCTCTGGGTCCCATAGCAGCTGCACTCCCTACACCTATGGTAGCTACACCCTGTATATAACACATGTAACTGTGACAGGGACAGTGGCCCCTCTCAGATCTGGGTCCCATAGCAGCTGCACTCCCTGCACCCATGGTAGCTACACCCCTGTATATAACACATGTACCTGTGACAGAGAAGGTGGCCCCTCTCAGCTCTGGGCTCCATAGCAGCTGCACTCCCTGCACCTATGGTAGCTACACCCTGTATATAACATATGTAACTGTGACAGGGAAGGTGGCCCCTCTCAGCTCTGGCCCCATAGCAGCTGCACTCCCTGCACCTATGGTAGCTACACCGTTGCTGCAGTGTGATAGTCTTACCACCTGTCAAAGTCAGGAAAATATCTCTATGCACACTACCATATTTGCACCTCATACATGTCCCCGCTGCGCATGCGTGCGCTCTCCCGTGCGTACGCATACCCGCTGTAACGTGCACCCGCAGGCGCGCGGTGTGCGCATTTACGGTAGAGTGTATGTGTTCGTAGCGTGCGACTCATTCGTTACACATTTTTAATATATAATGTATTTTGTAGATCATGGTCCCTTTGATCGATTCTGAAAGTTTAGTTAATGTAGTATGTTCCTGGACAAAGGGATCCCTCTTTATTTGTTGCGAGGGGTCAGACTTGAGTTATACAGTGGTGTTTAGTATCCATCGGAAGAGTATTTAATTAGCAATATTCCGGTGTTGGTTTGGAGCTGATTAATCGCTCGTGCGAATAGTTATGGACATAAGAAGTTTATGTCCATTTACTATTATTTGCACTTACTTGTTCATGCAGCGGGAAACCTAGTATCCCACCCACCTGAGCTGTTGGAAATTGTCACAGCCCACCTGTGTGAATCAACCTATGACCTTTTGTTATGATGCGAAGACAAATTCCTATGTCCAATGAACAATGAGATTGTAGGGACCATTGAATTGTATTGTGTGTGGAGCATAAATAGACAAGCCGATCGTATCCAGCTCACTCTCTCTCTTCAACGGTTCTCATTGCTGATAATCGGGAGCTGGATTTTCAGAGGCGCATGCGATCGTTTCCCCTTGTGCGTAAGTCTTCTCCGCAATCATATTGTCTTGTTGTTATCGTGAGCCATTTCTCTCTCTCTCTCTCTCTTCTCCTCTTTCTCTCGTATTTTCCCTTAAACGTAATTGTATTGTATTGTATTTCCTGTGTAGTTATCTGGTTAGTTAGTCTATGTTATATTGTAGTGTATGACTTGTATTGTATTAATTCTTTTGCAAGTATAATACTCATAATATATATATAAGGCGTTGGACTCTAAGCTCAGGTATCCGTGTATTTTCTATATAGTGTTAAGTATTCTCAGAGCGTCGGTGACGCTCAAACAGCTCTTAAGCTAATCAGGTTACACAAGGTTGCATCTACACTCTATCACTACACTAAGGTTTACTGCATATTACGTTGTTTATGGTTTAGATATAAAGGTGTAACATTGTGAGCGTCTGCGCCGCTGGTGATCTCCTCGTGGTCCCGAGCGTCCGCTACGCTATAGCGAATCATTACGTTAGTCGGCAGCCAATAGCGTGCCTGCCTGTGATCTCTTGGCCGTGAGCGAACGTGACGCTTGAGCGTCTCGACTACGGCTAAGCGATCGTTACGCAACGTGCGTACCCTTACGGTACTTCATACGTCAATAGCGTACAGTGTTCTTAGACCTCTTAAAGGGTTTTATATACGATAAATATTTAGCTTTATCAATTAGCGGCTCGCCCGTCCTTCACATATCTGCACTAGGTAGAGTCAGCAGACATTATCCATCAGCAAAGGGCGGAGAGCATATTCTTCGTAGTGCTGACGGGATAAGCGTCTGCTTCACTTAGTAAAGGGTGCTGAAGGAATCCGGGAACCGGAGGTAAGAACAACACGCTAGTGTCTTTTAAAACTGTTTATTTTTCTGTCTTGCGTACACACGCACGCACATATATATATATCTGCATTTCTTTTTCATTTGTGTATTTTCGTATATCACTCTCCTGTTTGCCAGTTTTATAGTTGATAAATGTGCTAAAAGAGATTTGCCGCTATTTCATAGTTTAAGAGTAAAGGTAATATAGTTAAGGTATAGAAAAACACACAGCTTTGCCTGAGAGACAAGGAGAAGTCGGTGTGGTGCGCGGTAGATGATCAAGGATCATCTACATTGATAAACGTGTTAGTTGTGTTACGGTGGATCTTTGCTTTGCGTACACGTGTCTCTAACAAAGGACTGATACTCGCGTACGCAACCCAGAGGCCGACTCACGCAGCGTATATTACGCAATGGAGTGTCTGGGTACGCCCACGTAACTCAGGTCACACGATAAGTTGACTTTTAACAGGCGATAAATAGCGCAACGCGGTAAATAGCGCAAGGAGGTAAATAGCGCAACGCGGTAAATAACGCAAGGCGATAAATAGCGCAAGTCTATTTCAGTGTCCGAAATTTAAATTAACAGATCCTTCTCCTAATTGGTAACACATCTGGTTTAAAGAGAAATTTCTGCGCAGAAATAGAAATAGAAACAAAAGTGTACATGTGGTGAGTGAGTGTTTTTACATAAATTTATACAATTTTGGGGATTGAACCACAGAAATCATCGAGTTCTCGTGAAGGTACATACGTGTAAGTGACATGCACGGTGGCTAGGGAGGCATCCCTGGTTAAACATACAATTTGAGCATTAGAGTATAGCAGACCAGGAGGTCATACTGTAGCAGACCAGGAGGTCAGACCAGGAGGTCATAACAGACCAGGAGGTCAAGGTACAGCAGACAAGGAAGTCCGCTATAGAGTCCAGAGGCACAACACCAAAGAAGGGTTGGTGCAACACCCATATAGGCCATACAAGCTCAGGCTGAAGGAATTCGCAGCTGCCAAATGTCGATTCCGTTGGTCGCTCCGTACATAAGATTAGTTGCTTATGTGCTGAACGACTGTACCGCACGTAATTGTGTATATTAGTTAGTAATCTGACTTAGTACCATTAGAGTAAAGGGGTCACAAACGCTATTTGTACATTCTAACGTGATTTGTGTAATTTTTTATTTTTTCAAAAAGGGAAGTTCGCTGGTCACTCTAGAACTATCCGACAACCCCACCTTTACTGGAAAGGGTTAATGCTCTTCGGATCACACTCGCATTTTCCAGTAAACTAAGGTTCATAGGGGCCCTGGGTCGAGTACGCCAGCACTACATCAGTGTGTGGGCATATTGGTCGGCGTGGGCGAGTGAGTGAGGTGCTCGGTAAACTTCACCGTCTACCTATCGTGAATATCTTGTTTTTTTGTAAGGGTTCGCTGAAGACCCTGATATAGAGATCAGAGTTAGAGCAAGCAACACCTGCAGATTATGGGGGCCAGTTGTTCAGGAAGGGGGCGATCAACCTCGGTTCGGGTTGATTCTATAAACCGACCAGTCGGGTCGGCAAGGTACGTGATGTGTGAAAAGTACGGGTCACACACAGAAGTTTTATGTGATGAATGGGAGAGAATGACAGTACATGACGGGGAGAAATTCCCAAGAGTAGGTAGCTTCAGCCCAGAAGTGTTAACAAATTTAAGGAGGAGGATATGTCTCATTAAATCAACAAAGAGACGAATCAAGCATTACGATTATTTGCAGTTGTGGCAACAGGAGGGTGAAATACAGAGAGGATTGGCTCTGGCGGCGGGATCGAACCCTATCAAGAAACTGATAGCCACGGCACCGCCGCCACCATACATAGCAGGAGAGATATTGGTTGCGGAGAATGACGCACTAAGGTGTGACAAGCAAACACTTAGCAACTGTGTAAATGTTAATAAGTTAACCAATGCAAGTATTAACCCGTGCAAGTTGTACCCTGTTTTGAACTTTCCCCAGGAGTGTGATCAAGAGGACGAATCGGCAACAATATCAGCACTCTCTCTAGCAGCCACCATATCAGAGACAACAGTAGGCACTGCTCCACCCCCGAGATTAGTAACAAAGGCCCATAGTGGAGGGACAGGTGAGGTCGTATCAACGGGTAAGTACGGCACCATACACTATGCTGAAACTATTTCAGCACAGGCTGTAGAATCTACACAGAATGATGTTGTTAGAATCAATCCTGTTAAGGTAATAGTAGTTCCAAATGGGAAAACAGACACTTCAGGAGTCACTTCTGTTAGGAACATTGCCATGTATTGCCCGTTTACCCGAATGGAATTAAGGACCATAGTGTCTGAATTCCCTGACCCTAGAAAAGATTTAGTTGCTAGCCAAAAATACATCAGAGACCTAGGAAACACTTTAGAGCCCAATAATAAAGATTGGCAGATACTGCTAAGAGCTTGTTTACCCTCCAATGTCGACGCAGCTCAATTTTTAGCTGACTGTGGATTGGATCAGGATGTACCACTTACAGATGTGTACAACAAAGATAACGTAAAAAGAATAAGTTTACAGTTAAAGGAGTATTTTCCAGCTGTGGCCAAATGGAATAGAATTTTTACCATTAAACAAAAAGAGTCAGAAACGGCTGCTGATTATTTTCACCGGGCAATATTAGAAATGGCAAAGTACACTGGTATAGAGGACATTAGGACCAATGCAAACCATCAAGAAGTAGCAGTATCTGTACTAATGGATGGTTTAAAGGAAACATTAAAGGCAAGGGTACAGACCACGCAACCATGTTGGCGAGGTCTGTCAGTGGCTACTTTGAGAGAGGCTGCTATTGATCACGACCGGAATATCACCAGACACAGGGAGTCACAAGGTGATAAGTTAATGTCAGTAAGTATACAGGCTCTGACCACAAAGCAGCCTGTGTTTATATCACCAAACCCTGTGGGTAAATCAAATGTGGTAACATGTTATTTTTGTCACAAGCAGGGACACATAGCACGAGACTGTAGAGCGAAAACTTCGCAAAGATCATACCAACCCCCTAGACAACGACACGACACACGACATTGGGATCAGGGTCCACAGAGGCGGAGTTATGAGCCACATACAGGGGAAACAAAAAGATACCCCCCGAACAGAGGCTGGCATGCCTCTGGTAGTTCCCAGCTAACTCCCTCACAAGTAGTTGCTGCCAGCGGGATTCAGGGAGGTCACCATACCCAATAGGGGTGTGGCCATACCTGTAATCTGCAGCCAGTAAAATTGATTGCAAGTCTTGGAAGTGAACCCGAAGTTGCAATTAATGTAGCTGGTAAATCATTAAACTTTCTTGTAGATACGGGGGAGGCCAAATCAGTGATCAATTCGACAGTGGGCATGAGAACCACTGGTAGGACAATTCCAGCCATGGGAGTAACAGGAGTAGTCCAGCATTACCCTGTTAGCAAACCAGCCGAGATTACAATAGGGCCTTTACATACCAAGCATTCCTTTTTGCTGGCTGCATCGGCACCGACCAATCTCCTGGGAAGAGACTTACTGTGTAAAATGGGGTGCGTCATTTATTGTACTCCTGAAGGTGTATTCTTGGACATACCTGAGAATCACGCTCAGGAAGTGCGAGACATGTTAGACTCCCCATCAAAATTAATGTCACATACCATTATGACAAATAGGATTCCATCCCAAGTAGAAGAGATGACATCCCAGATACCAGAGTCACTTTGGACTAAAGATGGACAGGACACTGGATTAATGGCAAACGTAGCTCCGGTAGTTGTACAAGTAAAATATGGTAGGATAGCTCCAAAAATCCCACAATACCCTCTGAAGCCAGAGGTGGAGTTAGGAGTTTACCCAGTAATAGAGCGCTTGCTACAACAGGGCATTCTGGTAAGAACATCCAGCACTGCCAATAGTCCCATCTTCCCTGTTAAAAAGAGTGGGGGGAGGGGTTACAGGCTAGTGCAGGATCTAAGGGGAATAACAAAATAGTTGAGAGTCAGTTCCCCGTAGTGCCAAATCCAGCTGTCATCCTAATGCAAATCCCTCCCACTGCGAAATTTTTCACTGTTATTGACCTCTGCTCCGCTTTCTTTTCGGTACCTCTGCACCCTGACAGCCAATATTTGTTCGCATTTACATACAGAGGAGTCCAATACACATGGACTCGATTACCACAAGGTTTCATAGATAGTCCAAGTATATTTTCCCAGGCTTTGCATGATTGTTTACAGTCTTTCCAACCAGTGAGTGGATCAGTATTGATACAGTATGTGGATTATTTACTGCTGTGTTCAGATTCATTGGAAGCGTCCCTGAAGGATACGAAACAGCTCCTGTTTCATCTTTCAGACACAGGACACAAGGTTTCCAAAGACAAGTTGCAATTATGCCAAACTAAAGTAAAATATTTGGGACACTGTCTAACACAAGGACTGAGACACCTAACCGCTGATAGAATCCAGGCAATTAGAGACATGACTCTGCCACAAACCCAGCAACAGATCAGAACATTTTTAGGAATGTGTGGGTATTGCCGTAACTGGATCCCAGGATTTTCCATTCTAGCGTTACCTTTGCAGGAGATGGTCTCCTCAAACAAACCTGATCGGATTTCGCATACAGACGAGTCTGAAATGGCATTTGAGAGACTTAAACAGTGCCTAACGCAGGCACCAGCATTAGGTATGCCAGACTATGGGAAACCCTTTGAGCTATACGGAACAGAAAGTGCTGGTTGCGCGGCAGGCGTCCTAACCCAAAAGCACGGTGATGCCAGCAGGCCGGTTGCATACTACAGCGCTCAGCTAGACACGGTAGCGCGATCCCTCCCCACATGCTTGCGAAGCGTTGCTGCGATAGCACTGCTAGTGACGAAAAGCGAAGATGTCGTGCTAGGTCACAACCTCACAATTCATACACCACATGCAGTGTCAGCCTTGTTAAATTCTGCCCAAACCAGGCACGTCTCATCAGCGCGGTTTACAAGATGGGAATTGGCACTAATGGCCCCCGTAAACATCACCATAAAGAGATGCAGTGCATTAAATCCTGCGACATATCTCCCAGGTGTGCCTGGACAGGCACAAAGGGTGGAGGATGAGAGTGATGGGGAAGGAGGATTTAATACAAAGGAAGACACACATGATTGTATGGAATATGTGACCCAAAATTTTACAGCAAGGCCTGACATCAGTGACAACCCACTGGAAGACGTAGAACTCACGTTCTACACGGACGGTAGTTGTCACAGACAGTCAGACTCGGGAGACTTGTGTACTGGATACGCAGTCGTAGATGACCAAGGCACCATAGAAGCAGAACCGCTAGGCCCACCTCACTCAGCCCAGGTTGCTGAACTGGTCGCCCTAACCAGAGCATGTGAATTGGCTAAGGGTAAGTCAGCCAATATCTACACCGATTCTAGATACGCATTCGGGGTAGTCCATGATTTCGGAGCCCTATGGCGCCTCAGAAATTTCATGACGGCAGCTGGTACACCGGTAGCGCATGCAGCTCACATAAAAAGGCTTCTAACAGCGATACAGGAACCCGACTGAGTGGCTGTTATCAAGTGTAAAGCACACACATATAGCCAGGACCCAGTATCACTTGGTAACAGCCGAGCAGACGAAGCTGCTAAGTTAGCAGCCGGTACCCCCAGATAGACAGACATCACGCAACTGATGGTATTCAACACCATCGACACACAGAAGTTGTGTAAAATGCAAAATTTGTGTTCCACACAAGAAAAGGCAGTCTGGAAGGCAAAGGGATATGGCCAGGAGTCCTCAGGACTCTGGACGGATGGACATGGTAAACCAGTGGCCCCCAGAGCATATCTTCCATGTTTAGCTGAGGCAGCTCACGGGTTGACTCATCTGGGCAAAGAAGGTATGTGCAAGTTGGTAAGAGCATATTGGTGTGCCCCAGGATTTTCATCTCATGCGAGTAAGAGAGCAATGTCATGCCTTACCTGTTTGAGAAAGAACATCGGAAAGGCAATACCTACAGAACCATCTCATATCCCACCTGCCGGCGGCCCTTTCCAGGTAATACAGATTGACTTTATTAAATTACCCCCTTGTCGGAATTTGAAATATGTACTTGTTTGTATAGATGTTTTCTCAAATTGGGTTGAAGCATTTCCTGCGGCCACAAATACCGCTATGTTTACTGCTAAGAAAATTGTGCAGGAATTTGTGTGTAGATATGGTATCCCTAAAATAATCGAAAGTGATAGGGGTACCCATTTTACAGGTGATGTCTTTCAAGGAATGTGTAAATTGATGGGAATTGATAGCAAGCTGCACACTCCATACCGTCCACAGGCGAGTGCGAAGGTGGAAAGAGTGAACAGCACTATTAAAAATAAATTGAGTAAAGTTATGGCAGAGACGGGATTGACATGGCCAGAAGCTTTACCCATTGTATTGTACAGCATCAGAACCACTCCCAGGTCCCCTCTTAATCTGTCCCCCTTTGAAATCTTGTTTGGTCGACAACCGCATGTCATGATTAACCCTCAGGATGATTTGAAATGTAACAATGAAGTGACTGTAAAGTACTTGATTAACATGAGTAAACAGTTAAGGAATCAAAATGATAATCTAAAGTTGGTGATTCCTGATTTACCTGATAGTAATTGTCATGACATTGAACCTGGGGATTATGTAATGATACGGAATTTTCTACGCTCAGGTTGCCTTATTGACAGATGGGAAGGACCATACCAGGTCTTATTGACTAGCACCACTGCATTGAAGGTTGCCGAGAGAGAGACTTGGGTCCATTCGTCCCATTGTAAGAAGGTTGCTGATCCAGAGAGGTCCCGTGATAAGGAACAGACGGTAGAGGTTGTATCACTGGAGTGTCTGTTCCAGGAGGACTGAGGCGGCATCTGAGCCTTGAAAATCACAAGATCAAAAGCTGTTGTCGATTCCCCATTCCCTTTTATTGTTTTTCTCCACTTCCCATCCCCTCTCCCTCAAATTATTTTTTCCCCCTTCTCATTTTTCTCCGTTTCCTCCTATAAGATGGACTTGCCCCAAGAGACTGTGATCCGGATTTTCCTGTTGACCATGATGTTGACCAGAGCAGTCTGTTCCGGCGAGAGTACCATGGAGGTCGAGAGAGGTTCTGGAATGGGTTCTGATGATAAAGATGGAGGCGTAGTTTTCCAAGAACAACCTAACCAACAAGTAAAGGCGAGTATCAGAAAACGATCCGATAGCATTGACAATAGAAGGAATTGTGAAGGATTGTTAGCTGAAGAAAACTGTATCTGTAGGCTCTGTGACAATGTGGTTGAAGATGGGTGCATTAAGAAATGCCAATCCAGTTTTAATATCCATATGGACCGGCATCCGTTGAGTGACTATCACTCCTTAGTGGGTAGTGTGTTAAATCAGACAGATTGTTGGGTATGCTCTCAAGTACCTCAGGGCCACAGCAAATCAGGGCTAGTACCATTTCCTTTAACGGTAGGGGAGGTACTTGAGCTAAAGGGTGGGAGACCGGTGGACAGGAGGTTTAATATCTCCAGTCCTCCTAGTTTGAAGCTCCACCAATATCATGTGGATAGATCCCTACTATGTTTTAACATTACCAATCCCCGAAAGCCGGGAAATTGGGAAGTGTCATGGAGTAACCAAACCATGAACTTTTCATATAGAGCAGATAGAATGCCGACAGATACAGAGTTTATACGCCACATAGCCAGTAGAGAAAAATCTTTCCGATATAGGTATACCCTAGGAAGTAGGATTACGAGAGTTGGAGAGGTATCACCAGGATACTGTGCACATATCGTTCAAGCTGATACGTGTACTAGACAGTTGGGAGAATTAGGGGTAGGAGAATTCACATGGAGGATGTGTGTAATATGATTATGTCCTACTCCGTCCCATATGTTCTCCCCGATGATGCATATTTCATATGCGGGAGGAAGGCGTATAAGTGGCTTGCCCCAAACTCTGAAGGATTGTGTTATATTGGAAAAGTACTGCCTGAAGTAATGACTGTATCACATGACAAAATGAAAGACATACACCGTGGTGCCCAAGCTCCTTATACTCATACTCATTACGAGCACGTAGTTAAAAGGCAACTGACAGAAAGGTCAGAGCATCCGGCCTCTGACCTGATCCATGAATCCACCGGGATTCAGGTTCTGCTTGCGTTAGATTTCACCCGCACCGCTAGAGGAGTGATGAACTATAGATACATCTCTGCGCTTGCAAATTTGTTAGATAATATCACTGAAATGTATGATGACACGTTTAGGTATACTGGAAGGGAACTTCAAGCTTACAAAACAGAACTGGTACAGCATAGAATGGTTCTCAATTACCTCACAGCAGTGACAGGCGGATATTGTGTCACACTGGCAACGCAATACGGCGTGAAATGTTGCACATATATCACGAATAGCACCGAGGATCCGGTCGAGGTCATAGACCAAAAGATGGACGATATTCTCCAATTGAAGTGGGAATTTCGCAGGAGACACAATCTCACTCTTGCTGCTGTAGGTAATGAGCTGACTGGTTGGGTGTCATGGTTGAACACGCGTAATTGGTTCTCTGGTTTAGGAGAATGGGCTCAAGGAGTCATAATGGATGTTGGGAAGTTTCTTCTATGTATCTTAGGTGTCGTTATATCGATTGGCTTGATATTTAAATGCGGTCAGGCTTTAATGAAGTGCAAACAAAGTACCAGAGTGATGAGTCTGAGGAGTGAGGAAACTGTAATTCCAATGAATTTGATTTATGACCCAACGGTAGAAACAATGATGTGATGAAAATGCGATTATACGGTCCGTTTCTTTCACCTGTTTTTCCGTTTTCTCCAAGATAAAAAGACCCACTTGGACGAGGAAGTTGACGAGCCGATATACAGACAACGGATAGATCAAAGAAGAAGTTTGACAACCTTATACACGGATATTTGATGAACTTTGCCATAGATCCCCAGTTTCCCTAGAAATTTTAAACTTACGCTAGCCCAACATTTTTTTGTAAATCTATGGACATTGACAAAGCTTTTTGCTCGCACCCTATGGGCAAAAAGCGTAAAGAAGACGGCTTTCAACAGACACCGAACAAGACTTCAACCGACAAATGTTCATTAACCTGACATAGAATACCACTGCATCTACCATAAGTGTTCTTAATCTTCATTTCTACAACCCTCAGGTAATGACACACATAGTCGATAGGGAATCCAGGCACAGATACCAGCAACCACATACCTCCCCCATTCATGTATCATCAACTAAAATGTGCTTCCCCATTTTGTTGCAACCACAGCCGAAAAGAGCTCGGTAGAGTTTGACAGCCCATCCACAGACCCTTAATACGGGATAAGAAGGAATTCAAATGTATACTTCGCAATACCTCGAAGCTTGATGTACAACACGTACGGCACGATGATACATGACCCCCCAAACATGGATTCATACACACATGCTTCTGCTATCTCACTAGGTCATACCCTCTTCACACCTGCTCCTCTCTCCTCCCTTACCCAACCATGGAAATGTATTAACCCCTGACATATATTTTTCTCTTTTTGAAATGTTTTCAGGAAGTGGCAGTTATTGTTGACTGCCAAAGGGTGGACTGTCAAAGTCAGAAAAATATCTCTATGCACACTACCATATTTGCACCTCATACATGTCCGCGCTGCGCATGCGTGCGCTCTCCCGTGCGTACGCATACCCGCTGTAACGTGCACCCGCAGGCGCACGGTGTGCGCATTTACGGTAGAGTGTATGTGTTCGTAGCGTGCGACTCATTCGTTACACATTTTTAATATATAATGTATTTTGTAGATCATGGTCCCTTTGATCGATTCTGAAAGTTTAGTTAATGTAGTATGTTCCTGGACAAAGGGATCCCTCTTTATTTGTTGCGAGGGGTCAGACTTGAGTTATACAGTGGTGTTTAGTATCCATCGGAAGAGTATTTAATTAGCAATATTCCGGTGTTGGTTTGGAGCGGATTAATCGCTCGTGCGAATAGTTATGGACATAAGAAGTTTATGTCCATTTACTATTATTTGCACTTACTTGTTCATGCGGCGGGAAACCTAGTATCCCACCCACCTGAGCTGTTGGAAATCGTCACAGCCCACCTGTGTGAATCAACCTATGACCTTTTGTTATGATGCGAAGACAAATTCCTATGTCCAATGAACAATGAGATTGTAGGGACCATTGAATTGTATTGTGTGTGGAGCATAAATAGACAAGCCGATCGTATCCAGCTCACTCTCTCTCTTCAACGGTTCTCATTGCTGATAATCGGGAGCTGGATATTCAGAGGCGCATGCGATCGTTTCCCCTTGTGCGTAAGTCTTCTCCGCAATCATATTGTCTTGTTGTTATCGTGAGCCATTTCTCTCTCTCTCTCTCTCTCTTCTCCTCTTTCTCTCGTATTTTCCCTTAAACGTAATTGTATTGTATTGTATTTCCTGTGTAGTTATCTGGTTAGTTAGTCTATGTTATATTGTAGTGTATGACTTGTATTGTATTAATTCTTTTGCAAGTATAATACTCATAATATATATATAAGGCGTTGGACCCTAAGCTCAGGTATCCGTGTATTTTCTATATAGTGTTAAGTATTCTCAGAGCGTCGGTGACGCTCAAACAGCTCTTAAGCTAATCAGGTTACACAAGGTTGCATCTACACTCTATCACTACACTAAGGTTTACTGCATATTACGTTGTTTATGGTTTAGATATAAAGGTGTAACATTGTGAGCGTCTGCGCCGCTGGTGATCTCCTCGTGGTCCCGAGCGTCCGCTACGCTATAGCGAATCATTACGTTAGTCGGCAGCCAATAGCGTGCCTGCCTGTGATCTCTTGGCCGTGAGCGAACGTGACGCTTGAGCATCTCGACTACGGCTAAGCGATCGTTACGCAACGTGCGTACCCTTACGGTACTTCATACGTCAATAGCGTACAGTGTTCTTAGACCTCTTAAAGGGTTTTATATACGATAAATATTTAGCTTTATCACACCCTACTTGCTTGCATAAAGACACTTATGCCCCTTTCAGACTACCGAAATAACCAGGGTTATTGCAGAGTTAACCCAAGTAGTGACTCAGTCTAAAAGAGTCTCAAAAAATAATAGTCGAACGACCAGACAATCAAACACAGGCAGTGGCCAGTGTTGGTTCCAGGAATGACTCAGGTTACGCGGCAGTGTAAACGGAGGACCCAGGTCATCCGATCCAGGACCTATCTACTGCATAGAAAGAGCTGGCACACTTATGCTTGGAGATAATATCATCTACAAGGAGGAAGAGTTTACATTTAACAGGCTGACTCTGGAATAACCCAGGGTTTGAGAGGCATTGTGAAAGTGGAACCGTGTTCAAAATCTCGGGTCGAACCCGGCATTTGTAATCTGAAAGATGTATTGATCAAAGAAAAAAACCCAAAAGATTCCTTAGTGCTATTAGAGGGAAATCCCAAATATGTGGTAATTATAATAAATATACATAATTTCAAATAAATATCTTATATGCCGCTTTTTCTTACATGTTGAATCGGCGACCAAATTCCATCACAATATTACATCCAATTTCTATCCACTGAAACAGCGCTAAAAATAATATAACATTTTTTTAAATATATGTGTACACCACAGGTATGGAAGGTAAGCCAAAACACAGTTAATAAATATAATTTATTTATTTATTAGCTGTGAATCAGCATAGACAATATTATCTGTATTCATATAAAAAAATAACCTTAATTAAAAAAAATCAATGATATAAAAAAAAACGATACTCTATAATGTAAAACTTTACTATATATTTTTTCCTCTTTTTCTGTGCAATATATTGGTAGCCACACCCACATTCCAGGAGGTAGTTTTCACCTTCCATTCACATGAGATGTGGTGCTCAATTTGATAAATCTTATTTGTTTGACTTGATTTAAATTCAGTTGTTAGTTTGGAACTTTTCTTTCCTAAGTTTTTGCAGGCTACAGACAATAATGGTGCCCTTTTGTTATGCCTGTTTTTTTCGTGTTTTCATTGGTAATGTAACTTCTTACTAATTCTTGTTGAAGATTCTTGGCTTTTTTTATAAATAATTTTTGGCTTATTTGGGATAAACGTTTTGAGTTTATCAGCCATTAATAATATGTTCCAATTTTTATTGTACGATTGGGTAGAAGTTTTTGTTTTATGTACAGATACTGTATATTGTAATCTCCTTAATTGCCTTTCAGGTATGTTTGCTACTCATTTTCTATGGTGGTTACTAGTTGTTTGTAATATGTTGTTCCCATCTACCTCTTTAATATAAGTTATTGTGTGTATTTTACCTTTATTAATGAATATCTTTAGATCAAGAAATAAGACTTATTCTTTGTTATTTTTCAAATTTTAATTACTACTTGTTTGTTTTTGTTTTGTTTTCTCTCCAACTCACAAGTGCTTATACTGCCTTTTATCTATTAGAAATATAGCTTTTATATTTTAACTGGACATTAACAAAATTTTTATTTTTATTTTAGATTTTTGCCCATATATACACGGTTGACTCACATTATTATAACCACCTCCTACATTTGTTGTTGGTAGGCGATGAAGTAACACCTGCTGTGATTAAGTTTAATGCAATATTATAGTGTAGACTTGATAAAATACTATAACCTATTAAATACGAGATATTTTTCTGATTCATCCAGAAGCGTCCTCTGCTCCTTTCTGCCATATTAATCCAATAAAACTACACTATTAAGCGCAGATTCCCTCAGTTTCTTAAATTGAAGTTTGTTTTTTTTTTAAAAAGATTTGGTCAAAAAAAGAACACATGCAAATAATTATGTCATGTCATAGACAGAGAAGAAACAGAAAACGGTGACGTTCAAATGTTTGAATACATCAAAATTACATATTCCCAATAATTATATTTGCTTTGTATTCTAGAACAAACAACAAATTAAAAATCTATAGTATGTATCAAATAATGCAAAAAGGAAAAACAGGTGTATTGCACTAATGTAAGAGTATAAGGGAAAGAAGAGAATATAATGACATTTTTAATATCAGACAATGTGTTAGTTCCGGTGTGAGGGTTTCAAGTATATATGGATTGTGATAGACAACCTGTCCTCAGTATACTGTAGTTGTACGAAACGTGTTTTATTTATTCATTTATTTTTCAAACATTGACATTTTCATATTCAGGAATTGTGGCTCTGGTCCTTCCTGTGACTGTGATTACAGGCTGTAAGAGAAAATGAGAAATATTGAACAATATAGTGTTTTTACTGCATCATGATGTCAGGTAGTAAAACATTTAAAGAACCATTTTTGTGTCATTTTGACGTTCATCTACAGATGTTACAGCTCCTACAATGGTCCTCTATGCCCACTGCTGGGTTCAGCTAACACCATCCTGGGGAAGTATTCGCTTATGGTGAAATTCTAAACTTCATAAACTATGGCCACCTAACACAGAAGTCTATGGAGATGGCGGTAAGTGGTGTAATATGAGGTAGTGCAGAAAGAAAGAAATCAGTGATTGATTTGTGGTATACCTTATGTAATATTATATCACGCTCTGACATAGGGCCTGATTCAGAGCTGACATTACTGCGATGGCAATAGTAGTGGGAGCGATAATATGCAAATGATAATCTTAGCCTTTTCCTTGTGCGACAGAGAGTTAGAGGCATATTTGCTAACGTACATGTTTATAACAGTGAAGATGTTTGCCATGGCAACCAATCAGATTATAGCTATTATCTTCTAGATAGAAGGTGCTAGATAAATGCTAAGTATAATATGATTGTTTGCTATGGACAACATCTCCTCTTTAGTACACTCACGCTTTACTAAATTTACCACTACAAGTGCTGAGATGCCCATTTTTAGTGTCCATCATCACTTGCAACAGCCTATAGGATGCCAGACCCTTGATAAAGGTGGTTACACACCAAAACAGCTGTTGCGATGGGGATCTGACCACATGCGGTTCCCACTGCCTGTGCCTTGATGCTGATACATATTGTAATGATATGTTGTGATTGGATGGTGAAAGAGACAGCATTATGTTAAATCAGACATCAGCCATTTTGTATAATGGCAGCCATTCAAGATGTATTTCAAGCTCTTTTTTATAGGTTTATAAGTAATGCTGACATTAATATGATATATGCATGAGACCCTTAGCCCTAGCAACCTGTATAAGAAATATGCACTCCAACATATTGATAATGGTCAAAGATCAGCTCAGGTGCATATATGGGTTATTAATCCTACCTACCCCTTTAAGAGTTTATTAAGTGAATTTTTGTTCTTGCATAAACAAAACTTATTGATAAGAAATAGTAGCTTGTTAAAAAGATAATTTTTAAGGGCAAGCAACTCCCTATTAGCTTGTTAGGCTTATAAGCCTAAAGAAATTCACTCCTGCAGATTTACAGTATAGTTGCTAGATAGTATTTTTTGGCAAGACACCCAGAAAAAGACCTTCAAGAGTTTTGAAGGAATTAGAACAGTTTTAAACATAAAATCATCTTTATAATTGTTGTAAGCTTTGTATTTAATAACGAAAAGCATGTATAATGCTATATATTAAGTTTCAACCTAATAAGCAGTTATGTGATTCTATGTTTCATAATTTAGTATTGGTATTTGGTATAATCAATGAACATAGCCAGCTAGTATATGTACTTTCCTTAAATTAATTACATAGATATTTCTGTGATAAACTATTTGTTAAGAGCAATATGATTTCTCCAAGATAAAACTTTAATTGCATGATGAGAACATTAAAGGATTATGTTTTGGAATGTCCCGGTGACAATGGAAAGAAGGCTTTCAAGATTAATGTCCAGATGACTGTAAGAGAAAGGACTTCTCATTAAATTAATGAGCAAACAGTGATAAGAATATATATACAGGAATGCTATAATTAGTTTCATTAAATCATTGTTTATCTTTGCACACAGTGGACTTTGATTGGCTAACACACTGCCATACCTTTATTTCTTTGTTCATTTGTGTATAAATAAAGGCTCCTAAAGCAACGAGTCAGATCAGAAATGACTTGCTGAGCTTCTACATATCTCCTGTGTGTTGTCCAATTATTTCTGGTCTCCAGCCGGCTGCTAAGTACAGAACCACTGACTGATGTTCAAGGGTATTACAGGCGACCAAAGGATGTTGCTATATGGAGTCTATCTCCCACAATGGCTTTGCTTGCTCATAATTAAAGACATTGAAAAGTTTTGGGATATATATTGGAGTGACAGTTTTTGCTTTCTCATGGGCCTCTGGTGGTGTTTATATTTTATTGGCCACCAAAAGATATTTTATCTACTGGAAACCATTTCTTTGTCATTTTTGTAAGTTTCCAATCTGATGACGCAGGCTGTGACCCACAAAACACATAATTTAGCTGGATTCCATATAAACTGTAAATTTTATGATCTGATACCAGCTGCAACATTGGAGAAATGCATATATTTCAGCATTGAACAGAGATTGATACATCAGCAAGGCTATACCAGTGTGAGCAGTTTGGCAGGAAGTCACATACGTTTTAGAGAGATTTTCGGAGAGCATTTAAAACAGTGTTTCCCAATATCAGTCCTCAAAGCACACTAACCAGGAGCATCACTTACCCCTATGACATCTGCTGCAGCGGTGAGTGATCTATGCGCGTGCCTGTATAAAGGGCATGTGGCTTCATGGGAAGGGGCATGGCTTCTCAGGCAGGGGCGTGGCTTTAAATCCTGAACCCCTTTTTATCACTCCGGGTATCCAGAAGATGCGGGTTGACTAAGGAGACTGCTGTGGCTGCAGTACCAGCTCCTACACAGTGACAGAAGCCACCATCCTCCACCGTTAAAAAACGGACTACCCTACTCTCAAATGTTGAGAGTGGCGCGTATTTGTAGTGATACACAGGATCTTCCACGCCAACTTGATCTTGTTCTTCATAAATTTCCTGAAAGAGGATATAACTTGAAGAGACTGGTCCAGACCAAGAACCGAGTTATGGCACTGAATAGATCTGATTAACTACAAACATCTACTAGAGAACCAAGAACTGACGTTTTCCCATTGATAACCACATTTGATACAGCAAGCGCACTTGTACCACAGGCAAGTAAAGCTTTTTGGCCTATTATTGCTTCTGATCATACATTGACTGGCCTCAAGAATATGCGACCGATGGCATGTTATAGAAGGGGTCGGAATCTGAGATATCATCTGGTCAAGTCAGATATAACTACCCCTGGTAAGAATTTTACCAACAGTAAATTAGGCTACTACAAATGTCCAAAATGTGAAACCTGTAAGTTTTTACTTACGGGTTCTAGCTTCACACATCCACACAATGGACTGCAATATAAAATTAGACACAATCTGTCCTGTGATTTACGATTTGTTGTGTATATAATCATCTGTCCATGCAAGCTATACTACGTAGGGATGACTACACGAAAGTTTAAAGAACGCATGGCACTCCACCGCTCTGCCATTAAAGCTGCATTGAATGGCAAAACCAATGATCAACCTGTTGCAGTACATTTCAAGGAACATCCCCATCTACTATCCACTTTAACGTACATGATTATAGATAAAGTAGCCTTATCCAATAGAGGGGGTGATCGCACGAAGGCTTTATTACGGTTGGAAGCTTCTTGGATTTACCGTTTGAACACGGTGGCACCGAATGAGTTAAATGAGCGCATTTCATGGAACTCTCTGATTTAAGACTTCATATTCTTTGTTACTGATTATTTGTTCAATATATCCCCTGGTCATTATTTATAGACATCTATTATGGTATTTCTTATAAGTCTTGGTATTACAGATATTTTCCTCACGATAGGTGTTCTATATGAATACATTATATATGTTTTTAATAGCCTAGATAACATCTGTTTGAACACATAGCTTTGTGTGTTTCAATATATTTGTATTTAGATCTAATCTACTTGCTGCTCTTGCATTTCTTTATATATTCTGTATGGTGCTTTATGTGTCATGTTGCCCCTTGTCTCTTACAGGCGGCGCTGGCTGCTGGGAGACGCAGCAGATGGTTGCCTAGCAACTGCCGGTATTTGTGGGAGTGACATCATCGGGCTGCGACACGCCATCCAGGTCCCGCTGGTGGCGCCCCGGCTCTGTCTGCGTGGAGGCGAGGGTGTGAATATGTCACCCAGGGGATATAAGGTAAGCCTGCACTTTGTCACTTTATGTATGCTTTTTCCTGACAACGGGACTCAGCGTCCCGAAACGATGAAGTAAACTTTTGACCTCTTAAAATTCCTGCAGTGCCGTGTATTACTCTCTCTGTAAGGAGAGTTTCTTTGTGCTTTATATATATATATATATATATATACACACACTGTAGAGTATATTTATAAGTGCCTAAGTTATATATATATATATATATATATATATATAAATATACCAAACAAAGAACCCAGCACTCTCCTAAGCAGCTTCATTCACCTTAATGCTTTAATATACATCTAAATAAATAATGGGGTTTTGGTTTATGAATTGTACAAATCATGTAAGCTTGCGGCCCACTCCACGGTACCCCATTTCACCGCAAGTCCTACTCTATCACAAACTTTCACATAGATTTTATAGAAATTATATAGAAACCTGGCTACTGCTGTGTCATAGAGGAAAATGTGCTTATCTGGTTTAGAGCTTACCTGCCACACTTATGGCTTTTAAAAGGTAAGACAGTCACCAACACAAATAACACAACTGCACAAGTGTGCTTACCTGGTTTACAGCTCACCTGCCAACAGACTACTGGCTTTCAAAGTGAGACAGTCACCAACACACCTAAATAGCAGCTGATCCAGGTTAAAGGTTAATGAGCCCAGGGGTGCATGAGAGAGAGATATGGTCACAAATGGGCCAATTAAAAATTAACCCTGTTATACAAACAAACACGAGGAACCACTGCACTCGCCATTCCCAGGGGTTGGGGTGCGGTGGGCTGTGACCACCAAACTCAAATATACCAAACAAAGAACCCAGCACTCTCCTAAGCAGCTTCATTCACCTTAATGCTTTAATATACATCTAAATAAATAATGGGGTTTTGGTTTATGAATTGTACAAATCATTTAAGCTTGCGGCCCACTCCACGGGACCCTATTTCATAATAAGAATAATCAATAAGAATAATACTTTTCTTTTGTTTCAGGTATCAATTAATGAATTACTTCTACAATAACCACGTATTATCATTATTGTTGATACCGATGCAAGAAAAGAAAGACAGTTAGCTGGGACCTGTGTATATTCGGTCAGCAAAGCACCAAAGAAACTCCAACGTGTCCAGCTAATAAAACAAGAACCGGAGAAGGGTATAAAGCCTCGGCATTGGACTCACAAAAGTTTCAAGATGCTGAACTTTTGAGTGGTGAAATAGCTTTTGATTTTCTTAGTAAACGCTCATTACTAGACGACCTTACCAAAAATTATACAAAATTTCACAAGAACTGCCATGCAAAATATACATCTTATAAACTGAGTAGATTACTAGAGGCCAGAAGCAGTCAAACAAGTACTGAACAAGCATGTG
The DNA here is from genome assembly GCF_028390025.1 of Pseudophryne corroboree. Classification (NCBI taxonomy): domain Eukaryota; kingdom Metazoa; phylum Chordata; class Amphibia; order Anura; family Myobatrachidae; genus Pseudophryne; species Pseudophryne corroboree. The sequence continues at coordinate 37,505,544 of NC_086453.1, forward strand.
CAGCTGACCATTTTACTAAAGGTCTAAAGGTGAGACTATGAACTATGCTTCTTTTGTGAAGGTGAAGAAGGTACACTTCATGCAATTGCAACCAAGCCTTTGAGTGGCAATATTGCATCATTTGCTCCTCATAACTGGCCTCCCTGACAATTAACTCTCTCCACTCCAATCTATCCTCAATGCAGCAGTCTTCCTCACCAAACGCACTATGTCCACCTCCCCTCTCCTACAAGCCCTTCACTGGCTTCCCTTCCCTTTCAGAATCCAATTTAAACTTCTCACACTGGCTTACAAAGCCCTCACCCACTCCTCTACCATTTACATCTCTGACCTTATCCCCCTCTACACTCCCACCCATTCTCTTTGCTCTGCTACCTTCTGATTACTTCCTCCCACTACTACCTCCAAGATTTTCCACGTGCTGCTACCTTACTCTGGAATTCTTTACCTCTCCCCCTCAGACTCTCCACCTCTCTACAAAACTTCAAATGGGCTCTTAAGACCCACATCTTTACCAAACCCAGCCAAATCTCATCCTAACCCTCTGTTCCATTCTCACTGTCTACTCCATATGTGTCAACCCTGTCTTTCTGCCCCTCCCATTTAGAATGTAAGCTCTCATGAGTAGGGCCCTCCTCCCTCATGTGCTTATCCTTTTCTTACTTTAATAATCCTCAACTGCCCCAAATCCTGCAGTTATCGGCCACCCTGATACTTATCTCAGCGTCATCTGCTGATGTAAATGTGTTTAGTTACCCGGTACTTGCCTTATATTGTCTTCAACTGTAAGTTGCTGTTTTCCTGTTTTGATCATTTGCTTATGTATTCTGTAATTGGGTGCTGCGGAACCCTTGTGGAGCCATATAAAGAAAATATAATAATAATAATAATAATAATAATTATGCATTTGCAACCATTCTTCAAGATCAGCACATTTTGGCTAAAATGAGTGAAGGAGACTTAATTGCAATTGAAGCAAAATACCACAAGGAATGCTTGAAAAGGTTCCGTAACAGAAAGCGTTCTTTAGAAAGACACAAGCAAATCAATTTAATAGTAACCAAGAAATGTTTGCAATTGCATTAGTTGAACTTACATCATATGTTCAGGATGCAATTATAGACAGTGAGGTGATTCTAGTATTTAAATTAGGAAGCGTGATTGAACTAATTGAAAATAGCTTGAAACAACTTACTGGAGAAAAGACAAAAGCACACTTGACTCATGTCAAAGACAGACTACTTGAGGACATACCCTAAGTGACAGCTTTTAAAAAAGGCTGAGATGTTTTGATCACTATGAGGGAAGGTATGGGTGAAGAAGTGCAGAAATCTTGCGAGTTTGATGCAGAAGTTGACATCATGAATGCAGCAAAATTGATCAGAAAAATATGTTATTGTCATTGGTAAAAAAATGCTTTTGTATGGCCCGAATAGTCAACAGCAGTTTGATAACTGTCGAAGTCAAAAATATTACATAAAAAGAACATACAAACAACACACATATAAGTCGCTATACTTGCAAATACGCGCAGCGAGCACAGCAATATATGGTAACACACGCATTTACATGGACATGCCACAGAGATGGATTCAACACTTATTTTCATACAGTACATAATTATAATACTATCAAGCGCCAGACATCATGATGATTTAAAATTATATAATGAAGTAATGTCATGTATGTGTATTATTTGAAAGAAGCAAGATAGACCTGTCATATTTACTATTAAAGCAACCAGATTAATGTGTAGATTCATTTGATACTTGTTATTAAGTTGTAGGACATTGCAACAAATAATTATGATTAAATGTATAAAAGCTAAAATCACTTTTATTAGAACAATAGATATTCCAAACAGGTAGTGGACAGGAAGCTCAGGCCAGTGCTTTGGATGTCTACAAGGCTGAACCTGATTAGCATGTATAAAGAGACTAGTGACTCATCATGAATGAGTAAGTTCCCTCCCCCAAACTAGATAACACATTACTGATCACACAGGAAGGCAGTTGCTGTTTTGGACTAGACGATGATGGAGTTATTGCCAGATCAGTTCCTGTATTTATTTGCTGTGAGAGAGATATTAAGAGGAGGATGCATGAAAGATATGGTAATTGTATCGCTGGCCTGTAACTGTAACTGTATGTAACTGTATGTAACTGTATGTTTTAACTGCTTACTGTGTGAGTGTAACCATGTAACTATAGGTATACTGTACATTGTAATATATATTGAATCCATATCCTTTTAATAACAAATATATACATCAATGAGCTTTGGAACTCAGATAATGTGTGGGTGTATTGTTTTCTCTTATGGGATGCAGTGTTTTGCGATGTACAGCGCACTTTTATCGTATATGGTAATAAGATGCACCTGGTGTCTGCAGTATATATTAGAGTGGGCATTTTAAATATTTGTGAGAAAGCAATTTGGTATTCACATAACAGTGGTTGATAAGAGGCGGTAACAATAGCACAACTTATCAGCTACAACATGAGCAAGAATGTTCTAACGGGTGATAGAGTGCGTCATTAATGCTGCAGAGAAACACCTTTTCCCATGTACATATCCATGTTCTTACATTCTTAAACAAGAAAAAAGAATCTAGTTGTCAAGTTACATATGTTTGGAGTAGGAATATCATATAATAGGGTTTTGCAAATTTCATCTGATCTGAGTCATTCTGCTTGTGAGTATTATGAAGAAGTAGGCATTTTCTGTCCTCCGCCACTTCAAAGAGGGATATTTACCACAATAGCAGTTGCCAACATATACCATAACCCTTTTTCCATAACGTGAATCAGTTCATTTCACGGAACAGCAATAACTCTCTAACAGCTTTTTTATATTGGGTGAAGGTGAAATAGAAAGGTCACAAGAGGTCTCCCTGAAGAAAATGTCGATCAGCACATAACGAAATGTGCATTGGTACCCATGTACAATGCTTTGTCAATGTACTAACTGTCAAAATTAAAATTAAAGCTCTAAAGTTAAAACCAGTGTTGATAGTGGTGATGATTATGCTGATGGCACTGAAAACGTACTGTTTGTTTTGTTGCATTGTGACAACTCTTGTTGTAATCATAGAGGTTTTTTACTCCTAAATCATTTTAGTATATGTACTTTACTACCATAAAAATACAATTAGAAGCAATTGGTATTTAACTTGTAATAGTGTAAGCATAGCAAAATTGTTTTGACAAAAAAAATTCAATCAGTAGCTCTCATAATCCTTATTTTCACACTATTTTAACGAAATAACCACCATTTTCAAAAAGGCGATCATGATCTTTGGGCCCTATCTAAAAATGTATTTGTAAACAAGTGTAGAAGAAGTAGGGAAAGTATCATGCTTTCTTCCAGAAATGCACAATTGTAAAAGTTTTACCCACTTAATCACTGTACTACTGGCATACTTGACTACATCATGATCAATCATCACAATATTTCATCCATACAAGTATATTAAAAGTTAAGTTATAACGATGTGGTCCTTAATCTGACACTGACGCACAAACTTTACATTCCTCTTCCTTAGAGGGAGCTGATCCCAGATGACTATAGGCAATTCTGCTGAGAAACAACTCCTCTCACCACAAGATACAGTATATATATATATATATATATATATATATATATTTATTCACACACACAAACATGTGCACACACCCCATATATGTTTTCACTTTCATTAGGGGTTCACCAAACTCCAACTTGCCTCTGGGTGAGAGGGATGAACTTACACCCCTGAGCACATCTATGAAAACATTGCCCCACAGCAGTTTATTAAGCTATATGGCCCCATAGAAACTGAGAATGTTTTCTTTTGTCAAGAACTAGAACAGAGGCACGAGGGCAGTACAGGGAATATGAGGTTGAGTACAGTATGTATGTAGTGGAAGGCAGGTAAATGAAGGAAGGATTTATTTTTCAATGTAATTGTTTGATTGACTAAGAAAATGTATGAGGGAGAAGGGGGTAGTATGGCCAGCAGGCCAGCCTCCTAATATTTGTGTTTTCATTCTTTAACCCTTGTCAGGAATCCTTGACTATTACCACTGCTTTTTAGCTGTTGTCGTGAATCCTTTGTTTTTAACATCGCTCATTACCCCTTGTTCAGAATCCTTAGCTACTAATATTACTTTTTAACCCTTTTCAGGAATCCTTAAATAATAATAATGTTCTTCAACACTTGTCAGAAATCTTTGGCTATTAACATTGCTCTTCAATCATTTTTAGGAATCCTTGGCTATTGTATTAACATTATATTCCTTTCTGGTTAAAAATGTGTTTCAAATTTGTCATGTGATATAGCAATACCCAATAAAATATTTTTCTATGCAAAATGGCCATCCCAAAAGCCCCCAAAATACAGCCCATTATGAAAAGGAAAGTGGTGCAAGATGGAAAGATTCTTGGGCCTTCCCACACACCTGTATTTTGTATATTAAAAAGGACATGCACAGTTTAACAAACCAAGCACTTCAGTGAAAGGGACTGCCACTTCTGTGACTGAAGTGCTTGGTTTGTTTGGCCCCAACAAAATATTTTTTGGAAGAACTAACCCCCAATCATTAATGAGGAGGTTGATGATGAGGGTGTTGGCAGTGGAGATTGCATGTGCTGGTCCAAATTGCTGGTAGCTGATACTGGACTGTATGTTATTATTTTACAAATTATAATTTTGTAAATTTATTAATGAAGTACAGTGCCTGAACAACAACACACATCATTTCTTTTAACACTGAAGTAAGTGGCAGTGGTACCTACTGAACATTTTAAGTACAGTGCCTGAATTTTTTCTGAACACACATTTAATTTTTTATGATGCCCTTAATCACAGTCACAGTATTATTAACAGGTACAGTAGCCCTTAATCACACTGCAGCCCACACAGAGGCATCACCAGGTCTGGTAACACCTGGTTCAAACTCTGTTGCCCCCCTCATTGCCAAAAAGTGACATGAACTAAATTAAAGGGGTGTGGCCTCAGCAGCAATACTGGTGACATCAGTCAGGGGGCACCCCAGCATTCCACGGAGATGCTGGGCAGCCCCCATAGATCAGCACCTGCAGTGTCGGCTCCACCTCTATGGCAGGAGCCAAACGGTGAAGGAGAATGTCACACTGTAGCACCCAGTTCCTGTCACTATGGCAAAGCTGGCTTTTTGGTGTCACCATCAGAGGTGTACCCCCTTCTGATGCCATTGAGCCCACAACCATTCACTGATGACACAAAGGAGTCTATTTACTAAGCTTTGGATGGAGATACAGTTAATGGAGATAAAGTATCAGCCAATTGGCTCCTAATTGCCATGTCAAAGGTTGTGTTTGAAAAATTAGTTAGGGGCTGATTGGCTGGTACTTTATGTCTGTCCACTTTATCTCCATCCAAGGCTTACTAAATAGACCTCTGAGTCCAAGGGTGACAGTTTCCCTCTGCCCTTAATCACAGAAACAGTTCAGTAGCTCTAAGTAAACCCTCACATTATCCCTTAATCATGCTGCAGCCCACCCCACACCCTCTGCCTCTAGTGTTCTGTGTGAAATGGCACATAAACCAAGAGTAAGGGACTTTTATTGAATCCAAACCACGCACGAGATCCGACGCTGGAAGAATAAAGTTTTGCTTCATTTTCTCATACCTCCTAGAGGATGTTGGGGTCCACTTTAGTACCATGAGGTATTGACGGTTCCACAGGAGCCAAGGGCACTTTAAGACTTTTCAAGGGTGTGAACTGGCTCCTCCCTCTATGCCCCTCCTCCAGACCTCAGTTTACAAAATGTGCCCAGGCAGACTGGTCACATTCCAGTTTCTCTGAAAGCCTTTATATTAGGTTTTTTATTTTCAGGGAGAACTGCTGGGAACAGTCTCCCTGCTTTGTGGGACTTAGGAACCAACTTCCTGAATAGTTCCATGGCTCTGCTTCTGGCTGACAGGACACCATTAGCTCCTGAAGGGTACTGAACTGTAGCTGCTCACTCCTACAGTCCGCCGTCACCCCCCTTACTGAGCCAGAAGTCAAAAGACAGGTGAGTGTTTAAGAAGAAGGATCTTCATTGTGACGGCTGAAAGGTACCGCGCAGTGGGTGGGAACGCTGCGCGCCATGCTACCCGGTAACAGAGGCACAGCAGGGCGCGGGAGGGGGGGTGCGGGGTGCGGGGGGCTCTCTGGGCAGCATGAAACCTACTAATAACTGGCAGACACAAGGACATAAGTTGCTGAGGCACAGTCCTACCCCCGCCAGTATAAATATTGCTATTGAAAAATCTGAGGGGAAACGCACCATTACGGGGGAGGGGCTTCCCCCTCAGGAAGCCAGCACACTGCTCAGCGCCATTTTCTCTCATTCCAGGCTGCAGAGAAGAACACTGGTCCTCCTCCACTTCTGAACCAAGTATCAGGGTGTAAAACCGGGAGGGGGGGGGGGGGGGGGGGGGCACAGTGTAATTTGTGCTATAGTGTGAAATTATCATTTTAAAAGTGCTGCAGGTCTGTGGGCATATTGTGTTTCACAGAATATTTATCGCTGGCGCTGGGTTGTGAACTGGCAAATCCTATCTGTGTCCTTCTGACAGATTTTACTGTGGGTCTGTCCCCTATAAGTCCCGGAGTGTCTGTGGTGTGGTTGTGCATGTGTGTGACATGTCTGAGGCAGGGATCTCTTCCACTGAGGGAGCCATTTTAGGGACACAGAGTTGTAATGTGGTGGCACTGCTGGCACACCATGAGCCTAAATAGGTGAAAGAATTACGTGATAGTGTGAATCATATCAGTAAGACATTAGATAACTCTGAGTTTCATGCAGACAATTGGAGAAAATCATTGGAAGATGTGGTTTTTAGTGGTTCTGCTTTTTCATCCGTAGGCGACCCCTCTGGGTCACATAAAAAACCATTTGCACAAATAGTACAAACTGATACCGAAACGGACTGGCATTCAATACATGATTGTTGCTATAAGAGAGGTTTTGGAAGTTACGGAAGCCTCTCCTGTACCTCAGGAGAAGGTTTATTTTTATAAAGAAAAGAAAATTAATGTAATTTTCCCTCCTTCTCACAAGCTAAATACTCTCTTTGAGGGAATTTGGGTAAACCCTGAAAAGAAATGTCAGATTCCCAAAAGGATTGAGGTTGCTTATCCTTTCCCGGCAGAGGACAGGAAAAGGTGGGAGTCACCCCCAGTTTTAGACAGTGCCCTGTCACGGTTAACAAAAAGGGTGATTCTCCCTGCACCTGGGATGGCTTCACTAAAGGAGCCGGCAGACCGCAAGTTGGAGACTACGTTAAAATCTATTTATGTGGCCAATGGTATGCTACTCAGGCCCACCATTGCTTGCGTGTGGGTGAGTAGTGCTATCGAAAATGGTCAGATAACTTGTCATCTGAAATTGACATGATAGATAGAGACGAGAGTCTCCTAAAGTTAGGTCATATCAAAGACGCTGCTGCATACATGCTAGAAGCCATGATGGATATTGGGCTTTTAGGATCAAAACAGCTACCATGGCGGTCTCGGCACGGAGGGCATTGTGGATTCGCCAGTGGAATGCTGATGCAGATTCTAAAAGAAATATGGAGGCTCTCCCGTATAAATCTGAGGCCTTGTCTGGAGATGGGCTGGATGCGTTGGTCTCTGCGGATACCGCAGGTAAGTCGACATTCTTGGCTAATGCTCCTGCACCGGCGAAAAAGACACATCACTCTCAGATGCAGTCCTATCGGCCCAACAAATACAAAAAGGCCAAAGGTTCCCCCTTCTTTGCAGGTAGAGGGAGAGGAAGAGGAAAAAAGTCTGCAGCGTCTTCAGGATCACAGGAGCAGAAGTCCACCCCTGCTTCTGCCAAATCGGTAGCATGACGCTGGGGCTCCCTTGCGGGAGTCTGCTCGGGTGGGAGCACGTCTGAAACTTTTCAGTCAGATCTGGGCTCAATCTGGCCTGGACCCATGGGTTTTGCAAATAGTGTCCCATGGATACAAGCTGGAGTTTCAAGACGTCCCCCCATGCCGATTTTTCAACTCAACCTTACCAGCTTCTCTTCCAGACATAGAAGTAGTAAACAAAAAATACAAATTTGTGCTGCGCTCAATCCTGGTGATTGTAATGTGCTTACCCCTCAATTTGTTATCACTAATTGTCTGTATGGTTTTAGGTACAATATAACCTACGCAGGAAGGTGATATATGAGACAATAGCTTTTATAGTTGACCAGTGTAATTTATAAAGTATAGTGTATACCAGATCGTGGATGAAATAATTATGTGTCAACTGTATTTTTTAAATGCTGAGCTCCGTTTATTTATGAAATTTAGTCCAGTATTGTCCATATCATTTCTTAATGTCACCCTTTCTTAATGCGGCGTCCCGCATGCAAGTTTCACCAGATTCTACTTGGTACAGTCTTTTGAGTACTCAATTGCTTCTGCAGTAATACTGTAAAAAGTACTTGAGTCTTCACGGTGTGGAGCACTCAATGTTCATTCATATGGTACACAGACACAGTGGTTTCCTCCGGACTGGCTTCCTCCTCTCACCCTGGCTGTCCGTGGTACGTCCTGCTTCGGACGTTCCCCGTGCGCCAGTCGGTTCGATTGAGCAGCCTGTCTGAGGCAAGGGAGTCCGGGGGGCGCTCTACAGAGCTGCTCACCAGGCTAACCCCGCCTCATACGGACACTCACCTGTTGTCTTTTCCCGATGATGACCCGAGTTCCGACACCGACTTCTTCCGAAACGCTTATCTCTAACAACAATTAAAGGCAATGTAAATACTTAATGTGTGCAGTACAGAAAAAAAGAGAGCACGAATCGCAGAAAGTCTTATTTCTGCAACACATTACTATTATTAGATTACACCAGAGCTGAAATCAGCACAATAGTTTCATGCCAACGACATTTACATCCATGATATCAGAGGCTGCTCTATGTGTAGTATAGAAGCCTCAAAGCAGTCACAGCTACTTGCTCAACATAGCCCATCTTTCTGTGTCCAGCATAGCCCACAAAGTTCTATACATTCCCCCCCCCACACACACACACACGCACACGCACACACACATACACACACATACAGCCTAATATGCTTCATCTCAATCACAGTCCAATGCCCTGTGGTTATGAATGAATATTACTGCAAATCAGCTGATTTCCAGATTACGTTAAATTCCTTTCACCAATACTCACATCTAACACTATTCTTTTTAAATGCAAATCAGATCCTAGTGGTTTTTAGGACTTTCAGAAGATGCCATAAAAAAAAACTAAGTATTTATCTTAAAAACAAGCATAAAACTTGTTACAAGTTGCCACTCTGAAAAGTCTTGATAGTTTAAAAATTAATTTGTAACAATTTTAATATGATAAGATCTGACTTCAGGATACAATACTAACCATATACTGTACAGTATTAAATATTTAGTTTCTTTAAACTTCATAGATAAAAATGAATGAATTACTTACATTTTTTTACCCCTCTGTCTCTGTGGACGTTATTTTGCATAAATAAAGAACATCAGTTAAAATGGCCATATATTGTATTTCAGGGAAGTGATCTGCACTTTTACTTTCTAAAATAAGCAACATCCTGTTTTGTAAATTGTGAAAAACAGTTCGTAGTCATTAGTTTTCACAGGAATTAGATTGCTAACCATCTTTGTCACACAGTCCTAGCTAGCTGAGAAATAATTTCCAGATTTATGGTTTAGACCAGCGGTTCTCAAACTGTGAGCTGTGGCACCCTGGGGTGCCTCCAGTAGCGGATCTTGCCATGGGCAAGCAGGACCTGGCATTTTAATGTAAAAGAGGTATCAGTGTGCATGGGAATTGTCAGATCCGAGTATTTGTCAGATCTGCAGAATATATCTGTCACGATTTTATGCACATTGGGGCAGATGTATTTAGCCTGGAGAAGTGATAAAGCAGTGATAAGTGCAAGATGATAATGCACCAGCCAATCAGCTGCAATATGTAAACTGACAGATGCTGATTGGCTGGTGCGTTATTATCTTCCACTTATTACTGCTTTATCACTTCTCCAGGCTTAATACATTTGCCCCAATGTTACCTGTTTCAGGTAATGGCTGGAGTCCACCGTCTCAACTTGTGGCTGGAATGGAGAAGGCATTAATATTTGATGTTACTATTACTGGTTTTTTAAGTCTATTGACATTATGTACTAATGCCTTTGATTATCTTGTATTAGGACATCCAGTGTTAGGATCTGTGTTATTTTCATGTAAAGAATACTTTTTCCTGTCGCGTCTCTGTTACCATGGTGATAGGTTCACACCGGCGATACGCTCGTACGGGGTGACGTCATCGGCATGAGACACTGAACGGGAGTGTAGTCGCGGAATTCGGTGAGGCCACACGCAGGGAGATGGTAGAAAGGTTGTTTTGATTATCCTGACGATAGTGTTAAATAACACCGAAACGTTGATATACTGTACCTGTCGTTTCTCTGATAGTTTTCTGTGTTGAGTGCCGTACCTCTGGATGTATATGCTTTACTTGTGTAGGCACCACTAAAGGTATCTACTTGTGCCGGACCTATGGTGAATATATATATATATATATATATACACTCACACATCGGCTGTGATATATTTAATGCAATATTGCATATGTGGTATAATACTATAACCTATTAAACACAAGATCATTTTCTGATTCATCCAGAAGTGTCCTCTGCTCCTCTCTGCCATATTAATTCAATAAGACAACTCTATTAAGCACAAATCCCCTCCGTTTCTTGGTATTGATGTTTGGTTTCTTTAATAAGATTCGTCATAAAACAGAACACATGCAAATATTCACGTCATGTTATACACCGAGAAGAAACAGAATACATTAGGGTAGCCAATCCAGTGCATTTTTTCAACCCCCCTCCCGCGCTGCCTAGTCCGCATAATTTACCTTCATCCGGATGGGAGGAAAGGTGAATCCACCTCCTGCAAGGAGGTGAGGTGCGGGCGAGTGCAAGTCTGGGCGGCTGGCTGCGCAGCGTGACCTCTGACTTCATGTCACACTACGCACAGCCGGGAGCAGGTATACAGGGAGCCGGGAAGCGTCCGAGTCTCCGGAGGATGCTTAAAGACGCCCGGCATTGAAAAAACAAAGGGGTTTACTAATCCCGAAATCCCCGGAATGAGAAACCCCAATCCCGGGAGAATGAATTACGGACAATTTTTTACCCCTCCGTCTCTGTGGACGTTATTTTGCATAAATAAAGAACATCAGTTAAAATGGCCATATATTGTATTTCAGGGAAGTGATCTGCACTTTTACTTTCTAAAATAAGCAACATCCTGTTTTGTAAATTGTGAAAAACAGTTCGTAGTCATTAGTTTTCACAGGAATTAGATTGCTAACCATCTTTGTCACACAGTCCTAGCTAGCTGAGAAATAATTTCCAGATTTATGGTTTAGACCAGCGGTTCTCAAACTGTGAGCTGTGGCACCCTGGGGTGCCTCCAGTAGCGGATCTTGCCACGGGCAAGCAGGACCTGGCATTTTAATGTAAAAGAGGTATCAGTGTGCATGGGAATTGTCAGATCCGAGTATTTGTCAGATCTGCAGAATATATCTGTCACGATTTTATGCACATTGGGGCAGATGTATTTAGCCTGGAGAAGTGATAAAGCAGTGATAAGTGCAAGATGATAATGCACCAGCCAATCAGCTGCAATATGTAAACTGACAGTTAGATGCTGATTGGCTGGTGCGTTATTATCTTCCACTTATTACTGCTTTATCACTTCTCCAGGCTTAATACATTTGCCCCAATGTTACCTGTTTCAGGTAATGGCTGGAGTCCACCGTCTCAACTTGTGGCTGGAATGGAGAAGGCATTAATATTTGATGTTACTATTACTGGTTTTTTAAGTCTATTGACATTATGTACTAATGCCTTTGATTATCTTGTATTAGGACATCCAGTGTTAGGATCTGTGTTATTTTCATGTAAAGAATACTTTTTCCTGTCGCGTCTCTGTTACCATGGTGATAGGTTCACACCGGCGATACGCTCGTACGGGGTGACGTCATCGGCATGAGACACTGAACGGGAGTGTAGTCGCGGAATTCGGTGAGGCCACACGCAGGGAGATGGTAGAAAGGTTGTTTTGATTATCCTGACGATAGTGTTAAATAACACCGAAACGTTGATATACTGTACCTGTCGTTTCTCTGATAGTTTTCTGTGTTGAGTGCCGTACCTCTGGATGTATATGCTTTACTTGTGTAGGCACCACTAAAGGTATCTACTTGTGCCGGACCTATGGTGAATATATATATATATATATATATATACACTCACACATCGGCTGTGATATATTTAATGCAATATTGCATATGTGGTATAATACTATAACCTATTAAACACAAGATCATTTTCTGATTCATCCAGAAGTGTCCTCTGCTCCTCTCTGCCATATTAATTCAATAAGACAACTCTATTAAGCACAAATCCCCTCCGTTTCTTGGTATTGATGTTTGGTTTCTTTAATAAGATTCGTCATAAAACAGAACACATGCAAATATTCACGTCATGTTATACACCGAGAAGAAACAGAATACATTAGGGTAGCCAATCCTGTGCATTTTTTCAACCCCCCTCCCGCGCTGCCTAGTCCGCATAATTTACCTTCATCCGGATGGGAGGAAAGGTGAATCCACCTCCTGCAAGGAGGTGAGGTGCGGGCGAGTGCAAGTCTGGGCGGCTGGCTGCGCAGCGTGACCTCTGACTTCATGTCACACTACGCACAGCCGGGAGCAGGTATACAGGGAGCCGGGAAGCGTCCGAGTCTCCGGAGGATGCTTAAAGACGCCCGGCATTGAAAAAACAAAGGGGTTTACTAATCCCGAAATCCCCGGAATGAGAAACCCCAATCCCGGGAGAATGAATTACGGACAATTTTTGCACAAAATGCTGGGATTCCGCCAATCCTGATTCCGGGATTGGCCACCATAGTTCAAATGACTGAATTCATCAAAATTACAAACAGTATGGTTTCCCAATAATTATATCTGCTTTGTATTTTAGATCAAAAAGCAAATTAAAAATCTATAGTATGTATCAAATTATGCAAAAAGACAAAACATTGCGCTAATGTAAGGGTATAAAGGAAAGACGAGACTGTAATGACATTTTCCTATCATACAATGTATTAGTTCCGGTGTGAGGTCCTCAAGTATATATGGCAGGTGATAGACAACCTGTCCTCAGTAGACTGTAGTTGTACGAAACGTAAGTGTATTATTTATTTTTCAAACGTTGACATTTTCATATTCTGGAATTGCGGCTCCGATCCTTCCTGTGACTGTGATTACAGACTGTAAGAAAACATTAGAAATGTTGAACTGTACGGTATTTTTACTGCACGATGATGTGAGATAGAAAAACATTTACGGAACCATTTCTTGTGTAATTTTTAGTTTTATATATAGATGTTACAGCACCTACAATGGTCCTCTATACCCACTGCTGGGTTACGCTAACACAATCTTGGCGAAGTGTTAGCTTACAGTGAAAATCTAAGCTTGGCAAACTAATGTCACCTAACAGAAAGAAGTCTGTGGAGATGGCGGTAGTAAGTGTTGTAATATGAGGTACTGCAGGAGAAATCAGTGATGTATTTGTGGTAAACCTCATGCTAAATTATACCAAGCACTGATGTACGGCCTGTTTCAGGTGTAGACAGTACTGCAATGGCAATAGGAGACGTCAGTGGAGCAGCAGGAGCGATAATATCCAAATGCTTTTCTTAGCCTTTTCTTTGTGAAACAGATAATAAGGGGCATATTTACTAATGTGTGATTTACAAATGTGGGGATGTTTCCCACAGCAATAAATCAGATTATAGCTATTATCTTCTAGAAGGTGCTAGATAAGGCAGAATCTGATTGGTTGCTATGGTCACCTTTTTTTTTGTAAACCCACACTTTAGTAAATATACCCCTACAAGTGATTCAATATGAGGTACTACAGGATAAATTAGTGCTTGATTGTGGTAAACCTCACGCTAAACTATACAAAGCACTGAAATATGGCCTGATTCAAAGGTGGAGAGTACTGTGATGGCAATAGCAGTACTGCTATCCTGCTGTGATCAACTTGGAATTACCCCCATTATAAATACTATAGATTTTTGGGGGTAATTCCAAGTTGATCGCAGCAGGATTTTTTTTAGCAATTGGCCAAAACCATGTGCACTGCAGGGGAGGCAGATATAACATGTGCAGAGAGAGATAGATTTGGGTGTGGTGTGTTCAATCTGCAATCTAATTTGCAGTGTAAAAATAAAGCAGCCAGTATTTACCCTGCACAGAAACAAAATAACCCACCCAAATCTAACTCTATCTGCACATGTTATATCTGCCCCCCCTGCAGTGCACATGGTTTTGCTCAATTGCTATCAAAAATCCTGCTGCGATCAACTTGGAATTACCCCCCATGTGCACTGCAGGGGAGGCAGATTTAACATGTGCAGAGAGAGTTAGATTTGGGTGGGGTGTGTTCAATCTGCAATCTAATTTTCAGTGTAAAAATAAAGCAGCCAGTATTTACCCTGCACAGAAATAAAATAACCCACCCAAATCTAACTCTCTCTGCACATGTTAGATCTGCCCCCCCTGCAGTGCACATGGTTTTGCTCAATTGCTAAAATAAATTCCTGCTGCGATCAACTTGGAATTACCCCCAATATGCATATCCTTATCTTAGCCTTTTCCTTGTGTGTCAGTGTGCAACAGGGAGTACAAGGGCCGAGATGTCCATTATTAATATCCATCAACACTATCAACAGCCTATGGGCTCCCAAATAATGGGTACCTACTTTGTACCTGCAAAAGCAAACATATTTTTAGGGTTCTAGGAAGAACATACTATTTGGAAGGAAAATAGATTTATTAATAATATCGTAATGTGGTATAGGTTTATAGATGATATTTTATTTATATGGGAAGGAGAAAATACAGAGTTATACCGCTTTTAGACCTACTGAAGTGGCGCAGTTGGGAGCCTGATATGGGATCTACCCAGCTGCGACCCTCGTCACCCCCCATTTAGACCGGAGTTACCAACCTGACATATTGCCGGGTTGGTGACGTTGCCGTTGACGCAATGGGGGCGGTGCTTGGAGGTCACATGATCTCCAAGCACCGCCCACTCATACACTGTAAACGGGAAGCCGGGTCATGCGATAAGGCTCCCGCTTACACTGAACAGTTTGCCGGGTTGAACACTTGTTCGACCCTGCAAACTACCCGAGTTGGAATACAGGGTCACTCGACCCGGATTATTCCAGCTCTGCCCTTTTACACAGAGCAGCAACACGGGTTATGCACGTTCATGTGCAATAACCCGTGTTATATGCTGCCGGTGTAAAAGGGGTTTTATGCACATTTTGTGAAGCATTAAATGATTTTAACATATATCTTACTTTGAATATTAGTCAAAAAGAAGTTACCGTCCAAGATCTGATCTTACAAAGAGATTTTAATCATCTACACACAAAAATTTTCAATAAACCCACTGACAGTAATGTATATATTACAGAAAAGAGCAATCATTACCCTACATGGGAAAAGAATATTTCAAAAAGACAAATGAGAAGAATTTGAAGAAATTGTGCAGATTTGGAGGATTTTAAAGAACAAGTAGGAGACCTATAATTAAAAAGGTTAAAGGTGGCAATAGGATATTCAGAAAATATATCGGATGACCCAATAAAAGAAATGATGGAGATAGATAGAGACATGCTGCTATTACCTAGAGATAACAAAACTGAAGAGAATAGAAATATCTCCCTTTTATTGCGACTTATAACGCACAGTATAAACAGAGAAAATAATTAATAAACATTGGTATTTATAAGAAAAAGACTCTGGTTCAGAAGACTATCATCTCCCATAAAAACAAATAAATTTATAAAAAAGCAAAAAATGTAAAAATTAGATTGGTTAAGATTATAATACTCCCAAAGAGAGAAGAAACGATTAAAACAAAAAGTTTCATCACTGTGGATTGTGCATTACGTGCAGGAACCATCAAGGATGTAGAATGTAAGCTCTCACGAGCAGGGCCCTCTTCCCTCGTGCTTATCCTTATTCTTACTTTAATAATCTTCAGCTGCACCAAATCCAGCAGTCTTCTACCACCTGATACTTATTCCAGTGTCATCTGCTGATGTAACTATGTTTATTTACCCTGTACTTGTCCTATACTGTCATCAACTGTAAGTGGCTGTTTTCCTGTTTGATTATTTGTTTATGTACTCTGTAATTGGGCGCTGCGGAACCCTTGTGGCGCCATATAAATAAAGGATAATAATAATAATAATAAAAGGACAAGCGAATAAAACAGTACAGTATGATTCCACAGTAAAGAGTTTAAAATGCAATATAACCAGTTCTATCACATATCACAGTAGCAACTGTATATATTTAACCAAATTCTAGACCACTCAGAGGTAGATGAAGTGAACATCTTAATATAAAAAAACAGTTTGAAAAACACTCACTGTCCCTTCATTTCAAAAAGCATCATTCAATCAATCTCAGGTAAAAATATTAAAAAAGTGATGAGAATTAAATTAGTTAAAAACATAGGAGAAAAGGAACATAGATACTAGCCTAGCACAGATAGAAATTAAAACTGTCTTTTAAATGAAAACATTACATACTATTGTTATGAATATGGATTTTGAGTTAGAATATTTTTTTAATAGTTTTTTGCAATTGAATTATGAACCTGATTTTTATGTATATTTTTCTTATATATCTTTATATTACATAGTATATGGCTGTTGTATTGTCTCTGCTCCTTATACGTTTTAAGAAACCCTCATTTAAGAGGAAGATTTCTATGAATTTCTAAGAATTTTTACAGCAATCACATATTCTTACACATCTGTTTTAACCAATAATAAATGTATATACTATATATTTATTTTATATTATTTTATAAAGTTTTATATATTAACGTTAGATTTTAAATCCTCTTTTAAGAAGAATGTCTAATAATATGAAGCTCTTGCATCACTGAGTTATTTTAAATACATCCATTTATATACAATGAGTTCCGAATTGTGTTGTACCATTGGGGAACGCATGAGCAGAAGTTGAGTGATGCACTCAGAGTAAAGTAAAGGAAGTGCATTGCAGATGCTGGAACACATAGTACAGCAAATGATGGGAAGTGGGATGAGACACTTCCTGTCCTGGAATATAGAGCACACGAACCTGTGCGTTCCAGGGCAAAGGAAGGCACAGAGTAAAAATATAAAGGGAAATAATAACGGTGATCCACTTCCAGTCAAGGAATCTGGAAGTAACCAGCTTGGAACACATTTAAGATTAAAGCCAAAGAATAAATATGTTTTGATTGATTACGGTATTAGAATATTACTGCGTAGAGCTAGTCCTAAATGTCTATATATCGGATGTATTTAACATGTTGATTTTGTTAAGTTCAATCCCTTGATGGGTCCACCAATTACAAGCCAGGAAAGGGGATAAATAGAACGCTAAACTCAGTAGCCCAGTACATATTGATAAAAGCTCCAAGGAGTTGAAATGTGCTGGTGAATTGAAGGAGGAGAGCAACCAACCCAGAGCAAGACAATTATGGTGGATTTCCATTCCCAGAAAGTACCTGATTATTATCCAAAAGCTTGTATTAGTGTCCATTATACACCATTTTATCTTGTACGCTGAATTGCCTGTAGATTTTAATTCTTTCTTGAATGAACGGTGTTACACTATCTTTAGAATTCCTGTCTCCCTCTATATAAACCTGAGTGGAAGGAATATTACTACAAGATGGAGAATAAATCAAAAACACATTGTAATTGGATGTACAGTATTCTTGGGACTTCTTATGTGGAGAATATGGGCTATCTGAGATTCTAGGGTTCAAAGAAGGAGACTGATATTCCTTTTATTTGTGGATGAGGAACTATTTTGAATTATATTGTACTGTATTATCAGATAATGTGGTGGGGATCATTCGTCACCAAACTACCGTTTCTCTTTATATAGATTCATTGTAGTGTTTTCAGGTGAATGCCAGGTTTACAGCCAGACCTCATTTTGAAGCGTATTGCTTATATGTTTATTTAATACCATAATTAAATGCATTGAAAACTTTCTGGATATATATTGGAGTTGGCCCCAGGTGGAGTTGACAGAGTGACTGCTATTGCAATCTGGTGAGATTGTTATTGTTTACTCACTATCATTTTATATGCGATCTTAGTTACCCATTTCAATTGAATTATTCAATTATTCTATCTTCCGTGTTTTTAGACCTTTTCAATTAACATTTTTAGATAATCAATTATCCATTTTTTCTGGTCCAGTGAAATCAGTCATATAGTTATATCTCATATAGTTTACAAAGCTATATTTGCATTGTTTATTTACAATTTGATTTCTTTATATTCTTTAATTATTTCTGTTTTTTATGTTTATATTTTATTGCCCACCAAAAGATATTTTATCTACTAGCAACCATTTCTTTCTAATTTGTAGTACGTTTCCAATCTGATGACACAAGCTGCGACACACTAAACGCTAGTGCATGCAATATGGCTGGAAGTCACAAAAGTTTGAGAGATATTTTTAGAGAACATTTAAACCAGTGTTTCCAAACCTCGGTCCTCAAGGCACACTAGCAGTCCAGGTTTTAAGGCTATTCATGCTGAAGAACAGGTGCTTAAATCAAGTAAATGAGGTACAAATTAGTTCACAAGAGTTGAAGTGTGGCTAAACATAAAACCTGGTCTTATAGTGTGCCTTAAGGACTGAGGATAGGAAACACTGATTTAAATGCTATCTTGAAATCTCCCTCTTAAACTTGTGTGACTTCCGCCCATAGAGCTCAGAGGGGTGCACCCTTGCTGGTGTATCAATGGGCTGAGGTTGAAGAGACACTGATTTGAAGACTTGAAGTGTGAGGTAGGATCTGTCATGCACGGCAAGCAGAGCCGTAACTAGGTGTGTGCCGATGGTGCCTTGCCCATAGCGCAAATGCACTGAGGGTGCACCATCGGGCATCACACCTGCTAGCTCTGAGCCCAGACTGCTGAAGGCGGCGCTGCCTGTGTCCCACTGACGACAGTGCCGTCCGCCCGTGTACCTCTGAAACCACCGCCCGCCCGGACACAACCGTGTCCCACTGAAGCCACCGCCACCCGCCTACCTGTGTTCCGCAACTTCCTCTGAACTTGAAGCCACCACCGCCCACCCGCCCGCCTGTGTCCAGCTGAAGCTGGCGGCTTCAAGTTCAGAGGAAGTTTTCAAGCCGCTGCGGCGTCTGTGTGACAGGTAGCCTTCTCAATGGCCCAGCGGCAGCCCGGCCCCCCTCCCCAGCAATTTGTAAGCCGCTGCCGACCACAAGACCCCTGTGGCTGAAGCTGCCTACGCCCGCACTCCCGCAGCAGCACATAAGTGACTACACTACACTACACTTTATTACACTATACTTCACTACAGTACACTACACTATACCACAGTACACTTCACTACACTACACTACACCCTAAGGGTAGGAGGAGGGGGTGTAAGGGGGGTGGTCTGCCTGCCTTTCTGTGTTAAAGGGGGACTCTGCCTGCCATAATGTGTAAAAGGAGGACTCTGTCTGCCATAATTTCTAAAAAGGGGACGGTGTCTGCCGTAACGTGTAAAAAGGGGACGCTCTCTGCCGTAATGTGTAAAAAAGGGGACGTTCTCTGCCGTAATGTGTAAAAAAGGAGACACTGTTGCCGTAACGTGTAAAAGGGCGATGCTGTCTGCCTTAATGTGTAAAAAAGGGGATGCTGTCTGCTGTAATGTGTAAAAATTGGGACACTGTCTACCGTAATGTGTAAAAAAGGGGACTGTGTCTGCTGTAATGTGTAAAAAGGTGGACGCTGTCTGCCGTAATGTGTAAAAAAAGGGGACTCTGTCTGCCAGAATGTGTAAAAAAGAGGACGCTGTCTGCCGTAATGTGTAAAAAGAGGCTGCTCTTTGCAGTAATATGTAAAAAGGGAACGCTGTCTGCCGTAAGGTGTAAAAGGGCAGTACGGATGGTGTAATGGTTAGCATTACTGCCTCACAGCACTGAGGTCATGCGTTCGATTCCCAGCATGGCCCTAACTGTGCGGAGTTTGTATATTCTCCCCGTACTTGCGTGGGTTTCCTCCGGGTACTCCGGTTTCCTCCCACAATCCCAAAAATATACTGGCAGGTTAATTGGCTCCCAACAAAATTAACCTTAGCGTGAATGTGTCTGTACGTGTGGTAGGGAATATAGATTGTAAGCTCCACTGGGGCAGGGACCTGATGTGAATGGGCAAATTTTCTCTGTAAAGCACTGCGGAATATGTGTGAGCTATACAAATAACTGGTAATAAATAATAAATACATAAAAGGGGCTCTACCTGGTGTAGTGGTGCTACTGTGTGGCGTAATTTGAATAATGGAGACTACTGTGCACCATTATATGAATTGGTATTATTTTGTGGCCACACCCCTTTCCCATTAAGCCACTCCCATATATTTTTTGCACTGCCACCGGTTTAGGGGGTGGGGTCGCCGGTGCCGTTTCTTGCACACAGCGCTAAAATGTCTAGTTACGGCACTGATGGCAGGAATAACAGGTTATCAGAGAAGTGGCAAAAGTTTTGTAAGCAGCAAAGCGCAGATCTCAGGCACATCTAAGGGGGCACTTAGACAAGTATTTTTAGATGAGGGTAATGATGTATGATTAATTATGAAATCACTTTTTTAATTTGGGGATAGTATAGCTTGGTATGCAGTCAATTTACCTACGCTCAAAATCCCGACAACCATTGACCAACAGTCAAAATACTGTCATGGTCAAAATACCAACATGGTCAAAATTCTAACATTAAAAATGTCGACATGGTCAAAATACCGACATTTAAAATGTCAACAGGTTAAAAAGACAACATGATTTTTTCATTGAAACCGATTTGTTCATACTTTACCATCCCAGTGGACCTGAAGGGAGAATATAATAGTGTGCTGAGCGCAGCGAGGGGATGCGATACACTTATACGGTGTCCAGGTCAACCTATGTCGACCTACACACCAATTTATTTATTTTTTAAATCGTGTCTACTTTTTGACCTGTCAACATTTTAAATGTTAGAGCTCTAACAAAGAGCGAAATGTGCATAGGTTTAGCCATGCCCGCTAATGTTTATGTGTAGAACTCTAAGCTCCTAATCTAATTACCAATGTACCGCACATTAATGTATTAGTTACATACCTGAGAGGACACATGTATACAGAGGAAGTGTCACCCGAGATTGCTATGCAGAGTGATATGTGATTGTGGGTGGAGGGCAGCAGTGGCAGATGATTACATCTAGGCTGTCAGAAATGTGTATCGTGATGTTAAATATACAAATCATGCAGAGTATGCCAGTTGGTGGGCTTCATATATAAGAGAGCAAATCCACCTCTACACTGACTGTAATTTACTTTCTGACATAGCCAGCTCTTCAATAACCCAAGAGTGCTGGGGTGATTTAACAGGGATTAACGGCTGATTACAACCCTCATCCCCATAGATATATACAGAATACAACTGCAAAATCATTGAATTTATATATAAAAAGTGTGAGATGAGGGGATCTGCAAATTTTATCCCCCAGTACTCATCCTGTATATAAGAAGCAGTCATATATTATATCACTGGAGGGGGGACACTTCCATATTATTTTCATGTTTTAAAGAGCAGGAAGCAATCACTATTTATTTATGTGCAGCATAGGAAGAAGAATTTATACTGACACATAACAGCAACAATTGTTGCCAGTCACAGCATGTAAAGCAACATGTGATTGAAATTCACTACTGCCAGAGGAACTTATTGACACAGTGTTAACAATATATACAGAGCAATGGGAGATTGAAACACAATACTGTCTATAAATAAATGAATATAAGCAGATATAGTAACAACATTGAAACCTGGACAGAAAGTGTTATTTATCATATTCATTTCTTTTCACATTGCTACATGTAATTGGAGTGCGGTACATTTGGAAGGAACACATTGTTCAGATATAATTTAGTATTAGGATAGCACACAGATATTTATCGGGTGCAGACACATAAATAATTGGAGCCTAGAATCTTTATACTCATTATAAGAGTGACATCAAAGATATTAAATACAATAGGCGGCACACAATTTGGTTTTAAGAAATGTAATTTATTTTTATTTTCACACGAGACAGAAATCTGTCTAATAAACAATTCTTCTTTTCACGTTTTTCTATTTCTATATAAACATTTTTTTAATATTTTGCTTTGTGTGGCCTAATGTTTAGGCCATTATAATACTATATGGGATATTATGAATAAAGGATGACATTCCATGTGGGTATTGGTACTTTATGTTTGTAATAAAACAAAAACACAAATTTTTAATTATTAAAATAAGAATATCATAAAATAGATCTATAAAAAAAAAAAAGTGGGGGAGAGTGCACCTAGGTAAACTGATCTCTGCCACAATTTTTCTTCATTGTATACATTTTCAGATCAGTAGGTAGCACCAGCACTAAAATATCAATATTTGAATGGAAATTTAACGTTTAACCCCTTGTAGCAATATTCACTCATCTAATATTGGTTCTGGTGCAGGATTTTTTCTTTGTTATATCATTAATGTGTTTTAACCTTCCTCTTTTTCTGTACAATATATTGGTAGCCACACTCACATTCCAGGAGGTAGTTTTCACCTTCCATTCACATGAGATGTGGTGCTCAATTTGATAAATCTTATTTGTTTGACTTGATTTAAATTCAGTTGTTAGTTTGGAACTTTTCTTCCTAAGTTTTTGCAGGCTGCAGACAATAATGGCGCCCTTTTGTTATGCCTGTTTTTTCGTGTTTTCATTGGTAATGTAACGTCTTACTAATTCTTGTTGAAGATTCTTGCCTTTTTTTATAAATAATGTTTGGCTTATTTGGAATGAACGTTTTGAGTTTATCATCCATTAATATTATGTCCCAATTTTTATTGTACGATTGGGTAGAAGTTTTTGTTTTATGTACAGATACTGTATATTGTAATCTCCTTAATTGCCTTTCAGGTATGTTTGCTACCCATTTTCTATGGTGGTTACTAGTTGTTTGTAATATGTTGTTCCCATCTACCTCTTTAATATAAGTTATTGTGTGTATTTTACCTTTATTGATGATTATCTCTAGATCAAGAAATAAGACTTATTCTTTGTTATTTTTCAAATTTAAATTACTACTTGTTTGTTTTTGTTTTGTTTTCTCTCCAACTCACAAGTGCTTATACTGCCTTTTATCTACTAGAAATATAGCTTTTATATTTTAACTGGACATTAACAATATTTTTATTTCTATTTTATATTTTTGCCCATATATACACGGTTGACTCACATTATTATAACCACCTCCTACATTTGTTGTTGGTAGGCGATGAAGTAACACCTGCTGTGATTAAGTTTAATGCAATATTATAGTGTAGACTTGATAAAATACTATAACCTATTAAATACGAGATATTTTTCTGATTCATCCAGAAGCGTCCTCTGCTCCTTTCTGCCATATTAATCCAATAAAACTACACTATTAAGCGCAGATTCCCTCAGTTTCTTAAATTGAAGTTTGGTTTCTTTAATAAGATTTGGTAAAAAAAAAGAACACATGCAAATAATTATGTCATGTCATAGACAGAGAAGAAACAGAATACAGTGACGTTCAAATGATTGAATACATCAAAATTACATATTCCCAATAATTATATTTGCTTTGTATTCTAGAACAAACAACAAATGAAAAATCTATAGTATGTATCAAATAATGCAAAAAGGAAAAACAGGTGTATTGCACTAATGTAAGAGTATAAGGGAAAGAAGAGAATATAATGACATTTTTAATATCAGACAATGTGTTAGTTCTGGTGTGAGGGTTTCAAGTATATATGGATTGTGATAGACAACCTGTCCTCAGTATACTGTAGTTGTACGAAACGTGTTTTATTTATTAATTTATTTTTCAAACATTGACATTTTCATATTCAGGAATTGCGGCTCTCATCCTTCCTGTGACTGTGATTACAGGCTGTAAGAGAAAATGAGAAATATTGAACAATATAGTGTTTTTACTGCATCATGATGTCAGGTAGTAAAACATTTAAAGAATCATTTTTGTGTCATTTTGACGTTCATCTACAGATGTTACAGCACCTCACCTACAATGGTCCTCTATGCCCACTGCTGGTTTCAGCTAACACCATCCTGGGGAAATATTCGCTTATGGTGAAATTCTAAACTTCATAAACTAAGGCCACCTAACACAGAAGTCTATGGAGATGGCGGTAAGTGGTGTAATATGAGGTAGTGCAGAAAGAAAGAAATCAGTGATTGATTTGTGGTATACCTTATGTAATATTATATCACGCTCTGACATAGGGCCTGATTCAGAGCTGACATTACTGCGATGGCAGTAGTAGTGGGAGCGATAAAATGTGAATGCTAATCTTAGTCTTTTCCTTGTGCACTAGCATGCGGCAGAGAGTTATTGGCATATTTGCTAACGTACATGTTTATAACAGTGGAGATGTTTGCCATGGCAACCAATCAGATTATAGCTATTATCTTCTAGATAGAAGGTGCTAGATAAATGCTAAGTATAATATGATTGGTTGCTATGGACAACACCTCCTCTTTAGTACACTCACGCTTTACTAAATTTACCACTACAAGTGCTGAGATGCCCATTTTTAGTGTCCATCATCACTTGCAACAGCCTATAGGATGCCAGACCCTTGATAAAGGTGGTTACACACCAAAACAGCTGTTGCGATGGGGATCTGACTACATGCGGTTCCCACTGCCTGTGCCTTGATGCTGATACATATTGTAATGATATGTTGTTATTGGATGGTGAAAGAGACAGCATTATGTTAAATCAGCCATTTTGTATAATGGCAGCCATTCAAGATGTATTTCAAGCTATTTTTTATAGGTTTATAAGTAATGCTGACATTAATATGATATATGCATGAGACCCTTAGCCCTAGCAACCTGTATAAGAAATATGCACTCCAACATATTGATAATGGTCAAAGATCAGCTCAGGTGCATATATGGGTTATTAATCCTACCTATCCTAGTTTATTAAGTGAATTTTTGTACTTGCATAAACAAAACTTATTGATAAGAAATAGTAGCTTGTTAGAAAGATAATTTTTAAGGGCAAGCAACTCCCTATTAGCTTGTTAGGCTAATAAGCCTAAAGAAATTCACTCATGCAGATTTATAGTTGCTAGATAGTATTTTTTTGGGGCAAGATTCCCAGATATTGGCAAGACACCCAGAAAAAGACCTTCAAGAGTTTTGAAGGAATTAGAACAGTTTTAAATATAAAATCATCTTTATAACTGTTGTAAGCTTTGTATTTAATAACTAAAAGCATGTATAATGCTATATAATAAGTTTCAACCCAATAAGCAGTTATGTGATTTTACGTTTCATAATTTGGTATTGATATTTGGTATAATTAATGAACAGAGCCAGCTATATGTTAGTATATGTAATTTCCTTAAATTAATTACATAGATATTTCTGTGAGAAACTATTTGTTAAGAGCAATATGATTTCTCCAGCTGCAGTCACAAGGACATTTAGTTAACTCCCAGGCTAAGATAAAACTTTAATTGCATGATGAGAACATTAAAGGAGTATGTTTTGGAATGTCCCGGTGACAATGGAAAGAAGGCTTTCAAGATTAATGTCCAGATGACGATAAGAGAAAGGCCTTCTCATTAAATGAATGAGCAAACAGTGATGAGAATATATATACAGGAATGCTATAATTGGTTTCATTAAATCATTGTTTATCTTTGCACATGGTGTACTTTGATTGGCTAACACACTGCCATGCCGTTATTCCTTGTTCATTTGTGTATAAATAAAGGCTCCTAAAGCAATGAGTCAGATCAGAAATGATTTGCTGAGCTTCTATCTCCTGTGTGTTGTCCAATTATTTCTGGTCTCCAGCCGGCTGCTAAGTACAGAACCACTGACTGATGTTCAAGGGTATTAAACAGACGACCAAAGGATGTTGATATACGGAGTCTATCTCCCACAATGGCTTTGCTTGCCCATAATTAAAGGCATTGATAAGTTTTGGGATATATATTGGAGTGACAGTTTTTGCTTTCTCATGGGCCTCTGGTGGTGTTGATATTTTATTGGCCACCAAAAGATATTTTATCTACTGGAAACCATTTCTTTGTCATTTTTGTAAGTTTCCAATCTGATGACGCAGGCTGTGACCCACAAAACACATAATTTAGCTTAGTTCCATGTAAACTGTCAATTTTATGATCTGATACCAGTGCAAAATTGGAGAAATGCATACAGTATTTCAGCATTGATCAGAGACTGATACATCAGCAAGGCTGTACCGGTGTGATCAGTTTGGGAGGAAGTCACATAAGTTTTAGAGAGATTTTCGGAGAGTATTTAAAACCGTGTTTCCCAATATCAGTCCTCAAAGCACGCTAACCTGGAGCGTCACTTACCCCTATGACACCTGCTGCAGCGGTCAGTGATCTATGCGCGTGCCTGTAAAAAGGGTGTGTGGCTTCATGGGAGGGGGCATGGCTTCTCAGGCTGGGGCACGGCTTTAGATCCTGAACCCCTTTTTTATCACTCCGGGTATCCAGAAGATGTGGGTTGACTAAGGAGACTGCTGTGGCTGCAGTACCAGCTCCTACACAGTGACAGAAGCCGGGTGCTGCACGTAATGTGACAGTCACAGAGCAGGAGCTGGCATTTCGGTGTCAGCCCTTGGCAAGTGACAACTGGTTGCGGCCTGCACCCTCATAGTGATGCCACTGACACTAGCACTCCATGTTTTAAGGATACTCATGCTTAAGTACAGATGCGTAAATCAAAATAAATGAGGTACAAATTAATTCACGTGTTCAAGTGTGGGTAAACTTAAAACCTGGCCTTATAGTGTCCCTTGAAGCTACACGCCCTGTTTGCATGTGCACGCATAGATCACTTACAGCTGCACCAGGTGTCATAGGGGTAAGTGACGCCGCTAGTTAGTGTGCCTTGAGGACTGAGGTTCGGAAACACGGATTTAAATGCTATATGAAAATCTCCCTCTTAAACTTATGTAACTTCCTCCCATACTGCTCACACTGGTGCAGCCATACTGATGTATCAATGGGCAGAGGTTGAGAAGCACTGATTTAAAGACTTGAAGAGTGAAGTAGGATCTGCCACGCATGACAGGAATAACATGTTATCAGAGAATTGGCAGAAATGTTGTAGAAGCCAAAGCGCAGGCACATCTAAGGGAGCACTACGACAAGAATGTTTAGATGAGGTTAATGATATATGATTATGTCCATGTATTACTATTAATTTTAATTAAATCGGTTTTCATTTGGAGATAATATAGTTTACCATTCAGCCAGCAAAACAAATAAGTATTACATATTTCCTGTACAATCATACAGTATCTAATGGTGTAATTACCTTTAAAGTGTCATAAGGAGTTGACATACCACTTTTCACTAGATCCGTGTATGTGGCTTCTTGGAGTTCTGTGGTCTAAAAAAATATTTAAATGTCAGAATTAAGTATTGGGAGAATTTGTTCTCAAAAGTACTGTAAATGAGCTAAAGAGCAAAGTAGGGGGGTAATTCCAAGTTTGTTCGCAGCAGGATTTTTGTTAGCAGTTGGGCAAAACCATGTGCACTGCAGGTGGGGCAGATGTTTGCAGAGAGAGATAGATTTGGGTGGGGTGTGTTCAATCTGCAATCTAAATTGCTGTGTAAAAATAAAGCAGCCAGTATTTACCCTGCACAGAAACCTATAATCCACCCAAATCTAACTCTCTCTGCACATGTTATATCTGCCCCCCCCCCCCCCCCCCCCTCCATCCTGCAGTGCACATGGTTTTGCCCAACAGCTAAAACATTTCCTGCTGCGATCAACTCGGAATTAGCCCCTATGTACGGTACAATGCAAAAGGGACCTTTCAAGGTGATTGGTATTGGCCGACAGCAATATGTTCAAATCAATCTAAATAAAGTACCCTTTGCTATGCATGGAATACATTCACACCTCTCCACTTGCACAGAGCACTACTGTAATGACGAACCATTAACCAGAACTTATAGACACAATGGCCCAGATTTCTCAAGCCTTGGAGAGTGATAAATTGCATTGTAATAAAGTACCAGCCAATCAGCTCCTAACTGCCATGTGACAGGCTGTAATTGAAAAATTATTGGTTGGTGCTTTATCACCATGCAATTTATCACTCTCCAAAGCTTGATAAATCTGGGCCAATGAATGGTCCACAATGTCCTCGGTTACCTACGGAAAATAATGACGAACTAAAGGTATAAACTGCATGGGAACATTGCTGCTGGGATTCTATTGTATTCCAAGCCTGACAAAAGTTGAACACATTCTGTAAGACCATTGACTAAGTTGGTCTGTTAAAGGCCTATAAGCAAGATAGTACAGTGACCAACCAGATTACAGGAAAGAAACATATAATAAAACATACATATAATAAAACAATGGTGCGTGGAGGTATGGAAATAAACTGAAACAAAAAGAAGAGAAGGAAAAGGAGTGAAGGGGAGGAGGAGGAAGTGATTATAGCCGCTACAAGTAAAACTCCTTGGTAGGCCTGCAGAGATCCAGGGAGGATTGAGAACATCTGTCACACAATTTGTGACATTTAGGCAGAGCCTTTCGGCTAGTGTAAATATATCGCTCATGGTGCTCGCTATTTATAAATATCTGGCGGATCAGAAGCACACCATGAGCAAGCAATATATAAAACTTTGGCTACACTGCACATGCCCAGGACATAGCGGTAGACAGAAGCATTGAATCATTCCTTAATATCCACGCTGAATAAGCACAATTTAACCTCTGCAGGTAGAAGCCTCAGGAGATAGGTTGTATAACCAACCGAACCAGCAGCTAGAAATCGTGAACCCCCTGCACACTCTGTACTCCCCCCTGCACACTTTGGACGGCGCTGGTAATTTATCACGCGATCTTGGGCTGTGTACAATATAAGCTTAACAGTTTGATGGTGCCAGCACCCGATTGGTCACAGGCATTTATTGCTTTGCTGCCAATAAATCAGATTTGAATGACTGAATGAGACACACTACTGTTGTATTCATTGCTTCACAATTGTTTCATTATATCACAATAATGTATAAATGTTTGCTATCAGTAAGTACATACCTCATTGCTTGGTGACTGCTGACATTTGTTCTTTCTGTTAAAAAATATAACACGGTAAGTAAGGGAACATTGTATTGCATCTCATTAGGATAAATGTTTACCTGTCACCTACATACAGGGGTAACAGTCAGATTGTGGGGCAAATCAGTATCATGGAAGCAGCATATATAGTCAATATAAATTAATAACAGCAATTAGACATGAACTCTGCAATCCTCTAACTATAAGTTTAGGCTACAAAATTCTGCTTCCTCCATGTTCAGTCAATGAATAAATAGTATGAATGGTCAAACAAGAATCTCCTACTGTATGATCATTCCTTTAGAATGTAAGCTCTCACAAGCAGGGCCCTCTTCCCTCATTTGCTTATCCTATTCTTACTTTAATAATCCTCAACTGCCTGCAAATTCTGCAGTTTTCGGCCACCTTGATACTTATCTCAGTGTCATCTGCTGATGAAGTTATATTTAGTTACCCTGTACTTGTCCTGTATTGTCTTCAACTGTGAGTCACTGTTTTCCTGTTTTGATTAT
This sequence comes from Pseudophryne corroboree, assembly GCF_028390025.1. Taxonomy (NCBI): domain Eukaryota; kingdom Metazoa; phylum Chordata; class Amphibia; order Anura; family Myobatrachidae; genus Pseudophryne; species Pseudophryne corroboree. Next base: position 37,535,373 of record NC_086453.1, read on the forward strand.
GTGCATACAGTATGTACTCTGCAATTGGGTGCTGCGGAACCCTTGTGGTGCCATATAAATGAAGGATAATAATAATAATAACAATAATCAACACTTCACAAAAATTACCAGACCTGTGAGGGCCACACATCAGGGTACCAATCACTGACCAATTGTCAGCCAACAATGATTGGCATTCCATTGGGCACTGTATAAAATCCCAGATTTGCCTACTGTGACCATTATTTAGTCTGGATTGTCTAATCGTAGAATTCCAACATGCTGGTTGTAGTATGTACTGGTTCAGGACAAGAGAGGACAGTATCACTTTAATCACGTTAGCACAGGCAGCAGAACCTTGGCCCTCATTCCGAGTTGATCGCTCGTTCTTTTTCATCGCATCGCAGTGAAAATCCGCTTAGTACGCATGCGCAATGTTCGCACTGCGACTGCGCCAAGTAATTTTGCTAAGAAGATAGGATTTTTACTCACGGCTTTTTCTTCGCTCCGGCGATCGTAGTGTGATTGACAGGAAATGGGTGTTACTGGGCGGAAACACGGCGTTTTAGGGGCGTGTGGATGGAAACGCTACCGTTTCCGGAAAAAACGCAGGAGTGGCCGGAGAAACGGGGGAGTGTCTGAGCGAACGCTGGGTGTGTTTATGACGTCAAACCAGGAACGACAAGCACTGAACTGATCGCACAGGCAGAGTAAGTGTGGAGCTACTCTAAAACTGCTAAGTAATTTGTGATCGCAATATTGCGAATACTTCGGTCGCAATTTTAAGATGCTAAGATACACTCCCAGTAGGCGGTGGCTTAGCGTGTGTAACTCTGCTAAATTCGCCTTGCGACCGATCAACTCGGAATGAGGGCCCTTGTTCCTTGTATGAATGTTCTAGCAGAGTATACACCACAGGGGGACACTCTCACCCTACAACTTCTCATTTCCAGAACCTGTGTCACATTCATTTGACATTCTGTTCGGGAAGTTTAAAATCTATGTTACAACTGGATAAATCTGTCAATTCATATTATATCATATTATAATTAAAAAGAAAAAACTTTTTTACCTCAAACAAAAGTAGATAATGAGAAAAAACAGAAGAAGACATATTATTCCAGATATTGCCAAATAAACAACAATGTTTGTCTGTTCTTCAGCCTTTCCTGTTGGAAATATAAACGGAGATTAAATGATTCAATATAAATTTGAAATGTGATACTAAAAGAGCTGTTCCAATATAAAGGAGGCATAGTAAGATATGTTATTTTCTCATCAATGCTGGAAACATGAACAAAACTATTCCTGGGGGGGGGAGAAGGGGGATAAGCCCTTGTGTGATTTTCCCACACACACTTAGCAGTTAGTGTTGGGTAAATAATAATAATAATAATAATAATAATAATAACGCGGCATACCAAAATGTTGCATACCACAACAACAATCTATGAGGACACATCTGTAGTAATAGTTGCAGTATTGATCTTTACTGGCACACTACCGGTGAGTGCAAGCCATGTGATGATCATGTTGTAGTTTAATTGGAAGATCTTACCTACTGTAGGGGCTGGCAGACAGGTTAGTATTAGAGATGTGCACTTGAAATTTTTCGGGTTTTGTGTTTTGGTTTTGGGTTCGGTTCCGCGGCCGTGTTTTGGGTTCAACCGCGTTTTGGCAAAACCTCACCAAATTTTTTTTGTCGGATTCGGGTGTGTTTTGGATTCGGGTGTTTTTTTCAAAAAACACTAAAAAACAGCTTAAATCATAGAATTTGGGGGTCATTTTGATCCCAAAGTATTATTAACTTCAAAAACCATAATTTCCACTCATTTTCAGTCTATTCTGAATACCTCACACCTCACAATATTATTTTTAGTCCTAAAATTTGCACCTAGGTCGCTGGATGACTAAGCTAAGCGACCCTAGTGGCCGACACAAACACCTGGCCCATCTAGGAGTGGCACTGCAGTGTCACGCAGGATGGCCCTTCCAAAAAACACTCCCCAAACAGCACATGACGCAAAGAAAAAAAGAGGCGCAATGAGGTAGCTGTGTGAGTAAGATAAGCGACCCTAGTGGCCGACACAAACACCGGGCCCATCTAGGAGTGGCACTGCAGTGTCACGCAGGATGGCCCTTCCAAAAAACACTCCCCAAACAGCACATGACGCAAAGAAAAAAAGAGGCGCAATGAGGTAGCTGTGTGAGTAAGATAAGCGACCCTAGTGGCCGACACAAACACCGGGCCCATCTAGGAGTGGCACTGCAGTGTCACGCAGGATGGCCCTTCCAAAAAACACTCCCCAAACAGCACATGACGCAAAGAAAAAAAGAGGCGCAATGAGGTAGCTGTGTGAGTAAGATAAGCGACCCTAGTGGCCGACACAAACACCTGGCCCATCTAGGAGTGGCACTGCAGTGTCACGCAGGATGGCCCTTCCAAAAAACACTCCCCAAACAGCACATGACGCAAAGAAAAAAAGAGGCGCAATGAGGTAGCTGTGTGAGTAAGATAAGCGACCCTAGTGGCCGACACAAACACCGGGCCCATCTAGGAGTGGCACTGCAGTGTCACGCAGGATGGCCCTTCCAAAAAACACTCCCCAAACAGCACATGACGCAAAGAAAAAAAGAGGCGCAATGAGGTAGCTGTGTGAGTAAGATAAGCGACCCTAGTGGCCGACACAAACACCGGGCCCATCTAGGAGTGGCACTGCAGTGTCACGCAGGATGGCCCTTCCAAAAAACACTCCCCAAACAGCACATGACGCAAAGAAAAAAAGAGGCGCAATGAGGTAGCTGTGTGAGTAAGATAAGCGACCCTAGTGGCCGACACAAACACCTGGCCCATCTAGGAGTGGCACTGCAGTGTCACGCAGGATGGCCCTTCCAAAAAACACTCCCCAAACAGCACATGACGCAAAGAAAAAAAGAGGCGCAATGAGGTAGCTGTGTGAGTAAGATAAGCGACCCTAGTGGCCGACACAAACACCGGGCCCATCTAGGAGTGGCACTGCAGTGTCACGCAGGATGGCCCTTCCAAAAAACACTCCCCAAACAGCACATGACGCAAAGAAAAAAAGAGACGCAATGAGGTAGCTGTGTGAGTAAGATAAGCGACCCTAGTGGCCGACACAAACACCGGGCCCATCTAGGAGTGGCACTGCAGAGTCACGCAGGATGGCCCTTCCAAAAAACACTCCCCAAACAGCACATGACGCAAAGAAAAATTAAAGAAAAAAGAGGTGCAAGATGGAATTGTCCTTAGGCCCTCCCACCCACCCTTATGTTGTATAAACAGGACATGCACACTTTAACCAACCCATCATTTCAGTGACAGGGTCTGCCACACGACTGTGACTGAAATGACGGGTTGGTTTGGACCCCACCAAAAAAGAAGCAATTAATCTCTCCTTGCACAAACTGGCTCTACAGAGGCACGATGTCCACCTCATCATCATCCTCTGATATATCACCGTGTACATCCCCCTCCTCACAGATTATCAATTCGTCCCCACTGGAATCCACCATCTCAGCTCCCTGTGTACTTTGTGGAGGCAATTGCTGCTGGTCAATGTCTCCACGGAGGAATTGATTATAATTCATTTTAATGAACATCATCTTCTCCACATTTTCTGGAAGTAACCTCGTACGCCGATTGCTGACAAGGTGAGCGGCGGCACTAAACACTCTTTCGGAGTACACACTTGTGGGAGGGCAACTTAGGTAGAATAAAGCCAGTTTGTGCAAGGGCCTCCAAATTGCCTCTTTTTTCTGCCAGTATAAGTACGGACTGTGTGACGTGCCTACTTGGATGCGGTCACTCATATAATCCTCCACCATTCTTTCAATGGGGAGAGAATCATATGCAGTGACAGTAGACGACATGTCCGTAATCGTTGTCAGGTCCTTCAGTCCGGACCAGATGTCAGCATCAGCAGTCGCTCCAGACTGCCCTGCATCACCGCCAGCGGGTGGGCTCGGAATTCTGAGCCTTTTCCTCGCACCCCCAGTTGCGGGAGAATGTGAAGGAGGAGATGTTGACAGGTCGCGTTCCGCTTGACTTGACAATTTTCTCACCAGCAGGTCTTTGAACCCCAGCAGACTTGTGTCTGCCGGAAAGAGAGATCCAAGGTAGGTTTTAAATCTAGGATCGAGCATGGTGGCCAAAATGTAGTGCTCTGATTTCAACAGATTGACCACCCGTGAATCCTTGTTAAGCGAATTAAGGGCTCCATCCACAAGTCCCACATGCCTAGCGGAATCGCTCCGTGTTAGCTCCTCCTTCAATGTCTCCAGCTTCTTCTGCAAAAGCCTGATGAGGGGAATGACCTGACTCAGGCTGGCAGTGTCTGAACTGACTTCACGTGTGGCAAGTTCAAAGGGCATCAGAACCTTGCACAACGTTGAAATCATTCTCCACTGCGCTTGAGACAGGTGCATTCCACCTCCTATATCGTGCTGAATTGTATAGGCTTGAATGGCCTTTTGCTGCTCCTCCAACCTCTGAAGCATATATAGGGTTGAATTCCACCTCGTTACCACTTCTTGCTTCAGATGATGGCAGGGCAGGTTCAGGCGTTTTTGGTGTTGCTCCAGTCTTCTGTACGTGGTGCCTGTACGCCGAAAGTGTCCCGCAATTCTTCTGGCCACCGACAGCATCTCTTGCACGCCCCTGTCGTTTTTAAAAAAATTCTGCACCACCAAATTCAAGGTATGTGCAAAACATGGGACGTGCTGGAATTTGCCCATATTTAATGCACACACAATATTGCTGGCGTTGTCCGATGCCACAAATCCACAGGAGAGTCCAATTTGGGTAAGCCATTCCGCGATGATCTTCCTCAGTTGCCGTAAGAGGTTTTCAGCTGTGTGCGTATTCTGGAAACCGGTGATACAAAGCGTAGCCTGCCTAGGAAAGAGTTGGCGTTTGCGAGATGCTGCTACTGGTGCCGCCGCTGCTGTTCTTGCGGCGGGAGTCCATACATCTACCCAGTGGGCTGTCACAGTCATATAGTCCTGACCCTGCCCTGCTCCACTTGTCCACATGTCCGTGGTTAAGTGGACATTGGGTACAACTGCATTTTTTAGGACACTGGTGAGTCTTTTTCTGACGTCCGTGTACATTCTCGGTATCGCCTGCCTAGAGAAGTGGAACCTAGATGGTATTTGGTAACGGGGGCACACTACCTCAAGAAATTGTCTAGTTCCCTGTGAACTAACGGCGGATACCGGACGCACGTCTAACACCAACATAGTTGTCAAGGCCTCAGTTATCCGCTTTGCAACAGGATGACTGCTGTGATATTTCATCTTCCTCACAAAGGACTGTTGGACAGTCAATTGCTTACTGGAAGTAGTACAAGTGGGCTTACGACTTCCCCTCTGGGATGACCATCGACTCCCAGCAGCAACAACAGCAGCGCCAGCAGCAGTAGGCGTTACACGCAAGGATGCATCAGAGGAATCCCAGCCAGGAGAGGAATCGTCAGAATTGCCAGTGACATGGCCTGCAGGACTATTGGCATTCCTGGGGAAGGAGGAAATTGACACTGAGGGAGTTGGTGGGGTGGTTTGCGTGAGCTTGGTTACAAGAGGAAGGGATTTACTGGTCAGTGGACTGCTTCCGCTGTCACCCAAAGTTTTTGAACTTATCACTGACTTATTATGAATGCGCTGCAGGTGACGTATAAGGGAGGATGTTCCGAGGTGGTTAACGTCCTTACCCCTACTTATTACAGCTTGACAAAGGCAACACACGGCTTGACACCTGTTGTCCGCATTTCTGTTGAAATACTTCCACACCGAAGAGCTGATTTTTTTGGTATTTTCACCAGGCATGTCAATGGCCATATTCCTCCCACGGACAACAGGTGTCTCCCCGGGTGCCTGACTTAAACAAACCACCTCACCATCAGAATCCTCCTGGTCAATTTCCTCCCCAGCGCCAGCAACACCCATATCCTCCTCATCCTGGTGTACTTCAACACTGACATCTTCAATCTGACTATCAGGAACTGGACTGCGGGTGCTCCTTCCAGCACTTGCAGGGGGCGTGCAAATGGTGGAAGGCGCATGCTCTTCATGTCCAGTGTTGGGAAGGTCAGGCATCGCAACCGACACAATTGGAGTCGGACTCTCCTTGTGGATTTGGGATTTCGAAGAACGCACAGTTCTTTGCGGTGCTACTGCTTTTGCCAGCTTGAGTCTTTTAATTTTTCTAGCGAGAGGCTGAGTGCTTCCATCCTCATGTGAAGCTGAACCACTAGCCATGAACATAGGCCAGGGCCTCAGCCGTTCCTTGCCACTCCGTGTGGTAAATGGCATATTGGCAAGTTTACGCTTCTCCTCCGACAATTTTATTTTAGATTTTGGAGTCCTTTTTTTACTGATATTTGGTGTTTTGGATTTTACATGCTCTGTACTATGACATTGGGCATCGGCCTTGGCAGACGACGTTGCTGGCATTTCATCGTCTCGGCCATGACTAGTGGCAGCAGCTTCAGCACGAGGTGGAAGTGGATCTTGATCTTTCCCTAATTTTGGAACCTCAACATTTTTGTTCTCCATATTTTAATAGGCACAACTAAAAGGCACCTCAGGTAAACAATGGAGATGGATGGATACTAGTATACTTATGGATGGACGAGCGACTGCCGACACAGAGGTTGCTACAGCCGTGGACTACCGTACTGTGTCTGCTGCTAAGATAGACTGGATGATAATGAGATGAAATCAATATATATTATATCACACTAGTACTGCAGCCGGACAGGTAGATACATTTATTATGTAATGACTGATGACGGACCTGCTGGACACTGTCAGCTCAGCAGCACCGCAGACTGCTACAGTAAGCTACTATAGTAGTATGTATAAAGAAGAAAGAAAAAAAAACCCACGGGTAGGTGGTATACAATTATGGATGGACGAGCGACTGCCGACACAGAGGTAGCTACAGCCGTGGACTACCATACTGTGTCTGCTGCTAATATAGACTGGATGATAATGAGATGAAATCAATATATATTATATCACACTAGTACTGCAGCCGGACAGGTAGATATATTTATTATGTAATGACTGATGACGGACCTGCTGGACACTGTCAGCTCAGCAGCACCGCAGACTGCTACAGTAAGCTACTATAGTAGTATGTATAAAGAAGAAAGAAAAAAAAAACCACGGGTAGGTGGTATACAATTATGGATGGACGAGCGACTGCCGACACAGAGGTAGCTATAGCCGTGGACTACCGTACTGTGTCTGCTGCTAATATAGACTGGATGATAATGAGATGAAATCAATATATATTATATCACACTAGTACTGCAGCCGGACAGGTAGATATATTTATTATGTAATGACTGATGACGGACCTGCTGGACACTGTCAGCTCAGCAGCACCGCAGACTGCTACAGTAAGCTACTATAGTAGTATGTATAAAGAAGAAAGAAAAAAAAACCACGGGTAGGTGGTATACAATATTATATATATATTATATACAATTATATATATATATATATATATTAAACTGGTGATGATTATTAAACTGGTGGTCAGGTCACTGGTCACACTATCAGCAACTTGCAAGTAGTACTCCTAAGCAGACAATCACAATATATATTATACTGGTGGTCAGTGTGGTCACAATGGCAGTGTGGCACTCTGGCAGCAAAAGTGTGCACTGTACGTTATATGTACTCCTGAGTCCTGCTCTCAGACTCTAACTGCTCCCCACTGTCAGTGTCTCCCCCACAAGTCAGATAATACAGTCACACTATCTATCACTTCAGCAAGTAGTAGTACTCCTCCTAATGCTCCCCAAAATTACTACTGTGTCTCTCTCTACTGTCTCACTCTCTTCTCTATAAACGGAGAGGACGCCAGCCACGTCCTCTCCCTATGAATCTCAATGCACGTGTGAAAATGGCGGCGACGCGCGGCTCCTTATATAGAATCCGAGTCTCGCGATAGAATCCGAGCCTCGCGAGAATCCGACAGCGTGATGATGACGTTCGGGCGCGCTCGGGTTAACCGAGCAAGGCGGGAAGATCCGAGTCGCTCGGCCCCGTGTAAAAAAAACTTAAGTTCGGGCGGGTTCGGATTCCGAGGAACCGAACCCGCTCATCTCTAGTTAGTATGTGACTGAACATTGGAGGCACTTTCTGCTAATCAAGCACTGGATAGGAAGATCTGGGAATGGAGTGTTTTCTTCTCCTGGGACTAATAGTCTGAACCCCCGATTAGTAGAAAGCACTTCCATTGACTTTAGTGTTATCTGATGGCTTTCCTGTCAGAGTTAGTGCATGCCTCACGTTTACTGAGTGATAATACATTCTATAAGTCCTATAGTGTTTTGGAGATTAAATACATTGCATTATAATACTTTCTGATGCATATGTTGTTTGTCTTTTTGGGAGTATTTATCTCTACTGAACTAAAGTCCTGTGAGGAGTGTTACTGTAATGCATATTATTGCAATGTTTTGTTACATACTGTATATTTATAGTATCTTTATCCTACAATAATAAAGCTGCACTGATTTTACAGATATCCTGGCTGCAATTTAATTACCAACATTTGTTTTATATACCACCTGAATCATGTATCTTTGTGTCTGTCGAAGGTACTGTTCTTACCTCTCTGCTGGGGTGTGGTACAAAACTAGTGAATCTCAGATGAGAAGCAGACCAAGGGGGTCATTCCGAGTTGTTCGCTCGTTATTTTTTTCTCGCAACGGAGCGATTAGTCGCTAATGCGCATGCGCAATGTCCGCAGTGCGACTTCGCCAAGTAAATTTGCTATGCAGTTAGGTATTTTACTCACGGCATTACAAGGTTTTTTCTTTGTTCTGGTGATAGTAATGTGATTGACAGGAAGTGGGTGTTTCTGGGCGGAAACTGGCCGTTTTATGGGAGTGTTGGAGAAAACGCTACCGTTTCTGGGAAAAACGCGGGAGTGGCTGGAGAAACGGAGGAGTGCCTGGGCGAACGCTGGGTGTGTTTGTGACGTGAAACCAGGAACGACAAGCACTGAACTGATCGCAGATGCCGAGTAAGTCTGGAGCTACTCAGAAACTGCACAGAGAAGTCTTTTCGCAATTTTGAGAACCTTTCGTTCACAATTTTGATAAGCTAAGATTCACTCCCAGTAGGCGGCGGCTTAGCGTGTGCAAAGCTGCTAAAAGCGGCTTGCGAGCGAACAACTCGGAATGAGGGCCCAAAAACCAGGTATTACCAAGTTGTATGCAAGGCACCCACTACAGTACACCCTCACCACACTGGGGTGCCACATACAGTATACATAAAGTGTTATAGCTAAAACATTAGTTGATTGCATCTTTGTGGTTTTAGTTTGCTTGATTTCTCTCTGGTTGAGTCAACTTGTATTATTTTAATAATTTTGGTTTAATAGATTTATTTTTAGTGCTTTTGCGGTTTTTTTTTTTAATTATTATTAATTTCATGTTTCTTTACTTATAAAGTGTACCTGGCTGCTGTACTGTATATAGGGGGTAATTCCAAGTTGATCGCAGCAGCAAGTTTGTTAGCAGTTGGGCAATACCATGTACAGTGCAGGGGGTGCAAATGTAACGTGTGCAGAGAGAGTTAGATCTGGGTGGGTTATTTTGTTTCTGTGCAGGGTAAATACTGGCTGCTTTATTTTTACACTGCAATTTAGATTTCAGTTTGAATACACCCCACCCAAATCTAACTCTCTCTGCACATGTTACATCTGTCCCACCTGCAGTGCACATAGGCCCTCATTCCGAGTTGTTCGCTCGCTAGCTGCTTTTAGCAGCATTGCACACGCTAGGCCGCCGCCCTCTGGGAGTGTATCTTAGCTTAGCAGAATAGCGAATGAAAGAGTAGCAGAACTGCTAATAAATCATTCTTTGCAGTTTCTGAGTAGCTCCGGACCTACTCACAGATTGCGATCAGCTCAGTCCGTTTAGTTCCTGGTTTGACGTCACAAACACGCCCTGCGTTCGGCCAGCCACTCCCCCGTTTCTCCATACACTCCCGCGTTTTTCCCTGACACGCCAGCGTTTTTTAGCACACTCCCGGAAAACGTTCAATTACCTCCCAGAAACGCCCCTTTCCTGTCAATCATTCACCGATCAGCAGTGCGACTGAAAAGCGCCGCAGGATCCACAGCAAAACTGCTAAGTTTTAAGTTAAATAACTAAGCGCATGCGCCCTGCGTGCCTTGCGCATGCACAATTAGCAACAAATCGCAGCATAGCGAAAATCGTCAACGAGCGAACAACTCGGAATGACCCTCATGGTTCTGCCCAACTGCTAACAAATTTGCTGCTGCAATCAACTCAAAATTAGGCCCATAGTACAAAAGGCATCTTATTGGAATTATTGACTAACATCTGATCTACACCACCTCTAGGGATGAGGAAAATCAGATCATACAGTTAGTCTAAAAATAATATGGTTTCATTTAAATCACATTTTTTATGTTTAATCTTCATTTTGCGTTGGCTTTTCAATTTCTCTGGCTCTTTTGCCTCTTCCTAATAAACATTTTGGGGTTCATTTACTACAAGTGGACACTTTTTGGCATGTTTAAGCCCCAAATATAAAACACAATGATTTTAAAATCCAAGAAGTTTTGAATTTAACAAACCACTTCTTGGCATTTAATCCCCTCCGGGGTCTAACAAAATGCTTTTGGATTTACTAGGCTAAATTGTGTCCATAAAATGTGTAACTTGCTTTCAGAACAACTATGTTAGTTAAAAGCTTGAATTGATTTAAATCTTTCAACTCATTAGTATGGTGTGGTATATAATATACACACTGTCTAGATAGACAGTAATGAATTTAACCAAATATGATTGACATGCATTAGGTCAGCAGGGTCCATCAGGCAACCGGAAAGAAAACTGGAAGAAAGAAGGCAGGAGGACAGGGGCAGGAAAAGTTCTGAAAAAACTAATTGAGGTGGGCACAGGAGCTGACATGGGTGTGCCACTCTGGGACTTTCCCCCTTCACTGGGTCACAGACTATCTCCTCCACCCCTTGATGTGGGATGTAGACTGTTCACCTGGGCCACCCAGGTAAGCAGCCTATGTCCTGGGGTGAGGGGGAGAAGCCTATAATGCGGTGGAGGGGGGAAGCCCCAGAGTGGCAGCCCAGTAGCGGTTCCTGCGCATGCCTATGTGCACAGATTGTCATTTACGCCCTAAAAAGAGCAGTAGAATATAACTTTTTCATGTTATTAGTCACGATTTGTTGTAGTTTTCTGCTAAAATGCAGTAGGCGAGGTGGATAATGTGCATTTTGCAACAACAATATCCTATGATGATAGTTAGGTAAAGTGAGGGATCCTTGCTGATATACTTCCACTTCAGTGTGAATAATGTATAAATTAATTTTGAACAGTAAGAGATAAACAACATAATGGGCCAATGAGAGCTGAGAGGGGCTTGGGTTACTGGTGGGGAGGTGTGGCCAAACCCCGGAGGCATGTCCATGACCCCTCCAAGAAGAAAAGAAAAAAAATACTATGAGGCAGCTCTGCGCAACATTTGTCCCCCTCAGCAGCTGACTATGGGGGTCATTCATATCTGATTGCTGCTGTGCGTTTTTGCACATCGGGCGATCGGATCCGAACCGCACATGCATCTGAGCCGCAATGCGCACGCGTGTCGGGCAGCTATAATGGGCATCAGCTGTCAGCGACGGTACGGTGCGAAGGACCCATTTGCACAGGTGTTTACAAGGGGATCGACAGGAAGAGGCCGTTTGTGAGTGGAAACTGTCTGTTTTCCGGAAAAACGCAGCCGGGCTCAAGTGTTTTCAGGGAGGGTGTCTGGCATCAGCTTTGACCCCAATCAGTAGTATTCAATTGCACTGGAAGAGTAAGTCCGGGGCTGCGCAGAGACTGCACAAACTGATTTTGAGCAGCTCTGCTACACATAGGATCGCACACTTGCACAGCGATAATACACTCCCCCTGGACTATCTGATCGCAGGACTGCAAAAAACGCAGCCCAGCGTTCAGATCTGAATTAGGCCCTATGTCTCCTCCTGCAAGTATGAGTTTAGTGAATCAGTAGTACCCCAGCATTCCATCCCTCTTGGTGCCCGTGCTTGATACTAACCTTGAATGTAGAAATCTGCAGATGAGGAACTCCCTACATTGTTTTGTGCAATGCAGGAGAACATTCTATAGTTCTCCTCAGCTTTGATTACAAATGTGCTTTGTCCAGTTTTAATTAGTAACAAAGTTTTGTCCTTCATCCAGTAGTGTCACTCCCTTAATGCTTAGTGTTACAGTGCTGCCAATCACCTGCTCCCAAACACTTCTAAGGTGAGAATTGTGGGAACGGCGGCTTTGTGGCTAACCACAAGGTTAATAGAGGTCAATCACAAGATTGAGCAAATCCTTCTGCACCGATTGTTGGGAGGAGTTGGTTAAATCAAGAGTTTCTTACTACTGAAATTTTACATTTTGTAAACCTCTAGTACACGTTCTTTCAACGAATCAGCTTTGAGATAACATTTATCAATTGCATTCTATAAAATGTTAGGTACAAGCTGGTTAGTTGCTATGAGCAACTTCTTCACTTGTCCGCTTTTACTTTATTTACTTTTATTTTTTTTTTATTTTTTTAATTCACTCCTGATACATCAGCCCCTTATTTTTTATGTTTTTTACAGTTGGTTCAAGCAATAGACATTCTCTGCATGCTCCTGGATTACTGACCTTCAATGTAGACCTCTTCAGAGGGGGAACTCCCAGCCCTGTTGTGTGCGATACAAGAGTAGATTCCATTATTCTTTTCCGTTTTGATTACCAGTAGGATCTGTCCGGTTTCATTTGGTAGCAAAGAGTTATTCTTCATCCAGCTGTAGTGCGTCACGTTGGGTCTGCTGCTCAGGAAATCACACTTCAGCTCAGTGACTCCGTCTTTGGGTTCAGATTGAATAATGTGAACTTTGATAGGAGCATCTACAGAGCAGAAACAGAGTTAAGGATATCACAACACACAATCTAATTTAGAATACACAGAAGTTTTTAGTTGAAGATTTCTAATCTACATCAAGATACTGTAGAATTAAATTGTCCTGTTTCTACTTTATCATTATTTTTTATTTCACGTCTGCTGTCATCTCACCATGGGGGTCATTCCGAGTTGATTGCTAGCTGCATTTGTTCGCAGCGCAGCGATCAGGCTAAAAAACGTCAGTTCTGTGCATGCGTATGCGTCGCAATACGCACGAGCGACGTACTATTACAACGAACTATGTAGTTTTGCACAGGGTCTAGCGATGCTTTTCAGTCGAACTGCTGGCTGCAGAGTAATTGACATGAAGTGGGCGTTTCTGGGTGTCAACTGACCATTTTCAGGGATTAAAAAACAGAAACTGGAACTGCGCTTATCATTCAAGTAAAGATTTTATTCATTCCCACAATAAAAAAAAATATATAAAATATATATACTTATGCAATCACCGGCCGGATTCCATATATTGCACGGATCAAGAATATAAAATTTAATGCCTCTATATCACATAGCTATTATGCAAAGAGAAAATTTCTCCTAAAAACATACATTAAAAAATTAGTGCACATATGGTCGTTCCACTGACTATAATAACTGCCCTTGGGTGACTCCTATAACATTACAGGCGTCCCTGCAATGTGAGGTATTTCGTCTACTGTCCGTTTGTTTCTATGACAGAAAAGAATTAGCAAAGTGTTGCTTCAGTCACTGGTTATGAACTGTCCCAAAGATCATAAGTCAGCAAAGCAGTATTGTTAGTGCAATTATGACAAGCTTGTAATATGTCGTTCCCTTTAGCACTAGGGTGTCACTGCTACCTCTGATTGAGATGTAATAAAACTCAGGTATGAAAGCGTACTCCCTATTCCCCCTTAGCACTGGGGTCCGGATGTCCGGGTACTGGGTACGTTAGTAAGTTAGTGAGACAGCATGCAAAGAATGACTGGCTGTCACTTGATGAAATGATTTAGCAGGCCGGCTATAAACTCACTTGTCCACATGCGCGTTTCTCCGCCTTGGTATGCCTTCGGCGGCTTCCTCAGTGTGTTTTCATGGAGTGTTCGGAAAAACGCAGGTGTGCCAGGGAAAATGCAGACGTGGCTGGGCGAACGCTGGGCGTGTTTGTGACGTCAAATCCGGAACTGAATAGTTTGAATTGATCGCAAGCGCTGAGTAGGTTTTGAGCTACTCTGAAATTACACAAAAATTTTTTGCAGGCGCTCTGCGATACAACTGTTCGCACTTCTGCTAAGCTAAAATACACTCCCAGTGGACGGCGGCATCGCGTTTGCACGGCTGCTAAAAACTGGTAGTGAGCGATCAACTCGGAATGACCCCACATGTATGTTGTAAAAAGTGACCACCCCCTGAATGCCTGATGTCATGATGATGCACAAATGACATCATTATGTTACATAAAGGGGGCAAGGCAGGCAGTACTGGTAAGGGCAGCACCGACCGGGGTGTCTGCTGTATAGGCTGCAGCGTGCCTCTCTGGAGGGTCTAAAGGATGTTCTTGTGCTGCTGTAGCAGCAATCCTGGCTGCTGCATGCCTTTTTAGGCAACCTGCTAGCCAGAAACAAGGGCTGTGGGTGGCAACAGTGCCGCGAACAGAGCACTGCACTATTTGTGTTGAGATACTGGTCTCACACCCTAGTTATCGCCCTGATTGTAGAATGTGTTAATTAACAGAATACCAGCAGAGTTTTCATGCCACTAAGGATGCTTGTAGAGGATATCCTGTAAAACAGTACAAGGCCTACTTATCAAGAGTGACTGATTTAAAAAAATAAAGTTCTATCATGGCTTATCACAACTTATTACATCTATAGAACATTTTTTTTCAGCCCAATGCATTGATAGTCCTACCTGCCAGTCACAGACACTACAGGCAGTCCCATTGGGAGGTGTTTCCTCCCGCCGGGACTGCACGACCAGGCAGCGAATAGCAGACAGCTGGCTTCCTGCTGAAAGCCACTCCCTGCCTTTTGTGAAGCCCAATCCGGCTTCTATGGGCTACAGCTGATGCAGACCACAGAAGCTGGGGTTTTGCGCATGCACAGTTGCACTGCAGCTTCTGCACATGCACACATCCCGGCACCTGCTAAATCCATTGAAATTCTTTCCTCACCGGGCACATGGGTTGCGACTATTAAAAGTAAACAGGAACTGCGTCTGGTAACTGACACAGCCAAACAACTTCATGACTGGTGCAGGCTGCTCAAATGTCTTCAGCATCTGTTGATAAAACAACTGACATTTGCTTTTATACTGGACCATGAGTTTGGATTTTCCCAAGTTTAAACAAGTAGCCGGTTGTTGATTTGTGGTTTATTTTTACACTGCAATTTTTAGATTTCAGTTTTGAATACATCCCACCCAAATCTAACTCTCTCTGCACATGTTATATCTGCCCCTGCAGTGCACATGGTTTTGCCCAACTGCTAACAAATTTGCTGCTGCGATCAACTCAGAATTCGGCCCAATGTTTGAGTCTAGAACTTCTTAATGGGCAAAAATCAAATAATTCACATACAAAAACAGATACATTTATTGCCGTTGCTCAAACTTTGAGTATAGGCATGGATCAGCTTTTCTTCTTATAACTTTTTTCCCCCCAATAAAGCTTCCTTCATTTTACAATTCTGGGCTGTTGCCAATTGCTTAAGACCAAAGAGGGATTTTTTTGTCATTTGCAAACAAGGAATCTGACTTTTAATTACAATTATAATCATAATGATAAGTGCTATCATGGTGAGACTTCAAAAAGAAAGAATAATGCTGATGCACACTCTGTAGTACCAATCACTGCTATTATAATTATATATATAATGACCTCTACAATCTAGGTGCTTGGCATACTTTTTGGCCAAAAAATATGGGCCCACCAACCAGCATCCAAGTGACCTCATCTGTTGGGTCCCTAACACTAAGTTTAATGCCATGGTCTCGGACCCCACCAATCACTGGCATATCTATAATGGGTGCACACGGGACCCTGGGTCCAGAGGGGGCCCACACCCCACACACTGCACCCATTTCTTCTATACTTACCTTTACGGCATCCATCAGAGACTGTGTGTGGGCCCCCTCCACTCCCGTAGTCGTCACTGTCGCTGCTAGCACACTGAGCGCTAGAGACTTTGGCATAGTTCCAGAGTCTACAGCGCATGCGCAGGACTCCGTAAAAATGGCGCAGATCCATTTTTTGGAGTCCTGCGCATGCGCTGGAGACTCACGGTGACGGCTACGGGAGAGGAGGGGGCCCACACACGGAGTCTGCACACGGGTCCCTTACTCTCTAGAAATGCCGCTGCCACCAATCCAGCAAAACCAAACTTCCCCAAGATACCACACTAGTAATAGGCTAAGGTGTTAGCTTTTTCTTCTTTCTTATTAATACTTACTATGTGTTAAGGCAGGGCTGGCCAAACCAGTCCTCGAGATCTACCAACAGTTCACATTTTCCAGACCACCTAGCTGGTGCACAGGTGTAGTCATTACTGATTAAGTTGTGCTGCATTCATTCCTAACTGACCATTCTACAGATCTCCAGGAGGCCTGGAAAACATGAACTGTTGGTAGATCTCGAGGACCGGTTTGGCCTGCCCTGTGTTAAGGAGTGTTACATAGGTTAGAGGTATTAATTTGAATGCTAATAAGTGTTATATTATAAAAAAAAAAAAAAAAAGGGTGCTGAACCAAGTGTTACAATGTGACTCCCAAAAGTGGCCCAGCCACACAAACTCAGGGGGTCCTGTGCCCCAAACTCATCCATAAAACTGTCAAATTGTATACATTTATTCAGGACATACCAACATGTTGCCTTTCCCAATCTGCAGTCTGTGAATGTTAGTGATCGTTACTAATTAAAACACCTAGGACAGGTGGTCGGGGTGCCAATCCAAGCTGAAGGAGTCTCGGCCTTCAAATGTACTATGGTGGTGATCGCAGCAGGAAATTTTTTAGCAGTTGGGCAAAACCATGTGCACTGCAGGGGAGGCAGATATAACATGTGCAGAGAGAGTTAGATTTGGGTGAGTTATATTTTTTCTGTGCAGGGTAAATACTGGCTGCTTTATTTTACACTGCAAATTAGAGTGCAGATTGAACACACCCCACCCAAATCTAACTCTCTCTGCACATGTTATATCTGCCTCCCCTGCAGTGCACATGGTTTTGCTCAACTGCTAAAAAATGTCCTGCTGCGATCAACTTGGAATTACCCCCTATGTACACTATATAGAATATATGAGGGAGGGAGACATTGGGCTATACACCCTAACTGCAAACATAATGAAAGGTGCTATAATGCTGAGACTTGTAGTTCCACACAGACAGAAATAATAATGCAGATGTACACTCTACAGTACCAAGCATTGCTAATCAGAATAATTATAATGAACTCTGCAATCCAACATAGAGCAAATTTGAGGTGTTTGGCATACTGTACTTTAATTAATACATCTTTTTCGAATCTGCATATGCTTTTTGCGCAAACATGCCCTTCCTCAGCTTGGTATACATTGCATCGGCCCTGTCCCACGACATAGCTAAGGGGTCTATTGACATTTTCCCGTACTTTTGTAGAAATTATGTATCAAGGCCATTCATTATAAAGGTAATACAGTGTCACGACTGAGGTTATTTGTGAACCCGGACTAGTACTGGACACTGGGTTTGGTCTTGAGCACAGTAGACAGAATTGGTCCGGCTTAGTGAATGATCCGCTCATCCAGACGTGGCAGTACTTTATGGGAAAGGTGACCAGCTATGGGTACTGGAACACTGGTGGTGGAAGCCACCAGTGCAATGGGTAGCTGGGTAGTCACCTAATGGAGAGTCACGTGACAACTGGTGAGTTGACGGAATGCTGGGAGGATCAGCAATGTAGGAAAGTCACAGATCGCTGGCTGGAACCAACGTGATAGCTGTCAATGAGGCTGAGGACAACAGCAGTACTTGAAGATGAAGCTGAGGATGTCAGTGATACTTGTACACAAAGCCGAGAATGTCGGTAATGCTTGTAGCAGAAGCTGAGGACGTCAGCATTACTTTAACCAAAGCTGAGAATGTCAGCAACATAGTTTTCCAGATGCTGGGGAGCTGAGGTAGTGCAATGGGGATTCCGTATGCTGTGCATTGCAGTGTCGGCACGGCTGGTTTCCCAGTAGCTGTGATGTGGTGGTTCTGCACAATGGATACTGCAATGTTGTAGACAGCAGCGGCAGGTTTTCCAGATACTATGGTGCGCTACATTGCGCAGCAGAGAACTGGAACCTGGCAAGAACCAGCAAAGTCTCTAAGGCTGCTAGGGATATAGGACTGTCCCTCTGGTTCTCTGGAGGACTTCCAGTGAGTCTGGAGATGCCAGAATGTAGTGGCAGCAATGGCCCTTTAAATCATCCAGGGAGTCAGGCAGTGCACGACATGACAATTACAAATGTTACTAGGGATATAGGATAGTCCCTCTGGATCACTGGAGGACTTCCAGTGAATCTGGAGCTGCCGGGATATAGTGGCAGCGATGGCACTTTAAATCATCCAGGAAGTCCGGCAGTGCGGGGGATGGTAACTTGCACAGAGTCTATTACCAGCAGGAGATTCTGGAGCTCACTCCAGGCTGAGAGACACCAAAGCACTGACAGCTTGCTAGTGCTTGAGACCTGGAACTTATACCCAGTGTTTACAGCTGAGTGGATGAGCGGCTCACTTGATGCGGAAGTGAATCCAGATTGGACCCTAGAAGGTCAGCTGACCAGAAACTGTCATGGCGACGTCCATAGCTAGTTTTGGAGGGAACTCTGGCATGGTGTGTGCATAGACAGGCAATAATGACCACAGGTCCTGAGAGCACAGG
Source organism: Pseudophryne corroboree (assembly GCF_028390025.1). Classification (NCBI taxonomy): domain Eukaryota; kingdom Metazoa; phylum Chordata; class Amphibia; order Anura; family Myobatrachidae; genus Pseudophryne; species Pseudophryne corroboree. The sequence continues at coordinate 37,554,244 of NC_086453.1, forward strand.
AAGGCATATCTGGTAACCACGGGACTTGTAGATGCTGGCACGGAAGTATAGGACAGCATGAGAATCCTCAATAATTGCTATGCAGGCACACCATGCAGAGACTTGCTGAGTTCTGAATTCACACAGAAGGTTAATCAATACAGATGCACTCGTTAGCAGAGAGTGAGCTCAGCACACAAAGAACTCATCCTACTGGTGAGCTGTTTATCCCAGACAGCAGAAAACATGCAGGTTACAGGACAGATGGCAGCGGTAAGTCACCAAATGATATGATTTTAGTCAGGATTGTGACATACAGGAGATATCATGGATATCTCCTGCTTACCTTTTTGGACAGTTCTGACCCAGTGCCCCCCATACTATTGTACGAGGACCTACATTTTCAGATCTCTCCACCCCTGTTTGGTTCCCTCTGATGACCATCAGGAGCTTAGTGTGCATACATAAACCCTAGTTCACACATGTATTAGCACTGCTGAGTCAGACTCAGCAGTGTAAACATTCACTGCTATGGAATTAGTAGAAGTGATAGGGATCGTAGGGGCGGCTTATGTTTGGATCAACTGACTCAGCACCAGAGCAATGTTGAGTTGTTCCAGCGTTTTAGTATCCACCGATGCTATTTGCAGCAAGTTGGATTCTAAATTAGCATGTTAGTGCTTAATGATAGGCCCCAAAATTATGTACTACTCCCCATAGTTGCAAAAATAGATAGCTGCATAAAAAAATCAAAAACAGTACAATAAATGATTAAATGCAAAGATGCCAACTGCTAAAAAAAAGTATTAATACCTACAACAGAATTACACAAAATTATGTCTGCTGTAAAAATAGAGTATATATACTGAATATGTATGTAAGTGCTGATTTTGTATACGTACATTGCACAGGAATCTCTGTTAGCGCAGACTCTCCACTACCCACTTCATTTATTGCAGTACAGGAATAGGGCTCCGTGTCCCATGTCACATTCTTCACTATGAGTATTTGTTGCCGGACTTGTAATTTAGCTTTATTCTTCCCTCTGTACCATTCATATTTAGATACGGCTGGCTTAGAGTTTCTGCTTCCGCATGATAAATGCGCATCACCTCCTGGTGTTAGAACAGATGTGACAGTCACACCTTTTGGTGGGACTGTGAACAAAAAAAGAAACACCTTAAACTGTGCTATCACAACAGTAACAAAGTCATTATGATGTTACATGAATTTAAGAATTATCCTCACAATATCAATTTAATATTTGTCCTTTATTTTTCATAAAACATCTTCTACCACAAATACTGCAGGTCTATTTCTGACAGAGAACAGGGGGTTATGGGTCGATGTAGATGGACATATGATTTATTTATTTTTATTATTTCTATTGATAAATGGATTTATGTAGCACATAAATTATTAATTAATCCTGCTCATTGCAGAAGGGAACAAGTCAGGCCCTCTCACTTATTGCAGACATGCAGCAGCCACATATCAATATTCCTAGGACACACCCATTTTTAATAGAACTCCACACACCGCAAAGGACAGCTCTTATAGGGAGAGATGTCCTCTGCTGGCATCTTCATGCATACAGCAATTAATAAATGCTGATATACATGCGATGAGTGGCGGGATCCATTGCTTTGATACTTTGATGCATCCCACCCAAGAAGAGATACAGAACACAATTTCTGTGCTGCGCCCAACTTCAAAAACAGCACTCTCCTTTCTCCTGCCATTTACCATCATCTTCTCTTCGTCAACATGTCCTACTACCCATGCTATTCACATATCCCCTAAGGCCTCTCTTGCTAATTATAAGCCTTCAGCACTTGACTCTCCCAGTTTCTCCTCTTTGTTCACCATTGCCACCATCTCCTGCCTTCCCATTGTCTACCTCTACAATTGTGCTCTCACCACTTCCCTGGTTTTTGCTGCACTATACAGTAAGTCACCATTAGATAAAGAAGGTCCCCTCCTCAACCTTGGCACCCAACCCTGACCCACTTTCTCCAAAATATCTAATACACAACTGAGTGTCTCTGGAAAAAGTGTCACTCCCTCACTACTTTAAGTCTCTCATCTTGTCATAGCACATCAGACACTGGCATTCACTTACCGGGTCTGGCAGTGCTAGGGTCCTGGGTGGTGGCAAGCAGTGGACAGGAAGTCCCTGATGCCCACTGCTGAGGTCTCTGATCCCGGATCCCCTCCTCTGGCTTATTTTCCCGTATGCGGCAATGCCTCCCACAGGGACACGCGCGTGTCGCTGTACCAGATTTAATGGGATAGGCGCGCCAAATGTCACATTGTGCTTGGTTCGAATTTTGAGTCTCTGAGCACTGAACAGTGCCAGAGTGTAGGCTCTAATACCTTGCTCCAATGTTGTCTTGTGCTACCCAGCGTTCTACCTTCCTGTGCTCCATTCCTGCCTCCTTAGTGCCTTGTTCCAAGTATCTGCCTTCCTTCCCTCTGCTCAGTTCTCAGTTCCTGCCATCCTAGTGTCTGCTACTGATCTACCCATCCAGCATTGACCATGGCTGTGTCAGTTATCTTCATGTTTAACAACTCACAGCAAATTATTATACAAGCTCCATACTTGGGAAACCAGGCAGAGTTCTGCATCCTGTGTTTTGGTGCAGCAAAGCTGAAATTACTTTGCGGGGGTCCCTGGTGAACATCACTAGCATGTTAGACTCCGCACCTCTGTATTGGGTCTCTGCCAATACCTAAAGTATGGGTTGCATCCTCAAACCACCAGAGAGTTTGTGACACATCTCCACCCAATCATCCAACCTAGTCCACCTTTGTTTGCCACCTTCACCTCCCTCCCGATTCCATGTACCCTCTCTACACTTGACTTTTCCACCCACATAACCACCAAAATAGATTCCATTCACTGTGGCATCTCCACTTCTGCCTCCCACCCCCTCAATAACAGCAATCCTTATCTACATTTTCTTCTTCAAGCTCTTCTCCTCTCCTTCCACCTGCCTTCTTGACTGTAAGCCCTCTCACCAGATCCTCACTCTCGATGCCTGCTCATCCATCACCCACCAGCTTACTCTATCCCTCACATATGGAACATTATCCTCTTCTTTCAAACATGGCCCAGTCTCTCCCATCCTCTCCCTTTTTTTTAAATACTGCCCATCTCTCTTCTCCACTACACCTCCAAACTTCTTGAGTAGGGTTATATATAAATGACTCACTTTGTTCCTCTCATTCCATTGCTTCCTTGGCCCTCTTCAATCAAGTTTTTGAACTATGTATTCAACCAATACTGCCATCACTATTACTGCATTTGAATCCCCTCCTATTACAAATACTTCACTCTGTTGGTCTTCATGAGTCAATACTTTCATTGTTCACCTCCAACTTGGTCAAATGCTCCTTCTCTGTCTCCACACCCGCCTCCACCTCCTCTGCTCTTCCAGTAGTATCCCCAAATCTCTGTGCTTGACCCCTTTCTCTTCTTTCTCTACAAATGTTTCCTCTGTGAGCGTCTCAGTTCTTTATTAAAAAACAGTAATGCAAATACATTCTAAAAGTTTGGGAATCATATAAATAATCACAAAATTACTTGATCCAGAACTATATATTATCCAAAACAATAGATCCTAATATTTTTATATTGGGCCTGATATAGGGGTAATTCAGAACTGATCGTAGATGTGCTAAATTTAGCACATCTATGATCAGTTTCTCTGACATGCGGTGGGACACCAAGCACAGGGCTAGTCCGCCCCGCATGTCAGGTCATACCCCCCCCCCCACAAGGGTGCAAAAGCATCGCACATCGGCTACGCTTTTGGCCCCGACGAGTAGCTCCCTGCCTGCGCAGCATAGCTGTGCTGTCAGGCGGCTACCCAGCATGTGCCGGGCCCGCCCCCACAATGGTTTGGACATACCTGCGTTGCTCGGACCGCGCCCCCGTAGCTCTTCCGTTGGCATGCCCCCTCCCACCCCGCGGCCGCCTTTGCCTGTGAATCAGGCAGAGGCGATCGCAGCCCTGAGATGCTGTTAGCACTCCACAAAGGGCTTCAGACTGCGGCCGCTGCAGTGATCCAGTCTGAACTACTCACTTAGAGGTGTGGGCAATTCCAATGCTGGGCATTCCTGGGTAGTGACTGGGAGGTGGCTAAATGATACTAGTTTTGCTGACAGATAACCTTCACCTACCATAGAGCAGCTCTGATAGTGTGAATGTTGGTGGCATCTAAAGACGTACCAGGCCATAGTATGGACAGTCCTTGCATATTCATTTGCACAGATGTACACAAGAGAAGGACTTTGTAGCTGCAATTTCATAAAGTCACAGACGGATGACTGCTATAAGATGCGCCCATATCTTCCTTCACCTCTGTGAATCAGGCCCAGCATGTTCAAACTGTGTTTTTGTCATAATTTACCCATAATACGTGCATTTTATGTTCAATATGATTTTTGCCTGGGATCTGCTATCACTGAGTAAATATACAGAACCCCATCATGTTTAAAATGTCAATTATCTTAATTTAGCCATAAAATACCTACATTTGATGATCATTAGAGCTTCATTCTGGATTCTTAGTCCATTATGATGGGTGGCTCTGCATTGAATGATTGTCCCATCATCCACATATGAAGGAATAAAAGTAAGTTCTGATACTTCTCTCCAGTTCCCTCCAGATAATGGTATTGATTGTCTATTGATCTGTCCAGGTTTGTTCCATTCTAGAGAAGGAGGGTTGCTGGCACACGTGTGATCTGCATAGCAACGGATAATGGTGGCAATTCCTTCCGTCATATCGCCAGACCCGCGTAGTACAGGCTTTGCTGGGGAATCTGAGAAATATTAATATAAATGTTAGAGCTAATTTCTCACAACTATTTATTTTTTAATTTTATTTAAATAAAAAAAAATGTAATCCTCTGTTACCAATAGTAACTCTTTTCTCCAGGGAACCCACCATATGATGTACATATTCATCATTATACTGACTAGCATACTGTATAGCCTGAACCTTTGCTGTTCTCTTCCAGTGTTGTGTGTTGTCACTATAGTAGGAAAGAATGAATGCTGGAGTTCTGGCTGAAAGATTGGAGCTATGTCAGCTATCCCCTTCCAGCCAATTAAGTATGACGGCTTCACTTGTGCCATAGCCAGATTATAAGGGGGATGCAGGGCATACTGTACCCCGGGCCCCCCTTTGTCAGGGGCCCCCCATCCAAAGCACACTGATATCACTAGCTTTCCCGCTTAGTGTGAGAGATGTGAGACAGAATGAGAGCAGGACAGTATGCATTGCAGGAAGAGACACAAGAATATCATGTTTCATGAGCTACCGACAGAGCTTTCTGACCAGAGGAGAGATGTGAGGGTGGAGAGAGCTGGGACACAGGGATCCCAGCTTCTCCTCCTCTCTGCCCGGGTGTCTGAGTACTGTGTAAACTTTTATTCAACTAAACCATTTGGATCTAAAGAAAGAGACACACACACAAAGGGGTACATTTACTAAGGTGGAAGATTTTTAGAACTGGTGATGTTGCCCATAGCAACCAATCAGATTATATCTATTATCTGCTAGAAGCAGCTAGATAAATGGTAAGTAGAATCTGATTGGTTCCCATGGGCAACATCACCAGTTCTAAAAATCTCCCACCTTAGTAAATTTACCCCAGAGAGTCCTCCTGGGTCCTGTCCCAGTGTGTAAGTAATACAGAGGCTGATGCTATTCTTGCATGTGACAAGATACCTTTTATTTTTCTATGTGTATTTTAAGGTTAAGTTGTCTTTGTTCCACTACAAGAACATTTTATAAAATAGTTATCTTTCAATTAGGTGGAGCTACTGTATAAACAGTACCCAGGTATTATTAAACTATTGTTTTAAAACTAATATACACCATTGGTTTAAATGTAATATACACAGTCTCCAGGGATCGGCAGCGCTGTGTCTATCACAGGTGTCGTGCAGCACACTGGACTCAGCATTCAGCATATCTCTCCTTTTAAGTCCACCCCCAGACTCCCATTGGCTAGGTTTCAATAGAGTCTGGGGGCGGGCATTGAAGGAGAGTGAAGTCGAATGCTGTGTCCCGGGGCAGTGGCGACTGTGATAGACACAGCGATTCTGCTCCCTGGGGAACTGCCGCCACTAACTGGATCCCTCCCTGCATTATGTAGTTGGCGCTGGAGCCACCGCGGAATATAACCACCTCTGAACCCAATTGAATAATAACACAACACACCATAGCTGGCAGAAAGAAGGTCCAGATTGTATTTATCACTTCCACATTGCTGGAGGCCCAAGAAAAACAATTGCAAACATACTATTCAGTTTGGTAATTGGGGTGTGGTACACCTACCCATCCCGTCCACTGGTAGCCACCGATGGGCACACCCAATTCAATGGACTGGGTTCTCCAATCCTACTCATCATGAAGTCACATGCGGTCACTCCTCACTCTCTAGCAATTCATCCTCCCATCACAGTGTTAACAAGGCGATTTGGGTATGTCTAGTTTGCAAAATGCATTTCCTGCTACAGCTAGGACCTTCCCCAGGACCCAGCCCACCACCAACTAGCTCATACTGCCCAACCTACGTAATAAGTCCTCAACAAACCAAAACAACATTCATTACAAAGAGAAAGCACATTCCTGAGCATTACAGTTTCTTTTCACAAGTCGTCCCCTTCCAGGTCTCCTCCTCTTTGGACCTCCTGTCTCTTTTGAGTAACTTTTAAACCTGCACTGTCTAGTCCATGCCCCCCTGCTCCTGCAGTAACACACGTCCTTGCTGTGACAAAAGCTATTCCTCAGACTCACCCAAGTCTACCCCCATTAATACAGTGCATATCTACATTGAGACCAGATAGCAGGTCCTCATCTCACAATATCTACAGACGAAAGGCAACAATAAAGGCAAGGATCTTTGCTATGTACTCAGTGGCGCTGAGAGAGGACGGGAGAGGGTACAAATTACCTGGGCCCAGGTCTGATGGAGGGGCCCAGTGGGGGCTCCTGGCCCCTTACCTGGAAACAGCATCTGCAGCTTCTCTGCTCAGCCCCAGGGACGTGCAGTCAGGGGAGGCAGTGCCTCATCTGTCATGCTCCCTATCATGCTTAGGGTTCTCATAATAAAAATGATTGGTAGAACACAAAGAAGATATGTATAACTTATAAGCATCTTCTTAGTATTAATGCAATATAGGTACAAATTACCAGAGTTTTAGGGCTCCTTCATTTGCAGGGAGAGATAGAGATGAGGCAGTGGCAGCTCAGCCTCATCTCTCACACTGTCAGACACTGCCTGTACAGATGGCCGGGGCTATACAGCGGCCAATCAGACCGCATAGAACAGAGAAATGTGAGGCATGACCCACAGTTGGGGAGTGTGTGAGCTCTAATGGGCAGCTCAGGTTGGTCATGTGACCAATGCAGGAAGGGAAGGAAGACAGACCCCGGGCTGAGCAGTGTAGCAGGGGAGGAGGGAAATGGAGACCCGCCGTGTCAGCAGCAGCCATCCGTGCGCAGTGACTGGGGTACGTAGCTGCCAGAACCTGGATTCTGTGTGTGTGTGTGTGTGTGTGTGTGTGTGTCATCTGTAGTGAGTGTAGGGACAGGACTCTATATGTGGGGCACCTGTAGTGAGTGTGGGGACAGTGTGTGTGTCATCTGTAGTGAGTGAGGGGACAGGTGTGTGTGAATGTGGCATCTGCAGTGAGTGTGGGGACAGGTGTGTGTGTGTGTGGCATCTGTAGTGAGTGAGGGAGGGGACAGGACTCTGTTTGTGTGTGTGTGTGTGTGTGTGTGTGTGTGTGTGTGGCATCTGTAGTGAGTACGGGGACAGGTGTTTGTGAGTGTGGCATCTGTAGTGAGTGCGGGGACAGGTGTTTGTGAGTGTGGCATCTGTAGTGAGTGCGGGGACAGGTGTTTGTGAGTGTGGCATCTGTAGTGAGTGTGGGGACAGGTGTGTGTATGTGGCATCTGTAGTGAGTGAGGGGACATGACTGTGTGTGTGTGTGTGTGTGTGTGTGTGAAGGAGAGGGGGCTGCTTCAGCGGCGCCTCCACCAATTACATAGCGCTGCTGCGGCTCCAGTACCCCTCCCTCCTCCACCTTCGCTGCTGCCCGGGAATGGATCTGCCTGCACGAGGAGCCTGACAGCCAGAGGGGAGAGATGGTAAGTCTCTCTCTCTCTCTCTTTCTCTCTCTCTCTCTTTCTCTCTCTCTCTTCTGTCTGCCACAATGTGTAAAAAGCGGGGTTGGCTGCCGTAATGTGTATAAAGGGGGACGCTGTCTGCCGTAATGTGTAAAAGGGGCACGCTGGCTGCCGTAATGTGTAAAAAGGGGGACGCTGGCTGCCGTAATGTGTAAAAAGGGGGACGCTGTCTGCCGTAATGTGTAAAAAGGGGGACTGTCTACCGTAATGTGTAAAAAGGGGACGCTGCCTGCTGTAATGTGTAAAAAGGGGACTCTGCCTGCTGTAATGTGTAAAAAGGGGGACTGTCTGCCGTAATGTGTAATAGGGGCTCTACCTGGTGTAGTGGCACTACTGTGCAGCATCATTTGAATAATGGAGACTACTGTGCACCGTAGTACGAATTGGTATTATTTTGTGGCCATGCCCCTTCCCCATGAAGCCACGCCCCTATATATTTTCCAGGCACCTGTGGCGTGCACTGCCCCTATCTTGTATATTCTCCCTGTGTTTGCATGGATTTAGTGCAGGGACGTAAGAGTTTAATTGTGTAGGGGTGAGACAGGCTCCTGGCACTGAAAGCCACCCCCATTTGTGTCTTTCCAGCCTCTGACATCACCGCACGTCACTGCTCAGCCCAGCACACGCTGCTGTGTGCTGGGCTGCAGTGTGGCCAGGGAAGTGCTTTTTTCTGAGGATGCATGGCCACACCTCCTGTGATTAGGCCATGCCCCCCCCTGAAAAGTACCTGGGCCCAGCCAGGCTTTCTACTGCCCTGGCTGGGAGGCATGCCATGCTCCTGTGAGTGCGTGCTTCTCATGTGCTAGACACCCTCCCAAAGAGGTGTGGCTATGCCCCCAGCATGCTGTGGTCACACCCCCTCCAGTGGGGGCACGGGTGCCCAGGAAGTTGTTGTACCGAGGCCCATGATTTCTCTTGGCAGCCCTGTATGTACTGTATAAGAGTGGGTACCTGCTTACAGGGCCGACAACAGAAATCTTGGGGCCCAGTACAGTGATATCACCGGGGCCCCCTCAGATTAATATATATATATATATATATATATATATATATATATATATATATTAAAGCACAACGGAATTTGCTGAGCTATAAGAAACTTTTAATAAATATATTTATTTATCTATACACATATATAAATATGTATATCTCTCCTTTCTCCCCCACACACACCAGTGTCTCCCTCTCTTCTTCTTCCCACAGACCCATGGCCGGACTGCCCATCTGGCACTTCTGGCAAATGGCAGATGGGCAGATGGGTCGATGGGCTTGTGGGCCAGATCTCCTCTCTGGCTGCTCCCTCGCCTACCCTCCCGTCTGACTCACGGCACACCTCTGACTTTAGTGCCCACACGCCTCAATACACCGTGCACGTCCTTGGCACACAACCTACACCGCCTACACTGCACTGCCCTATTTGGACAAGATGGCACACATCCTTGCCGGGCACTAGGTGGCATTTCCTTGGGGCCCCTCTGATCCTTGGGGCCAGGTACAGGTGTCCCTTTGACCCGCCCTCTCGCCAGCCCTGGCTGCTTAATAGCGGATGTAGTCACCATCCCTGCGGTCGGAATCTCGGAGGTGGGCATATTAACGTCGGGATCTTGGCGGCAGGGGGCCCATGACTATTCCCACTCATGGGTGTCCACAACAAACATAGAGAGGGCATAGAACCTGTGGCGAGTGTAGCGATCCACTGAGCCCAAAAGAGGCTTTATTGCGCTCGCCCCCCCCCCCCCCCCGCGCGCCACCATTCCGGCGGCCAGGATACAAACGTCAGTATGCTGACCGTCGGGATCCCGGCTGCCAGTCACACATACACAGCGCCTTAATAGAGTGTATGTGGAATTCCCACTAGAAGGCCCAGCACCAAAGTAGTATTGTTGTTAGTGTAGAGTATTTAGTATAAGGGGCCTAATTCAGACCTGACCAAAACTTTTCTCTAATCTGCAAAACCATGTGCACTGCAGGGGAGGCAGATGTAACATGTGCAGAGAGAGTTAGATTTGGGTGGGGTGTGTTCAAACTGAAATCTAAATTGCAGTGTAAAAATAAAGCAGCCAGTATTTACCCTGCACAGAAATAATATAACCCACCCAAATCTAACTCTCTCTGCACATGTTACATCTGCCCCACCTGCAGTGCACATGGTTTTGCCCATTAGAGAAAGATTTTGATTTTGCGATCAGGGGGTAAATTTACTAAGATGGGAGTTCTATTTAAGATGGGATGTTGCCCATAGCAACCAATCAGCCTCTACTTCTCATTTATCTAGCACCTTCTAGAAGATAATACCTGGGCCAGTATTTACTAAAAATCAGAGTTTGGCCGATTTGTGTGGTTTTTTTTTAAATCTAAGTCCCAATCCGGGAATTCACTAAGCACCAATCTCGCCAGTGTCTGGTCTATGCGTAATGGTTTGAATGACGTTCCGAAATACGAATGAATAGACCATCGTTCAAACGCGGCTGTTATTTCATAGAATACGGGAATTCACTATTCATTCGTATTTGGGTGTTAGTCTCTGATAGCTCAAATGCGGTCGTATTTTTTTGCGATTCGTTAAAAAAAGCGGCCAAAAAAATAGACCTGGGCCAATATTTACTAATATTCGTGTTTGAGTTTGTTTGTGTAGCGTTTAAACTCGTTTTGTATCGGGTGCATTTTTATGCAACTTTTTGAATCCATATACACAAAGTTACGAAGCAGTCGACTTTATGGTTTTCGTGTTTTCAGATGTCGATGCCAGTCGGTTTTTTTTGGGCACATTTACGGCCGTCATTGTCGTTTGCGTACGTGTTTTTGTTGTATATGCTGTTTTTCTTCCTAAGTTAAACGCGGCAGGGTTTTTATTTCCAGCGGCTGCATTTTCACTTTCAGTTTCGATTTTCATCCCCGTTCGTGATTGGTTGTGTTTCAGATGGTAGGAGTGTCTGTGCGCAACCATATCAATACGCCCCAAACCGTCCGCACCTCGTGGGTTTAGTTAGTGGTGAGGAGGAGGGAGGTTGTGCTGTGGAGGTAGGTGAATTTGTGGTTTGGTGAGGAGTGTTGGTAGCGATTTCTGAGTGTGGTATTGTGTTTGAAAGTCGTCTTGTCATTCTTGTTGTCTTGTGTTTTGTGGTTTTGTCTCATTTTTAGTCCAAGATATTTTTATTTAAAGTCCCTTGTCAGTGTTTGTGTGTGTGTGTGGGTGTGTGTGTGAGTTGTGTAGTGGTAGTGGAGGAGTGTGTTGTTTGTCTTTTTTTTTTTCCTGTGTTAACTGTTTAGACACACAATTATGTGTGACTCAGAGGTGGAGGGTTTGAGTGAGGGGGAGGAGGTCGGTCAGGTGGAGGAGGTGAGTGTTAGTGAGGTTAGTGAGGTGGAGGAGGTGGGTGAGGTTGCTGCAGCAGCCTCAAGTGATAGTGACAGTCAGAGTGCTCCGCAGCCATGTACCACTACTAAGACTGGTCGGAATGTAAAGTTTAGGTTTGATGAAAATGTGGCATTGGTGCGTGAGCTGATGAAGTATCAGAGGCAGCTATTTGGCCCTGAGTCCGCCAAGGTGCCAACACGGAGGAAGACGGTGTTGTGGGCGAAAGTTGTTGCTGCTGTCAATAGTGAGGGGGTGGTCAAGCGGACGGAGGACACGTGCCGCAAACGGTACTATGACATAAAGCGACGTGTCAAGTCCAAAATGGCCAAGGAGGCCAAGTCGGCTCGGAAAACCGGTGATGGGCAGTCTTATATTGCAAGATATCTGGAGTATGAGGAGCCCATGTGGAGTGTAATCCCTCCAGAAGTTGTCTCTGCAACCCATTTCCGGGATTCAGGTAGGCCCAGGAAGAATGGTGAGCATGAGTATTTGCCTTAACATTCTATGCTTTTTTTTCTTCTTTTTTTAAATGTGTGTCTTGTGACATTGCATATTACTCCCATCTTCAAGTGTGTGTCAGCCAATACATTGTTTTGGTTAATGTTTTATACAAAAGCCAATGTAACATCTTACTTTACTGTATGTCATGTGTTTTTCTGACAGATATTTTGCATGTGTAGTTTGGACTTGGTGTGTCTCTGAATTGTCCTGCAATAATTTTTTCCTTTTTGGCTTTTTTTTTTTAAATAAAATGTGACTATGTTTTATATTTAAGTGATCCATGTGCAATTTTTTAAAAACAGTGGTTGTCATGTTAGAGGCTGGTGTACTGGAAAGTGGTTTGGAAACCACTTACATGTGTAATGTCATCTTTAGATAATGTTAATTATTTCTTTTTTAAAACAGTTTTTTTTTTTTTACTTGTATTTGTACCGTGACACCACACTGCAGTGTAATTTTTATATAAATTGCGCAATTTTCTTTTTACTCATATAGTGGTAATGTGTCTTTGGATTGCCACATCACAGAGCAAATTATATATTGCATCTGTTATAAAAAGAAAATTGCACACTTTAAAAAAGATTTAAAAAAAAAACACATACAACTTCATTTTGTATTGGTTGGAAAAATATTTTCTTTTTGCTCATATAGTGCTAATGTGTCTTTGGATTGCCACATCACAGAGCAAATTATATATTGCATCTGTAATATTTTCCCAACCAATACAAAATGAAGTTGTGTGTGTTTTTTTTTAAAACTTTTCTTGAACTTGTGGCCTATGTCAGTGTCCTGTACATGTTTTCCTGTGTTGATGTTGCCATAGTGCATATGTGTTTTGGTCATTTAAAAAAATATATATATTTTCTGGTCCTTATGTTTGTTTTAAATAAAAAACAAGCATTTCTAAAAGAATAAATGTTTATAAGTATAATGGGTGGATGTATACACAATAGCATGATTTTTTTTTTTTATACAGTGTCTGAAAAAAGCAGCACTACTCGTCGGCCAGTAACTACTATCACATCTGATGATGATGATGCTGCGGAAGCAGGTAAAGTGTCCATTGTAGTATAGGGTATGCTTGTAAAGGAATGGGCATAACAAAATTGAACTTTCATTAAAAGGTCCGTCAAAAGAAGTATGGAGCAGCAGAAGTGGCACTTCTGTAAAACATCACCACAAAAAACCTGTGGCCGAAAAGAAAGCAAGGTGGTATGTCCCGGCACAAACACAGCAGGCTACCCCGTCACAAAGATTATCGTCCGTATGTTCTGTACCCCCACTCCAAATTTTGGACACACCTCCAAGACGTCATCCACACTCCCCTCATCTTGATTGTGAGTATCAAACTGAAAAAAATGTGTTCAATGTCAGAACATAATCCAAATCAGTCATAACCGCATTAAGTCAAAACACATCAAAAACTAAAATACTTACCGCAGTAAGAAAAAGCTGAAATTGAATCCAAGCTAAATGGCCTTGTCCACATCCAGTAATGATATGTATGTCCTCTTGAGCCATACAGTATGACATTGGGTGTAAGATGCTGCAACAAAAAAGCATGTTGGTTTGTTTGCAAAAAGTAAGTTTTTTTTCTCCATATTTCACATGTGTGCTTGAGGTAACATTGCCAAATACATATAAAAACATTACTATGTTTGTTTGTACAAAGCTATAAGATAACACATTATGTTTTCAAATGTGTTTTTATGGTGGAGTATGTGTGCGCTACAATAAAAATAAAGTGTTTGCTTTCCCAATTAAGTAACCAGACACACTTGCCTCAAACAGGCATATGTATGTATTTAAGCTATGAGTGATGATGTTGCTAGCCAGAATAGTTGAAAGCAACAGTGAATGACATGTGTTCCATGTGTAGTGTTTTTTAAACAGTTCACAAACATTTGGATAGTTAAAGGAGATTTGTTTAACATTTCAGCTTCAAGTCCTGGGAACAGCATCCCTCTGCAACAACACCAACACAGTGACATGGAGGAGACAAACATCTTAGAAATGCAGCCATTAATGCAAGGAATGAGCCCCCCAGCACCTGTGAGTACACCACCACAGCAAAGCACACCACCACCACAACACAGTCCAACAACACCAGGAACACAAGGCCCTGATCAGGTGTTTTGGACTATTTGGGCTAGATAGCAGGCCACTAATGAAGATTGCCTGCGTAAGCAGACACAAATGTTTGCAAGCCTACCATCTCACCTCAGAAGAATATCAAGAAATCAGAGTAGACAAAATGAACAAACAACCAGAATAGGAAATACCATGGAACTCATGCGTACAGACATTACACAGGTCATGGGCAACTTACAGCGCATAATGGAAGAACAGCACAGACAACAGCAAAGTTATATGAGCATTTTTCAAAACAATCAAAAGATTAATGAAAGTTTATTCCGAATAGTAGACAATCAAAATGCTGCTACACCTGAACTCAATGCCACCCTCACTAACCTGAATGAAACACTCAGATGCATGCACCAACAGCAAACAAGCAGCAGTTCTGGTACGACTACTCCAAATATCACGCCAGTCTCATCACCACCAAGACGGTCCACCAGAGCACGACAACATGACAGTGCTAATGGCAAAGGGCAGGACAAGCAGCCACCCAAAAAAACGTGAAAAATAACAAGTTAGACATTTGTGATAAGTAACTCAAAATAGTTAGCAAGTGATTTTGTTGCTAAAATAATATAACACTAAGCTCCTTGACCCTTTTTTCAACATCATTAATTATAAGTGGGCAACAAAAAACATAAATTTAGTATGGACATTTATTCATTACAATTTTGTTTTTGGTATTGGAGGAGGGAAATGTTGATGGAGCCACACATACATGTTATCAGGAAGTAAACTGACCACTTGATTTTTTTTCTAATCATTACTCTTTCTAGACTCCAATCATTCTCTTTGCCTGCAGACAATCCAAATTACAATGTTAGTGATAAATATCTTAGCAATTTTATCTATACAACATTACAAGAAGAACACAATTGAGTTGCGAAAAAAGCTTGTAATATGTTGCTTTTGTTTTGTTTGAAAAACATTGTCCAAATAAATGTCAGTATTGTTGGGACATGTTTGTGTGTTACAAATTATTAAGAATGTTTTTACACGTGATGCTGAAACAAATATTTAATTTTACAACAAAAAACACAAACTGTGTATAATAATGTATATGTGTGGCAAACTGTGTATTTACTTACACATCATCAAGTTTACAGCATCAAACATTAGGAAATAAATTATTCCTGATTACAGTAAGTTTGTGAGTCTTAAATATCATGGTGCATCACACATAGGGACACATGTATTCCTCAAGGCTAACATATTATATGTTGAGGAGTGATTTTTGGGAACACAGGTTCTCAAACTCGGCCCTCAGGAACCCACACAGTGCATGTTTTGCAGGTCTCCTCACAGAATCACAAGTGACATAATTAGCTCCACCTGTGAACCTTTTAACATATGTCTGTGAGTAATTCATACACCTGTGCTTCTACTGGGTTACGTGAAAAACATGCACTGTGTGTGGTCCTGAGGTCCGAGTTTGTGAACCTGTGCATTAGGACGTTACAAATAATGATAAAGTGATATGCTAAATGGATGATGTGGGCTTGTAAGAAATTAGCACTGCAAGTTTATGATCACTTATTTAGACTTAACGCATGCCACTCATAATCTGTTGTTTTGAGATTAAAAATACACACAATACACATGCGACATTTGTTTTTCATATAGCGAGGGTATGTTTGTATGTGTCAAGGAGACAGACACATTCTGAGTAATGGTTTTTGGTTAAAAAGCCAAAACATCTATTTATGATTACACAACAAATGAAATAAGCAAAACAAGCTTACCTTAGAAATAGCGATTGATGATCTGTTGCCTAACCTGCCTCTCTACATCAGTACTCCAAGTATCACCAGATGTCTCTAATTCCTCTGCTTGCTGGCTAATTCCTCCTCCTCCTCCTCCTCCTCCTCCTCCTCAACATGTGGCAGATGTTGTTGCAAACACATGTAATGAAGAAAGCAGCAGCAGAACACAATTTGAGTCACCTTGGAGGGACTATACAACAAAAGGCCACCAGACTTATCCAGACACCGAAACCTAGATTTCAGCACACCAAAACATCTTTCTATCACATTCCGTGTGGACTTATGTGCATGATTGTAATTGTGTTCAGCAGGGGTATCAGGTCGGGACAATGGAGTTAGAAGCCAAGAGAAACAGCCATATCCTCCATCACCTAAAAGACAGATATAGTAACGAGATTCATGTTAAGATACAGCAACACATAAGTAACACACTGTGGGGCAGATGTATTAACCTGTAGAAGGCATAAGGAAGTGAAAAACCAGTGATATGTGCAATGTAATAAAGGCAGCAGACAATCTGTTCCTAAATGTTCATTTACATATTGGAGTTGATTGGCTGGTGCCTTTATCACCTTGCACAGATCACTGGTTTCTCACTTCCTTATGCCTTCTACAGGTTAATACATCTGCACCTATATTTGGACAAAGTATACGCAGGCCTACACATATCAAATTACATACCCAGCAGCCATCCATCTGGCATTTGTCCATCCTCAAACTTATCAAAGAGGGATGACTGACTGAGGATGAAGGAGTCATGGCAGCCCCCAGGGTAACCAGAAACAACACTCATTATTTTGATATTTGCATCACAAACCACCTGCACATTTGTGGAGTGTTCGAAATGGCGGTTTGTATATATGTGCAGCCTGCCCCTAGGTGATCTTAGCTGAATGAATGAAAAGCAGGTCTATTTTTTTGCCGCTTTTTTAACGAATCCCAAAAAAATACGACCGCATTTGATCACTCAGAGACTAACACCCAAATACGAATGAATAGTGAATTCCTGTATTCTATGAAATAACAGCCGCGTTTGACCGATGGTCTATTCATTCGTATTTCGGAACATTGTCATTCAAACCATTACGCATAGTCCAAACACTGCTGAGATTGGTGCTTAGTGAATTCCCGGATTGGGACTTAGAAAACAAAACACAAATCGGCCAAACTCTGATTTTTAGTAAATACTGGCCCTGCTCTTTTCAGTCGTGTTTACATGTGTTGCAAATAAAAAAAATCACTCACACCTGAATTAGGATGCCTATAAAAGTATGTTAGGCCCATTTCAATACACCTGCACTCAGAAATGGCAGCAGGACTGTGGGCCAGTGATCTTTTGTGTGCTGTGGGATTCCTCAGACTCAGATATCAGCCTGTAAGTACCCAGGGCCAAGAAACTGAACATGGTCAGCAGGTTGTACAGGTTCCGCAGAGGCTGCACAGGCCTCGTTTTTTAAGGGGGCGTTTAAACTTGAACGCATTATCCGATGATCAGGTCATACAGATGTTCCGTCTAAATCGTAACAACATTTTCCATCTGTATGACCTTGTCAAACTGGGCCTAGACCCTGAGAAAGCACGCTCTCGCCCTGTCTCAGGCCTGCACAAACTCCTGGATGTGTTGCACTTTCTGGCTACTGGCAGCTTTCAGGCTGTGTCCGGGGATGTCATAGGAATCTCACAGCCCTCATTTTCAAGAATCTTAACACAGGTGATGTATACCTAATGACCTCTTCTGTTTTGTGTTTGTTTTAATTTCTCGGTGGCCAGTTCTGTCATAAAATCTCATGTTTATTGATCTGTAAAATGTACACACAGGTGTTGGCTGTTTTGCAGCCCCACATCGAGGCCTCAATCTGCTTCCCTACCCAGGAGTCTCAGTGGCATGCCGTCAGGGTAGATTTCTATGAGCTGGCTGGCATACCCAATGTGCTTGGAGCCATAGATTGCACGCACATTCAGCTGAGACAACCTAGGGGAAGGCAGCACATATATACAAACCGCCATTTCGAACACTCCATAAATGTGCAGGTGGTTTGTGATGCAAATATCAAAATAATGAGTGTTGTTGCTGGTTACCCTGGGGGCTGCCATGACTCCTTCATCCTCAGTCAGTCATCTCTCTTTGATCAGTTTCAGGACGTACAAATGGCAGATGGATGGCTGCTGGGTATGTAATTTGATATGTGTAGGGCTGTGTATACTTTGTCCAAATACAGGTGCAGATGTATTAACCTGTAGAAGGCATAAGGAAGTGAGAAACCAGTGATCTGTGCAAGGTGATAAAGGCACCAGCCAATCTGCTCCAATATGTAAATGAACATTTAGGAACAGATTGTCTGCTGCCTTTATTACCTTGCACATATCACTGGTTTTTCTCTTCCTTATGCCTTCTACAGGTTAATACATCTGCCCCACAGTGTGTTACTTATGTGTTGCTGTATCTTAACATGAATCTCATTACTATATCTGTCTTTTAGGTGATGGAGGATATGGCTGTTTCTCTTGGCTTCAAACTCCATTGTCCCGACCTGATACCCCTGCTGAACACAATTACAATCATGCACATAAGTCCACGTGGAATGTGATAGAAAGATGTTTTGGTGTGCTGAAATCTAGGTTTCGGTGTCTGGATAAGTCTGGTGGCCTTTTGTTGTATAGTCCCTCCAAGGTGACTCAAATTGTGTTCTGCTGCTGCTTTCTTCATAACATGTGTTTGCAACAACATCTGCCACATGTTGAGGAGGAGGAGGAGGAGGACGAGGAGGAGGAAT
Organism: Pseudophryne corroboree; assembly: GCF_028390025.1. Lineage (NCBI taxonomy): Eukaryota > Metazoa > Chordata > Amphibia > Anura > Myobatrachidae > Pseudophryne > Pseudophryne corroboree. The sequence continues at coordinate 37,572,968 of NC_086453.1, forward strand.
TAGCCAGCAAGCAGAAGAATTAGAGACATCTGGTGATACTTGGAGTACTGATGTAGGGAGGCAGGTTAGGCAACAGATCATCAATCGCTATTTCTAAGGTAAGCTTGTTTTGCTTATTTCATTTGTTGTGTAATCATAAATAGATGTTTTGGCTTTTTAACCAAAAACCATTACTCAGAATGTGTCTGTCTCCTTGACACATACAAACATACCCTCGCTATATGAAAAACAAATGTCGCATGTGTATTGTGTGTATTTTTAATCTCAAAACAACAGATTATGAGTGGCATGCATTAAGTCTGGATAAGTGATCGTAAACTTGCAGTGCTAATTTCTTACAAGCCCACATCATCCATTTAGTATTTCACTTTATCATTGTGTGTAACGTCCTAATGCACAGGTTAACAAACTCGGCCCTCAGGACCACACACAGTGCATGTTTTTCACGTAACCCAGTAGAAGCACAGGTGTATGAATTACTCACAGACATATGTTAAAATGTTCACAGGTGGAGCTAATTATGTCACTTGTGATTTTGTGAGGAGACCTGCAAAACATGCACTGTGGGTTCCTGAGGGCCGAGTTTGAGAACCTGTGTTCCCAAAAAACACTCCTCAACATATAATATGTTAGCCTTGAGGAATACATGTGTCCCTATGTGTGATGCACCATCATATTTAAGACTCACAAACTTACTGTAATCAGGAATAATTTATTTCCTAATGTTTGATGTTGTAAACTTGATGATGTGTAAGTAAATACACAGTTTGCCACACATATACATTATTATACAAAGTTTGTGTTTTTTGTTGTAAAACTACATATTTGTTTGTTTCAGCATCACGTGTAAAAACATTCTAAGTCACAACTCAATTGTGTTCTTTTTGTAATGTTGTATAGATAAGATAGCTAAGATATGTATCACTAACATTGTAATTTGGATTGTCTGCAGGCAAAGAGAATGATTGGAATCTAGAAAGAGTAATGATTAGAAAAAATCCAGAGGTCAGTTTACTTCCTGCTAAAGACATTCTGCCTGGCTGGCAATTATTGTATCTGCAGGCAAAGGGAATGATTGGAATCTAGAAAGAGGAATGATTAGATAAAAATCAAGTGGTCAGTTTACTTCCTGGTAAAGACATTCTGCCTGGCTGGCAATTATTGTATCTGCAGGCAAAGCTAATGATTGGAATCTAGAAGGAGTAATGATTAGAAAAAAATCAAGTGGTCAGTTTACTTCCTGATAACATGTATGTGTGGCTCCAGCAACATTTCCCTCCTCCAATACCAAAAAAAAATGGTAATGAATAAATGTGAGTACTAAATTTATGTTTTTTGTAGGCCCACTTATAATTAATGATGTTGAAAAAAGGGTCAAGGAGCTAAGTGTTATATTATTTTAGCAACAAAAACACTTGCTAACTATTTTGAGTTACTTATCACAAATGTCTAACTTGTAATTTTTCACGTTTTTTTGGGTGGCTGCTTGTCCTGCTCTTTGCCTTTAGCACTGTCATGTTGTCATGCTCTGGTGGACCGTCTTGGTGGTGATGAGACTGGCGTGATATTTGGAGTAGTCATACCAGAACTGCTGCTTGTTTGCTGTTGGTGCATGCATCTGAGTGTTTCATTCAGGTTAGTGAGGGTGGCATTGAGTTCAGGTGTAGCAGCATTTTGATTGTCTACTATTCGGAATAAACTTTCATTAATCTTTTGATTGTTTTGAAAAATGCTCATATAACTTTGCTGTTGTCTGTGCTGTTCTTCCATTATGCGCTGTAAGTTGCCCATGACCTGTGTAATGTCTGTACACATGAGTTCCATGGTATTGCCTATTCTAGTTGTTTGTTAATTTTGTCTACTCTGATTTCTTTATATTCTTCTGAGGTGAGATGCTAGGCTTGCAAACATTTGTGTCTGCTTACGCAGGCAATCTTCATTAGTGGCCTGCTGTCTAGCCCAAATAGTCCAAAACACCTGATCAGGGCCTTGTGTTCCTGGTGTTGTTGGACTGTGTTGTGGTGGTGGTGGTGTGCTTTGCTGTGGTGGTGTACTCACAGGTGCTGGGGGACTCATTCCTTGCATTAATGGATGCATTTCTAAGATTTTTGTCTCCTCCATGTCACTGTGTCGGTGTTGTTGCGGAGGGATGCTGTTCCCAGGACTCGAAGCTGAAATGTTAAACAAATCTCCTTTAACTATCCATATGTTTGTGAACTGTTTAAAAAACACTACACATGGAACACATGTCATTCACTGTTGCTTTCAACTATTCTGGCTAGCAACATCATCACTCATAGCTTAAATACATACATATGCCTGTTTGAGGCAAATGTGTCTGGTTACTTAATTGGGTAAGCAAACAATTTATTTTTATTGTAGCGCACACATACTCCACCATAAAAACACATTGGAATACATAATATGCTACCTTATAGCTTTGTAGAAACAAACATAGTAATGTTTTTATATGTATTTTGCAATGTTACCTCAAGCACACATGTGAAATATGAAAAAAAAACTTACTTTTTGCAAACAAACCAACATGCTTTTTTGTTGCAGCATCTTACACCCAATGTCATACTGTATGGCTCAAGAGGACATACATATCTTTACTGGATGTGGACAAGGCCATTTAGCTTGGATTCAATTTCAGCTTTTACTTACTGCGGTAAGTATTTTAGTTTTTGATGTGTTTTGACTTAATGCGGTTATGACTGATTTGGATTATGTTCTGACATTGAACACATTTTTTTTCAGTTTGATACTCACAATCAAGATGAGGGGAGTGTGGATGACGTCTTGGAGGTGTGTCCAAAATTTGGAGTGGGGGTACAGAACATATGGACGATAATCTTTGTGGCAGGGTAGCCTGCTGTGTTTGTGCCGGGACATACGACCTTGCTTTCTTTTCGGCCACAGGTTTTTTGTGGTGATGTTTTACAGAAGTGCCACTTCTGCTGCTCCATACTTCTTTTGATGCACCTTTTAATGAAAGTTCAATTTTGTTATGCCCATTCCTTTACAAGCATACCCTATACTACAATGGACACTTTACCTGCTTCCGCAGCGTCATCATCATCAGATGTGATCGGAGTTACTGGCCGACGAGTAGTACTGCTTTTTTCAAACACTACATAAAAAAAAAAAAAAATAATCATGCTTTTGTGTATACATCCACCCATTATGCTTATAAACATTTATTCTTTTAGAAATGCTTGGTTTTTATTTAAAACAAACATAAGGACCAGAAAATAAAAAAAAAGAAAAAATGACCAAAACACATATGCACTATGGCAACATCAACACAGGAAAACATGTACAGGACACTGACATAGGCCACAAGTTCAAGAAAAGTTTAAAAAAAAAACACACACACAACTTCATTTTGTATTGGTTGGAAAAATATTACAGATGCAATATATAATTTGCTCTGTGATGTGGCAATCCAAAGACACATTACCACTATATGAGCAAAAAGAAAATATTTTTCCAACCAATACAAAATGAAGTTGTGTGTGTTTTTTTTAAAATCTTTTTTAAATTGCGCAATTTTCTTTTTATAACAGATGCAATATATAATTTGGTCTGTGATGTGGCAATCCAAAGACACATTACCACTATATGAGTATAAAGAAAATTGTGCAAATTATATAAAAATTACACTTCAGTGTGGTGTCACGGTACAAATACAAGCAAAAATAAAATAAAAAAAATGATTTAAAAATGAATAATAAACATTATCTAAAGATGACATTACACATGTAAGTAGTTTCCAAACCACTTTCCAGTACACCAGCCTCTAACATGACAACCACTGTTTTTAAAAAATTGCACATGGATCACTTAAATATAAAACATAGGCCCTCATTCCGAGTCGTTCGCTCTGTAAATTTCATCGCATCACAGCGATTTTCCGCTTAGTGCGCATGCGCAATGTCCGCACTGCGACTGCGCCAAGTAATTTTGCTATGAAGTTAGGATTTTTACTCATGGCTTTTTCATCGCTCCGGCGATCGTAATGTGATTGACAGGAAATGGGTGTTTCTGGACGGAAACTGGCCATTTTATGGGTGTGTGGGGAAAAACGCTACAGTTTCCGGAAAAAACGCAGGAGTGGCCGGAGAAACGGGGGAGTGTCTGGGCGAACGCTTGGTGTGTTTGTGACGTCAAACCAGGAACGACAAGCACTGAACTGATCGCAGATGCCGAGTAAGTCTGAAGCTACTCTGAAACTGCTAAGAGGTGTGCTAATCGCAATATTGCGAATACGTCGTTCGCAATTTTAAGATGCTAAGATACACTCCCAGTAGGCGGCGGCTTAGCGTGAGCAACTCTGCTAAAATCGCCTTGCGAGCGAACAACTCGGAATGAGGGCCATAGTCACAATTTATTTAAAAAAAAAGACAAAAAGGAAAAAATTATTGCAGGACAATTCAGAGACACACCAAGTCCAAACTACACATGCAAAATATCTGTCATAAAAACACATGACATACAGTAAAGTAAGATGTTACATTGGCTTTTGTATAAAACATTAACCAAAACAATGTATTTGCTGACACACACTTGAAGATGGGAGTAATATGCAACGTCACATGACACACATTTAAAAAAAAAAAAGCATAGAATGTAAATGCAAATACACATGCTCACCATTCTTCCTGGGCCTATCTGAATCCCAGACATGGGTTGCAGAGACAACTTCTGGAGGGATTACACTCCGCATGGGCTCCTCATACTCCAGATAACTTGCAATATAAGACTGCCCATCACCGGTTTTCCGAGCCGACTTGGCCTCCTTGGCCATTTTGGACTTGACACGTCGCTTTATGTCATAGTACCGTTTGCGGCACGTGTCCTCCGTCCGCTTGACCACCCCCTCACTATTGACAGCAGCAACAACTTTCGCCCACAATACCGTCTTCCTCCGTGTTGGCACCTTGGCGGACTCAGGGCCAATTAGCTGCCTCTGATACTTCATCAGCTCACGCACCAATGCCACATTTTCAGCAAAACTAAACTTTACATTCCGCTCCGTCTTAGTAGTGGTGCGTGGCTGCGGAGCTCTCTGACTGTCACTATCACTTGAGGCTGCTGCAGCAACCTCACCCACCTCCTCCACCTCACTAACCTCACTAACACTCACCTCCTCCACCTGACCGACCTCCTCCCCCTCACCCACACCCTCCACCTCTGAGTCACACATAATTGTGTGTCTAAACAGTTAACACAGGGGGAAAAAAAGACAAACAACACACTCCTCCACTACCACTACACAACTCACACACACACACACACACACACACACACACACACACACACACACACACACACAACACTGACAAGGGACTATAAAGACAAATAACTTAGACTAAAAATGAAACAAAACCACAAAATACAAGAAATGACAAGACGACTTTCAAATACAATACCACACTCAGAAATCGCTACCAACACTCCTCACCAAACCACAAATTCACCTACCTCCACAGCACAACCTCCCTCCTCCTCACCACTAACTAAATCCACGAGGTGCGGACGGTTTGGGGCGTATTTATATGGTTGCGCACAGACACTCCTACCATCTGAAACACAACCAATCACGAAGGGGGATGAAAATTGAAACTGAAAATGAAAATGCGGCCGTGGGAAAAAATAAACCCTGCCGCGTTTAACTTAGGAAAAAAAACAGCAAATACAACAAAGACACGTACGCAAACGACAATGACGGCAGTAAATGTGCCCCAAAAAAATGACTGGCCTCGACATCGGAAAACACGAAAACCATAAAGTCGACTGCTTCGTAACTTTGCGTATATGGGTTAAAAAAGTTGCATGCAAATGCACCCGATACAAAACGAGTTTAAACACTACACAAACCGACTCAAACACAAATATTAGTAAATATTGGCCCAGGTCTCCTCAGCTCCCCCCATCCCATCCCATGTCACCCCCTCCCCCTGCTTTTTATACTTTCCACCTGTCCCCAGTCCTCTTCCCTCGGTGATCTGTTTTGTTGCTGTGCTGGGCGCTGTTAAAAGGTTGAGTGCCTACAGTATGTCAGAGATGGGATAGATATTAGCCAATTATTCTATTGATATTTGATCATTTTTTAAATGCATTAAGAAAATGATAGTTGGGATCAGGGTCGGCTCCAGGCATGTTCCAATAGAGCGGCCGAACAGGGCGCCACACTTTATGGGCGCCGCTAGCTCTGGACACCATATTGGAGCCGTCGCTACAGCTGCAGTCCGCTCCCCTCCCCTCCCTGCTAACCGGCGCCGGCCCGTGAGCCAACTAGAGCTCGCGGTCCGGCAGCTGAGGCTGATTGGCTGCCAGACCACGAGCTTTGATTGGCTTGCGGATTGGCGCCTAACTGAACCTGTACATTGCCGCTGCCGCTGGAGGTTGAGGGCTCCTAGGAGAGGCTCAGGCTGCGCTCTCCTCCCTGCCCTCAGCCAAAGAACAGCAACCTCAGCAACAGACGCGCTGACCGGTGAGCTGCACGGGAGCAGGTGAGGGAGGGAGGGGGTGGATATCTGGCACTGGGGACATGTCTGGCACTGGGGCCTGGTGGCATGGGACATGTGTATCTGGCATTGGGGGCATATCTGGCACGGTGGGGGCATTTTTATATTTGGCACTGTGGGGACATATCTGGCACTGTGGGGGCATATGTGCACTGTGGGGGCACTTATGTATCTGGCACTGTGGTGGCACTTATGTATCTGGCACTGTGGGGGCATATGTGCACTGTGGGGGCACTTATGTATCTGGCACTGTGGAGGCATATCTGCACTGCGGGGGCATTTATGTATCTGGCACTGTGGGGTAATTTATGTATCTGGCACTGTGGGGGCATATCTGCACTGTGGGGGCACTTATGTATCTGGCACTGTGGAGGCATTTATGTATCTGGCACTGTGGGGGCATATCTGCACTGTGGGGACATTTATGTATCTGGCACTGTGGGGGCATATCTGCACTGTGGGGGAATTTATGCATCTGGTACTGTGGGGGCATTTATGCATCTGGCACTGTGGGGGCATATCTGCACTGTGGGGGCATTTATGCATCTGGCACTGTGGGATCACTTATGTATCTGGCACTGTGGGGGCATTTCTGCACTGTGGGAGCATTTATGTATCTGGCACTGAGGAGGCATATCTGCACTGTGGGGGCATTTATGTATCTGGCACTGAGGAGGCATATCTGCACTGTGGGGGCATTTATGTATCTGGCACTGTGGGGGCATATCTGCACTGTGGGGGCACTTATGTATTTGGCACTGTGGGAGCATATTTGGCACTGTGGGGGCATTTATCTGGCACTGTGGGAGCATATCTGCACTGTGGGGGCATTTATCTGGCACTGTGGGGGGTGGAGACATCTGGCACTGTGGGGGCATTTATGTATCTGGCACTGTGGGGGCATTTATGTATCTGGCACTGTGGGGGCATTTATGTATCTGGCACTGCTGGGGGGCATGTAATGTGTAGCTGGCACGGCTGGGGAGCATATCATGTAGTGTTCCCGCTAGGCGTCTGTGGCTAGGCAATGAGTCTCAGTGCTCTGCCTGGCGCAAAGTGTCTAACGTGCTCTGCCTGGCGCAAAGTGTCTAACGTGCTCTGCCTGGCGCAAAGTGTCTAGGAGGTTCTACCTGGTGCAGTGTGTATTAACTGCACTACTGTGTGGTGTAATGCGAATTGCCACTATTATGTGGCCACGCACTTTTCCCACGAAGCAACGCCCCTAAATGTTTGCTGCGCGCCGAAGGCGCGCACTGTCCATGCTTTACCACGTAGGTAGATGAGCACCAAGCATTACAGTATGTACATCATTTTGCCCTCCTAACTTAAAAATGTGCCCTCCCTGTGATCAGCACCCTGCCCTAAAAAGTGAACACTATCATGTGTAGCTGGCACTGCTGGGGGGCATACTGTGTGTAGCTGGCACTGCTGGGGGGTATATTGTGTGTAGCTGGCACTGCTGGGGGCATGTCATGTCTATCTGGCACTGCTGGGGGGTATATTGTGTGTAGCTGGCACTGCTGGGGGGCATGTCATGTCTATCTGGCACTGCACATTATGTGTATCTGACACTGTACAGGAGACATTGTGTGTAAGGAACACTACTGTGGCTGTTATGTGTAAGGCTGCTAATTGTGTGCGTAGAGGGGGTGTGAAAATATTTTTATTGATAGTCTAATAATATAAAGTTATGGGACCACGCCCACTTTTCCAGAGGCCACACCCACTTTTCCTGGAGAGCGCGCGCAAATGGGAAGGGGTGGAGGCGCTTTTACATGTTCTCGCTCAGGGTACTAGTAAGCCTGGAGCTGGCCCTGGTTGGGATCTACATTATAATTAGTTGCTATGGGCACCACTATTTATTTCCTGTACCAATGTTTAAACATATCACGACAAGCTGCCAGATATGGATTATGCAAATAAATGTTTACCTGCGACAGCGAGGTAAATTGTACTACCATTCAAGCTCTCCGCATTCCTGATGTGACTTCCTGCTACTCCTGGATAATAGTAACCTTCATCTTCTCTTCTCACTGGGTCTATCCTCAGAGTGCAGCTTCCTCCGGGTACCAATGAGGTTCGGTGTATGTAGTCATTTCTTACTAACGAGGATGTTCTGCTGTTAAATATCTCTATGTAATGTAGTCTATCATATAAATACCATACAATACTGGATCTCTCAGACTCCTTGGTAGGAAAATAAGAGCAGGGGATCTCCACACAGGAACCAATCAGAGCGACCATATTGGAAGGGAACTCCCATCTCTGACACAAGGAAACCGAGTAGAAGCCTGAAAGATACAATTTCCTTATAAGTAGATATTCATCATTATATATTTGGTGTGGTATATTACAGTATATCATTGTTGAAAACATCAACTTTCATTAGGTTGACATAACAATGTTGACATGGCCGTGATGTTTACAATGAAAGTCTCGACATTTTCATATTTTAGACATTGATCATGTCAGCATTCTGCATACTGACACTTATTTACATTAGGGATGAGCAGGTTCGGTTCCCTGAGAAACGAACCCTACCGAACATTACGACCTGAGCCTGGTTCCAAGGCCCGGCTCGGGACTTCACGCCAGACTCGGAAACCAGAACGAGGCAAAACTTCATCATCCCACTGTCGGTTTCTCACGGGTTTTGGAATCCATATAAGGAGCCGCGCATCGCCGCCATCTTCACTCCAGTCCTGGAGAGTGTAGCGAGAGGACGTGTCTCCTCAGTGTCTGTGCAGAAAAGTGGTGTGGTGCGTGGGGTTGCAACCTGCTCTTATGTGTCATTCCAGTGCTGTCTTGTGCTGCATCAGTCCAGTGGTGGTGTCGTGTGCTGCATCAGTCCAGTCACAGTGGTGGTGTACTGTGCTGCCATAAGTCCAGTGGTGCTGCTGTATAAGTCCAGCCCAGTGGTGCTGTGTTGTGCTGCATCAGTCCAGTGGTGGTGTCTTGTGCTGCATCAGTCCAATCACAGTGGTGGTGTCCTGTGCTGCCATATGTCCAGTGGTACTGCCGTATAAGTTCAGGGGTACTGCCGTATAAGTTCTGGGGTACTGCCTTATAAGTCCAGTCCAGTGGTGCAAGCCCGCCGCACGGGCGAAACGCGTCTTCTGTCCCGCTCGTCTGCTAACACGGACTGATCCCTTTGCCGCCTCCCGCAGCCTATACGTCTGAGCCGCCCGAGATGGTCACACTCTCCAGGGAAACAGGATCCGCATCGCGCTGGATTCCAGCCTCCGCTGTGGCACACTATTTATCGGTAATTAAAACTTTCCTGCACTTTACTTCAGAGACCACCGCAACAGGACATTAATACTTACATATCTTATCCTCATTTTCTAATTATCCATCAACGGTGTACCATGTCTCCCTTATATCAATGAAAGTGATCCAAACTTGAGTTTATTTACTTGTACAGCAACTTTGTTGCAAGATCAATATGTGGTAACAATGTTCACATTTTGATTAGGCATCTGTTCTCTTAGTTTATTTATAGCATTTTGCAACAGTATTTCATTGCAGTTTCAATTGGCATTTGTTATACTCAGTAACAACACAAAACCTTTTTTTCTTTATCTCTGTACCAATTGATACATTATATTTCTGTGCAATATCGGGAGTCCATTTAGTGTTGTTTATATACAACCCCAGGGGATCATTCACACCCTATCCATATATAATCTTTCTGCTCGCCATCTTTCTAGTCTTTTTTCTATCAGCCCCAGTTCTTATAGCTACCAATTAATAATCTAGTATCTTCTTTATTCTATTACTATAAACTGCAGTCTTGCTTGTAATCCCAGCAACGCACATTGGCCCTCATTCTGAGTAAATTGCTCGCTGACGTTTTTCGCTGCACAGCGATCAAGTGAAAAAGCGGCAATCAACTCGGAATGAGGGCCTTAGCCCTTATCCATACTTTTTGGGCACCCAGCAACAAAGTTGCTTTTTGTGAGTTCACCTATACTGGTAAAATTTACAGTATTCTTTGTGTGCTATAATCAGGACTTTTGCATCTCCAGTCTAGGACTCCTTAGTCACCATTACTCTCTTTCATGTCTTTCCTATCTTTCCGGACTCTCACCAATGATTTAGAGTTTCCCATCTCTGTCTAACGCTGGCAGCAGATCCATCTATCCTCTTCCCTCTCTACTCCCCTGTTGCCACTTTTTTCATTTTCTATGAGTTTGTGAACTCTAATCAGTTACTCCAGAGCGACAAAAAATCATCTGCGTACCACTCTACTATCATACCACACTGGAAACACCCGAATCCATCTGTTCTTGGAAGCTAATCAGTGTCGGGCTGAATCAGTACTCGGGTAGGAGACTCCTGAGGAAGATCCGGTTTAGTAGAGTATCTTCATGATCACCATGCCCAGTGTTTAACACTGACAGCAGATTCACACTTTCCTATTTTTTCTACTCTTATCCTACTTACTTAGGCGCTATATATATTCTTTTGATCATCAAATTTGTTAAAATTATGTATTGTGATCAATCTGTGAACATATTATATGCAGGATAATCCTCAACTAACTATTAAATCATGGCAGACAGCAGTTATCTGTAAACTAATACCAATCTTTATTGTTATTATTGTTGTTATCATTAATTTTGTTATCTTTAAACAATCAATCAAACTACTGATATATTTTACTATGAATTTAATAAAACTGAATTAGTTTTATATCCTTTTCATTATTCATCACTTCTATTGATTTTTCTATGATACAAAGAGTCACAAGAGTCTTCTTTTTCTCCTTCTGTGTCTGTACTGCCGTATAAGTCCAGTCCAGTGGTGCAGCCGTATAAGTTCAGGTATCCGGACTCCAGGTCAACAGCACAAAGGTTGACACACTTTAGGTCGACACCAATTGGTCGACACACCTTAGGTCGACATGGACAAAAGGTCGACATGAGTTTTTCACGATTTTTCCTTTTTTTGAACCTTTTCATACTTATCGATCCACGTGGACTACGATTGGAACGGTAAAGTGTGCCGAGCGAAGCGGTAGCGGAGCGAAGGCACCATGCCCGAAGAATGGCGAGTGAAGCGAGCCATGCGAGGGGAGAGGGGACGCGGTCACTAATTGGGGTTCCCGGTCACTCTACAAAGAAAACAACACCAAAAAAACATAAAAAACTCATGTCAACATTTTTCCATGTCGACCTTGTTCATGTCGACCTTATGCCCATGTCGACCTTTTGCCCATGTCGACCTAAGGTGTGTCAACCAATTGGTGTCGACCTTTGTGCTGTCGACCCTCAGTCCCAGACCCATAAGTTCAGGGATACTGCCGTATAAGTCCAGTCCAGTGGTGCAGCCGTATAAGTCCAGGGGTACTGTTGTATAAGTCCAGCCCAGTGGTGCAGCCATATAAGTTAAGGGTACTGCCGGATAAGTACAAGGGTACTGCCGTATAAGTCCATTGGTACTGCCGCTTAAGTTCAGGGGTACTGCCGTATATATGTCCAGTCCAGTGGTGCAGCCGTATAAATTCAGGGATACTGCCATATAAGTCCAGTCCAGTGGTGCAGCCGTATAAGTTCAGGGGTACTGCCATATAAGTCCAGTTGAGTAGTGCAGCCATAAAAGTCCAGTGGTACTGCCGTATAGGTCCAGTGGTACTGCCGTGTAAGTTCAGGGTTACTGGCGTATAAGTCCAGTGGTACTGCTGTATAAGTTCAGGGGTACTGCCGTATAAGTCCAGTCCAGTGGTGCAGCCGTATATGTCCAGGGGTACTGCCATATAAGTCCAGTCCAGTGGTGCAGCCGTATAAGTTCAGGAGTACTCCCGTATTAGTCCAGTCCAGTGTTGCAGCCGTATAAGTCAAGTGGTACTGCCGTATAAGTCCAGTGGTACTGCCGTTTAAGTTCAGGGGTACTGCCGTATAAGTCTAGTGGTACTTCCGTATAAGTTCAGTGGTACTGCTGTATAAGTTCAGGGGTACTGCCATATAAGTCCAGTGGTGCAGCCGTATAAGTTCAGGGGTACTGCCGTATAAGTTCAGTGGTGCTGTCCTGTGCTGTATATTATTTACTCCGAATAAAGGGGTTATTAATATTTAATCCAAATAATTTTTGCAGGGTTTGCCCTGTGTGATTTAGGGGTAAGCCCTTCTATGCCGCATATTGTTATATAACTCCGTTCAAATAAAAGGGTTATTTTCCAAATTATTTTTACTGGCTTTGCTGTGTGTGTGTGTGTGTGTGTGTGTGTGTGTGTGTGTGTGTGTGTGTGTGTGTGTGTGTGTGTATGGTTTAGGGGCACACTCTCCTGTGCCACCAATATTGTTATATAATTCCGTCCAAATAAAAGGGTTATTATTATCCAAATTATTTTTACAGGCTTTGCCGTGTGTGTGTGGTTTAGGGGTATGCTCTTCTGTGCCGCATATTGGTGGTCGTTCCGAGTTGTTTGCTCGTTGCCGTTTTTCGCAATGGAGCGTTTAGGTAGAAAATGCGCATGCGCATGGTACACAGTGCGCATGCGCTTAATTATCTAACACAAAACTTAGTAGATTTACACAAGCTTGAGCGACGTTTTTTAAACGCTCGAGTGATCGTAGTGTGATTGATAGGAAGTGGGTGTTTCTGGGCGGCAACATGACGTTTTCAGGGAGTGTGCTAAAAAACGCAGGCGTGCCAGGTAAAAACGCAGGAGTGGATGGAGAAATGGGGGAGTGGCTGGCCGAACGCAGGGCGTGTTTGTGACGTCAAACCAGGAACTAAACGGACCGAGATGATCGCAATCTAGGAGTAGGTCTGGAGCTACTCAGAAACTGCAAGGAATTATTTAGTAGTAGTTCTGCTAACCTTTCACTCGCTATTCTGCTAAGCTAAGATACACTCCCAGAGGGCGGCGGCCTAGCGTTTGCAATGCTGCTAAAAGCAGCTAGCGAGCGAACAACTCGGAATGAGGGCCTTTATTATATAACTCAGTCCAAATAAAGGGGTTATTATTATCCAAATTATTTTTACAGGTTTTGCCATGTGTGTGTGGTTTAGGGGTACGCTCTTCTGTGCCACCAAAATTGTGCCTGTATTACATCTGGGCAAATTCCAGCACGTCCCATGTTCTGCACATACAATTAATTTGGTGGTGCAGAATTTTTTGAGAAATTACAGGGGCGTGCAGGAGATGCTGACGGTGGCCCAAAAAATTGTGGGCCACTTGCGACATTCAGCCACTGCGTGCCACTCCTAGATGGGCCAGGTGTTTGTACTGCACACTTGGGTCACTTAGCTTAGTCCATACAGCAACCTCGGTGCACCTCTTTTTCTTCTTTGCATCATGTGCTGTTTGGAGACTAGTTTTTTTTAAGTTTCATCCTGTCTGACACTGCAGTGCCACTCCTAGATGGGCCAGGTGTTTGTGCCGCCCACTTGGTTCACTTAGCTTAGTCATCCAGTGACATCGGTGCAACCTTTTGGCCTAATAACAATATTGTGAGGTGTGAGGTGTTCAGAATAGACTGGAAATTAGTGGAAATTAATGTTATTGAGGTTGATAATACCGTAGAATCAAAATTAGCCCCACATTCTGTGATTTTAGATGTTTTTGTGTGCTTTTTTAAAAATCATCCAGATCCAAAACCAAAACCCGAAAGGGTGGTTTTGGCAAAACCAATCCAGATCTAAAACACTAGCGAAGATCCAGATCCAAAACACAAAACACGAAAATTGCCCGCCGCTCATCTCTTATTTACAGTAAAGTCAAAAAATTTTAAAAGTCTTTTAGTCTTCTCTCCCTGGGTGGGGTGTACGAAAGGAAAAATGCAGTAAACTGGGGGATTTACCGCCTGTTCAAATCTACTAACCCCCGGCCGCCCCCGTATTGATGCTGAGGGTATTGCCATCAGGGCCGGCTCCAGGGTTTTGAGCGCCCCGGGCAGGCGATGGGGGCGTGGCTTCATACAGGGGGCATTGTCACTTACGCCCCCTGTACAGTAGTAGCGCTGATGAAAGATGTGCGGTGCGCGATGACGTCATCGTGCACCGCACAGCAAAGGTCCTCTCCACGAAGGGGAACTAGACGCTTCGTGTCTAGTTCCCTTCGTGGAGAGGACCTTTGCTGTGCAGTGCGCGATGACGTCATCGCGCACCACACAGTAAACGTCCTCTCCACGAAGGGAAACTAGACGCTACGTGTCTAGTTCCCTTCACGGCGGGGGACAGCGGCGGGGGACAGCGGGCGGCAGCGGGGGGCACACGGCAAATCTGCAGCGGATCTTGCCCTGGTGCGGCGCCCTCCGGATGGCGCCGGCGCCCTCCGGAAGGCGGCGCCCCGGGCAAAAGTCCTGCTTGCCCGTGGCAAGATCCGCTACTGATTGCCATCTTTATATGGCGATGCGCTATAAAAGCCTATGGGCTTCTTTCCTCATCCCATCGTACCCCCCCCCCCCTGCCCAGTGCTGCCTCCGCTGCCCTACGGCGCTCATGCTGACCTCCCTTACCTGTGCCCTGTCAGCCTCCGGTGCAGCTCCATGATGCCCCAACCTCCTCCTGCACAACACAGCCATTTCTCCTTCCGGCTGCAGGGAGGAGGAGCCCAGGGACTCCCTGCACACGTCCCTCCTTATCCACAGCATGATTGAAATGCTTTGGCACTTGGGGAGAGGAGTGGGCGTCGCGAGCTTTGACCATCAAAACTGATGGTTGTAATGATGATCCGATACTGCATCCACGGACGCAGCAATCAGATCACAGATGCTGCCGGAAGGCTTAGTTTTCCTGCAGATACTTCCTGCTGCATTTGCATTTTAGTTGAACCGCCTGCCTCGGGCTGTGCAATACCTAACAGATCGGAATCAGGCCCTTAGTGACTGCCTGCCAAATATACTGTACATAGGGGGTAATTCCAAGTTGATCGCAGCAGGAATTTTTTTTAGCAGTTGGGCAAAACCATGTGCACTGCAGGTGGGGCAGATACAACATTTGCAGAGAGAGTTAGATTTGGGTGGGTTATATTGTTTCTGTGCAGGGTAAATACTGGCTGCTTTATTTTTACACTGCAATTTAGATTGCAGATTGAACTCACCACACCCAAATCTATCTCTCTCTGCACATGTTATATCTGCCTCCCCTGCAGAGCACATGGTTTTGCCCAACTGCTAACAAAGTTCCTGCTGCGATCAACTCAGAATTACCCCCATAGTTATTCTAACACATTAATCGGTTTTACCTTGGAAAAGGGTGAAGAGAAAAGCCTTCGTAACGCTCATCTTTTGCTATGCTTGTCAATGGCTTACACTGCAACTTTTGACCTACATACATTTCCTGTTTGTAAGAAAACACAAACAATTATTATAATTTTTTTGCACAATAATATCTTCATTCAACTAATTTATTTGTGCTGACATCTGCTATTTTCTTTAACCACTTAACTGCTGATTATTTTCTCTAAAAACCGCTCAGAAATTGTTGGGGGTTTTTTATGAGTGATTTAGGTGTGGAAACATGAATTTAACTTTATCCAAAATGATTTTAGTTAAAAAAAAAGCTACAAAAAATTGTTTTGAATTTTATTAAAATAAATATTTTTTCTCCGACATTGGAACATCGGTCAGGAAGATTGGTAACATCGGTAGCATCGCAACCATCACAACATTACTTTTTACACCCAAGACCAGGTACACAGAAGGGAAGAGGGTGGGGGGGGCTTTGGGGGTTGTTTTACACTTTCCCAGCGGCAGCTATTGTCTGCAGCCGCTGGTGATGAGGCATCCTGCCGTGCTGACCGGTCAGCAATGATCGAAAGCACGGCAACACTGATGGAGGGTGCGGCAAGGTCCCTCTGGCAGCAGCAGCGAAGGGAAGTTTCCCTTCCCGGCAGCTGCTAACACTGTTTATCTGATTGACTCATTGTAAGGGAGCTTGTATTTCAAAGTGTAGCTTGAATTTGTAAGTATATGTGAGTTGGAATTAAGCAGAAGCAGGAGCTGGAAGCTGAGTGAAAAGGAGGTGCAGTGAGCTGGAACAATTGCAACTGCTAAGTGGAGTATCGGTGACGCAGGAGAGGTCCCACTCAGAGGTGGCACTGGAGTACTACGGCTGCATAAAAGCGAAGGACCAAGGACTGCACAAAGATAGATAAGTATAAGTCAGCTTAATTATTGTATAAGTGAGTGTTTGCCCAGATTGTTTGTCTTCTACTTTTTCTTTTTGCTTCATTTTCTTTGAGAGTAACAGGGAGTTAGACCTTACAAACGGATGGTCTTCAGTATGCCGGCGGTCGGGCTCCCGGCGACCAGCATACCGGTGCTGGGAGCCCGACCGCCGGCATACCGACACTTATTCTCCTTCGTGGGGGTCCACGACCCCCCTGGAGGGAGAATAAAATAGTGTGGCGTGCGTAGCAAGCCCGCAAGGGGCTCATTTGTGCTCGCCACACTGTCGGTCTGCTGGTCGTCGGGAGGCCGGCCGCCGGCAGATCGTAGTGAACCCCTTACAAACAATATGGAAGGGGCTGTGATTGGGGACCTCACTCAGTGCATGTCATGGAGCTACCGGCCCAGTGTGATTACATCTGCACGAGGTGTATGCGAACGGTTGCCCTGGAAGCCCAGGCAACTGATCTAGAGCAAACCGTTACGCGACTGAGGGAGATTTACAATCTCGAGCAAAGTTTAGACAGAACGGTGGAGGAGTTGCAGGAGGGGTCACTGGTAGAAGAGGATGATCAGGTAGCTAGCTGGGTCACAGTTAGAAGGAAGAAAAATAGGGGGAGGCTCGACATCTCCAAACTATCAAACCCGAACAAATTTGCCCGACTGGACGAGGAATCGGAGGATGATAGTGAAGAAATTACGGTGCCGGAGGAGACTGCTCCCTCTAGCATCCAGAGGTGCGGTCTCTCTGGTGCAGATGGGATAAAAGATAGTGAGGTACCTAGTCAGATTGTGGTGGTAGGGGATTCTATCATCAGGAAGGCAGATAGGGCAATCTGCTGCCGGGACCGTGATCGCCATACAGTCTGTTGTCTCCCGGGTGCTTGAGTACAGCACATCGCAGACCGGGTAGATAGATTGTTGGGAGGGGCTGGGAAAGACGTTGGCACCAATGACAAAGTTAGCGGAAGGTGGGATGTCCTTAAGAAAGACTATAGGGACTTAGGAAATAAACTTAAGGCAAGGACATCTAAGGTAATATTCTCGGAATTATTACCCGTGCCACGCGCTAGTCCAGGGAGGCAGAGGGAGATTAGGGAGGTAAATGTGTGGCTTAGGGATTGGAGCAGGAAAGAGGGGTTTGTGTTCCTGGAACACTGGGCGGACTTCTCAGTCAGGCGCCATCTCTTTTGTCATGAAGGAGTGCACCTGACTGAGGAGGGGGCAGTAGTGCTGGGGGGAAGGATGGTTAGAAGGTTGGAGGAGATTTTAAACTAGGAGCCTGGGGGGAGGGTTTAGCTAGAAACTACGGGTCTTGCAGTGAGAATAGTGGGGATGGCGGTAGTAAATGAAATGGGGGAGAAGTTGGGGGGAGGGTGAGAGCAGGCCGTAAGATTACTAACATGGGTACTAAAATAGATTTTATCAAAGCCCTAACCAATGACGATTACAGGTCATCATTGCTACATAAGGTGAAAGATGTCCCTAACGCAAGGGAAAATACTTTTCTTAGTTGTATGTATGTAAACGCTAGAAGCATTACTGGTAAAAAGGGCGAGCAAGCAAACAGTATGATATTATAGACATTACTGAAACTTGGTGGGATGAATCTCATGATTGGACAGTCAATCTAGAGGGCTGTACACGGTTTAGGAGAGACAGACTAAATAAAAAGGGTGGAGGGTGTGTCTGTACGTAAAGCCATTTTTAAAACCTGATATGCGGGAAGATATTCAGGAGGAGACTAAATAAAAAGGGTGGAGGGGTGTGCCTTTACGTAAAGCCATTTTTAAAACCTGATATGCAGGAAGATATTCAGAAGGAGACTGTAGACACTGTCGAGACATTATGGGTAGAAATTGCATGCGGGGAAAAAGGAATAAAAAAGTTAGTATTGGGTGTATGCTATAGGCCGCCTGGTATTAACATATCTGATGAGGAATTGTTACTAAAGTAAATTGAAAGAGCAGCAGGAATAGGAGACATAGTAGTGATGGGAGATTTTAACTATACAGAGATAAACTGGAAAAACGATTCATGTGATGCTGCTAGGGGCAATATGTTTTTAAACACACTTAATGATAACTACTTAGTTCAACTAATTGAGGAACCAACTAGGTACAAAGCAATCTTAGACCTGGTATTAACAAATAATGGGTATTTGGTATAAGGTATTACAGTAGGGGAACCCATAGGAAACAGCGACCACAATATGGTCACATTCAATATCAGTTTTCATAAGCAGCCCTATACTGGCTCAACTAGGACTCTAAACTTTAGGCAAGCGAATTTTGAAAAGATGAGGGTATTTTTCAGGGATATTGAATGGGAAATACTACGGAGAAATGGGAGGTACTAAAATTCCTACTAGCTAAAAAGACTCTCAAAGTTATTCCTATGAGCAGCAAAAAAAGGAATAAAAATCATTAACCGATGTGGCTTAACAAAAAGATAAAGGAATTTATGGACAAGAAGAGGCGAGCATTTAAAAAATACAGATCTGACGGGGAAACAGAGTCATTTCAGCTATATTAAGGAATGTAACAAAATATGCAAAAAGGAAATAAGAGCGGCTAAAGTAGAAAAGGAAAAACTAGTAGCAAAGGAAAGCAAAGCGAATCCCAAAAAATTATTTAAATACATTAATAGCAAGAGATTAAAGAAGGAGAGTATAGGCCCTTTAAAAGACAAGTTGGGAGTCATAAACAAAAATAATAATGACATAGCGGACACACTAAATGAGTTTTTTTCAACAGTATTTACTAGAGAGGACCCAATTCAGGGACTAACACATGATCTCAATAATCAAAATATCCCACTGATAGGTACTTATTTAAGCGAGGAAGTAGTCTGTGACCGATTAAAACATTTAAAGATTAATAAGTCACCAGGTCCAGATGGTACTATTAACGCAAGGGTTCTAATGGAGCTTCACTCTGAACTTGCAAAACCGCTATTTTTGATCTTTAAGGATTCAGTAATATCAGGTATGGTTCCCAAAGACTGGCGTATAGTGGAAGTAGTGCCTATATTCAGAAAGGAAAGTAAAGCTGAACCAGGTTATTTATAGACCAGTTAGTCTTGGTTCCGGTATGAAAGATAGATAGGGGTATATTTACTAAGATCCCGATATTGACCGAGATGCCGTTTTTTCTTCAAAGTGTCATCTCTGTAATTTACTAAACTCAAATCACGGCAGTGATGAGGGCATTCGTATTTTTTTGGAAGTCAAACTAAAAAAATACGAATGAATACACCATCGGTCAAAACGCGGCTGTTTAAGTATGAATCTCGGTAATTTACTAAGAAGTGCAAAGCAGAAAAAAAAAAACACTGCCGTGAAAAATTACAACTCGTAAAAAAGTGCTAAAAAAAAACAGACCTGCTTTTTTGAGCCGTGATTGGATAGGCATGCACGGATCCATGAGATCCGTGCATGTATATCAGTGGGAAGGGGTGGGAAAGTGTTAATTTAACACAGTCCTGTAGTATTACTACTAAAAAAATACCCAAAAAAAGACATTACACACACACCTTGATAGTAAAACTTTAATGCATCCATCCACACCAACATACATACATACTTACCTATGTCCCCACGCAGGTCGGTCCTCTTGTCCAGTAGAATCCATGGTGTACCTGTTGAATAAATTATACCCCCCTACGCTTTTTGTCCCCCGTATTTTTGGAACCAGGACCAGGTGCAGAGCCCGATGCTGGTTGCTTAAATATGGGGGAACCCCTGTCATTTTTCCCCCCATATTTCTGCAACCTGGATCGGCTCAAAGAGCCCGAGGCTGGTTATGCTTAGGAGGGGGGACCTCAAGCAATTTTTTTTTTGTTTTACAGTGCTTATTTAAAAAAAAAAAAAATGAACCCCAGCATGGATCACACAGATCCGGCCGCGATTCATTGTGATAAAGTCGGCAGTGTTTTGCTAATCACTGCCGTAAAAAACGGGAAAAAAACACGAATGACATCGACATCGGAAAAAACGAAAATGCAGAATACGACAGCTTAGTAAATTAGTCGTAATAAATTCAAAAAGTTGCAATTTTACACTTTCGATGTCAATCGTGATTGAACTTTGACCTCAAACGGAAAATTACGAATGTTAGTAAATATACCCCATAGTGTCTAGTTAGACAGTCAATAGATAGACACCATGGGGGAAATTTACTAAGATTCGTATTTTCCAGATTCAGGTCAAAGTTCAATCACGAATGACATCGACAGTGTAAAATTGCAACTTTTTGAATTGATTACGACTAATTTACTAAGCTGTCGTATTCGTGTTTTTCTTTTGATCCGATGTCGATGTCATTCGTGGTTTTCTGCTGTAGAATGCAGCCGCGTTTGTTGTTTTGCGGCCGTGTTTTTGGTTTTTATTACGACTGCGTCACATGTCTGTTACGGCAGTGATTTTGAAATTGCGGACGCGTTTTTAGTCCTAAGTTTCGTTTTTGTCACGCGTCCGTGATTGGTTGTATTCGTGAAGGAGGAGTGTCTGTGCATATTACTATAAAACCGCCCCAAACACACCGCACCTCGTGGGTTTAGCTAGTGGAGAGGAGAGAGGAAGGTGTATTTGGAGTTGGTGAGTTTGGTGGAGTTTTTGGTGGATTTGGAGAGGAGTTTTGTGATTGTTGAGTGCTGTACTGTGTGTGTAAGTAGTCTTGTCATATTTGTAGTATTGTTTTTTCTCAGTTTGTCAACTTTTTTGTCCTTGTTATTTTTTTATTGTCTTTTGTCATTGTTTGTGAGTGAGTGAGTGAGTGAGTGAGTGAGTGAGCGTGTGTGTTGGCTGTGTGGTGTGTAGTAGTAGTAGTAGTGGAGGAGTGTGTTTTGTGTTTTGATTTTTCATTGTTTTTTGTCGTTTGTCCTCATGTCAGACTCAGAGGTCAGTGTGGTGGCGGAGGTTAGTGAGGTGGAGGCTGGTAGTGAGGTGGAGGCTGTTAGTGAGGTGGAGGCTGTTAGTGAGGTGGAGGGGGGTAGTGAGAGGGAGGAGGTTAGTTAGGAGGAGGAGGAGGGGGTGCCTGTTGCTGCATTCTCCAGTGATAGTGATGGTGTTGTGGCTCCGCAGCCACGCACCACTACCAAGACTGGCAGGAATATTAAGTTCAGCTATGCTGAAAATATGGCGTTGGTGCGTGAGCTGATGAAGCACCATCGCCAATTGTTTGGTCAGGATGCTGGCAAGGTGTCCTCCCGCAGGAAGTCTGTCCTGTGGGGGCAAGTAATAGTTGCCGTCAATAGTGAGGGTGTGGTGAGGCGGACTGAGGACACGTGTCGCAAGAGGTTCTATGACATAAAGCGGCGTGTCAAGGCCAAGATGGCCAAAGAGGCAAAATCTGCCCGAAAAACCGGAGGAGGCCCCCCTTTCCGGGCAACCTATCGGGAGTGGGAGGAGCCTGTGCGGGCATTGATTCCTGCAGAAGTGGTGTCTGCTACTCATGTCCGGGATTCGGACCGACCCACGCAGGATGGTGAGTTGGATTTGTTAAATTTATTTTTAAATGTCCTCTAAATGTTTTTTTTTTCAAATTTTTAAGGTTAAATGATGCAAAAATTGTTGGTCAGATATTGCAGGCCTATGCACCCTTAAGGTGTGTTTGTGTTTAGAAATTGCATTTTCCATCTTGGCTTGGCTGTATTTTTTGTTTAATTTTGCGCAAAAACAGGTGCAATGCCTGCTGGTATGTGTATTTGCAATAATAATTTTGCGATATTGCTTGGACATCGGTGTTGTATCTAATTGTATTTTTTAATATTTGATTTATTTACTTCCAAAAAAAGGTTCTAAAAAGTCCATTAAAAATTTTGATTACATTTGCAAGTAGTCAATCTATGCAATATCTGACGCATAATTCTCAAATGTAACAGATTTATTTGGTGCAACACCATGTACATTTTGATATACACCACAAATTAAGGAAGCACGAAGATCTTAAGCAGAAATTAGTTTAATTTAGAATACCTAATAGATGGTTACAGTACACTAAGGCTTTGCAGTTATAATTTTGACACAAAGCATGGTAATAATGTTTGCTCCACTTATTCAACAGTCCGACAGACCAGCCGGCCAGACAGGCCTCAGACAACTCAGGATGATGCTGGGATTGCAGGTAAGACTTCACTGTAGTCACATATTCTGCAAACACATAGAAGTACCAAATATTAATGTTTATATATTCTCATAGGTTCTGCTTCTGTAAGCCGACCTCCTGTAAGGCGCCCATC
The DNA here is from genome assembly GCF_028390025.1 of Pseudophryne corroboree. Classification (NCBI taxonomy): domain Eukaryota; kingdom Metazoa; phylum Chordata; class Amphibia; order Anura; family Myobatrachidae; genus Pseudophryne; species Pseudophryne corroboree. Next base: position 37,595,859 of record NC_086453.1, read on the forward strand.
ACAGGGCTCGGGCCACTTACCCAGGAGGCCAAGTAAGACAGTGCGTCTTGGCACGGAATCTGCGGCTCCAGCTTCCCCACCCAGGCGGCGCATTTCTGCAGTGTCACCCCAGCCACCACTGGCACTATTGGCGAGTCCACAGAGTGATGAGCCCCGATCACCTCAGTTATCTGGTGAGTCAAAACAGAAACTAAACACATAGCAAATAATCTACACAGTACAGTTACTATGTTGTGAGTTGTAGTTGAGATTACATGTTTGCCATAACAAGCAATATGATGTTACGTCTTCAATTGGTAAAGGTGCAAATGCTTAATTTTACAATGTCTTAGTGTTTGATATCGCCAACATCATTTTTAAAAACTAACATACATTTTGATAAATTTGGCCCACACACGTGCACATTAAAATAAATAAAAAAACAAACAAAAAACATTAAAAAAAAACACTCCACAACATTAGAGTGTTCACACATCTCCCCTGTCCGGTATGTAGACTGCTTACTTGCTCCGCTCCTCTGGACTATCCAGGTAAGCAGTCTATATCGTGGACAGGGGAGGTGACATAACACTGTAATGCTGTGGAGGGGAGGTAGTTAGGTGAGGATTACGCAAGTCTGTCTATGTGCACGCCTGTAATGGTATAGATGTTTTTTGCAAAAAAAATAATAATAAGTTTTGAAAAACATCTCTAAAAACTTGACAAAAGGAGTATTATGAATGTAGTAATGTGTAGAACTAGCAAATAATTTTTAAGAAAAATAAACATTGCATGTTGGCCACGCCATACAGAGCCCAGCTTGATGGCCGACGTGGACCAGCAGGGACAAGACCAACAGGCAACTTTCACACTGCAACTAACACCTGTTGACCCGAGCCAGCCAATACAGCTGCAGGATATACCCCAAGCCTCCATGAGTCCACAACTGGCACAAGCTCCACCCCAGCCACAAATACCAGATGACTTTTGGGCCAGTTGGACAAGCCAACAGGCCCAAAGCAATGGGTAGAACAAGGGGGGGGGGGGGGGAGGGTCGCACAGACCTATATAAATATTAATCAGTGATTATCAATAAGTCACACAGGGTCCTTTCCCATATATTTAAATCTTATTATATGTCTATCAATCAAATTCTATGGGAGGTGCTCCTGGGAATAAGTTATACACATGTAGAGACCAAAAGGAGAAAGGTATTCCCTATCATGGGCACACTCGGACCTTGTGACACAAAACTCAAAGTCAAATATCAAACTGACATTTGACCACTGATATTTAAAATATAACTTTTATTTAATATCTTAAAACATCTGCGAAAATATTGTGCATGTGAACTCAGGTGCAAAAGTGGTAAACAAAATGTGAAATAAAGTTAAAAGTTCAGTCACTGCTGCCTTTTCATATTTCACTCTCTCAAGTGTTTAAAATGTATCCATTTTTGTTGCAAAATAATCTTTTCTTTACTATGCTGTTGGAAACAAATTATCCTTTGAAGGTACCTCTGTGAGACTTATGAAGGACTAAATTGTCGTTCTTAGCTGACAGTCTCTCATTTATGGTAGTGTGCGCACCACTTTGACCATAGATTCTAATCACGTATTTTTGCCCTATGTGATATCTATAATAGATCCTTTATTGTGATTGTCTATCTCACAGAATATCCCAAGTAGCCCTCTATCATCCGCTTTCTGATTCCTAATGCAATATGATATGATGTGATTATCTTCTCCTATATTCGACTTTGCTGAGATCGTCAAATTGTAAATTTAATAACGTAGGTCATATACTTTATAGTGAGACTGAAATTGATTGCTGCAAATAATACTGCTGAATCAGTGGTCTCAGCGTAATGTGTGTTATGCTTATGATGATTTTAATTGTGTCACATGTATTTCTATCTCACCCACTGTGAGGATATAGCGATGATCTGTTATTAATGTGTTATATCATATACTATTATACCCCTTTTACACTCGCAGAAAAATCCCGGGATATTGCACGTGAACGCGCATCATCCCGGGATTCTTCTCAGTGTAAATGGGTACAGGGACAATTTCCCGGGACGAGCATCCCGGGATTTCATCCCAGGTCAAAAGCAGGGTTGGTCCCGGGACCGTCCCGGGAAGCTGGGTAGTGTGAAAGGGTCCGTCCCGGGATTCACTATCCCGGGACTGTTAAAAGGACTCGGATTGGAGCTTTCTTGGGCTCAGAAAAGCTGATGTCATCTTTTCTGAGCCCAAGGCCATTTCTAATGACATACTAATGCATTTGCAGGGATATCCCGGGATCAGTGTAAATGGGGCTGTCCCGGGTCGATCCCAGGTCTTAGTGCAGTGTGAAAGGGGTCAGTCCCGGGAAGGCATCCTGGGACGCATCCCGGGAAGCAACCCGGGAGTGACCCGGGAGTGCGAGTGTAAAAGTGGTATTATTTGATTATCCTTCTCTTGCATACCCCAGCTTATACCTGTTGGTTGTGGTGATAGTATGTTATTGGTACGTTATGTCATATAGTACTGTTAAAACTGGCTGGTATTTCAACCTTCTATAACATATTCCAGCTTGTACCTGCTGGTTATTGTTTGTATCTATAATACTATGTTCAACATCAAGAGTCCATATAGCAATCCCCTACAGGGTAGTGACACTATGCCCCACGCAGTTGTTAATGTTTTATACTCAAGCTAAGTTCCTAATAGGAACCAAAATGTTAGATAAGACGGCTACTTGTTTGTGACACGTTACACATTATCCATTGTATCATATATTACTATATGACATAACGTACCAATAACATACTATCACCACGACCAGCAGGTATAAGCTGGGGTATGCAAGAGAAGGATAATCAAATAATAGTATATGATATAACACATTAATAACAGATCATCGCTATATCCTCACAGTGGGTGAGATAGAAATACATGTGACACAATTAAAATCATCATAAGCATAACACACATTACGCTGAGACCACTGATTCAGCAGTATTATTTGCAGCAATCAATTTCAGTCTCACTATAAAGTATATGACCTACGTTATTAAATTTACAATTTGACGATCTCAGCAAAGTCGAATATAGGAGAAGATAATCACATCATATCATATTGCATTAGGAATCAGAAAGCGGATGATAGAGGGCTACTTGGGATATTCTGTGAGATAGACAATCACAATAAAGGATCTATTATAGATATCACATAGGGCAAAAATACGTGATTAGAATCTATGGTCAAAGTGGTGCGCACACTACCATAAATGAGAGACTGTCAGCTAAGAACGACAATTTAGTCCTTCATAAGTCTCACAGAGGTACCTTCAAAGGATAATTTGTTTCCAACAGCATAGTAAAGAAAAGATTATTTTGCAACAAAAATGGATACATTTTAAACACTTGAGAGAGTGAAATATGAAAAGGCAGCAGTGACTGAACTTTTAACTTTATTTCACATTTTGTTTACCACTTTTGCACCTGAGTTCACATGCACAATATTTTCGCAGATGTTTTAAGATATTAAATAAAAGTTATATTTTAAATATCAGTGGTCAAATGTCAGTTTGATATTTGACTTTGAGTTTTGTGTCACAAGGTCCGAGTGTGCCCATGATAGGGAATACCTTTCTCCTTTTGGTCTCTACAGGCCCAAAGCAATGCCAGCCTGACCGCACATACCCAACACCTTGCCAGTCTGCCCCATCATCTACCGCGCATTAGTCGCAACTCGGGCAGACTGATTGTCCAAGTAGGCCGAATCGCAACATCGATGGAGCAAATACGGGCTGACAACAACCAAATGCTGGCTCATTTAACGCGCATCATTGATGAGCAACAGCGCCATCAGCAGGCACTCGTACAACTCATTCAGCACAACCAGGTTGTGAATGAGTCTTTATCCCGGATTGTAGCCAGCCACACTGCAACCAACACACAACTTAATGCTAGCATAAATAATTTGAGCAACAACATAACATTGATGGCAGCTCAACAAGTTACCTCCAGCTCTGGAACCACGACCCCTATCCAAACGCCAGTAACCTCCCCTGTTCGGCGTTCCTCCAGAGCACGTGGCAGTGAGCCAGCACAAAGCACAGCACCCAGCACACACAAGCGGAAAAAATAAGACTTTTGACAAATGTGATTTACGCAATAAAAATTTAGATTTGCCAAACAAAAAACTTCCTGTGTCCGTCTCAAACATTGTATAAGCTGCTATGTATGTATGTATGTTTTTCATGGGTAATGACTGAAATAGTATTTATAACATAAACTAAGTACAATGTACACACCACTATAAACAACAAACAGTAAGTAACAAAACACACAATTGAAAGTATTGCAAAGTGTTTAGGCAAGGATAATTACATCCTACAAAAACTTACCAGAAAAATACCGCTGGATCACTTCTTGCCGTACCTGCCTCCCTACATATGTACTCACACTGTCACCAGATGGTTCTAACTCCTCTGCTTGCTGACTGCTTTCTCCCTCATCATGTGCCAGATGTTGACTTAAACACAGATTATGGAGAAAACAGCAGCAGAACACAATTCTAGTCACCTTTGAGGGACTATACAACAAAAGGCCTGCAGATTTATCCAGACACCGAAACCGTGACTTCAGCACACCAAAACATCTTTCTATCACATTCCGCGTAACCTTATGTGCATGATTGTAACTGTGTTCAGCAGGAGAATCAGGTTGGGACAATGGAGTAAGGAGCCAAGAGTAGCAGCCGTAACCCCCATCACCTGAAAAACAGATATAGTCAACATTAGTACATGTGTTAGATTATTCTTTACCCTACTCAAAACTAGAGTTTTTGGTTAAAAGACATACACACAAAACATTTTAAACATACCCAACAGCCAGCCATCAGGCATTTGTCCGGCCTCAAATTTATCAAAGAGCGATGACTGACTGAGGATGAAGGAGTCATGGCAGGCACCAGGGTAACCGGCAACAACACTCATAATTTTAAAGTTTGCATCACAGACCACCTGGACATTAGTTGATTGGGCCAGATGTCTATTCGTATATATGTATTGGTGGCCCCTAGGTGATCTCAGCTGAACGTGTGTGCAATCTATGGCCCCCAGCACATTGGGCATGCCAGCAAGCTCATAGAAAGCTACCCTGACAGCACGCCACTCCGACTCCTCGGTAGGGAAGCAGATTGAGGCATTAATATGTGGATCCAAGACATCCAAAACCTGAGTGGACATTAAACAAGCTAAGGTGAGTGTCATGTTAGGTATTCTATACAATACTGTGTAGTTTGTACTTACAGAAGCAACACTTAGACATAACCGCCTATGTATTTTTAGACTCACCTGATTCAAATATCTAGAAAAGGTGGGCTGTGAGATACCAATCACGTCGCCTGCCACAGCCTGGAAGCTCCCAGTAGCCATAAAGTGTAACACAGCCAGGAGTTTGTGTAGGCCTGAGACAGAGCGAGAGCGTGCTGTCTCAGGGTCTAGGCCCAGTTTGACAAGGTCATACAGGTGGAAAATGTTGGTTCTATTTAGGCGGAACATCTGTATGACCCTATCATCGGACAATGCGTTTAAGTTTAAACGCCCTCTAAAAAAACGAGGCTGGCGCAGCCTCCGCGGCACCTGGACAACCTGTTGACCATGTTCACTTACCTGGGCCTGATTCCTGGAAGCCTCATGGAGCAGTCTAAGGTATCCCACAGCAAACATAAATTCATTGGCACACACCACAGCCGCCATTTCAGAGTGAGAGAAATTCAAAATGTGCCTGGAACACTTTTATAGGGCCAAACATTCAGGTGTGAGTAATGGATAATTGAGTACACATGTAAACACGCTTTTCAAATGCTGGCGCGTTTTTTTTTAGGAATTTTTTACGATTTGTATTTTTTCGCGGCCGCAAATGCATTTTCACGGCAGAAATTACAATTACGAATGGTTAGTAAATGACCGAGATTCATATCTAAACAGGCGTATTTTGACCGATGGTGTATTCATTCGTGATTTTTACCTTGAACTTCAAAAATATTACGAATGACCACATCACTGCCGTGATTTGAGTTTAGTAAATTACCGAGATGACACTTTGATGAAAAAACGGCATCTCGGTCAAAATCGGGTGCTTAGTAAATTTACCCCCATATGTTAGATGGACATTAGGTCGACAGGTCAAAAGGTCGACAGGCCAAAAGGTCGACACGTCAAAAGGTCGACGTGGTCAAAAGGATGACATGGAAAAGGTCGACATGAAAAAGGTAGACACCATGTTTTTTGCATTTTTGTGGTTCGTGTGGATAGTTTTGTCATCTAGGACCCCCAATTGTAGAAAGGCATACCCTCGCGGGGCTCACTACACTCACCACGCTTCGGGCACGGTGGCTCGCTGCGCTCGCCACAAGGTTTATAACCAACTCTATGCCGACATGGATAGAGAAAGTATGAAATAATCCAAAAACATGTTACATTTAAAAAAAAACATTTGTCTATCTTTTTTATGTCGACCATTTTCATGTCGGCCTTTTGACCCTGCCGACCTTTTTACTTGTCGACCTTTTGACCATGTCGACATTTTGACCCTGTCGACCTAATGTCCATCTAACATATGGTGTTTATCTATTGACTGTCTAACTAGACACTGTCTATCTATCAAACGGATAGGGTTAGTCTTACTTCTATAGTGGGGAAAGTATTGGAAGGTATTATAAGAGATAGTATTCAGAAGTTCCTTGAAGTCAATAAGGTCATTAAAATAAATCAACATGGGTTTATGAAGGACAGATCCTTTCTAACCAACTTACTTGGCTTTTATGAAACAGTAAGCGCAAACCTAGATCAGGGTAAAGACGTGGATGTAATCTTTTTAGATTTTGCCAAAGCATTCGACACTGTACCACACATGAGACTTATCTACAAGCTACAAGAATCAGGGCTAGGATGCACTTGGGTCAAAAACTGGTTAGATAATAGGGAGCAGCGCGTTGTGGTTAATGGATCTTTTTCAAATTGGACTAAAGTGCTAAGTGGCGTGCCGCAAGGCTCAGTATTAGGTTGTTCAATATTTTCATTAACAACCTAACAGAAGGTCTAGAGAGCATGGTGTCAATTTTTGCAAATGATACCAAATTGTGTAAAGTTATAAATGCGGAGGGGGATAATGAGTTGCTTCAGAATGACTTAGTTAAATTAGAAGCTTGGGCAGCGAAATGGAGAATGCGCTTTAATACAGACAAGTGCAAGGTAATGCACTGTGGTAACAAGAACAAAAATAACACCTACCTACTAAATGGGGTAAAATTAGGGGATTCTGTACTGGAAAGGGACTTAGGTGTCCTCATAGATAGCAATCTAAGCAGTAGTACCCAAAGTAGGACTGCAGCAAAGGAGGTTAATAAGATATTAGCATGCATAAAACAGGGAATTGATGCTAGGGACGAGAGTATTACACTCCCGTTATATAAATCACTTGTGAGGCCACACCTTGAATACTGTGTGCAATTCTGGGCACCATACTACAAAAAGGATATCCTGGAGCTAGAAAAGGTTCGGAGGCGGGCAACCAAACTAATTAAGGGTATGAAGACGCTGGAATACGAGGAAAGGCTTGCAAGACTAGGCATGTTTACACTGGAAAAAAGGAGATTAAGAGGGGACATGATCAACATATACAAAAAAGGGGACAATATACAGATCTTGCACAGGACCTGTTTTTGGTTAGGTCAACACAGAGAACTCGTGGACACTCGCTCAGATTAGATGAGAGGAGATTACGCACAATACGGCGTAAAGGCTTTTTTACGGTAAGGACGATACGTGTTTGGAATTCTCTGCCTGAGGGAGTTGTAATGGCCGACTCAGTCAACACCTTTAAGAATGGGTTAGATAAATTCCTATGGATAAGGATATCCAGGGTTATGGGGCATAGTCACGCACTATGGTTATTATAATAAAGAGGGGTAAAATGTAACGGCAGTCATCAACATCAGACAAAATTTTATACAAAATAATCCTTCATAGGAGACCACAAATAGGTTGAACTCGATGGACAATTGTCTTTTTTCAACCTTAGATATTATGTTACTATATTACACACAGGGCTGGAAATATGTGTATATTGAATCATACTGATACAGGGGTGTATCTATAATGGGTGCAGGCCACTAGGTCCAGGGGTGCCTACATCGCAAACCTTTAGCTCATATTTTCAATACTGACATCTCCAGAGTCCCATGCCAGCAGCAGTGTGGCCAATCCCGGAATTGGGATCGGCTGCATACCGGTATTTACACCTAAAATTGTCCGGGATCTAATCCCGGGAATGTAGCGTCCAATCACGGACCTTTTTTTAGGCATTTTGGGGGCATGCCCAGCTCTCCCTGAGCAGCCCCCTGATTCCCTCCCAGCATTGAATAGATGTCGTGCACGTGCTCATGGCATCTATTCAGAGATCAGCGGCTGCTTTGCAGAGCAGCAGGTGATCAAAGAATCCCGAACTGCCCCCCCCCCCCTGCCCGCAGGACAGTGCGTCCCACAGGAGGGACAGCGGGACAGTGTCCAAACAGCGGGACTGTCCCGCTGAATTTCGGGACAGTTGGGAGGTATGCAATACCAGGACTGATAATTTTTCAATCCCGTTGCCCGGGGTTGGAAAAAAAAGGCCTGGGTTTGGCCTCTCCAGCCTGTATGTAGTGTAAGCTCCCCCATCCTGTACTGTGCTGTATGTAGTGTGTGCTCCCCCTCGCTATACTGTGCTGTATGCAGTGTGTGCTCCCTCCCTGTACTGTGCTGTATGTAGTGTGTGCTCACTCCCTGTACTGTGCTGTATGTAGTGTGTTCTCCCTCCCTGTACTGCGCTGTATGTAGTGTGTGCTCCCTCCCTGTACTGTGCTGTATGTAGTGCGTGCTCCCTCCCTTTACTGTGCTGTATGTAGTGTGTGCTCCCCCTCCCTGTACTGTGCTGTATGTAGTGTTTGCTCACCCTCCCTGTACTGTGCTGTATGTAGTGTGCTCCCCCTCCCTGTATTGTGCTGTATGTAGTGTATGCTCCCCCTCCGTGTATTGTGCTGTATGTAGTGTGTGCTCCCTCCCTGTACTATGCTGTATGTAGTGTGTGCTCCCCCTCCCTGTAATGTGCTGTATGTAGTGTGTGCTTCCTCCCTGTACTGTGCTGTATGTAGTGTGTGCTCCCTCCCTGTACTGTGCTGTATGTAGTGTGTGCTCCCTCCCTGTACTGTGCTGTATGTAGTGTGTGCTCCCTCCCTGTACTGCGCTGTATGTAGTGTGTGCTCCCTCCCTGTACTGCGCTGTATGTAGTGTGTGCTCCCTCCCTGTACTGTGCTGTATGTAGTGTGTGCTCCCTCCCTGTACTGTGCTGTATGTAGTGTGTGCTCCCTCCCTGTACTGTGCTGTATGTAGTGTGTGCTCCCTCCCTGTACTGTGCTGTATGTAGTGTGTGCTCCCTCCCTGTACTGCGCTGTATGTAGTGTGTGCTCACTCCCTGTACTGCGCTGTATGTAGTGTGTGCTCCCTCCCTGTACTGTGCTGTATGTAGTGTGTGCTCCCTCCCTGTACTGTGCTGTATGTAGTGTGTGCTCCCTCCCTGTGCTGTGCAGTATGTAGTGTGTGCTCCCTCCCTGCACTGTGCTGTATGTAGTGTGTGTTCCCTCCCTGTACTGTGCTGTATGTAGTGTGTGCTCCCTCCCTGTACTGTGCTGTATGTAGTGTGTGCTCCCTCCCTGTACTGTGCTGTATGTAGTGTGTGCTCCCTCCATGTACTGTGCTGTATGTAGTGTATGATCCCCCTCAATGTACTGTGCTGTATGTAGTGTGTGCTCCCTCCATGTACTGTGCTGTATGTAGTGTGTGCTCCCTCCATGTACTGTGCTGTATGTAGTGTATGATCCCCCTCAATGTACTGTGCTGTATGTAGTGTGTACTCCCTCCCTGTACTGTGCTGTATGTAGTTTGTGCTCCCTCCCTGTACTGTGCTGTATGTAGTGTGTGTTCCCCCTCCCTGTACTTTGCTGTATGTAGTGTATGATCCCCCACCCTGTACTGTGCTGTATGTAGTGTATGCTCCCTCCCTGTACTATACTGTATGTAGTGTGTGCTCCCCCTCCCTGTTCTGTGCTGTATGTAGTGTGTGCTCCCCCTCCCTGTACTGTGCTGTATGTAGTTTGTGCTCCCTCCCTGTACTGTGCTGTATGTGGTTTGTGTTCTCTCCCTGTACTGTGCTGTATGTAGTGTGTGCTCCCTCTGTACTGTGCTGTATGTAGTGTGTGCTTTCTCCCTGTACTGTGCTGTATGTAGTGTGCGCTCCCTCCCTGTACTGTGCTGTATGTAGTGTATGCTCCCTCCCTGTACTGCGCTGTATGTAGTGTATGCCCCTCCCTGTACTGTGCTGTATGTAGTGTGTGCTCCCTCCCTGTACTGTGCTGTATGTAGTGTTTGCTCCCTCCCTGTACTGTACTGTATGTAGTGTGTGCTCCCTCCCTGTACTGTGCTGTATGTAGTGTGTGCTCCCTCCATGTACTGTGCTGTATGTAGTGTGTGCTCCCTCCCTGTACTGTGCTGTATGTAGTGTGTGCTCCCTCCCTGTACTGTACTGTATGTAGTGTGTGCTCCCCTCCCTGTAATGTGCTGTATGTAGTGTGTGCTCCCTCCCTGTACTGTGCTGTATGTAGTGTGTCCTCCCTCCCTGTACTGTGCTGTATGTAGTGTATGCTCCCTCCCTGTACTGTGCTGTATGTAGTGTGTGCTCCCTCCCTGTATTGTGCTATATGTAGTATGTGCTCCCTCCCTGTTCTGTGCTGTATGTAGTGTGTGTTCTCTCCCTGTACTGTGCTGTATGTAGTGTGTGCTCCCTCCCTGTACTGTGCTGTATGTAGTATGTGCTCCTCCTCCCTGTTCTGTGCTGTATGTAGTGTGTGCTCCCCCTCCCTGTACTGTGCTGTATGTAGTGTGTGCTCCCTCCCTGTACTGTGCTGTATGTAGTATGTGCTCCTCCTCCCTGTTCTGTGCTGTATGTAGTGTGTGCTCCCCCTCCCTGTACTGTGCTGTATGTAGTGTGTGCTCCCCTCCCTGTACTGTGCTGTATGTAGTGTGTGCTCACTCCCTGTACTGTGCTGTATGTAGTGTGTGCTCCCTCCCTGTACTGTGCTGTATGTAGTGTGTGCTCCCTCCCTGTGCTGTGCAGTATGTAGTGTGTGCTCCCTCCCTGCACTGTGCTGTATGTAGTGTGTGTTCCCTCCCTGTACTGTGCTGTATGTAGTGTGTGCTCTCTCCCTGTACTGTGCTGTATGTAGTGTGTGCTCCCTCCCTGTACTGTGCTGTATGTAGTGTGTGCTCCCTCCATGTACTGTGCTGTATGTAGTGTATGATCCCCCTCAATGTACTGTGCTGTATGTAGTGTGTGCTCCCCCCATGTACTGTGCTGTATGTAGTGTGTGCTCCCTCCATGTACTGTGCTGTATGTAGTGTATGATCCCCCTCAATGTACTGTGCTGTATGTAGTGTGTACTCCCTCCCTGTACTGTGCTGTATGTAGTTTGTGCTCCCTCCCTGTACTGTGCTGTATGTAGTGTGTGTTCACCCTCCCTGTACTTTGCTGTATGTAGTGTATGATCCCCCACCCTGTACTGTGCTGTATGTAGTGTATGCTCCCTCCCTGTACTATACTGTATGTAGTGTGTGCTCCCCCTCCCTGTTCTGTGCTGTATGTAGTGTGTGCTCCCCCTCCCTGTACTGTGCTGTATGTAGTTTGTGCTCCCTCCCTGTACTGTGCTGTATGTGGTTTGTGTTCTCTCCCTGTACTGTGCTGTATGTAGTGTGTGCTCCCTCTGTACTGTGCTGTATGTAGTGTGTGCTCCCTCCCTGTACTGTGCTGTATGTAGTGTGCGCTCCCTCCCTGTACTGTGCTGTATGTTGTGTGTGCTCCCTCCCTGTACTGCGCTGTATGTAGTGTATGCCCCTCCCTGTACTGTGCTGTATGTAGTGTGTGCTCCCTCCCTGTACTGTGCTGTATGTAGTGTTTGCTCCCTCCCTGTACTGTACTGTATGTAGTGTGTGCTCCCTCCCTGTACTGTGCTGTATGTAGTGTGTGCTCCCTCCATGTACTGTGCTGTATGTAGTGTGTGCTCCCTCCCTGTACTGTGCTGTATGTAGTGTGTGCTCCCTCCCTGTACTGTACTGTATGTAGTGTGTGCTCCCCCTCCCTGTATTGTGCTGTATGTAGTGTGTGCTCCCTCCCTGTACTGTGTTGTATGTAGTATGTGCTACCCCTCCCTGTATTGTGCTGTATGTAGTGTGTGCACCCTCCCTGTACTGTGCTGTATGTAGTGTGTGCTCCCCTCCCTGTAATGTGCTGTATGTAGTGTGTGCTCCCTCCCTGTACTGTGCTGTATGTAGTGTGTCCTCCCTCCCTGTACTGTGCTGTATGTAGTGTATGCTCCCTCCCTGTACTGTGCTGTATGTAGTGTGTGCTCCCTCCCTGTATTGTGCTATATGTAGTATGTGCTCCCTCCCTGTTCTGTGCTGTATGTAGTGTGTGTTCTCTCCCTGTACTGTGCTGTATGTAGTGTGTGCTCCCTCCCTGTACTGTGCTGTATGTAGTATGTGCTCCTCCTCCCTGTTCTGTGCTGTATGTAGTGTGTGCTCCCCCTCCCTGTACTGTGCTGTATGTAGTGTGTGCTCCCTCCCTGTACTGTGCTGTATGTAGTATGTGCTCCTCCTCCCTGTTCTGTGCTGTATGTAGTGTGTGCTCCCCCTCCCTGTACTGTGCTGTATGTAGTGTGTGCTCCCCTCCCTGTACTGTGCTGTATGTAGTGTGTGCTCACTCCCTGTACTGTGCTGTATGTAGTGTATGATCCCCCACCCTATACTGTGCTGTATGTAGTGTATGATCCCCCTCCATGTACTGTGCTGTATTTAGTGTGTGTTCCCTCCCTGTACTGTGCTGTATGTAGTGTGTGCTCCCTCCCTGTACTGTGCTGTATGTAGTATGTGCTCCCTCCCTGTACTGTGCTGTATGTAGTGTGTGTTCTCTCCCTGTACTGTGCTGCATGTAGTGTGTGCTCCCTCCCTGTACTGTGCTGTATGTAGTGTGTGCTCCCTCCCTGTACTATGCTGTATGTAGTGTGTGCTCCCCCTCCCTGTACTGTGCTGTATGTAGTGTGCTCCCCTCCCTGTACTGTGCTGTATGTAGTGTGTGTGCTCCCTCCCTGTACTGTGCTGTATGTAGTGTGTGCTCCCCCTCCCTGTACTGTGCTGTATGTAGTGTATGCTCCCTCCCTGTACTATGCTGTATGTAGTGTGTGCTCCCCCTCCCAGTTCTGTGTTGTATGTAGTGTGTGCTCCCCCTCCCTGTACTGTGCTGTATGTAGTTTGTGCTACCTCCCTGTACTGTGCTGTATGTGGTGTGTGTTCCCTCCCTGTACTGTGCTGTATGTAGTGTGTGATCCCCCTCCCTGTATTGTGCTGTATGTAGTGTGTGCACCCTCCCTGTACTGTGCTGTATGTAGTGTGTGCTCCCCCTCCCTGTACTGTGCTGTATGTAGTGTGTGCTCCCTCCCTGTACTGTGCTGTATGTAGTGTGCGCTCCCTCCCTGTACTGTGCTGTATGTAGTGTGTGCTCCCTCCCTGTACTGCGCTGTATGTAGTGTATGCCCCTCCCTGTACTGTGCTATATGTAGTGTGTGCCCCCTCCCTGTACTGTGCTGTATGTAGTGTGTGCTACCCCTCCCTGTACTGTGCTGTATGTAGTGTGTGCTCCCTCCCTGTACTGTGCTGTATGTAGTGTTTGCTCCCTCCCTGTACTGTACTGTATGTAGTGTGTGCTCCCTCCCTATACTGTGCTGTATGTAGTGTGTGCTCCCTCCATGTACTGTGCTGTATGTAGTGTGTGCTCCCTCCCTGTACTGTGCTGTATGTAGTTTGTGCTCCCCCTCCCTGTATTGTGCTGTATGTAGTGTGTGCTCCCTCCCTGTACTGTGTTGTATGTAGTATGTGCTACCCCTCCCTGTATTGTGCTGTATGTAGTGTGTGCACCCTCCCTGTACTGTGCTGTATGTAGTGTGTGCTCCCCCTCTCTGTACTGTGCTGTATGTAGTGTGTGATCCCTCCCTGTACTGTGCTGTATGTAGTGTGTCCTCCCTCCCTGTACTGTGCTGTATGTAGTGTATGCTCCCTCCCTGTACTGTGCTGTATGTAGTGTGTGCTTTCTCCCTGTATTGTGCTATATGTAGTATGTGCTCCCTCCCTGTTCTGTGCTGTATGTAGTGTGTGTTCTCTCTCTGTACTGTGCTGTATGTAGTGTGTGCTCCCTCCCTGTACTGTGCTGTATGTAGTGTGTGCTCCTCCTCCCTGTTCTGTGCTGTATGTAGTGTGTGCTCCCCCTCCCTGTACTGTGCTGTATGTAGTGTGTGCTCCCCTCCCTGTACTGTGCTTTATGTAGTGTGCGCTCACTCCCTGTACTGTGCTGTATGTAGTGTGTCCCCCCCCCTCCCTGTACTGTAGTGTATGATCCCCCACCCTGTACTGTGCTGTATGTAGTGTATGATCCCCCTCCCTGTACTGTGCTGTATTTAGTGTGTGCTCCCTCCCTGTACTGTGCTGTATGTAGTGTGTGCTCCCTCCCTGTACTGTGCTGTATGTAGTATGTGCTCCCTCCCTGTACTGTGCTGTATGTAGTGTGTGTTCTCTCCCTGTACTGTGCTGCATGTAGTGTGTGCTCCCTCCCTGTACTGTGCTGTATGTAGTGTGTGCTCCCTCCCTGTACTATTCTGTATGTAGTGTGTGCTCCCCCTCCCTGTACTGTGCTGTATGTAGTGTGCTCCCCTCCCTGTACTGTGCTGTATGTAGTGTGTGCTCCCTCCCTGTACTGTGCTGTATGTAGTGTGTGTTCCCCCTCCCTGTACTGTGCTGTATGTAGTGTATGATCCAGACCTGTACTGTGCTGTAAGTATTATGTGCTCCATCCCTGTACTGTGCTGTATGTAGTGTGTGCTCCCCCTCCCTGTACTGTGCTGTATGTAGTGTGTGCTCCCCCTCCCTGTACTGTGCTGTATGTAGTGTGTGCTCCCTCCATGTACTGTGCTGTATGTAGTGTGTGCTCCCTCCCTGTACTGTGCTATATGTAGTGTGTGCTCCCTCCATGTAATGTGCTGTATGTAGTGTGTGCTCCCTCCCTGTACTGTGCTGTATGTAGTGTGTGCTCCCCCTCCCTGTATTGTGCTGTATGTAGTGTGTGCTCCCTCCCTGTACTGTGCTGTATGTAGTGTGTGCTCTCCCTCCATGTACTGTGCTGTATGTAGTGTGTGCTCCCTCCCTGTACTGTGCTGTATGTAGTGTGTGCTCCCCCTCCCTGTATTGTGCTGTATGTAGTGTGTGCTCCCTCCCTGTACTGTGCTGTATGTAGTGTGTGCTCCCCCTCCCTGTATTGTGCTGTATGTAGTGTGTGCACCCTCCCTGTACTGTGCTGTATGTAGTGTGTGCTCCCCCTCTCTGTACTGTGCTGTATGTAGTGTGTGCTCCCTCCCTGTACTGTGCTGTATGTAGTGTGTGCTCCCTCCCTGTATTGTGCTATATGTAGTATGTGCTCCCTCCCTGTACTGTGCTGTATTTAGTGTGTGCTCCCTCCCTGTACTGTGCTGTATGTAGTGTGTGCTCCCTCCCTGTACTGTGCTGTATGTAGTATGTGCTCCCTCCCTTTACTGTGCTGTATGTAGTGTGTGTTCTCTCCCTGTACTGTGCTGCATGTAGTGTGTGCTCCCTCCCTGTACTGTGCTGTATGTAGTGTGTGCTCCCTCCCTGTACTATTCTGTATGTAGTGTGTGCTCCCCCTCCCTGTACTGTGCTGTATGTAGTGTGCTCCCCTCCCTGTACTGTGCTGTATGTAGTGTGTGCTCCCTCCCTGTACTGTGCTGTATGTAGTGTGTGTTCCCCCTCCCAGTACTGTGCTGTATGTAGTGTATGATCCAGACCTGTACTGTGCTGTAAGTATTATGTGCTCCATCCCTGTACTGTGCTGTATGTAGTGTGTGCTCCCCCTCCCTGTACTGTGCTGTATGTAGTGTGTGCTCCCCCTCCCTGTACTGTGCTGTATGTAGTGTGTGCTCCCTCCCTGTACTGTGCTGTACGTAGTGTGTGCTCCCTCCATGTACTGTGCTGTATGTAGTGTGTGCTCCCTCCCTGTACTGTGCTGTATGTAGTGTGTGCTCCCTCCATGTACTGTGCTGTATGTAGTGTGTGCTCCCTCCCTGTACTGTGCTGTATGTAGTGTGTGCTCCCCCTCCCTGTATTGTGCTGTATGTAGTGTGTGCTCCCTCCCTGTACTGTGCTGTATGTAGTGTGTGCTCTCCCTCCATGTACTGTGCTGTATGTAGTGTGTGCTCCCTCCCTGTACTGTGCTGTATGTAGTGTGTGCTCCCCCTCCCTGTATTGTGCTGTATGTAGTGTGTGCTCCCTCCCTGTACTGTGCTGTATGTAGTGTGTGCTCCCCCTCCCTGTATTGTGCTGTATGTAGTGTGTGCACCCTCCCTGTACTGTGCTTTATGTAGTGTGTGCTCCCCCTCTCTGTACTGTGCTGTATGTAGTGTGTGCTCCCTCCCTGTACTGTGCTGTATGTAGTGTGTGCTCCCTCCCTGTATTGTGCTATATGTAGTATGTGCTCCCTCCCTGTTCTGTGCTGTATGTAGTGTGTGTTCTCTCCCTGTACTGTGCTGTATGTAGTGTGTGCTCTCCCTCCATGTACTGTGCTGTATGTAGTGTGTGCTCCCTCCCTGTACTGTGCTGTATGTAGTGTGTGCTCCCCCTCCCTGTATTGTGCTGTATGTAGTGTGTGTTCTCTCCCTGTACTGTGCTGTATGTAGTGTGTGCTCACTCCCTGTACTGTGCTGTATGTAGTGTGTGCTCCTCCTCCCTGTTCTGTGCTGTATGTAGTGTGTGCTCCCCTCCCTGTACTGTGCTGTATGTAGTGTGTCCTCCCTCCCTGTACTGTGCTGTATGTAGTGTGTGCTCCCTCCCTGTATTGTGCTATATGTAGTATGTGCTCCCTCCCTGTTCTGTGCTGTATGTAGTGTGTGTTCTCTCCCTGTACTGTGCTGTATGTAGTGTGTGCTCCCTCCCTGTACTGTGCTGTATGTAGTGTGTGCTCCTCCTCCCTGTTCTGTGCTGTATGTAATGTGTGCTCCCCCTCCCTGTACTGTGCTGTATGTAGTGTGTGCTCCCTCCCTGTACTGTGCTGTATGTAGTGTGTCCTCCCTCCCTGTACTGTGCTGTATGTAGTGTGTGCTCCCTCCCTGTATTGTGCTATATGTTGTATGTGCTCCCTCCCTGTTCTGTGCTGTATGCAGTGTGTGTTCTCTCCCTGTATTGTGCTGTATGTAGTGTGTGCTCCCTCCCTGTACTGTGCTGTATGTAGTGTGTGCTCCTCCTCCCTGTTCTGTGCTGTATGTAGTGTGTGCTCCCCCTCCCTGTACTGTGCTGTATGTAGTGTGTGCTCCCTCCCTGTACTGTGCTGTATGTAGTGTGTGCTCACTCCCTGTACTGTGCTGTATGTAGTGTGTGTGTCCCCTCCCTGTACTGTGCTGTATGTAGTGTATGATCCCCCACCCTGTACTGTGCTGTATGTAGTGTATGATCCCCCTCCCTGTACTGTGCTGTATTTAGTGTGTGCTCCCTCCCTGTACTGTGCTGTATGTAGTGTGTGCTCTCTCCCTGTACTATGCTGTATGTAGTGTGTGCTCCCCTCCCTGTACTGTGCTGTATGTAGTGTGTGCTCCCTCCCTGTACTGTGCTGTATGTAGTGTATGATCCCTCTCCCTGTACTGTGCTATATGTAGTGTATGCTCCAGACCTGTACTGTGCTGTATGTATTATGTGCTCCATCCCTGTACTGTGCTGTATGTAGTGTGTGCTCCCCCTCCCTGTACTGTGCTGTATGTAGTGTGTGCTCCCCCTCCCTGTACTGTGCTGTATGTAGTGTGTGCTCACTGTCTGTACTGTGCTGTATGTAGTGTGTGCTCCCTCCCTGTACTGTACTGTATGTAGTGTGTGCTCCCCCTCCCTGTATTGTGCTGTATGTAGTGTGTCCTCCCTCCCTGTACTGTGCTGTATGTAGTGTGTGCTCCCTCCCCGTACTGTGCTGTATGTAGTGTGTACTCCCTCCCTGTACTGTGCTGTATGTAGTGTGTGTCCCCCTCCCTGTACTGTGCTGTATGTAGTGTATGATCCCCCACCCTGTACTGTGCTGTATGTAGTGTATGATCCCCCTCCCTGTACTGTGCTGTATGTAGTGTGTGCTCCCTCCCTGTACTGTGCTGTATGTAGTGTGTGTTCCCCCTCCCTGTACTGTGCTGTATGTAGTGTATGATCCCTCTCCCTATACTGTGCTGTATGTAGTGTATGCTCCAGACCTGTACTGTGCTGTATGTATTATGTGCTCCATCCCTGTACTGTGCTGTATGTAGTGTGTGCTCCCCCTCCCTGTACTGTGCTGTATGTAGTGTGTGCTCCCCCTCCCTGTACTGTGCTGTATGTAGTGTGTGCTCCCTCCCTGTACTGTACTGTATGTAGTGTGTGCTCCCTCCCCGTACTATGCTGCATGTAGTGTGTGCTCCCTCCATGTACTGTGCTGTATGTAGTGTGTGCTCACTCTCTGTACTGTGCTGTATGTAGTGTGTGCTCCCTCCCTGTACTGTGCTGTATGTAGTGTGTGCTCCCCCTCCCTGTATTGTGCTGTATGTAGTGTGTGCTCCCTCCCTGTACTGTGCTGTATGTAGGCCCTCATTCCGAGTTGATCGGTCGCAATGCGAATGTAGCAGAGTTACACACGCTAAGCCGCCGCCTACTGGGAGTGAATCTTAGCTTCTTAAAATTGCGACCGAAGTATGCGCAATATTGCGATCACTAACAACTTAGCAGTTTTAGAGTAGCTTCAGACTTACTCTGCCTGTGCGATCAGTTCAGTGCTTTTCGTTCCTGGTTGACGTCATAAACACACCCAGCGTTCGCCCAGGCACTCCCACCGTTTCCCCGGCCACTCCTGCGTTTTTACCGGAAACGGTAGCGTTTTCAGCCACACGCCCATAAAACGCCGTGTTTCCGCCCAGTAACACCCATTTCATGTCAATCACAATGCGATCGCCGGAGCGATGAAAAAGCCGTTAGTAAAATTACTTTCTTCAAAGCAAAGTTACTTGGCGCAGTCGCAGTGCGAACATTGCGCATGCGCACTAAGCGGAATTTCACTGCGATGCGATGAAAAACACAGAGCGAACAACTCGGAATGAGGGCCGTAGTGTGTGCTCCCTCCCCGTACTGTGCTGTATGTAGTGTGTTCTCCCTCCCTGTACTGTGCTGTATGTAGTGTTTGTCCCCCCTCCCTGTACTGTGCTGTATGTAGTGTATGATCCCCCACCCTGTACTGTGCTATATGTAGTGTGTGCTCCCTCCCTGTACTGTGCTGTATGTAGTATGTGCTCCATCCCTGTACTGTGCTGTATGTAGTGTGTGCTCCCCCTCCCTGTACTGTGCTATATGTAGTGTATGCTCCATACCTGTACTGTGCTGTATGTATTATGTGCTCCATCCCTGTACTGTGCTGTATGTAGTGTGTGCTCCCCCTCCCTGTACTGTGCTGTATGTAGTGTGTGCTCCCCCTCCCTGTACTGTGCTGTATGTAGTGTGTGCTCCCTCCCTGTACTGTGCTGTATGTAGTGTGTGCTCCCCCTCCCTGTATTGTGCTGTATGTAGTGTGTGCTCCCTCCCTGTACTGTGCTGTATGTAGTGTGTGTGATCCCCCTCCCTGTATTGTGCTGTATGTAGTGTGTGCACCCTCCCTGTACTGTGCTGTATGTAGTGTGTGCTCCCCCTCCCTGTACTGTGCTGTATGTAGTGTGTGCTCCCTCCCTGTACTGTGCTGTATGTAGCGTGTCCTCCCTCCCTGTACTGGGCTGTATGTAGTGTGTGCTCCCTCCCTGTACTGTGCTGTATGTAGTGCGTGCTCCCTCCCTGTATTGTGCTATATGTAGTATGTGCTCCTCCTCCCTGTACTGTGCTGTATGTAGTGTATGATCCCCCTCCCTGTACTGTGCTGTATGTAGTGTGTGTGCTCCCTCCCTGTACTGTGCTGTATGTAGTGTGTGCTCCCTCCCTGTACTGTGCTGTATGTAGTGTGTGCTCTCTCCCTGTACTGTGCTGTATTTAGTGTGTGTTCTCTCCCTGTACTGTGCTGTATGTAGTGTGTGCTCCCTCCCTGTACTGTGCTGTATGTAGTGTGTGCTCCCTCCCTGTACTATGCTGTATGTAGTGTGTGCTCACTCCCTGTACTGTGCTGTATGTAGTGTGTGTCCCCCCTCCCTGTACTGTGCTGTATGTAGTGTATGATCCCCCACCCTGTACTGTGCTGTATGTAGTGTATGATCCCCCTCCCTGTACTGTGCTGTATTTAGTGTGTGCTCCCTCCCTGTACTGTGTGCTCCCTCCCTGTACTGTGCTGTATGTAGTATGTGCTCCCTCCCTGTACTGTGCTGTATGTAGTGTGTGTTCTCTCCCTGTACTGTGCTGCATGTAGTGTGTGCTCCCTCCCTGTACTGTGCTGTATGTAGTGTGTGCTCCCTCCCTGTACTATTCTGTATGTAGTGTGTGCTCCCCCTCCCTGTACTGTGCTGTATGTAGTGTGCTCCCCTCCCTGTACTGTGCTGTATGTAGTGTGTGCTCCCTCCCTGTACTGTGCTGTATGTAGTGTGTGTTCCCCCTCCCTGTACTGTGCTGTATGTAGTGTGTGCTCCCCCTCCCTGTACTGTGCTGTATGTAGTGTGTGCTCCCCCTCCCTGTACTGTGCTGTATGTAGTGTGTGCTCCCTCCCTGTACTGTGCTGTATGTAGTGTGTGCTCCCTCCCTGTACTGTGCTGTATGTAGTGTGTGATCCCTCCATGTACTGTGCTGTATGTATTGTGTGTTCCCCCTCCATGTACTGTGCTGTATGTAGTGTATGATCCAGACCTGTACTGTGCTGTAAGTATTATGTGCTCCATCCCTGTACTGTGCTGTATGTAGTGTGTGCTCCCCCTCCCTGTACTGTGCTGTATGTAGTGTGTGCTCCCCCTCCCTGTACTGTGCTGTATGTAGTGTGTGCTCCCTCCCTGTACTGTGCTGTATGTAGTGTGTGCTCCCTCCCTGTACTGTGCTGTATGTAGTGTGTGATCCCTCTATGTACTGTGCTGTATGTAGTGTGTGCTCCCTCCCTGTACTGTGCTGTATGTAGTGTGTGCTCCCTCCATGTACTGTGCTGTATGTAGTGTGTGCTCCCTCCCTGTACTGTGCTGTATGTAGTGTATGCTCCCCCTCCCTGTATTGTGCTGTATGTAGTGTGTGCTCCCTCCCTGTACTGTGCTGTATGTAGTGTGTGCTCCCCCTCCCTGTATTGTGCTGTATGTAGTGTGTGCTCCCTCCCTGTACTGTGCTGTATGTAGTGTGTGCTCCCCCTCCCTGTATTGTGCTGTATGTAGTGTGTGCACCCTCCCTGTACTGTGCTGTATGTAATGTGTGCTCCCCCTCCCTGTACTGTGCTGTATGTAGTGTGTGCTCCCTCCCTGTACTGTGCTGTATGTAGCGTGTGCTCCCTCCCTGTACTGTGCTGTATGTAGTGTGTGCTCCCTCCCTGTACTGTGCTGTATGTAGTGTGTGATCCCTCCATGTACTGTGCTGTATGTAGTGTGTGTTCCCCCTCCCTGTACTGTGCTGTATGTAGTGTATGATCCAGACCTGTACTGTGCTGTAAGTATTATGTGCTCCATCCCTGTACTGTGCTGTATGTAGTGTGTGCTCCCCCTCCCTGTACTGTGCTGTATGTAGTGTGTGCTCCCCCTCCCTGTACTGTGCTGTATGTAGTGTGTGCTCCCTCCCTGTACTGTGCTGTATGTAGTGTGTGCTCCCTCCCTGTACTGTGCTGTATGTAGTGTGTGATCCCTCCATGTACTGTGCTGTATGTAGTGTGTGCTCCCTCCCTGTACTGTGCTGTATGTAGTGTGTGCTCCCTCCATGTACTGTGCTGTATGTAGTGTGTGCTCCCTCCCTGTACTGTGCTGTATGTAGTGTATGCTCCCCCTCCCTGTATTGTGCTGTATGTAGTGTGTGCTCCCTCCCTGTACTGTGCTGTATGTAGTGTGTGCTCCCCCTCCCTGTATTGTGCTGTATGTAGTGTGTGCTCCCTCCCTGTACTGTGCTGTATGTAGTGTGTGCTCCCCCTCCCTGTATTGTGCTGTATGTAGTGTGTGCACCCTCCCTGTACTGTGCTGTATGTAGTGTGTGCTCCCCCTCTCTGTACTGTGCTGTATGTAGTGTGTGCTCCCTCCCTGTACTGTGCTGTATGTAGTGTGTGCTCCCTCCCTGTATTGTGCTATATGTAGTGTGTGCTCCCTCCCTGTTCTGTGCTGTATGTAGTGTGTGTTCTCTCTCTGTACTGTGCTGTATGTAGTGTGTGCTCACTCCCTGTACTGTGCTGTATGTAGTGTGTGCTCCTCCTCCCTGTTCTGTGCTGTATGTAGTGTGTGCTCCTCCTCCCTGTTCTGTGCTGTATGTAGTGTGTGCTCCCCTCCCTGTACTGTGCTGTATGTAGTGTGTGCTCCCTCCCT
The DNA here is from genome assembly GCF_028390025.1 of Pseudophryne corroboree. NCBI lineage: Eukaryota > Metazoa > Chordata > Amphibia > Anura > Myobatrachidae > Pseudophryne > Pseudophryne corroboree. The sequence continues at coordinate 37,618,479 of NC_086453.1, forward strand.
GTATTGTGCTATATGTAGTATGTGCTCCCTCCCTGTTCTGTGCTGTATGTAGTGTGTGTTCTCTCCCTGTACTGTGCTGTATGTAGTGTGTGCTCCTCCTCCCTGTTCTGTGCTGTATGTAGTGTGTGTTCTCTCCCTGTACTATGCTGTATGTAGTGTGTGCTCCCCCTCCCTGTACTGTGCTGTATGTAGTGTGTGCTCCCTCCCTGTACTGTGCTGTATGTAGTGTGTCCTCCCTCCCTGTACTGTGCTGTATGTAGTGTGTGCCCCCTCCCTGTACTGTGCTGTATGTAGTGTGTCCTCCCTCCCTGTACTGTGCTGTATGTAGTGTGTGCTCCCTCCCTGTATTGTGCTATATGTTGTATGTGCTCCCTCCCTGTTCTGTGCTGTATGTAGTGTGTGTTCTCTCCCTGTATTGTGCTGTATGTAGTGTGCTCCCTCCCTGTACTGTGCTGTATGTAGTGTGTGCTCCTCCTCCCTGTTCTGTGCTGTATGTAGTGTGTGCTCCCCCTCCCTGTACTGTGCTGTATGTAGTGTGTGCTCCCCTCCCTGTACTGTGCTGTATGTAGTGTGTGCTCACTCCCTGTACTGTGCTGTATGTAGTGTGTGTGTCCCCTCCCTGTACTGTGCTGTATGTAGTGTATGATCCCCCACCCTGTACTGTGCTGTATGTAGTGTATGATCCCCCTCCCTGTACTGTGCTGTATTTAGTGTGTGCTCCCTCCCTGTACTGTGCTGTATGTAGTGTGTGCTCCCTCCCTGTACTATGCTGTATGTAGTGTGTGCTCCCCTCCCTGTACTGTGCTGTATGTAGTGTGTGCTCCCTCCCTGTACTGTGCTGTATGTAGTGTGTGTTCCCCCTCCCTGTACTGTGCTGTATGTAGTGTATGATCCCTCTCCCTGTACTGTGCTGTATGTAGTGTATGCTCCAGACCTGTACTGTGCTGTATGTATTATGTGCTCCATCCCTGTACTGTGCTGTATGTAGTGTGTGCTCCCCCTCCCTGTACTGTGCTGTATGTAGTGTGTGCTCCCCCTCCCTGTACTGTGCTGTATGTAGTGTGTGCTCACTCTCTGTACTGTGCTGTATGTAGTGTGTGCTCCCTCCCTGTACTGTACTGTATGTAGTGTGTGCTCCCCCTCCCTGTATTGTGCTGTATGTAGTGTGTCCTCCCTCCCTGTACTGTGCTGTATGTAGTGTGTGCTCCCTCCACGTACTGTGCTGTATGTAGTGTGTACTCCCTCCCTGTACTGTGCTGTATGTAGTGTGTGTCCCCCCTCCCTGTACTGTGCTGTATGTAGTGTATGATCCCCCACCCTGTACTGTGCTGTATGTAGTGTATGATCCCCCTCCCTGTACTGTGCTGTATGTAGTGTGTGCTCCCTCCCTGTACTGTGCTGTATGTAGTGTGTGTTCCCCCTCCCTGTACTGTGCTGTATGTAGTGTATGATCCCTCTCCCTATACTGTGCTGTATGTAGTGTATGCTCCAGACCTGTACTATGCTGTATGTATTATGTGCTCCATCCCTGTACTGTGCTGTATGTAGTGTGTGCTCCCCCTCCCTGTACTGTGCTGTATGTAGTGTGTGCTCCCCCTCCCTGTACTGTGCTGTATGTAGTGTGTGCTCCCTCCCTGTACTGTACTGTATGTAGTGTGTGCTCCCTCCCCGTACTATGCTGCATGTAGTGTGTGCTCCCTCCATGTACTGTGCTGTATGTAGTGTGTGCTCACTCTCTGTACTGTGCTGTATGTAGTGTGTGCTCCCTCCCTGTACTGTGCTGTATGTAGTGTGTGCTCCCTCCCTGTACTGTGCTGTATGTAGTGTGTGCTCCCCCTCCCTGTATTGTGCTGTATGTAGTGTGTGCTCCCTCCCTGTACTGTGCTGTATGTAGTGTGTGTGATCCCCCTCCCTGTATTGTGCTGTATGTAGTGTGTGCACCCTCCCTGTACTGTGCTGTATGTAGTGTGTGCTCCCCCTCCCTGTACTGTGCTGTATGTAGTGTGTGCTCCCTCCCTGTACTGTGCTGTATGTAGCGTGTCCTCCCTCCCTGTACTGGGCTGTATGTAGTGTGTGCTCCCTCCCTGTACTGGGCTGTATGTAGTGTGTGCTCCCTCCCTGTATTGTGCTATATGTAGTATGTGCTCCTCCTCCCTGTACTGTGCTGTATGTAGTGTATGATCCCCCTCCCTGTACTGTGCTGTATTTAGTGTGTGCTCCCTCCCTGTACTGTGCTGTATGTAGTGTGTGCTCCCTCCCTGTACTGTGCTGTATGTAGTGTGTGCTCTCTCCCTGTACTGTGCTGTATGTAGTGTGTGTTCTCTCCCTGTACTGTGCTGTATGTAGTGTGTGCTCCCTCCCTGTACTGTGCTGTATGTAGTGTGTGCTCCCTCCCTGTACTATGCTGTATGTAGTGTGTGCTCACTCCCTGTACTGTGCTGTATGTAGTGTGTGTCCCCCCTCCCTATACTGTGCTGTATGTAGTGTATGATCCCCCACCGTGTACTGTGCTGTATGTAGTGTATGATCCCCCTCCCTGTACTGTGCTGTATTTAGTGTGTGCTCCCTCCCTGTACTGTGCTGTATGTAGTGTGTGCTCCCTCCCTGTACTGTGCTGTATGTAGTATGTGCTCCCTCCCTGTACTGTGCTGTATGTAGTGTGTGTTCTCTCCCTGTACTGTGCTGCATGTAGTGTGTGCTCCCTCCCTGTACTGTGCTGTATGTAGTGTGTGCTCCCTCCCTGTACTATTCTGTATGTAGTGTGTGCTCCCCCTCCCTGTACTGTGCTGTATGTAGTGTGCTCCCCTCCCTGTACTGTGCTGTATGTAGTGTGTGCTCCCTCCCTGTACTGTGCTGTATGTAGTGTGTGTTCCCCCTCCCTGTACTGTGCTGTATGTAGTGTATGATCCAGACCTGTACTGTGCTGTAAGTATTATGTGCTCCATCCCTGTACTGTGCTGTATGTAGTGTGTGCTCCCCCTCCCTGTACTGTGCTGTATGTAGTGTGTGCTCCCCCTCCCTGTACTGTGCTGTATGTAGTGTGTGCTCCCTCCCTGTACTGTGCTGTATGTAGTGTGTGCTCCCTCCCTGTACTGTGCTGTATGTAGTGTGTGATCCCTCCATGTACTGTGCTGTATGTATTGTGTGTTCCCCCTCCCTGTACTGTGCTGTATGTAGTGTATGATCCAGACCTGTACTGTGCTGTAAGTATTATGTGCTCCATCCCTGTACTGTGCTGTATGTAGTGTGTGCTCCCCCTCCCTGTACTGTGCTGTATGTAGTGTGTGCTCCCCCTCCCTGTACTGTGCTGTATGTAGTGTGTGCTCCCTCCCTGTACTGTGCTGTATGTAGTGTGTGCTCCCTCCCTGTACTGTGCTGTATGTAGTGTGTGATCCCTCCATGTACTGTGCTGTATGTAGTGTGTGCTCCCTCCCTGTACTGTGCTGTATGTAGTGTGTGCTCCCTCCATGTACTGTGCTGTATGTAGTGTGTGCTCCCTCCCTGTACTGTGCTGTATGTAGTGTATGCTCCCCCACCCTGTATTGTGCTGTATGTAGTGTGTGCTCCCTCCCTGTACTGTGCTGTATGTAGTGTGTGCTCCCCCTCCCTGTATTGTGCTGTATGTAGTGTGTGCTCCCTCCCTGTACTGTGCTGTATGTAGTGTGTGCTCCCCCTCCCTATATTGTGCTGTATGTAGTGTGTGCACCCTCCCTGTACTGTGCTGTATGTAATGTGTGCTCCCCCTCCCTGTACTGTGCTGTATGTAGTGTGTGCTCCCTCCCTGTACTGTGCTGTATGTAGCGTGTGCTCCCTCCCTGTACTGTGCTGTATGTAGTGTGTGCTCCCTCCCTGTACTGTGCTGTATGTAGTGTGTGATCCCTCCATGTACTGTGCTGTATGTAGTGTGTGTTCCCCCTCCCTGTACTGTGCTGTATGTAGTGTATGATCCAGACCTGTACTGTGCTGTAAGTATTATGTGCTCCATCCCTGTACTGTGCTGTATGTAGTGTGTGCTCCCCCTCCCTGTACTGTGCTGTATGTAGTGTGTGCTCCCCCTCCCTGTACTGTGCTGTATGTAGTGTGTGCTCCCTCCCTGTACTGTGCTGTATGTAGTGTGTGCTCCCCCTCCCTATATTGTGCTGTATGTAGTGTGTGCACCCTCCCTGTACTGTGCTGTATGTAATGTGTGCTCCCCCTCCCTGTACTGTGCTGTATGTAGTGTGTGCTCCCTCCCTGTACTGTGCTGTATGTAGCGTGTGCTCCCTCCCTGTACTGTGCTGTATGTAGTGTGTGCTCCCTCCCTGTACTGTGCTGTATGTAGTGTGTGATCCCTCCATGTACTGTGCTGTATGTAGTGTGTGTTCCCCCTCCCTGTACTGTGCTGTATGTAGTGTATGATCCAGACCTGTACTGTGCTGTAAGTATTATGTGCTCCATCCCTGTACTGTGCTGTATGTAGTGTGTGCTCCCCCTCCCTGTACTGTGCTGTATGTAGTGTGTGCTCCCCCTCCCTGTACTGTGCTGTATGTAGTGTGTGCTCCCTCCCTGTACTGTGCTGTATGTAGTGTGTGCTCCCTCCCTGTACTGTGCTGTATGTAGTGTGTGATCCCTCCATGTACTGTGCTGTATGTAGTGTGTGCTCCCTCCCTGTACTGTGCTGTATGTAGTGTGTGCTCCCTCCATGTACTGTGCTGTATGTAGTGTGTGCTCCCCCTCCCTGTATTGTGCTGTATGTAGTGTGTGCTCCCTCCCTGTACTGTGCTGTATGTAGTGTGTGCTCCCCCTCCCTGTATTGTGCTGTATGTAGTGTGTGCTCCCTCCCTGTACTGTGCTGTATGTAGTGTGTGCTCCCCCTCCCTGTATTGTGCTGTATGTAGTGTGTGCACCCTCCCTGTACTGTGCTGTATGTAGTGTGTGCTCCCCCTCTCTGTACTGTGCTGTATGTAGTGTGTGCTCCCTCCCTGTACTGTGCTGTATGTAGTGTGTGCTCCCTCCCTGTATTGTGCTATATGTAGTATGTGCTCCCTCCCTGTTCTGTGCTGTATGTAGTGTGTGTTCTCTCCCTGTACTGTGCTGTATGTAGTGTGTGCTCACTCCCTGTACTGTGCTGTATGTAGTGTGTGCTCCTCCTCCCTGTTCTGTGCTATATGTAGTGTGTGCTCCCCTCCCTGTACTGTGCTGTATGTAGTGTGTCCTCCCTCCCTGTACTGTGCTGTATGTAGTGTGTGCTCCCTCCCTGTATTGTGCTATATGTAGTATGTGCTCCCTCCCTGTTCTGTGCTGTATGTAGTGTGTGTTCTCTCCCTGTACTGTGCTGTATGTAGTGTGTGCTCCTCCTCCCTGTTCTGTGCTGTATGTAGTGTGTGCTCCCCCTCCCTGTACTGTGCTGTATGTAGTGTGTGCTCCCTCCCTGTACTGTGCTGTATGTAGTGTCCTCCCTCCCTGTACTGTGCTGTATGTAGTGTGTGCTCCCTCCCTGTATTGTGCTATATGTTGTATGTGCTCCCTCCCTGTTCTGTGCTGTATGTAGTGTGTGTTCTCTCCCTGTATTGTGCTGTATGTAGTGTGTGCTCCCTCCCTGTACTGTGCTGTATGTAGTGTGTGCTCCTCCTCCCTGTTCTGTGCTGTATGTAGTGTGTGCTCCCCCTCCCTGTACTGTGCTGTATGTAGTGTGTGCTCCCCTCCCTGTACTGTGCTGTATGTAGTGTGTGCTCACTCCCTGTACTGTGCTGTATGTAGTGTGTGTGTCCCCTCCCTGTACTGTATGTAGTGTATGATCCCCCACCCTGTACTGTGCTGTATGTAGTGTATGATCGCCCTCCCTGTACTGTGCTGTATTTAGTGTGTGCTCCCTCCCTGTACTGTGCTGTATGTAGTGTGTGCTCCCTCCCTGTACTATGCTGTATGTAGTGTGTGCTCCCCTCCCTGTACTGTGCTGTATGTAGTGTGTGCTCCCTCCCTGTACTGTGCTGTATGTAGTGTGTGTTCCCCCTCCCTGTACTGTGCTGTATGTAGTGTATGATCCCTCTCCCTGTACTGTGCTGTATGTAGTGTATGCTCCAGACCTGTACTGTGCTGTATGTATTATGTGCTCCATCCCTGTACTGTGCTGTATGTAGTGTGTGCTCTCCCTCCCTGTACTGTGCTGTATGTAGTGTGTGCTCCCCCTCCCTGTACTGTGCTGTATGTAGTGTGTGCTCACTCTCTGTACTGTGCTGTATGTAGTGTGTGCTCCCTCCCTGTACTGTACTGTATGTAGTGTGTGCGCCCCCTCCCTGTATTGTGCTGTATGTAGTGTGTCCTCCCTCACTGTACTGTGCTGTATGTAGTGTGTGCTCCCTCCCCGTACTGTGCTGTATGTAGTGTGTACTCCCTCCCTGTACTGTGCTGTATGTAGTGTGTGTCCCCCCTCCCTGTACTGTGCTGTATGTAGTGTATGATCCCCCACCCTGTACTGTGCTGTATGTAGTGTATGATCCCCCTCCCTGTACTGTGCTGTATGTAGTGTGTGCTCCCTCCCTGTACTGTGCTGTATGTAGTGTGTGTTCCCCCTCCCTGTACTGTGCTGTATGTAGTGTATGATCCCTCTCCCTATACTGTGCTGTATGTAGTGTATGCTCCAGACCTGTACTATGCTGTATGTATTATGTGCTCCATCCCTGTACTGTGCTGTATGTAGTGTGTGCTCCCCCTCCCTGTACTGTGCTGTATGTAGTGTGTGCTCCCCCTCCCTGTACTGTGCTGTATGTAGTGTGTGCTCCCTCCCTGTACTGTACTGTATGTAGTGTGTGCTCCCTCCCCGTACTATGCTGCATGTAGTGTGTGCTCCCTCCATGTACTGTGCTGTATGTAGTGTGTGCTCACTCTCTGTACTGTGCTGTATGTAGTGTGTGCTCCCTCCCTGTACTGTGCTGTATGTAGTGTGTGCTCCCCCTCCCTGTATTGTGCTGTATGTAGTGTGTGCTCCCTCCCTGTACTGTGCTGTATGTAGGCCCTCATTCCGAGTTGATCGGTCGCAATGCGAATGTAGCAGAGTTACACACGCTAAGCCGCCGCCTACTGGGAGTGAATCTTAGCTTCTTAAAATTGCGACCGAAGTATGCGCAATATTGCGATCACAAACGACTTAGCAGTTTTAGAGTAGCTTCATACTTACTCTGCCTGTGCGATCAGTTCAGTGCTTTTCGTTCCTGGTTGACGTCATAAACACACCCAGCGTTCGCCCAGGCACTCCCACCGTTTCCCCGGCCACTCCTGCGTTTTTACCGGAAACGGTAGCGTTTTCAGCCACACGCCCATAAAACGCCGTGTTTCCGCCCAGTAACACCCATTTCCTGTCAATCACAATGCGATCGCCGGAGCGATGAAAAAGCCGTGAGTAAAATTACTTTCTTCAAAGCAAAGTTACTTGGCGCAGTCGCAGTGCGAACATTGCGCATGCGCACTAAGCGGAATTTCACTGCGATGCGATGAAAAACACCGAGCGAACAACTCGGAATGAGGGCAGTAGTGTGTGCTCCCTCCCCGTACTGTGCTGTATGTAGTGTGTGTCCCCCCTCCCTGTACTGTGCTGTATGTAGTGTATGATCCCCCACCCTGTACTGTGCTGTATGTAGTGTGTGCTCCCTCCCTGTACTGTGCTGTATGTAGTATGTGCTCCCTCCCTGTACTGTGCTGTATGTAGTGTGTGCTCCCTCCCTGTACTGTGCTGTATGTAGTGTGTGCTCCCTCCCTGTACTGTGCTGTATGTAGTATGTGCTCCCTCCCTGTACTGTGCTGTATGTAGTGTGTGCTCCCTCCCTGTACTGTGCTGTATGTAGTATGTGCTCCCTCCCTGTACTGTGCTGTATGTAGTGTATGTTCTCTCCCTGTACTGTGCTGTATGTAGTGTGTGCTCCCCCTCCCTGTACTGTGCTGTATGTAGTGTGTGTTCCCTCTCCATGTACTGTGCTGTATGTAGTGTGTGTTCCCTCTCCCTGTACTGTGCTGTATGTAGTGTATGATCCCTCTCCCTGTACTGTGCTGTATGTAGTGTATGCGCCAGACCTGTACTGTGCTGTATGTATTATGTGCTCCATCCCTGTACTGTGCTGTATGTAGTGTGTGCTCCCCCTCCCTGTACTGTGCTGTATGTAGTGTGTGCTCCCCCTCCCTGTACTGTGCTGTATGTAGTGTGTGCTCACTCCCTGTACTGTGCTGTATGTAGTGTGTGCTCCCTCCATGTACTGTGCTGTATGTAGTGTGTGCTCCCTCCCTGTACTGTGCTGTATGTAGTGTGTGCTCCCTCCCTGTACTGTGCTGTATGTAGTGTGTGATCCCCCTCCCTGTATTGTGCTGTATGTAGTGTGTGCACCCTCCCTGTACTGTGCTGTATGTAGTGTGTGCTCCCCCTCCCTGTACTGTGCTGTATGTAGTGTGTGCTCCCTCCCTGTACTGTGCTGTATGTAGCGTGTCCTCCCTCCCTGTACTGTGCTGTATGTAGTGTGTGCTCCCTCCCTGTACTGTGCTGTATGTAGTGTGTGCTCCCTCCCTGTATTGTGCTATATGTAGTATGTGCTCCTCCTCCCTGTACTGTGCTGTATGTAGTGTATGATCCCCCTCCCTGTACTGTGCTGTATTTAGTGTGTGCTCCCTCCCTGTACTGTGCTGTATGTAGTGTGTGCTCCCTCCCTGTACTGTGCTGTATGTAGTATGTGCTCTCTCCCTGTACTGTGCTGTATGTAGTGTGTGTTCTCTCCCTGTACTGTGCTGTATGTAGTGTGTGCTCCCTCCCTGTACTGTGCTGTATGTAGTGTGTGCTCCCTCCCTGTACTATGCTGTATGTAGTGTGTGCTCCCCTCCCTATACTGTGCTGTATGAAGTGTGTGTTCCCTCCATGTACTGTGCTGTATGTAGTGTGTGTTCCCCCTCCCTGTACTGTGCTGTATGTAGTGTATGATCCCTCTCCCTGTACTGTGCTGTATGTAGTGTGTGCTCCATCCATGTACTGTGCTGTATGTAGTATGTGCTCCCTCCCTGTACTCTGCTGTATGTAGTGTGTGTTCTCTCCCTGCACTGTGCTGTATGTAGTGTGTGTTCTCTCCCTGTACTGTGCTGTATGTAGTGTATGATCCCTCTCCCTGTACTGTGCTGTATGTAGTGTATGCTCCTGACCTATACTGTGCTGTATGTATTATGTGCTCCATCCCTGTACTGTGCTGTATGTAGTGTGTGCTCCCCCTCCCTGTACTGTGCTGTATGTAGTGTGTGCTCCCCCTCCCTGTACTGTGCTGTATGTAGTGTGTGCTCCCTCCCTGTACTGTGCTGTATGTAGTGTGTGCTCCCTCCCTGTACTGTGCTGTATGTAGTTTGTGCTCCCTCCATGTACTGTGCTGTATGTAGTGTGTGCACCCTCCCTGTACTGTGCTGTATGTAGTGTGTGCTCCCCCTCCCTGTACTGTGCTGTATGTAGTGTGTGCTCCCTCCCTGTACTGTGCTGTATGTAGTGTGTGCTCCCCCTCCCTGTATTGTGCTGTATGTAGTGTGTGACCCTCCCTGTACTGTGCTGTATGTAGTGTGTGCTCCCTCCCTGTACTGTGCTGTATGTAGTGTGTGCTCCCTCCCTGTACTGTGCTGTATGTAGTTTGTGCTCCCTCCATGTACTGTGCTGTATGTAGTGTGTGCACCCTCCCTGTACTGTGCTGTATGTAGTGTGTGCTCCCCCTCCCTGTACTGTGCTGTATGTAGTGTGTGCTCCCTCCCTGTACTGTGCTGTATGTAGTGTGTGCTCCCTCCATGTACTGTGCTGTATGTAGTGTGTGCTCCGTCCCTGTACTGTGCTGTATGTAGTGTGTGCTCCCCCTCCCTGTATTGTGCTGTATGTAGTGTGTCCACCCTCCCTGTACTGTGCTGTATGTAGTGTGTGCTCCCCCTCTCTGTACTGTGCTGTATGTAGTGTGTGCTCCCTCCCTGTACTGTGCTGTATGTAGTGTGTGCTCCCTCCCTGTATTGTGCTATATGTAGTATGTGCTCCCTCCCTGTTCTATGCTGTATGTAGTGTGTGTTCTCACCCTGTACTGTGCTGTATGTAGTGTGTGCTCACTCCCTGTACTGTGCTGTGTGTAGTGGATGCTCCTCCTCCCTGTTCTGTGCTGTATGTAGTGTGTGCTCCCCTCCCTGTACTGTGCTGTATGTAGTGTGTCCTCCCTCCCTGTACTGTGCTGTATGTAGTGTGTGCTCCCTCCCTGTATTGTGCTATATGTAGTATGTGCTCCCACCCTGTTCTGTGCTGTATGTAGTGTGTGTTCTCTCCCTGTACTGTGCTGTATGTAGTGTGTGCTCCCTCCCTGTACTGTGCTGTATGTAGTGTGTGCTTCTCCTCCCTGTTCTGTGCTGTATGTAGTGTGTGCTCTCCCTCCCTGTACTGTGCTGTATGTAGTGTGTGCTCCCTCCCTGTATTGTGCTATATGTAGTATGTGCTCCCTCCCTGTTCTGTGCTGTATGTAGTGTGTGTTCTCTCCCTGTACTGTGCAGTATGTAGTGTGTGATCCCTCCCTGTACTGTGCTGTATGTAGTGTGTGCTCTCCTCCCTGTACTGTGCTGTATGTATTGTATGTTCCCCCTCCCTGTACTGTGCTGTATGTAGTGTGTGCTCCCCCTCCCTGTACTGTGCTGTATGTAGTGTGTGCTCCCTCCCTGTACTGTGCTGTATGTAGTGTGTGCTCCCTCCATGTACTGTGCTGTATGTAGTGTGTGCTCCCCTCCCTGTACTGTGCTGTATGTATTGTGTGCTCCCCCTCCCTGTACTGTGCTGTATGTAGTGTGTGCTCCCCTCCCTGTACTGTGCTGTATGTAGTGTGTGCTCACTCCCTGTACTGTGCTGTATGTAGTGTGTGTCCCCCTCCCTGTACTGTGCTGTATGTAGTGTATGAACCCCCACCCTGTACTGTGCTGTATGTAGTGTATGATCCCCCTCCCTGTACTGTGCTGTATTTAGTGTGTGCTCCCTCCCTGTACTGTGCTGTATGTAGTGTGTGCTCCCTCCCTGTACTGTGCTGTATGTAGTATGTGCTCCCTCCCTGTACTGTGCTGTATGTAGTGTGTGTTCTCTCCCTGTACTGTGCTGCATGTAGTGTGTGCTCCCTCCCTGTACTGTGCTGTATGTAGTGTGTGCTCCCTCCATGTACTATGCTGTATGTAGTGTGTGCTCCCCCTCCCTGTACTGTGCTGTATGTAGTGTGCTCCCCTCCCTGTACCGTGCTGTATGTAGTGTTTGCTCCCTCCCTGTACTGTGCTGTATGTAGTGTGTGTTCCCCCTGTCTGTACTGTGCTGTATGTAGTGTATGATCCAGACCTGTACTGTGCTGTATGTATTATGTGCTCCATCCCTGTACTGTGCTGTATGTAATGTGTGCTCCCCCTCCCTGTACTGTGCTGTATGTAGTGTGTGCTCCCCCTCCCTGTACTGTGCTGTATGTAGTGTGTGCTCCCTCCCTGTACTGTGCTGTATGTAGTGTGTGCTCCCTCCATGTACTGTGCTGTAAGTAGTGTGTGCTCCCTCCCTGTACTGTGCTGTATGTAGTGTGTGCTCCCTCCCTGTACTGTGCTGTATGTAGTGTGTGCTCCTTCCCTGTACTGTGCTGTATGTAGTGTGTGCTCCCTCCATGTACTGTGCTGTATGTAGTATGTGCTCCCTCCCTGTACTGTGCTGTATGTAGTGTGTGTTCTCTCCCTGTACTGTGCTGTATGTAGTGTGTGCTCCCTCCCTGTACTGTGCTGTATGTAGTGTGTGCTCCCCTCCCTGTACTGTGCTGTATGTAGTTTGTGCTCCCCCTCCCTGTACTGTGCTGTATGTAGTGTGTGCTCTCCTCCCTGTACTGTGCTGTATGTATTGTATGTTCCCCCTCCCTGTACTGTGCTGTATGTAGTGTGCGCTCCCCCTCCCTGTACTGTGCTGTATGTAGTGTGTGCTCCCTCCCTGTACTGTGCTGTATGTAGTGTGTGCTCCCTCCATGTACTGTGCTGTATGTAGTGTGTGCTCCCCTCCCTGTACTGTGCTGTATGTATTGTGTGCTCCCCCTCCCTGTACTGTGCTGTATGTAGTGTGTGCTCCCCTCCCTGTACTGTGCTGTATGTAGTGTGTGCTCACTCCCTGTACTGTGCTGTATGTAGTGTGTGTCCCCCTCCCTGTACTGTGCTGTATGTAGTGTATGAACCCCCACCCTGTACTGTGCTGTATGTAGTGTATGATCCCCCTCCCTGTACTGTGCTGTATTTAGTGTGTGCTCCCTCCCTGTACTGTGCTGTATGTAGTGTGTGCTCCCTCCCTGTACTGTGCTGTATGTAGTATGTGCTCCCTCCCTGTACTGTGCTGTATGTAGTGTGTGTTCTCTCCCTGTACTGTGCTGCATGTAGTGTGTGCTCCCTCCCTGTACTGTGCTGTATGTAGTGTGTGCTCCCTCCATGTACTATGCTGTATGTAGTGTGTGCTCCCCCTCCCTGTACTGTGCTGTATGTAGTGTGCTCCCCTCCATGTACCGTGCTGTATGTAGTGTTTGCTCCCTCCCTGTACTGTGCTGTATGTAGTGTGTGTTCCCCCTCCCTGTACTGTGCTGTATGTAGTGTATGATCCAGACCTGTACTGTGCTGTATGTATTATGTGCTCCATCCCTGTACTGTGCTGTATGTAATGTGTGCTCCCCCTCCCTGTACTGTGCTGTATGTAGTGTGTGCTTCCCCTCCCTGTACTGTGCTGTATGTAGTGTGTGCTCCCTCCCTGTACTGTGCTGTATGTAGTTTGTGCTCCCTCCCTGTACTGTGCTGTATGTAGTGTGTGCTCCCTCCATGTACTGTGCTGTAAGTAGTGTGTGCTCCCTCCCTGTACTGTGCTGTATGTAGTGTGTGCTCCCTCCATGTACTGTGCTGTATGTAGTGTGTGCTCCCTCCCTGTACTGTGCTGTATGTAGTGTGTGCTCCCCCTCCCTGTATTGTGCTGTATGTAGTGTGTGCACCCTCCCTGTACTGTGCTGTATGTAGTGTGTGCTCCCCCTCTGTACTGTGCTGTATGTAGTGTATGCTCCCTCCCTGTACTGTGCTGTATGTAGTGTGTGCTCCCTCCCTGTATTGTGCTATATGTAGTATGTGCTCCCTCCCTGTTCTGTGCTGTATGTAGTGTGTGTTCGCACCCTGTACTGTGCTGTATGTAGTGTGTGCTCACTCACTGTACTGTGCTGTATGTAGTGGATGCTCCTCCTCCCTGTTCTGTGCTGTATGTAGTGTGTGCTCCCCTCCCTGTACTGTGCTGTATGTAGTGTGTCCTCCCTCCCTGTACTGTGCTGTATGTAGTGTGTGCTCCCTCCCTGTATTGTGCTATATGTAGTATGTGCTCCCACCCTGTTCTGTGCTGTATGTAGTGTGTGTTCTCTCCCTGTACTGTGCTGTATGTAGTGTGTGCTCCCTCCCTGTACTGTGCTGTATGTAGTGTGTGCTCCTCCTCCCTGTTCTGTGCTGTATGTAGTGTGTGCTCCCCCTCCCTGTACTGTGCTGTATGTAGTGTGTGCTCCCTCCCTGTACTGTGCTGTATGTAGTGTGTCCTCCCTCCCTGTACTGTGCTGTATGTAGTGTGTGCCCCCTCCCTGTACTGTGCTGTATGTAGTGTGTCCTCCCTCCCTGTACTGTGCTGTATGTAGTGTGTGCTCCCTCCCTGTATTGTGCTATATGTAGTATGTGCTCCCTCCCTGTTCTGTGCTGTATGTAGTGTGTGTTCTCTCCCTGTATTGTGCTGTATGTAGTGTGTGCTCCCTCCCTGTACTGTGCTGTATGTAGTGTTTGCTCCTCCTCCCTGTTCTGTGCTGTATGTAGTGTGTGCTCCCCCTCCCTGTACTGTGCTGTATGTAGTGTGTGCTCCCCTCCCTGTACTGTGCTGTATGTAGTGTGTGCTCACTCCCTGTACTGTGCTTTATGTAGTGTGTCCCCCCTCCCTGTACTGTGCTGTATGTAGTGTATGAACCCCCTCCCTGTTCTGTGCTGTATGTAGTGTATGATCCCCCTCCCTGTTCTGTGCTGTATGTAGTGTATGATCCCCCTCCCTGTACTGTGCTGTATTTAGTGTGTGCTCCCTCCCTGTACTGTGCTGTATGTAGTGTGTGCTCCCTCCCTGTACTGTGCTGTATGTAGTATGTGCTCTCTCCCTGTACTGTGCTGTATGTAGTGTGTGTTCTCTCCCTGTACTGTGCTGTATGTAGTGTGTGCTCCCTCCCTGTACTGTGCTGTATGTAGTGTGTGCTCCCTCCCTGTACTATGCTGCATGTAGTGTGTGCTCCCCTCCCTGTACTGTGCTGTATGAAGTGTGTGCTCCCTCCCTGTACTGTGCTGTATGTAGTGTGTGTTCCCCCTCCCTGTACTGTGCTGTATGTAGTGTATGATCCCTCTCCCTGTACTGTGCTGTATGTAGTGTATGCTCCAGACCTGTACTGTGCTGTGTGTATTATGTGCTCCATCCCTGTACTGTGCTGTATGTAGTGTGTGCTCCCCCTCCCTGTATTGTGCTGTATGTAGTGTGTGCTCCCCCTCCCTGTACTGTGCTGTATGTAGCGTGTGCTCCCTCCCTGTACTGTGCTGTATGTAGTGTGTGCTCCCTCCCTGTACTATGCTGCATGTAGTGTGTGCTCCCTCCCTGTACTGTGCTGTATGTAGTGTGTGCTCACTCTCTGTACTGTGCTGTATGTAGTGTGTGTTCCCCCTCCCTGTACTGTGCTGTATGTAGTGTATGACCCCTCTCCCTGTACTGTGCTGTATGTAGTGTATGCTCCAGACCTGTACTGTGCTGTATGTATTATGTGCTTCATCCCTGTACTGTGCTGTATGTAGTGTGTGCTCCCCCTCCCTGTACTGTGCTGTATGTAGTGTGTGCTACCCTCCCTGTACTGTGCTGTATGAAGTGTGTGCTCCCTCCCTGTACTGTGCTGTATGTAGTGTATGATCCCTCTCCCTGTACTGTGCTGTATGTAGTGTATGCTCCAGACCTGTACTGTGCTGTATGTATTATGTGCTACATCCCTGTACTGTGCTGTATGTAGTGTGTGCTCCCCCTCCCTGTACTGTGCTGTATGTAGTGTGTGCTCCCCCTCCCTGTACTGTGCTGTATGTAGTGTGTGCTTCCTCCCTGTACTGTGCTGTATGTAGTGTGTTCCCTCCCTGTACTATGCTGCATGTAGTGTGTGCTCCCTCCCTGTACTGTGCTGTATGTAGTGTGTGCTCACTCTCTGTACTGTGCTGTATGTAGTGTGTGCTCCCTCACTGTACTGTGCTGTATGTAGTGTGTGCTCCCCCTCCCTGTATTGTGCTGTATGTAGTGTGTGCTCCCTCCCTGTACTGTGCTGTATGTAGTGTGTGCTCCCTCCCCGTACTGTGCTGTATGTAGTGTGTGCTCCCTCCCTGTACTGTGCTGTATGTAGTGTGTGTTCCCCCTCCCTGTACTGTGCTGTATGTAGTGTATGATCCCCCACCCTGTACTGTGCTGTATGTAGTGTATGATCCCCCTCCCTGTACTGTGCTGTATGTAGTGTGTGCTCCCTCCCTGTACTGTGCTGTATGTAGTATGTGCTCCCTCCCTGTACAGTGCTGTATGTAGTGTGTGCTCCCTCCCTGTACTGTGCTGTATGTAGTATGTGCTCCCTCCCTGTACTGTGCTGTATGTAGTGTGTGTTCTCTCCCTGTACTGTGCTGTATGTAGTGTGTGCTCCCTCCCTGTACTGTGCTGTATGTAGTGTGTGCTCCCTCCCTGTACTGTGCTGTATGTAGTGTGTGTTCCCCCTCCCTGTACTGTGCTGTATGTAGTGTATGATCCCTCTCCCTGTACTGTGCTGTATGTAGTGTATGCTCCAGACCTATACTGTGCTGTATGTACTATGTGCTCCATCCCTGTACTGTGCTGTATGTAGTGTGTGCTCCCTCCCTGTACTGTGCTGTATATGTAGTGTGTGCTCCCTCCCTGTACTGTGCTGTATGTAGTGTGTGTCCCCCCTCCCTGTACTGTGCTGTATGTAGTGTATGATCCCCCACCCTGTACTGTGCTGTATGTAGTGTATGATCCCCCTCCCTGTACTCTGCTGTATGTAGTGTGTGCTCCCTCCCTGTACTGTGCTGTATGTAGTATGTGCTCCCTCCCTGTACAGTGCTGTATGTAGTGTGTGCTCCCTCCCTGTACTGTGCTGTATGTATTATGTGCTCCATCCCTGTACTGTGCTGTATGTAGTGTGTGCTCCCCCTCCCTGTACTGTGCTGTATGTAGTGTGTGCTCCCCCTCCCTGTACTGTGCTGTATGTAGTGTGTGCTCCCTCTCTGTACTGTGCTGTATGTAGTGTGTGCTCCCTCCCTGTACTGTGCTGTATGTAGTGTGTGCTCCCTCCACGTACTGTGCTGTATGTAGTGTGTGCTCCCTCCATGTACTGTGCTGTATGTAGTGTGTGCTCCCCCTCCCTGTATTGTGCTGTATGTAGTGTGTGCTCCCTCCCTGTACTGTGCTGTATGTAGTGTGTGCTCCCCCTCCCTGTACTGTGCTGTATGTAGTGTGTGCTCCCTCCCTGTATTGTGCTATATGTAGTATGTGCTCCCTCCCTGTTCTGTGCTGTATGTAGTGTGTGTTCTCTCCCTGTACTGTGCAGTATGTAGTGTGTGCTCCCTCCCTGTACTGTGCTGTATGTAGTGTTTGCTTCTCCTCCCTGTTCTGTGCTGTATGTAGTGTGTGCTCTCCCTCCCTGTACTGTGCTGTATGTAGTGTGTGCTCCCCTCCCTGTACTGTGCTGTATGTAGTGTGTGCTCACTCCCTGTACTGTGCTGTATGTAGTGTGTGTCCCCCCTCCCTGTACTGTGCTGTATGTAGTGTATGACCCCCCACCCTGTACTGTGCTGTATGTAGTGTATGATCCCCCTCCCTGTACTGTGCTGTATTTAGTGTGTGCTCCCTCCCTGTACTGTGCTGTATGTAGTGTGTGCTCCCTCCCTGTACTGTGCTGTATGTAGTATGTGCTCCCTCCCTGTACTGTGCTGTATGTAGTGTGTGTTCTCTCCCTGTACTGTGCTGTATGTAGTGTGTGCTCCCTCCCTGTACTGTGCTGTATGTAGTGTGTGCTCCCCTCCCTGTACTGTGCTGTGTGTAGTTTGTGCTCCCCCTCCCTGTACTGTGCTGTATGTATTGTATGTTCCCCCTCCCTGTACTGTGCTGTATGTAGTGTGTGCTCCCCCTCCCTGTACTGTGCTGTATGTAGTGTATGCTCCCTCCCTGTACTGTGCTGTATGTAGTGTATGATCCCCCACCCTGTACTGTGCTGTATGTAGTATGTGCTCTCTCCCTGTACTGTGCTGTATGTAGTGTGTGCTCCCTCCCTGTACTGTGCTGTATGTAGTGTTTGCTCCCTCCCTGTACTGTGCTGTATGTAGTGTGTGCTCCCTCCATGTACTGTGCTGTATGTAGTGTGTGCTCCCTCCCTGTACTGTGCTGTATGTAGTGTGTGCTCCCTCCATGTACTGTGCTGTATGTAGTGTGTGCTCCCTCCCTGTACTGTGCTGTATGTAGTGTGTGCTCCCCCTCCCTGTATTGTGCTGTATGTAGTGTGTGCACCCTCCCTGTACTGTGCTGTATGTAGTGTGTGCTCCCTCCCTGTACTGTGCTGTATGTAGTGTGTGCTCACTCTCTGTACTGTGCTGTATGTAGTGCGTGTTCCCCCTCCCTGTACTTTGCTGTATGTAGTGTATGATCCCTCTCCCTGTACTGTGCTGTATGTAGTGTATGCTCCAGACCTGTACTGTGCTGTATGTATTATGTGCTCCATCCCTGTACTGTGCTGTATGTAGTGTGTGCTCCCCCTCCCTGTACTGTGCTGTATGTAGTGTGTGCTACCCTCCCTGTACTGTGCTGTATGAAGTGTGTTCCCCCTCCCTGTACTGTGCTGTATGTAGTGTATGATCCCTCTCCCTGTACTGTGCTGTATGTAGTGTATGCTCCGAACCTGTACTGTGCTGTATGTATTATGTGCTACATCCCTGTACTGTGCTGTATGTAGTGTGTGCTCCCCCTCCCTGTACTGTGCTGTATGTAGTGTGTGCTCCCCCTCCCTGTACTGTGCTGTATGTAGTGTGTGCTCCCTCCCTGTACTGTGCTGTATGTAGTGTGTGTTCCCTCCCTGTACTGTGCTGTATGTAGTGTGTGCTCACTCTCTGTACTGTGCTGTATGTAGTGTGTGCTCCCTCACTGTACTGTGCTGTATGTAGTGTGTGCTCCCCCTCCCTGTATTGTGCTGTATGTAGTGTGTGCTCCCTCCCTGTACTGTGCTGTATGTAGTGTGTGTCCCTCTCCCTGTACTGTGCTGTATGTAGTGTATGATCCCCCACCCTGTACTGTGCTGTATGTAGTGTATGATCCCCCTCCCTGTACTGTGCTGTATGTAGTGTGTGCTCCCTCCCTGTACTGTGCTGTATGTAGTATGTGCTCCCTCCCTGTACAGTGCTGTATGTAGTGTGTGCTCCCTCCCTGTACTGTGCTGTATGTAGTATGTGCTCCCTCCCTGTACTGTGCTGTATGTAGTGTGTGTTATCTCCCTGTACTGTGCTGTATGTAGTGTGTGCTCCCTCCCTGTACTGTGCTGTATGTAGTGTGTGCTCCCTCCCTGTACTGTGCTGTATGTAGTGTGTGTTCCCCCTCCCTGTACTGTGCTGTATGTAGTGTATGATCCCTCTCCCTGTACTGTGCTGTATGTAGTGTATGCTCCAGACCTATACTGTGCTGTATGTATTATGTCCTCCATCCCTGTACTGTGCTGTATGTAGTGTGTGCTCCCTCCCTGTACTGTGCTGTATGTAGTGTGTGCTCCCTCCCTGTACTGTGCTGTATGTAGTGTGTGTCCCCCCTCCCAGTACTGTGCTGTATGTAGTGTATGATCCCCCACCCTGTACTGTGCTGTATGTAGTGTATGATCCCCCTCCCTGTACTGTGCTGTATGTAGTGTGTGCTCCCTCCCTGTACTGTGCTGTATGTAGTATGTGCTCCCTCCCTGTACAGTGCTGTATGTAGTGTGTGCTCCCTCCCTGTACTGTGCTGTATGTAGTATGTGCTCCCTCCCTGTACAGTGCTGTATGTAGTGTGTGCTCCCTCCCTGTACTGTGCTGTATGTAGTATGTGCTCCCTCCCTGTACTGTGCTGTATGTAGTGTGTGTTCTCTCCCTGTACTGTGCTGTATGTAGTGTGTGCTCCCTCCCTGTACTGTGCTGTATGTAGTGTGTGCTCCCTCCCTGTACTGTGCTGTATGTAGTGTGTGTTCCCCCTCCCTGTACTGTGCTGTATGTAGTGTATGATCCCTCTCCCTGTACTGTGCTGTATGTAGTGTATGCTCCAGACCTATACTGTGCTGTATGTATTATGTGCTCCATCCCTGTACTGTGCTGTATGTAGTGTGTGCTCCCCCTCCCTGTACTGTGCTGTATGTAGTGTGTGCTCCCCCTCCCTGTACTGTGCTGTATGTAGTGTGTGCTCCCTCTCTGTACTGTGCTGTATGTAGTGTGTGCTCCCTCCCTGTACTGTGCTGTATGTAGTGTGTGCTCCCTCCACGTACTGTGCTGTATGTAGTGTGTGCTCCCTCCATGTACTGTGCTGTATGTAGTGTGTGCTCCCCCTCCCTGTATTGTGCTGTATGTAGTGTGTGCTCCCTCCCTGTACTGTGCTGTATGTAGTGTGTGCTCCCCCTCCCTGTACTGTGCTGTATGTAGTGTGTGCTCCCTCCCTGTATTGTGCTATATGTAGTATGTGCTCCCTCCCTGTTCTGTGCTGTATGTAGTGTGTGTTCTCTCCCTGTACTGTGCAGTATATAGTGTGTGCTCCCTCCCTGTACTGTGCTGTATGTAGTGTGTGCTTCTCCTCCCTGTTCTGTGCTGTATGTAGTGTGTGCTCTCCCTCCCTGTACTGTGCTGTATGTAGTGTGTGCTCCCCTCCCTGTACTGTGCTGTATGTAGTGTGTGCTCACTCCCTGTACTGTGCTGTATGTAGTGTGTGTCCCCCCTCCCTGTACTGTGCTGTATGTAGTGTATGACCCCCCACCCTGTACTGTGCTGTATGTAGTGTATGATCCCCCTCCCTGTACTGTGCTGTATTTATTGTGTGCTCCCTCCCTGTACTGTGCTGTATGTAGTGTGTGCTCCCTCCCTGTACTGTGCTGTATGTAGTATGTGCTCCCTCCCTGTACTGTGCTGTATGTAGTGTGTGTTCTCTCCCTGTACTGTGCTGTATGTAGTGTGTGCTCCCTCCCTGTACTGTGCTGTATGTAGTGTGTGCTCCCTTCCCTGTACTGTGCTGTATGTAGTTTGTGCTCCCCCTCCCTGTACTGTGCTGTATGTATTGTATGTTCCCCCTCCCTGTACTGTGCTGTATGTAGTGTGTGCTCCCCCTCCCTGTACTGTGCTGTATGTAGTGTGTGCTCCCTCCCTGTACTGTGCTGTATGTAGTATGTGCTCCCTCCCTGTACTGTGCTGTATGTAGTGTGGGCTCCCTCCCTGTACTGTGCTGTATGTAGTGTGTGCTCCCTCCCTGTACTATGCTGTATGTAGTGTGTGCTCCCCTCCCTGTACTGTGCTGTATGAAGTGTGTGCTCCCTCCCTGTACTGTGCTGTATGTAGTGTGTGTTCCCCCTCCCTGTACTGTGCTGTATGTAGTGTATGATCCCTCTCCCTGTACTGTGCTGTATGTAGTGTATGCTCCAGACCTGTACTGTGCTGTATGTATTATGTGCTCCATCCCTGTACTGTGCTGTATGTAGTGTGTGCTCCCTCCCTGTACTGTGCTGTATGTAGTATGTGCTCCCTCCCTGTACAGTGCTGTATGTAGTGTGTGCTCCCTCCCTGTACTGTGCTGTATGTAGTATGTGCTCCCTCCCTGTACTGTGCTGTATGTAGTGTGTGTTCTCTCCCTGTACTGTGCTGTATGTAGTGCGTGCTCCCTCCCTGTACTGTGCTGTATGTAGTGTGTGCTCCCTCCCTGTAGTGTGCTGTATGTAGTGTGTGTTCCCCCTCCCTGTACTGTGCTGTATGTAGTGTATGATCCCTCTCCCTGTACTGTGCTGTATGTAGTGTATGCTCCAGACCTATACTGTGCTGTATGTATTATGTGCTCCATCCCTGTTCTGTGCTGTATGTAGTGTGTGCTCCCCCTCCCTGTACTGTGCTGTATGTAGTGTGTGCTCCCCCTCCCTGTACTGTGCTGTATGTAGTGTGTGCTCCCTCTCTGTACTGTGCTGTATGTAGTGTGTGCTCCCTCCCTGTACTGTGCTGTAAGTAGTGTGTGCTCCCTCCACGTACTGTGCTGTATGTAGTGTGTGCTCCCTCCATGTACTGTGCTGTATGTAGTGTGTGCTCCCCCTCCCTGTATTGTGCTGTATGTAGTGTGTGCTCCCTCCCTGTACTGTGCTGTATGTAGTGTGTGCTCCCCCTCCCTGTACTGTGCTGTATGTAGTGTGTGCTCCCTCCCTGTATTGTGCTATATGTAGTATGTGCTCCCTCCCTGTTCTGTGCTGTATGTAGTGTGTGTTCTCTCCCTGTACTGTGCAGTATATAGTGTGTGCTCCCTCCCTGTACTGTGCTGTATGTAGTGTGTGCTTCTCCTCCCTGTTTTGTGCTGTATGTAGTGTGTGCTCTCCCTCCCTGTACTGTGCTGTATGTAGTGTGTGCTCCCCTCCCTGTACTATGCTGTATGTAGTGTGTGCTCACTCCCTGTACTGTGCTGTATGTAGTGTGTGTCCCCCCTCCCTGTACTGTGCTGTATGTAGTGTATGACCCCCCACCCTGTACTGTGCTGTATGTAGTGTATGATCCCCCTCCCTGTACTGTGCTGTATTTAGTGTGTGCTCCCTCCCTGTACTGTGCTGTATGTAGTGTGTGCTCCCTCCCTGTACTGTGTTGTATGTAGTATGTGCTCCCTCCCTGTACTGTGCTGTATGTAGTGTGTGTTCTCTCCCTGTACTGTGCTGTATGTAGTGTGTGCTCCCTCCCTGTACTGTGCTGTATGTAGTGTGTGCTCCCTTCCCTGTACTGTGCTGTATGTAGTTTGTGCTCCCCCTCCCTGTACTGTGCTGTATGTATTGTATGTTCCCCCTCCCTGTACTGTGCTGTATGTAGTGTGTGCTCCCCCTCCATGTACTGTGCTGTATGTAGTGTGTGCTCCCTCCCTGTACTGTGCTGTATGTAGTATGTGCTCCCTCCCTGTACTGTGCTGTATGTAGTGTGTGCTCCCTCCCTGTACTGTGCTGTATGTAGTATGTGCTCCCTCCCTGTACTGTGCTGTATGTAGTGTGTGCTCCCTCCCTGTACTATGCTGTATGTAGTGTGTGCTCCCTCCCTGTACTGTGCTGTATGTAGTGTGTGTTCCCCCTCCCTGTACTGTGCTGTATGTAGTGTATGATCCCTCTCCCTGTACTGTGCTGTATGTAGTGTATGCTCCAGACCTGTACTGTGCTGTATGTATTATGTGCTCCATCCCTGTACTGTGCTGTATGTAGTGTGTGCTCCCCCTCCCTGTATTGTGCTGTATGTAGTGTGTGCTCCCCCTCCCTGTACTGTGCTGTATGTAGTGTGTGCTCCCTCCCTGTACTGTGCTGTATGTAGTGTGTGCTCCCTCCCTGTACTATGCTGCATGTAGTGTGTGCTCCCTCCCTGTACTGTGCTGTATGTAGTGTGTGCTCACTCTCTGTACTGTGCTGTATGTAGTGTTTTCCCCCTCCCTGTACTGTGCTGTATGTAGTGTATGATCCCTCTCCCTGTACTGTGCTGTATGTAGTGTATGCTCCAGACCTGTACTGTGCTTTATGTATTATGTGCTCCATCCCTGTACTGTGCTGTATGTAGTGTGTGCTCCCCCTCCCTGTACTGTGCTGTATGTAGTGTGTGCTCCCCCTCCCTGTACTGTGCTGTATGTAGTGTGTGCTCCCTCCCTGTACTGTGCTGTATGTAGTGTGTGCTCCCTCCATGTACTGTGCTGTATGTAGTGTGTGCTCCCTCCCTGTACTGTGCTGTATGTAGTGTGTGCTCCCCCTCCCTGTATTGTGCTGTATGTAGTGTGTGCTCCCTCCCTGTACTGTGCTGTATGTAGTGTGTGCTCCCCCTCCCTGTACTGTGCTGTATGTAGTGTGTGCTACCCTCCCTGTACTGTGCTATATGAAGTGTGTGCTCCCTCCCTGTACTGTGCTGTATGTAGTGTGTGTTCCCCCTCCCTGTACTGTGCTGTATGTAGTGTATGATCCCTCTCCCTGTACTGTGCTGTATGTAGTGTATGCTCCGAACCTGTACTGTGCTGTATGTATTATGTGCTACATCCCTGTACTGTGCTGTATGTAGTGTGTGCTCCCCCTCCCTGTACTGTGCTGTATGTAGTGTGTGCTCCCCCTCCCTGTACTGTGCTGTATGTAGTGTGTGCTCCCTCCCTGTACTGTGCTGTATGTAGTGTGTGTTCCCTCCCTGTACTATGCTGCATGTAGTGTGTGCTCCCTCCCTGTACTGTGCTGTATGTAGTGTGTGCTCACTCTCTGTACTGTGCTGTATGTAGTGTGTGCTCCCTCACTGTACTGTGCTGTATGTAGTGTGTGCTCCCCCTCCCTGTATTGTGCTGTATGTAGTATGTGCTCCCTCCCTGTACTGTGCTGTATGTAGTGTGTGCTCCCTCCCTGTACTGTGCTGTATGTAGTGTGTGTCCCCCCTCCCTGTACTGTGCTGTATGTAGTGTATGATCCCCCACCCTGTACTGTGCTGTATGTAGTGTATGATCCCCCTCCCTGTACTGTGCTGTATGTAGTGTGTGCTCCCTCCCTGTACTGTGCTGTATGTAGTATGTGCTCCCTCCCTGTACAGTGCTGTATGTAGTGTGTGCTCCCTCCCTGTACTGTGCTGTATGTAGTATGTGCTCCCTCCCTGTACTGTGCTGTATGTAGTGTGTGCTCTCTCCCTGTACTGTGCTGTATGTAGTGTGTGCTCCCTCCCTGTACTGTGCTGTATGTAGTGTGTGCTCCCTCCCTGTACTGTGCTGTATGTAGTGTGTGCTCCCTCCCTGTACTGTGCAGTATGTAGTGTGTGCTCCCCCCCTGTACTGTGCTGTATGTAGTGTGTGCTTCTCCTCCCTGTTCTGTGCTGTATGTAGTGTGTGCTCTCCCTCCCTGTACTGTGCTGTATGTAGTGTGTGCTCCCCTCCCTGTACTGTGCTGTATGTAGTGTGTGCTCCCTCCCTGTACTGTGCTGTATGTAGTGTGTGCTCCCTCCCTGTACTGTGCTGTATGTAGTGTGTGTTCCCCCTCCCTGTACTGTGCTGTATGTAGTGTATGATCCCTCTCCCTGTACTGTGCTGTATGTAGTGTATGCTCCAGACCTATACATTGCTGTATGTATTATGTGCTCCATCCCTGTACTGTGCTGTATGTAGTGTGTGCTCCCTCCCTGTACTGTGCTGTATGTAGTGTGTGCTACCCTCCCTGTACTGTGCTATATGAAGTGTGTGCTCCCTCCCTGTACTGTGCTGTATGTAGTGTGTGTTCCCCCTCCCTGTACTGTGCTGTATGTAGTGTATGATCCCTCTCCCTGTACTGTGCTGTATGTAGTGTATGCTCCGAACCTGTACTGTGCTGTATGTATTATGTGCTACATCCCTGTACTGTGCTGTATGTAGTGTGTGCTCCCCCTCCCTGTACTGTGCTGTATGTAGTGTGTGCTCCCCCTCCCTGTACTGTGCTGTATGTAGTGTGTGCTCCCTCCCTGTACTGTGCTGTATGTAGTGTGTGTCCCCCCTCCCTGTACTGTGCTGTATGTAGTGTATGATCCCCCACCCTGTACTGTGCTGTATGTAGTGTATGATCCCCCTCCCTGTACTGTGCTGTATGTAGTGTGTGCTCCCTCCCTGTACTGTGCTGTATGTAGTATGTGCTCCCTCCCTATACAGTGCTGTATGTAGTGTGTGCTCCCTCCCTGTACTGTGCTGTATGTAGTATGTGCTCCCTCCCTGTACTGTGCTGTATGTAGTGTGTGTTCTCTCCCTGTACTGTGCTGTATGTAGTGTGTGCTCCCTCCCTGTACTGTGCTGTATGTAGTGTGTGCTCCCTCCCTGTACTGTGCTGTATGTAGTGTGTTCCCCCTCCCTGTACTGTGCTGTATGTAGTGTATGATCCCTCTCCCTGTACTGTGCTGTATGTAGTGTATGCTCCAGACCTATACTGTGCTGTATGTATTATGTGCTCCATCCCTGTACTGTGCTGTATGTAGTGTGTGCTCCCCCTCCCTTTACTGTGCTGTATGTAGTGTGTGCTCCCCCTCCCTGTACTGTGCTGTATGTAGTGTGTGCTCCCTCTCTGTACTGTGCTGTATGTAGTGTGTGCTCCCTCCCTGTACTGTGCTGTATGTAGTGTGTGCTCCCTCCACGTACTGTGCTGTATGTAGTGTGTGCTCCCCCTCCCTGTATTGTGCTGTATGTAGTGTGTGCTCCCTCCCTGTACTGTGCTGTATGTAGTGTGTGCTCCCCCTCCCTGTACTGTGCTGTATGTAGTGTGTGCTCCCTCCCTGTATTGTGCTATATGTAGTATGTGCTCCCTCCCTGTTCTGTGCTGTATGTAGTGTGTGTTCTCTCCCTGTACTGTGCAGTATGTAGTGTGTGCTCCCTCCCTGTACTGTGCTGTATGTAGTGTGTGCTTCTCCTCCCTGTTCTGTGCTGTATGTAGTGTGTGCTCTCCCTCCCTGTACTGTGCTGTATGTAGTGTGTGCTCCCCTCCCTGTACTGTGCTGTATGTAGTGTGTGCTCACTCCCTGTACTGTGCTGTATGTAGTGTGTGTCCCCCCTCCCTGTACTGTGCTGTATGTAGTGTATGACCCCCCACCCTGTACTGTGCTGTATGTGGTGTATGATCCCCCTCCCTGTACTGTTCTGTATTTAGTGTGTTCTCCCTCCCTGTACTGTGCTGTATGTAGTGTGTGCTCCCTCCCTGTACTGTGCTGTATGTAGTATGTGCTCCCTCCCTGTACTGTGCTGTATGTAGTGTGTGTTCTCTCCCTGTACTGTGCTGTATGTAGTGTGTGCTCCCTCCCTGTACTGTGCTGTATGTAGTGTGTGCTCCCCTCCCTGTACTGTGCTGTATGTAGTTTGTGCTCCCCCTCCCTGTACTGTGCTGTATGTATTGTATGTTCCCCCTCCCTGTACTGTGCTGTATGTAGTGTGTGCTCCCCCTCCCTGTACTGTGCTGTATGTAGTGTGTGCTCCCTCCCTGTACTGTGCTGTATGTAGTATGTGCTCCCTCCCTGTACTGTGCTGTATGTAGTGTGTGCTCCCTCCCTGTACTGTGCTGTATGTAGTATGTGCTCCCTCCCTGTACTGTGCTGTATGTAGTGTGCGCTCCCTCCCTGTACTATGCTGTATGTAGTGTGTGCTCCCCTCCCTGTACTGTGCTGTATGTAGTGTGCTCACTCTCTGTACTGTGCTGTATGTAGTGTGTTTTCCCCCTCCCTGTACTGTGCTGTATGTAGTGTATGATCCCTCTCCCTGTACTGTGCTGTATGTAGTGTATGCTCCAGACCTGTACTGTGCTGTATGTATTATGTGCTCCATCCCTGTACTGTGCTGTATGTAGTGTGTGCTCCCCCTCCCTGTACTGTGCTGTATGTAGTGTGTGCTCCCCCTCCCTGTACTGTGCTGTATGTAGTGTGTGCTCCCTCCCTGTACTGTGCTGTATGTAGTGTGTGCTCCCTCCATGTACTGTGCTGTATGTAGTGTGTGCTCCCTCCCTGTACTGTGCTGTATGTAGTGTGTGCTCCCCCTCCCTGTATTGTGCTGTATGTAGTGTGTGCTCCCTCCCTGTACTGTGCTGTATGTAGTGTGTGCTCCCCCTCCCTGTACTGTGCTGTATGTAGTGTGTGCTACCCTCCCTGTACTGTGCTGTATGAAGTGTGTGCTCCCTCCCTGTACTGTGCTGTATGTAGTGTGTGTTCCCCCTCCCTGTACTGTGCTGTATGTAGTGTATGATCCCTCTCCCTGTACTGTGCTGTATGTAGTGTATGCTCCGAACCTGTACTGTGCTGTATGTAGTGTGTGCTCCCCCTCCCTGTATTGTGCTGTATGTAGTGTGTGCTCCCTCCCTGTACTGTGCTGTATGTAGTGTGTGCTCCCCCTCCCTGTACTGTGCTGTATGTAGTGTGTGCTCCCCCTCCCTGTACTGTGCTGTATGTAGTGTGTGCTCCCTCCCTGTACTGTGCTGTATGTAGTGTGTGTTCCCTCCCTGTACTATGCTGCATGTAGTGTGTGCTCCCTCCCTGTAATGTGCTGTATGTAGTGTGTGCTCACTCTCTGTACTGTGCTGTATGTAGTGTGTGCTCCCTCACTGTACTGTGCTGTATGTAGTGTGTGCTCCCCCTCCCTGTATTGTGCTGTATGTAGTATGTGCTCCCTCCCTGTACTGTGCTGTATGTAGTGTGTGCTCCCTCCCTGTACTGTGCTGTATGTAGTGTGTGTCCCCCCTCCCTGTACTGTGCTGTATGTAGTGTATGATCCCCCACCCTGTACTGTGCTGTATGTAGTGTATGATCCCCCTCCCTGTACTGTGCTGTATGTAGTGTGTGCTCCCTCCCTGTACTGTGCTGTATGTAGTATGTGCTCCCTCCCTGTACAGTGCTGTATGTAGTGTGTGCTCCCTCCCTGTACTGTGCTGTATGTAGTATGTGCTCCCTCCCTGTACTGTGCTGTATGTAGTGTGTGTTCTCTCCCTGTACTGTGCTGTATGTAGTGTGTGCTCCCTCCCTGTACTGTGCTGTATGTAGTGTGTGCTCCCTCCCTGTACTGTGCTGTATGTAGTGTGTGTTCCCCCTCCCTGTACTGTGCTGTATGTAGTGTATGATCCCTCTCCCTGTACTGTGCTGTATGTAGTGTATGCTCCAGACCTATACTGTGCTGTATGTATTATGTGCTCCATCCCTGTACTGTGCTGTATGTAGTGTGTGCTCCCTCCCTGTACTGTGCTGTATGTAGTGTGTGTCCCCCCTCCCTGTACTGTGCTGTATGTAGTGTATGATCCCCCACCCTGTACTGTGCTGTATGTAGTGTATGATCCCCCTCCCTGTACTGTGCTGTATGTAGTGTGTGCTCCCTCCCTGTACTGTGCTGTATGTAGTATGTGCTCCCTCCCTATACAGTGCTGTATGTAGTGTGTGCTCCCTCCCTGTACTGTGCTGTATGTAGTATGTGCTCCCTCCCTGTACTGTGCTGTATGTAGTGTGTGTTCTCTCCCTGTACTGTGCTGTATGTAGTGTGTGCTCCCTCCCTGTACTGTGCTGTATGTAGTGTGTGCTCCCTCCCTGTACTGTGCTGTATGTAGTGTGTGTTCCCCCTCCCTGTACTGTGCTGTATGTAGTGTATGATCCCTCTCCCTGTACTGTGCTGTATGTAGTGTATGCTCCAGACCTATACTGTGCTGTATGTATTATGTGCTCCATCCCTGTACTGTGCTGTATGTAGTGTGTGCTCCCCCTCCCTTTACTGTGCTGTATGTAGTGTGTGCTCCCCCTCCCTGTACTGTGCTGTATGTAGTGTGTGCTCCCTCTCTGTACTGTGCTGTATGTAGTGTGTGCTCCCTCCCTGTACTGTGCTGTATGTAGTGTGTGCTCCCTCCACGTACTGTGCTGTATGTAGTGTGTGCTCCCTCCATGTTCTGTGCTGTATGTAGTGTGTGCTCCCCCTCCCTGTTTTGTGCTGTATGTAGTGTGTGCTCCCTCCCTGTACTGTGCTGTATGTAGTGTGTGCTCCCCCTCCCTGTACTGTGCTGTATGTAGTGTGTGCTCCCTCCCTGTATTGTGCTATATGTAGTATGTGCTCCCTCCCTGTTCTGTGCTGTATGTAGTGTGTGTTCTCTCCCTGTACTGTGCAGTTTGTAGTGTGTGCTCCCTCCCTGTACTGTGCTGTATGTAGTGTGTGCTTCTCCTCCCTGTTCTGTGCTGTATGTAGTGTGTGCTCTCCCTCCCTGTACTGTGCTGTATGTAGTGTGTGCTCCCCTCCCTGTACAGTGCTGTATGTAGTGTGTGCTCACTCCCTGTACTGTGCTGTATGTAGTGTGTGTCCCCCCTCCCTGTACTGTGCTGTATGTAGTGTATGACCCCCCACCCTGTACTGTGCTGTATGTAGTGTATGATCCCCCTCCCTGTACTGTTCTGTATTTAGTGTGTGCTCCCTCCCTGTACTGTGCTGTATGTAGTGTGTGCTCCCTCCCTGTACTGTGCTGTATGTAGTATGTGCTCCCTCCCTGTACTGTGCTGTGTGTAGTGTGTGTTCTCTCCCTGTACTGTGCTGTATGTAGTGTGTGCTCCCTCCCTGTACTGTGCTGTATGTAGTGTGTGCTCCCCTCCCTGTACTGTGCTGTATGTAGTTTGTGCTCCCCCTCCCTGTACTGTGCTGTATGTATTGTATGTTCCCCCTCCCTGTACTGTGCTGTATGTAGTGTGTGCTCCCCCTCCCTGTACTGTGCTGTATGTAGTGTATGCTCCAGACCTATACTGTGCTGTATGTATTATGTGCTCCATCCCTGTACTGTGCTGTATGTAGTGTGTGCTCCCCCTCCCTTTACTGTGCTGTATGTAGTGTGTGCTCCCCCTCCCTGTACTGTGCTGTATGTAGTGTGTGCTCCCTCCCTGTACTGTATGTAGTGTGTGCTCCCTCCACGTACTGTGCTGTATGTAGTGTGTGCTCCCTCCATGTTCTGTGCTGTATGTAGTGTGTGCTCCCCCTCCCTGTATTGTGCTGTATGTAGTGTGTGCTCCCTCCCTGTACTGTGCTGTATGTAGTGTGTGCTCCCCCTCCCTGTACTGTGCTGTATGTAGTGTGTGCTCCCTCCCTGTATTGTGCTATATGTAGTATGTGCTCCCTCCCTGTTCTGTGCTGTATGTAGTGTGTGTTCTCTCCCTGTACTGTGCAGTTTGTAGTGTGTGCTCCCTCCCTGTACTGTGCTGTATGTAGTGTGTGCTTCTCCTCCCTGTTCTGTGCTGTATGTAGTGTGTGCTCTCCCTCCCTGTACTGTGCTGTATGTAGTGTGTGCTCCCCTCCCTGTACTGTGCTGTATGTAGTGTGTGCTCACTCCCTGTACTGTGCTGTATGTAGTGTGTGTCCCCCCTCCATGTACTGTGCTATATGTAGTGTATGACCCCCCACCCTGTACTGTGCTGTGTGTAGTGTATGATCCCCCTCCCTGTACTGTTCTGTATTTAGTGTGTGCTCCCTCCCTGTACTGTGCTGTATGTAGTGTGTGCTCCCTCCCTGTACTGTGCTGTATGTAGTATGTGCTCCCTCCCTGTACTGTGCTGTATGTAGTGTGTGTTCTCTCCCTGTACTGTGCTGTATGTAGTGTGTGCTCCCTCCCTGTACTGTGCTGTATGTAGTGTGTGCTCCCCTCCCTGTACTGTGCTGTATGTAGTTTGTGCTCCCCCTCCCTGTACTGTGCTGTATGTATTGTATGTTCCCCCTCCCTGTACTGTGCTGTATGTAGTGTGTGCTCCCCCTCCCTGTACTGTGCTGTATGTAGTGTGTGCTCCCTCCCTGTACTGTGCTGTATGTAGTGTGTGCTCCCTCCCTGTACTGTGCTGTATGTAGTGTGTGCTCCCTCCCTGTACTGTGCTGTATGCAGTATGTGCTCCCTCCCTGTACTGTGCTGTATGTAGTGTGTGCTCCCTCCCTGTACTATGCTGTATGTAGTGTGTGCTCCCCTCCCTGTACTGTGCTGTATGTAGTGTGTGTTCCCCCTCCCTGTACTGTGCTGTATGTAGTGTATGATCCCTCTCCCTGTACTGTGCTGTATGTAGTGTATGCTCCAGACCTGTACTGTGCTGTATGTATTATGTGCTCCATCCCTGTACTGTGCTGTATGTAGTGTGTGCTCCCCCTCCCTGTATTGTGCTGTATGTAGTGTGTGCTTCCCCTCCCTGTACTGTGCTGTATGTAGTGTGTGCTCCCTCCCTGTACTGTGCTGTATGTAGTGTGTGCTCCCTCCCTGTACTATGCTGCATGTAGTGTGTGCTCCCTCCCTGTACTGTGCTGTATGTAGTGTGTGCTCACTCTCTGTACTGTGCTGTATGTAGTGTGTTTTCCCCCTCCCTGTACTGTGCTGTATGTAGTGTATGATCCCTCTCCCTGTACTGTGCTGTATGTAGTGTATGCTCCAGACCTGTACTGTGCTGTATGTATTATGTGCTCCATCCCTGTACTGTGCTGTATGTAGTGTGTGCTCCCCCTCCCTGTACTGTGCTGTATGTAGTGTGTGCTCCCCCTCCCTGTACTGTGCTGTATGTAGTGTGTGCTCCCTCCCTGTACTGTGCTGTATGTAGTGTGTGCTCCCTCCCTGTACTGTGCTGTATGTAGTGTGTGCTCCCTCCATGTACTGTGCTGTATGTAGTGTGTGCTCCCTCCCTGTACTGTGCTGTATGTAGTGTGTGCTCCCCCTCCCTGTATTGTGCTGTATGTTGTGTGTGCTCCCTCCCTGTACTGTGCTGTATGTAGTGTGTGCTCCCCCTCCCTGTATTGTGCTGTATGTAGTGTGTGCACCCTCCCTGTACTGTGCTGTATGTAGTGTGTGCTCCCCCTCCCTGTACTGTGCTGTATGTAGTGTGTGCTCCCTCTCTGTACTGTGCTGTATGTAGTGTGTCCTCCCTCCCTGTACTGTGCTGTATGTAGTGTGTGCTCCCTCCCCGTACTGTGCTGTATGTAGTGTGTGCTCCCTCCCTGTATTGTGCTGTATGTAGTATGTGCTCCCTCCCTGTTCTGTGCTGTGTTTAGTGTGTGTTCTCTCCCTGTACTGTGCTGTATGTAGTGTGTGCTCCCTCCCTGTACTGTGCTGTATGTAGTGTGTGCTCCTCCTCCCTGTTCTGTGCTGTATGTAGTGTGTGCTCCCCCTCCCTGTACTGTGCTGTATGTAGTGTGTGCTCCCCTCCCTCTACTGTGCTGTATGTAGTGTGTCCCCCTCTCTGTACTGTGCTGTATGTAGTGTATGATCCCCCACCCTGTACTGTGCTGTATGTAGTGTATGATCCCCCTCCCTGTACTGTGCTGTATTTAGTGTGTGCTCCCTCCCTGTACTGTGCTGTATGTAGTGTGTGCTCCCTCCCTGTACTGTGCTGTATGTAGTATGTGCTCTCTCCCTGTACTGTGCTGTATGTAGTGTGTGTTCTCTCCCTGTACTGTGCTGTATGTAGTGTGTGCTCCCTCCCTGTACTGTGCTGTATGTAGTGTGTGCTCCCTCCCTGTACTATGCTGTATGTAGTGTGTGCTACCCTCCCTGTACTGTGCTGTTTGAAGTGTGTGCTCCCTCCCTGTACTGTGCTGTATGTAGTGTGTGTTCCCCCTCCCTGTACTGTGCTGTATGTAGTGTATGATCCCTCTCCCTGTACTGTGCTGTATGTAGTGTGTGCTCCATCCCTGTACTGTGCTGTATGTAGTGTGTGCTCCCCCTCCCTGTACTGTGCTGTATGTAGTGTGTGCTGCCCCTCCCTGTACTGTGCTGTATGTAGTGTGTGCTCCCTCCCTCTACTGTGCTGTATGTAGTGTATGCTCCAGACCTATACTGTGCTGTATGTATTATGTGCTCCATCCCTGTACTGTGCTGTATGTAGTGTGTGCTCCCCCTCCCTGTACTGTGCTGTATGTAGTGTGTGTGCTCCCCCTCTCTGTACTGTGCTGTATGTAGTGTGTGCTCCCTCCCTGTACTATGCTGCATGTAGTGTGTGCTCCCTCCCTGTACTGTGCTGTATGTAGTGTGTGCTCACTCTCTGTACTGTGCTGTATGTAGTGTGTGCTCCCTCCCTGTACTGTGCTGTATGTAGTGTGTGCTCCCCCTCCCTGTATTGTGCTGTATGTAGTGTGTGCTCCCTCCCTGTACTGTGCTGTATGTAGTGTGTGCTCCCTCCCCGTACTGTGCTGTATGTAGTGTGTGCTCCCTCCCTGTACTGTGCTGTATGTAGTGTGTGTCCCCCCTCCCTGTACTGTACTGTGCTGTATGTAGTGTATGATCCCCCACCTTGTACTGTGCTCTATGTAGTGTATGATCCCCCTCCCTGTACTGTGCTGTATGTAGTGTGTGCTCCCTCCCTGTACTGTGCTGTATGTAGTATGTGCTCCCTCCCTGTACTGTGCTGTATGTAGTGTGTGCTCCCTCCCTGTACTGTGCTGTATGTAGTGTGTGTTCTCTCCCTGTACTGTGCTGTATGTAGTGTGTGCTCCCTCCCTGTACTGTGCTGTATGTAGTGTGTGCTCCCTGTACTGTGCTGTATGTAGTGTGTGTTCCCCTTCCCTGTACTGTGCTGTATGTAGTGTATGATCCCTCTCCCTGTACTGTGCTGTATGTAGTGTATGCTCCAGACCTATACTGTGCTGTATATATTATGTGCTCCATCCCTGTACTGTGCTGTATGTAGTGTGTGCTCCCCCTCCCTGTACTGTGCTGTATGTAGTGTGTGCTCCCCCTCTCTGTACTGTGCTGTATGTAGTGTGTGCTCCCTCCCTGTACTGTGCTGTATGTAGTGTGTGCTCCCTCCCTGTACTGTGCTGTATGTAGTGTGTGCTCCCTCCATGTACTGTGCTGTATGTAGTGTGTGCTCCCTCCCTGTACTGTGCTGTATGTAGTGTGTCCTCCCTCCCTGTACTGTGCTGTATGTAGTGTGTGCTCCCCCTCCCTGTACTGTGCTGTATGTAGTGTGTGCTCCCTCTCTGTACTGTGCTGTATGTAGTGTGTCCTCCCTCCCTGTACTGTGCTGTATGTAGTGTGTGCTCCCTCCCTGTACTGTGCGGTATGTAGTGTGTGCTCCCTCCCTGTATTGTGCTATATGTAGTATGTGCTCCCTCCCTGTTCTGTGCTGTAAGTAGTATGTGTTCTCTCCCTGTTCTGTGCTGTATGTAGTGTGTGCTCTCCCTCCCTGTACTGTGCTGTATGTAATGTATGATCCCTCTCCCTGTACTGTGCTGTATGTAGTGTATGCTCCAGACCTGTACTGTGCTGTATGTATTATGTGCTACATCCCTGTACTGTGCTGTATGTAGTGTGTGCTCCCCCTCCCTGTACTGTGCTGTATGTAGTGTGTGCTCCCCCTCCCTGTACTGTGCTGTATGTAGTGTGTGCTCCCTCCCTGTACTGTGCTGTATGTAGTGTGTGTTCCCTCCCTGTACTATGCTGCATGTAGTGTGTGCTCCCTCCCTGTACTGTGCTGTATGTAGTGTGTGCTCACTCTCTGTACTGTGCTGTATGTAGTGTGTGCTCCCTCACTGTACTGTGCTGTATGTAGTGTGTGCTCCCCCTCCCTGTACTGTGCTGTATGTAGTGTATGATCCCCCCACCCTGTACTGTGCTGTATGTAGTGTATGATCCCCCTCCCTGTACTGTGCTGTATGTAGTGTGTGCTCCCTCCCTGTACTGTGCTGTATGTAGTATGTGCTCCCTCCCTGTACAGTGCTGTATGTAGTGTGTGCTCCCTCCCTGTACTGTGCTGTATGTAGTATGTGCTCCCTCCCTGTACTGTGCTGTATGTAGTGTGTGTTCTCTCCCTGTACTGTGCTGTATGTAGTGTGTGCTCCCTCCCTGTACTGTGCTGTATGTAGTGTGTGCTCCCTCCCTGTACTGTGCTGTATGTAGTGTGTGTTCCCCCTCCCTGTACTGTGCTGTATGTAGTGTATGATCCCTCTCCCTGTACTGTGCTGTATGTAGTGTATGCTCCAGACCTATACTGTGCTGTATGTATTATGTGCTCCATCCCTGTACTGTGCTGTATGTAGTGTGTGCTCCCCCTCCCTGTACTGTGCTGTATGTAGTATGTGCTCCCCCTCCCTGTACTGTGCTGTATGTAGTGTGTGCTCCCTCTCTGTACTGTGCTGTATGTAGTGTGTGCTCCCTCCCTGTACTGTGCTGTATGTAGTGTGTGCTCCCTCCACGTACTGTGCTGTATGTAGTGTGTGCTCCCTCCATGTACTGTGCTGTATGTAGTGTGTGCTCCCCCTCCCTGTATTGTGCTGTATGTAGTGTGTGCTCCCTCCCTGTACTGTGCTGTATGTAGTGTGTGCTCCCCCTCCCTGTACTGTGCTGTATGTAGTGTGTGCTCCCTCCCTGTATTGTGCTATATGTAGTATGTGCTCCATCCCTGTTCTGTGCTGTATGTAGTGTGTGTTCTCTCCCTGTACTGTGCAGTATGTAGTGTGTGCTCCCTCCCTGTACTGTGCTGTATGTAGTGTGTGCTTCTCCTCCCTGTTCTGTGCTGTATGTAGTGTGTGCTCTCCCTCCCTGTACTGTGCTGTATGTAGTGTGTGCTCCCCTCCCTGTACTGTGCTGTATGTAGTGTGTGCTCACTCCCTGTACTGTGCTGTATGTAGTGTGTGTCCCCCCTCCCTGTACTGTGCTGTATGTAGTGTATGACCCCCCACCCTGTACTGTGCTGTATGTAGTGTATGATCCCCCTCCCTGTACTGTGCTGTTTTTAGTGTGTGCTCCCTCCCTGTACTGTGCTGTATGTAGTGTGTGCTCCCTCCCTGTACTGTGCTGTATGTAGTGTGTGCTCCCTCCCTGTACTGTGCTGTATGTAGTGTGTGTTCTCTCCCTGTACTGTGCTGTATGTAGTGTGTGCTCCCTCCCTGTACTGTGCTGTATGTAGTGTGTGCTCCCCTCCCTGTACTGTGCTGTATGTAGTTTGTGCTCCCCCTCCCTGTACTGTGCTGTATGTATTGTATGTTCCCCCTCCCTGTACTGTGCTGTATGTAGTGTATGATCCCTCTCCCTGTACTGTGCTGTATGTAGTGTATGCTCCAGACCTGTACTGTGCTGTATGTATTATGTGCTCCATCCCTGTACTGTGCTGTATGTAGTGTGTGCTCCCCCTCCCTGTATTGTGCTGTATGTAGTGTGTGCTCCCCATCCCTGTACTGTGCTGTATGTAGTGTGTGCTCCCTCCCTGTACTGTGCTGTATGTAGTGTGTGCTCCCTCCCTGTACTATGCTGCATGTAGTGTGTGCTCCCTCCCTGTACTGTGCTGTATGTAGTGTGTGCTCACTCTCTGTACTGTGCTGTATGTCGTGTGTTTTCCCCCTCCCTGTACTGTGCTGTATGTAGTGTATGATCCCTCTCCCTGTACTGTGCTGTATGTAGTGTATGCTCCAGACCTGTACTGTGCTGTATGTATTATGTGCTCCATCCCTGTACTGTGCTGTATGTAGTGTGTGCTCCCCCTCCCTGTACTGTGCTGTATGTAGTGTGTGCTCCCCCTCCCTGTACTGTGCTGTATGTAGTGTGTGCTCCCTCCCTGTACTGTGCTGTATGTAGTGTGTGTTCCCTCCATGTAGTGTGCTGTATGTAGTGTGTGCTCCCTCCCTGTACTGTGCTGTATGTAGTGTGTGCTCCCCCTCCCTGTATTGTGCTGTATGTAGTGTGTGCTCCCTCCCTGTACTGTGCTGTATGTAGTGTGTGCTCCCCCTCCCTGTATTGTGCTGTATGTAGTGTGTGCACCCTCCCTGTACTGTGCTGTATGTAGTGTGTGCTCCCCCTCCCTATACTGTGCTGTATGTAGTGTGTGCTCCCTCCCTGTACTGTGCTGTATGTAGTGTGTCCTCCCTCCCTGTACTGTGCTGTATGTAGTGTGTGCTCCCTCCCTGTATTGTGCTGTATGTAGTATGTGCTCCCTCCCTGCTCTGTGCTGTATTTAGTGTGTGTTCTCTCCCTGTACTGTGCTGTATGTAGTATGTGCTCCCTCCCTGTACTGTGCTGTATGTAGTGTGTGCTCCCTCCCTGTACTGTGCTGTATGTAGTGTGTGCTCCATCTCCCTGTTCTGTGCTGTATGTAGTGTGTGCTCCCCCTCCCTGTACTGTGCTGTATGTAGTGTGTGCTCCCCTCCCTGTACTGTGCTGTATGTAGTGTGTGCTCACTCCCTGTACTGTGCTGTATGTACTGTGTGTCCCCCTCTCTGTACTGTGCTGTATGTAGTGTATGATCCCCCACCCTGTACTGTGCTGTATGTAGTGTATGATCCCCCTCCCTGTACTGTGCTGTATTTAGTGTGTGCTCCCTCCCTGTACTGTGCTGTATGTAGTGTGTGCTCCCTCCCTGTACTGTGCTGTATGTAGTATGTGCTCCCTCCCTGTACTGTGCTGTATGTAGTATGTGCTACCCTCCCTGTACTGTGCTGTTTGAAGTGTGTGCTCCCTCCCTGTACTGTGCTGTATGTAGTGTGTGCTCCCCCTCCCTGTATTGTGCTGTATGTAGTGTGTGCTCCCCCTCCCTGTACTGTGCTGTATGTAGTGTGTGCTCCCTCCCTGTACTGTGCTGTATGTAGTATGTGCTCTCTCCCTGTACTGTGCTGTATGTAATGTGTGTTCTCTCCCTGTACTGTGCTGTATGTAGTGTGTGCTCCCTCCCTGTACTCTGCTGTATGTAGTGTGTGCTCCCTCCCTGTACTATGCTGTATGTAGTGTGTGCTACCCTCCCTGTACTGTGCTGTATGAAGTGTGTGCTCCCCCTCCCTGTATTGTGCTGTATGTAGTGTATGCTCCAGACCTGTACTGTGCTGTATGTATTATGTGCTACATCCCTGTACTGTGCTGTATGTAGTGTGTGCTCCCCCTCCCTGTACTGTGCTGTATGTAGTGTGTGCTCCCCCTCCCTGTACTGTGCTGTATGTAGTGTGTGCTCACTCCCTGTACTGTGCTGTATGTAGTGTGTGCTCCCTCCCTGTACTATGCTACATGTAGTGTGTGCTCCCTCCCTGTACTGTGCTGTATGTAGTGTGTGCTCACTCTCTGTACTGTGCTGTATGTAGTGTGTGCTCCCTCACTGTACTGTGCTGTATGTAGTGTGTGCTCCCCCTCCCTGTATTGTGCTGTATGTAGTGTGTGCTCCCTTCCTGTACTGTGCTGTATGTAGTGTGTGCTCCCTCCCCGTACTGTGCTGTATGTAGTGTGTGCTCCCTCCCTGTACTGTGCTGTATGTAGTGTGTGTCCCCCCTCCCTGTACTGTGCTGTATGTAGTGTATGATCCCCCACCCTGTACTGTGCTGTATGTAGTGTATGATCCCCCTCCCTGTACTGTGCTGTATGTAGTGTGTGCTCCCTCCCTGTACTGTGCTGTATGTAGTATGTGCTCCCTCCCTGTACTGTGCTGTATGTAGTGTGTGCTCCCTCCCTGTACTGTGCTGTATGTAGTATGTGCTCCCTCCCTGTACTGTGCTGTATGTAGTGTGTGTTCTCTCCCTGTACTGTGCTGTATGTAGTGTGTGCTCCCTCCCTGTACTGTGCTGTATGTAGTGTGTGCTCCCTCCCTGTACTGTGCTGTATGTAGTGTGTGTTCCCCCTCCCTGTACTGTGCTGTATGTAGTGTATGATCCCTCTCCCTGTACTGTGCTGTATGTAGTGTATGCTCCAGACCTATTCTGTGCTGTATGTATTATGTGCTCCATCCCTGTACTGTGCTGTATGTAGTGTGTGCTCCCCCTCCCTGTACTGTGCTGTTTGTAGTGTGTGCTCCCCCTCCCTGTACTATGCTGTATGTAGTGTGTGCTCCCTCCCTGTACTGTGCTGTATGTATTGTGTGCTCCCTCCCTGTACTGTGCTGTATGTAGTGTGTGCTCCCTCCATGTACTGTGCTGTATGTAGTGTGTGCTCCCTCCCTGTACTGTGCTGTATGTAGTGTGTGC
Organism: Pseudophryne corroboree; assembly: GCF_028390025.1. NCBI lineage: Eukaryota > Metazoa > Chordata > Amphibia > Anura > Myobatrachidae > Pseudophryne > Pseudophryne corroboree. Next base: position 37,657,153 of record NC_086453.1, read on the forward strand.
TCCCCCTCCCTGTATTGTGCTGTATGTAGTGAGTGCTCCCTCCCTGTACTGTGCTGTATGTAGTGTGTGCTCCCCCTCCGTGTATTGTGCTGTATGTAGTGTGTGACCCTCCCTGTAATGTGCTGTATGTAGTGTGTGCTCCCCCACCCTGTACTGTGCTGTATGTAGTGTGTCATCCCTCCCTGTACTGTGCTGTATGTAGTGTGTGCTCCCTCCCTGTACTGTGCTGTATGTAGTGTGTGCTCCCTCCCTGTATTGTGCTATATGTAGTATGTGCTCCCTCCCTGTTCTGTGCTGTATGTAGTGTGTGTTTTCTCCCTGTACTGTGCAGTATGTAGTGTGTGCTCCCTCCCTGTACTGTGCTGTATGTAGTGTGTGCTTCTGCTCCCTGTTCTGTGCTGTATGTAGTGTGTGCTCTCCCTCCCTGTACTGTGCTGTATGTAGTGTGTGCTCCCCTCCCTGTACTGTGCTGTATGTAGTGTGTGCTCACTCCCTGTACTGTGCTGTATGTAGTGTGTGTCCCCCCTCCCTGTACTGTGCTGTATGTAGTGTATGACCCCCCACCCTGTACTGTGCTGTATGTAGTGTATGATCCCCCTCCCTGTACTGTGCTGTATTTAGTGTGTGCTCCCTCCCTGTACTGTGCTGTATGTAGTGTGTGCTCCCTCCCTGTACTGTGCTGTATGTAGTATGTGCTCCCTCCCTGTACTGTGCTGTATGTAGTGTGTGTTCTCTCCCTGTACTGTGCTGTATGTAGTGTGTGCTCCCTCCCTTTACTGTGCTGTATGTAGTGTGTGCTCCCCTCCCTGTACTGTGCTGTATGTAGTTTGTGCTCCCCCTCCCTGTACTGTGCTGTATGTATTGTATTTTCCCCCTCCCTGTACTGTGCTGTATGTAGTGTGTGCTCCCCCTCCCTGTACTGTGCTGTATGTAGTGTGTGCTCCCTCCCTGTACTGTGCTGTATGTATTATGTGCTCCCTCCCTGTACTGTGCTGTATGTAGTGTGTGCTCCCTCCCTGTACTGTGCTGTATGTAGTATGTGCTCCCTCCCTGTACTGTGCTGTATGTAGTGTGTGCTCCCTCCCTGTACTATGCTGTATGTAGTGTGTGCTCCCCTCCCTGTACTGTGCTGTATGAAGTGTGTGCTCCCTCCCTGTACTGTGCTGTAAGTAGTGTGTGTTCCCCCTCCCTGTACTGTGCTGTATGTAGTGTATGATCCCTCTCCCTGTACTGTGCTGTATGTAGTGTATGCTCCAGACCTGTACTGTGCTGTATGTATTATGTGCTCCATCCCTGTACTGTGCTGTATGTAGTGTGTGCTCCCCCTCCCTGTATTGTGCTGTATGTAGTGTGTGCTCCCCCTCCCTGTACTGTGCTGTATGTAGTGTGTGCTCCCTCCCTGTACTGTGCTGTATGTAGTGTGTGCTCCCTCCCTGTACTGTATGTAGTGTGTGCTCCCTCCCTGTACTATGCTGCATGTAGTGTGTGCTCCCTCCCTGTACTGTGCTGTATGTAGTGTGTGCTCACTCTCTGTACTGTGCTGTATGTAGTGTGTGTTCCCCCTCCCTGTACTGTGCTGTATGTAGTGTATGATCCCTCTCCCTGTACTGTGCTGTATGTAGTGTATGCTCCAGACCTGTACTGTGCTGTATGTATTTGTTATGCACACCAGTGCCTGCAGGAAAGTACTGGTGTCAGAACTGTTATGCACTCCAGTGTCTGCAGGAATGTACTGGTGTTTGAACTGTTATGCAAAACAAATGGACTCACAGACAAACTGGGGAATATGACATAACGTACACAGAAGGTGATAGGGTAACAAAATACACACAAAGTGAACAGAGAAGCCCAGAGGCTAAGGAACTGGGTATCTCCCTTGTATTAGAACTGCTCAGATGGAAATAGCAAGATGTTGTGTTTTAATACGTAGAGAACCCGAAATGCTGTTGCTAAGGGCAACAGCAAAACCCTAAAGGGTTACCAACGGGTGTGGCAGTAAACTCCTTGGTCAGAGATGGAATGATAGACACAAGGAGAGACTCCACAATCCTGATTCTCACTTGCAGTGCACAGGTTTTAGCTTACTGCCACTAAACTGACCCCTGACACCTAGCACAGTGAGACAGGATTAGACAGGCAAGTCTTAGAATACAGCCGCAAACTTGCTAAGTTCACAGAGTAGTAACAGAACCCCAGCAAGCTAAACGACTGACTCCAGTCTTACTGCTAGGTCTGGATTGGCAGAGTGTAATACCAAATCCCCAGGCCTATTTGCAGTAAGCAACAAACAAATACAAAGCTACACAGTACTGGCTAACTTTCATGAACTGACTAACCAACAAAGATTCAGCAGCATCTGCTTACCCTGAAAAGAGGCCTTATAAAGCAGGTGCTGTCCACGCCCCACTCAGACCTCACAGACTGTGAGCACAAAAACCAGCACCGGATCCCCTGCCGTGCACAGAGCCTATAACCACTGCACAGCAAAAGACCCGAACCGGAGTATCAGCTGCGCTCAGGTTACTCCACTAGCACTTGTCTCCCGGTTGCCATGACGACGTGGCAGCACAGGGCAGGAGACCCTAACAGTACCCCCCCTCTGACGAGGGGTCAAAGAACCCCTACCACCGGGTTTATCGGGGAACTGCGAGAAGAAAGAGCGTATCAGTCTGGGGGCATGAAGATCACAACTGCGCACCCACGACCGCTCCTCCGGGCCATACCCCTTCCAGTGCACCAAAAATGACAGCCGACCCCGAACCACCTTGGAGTCAAGAATCCTTTCAACAACAAACTCCCTCTGGCCACGTATCAGAAGAGGGGAAGGTCTTCCACTGGAAGAAGGATTACTAATCGCCCGTTTTAAAAGGGAACAATGAAATGTTTTATTGATACCCAAAGAACGGGGCAGATCTAACTGAAATGCCACCGGATTGATAACCCTGGTGATCTTATAAGGGCCGATGAACCGGGGGCCTAACTTATGAGATGGCTGTCTCAACTTCAAATTCTTGGTTGACAACCAGACGAAGTCTCCTAATTTGAAGCTGCAGGGTCTTTTCCGCTTATCAAAAACCCTTTTGGTCACTAATGACACAGACACAAGGGCTTTCTTCACTTTCCGCCAAATACCTCTAAGGACCGAAACCACAGAGGAACCACCAGGCGTGGAGTCCAGGGGGTCAAAAGAATTGGCCTTAGGATGATGCCCATACACACAAAGGAAGGGAGAGATCCCTGTAGCAGAGTGAGCCGCGTTGTTATAGGCAAACTCCGCCATGGACAGATGAGCAACCCAGTCAGTCTGACACTTGGAGACATAACACCTGAGGAACTGCTCCAAGGACTGGTTCACCCTTTCAGTCTGCCCATTAGACTGCGGATGGTAGCCTGACGACAAGCTGACAGAAATCTGGAGATCGGAACAAAATGCCCTCCAGAATTTGGCCACAAACTGGGATCCGCGGTCAGAGACCACATCAAGTGGCAACCCGTGGAGACGCACAACATGCAGCATAAATAATTCAGACAGGCGTCTGGCTGATGGCAGCCCAACCAGTGGAACGAAGTGCGCCATCTTCGAAAACCTGTCAACGACAACCCAGATGGCTGTCATCCCCGAGGATTTGGGCAAGTCCACCACAAAATCCATTGAAATGTGGGTCCATGGCTTAGATGGGATAGAGAGTGGATGTAATGGGCCAACAGGAACCCCTCTAGGAGTCTTATTTCGGGCACAGATGTCACATGCCCGAACCCACTGATCCACATCCTTAGCCACCGAGGGCCACCACACCGCCCTAGATAGCAACTCCCGAGTTCTGGCAATACCCGGGTGACCTGCCGACTTCTTGGCATGGAATTCCAGGAACACTCGCTGTCTTAACCTAGGAGGCACAAACAAAAGACCTACCGGAAGGTCTGGAGGAGCCTGCTCCTGTGCTCTAAGGACTAATGATAAGAGGTCCTGGGTAATGCCCACTTTAATACATGATGGGGAAACAATGGGCAACGGCTCCTCGGTGGTCTCCTGGATTGGAGCAAAACTCAGCGAGAGCGCATCAGCCTTGATGTTTTTTGACCCAGGGCGATATGTTATCAAAAAATTAAAGCGAGCAAAAAACAAAGCCCATCGTGCCTGCCTGGCATTGAGACGCTTCGCTGACTCTAAATATGCCAGATTCTTATGGTCAGTGAGAATTGAGACCACAAACTTAGCCCCCTCAAGCCAGTGTCTCCACTCCTCGAGTGCATCCTTAATAGCCAACAATTCCCGGTTACCCACGTCATAATTCATCTCGGCAGGCGAAAATTTACGGGAAAAGTAAGCACAGGGATGAAGGCGATTATCAGACACTCCCATCTGAGAAAGCACTGCCCCAATACCCATCTCAGAGGCATCCACCTCCACCACAAAAGGACGCTCTGGATCTGGGTGTCGCAGCACCTTGGCCGAAACAAATGCCCTTTTGAGACGGGCAAAAGCCGCTTTAGCCTCACAAGACCAGTGAGCAACATCCGCCCCTTTCTTAGTGAGTGCCACCAAGGGCGCCACTATAGATGAAAATCCAGCGATAAATCGTCTATAAAAATTCGCAAAGCCCAGGAAACGCTGAAGCGCCTTCAAACTAGTGGGCTGCACCCAATCCAGGACTGCCTGTACCTTGGAACCCTCCATTTGGAAACCTTCTGGGGAGATAATATATCCTAGAAATGCGATTTGCTGAACTTCAAATTCGCACTTCTCCAGCTTCGCCCCAAGCCGGTGGTCTCTGAGTTTCTGGAGGACTAAGCGTACATGCTTCCGATGTTCCTCCAGGGAATGGGAGAAGATTAGGATGTCATCTAAGTATACAACTAAGAATCTATCCAAATATTCCCTGAGCACATCATTCATGAAATCCTGGAAGACTGCCGGGGCATTACAGAGCCCAAAAGGCATCACCAAATATTCATAATGCCCTGAGTGGGTATTAAAGGCAGTCTTCCATTCATCCCCCTCTCTTATTCGGATTAGATTGTACGCACCGCGTAGGTCAATCTTAGAAAAAATGGTGGCAGTACGAAGCTGGTCAAACAAGACCGAAATGAGAGGCAGTGGGTATGAGTTTTTAATCGTGATACGGTTCAATTCCCTGAAGTCGATGCAGGGTCGCAACGAACCGTCCTTTTTACCCACGAAGAAGAACCCCGACCCAACTGGAGACTGTGAAGGTCTGATAAATCCCTTAGCCAAGTTCTCCTGAATGTACTCTGCCATAGCCTGAGTCTCAGGACGTGACAGGGAGTACAACCTGCTCTTGGGAAGCTTAGCATTTGGCAACAAATCAATGGCACAGTCATAGGGGCGATGGGGAGGTAGTACCTCTGCAACTTTTTTGGAGAACACGTCCGCAAAATCTGCATAACACCCTGGCAATCCTGGCAAACTTAGCTGCGAGAGCCTGACTGGAAGGCTCAAGCAACTCCTGAAACAATCAGTACCCCAACTAAGAATCTCCCCAGAGACCCAGTCAAATTGAGGATTGTGGGCCCTTAACCAGGGTAACCCCAACACCAATGGGGCAAAAGTACAGACAGTCACATAAAAGGACAATTTTTCAGAGTGTGTGGCTCCAATAAACAAAGAAATCTGGCTAGTGCAAGAGGTAATTTTACCTTGGGATAATGGTTCCCCGTTTAACCCACAAATCTCAATTTCCGATGCCAAGGGTACTAAGGGAACAGAGTGTTTCAGGGCGAATTGGCGGTCCATAAAAACCCCGTCGGCCCCACTGTCCACAAAGGCCTCAGTCTTGACAGTTTGACCGAGGATCTTCAAGGTCACCGGAATGATAAAAGTCTTCTTGGGAAATTCTGACTTCTGGCCTGACAGGATATTTCCCATCACCCTCAGGCCCTGAAGTTTTCCGGCTTTTCTGGGCATGATACTACCACATGACCTTTATTCCCACAGTACAAACACAACCCCTGCTGTCTCCTCCGCATCTTCTCACGCGAGGAGAGGCGGGTAGCCCCAATCTGCATAGGCTCCTCAGAAAATTCCTCAGAGTCTGAGGTTCCCTTGGGAAGGAAGGAAATCTCAGTCTCCCTTTCAAGCCTACGCTCTCTCAGCCGTCTATCCACCCGGATGGATAACTGCATGAGCTGATCCAAGCTATCAGGCAAGGGATATTGTACCAGTTGGTCCTTTATCTGGTTAGAAAGACCTCTTCGGTACTGGTGTCTCAGGGCTGGGTCATTCCACTGGGTATCATGGGCCAACCTCCGAAACTCCGTACAGTAAACCTCAACTGGCCTTCGCCCTTGCTTAAGGATCGAAATCTGAGCCTCGGCTGAGGCCGTCTTGTCAGGGTCATCATACAACATGCCCAGTGCCGTAAAAAAAGCATCAACACTTTTAAGCGACGGACAGTCAGGCTGCAACCCATATGCCCAGACCTGTGGGTCTCCTTGTAGCAAGGAAATCACTATGCCCACCCGCTGAATCTCCGACCCAGAAGACTGAGGCCTAAGCCGGAAGTATAGCTTGCAGCTCTCCTTGAAACAAAAGAACTGCGAGCGATCTCCAGAAAAACGATACGGGAGATTTACTTTCGGCTCCTTAACCCCTGCAGGTGCTGCTGCTGCGGGAGCTCCGCCAGCAGCCTGGGAGGTGTGCATTTTAATGGACAAATCATTAAATTGTCGAGTCAGGACCTGCACCTGATCGACCACCTGTTGCAACGTATTTTGAGGGGTATGCTCCATATTCCCACAAAATTTCAACAGGAGTATTAGGCTGCTGAATATGTTATGCACACCAGTGCCTGCAGGAAAGTACTGGTGTCAGAACTGTTATGCACTCCAGTGTCTGCAGGAATGTACTGGTGTTTGAACTGTTATGCAAAACAAATGGACTCACAGACAAACTGGGGAATATGACATAACGTACACAGAAGGTGATAGGGTAACAAAATACACACAAAGTGAACAGAGAAGCCCAGAGGCTAAGGAACTGGGTATCTCCCTTGTATTAGAACTGCTCAGATGGAAATAGCAAGATGTTGTGTTTTAATACGTAGAGAACCCGAAATGCTGTTGCTAAGGGCAACAGCAAAACCCTAAAGGGTTACCAACGGGTGTGGCAGTAAACTCCTTGGTCAGAGATGGAATGATAGACACAAGGAGAGACTCCACAATCCTGATTCTCACTTGCAGTGCACAGGTTTTAGCTTACTGCCACTAAACTGACCCCTGACACCTAGCACAGTGAGACAGGATTAGACAGGCAAGTCTTAGAATACAGCCGCAAACTTGCTAAGTTCACAGAGTAGTAACAGAACCCCAGCAAGCTAAACGACTGACTCCAGTCTTACTGCTAGGTCTGGATTGGCAGAGTGTAATACCAAATCCCCAGGCCTATTTGCAGTAAGCAACAAACAAATACAAAGCTACACAGTACTGGCTAACTTTCATGAACTGACTAACCAACAAAGATTCTGCAGCATCTGCTTACCCTGAAAAGAGGCCTTATAAAGCAGGTGCTGTCCACGCCCCACTCAGACCTCACAGACTGTGAGCACAAAAACCAGCACCGGATCCCCTGCCGTGCACAGAGCCTATAACCACTGCACAGCAAAAGACCCGAACCGGAGTATCAGCTGCGCTCAGGTTACTCCACTAGCACTTGTCTCCCGGTTGCCATGACGACGTGGCAGCACAGGGCAGGAGACCCTAACAGTATTATGTGCTCCATCCCTGTACTGTGCTGTATGTAGTGTGTGCTCCCCCTCCCTGTACTGTGCTGTATGTAGTGTGTGCTCCCCCTCCCTGTACTGTGCTGTATGTAGTGTGTGCTCCCTCCCTGTACTGTGCTGTATGTAGTGTGTGCTCCCTCCATGTACTGTGCTGTATGTGGTGTGTGCTCCCTCCCTGTACTGTGCTGTATGTAGTGTGTGCTCCCCCTCCCTGTATTGTGCTGTATGTAGTGTGTGCTCCCTCCCTGTACTGTGCTGTATGTAGTGTTTGCTCCCCCTCCCTGTATTGTGCTGTATGTAGTGTGTGCACCCTCCCTGTACTGTGCTGTATGTAGTGTGTGCTCCCCCTCCCTGTACTGTGCTGTATGTAGTGTGTGCTCCCTCCCTGTACTGTGCTGTATGTAGTGTGTCCTCCCTCCCTGTACTGTGCTGTATGTAGTGTGTGCTCCCTCCCTGTACTGTGCTGTATGTAGTGTGTGCTCCCTCCCTGTATTGTGCTGTATGTAGTATGTGCTCCCTCCCTGTTCTGTGCTGTATTTAGTGTGTGTTCTCTCCCTGTACTGTGCTGTATGTAGTGTGTGCTCCCTCCCTGTACTGTGCTGTATGTAGTGTGTGCTCCCTCCCTGTTCTGTGCTGTATGTAGTGTGTGCTCCCCCTCCCTGTACTGTGCTGTATGTAGTGTGTGCTCCCTCCCTGTACTGTGCTGTATGTAGTGTGTGCTCACTCCCTGTACTGTGCTGTATGTACTGTGTGTCCCCCTCTCTGTACTGTGCTGTATGTAGTGTATGATCCCCCACCCTGTACTGTGCTGTATGTAGTGTATGATCCCCCTCCCTGTACTGTGCTGTATGTAGTGTGTGCTCCCTCCCTGTACTGTGCTGTATGTACTGTGTGTCCCCCTCTCTGTACTGTGCTGTATGTAGTGTATGATCCCCCACCCTGTACTATGCTGTATGTAGTGTATGATCCCCCTCCCTGTACTGTGCTGTATTTAGTGTGTGCTCCCTCCCTGTACTGTGCTGTATGTAGTGTGTGCTCCCTCCCTGTACTGTGCTGTATGTAGTATGTGCTTCTCCTCCCTGTTCTGTGCTGTATGTAGTGTGTGCTCTCCCTCCCTGTACTGTGCTGTATGTAGTGTGTGCTCCCCTCCATGTACTGTGCTGTATGTAGTGTGTGCTCACTCCCTGTACTGTGCTGTATGTAGTGTGTGTCCCCCCTCCCTGTACTGTGCTGTATGTAGTGTATGATCCCCCACCCTGTACTGTGCTGTATGTAGTGTATGATCCCCCTCCCTGTACTGTGCTGTATTTAGTGTGTGCTCCCTCCCTGTACTGTGCTGTATGTAGTGTGTGCTCCCTCCCTGTACTGTGCTGTATGTAGTGTGTGCTCCCTCCCTGTACTGTGCTGTATGTAGTGTGTGCTCCCTCCCTGTACGGTGCTGTATGTAGTGTGTGTTCTCTCCCTGTACTGTGCTGTATGTAGTGTGTGCTCCCTCCCTGTACTGTGCTGTATGTAGTGTGTGCTCCCCTCCCTGTACTGTGCTGTATGTAGTTTGTGCTCCCCCTCCCTGTACTGTGCTGTATGTAGTGTGTGCTCCCCTCCCTGTACTGTGCTGTATGTATTGTATGTTCCCCCTCCCTGTACTGTGCTGTATGTAGTGTGTGCTCCCCCTCCCTGTACTGTGCTGTATGTAGTGTGTGCTCCCTCCCTGTACTGTGCTGTATGTAGTGTGTGCTCCCTCCATGTACTGTGCTGTATGTAGTGTGTGCTCCCCTCCCTGTACTGTGCTGTATGTATTGTGTGCTCCCCCTCCCTGTACTGTGCTGTATGTAGTGTGTGCTCCCCCTCCCTGTACTGTGCTGTATGTAGTGTGTGCTCCCTTCCTGTACTGTGCTGTATGTAGTGTGTGCTTCTCCTCCCTGTTCTGTGCTGTATGTAGTGTGTGCTCTCCCTCCCTGTACTGTGCTGTATGTAGTGTGTGCTCCCCTCCATGTACTGTGCTGTATGTAGTGTGTGCTCACTCCCTGTACTGTGCTGTATGTAGTGTGTGTCCCCCCTCCCTGTACTGTGCTGTATGTAGTGTATGATCCCCCACCCTGTACTGTGCTGTATGTAGTGTATGATCCCCCTCCCTGTACTGTGCTGTATTTAGTGTGTGCTCCCTCCCTGTACTGTGCTGTATGTAGTGTGTGCTCCCTCCCTGTACTGTGCTGTATGTAGTGTGTGCTCCCTCCCTGTACTGTGCTGTATGTAGTGTGTGTCCCCCCTCCCTGTACTGTGCTGTATGTAGTGTATGATCCCCCACCCTGTACTGTGCTGTATGTAGTGTATGATCCCCCTCCCTGTACTGTGCTGTATTTAGTGTGTGCTCCCTCCCTGTACTGTGCTGTATGTAGTGTGTGCTCCCTCCCTGTACTGTGCTGTATGTAGTGTGTGCTCCCTCCCTGTACTGTGCTGTATGTAGTGTGTGCTCCCTCCCTGTACTGTGCTGTATGTAGTGTGTGTTCTCTCCCTGTACTGTGCTGTATGTAGTGTGTGCTCCCTCCCTGTACTGTGCTGTATGTAGTGTGTGCTCCCCTCCCTGTACTGTGCTGTATGTAGTTTGTGCTCCCCCTCCCTGTACTGTGCTGTATGTAGTATGTGCTCCCCTCCCTGTACTGTGCTGTATGTATTGTATGTTCCCCCTCCCTGTACTGTGCTGTATGTAGTGTGTGCTCCCCCTCCCTGTACTGTGCTGTATGTAGTGTGTGCTCCCTCCCTGTACTGTGCTGTATGTAGTGTGTGCTCCCTCCATGTACTGTGCTGTATGTAGTGTGTGCTCCCCTCCCTGTACTGTGCTGTATGTATTGTGTGCTCCCCCTCCCTGTACTGTGCTGTATGTAGTGTGTGCTCCCCCTCCCTGTACTGTGCTGTATGTAGTGTGTGCTCCCTCCCTGTAGTGTGTGCTCCCTCCCTGTACTGTGCTGTATGTAGTGTGTGCTTCTCCTCCCTGTTCTGTGCTGTATGTAGTGTGTGCTCTCCCTCCCTGTACTGTGCTGTATGTAGTGTGTGCTCCCCTCCATGTACTGTGCTGTATGTAGTGTGTCCCCCCTCCCTGTACTGTGCTGTATGTAGTGTATGATCCCCCACCCTGTACTGTGCTGTATGTAGTGTATGATCCCCCTCCCTGTACTGTGCTGTATTTAGTGTGTGCTCCCTCCCTGTACTGTGCTGTATGTAGTGTGTGCTCCCTCCCTGTACTGTGCTGTATGTAGTGTGTGCTCCCTCCCTGTACTGTGCTGTATGTAGTGTGTGCTCCCTCCCTGTACTGTGCTGTATGTAGTGTGTGTTCTCTCCCTGTACTGTGCTGTATGTAGTGTGTGCTCCCTCCCTGTACTGTGCTGTATGTAGTGTGTCCCCCCTCCCTGTACTGTGCTGTATGTAGTGTATGATCCCCCACCCTGTACTGTGCTGTATGTAGTGTATGATCACCCTCCCTGTACTGTGCTGTATTTAGTGTGTGCTCCCTCCCTGTACTGTGCTGTATGTAGTGTGTGCTCCCTCCCTGTACTGTGCTGTATGTAGTGTGTGCTCCCTCCCTGTACTGTGCTGTATGTAGTGTGTGCTCCCTCCCTGTACTGTGCTGTATGTAGTGTGTGTTCTCTCCCTGTACTGTGCTGTATGTAGTGTGTGCTCCCTCCCTGTACTGTGCTGTATGTAGTGTGTGCTCCCAACCCTGTACTGTGCTGTATGTAGTTTGTGCTCCCCCTCCCTGTACTGTGCTGTATGTAGTGTGTGCTCCCCTCCCTGTACTGTGCTGTATGTATTGTATGTTCCCCCTCCCTGTACTGTGCTGTATGTAGTGTGTGCTCCCCCTCCCTGTACTGTGCTGTATGTAGTGTGTGCTCCCTCCCTGTACTGTGCTGTATGTAGTGTGTGCTCCCTCCCTGTACTGTGCTGTATGTAGTGTGTCCTCCCTCCCTGTACTGTGCTGTATGTAGTGTGTGCTCCCTCCCTGTACTGTGCTGTATGTAGTGTGTGCTCCCTCCCTGTATTGTGCTATATGTAGTATGTGCTCCCTCCCTGTTCTGTGCTGTATGTAGTGTGTGTGTTCTCTCCCTGTACTGTGCTGTATGTAGTGTGCGCTTCCTCCCTGTACTGTGCTGTATGTAGTGTGTGCTCCTCCCTGTTCTGTGCTGTATGTAGTGTGTGCTCCCCCTCCCTGTACTGTGCTGTATGTAGTGTGTGCTCCCCTCCCTGTACTGTGCTGTATGTAGTGTGTGCTCACTCCCTGTACTGTGCTGTATGTAGTGTGTGTCCCCCTCCCTGTACTGTCCTGTATGTAGTGTATGATCCCCCACCCTGTACTGTGCTGTATTTAGTGTGTGCTCCCTCCCTGTACTGTGCTGTATGTAGTGTGTGCTCCCTCCCTGTACTGTGCTGTATGTAGTGTGTGCTCCCTCCCTGTACTGTGCTGTATGTAGTGTGTGCTCCCTCCCTGTACTGTGCTGTATGTAGTGTGTGTTCTCTCCCTGTACTGTGCTGTATGTAGTGTGTGCTCCCTCCCTGTACTGTGCTGTATGTAGTGTGTGCTCCCCTCCCTGTACTGTGCTGTATGTAGTTTGTGCTCCCCCTCCCTGTACTGTGCTGTATGTAGTGTGTGCTCCCCTCCCTGTACTGTGCTGTATGTATTGTATGTTCCCCCTCCCTGTACTGTGCTGTATGTAGTGTGTGCTCCCCCTCCCTGTACTGTGCTGTATGTAGTGTGTGCTCCCTCCCTGTACTGTGCTGTATGTAGTGTGTGCTCCCTCCATGTACTGTGCTGTATGTAGTGTGTGCTCCCCTCCCTGTACTGTGCTGTATGTATTGTGTGCTCCCCCTCCCTGCACTGTGCTGTATGTAGTGTGTGCTCCCCCTCCCTGTACTGTGCTGTATGTAGTGTGTGCTCTCTCCCTGTAGTGTGTGCTCCCTCCCTGTACTGTGCTGTATGTAGTGTGTGCTTCTCCTCCCTGTTCTGTGCTGTATGTAGTGTGTGCTCTCCCTCCCTGTACTGTGCTGTATGTAGTGTGTGCTCCCCTCCATGTACTGTGCTGTATGTAGTGTGTGCTCACTCCCTGTACTGTGCTGTATGTAGTGTGTCCCCCCTCCCTGTACTGTGCTGTATGTAGTGTATGATCCCCCACCCTGTACTGTGCTGTATGTAGTGTATGATCCCCCTCCCTGTACTGTGCTGTATTTAGTGTGTGCTCCCTCCCTGTACTGTGCTGTATGTAGTGTGTGCTCCCTCCCTGTACTGTGCTGTATGTAGTGTGTGCTCCCTCCCTGTACTGTGCTGTATGTAGTGTGTGCTCCCTCCCTGTACTGTGCTGTATGTAGTGTGTGTTCTCTCCCTGTACTGTGCTGTATGTAGTGTGTGCTCCCTCCCTGTACTGTGCTGTATGTAGTGTGTGCTCCCAACCCTGTACTGTGCTGTATGTAGTTTGTGCTCCCCCTCCCTGTACTGTGCTGTATGTAGTGTGTGCTCCCCTCCCTGTACTGTGCTGTATGTATTGTATGTTCCCCCTCCCTGTACTGTGCTGTATGTAGTGTGTGCTCCCCCTCCCTGTACTGTGCTGTATGTAGTGTGTGCTCCCTCCCTGTACTGTGCTGTATGTAGTGTGTGCTCCCTCCATGTACTGTGCTGTATGTAGTGTGTGCTCCCCTCCCTGTACTGTGCTGTATGTATTGTGTGCTCCCCCTCCCTGTACTGTGCTGTATGTAGTGTGTGCTCCCCCTCCCTGTACTGTGCTGTATGTAGTGTGTGCTCCCTCCCTGTACTGTGCTGTATGTAGTGTGTGCTCCCTCCATGTACTGTGCTGTATGTAGTGTGTGCTCCCTCCCTGTACTGTGCTGTATGTAGTGTGTGCTCCCCCTCCCTGTATTGTGCTATATGTAGAGTGTGCACCCTTCCTGTACTGTGCTGTATGTAGTGTGAGCTCCCCCTCCCTGTACTGTGCTGTATGTAGTGTGTGCTCCCTCCCTGTACTGTGCTGTATGTCGTGTGTCCTCCCTCCCTGTACTGTGCTGTATGTCGTGTGTGCTCCCTCCCTGTACTGTGCTGTATGTAGTGTGTGCTCCCTCCCTGTATTGTGCTATATGTAGTATGTGCTCCCTCCCTGTTCTGTGCTGTATGTAGTGTGTGTGTTCTCTCCCTGTACTGTGCTGTATGTAGTGTGTGCTTCCTCCCTGTACTGTGCTGTATGTAGTGTGTGCTCCTCCCTGTTCTGTGCTGTATGTAGTGTGTGCTCCCCCTCCCTGTACTGTGCTGTATGTAGTGTGTGCTCCCCTCCCTGTACTGTGCTGTATGTAGTGTGTGCTCACTCCCTTTACTGTGCTGTATGTAGTGTGTGTCCCCCTCCCTGTACTGTGCTGTATGTAGTGTATGATCCCCCACCCTGTACTGTGCTGTATGTAGTGTATGATCCCCCTCCCTGTACTGTGCTGTATTTAGTGTATGCTCCATCCCTGTACTGTGCTGTATGTAGTGTGTGCTCCCTCCCTGTACTGTGCTGTATGTAGTATGTGCTCTCTCCCTGTACTGTGCTGTATGTAGTGTGTGTTCTCTCCCTGTACTGTGCTGTATGTAGTGTGTGCTCCCTCCCTGTACAGTGCTGTATGTAGTGTGTGCTCCCTCCCTGTACTATGCTGTATGTAGTGTGTGATCCCCTCCCTGTACTGTGCTGTATGTAGTGTGTGCTCCCTCCCTGTACTGTGCTGTATGTAGCGTGTGTTCCCCCTCCCTGTACTGTGCTGTATGTAGTGTATGATCCCTCTCCCTGTACTGTGCTGTATGTAGTGTATGCTCCAGACCTATACTGTGCTGTATGTATTATGTGCTCCATCCCTGTACTGTGCTGTATGTAGTGTGTGCTCCCCCTCCCTGTACTGTGCTGTATGTAGTGTGTGCTCCCCCTCCCTGTACTGTGCTGTATGTAGTGTGTGCTCCCTCCCTGTACTGTGCTGTAATGGTGTGTGCTTCCTCCCTGTACTATGCTGCATGTAGTGTGTGCTCCCTCCCTGTACTGTGCTGTATGTAGTGTGTGCTCACTCTATGTACTGTGCTGTATGTAGTGTGTGCTCCCTCCCTGTACTGTGCTGTATGTAGTGTGTGCTCCCCCTCCCTGTATTGTGCTGTATGTAATGTGTGCTCCCTCCCTGTACTGTGCTGTATGTAGTGTGTGCTCCCTCCCCGTACTGTGCTGTATGTAGTGTGTGCTCCCTCCCTGTACTGTGCTGTATGTAGTGTGTGTCCCCCCTCCCTGTACTGTGCTGTATGTAGTGTATGATCCCCCACCCTGTACTGTGCTGTATGTAGTGTGTGCTCCCTCCCTGTACTGTGCTGTATGTAGTGTGTGCTCCCTCCCTGTACAGTGCTGTATGTAGTATGTGCTCCCTCCCTGTACTGTGCTGTATGTAGTGTGTGCTCCCTCCCTGTACTGTGCTGTATGTAGTATGTGCTCCCTCCCTGTACTGTGCTGTATGTAGTGTGTGTTCTCTCCCTGTACTGTGCTGTATGTAGTGTGTGCTCCCTCCCTGTACTGTGCTGTATGTAGTGTGTGCTCCCTCCCTGTACTATGCTGTATGTAGTGTGTGTTCCCCCTCCCTGTACTGTGCTGTATGTAGTGTATGATCCCTCTCCCTGTACTGTGCTGTTTGTAGTGTATGCTCCAGACCTATACTGTGCTGTATGTATTATGTGCTTTATCCCTGTACTGTGCTGTATGTAGTGTGTGCTCCCTCTCCCTGTACTGTACTGTATGTAGTGTGTGCTCCCCCTCCCTGTACTGTGCTGTATGTAGTGTGTGCTCCCTCCCTGTTTTGTGCTGTATGTAGTGTGTGCTCCCTCCCTGTACTGTGCTGTATGTAGTGTGTGCTCCCTCCATGTACTGTGCTGTATGTAGTGTGTGCTCCCTCCCTGTACTGTGCTGTATGTAGTGTGTGCTCCCCCTCCCTGTATTGTGCTGTATGTAGTGTGTGCTCCCTCCCTGTACTGTGCTGTATGTAGTGTGTGCTCCCCCTCCCTGTATTGTGCTGTATGTAGTGTGTGACCCTCCCTGTAATGTGCTGTATGTAGTGTGTGCTCCCCCTCCCTGTACTGTGCTGTATGTAGTGTGTGCTCCCTCTCTGTACTGTGCTGTATGTAGTGTGTCCTCCATCCTGTACTGTGCTGTATGTAGTGTGTGCTCCCTCCCTGTACTGTGCTGTATGTAGTGTGTGCTCCCTCCCTGTATTGTGCTATATGTAGTATGTGCTCCCTCCCTGTTCTGTGCTGTATGTAGTGTGTGTTCTCTCCCTGTACTGTGCAGTATGTAGTGTGTGCTCCCTCCCTGTACTGTGCTGTATGTAGTGTGTGCTCCCCCTCCCTGTACTGTGCTGTATGTAGTGTGTGCTCCCTCCCTGTACTGTGCTGTATGTAGTGTGTCCTCCCTCCCTGTACTGTGCTGTATGTAGTGTGTGCTCCCTCCCTGTATTGTGCTATATGTAGTATGTGCTCCCTCCCTGTTCTGTGCTGTATGTAGTGTGTGTTCTCTCCCTGTACTGTGCTGTATGTAGTGTGTGCTCCCTCCATGTACTGTGCTGTATGTAGTGTGTGCTCCTCCCTGTTCTGTGCTGTATGTAGTGTGTGCTCCCCCTCCCTGTACTGTGCTGTATGTAGTGTGTGCTCCCCTCCCTGTACTGTGCTGTATGTAGTGTGTGCTCACTCCCTGTACTGTGCTGTATGTAGTGTGTGTCCCCCTCCCTGTACTGTGCTGTATGTAGTGTATGATCCCCCACCCTGTACTGTGCTGTATGTAGTGTATGATCCCCCTCCCTGTACTGTGTTGTATTTAGTGTGTGCTCACTCCCTGTACTGTGCTGTATGTAGTGTGTGCTCCCTCCCTGTACTGTGCTGTATGTAGTATGTGCTCTCTCCCTGTACTGTGCTGTATGTAGTGTGTGTTCTCTCCCTGTACTGTGCTGTTTGTAGTGTGTGCTCCCTCCCTGTACTGTGCTGTATGTAGTGTGTGCTCCCTCCATAAACTGTGCTGTATGTAGTGTGTGCTCCCTCCCTGTACTGTGCTGTATGTAGTGTGTGCTCCCCCTCCCTGTATTGTGCTGTATGTAGTGTGTGCTCCCTCCCTGTTCTGTGCTGTATGTAGTGTGAGTTCTCTCCCTGTACTGTGCTGTATGTAGTGTGTGCTCCCTCCATGTACTGTATGTAGTGTGTGCTCCTCCCTGTTCTGTGCTGTATGTAGTGTGTGCTCCCCCTCCCTGTACTGTGCTGTATGTAGTGTGTGCTCCCTCCCTGTACTGTGCTGTATGTAGTGTGTGCTCCCCTCCCTGTACTGTGCTGTATGTAGTGTGTGCTCACTCCCTGTACTGTGCTGTATGTAGTGTGTGTCCCCCTCCCTGTACTGTGCTGTATGTAGTGTATGATCCCCCACCCTGTACTGTGCTGTATGTAGTGTATGATCCCCCTCCCTGTACTGTGCTGTATTTAGTGTGTGCTCCCTCCCTGTACTGTGCTGTATGTAGTGTGTGCTCCCTCCCTGTACTGTGCTGTATGTAGTATGTGCTCTCTCCCTGTACTGTGCTGTATGTAGTGTGTGTTCTCTCCCTGTACTGTGCTGTATGTAGTGTGTGCTCCCTCCCTGTACTATGCTGTATGTAGTGTGTGCTCCCTCCCTGTACTGTGCTGTATGTAGTGTGTGCTCACTTCCTGTACTGTATGTAGTGTGTGACCCTCCCTGTAATGTGCTGTATGTAGTGTGTGCTCCCCCTCCCTGTACTGTGCTGTATGTAGTGTGTGCTCCCTCCCTGTACTGTGCTGTATGTAGTGTGTCCTCCCTCCCTGTACTGTGCTGTATGTAGTGTGTGCTCCCTCCCTGTACTGTGCTGTATGTCGTGTGTGCTCCCTCCCTGTATTGTTCTATATGTAGTATGTGCTCCCTCCCTGTTCTGTGCTGTATGTAGTGTGTGTTCTCTCCCTGTACTGTGCAGTATGTAGTGTGTGCTCCCTCCCTGTACTGTGCTGTATGTAGTGTGTGCTTCTCCTCCCTGTACTGTGCTGTATGTAGTGTATGATCTCCTTCCCTGTACTGTGCTGTATGTAGTGTATGATCCCCCTCCCTGTACTGTGCTGTATTTAGTGTGTGCTCCCTCCCTGTACTGTGCTGTATGTAGTGTGTGCTCCCTCCCTGTACTGTGCTGTATGTAGTATGTGCTCCCTCCCTGTACTGTGCTGTATAGTGTGTGTTCTCTCCCTGTACTGTGCTGTATGTAGTGTGTGCTCCCTCCCTGTACTGTGCTGTATGTAGTGTGTGCTCACTCCCTGTACTATGCTGTATGTAGTGTGTGCTCCCCTCCCTGTACTGTGCCGTATGTAGTTTGTGCTCCCCCTCCCTGTACTGTGCTGTATGTAGTGTGTGCTCCCCTCCCTGTACTGTGCTGTATGTATTGTGTGTTCTCCCTCCCTGTACTGTGCTGTATGTAGTGTGTGCTCCCTCCCTGTACTGTGCTGTATGTAGTGTGTGTCCCCCCTCCCTGTACTGTGCTGTATGTAGTGTATGATCCCCCACCCTGTACTGTGCTGTATGTAGTGTATGATCCCCCTCCCTGTACTGTGCTGTATGCAGTGTGTGCTCCCTCCCTGTACTGTGCTGTATGTAGTGTGTGCTCCCTCCCTGTACTGTGCTGTATGTAGTGTGTGCTCCCTCCCTGTACTGTGCTGTATGTAGTATGTGCTCCCTCCCTGTACTGTGCTGTATGTAGTGTGTGTTCTCTCCCTGTACTGTGCTGTATGTAGTGTGTGCTCCCTCCCTGTACTGTGCTGTATGAAGTGTGTGCTCCCTCCCTGTACTATGCTGTATGTAGTGTGTGTTCCCCCTCCCTGTACTGTGCTGTATGTAGTGTATGATCCCTCTCCCTGTACTGTGCTGTATGTAGTGTGTGCTCCAGACCTATACTGTGCTGTATGTATTATGTGCTCCATCCCTGTACTGTGCTGTATGTAGTGTGTGCTCCCCCTCCCTGTACTGTACTGTATGTAGTGTGTGCTCCCCCTCCCTGTACTGTGCTGTATGTAGTGTGTGCTCCCTCCCTGTACTGTGCTGTATGTAGTGTGTGCTCCCTCCATGTACTGTGCTGTATGTAGTGTGTGCTCCCTCTCTGTAATGTGCTGTATGTAGTGTGTGCTCCCCCTCCCTGTATTGTGCTGTATGTAGTGTGTGCTCCCTCCCTGTACTGTGCTGTATGTAGTGTGTGCTCCCCCTCCCTGTATTGTGCTGTATGTAGTGTGTGACCCTCCCTGTAATGTGCTGTATGTAGTGTGTGCTCCCCCTCCCTGTACTGTGCTGTATGTAGTGTGTGCTCCCTCTCTGTACTGTGCTGTATGTAGTGTGTCCTCCCTCCTGTACTGTGCTTTATGTAGTGTGTGCTCCCTCCCTGTACTGTGCTGTATGTAGTGTGTGCTCCCTCCCTGTATTGTGCTATATGTAGTATGTGCTCCCTCCCTGTTCTGTGCTGTATGTAGTGTGTGCTCCCTCCCTGTACTGTGCTGTATGTAGTGTGTGCTTCTCCTCCCTGTTCTGTGCTGTATGTAGTGTGTGCTCTCCCTCCCTGTACTGTGCTGTATGTAGTGTGTGCTCCCCTCCCTGTACTGTGCTGTATGTAGTGTGTGCTCACTCCCTGTACTGTGCTGTATTTAGAGTGTGTCCCCCCTCCCTGTACTGTGCTGTATGCAGTGTGTGCTCCCTCCCTGTACTGTGCAGTATGTAGTGTGTGCTCCCTCCCTGTACTGTGCTGTATGTAGTATGTGCTCCCTCCCTGTACTGTGCTGTATGTAGTGTGTGCTCCCTCCCTGTACTGTGCTGTATGTAGTATGTGCTCCCTCCCTGTACTGTGCTGTATGTAGTGTGTGTTCTCTCCCTGTACTGTGCTGTATGTAGTGTGTGCTCCCTCCCTGTACTGTGCTGTATGAAGTGTGTGCTCCCTCCCTGTACTATGCTGTATGTAGTGTGTGTTCCCCCTCCCTGTACTGTGCTGTATGTAGTGTATGATCCCTCTCCCTGTACTGTGCTGTATGTAGTGTGTGCTCCAGACCTATACTGTGCTGTATGTATTATGTGCTCCATCCCTGTACTGTGCTGTATGTAGTGTGTGCTCCCCCTCCCTGTACTGTACTGTATGTAGTGTGTGCTCCCCCTCCCTGTACTGTGCTGTATGTAGTGTGTGCTCCCTCCCTGTACTGTGCTGTATGTAGTGTGTGCTCCCTCCATGTACTGTGCTGTATGTAGTGTGTGCTCCCTCTCTGTACTGTATGTAGTGTGTGCTCCCCCTCCCTGTATTGTGCTGTATGTAGTGTGTGCTCCCTCCCTGTACTGTGCTGTATGTAGTGTGTGCTCCCCCTCCCTGTATTGTGCTGTATGTAGTGTGTGACCCTCCCTGTAATGTGCTGTATGTAGTGTGTGCTCCCCCTCCCTGTACTGTGCTGTATGTAGTGTGTGCTCCCTCTCTGTACTGTGCTGTATGTAGTGTGTCCTCCCTCCTGTACTGTGCTGTATGTAGTGTGTGCTCCCTCCCTGTACTGTGCTGTATGTAGTGTGTGCTCCCTCCCTGTATTGTGCTATATGTAGTATGTGCTCCCTCCCTGTTCTGTGCTGTATGTAGTGTGTGCTCCCTCCCTGTACTGTGCTGTATGTAGTGTGTGCTTCTCCTCCCTGTTCTGTGCTGTATGTAGTGTGTGCTCTCCCTCCCTGTACTGTGCTGTATGTAGTGTGTGCTCCCCTCCCTGTACTGTGCTGTATGTAGTGTGTGCTCACTCCCTGTACTGTGCTGTATTTAGAGTGTGTCCCCCCTCCCTGTACTGTGCTGTATGTAGTGTATGATCCCCCACCCTGTACTGTGCTGTATGTAGTGTATGATCCCCCTCGCTGTACTGTGCTGTATTTAGTGTGTGCTCCCTCCCTGTACTGTGCTGTATGTAGTGTGTGCTCCCTCCCTGTACTGTGCTGTATGTAGTGTGTGTTCTCTCCCTGTACTGTGCTGTATGTAGTGTGTGCTCCCTCCCTGTACTGTGCTGTTTGTAGTGTGTGCTCCCCTTCCTGTACTGTGCTGTATGTAGTTTGTGCTCCCCCTCCCTGTACAGTGCTGTGTGTAGTGTGTGCTCCCCTCCCTGTACTGTGCTGTATGTATTGTGTTTCCCTCTCCCTGTACTGTGCTGTATGTAGTGTGTGCTCCCCCTCCCTGTACTGTGCTGTATGTAGTGTGTGCTCCCTCCCTGTACTGTGCTGTATGTAGTGTGTGCTCCCTCCATGTACTGTGCTGTATGTAGTGTGTGCTCCCCTCCCTGTACTGTGCTGTATGTATTGTGTGCTCCCCCTCCCTGTACTGTGCTGTATGTAGTGTGTGCTCCCCCTCCCTGTACTGTGCTGTATGTAGTGTGTGCTCCCTCCCTGTACTGTGCTGTATGTAGTGTGTGCTCCCTCCCTGTACTGTGCTGTATGTAGTGTGTGCTCCCCCTCCCTGTATTGTGCTGTATGTAGTGTGTGCTCCCTCCCTGTACTGTGCTGTATGTAGTGTGTGCTCCCCCTCCCTGTATTGTGCTGTATGTAGTGTGTGCACCCTCCCTGTACTGTGCTGTATGTAGTGTGTGCTCCCCCTCCCTGTACTGTGCTGTATGTAGTGTGTGCTCCCTCCCTGTACTGTGCTGTATGTAGTGTGTCCTCCCTCCCTGTACTGTGCTGTATGTAGTGTGTGCTACCTCCCTGTACTGTGCTGTATGTAGTGTGTGCTCCCTCCCTGTATTGTGCTATATGTAGTATGTGCTCCCTCCCTGTTCTGTGCTGTATGTAGTGTGTGTTCTCTCCCTGTACTGTGCTGTATGTAGTGTGTGCTCCCTCCATGTACTGTGCTGTATGTAGTGTGTGCTCCTCCCTGTTCTGTGCTGTATGTAGTATGTGCTCTCTCCCTGTACTGTGCTGTATGTAGTGTGTGTTCTCTCCCTGTACTGTGCTGTATGTAGTGTGTGCTCCCTCCCTGTACTGTGCTGTATGTAGTGTGTGCTCCCTCCCTGTACTATGCTGTATGTAGTGTGTGCTCCCTCCCTGTACTGTGCTGTATGTAGTGTGTGCTCACTTCCTGTACTGTATGTAGTGTGTGACCCTCCCTGTAATGTGCTGTATGTAGTGTGTGCTCCCCCTCCCTGTACTGTGCTGTATGTAGTGTGTGCTCCCTCCCTGTACTGTGCTGTATGTAGTGTGTCCTCCCTCCCTGTACTGTGCTGTATGTAGTGTGTGCTCCCTCCCTGTACTGTGCTGTATGTCGTGTGTGCTCCCTCCCTGTATTGTTCTATATGTAGTATGTGCTCCCTCCCTGTTCTGTGCTGTATGTAGTGTGTGTTCTCTCCCTGTACTGTGCAGTATGTAGTGTGTGCTCCCTCCCTGTACTGTGCTGTATGTAGTGTGTGCTTCTCCTCCCTGTTCTGTGCTGTATGTAGTGTGTGCTCTCCCTCCCTGTACTGTGCTGTATGTAGTGTGTGCTCCCCCTCCCTGTACTGTGCTGTATGTAGTGTGTGCTCCCCCTCCCTGTACTGTGCTGTATGTAGTGTGTGCTCCCTCCCTGTACTGTGCTGTATGTAGTGTGTGCTCACTCCCTGTACTGTGCTGTTTGTAGTGTGTGTCCCCCCTCCCTGTACTGTGCTGTATGTAGTGTATGATCTCCCACCCTGTACTGTGCTGTATGTAGTGTATGATCCCCCTCCCTGTACTTTGCTGTATTTAGTGTGTGCTCCCTCCCTGTACTGTGCTGTATGTAGTGTGTGCTCCCTCCCTGTACTGTGCTGTATGTAGTATGTGCTCCATCCCTGTACTGTGCTGTATAGTGTGTGTTCTCTCCTTGTACTGTGCTGTATGTAGTGTGTGCTCCCTCCCTGTACTGTGCTGTATGTAGTGTGTGCTCACTCCCTGTACTATGCTGTATGTAGTGTGTGCTCCCCTCCCTGTACTGTATGTAGTGTGTGCTCCCCTCCCTGTACTGTGCTGTATGTATTGTGTGTTCCCCCTCCCTGTACTGTGCTGTATGTAGTGTATGCTCCAGACCTGTACTGTGCTGTATGTATTATGTGCTCCATCCCTGTACTGTACTGTATGTAGTGTGTGCTCCCCCTTCCTGTACTGTGCTGTATGTAGTGTGTGCTCCCCCTCCCTGTACTGTGCTGTATGTAGTCTGTGCTCCCTCCCTGTACTGTGCTGTATGCAGTGTGTGCTCCCTCCCTGTACTGTGCTGTATGTAGTGTGTGTCCCCCCTCCCTGTACTGTGCTGTATGTAGTGTATGATCCCCCACCCTGTACTGTGCTGTATGTAGTGTATGATCCCCCTCCCTGTACTGTGCTGTATTTAGTGTGTGCTCCCTCCCTGTACTGTGCTGTATTTAGTGTGTGCTCCCTCCCTGTACTGTGCTGTATGTAGTGTGTGCTCCCTCCCTGTACTGTGCTGTATGTAGTGTGTGTTCTCTCCCTGTACTGTGCTGTATGTAGTGTGTGCTCCCTCCCTGTACTGTGCTGTATGTAGTGTGTGCTCCCCTCCCTGTACTGTGCTGTATGTAGTTTGTGCTCCCCCTCCCTGTACTGTGCTGTATGTAGTGTGTGCTCCCCTCATTGTACTGTGCTGTATGTATTGTGTGTTCCCCCTCCCTGTACTGTGCTGTATGTAGTGTGTGCTCCCCCTCCCTGTACTGTGCTGTATGTACTGTGTGCTCCCTCCCTGTACTGTGCTGTATGTAGTGTGTCCTCCCTCCCTGTACTGTGCTGTATGTAGTGTGTGCTCCCTCCCTGTACTGTGCTGTATGTAGTGTGTGCTCCCTCCCTGTACTGTGCTGTATGTAGGTTGTGTTCCCCCTCCCTGTACTGTGCTGTATGTAGTGTGTGCTCCCTCCCTGTACTGTGCTGTATGTAGTGTGTGTTCTCTCCCTGTACTGTGCTGTATGTAGTGTGTGCTGCCTCCCTGTACTGTGCTGTATGTAGTGTGTGCTCCCTCCCTGTACTGTGCTGTATGTAGTGTTTGTTCCCCCTCCCTGCACTGTGCTGTATGTAGAGTATGATCCCTCTCACTGTACTGTGCTTTATGTAGTGTATGCTCCAGACCTATACTGTGCTGTATGTATTATGTGCTCCATCCCTGTACTGTGCTGCATGTAGTGTGTGCTCCCCCTCCCTGTACTGTGCTGTATGTAGTGTGTGCTCCCCCTCCCTGTTCTGTGCTGTATGTAGTGTGTGCTCCCTCCCTGTACTGTGCTGGATGTAGTGTGTGCTCCCTCCATGTACTGTGCTGTATGTAGTGTGTGCTCCAGACCTATACTGTGCTGTATGTATTATGTGCTCCATCCCTGTACTGTGCTGTATGTAGTGTGTGCTCCCCCTCCCTGTACTGTACTGTATGTAGTGTGTGCTCCCCCTCCCTGTACTGTGCTGTATGTAGTGTGTGCTCCCTCCCTGTACTGTGCTGTATGTAGTGTGTGCTCCCTCCATGTACTGTGCTGTATGTAGTGTGTGCTCCCTCTCTGTACTGTATGTAGTGTGTGCTCCCCCTCCCTGTATTGTGCTGTATGTAGTGTGTGCTCCCTCCCTGTACTGTGCTGTATGTAGTGTGTGCTCCCCCTCCCTGTATTGTGCTGTATGTAGTGTGTGACCCTCCCTGTAATGTGCTGTATGTAGTGTGTGCTCCCCCTCCCTGTACTGTGCTGTATGTAGTGTGTGCTCCCTCTCTGTACTGTGCTGTATGTAGTGTGTCCTCCCTCCTGTACTGTGCTGTATGTAGTGTGTGCTCCCTCCCTGTACTGTGCTGTATGTAGTGTGTGCTCCCTCCCTGTATTGTGCTATATGTAGTATGTGCTCCCTCCCTGTTCTGTGCTGTATGTAGTGTGTGCTCCCTCCCTGTACTGTGCTGTATGTAGTGTGTGCTTCTCCTCCCTGTTCTGTGCTGTATGTAGTGTGTGCTCTCCCTCCCTGTACTGTGCTGTATGTAGTGTGTGCTCCCCTCCCTGTACTGTGCTGTATGTAGTGTGTGCTCACTCCCTGTACTGTGCTGTATTTAGAGTGTGTCCCCCCTCCCTGTACTGTGCTGTATGTAGTGTATGATCCCCCACCCTGTACTGTGCTGTATGTAGTGTATGATCCCCCTCGCTGTACTGTGCTGTATTTAGTGTGTGCTCCCTCCCTGTACTGTGCTGTATGTAGTGTGTGCTCCCTCCCTGTACTGTGCTGTATGTAGTGTGTGTTCTCTCCCTGTACTGTGCTGTATGTAGTGTGTGCTCCCTCCCTGTACTGTGCTGTTTGTAGTGTGTGCTCCCCTTCCTGTACTGTGCTGTATGTAGTTTGTGCTCCCCCTCCCTGTACAGTGCTGTGTGTAGTGTGTGCTCCCCTCCCTGTACTGTGCTGTATGTATTGTGTTTCCCTCTCCCTGTACTGTGCTGTATGTAGTGTGTGCTCCCCCTCCCTGTACTGTGCTGTATGTAGTGTGTGCTCCCTCCCTGTACTGTGCTGTATGTAGTGTGTGCTCCCTCCATGTACTGTGCTGTATGTAGTGTGTGCTCCCCTCCCTGTACTGTGCTGTATGTATTGTGTGCTCCCCCTCCCTGTACTGTGCTGTATGTAGTGTGTGCTCCCCCTCCCTGTACTGTGCTGTATGTAGTGTGTGCTCCCTCCCTGTACTGTGCTGTATGTAGTGTGTGCTCCCTCCCTGTACTGTGCTGTATGTAGTGTGTGCTCCCCCTCCCTGTATTGTGCTGTATGTAGTGTGTGCTCCCTCCCTGTACTGTGCTGTATGTAGTGTGTGCTCCCCCTCCCTGTATTGTGCTGTATGTAGTGTGTGCACCCTCCCTGTACTGTGCTGTATGTAGTGTGTGCTCCCCCTCCCTGTACTGTGCTGTATGTAGTGTGTGCTCCCTCCCTGTACTGTGCTGTATGTAGTGTGTCCTCCCTCCCTGTACTGTGCTGTATGTAGTGTGTGCTACCTCCCTGTACTGTGCTGTATGTAGTGTGTGCTCCCTCCCTGTATTGTGCTATATGTAGTATGTGCTCCCTCCCTGTTCTGTGCTGTATGTAGTGTGTGTTCTCTCCCTGTACTGTGCTGTATGTAGTGTGTGCTCCCTCCATGTACTGTGCTGTATGTAGTGTGTGCTCCTCCCTGTTCTGTGCTGTATGTAGTATGTGCTCTCTCCCTGTACTGTGCTGTATGTAGTGTGTGTTCTCTCCCTGTACTGTGCTGTATGTAGTGTGTGCTCCCTCCCTGTACTGTGCTGTATGTAGTGTGTGCTCCCTCCCTGTACTATGCTGTATGTAGTGTGTGCTCCCTCCCTGTACTGTGCTGTATGTAGTGTGTGCTCACTTCCTGTACTGTATGTAGTGTGTGACCCTCCCTGTAATGTGCTGTATGTAGTGTGTGCTCCCCCTCCCTGTACTGTGCTGTATGTAGTGTGTGCTCCCTCCCTGTACTGTGCTGTATGTAGTGTGTCCTCCCTCCCTGTACTGTGCTGTATGTAGTGTGTGCTCCCTCCCTGTACTGTGCTGTATGTCGTGTGTGCTCCCTCCCTGTATTGTTCTATATGTAGTATGTGCTCCCTCCCTGTTCTGTGCTGTATGTAGTGTGTGTTCTCTCCCTGTACTGTGCAGTATGTAGTGTGTGCTCCCTCCCTGTACTGTGCTGTATGTAGTGTGTGCTTCTCCTCCCTGTTCTGTGCTGTATGTAGTGTGTGCTCTCCCTCCCTGTACTGTGCTGTATGTAGTGTGTGCTCCCCCTCCCTGTACTGTGCTGTATGTAGTGTGTGCTCCCCCTCCCTGTACTGTGCTGTATGTAGTGTGTGCTCCCTCCCTGTACTGTGCTGTATGTAGTGTGTGCTCACTCCCTGTACTGTGCTGTTTGTAGTGTGTGTCCCCCCTCCCTGTACTGTGCTGTATGTAGTGTATGATCTCCCACCCTGTACTGTGCTGTATGTAGTGTATGATCCCCCTCCCTGTACTTTGCTGTATTTAGTGTGTGCTCCCTCCCTGTACTGTGCTGTATGTAGTGTGTGCTCCCTCCCTGTACTGTGCTGTATGTAGTATGTGCTCCATCCCTGTACTGTGCTGTATAGTGTGTGTTCTCTCCTTGTACTGTGCTGTATGTAGTGTGTGCTCCCTCCCTGTACTGTGCTGTATGTAGTGTGTGCTCACTCCCTGTACTATGCTGTATGTAGTGTGTGCTCCCCTCCCTGTACTGTATGTAGTGTGTGCTCCCCTCCCTGTACTGTGCTGTATGTATTGTGTGTTCCCCCTCCCTGTACTGTGCTGTATGTAGTGTATGCTCCAGACCTGTACTGTGCTGTATGTATTATGTGCTCCATCCCTGTACTGTACTGTATGTAGTGTGTGCTCCCCCTTCCTGTACTGTGCTGTATGTAGTGTGTGCTCCCCCTCCCTGTACTGTGCTGTATGTAGTCTGTGCTCCCTCCCTGTACTGTGCTGTATGCAGTGTGTGCTCCCTCCCTGTACTGTGCTGTATGTAGTGTGTGTCCCCCCTCCCTGTACTGTGCTGTATGTAGTGTATGATCCCCCACCCTGTACTGTGCTGTATGTAGTGTATGATCCCCCTCCCTGTACTGTGCTGTATTTAGTGTGTGCTCCCTCCCTGTACTGTGCTGTATTTAGTGTGTGCTCCCTCCCTGTACTGTGCTGTATGTAGTGTGTGCTCCCTCCCTGTACTGTGCTGTATGTAGTGTGTGTTCTCTCCCTGTACTGTGCTGTATGTAGTGTGTGCTCCCTCCCTGTACTGTGCTGTATGTAGTGTGTGCTCCCCTCCCTGTACTGTGCTGTATGTAGTTTGTGCTCCCCCTCCCTGTACTGTGCTGTATGTAGTGTGTGCTCCCCTCATTGTACTGTGCTGTATGTATTGTGTGTTCCCCCTCCCTGTACTGTGCTGTATGTAGTGTGTGCTCCCCCTCCCTGTACTGTGCTGTATGTACTGTGTGCTCCCTCCCTGTACTGTGCTGTATGTAGTGTGTCCTCCCTCCCTGTACTGTGCTGTATGTAGTGTGTGCTCCCTCCCTGTACTGTGCTGTATGTAGTGTGTGCTCCCTCCCTGTACTGTGCTGTATGTAGGTTGTGTTCCCCCTCCCTGTACTGTGCTGTATGTAGTGTGTGCTCCCTCCCTGTACTGTGCTGTATGTAGTGTGTGTTCTCTCCCTGTACTGTGCTGTATGTAGTGTGTGCTGCCTCCCTGTACTGTGCTGTATGTAGTGTGTGCTCCCTCCCTGTACTGTGCTGTATGTAGTGTTTGTTCCCCCTCCCTGCACTGTGCTGTATGTAGAGTATGATCCCTCTCACTGTACTGTGCTTTATGTAGTGTATGCTCCAGACCTATACTGTGCTGTATGTATTATGTGCTCCATCCCTGTACTGTGCTGCATGTAGTGTGTGCTCCCCCTCCCTGTACTGTGCTGTATGTAGTGTGTGCTCCCCCTCCCTGTTCTGTGCTGTATGTAGTGTGTGCTCCCTCCCTGTACTGTGCTGGATGTAGTGTGTGCTCCCTCCATGTACTGTGCTGTATGTAGTGTGTGCTCCCCTCCCTGTACTGTGCTGTATGTATTGTGTGCTCCCCCTCCCTGTACTGTGCTGTATGTAGTGTGTGCTCCCCCTCCCTGTACTGTGCTGTATGTAGTGTGTGCTCCCTCCCTGTACTGTGCTGTATGTATTGTGTGCTCCCCCTCCCTGTACTGTGCTGTATGTAGTGTGTGCTCCCCCTCCCTGTACTGTGCTGTATGTAGTGTGTGCTCCCTCCCTGTACTGTGCTGTATGTAGTGTGTGCTCCCTCCATGTACTGTGCTGTATGTAGTGTGTGCTCCCTCCCTGTACTGTGCTGTATGTAGTGTGTGCTCCCCCTCCCTGTATTGTGCAGTATGTAGTGTGTGCTCCCTCCCTGTACTGTGCTGTATGTAGTGTGTGCTCCCCCTCCCTGTATTGTGCTGTATGTAGTGTGTGCACCCTCCCTGTACTGTGCTGTATGTAGTGTGTGCTCCCCCTCCCTGTACTGTGCTGTATGTACTGTGTGCTCCCTCCCTGTACTGTGCTGTATGTAGTGTGTCCTCCCTCCCTGTACTGTGCTGTATGTAGTGTGTGCTCCCTCCCTGTACTGTGCTGTATGTAGTGTGTGCTCCCTCCCTGTATTGTGCTATATGTAGTATGTGCTCCCTCCCTGTTCTGTGCTGTATGTAGTGTGTGTTCTCTCCCTGTACTCTGCTGTATGTAGTGTGTGCTCCCTCCCTGTACTGTGCTGTATGTAGTGTGTGCTCATCCCTGTTCTGTGCTATATGTAGTGTGTGCTCCCCCTCCCTGTACTGTGCTGTATGTAGTGTGTGCTCCCCTCCCTGTACTGTGCTGTATGTAGTGTGTGCTCCCTCCCTGTACTGTGCTGTATGTAGTATGTGCTCTCTACCTGTACTGTGCTGTATGTAGTGTGTGCTCTCTACCTGTACTGTGCTGTATGTAGTGTGTGCTCCCTCCCTGTACTGTGCTGTATGTAGTGTGTGCTCCCTCCCTGTACTGTGCTGTATGTAGTGTGTGCTCCCCTCCCTGTACTGTGCTGTATGTAGTGTGTGCTCCCTCCCTGTACTGTGCTGTATGTAGTGTGTGTTCCCCCTCCCTGTACTGTGCTGTATGTAGTGTGTGTTCCCCCTCCCTGTACTGTGCTGTATGTAGTGTATGATCCCTCTCCCTGTACTGTGCTGTATGTAGTGTATGCTCTTGACCTGTACTGTGCTGTATGTATTATGTGCTCCATCCCTGTACTGTGCTGTATGTAGTGTGTGCTCCCCCTCCCTGTACTGTGCTGTATGTAGTTTGTGCTCCCCCTCCCTGTACTGTGCTGTATGTAGTGTGTGCTCCCTCCCTGTACTGTGCTGTATGTAGTGTGTGCTCCCTCCCTGTACTATGCTGCATGTAGTGTGTGCTCCCTCCCTGTACTGTGCTGTATGTAGTGTGTGCTCCCCCTCCCTGTACTGTGCTGTATGTACTGTGTGCTCCCTCCCTGTACTGTGCTGTATGTAGTGTGTCCTCCCTCCCTGTACTGTGCTGTATGTAGTGTGTGCTCCCTCCCTGTACTGTGCTGTATGTAGTGTGTGCTCCCTCCCTGTATTGTGCTATATGTAGTATGTGCTCCCTCCCTGTTCTGTGCTGTATGTAGTGTGTGTTCTCTCCCTGTACTCTGCTGTATGTAGTGTGTGCTCCCTCCCTGTACTGTGCTGTATGTAGTGTGTGCTCATCCCTGTTCTGTGCTGTATGTAGTGTGTGCTCCCCCTCCCTGTACTGTGCTGTATGTAGTGTGTGCTCCCCTCCCTGTACTGTGCTGTATGTAGTGTGTGCTCCCTCCCTGTACTGTGCTGTATGTAGTATGTGCTCTCTACCTGTACTGTGCTGTATGTAGTGTGTGTTCTATCCCTGTACTGTGCTGTATGTAGTGTGTGCTCCCTCCCTGTACTGTGCTGTATGTAGTGTGTGCTCCCTCCCTGTACTATGCTGTATGTAGTGTGTGCTCCCCTCCCTGTACTGTGCTGTATGTAGTGTGTGCTCCCTCCCTGTACTGTGCTGTATGTAGTGTGTGTTCCCCCTCCCTGTACTGTGCTGTATGTAGTGTATGATCCCTCTCCCTGTACTGTGCTGTATGTAGTGTATGCTCTAGACCTGTACTGTGCTGTATGTATTATGTGCTCCATCCCTGTACTGTGCTGTATGTAGTGTGTGCTCCCCCTCCCTGTACTGTGCTGTATGTAGTTTGTGCTCCCCCTCCCTGTACTGTGCTGTATGTAGTGTGTGCTCCCTCCCTGTACTGTGCTGTATGTAGTGTGTGCTCCCTCCCTGTACTATGCTGCATGTAGTGTGTGCTCCCTCCCT
The DNA here is from genome assembly GCF_028390025.1 of Pseudophryne corroboree. NCBI lineage: Eukaryota > Metazoa > Chordata > Amphibia > Anura > Myobatrachidae > Pseudophryne > Pseudophryne corroboree. The sequence goes on from NC_086453.1 coordinate 37,687,808, forward strand.
GTACTGTGCTGTGTGTAGTGTGTGCTCACTCTCTGTACTGTGCTGTATGTAGTGTGTGCTCCCTCCCTGTACTGTGCTGTATGTAGTATGTGCTTCTCCTCCCTGTTCTGTGCTGTATGTAGTGTGTGCTCTCCCTCCCTGTACTGTGCTGTATGTAGTGTGTGCTCCCCTCCATGTACTGTGCTGTATGTAGTGTGTGCTCACTCCCTGTACTGTGCTGTATGTAGTGTGTGTCCCCCCTCCCTGTACTGTGCTGTATGTAGTGTATGATCCCCCACCCTGTACTGTGCTGTATGTAGTGTATGATCCCCCTCCCTGTACTGTGCTGTATTTAGTGTGTGCTCCCTCCCTGTACTGTGCTGTATGTAGTGTGTGCTCCCTCCCTGTACTGTGCTGTATGTAGTGTGTGCTCCCTCCCTGTACTGTGCTGTATGTAGTGTGTGCTCCCTCCCTGTACGGTGCTGTATGTAGTGTGTGTTCTCTCCCTGTACTGTGCTGTATGTAGTGTGTGCTCCCTCCCTGTACTGTGCTGTATGTAGTGTGTGCTCCCCTCCCTGTACTGTGCTGTATGTAGTTTGTGCTCCCCCTCCCTGTACTGTGCTGTATGTAGTGTGTGCTCCCCTCCCTGTACTGTGCTGTATGTATTGTATGTTCCCCCTCCCTGTACTGTGCTGTATGTAGTGTGTGCTCCCCCTCCCTGTACTGTGCTGTATGTAGTGTGTGCTCCCTCCCTGTACTGTGCTGTATGTAGTGTGTGCTCCCTCCATGTACTGTGCTGTATGTAGTGTGTGCTCCCCTCCCTGTACTGTGCTGTATGTATTGTGTGCTCCCCCTCCCTGTACTGTGCTGTATGTAGTGTGTGCTCCCCCTCCCTGTACTGTGCTGTATGTAGTGTGTGCTCCCTTCCTGTACTGTGCTGTATGTAGTGTGTGCTTCTCCTCCCTGTTCTGTGCTGTATGTAGTGTGTGCTCTCCCTCCCTGTACTGTGCTGTATGTAGTGTGTGCTCCCCTCCATGTACTGTGCTGTATGTAGTGTGTGCTCACTCCCTGTACTGTGCTGTATGTAGTGTGTGTCCCCCCTCCCTGTACTGTGCTGTATGTAGTGTATGATCCCCCACCCTGTACTGTGCTGTATGTAGTGTATGATCCCCCTCCCTGTACTGTGCTGTATTTAGTGTGTGCTCCCTCCCTGTACTGTGCTGTATGTAGTGTGTGCTCCCTCCCTGTACTGTGCTGTATGTAGTGTGTGCTCCCTCCCTGTACTGTGCTGTATGTAGTGTGTGTCCCCCCTCCCTGTACTGTGCTGTATGTAGTGTATGATCCCCCACCCTGTACTGTGCTGTATGTAGTGTATGATCCCCCTCCCTGTACTGTGCTGTATTTAGTGTGTGCTCCCTCCCTGTACTGTGCTGTATGTAGTGTGTGCTCCCTCCCTGTACTGTGCTGTATGTAGTGTGTGCTCCCTCCCTGTACTGTGCTGTATGTAGTGTGTGCTCCCTCCCTGTACTGTGCTGTATGTAGTGTGTGTTCTCTCCCTGTACTGTGCTGTATGTAGTGTGTGCTCCCTCCCTGTACTGTGCTGTATGTAGTGTGTGCTCCCCTCCCTGTACTGTGCTGTATGTAGTTTGTGCTCCCCCTCCCTGTACTGTGCTGTATGTAGTATGTGCTCCCCTCCCTGTACTGTGCTGTATGTATTGTATGTTCCCCCTCCCTGTACTGTGCTGTATGTAGTGTGTGCTCCCCCTCCCTGTACTGTGCTGTATGTAGTGTGTGCTCCCTCCCTGTACTGTGCTGTATGTAGTGTGTGCTCCCTCCATGTACTGTGCTGTATGTAGTGTGTGCTCCCCTCCCTGTACTGTGCTGTATGTATTGTGTGCTCCCCCTCCCTGTACTGTGCTGTATGTAGTGTGTGCTCCCCCTCCCTGTACTGTGCTGTATGTAGTGTGTGCTCCCTCCCTGTAGTGTGTGCTCCCTCCCTGTACTGTGCTGTATGTAGTGTGTGCTTCTCCTCCCTGTTCTGTGCTGTATGTAGTGTGTGCTCTCCCTCCCTGTACTGTGCTGTATGTAGTGTGTGCTCCCCTCCATGTACTGTGCTGTATGTAGTGTGTCCCCCCTCCCTGTACTGTGCTGTATGTAGTGTATGATCCCCCACCCTGTACTGTGCTGTATGTAGTGTATGATCCCCCTCCCTGTACTGTGCTGTATTTAGTGTGTGCTCCCTCCCTGTACTGTGCTGTATGTAGTGTGTGCTCCCTCCCTGTACTGTGCTGTATGTAGTGTGTGCTCCCTCCCTGTACTGTGCTGTATGTAGTGTGTGCTCCCTCCCTGTACTGTGCTGTATGTAGTGTGTGTTCTCTCCCTGTACTGTGCTGTATGTAGTGTGTGCTCCCTCCCTGTACTGTGCTGTATGTAGTGTGTCCCCCCTCCCTGTACTGTGCTGTATGTAGTGTATGATCCCCCACCCTGTACTGTGCTGTATGTAGTGTATGATCACCCTCCCTGTACTGTGCTGTATTTAGTGTGTGCTCCCTCCCTGTACTGTGCTGTATGTAGTGTGTGCTCCCTCCCTGTACTGTGCTGTATGTAGTGTGTGCTCCCTCCCTGTACTGTGCTGTATGTAGTGTGTGCTCCCTCCCTGTACTGTGCTGTATGTAGTGTGTGTTCTCTCCCTGTACTGTGCTGTATGTAGTGTGTGCTCCCTCCCTGTACTGTGCTGTATGTAGTGTGTGCTCCCAACCCTGTACTGTGCTGTATGTAGTTTGTGCTCCCCCTCCCTGTACTGTGCTGTATGTAGTGTGTGCTCCCCTCCCTGTACTGTGCTGTATGTATTGTATGTTCCCCCTCCCTGTACTGTGCTGTATGTAGTGTGTGCTCCCCCTCCCTGTACTGTGCTGTATGTAGTGTGTGCTCCCTCCCTGTACTGTGCTGTATGTAGTGTGTGCTCCCTCCCTGTACTGTGCTGTATGTAGTGTGTCCTCCCTCCCTGTACTGTGCTGTATGTAGTGTGTGCTCCCTCCCTGTATTGTGCTATATGTAGTATGTGCTCCCTCCCTGTTCTGTGCTGTATGTAGTGTGTGCTTCTCCTCCCTGTTCTGTGCTGTATGTAGTGTGTGCTCTCCCTCCCTGTACTGTGCTGTATGTAGTGTGTGCTCCCCTCCATGTACTGTGCTGTATGTAGTGTGTCCCCCCTCCCTGTACTGTGCTGTATGTAGTGTATGATCCCCCACCCTGTACTGTGCTGTATGTAGTGTATGATCCCCCTCCCTGTACTGTGCTGTATTTAGTGTGTGCTCCCTCCCTGTACTGTGCTGTATGTAGTGTGTGCTCCCTCCCTGTACTGTGCTGTATGTAGTGTGTGCTCCCTCCCTGTACTGTGCTGTATGTAGTGTGTGCTCCCTCCCTGTACTGTGCTGTATGTAGTGTGTGTTCTCTCCCTGTACTGTGCTGTATGTAGTGTGTGCTCCCTCCCTGTACTGTGCTGTATGTAGTGTGTGCTCCCCTCCCTGTACTGTGCTGTATGTAGTTTGTGCTCCCCCTCCCTGTACTGTGCTGTATGTAGTGTGTGCTCCCCTCCCTGTACTGTGCTGTATGTATTGTATGTTCCCCCTCCCTGTACTGTGCTGTATGTAGTGTGTGCTCCCCCTCCCTGTACTGTGCTGTATGTAGTGTGTGCTCCCTCCCTGTACTGTGCTGTATGTAGTGTGTGCTCCCTCCATGTACTGTGCTGTATGTAGTGTGTGCTCCCCTCCCTGTACTGTGCTGTATGTATTGTGTGCTCCCCCTCCCTGCACTGTGCTGTATGTAGTGTGTGCTCCCCCTCCCTGTACTGTGCTGTATGTAGTGTGTGCTCTCTCCCTGTAGTGTGTGCTCCCTCCCTGTACTGTGCTGTATGTAGTGTGTGCTTCTCCTCCCTGTTCTGTGCTGTATGTAGTGTGTGCTCTCCCTCCCTGTACTGTGCTGTATGTAGTGTGTGCTCCCCTCCATGTACTGTGCTGTATGTAGTGTGTGCTCACTCCCTGTACTGTGCTGTATGTAGTGTGTCCCCCCTCCCTGTACTGTGCTGTATGTAGTGTATGATCCCCCACCCTGTACTGTGCTGTATGTAGTGTATGATCCCCCTCCCTGTACTGTGCTGTATTTAGTGTGTGCTCCCTCCCTGTACTGTGCTGTATGTAGTGTGTGCTCCCTCCCTGTACTGTGCTGTATGTAGTGTGTGCTCCCTCCCTGTACTGTGCTGTATGTAGTGTGTGCTCCCTCCCTGTACTGTGCTGTATGTAGTGTGTGTTCTCTCCCTGTACTGTGCTGTATGTAGTGTGTGCTCCCTCCCTGTACTGTGCTGTATGTAGTGTGTGCTCCCAACCCTGTACTGTGCTGTATGTAGTTTGTGCTCCCCCTCCCTGTACTGTGCTGTATGTAGTGTGTGCTCCCCTCCCTGTACTGTGCTGTATGTATTGTATGTTCCCCCTCCCTGTACTGTGCTGTATGTAGTGTGTGCTCCCCCTCCCTGTACTGTGCTGTATGTAGTGTGTGCTCCCTCCCTGTACTGTGCTGTATGTAGTGTGTGCTCCCTCCATGTACTGTGCTGTATGTAGTGTGTGCTCCCCTCCCTGTACTGTGCTGTATGTATTGTGTGCTCCCCCTCCCTGTACTGTGCTGTATGTAGTGTGTGCTCCCCCTCCCTGTACTGTGCTGTATGTAGTGTGTGCTCCCTCCCTGTACTGTGCTGTATGTAGTGTGTGCTCCCTCCATGTACTGTGCTGTATGTAGTGTGTGCTCCCTCCCTGTACTGTGCTGTATGTAGTGTGTGCTCCCCCTCCCTGTATTGTGCTATATGTAGAGTGTGCACCCTTCCTGTACTGTGCTGTATGTAGTGTGAGCTCCCCCTCCCTGTACTGTGCTGTATGTAGTGTGTGCTCCCTCCCTGTACTGTGCTGTATGTCGTGTGTCCTCCCTCCCTGTACTGTGCTGTATGTCGTGTGTGCTCCCTCCCTGTACTGTGCTGTATGTAGTGTGTGCTCCCTCCCTGTATTGTGCTATATGTAGTATGTGCTCCCTCCCTGTTCTGTGCTGTATGTAGTGTGTGTGTTCTCTCCCTGTACTGTGCTGTATGTAGTGTGTGCTTCCTCCCTGTACTGTGCTGTATGTAGTGTGTGCTCCTCCCTGTTCTGTGCTGTATGTAGTGTGTGCTCCCCCTCCCTGTACTGTGCTGTATGTAGTGTGTGCTCCCCTCCCTGTACTGTGCTGTATGTAGTGTGTGCTCACTCCCTTTACTGTGCTGTATGTAGTGTGTGTCCCCCTCCCTGTACTGTGCTGTATGTAGTGTATGATCCCCCACCCTGTACTGTGCTGTATGTAGTGTATGATCCCCCTCCCTGTACTGTGCTGTATTTAGTGTATGCTCCATCCCTGTACTGTGCTGTATGTAGTGTGTGCTCCCTCCCTGTACTGTGCTGTATGTAGTATGTGCTCTCTCCCTGTACTGTGCTGTATGTAGTGTGTGTTCTCTCCCTGTACTGTGCTGTATGTAGTGTGTGCTCCCTCCCTGTACAGTGCTGTATGTAGTGTGTGCTCCCTCCCTGTACTATGCTGTATGTAGTGTGTGATCCCCTCCCTGTACTGTGCTGTATGTAGTGTGTGCTCCCTCCCTGTACTGTGCTGTATGTAGCGTGTGTTCCCCCTCCCTGTACTGTGCTGTATGTAGTGTATGATCCCTCTCCCTGTACTGTGCTGTATGTAGTGTATGCTCCAGACCTATACTGTGCTGTATGTATTATGTGCTCCATCCCTGTACTGTGCTGTATGTAGTGTGTGCTCCCCCTCCCTGTACTGTGCTGTATGTAGTGTGTGCTCCCCCTCCCTGTACTGTGCTGTATGTAGTGTGTGCTCCCTCCCTGTACTGTGCTGTAATGGTGTGTGCTTCCTCCCTGTACTATGCTGCATGTAGTGTGTGCTCCCTCCCTGTACTGTGCTGTATGTAGTGTGTGCTCACTCTATGTACTGTGCTGTATGTAGTGTGTGCTCCCTCCCTGTACTGTGCTGTATGTAGTGTGTGCTCCCCCTCCCTGTATTGTGCTGTATGTAATGTGTGCTCCCTCCCTGTACTGTGCTGTATGTAGTGTGTGCTCCCTCCCCGTACTGTGCTGTATGTAGTGTGTGCTCCCTCCCTGTACTGTGCTGTATGTAGTGTGTGTCCCCCCTCCCTGTACTGTGCTGTATGTAGTGTATGATCCCCCACCCTGTACTGTGCTGTATGTAGTGTGTGCTCCCTCCCTGTACTGTGCTGTATGTAGTGTGTGCTCCCTCCCTGTACAGTGCTGTATGTAGTATGTGCTCCCTCCCTGTACTGTGCTGTATGTAGTGTGTGCTCCCTCCCTGTACTGTGCTGTATGTAGTATGTGCTCCCTCCCTGTACTGTGCTGTATGTAGTGTGTGTTCTCTCCCTGTACTGTGCTGTATGTAGTGTGTGCTCCCTCCCTGTACTGTGCTGTATGTAGTGTGTGCTCCCTCCCTGTACTATGCTGTATGTAGTGTGTGTTCCCCCTCCCTGTACTGTGCTGTATGTAGTGTATGATCCCTCTCCCTGTACTGTGCTGTTTGTAGTGTATGCTCCAGACCTATACTGTGCTGTATGTATTATGTGCTTTATCCCTGTACTGTGCTGTATGTAGTGTGTGCTCCCTCTCCCTGTACTGTACTGTATGTAGTGTGTGCTCCCCCTCCCTGTACTGTGCTGTATGTAGTGTGTGCTCCCTCCCTGTTTTGTGCTGTATGTAGTGTGTGCTCCCTCCCTGTACTGTGCTGTATGTAGTGTGTGCTCCCTCCATGTACTGTGCTGTATGTAGTGTGTGCTCCCTCCCTGTACTGTGCTGTATGTAGTGTGTGCTCCCCCTCCCTGTATTGTGCTGTATGTAGTGTGTGCTCCCTCCCTGTACTGTGCTGTATGTAGTGTGTGCTCCCCCTCCCTGTATTGTGCTGTATGTAGTGTGTGACCCTCCCTGTAATGTGCTGTATGTAGTGTGTGCTCCCCCTCCCTGTACTGTGCTGTATGTAGTGTGTGCTCCCTCTCTGTACTGTGCTGTATGTAGTGTGTCCTCCATCCTGTACTGTGCTGTATGTAGTGTGTGCTCCCTCCCTGTACTGTGCTGTATGTAGTGTGTGCTCCCTCCCTGTATTGTGCTATATGTAGTATGTGCTCCCTCCCTGTTCTGTGCTGTATGTAGTGTGTGTTCTCTCCCTGTACTGTGCAGTATGTAGTGTGTGCTCCCTCCCTGTACTGTGCTGTATGTAGTGTGTGCTCCCCCTCCCTGTACTGTGCTGTATGTAGTGTGTGCTCCCTCCCTGTACTGTGCTGTATGTAGTGTGTCCTCCCTCCCTGTACTGTGCTGTATGTAGTGTGTGCTCCCTCCCTGTATTGTGCTATATGTAGTATGTGCTCCCTCCCTGTTCTGTGCTGTATGTAGTGTGTGTTCTCTCCCTGTACTGTGCTGTATGTAGTGTGTGCTCCCTCCATGTACTGTGCTGTATGTAGTGTGTGCTCCTCCCTGTTCTGTGCTGTATGTAGTGTGTGCTCCCCCTCCCTGTACTGTGCTGTATGTAGTGTGTGCTCCCCTCCCTGTACTGTGCTGTATGTAGTGTGTGCTCACTCCCTGTACTGTGCTGTATGTAGTGTGTGTCCCCCTCCCTGTACTGTGCTGTATGTAGTGTATGATCCCCCACCCTGTACTGTGCTGTATGTAGTGTATGATCCCCCTCCCTGTACTGTGTTGTATTTAGTGTGTGCTCACTCCCTGTACTGTGCTGTATGTAGTGTGTGCTCCCTCCCTGTACTGTGCTGTATGTAGTATGTGCTCTCTCCCTGTACTGTGCTGTATGTAGTGTGTGTTCTCTCCCTGTACTGTGCTGTTTGTAGTGTGTGCTCCCTCCCTGTACTGTGCTGTATGTAGTGTGTGCTCCCTCCATAAACTGTGCTGTATGTAGTGTGTGCTCCCTCCCTGTACTGTGCTGTATGTAGTGTGTGCTCCCCCTCCCTGTATTGTGCTGTATGTAGTGTGTGCTCCCTCCCTGTTCTGTGCTGTATGTAGTGTGAGTTCTCTCCCTGTACTGTGCTGTATGTAGTGTGTGCTCCCTCCATGTACTGTATGTAGTGTGTGCTCCTCCCTGTTCTGTGCTGTATGTAGTGTGTGCTCCCCCTCCCTGTACTGTGCTGTATGTAGTGTGTGCTCCCTCCCTGTACTGTGCTGTATGTAGTGTGTGCTCCCCTCCCTGTACTGTGCTGTATGTAGTGTGTGCTCACTCCCTGTACTGTGCTGTATGTAGTGTGTGTCCCCCTCCCTGTACTGTGCTGTATGTAGTGTATGATCCCCCACCCTGTACTGTGCTGTATGTAGTGTATGATCCCCCTCCCTGTACTGTGCTGTATTTAGTGTGTGCTCCCTCCCTGTACTGTGCTGTATGTAGTGTGTGCTCCCTCCCTGTACTGTGCTGTATGTAGTATGTGCTCTCTCCCTGTACTGTGCTGTATGTAGTGTGTGTTCTCTCCCTGTACTGTGCTGTATGTAGTGTGTGCTCCCTCCCTGTACTATGCTGTATGTAGTGTGTGCTCCCTCCCTGTACTGTGCTGTATGTAGTGTGTGCTCACTTCCTGTACTGTATGTAGTGTGTGACCCTCCCTGTAATGTGCTGTATGTAGTGTGTGCTCCCCCTCCCTGTACTGTGCTGTATGTAGTGTGTGCTCCCTCCCTGTACTGTGCTGTATGTAGTGTGTCCTCCCTCCCTGTACTGTGCTGTATGTAGTGTGTGCTCCCTCCCTGTACTGTGCTGTATGTCGTGTGTGCTCCCTCCCTGTATTGTTCTATATGTAGTATGTGCTCCCTCCCTGTTCTGTGCTGTATGTAGTGTGTGTTCTCTCCCTGTACTGTGCAGTATGTAGTGTGTGCTCCCTCCCTGTACTGTGCTGTATGTAGTGTGTGCTTCTCCTCCCTGTACTGTGCTGTATGTAGTGTATGATCTCCTTCCCTGTACTGTGCTGTATGTAGTGTATGATCCCCCTCCCTGTACTGTGCTGTATTTAGTGTGTGCTCCCTCCCTGTACTGTGCTGTATGTAGTGTGTGCTCCCTCCCTGTACTGTGCTGTATGTAGTATGTGCTCCCTCCCTGTACTGTGCTGTATAGTGTGTGTTCTCTCCCTGTACTGTGCTGTATGTAGTGTGTGCTCCCTCCCTGTACTGTGCTGTATGTAGTGTGTGCTCACTCCCTGTACTATGCTGTATGTAGTGTGTGCTCCCCTCCCTGTACTGTGCCGTATGTAGTTTGTGCTCCCCCTCCCTGTACTGTGCTGTATGTAGTGTGTGCTCCCCTCCCTGTACTGTGCTGTATGTATTGTGTGTTCTCCCTCCCTGTACTGTGCTGTATGTAGTGTGTGCTCCCTCCCTGTACTGTGCTGTATGTAGTGTGTGTCCCCCCTCCCTGTACTGTGCTGTATGTAGTGTATGATCCCCCACCCTGTACTGTGCTGTATGTAGTGTATGATCCCCCTCCCTGTACTGTGCTGTATGCAGTGTGTGCTCCCTCCCTGTACTGTGCTGTATGTAGTGTGTGCTCCCTCCCTGTACTGTGCTGTATGTAGTGTGTGCTCCCTCCCTGTACTGTGCTGTATGTAGTATGTGCTCCCTCCCTGTACTGTGCTGTATGTAGTGTGTGTTCTCTCCCTGTACTGTGCTGTATGTAGTGTGTGCTCCCTCCCTGTACTGTGCTGTATGAAGTGTGTGCTCCCTCCCTGTACTATGCTGTATGTAGTGTGTGTTCCCCCTCCCTGTACTGTGCTGTATGTAGTGTATGATCCCTCTCCCTGTACTGTGCTGTATGTAGTGTGTGCTCCAGACCTATACTGTGCTGTATGTATTATGTGCTCCATCCCTGTACTGTGCTGTATGTAGTGTGTGCTCCCCCTCCCTGTACTGTACTGTATGTAGTGTGTGCTCCCCCTCCCTGTACTGTGCTGTATGTAGTGTGTGCTCCCTCCCTGTACTGTGCTGTATGTAGTGTGTGCTCCCTCCATGTACTGTGCTGTATGTAGTGTGTGCTCCCTCTCTGTAATGTGCTGTATGTAGTGTGTGCTCCCCCTCCCTGTATTGTGCTGTATGTAGTGTGTGCTCCCTCCCTGTACTGTGCTGTATGTAGTGTGTGCTCCCCCTCCCTGTATTGTGCTGTATGTAGTGTGTGACCCTCCCTGTAATGTGCTGTATGTAGTGTGTGCTCCCCCTCCCTGTACTGTGCTGTATGTAGTGTGTGCTCCCTCTCTGTACTGTGCTGTATGTAGTGTGTCCTCCCTCCTGTACTGTGCTGTATGTAGTGTGTGCTCCCTCCCTGTACTGTGCTGTATGTAGTGTGTGCTCCCTCCCTGTATTGTGCTATATGTAGTATGTGCTCCCTCCCTGTTCTGTGCTGTATGTAGTGTGTGCTCCCTCCCTGTACTGTGCTGTATGTAGTGTGTGCTTCTCCTCCCTGTTCTGTGCTGTATGTAGTGTGTGCTCTCCCTCCCTGTACTGTGCTGTATGTAGTGTGTGCTCCCCTCCCTGTACTGTGCTGTATGTAGTGTGTGCTCACTCCCTGTACTGTGCTGTATTTAGAGTGTGTCCCCCCTCCCTGTACTGTGCTGTATGCAGTGTGTGCTCCCTCCCTGTACTGTGCTGTATGTAGTGTGTGCTCCCTCCCTGTACTGTGCTGTATGTAGTATGTGCTCCCTCCCTGTACTGTGCTGTATGTAGTGTGTGCTCCCTCCCTGTACTGTGCTGTATGTAGTATGTGCTCCCTCCCTGTACTGTGCTGTATGTAGTGTGTGTTCTCTCCCTGTACTGTGCTGTATGTAGTGTGTGCTCCCTCCCTGTACTGTGCTGTATGAAGTGTGTGCTCCCTCCCTGTACTATGCTGTATGTAGTGTGTGTTCCCCCTCCCTGTACTGTGCTGTATGTAGTGTATGATCCCTCTCCCTGTACTGTGCTGTATGTAGTGTGTGCTCCAGACCTATACTGTGCTGTATGTATTATGTGCTCCATCCCTGTACTGTGCTGTATGTAGTGTGTGCTCCCCCTCCCTGTACTGTACTGTATGTAGTGTGTGCTCCCCCTCCCTGTACTGTGCTGTATGTAGTGTGTGCTCCCTCCCTGTACTGTGCTGTATGTAGTGTGTGCTCCCTCCATGTACTGTGCTGTATGTAGTGTGTGCTCCCTCTCTGTACTGTATGTAGTGTGTGCTCCCCCTCCCTGTATTGTGCTGTATGTAGTGTGTGCTCCCTCCCTGTACTGTGCTGTATGTAGTGTGTGCTCCCCCTCCCTGTATTGTGCTGTATGTAGTGTGTGACCCTCCCTGTAATGTGCTGTATGTAGTGTGTGCTCCCCCTCCCTGTACTGTGCTGTATGTAGTGTGTGCTCCCTCTCTGTACTGTGCTGTATGTAGTGTGTCCTCCCTCCTGTACTGTGCTGTATGTAGTGTGTGCTCCCTCCCTGTACTGTGCTGTATGTAGTGTGTGCTCCCTCCCTGTATTGTGCTATATGTAGTATGTGCTCCCTCCCTGTTCTGTGCTGTATGTAGTGTGTGCTCCCTCCCTGTACTGTGCTGTATGTAGTGTGTGCTTCTCCTCCCTGTTCTGTGCTGTATGTAGTGTGTGCTCTCCCTCCCTGTACTGTGCTGTATGTAGTGTGTGCTCCCCTCCCTGTACTGTGCTGTATGTAGTGTGTGCTCACTCCCTGTACTGTGCTGTATTTAGAGTGTGTCCCCCCTCCCTGTACTGTGCTGTATGTAGTGTATGATCCCCCACCCTGTACTGTGCTGTATGTAGTGTATGATCCCCCTCGCTGTACTGTGCTGTATTTAGTGTGTGCTCCCTCCCTGTACTGTGCTGTATGTAGTGTGTGCTCCCTCCCTGTACTGTGCTGTATGTAGTGTGTGTTCTCTCCCTGTACTGTGCTGTATGTAGTGTGTGCTCCCTCCCTGTACTGTGCTGTTTGTAGTGTGTGCTCCCCTTCCTGTACTGTGCTGTATGTAGTTTGTGCTCCCCCTCCCTGTACAGTGCTGTGTGTAGTGTGTGCTCCCCTCCCTGTACTGTGCTGTATGTATTGTGTTTCCCTCTCCCTGTACTGTGCTGTATGTAGTGTGTGCTCCCCCTCCCTGTACTGTGCTGTATGTAGTGTGTGCTCCCTCCCTGTACTGTGCTGTATGTAGTGTGTGCTCCCTCCATGTACTGTGCTGTATGTAGTGTGTGCTCCCCTCCCTGTACTGTGCTGTATGTATTGTGTGCTCCCCCTCCCTGTACTGTGCTGTATGTAGTGTGTGCTCCCCCTCCCTGTACTGTGCTGTATGTAGTGTGTGCTCCCTCCCTGTACTGTGCTGTATGTAGTGTGTGCTCCCTCCCTGTACTGTGCTGTATGTAGTGTGTGCTCCCCCTCCCTGTATTGTGCTGTATGTAGTGTGTGCTCCCTCCCTGTACTGTGCTGTATGTAGTGTGTGCTCCCCCTCCCTGTATTGTGCTGTATGTAGTGTGTGCACCCTCCCTGTACTGTGCTGTATGTAGTGTGTGCTCCCCCTCCCTGTACTGTGCTGTATGTAGTGTGTGCTCCCTCCCTGTACTGTGCTGTATGTAGTGTGTCCTCCCTCCCTGTACTGTGCTGTATGTAGTGTGTGCTACCTCCCTGTACTGTGCTGTATGTAGTGTGTGCTCCCTCCCTGTATTGTGCTATATGTAGTATGTGCTCCCTCCCTGTTCTGTGCTGTATGTAGTGTGTGTTCTCTCCCTGTACTGTGCTGTATGTAGTGTGTGCTCCCTCCATGTACTGTGCTGTATGTAGTGTGTGCTCCTCCCTGTTCTGTGCTGTATGTAGTATGTGCTCTCTCCCTGTACTGTGCTGTATGTAGTGTGTGTTCTCTCCCTGTACTGTGCTGTATGTAGTGTGTGCTCCCTCCCTGTACTGTGCTGTATGTAGTGTGTGCTCCCTCCCTGTACTATGCTGTATGTAGTGTGTGCTCCCTCCCTGTACTGTGCTGTATGTAGTGTGTGCTCACTTCCTGTACTGTATGTAGTGTGTGACCCTCCCTGTAATGTGCTGTATGTAGTGTGTGCTCCCCCTCCCTGTACTGTGCTGTATGTAGTGTGTGCTCCCTCCCTGTACTGTGCTGTATGTAGTGTGTCCTCCCTCCCTGTACTGTGCTGTATGTAGTGTGTGCTCCCTCCCTGTACTGTGCTGTATGTCGTGTGTGCTCCCTCCCTGTATTGTTCTATATGTAGTATGTGCTCCCTCCCTGTTCTGTGCTGTATGTAGTGTGTGTTCTCTCCCTGTACTGTGCAGTATGTAGTGTGTGCTCCCTCCCTGTACTGTGCTGTATGTAGTGTGTGCTTCTCCTCCCTGTTCTGTGCTGTATGTAGTGTGTGCTCTCCCTCCCTGTACTGTGCTGTATGTAGTGTGTGCTCCCCCTCCCTGTACTGTGCTGTATGTAGTGTGTGCTCCCCCTCCCTGTACTGTGCTGTATGTAGTGTGTGCTCCCTCCCTGTACTGTGCTGTATGTAGTGTGTGCTCACTCCCTGTACTGTGCTGTTTGTAGTGTGTGTCCCCCCTCCCTGTACTGTGCTGTATGTAGTGTATGATCTCCCACCCTGTACTGTGCTGTATGTAGTGTATGATCCCCCTCCCTGTACTTTGCTGTATTTAGTGTGTGCTCCCTCCCTGTACTGTGCTGTATGTAGTGTGTGCTCCCTCCCTGTACTGTGCTGTATGTAGTATGTGCTCCATCCCTGTACTGTGCTGTATAGTGTGTGTTCTCTCCTTGTACTGTGCTGTATGTAGTGTGTGCTCCCTCCCTGTACTGTGCTGTATGTAGTGTGTGCTCACTCCCTGTACTATGCTGTATGTAGTGTGTGCTCCCCTCCCTGTACTGTATGTAGTGTGTGCTCCCCTCCCTGTACTGTGCTGTATGTATTGTGTGTTCCCCCTCCCTGTACTGTGCTGTATGTAGTGTATGCTCCAGACCTGTACTGTGCTGTATGTATTATGTGCTCCATCCCTGTACTGTACTGTATGTAGTGTGTGCTCCCCCTTCCTGTACTGTGCTGTATGTAGTGTGTGCTCCCCCTCCCTGTACTGTGCTGTATGTAGTCTGTGCTCCCTCCCTGTACTGTGCTGTATGCAGTGTGTGCTCCCTCCCTGTACTGTGCTGTATGTAGTGTGTGTCCCCCCTCCCTGTACTGTGCTGTATGTAGTGTATGATCCCCCACCCTGTACTGTGCTGTATGTAGTGTATGATCCCCCTCCCTGTACTGTGCTGTATTTAGTGTGTGCTCCCTCCCTGTACTGTGCTGTATTTAGTGTGTGCTCCCTCCCTGTACTGTGCTGTATGTAGTGTGTGCTCCCTCCCTGTACTGTGCTGTATGTAGTATTTGCTCCCTCCCTGTACTGTGCTGTATGTAGTGTGTGTTCTCTCCCTGTACTGTGCTGTATGTAGTGTGTGCTCCCTCCCTGTACTGTGGTGTATGTAGTGTGTGCTCCCCTCCCTGTACTGTGCTGTATGTAGTTTGTGCTCCCCCTCCCTGTACTGTGCTGTATGTAGTGTGTGCTCCCCTCATTGTACTGTGCTGTATGTATTGTGTGTTCCCCCTCCCTGTACTGTGCTGTATGTAGTGTGTGCTCCCCCTCCCTGTACTGTGCTGTATGTACTGTGTGCTCCCTCCCTGTACTGTGCTGTATGTAGTGTGTCCTCCCTCCCTGTACTGTGCTGTATGTAGTGTGTGCTCCCTCCCTGTACTGTGCTGTATGTAGTGTGTGCTCCCTCCCTGTACTGTGCTGTATGTAGGTTGTGTTCCCCCTCCCTGTACTGTGCTGTATGTAGTGTGTGCTCCCTCCCTGTACTGTGCTGTATGTAGTGTGTGTTCTCTCCCTGTACTGTGCTGTATGTAGTGTGTGCTGCCTCCCTGTACTGTGCTGTATGTAGTGTGTGCTCCCTCCCTGTACTGTGCTGTATGTAGTGTTTGTTCCCCCTCCCTGCACTGTGCTGTATGTAGAGTATGATCCCTCTCACTGTACTGTGCTTTATGTAGTGTATGCTCCAGACCTATACTGTGCTGTATGTATTATGTGCTCCATCCCTGTACTGTGCTGCATGTAGTGTGTGCTCCCCCTCCCTGTACTGTGCTGTATGTAGTGTGTGCTCCCCCTCCCTGTTCTGTGCTGTATGTAGTGTGTGCTCCCTCCCTGTACTGTGCTGGATGTAGTGTGTGCTCCCTCCATGTACTGTGCTGTATGTAGTGTGTGCTCCCCTCCCTGTACTGTGCTGTATGTATTGTGTGCTCCCCCTCCCTGTACTGTGCTGTATGTAGTGTGTGCTCCCCCTCCCTGTACTGTGCTGTATGTAGTGTGTGCTCCCTCCCTGTACTGTGCTGTATGTATTGTGTGCTCCCCCTCCCTGTACTGTGCTGTATGTAGTGTGTGCTCCCCCTCCCTGTACTGTGCTGTATGTAGTGTGTGCTCCCTCCCTGTACTGTGCTGTATGTAGTGTGTGCTCCCTCCATGTACTGTGCTGTATGTAGTGTGTGCTCCCTCCCTGTACTGTGCTGTATGTAGTGTGTGCTCCCCCTCCCTGTATTGTGCAGTATGTAGTGTGTGCTCCCTCCCTGTACTGTGCTGTATGTAGTGTGTGCTCCCCCTCCCTGTATTGTGCTGTATGTAGTGTGTGCACCCTCCCTGTACTGTGCTGTATGTAGTGTGTGCTCCCCCTCCCTGTACTGTGCTGTATGTACTGTGTGCTCCCTCCCTGTACTGTGCTGTATGTAGTGTGTCCTCCCTCCCTGTACTGTGCTGTATGTAGTGTGTGCTCCCTCCCTGTACTGTGCTGTATGTAGTGTGTGCTCCCTCCCTGTATTGTGCTATATGTAGTATGTGCTCCCTCCCTGTTCTGTGCTGTATGTAGTGTGTGTTCTCTCCCTGTACTCTGCTGTATGTAGTGTGTGCTCCCTCCCTGTACTGTGCTGTATGTAGTGTGTGCTCATCCCTGTTCTGTGCTATATGTAGTGTGTGCTCCCCCTCCCTGTACTGTGCTGTATGTAGTGTGTGCTCCCCTCCCTGTACTGTGCTGTATGTAGTGTGTGCTCCCTCCCTGTACTGTGCTGTATGTAGTATGTGCTCTCTACCTGTACTGTGCTGTATGTAGTGTGTGCTCTCTACCTGTACTGTGCTGTATGTAGTGTGTGCTCCCTCCCTGTACTGTGCTGTATGTAGTGTGTGCTCCCTCCCTGTACTGTGCTGTATGTAGTGTGTGCTCCCCTCCCTGTACTGTGCTGTATGTAGTGTGTGCTCCCTCCCTGTACTGTGCTGTATGTAGTGTGTGTTCCCCCTCCCTGTACTGTGCTGTATGTAGTGTGTGTTCCCCCTCCCTGTACTGTGCTGTATGTAGTGTATGATCCCTCTCCCTGTACTGTGCTGTATGTAGTGTATGCTCTTGACCTGTACTGTGCTGTATGTATTATGTGCTCCATCCCTGTACTGTGCTGTATGTAGTGTGTGCTCCCCCTCCCTGTACTGTGCTGTATGTAGTTTGTGCTCCCCCTCCCTGTACTGTGCTGTATGTAGTGTGTGCTCCCTCCCTGTACTGTGCTGTATGTAGTGTGTGCTCCCTCCCTGTACTATGCTGCATGTAGTGTGTGCTCCCTCCCTGTACTGTGCTGTATGTAGTGTGTGCTCCCCCTCCCTGTACTGTGCTGTATGTACTGTGTGCTCCCTCCCTGTACTGTGCTGTATGTAGTGTGTCCTCCCTCCCTGTACTGTGCTGTATGTAGTGTGTGCTCCCTCCCTGTACTGTGCTGTATGTAGTGTGTGCTCCCTCCCTGTATTGTGCTATATGTAGTATGTGCTCCCTCCCTGTTCTGTGCTGTATGTAGTGTGTGTTCTCTCCCTGTACTCTGCTGTATGTAGTGTGTGCTCCCTCCCTGTACTGTGCTGTATGTAGTGTGTGCTCATCCCTGTTCTGTGCTGTATGTAGTGTGTGCTCCCCCTCCCTGTACTGTGCTGTATGTAGTGTGTGCTCCCCTCCCTGTACTGTGCTGTATGTAGTGTGTGCTCCCTCCCTGTACTGTGCTGTATGTAGTATGTGCTCTCTACCTGTACTGTGCTGTATGTAGTGTGTGTTCTATCCCTGTACTGTGCTGTATGTAGTGTGTGCTCCCTCCCTGTACTGTGCTGTATGTAGTGTGTGCTCCCTCCCTGTACTATGCTGTATGTAGTGTGTGCTCCCCTCCCTGTACTGTGCTGTATGTAGTGTGTGCTCCCTCCCTGTACTGTGCTGTATGTAGTGTGTGTTCCCCCTCCCTGTACTGTGCTGTATGTAGTGTATGATCCCTCTCCCTGTACTGTGCTGTATGTAGTGTATGCTCTAGACCTGTACTGTGCTGTATGTATTATGTGCTCCATCCCTGTACTGTGCTGTATGTAGTGTGTGCTCCCCCTCCCTGTACTGTGCTGTATGTAGTTTGTGCTCCCCCTCCCTGTACTGTGCTGTATGTAGTGTGTGCTCCCTCCCTGTACTGTGCTGTATGTAGTGTGTGCTCCCTCCCTGTACTATGCTGCATGTAGTGTGTGCTCCCTCCCTGTACTGTGCTGTGTGTAGTGTGTGCTCACTCTCTGTACTGTGCTGTATGTAGTGTGTGCTCCCTCCCTGTACTGTGCTGTATGTAGTGTGTGCTCCCCCTCCCTGTATTGTGCTGTATGTAGTGTGTGCTCCCTCCCTGTACTGTGCTGTATGTAGTGTGTGCTCCCTCCCCGTACTGTGCTGTATGTAGTGTGTGTCCCCCTCCCTGTACTGTGCTGTAT
This sequence comes from Pseudophryne corroboree, assembly GCF_028390025.1. NCBI lineage: Eukaryota > Metazoa > Chordata > Amphibia > Anura > Myobatrachidae > Pseudophryne > Pseudophryne corroboree. Next base: position 37,705,654 of record NC_086453.1, read on the forward strand.
GTAGTGTATGATCCCCCACCCTGTACTGTGCTGTATGTAGTGTGTGCTCCCCTCCCCGTACTGTGCTGTATTTAGTGTGTGCTCTCTCCCTGTACTGTGCTGTATGTAGAGTGTGCTCCCTCCCTGTACTGTGCTGTATGTAGTATGTGCTCCCTCCCTGTACTGTGCTGTATGTAGTGTGTGTTCTCTCCCTGTACTGTGCTGTATGTAGTGTGTGCTCCCTCCCTGTACTGTGCTGTATGTAGTGTGTGCTACCCTCCCTGTACTGTGCTGTATGTAGTTTGTGCTCCCCCTCCCTGTACTGTGCTGTATGTAGTGTGTGCTCCCCTCCCTGTACTGTGCTGAATGTATTGTGTGTTAGCCCTCCCTGTACTGTGCTGTATGTAGTGTGTGCTCCCCCTCCCTGTACTGTGCTGTATGTAGTGTGTGCTCCCTCCCTGTACTGTGCTGTATGTAGTGTGTGCTCCCTCCATGTACTGTGCTGTATGTAGTGTGTGCTCCCCTCCCTGTACTGTGCTGTATGTATTGTGTGCTCCCCCTCCCTGTACTGTGCTGTATGTAGTGTGTGCTCCCCCTCCCTGTACTGTGCTGTATGTAGTGTGTGCTCCCTCCCTGTTCTGTGCTGTATGTATTGTGTGCTCCCCCTCCCTGTACTGTGCTGTATGTAGTGTGTGCTCCCCCTCCCTGTACTGTGCTGTATGTAGTGTGTGCTCCCTCCCTGTACTGTGCTGTATGTACTGTGTGCTCCCTCCATGTACTGTGCTGTATGTAGTGTGTCCTCCCTCCCTGTACTGTGCTGTATGTAATGTGTGCTCCCTCCCTGTACTGTGCTGTATGTAGTGTGTGCTCCCTCCCTGTATTGTGCTATATGTAGTATGTGCTCCCTCCCTGTTCTATGCTGTATGTAGTGTGTGTTCTCTCCCTGTACTGTGCTGTATGTAGTGTGTGCTCCCTCCCTGTACTGTGCTGTATGTAGTGTGTGCTCTCTACCTGTACTGTGCTGTATGTAGTGTGTGTTCTCTCCCTGTACTGTGCTGTATGTAGTGTGTGCTCCCTCCCTGTACTGTGCTGTATGTAGTGTGTGCTCCCTCCCTGTACTGTGCTGTATGTAGTGTGTGCTCCCCTCCCTGTACTGTGCTGTATGTAGTGTGTGCTCCCTCCCTGTACTGTGCTGTATGTAGGTTGTGTTCCCCCTCCCTGTACTGTGCTGTATGTAGTGTATGATCCCTCTCCCTGTACTGTGCTGTATGTGGTGTATGCTCCAGACCTGTACTGTGCTGTATGTAGTGTGTGCTCCCTCCCTGTACTATGCTGTATGTAGTGTGTGCTCCCCTCCCTGTACTGTGCTGTATGTAGTGTGTGCTCCCTCCCTGTACTGTGCTGTATGTAAGTTGTATTCCCCCTCCCTGTACTGTGCTGTATGTAGTGTGTGCTCCCTCCCTGTACTGTGCTGTATGTAGTGTGTGCTCCCTCCCCGAGCTGTGCTGTATGTAGTGTGTGCTCCCTCCCTGTACTGTGCTGTATGTAGTGTGTGTCCCCCCTCCCTGTACTGTGCTGGATGTAGTGTATGATCCCCCACCCTGTACTGTGCTGTATGTAGTGTATGATCCCCCTCCCTGTACTGTGCTGTATGTAGTGTGTGCTCCCTCCCTGTACTGTGCTGTATGTAGTGTGTGCTCCCTCCCTGTACTGTGCTGTATGTAGTATGTGCTCCCTCCCTGTACTGTGCTGTATGTAGTGTGTGCTCCCTCCCTGTACTGTGCTGTATGTAGTGTGTGCTCCCTCCCTGTACTGTGCTGTATGTAGTGTGTGTTCTCTCCCTGTACTGTGCTGTATGTAGTGTGTGCTGCCTCCATGTACTGTGCTGTATGTAGTGTGTGCTCCCTCCCTGTACTGTGCTGTATGTAGTGTTTGTTCCCCCTCCCTGCACTGTGCTGTATGTAGAGTATGATCCCTCTCCCTGTACTGTGCTTTATGTAGTGTATGCTCCAGACCTATACTGTGCTGTATGTATTATGTGCTCCATCCCTGTACTGTGCTGTATGTAGTGTGTGCTCCCCCTCCCTGTACTGTGCTGTATGTAGTGTGTGCTCCCCCTCTCTGTACTGTGCTGTATGTAGTGTGTGCTCCCTCCCTGTACTGTGCTGGATGTAGTGTGTGCTCCCTCCATGTACTGTGCTGTATGTAGTGTGTGCTCCCCTCCCTGTACTGTGCTGTATGTATTGTGTGCTCCCCCTCCCTGTACTGTGCTGTATGTAGTGTGTGCTCCCCCTCCCTGTACTGTGCTGTATGTAGTGTGTGCTCCCTCCCTGTACTGTGCTGTATGTATTGTGTGCTCCCCCTCCCTGTACTGTGCTGTATGTAGTGTGTGCTCCCCCTCCCTGTACTGTGCTGTATGTAGTGTGTGCTCCCTCCCTGTACTGTGCTGTATGTAGTGTGTGCTCCCTCCATGTACTGTGCTGTATGTAGTGTGTGCTCCCTCCCTGTACTGTGCTGTATGTAGTGTGTGCTCCCCCTCCCTGTATTGTGCTGTATGTAGTGTGTGCTCCCTCCCTGTACTGTGCTGTATGTAGTGTGTGCTCCCCCTCCCTGTATTGTGCTGTATGTAGTGTGTGCTCCCCTCCCTGTACTGTGCTGAATGTATTGTGTGTTAGCCCTCCCTGTACTGTGCTGTATGTAGTGTGTGCTCCCCCTCCCTGTACTGTGCTGTATGTAGTGTGTGCTCCCTCCCTGTACTGTGCTGTATGTAGTGTGTGCTCCCTCCATGTACTGTGCTGTATGTAGTGTGTGCTCCCCTCCCTGTACTGTGCTGTATGTATTGTGTGCTCCCCCTCCCTGTACTGTGCTGTATGTAGTGTGTGCTCCCCCTCCCTGTACTGTGCTGTATGTAGTGTGTGCTCCCTCCCTGTTCTGTGCTGTATGTATTGTGTGCTCCCCCTCCCTGTACTGTGCTGTATGTAGTGTGTGCTCCCCCTCCCTGTACTGTGCTGTATGTAGTGTGTGCTCCCTCCCTGTACTGTGCTGTATGTACTGTGTGCTCCCTCCATGTACTGTGCTGTATGTAGTGTGTCCTCCCTCCCTGTACTGTGCTGTATGTAATGTGTGCTCCCTCCCTGTACTGTGCTGTATGTAGTGTGTGCTACCTCCCTGTATTGTGCTATATGTAGTATGTGCTCCCTCCCTGTTCTATGCTGTATGTAGTGTGTGTTCTCTCCCTGTACTGTGCTGTATGTAGTGTGTGCTCCCTCCCTGTACTGTGCTGTATGTAGTGTGTGCTCTCTACCTGTACTGTGCTGTATGTAGTGTGTGTTCTCTCCCTGTACTGTGCTGTATGTAGTGTGTGCTCCCTCCCTGTACTGTGCTGTATGTAGTGTGTGCTCCCTCCCTGTACTGTGCTGTATGTAGTGTGTGCTCCCCTCCCTGTACTGTGCTGTATGTAGTGTGTGCTCCCTCCCTGTACTGTGCTGTATGTAGGTTGTGTTCCCCCTCCCTGTACTGTGCTGTATGTAGTGTATGATCCCTCTCCCTGTACTGTGCTGTATGTGGTGTATGCTCCAGACCTGTACTGTGCTGTATGTAGTGTGTGCTCCCTCCCTGTACTATGCTGTATGTAGTGTGTGCTCCCCTCCCTGTACTGTGCTGTATGTAGTGTGTGCTCCCTCCCTGTACTGTGCTGTATGTAAGTTGTGTTCCCCCTCCCTGTACTGTGCTGTATGTACTGTGTGCTCCCTCCCTGTACTGTGCTGTATGTAGTGTGTGCTCCCTCCCCGAGCTGTGCTGTATGTAGTGTGTGCTCCCTCCCTGTACTGTGCTGTATGTAGTGTGTGTCCCCCCTCCCTGTACTGTGCTGGATGTAGTGTATGATCCCCCACCCTGTACTGTGCTGTATGTAGTGTATGATCCCCCTCCCTGTACTGTGCTGTATGTAGTGTGTGCTCCCTCCCTGTACTGTGCTGTATGTAGTGTGTGCTCCCTCCCTGTACTGTGCTGTATGTAGTATGTGCTCCCTCCCTGTACTGTGCTGTATGTAGTGTGTGCTCCCTCCCTGTACTGTGCTGTATGTAGTGTGTGCTCCCTCCCTGTACTGTGCTGTATGTAGTGTGTGTTCTCTCCCTGTACTGTGCTGTATGTAGTGTGTGCTGCCTCCATGTACTGTGCTGTATGTAGTGTGTGCTCCCTCCCTGTACTGTGCTGTATGTAGTGTTTGTTCCCCCTCCCTGCACTGTGCTGTATGTAGAGTATGATCCCTCTCCCTGTACTGTGCTTTATGTAGTGTATGCTCCAGACCTATACTGTGCTGTATGTATTATGTGCTCCATCCCTGTACTGTGCTGTATGTAGTGTGTGCTCCCCCTCCCTGTACTGTGCTGTATGTAGTGTGTGCTCCCCCTCCCTGTACTGTGCTGTATGTAGTGTGTGCTCCCTCCCTGTACTGTGCTGGATGTAGTGTGTGCTCCCTCCATGTACTGTGCTGTATGTAGTGTGTGCTCCCCTCCCTGTACTGTGCTGTATGTATTGTGTGCTCCCCCTCCCTGTACTGTGCTGTATGTAGTGTGTGCTCCCCCTCCCTGTACTGTGCTGTATGTAGTGTGTGCTCCCTCCCTGTACTGTGCTGTATGTATTGTGTGCTCCCCCTCCCTGTACTGTGCTGTATGTAGTGTGTGCTCCCCCTCCCTGTACTGTGCTGTATGTAGTGTGTGCTCCCTCCCTGTACTGTGCTGTATGTAGTGTGTGCTCCCTCCATGTACTGTGCTGTATGTAGTGTGTGCTCCCTCCCTGTACTGTGCTGTATGTAGTGTGTGCTCCCCCTCCCTGTATTGTGCTGTATGTAGTGTGTGCTCCCTCCCTGTACTGTGCTGTATGTAGTGTGTGCTCCCCCTCCCTGTATTGTGCTGTATGTAGTGTGTGCACCCTCCCTGTACTGTGCTGTATGTAGTGTGTGCTCCCCCTCCCTGTACTGTGCTGTATGTACTGTGTGCTCCCTCCCTGTACTGTGCTGTATGTAGTGTGTCCTCCCTCCCTGTACTGTGCTGTATGTAGTGTGTGCTCCCTCCCTGTACTGTGCTGTATGTAGTGTGTGCTCCCTCCCTGTATTGTGCTATATGTAGTATGTGCTCCCTCCCTGTTCTGTGCTGTATGTAGTGTGTGTTCTCTCCCTGTACTCTGCTGTATGTAGTGTGTGCTCCCTCCCTGTACTGTGCTGTATGTAGTGTGTGCTCATCCCTGTTCTGTGCTGTATGTAGTGTGTGCTCCCCTCCCTGTACTGTGCTGTATGTAGTGTGTGCTCCCTCCCTGTACTGTGCTGTATGTAGGTTGTGTTCCCCCTCCCTGTACTGTGCTGTATGTAGTGTGTGCTCCCTCCCTGTACTGTGCTGTATGTAGTGTGTGTTCTCTCCCTGTACTGTGCTGTATGTAGTGTGTGCTGCCTCCCTGTACTGTGCTGTATGTAGTGTGTGCTCCCTCCCTGTACTGTGCTGTATGTAGTGTTTGTTCCCCCTCCCTGCACTGTGCTGTATGTAGAGTATGATCCCTCTCACTGTACTGTGCTTTATGTAGTGTATGCTCCAGACCTATACTGTGCTGTATGTATTATGTGCTCCATCCCTGTACTGTGCTGCATGTAGTGTGTGCTCCCCCTCCCTGTACTGTGCTGTATGTAGTGTGTGCTCCCCCTCCCTGTACTGTGCTGTATGTAGTGTGTGCTCCCTCCCTGTACTGTGCTGGATGTAGTGTGTGCTCCCTCCATGTACTGTGCTGTATGTAGTGTGTGCTCCCCTCCCTGTACTGTGCTGTATGTATTGTGTGCTCCCCCTCCCTGTACTGTGCTGTATGTAGTGTGTGCTCCCCCTCCCTGTACTGTGCTGTATGTAGTGTGTGCTCCCTCCCTGTACTGTGCTGTATGTATTGTGTGCTCCCCCTCCCTGTACTGTGCTGTATGTAGTGTGTGCTCCCCCTCCCTGTACTGTGCTGTATGTAGTGTGTGCTCCCTCCCTGTACTGTGCTGTATGTAGTGTGTGCTCCCTCCATGTACTGTGCTGTATGTAGTGTGTGCTCCCTCCCTGTACTGTGCTGTATGTAGTGTGTGCTCCCCCTCCCTGTATTGTGCAGTATGTAGTGTGTGCTCCCTCCCTGTACTGTGCTGTATGTAGTGTGTGCTCCCCCTCCCTGTATTGTGCTGTATGTAGTGTGTGCACCCTCCCTGTACTGTGCTGTATGTAGTGTGTGCTCCCCCTCCCTGTACTGTGCTGTATGTACTGTGTGCTCCCTCCCTGTACTGTGCTGTATGTAGTGTGTCCTCCCTCCCTGTACTGTGCTGTATGTAGTGTGTGCTCCCTCCCTGTACTGTGCTGTATGTAGTGTGTGCTCCCTCCCTGTATTGTGCTATATGTAGTATGTGCTCCCTCCCTGTTCTGTGCTGTATGTAGTGTGTGTTCTCTCCCTGTACTCTGCTGTATGTAGTGTGTGCTCCCTCCCTGTACTGTGCTGTATGTAGTGTGTGCTCATCCCTGTTCTGTGCTATATGTAGTGTGTGCTCCCCCTCCCTGTACTGTGCTGTATGTAGTGTGTGCTCCCCTCCCTGTACTGTGCTGTATGTAGTGTGTGCTCCCTCCCTGTACTGTGCTGTATGTAGTATGTGCTCTCTACCTGTACTGTGCTGTATGTAGTGTGTGCTCTCTACCTGTACTGTGCTGTATGTAGTGTGTGCTCCCTCCCTGTACTGTGCTGTATGTAGTGTGTGCTCCCTCCCTGTACTATGCTGTATGTAGTGTGTGCTCCCCTCCCTGTACTGTGCTGTATGTAGTGTGTGCTCCCTCCCTGTACTGTGCTGTATGTAGTGTGTGCTCCCTCCCTGTACTATGCTGCATGTAGTGTGTGCTCCCTCCCTGTACTGTGCTGTATGTAGTGTGTGCTCCCCCTCCCTGTACTGTGCTGTATGTACTGTGTGCTCCCTCCCTGTACTGTGCTGTATGTAGTGTGTCCTCCCTCCCTGTACTGTGCTGTATGTAGTGTGTGCTCCCTCCCTGTACTGTGCTGTATGTAGTGTGTGCTCCCTCCCTGTATTGTGCTATATGTAGTATGTGCTCCCTCCCTGTTCTGTGCTGTATGTAGTGTGTGTTCTCTCCCTGTACTCTGCTGTATGTAGTGTGTGCTCCCTCCCTGTACTGTGCTGTATGTAGTGTGTGCTCATCCCTGTTCTGTGCTGTATATAGTGTGTGCTCCCCCTCCCTGTACTGTGCTGTATGTAGTGTGTGCTCCCCTCCCTGTACTGTGCTGTATGTAGTGTGTGCTCCCTCCCTGTACTGTGCTGTATGTAGTATGTGCTCTCTACCTGTACTGTGCTGTATGTAGTGTGTGTTCTATCCCTGTACTGTGCTGTATGTAGTGTGTGCTCCCTCCCTGTACTGTGCTGTATGTAGTGTGTGCTCCCTCCCTGTACTATGCTGTATGTAGTGTGTGCTCCCCTCCCTGTACTGTGCTGTATGTAGTGTGTGCTCCCTCCCTGTACTGTGCTGTATGTAGTGTGTGTTCCCCCTCCCTGTACTGTGCTGTATGTAGTGTATGATCCCTCTCCCTGTACTGTGCTGTATGTAGTGTATGCTCTAGACCTGTACTGTGCTGTATGTATTATGTGCTCCATCCCTGTACTGTGCTGTATGTAGTGTGTGCTCCCCCTCCCTGTACTGTGCTGTATGTAGTTTGTGCTCCCCCTCCCTGTACTGTGCTGTATGTAGTGTGTGCTCCCTCCCTGTACTGTGCTGTATGTAGTGTGTGCTCCCTCCCTGTACTATGCTGCATGTAGTGTGTGCTCCCTCCCTGTACTGTGCTGTGTGTAGTGTGTGCTCACTCTCTGTACTGTGCTGTATGTAGTGTGTGCTCCCTCCCTGTACTGTGCTGTATGTAGTGTGTGCTCCCCCTCCCTGTATTGTGCTGTATGTAGTGTGTGCTCCCTCCCTGTACTGTGCTGTATGTAGTGTGTGCTCCCTCCCCGTACTGTGCTGTATGTAGTGTGTGTCCCCCTCCCTGTACTGTGCTGTATGTAGTGTATGATCCCCCACCCTGTACTGTGCTGTATGTAGTGTATGATCCCCCTCCCTGTACTGTGCTGTATGTAGTGTGTGCTCCCTCCCTGTACTGTGCTGTATGTAGTGTGTGCTCCCTCCCTGTACTGTGCTGTATGTAGTGTGTGCTCCCTCCCTGTACTGTGCTGTATGTAGTATGTGCTCCCTCCCTGTACTGTGCTGTATGTAGTGTGTGTTCTCTCCCTGTACTGTGCTGTATGTAGTGTGTGCTGCCTCCCTGTACTGTGCTGTATGTAGTGTGTGCTCCCTCCCTGTACTGTGCTGTATGTAGTGTGTGTTCCTCCTCCCTGCACTGTGCTGTATGTAGTGTATGATCCCTCTCCCTGTACTGTGCTTTATGTAGTGTATGCTCCAGACCTATACTGTGCTGTTTGTATTATGTGCTCCATCCCTGTACTGTGCTGTATGTAGTGTGTGCTCCCCCTCCCTGTACTGTGCTGTATGTAGTGTGTGCTCCCCCTCCCTGTACTGTGCTGTATGTAGTGTGTGCTCCCTCCCTGTAGTATGCTGTATGTAGTGTGTGCTACCTCCCTGTACTGTGCTGTATGTAGTGTGTGCTCCCTCCATGTACTGTGCTGTATGTAGTGTGTGCCCCCTCCCTGTACTGTGCTGTATGTAGTGTGTGCACCCCCTCCCTGTATTGTGCTGTATGTAGTGTGTGCTCCCTCCCTGTACTGTGCTGTATGTAGTGTGTGCTCCCCCTCCCTGTATTGTGCTGTATGTAGTGTGTGACCCTCCCTGTAATGTGCTGTATGTAGTGTGTGCTCCCCCTCCCTGTACTGTGCTGTATGTAGTGTGTGCTCCCTCCCTGTACTGTGCTGTATGTAGTGTGTCCTCCCTCCCTGTACTGTGCTGTATGTAGTGCGTGCTCCCTCCCTGTACTGTGCTGTATGTAGTGTGTGCTCCCTCCCTGTATTGTGCTATATGTAGTATGTGCTCCCTCCCTGTTCTGTGCTGTATGTAGTGTGTGTTCTCTCCCTGTACTGTGCAGTATGTAGTGTGTGCTCCCTCCCTGTGCTGTGCTGTATGTAGTGTGTGCTCCCCCTCCCTGTACTGTGCTGTATGTAGTGTATGCTCACCCTCCCTGTACTGTGCTGTATGTAGTGTGTGCTCCCTCCCCGTACTGTGCTGTATGTAGTGTGTGTCCCCCCTCCCTGTACTGTGCTGTATGTAGTGTGTGCTCCCTCCCTGTACTGTGCTGTATGTAGTATGTGCTCCCTCCCTGTACTATGCTGTATGTAGTGTGTGCTCCCCCTCCCTGTACTGTGCTGTATGTAGTGTGTGCTCCCTCCATGTACTGTGCTGTATGTAGTGTGTGCTCCCCCTCCCTGTACTGTGCTGTATGTAGTGTGTGCTCCCCCTCCCTGTACTGTGCTGTATGTAGTTTGTGCTCCCTCCCTGTACTATGCTGTATGTAGTGTGTGCTCCCCCTCCCTGTACTGTGCTGTATGTAGTGTGTGCTCCCCCTCCCTGTAGTGTGCTGTATGTAGTGTGTGCTCCCTCCCTGTACTGTGCTGTATGTAGTGTGTGCTCCCTCCCTGTACTGTGCTGTATGTAGTGTGTGCTCCCCCTCCCTGTATTGTGCTGTATGTAGTGTGTGCTCCCTCCCTGTACTGTGCTGTATGTAGTGTGTGCTCCCCCTCCCTGTATTGTGCTGTATGTAGTGTGTGCACCCTCCCTGTACTGTGCTGTATGTAGTGTGTGCTCCCCCTCCCTGTACTGTGCTGTATGTACTGTGTGCTCCCTCCCTGTACTGTGCTGTATGTAGTGTGTCCTCCCTCCCTGTACTGTGCTGTATGTAGTGTGTGCTCCCTCCCTGTACTGTGCTGTATGTAGTGTGTGCTCCCTCCCTGTATTGTGCTATATGTAGTATGTGCTCCCTCCCTGTTCTGTGCTGTATGTAGTGTGTGTTCTCTCCCTGTACTGTGCTGTATGTAGTGTGTGCTCCCTCCCTGTACTGTGCTGTATGTAGTGTGTGCTCCTCCCTGTTCTGTGCTGTATGTAGTGTGTGCTCCCCCTCCCTGTACTGTGCTGTATGTAGTGTGTGCTCCCCTCCCTGTACTGTGCTGTATGTAGTGTGTGCTCACTCCCTGTACTGTGCTGTATGTAGTGTGTGTCCCCCTCCCTGTACTGTGCTGTATGTAGTGTATGATCCCCCACCCTGTACTGTGCTGTATGTAGTGTATGATCCCCCTCCCTGTACTGTGCTGTATTTAGTGTGTGTTCTCTCCCTGTACTGTGCTGTATGTAGTGTGTGCTGCCTCCCTGTACTGTGCTGTATGTAGTGTGTGTTCTCTCCCTGTACTGTGCTGTATGTAGTGTGTGCTGCCTCCCTGTACTGTGCTGTATGTAGTGTGTGCTCCCTCCCTGTACTGTGCTGTATGTAGTGTGTGTTCCTCCTCCCTGCACTGTGCTGTATGTAGTGTATGATCCCTCTCCCTGTACTGTGCTTTATGTAGTGTATGCTCCAGACCTATACTGTGCTGTTTGTATTATGTGCTCCATCCCTGTACTGTGCTGTATGTAGTGTGTGCTCCCCCTCCCTGTACTGTGCTGTATGTAGTGTGTGCTCCCCCTCCCTGTACTGTGCTGTATGTAGTGTGTGCTCCCTCCCTGTAGTATGCTGTATGTAGTGTGTGCTACCTCCCTGTACTGTGCTGTATGTAGTGTGTGCTCCCTCCATGTACTGTGCTGTATGTAGTGTGTGCCCCCTCCCTGTACTGTGCTGTATGTAGTGTGTGCACCCCCTCCCTGTATTGTGCTGTATGTAGTGTGTGCTCCCTCCCTGTACTGTGCTGTATGTAGTGTGTGCTCCCCCTCCCTGTATTGTGCTGTATGTAGTGTGTGACCCTCCCTGTAATGTGCTGTATGTAGTGTGTGCTCCCCCTCCCTGTACTGTGCTGTATGTAGTGTGTGCTCCCTCCCTGTACTGTGCTGTATGTAGTGTGTCCTCCCTCCCTGTACTGTGCTGTATGTAGTGCGTGCTCCCTCCCTGTACTGTGCTGTATGTAGTGTGTGCTCCCTCCCTGTATTGTGCTATATGTAGTATGTGCTCCCTCCCTGTTCTGTGCTGTATGTAGTGTGTGTTCTCTCCCTGTACTGTGCAGTATGTAGTGTGTGCTCCCTCCCTGTGCTGTGCTGTATGTAGTGTGTGCTCCCCCTCCCTGTACTGTGCTGTATGTAGTGTATGCTCACCCTCCCTGTACTGTGCTGTATGTAGTGTGTGCTCCCTCCCCGTACTGTGCTGTATGTAGTGTGTGTCCCCCCTCCCTGTACTGTGCTGTATGTAGTGTATGATCCCCCACCCTGTACTGTGCTGTATGTAGTGTATGATCCCCCTCCCTGTACTGTGCTGTATTTAGTGTGTGCTCCCTCCCTGTACTGTGCTGTATGTAGTGTGTGCTCCCCCTCCCTGTACTGTGCTGTATGTAGTGTGTGCTCCCTCCCTGTACTGTGCTGTATGTAGTGTGTGCTCCCTCCATGTACTGTGCTGTATGTAGTGTGTGCTCCCCCTCCCTGTACTGTGCTGTATGTAGTGTGTGCTCCCCCTCCCTGTACTGTGCTGTATGTAGTTTGTGCTCCCTCCCTGTACTATGCTGTATGTAGTGTGTGCTCCCCCTCCCTGTACTGTGCTGTATGTAGTGTGTGCTCCCCCTCCCTGTACTGTGCTGTATGTAGTGTGTGCTCCCTCCCTGTACTGTGCTGTATGTAGTGTGTGCTCCCTCCCTGTACTGTGCTGTATGTAGTGTGTGCTCCCCCTCCCTGTATTGTGCTGTATGTAGTGTGTGCTCCCTCCCTGTACTGTGCTGTATGTAGTGTGTGCTCCCCCTCCCTGTATTGTGCTGTATGTAGTGTGTGCACCCTCCCTGTACTGTGCTGTATGTAGTGTGTGCTCCCCCTCCCTGTACTGTGCTGTATGTACTGTGTGCTCCCTCCCTGTACTGTGCTGTATGTAGTGTGTCCTCCCTCCCTGTACTGTGCTGTATGTAGTGTGTGCTCCCTCCCTGTACTGTGCTGTATGTAGTGTGTGCTCCCTCCCTGTATTGTGCTATATGTAGTATGTGCTCCCTCCCTGTTCTGTGCTGTATGTAGTGTGTGTTCTCTCCCTGTACTGTGCTGTATGTAGTGTGTGCTCCCTCCCTGTACTGTGCTGTATGTAGTGTGTGCTCCTCCCTGTTCTGTGCTGTATGTAGTGTGTGCTCCCCCTCCCTGTACTGTGCTGTATGTAGTGTGTGCTCCCCTCCCTGTACTGTGCTGTATGTAGTGTGTGCTCACTCCCTGTACTGTGCTGTATGTAGTGTGTGTCCCCCTCCCTGTACTGTGCTGTATGTAGTGTATGATCCCCCACCCTGTACTGTGCTGTATGTAGTGTATGATCCCCCTCCCTGTACTGTGCTGTATTTAGTGTGTGTTCTCTCCCTGTACTGTGCTGTATGTAGTGTGTGCTGCCTCCCTGTACTGTGCTGTATGTAGTGTGTGTTCTCTCCCTGTACTGTGCTGTATGTAGTGTGTGCTGCCTCCCTGTACTGTGCTGTATGTAGTGTGTGCTCCCTCCCTGTACTGTGCTGTATGTAGTGTGTGTTCCTCCTCCCTGCACTGTGCTGTATGTAGTGTATGATCCCTCTCCCTGTACTGTGCTTTATGTAGTGTATGCTCCAGACCTATACTGTGCTGTTTGTATTATGTGCTCCATCCCTGTACTGTGCTGTATGTAGTGTGTGCTCCCCCTCCCTGTACTGTGCTGTATGTAGTGTGTGCTCCCCCTCCCTGTACTTTGCTGTATGTAGTGTGTGCTCCCTCCCTGTAGTATGCTGTATGTAGTGTGTGCTACCTCCCTGTACTGTGCTGTATGTAGTGTGTGCTCCCTCCATGTACTGTGCTGTATGTAGTGTGTGCCCCCTCCCTGTACTGTGCTGTATGTAGTGTGTGCACCCCCTCCCTGTATTGTGCTGTATGTAGTGTGTGCTCCCTCCCTGTACTGTGCTGTATGTAGTGTGTGCTCCCCCTCCCTGTATTGTGCTGTATGTAGTGTGTGACCCTCCCTGTAATGTGCTGTATGTAGTGTGTGCTCCCCCTCCCTGTACTGTGCTGTATGTAGTGTGTGCTCCCTCCCTGTACTGTGCTGTATGTAGTGTGTCCTCCCTCCCTGTACTGTGCTGTATGTAGTGCGTGCTCCCTCCCTGTACTGTGCTGTATGTAGTGTGTGCTCCCTCCCTGTATTGTGCTATATGTAGTATGTGCTCCCTCCCTGTGCTGTGCTGTATGTAGTGTGTGTTCTCTCCCTGTACTGTGCAGTATGTAGTGTGTGCTCCCTCCCTGTGCTGTGCTGTATGTAGTGTGTGCTCCCCATCCCTGTACTGTGCTGTATGTAGTGTATGCTCACCCTCCCTGTACTGTGCTGTATGTAGTGTGTGCTCCCTCCCCGTACTGTGCTGTATGTAGTGTGTGTCCCCCCTCCCTGTACTGTGCTGTATGTAGTGTATGATCCCCCACCCTGTACTGTGCTGTATGTAGTGTATGATCCCCCTCCCTGTACTGTGCTGTATTTAGTGTGTGCTCCCTCCCTGTACTGTGCTGTATGTAGTGTGTGCTCCCCCTCCCTGTACTGTGCTGTATGTAGTGTGTGCTCCCTCCCTGTACTGTGCTGTATGTAGTGTGTGCTCCCTCCATGTACTGTGCTGTATGTAGTGTGTGCTCCCAATCCCTGTACTGTGCTGTATGTAGTGTGTGCTCCCCCTCCCTGTACTGTGCTGTATGTAGTTTGTGCTCCCTCCCTGTACTATGCTGTATGTAGTGTGTGCTCCCCCTCCCTGTACTGTGCTGTATGTAGTGTGTGCTCCCCCTCCCTGTACTGTGCTGTATGTAGTGTGTGCTCCCTCCCTGTACTGTGCTGTATGTAGTGTGTGCTCCCTCCCTGTACTGTGCTGTATGTAGTGTGTGCTCCCCCTCCCTGTATTGTGCTGTATGTAGTGTGTGCTCCCTCCCTGTACTGTGCTGTATGTAGTGTGTGCTCCCCCTCCCTGTATTGTGCTGTATGTAGTGTGTGCACCCTCCCTGTACTGTGCTGTATGTAGTGTGTGCTCCCCCTCCCTGTACTGTGCTGTATGTACTGTGTGCTCCCTCCCTGTACTGTGCTGTATGTAGTGTGTCCTCCCTCCCTGTACTGTGCTGTATGTAGTGTGTGCTCCCTCCCTGTGCTGTGCTGTATGTAGTGTGTGCTCCCTCCCTGTATTGTGCTATATGTAGTATGTGCTCCCTCCCTGTTCTGTGCTGTATGTAGTGTGTGTTCTCTCCCTGTACTGTGCTGTATGTAGTGTGTGCTCCCTCCCTGTACTGTGCTGTATGTAGTGTGTGCTCCTCCCTGTTCTGTGCTGTATGTAGTGTGTGCTCCCCCTCCCTGTACTGTGCTGTATGTAGTGTGTGCTCCCCTCCCTGTACTGTGCTGTATGTAGTGTGTGCTCACTCCCTGTACTGTGCTGTATGTAGTGTGTGTCCCCCTCCCTGTACTGTGCTGTATGTAGTGTATGATCCCCCACCCTGTACTGTGCTGTATGTAGTGTATGATCCCCCTCCCTGTACTGTGCTGTATTTAGTGTGTGCTCCCTCCCTGTACTGCGCTGTATGTAGTGTGTGCTCCCTCCCTGTACTGTGCTGTATGTAGTATGTGCTCTCTACCTGTACTGTGCTGCATGTAGTGTGTGTTGTCTCCCTGTACTGTGCTGTATTTAGTGTGTGCTCCCTCCCTGTACTGTGCTGTATGTAGTGTGTGCTCCCCCTCCCTGTACTGTGCTGTATGTAGTGTGTGCTCCCTCCCAGTACTGTGCTGTATGTAGTGTGTGCTCCCTCCATGTACTGTGCTGTATGTAGTGTGTGCTCCCCCTCCCTGTACTGTGCTGTATGTAGTGTGTGCTCCCCCTCCCTGTACTGTGCTGTATGTAGTGTGTGCTCCCTCCCTGTACTGTGCTGTATGTAGTGTGTGCTCCCCCTCCCTGTACTGTGCTGTATGTAGTGTGTGCTCCCCCTCCCTGTACTGTGCTGTATGTAGTGTGTGCTCCCTCCCTGTACTGTGCTGTATGTAGTGTGTGCTCCCTCCCTGTACTGTGCTGTATGTAGTGTGTGCTCCCCCTCCCTGTATTGTGCTGTATGTAGTGTGTGCTCCCTCCCTGTACTGTGCTGTATGTAGTGTGTGTTCCCCCTCCCTGTATTGTGCTGTATGTAGTGTGTGCACCCTCCCTGTACTGTGCTGTATGTAGTGTGTGCTCCCCCTCCCTGTACTGTGCTGTATGTACTGTGTGCTCCCTCCCTGTACTGTGCTGTATGTAGTGTGTCCTCCCTCCCTGTACTGTGCTGTATGTAGTGTGTGCTCCCTCCCTGTACTGTGCTGTATGTAGTGTGTGCTCCCTCCCTGTATTGTGCTATATGTAGTATGTGCTCCCTCCCTGTTCTGTGCTATATGTAGTATGTGCTCCCTCCCTGTTCTGTGCTGTATGTAGTGTGTGTTCTCTCCCTGTACTGTGCTGTATGTAGTGTGTGCTCCCTCCCTGTACTGTGCTGTATGTAGTGTGTGCTCCTCCCTGTTCTGTGCTGTATGTAGTGTGTGCTCCCCCTCCCTGTACTGTGCTGTATGTAGTGTGTGCTCCCCTCCCTGTACTGTGCTGTATGTAGTGTGTGCTCACTCCCTGTACTGTGCTGTATGTAGTGTGTGTCCCCCTCCCTGTACTGTGCTGTATGTAGTGTATGATCCCCCACCCTGTACTGTGCTGTATGTAGTGTATGATCCCCCTCCCTGTACTGTGCTGTATTTAGTGTGTGCTCCCTCCCTGTACTGTGCTGTATGTAGTGTGTGCTCCCTCCCTGTACTGTGCTGTATGTAGTATGTGCTCTCTACCTGTACTGTGCTGTATGTAGTGTGTGTTCTCTCCCTGTACTGTGCTGTATGTAGTGTGTGCTCCCCTCCCCGTACTGTGCTGTATTTAGTGTGTGCTCTCTCCCTGTACTGTGCTGTATGTAGAGTGTGCTCCCTCCCTGTACTGTGCTGTATGTAGTATGTGCTCCCTCCCTGTACTGTGCTGTATGTAGTGTGTGTTCTCTCCCTGTACTGTGCTGTATGTAGTGTGTGCTCCCTCCCTGTACTGTGCTGTATGTAGTGTGTGCTCCCCTCCCTGTACTGTGCTGAATGTATTGTGTGTTCCCCCTCCCTGTACTGTGCTGTATGTAGTGTGTGCTCCCCCTCCCTGTACTGTGCTGTATGTAATGTGTGCTCCCTCCCTGTACTGTGCTGTATGTAGTGTGTGCTCCCTCCATGTACTGTGCTGTATGTAGTGTGTGCTCCCCTCCCTGTACTGTGCTGTATGTATTGTGTGCTCCCCCTCCCTGTACTGTGCTGTATGTAGTGTGTGCTCCCCCTCCCTGTACTGTGCTGTATGTAGTGTGTGCTCCCTCCCTGTTCTGTGCTGTATGTATTGTGTGCTCCCCCTCCCTGTACTGTGCTGTATGTAGTGTGTGCTCCCCCTCCCTGTACTGTGCTGTATGTAGTGTGTGCTCCCTCCCTGTACTGTGCTGTATGTAGTGTGTGCTCCCTCCATATACTGTGCTGTATGTAGTGTGTGCTCCCTCCCTGTACTGTGCTGTATGTAGTGTGTGCTCCCCCTCCCTGTATTGTGCTGTATGTAGTGTGTGCTCCCTCGCTGTACTGTGCTGTATGTAGTGTGTGCTCCCCCTCCCTGTATTGTGCTGTATGTAGTGTGTGCAACCTCCCTGTACTGTGCTGTATGTAGTGTGTGCTCCCCCTCCCTGTACTGTGCTGTATGTACTGTGTGCTCCCTCCATGTACTGTGCTGTATGTAGTGTGTCCTCCCTCCCTGTACTGTATGTAGTGTGTGCTCCCTCCCTGTACTGTGCTGTATGTAGTGTGTGCTCCCTCCCTGTATTGTGCTATATGTAGTATGTGCTCCCTCCCTGTTCTGTGCTGTATGTAGTGTGTGCTCCCTCCCTGTACTGTGCTGTATGTAGTGTGTGCTCCTCCCTGTTCTGTGCTGTATGTAGTGTGTGCTCCCCCTCCCTGTACTGTGCTGTATGTATTGTGTGCTCACTCCCTGTACTGTGCTGTATGTAGTGTGTGTCCCCCTCCCTGTACTGTGCTGTATGTAGTGTATGATCCCCCACCCTGTACTGTGCTGTATGTAGTTTGTGCTCCCCCTCCCTGTACTGTGCTGTATGTAGTGTGTGCTCCCTCCCTGTACTGTGCTGTATGTAGTGTGTGCTCCCTCCCTGTACTATGCTGCATGTAGTGTATGCTCCCTCCCTGTACTGTGCTGTGTGTAGTGTGTGCTCACTCTCTGTACTGTGCTGTATGTAGTGTGTGCTCCCTCCCTGTACTGTGCTGTATGTAGTGTGTGCTCCCCCTCCCTGTATTGTGCTGTATGTAGTGTGTGCTCCATCCCTGTACTGTGCTGTATGTAGTGTGTGCTCCCTCCCCGTACTGTGCTGTATGTAGTATGTGCTCTCTACCTGTACTGTGCTGTATGTAGTGTGTGTTCTCTCCCTGTACTGTGCTGTATGTAGTGTGTGCTCCCTCCCTGTACTGTGCTGTATGTAGTGTGTGCTCCCTCCCTGTACTATGCTGTATGTAGTGTGTGCTCCCCTCCC
This sequence comes from Pseudophryne corroboree, assembly GCF_028390025.1. Taxonomy (NCBI): domain Eukaryota; kingdom Metazoa; phylum Chordata; class Amphibia; order Anura; family Myobatrachidae; genus Pseudophryne; species Pseudophryne corroboree. The sequence continues at coordinate 37,723,383 of NC_086453.1, forward strand.
TGTACTGTGCTGTATGTAGTGTGTGCTCCCTCCCTGTACTGTGCTGTATGTAGGTTGTGTTCCCCCTCCCTGTACTGTGCTGTATGTAGTGTGTGCTCCCTCCCTGTACTGTGCTGGATGTAGTGTGTGCTCCCTCCATGTACTGTGCTGTATGTAGTGTGTGCTCCCCTCCCTGTACTGTGCTGTATGTATTGTGTGCTCCCCCTCCCTGTACTGTGCTGTATGTAGTGTGTGCTCCCCCTCCCTGTACTGTGCTGTATGTAGTGTGTGCTCCCTCCCTGTACTGTGCTGTATGTATTGTGTGCTCCCCCTCCCTGTACTGTGCTGTATGTAGTGTGTGCTCCCCCTCCCTGTACTGTGCTGTATGTAGTGTGTGCTCCCTCCCTGTACTGTGCTGTATGTAGTGTGTGCTCCCTCCATGTACTGTGCTGTATGTAGTGTGTGCTCCCTCCCTGTACTGTGCTGTATGTAGTGTGCTCCCCCTCCCTGTATTGTGCTGTATGTAGTGTGTGCTCCCTCCCTGTACTGTGCTGTATGTAGTGTGTGCTCCCCCTCCCTGTATTGTGCTGTATGTAGTGTGTGCACCCTCCCTGTACTGTGCTGTATGTAGTGTGTGCTCCCCCTCCCTGTACTGTGCTGTATGTACTGTGTGCTCCCTCCCTGTACTGTGCTGTATGTAGTGTGTCCTCCCTCCCTGTACTGTGCTGTATGTAGTGTGTGCTCCCTCCCTGTACTGTGCTGTATGTAGTGTGTGCTCCCTCCCTGTATTGTGCTATATGTAGTATGTGCTCCCTCCCTGTTCTGTGCTGTATGTAGTGTGTGTTCTCTCCCTGTACTCTGCTGTATGTAGTGTGTGCTCCCTCCCTGTACTGTGCTGTATGTAGTGTGTGCTCATCCCTGTTCTGTGCTGTATGTAGTGTGTGCTCCCCTCCCTGTACTGTGCTGTATGTAGTGTGTGCTCCCTCCCTGTACTGTGCTGTATGTAGGTTGTGTTCCCCCTCCCTGTACTGTGCTGTATGTAGTGTGTGCTCCCTCCCTGTACTGTGCTGTATGTAGTGTGTGCTCCCTCCCTGTACTGTGCTGTATGTAGTGTGTGCTCATCCCTGTTCTGTGCTGTATGTAGTGTGTGCTCCCCTCCCTGTACTGTGCTGTATGTAGTGTGTGCTCCCTCCCTGTACTGTGCTGTATGTAGGTTGTGTTCCCCCTCCCTGTACTGTGCTGTATGTAGTGTGTGCTCCCTCCCTGTACTGTGCTGTATGTAGTGTGTGTCCCCCCTCCCTGTACTGTGCTGGATGTAGTGTATGATCCCCCACCCTGTACTGTGCTGTATGTAGTGTATGATCCCCCTCCCTGTACTGTGCTGTATGTAGTGTGTGCTCCCTCCCTGTACTGTGCTGTATGTAGTGTGTGCTCCCTCCCTGTACTGTGCTGTATGTAGTGTGTGCTCCCTCCCTGTACTGTGCTGTATGTAGTATGTGCTCCCTCCCTGTACTGTGCTGTATGTAGTGTGTGTTCTCTCCCTGTACTGTGCTGTATGTAGTGTGTGCTGCCTCCCTGTACTGTGCTGTATGTAGTGTGTGCTCCCTCCCTGTACTGTGCTGTATGTAGTGTTTGTTCCCCCTCCCTGCACTGTGCTGTATGTAGAGTATGATCCCTCTCACTGTACTGTGCTTTATGTAGTGTATGCTCCAGACCTATACTGTGCTGTATGTATTATGTGCTCCATCCCTGTACTGTGCTGCATGTAGTGTGTGCTCCCCCTCCCTGTACTGTGCTGTATGTAGTGAGTGCTCCCCCTCCCTGTACTGTGCTGTATGTAGTGTGTGCTCCCTCCCTGTACTGTGCTGGATGTAGTGTGTGCTCCCTCCATGTACTGTGCTGTATGTAGTGTGTGCTCCCCTCCCTGTACTGTGCTGTATGTATTGTGTGCTCCCCCTCCCTGTACTGTGCTGTATGTAGTGTGTGCTCCCCCTCCCTGTACTGTGCTGTATGTAGTGTGTGCTCCCTCCCTGTACTGTGCTGTATGTAGTGTGTGCTCCCTCCATGTACTGTGCTGTATGTAGTGTGTGCTCCCTCCCTGTACTGTGCTGTATGTAGTGTGTGCTCCCCCTCCCTGTATTGTGCAGTATGTAGTGTGTGCTCCCTCCCTGTACTGTGCTGTATGTAGTGTGTGCTCCCCCTCCCAGTATTGTGCTGTATGTAGTGTGTGCACCCTCCCTGTACTGTGCTGTATGTAGTGTGTGCTCCCCCTCCCTGTACTGTGCTGTATGTACTGTGTGCTCCCTCCCTGTACTGTGCTGTATGTAGTGTGTCCTCCCTCCCTGTACTGTGCTGTATGTAGTGTGTGCTCCCTCCCTGTACTGTGCTGTATGTAGTGTGTGCTCCCTCCCTGTATTGTGCTATATGTAGTATGTGCTCCCTCCCTGTTCTGTGCTGTATGTAGTGTGTGTTCTCTCCCTGTACTCTGCTGTATGTAGTGTGTGCTCCCTCCCTGTTCTGTGCTGTATGTAGTGTGTGCTCATCCCTGTTCTGTGCTGTATGTAGTGTGTGCTCCCCCTCCCTGTACTGTGCTGTATGTAGTGTGTTCTCCCCTCCCTGTACTGTGCTGTATGTAGTGTGTGCTCCCTCCCTGTACTGTGCTGTATGTAGTATGTGCTCTCTACCTGTACTGTGCTGTATGTAGTGTGTGTTCTCTCCCTGTACTGTGCTGTATGTAGTGTGTGCTCCCTCCCTGTACTGTGCTGTATGTAGTGTGTGCTCCCTCCCTGTACTATGCTGTATGTAGTGTGTGCTCCCCTCCCTGTACTGTGCTGTATGTAGTGTGTGCTCCCTCCCTGTACTTTGCTGTATGTAGTGTGTGTTCCCCCTCCCTGTACTGTGCTGTATGTAGTGTATGATCCCTCTCCCTGTACTGTGCTGTATGTAGTGTATGCTCTAGACCTGTACTGTGCTGTATGTATTATGTGCTCCATCCCTGTACTGTGCTGTATGTAGTGTGTGCTCCCCCTCCCTGTACTGTGCTGTATGTAGTTTGTGCTCCCCCTCCCTGTACTGTGCTGTATGTAGTGTGTGCTCCCTCCCTGTACTGTGCTGTATGTAGTGTGTGCTCCCTCCCTGTACTATGCTGCATGTAGTGTGTGCTCCCTCCCTGTACTGTGCTGTGTGTAGTGTGTGCTCACTCTCTGTACTGTGCTGTATGTAGTGTGTGCTCCCTCCCTGTACTGTGCTGTATGTAGTGTGTGCTCCCCCTCCCTGTATTGTGCTGTATGTAGTGTGTGCACCCTCCCTGTACTGTGCTGTATGTAGTGTGTGCTCCCCCTCCCTGTACTGTGCTGTATGTACTGTGTGCTCCCTCCCTGTACTGTGCTGTATGTAGTGTGTCCTCCCTCCCTGTACTGTGCTGTATGTAGTGTGTGCTCCCTCCCTGTACTGTGCTGTATGTAGTGTGTGCTCCCTCCCTGTATTGTGCTATATGTAGTATGTGCTCCCTCCCTGTTCTGTGCTGTATGTAGTGTGTGTTCTCTCCCTGTACTCTGCTGTATGTAGTGTGTGCTCCCTCCCTTTACTGTGCTGTATGTAGTGTGTGCTCATCCCTGTTCTGTGCTGTATGTAGTGTGTGCTCCCCCTCCCTGTACTGTGCTGTATGTAGTGTGTGCTCCCCTCCCTGTACTGTGCTGTATGTAGTGTGTGCTCCCTCCCTGTACTGTGCTGTATGTAGTATGTGCTCTCTACCTGTACTGTGCTGTATGCAGTGTGTGTTCTCTCCCTGTACTGTGCTGTATGTAGTGTGTGCTCCCTCCCTGTACTGTGCTGTATGTAGTGTGTGCTCCCTCCCTGTACTATGCTGTATGTAGTGTGTGCTCCCCTCCCTGTACTGTGCTGTATGTAGTGTGTGCTCCCTCCCTGTACTGTGCTGTATGTAGTGTGTGTTCCCCCTCCCTGTACTGTGCTGTATGTAGTGTATGATCCCTCTCCCTGTACTGTGCTGTATGTAGTGTATGCTCTAGACCTGTACTGTGCTGTATGTATTATGTGCTCCATCCCTGTACTGTGCTGTATGTAGTGTGTGCTCCCCCTCCCTGTACTGTGCTGTATGTAGTTTGTGCTCCCCCTCCCTGTACTGTGCTGTATGTAGTGTGTGCTCCCTCCCTGTACTGTGCTGTATGTAGTGTGTGCTCCCTCCCTGTACTATGCTGCATGTAGTGTGTGCTCCCTCCCTGTACTGTGCTGTGTGTAGTGTGTGCTCACTCTCTGTACTGTGCTGTATGTAGTGTGTGCTCCCTCCCTGTACTGTGCTGTATGTAGTGTGTGCTCCCCCTCCCTGTATTGTGCTGTATGTAGTGTGTGCTCCCTCCCTGTACTGTGCTGTATGTAGTGTGTGCTCCCTCCCCGTACTGTGCTGTATGTAGTGTGTGTCCCCCTCCCTGTACTGTGCTGTATGTAGTGTATGATCCCCCACCCTGTACTGTGCTGTATGTAGTGTATGATCCCCCTCCCTGTACTGTGCTGTATGTAGTGTGTGCTCCCTAACTGTACTGTGCTGTATGTAGTGTGTGCTCCCTCCCTGTACTGTGCTGTATGTAGTGTGTGCTCCCTCCCTGTACTGTGCTGTATGTAGTATGTGCTCCCTCCCTGTACTGTGCTGTATGTAGTGTGTGCTGCCTCCCTGTACTGTGCTGTATGTAGTGTATGATCCCCCACCCTGTACTGTGCTGTATGTAGTGTATGATCCCCCTCCCTGTACTGTGCTGTATGTAGTGTGTGCTCCCTCCCTGTACTGTGCTGGATGTAGTGTGTGCTCCCTCCATGTACTGTGCTGTATGTAGTGTGTGCTCCCCTCCCTGTACTGTGCTGTATGTATTGTGTGCTCCCCCTCCCTGTACTGTGCTGTATGTAGTGTGTGCTCCCCCTCCCTGTACTGTGCTGTATGTAGTGTGTGCTCCCTCCCTGTACTGTGCTGTATGTAGTGTGTGCTCCCTCCATGTACTGTGCTGTATGTAGTGTGTGCTCCCTCCCTGTACTGTGCTGTATGTAGTGTGTGCTCCCCCTCCCTGTATTGTGCAGTATGTAGTGTGTGCTCCCTCCCTGTACTGTGCTGTATGTAGTGTGTGCTCCCCCTCCCAGTATTGTGCTGTATGTAGTGTGTGCACCCTCCCTGTACTGTGCTGTATGTAGTGTGTGCTCCCTCCATGTACTGTGCTGTATGTAGTGTGTGCTGCCTCCCTGTACTGTGCTGTATGTAGTATGTGCTCCCTCCCTGTACTGTGCTGTATGTAGTGTGTGCTGCCTCCCTGTACTGTGCTGTATGTAGTGTATGATCCCCCACCCTGTACTGTGCTGTATGTAGTGTATGATCCCCCTCCCTGTACTGTGCTGTATGTAGTGTGTGCTCCCTCCCTGTACTGTGCTGGATGTAGTGTGTGCTCCCTCCCTGTACTGTGCTGTATGTAGTGTGTGCTCCCTCCATGTACTGTGCTGTATGTAGTGTGTGCTCCCTCCCTGTACTGTGCTGTATGTAGTGTGTGCTCCCCCTCCCTGTATTGTGCAGTATGTAGTGTGTGCTCCCTCCCTGTACTGTGCTGTATGTAGTGTGTGCTCCCCCTCCCAGTATTGTGCTGTATGTAGTGTGTGCTCCCCCTCCCTGTACTGTGCTGTATGTAGTGTGTGCTCCCTCCCTGTACTGTGCTGTATGTAGTGTGTCCTCCCTCCCTGTACTGTGCTGTATGTAGTGTGTGCTCCCTCCCTGTACTGTGCTGTATGTAGTGTGTGCTCCCTCCCTGTATTGTGCTATATGTAGTATGTGCTCCCTCCCTGTTCTGTGCTGTATGTAGTGTGTGCTCATCCCTGTTCTGTGCTGTATGTAGTGTGTGCTCCCCCTCCCTGTACTGTGCTGTATGTAGTGTGTTCTCCCCTCCCTGTACTGTGCTGTATGTAGTGTGTGCTCCCTCCCTGTACTGTGCTGTATGTAGTATGTGCTCTCTACCTGTACTGTGCTGTATGTAGTGTGTGTTCTCTCCCTGTACTGTGCTGTATGTAGTGTGTGCTCCCTCCCTGTACTGTGCTGTATGTAGTGTGTGCTCCCTCCCTGTACTATGCTGTATGTAGTGTGTGCTCCCCTCCCTGTACTGTGCTGTATGTAGTGTGTGTTCCCCCTCCCTGTACTGTGCTGTATGTAGTGTATGATCCCTCTCCCTGTACTGTGCTGTATGTAGTGTATGCTCTAGACCTGTACTGTGCTGTATGTATTATGTGCTCCATCCCTGTACTGTGCTGTATGTAGTGTGTGCTCCCCCTCCCTGTACTGTGCTGTATGTAGTTTGTGCTCCCCCTCCCTGTACTGTGCTGTATGTAGTGTGTGCTCCCTCCCTGTACTGTGCTGTATGTAGTGTGTGCTCCCTCCCTGTACTATGCTGCATGTAGTGTGTGCTCCCTCCCTGTACTGTGCTGTGTGTAGTGTGTGCTCACTCTCTGTACTGTGCTGTATGTAGTGTGTGCTCCCTCCCTGTACTGTGCTGTATGTAGTGTGTGCTCCCCCTCCCTGTATTGTGCTGTATGTAGTGCGTGCACCCTCCCTGTACTGTGCTGTATGTAGTGTGTGCTCCCCCTCCCTGTACTGTGCTGTATGTACTGTGTGCTCCCTCCCTGTACTGTGCTGTATGTAGTGTGTCCTCCCTCCCTGTACTGTGCTGTATGTAGTGTGTGCTCCCTCCCTGTACTGTGCTGTATGTAGTGTGTGCTCCCTCCCTGTATTGTGCTATATGTAGTATGTGCTCCCTCCCTGTTCTGTGCTGTATGTAGTGTGTGTTCTCTCCCTGTACTCTGCTGTATGTAGTGTGTGCTCCCTCCCTTTACTGTGCTGTATGTAGTGTGTGCTCATCCCTGTTCTGTGCTGTATGTAGTGTGTGCTCCCCCTCCCTGTACTGTGCTGTATGTAGTGTGTGCTCCCCTCCCTGTACTGTGCTGTATGTAGTGTGTGCTCCCTCCCTGTACTGTGCTGTATGTAGTATGTGCTCTCTACCTGTACTGTGCTGTATGCAGTGTGTGTTCTCTCCCTGTACTGTGCTGTATGTAGTGTGTGCTCCCTCCCTGTACTGTGCTGTATGTAGTGTGTGCTCCCTCCCTGTACTATGCTGTATGTAGTGTGTGCTCCCCTCCCTGTACTGTGCTGTATGTAGTGTGTGCTCCCTCCCTGTACTGTGCTGTATGTAGTGTGTGTTCCCCCTCCCTGTACTGTGCTGTATGTAGTGTATGATCCCTCTCCCTGTACTGTGCTGTATGTAGTGTATGCTCTAGACCTGTACTGTGCTGTATGTATTATGTGCTCCATCCCTGTACTGTGCTGTATGTAGTGTGTGCTCCCCCTCCCTGTACTGTGCTGTATGTAGTTTGTGCTCCCCCTCCCTGTACTGTGCTGTATGTAGTGTGTGATCCCTCTCCCTGTACTGTGCTGTATGTAGTTTGTGCTCCCCCTCCCTGTACTGTGCTGTATGTAGTGTATGATCCCTCTCCCTGTACTGTGCTGTATGTAGTGTATGCTCTAGACCTGTACTGTGCTGTATGTATTATGTGCTCCATCCCTGTACTGTGCTGTATGTAGTGTGTGCTCCCCCTCCCTGTACTGTGCTGTATGTAGTTTGTGCTCCCCCTCCCTGTACTGTGCTGTATGTAGTGTGTGCTCCCTCCCTGTACTGTGCTGTATGTAGTGTGTGCTCCCTCCCTGTACTATGCTGCATGTAGTGTGTGCTCCCTCCCTGTACTGTGCTGTGTGTAGTGTGTGCTCACTCTCTGTACTGTGCTGTATGTAGTGTGTGCTCCCTCCCTGTACTGTGCTGTATGTAGTGTGTGCTCCCCCTCCCTGTATTGTGCTGTATGTAGTGTGTGCTCCCTCCCTGTACTGTGCTGTATGTAGTGTGTGCTCCCTCCCCGTACTGTGCTGTATGTAGTGTGTGTCCCCCTCCCTGTACTGTGCTGTATGTAGTGTATGATCCCCCACCCTGTACTGTGCTGTATGTAGTGTATGATCCCCCTCCCTGTACTGTGCTGTATGTAGTGTGTGCTCCCTAACTGTACTGTGCTGTATGTAGTGTGTGCTCCCTCCCTGTACTGTGCTGTATGTAGTGTGTGCTCCCTCCCTGTACTGTGCTGTATGTAGTATGTGCTCCCTCCCTGTACTGTGCTGTATGTAGTGTGTGCTGCCTCCCTGTACTGTGCTGTATGTAGTGTGTGTTCCTCCTCCCTGCACTGTGCTGTATGTAGTGTATGATCCCTCTCCCTGTACTGTGCTTTATGTAGTGTATGCTCCAGACCTATACTGTGCTGTTTGTATTATGTGCTCCATCCCTGTACTGTGCTGTATGTAGTGTGTGCTCCCCCTCCCTGTACTGTGCTGTATGTAGTGTGTGCTCCCCCTCCCTGTACTGTGCTGTATGTAGTGTGTGCTCCCTCCCTGTAGTATGCTGTATGTAGTGTGTGCTACCTCCCTGTACTGTGCTGTATGTAGTGTGTGCTCCCTCCATGTACTGTGCTGTATGTAGTGTGTGCCCCCTCCCTGTACTGTGCTGTATGTAGTGTGTGCACCCCCTCCCTGTATTGTGCTGTATGTAGTGTGTGCTCCCTCCCTGTACTGTGCTGTATGTAGTGTGTGCTCCCCCTCCCTGTATTGTGCTGTATGTAGTGTGTGACCCTCCCTGTAATGTGCTGTATGTAGTGTGTGCTCCCCCTCCCTGTACTGTGCTGTATGTAGTGTGTGCTCCCTCCCTGTACTTTGCTGTATGTAGTGTGTCCTCCCTCCCTGTACTGTGCTGTATGTAGTGCGTGCTCCCTCCCTGTACTGTGCTGTATGTAGTGTGTGCTCCCTCCCTGTATTGTGCTATATGTAGTATGTGCTCCCTCCCTGTTCTGTGCTGTATGTAGTGTGTGTTCTCTCCCTGTACTGTGCAGTATGTAGTGTGTGCTCCCTCCCTGTACTGTGCTGTATGTAGTGTGTGCTCCCCCTCCCTGTACTGTGCTGTATGTAGTGTATGCTCACCCTCCCTGTACTGTGCTGTATGTAGTGTGTGCTCCCTCCCCGTACTGTGCTGTATGTAGTGTGTGTCCCCCCTCCCTGTACTGTGCTGTATGTAGTGTATGATCCCCCACCCTGTACTGTGCTGTATGTAGTGTATGATCCCCCTCCCTGTACTGTGCTGTATTTAGTGTGTGCTCCCTCCCTGTACTGTGCTGTATGTAGTGTGTGCTCCCCCTCCCTGTACTGTGCTGTATGTAGTGTGTGCTCCCTCCCTGTACTGTGCTGTATGTAGTGTGTGCTCCCTCCATGTACTGTGCTGTATGTAGTGTGTGCTCCCCCTCCCTGTACTGTGCTGTATGTAGTGTGTGCTCCCCCTCCCTGTACTGTGCTGTATGTAGTGTGTGCTCCCCCTCCCTGTATTGTGCTGTATGTAGTGTGTGCTCCCTCCCTGTACTGTGCTGTATGTAGTGTGTGCTCCCTCTCCGTACTGTGCTGTATGTAGTGTGTGCTCCCTCCCTGTACTGTGCTGTATGTAGTGTGTGTCCCCCCTCCCTGTACTGTGCTGGATGTAGTGTATGATCCCCCACCCTGTACTGTGCTGTATGTAGTGTATGATCCCCCTCCCTGTATTGTGCTGTATGTAGTGTGTGCTCCCTCCCTGTGCTGTGCTGTATGTAGTGTGTGCTCCCTCCCTGTACTGTGCTGTATGTAGTATGTGCTCCCTCCCTGTACTGTGCTGTATGTAGTGTGTGCTCCCTCCCTGTACTGTGCTGTATGTAGTATGTGCTCCCTCCCTGTACTGTGCTGTATGTAGTGTGTGTTCTCTCCCTGTACTGTGCTGTATGTAGTGTGTGCTGCCTCCCTGTACTGTGCTGTATGTAGTGTGTGCTCCCTCCCTGTACTGTGCTGTATGTAGTGTGTGTTCCCCCTCCCTGCACTGTGCTGTATGTAGTGTATGATCCCTCTCCCTGTACTATGCTTTATGTAGTGTATGCTCCAGACCTATACTGTGCTGTATGTATTATGTGCTCCATCCCTGTACTGTGCTGTATGTAGTGTGTGCTCCCCCTCCCTGTACTGTGCTGTATGTAGTGTGTGCTCCCCCTCCCTGTACTGTGCTGTATGTAGTGTGTGCTCCCCCTCCCTGTACTGTGCTGTATGTAGTGTGTGCTCCCTCCCTGTAGTATGCTGTATGTAGTGTGTGCTACCTCCTTGTACTGTGCTGTATGTAGTGTGTGCTCCCTCCATGTACTGTGCTGTATGTAGTGTGTGCCCCCTCCCTGTACTGTGCTGTATGTAGTGTGTGCACCCCCTCCCTGTATTGTGCTGTATATAGTGTGTGCTCCCTCCCTGTACTGTGCTGTATGTAGTGTGTGCTCCCCCTCCCTGTATTGTGCTGTATGTAGTGTGTGACCCTCCCTGTAATGTGCTGTATGTAGTGTGTGCTACCCCTCCCTGTACTGTGCTGTATGTAGTGTGTGCTCCCTCCCTGTACTGTGCTGTATGTAGTGTGTCCTCCCTCCCTGTACTGTGCTGTATGTAGTGTGTGCTCACTCTCTGTACTGTGCTGTATGTAGTGTGTGCTCCCTCCCTGTACTGTGCTGTATGTAGTGTGTGCTCCCTCCCTGTACTGTGCTGTATGTAGTGTGTGCTCCCCCTCCCTGTATTGTGCTGTATGTAGTGTGTGACCCTCCCTGTAATGTGCTGTATGTAGTGTGTGCTCCCCCTCCCTGTACTGTGCTGTATGTAGTGTGTGCTCCCTCCCTGTACTGTGCTGTATGTAGTGTGTCCTCCCTCCCTGTACTGTGCTGTATGTAGTGTGTGCTCCCTCCCTGTATTGTGCTATATGTAGTATGTGCTCCCTCCCTGTTCTGTGCTGTATGTAGTGTGTGTTCTCTCCCTGTACTGTGCTGTATGTAGTGTGTGCTCAATCCCTGTACTGTGCTGTATGTAGTTTGTGCTCCCTCCCTGTACTATGCTGTATGTAGTGTGTGCTCCCCTCCCTGTACTGTGCTGTATGTAGTTTGTGCTCCCCCTCCCTGTACTGTGCTGTATGTATTGTGTGTTCCCCCTCCCTGTACTGTGCTGTATGTAGTGTATGCTCCAGACCTGTACTGTGCTGTATGTATTATGTGCTCCATCCCTGTACTGTACTGTATGTAGTGTGTGCTCCCCCTCCCTGTACTGTGCTGTATGTAGTGTGTGCTCCCTCCCTGTACTGTGCTGTATGTATTGTGTGCTCCCCCTCCCTGTACTGTGCTGTATGTAGTGTGTGCTCCCCCTCCCTGTACTGTGCTGTATGTAGTGTGTGCTCCCTCCCTGTACTGTGCTGTATGTAGTGTGTGCTCCCTCCATGTACTGTGCTGTATGTAGTGTGTGCTCCCTCCCTGTACTGTGCTGTATGTAGTGTGCTCCCCCTCCCTGTATTGTGCTGTATGTAGTGTGTGCTCCCTCCCTGTACTGTGCTGTATGTAGTGTGTGCTCCCCCTCCCTGTATTGTGCTGTATGTAGTGTGTGCACCCTCCATGTACTGTGCTGTATGTAGTGTGTGCTCCCTCCCTGTACTGTGCTGTATGTAGTGTGCTCCCCCTCCCTGTACTGTGCTGTATGTAGTGTGTGCTCCCTCCCTGTACTGTGCTGTATGTAGTGTGTGCTCCCTCCCTGTACTGTGCTGTATGTAGTGAGTGCTCACTCTCTGTACTGTGCTGTATGTAGTGTGTGCTCCCTCCCTGTACTGTGCTGTATGTAGTGTGTGCTCCCCCTCTCTGTATTGTGCTGTATGTAGTGTGTGCTCCCTCCCAGTACTGTGCTGTATGTAGTGTGTGCTCCCTCCCCGTACTGTGCTGTATGCAGTGTGTGCTCCCTCCCTGTACTGTGCTGTATGTAGTGTGTGTCCCCCCTCTTTGTACTGTGCTGTATGTAGTGTATGATCCCCCACCCTGTACTGTGCTGTATGTAGTGTATGATCCCCCACCCTGTACTGTGCTGTATGTAGTGTGTGTTCTCTCCCTGTACTGTGCTGTATGTAGTGTGTGCACCCCCTTCCTGTACTGTGCTGTATGTAGTGTGTGCTCCCCCTCCCTGTACTGTGCTGTATGTAGTGTGTGCTCCCTCCCTGTACTGTGCTGGATGTAGTGTGTGCTCCCTCCATGTACTGTGCTGTATGTAGTGTGTGCTCCCCTCCCTGTACTGTGCTGTATGTATTGTGTGCTCCCCCTCCCTGTACTGTGCTGTATGTAGTGTGTGCTCCCCCTCCCTGTACTGTGCTGTATGTAGTGTGTGCTCCCTCCCTGTACTGTGCTGTATGTATTGTGTGCTCCCCCTCCCTGTACTGTGCTGTATGTAGTGTGTGCTCCCCCTCCCTGTACTGTGCTGTATGTAGTGTGTGCTCCCTCCCTGTACTGTGCTGTATGTAGTGTGTGCTCCCTCCATGTACTGTGCTGTATGTAGTGTGTGCTCCCTCCGTGTACTGTGCTGTATGTAGTGTGTGCTCCCCCTCCCTGTATTGTGCAGTATGTAGTGTGTGCTCCCTCCCTGTACTGTGCTGTATGTAGTGTGTGCTCCCCCTCCCTGTATTGTGCTGTATGTAGTGTGTGCACCCTCCCTGTACTGTGCTGTATGTAGTGTGTGCTCCCCCTCCCTGTACTGTGCTGTATGTACTGTGTGCTCCCTCCCTGTACTGTGCTGTATGTAGTGTGTCCTCCCTCCCTGTACTGTGCTGTATGTAGTGTGTGCTCCCTCCCTGTACTGTGCTATATGTAGTATGTGCTCCCTCCCTGTTCTGTGCTGTATGTAGTGTGTGTTCTCTCCATGTACTCTGCTGTATGTAGTGTGTGCTCCCTCCCTGTACTGTGCTGTATGTAGTGTGTGCTCATCCCTGTTCTGTGCTGTATGTAGTGTGTGCTCCCCTCCCTGTACTGTGCTGTATGTAGTGTGTGCTCCCTCCCTGTACTGTGCTGTATGTAGGTTGTGTTCCCCCTCCCTGTACTGTGCTGTATGTAGTGTGTGCTCCCTCCCTGTACTGTGCTGTATGTAGTGTGTGCTCCCACCCCGTACTGTGCTGTATGTAGTGTGTGCTCCCTCCCTGTACTGTGCTGTATGTAGTGTGTGTCCCCCCTCCCTGTACTGTGCTGGATGTAGTGTATGATCCCCCACCCTGTACTGTGCTGTATGTAGTGTATGATCCCCCTCCCTGTACTGTGCTGTATGTTGTGTGTGCTCCCTCCCTGTACTGTGCTGTATGTAGTGTGTGCTCCCTCCCTGTACTGTGCTGTATGTAGTGTGTGCTCCCTCCCTGTACTGTGCTGTATGTAGTATGTGCTCCCTCCCTGTACTGTGCTGTATGTAGTGTGTGTTCTCTCCCTGTACTGTGCTGTATGTAGTGTGTGCTGCCTCCCTGTACTGTGCTGTATGTAGTGTGTGCTCCCTCCCTGTACTGTGCTGTATGTAGTGTTTGTTCCCCCTCCCTGCACTGTGCTGTATGTAGAGTATGATCCCTCTCCCTGTACTGTGCTTTATGTAGTGTATGCTCCAGACCTATACTGTGCTGTATGTATTATGTGCTCCATCCCTGTACTGTGCTGCATGTAGTGTGTGCTCCCCCTCCCTGTACTGTGCTGTATGTAGTGTGTGCTCCCCCTCCCTGTACTGTGCTGTATGTAGTGTGTGCTCCCTCCCTGTACTGTGCTGGATGTAGTGTGTGCTCCCTCCATGTACTGTGCTGTATGTAGTGTGTGCTCCCCTCCCTGTACTGTGCTGTATGTATTGTGTGCTCCCCCTCCCTGTACTGTGCTGTATGTAGTGTGTGCTCCCCCTCCCTGTACTGTGCTGTATGTAGTGTGTGCTCCCTCCCTGTACTGTGCTGTATGTATTGTGTGCTCCCCCTCCCTGTACTGTGCTGTATGTAGTGTGTGCTCCCCCTCCCTGTACTGTGCTGTATGTAGTGTGTGCTCCCTCCCTGTACTGTGCTGTATGTAGTGTGTGCTCCCTCCATGTACTGTGCTGTATGTAGTGTGTGCTCCCTCCCTGTACTGTGCTGTATGTAGTGTGTGCTCCCCCTCCCTGTATTGTGCAGTATGTAGTGTGTGCTCCCTCCCTGTACTGTGCTGTATGTAGTGTGTGCTCCCCCTCCCTGTATTGTGCTGTATGTAGTGTGTGCACCCTCCCTGTACTGTGCTGTATGTAGTGTGTGCTCCCCCTCCCTGTACTGTGCTGTATGTACTGTGTGCTCCCTCCCTGTACTGTGCTGTATGTAGTGTGTCCTCCCTCCCTGTACTGTGCTGTATGTAGTGTGTGCTCCCTCCCTGTACTGTGCTGTATGTAGTGTGTGCTCCCTCCCTGTATTGTGCTATATGTAGTATGTGCTCCCTCCCTGTTCTGTGCTGTATGTAGTGTGTGTTCTCTCCCTGTACTCTGCTGTATGTAGTGTGTGCTCCCTCCCTGTACTGTGCTGTATGTAGTGTGTGCTCATCCCTGTTCTGTGCTGTATGTAGTGTGTGCTCCCCCTCCCTGTACTGTGCTGTATGTAGTGTGTGCTCCCCTCCCTGTACTGTGCTGTATGTAGTGTGTGCTCCCTCCCTGTACTGTGCTGTATGTAGTATGTGCTCTCTACCTGTACTGTGCTGTATGTAGTGTGTGTTCTCTCCCTGTACTGTGCTGTATGTAGTGTGTGCTCCCTCCCTGTACTGTGCTGTATGTAGTGTGTGCTCCCTCCCTGTACTATGCTGTATGTAGTGTGTGCTCCCCTCCCTGTACTGTGCTGTATGTAGTGTGTGCTCCCTCCCTGTACTGTGCTGTATGTAGTGTGTGTTCCCCCTCCCTGTACTGTGCTGTATGTAGTGTATGATCCCTCTCCCTGTACTGTGCTGTATGTAGTGTATGCTCTAGACCTGTACTGTGCTGTATGTATTATGTGCTCCATCCCTGTACTGTGCTGTATGTAGTGTGTGCTCCCCCTCCCTGTACTGTGCTGTATGTAGTTTGTGCTCCCCCTCCCTGTACTGTGCTGTATGTAGTGTGTGCTCCCTCCCTGTACTGTGCTGTATGTAGTGTGTGCTCCCTCCCTGTACTATGCTGCATGTAGTGTGTGCTCCCTCCCTGTACTGTGCTGTGTGTAGTGTGTGCTCACTCTCTGTACTGTGCTGTATGTAGTGTGTGCTCCCTCCCTGTACTGTGCTGTATGTAGTGTGTGCTCCCCCTCCCTGTACTGTGCTGTATGTAGTGTGTGCTCCCCCTCCCTGTACTGTGCTGTATGTAGTGTGTGCTCCCTCCCTGTAGTATGCTGTATGTAGTGTGTGCTGCCTCCCTGTACTGTGCTGTATGTCGTGTGTGCTCCCTCCATGTACTGTGCTGTATGTAGTGTGTGCCCCCTCCCTGTACTGTGCTGTATGTAGTGTGTGCACCCCCTCCCTGTATTGTGCTGTATGTAGTGTATGCTCACCCTCCCTGTACTGTGCTGTATGTAGTGTGTGTCCCCCCTCCCTGTACTGTGCTGTATGTAGTGTGTGTCCCCCCTCCCTGTACTGTGCTGGATGTAGTGTATGATCCCCCACCCTGTACTGTGGTGTATGTAGTGTATGATCCCCCTCCCTGTATTGTGCTGTATGTAGTGTGTGCTCCCTCCCTGTACTGTGCTGTATGTAGTGTGTGCTCCCTCCCTGTACTGTGCTGTATGTAGTATGTGCTCCCTCCCTGTACTGTGCTGTATGTAGTGTGTGCTCCCTCCCTGTACTGTGCTGTATGTAGTATGTGCTCCCTCCCTGTACTGTGCTGTATGTAGTGTGTGTTCTCTCCCTGTACTGTGCTGTATGTAGTGTGTGCTGCCTCCCTGTACTGTGCTGTATGTAGTGTGTGCTCCCTCCCTGTACTGTGCTGTATGTAGTGTGTGTTCCCCCTCCCTGCACTGTGCTGTATGTAGTGTATGATCCCTCTCCCTGTACTGTGCTTTATGTAGTGTATGCTCCAGACCTATACTGTGCTGTATGTATTATGTGCTCCATCCCTGTACTGTGCTGTATGTAGTGTGTGCTCCCACTCCCTGTACTGTGCTGTATGTAGTGTGTGCTCCCCCTCCCTGTACTGTGCTGTATGTAGTGTGTGCTCCCTCCCTGTAGTATGCTGTATGTAGTGTGTGCTACCTCCTTGTACTGTGCTGTATGTAGTGTGTGCTCCCTCCATGTACTATGCTGCATGTAGTGTGTGCTCCCTCCCTGTACTGTGCTGTATGTAGTGTGTGCTCACTCTCTGTACTGTGCTGTATGTAGTGTGTGCTCCCTCCCTGTACTGTGCTGGATGTAGTGTGTGTCCCCCCTCCCTGTACTGTGCTGTATGTAGTGTGTGTCCCCCCTCCCTGTACTGTGCTGGATGTAGTGTATGATCCCCCACCCTGTACTGTGGTGTATGTAGTGTATGATCCCCCTCCCTGTACTGTGCTGTATGTAGTGTGTGTCCCCCCTCCCTGTACTGTGCTGTATGTAGTGTGTGTCCCCCCTCCCTGTACTGTGCTGGATGTAGTGTATGATCCCCCACCCTGTACTGTGGTGTATGTAGTGTATGATCCCCCTCCCTGTACTGTGCTGTATGTAGTGTGTGCACCCCCTCCCTGTATTGTGCTGTATATAGTGTGTACTCCCTCCCTGTACTGTGCTGTATGTAGTGTGTGCTCCCCCTCCCTGTATTGTGCTGTATGTAGTGTGTCCTCCCTCCCTGTACTGTGCTGTATGTAGTGTGTGCTCACTCTCTGTACTGTGCTGTATGTAGTGTGTGATCCCTCCCTGTACTGTGCTGTATGTAGTGTGTGCTCCCTCCCTGTACTGTGCTGTATGTAGTGTGTGCTCCCCCTCCCTGTATTGTGCTGTATGTAGTGTGTGACCCTCCCTGTAATGTGCTGTATGTAGTGTGTGCTCCCCCTCCCTGTACTGTGCTATATGTAGTGTGTGCTCCCTCCCTGTACTACTGTGCTGTATGTAGTGTGTCCTCCCTCCCTGTACTGTGCTGTATGTAGTGTGTGCTCCCTCCCTGTATTGTGCTATATGTAGTATGTGCTCCCTCCCTGTTCTGTGCTGTATGTAGTGTGTGTTCTCTCCCTGTACTGTGCTGTATGTAGTGTGTGCTCAATCCCTGTACTGTGCTGTATGTAGTGTGTGCTCCCTCCCTGTACTATGCTTCTATGTAGTGTGTGCTCCCCTCCCTGTACTGTGCTGTATGTAGTTTGTGGTCCCCCTCCCTGTACTGTGCTGTATGTAGTGTGTGCTCCCCTCCCTGTACTGTGCTGTATGTATTGTGTGTTCCCCCTCCCTGTACTGTGCTGTATGTAGTGTATGCTCCAGACCTGTACTGTGCTGTATGTATTATGTGCTCCATCCCTGTACTGTACTGTAAGTAGTGTGTGCTCCCCCTTCCTGTACTATGCTGTATGTAGTGTGTGCTCCCCCTCCCTGTACTGTGCTGTATGTAGTGTGTGCTCCCTCCCTGTAGTGTGTGCTCCCTCCCTGTACTGTGCTGTATGTAGTGAGTGCTCACTCTCTGTACTGTGCTGTATGTAGTGTGTGCTCCCTCCCTGTACTGTGCTGTATGTAGTGTGTGCTCCCCCTCTCTGTATTGTGCTGTATGTAGTGAGTGCTCACTCTCTGTACTGTGCTGTATGTAGTGTATGATCCCCCACCCTGTACTGTGCTGTATGCAGTGTATGATCCCCCACCCTGTACTGTGCTGTATGTAGTGTGTGTTCTCTCCCTGTATTGTGCTGTATGTAGTGTGTGCTCCCTCCCTGTACTGTGCTGTATGTAGTGTGTGCTCCCTCCCTGTACTGTGCTGTATGTAGTGTGTGTTCACCCTCCCTGTACTGTGCTGTATGTAGTGTATGATCCCCCTCCCTTTACTGTGCTGTATGTAGTGTATGCTCCAGACCTGTACTGTGCTGTATGTATTATGTGCTCTCTCCCTGTACTGTGCTGTATGTAGTGTGTGCTCCCCCTCCCTGTACTGTGCTGTATGTAGTGTGTGCTCCCTCCCTGTACTGTGCTGTATGTAGTGTGTGCTCCCTCCATGTACTATGCTGCATGTAGTGTGTGCTCCCTCCCTGTACTGTGCTGTATGTAGTGTGTGCTCACTCTCTGTACTGTGCTGTATGTAGTGTGTGCTCCCTCCCTGTACTGTGCTGTATGTAGTGTGTGCTCCCCCTCCCTGTATTGTTCTGTATGTAGTGTGTGCTCCCTCCCTGTACTGTGCTGTATGTAGCGTGTGCTCCCTACCTGTACTGTGTTGTATGTAGTGTGTGCTCCCTCCCTGTACTGTGCTGTATGTAGTGTGTGCCCCCTCCCTGTACTGTGCTGTATGTAGTATGTGCTCCCTCCCTGTACTGTGCTGTATGTAGTGTGTGTTCTCTCCCTGTACTGTGCTGTATGTAGTGTGTGCTCCCTCCCTGTACTGTGCTGTATGTAGTGTGTGCTCCCTCCCTGCACTGTGCTGTATGTAGTGTGTGTTCCCCCTCCCTGTACTGTGCTGTATGTAGTGTATGATCCCCCTCCCTGTACTGTGCTGTATGTAGTGTATGCTCCAGACCTGTACTGTGCTTTATGTATTATGTGCTCCCTCCCTGTACTGTGCTGTATGTAGTGTG
Organism: Pseudophryne corroboree; assembly: GCF_028390025.1. Taxonomy (NCBI): domain Eukaryota; kingdom Metazoa; phylum Chordata; class Amphibia; order Anura; family Myobatrachidae; genus Pseudophryne; species Pseudophryne corroboree. The sequence goes on from NC_086453.1 coordinate 37,742,009, forward strand.
TGCTCCCCCTCCCTGTACTGTGCTGTATGTAGTGTGTGCTCCCCCTCCCTGTACTGTGCTGTATGTAGTGTATGCTCCCTCCCTGTACTGTGCTGTATGTAGTGTGTGCTCCCCCTCCTTGTACTGTGCTGTATGTAGTGTGTGCCCCCTCCCTGTACTATGCTGTATGTAGTGTGTGCTCCTCCTCCCTGTACTGTGCTGTATGTAGTGTGTGCTCCCTCCCTGTACTGTGCTGTATGTAGTATGTGCTCCCTCCCTGTATTGTGCTGTATGTAGTGTGTGCTCCCTCCCTGTACTGTGCTGTATGAATTACGTGCTCCCTCCCTGTACTGTGCTGTATGTAGTGTGTGCTCCCTCCCTGTACTGTGCTGTATGTAGTATGTGCTCCCTCCCTGTACTGTGCTGTATGTAGTGTGTGCTCCCCCTCCCTGTACTGTACTGTATGTAGTGTGTGCTCACTCTCTGTACTGTGCTGTATGTAGTGTGTGCTCCCCTCCCTGTACTGCGCTGTATGTAGTTTGTGCTCCCCCTCCCTGTACTGTGCTGTATGTAGTGTGTGCTCCCCTCCCTGTACTGTGCTGTATGTAGTGTGTGCTCCCTCCCTGTACTGTGCTGTATGTAGTGTGTGCTCCCTCCATGTACTATGCTGTATGTAGTGTGTGCTCCCTCCCTGTACTGTGCTGTATGTAGTGTGTGCTCCCCCTCCCTGTATTGTGCTGTATGTAGTGTGTGCTCCCTCCCTGTACTGTGCTGTATGTAGTGTGTGCTCCCCCTCCCTGTATTGTGCTGTATGTAGTGTGTGCACCCTCCCTGTACTGTGCTGTATGTAGTGTGTGCTCCTCCTCCCTGTACTGTGCTGTATGTAGTGTGTGCTCCCTCCCTGTACTGTGCTGTATGTAGTATGTGCTCCCTCCCTGTATTGTGCTGTATGTAGTGTGTGCTCCCTCCCTGTACTGTGCTGTATGAATTATGTGCTCCCTCCCTGTACTGTGCTGTATGTAGTGTGTGCTCCCTCCCTGTACTGTGCTGTATGTAGTATGTGCTCCCTCCCTGTACTGTGCTGTATGTAGTGTGTGCTCCCCCTCCCTGTACTGTACTGTATGTAGTGTGTGCTCACTCTCTGTACTGTGCTGTATGTAGTGTGCGCTCCCTCCCTGTACTGTGCTGTATGTAGTGTGTGCTCCATCCCTGTACTGTGCTGTATGTAGTGTGTGCTCCCTCCCTGTACTGTGCTGTTTGTAGTGTGTGCTCCCCTCCCTGTACTGCGCTGTATGTAGTTTGTGCTCCCCCTCACTGTACTGTGCTGTATGTAGTGTGTGCTCCCCTCCCTGTACTGTGCTGTATGTAGTGTGTGCTCCCTCCCTGTACTGTGCTGTATGTAGTATGTGCTCCCTCCCTGTATTGTGCTGTATGTAGTGTGTGCTCCCTCCCTGTACTGTGCTGTATGAATTATGTGCTCCCTCCCTGTACTGTGCTGTATGTAGTGTGTGCTCCCTCCCTGTACTGTGCTGTATGTAGTATGTGCTCCCTCCCTGTACTGTGCTGTATGTAGTGTGTGCTCCCCCTCCCTGTACTGTACTGTATGTAGTGTGTGCTCACTCTCTGTACTGTGCTGTATGTAGTGTGTGCTCCCTCCCTATACTGTGCTGTATGTAGTGTGTGCTCCATCCCTGTACTGTGCTGTATGTAGTGTGTGCTCCCTCCCTGTACTGCGCTGTTTGTAGTGTGTGCTCCCCTCCCTGTACTGCGCTGTATGTAGTTTGTGCTCCCCCTCACTGTACTGTGCTGTATGTAGTGTGTGCTCCCCTCCCTGTACTGTGCTGTATGTATTGTGTGCTCCCCCTCCCTGTACTGTGCTGTATGTAGTGTGTGCTCCCCCTCCCTGTACTGTGCTGTATGTAGTGTGTGCTCCCTCCCTGTACTGTGCTGTATGTAGTGTGTGCTCCCTCCATGTACTGTGCTGTATGTAGTGTGTGCTCCCTCCCTGTACTGTGCTGTATGTAGTGTGTGCTCCCCCTCCCTGTATTGTGCTGTATGTAGTGTGTGCTCCCTCCCTGTACTGTGCTGTATGTAGTGTGTGCTCCCCCTCCTTGTATTGTGCTGTATGTAGTGTGTGCACCCTCCCTGTACTGTGCTGTATGTAGTGTGTGCTCCCCCTCCCTGTACTGTGCTGTATGTAGTGTGTGCTCCCTCCCTGTACTGTGCTGTATGTAGTGTGTGCTCCCTCCCTGTACTATGCTGCATGTAGTGTGTGCTCCCACCCTGTACTGTGCTGTATGTAGTGTGTGCTCACTCTCTGTACTGTGCTGTATGTAGTGTGTGCTCCCTCCCTGTACTGTGCTGTATGTAGTGTGTGCTCCCCCTCCCTGTATTGTGCTGTATGTAGTGTGTGCTCCCTCCCTGTACTTTGCTGTATGTAGTGTGTGCTCCCTCCCCGTACTGTGCTGTATGTAGTGTGTGCTCCCTCCCTGTACTGTGCTGTATGTAGTGTGTGTGTCCCCTCCCTGTACTGTGCTGTATGTAGTGTATGATCCCCCACCCTGTACTGTGCTGTATATAGTGTATGATCCCCCTCCCTGTACTGTGCTGTATGTAGTGTGTGCTCCCTCCCTGTACTGTGCTGTATGTAGTGTTTGCTCCCTCCCTGTACTGTGCTGTATGTAGTGTGTGCTCCCTCCCTGTACTGTGCTGTATGTAGTTTGTGCTCCCTCCCTGTACTGTGCTGTATGTAGTGTGTGTTCTCTCCCTGTACTGTGCTGTATGTAGTGTGTGCTCCCTCCCTGTACTGTGTTGTATGTAGTGTGTGCTCCCTCCCTGTACTGTGCTGTATGTAGTGTGTGTTCCCCCTCCCTGTACTGTGCTGTATGTAGTGTATGATCCCTCTCCCTGTACTGTGCTGTATGTAGTGTATGCTCCAGACCTATACTGTGCTGTATGTATTATGTGCTCCATCCCTGTACTGTGCTGTATGTAGTGTGTGCTCCCCCTCCCTGTACTGTGCTTTATGTCGTGTGTGCTCCCTCCCTGTACTGTGCTGTATGTAGTGTGTGACCCTCCCTGTAATGTGCTGTATGTAGTGTGTGCTCCCCCTCCCTGTACTGTGCTGTATGTAGTGTGTGCTCCCTCCCTGTACTGTGCTGTATGTAGTGTGTGCTCCCTCCATGTACTGTGCTGTATGTAGTACCCTCCCTGTACTGTGCTGTATGTAGTGTGTGCACCCCCTCCCTGTATTGTGCTGTATGTAGTGTGTGCTCCCTCCCTGTACTGTGCTGTATGTAGTGTGTGCTCCCCCTCCCTGTATTGTGCTGTATGTAGTGTGTGACCCTCCCTGTAATGTGCTGTATGTAGTGTGTGCTCCCCCTCCCTGTACTGTGCTGTATGTAGTGTGTGCTCCCTCCCTGTACTGTGCTGTATGTAGTGTGTCCTCCCTCCCTGTACTGTGCTGTATGTAGTGTGTGCTCCCTCCCTGTACTGTGCTGTATGTCGTGTGTGCTCCCTCCCTGTATTGTTCTATATGTAGTATGTGCTCCATCCCTGTTCTGTGCTGTATGTAGTGTGTGTTCTCTCCCTGTACTGTGCAGTATGTAGTGTGTGCTCCCTCCCTGTACTGTGCTGTATGTAGTGTGTGCTCCCTCCCTGTACTGTGCTGTATGTAGTGTGTGGTCTCCCTCCCTGTACTGTGCTGTATGTAGTGTGTGCTCCCCTCCCTGTACTGTGCTGTATGTAGTGTGTGCTCACTCACTGTACTGTGCTGTATGGTGTGTGTCCCCCTCCCTGTACTGTGCTGTATGTAGTGTATGATCCCCCACCCTGTACTGTGCTGTATGTAGTGTATGATCCCCCTCCCTGTACTGTGCTGTATTTAGTGTGTGCTCCCTCCCTGTACTGTGCTGTATGTAGTGTGTGCTCCCTCCCTGTACTGTGCTGTATGTAGTATGTGCTCCCTCCCTGTACTGTGCTGTATAGTGTGTGTTCTCTCCCTGTACTGTGCTGTATGTAGTGTGTGCTCCCTCCCTGTACTGTGCTGTATGTAGTGTGTGCTACCTCCCTGTACTATGCTGTATGTAGTGTGTGCTCCCCTCCCTGTACTGTGCTGTATGTAGTTTGTGCTCCCCCTCCCTGTACTGTGCTGTATGTAGTGTGTGCTCCCCTCCCTGTATTGTGCTGTATGTATTGTGCGTTCCCCCTCACTGTACTGTGCTGTATGTAGTGTATGCTCCAGACCTGTACTGTGCTGTATGTATTATGTGCTCCATCCCTGTACTGTACTGTATGTAGTGTGTGCTCCCCCTTCCTGTACTGTGCTGTATGTAGTGTGTGCTCCCCCTCCCTGTACTGTGCTGTATGTAGTGTGTGCCCCCTCCCTGTACTGTGCTGTATGTAGTGTGTGCTCCCTCCCTGTACTGTGCTGTATGTAGTGTGTGTCCCCCCTCCCTGTACTGTGCTGTATATAGTGTATGATCCACCACCCTGTACTGTGCTGTATGTAGTGTATGATCCCCCTCCCTGTACTGTGCTGTATTTAGTGTGTGCTCCCTCCCTGTACTGTGCTGTATTTAGTGTGTGCTTCCTCCCTGTACTGTGCTGTATGTAGTGTGTGCTCCCTCCCTGTACTGTGCTGTATGTAGTATGTGCTCCCTCCCTGTACTGTGCTGTATGTAGTGTGTGTTCTCTACCTGTACTGTGCTGTATGTAGTGTGTGCTCCCTCCCTGTACTGTGCTGTATGTAGTGTGTGCTCCCCTCCCTGTACTGTGCTGTATGTAGTTTGTGCTCCCCCTCCCTGTACTGTGCTGTATGTAGTGTGTGCTCCCCTCCCTGTACTGTGCTGAATGTATTGTGTGTTCCCCCTCCCTGTACTGTGCTGTATGTAGTGTGTGCTCCCCCTCCTTGTACTGTGCTGTATGTAGTGTGTGCTCCCTCCCTGTACTGTGCTGTATGTAGTGTGTGCTCCCTCCATGTACTGTGCTGTATGTAGTGTGTGCTCCCCTCCCTGTACTGTGCTGTATTTAGTGTGTGCTCCCTCCCTGTACTGTGCTGTATGTAGTGTGTGCTCCCCCTCCCTGTACTGTGCTGTATGTAGTGTGTGCTCCCTCCCTGTACTGTGCTGTATGTAGTATGTGCTCCCTCCAGTGGTGCAAGTGGGCGGGTACGGGTGGGTACGGCGTACCCGTAAGAATTTAGCCGTGGGTACGCCGTACCCACACCGACGGGCCGCCGCCGCTCCTCGCACCGCCGCTGATGTGTGAGGGAAGGAGAGCGCAGCCTGTGCCTCTCCTTCACCTCAGTCTCCGGCGGCTGTCATAGTTTAAGTCAGCGCCGATCCGTGAGCCAATCAGAGCTCGCGGTGCGAGCTCTGATTGGCTCACGGATCGGCGCTGAATTAAACTGTGAGACACCCGCCGGAGACTGAGGGGAAGGAGAGGCACAGGCTGCGCTCTCCTTCCCTCACACAGGACGGCAGCGGCCAGCGGCAGCGGTGAGCAGGGAAGGGGGGGGGGGGGGGGGGGTTTATACCTGGCACTGGGGGATATCTGGCACTGGGGGGGCATTTCTATCTGGCACTGGGGGATATCTGGCACTGGGGGGCATATATACCTGGCACTGGGGGGCATATATACCTGGCACTGGGGGATATCTGGCACTGGGGAGCATATATACCTGGCACTGGGGGATATCTGGCACTGGGGGGCATATATACCTGGCACTGGGGGATATCTGGCACTGGGAGGCATATATACCTGGCACTGGGGGATATCTGGCACTGGGGGATATCTGGCACTGGGGGGCATATATACCTGGCACTGGGGGGCATATATACCTGGCACTGGGGGATATCTGGCACTGGGGGGCATATATACCTGGCACTGGGGGATATCTGGCACAGGGGGGCATGTATACCTGGCACTGGGGGATATCTGGCACAGGGGGGCATGTATACCTGGCACTGGGGGATATCTGGCACAGGGGGGCATGTATACCTGGCACTGGGGGATATCTGGCACTGGGGGGGCATGTATACCTGGCACTGGGGGATATCTGGCACTGGGGGCATATCTGGCACTGTAGGGGCATTTCTGTATCTGGCACGGGGGGCAATGTATATCTGACACAGTGGGGGCATTTGTGTATCTGGCACTGTGGGGCAATGTGTATCTGGCACTGTGGGGCAATGTATATCTGGCACTGTGGGGCAACGTATATCTGACACTGCGAGGCAATGTATATCTGGCACTCTGGGGGCATTTCTGTATCTGGCACTGTGGGGCAATGTGTATCTGGCACTGTTAGTCAATGTGTATCTGGCACTGTGGGGCAATGTATATCTGTCACTGTGGGGCAATGTGTATCTGACACTGCGAGGCAATGTATATCTGGCACTCTGGGGGCATTTCTGTATCTGGCACTGTGGGGCAATGTGTATCTGGCACTGTGGGGCAACGTGTATCTGACACTGCGAGGCAATGTATATCTGGCACTCTGGGGGCATTTCTGTATCTGGCACTGTGGGGCAATGTGTATCTGGCACTGTTAGTCAATGTGTATCTGGCACTGTGGGGCAATGTATATCTGTCACTGTGGGGCAATGTGTATCTGGCACTGTGGGGCAATGTATATCTGGCACTGTGGGGCAACGTGTATCTGGCACTATTGGGGTCATACGTGTATCTGCCCCTCCCCCATATGTGTATCACGCCCCCATTTCCATTGACCACGCCCCATGTGGCATTTGGCCACACCCATTTTTTTGCGCGCGCGCCTTCGGCGCGCGCACACAGTACCCGTAAGACATTTTTTCTACTTGCACCACTGGCTCCCTCCCTGTACTGTGCTGTATGTAGTGTGTGTTCTCTCCCTGTACTGTGCTGTATGTAGTGTGTGCTCCCTCCCTGTACTGTGCTGTATGTAGTGTGTGCTCCCCTCCCTGTACTGTGCTGTATGTAGTTTGTGCTCCCCCTCCCTGTACTGTATGTAGTGTGTGCTCCCCTCCCTATACTGTGCTGTATGTATTGTGTGTTCCCCCTCCCTGTACTGTGCTGTATGTAGTGTGTGCTCCCCCTCCCTGTACTGTGCTGTATGTAGTGTGTGCTCCCTCCCTGTACTGTGCTGTATGTAGTGTGTGCTTCCTCCATGTACTGTGCTGTATGTAGTGTGTGCTCCCCTCCCTGTACTGTGCTGTATGTATTGTGTGCTCCCCCTCCCTGTACTGTGCTGTATGTAGTGTGTGCTCCCCCTCCCTGTACTGTGCTGTATGTAGTGTGTGCTCCCTCCCTGTACTGTGCTGTATGTAGTGTGTGCTCCCTCCATGTACTGTGCTGTATGTAGTGTGTGCTCCCTCCCTGTACTGTGCTGTATGTAGTGTGTGCTCTCCCTCCCTGTACTGTGCTGTATGTAGTGTGTGCTCCCCCTCCCTGTATTGTGCTGTATGTAGTGTGTGCACCCTCCCTGTACTGTGCTGTATGTAGTGTGTGCTCCCCCTCCCTGTACTGTGCTGTATGTACTGTGTGCTCCCTCCCTGTACTGTGCTGTGCTGTATGTAGTGTGTCCTCCCTCCCTGTACTGTGCTGTATGTAGTGTGTGCTCCCTCCCTGTACTGTGCTGTATGTAGTGTGTGCTCCCTCCCTGTATTGTGCTATATGTAGTATGTGCTCCCTCCCTGTTCTGTGCTGTATGTAGTGTGTGTTCTCTCCCTGTACTGTGCTGTATGTAGTGTGTGCTCCCTCCCTGTACTGTGCTGTATGTAGTGTGTGCTCCTCCCTGTTCAGTGCTGTATGTAGTGTGTGCTCCCCCTCCCTGTACTGTGCTGTATGTAGTGTGTGCTCCCCTCCCTGTACTGTGCTGTATGTAGTGTGTGCTCACTCCCTGTACTGTGATGTATGTAGTGTGTGTCCCCCTCCCTGTACTGTGCTGTATGTAGTGTATGATCCCCCACCCTGTACTGTGCTGTATGTAGTGTATGATCCCCCTCCCTGTACTGTGCTGTATTTAGTGTGTGCTCCCTCCCTGTACTGTGCTGTATGTAGTGTGTGCTCCCTCCCTGTACTGTGCTGTATGTAGTATGTGCTCCCCCTCCCTGTACTGTGCTGTATGTAGTGTGTGCTCCCCTCCCTGTACTGTGCTGTATGTATTGTGTGTTCCCCCTCCCTGTACTGTGCTGTATGTAGTGTGTGCTCCCCCTCCCTGTACTGTGCTGTATGTAGTGTGTGCTCCCTCCCTGTACTGTGCTGTAGGTAGTGTGTGCTCCCTCCATGTACTGTGCTGTATGTAGTGTGTGCTCCCCTCCCTGTACTGTGCTATATTTAGTGTGTGCTCCCTCCCTGTACTGTGCTGTATGTAGTAAATGCTCCCTCCCTGTACTGTGCTGTATGTAGTATGTGCTCCCTCCCTGTACTGTGCTGTATGTAGTGTGTGTTCTCTCCCTGTACTGTGCTGTATGTAGTGTGTTATCCCTCCCTGTACTGTGCTGTTTGTAGTGTGTGCTCCCCTCCCTGTACTGTGCTGTATGTAGTTTGTGCTCCCCCTCCCTGTACTGTGCTGTATGTAGTGTGTGCTCCCCTCCCTGTACGGTGCTGTATGTATTGTGTGTTCCCCCTCCCTGTACTGTGCTGTATGTACTGTGTGCTCCCCCTCCCTGTACTGTGCTGTATGTAGTGTGTGCTCCCTCCCTGTACTGTGCTGTATGTAGTTTGTGCTCCCCTCCCTGTACTGTGCTGTATGTATTGTGTGCTCCCCCTCCCTGTACTGTGCTGTATGTAGTGTGTGCTCCCCCTCCCTGTACTGTGCTGTATGTAGTGTGTGCTCCCTCCCTGTACTGTGCTGTATGTAGTGTGTGCTCCCTCCATGTACTGTGCTGTATGTAGTGTGTGCTCCCTCCCTGTACTGTGCTGTATGTAGTGTGTGCTCCCCCTCCCTGTATTGTGCTGTATGTAGTGTGTGCACCCTCCCTGTACTGTGCTGTATGTAGTGTGTGCTCCCCCTCCCTGTACTGTGCTGTATGTACTGTGTGCTCCCTCCCTGTACTGTGCTGTATGTAGTGTGTCCTCCCTCCCTGTACTGTGCTGTATGTAGTGTGTGCTCCCTCCCTGTACTGTGCTGTATGTAGTGTGTGCTCCCTCCCTGTATTGTGCTATATGTAGTATGTGCTCCCTCCCTGTTCTGTGCTGTATGTAGTGTGTGTTCTCTCCCTGTACTGTGCTGTATGTAGTGTGTGCTCCCTCCCTGTACTGTGCTGTATGTAGTGTGTGCTCCTCCCTGTTCAGTGCTGTATGTAGTGTGTGCTCCCCCTCCCTGTACTGTGCTGTATGTAGTGTGTGCTCCCCTCCCTGTACTGTGCTGTATGTAGTGTGTGCTCACTCCCTGTACTGTGCTGTATGTAGTGTGTGTCCCCCTCCCTGTACTGTGCTGTATGTAGTGTATGATCCCCCACCCTGTACTGTGCTGTATGTAGTGTATGATCCCCCACCCTGTACTGTGCTGTATGTAGTGTATGATCCCCCTCCCTGTACTGTGCTGTATTTAGTGTGTGCTCCCTCCCTGTACTGTGCTGTATGTAGTGTGTGCTCCCTCCCTGTACTGTATGTAGTATGTGCTCCCCCTCCCTGTACTGTGCTGTATGTAGTTTGTGCTCCCCCTCCCTGTACTGTGCTGTATGTAGTGTGTGCTCCCTCCCTGTACTGTGCTGTATGTAGTGTGTTATCCCTCCCTGTACTGTGCTGTATGTAGTGTGTGCTCCCCCTCCCTGTACTGTGCTGTATGTAGTGTGTGCTCCCTCCCTGTACTGTGCTGTATGTAGTGTGTGCTCCCTCCATGTACTGTGCTGTATGTAGTGTGTGCTCCCTCCCTGTACTGTGCTGTATGTAGTGTGTGCTCCCCCTCCCTGTACTGTGCTGTATGTAGTGTGTGCTCCCTCCCTGTACTGTGCTGTATGTAGTTTGTGCTCCCCTCCCTGTACTGTGCTGTATGTATTTTGTGCTCCCCCTCCCTGTACTGTGCTGTATGTAGTGTGTGCTCCCCCTCCCTGTACTGTGCTGTATGTAGTGTGTGCTCCCTCCCTGTACTGTGCTGTATGTAGTGTGTGCTCCCTCCATGTACTGTGCTGTATGTAGTGTGTGCTCCCTCCCTGTACTGTGCTGTATGTAGTGTGTGCTCCCCCTCCCTGTATTGTGCTGTATGTAGTGTGTGCTCCCTCCCTGTACTGTGCTGTATGTAGTGTGTGCTCCCCCTCCCTGTATTGTGCTGTATGTAGTGTGTGCTCCCCCTCCCTGTATTGTGCTGTATGTAGTGTGTGCACCCTCCCTGTACTGTGCTGTATGTAGTGTGTGCTCCCCCTCCCTGTACTGTGCTGTATGTACTGTGTGCTCCCTCCCTGTACTGTGCTGTATGTACTGTGTGCTCCCTCCCTGTACTGTGCTGTATGTAGTGTGTCCTCCCTCCCTGTACTGTGCTGTATGTAGTGTGTGCTCCCTCCCTGTACTGTGCTATATGTAGTGTGTGCTCCCTCCCTGTATTGTGCTGTATGTAGTATGTGCTCCCTCCCTGTTCTGTGCTGTATGTAGTGTGTGTTCTCTCCCTGTACTGTGCTGTATGTAGTGTGTGCTCCCTCCCTGTACTTTGCTGTATGTAGTGTGTGCTCCCTCCCCGTACTGTGCTGTATGTAGTGTGTGCACCCTCCCTGTACTGTGCTGTATGTAGTGTGTGCTCCCCCTCCCTCTACTGTGCTGTATGTAGTGTGTGCTCCCTCCCTGTACTGTGCTGTATGTAGTGTGTGCTCCCTCCCTGTACTATGCTGCATGTAGTGTGTGCTCCCTCCCTGTACTGTGCTGTATGTAGTGTGTGCTCACTCTCTGTACTGTGCTGTATGTAGTGTGTGCTCCCTCCCTGTACTGTGCTGTATGTAGTGTGTGCTCCCCCTCCCTGTATTGTGCTGTATGTAGTGTGTGCTCCCTCCCTGTACTTTGCTGTATGTAGTGTGTGCTCCCTCCCCGTACTGTGCTGTATGTAGTGTGTGCTCCCTCCCTGTACTGTGCTGTATGTAGTGTGTGTGTCCCCTCCCTGTACTGTGCTGTATGTAGTGTATGATCCCCCACCCTGTACTGTGCTGTATGTAGTGTATGATCCCCCTCCCTGTACTGTGCTGTATTTAGTGTGTGCTCCCTCCCTGTACTGTGCTGTATGTAGTGTGTGCTCCCTCCCTGTACTGTGCTGTATGTAGTATGTGCTCCCTCCCTGTACTGTGCTGTATAGTGTGTGTTCTCTCCCTGTACTGTGCTGTATGTAGTGTGTGCTCCCTCCCTGTACTGTGCTGTATGTAGTGTGTGCTCCCCTCCCTGTACTGTGCTGTATGTATTGTGTGCTCCCCCTCCCTGTACTGTGCTGTATGTAGTGTGTGCTCCCCCTCCCTGTACTGTGCTGTATGTAGTGTGTGCTCCCTCCCTGTACTGTGCTGTATGTAGTGTGTGCTACCTCCATGTACTGTGCTGTATGTAGTGTGTGCTCCCTCCCTGTACTGTGCTGTATGTAGTGTGTGCTCCCCCTCCCTGTATTGTGCTGTATGTAGTGTGTGCTCCCTCCCTGTACTGTGCTGTATGTAGTGTGTGCTCCCCCTCCCTGTATTGTGCTGTATGTAGTGTGTGCACCCTCCCTGTACTGTGCTGTATGTAGTGTGTGCTCCCCCTCCCTGTACTGTGCTGTATGTACTGTGTGCTCCCTCCCTGTACTGTGCTGTATGTAGTGTGTCCTCCCTCCCTGTACTGTGCTGTATGTAGTGTGTGCTCCCTCCCTGTACTGTGCTGTATGTAGTGTGTGCTCCCTCCCTGTATTGTGCTATATGTAGTATGTGCTCCCTCCCTGTTCTGTGCTGTATGTAGTGTGTGTTCTCTCCCTGTACTGTGCTGTATGTAGTGTGTGCTCCCTCCCTGTACTGTGCTGTATGTAGTGTGTGCTCCTCCCTGTTCAGTGCTGTATGTAGTGTGTGCTCCCCTCCCTGTACTGTGCTGTATGTAGTGTGTGCTCACTCCCTGTACTGTGCTGTATGTAGTGTGTGTCCCCCTCCCTGTACTGTGCTGTATGTAGTGTATGATCCCCCACCCTGTACTGTGCTGTATGTAGTGTATGATCCCCCTCCCTGTACTGTGCTGTATTTAGTGTGTGCTCCCTCCCTGTACTGTGCTGTATGTAGTGTGTGCTCCCTCCCTGTACTGTATGTAGTGTGTGCTCCCTCCCTATACTGTGCTGTATGTAGTATGTGCTCCCTCCCTATACTGTGCTGTATGTAGTGTGTGTTCTCTCCCTGTACTGTGCTGTATGTAGTGTGTTATCCCTCCCTGTACTGTGCTGTATGTAGTGTGTGCTCCCCTCCCTGTACTGTGCTGTATGTAGTTTGTGCTCCCCCTCCCTGTACTGTGCTGTATGTAGTGTGTGCTCCCCTCCCTTTACGGTGCTGTATGTATTGTGTGTTCCCCCTCCCTGTACTGTGCTGTATGTAGTGTGTGCTCCCTCCCTGTACTGTGCTGTATGTAGTTTGTGCTCCCCTCCCTGTACTGTGCTGTATGTATTTTGTGCTCCCCCTCCCTGTACTGTGCTGTATGTAGTGTGTGCTCCCCCTCCCTGTACTGTGCTGTATGTAGTGTGTGCTCCCTCCCTGTACTGTGCTGTATGTAGTGTGTGCTCCCTCCATGTACTGTGCTGTATGTAGTGTGTGCTCCCTCCCTGTACTGTGCTGTATGTAGTGTGTGCTCCCCCTCCCTGTATTGTGCTGTATGTAGTGTGTGCTCCCTCCCTGTACTGTGCTGTATGTAGTGTGTGCTCCCCCTCCCTGTATTGTGCTGTATGTAGTGTGTGCACCCTCCCTGTACTGTGCTGTATGTAGTGTGTGCTCCCCCTCCCTGTACTGTGCTGTATGTACTGTGTGCTCCCTCCCTGTACTGTGCTGTATGTAGTGTGTCCTCCCTCCCTGTACTGTGCTGTATGTAGTGTGTGCTCCCTCCCTGTACTGTGCTGTATGTAGTGTGTGCTCCCTCCCTGTATTGTGCTGTATGTAGTGTGTGCTCCCTCCCTGTTCTGTGCTGTATGTAGTGTGTGTTCTCTCCCTGTACTGTGCTGTATGTAGTGTGTGCTCCCTCCCTGTACTTTGCTGTATGTAGTGTGTGCTCCCTCCCCGTACTGTGCTGTATGTAGTGTGTGCACCCTCCCTGTACTGTGCTGTATGTAGTGTGTGCTCCCCCTCCCTGTACTGTGCTGTATGTAGTGTGTGCTCCCCCTCCCTGTATTGTGCTGTATGTAGTGTGTGCTCCCTCCCTGTACTTTGCTGTATGTAGTGTGTGCTCCCTCCCCGTACTGTGCTGTATGTAGTGTGTGCTCCCTCCCTGTACTGTGCTGTATGTAGTGTGTGTGTCCCCTCCCTGTACTGTGCTGTATGTAGTGTATGATCCCCCACCCTGTACTGTGCTGTATGTAGTGTATGATCCCCCTCCCTGTACTGTGCTGTATGTAGTGTGTGCTCCCTCCCTGTACTGTGCTGTATGTAGTGTGTGCTCCCTCCCTGTACTGTGCTGTATGTAGTATGTGCTCCCTCCCTGTACTGTGCAGTATGTAGTGTGTGCTCCCTCCCTGTACTGTGCTGTATGTAGTATGTGCTCCCTCCCTGTACTGTGCTGTATGTAGTGTGTGTTCTCTCCCTGTACTGTGCTGTATGTAGTGTGTGCTCCCTCCCTGTACTGTGTTGTATGTAGTGTGTGCTCCCTCCCTGTACTGTGCTGTATGTAGTGTGTGTTCCCCCTCCCTGTACTGTGCTGTATGTAGTGTATGATCCCTCTCCCTGTACTGTGCTGTATGTAGTGTATGCTCCAGACCTATACTGTGCTGTATGTATTATGTGCTCCATCCCTGTACTGTGCTGTATGTAGTGTGTGCTCCCCCTCCCTGTACTGTGCTGTATGTAGTGTGTGCTCCCCCTCCCTGTACTGTGCTGTATGTCGTGTGTGCTCCCCCTCCCTGTACTGTGCTGTATGTCGTGTGTGCTCCCTCCCTGTACTGTGCTGTATGTAGTGTGTGCTCCCTCCCTGTACTGTGCTGTATGTAGTGTGTGCTCCCTCCATGTACTGTGCTGTATGTAGTACCCTCCCTGTACTGTGCTGTATGTAGTGTGTGCTCCCCCTCCCTGTATTGTGCTATATGTAGTGTGTGCTCCCTCCCTGTACTGTGCTGTATGTAGTGTGTGCTCCCCCTCCCTGTATTGTGCTGTATGTAGTGTGTGACCCTCCCTGTAATGTGCTGTATGTAGTGTGTGCTCCCCCTCCCTGTACTGTGCTGTATGTAGTGTGTGCTCCCTCCCTGTACTGTGCTGTATGTAGTGTGTCCTCCCTCCCTGTACTGTGCTGTATGTAGTGTGTGCTCCCTCCCTGTACTGTGCTGTATGTCGTGTGTGCTCCCTCCCTGTACTGTGCTGTATGTAGTGTGTGCTCCCTCCCTGTACTGTGCTGTATGTAGTGTGTGCTTCTCCTCCCTGTTCTGTGCTGTATGTAGTGTGTGCTCTCCCTCCCTGTACTGTGCTGTATGTAGTGTGTGCTCCCCTCCCTGTACTGTGCTGTATGTAGTGTGTGCTCACTCCCTGTACTGTGCTGTATGTAGTGTGTGTCCCCCTCCCTGTACTGTGCTGTATGTAGTGTATGATCCCCCACCCTGTACTGTGCTGTATGTAGTGTATGATCCCCCTCCCTGTACTGTGCTGTATTTAGTGTGTGCTCCCTCCCTGTACTGTGCTGTATGTAGTGTGTGCTCCCTCCCTGTACTGTGCTGTATGTAGTATGTGCTCCCTCCCTGTACTGTGCTGTATAGTGTGTGTTCTCTCCCTGTACTGTGCTGTATGTAGTGTGTGCTCCCTCCCTGTACTGTGCTGTATGTAGTGTGTGCTCCCCTCCCTGTACTGTGCTGTATGTAGTTTGTGCTCCCCCTCCCTGTACTGTGCTGTATGTAGTGTGTGCTCCCCTCCCTGTATTGTGCTGTATGTATTGTGTGTTCCCCCTCACTGTACTGTGCTGTATGTAGTGTATGCTCCAGACCTGTACTGTGCTGTATGTATTATGTGCTCCATCCTTGTACTGTACTGTATGTAGTGTGTGCTCCCCCTTCCTGTACTGTGCTGTATGTAGTGTGTGCTCCCCCTCCCTGTACTGTGCTGTATGTAGTGTGTGCCCCCTCCCTGTACTGTGCTGTATGTAGTGTGTGCTCCCTCCCTGTACTGTGCTGTATGTAGTGTGTGTCCCCCCTCCCTGTACTGTGCTGTATGTAGTGTATGATCCACCACCCTGTACTGTGCTGTATGTAGTGTATGATCCCCCTCCCTGTACTGTGCTGTATTTAGTGTGTGCTCCCTCCCTGTACTGTGCTGTATTTAGTGTGTGCTCCCTCCCTGTACTGTGCTGTATGTAGTGTGTGCTCCCTCCCTGTACTGTGCTGTATGTAGTATGTGCTCCCTCCCTGTACTGTGCTGTATGTATTGTGTGTTCTCTCCCTGTACTGTGCTGTATGTAGTGTGTGCTCCCTCCCTGTACTGTGCTGTATGTAGTGTGTGCTCCCCTCCCTGTACTGTGCTGTATGTAGTTTGTGCTCCCCCTCCCTGTACTGTGCTGTATGTAGTGTGTGCTCCCCTCCCTGTACTGTGCTGTATGTATTGTGTGTTCCCCCTCCCTGTACTGTGCTGTATGTAGTGTGTGCTCCCCCTCCCTGTACTGTGCTGTATGTAGTGTGTGCTCCCTCCCTGTACTGTGCTGTATGTAGTGTGTGCTCCCTCCATGTACTGTGCTGTATGTAGTGTGTGCTCCCCTCCCTGTACTGTGCTGTATTTAGTGTGTGCTCCCTCCCTGTACTGTGCTGTATGTAGTGTGTGCTCCCTCCCTGTACTGTGCTGTATGTAGTATGTGCTCCCTCCCTGTACTGTGCTGTATGTAGTGTGTGTTCTCTCCCTGTACTGTGCTGTATGTAGTGTGTGCTCCCTCCCTGTACTGTGCTGTATGTAGTGTGTGCTCCCCTCCCTGTACTGTGCTGTATGTAGTTTGTGCTCCCCCTCCCTGTACTGTATGTAGTGTGTGCTCCCCTCCCTATACTGTGCTGTATGTATTGTGTGTTCCCCCTCCCTGTACTGTGCTGTATGTAGTGTGTGCTCCCCCTCCCTGTACTGTGCTGTATGTAGTGTGTGCTCCCTCCCTGTACTGTGCTGTATGTAGTGTGTGCTTCCTCCATGTACTGTGCTGTATGTAGTGTGTGCTCCCCCCCTGTACTGTGCTGTATGTATTGTGTGCTCCCCCTCCCTGTACTGTGCTGTATGTAGTGTGTGCTCCCCCTCCCTGTACTGTGCTGTATGTAGTGTGTGCTCCCTCCCTGTACTGTGCTGTATGTAGTGTGTGCTCCCTCCATGTACTGTGCTGTATGTAGTGTGTGCTCCCTCCCTGTACTGTGCTGTATGTAGTGTGTGCTCCCCCTCCCTGTATTGTGCTGTATGTAGTTTGTGCTCCCTCCCTGTACTGTGCTGTATGTAGTGTGTGCTCCCCCTCCCTGTATTGTGCTGTATGTAGTGTGTGCACCCTCCCTGTACTGTGCTGTATGTAGTGTGTGCTCCCCCTCCCTGTACTGTGCTGTATGTACTGTGTGCTCCCTCCCTGTACTGTGCTGTATGTAGTGTGTCCTCCCTCCCTGTACTGTGCTGTATGTAGTGTGTGCTCCCTCCCTGTACTGTGCTGTATGTAGTGTGTGCTCCCTCCCTGTATTGTGCTATATGTAGTATGTGCTCCCTCCCTGTTCTGTATGTAGTGTGTGTTCTCTCCCTGTACTGTGCTGTATGTAGTGTGTGCTCCCTCCCAGTACTGTGCTGTATGTAGTGTGTGCTCCTCCCTGTTCAGTGCTGTATGTAGTGTGTGCTCCCCCTCCCTGTACTGTGCTGTATGTAGTGTGTGCTCCCCTCCCTGTACTGTGCTGTATGTAGTGTGTGCTCACTCCCTGTACTGTGCTGTATGTAGTGTGTGTCCCCCTCCCTGTACTGTGCTGTATGTAGTGTATGATCCCCCACCCTGTACTGTGCTGTATGTAGTGTATGATCCCCCTCCCTGTACTGTGCTGTATTTAGTGTGTGCTCCCTCCCTGTACTGTGCTGTATGTAGTGTGTGCTCCCTCCCTGTACTGTGCTGTATGTAGTATGTGCTCCCCCTCCCTGTACTGTGCTGTATGTAGTGTGTGCTCCCCTCCCTGTACTGTGCTGTATGTATTGTGTGTTCCCCCTCCCTGTACTGTGCTGTATGTAGTGTGTGCTCCCCCTCCCTGTACTGTGCTGTATGTAGTGTGTGCTCCCTCCCTGTACTGTGCTGTATGTAGTGTGTGCTCCCTCCATGTACTGTGCTGTATGTAGTGTGTGCTCCCCTCCCTGTACTGTGCTGTATTTAGTGTGTGCTCCCTCCCTGTACTGTGCTGTATGTAGTGTGTGCTCCCTCCCTGTACTGTGCTGTATGTAGTATGTGCTCCCTCCCTGTACTGTGCTGTATGTAGTGTGTGTTCTCTCCCTGTACTGTGCTGTATGTATTGTGTTATCCCTCCCTGTGCTGTGCTGTATGTAGTGTGTGCTCCCCTCCCTGTACTGTGCTGTATGTAGTTTGTGCTCCCCCTCCCTGTACTGTGCTGTATGTAGTGTGTGCTCCCCTCCCTGTACGGTGCTGTATGTATTGTGTGTTCCCCCTCCCTGTACTGTGCTGTATGTAGTGTGTGCTCCCCCTCCCTGTACTGTGCTGTATGTAGTGTGTGCTCCCTCCCTGTACTGTGCTGTATGTAGTTTGTGCTCCCCTCCCTGTACTGTGCTGTATGTATTGTGTGCTCCCCTCCCTGTACTGTGCTGTATGTAGTGTGTGCTCCCCCTCCCTCTACTGTGCTGTATGTAGTGTGTGCTCCCTCCCTGTACTGTGCTGTATGTACTGTGTGCTCCCTCCCTGTACTGTGCTGTATGTAGTGTGTCCTCCCTCCCTGTACTGTGCTGTATGTAGTGTGTGCTCCCTCCCTGTACTGTGCTGTATGTAGTGTGTGCTCCCTCCCTGTATTGTGCTATATGTAGTATGTGCTCCCTCCCTGTTCTGTGCTGTATGTAGTGTGTGTTCTCTCCCTGTACTGTGCTGTATGTAGTGTGTGCTCCCTCCCTGTACTGTGCTGTATGTAGTGTGTGCTCCTCCCTGTTCAGTGCTGTATGTAGTGTGTGCTCCCCCTCCCTGTACTGTGCTGTATGTAGTGTGTGCTCCCCTCCCTGTACTGTGCTGTATGTAGTGTGTGCTCACTCCCTGTACTGTGCTGTATGTAGTGTGTGTCCCCCTCCCTGTACTGTGCTGTATGTAGTGTATGATCCCCCACCCTGTACTGTGCTGTATGTAGTGTATGATCCCCCTCCCTGTACTGTGCTGTATTTAGTGTGTGCTCCTTCCCTGTACTGTGCTGTATGTAGTGTGTGCTCCCTCCCTGTACTGTGCTGTATGTAGTATGTGCTCTCTACCTGTACTGTGCTGTATGTAGTGTGTGTTCTCTCCCTGTACTGTGCTGCATGTAGTGTGTGCTCCCTCCCTGTACTGTGCTGTATGTAGTGTGTGCTCCCTCCCTGTACTATGCTGTATGTAGTGTGTGCTCCCCTCCCTGTACTGTGCTGTATGTAGTGTGTGCTCCCTCCCTGTACAGTGCTGTATGTAGTGTGTGTTCCCCCTCCCTGTACTGTGCTCTATGTAGTGTATGATCCCTCTCCCTGTACTGTGCTGTATGTAGTGTATGCTCCAGACCTGTACTGTGCTGTATGTATTATGTGCTCCATCCCTGTACTGTGCTGTATGTAGTTTGTGCTCCCCCTCCCTGTACTGTGCTGTATGTATTGTGTGCTCCCTGCCTGTACTGTGCTGTATGTAGTGTGTGCTCCCTCCCTGTACTATGCTGCATGTAGTGTGTGCTCCCTCCCTGTACTGTGCTGTATGTAGTGTGTGCTACCTCCCTGTACTGTGCTGTATGTAGTGTGTGCTCCCCCTCCCTTTATTGTGCTGTATGTAATGTGTGCTCCCTCCCTGTACTGTGCTGTATGTAGTGTGTGCTCCCTCCCCGTACTGTGCTGTATGTAGTGTGTGCTCCCTCCCTGTACTGTGCTGTATGTAGTGTGTGTCCCCCCTCCCTGTACTGTGCTGGATGTAGTGTATGATCCCCCACCCTGTACTGTGCTGTATGTAGTGTATGATCCCCCTCCCTGTACTGTGCTGTATTTAGTGTGTGCTCCCTCCCTGTACTGTGCTGTATGTAGTGTGTGCTCCCTCCCTGTACTGTGCTGTATGTAGTATGTGCTCCCTCCCTGTACTGTGCTGTATGTAGTGTGTGTTCTCTCCCTGTACTGTGCTGTATGTATTGTGTTATCCCTCCCTGTACTGTGCTGTATGTAGTGTGTGCTCCCCTCCCTGTACTGTGCTGTATGTAGTTTGTGCTCCCCCTCCCTGTACTGTGCTGTATGTAGTGTGTGCTCCCCTCCCTGTACGGTGCTGTATGTATTGTGTGTTCCCCCTCCCTGTACTGTGCTGTATGTAGTGTGTGCTCCCCCTCCCTGTACTGTGCTGTATGTAGTGTGTGCTCCCTCCCTGTACTGTGCTGTATGTAGTTCGTGCTCCCCTCCCTGTACTGTGCTGTATGTATTGTGTGCTCCCCTCCCTGTACTGTGCTGTATGTAGTGTGTGCTCCCCCTCCCTGTACTGTGCTGTATGTAGTGTGTGCTCCCTCCCTGTACTGTGCTGTATGTAGTGTGTGCTCCCTCCATGTACTGTGCTGTATGTAGTGTGTGCTCCCTCCCTGTACTGTGCTGTATGTAGTGTGTGCTCCCCCTCCCTGTACTGTGCTGTATGTACTGTGTGCTCCCTCCCTGTACTGTGCTGTATGTAGTGTGTCCTCCCTCCCTGTACTGTGCTGTATGTAGTGTGTGCTCCCTCCCTGTACTGTGCTGTATGTAGTGTGTGCTCCCTCCCTGTATTGTGCTATATGTAGTATGTGCTCCCTCCCTGTTCTGTGCTGTATGTAGTGTGTGTTCTCTCCCTGTACTGTGCTGTATGTAGTGTGTGCTCCCTCCCTGTACTGTGCTGTATGTAGTATGTGCTCTCTACCTGTACTGTGCTGTATGTAGTGTGTGTTCTCTCCCTGTACTGTGCTGCATGTAGTGTGTGCTCCCTCCCTGTACTGTGCTGTATGTAGTGTGTGCTCCCTCCCTGTACTGTGCTGTATGTAGTGTGTGTTCTCTCCCTGTACTATGCTGTATGTAGTGTTTGCTCCCCTCCCTGTACTGTGCTGTATGTAGTGTGTGCTCCCTCCCTGTACAGTGCTGTATGTAGTGTGTGTTCCCCCTACCTGTACTGTGCTCTATGTAGTGTATGATCCCTCTCCCTGTACTGTGCTGTATGTAGTGTATGCTCCAGACCTGTAATGTGCTGTATGTATTATGTGCTCCATCCCTGTACTGTGCTGTATGTAGTTTGTGCTCCCCCTCCCTGTACTGTGCTGTATGTATTGTGTGCTCCCTGCCTGTACTGTGCTGTATGTAGTGTGTGCTCCCTCCCTGTACTATGCTGCATGTAGTGTGTGCTCCCTCCCTGTACTGTGCTGTATGTAGTGTGTGCTACCTCCCTGTACTGTGCTGTATGTAGTGTGTGCTCCCCCTCCCTTTATTGTGCTGTATGTAATGTGTGCTCCCTCCCTGTACTGTGCTGTATGTAGTGTGTGCTCCCTCCCCGTACTGTGCTGTATGTAGTGTGTGCTCCCTTCCTGTACTGTGCTGTATGTAGTGTGTGTCCCCCCTCCCTGTACTGTGCTGGATGTAGTGTATGATCCCCCACCCTGTACTGTGCTGTATGTAGTGTATGATCCCCCTCCCTGTACTGTGCTGTATTTAGTGTGTGCTCCCTCCCTGTACTGTGCTGTATGTAGTGTGTGCTCCCTCCCTGTACTGTGCTGTATGTAGTATGTGCTCCCTCCCTGTACTGTGCTGTATGTAGTGTGTGTTCTCTCCCTGTACTGTGCTGTATGTATTGTGTTATCCCTCCCTGTACTGTGCTGTATGTAGTGTGTGCTCCCCTCCCTGTACTGTGCTGTATGTAGTTTGTGCTCCCCCTCCCTGTACTGTGCTGTATGTAGTGTGTGCTCCCCTCCCTGTACGGTGCTGTATGTATTGTGTGTTCCCCCTCCCTGTACTGTGCTGTATGTAGTGTGTGCTCCCCCTCCCTGTACTGTGCTGTATGTAGTGTGTGCTCCCTCCCTGTACTGTGCTGTATGTAGTTTGTGCTCCCCTCCCTGTACTGTGCTGTATGTATTGTGTGCTCCCCTCCCTGTACTGTGCTGTATGTAGTGTGTGCTCCCCCTCCCTGTACTGTGCTGTATGTAGTGTGTGCTCCCTCCCTGTACTGTGCTGTATGTAGTGTGTGCTCCCTCCATGTACTGTGCTGTATGTAGTGTGTGCTCCCTCCCTGTACTGTGCTGTATGTAGTGTGTGCTCCCCCTCCCTGTATTGTGCTGTATGTAGTGTGTGCTCCCTCCCTGTACTGTGCTGTATGTAGTGT
Organism: Pseudophryne corroboree; assembly: GCF_028390025.1. Lineage (NCBI taxonomy): Eukaryota > Metazoa > Chordata > Amphibia > Anura > Myobatrachidae > Pseudophryne > Pseudophryne corroboree. Next base: position 37,763,600 of record NC_086453.1, read on the forward strand.
GTGCTCCCCCTCCCTGTATTGTGCTGTATGTAGTGTGTGCACCCTCCCTGTACTGTGCTGTATGTAGTGTGTGCTCCCCCTCCGTGTACTGTGCTGTATGTACTGTGTGCTCCCTCCCTGTACTGTGCTGTATGTAGTGTGTCCTCCCTCCCTGTACTGTGCTGTATGTAGTGTGTGCTCCCTCCCTGTACTGTGCTGTATGTAGTGTGTGCTCCCTCCCTGTATTGTGCTATATGTAGTATGTGCTCCCTCCCTGTTCTGTGCTGTATGTAGTGTGTGTTCTCTCCCTGTACTGTGCTGTATGTAGTGTGTGCTCCCTCCCTGTACTGTGCTGTATGTAGTATGTGCTCTCTACCTGTACTGTGCTGTATGTAGTGTGTGTTCTCTCCCTGTACTGTGCTGCATGTAGTGTGTGCTCCCTCCCTGTACTGTGCTGTATGTAGTGTGTGCTCCCTCCCTGTACTATGCTGTATGTAGTGTGTGCTCCCCTCCCTGTACTATGCTGTATGTAGTGTGTGCTCCCTCCCTGTACAGTGCTGTATGTAGTGTGTGTTCCCCCTCCCTGTACTGTGCTCTATGTAGTGTATGATCCCTCTCCCTGTACTGTGCTGTATGTAGTGTATGCTCCAGACCTGTACTGTGCTGTATGTATTATGTGCTCCATCCCTGTACTGTGCTGTATGTAGTTTGTGCTCCCCCTCCCTGTACTGTGCTGTATGTATTGTGTGCTCCCTGCCTGTACTGTGCTGTATGTAGTGTGTGCTCCCTCCCTGTACTATGCTGCATGTAGTGTGTGCTCCCTCCCTGTACTGTGCTGTATGTAGTGTGTGCTCCCTCCCTGTACTGTGCTGTATGTAGTGTGTGCTCCTCCCTGTTCAGTGCTGTATGTAGTGTGTGCTCCCCCTCCCTGTACTGTGCTGTATGTAGTGTGTGCTCCCCTCCCTGTACTGTGCTGTATGTAGTGTGTGCTCACTCCCTGTACTGTGCTGTATGTAGTGTGTGTCCCCCTCCCTGTACTGTGCTGTATGTAGTGTATGATCCCCCACCCTGTACTGTGCTGTATGTAGTGTATGATCCCCCTCCCTGTACTGTGCTGTATTTAGTGTGTGCTCCCTCCCTGTACTGTGCTGTATGTAGTGTGTGCTCCCTCCCTGTACTGTGCTGTATGTAGTATGTGCTCTCTACCTGTACTGTGCTGTATGTAGTGTGTGTTCTCTCCCTGTACTGTGCTGCATGTAGTGTGTGCTCCCTCCCTGTACTGTGCTGTATGTAGTGTGTGCTCCCTCCCTGTACTATGCTGTATGTAGTGTGTGCTCCCCTCCCTGTACTGTGCTGTATGTAGTGTGTGCTCCCTCCCTGTACAGTGCTGTATGTAGTGTGTGTTCCCCCTCCCTGTACTGTGCTCTATGTAGTGTATGATCCCTCTCCCTGTACTGTGCTGTATGTAGTGTATGCTCCAGACCTGTACTGTGCTGTATGTATTATGTGCTCCATCCCTGTACTGTGCTGTATGTAGTTTGTGCTCCCCCTCCCTGTACTGTGCTGTATGTATTGTGTGCTCCCTGCCTGTACTGTGCTGTATGTAGTGTGTGCTCCCTCCCTGTACTATGCTGCATGTAGTGTGTGCTCCCTCCCTGTACTATGCTGTATGTAGTGTGTGCTACCTCCCTGTACTATGCTGTATGTAGTGTGTGCTCCCTCCCTGTACAGTGCTGTATGTAGTGTGTGTTCCCCCTCCCTGTACTGTGCTCTATGTAGTGTATGATCCCTCTCCCTGTACTGTGCTGTATGTAGTGTATGCTCCAGACCTGTACTGTGCTGTATGTATTATGTGCTCCATCCCTGTACTGTGCTGTATGTAGTTTGTGCTCCCCCTCCCTGTACTGTGCTGTATGTATTGTGTGCTCCCTGCCTGTACTGTGCTGTATGTAGTGTGTGCTCCCTCCCTGTACTATGCTGCATGTAGTGTGTGCTCCCTCCCTGTACTGTGCTGTATGTAGTGTGTGCTCCCTCCCTGTACTGTGCTGTATGTAGTGTGTGCTCCTCCCTGTTCAGTGCTGTATGTAGTGTGTGCTCCCCCTCCCTGTACTGTGCTGTATGTAGTGTGTGCTCCCCTCCCTGTACTGTGCTGTATGTAGTGTGTGCTCACTCCCTGTACTGTGCTGTATGTAGTGTGTGTCCCCCTCCCTGTACTGTGCTGTATGTAGTGTATGATCCCCCACCCTGTACTGTGCTGTATGTAGTGTATGATCCCCCTCCCTGTACTGTGCTGTATTTAGTGTGTGCTCCCTCCCTGTACTGTGCTGTATGTAGTGTGTGCTCCCTCCCTGTACTGTGCTGTATGTAGTATGTGCTCTCTACCTGTACTGTGCTGTATGTAGTGTGTGTTCTCTCCCTGTACTGTGCTGCATGTAGTGTGTGCTCCCTCCCTGTACTGTGCTGTATGTAGTGTGTGCTCCCTCCCTGTACTATGCTGTATGTAGTGTGTGCTCCCCTCCCTGTACTGTGCTGTATGTAGTGTGTGCTCCCTCCCTGTACAGTGCTGTATGTAGTGTGTGTTCCCCCTCCCTGTACTGTGCTCTATGTAGTGTATGATCCCTCTCCCTGTACTGTGCTGTATGTAGTGTATGCTCCAGACCTGTACTGTGCTGTATGTATTATGTGCTCCATCCCTGTACTGTGCTGTATGTAGTTTGTGCTCCCCCTCCCTGTACTGTGCTGTATGTATTGTGTGCTCCCTGCCTGTACTGTGCTGTATGTAGTGTGTGCTCCCTCCCTGTACTATGCTGCATGCAGTGTGTGCTCCCTCCCTGTACTATGCTGTATGTAGTGTGTGCTACCTCCCTGTACTGTGCTGTATGTAGTGTGTGCTCCCCCTCCCTTTATTGTGCTGTATGTAATGTGTGCTCCCTCCCTGTACTGTATGTAGTGTGTGCTCCCTCCCCGTACTGTGCTGTATGTAGTGTGTGCTCCCTCCCTGTACTGTGCTGTATGTAGTGTGTGTCCCCCCTCCCTGTACTGTGCTGGATGTAGTGTATGATCCCCCACCCTGTACTGTGCTGTATGTAGTGTATGATCCCCCTCCCTGTACTGTGCTGTATGTAGTGTGTGCTCCCTCCCTGTACTGTGCTGTATGTAGTGTGTGCTCCCTCCCTGTACTGTATGTAGTATGTGCTCCCTCCCTGTACTGTGCTGTATGTAGTGTGTGCTCCCTCCCTGTACTGTGCTGTATGTTTTATGTGCTCCCTCCCTGTACTGTGCTGTATGTAGTGTGTGTTCTCTGCCTGTACTGTGCTGTATGTAGTGTGTGCTGCCTCCCTGTACTGTGCTGTATGTAGTGTGTGCTCCCTCCGTGTACTGTGCTGTATGTAGTGTGTGTTCCCCCTCCCTGCGCTGTGCTGTATGTAGTGTATGATCCCTCTCCCTGTACTGTCCTTTATGTAGTGTATGCTCCAGACCTATACTGTGCTGTATGTATTATGTGCTCCATCCCTGTACTGTGCTGTATGTAGTGTGTGCTCCCCCTCCCTGTACTGTGCTGTATGTAGTGTGTGCTCCCCCTCCATGTACTGTGCTGTATGTAGTGTGTGCTCCATCCCTGTATTGTACTGTATGTAGTGTGTGCTCCCCCTCCCTGTACTGTGCTGTATGTAGTGTGTGCTCCCTCCCTGTAGTATGCTGTATGTAGTGTGTGCTACCTCCCTGTACTGTGCTGTATGTAGTGTGTGCTCCCTCCATGTACTGTGCTGTATGTAGTGTGTGCTCCCTCCCTGTACTGTGCTGTATGTAGTGTGTGCTCCCCCTCCCTGTATTGTGCTGTATGTAGTGTGTGCTCCCTCCCTGTACTGTGCTGTATGTAGTGTGTGCTCCCCCTCCCTGTACTGTGCTGTATGTAGTGTGTGCTCCCCTCCCTGTACTGTGCTGTATGTATTGTGTGTTCCCCCTCCCTGTACTGTGCTGTATGTAGTGTATGCTCCAGACCTGTACTGTGCTTGTCAGGTCCGGGTGTTTTTGTGAATCCGTTAACCTGGAACCAACCACAGGTGTAGGTGCTGGGGTATGAAGAAAACAGGGAGGACGAAGGAAGTTCCGTTTCATATATTTATTAAAGTAACAATTCAGTAAGGAGTTAAATGACTAGTTGTTAATCATCATTATACTGTAGTATTGCAGGAATGGCAGAAATAATATGCAAGAGAAAACTCAGAAATAAATAAAAGAAATGTTCATGGAAACATATGCAAAAACAAGCTGAAGAACAAATGTTGAATTGTCCAAATGTAAACAAGCTTTGATGCTGAATTGCAGATTGTGTTTAACTGGTTAATGCAGACATGGAGAATTAACTGTAAGAATTTGCAATGGAGTTTTAAGAGTTAACTGAGAGACTGTGAAGAATTATCCTTGTAATGAGAACATAGAAAATAAAGTACTGAATTGGGTTACTTGCGGGTTCCGGAGATCACTGTGAAACTGTAGTAGGTGGCAAGGTGATGAATGGGTTAAATGCAGAGTTGAGCAAACGAACAGCTGAAGGAATTGGAATCCTCCAGACTTTGTATGATAGGCAGACAGACAAGGTAACCTCATGCAGGATACTGGGAATCCAAGTATTTCCAATAGGTGTGCAATTGACTGATAGCACAATGGAGAGCCAGTGGATCTTTGGCAGTGAAGGCTGCAAACGGACCTCTGGGAACGGAGGCGATATCTGGACCACGGGAATCACACAGGAATGCACGGAGAGAGTTCAGAGCTAGAGCACAGCTTTGATACAACAAAGCACTGGCCCAGAGTGACATAATCCCAGCCTACTTAAAGGCAGCACAAGCACGGGATTGGCTTACACCTGCCCACAGGTGTTTTCACAAGTGCTCAGTATTAGCTATTTGGTCTCCAACATGGCCACCTCCTATACAGCAGACACATCGCAGTGCCTTAGGCCATTTGGTCCCCGCACTCACAGTTCCCAGACTCTGCATTACCTGTGCCATTGATCACGCCGTGTCCCCACACGGGCGCACAGCACCGCGAGCAACCGCACTGGCAACGGATGAACCCCAGAACCTGCAACGGTGAGAGACCGGTTCGTGACAGTACCCCCTCTTCTGCGGGTGGTCTCCGAACACCTTTGAACCTTGTCAGGATTTTTGGAGAAGTATTTCTGTACCAGTCTTGGAGCATGAACATCTTCAGAGAAAACCCAGGATCTCTCCTCCGGGCCGTAACCCTTCCAGTTGACCAGAAACTGTAAACGTCCATATCGGGAACGTGAGTCCACAATCTCTTTAACTTCAAATTCCTCATTCTGCAAAGAGTGAACTTTAGGAGATTTGGACTGGGTAGTACGGAACTTATTGAGAATCAAAGGCTTCAGTAAAGATGTATGAAAGGCGTTAGGAATTCTCAAAGACGGTGGCAGCTTGACTTTGTATGACACAGGGTTGAGTACCTTTACAATGGGAAATGGACCAATAAACCTGGGAGCAAATTTCTTAGAAGGAACTTTGAACTTGAGATTGCGCGTAGAAATCCAAACTTGGTCTCCCACTTTGTAATTCAGTACAGCTTTACGTTTTCTATCTGCAAAAGATTTATAACGAGCGGAAGTTTTGACCAAGGACTTACGTACACAACTCCAGATGCTAGATAGACGTTGAAGCTCTTGATCTGCCGCTGGGACCTCTAGGGCTGGCAATGGATGAAACTCTGGCACACGAGGATGAAAGCCGAAGTTAATATAAAAGGGCGTAGATTCTGAAGATGAATGGAAGAGATTATTATGAGCAAATTCTGCCAATGGAAGGTAGTCAACCCAGTCATCCTGTGAGGACGATATATATAGCCGGAGAAATGTTTCAAGGTCTTGGTTGACTCTCTCAGTTTGTCCATCTGTCTGAGGATGATATGCAGAAGAAAAGTTCAACTTGACATTTAAAGATGAACAAAGCGACCTCCAAAACTTGGCCACAAACTGTGTTCCCCGATCAGAGATAATTTCTCGAGGAAGGCCATGCAACTTGAAGATTTCAGAGATGAACAATCTGGCTAGTAAAGGGGCTGATGGTAACCCAGTTAATGAAATGAAATGTGCCATTTTCGAAAATCGATCCACTATCACCCAAATGGTATTTTGCCCTTTTGATGGAGGTAGATCGGTCACGAAATCCATTGAGATACGAGTCCATGGTTGTTTGGGTATGGTTAGTGGATGTAGTAAACCTGGTGGAGAACTTCTTGGACTCTTATGTTGGGCACATTTAGGACATGCTGCTATAAACTCTTGGACATCGGCTTTGAGACGTGGCCACCAATAAGACTGTTGAATAAATTTGAGAGTCTTAAGAACCCCAGGATGACCCATGAAGGAAGAGGAGTGAGCCCAGGTAAGCAGCCGTTTTCGAAGACTTGTGGCGACAAAGGTCTTGCCAAGCGGAGGAACAGGAGAGGTTCGAGTCACTAAAAAGGACGTAGGATTCACAATGGCTTGATTCGTGGTAGCATCATTTAATTCAGAAGAAGCAAAGGACCGGGAAAGGGCATCTGCCTTTTTGTTCTGAGACCCTGGACGATAGGTGAGTTTGAAATCAAATCGTGAGAAGAAAAGCGCCCATCGAGCTTGTCGTGGATTCAAACACTGAGCTGACTGCAGATACAGAAGATTCTTATGATCAGTATAAACTGTAATGCGATGTTGAGCTCCTTCTAGAAGGTATCTCCACTCCTCAAATGCCAACTTGATGGCAAGTAACTCTTGCTCACCGATTGCATAATTACGTTCTGCCGGGAGGAACTTACGGGAGAAATATCCACAGGGATGGACTTTGTTATCTTCAAAGACTTGTGACAACACAGCTCCTACTGCTTCTGTAGATGCATCCACCTCTAGTAGAAAGGGACGATTCAAATCAGGCTGTCGAAGAATGGGGGCTGACACAAAGGCTTGCTTTAAATCAGAGAAGGCTTTGATTGCTTCAGAAGACCAATTCGTAGGATTTGCTCCCTTGCGAGTTAGGGCTGTGATGGGAGCAGCTAACGTAGAATAATTCTTGATGAATCTCCTATAGAAATTCGCAAAGCCAAGAAATCGCTGAATCCCCTTGATAGTTGAAGGAGTGGACCAATCTCGGATAGCTTGTACCTTACCTGGATCCATACATAGCTCTGATCCAGAAATTATGTAACCAAGGAACGGTATGGAAGATACTTCAAAAGTGCACTTCTCTAACTTACAATAAAGTTGATTTTTCCTCAGACGTGTCAGTACCTCTTTAACTTGGAGACGGTGAGACTTTAGATCCTTAGAGAATATTAGGATATCATCCAGGTACACTACTAGACACTTGTAGAGAAGATCACGAAAAAGTTCATTCACATAGCTTTGAAAAACTGCAGGTGCATTACAAAGACCAAAGGGCATTACGAGGTATTCGTAATGCCCATCCCGGGTATTAAAAGCAGTCTTCCACTCGTCCCCTGCACGGATGCGGATTAAATTGTAGGCCCCTCGGAGATCCAGTTTTGTAAACACAGTAGCTCCCTTTACCCGGTCAAATAATTCTGGAATTAAGGGTAATGGATACTTGTTTTTCACAGTGATCTCATTGAGTCCACGGTAATCTATGCATGGTCGTAACCCACCGTCCTTCTTCTTAACGAAAAAGAATCCGGCTCCTGCAGGTGAAGAAGATGGTCTGATAAATCCTTTGATTAGATTTTCCTGTATATAGTCAGACATAGCTTGCGTCTCTGGGATGGATAGCGGATAAATTCGTCCCCTAGGAGGGGTTTTGCCTGGAACCAGGACGATTGGGCAGTCCCATTTGCGGTGAGGAGGTAGAGAGTCTGCTGCTTGTTTACTGAAAACATCTGCAAAAGATTGATACACCAGAGGTAGGTCGGGAAGGCTAATTGACCGGAGAGGTACAATTGAGGCTAAACAGTCCTTGGTACAAGATTTACCCCACGAAAGGACTTCCATGGTTTGCCAATTGAGTTGAGGGTTATGTTTCTGCAGCCAAGGTAAACCAAGTATCACATCTTGAGAGGCTTTGGGAATCACGTAGAAGGAGAGGTATTCGGAATGGAGCACACCAACTTTCATCTTGAGACATACGGTTCGATGAGTAATTATACCATCTGGAATTCGACATCCATCCACTGCTGTAACGGCAACTGCTGCTTCCAGAGGCATGGTTTGAACTTTAGACCGCATGACAAAGGCTGAGGAGATGAAGTTCTCGGCTGCCCCGGAATCTAGGAGAGCTGAAACTTTCACTGTAGAACTTGGAACTTCTAATTGAATAGACAAGATCGGCTCTTTCCCAGAACGTGATTCTAGAGTAACTCCTAGCTTAACCTCTCTTGAATAAGCTAGGAGCGAGAGTTTCCCGGTCGGAATTTGCAGAATTTAACTAAGTGTTCGGAGGACCCACAGTACATGCAGAGGTTACCCTGTCGACGACGAAGTCGTTCCTCTTCTGTGAGGCGAGAGCGCCCAATCTGCATAGGTTCTTCTGTCGTTACCGGAGACTGTGAAGAAGAGTCTTGTCGAGGCCTAGGATGATAACGTGGACTGGATCGCTCTGCCCTGGATTTCTCTAAACATCGCTCCCTGTAGCGTAGGTCAAGTTTGTTACAGAGAGAAATCAATTCATCCAGTTTAGTTGGCACGTCCCGGATAGTTAAATCATCCTTGATTCTCTCTGAAAGTCCATTCCAAAACGCGGCGATCAGGGCCTCCTCATTCCAGTTTAACTCTGAAGACAACGTGCGAAACTGAATAATATATTGACTGACAGGACGTAAACCTTGACGTAGACGGAGAATCTCCAAGGATGCTGAGGTGGTCCTGCCTGGTTCGTCAAAGATTCTCCGGACGGAAGATACGAACTCTTTGTAATTAGAGAGGATAGGATCACCTCTCTCCCATAATGGTGATGCCCACTCCAGAGCCTGACCAGAGAGGAGGGCAATAATATATGCGACCTTAGAACGAGCTGATGGGAAACTGGCGGACATCAGCTCGAACTGGATCTCGCATTGATTCAGGAATCCTCTGCAAAGTTTTGGAGTCCCGTCAAACTTACTTGGAGAGGGTAACTGCAAGCGGGACGTAGGCAGTATCACAGGAGAAGCTGTAGTGGTAACTGGGACAACCGGAGTTGGAATCTGAACTTGAGACGTTTTAATAGCTGTATGAAGAGTCTCTAAACGGTCTGCCATAGTTTGCATAAACTGCACTATTTGTGTCTGTATAGACTCCTGGTTTTCCAGACGGGAAAGGATATTTGACGTAGCACCGCCTCCTGCGAATTGGTCACTTGACGGATCCATGTGGCCAGTGCTTACTGTCAGGTCCGGGTGTTTTTGTGAATCCGTTAACCTGGAACCAACCACAGGTGTAGGTGCTGGGGTATGAAGAAAACAGGGAGGACGAAGGAAGTTCCGTTTCATATATTTATTAAAGTAACAATTCAGTAAGGAGTTAAATGACTAGTTGTTAATCATCATTATACTGTAGTATTGCAGGAATGGCAGAAATAATATGCAAGAGAAAACTCAGAAATAAATAAAAGAAATGTTCATGGAAACATATGCAAAAACAAGCTGAAGAACAAATGTTGAATTGTCCAAATGTAAACAAGCTTTGATGCTGAATTGCAGATTGTGTTTAACTGGTTAATGCAGACATGGAGAATTAACTGTAAGAATTTGCAATGGAGTTTTAAGAGTTAACTGAGAGACTGTGAAGAATTATCCTTGTAATGAGAACATAGAAAATAAAGTACTGAATTGGGTTACTTGCGGGTTCCGGAGATCACTGTGAAACTGTAGTAGGTGGCAAGGTGATGAATGGGTTAAATGCAGAGTTGAGCAAACGAACAGCTGAAGGAATTGGAATCCTCCAGACTTTGTATGATAGGCAGACAGACAAGGTAACCTCATGCAGGATACTGGGAATCCAAGTATTTCCAATAGGTGTGCAATTGACTGATAGCACAATGGAGAGCCAGTGGATCTTTGGCAGTGAAGGCTGCAAACGTACCTCTGGGAACGGAGGCGATATCTGGACCACGGGAATCACACAGGAATGCACGGAGAGAGTTCAGAGCTAGAGCACAGCTTTGATACAACAAAGCACTGGCCAAGAGTGACATAATCCCAGCCTACTTAAAGGCAGCACAAGCACGGGATTGGCTTACACCTGCCCACAGGTGTTTTCACAAGTGCTCAGTATTAGCTATTTGGTCTCCAACATGGCCACCTCCTATACAGCAGACACATCGCAGTGCCTTAGGCCATTTGGTCCCCGCACTCACAGTTCCCAGACTCTGCATTACCTGTGCCATTGATCACGCCGTGTCCCCACACGGGCGCACAGCACCGCGAGCAACCGCACTGGCAACGGATGAACCCCAGAACCTGCAAAGGTGAGAGACCGGTTCGTGACAGTGCTGTATGTATTATGTGCTCCATCCCTGTACTGTACTGTATGTAGTGTGTGCTCCCCCTTCCTGTACTGTGCTGTATGTAGTGTGCGCTCCCCCTCCCTGTACTGTGCTGTATGTAGTGTGTGCTCCCTCCCTGTACTGTGCTGTATGTAGTGTGTGCTCCCTCCCTGTACTGTGCTGTATGTAGTGTGTGCTCACTCTCTGTACTGTGCTGTATGTAGTGTGTGCTCCCTCCCTGTACTGTGCTGTATGTAGTGTGTGCTCCCCCTCTCTGTATTGTGCTGTATGTAGTGTGTGCTCCCTCCCTGTACTGTGCTGTATGTAGTGTGTGCTCCCTCCCCGTACTGTGCTGTATGCAGTGTGTGCTCCCTCCCTGTACTGTGCTGTATGTAGCGTGTGCCCCCCCTCCCTGTACTGTGCTGTATGTAGTGTATGATCCCCTACCCTGTACTGTGCTGTATGTAGTGTATGATCCCCCTCCCTGTACTGTGCTGTATGTAGTGTGTGCTCACTCCCTGTACTGTGCTGTATGTAGAGTGTGCTCCCTCCCTGTGCTATGCTGTATGTAGTATGTGCTCCCTCCCTGTACTGTGCTGTATGTAGTGTGTGCTCCCCCTCCCTGTACTGTGCTGTATGTAGTGTGTGCTCCCTCCCTGTACTGTGCTGTATGTAGTGTGTGCTCCCTCCCTGTACTGTGCTGTATGTAGTATGTGCTCCCTCCCTGTACTGTGCTGTATGTAGTGTGTGTTCTCTCCCTGTATTGTGCTGTATGTAGTGTGTGCTCCCTCCCTGTACTGTGCTGTATGTAGTGTGTGCTCCCTCCCTGTACTGTGCTGTATGTAGTGTGTGTTCACCCTCCCTGTACTGTGCTGTATGTAGTGTATGATCCCCCTCCCTGTACTGTGCTGTATGTAGTGTATGCTCCAGACCTGTACTGTGCTGTATGTATTATGTGCTCCCTCCCTGTACTGTGCTGTATGTAGTGTGTGCTCCCCCTCCCTGTACTGTGCTGTATGTAGTGTGTGCTCCCTCCCTGTACTGTGCTGTATGTAGTGTGTGCTCCCTCCCTGTACTATGCTGCATGTAGTGTGTGCTCCCTCCCTGTACTGTGCTGTATGTAGTGTGTGCTCACTCTCTGTACTGTGCTGTATGTAGTGTGTGCTCCCTCCCTGTACTGTGCTGTATGTAGTGTGTGCTCCCTCCCTGTACTGTGCTGTATGTAGTGTGTGCTCACTCTCTGTACTGTGCTGTATGTAGTGTGTGTTCCCTCCCTGTACTGTGCTGTATGTAGTGTGTGCTCCCCCTCCCTGTGTTGTGCTGTATGTAGTGTGTGCTCCCTCCCCGTACTGTGCTGTATGTAGTGTGTGCTCACTCCCTGTACTGTGTTGTATGTAGTGTGTGCTCCCTCCCTGTACTGTGCTGTATGTAGTGTGTGCCCCCTCCCTGTACTGTGCTGTATGTAGTATGTGCTCCCTCCCTGTACTGTGCTGTATGTAGTGTGTGTTCTCTCCCTGTACTGTGCTGTATGTAGTGTGTGCTCCCTCCCTGTACTGTGCTGTATGTAGTGTGTGCTCCCTCCCTGTACTGTGCTGTATGTAGTGTGTGTTCCCCCTTCCTGTACTGTGCTGTATGTAGTGTATGATCCCCCTCCCTGTACTGTGCTGTATGTAGTGTGTGCTCCCTCCCTGTACTATGCTGTATGTAGTGTGTGCCCCCTCCCTGTACTGTGCTGTATGTAGTGTGTGTTCTCTCCCTGTACTGTGCTGTATGTAGTGTGTGCCCCCTCCCTGTACTGTGCTGTATGTAGTGTGTGCCCCCTCCCTGTACTGTGCTGTATGTAGTATGTGCTCCCTCCCTGTACTGTGCTGTATGTAGTGTGTGCTCCCACCCCGTACTGTGCTGTATGCAGTGTGTGCTCCCTCCCTGTACTGTGCTGTATGTAGTGTGTGTCCCCCCTCCCTGTACTGTGCTGTATGTAGTGTATGATCCCCCACCCTGTACTGTGCTGTATGTAGTGTATGATCCCCCTCCCTGTACTGTGCTGTATGTAGTGTGTGCTCACTCCCTGTACTGTGCTGTATGTAGAGTGTGCTCCCTCCCTGTGCTATGCTGTATGTAGTATGTGCTCCCTCCCTGTACTGTGCTGTATGTTGTGTGTGCTACCCCTCCCTGTACTGTGCTGTATGTAGTGTGTGCTCCCTCCCTGTACTGTGCTGTATGTAGTGTGTGCTCCCTCCCTGTACTGTGCTGTATGTAGTATGTGCTCCCTCCCTGTACTGTGCTGTATGTAGTGTGTGTTCTCTCCCTGTATTGTGCTGTATGTAGTGTGTGCTCCCTCCCTGTACTGTGCTGTATGTAGTGTGTGCTCCCTCCCTGTACTGTGCTGTATGTAGTGTGTGTTCACCCTCCCTGTACTGTGCTGTATGTAGTGTATGATCCCCCTCCCTGTACTGTGCTGTATGTAGTGTATGCTCCAGACCTGTACTGTGCTGTATGTATTATGTGCTCCCTCCCTGTACTGTGCTGTATGTAGTGTGTGCTCCCCCTCCCTGTACTGTGCTGTATGTAGTGTGTGCTCCCTCCCTGTACTGTGCTGTATGTAGTGTGTGCTCCCTCCCTGTACTATGCTGCATGTAGTGTGTGCTCCCTCCCTGTACTGTGCTGTATGTAGTGTGTGCTCACTCTCTGTACTGTGCTGTATGTAGTGTGTGCTCCCTCCCTGTACTGTGCTGTATGTAGTGTGTGCTCCCTCCCTGTACTGTGCTGTATGTAGTGTGTGCTCACTCTCTGTACTGTGCTGTATGTAGTGTGTGTTCCCTCCCTGTACTGTGCTGTATGTAGTGTGTGCTCCACCTCCCTGTGTTGTGCTGTATGTAGTGTGTGCTCCCTCCCCGTACTGTGCTGTATGTAGTGTGTGCTCACTCCCTGTACTGTGTTGTATGTAGTGTGTGCTCCCTCCCTGTACTGTGCTGTATGTAGTGTGTGCCCCCTCCCTGTACTGTGCTGTATGTAGTATGTGCTCCCTCCCTGTACTGTGCTGTATGTAGTGTGTGTTCTCTCCCTGTACTGTGCTGTATGTAGTGTGTGCTCCCTCCCTGTACTGTGCTGTATGTAGTGTGTGCTCCCTCCCTGTACTGTGCTGTATGTAGTGTGTGTTCCCCCTCCCTGTACTGTGCTGTATGTAGTGTGTGCCCCCTCCCTGTACTGTGCTGTATGTAGTGTGTATTCTCTCCCTGTACTGTGCTGTATGTAGTGTGTGCCCCCTCCCTGTACTGTGCTGTATGTAGTGTGTGCCCCCTCCCTGTACTGTGCTGTATGTAGTATGTGCACCCTCCCTGTACTGTGCTATATGTAGTGTGTGTTCTCTCCCTGTACTGTGCTGTATGAAGTGTGTGCTCCCTCCCTGTACTGTGCTGTATGTAGTGTGTGCTCCCTCCCTGTACTGTGCTGTATGTAGTGTGTGTTCCCCCTCCCTGTACTGTGCTGTATGTAGTGTATGATCCCCCTCCCTGTACTGTGCTGTATGTAGTGTATGCTCCAGACCTGTACTGTGCTGTATGTATTATGTGCTCCCTCCCTGTACTGTGCTGTATGTAGTGTGTGCTCCCCCTCCCTGTACTGTGCTGTATGTAGTGTGTGCTCCCCCTCCCTGTACTGTGCTGTATGTAGTGTATGCTCCCTCCTTGTACTGTGCTGTATGTAGTGTGTGCTACCCCTCCTTGTACTGTGCTGTATGTAGTGTGTGCCCCCTCCCTGTACTGTGCTGTATGTAGTGTGTGCTCCTCCTCCCTGTACTGTGCTGTATGTAGTGTGTGCTCCCCCTCCCTGTACTGTGCTGTATGTAGTGTGTGCTCCCTCCCTGTACTGTGCTGTATGTAGTGTGTGCTCCCTCCCTGTACTGTGCTGTATGTAGTGTGCTTCCTCCCTGTACTGTGCTGTATGTAGTATGTGCTCCCTCCCTGTACTGTGCTGTATGTAGTGTGTGCTCCCCCTCCCTGTACTGTACTGTATGTAGTGTGTGCTCACTCTCTGTACTGTGCTGTATGTAGTATGTGCTCCCTCCCTGTACTGTGCTGTATGTAGTGTGTGCTCCCTCCCTGTACTGTGCTGTATGTAGTGTGTGCTCCCTCCCTGTACTGTGCTGTGTGTAGTGTGTGCTCCCACTCCCTGTACTGTGCTGTATGTAGTGTGTGCTCCCCCTTCCTGTACTGTGCTGTATGTAGTGTGTGCTCCCTCCCTGTACTGTGCTGTATGTAGTATGTGTACCCTCTCTATACTGTGCTGTATGTAGTGTGTGCTCCCCCTCTCTGTACTGTGCTGTATGTAGTGTGTGCTCCACCTTCCTGTACTGTGCTGTATGTAGTGTGTGCTCCCTCCCTGTACTGTGCTGTATGTAGTATGTGTTCCCTCTCTATACTGTGCTGTATGTAGTGTGTGCTCCCCCTCCCTGTACTGTGCTGTATGTAGTGTGTGCTCCCTACCTGTACTGTGCTGTATGTAGTGTGTGCCCCTCCCTGTACTGTACTGTGCTGTATGTAGTGTGTGCTCCTCCCTGTACTGTGCTGTATGTAGTATATTCTCCCTCCCTGTACTGTGCTGTATGTAGTGTCTGCTCCCCCCCTTGTACTTTGAAACATATAAGGTTAAAAAAAAGGGATTTGTAGAATGAAAAATCAATAACATTAGAAGTAGATTAAAGGTATGATTGCAGTGTCAGTAGACACTGAAAGTAGGCATATCTGTCCTTGTATATTCAGATGTACAGCTGTACATAAGGGAAGGGCATTGTAGCAGCATATGCATAGTCATAAAGCAAAGAAGGCCCTAACTGTGTCTATCTCAGAATCAAGACCTCTGAGGAGTGACCCCGCCCTATTGACAGACCCCTCCCCCTCAGACTCCACCCCCACTAGGTGCTGGTTCCATAAATTTCCCGGGCTGGTGTTCGATCCCAATCTGCCCCTGATTACTACTGAAACGAAGAGGACCCATCATCACTGGAGAATAGGTGAGTATTTTTTCCCCCACAGCTACCCCTATTGGATTCTACTGGACAAGGGGACGTGATTTGCCTGTGTGGGATGTAGGTAAGTATGTGTGAGTGTGTAAGTGTGCATGTATGTTTATTAAAGTTTTACTGTCATGGTGTGTGTATTGTTTTTATTTGGGTATTTATTTTGCTGTAGATCTACAGGTATCAGCAGGCCTGTTATTTCCCTGCATGCTGGTACCTGTGGTTCTCCAAGTACCAGCATGTGGGGGAGACTTGCATGTACTTGTAGTTCCACAGCAATAGACAATATTCTTTACTTTACACTTGAAAAGGCTATCAGCCCAGCACTCACCGCCCAGGGATGGGAGGGACAGCCTTGGGCTGCACCCATGGCCCTTCGGTGCCTGTAGGAGGGGACCCCTTGATTTAAGGGGTCTCCACTTGCCCTGGGAACCCCTAAGTAGGGGTGACTAGTTGGGGGGGTAATGCCATGGCCGCAGGGACCATTATATAACTGTCCCCCGGCTGTGGCATTATCTCTCTGGCTAGTGGAGCCCGATGCTGGTTTTAAAAATACGGGGGACCCCTACATCTATTGTCCCCCATATTTTTGGAACCAGGACCAGACAAAGAGCTCAGTGCTGGTTGTATAAATACAGGGAACCCAATGCATTTTTTCCACTGCATTTAAACAACCAGTACAGGCTTAAAGAGCCTGAGGCTGGTTATGTTATTTTTTTAATGATTTTAAACTCTTTCAGACACTTTTACACACAGAAGCATGCATGGATCTCACTGATACGTGCATGACTATCCAAACACACCAGCAAAAGCAGGTCTATTTGAAAGCTTCATGTTTTTACGAATTCTATGCTTTTCTAGCAGTATTTGGCTATTGTCAGCAGTGATTGAGAATACGAATTCTTAGTAAATTACAGAGTTGTATAAAATAACATACATGTTTGACTGATGGTCTATTCATTCGTAATTGTGTGGTCAGCAGTGTATCTCAATACGAATACCCCCAAAACTGCCGATATTTGTGTTTAGTAAATTCCCGAGATGACACTTTGAAAAAAAAACCCTCAAATTAAATTGGGACCTTAGTAAATACACCCCACCGTGTGGGCGGCTGCAGAGAAGAGAAAATTCCAGCAGCTGCTGCTCTCAGAGGGATTTCCTAGTTTCTCTGACGTCCTAGTGGATGCTGGGGACTCCGTAAGGACCATGGGGAATAGACGGCTCCGCAGGAGACTGGGCACATATAAAGAAAGATTTAGGAATATCTGGTGTGCACTGGCTCCTCCCCCTATGACCCTCCTCCAAGCCTCAGTTAGATTTCTGTGCCTGGCCGAGCTGGATGCACACTAGGGGCTCTCCTGAGCTCCTAGAAAGAAAGTATAGTTTAGGTTTTTTATTTTACAGTGAGACCTGCTGGCAATAGGCTCACTGCACCGAGGGACTAAGGGGAGAACAAGCGAACCTACCTAAGTGGTGGTAGCTTGGGCTTCTTAGGCTACTGGACACCATTAGCTCCAGAGGGATCGCACACAGGACCCGACCTCGTCGTCCGTTCCCGGAGCCGCGCCGCCGTCCCCCTTACAGAGCCAGAAGCAAGAAGGTCCGGAAAATCGGCGGCTGAAGACTTCTGTCTTCTCCAAGGTAGCGCACAGCACTGCAGCTGTGCGCCATTGCTCCTCATGCACACCACACACTGCGGTCACTGATGGGTGCAGGGCGCTGGGGGGGGGGCACCCTGAGCAGCAATAAAAAACACTTGGCTGGCAAACTGACACCATATATAGCCCCAGGGGCTATATAGGTGTAAATTAACCCCTGCCAGAATTATTAAAATAGCGGGAGAAAGCCCGCCGAAAAAGGGGCGGAGCCTTCTCCCTCAGCACACTGGCGCCATTTTCCCTCACAGCTCCGTTGGAAGGATCGCTCCCTGGCTCTCCCCTGCAGTCCTGCACTACAGAAAGGGTAAAAAAGAGAGGGGGGGGCACAAATTTAGGCGCAGTATAGAATATATATGCAGCTATAAGGGAAAACACTTTTTACAGGTGATATCCCTGTGGTATATAGCGCTCTGGTGTGTGCTGGCATACTCTCCCTCTGTCTCCCCAAAGGGCTTTGTGGGGTCCTGTCCTCTGTCAGAGCATTCCCTGTGTGTGTGCTGCGTGTCGGTACTGCTGTGTCGACATGTATGATGAGGAAAATGATGTGGAGGCGGAGCAAATGCCTGTGAATGTGATGTCACCCCCTGTGGGGTCGACACCTGTGTGCATGGACTTATGGAAGGAATTACGTGACAGTGTCAACTCCTTACACAAAAGGTTTGACGACATAGGACAGCCGGCTACTCAGCTTGTGCCTGTTCCAGCGTCTCAAATGTCATCAGGGGCTTTAAAACGCCCGCTACCTCAGATGACAGACACAGATGTCGACACGGATACCGACTCCAGTGTCGACGACGATGAGACTAGTGTACCCTCCAATAGGTCCACCCATTACATGATTGAGGCAATGAAAAATGTATTACACATTTCTGATAATACCCCAGGTACCACAAAAAAGCGTATTATGTTTGGTGAGAAAAAACTACCAGTAGTTTTTCCTGCATCTGAGGAATTAAATGAGGTGTGTGAGGAAGCGTGGACTTCCCCAGATAAGAAATTTATAATTTCTAAACGGTTATTGGCAGCGTACCCTTTCCCGCCAGAGGATAGGTCACGTTGGGAAACACCCCCTAGGGTAGATAAAGCGCTGACACGCTTATCAAAAAAGGTGGCACTACCGTCTCCGGATACGGCCGCCCTAAAGGAACCTGCTGATAGAAAGCAGGAAACTACCCTTAAAGCTATATACACACACACGGGCATTATATTGAGACCAGCTATTG
Organism: Pseudophryne corroboree; assembly: GCF_028390025.1. Lineage (NCBI taxonomy): Eukaryota > Metazoa > Chordata > Amphibia > Anura > Myobatrachidae > Pseudophryne > Pseudophryne corroboree. The sequence goes on from NC_086453.1 coordinate 37,781,949, forward strand.
CATCGGCATGGATGTGCAGTGCTGCAGCTGCGTGGTCAGATTCCCTGTCAGATAGTATTGATACTATGGATAGGGACAATATTTTGCTGACGATAGAGCATATAAAAGACGCCGTCTTATACATGCGTGATGCACATATTTGCCGGCTGGCATAAAAAATAAGCGCTATGTCCATTGCCGCCAGAAGGGAGTTATGGACTCAGCAATGGTCAGGCGATGCCGACTCAAAGCGGCACATGGAAGTTTTGCCCTATAAGGGGGTGGAACTGTTTGGGGATGGTCTTTCAGACCTCGTTTCCACAGCTACTGCTGGGAAATCGACTTTTTTGCCACAGACTACCCCACAGCAAAAGAAAGCACAGTATTATCAGGTACAGTCCTTTCGGCCCCAGAAAAGCAATAGGGCTAGAGGCTCATCCTTTCTGCCGAGAGGAAAAGGTAGAGGGAAAAAGCTGCTGCACACAGCTAGTTCTCAGGAGCAGAAGTCCTCCCCTGCGTCCAGTAAGTCCACAGCATGACGCTGGGGCTGCTCAGGCGGACCCGGGTACGATGGGGGCCCGTCTCAGAAATTTCAGCGCACAGTTGGCTCTCTCACAGGTGGATCCCTGGGTCCTTCAAGTAGTATCTCACGGGTACAGGCTGGAATTCGAGACGTCCCCCCCCCCCCCCCGCCGTTTCCTAAAATCTGCCTTACCGGCAACTCCCTCTGCCAGGGAGGCAGTGTTGGTGGCTATTCAAAAACTGTATTCACAGCAAGTGATTGTCAAGTTACCCCTCCTTCAACAAGGAAAGGGTTACTATTCCACAATGTTTGTGGTACCGAAACCGGACGGTTCTGTGAGACCCATCTTAAATTTAAAATCCTTGAACATTTATATCAAAAGATTCAAGTTCAAGATGAAATCGCTCAGGGCGGTTATTGCGAGCCTGGACGAGGGGGATTACATGGTCTCCCTGGACATCAAGGATGCGTACCTGCATGTCCCCATTTACCCTCCTCATCAGGAGTACCTCAGATTTGTGGTACAGGACTGTCACTATCAGTTCCAGATGCTGCCGTTTGGGTTATCCACGGCACCGAGGGTCTTTACCAAGGTAATGGCCGAAATGATGATAATCCTTCGCAAGAAGGGAGTTTTAATTATCCCGTACTTGGACGATCTCCTGATAAAGGCGAGGTCCAAGGAACAGTTGGTAGTGGGGGTAGCACTTTCTCGGGAAGTGCTGCAACAGCACGGCTGGATTCTCAATATTCCAAAGTCACAGCTGGTCCCGACGACACGTCTTCTGTTCCTGGGAATGATTCTGGACACAGACCAGAAAAAAGTGTTTCTTCCAGTGGAAAAAGCCGAGAAGTTGTCATCTCTAGTCAGAAACCTCCTAAAACCAGGACAGGTGTCGGTACATCAATGCACACGAGTGCTGGGAAAAATGGTAGCTTCGTACGAAGCAATTCCATTTGGAAGGTTCCACGCAAAGAAATTTCCAAGGACTGTGGTCAACTCAGGAGATTTCACTTCACATAAATATTCTGGAGCTAAGGGCCATTTACAATGCCCTAAGCCAAGCAAGACCCCTGCTTCAGAACCAGCCGGTACTGATCCAATCAGACAACATCACGGCGGTCGCCCATGTAAACAAGAAGCAGGAGGGCAATGGCAGAAGCCACAAGAATTCTCCGATGGGCGGAAAATCACACGTTAGCACTGACAGCAGTGTTCATTCTGGGAGTGGACAACTGGGAAGCAGACTTCCTCAGCAGGCACGACCTCCACCCGGGAGAATGGGGACTTCATCCAGAAGTCTTCCAAATGCTGGTAAACCATTGGGAAAGACCACTGGTGGACATGATGGCATCCCGCCTCAACAAAAAGCGAAAAAGATATTGCGCCAGGTCAAGGGACCCTCAGGCGATCGCTGTGGACGCTCTAGTAACACCGTGGGTGTACCAGTCGGTTTATGTGTTTCCTCCTCTGCCTCTCATTCCTAAGGTACTGAGAATAATACGAAGGCGAGGAGTGAAAACTATACTCGTGGTTCCGGATTGGCAAAGAAGAGCTTGGTACCCGGAACTTCAAGAGATGCTTTCAGAGGACCCATGGCCTCTACCGCTACGGCGGGACCTGCTGCAGCAGGGGCCCTGCCTGTTCCAAGACTTACCGCGGCTGCGTTTGACGGCATGGCGGTTGAACACCGGATCCTGAAGAAAAAAGGCATTCCGGAGGAAGTCATCCCTACCCTGATCAAAGCCAGGAAGGATGTCACTGCAAATCATTATCACCGCATTTGGCGGAAATATGTTGCTTGGTGTGAGGCCAGGAAGGCCCCAATGGAGGAATTTCAACTGGGTCGATTCCTGCATTTCCTGCAAGCAGGGGTGACGTTGGGCCTCAAATTGGGGTCCATTAAGGTCCAGATTTCGGCTCTGTCGATTTTCTTCCAGAAAGAACTGGCTTCACTGCCTGAAGTTCAGACTTTTGTCAAAGGAGTTCTGCATATTCAGCCTCCTTTTGTGCCCCCAGTGGCACCTTGGGATCTCAATGTGGTTTTGGAGTTCCTGAAATCACATTGGTTTGAGCCATTTAAGACTGTGGATTTGAAATATCTCACGTGGAAAGTGGTCATGCTGCTCGCCCTGGCTTCGGCCAGGCGTGGCTCAGAATTGGCGGCTTTGTCTTGTAAAAGCCCTTATCTGATTTTCCATATGGATAGGGCAGCGTTGAGGACTCGTACTCAGTTTCTCCCGAAGGTGGTATCAGCTTTTCACTTGAACCAACCTATTGTGGTGCCTGCGGCTACTAAGGACTTGGAGGATTCCAAGTTACTGGACGTAGTCAGGGCCCTGAAAATTTATGTTTCCAGGACGGCTGGAGTCAGGAAAACTGACTCGCTGTTTATCCTGTATGCACCCAACAAGCTGGGTGCTCCTGCTTCTAAGCAGACTATTGCACGCTGGATTTGTAGCACTATTCAGCTGGCGCATTCTGCGGTGGGATTACCGCAGCCTAAATCTGTGAAAGCCCATTCCACAATGAAGGTGGGCTCATCTTGGGCGGCTGCCCGAGGGGTCTCGGCTTTAAAACTTTGCCGAGCTGCTACTTGGTCAGGGGCAAACACGTTTGCAAAATTCTACAAATTTGATACCCTGGCTGAGGAGGACCTGGAGTTCTCTCATTCGGTGCTGCAGAGTCATCCGCACTCTCCCGCCCGTTTGGGAGCTTTGGTATAATCCCCATGGTCCTTACGGAGTCCCCAGCATCCACTAGGACGTCAGAGAAAATAAGAATTTACTCACCGGTACTTCTATTTCTCGTAGTCCGTAGTGGATGCTGGGCGTCCATCCCAAGTGCGGATTGTCTGCAATACTTGTAAATAGTTATTGTTACACAAATCGGGTTGTTATTGCGAGCCATCTGTTCAGAGGCTCCATTGTTATCATACTGTTAACCAGGGTTCCTATCACGAGTTATATGGTGTGATTGGTGTGGCTGGTATGAGTCTTACCCGGGATTCAAAATCCTTCCTTATTGTGTCAGCTCTTCCGGGCACAGTGTCCTAACTGAGGCTTGGAGGAGGGTCATAGGGGGAGGAGCCAGTGCACACCAGATAGTCCTAAATCTTTCTTTAGATGTGCCCAGTCTCCTGCGGTGCCGTCTATTCCCCATGGTCCTTACGGAGTCCCCAGCATCCACTACGGACTACGAGAAATAGAATTACCGGTGAGTAAATTCTTATTTTCTCTGCCTTCCTGCACCTTGCCCTAGTATTTGCTGTGTAGGTGATCACTGATATCAGTCAGCACAGAAAGACACAGCAGGAAATGTAAATTAACCCCCCACCCCTACCTGAGCCCCTTAATATTGATCTTGTCGCTCAGCTAATGGGAAAATGAAAGTTGCAATTTTCATGATGTTCTGGTGATGACGATACGACATTCTGGTGTTTTGGGTGTGGAGGGGACACATTTTATTTTTACAAATGTTAAAAACATATTTTCTTTTTCTTTAGAAAATCAAGTTTAGATACATGTTCTACAGCTAATTAACTCACAGAAAACCCAACAATTTCTGAGCAGTATTTACAAAAAATAATTGCCAGTTTAGGGGTGTATTCATTTCTTGCCGGAACTGCCGTCTTGTCGGAAAAACAGCTGTTTCCAACTTTTTCAGGTCGAATGGGGCTGCCATTTTTCCGACAGGTCGGCAATTACAGAAAACACGTGTATCGGCGGATTAGCCATGGATCCACATATTTTGTCGGATTTGTAGCCAAATCTGACAGCTTTTAGCCCTGTTTTTGACAATGTCAATCCGACTTTAAAAAAAGTCAGATTAACAGTGTCGAGAACGGCCAAATCCTGTTGGATTTGGCTACAAATGGAATACTGCATTGTTGGATCCTTTTCGTCGGAAAGGATCCAACATGCATTTAATACACTTCTAAGTGGTTAAAGGGATAGTATGGTAAGCCTAAATAAATAGGCCACTTAGAAAGAACAGTTCATTTAGCACTTAAGTACAATTTTCAGAAGAAGCCTAAGAAACTAGAGAATTGTTCTGTTAAAAGCAAGGCGATAAATCTTTCCAAGCTATCTCTTGGAAAACCATTAAAAGCTTAAAAACAATTATTGTTAGATATTACAGTATAAGTCCTGTCTACATAATTGTTGTTGAGTACAGCATGTACTACTGTATATAAACTTTCAAATATAGTATAAAAATGCTTTTGAACAATTACTTACAGGTCTTCTGTCTGCTCTCCAGGATATTAGACTTCAGAAACAAGATGTCACTGAAGCTTACACAGTGACCATCCTGTGCATTTTGGGGAAGTGAATTGCTGTTACTTCCCTATATGAGCAATATCCTCTTTTGCAAAATGTGATTAGTTAAAGTAGAGATGGAACTAAAAAGATATTGGAGGAGATATATCAGTCCTTGGCAAGTTATAACATAGAGAAGTTACCCAAAGCACCAAATCACTGTCTAAAGCTGGTTACATACGGGATGATCTAGCCAACTATTATGGCTAGATAGGTTGTTGAATGATAATATCATTTGTTGTGTACAGGCTAAATCATTCACTAGGCGCGCTCCTGCGGGTAAACAACAAAATTGTTGATAGACTGTGCAGCAAGGTCAATTTTGGATACATCGTTCATGATCGTTCACAGTCTACACAGTGTGTTTGAACAAATAACAATTTTTGGTTAGATGGTGTCATCTAGCCACTAAGAAAATATTTGAATTTGGAGCCAAAAACCATCTAGCCAAGATCTTTGGAAGACTGAAAGATTTGTCTAGATCTTTCCACGTGTACACTCCAAATCGAGTCATTAGCAGGGAGCTGAAAGTGAAAGATTTTATCTTTCAATCTTTTGGTCTTTCCATGTGTACTCAGCTTTACTGTAATTTCAAAAACTGTGCTAGATAACGGACAGTTAGAATCTGATTGATTGCTTTATGCAACTTTTTCACTTTACCTCTTTTCAAGGCATGTTACATAGTCCCTATTATATAGCTCATGTAGAGTTGGACGGAACTTGCATCTAATCACAGGTGGCAAGCACTCCACTAAGACAGGCGCATTTTGCTAAGCTTGCAGAGATGCCATATAAGCTTGTATTCCTAGCTCAGCAAGGGTCCAGGTGGGAATATTAGTATATGCTCCTGGTTTATAATAGGAGATGTGACTGCTTAGTGGTACAGTAGATGCTAAAAATACAGTACATAATTCATACACAATATAGTTCATGTCAGGGATGTGGGGTCTATGTACTAAGCCTTGGTTGGAGATAAAGGGGACGGCGAAAAAGTACCAGCCATTAGTACTCATCCAGCACTCTCCCCCTCCGCTAAGCAGCTACACAGGAGAAATTTTAATATTTCCTACAAAGGGGAACTGGCCACACCTCCCTGCATTGGCCACACCCCCTCCCTGTACCTGGGAATACCATGGCTGTCAGCACCCTAGTTTTAGTCTAGAGAGCTTTCTTAATTTTGTGTATATAATTCATGCATCTGGTGCAATCTCAGTGGCGCACCCAGGGGGGGTTTCTGAGCACCCAGAAACCCCCCTCCACTAAAAAAAACAAAAATTTTTTTTGTTTTTTTAATTTAGCTGCATGAGTATTATTAATGGCTGTCTAGCATCCTCTGCAGCCTGCTGTCTTCCTGGTGGCACTTGTAAATGCTTAATAAAAGCTTACTTTATTTTAATTATAGTACATATATATCCATGTCCATCAGGGGCGGATCCAGAACAAAATGACAGGGGGGGCACCATGACAGGGGAAGGCGGGGGGGGGGAGGGGGATTTTTGCGCACGCTCCTGGGAAGGTGGGTGTGGTCTCATAACAAGGGTTGTGACGTCACAGTGCCATACCAACGAGCCACAACCTCATTTTTTATCACGCTGTGGACATGGAGTACAGGTCTGGTGGCTAGTGAGTGACAGGGTGAGTATACAAGGACAGGTCTGGTAGGGGACAGGGTGAGTGTGCGGGGATAGGGTGAGTGTGCAGGGGCAGGTCTGGTAAGGGACAGGGTGAGTGTGCAGGGACAGGTCTGGTAGGGGATAGGGTGAGTGTGCAGGCACAGGTCTGGTAGGGGATAGGGTGAGTGTGCAGGGACAGGTCTGGTAGGGGACGGAGTGAGTGCGTATATAGGGGGTATCACCTCATACAGGGCACACAGTATATAGGAATAGTATGGACAGGTATACAGGGGGAGTCACCTCAGTACACATGGCACAGTTTATAGGATATAGGGGGTATGGCACATATAGGCAATGACACTATAGTAGGTATATAAGTGAGGGTCTTACCCTGGCATAGGAGTCGGTCATATCATCCTCATGGTCGTCATGACCATGGCCCGTTGCGGTGGACACCGGCGCCTTGGAGGCCAGAGTGGAGCTGGTGTGGAGATTCTGCACACGGAGAGAGCGCAGAAACCGGGCAGCCCCGGAGAGCCGCAGCGCCCGCACACACAAGGGCATCGCCATGATCAGGCTGCCCTGACTGACAGCGACCGCAGCAGGTACAGGCAGCGGTGGGACCCAGCCACAGTAGTCCGGGCACACACACACACACACACACACACACACACACACACACACGAAAAAAGAAAAAAATCATATTGGCACACACAGAAAAAACCCACACACTAGCCACTACAGAAAACAATAAAACACATTGGTCACTACAGAAAAAAAACTACATTGGCCCCGGACAGTAAAAATAAAGATAATGTATGCCTCACAAAAAAAATAATACATTGGCCCCCAGGTGGAAAATATTAAAAGACATTGGCCTACAAAATAAAAAAAAGGGGTGGACAGTGTATGTGCTGCATTTGGTGGTGGGGGGGGGGGGGGGATTGGGGGTACTCTTTCTAGGGGGCTGACACACACAGACAGAAGCTGACACACAGGTTCTGACACTCACACAGATACTGACGCACTGTTGCTGACACAGACACACAGAAAGATGCTGATACTGACACATAGAAACATGCTGACAGACAGCTGTTGACACACAGACGCTAACACAGACAGACACTGACACTGACACACAGAAACATGCTGACACACTGACGCAGACAGATGTTGCCACAGACACTGACACACAGATGCTGATACATTGACAAACAGATGTTGACACAGATGCTGACTTACTGATATACACAAACTGACACTGAGGATTCAGGAATAACTTTCCTGCAGCTCTCCTAGGCATCCAAACCCTGACCTCCTATCATAGAACAGTCCCATCTTACACAGCGTGCAGTATCCGTGTATGTCTGACTTTGCAAATGCGTCCTCTCCCTGCAGCAGCGAGAGGACGCATTGCAAAGTCAGACATACACGGATACACGGGTGAGGGCAGCAGCCAGCAGACTCTCTCTTCACTGCCGCGGCTCCGGCTTGAAAGGGTTTCTGAGCATGTGCAGAAGCTCTTATCGCCGCAGCCGCGGATATAGGAGCCAATCCGCCGCTGTGACCACGCTACTCCGCTCCGGCCAGCCCTGCTTCCTGGTGACACGCTATATTCATAATACAGTAGCGGCATGGGCTGTGGGGACCGCAGGTTGCATGCGGTCCCCACAGCCCATGCAGCTACTGTATTATGAATATATCCTAAATGACAGGGGGGGCACGTGCCTGGGTGCCCCCCCCCTAGATCCGCCACTGATGTCCATACATATATACACATGTATATACATACATACATACATACATACATATAAACACACATACACATATGATATATATAGATGTGTATATATACGTGTACTGTATGTCTATATATATATATATATATATATATATGTGTATGCATGTTTAATATGCTATGTATATGTATGTATATATATATATATATATATACACATACACGGTATGTATATATATATATATTTATATATATACACACACGGTATATATATATAGATATATACATAGATATATACACACAATATATATATATAGATATAGATATATATACACGATATATATATATGTTTTTATATATATTTATATATATATATATATATATACACACACAGACACACTAGTTTTACGGACCCAGCATATACTGGGTCACCTTAGTCCCCTCCCCCGTGATTGGCTCCACCCAGTTCTGAAAAAAAAACCTTGCAAATCCATAGATTCCAGTGTTTCAACATAGAAATTTACTTTGTAACTGAAGATGACTAACTTGTAACATACAGGAACTTGCCATTTTCTGACATTTGCCCTCGTTAGATTCCAACATCAATATTACTGATTTTTTTTCAATATGGTCACCACACAACGTATAACTTTTTCTACTAGTCATTAGTCTTTATTATTCTACCACATCAAAAATAGCCAAAAAAACAAACGATTTTTATTGATATTTTTAAGAAGGGAAACAAAAAGCAAATGCATTTTTTTACATCTTATAAACACCACAAAGAAAACCCTTTTGGTTCTTGTTTCACCAATAATGCACCCTTCCAAAATAATAAAAAGCAGAAATAATAAGAAGCGTGCTTTCAAAGCATTTAAATCTAATGGAACGGAGGAGTCCCTTCAGTACTACAAGGAATGCAATAAAAATGCAAAAAAGCAATAAGAGAAGCTAAAATTGAAAATGAAAAGCAAATCGCTATAGAGAGCAAAAACAATCCTAAGAATTTTTTTAAATACATAAACAGTAAAAGGTTAAGAAAGGAGAATGTAGGTCCAATAAAAGATGAATTTGGAGTATTGATAAATGATGATGAAGCAAAGTGAAAATACTGAACAAATTTTTTTCTTCGGTGTTCACCAGAGAAGAAGCGACGGTGGGAGTAGTGCATAAAGATAGTGAAATCAAAGATTCCTGGCTAGATACTTGTTTAAGTGAGGAAGTAGTCCGGGAGAGACTAAGCTAAATTAAGATTAATAAATCACTTGGACCTGATGGACTTCACCCGAAGGTTCTTATGGAGATTAGGTCACAACTAGCAAGACCCCATTACTTGATTTTTAATAGTTCTATTAGATCAGGCATGGTACCTATGGATTGGTGTATAGCTGAGGAAGTGCCACTATTTAAAAAGGGATCTAAAAGTCATCCAGGAAATTACAGACCAGTTAGTTTGACTTCTATAGTGGAGAATTATTGGAGGGAATTTTAAGGGATAGCATTCAGGAGTATCTGCATGCAGCTAAGTTTATTAGCAAGAACCAGCATGGGTTTGTAAGGGACAGATCATGTCAAACTAACTTAGTTAGCTTCTATGAGGAAGTGAGCGTCAATTTTGACCAAGGAAAAGCAGTGGATGTGGTCTACTAAGATTTTGCAAAAGCCTTCAATACACTGCCTCACAGGAGACTGTTCATCAAATTATAGGAGTTTAGCCTAGGAAAAACTATTTGTACATGGATAAGTAATTGTCTAGATGACAGGGTACAGCGAGTAGTGGTCAATGGGATGTCCTCCAGCTGGGCACCAGTAATCAGCGGAATATCACAAGGGTCCGTACTTGGGCCACTACTGTTCAACATATTTATCGACGACCTGGAAATAGGCCTGGAAAGCACAGTGTCAATCTTTGCAGATGATACTAAATTGTGTAAGGTAATTAATTCGGAAATGGATGTGGAGTCTTTACAGAACGACTTATCTAAACTTGAAATCTGGGCATATAAATGGAGAATGAGGTTCAATATAGAAAAATGCAAGGTTATGCACTTCGGGACCAAAAACAAACTTGCAACCTACATATTAATTGGGGAAAATCTAGGGGTAACAGTATTGGCAAAAGATTTGGGGGTGCTCATTGATAATAAGATAAACAACCATACACAATGTCAAAGTGCAGCAATGAAGGCTAGTAAGGTGCTGGCGTGCATAAAACGGGGAATTGAGACAAGGGACGAGAGTATAATCCTGCCGCTGTACAAATCATTGGTATGTCCGCACCTGGAATATTGTGTTCAGTTTTGAGCACCACATTATAAAAAAGATATCTGTGAACTCAAATGGATTCAAAGGCTTGCTACTAGATTGATTAAAGGGCTAGAGCAGGCATTCCCAACCGCGGTCCTCAAGGCACACCAACAGTGCAGGTTTTAGTGACATCCAGGCTTCAGCACAGATGGTTACATCAAAATAACTCAGGTACTAATTAAGTCACCTGTATTCAAGCCTGGATAACACTAAAACCAGGACTGTTAGTGTGCCTTGAGGACTGAGGTTGGGAAACACTGGGCTAGAGGGACTGGAGTATGAGGGAAGGCTTACTAGATTGAAACTGTATACACTAGAAAAGAGGCGTCTAAGAGGAGACATTATCAATATCTTCAAATATATAAAGGGAAATTACAATTATCAGAGGAATTGTTTACTAAAAGAACTCTGTATAAAATGCAAGGTCACTCGTTGAGGCTTGAGGAGAGAAAATTCCATACGCTACATAGGAAAGGGTTCTTCACTGTTAGGGCAATAAGGATCTGGAATTCCCTGCCAGAGAAGGCGGTAATGGCGGACACTATATATGCATTTAAAAACGGATTGGATAAATTTCTGACTGAAAACGATATCCAAGGTTATAACATTTAAAATATTGACATTTTTAATCTGGGAGGAATATGATTTACAGTTGATAACTAAATATAAAACATTATTTCAATTGGGACATTATAATGAACTCGGCTTAAGACAGATTACAGGTTGAACCTGATGGGCATTTTGCCTTCTTTAAACCTCATTAACTATGTAACTATATTCTATGTATAATTTGGACTAAAAAATAATTATCTGCTCTAAAAATGTATTCATTTTCAAATATTTGATATCTCACTTTCAACAGTCGCTATGGGAGAAATTCCATTGCCGGCGACTTGTTTGCTGGGCCAAATTCACACTATTGACTTTATTCAGGTTGGATTGCAAATAAAAACAATGATGATGAGGGCACATGTGCAGGACCCACAGTAAATGCAAATGCCCCTGCCTGATTGACTGGCAGAGGAGTACACGGGGCCGGAGGTTGGCAGCAATGCTCTGTTTCCAAGGCAGAGATGGAGTGTTGCGGGGACGACGGCTGCTGAACTGGGGCATGTCAGAAGCAGCCGACACAATCAAAAAGATGGTGGCCGGCCTCCTGCCATCGCTGCCAAGCTGCGCCAGCAGGAACCATCGACGATTTCAGCGAACATGCTGAAATTGCTGTGCGATCGCAATTTCAGCGTGATCACAGTGGGTGGGCGGTGGGCTGCATGCTTGGCGGCCTTGCTCTGCGATGGACGGCCCCAGCATGCGAGCAAAAGGATTGTAAATTCTGCAGTTTAGCAGAATTTACAATCCTTACTGAATAGGGTCCTAAACCCGCTGTGGGCCTTACTTTTGATTGAGATCCCTCTGTTGTATTTGCTGCCACATTGGCTAGCAAGCACTTTTAAGAGAAATCGGGGACAAATTGGCCAGGTGATGGCTGTGAGTTGAGCTGACATTGCCAGAGTTTAAACCGGTAAAAACATGGGGGCAGATGTATTAACCTGGAGAAGGCATAAGGAAGTGATAAACCAGTGATATGTGCAAGGTGATAAAGGCACCAGCCAATCAGATCCTAACTGTTAATTTACATATTGGAGCTGATTGGCTGGTGCCTTTATCACCTTGCACATATCACTGGTTTATCACTTCCTTATGCCTTCTCCAGGTTAATACATCTTCCCCATTGTTCATACAAATTGGTTAAATCCGTTACTTAACCAACTGTCCATTTTCCAGTGTATGGGAGCAAATGGTTGATTGTCATTTACTCTCCTCTTTTACCAGATTTTCAATCCAACCAGCCAGATCTGGCAGATGATATGCCAAATAATTGTATAGTGTATGCCCAGCAGAAGTATAGATATTTGGATGCCGTGTTAAATCATAACAGACTATTGCCCTTATTTATCAATGAGTGATAAATTTCACTGTAAGTGACAAATTGCACCAATCAGCTCCTAACTGCCATGTTACAGACTGTGGAGCAGATGTATTAACATGGAGAAGGCATAAGGAATTGATAAACCAGTGATATGTGCAAGGTGATAAAGGCACCAGCCAATCAACACCAATATGTAAATGAACAGTTAGGATCTGATTGGCTGCTGCCTTTATCACTTTGCACATATCACTGGTTTATCACTTCCTTATGCCTTCTCCAGGTTAATACATCTGCCCCTGTGTTTGAAAAACGACAGGAGCTGGGTGGCTGGTGCATATATCACTCACAGTTAAATGTATCACTCATTAATAAATAAGGGCAGTCATTTTCTCTAATCACAAGTGTTAAGCCAAAATATGTCTGCAAACCTAACACATCATCCCATTAGGCTGGCATAAAATTCAGATGGGCCCAACTGGCACCTGTCAGTAATCAGGCGCTGTGTGATTAAATAATAAGCCCCTATGCAATGTAAGGTTTTTAGGAAACTCTCAGGAGGCAGACGTAAATGTTGCATAATTTAATGTTTACCACTGACTGGAATGCTGCTGGAAATGATTGAATGATCCCAGAACCCCGCATTATTCCGGGAGCCACCCTGGTATGTTTGAGAGCACATCGGTGAATCATTATTAATCCCAGATTCCAGGTGGCCAGTGTGATACATTTCCGCAGTCACCACTATCCTCTCACCTAACAGGGTTGACCTGGAAATGAGAGAGCTACAGTATAATCTGAACTCATTAGTCCATAGATTTTTAAGGTGGAGTGTGAGATATGAAAAGAAAAATGCAGATTTTATTTCCGCTTGCAGGAGCTTATTTATTATTTATTATTTATAACCGGGAACATCCCCTCCATGCTACCTCCGCTACTGAACCTCCGCCGGCTCCCCCATTTATTGCAGTGGGTAGCGGGAGCATACAGTAGGTTCTACAGTAATTCATCATCATCATGTTTTGGTCTTGGCAAACACACACTCAAGTGTTTTGCATAGGATTAATTTTTCGCCTCAGGGGGGGAAAAAAATATCAATAAAAAATGGATAATTTATTGATAAAAAAAATCAGTAAGAAATTGATAAAAATTGATAAAATAACAGCTACCATAATGTACATTTTGCATTCCAATACCTGAAATTTGGATTTAAAATCTGTATTCCGAACCGCAGGAAGATCCAAACTACAGTAGGACTTGGTTTGGATTGGATCTCGTCAGGAGGTTCATTCTGTTTCAGATCCACAAAATTGGTGTGCTTTTGAATTTCTAGAGAACTGAACCGCACATCTCTAGTTATTTTGTATGATATTTCACCAGGGACTGTGACATGTGGTGAGACACTTCCTGGCTGTAATGTGATAACAAATAAAGACATGTGTGCAGAAAGATGTAATTCAATACATCAGTTTTTCTTATGCACAATTAAAATAATTCATAGAAACCCTAAACTTTCCATCAGATAAGGTGTGCTATGTAGACAAATCACTTACTACTACTACTACTACTAATAATAATAATAATAATAATAATAATAATCTAATAAATAAAGACAGATACATATATTTGGAAAAAAAATTGTTGCCTATTTATTTTTTTAAATTAAAATGTAAGGGCATATATGGTGGCAAAGAATGGATGGCCAGAACCAGCACAATGCCCAAGGGACAGTAATAACCATCAACAATCATTGTAGATACAGTAGCTACCACACAAGGTGCAAAACTGAACTATAACACCACCAGGGGTACTGTATCCACTTGACCTTCAAACTTGAGTACCCACGCATTTGGGTGATGATACTCCCCTCCCACTCTCCGCTGTTAGGGTGGTACAGACAACTACCAGTCAATGAAGGGAGCGCACCAAAGATAATTGATTGCATCTGGACTGGTGGTCTGCCGCTCTTTCCCACCGCAGAATAGCCAATGCTCAATCAATAACCAAGAAAATGATATGGGAGGAAGGATGGGAGGACTAGAACAAAGAGGCTTAAGCCCACAGCCCAAGGCTTTCCATAAAGTCCAACAAAGACACAACCCCTGCCACACCATTGGCAGGCTAAGTCATGTGATCAGCCTTCAATGCAGACCCCATTCTCGAGATTTTAACGACCTCATTTCTTATAGCAATTATTTGTTTCTTTTCTGTTAATCTACGTTTCAGTACTGTAGGTGGAAGTAGGTTTTGCAAGGTCGATGTGCTAATATATTAATAATCCTGAAAATCACATTACCATCTATGCTGTAAATTTACTAAGGTGGGAGTTTTTTTTAGAACTGGTGATGTTACCCATAGCAACCAATCAGATTCTACTTAACATTTAACATTTAGCTGCTTTTAGAAGATAATATGTAGAACCTGATTGGTTGCTATGGGCAACATCACCAGTTCTAAAAAAAAACCTCCCATCTTAGTAAATTTACCCCTATGTCTATAAAAGGAAAAAAAAGGAGATTGACTCACTGATTGACCCCTCACAAAATCTCTTAAACCACAAGGCCAACAATCTTGAAACTTGGCAGGTAGCTTCTCCTTAGGTCCCAGGTGCTTGCTAAGAACCGGTTTTACAAATGTCACTGTCCATCCATGGTAATCGCCAAAAATGTATGTGTGTATGTATGTATTTATTATTATTATTTATTACCAGTTATTTATATAGCACGCACACATTCCGCAGCGCATTACAGAGACTATTTGCCCATTCACATATGTATGTATGTATGTATGTATGTATGTATGTATGTATGTATGTACAGTATGTGTATATGTATTTTCCAGCATAACTCTGGAATGCCTGCAGCAATTTACACCAAAGTTGGTACACATATGACTTACAATCTGAGGACAAACACTGTGGGGGTAACACACCTCTAGCTCCCATGGGGGGGGGGGGCAGAACCACAGAGTATATCAGGAGACAGCATAACTCCGGAATGGCTAGGGAAATGTACCCAAAACTAGGCACACATATGACTTACAATATGGAAACAAACAATGTTGGGGTAAGACACTCCTAGCACCCCTAAGGGTGGGATAGCAGCACAGAGAGTTTCAGCAGACAGCATAATTATGGAATGCCTGGAGCAATTTACACCAAACTTGGTACACAAATGACTTACAATCTGGGAACAAACACTGTGGAGGTAATATACCCATAGCACCCCTAGGGATGGGACAGCAGCACAGAGTATTTCAGGAGACAGCATAACTTCGGAATGCATTGGCCAATTTACACCAAACTTGGTACACAGATGACTTACACTCTGGGATCAAACACTGTGGGGGTAACACACCACTAGCACCCCTAGGGGTGAGGCAGCATCACAGTATATTTTAGCAGACAGCATAACTCTGGAATGGCTGGAGCAATTTACACCAAACTTGGTACACATATGATTTACAATCTGGGAACAAACACTGTGGGGGTAAAACACCCCTAGCACCCTTAGGGGTGGCCCAGCAGCTCAGACTATATCTGGACATGCATGATATGTCAGTGACAACAGGGCTTCATGTGACAGGGGCAGCGATTCTTTGTCTCCTGACTCTATATAGAATCCGACAGAAGATTGGACTCAAAAGACCAGGGGATCGACAGGCACTGTGTCAAGCCGTAATCCGGTACGCAATATTATTCTTGCGTGTGACAAAAATTTCACTAAAGGATACTACACTATAGGTGCTCTGTTGTTTCTTCCTCTACTTTCAGATAGATAGATATATATATATATATATATATATATATAAAATGAAAAAAAGATTTCCCCAGGGAGCTGGTGTGGTCCTTTGGTATGTTAAAGTTCTGATTATACAATAAAATAATCGTTAAAAATTAGACTTTTTTATTTTATATAATGCAGTAAATCAAACTGTTTCACAATTTGCCCAAGATAACAATGTGATATTTTGTACAGACAATGGTTGTGTTTGTATTAGTCCATTTTAGTCAAACAACAACATGATTATTATTATTCCTTGAAGAAATAATAAAATCCTTGTCTTAAACCAACGCGTTTCGTCCTACAGACTTTATCAGGGGTTTATTATAATCTAAACAATATAGAAAGCATTTTTATAAACATCTTTTCTTGTCTTTCTACAATGTGCTTATGTAATTACACAGTTACAAAATATACATACCAAGGAATCACAATATGGACATACATCTTAGCGTGTCTTCAAAGGCAAATAAAAACATTAAAATGATATCGAACCAGATTTCTGTAAAATTATAATACATATCACAAAAAATATTATGGCAGGATATAATAAATGAGGAGGAACAGAGAGATAGAGGACTGATTCAAAAAGAGAAATTCTGATACGCCAATAGTAGGCCTATCAAATTTAAAGTAATGTATACAGTATATTATAAATTATATAATCGTATCAACAAGAAATATCACCAAAAATATTTTTATATCTAAATGGTATTTGAATATCCAACATAATTTTATACTTGCATATTCATCATTTATTGATGTATACGAATAAGGTTTCACATCCATTTAGCCTATGTTAACGCTTATTGTGATAATAGTCTTTTCAGGGCTTATATAAAATGTATATGAATATGTATTTTCTACAATGTGGATGCGTATTCCTACAATAATACTATTAATATTGGCATAGATTAATTATACATACCAATTAAATGTTTGTTAGATGTGACCCATTTAATGATTTTCCACTGGGCCAAACCCGATTCAAAATTATATAAGTGACTGTATTCAAACCTATAATGAAAGACAGATTCATGGTACTATATGGGTGCAATAAATGATATATACAATCACCCGTATTTATTTTTCATACATACCAATTGAATTAAATCTAGCCCATAAAGCAGCTTTTCAATGAACAGCGCCCAGAAATAGATTTGAAAAAGACGGTTAACTGTAATAGTACCTATGATGAAACAAAAAATATATATATAATGCTAGTGCAAATATATTAATAATCCTGGTGTATATTAACTGTGCCAGAATTATAATATGTATTTTATTAAATAATTGACACAAATAGAAAGGACTAAAAATGTTATATCAAAGATATCAGAACTACCTGATATAAATGGGACTGACAATAAACCCAAACACTTTTACCATCAATCATTACATATCAGGATAATATAAAGGACCATGAGCTCAATATGCTTCCCTCTCCACAGTTAGTAACACTCCTAGCTGCTGTATGAAATGAGAACTAAATCTACTGGGTTTATAAACCCCACAGTGAAAGATATCACTTCCTGTATAGTGATTATCTAAAATTTAATTTATATCTGATATTTATTATTGTGATTTTAATTTCAACCAAAACCTACTATTATATTTATTCAGGCACCCATTTCTATATAATTGAAGCTACACCACATAGAACGTTTACGGAAATAAAAGAATCAATTGAATAATAGCGTTCCATAGCCCCACCATGGCGTGCGTTCCACTGCTCTGATGGTGATTTCTGTTAGTGTTGAGTCACCTAGGAGACCGCGCTGGGCCACGCACCTCCATTACCCGGGGCATTGTAGCAACCAGAGCCTCAGAAGCATTGCCCCCGTTGCCATGATGCGCTTCTGCCTTCCGGCGCATCATACGTTCCACCACTCGGAGACTTCCTGCACCCGACAGTCATAGCCTAGAAGCTTGCGTTCCACTGTTTGTTTCCACAATAATCCATCATCTGTACTGGGGAGGACTCGGTCGCAGGGCACATTAGTGTTATATTACCCCCCACCATACACACACATAAAAAACATAAATAACATATGTGGGTCTGATCACAAAAAACTCTTAAACTTACTGCTATTAAATTCTAATTTCTACCTACCCCGGTTTAAATTATTATTTGTAAATATATCTTAATGATTTTTTATATCTTATTGAATAATAAATTGTTTGTTTATTTATTTGCGTATCGCCAATATCTATCAATGCATTTAAATACATCATGCTCTTAAGTGAGAATTAATTATCAATTGATTAGTTGTCTTATTTACTTTAATATATGTTTTATCTTATTATTTTATCATTTTTATTAGGTTACTTATATTCAATATCACCATATGTGAATATTATTAATTTTTCTGTATCAGACTTAATTTAAATCATCTCAATATGTGAAGATAAATTAGTGCAATCATGTTCTAAGTGCTTTAATATTCTACTATACTTAGCGTGCTAACATCAATAATTTTAATTATTGTTTTTTTTTTAAATATCCAACCTTGCACATGTGATGACCATCTTAACTTAGCTTAAATCCCTAATCACCCAAAAAAAATTCAAATAATCCTAATTAAGAACCCATTAGATAATTATGTAAATATTTCTTCTAAGGGCACATATATATACACACATACAAATATATATATAGAGTACCTAGCATATAATCTCATGGTCCTCCATTTACAATATCATCATATCTCATATATAGACCGATAATACAGACAGTTTTCGCCAATCATAATAATTTATTAAGGAAGATATAATGGCCTTACACTTTCAAATTGCATCATAAATTTAAAAAATATAAAAAATATAAATTTTACAAGAAAAAAGTGTAAAAGGGATAAAAGAAGAGACCTTATATATCTAACACTGATTGATATTCTAATAAGAGTTATAGGAAAGAGACAATATCTATACCCTCATTATGGCCACTGTGAGACTTAGTGTTTAAAGTGTAGATCCAGAACGTTTCACATTTGGATAATTTAAGTTATTGGCTGCTCCCTCTTACATCAACTGGTAGGAACTCCAAAATTGTAAAGGAAAAGTTATCTCTACTGACTAAGGAATTATGCTTCACTCCATAATGTCTCGACAGACTATGAGTGGTCATCTTGTTTTTTATATTCCTCATATGCTCTTGTATTCTAATCTTGGCCGCTCTCTTAGTCTTCCCTACATATGACATATTGCAACTACAGGTAATTCTATACACTATGAACTCTGTGTTGCAATTAACCAAATTATGTAATTTGTAATTTCTACCTGTATCTAACTTATGTTCAAAAGGTTTACGTTCCATAAGTTTACAACATATGCACCTAGAGCATGGGAAACAGCCCTTGGTAGGGATGAGCGAATTAACCTGAGACTGTGATGTATCCAGCCCAGTGATTTTACTCGGGCCAGTTTGCTTTTCAAGTTTGGAGCTCTTTGAAAACTATGTCTGGTTTGCTCGGTTAAGTAGGGCTTAAAATCAGATCTTTTAAGAGAATACCCCAATGGCGATCCAAGATTTTTCTAATGGCATAATTTTCACGGTTGAATTTGGTTACAAATGGTCAAAAAGGTTGTTTGTTATTTTCTTTCTTCTTAGTCCGAGATTGTAACATCTGTTTTCTGTCTTTAACTGATGCTTTGATCTTAGCTTCATTAATTAAATCATAAGTGTAGCCTCTTTCAATAAATCTTTTTTGTAACAATGTTGCTTGTTCCCAGTAATCATTGATGTTACTACAATTACGTCTCATGCATACAAATTGTGCAAATGGAACCCCTCTCTTCCACGTTGGATGGTGGCAGCTTGACTGTGGGATATAACTATTTGCATCCACTTCTTTGAAAAATGTTTTGGTATTCACCAGTTCTCCAGGATAACCTATCAGGCCTAGATCCAAAAAATCAATGCTTCTGGAGTCTATCCGATGAGTAAACTTTAAATTGAAATCATTGCTATGAATATAAGAAATGAAATCAATAATACCTGCTTCATCACCTTTCCAAATAAATAAAAGGTCATCAATATATCTCTGATAGAATAATATATTGTTAGTGAATCTTGAATTGTACACATAGAGTTCTTCCCAGACTCCCATAAGGATATTTATGGGGCAAATTTGGTCCCCATCGCAGTCCCCTGTTGTTATAAATAGATTTTCTGATTGAATTTAAAATAGTTGTGATTTAATATAAAAGTTATACTCTCCAAAATGAATTCAACCTCCTTAGGGGATTTTTCCGGATCAGCTGAAAGTATTTTTTTTAACTGCTTCGAGACCTTTGTTATGAGGAATACAAGAGTATAATGCCTGAACATCTATAGTTAACCAGCAATATTCTTCTGACCAGACAAAGGTTTCAAATTTCTGCAACACACTCTTCGAATCTTTCAAGTATGAGGTAAGCTTCAACACATATGGTTGTAGCTTTAAATCCAAAAAGTATGATAAGTTGGACATCAAAGAATTGATCCCTGCCACTATAGGACGTCCAGGAGGTGTAGTTTTGCTCTTGTGTACCTTAGGAATATGATAAAATGTTGGAATTATAAGAAAATCAAACTCATCTCTGCAAATCAAATTTTCATTGAAAGCTTTAAGGAGTAGACTTTTGAGTTCTTCTTGATACTGAACAATGGGATTAGTTGGTAATTCAGCATATGTTAATCCATCATCTAGAATCCTCGAGGCTTCATCCATATATGCTGTTTTGGTTTGTAGGACTACTGCCCCTCCTTTATCAGCACTTTTAATGACAATATTCTGATCTTCGGTTAGTGATCTTAATGCACATTTTTTTTGTGCATTGAGATTGGTTTGGTACTTATTTCCTTGTATTTTTATTTGTTTAAACTCATCCTTCACTGGTTCATAAAATATATCAAGGTTACTCCCTCTAGACTCGACTGGATAGAATTTAGAGGGTAATTTTACCAAAGGTTCTCTATCGTGGTTCGATCGTGCGCAAGGAGGATTCTTAAGGAAGTGTCTTTGGATCGTAAGTTTTCTTATATATTTATTGAGGTGTATAAATAAATGAAATTTATTTACGTGAGAATCTGGTGCGAACTTAAGACCTTTCATTAGTAATGAGTTTTCCGCTGTTGACAGCTGTCTCTCTGCAAGATTGACGATCCCTGTCTCGGTTTCTCTTGATTGAATAGTGCCTTTCTTTTTTGGGGGGCTTTTTTCTACCCCCTCTAGATCCTCGCTTCCACCATTGTAATCTCTTTTCATCCCTTGGGGTGAATCTAAATGATAGAACAGTTCTTCTTCCTGTTGAATGAGGGAAATTTGTATCTCTGTCTCCCATCTAAAAAAACGTTTAGGTTGATGTTTTCTTGGTGTTGGGGATCTATCACTATCAATTTGATTTCTACAGGACCAGTAGTTGTTATGGTCAGTACGATATTTACGATAATCTCACTGATAGCCATAATTAGATGGAAACCTGTTTCTAAATCTTCTAGGGTCCTCTAGGCGACTGATACTGTCTTCTCGGTCTGTAATTTTGTTGTCTATCCACATAATTCTCATGGTGATTTTGAAAATTCCGTCGCCCTCTGTCCTGCTGTCCAAACCTCGCTTTAAAAGGTGGATTTCTTCCATTATTGCTTCTGTCTTCATGAATGGGTAAATTATGAATCTGACATGAAATATAATCGTTTTTATGCCGTGCAAACTTTTTCTGTTTACATGATATAATTTAATTCTCTACGGTGTCCAGTTTGTATTGTAAATCTGTAACATCAGGCTTGAATTCTTCACTGTCTTCAAACTTTATGGCCTGAGACTCAATGTTTTTAATTTCTTCATCTAAATGATTAAGTTTGTGTTTCCTTTTGGAAATGATTAAGGCAACTGATTTGGCTGAACACCCATCTAATATGGCGTTCCAATTGGTAATTAATTCCTCATTCCCCCCCTATAGTGGGATTTTTATGTAATCTGAGTCCTCTAGGGACTCTACCTACTTCTAGATATTTCTCCAACGTTATGATGTCATACCAGTTTTTTAATTCTTTTATAGCTAATTTCTCTACCAAATTCAAATAGTGTAGCTTCAATTATATAGAAATGGGTCCCTGAATAAATATAATAGTAGGTTTTGGTTGAAATTAAAATCACAATAATAAATATCAGATATAAATTAAATTTTAGGTAATCACTATACAGGAAGTGATGTCTTTCACTGTGGGGTTTATAAACCCAGTAGATTTAGTTCTCATTTCATACACCAGCTAGGAGTGTTACTAACTGTGGAGAGGGAAGCATATTGATCTCATGGTCCTTTATATTATCCTGATATGTAATGATTGATGGTAAAAGTGTTTGGGTTTATTGTCAGTCCCATTTATATCAGGTAGTTATATCTTTGATATAAAAAACTTTAGTCCTTTCTATTTTTGTCAATTATTTAATAAAATACATATTATAATTCTGGCACAGTTAATATACACCAGGATTATTAATATATTTGCACTAGCATTACATATATATATATATATATATATATGTATATATATATATATATATATATATTGTTTCATCATAGATTCTGTTACATGTTACCATGAATCGGTCTTTCATTATAGGTTTGAATACAGCCACTTATATAATTTTGAATTGGGTTTGGCCCAGTGGAAAATCATTAAATGGGTCACATCTAACAAACATTTAAAAGGTATGTATAATTAATCTATGCCAATATTAATAGTATTATTGTAGGAATACGCATCCACATTGTAGAAAATACATATTCATATACATTTTATATAAGCCCTGAATTGACTATTATCACAAAAAGCGTTAACATAGGCTAAATGGATGTGAAACCTTATTCGTATACATCAATAAATGATGAATATGCAAGTGTAAAATTATGTTGGATATTCAAATACCATTTAGATATAAAAATATTTTTGGTGATATTTCTTGTTGATACGATTATCTAATTTATAATATATACATTACTTTAAAATTGATAGGCCTACAATTGGCGTATCAGAATTCCTCTTTTTGAATCAGTCCTCTATCTCTCTGTTCCTCCTCATTTATTATATCCTGCCATAATATTTTTTGTGATATGTATTATAATTTTACAGATACAGATGTAGCCACCTTTATCTTGACTGTTTCTCCGCCGAGACGGGCGTTTAGTCACGCTAAGGCGATAGCTGAGTTTAATCACTGGTAGGCGCGTTGAGGCGATCTAGATACTCATCATGCATTACACATCTCCACCACTGTGTGGCTAATGCTCCACTAATCCAGTACTTTCGATCGTACAGTATAGCGGCGGATTGATCTACAGCTCTGGCAATACTGTAGGCGTAACGGGAGGCGGTGGAAAAAGATGGTGACCTACAGTATGTAGAGTACTGCACTGTATTGTATGGAGTACTGTACTGTATGTGTATGGAGACGCAACTACAGTAATTGTGTAAAAGGAAGAATGTACAGGACAATGTATAAACACCGTGCTTTTAAAATACATGAGCGTCTGAGTTCGCTAATGCATAATGGGAATGGAGGGCTAGCAGGAGGCGATGGAAAATACTGTGCTTTACAAATGCGAGCGTCCGAGTCCTCTTAGGCATAAACCAACACCAATAGGGTGGGGGCCGGGCGCTGTGTGCAGTACTTTCACACATGAAATTGGGAACCTCTCATGAGGCGTCGTGGGCTAGGGGTGAAGGCTCCCACGCTGGGGGTCCAGGGTTCAAGACCTGATGTGCTTTCTTTTTTTTTTTTTTATTGTAATAATACACTGTATTATTTTATTTACATTGTAAGACAGTCAATGGAAAGGTGCACACAAGTTACATATAAATCAGAGTACATCTGCATGAGCGATTCTTTACGCTAAATGCACCTAAACAGTGTGAATGAAATGAGTGTATTCTGACGCTACTAACTCAGACCCTCCAACATGACCCGCCCCACTATGTACAAAATGCTCTGTTTCTGGGCTTCCCTCTTAATTTATGATTTCCATCACCTGTGTTGAACTAGTTAAATGATAAGAAAGCTGTTTCTTCACAGGTGATGGCAATAATAAATTAAGAGGGAAGTCCAGAAACAGAGCATTTTGTACCTAGTGGGACGGGTCATGTTGAAGGGTATGCTAACTGAGCAAAACTGTACTGTAGATCTTCAGCGTTTGTGTATTGCACAGGACCTGAATTCCCTCCCTGTGCAGGCTCCCAGGAGGGAAGGGCAATGGGGGTAGGGGGAGACGATGGAAAATACTGTGCCTTTGAAATGCAATTACATGAGCGTCCGAGTCCACTACGGCATACTGTAAACCAACACCAATGGGAAGGAAGTGCCAACCTTTTTTTTTTTATGTGTTCCCGTGACATTCATTTTAAAAAAATATTTTTTCTCTCTAATACATCCAATGGAAGGATGAACACAGGTTTCACATAAATCAAAGTACATCTGCAGGAGCGATTCTTTACGCTAAATGCAACTGCACAGCGGCAATGAGTAGGAATGAGTGTATTCTGACGCTACTAAGTGAGCAAAACAGTACTACAGTATACAGTAGATATTCGGCGTTTGTGTATTGCACATGACCTGAATTCCCTCCCTGTCTCTTGCATGATCTGTGCAGGCTCCCAGGGGGGAAGGGCAACAGGCTAGCAGGAGGCGGTGGAAAATACAGTGCTTTGCAAATGCGAGCGTCCGAGTCCTCTAAGGCATAAACCAACACCAATGGGGTGGGGGCCGGGCGCTGTGTGCAGTACTTTCACACATGAAATTTGGAATCTCTCATGAGGCGTCATGGGCTAGGGGTGAAGGCTCCCAGCTCCCATGCTGGGGGTCCAGGGTTTTTTTTTTTTATTGTAAAAATACACTGTATTATTTTATTTACATTGTAAGACAGTCAATGGAAAGGTGCACACAAGTTACATATAAATCAGAGTACATCTGCAGGAGCGATTCTTTACGCTAAATGCAACTGTACAGCGGCAATGAAATGAGTGTATTCTGACGTACTGTACTGTACATCTTCGGTATTTGTGTATTGCATAAGACCTGTGCAGGCTCCCAGGAGGGAAGGGCGTAGGGCAAGACAGTGGAAAATACCGTGGTCAAAGAAAGGGCATATTCAAAACTAAGGGAAACTGTCACAAAGTACATTAACTACGTTGAATGCCTGGAACGCACGACGTCTGAGACGCACGACGTCTGAGACGCTCATTGAGCATAAGGACGGTGTCATGGCTGCTGTACGGGACCGTCCTTATGCTCTGGGTGAGCTGCGTCTCCTCGTTTGCTGGCGGGACAGAACTCTCGCCAGCAACGAGGAGAAAATGAGGGCGTACCGGAGGGCCAGCAGGGACATCCTCCGGAGGTATAACCGGAGGAGAACAGTGAGGTCACTCCAGAGGAGATGGAGTGACCTCGTCAGGAGGACCCCAAGACACCTGCAGGCCATAAGGGATTGTAAGTACAGTACATTACTGTACTTTAAGTTACTGTAGTTACAGGTACAGTACTTTATAGCAGGGGCTGCTGTAGCAGCAGGTATCCGGTCTATACAGCACTGTATTTGTGGTAAACAAATGGTTAAACAAGGACCAAAAATTAACCCGGGTCAAAAGGTCAATTTGTTTTTTTGGTGTCGACCTAGATGGTGCAGCTTTTGAAATTGGTTGACACCAGTTACTGTAGGTTGACATGGTCGTTAAGTTGAAGATCGACATGAGTTTTACAAAAACAATTATTACTTTTTTAAACTTGTATATATACAGTAGTTCTTTACAATCCACGTGGTCTACGATTGTGCAGTGTACAGTATCATGCAGTGTATCACAGTGTATCGTGCTGCGTAATTGCAGCGTGTCATGCAGTGTACATTCAGTATATGGTATTGTGCAGTGAGTGTAATGCATAGTGAATCACATCGTGCAGTGTACTGTATACACATGTGGTACTGTAATTGCAGTTTTTTGTGCAGTGTACATTGTATCATATTTTGCAGGGAAATGTTGTCGTATCACGCAGTGCACACAGTATGCAGTGCCGTGCAGTGCATTGTGTGGTTTAATTGCAGTGTGTCATGCAGTGTACCTGCAGCGTATTGTGCAGTGCACTGTATCACATAGTGCAGTGCGTATGCAGAGTCGTGCAGTGCATCGTGTAGTGTAATTGCAGTGTACCTGCAGCGTATTGTGCAGTGTATTGTACATTATCATTCAGTGTAACGTGCAGCTGTAATTGCAGTCTCCTGCCTCCCACGCTGAGAGTACCGATTTTTATACCCAAAGTTCAAGTACAGTAACTATTTTTTTAGTAGATTTGTGTTTCAGATAGTACAGTGTTCTAAGGGACGTTACTGTGGCAGAAATTATTCTAAGGGATGTTACAGTGGCCTAATGTGTTCTGACGTGCATTACTCTTGCATAATGTGTTATAAGGTTCATGACTGTGGCAGATCTCTACTTTGTGACGTAATGTGGATATACTACTGCACTACTGTGACGTACAGTACAGTATCGTGAATAAGGTGCTCTACTGTGTGACACAACGTGAATCAAGGACAGTACTGTGACGTGAATAAACTGCACTACTGTGACATGACGTGAATAAGATGAATTCAGGTGAGTGCTGCATTATCTGTCATGGAATCAATTTATACTGTAATGAACAGTACTGAGATGGTTAAGGGTGGGAGGGCTGCATGCTGATGTGTGTCATAATGTTTATAAGGGCAATGCTAATGTGTGTTACAATGTCTATAAAGGTAGTGTTCTGTCTAATACCCTGGACCTACTGTACTGTAGCGATACTGTAAGTGTACTGTATGTCACATTTAGAAATGTCCCCCTTAAGTTTTGAAGACAGTACAGTACACTATGCCCTCCTGAGTGATTAGGTGCAGGGTACTAGAATGAACAATTCCATTTATTGTGATGTCATAAAGATGCTGTCAATGTTGAATTTCATTGACTGTACGGTATGCTGCCATTATACTGTATATATATTTTTACAGGGCTGGTAGCACGACGGCACAGGAGGCGGAACAGGCGCCGCCAAGCTGGTAAGTATTGTCAAATACAGTAGTGTACAGTACATAGTGATTTCTATAGTCCCACCCCCCTGTCCTGACCATCACAGATAACTCGCTGCAATCCGGATGGGAGAGAGGGTGGGACACTTCGTGTGAGATCTGGTTGCCCGTGATGTTAAGAATGTCTGTTTACAAAACTAACTGTAAATATTAAACACACAGTATAAATAACATTGTAGATAGCTGAATACCCGTGCTGCGCTACGGGATGAGGATGGTAAATTACAGTGATAGTTGTTTGTTAATTTACGTTTGACAGCTTCACTTACAGCACTGTTATTTTTTTTCTCACAGTACCACCACCACCACCACCACCACCTGCGCTGCCAGGTATTGTGTAACGAGAATTCTGGTGCGACTGCCATCGTTACACTACTGTACATGTGTCCTGGAATTTTTGCATTTGGGGTGCCATCATCTGGATACTGAGGGAGCGAGTAGGGTTAGGGTTGTGCTGCGGCCATGGGTGGTTAGGTTTAGGCAACACCAGGGAGGACTTAGGGTTAAGCACCAAGTGGGAGGTTTAGGCTGCTTGAGGGTAGGTTTTTGGTTAGGGGGGGGGGATATACTTAACAACCCCCTGTGGGGATTTTCCAATTCGGTATTTTTGCATTCGGGATGCCATCGTCTGTAATACTGAGTGCCGGCATACTGTATCTTATGATATTTTATGATTTAGTTTTATCCATTATTTACTGTACTGTATTTAATTGTACTGTACAGCAGCTTATTTAAGTGTGATTTTTCCACAGCAGCGCATGCCCCACCCACCCCATCTGACCAGCAGAGCTCCGGAAGTGGTAATCATTATTTTTGTTACAGACACACTAGTTTCCTACAGTATTACTGTAATTTTTTTATTTTACAATACTTGTTATCTTGTACACACAGACCGCCTCGTTATTGATACGGAGCCAGAGGAGGAGGAGGTAATGGGGGAGCCTTCAGGCAAGCCTGGTAAGAATTGTAATCTACTGTACAGTACTCTACTGTACTGTATTGTACATTTATTATTTATTGATTTATTAACAGTGCCAATGGCTTGGGTTCGCGTGACCAGTGGTCAAGATTCCAGCAGTCAAGTGACCGACAGCGGTATCCTGATTGCAGAAATCCCATCAGGTTGAGGTACTGTATGGTATCGAAACCATACTCCACTAACCCCTAACCCTCCATTTATACTCTGGTATTTTAGATGCAGGTACAGTACGTCCCCTACAAATGGACGGTCATTCCACACTCCGGCTAAGAATGTCTCTCTGCCTCTCTACTTTCTGTAGCACTGTACTACTGTAAAGTATTGGATAATACTTTAGTACAGTAGTATTGGAAATAACAATGGCAAATTTGACTTTTCTTTTTGTTTTTTATATTCAACACAGATGTCACTTACGTGGACTCGTCGGAGGAGGAGGAGCCACAGTATAGTAAGTACAGTAGGATTTTCTCAAGCCCATTCTTAAAAGTATTGACCAAGTCCACTTTTATTACTTTTCATGCAGGGAATTCCAAACATACAGTATTTCCCTCACTGTGAAGACCCCTTTTCGCCTCTGTATGCGAAATCTCCTCTCCTCCAACACGAGTGACTGTGCACGTGTCCTCTGTGTCGATCTTATCAAAAACAGTTCCTGTGTATTGTCCCCTTACTGTATATATTTGTAAAGGTTAATCATGTTCCCTCTTAATCTCCTCTTTTCCAATGTAAACATGCCTAGTCTAGCAAGCCTTTCCTCATATTCCAGCTTCTCAATCCACTTGATCACTTTGGTCGCCCTCCTCCTAAACCTTTTCTAGTTCCACGATATCCATTTTGTAGTATGGTGCCCAAAATTGTGCATCCTACCCACCCACCACTAGCCTAAACCTCCAATCATACTCTGAATCCAGACTCAGCATTTTGAATGTCGGGATCCAGACAGCAGGTGTTTTAAATACAGGTACAGTACAGTACTGTATGTCCCCTACCACTGGATAATCATTCTGCTCCTACTGTATTATGAATATCTCTCTGCCTCCTGTAGCACTGTACTACTGTAGACTACTGTGCAATTTTGTAGTAACTGTACTCTACTGTATTTTGTGTAGCGGAAATATTGATTTTGTTTGCTATATATGTGTTTATAGAGTAGTGGGTATTATATGAATATGTATTATAGGTAGTAGAGTGTGTATATTTATTGTAATACAGGCATATATATAAGAAAGCAAGGTATGATGTAATGTAATTGGACGAAGGGTGTGTAGAGGATGGAAATAGTTGTTATATTTCTACATGTATATAGTTGTATGATTTATAGCAGAGATAGTATGGGGGGAGAGATTGCCGATCACGCACAGGGAGCCGTGTGCATAGAAGGCTACCACGTGCCGGTAAGAAGAGAAGGGAGCTGTGGGGAAGCTATGTGCAAGGGAGAAATCACCGACCACGCGCCGGGAGCCGTGTGCATAGTCGGCTACCGCGAGGCGCCGGGAGCCGTGTGCATAGTCGGCTACCGCGAGCCGAGAGACAGAGAGAGCAAGGTGCAAAGGGGAGCCCTCGAGACCAGTACCAGGGAGAGTATATAGGGCGAGTTCGGCCGGCGATGGGCAGAATGCAGATCGCCCTTGTAGTGCTCGCACTTGGTATCTCTAGCGCTGTTGATAGGCTGTAACCGCTGTAAACATTACAGCAGCCGCCGGAGAGAGACCAGGTAGCGGAGCCATACAGGGAGAGCCGGGGGAGCGGTGACCGGCGTAAGCAGCGGCTATCGTCCGGCGCTGGGCAGAGTGAAGAGCCGGGGAAACAGAGACCTGTGTGACCAGCAACCTGCTGTCAGAGCGGTGCAGAAGGGAGAGCCGGAGGAGCGGTGAGCGTCAGGGAAGGGGCTGCTCCCTGGATGTCCTCCAGAGCTGACGAAGATAATAGGCTCAGCCAAAAACTGCAGCGACGCTGAAACACAGGTCAAGCACTCCTTTACTAAGCAAACTATAGCTGAATTCACTGCCCACCAATGAGAGGCTATTGGGGCGGGGCTATCTATCTGAGTTATAGTAAGTGTAAGGAGGCACTTACGGAAGACATCTAAGGTCTGTAAGGTTATTCCTACTGTGCACCTATTCACCATTTACACCACCATATGAACCTATTACAGTTGTGGCAGCTATAGTGACTATTTATTAATTATTATTCACCATTTGCGTACTGCCAAGTTCTAATTATTTTCCATTAGGAACTCTAACATTCATACTGTGGTAAATTATATATCTCCGTACTGTATGGAAATAAGCATATTCAGCTCAAATCTATAACTGACTAGCCCCAGAGACATACTGTATAATACTGCTCGGGATGATTTAACTGCAGACAAGCACAGGATTTATAATTCATCCAAATGCATCCAGCTAGTCTAGACAGAATGGATACAGTTACAATATATGTGGCAGTGCAAATTCAGTGTAGCAGCGAATGGATACACATTACAGCAAGAGAAACAAAGTATTTATTGTAAAGGAATCTTAGTTCTGCTCACAGTTAACTACAGTTGATTCATATTGATAAGCCCTACAGCAGATAAAGTCTTTTATTATGCCGGATCTGGGGGAGTTTAATGGCTATTAACAAAAGACATAGAGGCAGCTAGTTCTAAGAAGGCCAAGAAAAGACATACATATAGGCTGCCTAAATTTCTAACCTCCCACCACGCTACTGGACCACCCTGAGCTTATAAGTATTCAGAAAAAAACTGCAGGAGAGAATAGAATATTTATTCCAGTTAAATAGAACGCTGCATACTTTGGAGATGGAGATATTGATAGTATATATTTATATTCACACTGGTAAAGAGACTTCATCTACAGACGAGCAATAATAAATATTTAAGTATACAATATCATACCTACCATCTGCTAGCTACACAGTAGAGAGACTCAACACTGGGGAATACAAGAAAAGGAAAGCAAGGATATTAGAGGCATTATATTCTACAGAAATAATTTATTACAGTGAAAAGACTGGAAGGACCACTATAAATAACTAAATAACAAGTTTAGGCTTCAGGATACAAAGTAATGGTATTTCACTTTTCTTTGCAACGCATTGTAACCATCTGTATTAAATCTAAGCTAGAAAGGAGGATTAATTCACTGACACTTATCCAAAAGGATAAAATACACTCATTGGGCCCCAACTGCGCATTTAAAGACTGAGAGTACCCGGGTCACTCAAGTAGAACATATAATATGTGTCATTGTGTATTACATGCATTGTTGAATAGATAGAGGAGAATTGTCAATTAGTAATTGTATATGTATGTAATTAGAGTATACCTATATATATATATATATATATATATATATCTTAATATAAAAATATACTTACCATAAAGATATTGCGGTGATTTCTCTGGATCCTAAAGAAAAAAAAAGAAGAACAGGTATTAAATATGATATTGTACTAAGGGGATTTCGGGCATAAAATGTGTATAGGTTAATTAGTACACCCTTTTATTAGCACGGCTTTCCCAGGCAAGCCATAATAACAATTAGCTTGGGTGGAGGCACTGGTGATTCTTATCTAGAGATAAGATAGGGTTACATTTTGGAGGCACTGCTGAGATGAATATTCAGGACACTATAATGGAGAGGATTTCAGAAGGAGAGTTATACACTTGGTGTACACAGAGCGGAATAAGCTTAAAAAAATGTATGGGAATAGGGGGAAATTTTTCTGAAATTCATGATGATGTGGTATTAGAGACTTTAGACAGATTGTATGGAGTAAGCAAACCTCGGATCATAGATAAATGGAGAGAGGATTCCGGGAGAATTGTTGCTATTTTGATAGAAACAGAAAAAGAGTTAGATGCTAGGTTGATACCCACAATGATTGTAGCAGGGGGAGAAATTGGAAGACTGTGGCGCATTATATGGCCTAAAAGTGGTGAGGAAGAAATAGTTAGTGCTCATATCTCAGCATCTGCTGACAACCCAGAGAGGGTTAATGAGAGCGGCAATACCCAGGGGGATGGTGCCAATATAAATGGAGGGCAGTTTGAGACCATGGTAGACAGAGTGGTCACACAGTTAGAAAGATGGCACTATGAGGGAAGCTACAGGAGATTAAGAATATTTTCAGGAATAGTGCCTGTGCCACTTGGGGAAGAAACATATGAAGCATGGAAAGAAGCTGCCGTTCAGCAAGCTGAGGAGTGGCAATGTCCTGACCAAATAAAAAGGCAAAGGGTAGTAGAGAGTTTGAGGGGACCAGCCATGGGGATTATTCAGGCAGCTAGAAGAAGCAATTCGCAAGCCACACTAGAAACTTATTTTGAAGCTTTGGATTACGCATATGGTACTTTAGAGGATGTGGGAGATTTGACATCGAGATTCCATCATACTTTCCAAGAACCTGGGGAGAAATTTAGTGCTTATTTGATTAGGATAGATAAACTCTTGTATAAAATAGTTGATAAAGGAGGTATTACTAGAGAGGAAGTGGATGGAAGTAGGATGAAGCAGCTCCTTAGAGGAGCTTTAACTACTGACTTTGTGGCTCAAATGTTAAGATGTTCAGGGATAAGAGAGACCCCTCCCACTTTTAATGATCTGTTAAAAGAGGTAAAGCAAGAGGAAACATTAATTGAAATGAGAGAGAAAACTATAAAAAAAGTAAAAGTGATACAACCTATGGTGGAAGTGAATCCATTTGAAGAAAAAATACTGAATATGATAGAGGAACAAAATAAAAAACTAGAACTGTTTATGGTTTTACAAACCAACAGTAATTCTAGTCTCTCCTCATCAAGGACAAACAATGATATATCTGTGAGGGGAAGGGGGAGTAATTATAATAATCGAGGCCGAGGATGTTTCAAATGTGGTAGGTCAGGGCATAGGGCCAGAGCCGGCCATAGGCACAGGCAAACTAGGCAATTGCCTAGGGCATTTGATATGTCTAGGGGCATCAGCAGCTTCTGCTGATTAAAACGATATGCGGCATGCCTATATTCTGTGTGTAGCATTTCATATGCAGATACAGCCACAGTCTCACACAATATATAGGCATGCTGCATATCATTTTAATCAGCAGAAACTGCTTGTGCATCCTAGCCACATAGCAATGCAAATAAGATGCATTTTCATAAAAAAGGTGCCCGACGTTAGCATTAAGGCAAGATTTATGAGGACACATCTGTATCCAAGCAGAGGCAGAGGTCACAGTGTTAGTGGCAGTGTGAGTGCTGTGTGCGGGTGGGTTGGTTGTGCAGTAGTGTTCGGAATATGTGTAAGGAGCATTATGTGTGTCATGTAAAAATGCATTAATAATGTGCAACATGTGTAAGGGGCACTATGTGTGTCATTATGTTTATAAGGGCTTTAATAATGTGCGGAATATGTGTAACAGGGTACTACTGTATGTGTGTCATTATGTGTATAGGGGCACTAATAATGTGCAGCAGATGTGTAGGGGGCACTATGTGTGTCAGTATGTGTATAATGGCATTAATAATGTACCACATATGTATAAGGAACATTATGTGTAAAAGGGTATTAATAAAGGTTGTCATAATGTGTAAGGCGCATTATGTTAATAAAAACATTAATAACGTGTCTCATATGTGTAAGGGGCATTACTCTGTGGCATCATGTGTATAAGGTGCTCTACTATGTGGCATTGCGTATAGAAAGGGCACTACTGTGTCATCTAATGAGAATAAAGAGCAATAGGGTATGGTACAATGTGAATAAGGAGCAAGTCAGTGTGATGTAATGTGAATAAGGGGCACTACTGTGAAGAGTAACGTTTATAATGTAAAGTGATACTACTGTGGGATGTAATATGAATTATGGACACTATCGCATGATCAACTGTGAATGAAGTTGCAGTACTGTGTGGCGTAATTATAATTGGGGTTACTATTGTGTGGCCATGCCCCTTGACAGCAAAAACACACCCCTTTTTGGGCTGAGCGCCAAATATGCGAACTGTTCCTATTTAAAATATAAGGGGTACAAACACCAAAATAAGGACTGCTATGGGTGAGGGGTGATGGTGCTGGGAAAGAGGTGCAAGGTCAGAGGCGGAACCAGTGGTGGTGCTAGGGGGGCACCGTCCAAAATCTTGCCTAGGGCATCATATTGGTTAGGGCCGGCTCTGCATAGGGCCTATGAATGCACTGTTAATACTGGGTGTTTTTCACAAAGAGTTAGTGATAATGATATAGCATTGAACAGCCATAATCTTTCTGGGCAGGGAAACGGATGGGGGAGGACTGTGAGCCCCTCACAGTCCCCCTAGAAGTCAGCTACTGCGCTATGGGGAATTCCTGGTGGAATGGGAAAATTCCGGAAGGTCTGATGGGTCCTACACCAATAGTCTCTGCGTCCATTAATGGGAACAAATGTAAAGTATTACTAGACAGTGAGTCTCAGGTGTCAATTATATTTGAATCCTGGTATAATGAACACATATCAGATGTGAAGATACAACCCCTTAATGGATTAATAATTTGGGGTTTGAGTGTAAACAAATATCCTTATTTAGGATATGTACAAGTTAATCTGGAGTTTGATAGAGAAATCCCTGGAAAACCATTGCAGGTCCCTTTTATTGCGTTAATTTGTCCTGAGATCCAAGGGGGCAGGAATGAACTTCCTGTAATTATAGGTACTAATACCAAATTGTACAATGAATTATCAAAATGGTGTCAAGATATGCATAATAAGGAACAGATTACTGAAGCAGGACATGTTTGGGTAATTCAACCGGAAGATTAGCTTGAGGCGGAGAAGGGTCAATTTGAAGTTTGCTTTCAAAGTAGCGATATTTTAAAAGAGGACAAAGATTCATTGATAAGGGAATTGGGTATTAGGAGGAAGGCTTTTTCATCTGATGAATGGCATTTAGGAGAGGCTAAAGGAGTAGAACATAGAATAGAACTCACAGATACAAGTCCTTTTCGTGAAAGATCTCGTAGGATAGCTCCTGCGGATTTTGAAGATGTTCGATTACATCTAAAGGGATTATTAGAGAATCAAATCATAATAGAATCCCGTAGTCCATATGCTTCTCCAATTGTAATTGCAAAAAAGAAAAATGGAAAAATTCGTATGTGTGTAGATTACAGGACCCTTAATGCAAGAACTGTCCCAGACCAGTACACAGTTCCTAAAATTGATGAAGCATTAGATTGCTTGCAAGGAAGTGTATGGTTTTCGGTATTAGACCTACGGAATGGATTCTACCAGATCCCCATGCGCCCTGAAGATAGAGATAAAACTGCATTTATTTGCCCATTAGGTTTTTTCGAATTCCTAAAAATGCCCCAGGGAATTAAGGGAGCCCCAGCGACGTTCCAGAGGACAATGGATAAAGTAATTGGGGATATGAACTATAGAGAGGTCATTGTCTACTTAGACGACATCATTGTTTTTGGGAGTTCCCTTCAAGAGCATAATACCCATCTTATTAAAGTTCTAGATAGATTAATTGAAGGGGGATTAAAGTTGTCTATTGACAAATGTCAGTTATGCCGATCCTCAGTGAAATACTTAGGACACATTGTAAATAGAGAAGGAATTGCCACTGACCCGGCAAAGGTTGAGGCTGTAGTAAACTGGCCTAAGCCTATTAAGTTAAAAGAACTCAGATCTTTTTTAGGTTTTTGCGGGTACTATCGCAGATTCATTCCGAATTATTCTAAGATTTCAAAACCTCTTACGGATTTGACTAAAGGATATCCACCTACTAATAAGAGAAAAGAAACCAAAATAACCCCTAAGTGTTGGTTTAAACCTAATGAACCTTTTGGAAACCGGTGGACTCAGGAATGTGAAATGGCATTCCAGACTTTAAAAACAAAGCTAACTGGGGCTCCAGTTTTAGCTTATGCAAACCCTTCACTTCCATATGTACTTCACATAGATGCTTCACAAGAAGGTATTGGGGGAGTACTGTATCAAAAACATCAAGAAGAGTTGAAGCCTGTGTCTTTTACTAGTAGGGGGTTATCTGTTAGTGAGAAAAACTACGCCACACACAAATTGGAATTTTTAGCTTTAAAATGGTGTGTGGTGGAAAAATTTCATGAATA
The DNA here is from genome assembly GCF_028390025.1 of Pseudophryne corroboree. Lineage (NCBI taxonomy): Eukaryota > Metazoa > Chordata > Amphibia > Anura > Myobatrachidae > Pseudophryne > Pseudophryne corroboree. The sequence continues at coordinate 37,818,306 of NC_086453.1, forward strand.
CTTATATGGAGTAACATTTGAGATTCACACAGATAACAACCCTTTAACATACATCCTTACTACTGCAAAATTAGATGCAACAGGACACAGATGGCTTGCCGCTTTAGCTCTATATAATTTTTCCTTAAGATATAGGCCGGGAGTCAATAACATCGATGCTGACTCATTATCCCGAATACCTAATCAAAAGAATTGTGTTGCTATTGATAAATGGATTGAAGTACCTGCTGGTGAAGTGAGGGGGATGTGTCATCATATTCAAATTAAGGAAATGACCCCAGGAGAATCATTAAGTTCATTGGGTGCCACTGAAAAAGTTCTGCCTTTATCATACTGTTGGTTGAGTCATTTAGAATTAGAGGGGTTGCCAAAATTTAGAAAAAACCAGATACAGGCAGATCAGAGGAAAGATCCAGACATTGGACTTATCATATCTGAAATAACAAGAAATAAAAGTAATAAAAACTGGGACCCTGTAATATCTAACGTTTCTGAGGAAGTGCGGTTATTAGAGAGACAAAGGAAACATTTAATGATAATTAATGGATTGTTATATCGGGTAATTGAAAGGAAAAAAAATATATACCAACTAGTATTACCAAAGATATATCGATTTATGGTAATGAAAGCATTACATGATGACCATGGCCATTTAGGAAATGATAAGACCTTAAGTCTAATATATGATAGGTTTTATTGGCCTGGCATGAGGAAAGAGGTAGAAGCCTATTGCCAAAATTGTGGGAATTGTATAGTACGAAAGACTGTAAGTAGCCAATCTGCCCCATTAGTAAATTTCAGGAGTAATGGTCCTATGGACCTAGTCTGTATGGATTTTTTAACATTAGAAGTAGAACCCGGAAAGAAATGCCACATATTAATAATTACAGATCACTTTACAAGATACGCCCAAGCATACGTTACACCAAATCAGAAAGCTCATACTGTAGCCAATACTCTATGGGACAAATATTTTGTTCATTATGGTCTGCCTAACCGATTACATTCTGATCAAGGGAGAGAGTTTGAGAGTAAGTTGATTAAGGAACTCTGTATGATTTGTGGGATCACTAAATCACGAACCACCCCTTATCATCCTCAGGGAAATCCTCAGCCTGAAAGGTTTAACAGAACCTTGTTAAATATGTTAGGGACCCTAAACCCATTTGATAAGAACCATTGGAAAAGGCATATTGATCGTTTAATACATGCTTATAACTGCACACGAAATGAGGCTACAGGGTATTCTCCATATGCTTTGATGTTTGGGCGAGAGGCTAGACTTCCCATAGACGTGTGTATGGGGATATCTTTTAGTGACAAACCTGTCATTTCTCATTCTAAATATATTAAGAAACTAAGAAAAGAATTAAAAGAGGCATATGACTTAGCTAATGAAACTACTACCAAACTAGAAATAAAAAATAAAAGTCATTATGACAGGAAAGTACGAGATCAGGTCTTGGCTCCTGGGGATAGAGTATTATTAAAACAACTTGGGACCCCTAGAAAATTTAAAATAAGTAACAGATGGAGAGAAGATCCCTTCGTAATAATAGAAAAAGTTTCCTGGGTTACCTGTATATAAAATTAGGCCAGAAAATGGAGATGAAATTGTATTAACTTTCCACAGACAGCACTTACTCCCAATCGGACGTGAAGTTCGTTTAGACAATCATAGGAATGACGTTGAGCCTAGTTTTGATATAGGGGTTATGGAGAATGGAACTAAGCAAAGTAATGAGATTGATGATATGGAAAATTTAGAGGATGAATTTACAGGGCAAGGATGTTACTTTAAGGATGAGAGTGTTGACTTACAGGGATTCGTTCAAGAGGGGAGTACCGATGGTCCCATTGGATTCTTTTCTGATGAAAACCCAGAGGGTAATATTGCCCAGTTCCACTCAGAAAATAGTAATAATGCAAGTGAGCTGGAGGAAAATGTGCCTGAAAGATCAGATTGTAGATCTACAGTATATACTGAGAATAAGAACATGGGGGAACAGGCTATAGAAAGACCAAGGAGGATATGTCAACCCCCATACATTCTTACTTATGACGAACTAGGGGTACCTAGCATTGTACCTAGGGTAGTACACCCTCATATAATAAATATATGGCCCTATTATAATACTTATTACTATTACTAAATAGAGTTAATAAGTTAAAAGTGGTGATCTGTTGTTATTACCAATATACAATTGATCACCAGGGGGAGAATGTAGCGGAAATATTGATTTTGTTTGCTCTATATGTGTTTATAGAGTAGTGGGTATTATATTAATGTGTATTATAGGTAGTAGAGTGTGTATATTTATTGTAATACAGGCATATATATAAGAAAGCAAGGTATGATGTAATGTAATTGGACGAAGGGTGTGTAGAGGATGGAAATAGTTGTTATATTTCTACATGTATATAGTTGTATGATTTATAGCAGAGATAGTATGGGGGGAGAGATTGCCGATCACGCACAGGGAGCCGTGTGCACAGAAGGCTACCGCGTGCCGGTAAGAAGAGAAGGGAGCTGTGGGGAAGCTATGTGCCAGGGAGAAATCACCGACCACGCGCCGGGAGCCGTGTGCATAGTCGGCTACCGCGAGGCGCCGGGAGCCGTGTGCATAGTCGGCTACCGCGAGCCGAGAGACAGAGAGAGCCGGGTGCAAAGGGGAGCCCTCGAGACCAGTACCAGGGAGAGTATATAGGGCGAGTTCGGCCGGCGATGGGCAGAATGCAGATCGCCCTTGTAGTGCTCGCACCTGGTATCTCTAGCGCTGTTGATAGGCTGTAACCGCTGTAAACATTACAGCAGCCGCCAGAGAGAGACCAGGTAGCGGAGCCATACAGGGAGAGCCGGTGGAGCGGTGACCGGCGTAAGCAGCGGCTATCGTCCGGCGCTGGGCTGAGTGAAGAGCCGGGGAAACAGAGACCTGTGTGACCAGCAACCTGCTGTCAGAGCGGTGCAGAAGGGAGAGCCGGAGGAGCGGTGAGCGTCAGGGAAGGGGCTGCTCCCTGGAGGTCCTCCAGAGCTGACGAAGATAATAGGCTCAGCCAAAAACTGCAGCGACGCTGAAACACAGGTCAAGCACTCCTTTACTAAGCAAACTATAGCTGAATTCACTGCCCACCAATGAGAGGCTATTGGGGCGGGGCTATCTATCTGAGTTATAGTAAGTGTAAGGAGGCACTTACGGAAGACATCTAAGGTCTGTAAGGTTATTCCTACTGTGCACCTATTCACCATTTACACCACCATATGAACCTATTACAGTTGTGGCAGCTATAGTGACTATTTATTAATTATTATTCACCATTTGCGTACTGCCAAGTTCTAATTATTTTCCATTAGGAACTCTAACATTCATACTGTGGTAAATTATATATCTCCGTACTGTATGGAAATAAGCATATTCAGCTCAAATCCATAACTGACTAGCCCCAGAGACATACTGTATAATACTGCTCGGGATGATTTAACTGCAGACAAGCACAGGATTTATAATTCATCCAAATGCATCCAGCTAGTCTAGTCAGAATGGATACAGTTACAATATATGTGGCAGTGCAAATTCAGTGTAGCAGCGAATGGATACACATTACAGCAAGAGAAACAAAGTATTTATTGTAAAGGAATCTTAGTTCTGCTCACAGTTAACTACAGTTGATTCATATTGATAAGCCCTACAGCAGATAAAGTCTTTTATTATGCCGGATCTGGGGGAGTTTAATGGCTATTAACTAAAGACATAGAGGCAGCTAGTTCTAAGAAGGCCAAGAAAAGACATACATATGGGCTGCCTAAATTTCTAACCTCCCACCACGCTACTGGACCACCCTGAGCTTATAAGTATTCAGAAAAAAACTGCAGGAGAGAATAGAATATTTATTCCAGTTAAATAGAACGCTGCATACTTTGGAGATGGAGATATTGATAGTATATATTTATATTCACACTGGTAAAGAGACTTCATCTACAGACGAGCAATAATAAATATTTAAGTATACAATATCATACCTACCATCTGCTAGCTACACAGTAGAGAGACTCATCACTGGGGAATACAAGAAAAGGAAAGCAAGGATATTAGAGGCATTATATTCTACAGAAAGAATTTATTACAGTGAAAAGACTGGAAGGACCACTATAAATAACTAAATAACAAGTTACAGGATACAAAGTAATGGTATTTCACTTTTCTTTGCAACGCATTGTAACCATCTGTATTAAATCTAAGCTAGAAAGGAGGATTAATTCACTGACACTTATCCAAAAGGATAAAATACACTCATTGGGCCCCAACTGCGCATTTAAAGACTGAGAGTACCCGGGTCACTCAAGTAGAACATATAATATGTGTCATTGTGTATTACATGCATTGTTGAATAGATAGAGGAGAATTGTCAATTAGTAATTGTATATGTATGTAATTAGAGTATACCCATATATATATATATATATCTTAACATAAAAATATACTTACCATAAAGATATTGCGGTGATTTCTCTGGATCCTAAAGAAAAAGAAAGAAGAACAGGTATTAAATATGATATTGTACTAAGGGGATTTCGGGCATAAAATGTGTATAGGTTAATTAGTACACCCTTTTATTAGCACGGCTTTCCCAGGCAAGCCATAATAACAATTAGCTTGGGTGGAGGCACTGGTGATTCTTACCTAGAGATAAGATAGGGTTACATTTGTTTATAATCTTTTTTTTATTTTCCACTCAGTAATTATTGACGGTCAGGAGGACGAAGAGGAAGAGGAGAAGCCCTCTCCCCAACTTGGTAAGTAAACTGCAGTATTGTACTGTACTGTACTGTACATTGTGTTAAACCAATGCATTGGGTTTACGTGACCAGCATTCAGGATTCCAGCGTTCAGGCGACAGACAGTGGCATCCTGATTGCAGCAATCCCAACAGGGTGAGGTACGGTATCCTAAACCTCTTTCACCACCCCCTAAATCTGGCCTCAACATTCTCGTCTCTGTGTGCAAAATCTACTCTCCTCCAACCTGACTGAATTTTTGTTATACTGTATTCAACACAGAATACAAAAGTACAAAAGTATACAGTATTTCATGTAATTTTTGTTTTCACAGGCCCTACACTTTCACAGGCCGTGGCGGAGGAGGAGGAGTACTCCCTGTCCCCTACCACACTGCACCCATCAAGTAAGTCCAGTCTGGTACATCTTGACTCTGTAGAGCCAGTTTGAGCAAGGAGAGATTGATTGGTTAGGGACACCACCAAAAAAAGAAGCAATCAGTCATTTCAGCCAGATTCGTGTGGCAGACCCTGTGGCTGAAATGATGGGTTTGTTAAAGTGTGCATGTCCTGTTTATACAACACAACGGTGGGAGTGCCCAAGGACAATTCCATCTTGCGCCTCTTTTTTTATTTATTTATCTTTGCATCATGTGATGTTTGTGGCAAATTTTTATAAGTGCCATCCTGTCTGACACTGCAGTGCCACTCCTAGATGGGCCAGGTGTTTGTGCCGCCCTCTTGGGTCACTTACAGTAGCTTAGTCATCCAGCGACCTCGTTGCACATTTTAGGACTAAAAATAATATTGTGAGGTGTGAGGTGGAAATTATGGTTATTGCGGTTAATAATACTATAGGCTCAAAATTTCACACAAATTCTATGATTTAAGCTGTTTTTGAGTATTTTTTTTTTTTTTAAACACCCAAATCCAAAACGCATCTGAATCCGACAAAAATTGAAAAGGGTGGTTTTGGCAAAGCACGTCCAAATCCAAAACCAAAACCAAACCACAAAACCCGAAAAATTTCCGGTGCACATCTCTAGTTTTAATAAAGTCCAGGAGGGAAACATTCTCCTAATGAAGATACTGCAAGCAATAGGACACGAGGATGTGCACGGAGACTGGAGGAGGGCGAGGTTCAGGGGGAATTTTAAGAAAAATTACTTCACAGAAAGTGCAGTGGACAAGTGGAACAGCCTCCCATCAGAGGTGATAGAGCCTAAAACAGTAGAGCTACAGTATTTAAACATGCATGGAAGAGACATACATAAGGATATCCTTACAAAGAAATAAGGATCAAATAAGGTTTGATGTAAAAAAAAAAGGGTAAAAAAAAGAGGCAGATTAGATGGGCAAAGTGGTTCTTACAGTATTTGTCGTCAAATTCTATGTTTCTGTATGCAGACCCTCCAACATGACCCGCCGCACTGCTCTGTTTCTAGACTTCCCTCTTAATTTATGATTTCCATCACCTGTGTTGAACTAGTTAAATGATAAGAATGCTGTTTCTTCACAGGTGATGGCAATAATAAATTAAGAGGGAAGTCCAGAACCAGAGCATTTTGTACCTAGTGGGGCGGGTCATGTTGGAGGGTATGTGTATTTCCTGGAATGAACCTTTTTTTTTTCTCATTAATGTTTTTTTTCACAGGCCCTACACTGGAACAGGCCACTGAGGAGGAGGAGGAGGATGATGATGATGATGATGCTGCTGCATTTAGTGGTAAGAATTATTACTGACATTGATCTGATGCCATCAGAGTAGCACTTTTCATCAGATTTTTCTGGCAAATGCGTAGAAATCGGATGAAAATTGTTTTTGTTTGAACTGGTGATATTGCCCATACAGTAGCAACCGATCACATCCCACATTAACATTTACAGTATCTAGTTACACTTACAGACGATAATACAGTACAGTAGGTAATATTTGATTGGTTGCTACTGTATGGACAACATCCTGTTCTAAAAAAAACACCCATCTTACTCAATTTCTCTCTCTCTCTCTCTCTCTCTCTCTCTCACCCCTTGTCACTGTCTCTCCATTCATCTCTCTAGATACTGTCAGTGATGAATTTCCCATTAGGCACGAGAGGCACGTACTGTACCTAGTGGCGGCATCTGTTTGGGGGCCTCAGTTGGATGCTTACAGTATGCTAATACTGTCATCCCAAAAATTACCACTACAGTAACTGCTAAATATTTTAAGTGTACTGTACAATATGCACATACAGTACTGTACAGTATACATAATTCAAAAGAAAAAAGAGTTGCTACCTTATTCTAGTCATAATCACCGGCATACGGGCCACTCACAAATTTTCTGATGGTCTCGGTGGGGTCCCTTGGAATCACCATGCCTGTCACAAGCATCCCTTTTTTTACCCACCTGTCACTGGGCCTGGACTATGGTGTAGTATTACTATACTTTTTACTGTATACTGTATCTTATAATATTCTTCTCTTTTACCCACAGACGACGAGCCAGAATACATTTTTGGTAAATATACTGTACAGTAGCAATAGTTGGTACTGTAATTACAGTATTTTTTTTCTCCAACATTATTTTAAGTCAAACTGATATGACTAACTGTATTTTATCTTTTTACAGTCCGTCGCCAACCAGTGGAGGAGACACCTGGTAATAAAATATAAATACATAATGCACTGTACTGTATTCTAACTTACTGTAACATGTATAACACTGAGCTGATCATCTTCACACCCTCTGACATAACCTTACAGTCAGGGCCGGTGCAAGGTTTCAAGGTGCCCTAGGCAAAGGTTCACAATGCTGCCCTCCTTTCCACCCAACATCCTCCACACAGCCCCTCATAACCATATACACATCCACTCCAGCCCCCTAGTAGTACACAAGTTCCAAGTCAGATTGAAGCTAGGAAAAGACGCACATGCCAGCTCCCAGGCACCTGACAGTTCAAAAAGCTGATAGTATAATTAAGTTTCTTATACGAGGGAAACAGACGTGGCAGCTGTGACCAACACAGGGGTAGAGGTGCGTAAAGGTCCCTTAGACCCCATCACTAATTACACTGTATTATGGCTGCAATTAGGATTACCACTGTTGCATTTACAGATTCCCGGATTGGGCGATTGCCCATAACCACAGTATAGTTACAGCCATTACTTCTCTCAAATGCCATCAGATGCCAATGCTTGTCCCATTTATGTAATCAGCCTAATTTATGTAATCGGACGGCTCTACTTGCACCATTCATGCCATCAGACCCATCCACATGCCCCATATGTGTCATCACACTCCAATTGCCCCTTATGTGTACAGCTCTCCATATGTCTCCTAGGCTAGGGGTCTATGTACTAAGACTTGGTGTCATCACAGCCCTCCATATGCACCTTATGTGTCATTGAAGGATATGTGAGTACAATCACCTAATATATAGAGATGTGCGGCTTGCACTTTCGTGTTTTGTGTTTTGGTTCTAATTCCACTTTCGTGTTTTGGATATGGATAATTTTTGGGGAAAAAAACATAAAAACAGCTAAAATCACAGAATTTGGGGTGAATTTTGCTCCTACGGTATTATTAACCTCAATAACAATAATTTATTTCCACTCATTTCCAGTCTATTCTGAACACCTCACAATATTGTTTTTAGGCCAAAAGGTTGCACCGAGGTCGCTGTATGACTAAGCTAAGCGACACAAGTGTGCGGCACAAACACCTGGCCCATCTAGGAGTGGCACTGCAGTGGCAGACAGGAGGGCAGATATAAAAAAAAGGCCCCTATCAGCACATGATGCAAAGAAGAACAAAAGGTGCACCGAGGTTGCTGTATGACTAGGCTAAGCAACACAACCACCTGGCCCATCTAGTAGTGTCACGCAGTGGCTGAATGTCGAGAGTGGGCCGCAATTGTTCGGTCCACTGACAGCATCTCCAGCACTCTCCAGTCACTTAAAAAAAAATCTGCAATTGGTGGACTTATACGGCACTACCCCAGGACTAATACAGCAGTACCCCTGGACTCATACGGCAGTGTCAGACAGGATGGCACTTTTCAAAAACTAGGCCCCAGACTGCACCTCATGTAAAGATGTAGAAGAGGTGCAATGAGGTAGCTGTATGACTAAGCCAAGCGACACAAACAATTCCAATTGGAATTATATGTCCAAATCACTGGAATTAATTGGTAAAATCAATGTAATGCTACGTCTAAATCACTGGAATAATTTGGCAAAATCTCGCTATCGCCTGCCTACAGTGCCTAGTAAAGTGGAATCTAGATGGGATTTGGTACCAGGGACACAATACCTCCATCAATTGTCTAAATCCCACTGCACTAATGGCGGATACCGGGCGCACGTCTAACACCAACATAAGTGTCAAGGCCTCAGTTATGAGGGCTTCCATCGTCATGTGAAGCTGAATCACTAGTCATGAACATAGGCCAGGGCCTCAGCCGTTCCTTGCCACTCCGTGTCGTAAATGGCATATTGGCAAGTTTACGTTTCTCCTCAGACCATTTAAATTTCTTTTTTGGGGTCTTTTTACTGAACTTTGGCTTTTTGGATTTTACATGCCCTCTACTATCACATTGGGCATCGGCCTTGGCAGACAACGTTGATGGCATTTCATCGTCTATGTCATGGCTAGTGGCAACAGCTTCAGCACTAAGAGGAAGTGGTTCTTGATCTTTCCCTATTTTATCCTCCAAATTTTTGTTCTCCATTATTTTTATGGAGTTATATGAGACAATATGCGGCACAGGAATGACTGATGGACAGGACACTACCACTGGTCTGATGCAGCACAACAGGTTGTTGTTCTAATTATTATACTGCAGCAGTGGACATATAGCAGGAGCGTATATCGTCACTGGAATTACTGATGACACAGGACACTACCACTGGACAGCACAACACAGCACCACTTTATACAGCTACACTGGCTATATGGCAGCAGAGAACACCAACACTGTGACTGGAAAACCCGATCCTGGCTCGGTTCCGGACTCGGAAGGCAAAGTTCGGTAGGGTTCGGTTCTCTGAGGACCGAACCCGCTCATCTCTACTAATAATCAATATATGGCCATGAACATTTTGCTGCTGAGGCCAATTCATACTTCCCTCCTCCAGCAAGGCCGACCTTTACTGGAGCACACTGTGACATCCACATATTGGGGGTCATTCCGAGTTGATTGGTAGCTGCCATTGTTCGCAGCGCAGCGATCAGGCACAATGCGCATGCGCGACGTACGGGTACAACGTCCATTGTGGTTTTGCACAGGTTCTAGCGCAGCTTTCAGTCGCACGGCCGAACGCAAGAAGATTGACATGAAGTGGGCATTTCTGGGTGTCAACCGACCGTTTTCAGGGAGTGCTTAGAAAAACGCAGGCGTGTCGGGGAAAATGCAGGCGTGGCTGGGCGGATGTTGGACGGGTGATGTCAATAGCCGTCCCTCTGTCATTAGAATCGACGCACACGAAGAGTAACTACAGGGCTGGTATTGTTTTGCACAAAATTATTTTGCAGGCGCTCTGCTGCACAAGCGTTTGCACTTCTGCAAAGCGTAAATACACTCCCCAGTGGGCGGCTGTAACGAAACGAGATGGACTTGGACTGAGAACCTTTATATTCATCACTCGTTTCTCTCAGTATAATGTACTTTTTAATCCTTAGCCCAGTCTAGGTATATACACCAGAGCCTAGGGGTATCATGTATATTGTTATTTCATGTTATTAGGTATTTATTGTCCTTGCTATTACCTGCAATATGGTATGTATTGGAGATATAAAGACAATTGCCATACTGTGTGACTATAGCAGGACAGGCCATAGTGTGTGACATGAGGAGAGCCAGGCAGCTGTGCTAGGTCATTACCATTTGTATCACATATGTGAGTCCATTGTGTGAGGTGTGATAGGTGTTGCTGGTAATGTAATCAGAACAATGACTGAGTGACTGGTAAGATAGCTAGCTGCCAGCCCAAGTTATGTATCTAGGTCATCAGGTCATCTGGGAGGTAATTAGGTTAGAACTCCCAGAGGATGTACAATGGCTCTCCACAGCACTATACTGGCTGAAATAGCCTTGGAATATCCTGACCCAACCTCTTGAGTAGACTGTTTGGCACCAGAGGGGATCTGCCAGTCAGGTATATAAGGAGAGCAGGTCTCAATGGAAGAGAGTCTATTGTGGTGGATCCTGTGAATAAGACATCAGCAGGAAACACTCTGAGCTGGGCATCGTTGTGCCACCAGAGGAAACCCTACCAAGACAGGGTCAGTGTGAGCCAGTACCCCAGGCTGGGGGACACAGGACTGTCTAGCAAGAGGTAGTGGTAAGGATACAGATTACTTCTATTGCTACTTATGGATGCTGACTGCAAGAGGCTGCTGGAGGATATGTGCTACCAATTACCCTGTAACATGTGACTATTTTATGGTGTTGTGCTGTCATAATAAATACTTATTTTTTATATATTCTGATCTGCCCGAGTGAATTGAATCCCACAGAGGGTAACCACCATCCCAGTGAAGCGTGGTTTCCTCACAATTGGCGGCAGCAGTGGGATCACTCGGTCCGGTATCACAAGAACCGGGAGGCTGCGAGGAATGCAAGCGTTTGCAGTCCAAGAGCCTTGCAGGGACAGCACAACACGGGAAACACAGCACTCAGAGAAAGCCAGTCAGAGGACTTATAAGAAACGTGAGCCATGAAGAGATACAGCTCCCTAAACCTGAAGCGGATCCAGGAAATATGCCGGGCAAGGAAAATTTCTACTACCCGTGATGACTCCAGGACACAGCTAGTGGGAAAACTACACCAATGGGACATGTCCCTACTCGATGAGGCAATCGGTATGAAAACAGTGGAGGTCCCAGCAATAGAATTATCTTTAGTTGGGACTCATGTAGCAGAGATTCTGGATGCCAGGCAATCAGGTGTGGACAAGGAGCAACCCCGTATGTTGGTACTGAGTGATGGAGCCATGCTATTTGCAAAACCATCTGAGGTGAGCGTTATTAAGGAAAGGCAGGAGAACTTCCCAGAAGTGGTGGGGGAATGGTCCAAGGAAACTGGGGTGAGTTACTACACCACCTCACTTCCTGAGGAGCAGACGCCACTGGAGTCCACAGACCTGGCACTACTCTTTCAGGAATAGCCAGTAAAGATTCCTGAGATTGCAGCTACCGTGCAGACCAAACCCACCACAGGCCAGTCAGCAGTGCGCAGTGGAAGCTGTGACTACGATCAGCTTTGCCGAGAGCTGCAGGAAGTTCTGAGTCGGTGGATCTTGAAAAAAGGTCTTGGGTCAGTAAAAGCATGGCTGCCTGACATTTTACTCAACCTTCAGGATTGGGTGGCCAAGTGGAAGCCACAGTCCCAGGAAAAGCCACAAAAGGGGCAGAAGGAAGGCCCAATGCGACCCAGCAACCGAGGACACTTGGGAGAAGTCTGGAAGCGGTGCCATCGATGTGGACATTGGGGGCATCTCCGTCGGGAGTGTCCCAGAAAGAGAGGTCAGTTGGATCAATCCCCAGCCACAGGTGTTGTTGGCAGGAGCCATAATTGGGAAACCAAACATTACCTCCCTGATGCGCCAGAGGCGAGGGGGGTAAATGCCACTTGCAATGTTATTGTTGGTGAAAAGCAAAGCAACAGGCAAAGGAAGAACTTTCACCACTACACACCAGTGACAACTGGGTATCAGCAACCCATTTTCCCCACCTCCGGACCTCTGAGGGTGAGTAGCCAAGACCATCCTGAGGGGGTGTTAGTCCTAGGGGAGGAGGCTAAGTCTAGACTGCAAGAAGCCCAGTTACTAGATCCAGAACTAGATGGGATGCGGGCAATTGCAGATAGGGCATATGAGACCGGGATGCCAGAGGAATGTGTTTGGATGGATGGATTACTGCATACCGTGTCCAGTCCAAATCATAAGTACAGGCTAGTAGTCCCACCCGAATATCGGGGTCTGTTCCTAGCTCAGGCCCATAGGGCAGGTACCAGTCACTGGGGAAAACGGAGAACAAGAGCCCGGCTCAGGCAGCATTTCATGTGGTTAGGTTTAGCAAGGGATGTAGATCACTACATAGCCAACTGTGCAGATTGCCAGAATAAGTTACAGCACGGCTGCATCAGTGACAGTCAGACACAGGAGGAGGGTAGGCAGCATAGACAGCAAGACATTGAGGACTGTGTGCTATCACTGTCAGTAGTCCCTGGGGGAGGTAAAGAGCAGCAGGAATCCTGCAGGCAGTCAGTCCATAAGCGGGCGCAGACTGGGGAAATAAGTAACCCCAGGACAGATAGGAACTGGGGGAGGTGGAGGCGCAGCCAGGCAGGGCCCCAGGCAACCAAGGAAAGGCAGTGGGTAGGTCACTCAGACAGTAGGGCTCAGACTAGCTACTGGAGAAGGAGACAGAGACTTCCTTCAGAGGTTCGGGGAACTGACTGGTGCTGGTGGTTACAAGAGAACAACTTGGGACAACAAGTAAACGCTGGAAGTGGTGCACAGACCAGCAGGAATTGTTTCAACATGCGGAGGTCAACATACAACCTGCAGTAGTGTCTGCAGAAGAGACTGGGGCTCAAGTTTAAAAAGTGGGGGAGGTATATGTAACGAAACGAGATGGACTTGGACTGAGAACCTTTATATTCATCACTCGTTTCTCTCAGTATAATGTACTTTTTAATCCTTGGCCCAGTCTAGGTATATACACCAGAGCCTAGGGGTATCATGTATATTGTTATTTCATGTTATTAGGTATTTATTGTCCTTGCTATTACCTGCAATATGGTATGTATTGGAGATATAAAGACAATTGCCATACTGTGTGACTATAGCAGGACAGGCCATAGTGTGTGACATGAGGAGAGCCAGGCAGCTGTGCTAGGTCATTACCATTTGTATCACATATGTGAGTCCATTGTGTGAGGTGTGATAGGTGTTGCTGGTAATGTAATCAGAACAATGACTGAGTGACTGGTAAGATAGCTAGCTGCCAGCCCAAGTTATGTATCTAGGTCATCAGGTCATCTGGGAGGTAATTAGGTTAGAACTCCCAGAGGATGTACAATGGCTCTCCACAGCACTATACTGGCTGAAATAGCCTTGGAATATCCTGACCCAACCTCTTGAGTAGACTGTTTGGCACCAGAGGGGATCTGCCAGTCAGGTATATAAGGAGAGCAGGTCTCAATGGAAGAGAGTCTATTGTGGTGGATCCTGTGAATAAGACATCAGCAGGAAACACTCTGAGCTGGGCATCGTTGTGCCACCAGAGGAAACCCTACCAAGACAGGGTCAGTGTGAGCCAGTACCCCAGGCTGGGGGACACAGGACTGTCTAGCAAGAGGTAGTGGTAAGGATACAGATTACTTCTATTGCTACTTATGGATGCTGACTGCAAGAGGCTGCTGGAGGATATGTGCTACCAATTACCCTGTAACATGTGACTATTTTATGGTGTTGTGCTGTCATAATAAATACTTATTTTTTATATATTCTGATCTGCCTGAGTGAATTGAATCCCACAGAGGGTAACCACCATCCCAGTGAAGCGTGGTTTCCTCACAGCGGCGACAATGCGTTTGCACGGCTGCTAAAAGTAGCTAGCGAGCAATCAACTAAGAATGACCCCCTTTGTTCAGAGGAGTTCCCATGAGTGCTCCTCTTCCTTTCCCCTGGCGACAATCTTGCTTCTGCAACAAGCAACATGCTGCCACAATGATCTGGAAGAAGTAGGTGCAGATAGTGTATGTATGTGTGTATATATATACACTACGTTACAAAGAACAAACACGGTACTCGAGGATTTGCAATAAGAAAGTGTATTTTTAAAATATTACAATACAGCATTCCCACATGATACAGCTAAGCTGTATTGTTGAGTCTGCCATTTTAGGAGGGCTGAGAGTCCTTTTATCAATTCCTCTTACATCTGCACAGGCTCAGAGATGGGAGGAGGACAAAGGGTACAACTATACTGGGTCCCCTGGTTCAAAGGGGCACGAGGTTGTACCCACTTCACGCTGACCACTGCAGCTGCTGACGTCCTCCCCGGCAACCACCACCACTGCACATCAATGGGTCACACGGGCGCACATGTAACCCATCCCAGCTTCCCCCCACCTAGGTCCCCAGCAGGCATTGGGTATGCGCTACCACTGCTAGGGATCCCTGCGTCACCATACCGACCGCTGGATCCCGGCGGTGGAATGTCGACGGGAAGGGGGGGGGGCACAACAAGCACCTTGCAGGCTTGCTGTGCTCACCATGCTGCGGGTACGGTGACTATTGGTGTCGTGGACACCCACGAGTGGGAATAGTCCCTTTTAGTCAGCATGCCCACTGTCGGGATTTAGAAGGGGGGGGGGCGGGTTGTAGCCGTTGGTAATGTGACCAGCGGTCTCATGACTGCTGGTCACATAACTACATCCCCCGAGCAACTCATGACAGTTCCTCCTATAACACACCGCCCAGCTAAACAGACAGATATATTTATATATCTATATTTATATAATATATAGCAACATCTTTCCTAGGTTCAAGTTCAGGGGGGAGGGGCAGGGATGCAGAGTAGTATAGATGCAGGGACAAACATGTGTTCCATTCCCTCCACTGTCCAGATCCCCATCTGACCAACACTTTCTGCCTCCAGCAGTAGCAGAGGGAAGATAGGTTTGCACCGAGGAATGAGTTAGCCAAACTCAGGAAATTAAACTATTTAATTGTAGATGCTGCACTTTTGGGTGTCAGTTTATATAGGAACATAGCACATGATTAGGCTACTTACCACCAGACAGGACACAGCCTCTCACTGTAGTCTCAGTGTGCAGCTGATCACTGCACAACCCAGCTCCTCGTCTCTCATATAGGGGGCGGAGCTACATTGCTTGTGTACACCTTTAATAATTATTACGTTGGTATCGTTATCCCCACCGTAATATGACTTTTATAATGATAATACCTTCTTTCTTATCCTCTTGATCTTCACAGAGAGGGAGAATTGTTTGAGGTATGTTTTAGAATTTACTGACACAATTTACTTTCCTTTTATAATGTTCAGAATGACAAATACGCTAGATAATAGTTATTAATGGTAACATCAAAATTTATGCTAATACCAGTAACGCTGTATTATAACATCAATTCACAGTCCACTTGAGTAAATAAGTATAAGATTTTATTATACTGCAACCGATGATCTCAGCTGACTCTGGCTAGTAAAAAGGGAAAGTTTATATTAACTGTAACAGTATTACTCATATGAAATAACCATTATATGCATATAACTACTATTAGTCACTATTACTGACACAATGTTGGATTTAGTAACAATTTATCTTACTAATCGGTTACTTTAAACACAAAGTACTTATTCAGACTCTAAGAACTTTTATAAATAATATAACCTGCGCAGGGATTTATGGCCATCACGTTGGTGCACATGAAGTCTCTTTTTCCTTTAATTACTACCTTATAGATGTAACTCTGACAATAAGTTCTCTTTCTAGCCTGAAGGATTAGTCTTAATGAGCCACTCTGAATAACTCCTTTGGTGTATATTATATAATCAGATTCTGTCTCTTTCCAACTTAATCCTGGTTGAATAAATCCAAACGTATGGTAGACTCTGTTAGCTGAAAAATATCCTGAATTACTGCATATATGTCTTTGTCTCCAATTGTTAAGTATTAACTTTGTTAATGTATACTCTGTTAAAACTTCGGAAATGTGTAGAGAATACTGAAGGAAATTTCTTCTTTCTTATTTAGCTTGTTAAATTAGAGAAGAAAACTTGCTGCTCGTAAATCAAAATGACAGAATAACAGCTGATATTACTGCCAATAATCGTGTCTATGCTGTGGCTGAGGTAAGTCTATACCTGACTGAGATTAATTGTTCTGGTTATAGTTAACTCACTTCTGTATATTAATGGATTAAAGTATTCTTCCTCTATAGGCTGGTAATTATTGTAGTAAATAATATTCCTCAGGAATCAATGAAGTGCAGTGAAATGAGATCTTGTATTAAATCCCCTTCAGTGTAAGGCTCATCTATATTGTCTCTAGGGGAGTACGACTGAAGATTATCCTCAGTGAGAAGCCCTACTATGATACTTATTTATAAAAGAACTTCCCCTTAGCCTTATATGGGGTTATGGGAGTTGCTCACCCCTCCCGTCCTCCTGTCACTCACTGCCTCAGGATCCTCGTTCCTCTAGACGGGTTGGTTGATTCATCTATACCGCCTCCAAGAAGGCGTCGTTTGAGGACAGTCTCGTCTCACTCAGCTAACCTCCTCCGTCCCCGCCGTCACGGACCGCTCTCCCCGTCTGCAGGGTTAGGAAGCCGAAGTCGGATTATGTCGGCCAGGATTACCCGAGACTCCAAGGTAAGTAATCTTGTTCTTTTCTCACCGTCCGCCGGCTAATTACACTCTCCGTATGCCACCGAAGCGTAGCTCCGATCTTCACTGTCTCTCCCCTCAGACTCCCCAACCGTCCACACCGCTCCTCCTTTTCAAAACTCTGCACCAGTGTCCCGGATCAGTCCCGCTCTCTCCACGCGCTGGCTCCTATCCTTTTCAGTGGTGCCCCGAGCACCCCCGTAATCCGGCCAGTCCCCAAGTCCGGGGCCACGAGCCCATAAACTTACTGGGCTATTAACTATTCAGCTCAAACCATTTGCCCTCCGTGAGGGTGATATACCTTTTTATAAGTCTTTGCACTCTATGAGGGCATTATAAAGAATTAATTTTTTTTTTTAATAAAATCCTTTTAACAATCTTTACTACTAAGTGGCAATTTTAATGAGGAAAACCCCATAAACTTTGCATCATTGTTAACATACCTATTTGACAAATATACCTATATATATTTTATTACATATGATATTACTGTACTGATGCAGGGTATTACATACATCCCGGCTTTAACTATGCGTGTCCTCACGCATCACCTACTTATGTAAGTAATTTTCACAAAAATATAACAAGCCGGCTAGAAGATCACACACTAGAAGGAATATATATATACATAAGAACATTTAACATCTGTATCTAGACGGGAGTATGCCCTGGGTACTCCTTGCTGACCTTCTTAGTAAAGGAGTAATTTCTGTATTAGGTTCATTGCATACTGTTTCATGAGGCAATATTAACCTAGAATCATGTATATTACCACTTTCTTTCTCAATACCATGGGATATGATTTCTTCAGTTGCCAGGTTTGATCCTGGAGGAATAGGGACCAATGCTGGCCAGAACATCCCCATCACATCCGGTAAAGAGTCGTTGAGTAAGGATTCACTACATGGGCTCACCCTCTTTGTCTCTTCACTTCCAGCGCTTTTCTTTGGACCATTGGGAGTTTTGTATTTTTTTAACTGATTGCGATGTACTACTAAGGAGTAATGTCCATCCTCTTTAGCTATCCGATAGACAGCTACCTCAGGCCGTGGAATCTCTGTTATTTGGTAAGGTATCATTTCCCAATAGCTGTCCAACTTGCTATGTCGATGGTTGTTCTTCTTTAAAACCCAATCACCTATATTCAGAGATTCAGCCAAAGACTTCCCGTTGTAGCGTTCAGCCTGTTGCTTTCGCACCTGATCCATTCTTTGATTAACAATAGTTTGTGCGGTTTTTAAACGTCTCTGATGCTCTATAACCCAATCCGTATGGGGAATTATTTCTTGTGCAATTCCCTGAGGCACGTCTAATCTCACATCTGCAGGTAATTTGCCCTCCCGCCCGAATAGCAGGTAAAATGGAGTATATCCCGTGGAGCTGTGCTCTGTATTATTGTATAGAAATGTGATCTCTGGTAGCAACGTTGGCCACTCCTGACGTTCCACTGCGGGAATCGCTCTTAACATACCGATCAACGATTGATTCATCCTTTCGCATAGCCCATTACACTGGGGGTGATATGCCGTAGTTCTTAGCTTCTTGCATCCGTATAACGTACATAACTCTTGAAACAAGCGTGACTCAAAAGCGGGCCCCTGATCAGTCAGTATGTTTTCCGGATATCCGTACGGACGAACGAAAGCTCGCCAGAGTAGTTCGGCAGTAGTTTTTGCAGAAAGATCACGCACTGGAAGAGCTACAGCAAATTTCGAATAATGATCTATCATGGTCAGAGCATACTGGTATCCAGTTCGGCTAGGCTCTAATTTGATGTGATCCAAGGACACCAGTTCCAATGGATGGCCAGTCATTATAGGATGAAGAGGGGCTTTCTGATTAGCTTGAGCTGGCTTACGAAGGACACAATTCAGACAATTGGCGCACCAGTTGGCTATAGCCTCTCGCATCCCAATCCAAAAGAATCTTTTCCGTAGTTGAGCCTCCAATTTTTGGGCTCCGAAATGTCCTGAGTGATCATGATATGCTTGAAGTAAAAGGTCTTTTTCCTGATGAGGTAATACAATCTGTGTGACGGGGCGATGTGTTCTCGGATTGATCCCGCCACGAATAAGAAGTCCTCTTTGTATCCTTAAACGATCTCGTTGACGCCAAAGTTTTAATAATTCTGGTTCAATCAGTTGTTGTTCTTGTTTATTTAACATTTTTCCTGAAAGTAACAGAGTTTTCAACTTGGTTAAGATTGAGCTTTCCTGCTGTATTTGACGCCATTTCTCCTCAGGTTCTCTTTCTGTTACACTTGAGGTATCTTGTTCTTGTATTGACTGTGTACTGACAGTTATAAACCATTGCTGAACAAGTAAATCATGGAATTTTGGCATTTCAACATCTTCCCACTCATCCTCCTCCTCAACCCTTTCAGTTGGACCGGATAGTCGTGATAATGCGTCAGCATTAATATTACTCTTTCCACTCCTATATTTGACAGTGAATTGGTAATTAGCTAGCCGGGAGCACCATCGCTGTTCCATGGCCCCTAAATGAGCTGTTGCCAAATGAGAGAGGGGATTGTTGTCGGTAAAAGCGATGAATGGAGTGGCAGCTAGATAGTTCTTAAATTTTTCCGTAACAGCCCACACTAGTGCCAACAATTCCAATTTGAAGGCACTATAATTTGCATCGTTTCTCTCTGTTTTTCTCAAGCTCCGACTCGCATAAGCTATCACTCATTCTTTTCCTTGTTGGGTTTGCGACAGGACAGCTCCTAACCCATGATAACTAGCATCAGTATAAAGTTGAAAGGGTTGGCTGTAATCAGGATAGGCCAATATAGGTGTTTGAGTTAGTAGTAACTTTAATTGGTCAAAAGCAGCTTGTTGAACAGTGGTCCATACTATACGAGTATTCTGATGTTGCTGGATCCTAGGGGTTCCACGGAGCAATTCATGTAATGGGGTCGCGATGTGAGCGGATCTCTTCACGAATCTCCTATAATATCCTACGAACCCTAAAAATTTCCTCACTTCTTTCAAAGTGGTCGGTACAGGCCAATTCTTTACTGCATCAATTTTTTCTGGATCGGGGGTTACTCCTTCAGCACTTACAATGTGCCCCAAATATTGTACACTGTGTTTCGGGAGATGGCATTTTGAGGGCTTGACTTTTAGACCATATTCAGCTAAGCGTTGGAAGACTTCGTGTAGATGCTCGAGGTGTTCTTGATATGTTCTTGAGAAAACTATGATGTCATCTAAATATAAAAGCACCATATCAAAGTTCTTGTATCCAAGGCAGTGCTCCATAACTCTTTGGAACGTGCCTGGCGCATTACAAAGCCCGAACGGCATTCTTTCAAACTCATAAAGTCCCATGGGGGTGGTGAACGCTGTCTTCTCCCGGTCACCAGGCACCATTTGAATTTGCCAGTAGCCACTGGTTAAGTCAAGTGTGGAAAAATAAGTGGCTGATTGTAATGCTGTCAGGGACTCCTCAATTCTTGGTAGCGGGTAAGCGTCCTTGAGCGTTATTTGGTTAAGTTTTCTGTAATCCACACAGAAACGTAAGTTTCCGTCTTTTTTTTTTTACTAACACTATTGGGGCTGCCCATGGGCTGTGACTTTCTCTTATCACTCCCGAATTGCTCATTTCTTCTAACATTTGTTTCACTGGTTGATACAATGCCGGAGCCAAAGGTCTGTATCTTTCCTTAATAGGTGGTGCATTCCCTGTCGGGATATAATGCTGAACCTGGGCCACTAACCCGAAATCAGCTGAAGCTTTACTGAAAGTGGCAGAGTTTTCTTGTACAACTTTCAGGACTCCTTGCTTGAGCTCTTCCGCAGTGTCTTCTTCCCCTATCTGTATTTCTTTCCACCAAGGATATATATCCTCCTTGTCCTCACACTCTGTCGAATCCACACTTATCTGAGTGGGCATAGAAACCCCATCGACAATATCCTGAAAAGTCACCCACAACAGCTTAGCCAGGGTTTGATTTCGAAATAATCTAACTGGATAGTCATGAGGATTAAGAATACGTAGAGGTACTCGTCCCCCTTTTACGGTAACCAGAGCTTTCGCTACTATAATGTCATCACGATGAGCCACATTATAAGGTTCTACGATTGCATCATAATCATTTCCCTGGGGTCCACATCGAGCCTTTCCCCACACAATAGTTTCTGTGTTGGGTTGCAGAGTCACTGGTCATCGGTCTGCTATCTTTACTTTTCCTACTTCTCCTGAAGCATTAGTAAACTGTTGTTGTATTTGCAGGGTTCTGATGATTTTATGTAATGCTTGTTGAAAGATTGGCGGTGTATTTAATAATTCCTGTCGTAATGCAGCAATTAATTCTTCAGGGCAATGCTGTAGCACATTCATCCCTACAATTATAGAGGGAACGGTTGGGTCATCCACGTTAGTAATAATACATCCCTGTTTCGGGAGGAGGGCTTGTCCGATTTTAAAGTCCAATTCACCATATCCCTGGCATGATATACTCAGTCCATTGCTGGCAAAAAGTCTGAGCCAAGTTGGCGGAGGCGGCATAATTCCAGTTTCTCCCCAATATTGCTGAAAGATTTTCATTTGTATAGTAGTTACTTGAGAACCTGTGTCTAGCATAACCTGTACTGGTACTTCAATAATTTGGATGTTAACTATAGGACATTGTCCGACATACTGCGGGCACCATTCTTCTGGTGTGGGACCTACTGTGTTGTTTCCCCCCGAGGGTTGGTCTCCGGCCTCGGGGTACTGGCGTTTAAAGGTTCTTCTTGTCGGCAAACTCGTTCAACATGTCCACTGACATTACATCTCCTACAGATAGGGCGTCCCTGCGAATCAAAACGGTCAGTGGGCCTACGACCTCTTCCTGATGACGATTCCCACCACTCATTCCTAGGTCTCCTTTGATCTGTACGCCAATTTGTTTCTGTCCTTTCAGGTAAGGCGCGTTTACTGAGCTTTTGTAATTCTCTATTCATGGCTGCCATTCCTATCGCAAGCTCTTCCATTTGTCCCTTTAATAATTGTACAGAATCAGGATTAGGAACCTGGACACTCTGATGAGCAGTTTTTTTCAATTCAATCCTATTTTCCGTGATTTCTTGGTATCCTGGCATCTCAGGAAAAGAAACTTCTTTTGGCTGGCTTGAACCAACCAGTTTAATTGCTGCCTCCTTAAAATCTAAAAATGAGGCATCTTTTTTTTGTAACCTCAATAGTTTCAGTTGAGATTTACTATTCTCACAGCTAGTTCCATCAATGAATTGATTTACCAGGACTTCATCCACCTCTCTCACTTCGGCCTCATCTATCTCTTTAACATCCCTCAATGTTTCTTGTAGACTTAATGCAAAGTCTCTTAATGACTCTCCTGGCCGTTGCTTCCTAGAATAAAATCGTGACTTAAGTTCCGATAATGTATTAGTGTCAAAAGTGGTTGCTAATCTCTGGAACACCTGTTCTACCGTTTGCCGCTCTTCCAAGGGCCAAGATAACACTTCTCTCAATGCCGATTCTTTCAGCTGACCAATTAAGATTTCTACTTGTTGTTGATTACCTAAGGGATACAGTCTAAACATTGATTGCATCTTAGTTTTGAACTGAATAAATGTATTAGAATCATTTTGACTTGCCTCTCCCGAATATGTGGGCAACCATGGCGCCCCAAAATAATATGGCATAGTAATCGGATTTACACTAGCCATGGCTGGTTGTGGATTCACACCACCTGTATTTGTTTGAGAGCTCTGTGAACTTGTTGCTTGTTCTTCCGTCGACATGTTCTCTCGGTACTCGTATCCTGTTCGGTGGACGCCAAAGTTTGTACACCTTTAATAATTATTACGTTGGTATCGTTATCCCCACCGTAATATGACTTTTATAATGATAATACCTTCTTTCTTATCCTCTTGATCTTCACAGAGAGGGAGAATTGTTTGAGGTATGTTTTAGAATTTACTGACACAATTTACTTTCCTTTTATAATGTTCAGAATGACAAATACGCTAGATAATAGTTATTAATGGTAACATCAAAATTTATGCTAATACCAGTAACGCTGTATTATAACATCAATTCACAGTCCACTTGAGTAAATAAGTATAAGATTTTATTATACTGCAACCGATGATCTCAGCTGACTCTGGCTAGTAAAAAGGGAAAGTTTATATTAACTGTAACAGTATTACTCATATGAAATAACCATTATATGCATATAACTACTATTAGTCACTATTACTGACACAATGTTGGATTTAGTAACAATTTATCTTACTAATCGGTTACTTTAAACACAAAGTACTTATTCAGACTCTAAGAACTTTTATAAATAATATAACCTGCGCAGGGATTTATGGCCATCACGTTGGTGCACATGAAGTCTCTTTTTCCTTTAATTACTACCTTATAGATGTAACTCTGACAATAAGTTCTCTTTCTAGCCTGAAGGATTAGTCTTAATGAGCCACTCTGAATAACTCCTTTGGTGTATATTATATAATCAGATTCTGTCTCTTTCCAACTTAATCCTGGTTGAATAAATCCAAACGTATGGTAGACTCTGTTAGCTGAAATATATCCTGAATTACTGCATATATGTCTTTGTCTCCAATTGTTAAGTATTAACTTTGTTAATGTATACTCTGTTAAAACTTCGGAAATGTGTAAAGAATACTGATGGAAATTTCTTCTTTCTTATTTAGCTTGTTAAATTAGAGAAGAAAACTTGCTGCTCGTAAATCAAAATGACAGAATAACAGCTGATATTACTGCCAATAATCGTGTCTATGCTGTGGCTGAGGTAAGTCTATACCTGACTGAGATTAATTGTTCTGGTTATAGTTAACTCACTTCTGTATATTAATGGATTAAAGTATTCTTCCTCTATAGGCTGGTAATTATTGTAGTAAATAATATTCCTCAGGAATCAATGAAGTGCAGTGAAATGAGATCTTGTATTAAATCCCCTTCAGTGTAAGGCTCATCTATATTGTCTCTAGGGGAGTACGACTGAAGATTCTCCTCAGTGAGAAGCCCTACTATGATACTTTTTTATAAAAGAACTTCCCCTTAGCCTTATATGGGGTTATGGGAGTTGCTCACCCCTCCCGTCCTCCTGTCACTCACTGCCTCAGGATCCTCGTTCCTCTAGACGGGTTGGTTGATTCATCTATACCGCCTCCCAGAAGGCGTCGTTTGAGGACAGTCTCGTCTCACTCAGCTAACCTCCTCCATCCCCGCCGTCACGGACCGCTCTCCCCGTCTGCAGGGTTAGGAAGCCGAAGTCGGATTATGTCGGCCAGGATTACCCGAGACTCCAAGGTAAGTAATCTTGTTCTTTTCTCACCGTCCGCCGGCTAATTACACTCTCCGTATGCCACCGAAGCGTAGCTCCGATCTTCACTGTCTCTCCCCTCAGACTCCCCAACCGTCCATACCGCTCCTCCTTTTCAAAACTCTGCACCAGTGTCCCGGATCAGTCCCGCTCTCTCCACGCGCTGGCTCCTATCCTTTTCAGTGGTGCCCGAGCACCCCCGTAATCCGGCCAGTCCCCAAGTCCGGGGCCACGAGCCCATAAACTTACTGGGCTATTAACTATTCAGCTCAAACCATTTGCCCTCCGTGAGGGTGATATACCTTTTTATAAGTCTTTGCACTCTATGAGGGCATTATAAAGAATTATTTTTTTTTTTTTAATAAAATCCTTTTAACAATCTTTACTACTAAGTGGCAATTTTAATGAGGAAAACCCCATAAACTTTGCATCATTGTTAACATACCTATTTGACAAATATACCTATATATATTTTATTACATATGATATTACTGTACTGATGCAGGGTATTACACTTGGCTGGGAGAGTGAGGAGACGGAAGAAAACAGCAGGGGATGGGAGGTGATGGGCTGGCTGTGTACAGTAACAGCACAGCACATGTGGCTAGCCCAGAGAGCAGTGGAAAGCAAACACTGCCTCGGGTAAGGCTTGCAGCTGCTGCAACCATCATATGAAGCATCTGTCAGTCTCCTTTCAGAATCATCCTTCACTTGCTGTGGTGTGCGGCCAGGTCAGGGGCGCCCTCTGGTGGCTGGCGCTCTAGGCAGCTGCCTAAAGCTGCCTAATGGAAGCGCTGGCCCTGCTTACAGTACATACTGTACTTTCTCTCTTTTTTCACCCTCTTCACTCCACAAATGCATGCTGCGTTTCCTGACTACTGATATAATAGTGTGCACAGCGTAGCGAGGCACCGTGCCCACCGCGTGGCGAGCGAAGCAAGCATGCAAGGGGCTGCGTTCCGCTCGCCGCCCCTGTCGGGATTGTGTGGTCGGGATTCCGGCGTCTGTATTTTGACCACCGGGATCCCGTCCAGCGGGATTACGTACTGATCTCCAGTCTGAGCCTGCCCTAGGCATAGGCATACTTGCCAAATGCCTAGGGGCACAAGCAGCTTTTGCTGATTAATATGATATGCAGCATGCCTACAGTATATTCTGTGTGTGACTGCTTCTGTATCTGCATACAAAATGCATTACTAATGTGCAGCATTATGTGTATAAGGGGTACTACAGTACTTTGTTGTGTAACATATACTGTAGCAAGGGCACTACTGTGTGGTCTAATGTGAACAAAGAGCAATATGATGTGATGCAATGTGAATAAGTGGGAATACTTTGAGGAGTAATTTGGTACTATCCTATGATGTAACGAGAATAAGAGACACTATTGCATGATATGTTGTGAATAAAGTTGCAGTACTGTGTGGCGTCATTTCAGATTGGGGAATTACTGTGTGGCCATGCCCCTTCCCAGCAAGAACATGCACCGTTTTGGGATGCACACCGAATGTGCACACTGTTGCTATTTTAAACATACAGTCGGTTGGAGGAGCACCAAAATGAGGACTGCTATGGTTGAGGGGTGATGGTGCTGGGAAAGGGGTACAGGCTCAGAGGCGGAAATAGCATCTGTGCAAGGGGGCAGCATCCAAAAACTTGACTAGGGAATCATATTATTTATGGCCGGCTCTGAGTACAGTCCACTATTATTGATAGTACTCCCTACAACACCACCTACAGTACTGTAACCCTCTTTTTTCTGAAGCTGTCATGAAATGTCATGACTGCTAATACATAAATGTCTACAGTATTTGTACTGTGGTGTTTTATTCCTTTGACAATTTGTTTATGACCTATTGAAGCTAAACTCTTGTACAGTACTTTATATTTTGAATACCAGCAATACAGTATAATACTGTACCTACAGTATACAGTAGTAATTGTATAGTATTTGAATGTGACTAATGTTTTTTTTCTCCAATATAGTGCCAATGATTTATGGGGGCCCTAGACAGGGGCAAGATAGGTGGGCTGGCCCAGAAGCGGGCAGGCAGCAGCCCACTTATACAAGAGGTAAACTAAAGCAATGTTTAAATTACCTCAACAGCATACAGTAGTGTTTGATTTACTGTACTGACAATACAGTACTGTACATTGTAAATAACAAGATTGTCTAATATAGAGTAAAGTACTGTATTGCCATTACTACACTGTAAAGTATTCAGTATTTGTTTTGTAATACTGTCCTTTTTTCCCACAGAACAGTTGCAGCGTGCCATTCTGCTCCTGCGGGTGGTGGTCCACCTGTTAGTGGACCACTTTTTTAATTTTCTTTTAAGAGCTATTTCATTTTAATTTGTTTAATAAATATATTTGCTATTGTACTCCATTGTATAGTATCTTTTTCTACTGTATAAGATAGGCATACTGTACACCATACAATTATCTGGCAGATAATCTGCCAGATCTGGCTGTTTGGAATGAAATTCTGGTAATGGATGAGAGCAAATGACAATCATCCATTACCATAATTTCATTCCAAACAGCCAATCAATCAATGTACAGGCAGCAGTTGATTGATACTGTATGCACACTTCTCCGTCTTCTTACTGTTTCATACTGTACATCTACCCCATGTGTGCTTTACAAGGAATGCAGAAAGATGCATCAAGGGACATGGCAGCAGTACAGTACAATGCAAGGGACTAGGACACTATCTCACAGTAGATTGAGCATACTGTACATTGTAGCAATAGCATACAGTAAGTGTGACATGTACAGTATAATACAGTGGGTGGCATGTACTGTATCACTGGGAAACTGATTAGGATCAACTGGTAATGTACAGTACCAATGGTTACCTACTGTACTGTATATACAAAGTTGTATGTACTACAAAGTGCTAGTACAGTAACAGTATGACCCTGCCTGGATGAAGCCATCAGAAGCCATAGACTCATGCCCAGTAACAGGGGGATAAAATGGGGGACACTTCTACCATGCCCCTGAAATGCCCAAGTAATTCAGCCCCTCAGCAAGCTTGTGGATACAGTACAACCCCTTCTCTTGAGTCACAATCCTCCCCAGGCCGCCACAGACACCAGTGAAACAAGATGCCTAACCAATTTGTTTTACATACAGTATACCACTCTTAATTGAATTCCCATCATACAGTAGTACTAATTTATACAGTACAGGAAGTTGGGAATACAAACATTGGAAACCACGTCATGTTTATTTTAAGAAACACTTTATTTACGGACAAAATCAGTAGGAAAATGTATCATCACACATATTGTAATAAGAAAGCCAACATCACACATACTGTACGGTACTTTAATCAAAAGGTAACAGCACAAATACAGTAACAATATCAACTTTAACATTTTTATAATTTGTTTTTTTGTGGTGGGGGGGTGCGGGGTAATGGTTTTTGTACTTTATTTTTAGGTTTTGCTTTTTTGTATTATTTTTCGTTTTTGTCTTTTTTGCTTTTTAACACTTTTGCATACGGACACCAGAACGGAGAACGGAAACGGACAACAGCAGCCCCTGGATGGACACAGCCCAATGGACTCAGACGCTTGGGGATTGAAACACTTTATTTTCAGCATGGACGTGGGACAAAATCAGTAGGAACATGTAACCTCACACATATTGTAATAAGAAAGCCAACATCACACATACTGTACGGTACTTTAATCAAAAGGTAACAGCACAAATACAGTAACAATATCAACTTTAACATTTTTATAATTTGTTTTTTTGTGGTGGGGGTGCGGGGTAATGGTTTTTGTACTTTATTTTTTTATTTTTAGGTTTTGCTTTTTTGAATTATTTTTCGTTTTTGTCTTTTGCTTTTTAACACTGTTGCATACGGACACCAGAATAGAGGACTGACAACAGCAGCCCCTGGATGGAAACGCAGCCCAAGGCCCCAGATGGACACAGCACAATGGACTCGGCTGCTACTGGGTAGATACAGCAGCGCCCAAAAAATCAACTGGTGACAGTGAAATAAAAGGGGCAACTTGTACCAGGCCCTTACATTACCAGGAATGTGGTGAGCCAAGTTCATGCACTCCCCTTTGAGTAACCGTGCTGCTCCAAGTGGATTCAGCACAGTGCATGCAGCCCCAGAAAATGTACAGGTCATACAGGTACAGTGACACCATTTTTTAGCTTCAGCTGTGTGAAGCTGATGTGCTGAAGCTAGGAGGTAGGTAATGATCTGGTTTCATCATAGTGGAGCTTCCAAGTCATTTTCCTCTTCATTCTCAGCGCAGCGTTTATGGTGTCCCTTATCTTCCTCTTTTCTGGAGCACCAATCCTCACGCGGCGTTCACACCTAGCCATGATGTCATGTACCAGATTTTTGGGCAGCAGAAGTTTGCCCTTGGAACCATCAAAGTTCACACGATTGGCCCACGTCAAGTATTTGTCGTATTGTACATGGTACTGGAACAGAGAATATGCATATTTCTGAATATGTCCATTTGAAGCTCTGTACAGATGGTCGTCCAGGGAAGTTGAGATGACAGCCAGGGCAATATTGTTCATAGAGCCTCCGAATGTATTGAGAAGTGGCCTGTGAGCAGGTGTGCTGGTCATCATTGGTGTTCCTGGCAACAGCACACTTGAATCCAGGCCTCTGCGGTCGTCCAGCCCGCTGTGGTCGTCCAGCCCTCAGCGGTACTCCAGCCCGCTGTGGTCCTCCAGGCCTCATCTGCGGTCCTCCAGGCCTCCTCTGCGGTCCTCCAGTCCTCCTCTGCGGTCCTCCAGGCCGCTGACTTCATCCAGGCCTCTGCGATCGTCCAGGCCTCTGCGGTCGTCCAGGCCTCTGCGGTCGTCCAGGCCTCTGCGGTCCTCCAGGCCTCCTCTGCGGTCGTCCAGGCCTCCTCTGCGGTCGTCCAGGTCTCCTCTGCGGTCGTCCAGGGCACCTCTGCGGTCATCAAAGCCGCTGACTTCGTCCAGTCCGCTGCGGTCGTCCAGTCCGCTGCGGTCATCCAGGCTGCTGCGGTCGTCCAGTCCTCCTCTGCGGTCGTCCAGGCCTCCTCTACAGACGTCCAGTCCTCTGCGGTCGTCCAGTCCTCTGCGGTCGTCCAGGCCGCTGACTTTGTCCAGTCCGCTGCGGTCGTCCAGTCCTTCTCTGCGGTCCTCTAGGCCTCCTCTGCGGTCCTCCAGTCCTCCTCTGCGGTCCTCCAGTCCTCCTCTACGGTCCTCCAGGCCGCTGACTTGGTCCAGTCCTCTGCGGTCGTCCAGGCCTCTGCGGTCATCCAGGCCTCTGCGGTCGTCCAGGCCTCTGCTGTCCTCCAGGGTTCCTCTACGGTCCTCCAGGCCTCTACGGTCCTCCAGTCCTCTGACTTCGTCCAGGCCGCTGACTTCGTCCAGTCCTCTGCGGTCGTCCAGGCCTCTGCGGTCCTCCAGTCCTCTGCGGTCCTCCAGGCCTCTGCGGTCCTCCAGTCCTCGGTCGTCCAGGCCGCTGACTTGAACCGCTTGGTGGTGTGTTGCAATTATGGTGTGGCAAACTCCAACTTGCCATTCTTCCCTTGTTTGTTCAATGACTTTCTTCATGGCTTCTACCATCTGTTCCTTTATGCCTTCTTTAAGGCCAGCCACATCGGTCTGCAGCTGATTGACCTGTCCACCAAGTTCTGCCTCCATATTGGTCACCTTACTGAGTAGCTCCTTTAGTAAAACAGGACAGGTACACTGGCAGTCCTGCACTTTGGTGTTCACATCTGTGAAATGCAACCTTCTTCGTGGTGAATATGTCATGTCTTCTTGTCCAGGGGTGGCTACGTGGTCCAAAAAAGAAGATTCCTGATGCAGCGTGTTTGTCACGTCCTCTAGCACCGGTATTTCCAGATTCATTGGCTGAACACTGTGATCTGCAAGAGATGGAACAATTACATAATTTGCCACACCACCTATCAGCCCCAACCTATTATTCTTTGCCTTGGCATTTTTTCGTGGTTTCACCACATTTTCTTTCTGAGCCGCCTTGGCAGTTTTCTTCTTCTTTTGTGGGACTAATGCAGCAAGTTTCTGTGCCACTGATGGGTGGGTTTTGGCACTCCCGTAAAATCTGGTAGTCTGCATTCTTTGTCTTCTGTCTAAAAATATAAAAACCACAATAAGAAAACATGTAAAGCACAGCTGGCTAAAAATAGCAAACAACTGTACATTTTCAAATAAAGTGCACAACAGAAAAGTGCAAATACTGGCCCTCATTCCGAGTTGATCGGTCGCAAGGCGAATTTAGCAGAGTTACACACGCTAAGCCGCCGCCTACTGGGAGTGTATCTTAGCATCTTAAAATTGCGAACGAAGTATTCGCAATATTGCGATCACAAACTACTTAGCAGTTTTAGAGTAGCTCCACACTTA
This sequence comes from Pseudophryne corroboree, assembly GCF_028390025.1. Lineage (NCBI taxonomy): Eukaryota > Metazoa > Chordata > Amphibia > Anura > Myobatrachidae > Pseudophryne > Pseudophryne corroboree. The sequence goes on from NC_086453.1 coordinate 37,849,177, forward strand.
TTCTGCCTGTGCGATCAGTTCAGTGCTTGTCGTTCCTGGTTTGACGTCACAAACACACCCAGCGTTCGCCCAGACACTCCCCCGTTTCTCCAGCCACTCCTGCGTTTTTTCCGGAAACGGTAGCGTTTTCAACCACACGCCCATAAAACGCCGTGTTTCCGCCCAGTAACACCCATTTCCTGTCAATCACACTACGATCGCCGGTGCGAAGAAAAAGCAGTGAGTAAAAATCCTTTCTTCATAGCAAAATTACTTGGCGCAGTCGCAGTGCGAACATTGCGCATGCGTACTAAGAGGATTTTCACTGCGATGCGATGAAAAATACCGAGCGATCAACTCGGAATGAGGGCCACTGTACAGTATTAAACTTTTTTCCCTGTGCCTCCCAACATGAACCTCTGCAGGAGGGACAGAATGCTCTGTTACGGACTTCAGTTTAAATATACAGTATGATTACCATCACCTATGCGAACAACTATACTGTACAGTAGTTACTGTATTTGATAAGATAGGTGTTTCACCACAAGTGATAGCAATCATTCAGTACTACTGCACATAGTACACCGGGATAAGCGAGGTCTATGCACATTACGTTATACCGAGCTGGATCGCTTAGCAACCTGACAAAATGGCCACCGACCGTGAACTCCCAGCACGTGGCAGCGCTCGGATATGGAGTGAGATACAGTATGGTATACATTTTACAGTCCAGGCGGCAATGCTGAAGGAGCGTTACAATCCCCTAGCTCAATTACCAGAGCCGTCTTAACAGCAGTGTGGGCCCCTGGACACAGCAATGCACTAGGGCCCCTACCCACCCACCAGCGGAAGGGGTGGGGGGAGCTATCAGCAGCAGCTTTGATGTTCCGCGGGGGATAGGGGGGGTTCTATCTTTCGCTCAGTATGTAGGACCTGGAGAAATAATTTCTGCTAATTATTCCTTTACTGCACAGATGGGGCAGGAAGGAGAACACTAAACTGTAGAAGGGGGCATTGTGCTGAATGAAGGGGCCCTGGTACATGACTTCCAGGGTGGAAGGGGGTGTTTAATACACAGGGGAGGAGTGGATAGTGGAGTGGGCTTAATATTCATAATTTTCCGGGGGTCAGGGCAGCGTACTTTACTGCAGATATCTCCAGTTCCTGGAAATAGATTTCTTAGCTTTAATGGGGAAAAAAAAAAACTAGAGAGTCCCACCCGTCAGGAGGTACTGGGGACACCTGTTAGGAGATACTGGGGACACCTGTCAGGAGGTACTGGGGACACTTGTCAGGAGATACTGGGGACACCTCTCAGGAGGTACTGGGGACTTGGGGATCAGACTTTAGAAGCCAGAGCAATCCACCGACAAAAATATAAAACTGCATATTAGGAGTGTGGAGCTGGAGCAGGGAACAGCTGCTTGAAGGCTGATATCTCTGGTTCTGGGCATAGTAGAGACAAGCTGCCAGTGTCCACTGATAGGGGGGAGTCACAGCTTTTGGAGTATACCCTCAGATAAACTCTAAGTCAAAAAGAAACCGAGATATCTGGGTGGGAAGAACAATTAACAGGCTTGGATGGGGCCCACTGCTTTGAAGTCTGATATCTCTGGTTCCCCAGGGCCGATTTTCAAAAATCTGGTACCCCTGGTAAGAGGGGACCCTCAGCTATCAGACTAGGGCCCTTTTACTCCTGGGGCCCTTGGGCAAGAGCCTATTGAGCCCATACAAAAATATGGCCCTGTCAATTACACCGGCGAGGTCTATGCACATTACGTTATACCGAGCTGGATCGCTTAGCAACCTGACAAAATGGCCGCCGACCGTGAACTCCCAGCACGTGGCAGCGCTCGGATATGGAGTGAGATACAGTATGGTATACATTTTACAGTCCAGGGGGCAATGCTGAAGGAGCGTCACAATCCCCTAGCTCAATTACACCGGCGAGGTCTATGTACATTACGTTATACCGAGCTGGATCGCTTAGCAACCTGACAAAATGGCCGCCGACCGTGAACTCCCAGCACGTGGCAGCGCTCGGATATGGAGTAAGATACAGTATGGCATACATTTTACAGTCCAGGGGGCAATGCTGAAGGAGCGTCACAATCCCCTAGCTCAATTACACCGGCGAGGTCTATGCACATTACGTTATACAGAGCTGGATCGCTTAGCAACCTGAAAAAATGGCCACCGACCGTGAACTCCCAGCACGTGGCAGCGCTCGGATATGGAGTGAGATACAGTATGGTATACATTTTACAGTCCAGGGGGCAATGCTGAAGGAGCGTCACAATCCCCTAGCTCAATTACTCTGGGATAAGCGAGGTCTATGCACATTACGTTATACCGAGCTGGATCACTTAGCAACCTGACAAAATGGCCGCCGACCGTGAACTCCCAGCACGTGGCAGCGCTCGGATATGGAGTGAGATACAGTATGGTATACATTTTACAGTCCAGGGGGCAATGCTGAAGGAGCGTCACAATCCCCTAGCTCAATTACACCGGGATAAGCGAGGTCTATGCACATTACGTTATACCGAGCTGGATCGCTTAGCAACCTGACAAAATGGCCGCCGACCATGAACTCCCAGCACGTGGCAGCGCTCGGATATGGAGTGAGATACAGTATGGCATACATTTTACAGTCCATGGGGCAATGCTGAAGGAGCGTCACAATCCCCTAGCTCAATTACACCGGCGAGGTCTATGCACATTACGTTATACAGAGCTGGATCGCTTAGCAACCTGACAAAATGGACACCGACTGTGAACTCCCAGCACGTGGCAGCGCTCGGATATGGAGCATACTTGCCTACCTGACCCTCTCCATAAGGGAGAAAATGCTCTGTTCCTGGACTTTCCTGGTAATGTATGATTGCCATCACCTGTGATGAGCTAGTTAATTGATAAGAAAGGGGTTTCACCACAGGTGATGGCAGTCATATATTACCAGAAAAGTCCAGGAACAAATAATTTTTTCCCTCATGGAGAGGGTCAGGTAGGCAAGTATGATATGGAGTGAGATACAGTATGGTATACATTTTACAGTCCAGGGGGCAGTGCTGAAGTAGCGTCACAATCCCCTAGCTCAATTACACCGGGATAAGCGAGGTCTATGCACATTACGTTATACCGAGCTGGATCGCTTAGCAACCTGACAAAATGGCCACCGACTGTGAACTCCCAGCACGTGGCAGCACTCGGATATGGAGTGAGATACAGTATGGTATACATTTTACAGTCCAGGGGGCAATGCTGAAGGAGCGTCACAATCCCCTAGCTCAATTACACCGGGATAAGCGAGGTCTATGCACATTACGTTATACCGAGCTGGATCGCTTAGCAACCTGACAAAATGGCCGCCGACCGTGAACTCCCAGCACGTGGCAGCTCTCGGATATGGAGTGAGATACAGTATGGTATACATTTTACAGTCCAGGGGGCAATGCTGAAGGAGCGTCACAATCCCCTAGCTCAATTACACCGGGATAAGCGAGGTCTATGCACATTACGTTATACTGAGCTGGATCGCTTAGCAACCTGACAAAATGGCCGCCGACCGTGAACTCCCAGCACGTGGCAGCGCTCGGATATGGAGTGAGATACAGTATGGCATACATTTTACAGTCCAGGGGGCAATGCTGAAGGAGCGTCACAATCCCCTAGCTCAATTACACCGGGATAAGCGAGGTCTATGCACATTACGTTATACCGAGCTGGATCGCTTAGCAACCTGACAAAATGGCCGCCGACCGTGAACTCCCAGCATGTGGCAGCGCTCGGATATGGAGTGAGATACAGTATGGCATACATTTTACAGTCCAGGGGGCAATGCTGAAGGAGCGTCACAATCCCCTAGCTCAATTACACCGGTGAGGTCTATGCACATTACGTTACACCGAGCTCGATCGCTGAGCAACCTGACAAAATGGCCGCCGACCGTGAACCCCCAGCACGTGGCAGCGCTCGGATATGGAATGAGAGATGGTATACATTTTAAAATACACCGGGATAAATTGTACAGGCCAGGGAGCAATGCACAGGGACATTCATCATTTACGTATATAAATAATTGTAAACCATAAATGAAAGATTTACCGGTCAAATACTGTATGACGAAACTGTGTCAATGAGCTGGAACACGTGAGCCTAGCAGAAGTTTTCGAAGGCAGAAACAGAGAGCAAATTATCAGGAGATTTCTGAAAGGTCGGAGAAGATCCACACAGCAACTCTGATTACGAGGAAACAGCTTTGCAAAGTGGGTAGCGGGCGGTGACTGAGACGCTCTTTTATTCACATTCAAAGTACAGTATGCTCTGTGATTGGTGTAGGGATGAATGCACCTATATTGGCACCAATCACAGTGGTAAGAATTCCTTTTGTGTGAATGTGAATAAAAGAGCGTCTCAGTCACTGCCCGCTACCCACTTTGCAAAGCTATTTCCTCGTAAGCAGACTTGCTGTGTGGATCGTCTCCGACCTTTGCGAAATCTCCTGATAATTTGCTCTCTGTACTATACTTTATTCTATGCCTGTGTTCTGTAAAAATACATGCTGTACTGTAGAGTACATGTAACTGCACAATAAAAGGAGTTGCTTATTAATGAACAACATTTTTTGATTTCTGTAGGGATCATGGATAAGAAATTTTTCCAAGAAACAATAGTAGAGGAATGTATGGTGCCATTTGTGAATAAATATTACCCAACTCACCATAGGATATTCCAAGACAATGATCCTAAACACTCCGCCTCAGCCAAATTTATGGAAGAGAAAGGTATGAATTGGGAATGCACACCACCAGAGTGAGTATTCTTTCAACAGTGTACAAGTAAAATTTTGGATAGCACTCTAGTACTGTAAATTAATTTTTTTGTTTAATAAACAGTACAATATTGTATGTTTAATTTTCTCTATTTACTGTAATGTCATTAATTTTTTCTATACGCTTTTTATTTTTATTTTTATATAGATCACCAGACATGAACCCAATCGAATTAGTGTGGGCTCAATTGAAGAGGTAGATTAGGAGTGTTGCAAAGCCAACAACAAAACAGCAACTGTTGGATGGGATAAAGAAATTTTGGCTAGAAGTACTCACACCTGAACATTGTAATAATTATATAAATCACCTGTAGAAAGTATTACCTGTTGTAGTCGAAAGAAATGGTCAAGCCACAAATATGTAGTTCTGTACTGTATTTTCTGTTTAAAATTTTAAATTGGTGCATTATTAAAAAAAATTATAAAATTGCCTTTGTCTGATTATTGCATAAACTAATGTAGAATATTATACAGTAGTAATGTTATTGATGTGTATGAACAGTTATTTTCAGTTTTATAAGTCCTGAATAAGAGTACTGTACATTTTGATCAGTGCAGTACATGGAATCGGATGTTGTAATAAATACTTTTTTTTACATTAATATTGATGCTTTTCCAATAAATATTAAATTTTACAGTATGGTACGGTACAGTACATGAGGGTACCTGTACAGTATGATACGTCATTATGGGGGAGAAATACTGTATCCACTAAATGTACAGTAAAATGTTTTTTTCTTATTACAAACACACAAATGCATCTCAGATGGAAATACAGTATGCTATACACAGCAGACAGCTTATGGTGACAGAACTTCCCTACTGTATCCCCACCCATAGTCGTAGTATATTTTATGAGACACTCCTGCAGCATTGCCAATGATTCATGTAAAACCTGTGTGCAAACAGTATCTGTATTGAATGCAAAGTACAGTAAGAGTACAGTATACAGTATTATCAGAGCCATACCTGACCAACAGATGCCATAGGCTAGATTTTGGCTGATGCCCTCTTGCACAGATGCTACGTAGTTCCGCCTCTAACCCTGCACCCCTTTCCCAGCACCATCACCCATTTTGGCGCTCCTACCCCCTATAATCTAAATAAGAACAATGTGCACATTTAGTGCCAGCCAAAAACAGTGTACAGTATGTTCTTGCTGGGAAGGGGCATGGTAACACAATAATACCCGAAGATGAAATGACACAACACAGTACTGCAACTTTATTCACATTATATCATGCAGTAGTGTCTCTTATTCTCATTACATCATATCATAGTACTACATTACTCCTAACAGTATTGCCCCTTATTCACATTACACCCCACCACATTCATCTTTATTTACATTAGACCACAGGTTCTCAAACTCAGTCCTCAGGACCCCACACAGTGCAGGTTTTGCAGGTCTCACAGAATCACAAGTGAAAAAATTAGCTCCACCTACTGTATGGACCTTCTAAAATGTGTCAGTTAGTAATTAATACACCTGTGCACTTGCTGGTTTACCTGCAAAACATGCACTGTGTGGGGTCCTGAGGACCGAGTTTGAGAACCACTGCATTAGACCATGCAGTAGTGCCCTTTCCTTATGTTACACCAGAAAATATTGTAGTACACCTTATACACATACAGTACAGTAATGCCACACATTAGTAATGCATTTCATATTTACATTTTCTGATTTAATTTCATAGAGCAACAGTCACTCACAGAATATAGGCATGTACTGTAGCATCTCATTTTATTCAGCAGAAGCTGATTATTCCCGTTTGGCTAGTTTGCCGCCTCTGTAAAGTATATTACAATAGAAAAAAGTTATAGTGTCAGTGAAAAAAGCACCTCATGACAGATACTGTACACAAGCTCATGTCTAAATACTGTATACTGTAAGCAGTGACATTAAGGGGTACAGTATATGCAATTGCGGTTGAATTCCGGCAGGAATACGGAAAAAATGGACACGGGATCCCCCATCTTTTTAGAACCAGCACCGGGCTCTGCGCCTGGTCCTGGTGCAAAAAATAAGGGGGACAAAAAAGCGTTGGGGTTCCCCGTATTTTTTGAACCAGCACTGGGCTCCACTAGCTGGACAGATAATGCACAGCCGGGGGACACTTTTATACCGGTCCCTGCGGCCGTGGCATTAAATACCCAACTAGTCACCATTGGCTGGGGTACCCTGGAGGAGTGGGGACCCCTTAAATCAAGGGGACCCCCCCTCCAGCCACTCGATTATCTCTATCGCCCCTGTGTATTGTAGCTAGGGGATTGTGACGCTCCTTCAGCATTGCCCCGTAGCCTGCAAAATCTGTGCTGTTATTTGCTCCATAGCTGAGTGCCTCCTAGGAGCTAGGAGTCACAGGCGGTAGCCATTTCAATTGAGTCTGCCCTGCTATAGAATTGTATGTGTACCGTACGGTGCATAGAACCTTTACAGTAGAAACTCTCCTGCAGCTTGGGGGACAAAAAGCATAGGGGTTCCACCTATTTTTTTAACCAGCAGCGGGCTCCACTAGCTGGACAGATAATGCACAGCCGGGGGACACTTTTATACCGGTCCCTGCGGCCATGGAATTAAATACCCAACTAGTCACACCTGGCCGGGGTACCCTGGAGGAGTGGGGACCCCTTAAATCAAGGGGACACCCCCTCCAGCTACTCGATTATCCCTATCGCCCCTGTGTATTGTAGCTAGGGGATTGTGACGCTCCTTCAGCATTGCCCCATAGCCTGCAAAATCTGTGCTGTTACTTGCTCCATAGCTAAGTGCCTCCTAGGAGCTACTGTAGGAGTCACAGGTGGTAGCCATTTCAATTGAGTCTGCCCTGCTATAGAATTGTATGTGTACCGTACGGTGCATAGAACCTTTACAGTAGAAACTCTCCTGCAGCTTTGGCCTGCTTTATGTAAAACCTGTGTTTTGTCAGTTTGCTATGCGATCGAGCCCGGTGTAACGTACTGTAATGTGCATAGACCTCGCTTATCTCTGTGTATTTTGGCTAGGGGATTGTGACGCTCCTTCAGCATCGCCCCGTAGCCTGCACAACTTATGCCATTTCTCATTCCATACCCGACTGCTGCCTGCCACGAGGTGGGGGTTCAGGGGTAGTGGTCATTTTGACAGTGTGCTATGCGATTGAGTCCGGTGTACCGTAATACTGTATGCAATCCTACAGTAGCTTATCCCCATCGCCCCTGTGTATTTTGGCTAGGGGATTGTGATGCTCCTTCAGCATTGCCCCATAGCCTGCAAAAGGGTTCAGGGGCGGCGGCCATTTTGCCAGTGTGCTATGCGATCGTGTCCGGTGTACCATAATGTGCATACTGTGTATTTTAGCTAGGGGATTGTGACGCTCCTTCAGCATTGCCCCATTGTCTGTACAATCTGGACTATTACTTGCTCCGTAGCCTAGGGCCTCTGTGGGGCAAGGAGTCATAGGTGGTAGCCATTTCTATTGAGTCTGCCCAGCTACAGAATTGTATGTGTACTGTACGGAGCATAGAACCTTAACATTAGAACCGCTCATGCAGCTTTGCCCTGGTTTATGTGAATAAAAAAAATAATAAAGTGTCTGAAAAAAACTAACATGCATTCGTACTGTACTTAAGGAATCGAACCCGGGACTCTGAGTATAGGAAGCGAAACACTTCACCACTTCGCTGCAGACAAATGTATAAATCCATTGGTTTTGATTATGCTGTAATGGCTACGGCATTAGGACGATAACATACTGTACAAAATTCCTATTCTTGAGAGGCAATAGTGAACTTCTAACACACATCCATTTGCGACAGTGTACACTACTGGTTTTATGTTTTGTCTGCGGGACTTGGACGCTCACATACAGTATTCATAAAGTATTGTAGATGGATCATATACTGTATGCTGTACTATTTGCATCTGTGTCGAATATACAGTACTGTATTAAATAATGCAGCGTAATGAGTATTTACTGTATGCAGCGTAATGAGACGCCTTAGTAAAGTAGTCCTTATTATATATTTCAGTATTGTATTTTACGGGAGACCACACGCATGCTCAGTGGTGATTTTAAAAAGCGACATCTGGTGGCTGATCGCAGGTATTACACGTAAAGGTAACGCCAAACGCTCTGTCTGCCTCTGTGCGATTAGGTACACCTCTCTGTGACTAGGCGCGCCTCCCTACGCTGCATTTGCTCGATCGGGACAAACGCCTCAGCCACTCAAGATAAAGGTGGCTACATCTGTACCCTATGTGGTGGAATCTGGTTTGATATCATTTTAATGTTTTGATTTGCTTTTGAAGACACGCTAAGATGTATGTCCATATTGTGATTCCTTGGTATGTATATGTTGTAACTGTGTAATTACATAAGCACATTGTAGAAAGACAAGAAAAGATGTTTATTAAAATGCTTTCTATATTGTTTACATTATAATAAACCCCTGATGAAGTCTGTAGGACGAAACGCATTGGGTTAAGACAACAATTTTGTAATTTCTTCAAGGAAGAATAATCATCATGTTGTTGTTTGACTAAAATGGGCTAATACCAACACAACCATTGTCTGTACAAAACATCACATTGTTATCTTGGGCAAATTGTGCAATAGTTTGATTTACTGTATTCTATAAAATAAAAAAGTCTCATTTTTTACGATTATTTTATTGTATAATCAGAACTTTTACATACCAAAGGACCACACCAGCTCCCTGGGGAAATCTTTTCTTCATTGTTCATATCCATTGTACCCCGTCTAACAGTGGGTATTTTCCCTAAGGTGTAGCTTTCCATATCATTAGCGCGAGAAAGGTCTTAAATCTTTTCTGTCATATATATATATATATATATACACCTACATCACAATAAATATATATACGCATTGTTTACATTATGTTTCATACACATATATACATACAATACTTTCTTCATATGCAGTATTTCATATATATATATATATATATCTCCTAAATAATAGCCCAGATCTGTGATTTTGTGATTCATTTGCTAACGCTGGGCGGAGTCACAACAGTGGGCGGAGTTAGTCAAATGAGTCACAGATCTGGCCAAATCTATAGGACACTAGGAGCAGCTGCAGAAGCAGATAGTATGGGCATGGCACAGGCAGGGGTGCATACCTCCCAGCTTTCTTCATGAGCTTTTCTCATTGCTGTGCCTGCTGTGGGGTTGGGGGCGTGGCCTAATCGCGCCCGCGAGGCCACGCCCCCTTATGCAAATTCCGGGATTTTTTATTTTTATTATTTTTTTTTAATGGAATTTTGGCCCCTCAGCTAGGGCTAAATCCAGAGGGGGTGGTCGCTTCCCCCTACACACCCGCACAGGCAGAAGAAAGAAGGGAGACTGCTGCCTCCCTGCTACACCACAGACCTGCCAATACGCAGCAGCGTGTGCTGACTGTAGCACAATGCTGCCGTTGTTGCTGGGGGAGCTTCTGAGCTGGGACAGAGCTACTCGAGCCGGGGGGACCTCTAAAACTGTGGGGCCAACGGTACGTACTGCCTGCCCCCCCCCTACTCCGGCTCTGCTGCTGGAACCCCCCCTTAATCCCCCTCTCCCTCTGTCTCCACTATTCACCGCTGCTCTGCTAAGCAGAACAGCGAGTACAGGAGCTTTCCAACTGCCCCCCCGCCTCTCCCCCCCCACCGCAGGACACTGCAACCCGCGGGTGGGACAGCGGGACAGACCCCAAAAAATGGGACTGTCCCGTGAAAATTGGGACATTTGGGAGGTATGGGGGTGTGTGAGGGGGTATGCCATACTTGACCCCCACATCAGCATACTCAGCAGGGTCTCTCTGGCGGGGAGGAGCGTCACTTTCTTGCACACTCCACGCTTCTTAGCTGCAGTTTTGTGGGTCACCAGCCGCTGTGCACTTTCCGTACTGCCTCTGTTATCTCCAGCCCCGGCAACCCCACCGCTAGCTGCAGCGCTGCCACCCGCAGTGAGTTGCGCCCAGCTCCTTCACACACTTTAGCCGGCGGGTAGCGCTGCAGAAGTCCGCGCTGCTTGCAGGCTCTGACCCCCTCCTCCCTCCAGCAGCAGCGTCTCCTGGGAGCTAACCAGTCACTCCCAGTCTCCCCTTACCACAGTGCCCAGCAGCCGTGAGGTCCACGCCACGTGCATGCTATGACCCCCTCCTCCCTCCAGCCGCAGCATCTCCTGGGGGCTAACCAGTCACTCCCAGTCTCACCTTACCACAGTGCCCGGCAGCTGCGCGAGGTCTGCGGTGTGTGACTGAGGAGGGGGGGAGTGATGCGGACGGGCAGAGGAAGCAGGACTACAGCCTAAGAGAGTCAGCCATGCCAAGTCTCCAGCAGCAGCAGATCCCAACAGGTTGGAGTGGAACAGCAGCAGCCAGCAGCAGTGACTCCGGTAAGACACATCTGTCTGTCACCACTGTTCTGTCCCTAATACCAATCTCTCCCGTGCCCTGTGTTCTGTCATGTCCCTGTCACCCCTGGCCTTGACCTGCCACCCTTATCCTGGCCCTTTCACCCTTTTCCTGGCCCTTTCACCCTTATCCTGGCCCTGTCACCCTTATGCTGGCCCTGCTACCCCTATCCTGGCCCTGTCACCCCTGTGCTTGCCCTGTCAACCCTATACTGGCCCTGTCACCCCTGTCCTGGTCCTGCCGCCCCTACACTGACCCTGTCACCCCTATCCTGTCCCTGTCATTTCTGTCCTGGCCCCGTCACCCCTGTCCTGGCCTTGTCACCCCTGTTCTGACCCTGTCACCCCTGTTCTGACCCTGTCACCCCTGTTCTGACCTTGTCATCCCTGTCCTGGCCCAGTCAACCCTGTTCTGACCCTGTCACCCCTGTCCTGGCCCTGTTACTGCATACCCTCCAACTACCTTTTTGGCAGGTACAGTACCCGCAGCACCTCCAGACCTCTCCCCAATGCACCACACCTCCGCACCTTCCCCTCCACCACATGCGGCACTCCACCCCTCCCCCACATGCTGTGCCTCCAGACCCCCTACACCACCCGCGGCTCCCACTCCTCAGCCCCTTCACCTCCCGCAGCAATCTCCAGGCCCCCTCCACCATTCACCCCCCTTATATGTCTCCCCCACACCTGCCCCCCTCCACCCGCAGCATCTGCAGACACCCTCCTCCATCCGCAGTCCCCCCCTCACCCACCCCTCCCCCACCAATGGCACCCCCGCACCTGCCCCTCCACCACCTGCAGCACCTCCGGACCTCCTTCCCCATCCGCCGCAACACCGGTACCTGCCCCTTCCCTACCCATGGCGCCTGCGGACCCCTACCACACCAGCGGCACTCCCACCCCTTCCCATCCCACAGCACCTCCAAAACCCTTCACCCATCTGCAACATCCCCACACCAGCCCCTCCCCCACCCATGGCACCCCTGCCCCTCCCCCACCTGCAGTGCCTCCGGACCCCTCCCCCATCTGCATCCCCCACTCCTCTGCCCCTCCCCCACCCGCAGCACCTCCCAACCCTTCCCCATCTGGGCCCCACCCCCACTTCCGCCCCCCCTCCATCCGCAGCATCTACAGACACCATCCGCATTGTGGCCTGCAGGTGCTGTTCACGCCGTCGCAAGGGGCTGCGCCTCCTTCACCATCGCACACCCTTTCATTGTGCAATATTTAACCACTAACAAAGGAATGCAGGTAATACTCCATATAATACAAATATTAAACCCCAGAAAGGCATGCGAGGGTTAAGAGGGCGTAGCCCCTTGCGACGGTGTGAAGAGCGCCCGTAGGGCGCGATGAAGCACCTAGTATATATATATTAGTGATGAGCGGGTTCGGTTTTACTCGGTTTTACTCGGTTCTCAAAACGGCATCTTATTGTCTCACGGATGTCACGTGTTTTGGATAGCCAATAAGATGCCGTTTTGAGAACCGAGTAAAATCAAGTAAAACCGAACCCGCTCATCACTAATATATATACACAAAGCAATATAACCAATATTATATTAACAACAGAAGATATAATCCATATTCATATTCATGTTGCAAACCACGATACTGTATAATATGAAACTTTACTATATCATTAATGTGCTTTAACCTTCCTCTTTTTCTGTGCAATATATTGGTAGCCACATCCACATTCCAGGAGGTAGTTTTCACCTTCCAGTCACATGAGATGTGGTGCTCAATTTGATAAATCTTATTTGTTTAACTTGATTTAAATTCAGTTGGTAGTTTGGAGCTTTTCTTTCCGAGGTTTTTGCAGTCTGCAGACAATAATGGTGCCTTTTTTTATGCCTGTTTTTTCATGTTTTCATTAGTAATGTAACTTCTTACTGATTCTTGTTGAAGATTCTTGGCTTTTTTTCTTTAAATAATTCTTGCCTTATTTGGGATGAACGTTTTGAGTTTATCATCCATTAGTAATATGTTCCAATTTTTATTGTACGATTGACTAGAAGTTCTTGTTTTATGTACAGATAATGTACATCGTAATCTCCTGAATTGTGTTTCAGGTATGTTTGCTACCCATTTTCTATGGTGGTTACTAGTTGTTGGTAATATCTTGTTCCCAACTACCTCTTTAATATAAGTTATTGTGTGTATTTTACTTTTATTAATGAATAGCTCTAGATCAAGAAATATGACTTGTTCTTTGTTATTTTTCCCATTTTAATTACTACTTGTTTGTTTTTCTTTTTATCCTCTACTTCTCACAAGTGGTTATACTGCCTTTTATCTATTATAAACACAGCTTGTACATTTTTACTGGACATTAAATGGTATTTTTATTTTATTTTTATTTTTTTTGCCCATATATACACAGTTGACTCATATTATTATAACCACCTCCCACATTTGACGTCGGCAGTGAGTAGCCCATGAAGTAACACACCTGCTGTGATTAAGTTTAATGCCATATTTTATTGTAGACTTGATATACATTAATACTATAACCTATTAAATACGAGATATTGTTATGATTCATCCAGAAGTGTCCTCTGCTCCTTTCTGTCATATTAATCCAATAAAAACACTCTATTAAGTGCAGATCTCTTTGGTTTCTTGATGTTGATGTTTGGTTTCTTTAATACGATTTGGTATAAAACAGAACGCATGCAAATAATTAAGTCATGTCATAGACAGAGAAGAAGCAGAATACATTGATGTTCAAATGATTGAATCCATCAAAATTACATATTCCCAATAATTATATCCGCTTTGTATTCTAGATCAAACAACAAATGAAAAATCTACAGTATGGATCAAACAATGCAAAAAGGCAAAAAGGTGTATTGCACTAATGAAAGAGTATAAGGGAAAGAAGAGAATATAATGACATTTTCCTATCAGACAATGTATTACAGTAGTTCCAGTGTGAGGGCCTCAAATATATATGGCAGGTGATAGACAACCTGTCCTTAGTATACTGTAGTTGTACGAAACATGTTTTATTTATTTATTTTTCAAATGTTGACATTTTCATATTCGGGAATTGCGGCTCCGATCCTTCCTGTGACTGTGATTACAGGCTATAAGAGAAAATGAGAAATATTGAACTGTTTAGTGTTTTTACTGCATGATGATGTGAGATAGTAAAACATTTAAAGAACCATTTTTTGTGTAATTTTTTTGTTTTATCTATATATGTTACAGCACCTACAATGGTCCTCAATGCCCACTGCTGGGTTAAGCTAACACCATCCTGGGGAAGTGTTAGATTATGGAGAAAATGTAAAGTTTGGTAAACTAAGGCCACCTAACATAGAAGTCTATGGAGATGGCGGTAAGTGGTGTAATATGAGGTAGTGCAGAAAGAAAGAAATCACTGATTGATTTGTGGTATACCTTATGTAATATTATATCACGCTCTGACATAAGACCTGATTCAGAGCTGACATTACTGCGATGGCGATAGTAGCGGGAGCGATAAAATGTGAATGCTAATCTTAGCCTTTTCCTTGTGCACCAGCGTACGACAGAGAGTTAGAGGCATATTTGCTAATGTTCAAGTTTACAACAGTGGAGATGTTTCCCATAACAGCCAATCAGATTATAGCTATTATCTTCTAGATAGAAAGTGCTAGATAAATGCTAAGTACAATCTGATTAGTTGCTATGGACAACATCTCCTCTTTAGTACACCCGCACTTTAGTAAATGTACCCCTACAAGTGCTGAGATGCCCATTTTTAGTGTCCATAGGCACTTACAACAGCCTATAGGCTGCCAGACCCTTGATAAAGGTGGTCACACACCGAAACAGCTGTTGGGATGGGGATCTGACTACATGAGGTTCCTCCTGCCTGTGACTTGATGCTGATAAGTACTGTAATGATATGTTGTTATTGGTTGGCTTTACTTGCCCATGTTTAAAAGTTTTGGATATATATTGGTGTGCCAGTTTTTGCTTTCTCATGGGACCCTGGTGGAGTTTATGTTTTATTGGCCACCAAAAGATGTTTTATCTACTGGAAACCATTTATTTCTTATTTTTAGTAAGTTTCCAATCTGATGACGCAGGCTGTGACCCACAAAACACATAATGTAGCTTGATTCCATATAAACTATCAATAACCTTTTATGATCTGTTACCATCTGCAACATTGGAGAAATGCATACAGTATTTCATCATTGACCAGAGATTGATAAATCAGCAAGGCTGTACCGGTGTGAGCAGTTTGGGAGGAAGTCACATAAGTTTTAGAGAGATTTTTGGAGAGCATTTAAAACAGTGTTTCCCAATATCAGTCCTCAAAGCACGCTAACCAGGAGCATCACTTACCCCTATGACACCTGGTGCAGCGGTCAGTGATATATACGCGTGCCTGCAGGGCCGGTTCTGGGGCTCTCTGCGCCCCGGGCGGTAATAGGGGGCGTGGCTTCGTACAGGGTGCGTGGTCATTTATGCCCCCTGTACAGACAGAAATGATGTGCGGTGCGCGATGACGTCATCACGCACCGCACAGTAAAGGACCTCTCCACGAAGGGAAACTAGATGCGTACGCATCTAGTTTCCCTTCACAGCGGCAGCGGGCAGCGGGGGGCACAGCAGCAGCGGATCTTGCCCTGGTGCGGCGCCCTCCGGATGGCGCCCTGCGCCCTCTGGAAGGCGGCGCCCCGGGCAAAAGTCCAGCTTGCCCGTGGCAAGATCCGCTACTGCGTGCCTGTAAAAAGGGTGTGTGGCTTCATGGGAGGGGGTATGGCTTATTGGGCAGGGGCGTGGCTTTGCATCCTGAACCCCCTTTTTATCACTCCATGTATCCAGGAGATGCGGGTTGACCAAGGATACTGCTGTGGCTGCAGTGCCAGCTCCTACACAGTGACAGAAGCCGGGTGCTGCACGTAATGTGACGGTCACTGAGCAGGAGCTGGCATTTTGGTGTCAGCCCTTAGCAAGTGACACCTGGGTGCGGCCCGCACCACCGTAGTGATGCCACTGACACTAGCAGTCCATGTTTTAAGGATAACTCATGCTTAAGTACAGATGCGTAAATCAAAATAAATGAGGTACAAATTAATTCACATGTTCAAGTGTGGGTAAACTTAAAACCTGGCCTTATAGTGTCTCATGAAGCCACACGCCTTTTTTGCAGGTGCACGCATAGATCACTTACAGCTGCACCAGGTGTCATAGGGGTAAGTGACACCCCTGGATAATGTGCCTTGAAGAATGAGGTTCGGAAACACTGATTTAAATGCTATATGAAAATCTCACTCTTAAACTTATGTGAATTCCACCCATACTGCTCACACTGGTGCAGCCTTGCCGGTGTATCAATGGACTGAGGTTGAGAAACACTGATTTACAGAGTTGAAGGGTGAGGTAGGTTCTGCCATGCATGGCAGGAATATCATGTTATCAGAGAAATGACAGAAGGTTTGTAGGAGGCAAAGCGTAGGTCACAGGCACATCTAAGGGGGCAATCACACAAGTATTTTTAGATGAGGTCAATGAGGTATGAATATGTCCATGTAGTACTATTAATATTGATTAATTCGGCTTTCATTTGGGGATAGTATAGTTTACCATTCAGCCAGCAAAACAAACAAGTATTACATATTTCCTGTACGATCATACAGTATCTAATGGTATAATTACCTTTAAAGTGTCATAAGGAGCTGACATACCACTTTTCACTAGATCCATGTATGTGGCTTCTGTGATCTAAAATTATTTAAATGTCAGAACAAAGTATTGGGAGAATTTCTTCTCAAAAGTACTGTATATAAATGAGCTGAAGAGCAAAGTATGGGCCTAATTCAGACCTGATAGCTGCAGCAAATGTGTTAGCTAATGGGCAAAACCATGTGCACTGCAGGGGAGGCAGATATAACATGTGCAGAGAGAGTTAGATTTGGGTGAGTTATTTTGTTTCTGTGCAGGGTAAATACTGGCTGCTTTATTTTTACACTGCAATTTAGAATTCAGTTTGAACACATCCCACCCAAATCTATCTCTCTCTGCACATGTTATATGTGCACCCCCCTCCCTGCAGTGCACATGGTTTTGCCCATTAGCTAACAAATTTGCTGCTGTAATCAGATCTAAATTTGGCCCTGTGTACAGTACCATCAGGGTTGGACTGGCCCACAGGAGCACGGGGGAAACCCCTGGTGGACCCCACTGACTGCCCCCCCTTCCTCCTCTAGGGATCAGGTTCCAGACTGTGCACTTGAATTATACATTATGCATACAATATGTTATCTTATAATGCACATGCACTCTCTAATTGTTAGGCAAACCAATGTAGGGATGGCCACACCCCCTCTGGAGACTGGCCAAACCCCTAAACATGGGCCATTACCACTGTATTCCCCGTTGGGCCCTCCATGCCCCAGTCCGACACTGTGTACAATTTAAAAGGGCCTTTCAAGATGATTGGTATTGGCTGACAGCAATATGTCCAAATCAATCTAAATGATTTACCCTTTGCTATGAATTTCATTAAATAACATCTTCTACAGGCATGGACTACATTTACACCTCTCCCCTTGCACAGAGCACCACTGTAATAATAAACCATTGACCATTAACCAGAACTAATAGACACAAAGAATGGTCTACAATGTCCTCAGTTACCTATGGAAAATGTTGACCAACTAAAGGCATAAACTGCGAGGGCACTGCTGGGATTCTCTTGTATCACAAGCATGACAAAAGCTGATCTGTAAGACCATCAGCTAAATAAACAAGAACTTCATCAAAACAGCCTGTTTGTGCCAGATTAATAGGCCTATTTATTAACATTATTTGTACAAAAAAAAATGTGAAAAAGTGCGTTTTTTCACATTTATTATTTTAGTATCACTGAAATGTATTAAAGGGCTAATTGTAATTTTTTTAGTAACCCACATCACATTCCTCATACTTATAATCGGAAATGCGATGTTGCCAGATTTACTAAAAATTAAAAAAAAAAGTAAAAAAAATACTGCAATGTGCCCTGTGATAATTACGCCAGCCATTATACTGCTGTGTGTTGGTTGGAACATAGGGCCTAATTCAGACGTAGCAAATCAAAGAAGTTAGCATTTTGGCAAAACCATGCTGTACTGCAGATGCGGGAGGGGGGGGGGGGGGACAGATGTGACATGTGCAGAGAGAGTTAGATTTGGGAGTTTATATGGTTTCTGTGCAGGGTAAATACTGGCTGCTTTATTTTTACACTGCAATGTAGGTTTCAGTTTGACCACACATGCACTGCACATGGGGGTCATTCTGAGTTGATCGCTGGCTGCATTTGCTCGCTGTGCAGCGATTAGGCTAAAAATCGGCAGTTCTGCGCATGCGTATGCGGCGCAATGCACACACGCGTCGTACTATTACAGCGCATGATGTCATTTCACACAGGGTCTAGCGATGCATTTCAGTCGCACTGGTTGCTGCAGAATGATTGACATGAAGTGGGCGTTTCTGGGTGGCAACTGACCGTTTTCAGGGAGTGTTTGGAAAAACGCAGGCGTGCCAGGAAAAATGCAGGCGTGGCGGGGCGAACACTGGGCGTGTTTGTGACGTCAAATCAGGAACTGAATGGTCTGAAGTGATCGCTGAGTAGGTCTGAAGCTACTCTGAAACTGCACAAAATAATTTTGTAGCCGCTCTGCGTTACAAGCGTTCGCACTTCTGCCAAGATAAAATACACTCCCAGTGGGAGGCGGCATAGCGTTTGCACGGCAGCAAAAAACTGCTAGCGAGCGAACAACTCGGAATGACCCCTATGGTTTTCCCCATTAGTGTGCTTTTGTGGTTTGCTAACCAACTTGAGCAAGGCCCTGTGTACAGAGACGCACATCGGCTACGTCTGAATCAGGCCTATGTTCCAACCAACACACAGCAGTATATTTACTAGAGATGAGCGCCGGAAATTTTTCGGGTTTTGTGTTTTGGTTTTGGGTTCGGTTCCGCGGCCGTGTTTTGGGTTCGACCGCGTTTTGGCAAAACCTCACCGAATTTTTTTTGTCGGATTCGGGTGTGTTTTGGATTCGGGTGTTTTTTTAAAAAAACCCTAAAAAACAGCTTAAATCATTGAATTTGGGGGTAATTTTGATCCCAAAGTATTATTAACCTCAAAAAACATAATTTACACTCATTTTCAGCCTATTCTGAACACATCACACCTCACAATATTATTTTTAGTCCTAAAATTTGCACCGAGGTCGCTGTGTGAGTAAGATAAGCGACCCTAGTGGCCGACACAAACACCGGGCCCATCTAGGAGTGGCACTGCAGTGTCACGCAGGATGGCCCTTCCAAAAAACCCTCCCCAAACAGCACATGACGCAAAGAAAAAAAGAGGCGCAATGAGGTAGCTGACTGTGTGAGTAAGATTAGCGACCCTAGTGGCCGACACAAACACCGGGCACATCTAGGAGTGGCACTGCAGTGTCACGCAGGATGTCCCTTCCAAAAAACCCTCCCCAAACAGCACATGACGCAAAGAAAAAAAGAGGCGCAATGAGGTAGCTGTGTGAGTAAGATTAGCGACCCTAGTGGCCGACACAAACACCGGGCCCATCTAGGAGTGGCACTGCAGTGTCACGCAGGATGTCCCTTCCAAAAAACCCTCCCCAATCAGCACATGATGCAAAGAAAAAGAAAAGAAAAAAGAGGTGCAAGATGGAATTATCCTTGGGCCCTCCCACCCACCCTTATGTTGTATAAACAAAACAGGACATGCACACTTTAACCAACCCATCATTTCAGTGACAGGGTCTGCCACACGACTGTGACTGATATGACGGGTTGGTTTGGACCCCCCCCAAAAAAGAAGCAATTAATCTCTCCTTGCACAAACTGGCTCTACAGAGGCAAGATGTCCACCTCATCTTCACCCTCCGATATATCACCGTGTACATCCCCCTCCTCACAGATTATCAATTCGTCCCCACTGGAATCCACCATCTCAGCTCCCTGTGTACTTTGTGGAGGCAATTGCTGCTGGTCAATGTCTCCGCGGAGGAATTGATTATAATTCATTTTAATGAACATCATCTTCTCCACATTTTCTGGATGTAACCTCGTACGCCGATTGCTGACAAGGTGAGCGGCGGCACTAAACACTCTTTCGGAGTACACACTTGTGGGAGGGCAACTTAGGTAGAATAAAGCCAGTTTGTGCAAGGGCCTCCAAATTGCCTCTTTTTCCTGCCAGTATAAGTACGGACTGTCTGACGTGCCTACTTGGATGCGGTCACTCATATAATCCTCCACCATTCTTTCAATGGGGGGAGAATCATATGCAGTGACAGTAGACGACATGTCCGTAATCGTTGTCAGGTCCTTCAGTCCGGACCAGATGTCAGCATCAGCAGTCGCTCCAGACTGCCCTGCATCACCGCCAGCGGGTGGGCTCGGAATTCTGAGCCTTTTCCTCGCACCCCCAGTTGCGGGAGAATGTGAAGGAGGAGATGTTGACAGGTCGCGTTCCGCTTGACTTGACAATTTTGTCACCAGCAGGTCTTTCAACCCCAGCAGACCTGTGTCTGCCGGAAAGAGAGATCCAAGGTAGGCTTTAAATCTAGGATCGAGCACGGTGGCCAAAATGTAGTGCTCTGATTTCAACAGATTGACCACCCGTGAATCCTTGTTAAGCGAATTAAGGGCTGCATCCACAAGTCCCACATGCCTAGCGGAATCGCTCCGTGTTAGCTCCTTCTTCAATGCCTCCAGCTTCTTCTGCAAAAGCCTGATGAGGGGAATGACCTGACTCAGGCTGGCAGTGTCTGAACTGACTTCACGTGTGGCAAGTTCAAAGGGCATCAGAACCTTGCACAACGTTGAAATCATTCTCCACTGCACTTGAGACAGGTGCATTCCATCTCCTATATCGTGCTCAATTGTATAGGCTTGAATGGCCTTTTGCTGCTCCTCCAACCTCTGAAGCATATAGAGGGTTGAATTCCACCTCGTTACCACTTCTTGCTTCAGATGATGGCAGGGCAGGTTCAGTAGTTTTTGGTGGTGCTCCAGTCTTCTGTACGTGGTGCCTGTACGCCGAAAGTGTCCCGCAATTTTTCTGGCCACCGACAGCATCTCTTGCACGCCCCTGTCGTTTTTTAAAAAATTCTGCACCACCAAATTCAAGGTATGTGCAAAACATGGGACGTGCTGGAATTTGCCCATATTTAATGCACACACAATATTGCTGGCGTTGTCCGATGCCACAAATCCACAGGAGAGTCCAATTGGGGTAAGCCATTCCGCGATGATCTTCCTCAGTTGCCGTAAGAGGTTTTCAGCTGTGTGCGTATTCTGGAAAGCGGTGATACAAAGCGTAGCCTGCCTAGGAAAGAGTTGGCGTTTGCGAGATGCTGCTACTGGTGCCGCCGCTGCTGTTCTTGCGGCGGGAGTCCATACATCTACCCAGTGAGCTGTCACAGTCATATAGTCCTGACCCTGCCCTGCTCCACTTGTCCACATGTCCGTGGTTAAGTGGACATTGGGTACAACTGCATTTTTTAGGACACTGGTGAGTCTTTTTCTGACGTCCGTGTACATTCTCGGTATCGCCTGCCTAGAGAAGTGGAACCTAGATGGTATTTGGTAACGGGGGCACACTGCCTCAATAAATTGTCTAGTTCCCTGTGAACTAACGGCGGATACCGGACGCACGTCTAACACCAACATAGTTGTCAAGGACTCAGTTATCCGCTTTGCAGTAGGATGACTGCTGTGATATTTCATCTTCCTCGCAAAGGACTGTTGAACAGTCAATTGCTTACTGGAAGTAGTACAAGTGGGCTTACGACTTCCCCTCTGGGATGACCATCGACTCCCAGCAGCAACAACAGCAGCGCCAGCAGCAGTAGGCGTTACACGCAAGGATGCATCGGAGGAATCCCAGGCAGGAAAGGACTCGTCAGACTTGCCAGTGACATGGCCTGCAGGACTATTGGCATTCCTGGGGAAGGAGGAAATTGACACTGAGGGAGTTGGTGGGGTGGTTTGCGTGAGCTTGGTTACAAGAGGAAGGGATTTACTGGTCAGTGGACTGCTTCCGCTGTCACCCAAAGTTTTTGAACTTGTCACTGACTTATTATGAATGCGCTGCAGGTGACGTATAAGGGAGGATGTTCCGAGGTGGTTAACGTCCTTACCCCTACTTATTACAGCTTGACAAAGGGAACACACGGCTTGACACCTGTTGTCCGCATTTCTGGTGAAATACCTCCACACCGAAGAGCTGATTTTTTTGGTATTTTCACCTGGCATGTCAACGGCCATATTCCTCCCACGGACAACAGGTGTCTCCCCGGGTACCTGACTTAAACAAACCACCTCACCATCAGAATCCTCCTGGTCAATTTCCTCCCCAGCGCCAGCAACACCCATATCCTCCTCATCCTGGTGTACTTCAACACTGACATCTTCAATCTGACTATCAGGAACTGGACTGCGGGTGCTCCTTCCAGCACTTGCAGGGGGCATGCAAATAGTGGAAGGCGCATGCTCTTCACGTCCAGTGTTGGGAAGGTCAGGCATCGCAAACGACACAATTGGACTCTCCTTGTGGATTTGGGATTTCAAAGAACGCACAGTTCTTTGCGGTGCTTTTGCCAGCTTGAGTCTTTTCAGTTTTCTAGCGAGAGGCTGAGTGCTTCCATCCTCATGTGAAGCTGAACCACTAGCCATGAACATAGGCCAGGGCCTCAGCCGTTCCTTGCCACTCCGTGTGGTAAATGGCATATTGGCAAGTTTACGCTTCTCCTCCGACAATTTTATTTTAGGTTTTGGAGTCCTTTTTTTTCTGATATTTGGTGTTTTGGATTTGACATGCTCTGTACTATGACATTGGGCATCGGCCTTGGCAGACGACGTTGCTGGCATTTCATCGTCTCGGCCATGACTAGTGGCAGCAGCTTCAGCACGAGGTGGAAGTGGATCTTGATCTTTCCCTAATTTTGGAACCTCAACTTTTTTGTTCTCCATATTTTATAGGCAGAACTAAAAGGCACCTCAGGTAAACAATGGAGATGGATGGATTGGATACTAGTATACAATTATGGACGGACTGCCACGGTTAGGTGGTATAAAAAAACCACGGTTAGGTGGTATATATTATAATAATAATACAATTATGGATGGACGGACTGCCTGCCGACTGCCGACACAGAGGTAGCCACAGCCGTGAACTACCGCACTGTACACTGGTTGATAAAGAGATAGTAGTATACTCGTAACAACTAGTATGACACTATGACGACGGTATAAAGAATGAAAAAAAAACCACGGTTAGGTGGTATATATTATAATAATAATACAATTATGGATGGACGGACTGCCTGCCGACTGCCGACACAGAGGTAGCCACAGCCGTGAACTACCGCACTGTACACTGGTTGATAAAGAGATAGTAGTATACTCGTAACAACTAGTATGACACTATGACGACGGTATAAAGAATGAAAAAAAAACCACGGTTAGGTGGTATATATTATAATAATAATACAATTATGGATGGACGGACTGCCTGCCGACTGCCGACACAGAGGTAGCCACAGCCGTGAACTACCGCACTGTACACTGGTTGATAAAGAGATAGTAGTATACTCGTAACAACTAGTATGACACTATGACGACGGTATAAAGAATGAAAAAAAAACCACGGTTAGGTGGTATATATTATAATAATAATACAATTATGGATGGACGGACTGCCTGCCGACTGCCGACACAGAGGTAGCCACAGCCGTGAACTACCGCACTGTACACTGGTTGATAAAGAGATAGTAGTATGCTCGTAACAACTAGTATGACACTATGACGGTATAAAGAATGAAAAAAAAACCACGGTTAGGTGGTATATATTATAATAATAATACAATTATGGATGGACGGACTGCCTGCCGACTGCCGACACAGAGGTAGCCACAGCCGTGAACTACCGCACTGTACACTGGTTGATAAAGAGATAGTAGTATACTCGTAACAATTAGGATGACACTATGACGGTATAAAGAATGAAAAAAAAACCACGGTTAGGTGGTAGGTATATAATAATAAATAATACAATTCTGGTCGGACGGACTGCCTGCCGTGTGCCGACACAGAGGTAGCCACAGCCGTGAACTACCGCACTGTACACTGGTTGATAAAGAGATAGTAGTATACTCGTAACAATTAGGATGACACTATGACGGTATAAAGAATGAAAAAAAAACCACGGTTAGGTGGTAGGTATATAATAATAAATAATACAATTCTGGTCGGACGGACTGCCTGCCGTGTGCCGACACAGAGGTAGCCACAGCCGTGAACTACCGCACTGTACACTGGTTGATAAAGAGATAGTAGTATACTCGTAACAATTAGGATGACACTATGACGGTATAAAGAATGAAAAAAAA
This sequence comes from Pseudophryne corroboree, assembly GCF_028390025.1. Taxonomy (NCBI): domain Eukaryota; kingdom Metazoa; phylum Chordata; class Amphibia; order Anura; family Myobatrachidae; genus Pseudophryne; species Pseudophryne corroboree. The sequence goes on from NC_086453.1 coordinate 37,873,796, forward strand.
ACCACGGTTAGGTGGTAGGTATATAATAATAAATAATACAATTCTGGTCGGACGGACTGCCTGCCGTGTGCCGACACAGAGGTAGCCACAGCCGTGAACTACCGCACTGTACACTGGTTGATAAAGAGATAGTAGTATACTCGTAACAATTAGGATGACACTATGACGGTATAAAGAATGAAAAAAAAACCACGGTTAGGTGGTAGGTATATAATAATAAATAATACAATTCTGGTCGGACGGACTGCCTGCCGTGTGCCGACACAGAGGTAGCCACAGCCGTGAACTACCGCACTGTACACTGGTTGATAAAGAGATAGTAGTATACTCGTAACAATTAGGATGACACTATGACGGTATAAAGAATGAAAAAAAAACCACGGTTAGGTGGTAGGTATATAATAATAAATAATACAATTCTGGTCGGACGGACTGCCTGCCGTGTGCCGACACAGAGGTAGCCACAGCCGTGAACTACCGCACTGTACACTGGTTGATAAAGAGATAGTAGTATACTCGTAACAATTAGGATGACACTATGACGGTATAAAGAATGAAAAAAAAACCACGGTTAGGTGGTAGGTATATAATAATAAATAATACAATTCTGGTCGGACGGACTGCCTGCCGTGTGCCGACACAGAGGTAGCCACAGCCGTGAACTACCGCACTGTACACTGGTTGATAAAGAGATAGTAGTATACTCGTAACAATTAGGATGACACTATGACGGTATAAAGAATGAAAAAAAAACCACGGTTAGGTGGTAGGTATATAATAATAAATAATACAATTCTGGTCGGACGGACTGCCTGCCGTGTGCCGACACAGAGGTAGCCACAGCCGTGAACTACCGCACTGTACACTGGTTGATAAAGAGATAGTAGTATACTCGTAACAATTAGGATGACACTATGACGGTATAAAGAATGAAAAAAAAACCACGGTTAGGTGGTAGGTATATAATAATAAATAATACAATTCTGGTCGGACGGACTGCCTGCCGTGTGCCGACACAGAGGTAGCCACAGCCGTGAACTACCGCACTGTACACTGGTTGATAAAGAGATAGTAGTATACTCGTAACAATTAGGATGACACTATGACGGTATAAAGAATGAAAAAAAAACCACGGTTAGGTGGTAGGTATATAATAATAAATAATACAATTCTGGTCGGACGGACTGCCTGCCGTGTGCCGACACAGAGGTAGCCACAGCCGTGAACTACCGCACTGTACACTGGTTGATAAAGAGATAGTAGTATACTCGTAACAATTAGGATGACACTATGACGGTATAAAGAATGAAAAAAAAACCACGGTTAGGTGGTAGGTATATAATAATAAATAATACAATTCTGGTCGGACGGACTGCCTGCCGTGTGCCGACACAGAGGTAGCCACAGCCGTGAACTACCGCACTGTACTGTGTCTGCTGCTAATATAGACTGGTTGATATTTAAAGAGATATTAGTAGTATACAACAATACTATACTGGTGGTCAGGCACTGGTCACCACTCCTGCAGCAAAAGTGTGCACTGTTAATTAATATAATTGTACTCCTGGCTCCTGCTAACAACCTGCAGTGCTCCCCAGTCTCCCCCACAATTAATTATAAGCTTTTAATTTATACATTGATGACTGTGCAGCACACTGGGCTGAGCTGAGTGCACACAGACTGAGTCACACTGTGTGACTGACTGTGCTGTGTATCGTTTTTTTTTTCAGGCAGAGAACGGATATAGCAGAGAGAAGTGAACGGATATATTATATTAAATAAAAGTTAACTAGCAACTGCACTGGTCACTGACTGTGGTAAACTAACTCTGTCTGCGACTCTGCACAATCTCTCTCTATCTAATCTATCTATCTCTATTCTAATGGAGAGGACGCCAGACACGTCCTCTCCCTATCAATCTCAATGCACGAGTGAAAATGGCGGCGACGCGCGGCTCCTTATATAGAATCCGAGTCTCGCGATAGAATCCGAGCCTCGCGAGAATCCGACAGCGTCATGATGACGTTCGGGCGCGCTCGGGTTAACCGAGCAAGGCGGGAAGATCCGAGTCGCTCGGACCCGTGGAAAAAAAAGTGAAGTTCGTGCGGGTTCGGATTCAAAGAAACCGAACCCGCTCATCTCTAATATTTACTTTTGCTTTTTGGTTTTTTATGGTATGGCCAAAACTAATAATAATAACCAACACAATATGTACATAAAACTGATGGATCCCATCAAACACCTCAATAGTAAATATAGTGAATTTGCAGTGATGTGTCGAGCCAACCGAGGGGGTAATTCCGAGTTGTTCGCTCGCTAGCTGCTTTTAGCAGCATTGCACACGCTAGGCCGCCGCCCTCTGGGAGTGAATCTTAGCTTAGCAGAATTGCGAACGAAAGATTAGCAGAATTGCGAATACAAAATTCTTAGTTTCTGAGTAGCTCCAGACTTACTCCTACACTGCGATCAGCTCAGCCCGTTTCGTTCCTGGTTTGACATCACAAACACGCCCTGCATTCGGCCAGCCACTCCCCTGTTTCTCCAGACACTCCCGCAGTTTTTCCTGGCACGCCTGCGTTTTTCCGCACACTCCCTGAAAACGGTCAGTTTCAGCCCAGAAGCACCCACTTCCTCTCAATCACACACCGATCACTTCAATGATGGAAATTCTTCGTTTGGACGTGAGTGCATCTACTAAGTTTTGTGCTAAAATACTTAGCGCATGCGCACTGCGTACCATGCACATGCACATTTTCGCCTTAATCGCTCCGTTGCAAAAATCGGCAACGAGCGAACAACTCGGAATGACCCCCCAAATCCGATGCTTAGTAACTATAGCCCATAGAGTGACGATGGCTAATGGACTAAAATGATGTTGATTAATCGCGCTATCCTGGGGTGTGTACAATATAAGGTCAACATTTTGACGGTGCCAGAACCCCATTTGGTCACAGGCATACTGTATATTGATTTGCTGCCAATAACTCAAATTTCATGACTAAACAAGACACACTACTGTTATATTCATTGCTTCACAGTTGTTTCATTTTAATTCATTACTGTATACATGTTTGTTACCAATACATACCTCATTGCTTGGTGACTTCTGACATACGTTCTTCCTATAAAATAATACAAGACTGTAAGTAAGGGGACATTGTAACGCAGCTACTTATGATGACTGTTTACCTGTCACCTACATATACTGTAAGCAGCCAGATTATGGGGTGAATCAGTATCAAGGAAGGAGCATATATATTCAATATAAACTAATAACATCAATTAGACGTGAACTATGCAATCTTCTAAATTTTGGTTTAGGCTAAAAAATGCTGCTTCCTCTAAGCAGGCAGAGATCCGCATAGGCTCGAAGCCACATAAACACCCTGAATTTTTCTGACATGTGTTGAGGATAGGCAGGGCTAGCCTTAGTGATTGACAGTTGTGGTCAGGTGACAGATGGGTGCCTATTAGGGATATGTAGGAGGAGTATGCACAGGGGTATATAGTAGAGATGAGCGCCGGAAATTTTTCGGGTTTTGTGTTTTGGTTTTGGGTTCGGTTCCGCGGCCGTGTTTTGGGTTCGACCGCGTTTTGGCAAAACCTAACCGAATTTTTTTTGTCGGATTCGGGTGTGTTTTGGATTCGGGTGTTTTTTTTAATAAACACTAAAAAACAGCTTAAATCATAGAATTTGGGGGTCATTTTGATCCCAAAGTATTATTAACCTCAAAAAACATAATTTACACTCATTTTCAGTCTATTCTGAATACCTCACAATATTATTTTTAGTCCTAAAATTTGCACCGAGGTCGCTGGATGACTAAGCTGGGCGACCCTAGTGGCCGACACAAACACCGGGCCCATCTAGGAGTGTCACTGCAGTGTCACGCAGGATGTCCCTTCCAAAAAACCCTCCCCAAACAGCACATGACGCAAAGAAAAAAAGAGGCGCAATGAGGTAGCTGTGTGAGTAAGATAAGCGACCCTAGTGGCCGACACAAACACCGGGCCCATCTAGGAGTGTCACTGCAGTGTCACGCAGGATGTCCCTTCCAAAAAACCCTCCCCAAACAGCACATGACGCAAAGAAAAAAAGAGGCGCAATGAGGTAGCTGTGTGAGTAAGATAAGCGACCCTAGTGGCCGACACAAACACCGGGCCCATCTAGGAGTGTCATTGCAGTGTCACGCAGGATGGCCCTTCCAAAAAACCCTCCCCAAACAGCACAAGACGCAAAGAAAAAAAGAGGCGCAATGAGGTAGCTGTGTGAGTAAGATAAGCGACCCTAGTGGCCGACACAAACACCGGGCCCATCTAGGAGTGTCACTGCAGTGTCACGCAGGATGGCCCTTCCAAAAAACCCTCCCCAAACAGCACATGACGCAAAGAAAAAAAGAGGCGCAATGAGGTAGCTGTGTGAGTAAGATAAGCGACCCTAGTGGCCGACACAAACACCGGGCCCATCTAGGAGTGTCACTGCAGTGTCACGCAGGATGTCCCTTCCAAAAAACCCTCCCCAAACAGCACATGAAGCAAAGAAAAAAAGAGGCGCAATGAGGTAGCTGTGTGAGTAAGATAAGCGACCCTAGTGGCCGACACAAACACCTGGCCCATCTAGGAGTGGCACTGCAGTGTCACGCAGGATGGCCCTTCCAAAAAACACTCCCCAAACAGCACATGACGCAAAGAAAAAAAGAGGCGCAATGAGGTAGCTGTGTGAGTAAGATAAGCGACCCTAGTGGCCGACACAAACACCGGGCCCATCTAGGGGTGTCACTGCAGTGTCACGCAGGATGGCCCTTCCAAAAAACCCTCCCCAAACAGCACATGACGCAAAGAAAAAAAGAGGCGCAATGAGGTAGCTGTGTGAGTAAGATAAGCGACGCTAGTGGCCGACACAAACACCGGGCCCATCTAGGAGTGTCACTGCAGTGTCACGCAGGATGTCCCTTCCAAAAAACCCTCCCCAAACAGCACATGACGCAAAGAAAAAAAGAGGCGCAATGAGGTAGCTGTGTGAGTAAGATAAGCGACGCTAGTGGCCGACACAAACACCGGGCCCATCTAGGAGTGTCACTGCAGTGTCACGCAGGATGTCCCTTCCAAAAAACCCTCCCCAAACAGCACATGACGCAAAGAAAAAAAGAGGCGCAATGAGGTAGCTGTGTGAGTTAGATAAGCGACCCTAGTGGCCGACACAAACACCACGCCCATCTAGGAGTGTCACTGCAGTGTCACGCAGGATGGCCCTTCCAAAAAACCCTCCCCAAACAGCACATGACGCAAAGAAAAAAAAGAGGCGCAATGAGGTAGCTGTGTGAGTAAGATAAGCGACCCTAGTGGCCGACACAAACACCGGGCCCATCTAGGAGTGTCACTGCAGTGTCACGCAGGATGTCCCTTCCAAAAAACCCTCCCCAAACAGCACATGACGCAAAGAAAAAAAGAGGCGCAATGAGGTAGCTGTGTGAGTAAGATAAGCGACACTAGTGGCCGACACAAACACCGGGCCCATCTAGGAGTGTCACTGCAGTGTCACGCAGGATGTCCCTTCCAAAAAATCCTCCCCAAACAGCACATGACGCAAAGAAAAAAAGAGGCGCAATGAGGTAGCTGTGTGAGTAAGATAAGCGACCCTAGTGGCCGACACAAACACCGGGCCCATCTAGGAGTGTCACTGCAGTGTCACGCAGGATGTCCCTTCCAAAAAACCCTCCCCAAACAGCACATGACGCAAAGAAAAAAAGAGGCGCAATGAGGTAGCTGTGTGAGTAAGATAAGCGACCCTAGTGGCCGACACAAACACCGGGCCCATCTAGGAGTGGCACTGCAGTGTCACGCAGGATGGCCCTTCCAAAAAACACTCCCCAAACAGCACATGACGCAAAGAAAAATTAAAGAAAAAAGAGGTGCAAGATGGAATTGTCCTTGGGCCCTCCCACCCACCCTTATGTTGTATAAACAGGACATGCACACTTTAACCAACCCATCATTTCAGTGACAGTGTCTGCCACACGACTGTGACTGATATGACGGGTTGGTTTGGACCCCCACCAAAAAAGAAGCAATTAATCTATCCTTGCACAAACTGGCTCTACAGAGGCAAGATGTCCACCTCATCATCATCCTCCGATATATCACCGTGTACATCCCCCTCCTCACAGATTATCAATTCGTCCCCACTGGAATCCATCATCTCAGCTCCCTGTGTACTTTGTGGAGGCAATTGCTGCTGGTCAATGTCTCCGCGGAGGAATTGATTATAATTCATTTTAATGAACATCATCTTCTCCACATTTTCTGGATGTAACCTCGTACGCCGATTGCTGACAAGGTGAGCGGCGGCACTAAACACTCTTTCGGAGTACACGCTTGTGGGAGGGCAACTTAGGTAGAATAAAGCCAGTTTGTGCAAGGGCCTCCAAATTGCCTCTCTTTCCTGCCAGTATAAGTACGGACTGTGTGACGTGCCTACTTGGATGCGGTCACTCATATAATCCTCCACCATTCTTTCAATGTTGAGAGAATCATATGCAGTGACAGTAGACGACATGTCCGTAATCGTTGTCAGGTCCTTCAGTCCGGACCAGATGTCAGCATCAGCAGTCGCTCCAGACTGCCCTGCATCACCGCCAGCGGGTGGGCTCGAATTCTGAGCCTTTTCCTCGCACCCCCAGTTGCGGGAGAATGTGAAGGAGGAGATGTTGACAGGTCGCGTTCCGCTTGACTTGACAATTTTCTCACCAGCAGGTCTTTGAACCCCAGCAGACTTGTGTCTGCCGGAAAGAGAGATCCAAGGTAGGCTTTAAATCTAGGATCGAGCACGGTGGCCAAAATGTAGTGCTCTGATTTCAACAGATTGACCACCCGTGAATCCTTGTTAAGCGAATTAAGGGCTCCATCCACAAGTCCCACATGCCTAGCGGAATCGCTCCGTGTTAGCTCCTCCTTCAATGTCTCCAGCTTCTTCTGCAAAAGCCTGATGAGGGGAATGACCTGACTCAGGCTGGCAGTGTCTGAACTGACTTCACGTGTGGCAAGTTCAAAGGGCATCAGAACCTTGCACAACGTTGAAATCATTCTCCACTGCGCTTGAGACAGGTGCATTCCACCTCCTATATCGTGCTCAATTGTATAGGCTTGAATGGCCTTTTGCTGCTCCTCCAACCTCTGAAGCATATAGAGGGTTGAATTCCACCTCGTTACCACTTCTTGCTTCAGATGATGGCAGGGCAGGTTCAGTAGTTTTTGGTGGTGCTCCAGTCTTCTGTACGTGGTGCCTGTACGCCGAAAGTGTCCCGCAATTCTTCTGGCCACCGACAGCATCTCTTGCACGCCCCTGTCGTTTTTAAAAAAATTCTGCACCACCAAATTCAAGGTATGTGCAAAACATGGGACGTGCTGGAATTTGCCCATATTTAATGCACACACAATATTGCTGGCGTTGTCCGATGCCACAAATCCACAGGAGAGTCCAATTGGGGTAAGCCATTCCGCGATGATCTTCCTCAGTTGCCGTAAGAGGTTTTCAGCTGTGTGCGTATTCTGGAAAGCGGTGATACAAAGCGTAGCCTGCCTAGGAAAGAGTTGGCATTTGCGAGATGCTGCTACTGGTGCCGCCGCTGCTGTTCTTGCGGCGGGAGTCCATACATCTACCCAGTGGGCTGTCACAGTCATATAGTCCTGACCCTGCCCTGCTCCACTTGTCCACATGTCCGTGGTTAAGTGGACATTGGGTACAACTGCATTTTTTAGGACACTGGTGAGTCTTTTTCTGACGTCCGTGTACATTCTCGGTATCGCCTGCCTAGAGAAGTGGAACCTAGATGGTATTTGGTAACGGGGGCACACTACCTCAAGAAATTGTCTAGTTCCCTGTGAACTAACGGCGGATACCGGACGCACGTCTAACACCAACATAGTTGTCAAGGCCTCAGTTATCCGCTTTGCAGCAGGATGACTGCTGTGATATTTCATCTTCCTCGCAAAGGACTGTTGGACAGTCAATTGCTTACTGGAAGTAGTACAAGTGGGCTTACGACTTCCCCTCTGGGAAGACCATCGACTCCCAGCAGCAACAACAGCAGCGCCAGCAGCAGTAGGCATTACACTCAAGGATGCATCGGAGGAATCCCAGGCAGGAGAGGACTCGTCAGAATTGCCAGTGACATGGCCTGCAGGACTATTGGCATTCCTGGGGAAGGAGGAAATTGACACTGAGGGAGTTGGTGGGGTGGTTTGCGTGAGCTTGGTTACAAGAGGAAGGGATTTACTGGTCAGTGGACTGCTTCCGCTGTCGCCCAAAGTTTTTGAACTTGTCACTGACTTATTATGAATGCGCTGCAGGTGACGTATAAGGGAGGATGTTCCGAGGTGGTTAACGTCCTTACCCCTACTTATTACAGCTTGACAAAGGCAACACACAGCTTGACACCTGTTGTCCGCTTTTCTGTTGAAATACTTCCACACCGAAGAGCTGATTTTTTTGGTATTTTCACCAGGCATGTCAGTGGCCATATTCCTCCCACGGACAACAGGTGTCTCCCTGGGTGCCTGACTTAAACAAACCACCTCACCATCAGAATCCTCCTGGTCAATTTCCTCCCCAGCGCCAGCAACACCCATATCCTCCTCATCCTGGTGTACTTCAACACTGACATCTTCAATCTGACTATCAGGAACTGGACTGCGGGTGCTCCTTCCAGCACTTGCAGGGGGCGTGCAAATGGTGGAAGGCGCATGCTCTTCACGTCCAGTGTTGGGAAGGTCAGGCATCGCAACCGACACAATTGGTGTCGGACTCTCCTTGTGGATTTGGGATTTCGAAGAACGCACAGTTCTTTGCGGTGCTACTGCTTTTGCCAGCTTGAGTCTTTTCATTTTTCTAGCGAGAGGCTGAGTGCTTCCATCCTCATGTGAAGCTGAACCACTAGCCATGAACATAGGCCAGGGCCTCAGCCGTTCCTTGCCACTCCGTGTGGTAAATGGCATATTGGCAAGTTTACGCTTCTCCTCCGACAATTTTATTTTAGGTTTTGGAGTCCTTTTTTTACTGATATTTGGTGTTTTGGATTTGACATGCTCTGTACTATGACATTGGGCATCGGCCTTGGCAGACGACGTTGCTGGCATTTCATCGTCTCGGCCATGACTAGTGGCAGCAGCTTCAGCACGAGGTGGAAGTGGATCTTGATCTTTCCCTAATTTTGGAACCTCAACATTTTTGTTCTCCATATTTTAATAGGCACAACTAAAAGGCACCTCAGGTAAACAATGGAGATGGATGGATACTAGTATACAATTATGGATGGACTGCCGAGTGCCGACACAGAGGTAGCTACAGCCGTGGACTACCGTACCGTACTGTGTCTGCTGCTAATATAGACTGGATGATAATGAGATGTAGTATGTATAAAGAAGAAAAAAAAAAACACGGGTAGGTGGTATACAATTATGGATGGACTGCCGAGTGCCGACACAGAGGTAGCTACAGCCGTGGACTACCGTACTGTACTGTGTCTGCTGCTAATATAGACTGGATGATAATGAGATGTAGTATGTATAAAGAAGAAAGAAAAAAAAAAACCACGGGTAGGTGGTATACAATTATGGATGGACTGCCGAGTGCCGACACAGAGGTAGCTGCAGCCGTGGACTACCGTACTGTGTCTGCTGCTAATATAGACTGGATGATAATGAGATGTAGTATGTATAAAGAAGAAAGAAAAAAAAAACCACGGGTAGGTGGTATACAACTATGGATGGACTGCCGAGTGCCGACACAGAGGTAGCTACAGCCGTGGACTACCGTACTGTACTGTGTCTGCTGCTAATATAGACTGGATGATAATGAGATGTAGTATGTATAAAGAAGAAAGAAAAAAAAAACCACGGGTAGGTGGTATACAATTATGGATGGACTGCCGAGTGCCGACATAGAGGTAGCTACAGCCGTGGACTACCGTACCGTACTGTGTCTGCTGCTAATATAGACTGGATGATAATGAGATATAGTATGTATAAAGAAGAAAGAAAAAAAAAACACGGGTAGGTGGTATACAATTATGGATGGACTGCCGAGTGCCGACACAGAGGTAGCTACAGCCGTGGACTACCGTACTGTGTCTGCTGCTAATATAGACTGGATGATAATAAGATGTAGTATGTATAAAGAAGAAAGAAAAAAAAAACACGGGTAGGTGGTATACAATTATGGATGGACTGCCGAGTGCCGACACAGAGGTAGCTACAGCCGTGGACTACCGTACTGTGTCTGCTGCTAATATAGACTGGATGATAATGAGATGTAGTATGTATAAAGAAGAAAGAAAGAAAAACCACGGGTAGGTGGTATACAATTATGGATGGACTGCCGAGTGCCGACACAGAGGTAGCTACAGCCGTGGACTACCGTACTGTGTCTGCTGCTAATATAGACTGGATGATAATGAGATGTAGTATGTATAAAGAAGAAAGAAAAAAAAAACACGGGTAGGTGGTATACAATTATGGATGGACTGCCGAGTGCTGACACAGAGGTAGCTACAGCCGTGGACTACCGTACTGTACTGTGTCTGCTGCTAACATAGACTGGATGATAATGAGATGTAGTATGTATAAAGAAGAAAGAAAAAAAAAACACGGGTAGGTGGGATACAATTATGGATGGACTGCCGAGTGCCGACACAGAGGTAGCTACAGCCATGGACTACCGTACTGTGTCTGCTGCTAATATAGACTGGATGATAATGAGATGTAGTATGTATAAAGAAGAAAGAAAAAAAAAACCACGGGTATGTGGTATACAATTATGGATGGACTGCCGAGTGCCGACACAGAGGTAGCTACAGCCGTGGACTACCGTACTGTACTGTGTCTGCTGCTAATATAGACTGGATGATAATGAGATGTAGTATGTATAAAGAAGAAAGAAAAAAAAAACCACGGGTAGGTGGTATACAATTATGGATGGACTGCCGAGTGCCGACACAGAGGTAGCTACAGCCGTGAACTATCGTACTGTGTCTGCTGCTAGTATAGACTGGATGATAATGATATAAAATATATATATATATCACTACTGCAGCCGGACAGGTATATATTATATAATGACGGACCTGCTGGACACTGTCTGTCAGCAGAATGAGTTTTTTATAGAATAAAAAAACACCACACAAGTCACACGACGAGTGTTTAACTTTTTCAGGCAGACAATCACAATATACTGGTGGTCAGTGTGGTCACTGGTCAGTCACACTGGCAGTGGCACTCTGGCAGCAAAAGTGTGCACTGTTTAATATGTACTCCTGGCTCCTGCTATAACCTATAACTGCTCCCCAGTCTCCCCCACAATTAAGCTGTGTGAGCACAGTCAGATATTATACATAGATGATGCAGCACACTGGGCTGAGCACAGATATGGTATGTGACTGTGTCACTGTGTATCGTTTTTTTTCAGGCAGAGAACGGATTATATTAAATAATAATAAAACTGCACTGGTGGTCACTGGTCAGTCACTAGTATAACTAACTACTATCAGCAAAATTCTGCACTCTCTGAGTACTCCTCCTAAGCTCCAGTAAATGAAGTGTCTCACTCTCACTCTCTATCTATTTCTTTCTAAACGGAGAGGACGCCAGCCACGTCCTCTCCCTATCAATCTCAATGCACGTGTGAAAATGGCGGCGACGCGCGGCTCCTTATATAGAATCCGAGTCTCGCGATAGAATCCGAGCCTCGCGAGAATCCGACAGCGTGATGATGACGTTCGGGCGCGTTCGGGTTAACCGAGCAAGGCGGGAAGATCCGAGTCGCTCGGACCCGTGTAAAAAAACATGAAGTTCGGGCGGGTTCGGATTCAGAGGAACCGAACCCGCTCATCTCTAGTATATAGTTCAGGGTTTTGGCAGCCATCTTCCTCTTGCCAGTTTCTCTAACGTCCTAGTGGATGCTGGGAACTCCGTAAGGACCATGGGGAATAGCGGGCTCCGAAGGAGGCTGGGCACTCTAGAAAGATCTTAGACTACCTGGTGTGCACTGGCTCCTCCCACTATGACCCTCCTCCAAGCCTCAGTTAGATTTCGTGCCCGGCCGAGGTTGGATGCACACTAGGGGCTCTCCTGAGCTCTTAGAAAGTTATAGTCTTAGAATTTGTTTTTTTCAGTGAGACCTGCTGGCAACAGGCTCACTGCAGCGTGGGACTAAGGGGAGAAGAAGCGAACTCGCCTGCTTGCAGCCGGATTGGGCTTCTTAGGCTACTGGACACCATTAGCTCCAGAGGGATCGACCGCAGGCCCAGCCTTGATGTTCGGTCCCGGAGCCGCGCCGCCGTCCCCCTTACAGAGCCAGAAGCAGGAAGATGGTCCGGAAAATCGGCGGCATGAAGACGTCCTGTCTTCACCAAGGTAGCGCACAGCACTGCAGCTGTGCGCCATTGCTCCTCATACACACTTCACACTCCGGTCACTGAGGGTGCAGAGCGCTGGGGGGGGCGCTCTGAGGCAGCAATAAAAACACCTTGGCTGGCTAAAATACCTCAATATATAGCCCCTGGGGCTATATATGAGGTAAATACCCCTGCCAGAATCCCAAAATAAGCGGGAGAATAGGCCGCGAAAAAGGGGCGGAGCCTATCTCCTCAGCACACTGGCGCCATTTTTCCCTCACAGCTCGGCTGGAAGGAAGCTCCCTGGCTCTTCCCTGCATTTCTACAATACAGTAAGAGGGAAAAAGAGAGGGGGGGCACTAAATTGGCATTGTATACAGTATAAGCAGCTATTAGGGACATAACTCAGTTAGTCCCTGTATATATATAGCGCTCTGGTGTGTGCTGGCATACTCTTACTCTGTCCCCCCAAAGGGCTTTTGTGGGTCCTGTCCTCTATTTGAGCATTCCCTGTGTGTGTGGAGTGTGTCGGTACGGCTGTGTCGACATGTTTGAGGAGGATAATGATGTGGAGGGGGAGCAGATGCCTTTAGCAGGGATGTCACCCCCTGCGGGGCAGACACCTGAGTGGATGGTATTATGGCAAGAAATGAGTGCACGTATAGACTCCTTACATAAAAAATTTGACGACATGCCGACTGTGGGACAGCCGAGTCTTCAGCTCGTGCCGGTCCAAGGGTCTCAAAAGTCATCAGGGGCTCTAAAACGCCCGTTATCTCAGGTGGCACAAGTAGATGTCGACACGGATACTGACGCCAGTGTCGACGACGATGAGTCAAATTTAATGCTCGTTAAGGCCATTCGCTGCATGATTGAGGCAATGAAAGAGGTGTTAAATATTTCTGATTTACATCCAGGTACCACAAAAAAGGGTATTATGTTTGGGGAGAAAAAACTACCTGTAGTTTTTCCCCCGTCAGATGAATTAAATGAAGTGTGTGAAGAAGCGTGGGCTTCCCCTGATAAGAAATTGGTGATTCCTAAGAAATTACTAATGGCGTTCCCTTTCCCGCCAGAGGATAGGTTACGTTGGGAAACACCCCCGAGGGTGGATAAAGCGCTCACACGTTTGTCAAAAAAGGTGGCACTACCGTCCCAGGATACGGCCGCCCTTAAGGAACCTGCTGATAGAAGGCAGGAGGCGATCCTGAAGTCTGTATATACACACTCAGGCATTATACTCAGACCAGCAATTGCGTCAGCTTGGATGTGCAGTGCTGCCGCTGCATGGTCAGATAACCTGTCAGAAAATATTGACACACTAGACAGAGACACGATCCTGTTAACAATTGACCATATAAAAGACTCAGTCTTATACATGAGAGATGCACAGAGGGAAATCTGCCGGCTGGCATCTAAAGTAAGTGCACTATCTATCTCTGCTAGGAGATGTTTATGGACTCGCCAGTGGTCTGGAGATGCAGATTCCAAAAGGCACATGGAAGTTTTGCCTTATAAAGGGGAGGAATTATTTGGGGATGGTCTCTCCGACCTAGTTTCCACAGCAACGTCTGGGAAGTCAGCATTTTTACCCCATGTCCCCTCGCAGCCTAAGAAGGCGCCATTTTATCAGGTTCAGTCCTTTCGATCCCAGAAAAATAAGCGGGGAAAAGGAGGGTCTTTTCTGTCAAGAGGCAGAGGCAGGGGAAAAAGGCTGCAGCAAACAGCAGGTTCCCAGGAACAAAAGTCCTCCCCCGCTTCCTCTTCCAAGTCCGCCGCATGACGGTGGGGCTTCACAAGCGGAGCCGGGTACGGTGGGGGCCCGCCTCAGGAATTTCAGCGATCAGTGGGTTCGCTCACAGGTGGATCCCTGGATCCTTCAAATAGTATCTCAAGGATACAGGCTGGAATTCGAGGCGATTCCACCCCGCCGTTTCCTAAAATCCGCCTTGCCGATTGCTCCCTCAGACAGGGAGGCAGTGCTAGCGGCAATTCACAAGCTGTATTCCCAGCAGGTGATAATCAAGGTACCCCTACTCCAACAAGGCCGGGGTTACTATTCCACACTATTTGTGGTACCGAAACCGGACGGTCGGTGAGACCCATTCTAAATTTGAAGTCCTTGAACACATACATAAAAAAATTCAAGTTCAAGATGGAATCGCTCAGGGCGGTTATTGCAAGCCTGGACGAGGGGGATTACATGGTATCCCTGGACATCAAGGATGCTTACCTACATGTCCCCATTTACAATTCTCACCAGGAGTACCTCAGATTTGTGGTACAGGATTGCCATTACCAATTCCAGACGCTGCCGTTTGGACTCTCCACGGCACCGAGGGTATTTACCAAGGTTATGGCGGAAATGATGATACTCCTTCGAAAAAAGGGAGTTTTAATTATCCCATACTTGGACGATCTCCTAATAAAGGCACGATCCAAGGAACAGTTGTTAGTGGGAGTAGCACTATCTCAGGAAGTGCTGAGCCAGCACGGTTGGATTCTGAATATCCCAAAGTCACAGCTGGTCCCCACGACACGTCTAATGTTCCTGGGAATGATTCTGGACACGGCCCAGAAAAAAGTGTTTCTCCCGGAGGAGAAAGCCAGGGAGTTGTCTTCTCTAGTCAGAGACCTCCTAAAACCAAAACAGGTATCGGTGCATCACTGCACGCGAGTCCTGGGAAAGATGGTAGCTTCCTACGAAGCAATTCCATTCGGCAGGTTCCATGCCAGAATCTTTCAGTGGAACCTGTTGGACAAGTGGTCCGGATCGCATCTTCAGATGCATCGTTTAATAACCCTGTCTCCACGAACCAGGGTGTCTCTTCTGTGGTGGCTGAACAGTGCTCATCTTCTGGAGGGCCGCAGATTCGGCATTCAGGACTGGGTCCTGGTGACCACGGATGCCAGCCTACGAGGCTGGGGGGCAGTCACAAAGGGAAGAAATTTCCAGGGACTATGGTCAAGTCAGGAGACTGCCCTTCACATAAATATTCTGGAACTAAGGGCCATTTACAATGCCCTAAGTCAAGCAAAATCCCTGCTCCTACACCAGCCGGTACTGATCCAGTCAGACAACATCACGGCAGTCGCCCATGTGAATCGACAGGGCGGCACAAGAAGCAGGACGGCGATGGCAGAAGCCACAAAAATTCTCCGATGGGCGGAGAATCATGTACTAGCACTGTCAGCAGTGTTCATCCCGGGAGTGGACAACTGGGAAGCAGACTTTCTCAGCAGGCACGACCTCCACCCGGGAGAGTGGGGACTTCATCCAGAAGTCTTCCAAATGATTGTAAATCAATGGGGTCGTCCACAGGTGGACATGATGGCGTCCCGCATAAACAAAAAACTAGAGAAGTATTGCGCCAGGTCAAGAGACCCTCAGGCGATAGCGGTGGACGCCCTAGTGACACCGTGGGTGTACCGGTCAGTGTATGTGTTCCCTCCTCTACCTCTCATACCAAAGGTACTGAGAATAATAAGAAAGCGAGGAGTAAACACAATTCTCGTGGTTCCGGATTGGCCAAGAAGAGCGTGGTACCCGGAACTTCAAGAGATGATCTCAGAGGACCCTTGGTCCCTGCCGCTCAGACAGGACCTGCTACAGCAGGGCCCCTGTCTGTTCCAAGACTTACCGCGGCTGCGTTTGACGGCATGGCGGTTGAACGCCGGATCCTGAAGGAAAAGGGCATTCCGGAGGAAGTCATTCCTACGCTTATTAAAGCCAGGAAAGATGTTACGGCAAAACATTATCACCGCATATGGCGGAAATATGTTGCATGGTGCGAGGCCAAACAGGCCCCAACAGAGGAATTTCAACTGGGTCGATTTCTGCATTTCCTGCAAGCAGGAGTGAATATGGGCCTAAAACTAGGCTCCATTAAAGTACAGATCTCGGCTCTGTCGATTTTCTTTCAAAAGGAACTAGCTTCAGTACCTGAAGTTCAGACATTTGTGAAAGGAGTGCTGCATATTCAGCCCCCATTTGTGCCTCCTGTGGCACCGTGGGATCTCAACGTGATGTTGAATTTCTTGAAATCACATTGGTTTGAGCCACTAAAAACCGTGGATCTGAAATATCTCACGTGGAAAGTGGTCATGTTATTGGCCCTGGCATCAGCCAGGCGAGTGTCAGAATTGGCGGCTTTATCATGTAAAAGCCCTTATCTGATTTTTCATATGGATAGGGCAGAATTGAGGACTCGTCCCCAGTTTCTCCCTAAGGTGGTGTCAGCGTTTCACCTGAACCAGCCTATTGTGGTGCCTGCGGCTACTAAGGATTTGGAGGACTCCAAGTTGCTAGACGTTGTCAGGGCCCTGAAAATATATGTTTCCAGGACGGCTGGAGTCAGAAAATCTGACTCGCTGTTTATCCTGTATGCACCCAACAAGCTGGGTGCTCCTGCTTCTAAGCAGACTATTGCTCGTTGGATTTGTAGTACAATTCAGCTTGCACATACTGTGGCAGGCCTGCCACAGCCTAAATCTGTCAATGCCCATTCCACAAGGAAGGTGGGCTCATCTTGGGCGGCTGCCCGAGGGGTCTCGGCTTTACAACTTTGCCGAGCAGCTACTTGGTCAGGGGCAAACACGTTTGCAAAATTCTATAAATTTGATACCCTGGCTGAGGAGGACCTGGAGTTCTCTCATTCGGTGCTGCAGAGTCATCCGCACTCTCCCGCCCGTTTGGGAGCTTTGGTATAATCCCCATGGTCCTTACGGAGTTCCCAGCATCCACTAGGACGTTAGAGAAAATAAGAATTTACTCACCGGTAATTCTGTTTCTCGTAGTCCGTAGTGGATGCTGGGCGCCCATCCCAAGTGCGGTCTATCTGCAATACTTGTACATAGTTATTGTTAACTAAATCGGGTTATTGTTGAGCCATCTGTTGAGAGGCTCTATTGTTTCATACTGTTAACTGTGTTTCATATCACGAGTTGTACGGTGTGATTGGTGTGGCTGGTATGAGTCTTACCCGGGATTCAAAATCCTTCCTTATTGTGTACGCTCGTCCGGGCACAGTACCTAACTGAGGCTTGGAGGAGGGTCATAGTGGGAGGAGCCAGTGCACACCAGGTAGTCTAAGATCTTTCTAGAGTGCCCAGCCTCCTTCGGAGCCCACTATTCCCCATGGTCCTTACGGAGTTCCCAGCATCCACTACGGACTACGAGAAACAGAATTACCGGTGAGTAAATTCTTATTTTTTCTTGGATGCCCTCCCACCCTCCCTATAAGGTTGCTTGAGGCTCGCTTTTCGGGCCTCTAATTCCATTTCTTAGCAGGCTTTGATAGCCAGATGGGCGGAAAGTCGCTACCAGCCAGCGGTCAAATAGTTACATAAGTGGTCACTGTGGGGCACCCCCTTTTGAATGAACAGCGAGTATGCCCTCCCCTTGCGGGTGGACTACGGATGTTCCCGTGCGGGTTCGTCCACGGCTCTGCTAAAGTAAGGGGGGTGAGCCTGCGCAGTGCGGGTTATGTTAAGGAGGCGGTTGTGAGGCCCCTCCTATTTTATTGTTTATTATAGTTGACTGGTGCTGGTGAGTTGGTAGCGCCTTTTTCTTGCCATCCTCCAATATTCTTAGTTTAAACGACAGGTCACCAAACAATAAATATCTGTTTGACCTTTTAAATCTAGCAGTTGGTGTCCGTGTGTTTATTTCTTAGTGATAAGCTAGCTAGTTATAAATGTTAAATTCGTCGGAATAAAGTCATGGGTGATTTATGTTCAGTCAATGAATAAATAAATAATATTTAATAGTTAAATAAGAATCTCCTATGATCAACACTTCACAACAATAACCAGACCATACATCAGGGTACACCAGCCATCGGTGATTGGCAATCCATCTGTGAATGTTAAATATCACAGATTTTCCTACTATGTCCATTGTAAGTTCTAGATCGTCTAACTGTAGAGATCCAACATGTTGGATGTAGTATTTAGTGGTACAGGACAGAAGAGAACATGGGCCCTTATTCAGAGTTCATCACTCGCTAGCTGTTTTTTGCAGTCCTGCGATCAGATAGTCGCCGCCTACAGGGGAGTGTATTTTAGGTTTGCAAGTGTGCGATCCCATGTGTAGCAGAGCTGTACAAAAATTTTGTGCAGTTTCTGAGTAGCCCAGAACTTACTCATCCGCTGTGATTACTTCAGTCTGTCCAGGACCAGAACTGACTTCAGACACCCACCCTGCGAATGCTTGGGAACGCGTGCGTTTTCCCTGACACTCCCAGAAAACGGTCAGTTGCCACCCATAGACGCCTTTTTCCTGTCAATTACCTTGCGATCGCCCGTGCGAATGGGTTTTTCGCAGAAACCCATCGCAGGGCAACGAACCGCTTTGTACCCATGCGATGCACCTGTGCATTGCAGTGCCTATACATGCGCAGTTCTGACCTGATCGCAGCGCTGCAAAAAACCCTAGCGAGCCATTAGGTCTGAATGACCGCCATTATCACTTTTATCATTTTGACACAGGCAGCAAATGTTTTAATCCTTGTATGAATGTTCCAGCAAGAGGCGTACAGCACATGGGGACACTGTCATCATACAACTTCTCATTTCCAGGACCTGGATCACATTAATTTGACATTCTGTTCGGGAAGTTTGAAATCTATGTTTCATCTGAGATAATTTGTCAATTCATATTATAATAATAAAATTAAGATTTTTTTTTACCTCCAACAAAAGTGGATTATGAGCAAAAACAGAAGACGACAGATTATTCCAGAAATTACCAAACAAACAACAATATTTGTCTGTTCTTCATCCTTACCTGTTAGAAATAAAAGCAGAGATTAAATGGTTCAGTATACATTTTAAATGTGATACCAAAAGTGTTGGATATGTTATTTTCACATCAATGCTAGAAACTTAAACAAAACTATTCAGGGGGGGGGGGGCGGTGTTAAAAGGGTATAAGCCCTTGTGTGATTTCCCCACACCCATGTGGCAGCTAGCGTTTGGTAAATAATAATAATAATGATAATAATCAGATGTATCCTCATAGTTTGTTGCGGCAATGCATACGCATCATAGTATGCATGTCGCGGGAGCACGCGTATGCATGTACACATTATATATTCACTTTGAATGGGAGACCGGCAGGTGCGAATTAGCGCAGCATGCCAAAACGCAGTAACAATCTATGAGGACACATCTGTAGTAAAAGATGCAATATTGATCTTTACTGGCACACTACAGGTTACTACAAGCCATGTGATGCCCATTTTAGTTTTAAGTGAGAAACTTTAGCTACCGTAGGGGCCAGGGTCGGACTGGCCCACAGGGGTACAGGGGAAACCCCTGGTGGGCCCCGCTGCGTGTAGGCCCACCTCCTCCACTAGGGATCAGGTTCCATACTGTGCACTTGAATTATATAGTATACATATGTTACCTTATAATGCACAGGACTATGGTGTAGTCTCTACAGTGCATTGCTGTTATTAATCTGGTACATTACCATGCATGCACCTGCATTTACTATATATAGTTATTAAAAGGCCCACACCATGCACTAAAGGTTAGCCAAGTCTCTGTGGCGGCTGACTATACCCCCTCTGCAGTCTGGCCACACCCCAAAGCAAGGAGCCTAGCACTGCATTCCCCCGGTGGGCCCTTCAAGACCCAGTACGACACTGGTAGGGGCTGGCAGACAAGTAAGTGACTTAACATTGGAAGCACTTTCTGCTAATCATGCACTGGGCAGAAAGATCTGGGAATGAGGGTGTTTTCTCCTCCTGGGACTAATAGTCTGGACCTCAATTAGCAGAAAGCACTTCCATTGACTTTAGTGTTCTCTGATGACTTTCCTGTCAGAGTTAGTGCATGCCTCACTTTTACTAAGTGATAATGCATGCCATTAGTCCCATAGTGTTTTGGAGACTGAAATACATTACCTTTATTACAATACTTTCTCATGCATCTGTTGTTTGTCTTTTGGGAGTGTTTATCGCTACTGAACTAAAGTCCTGTGAAGAGTGCTAATGCATATTATTGCAATGTTTTGTTACATACTGCATATTTACAGTATCTTTATCCATGAATAATTAGGTTGCACTGGTTTTACAGATATCCTGGTTTCAATTTAAATACCAAAGTTAATTTACATAGCACCTGAATCATATATCTTTGTGTCTGTCCTGTGTACTGTTCTTACCTCTCTGCTGTGGTGTGGTACAAAAATAGTGAATAGAGTATGAGAAGCCGACCAAGAACCAGGTATTACTAAGTTATATGCAAGGCACCCACTACACCCTTCCCACACCAGGGTACCACATATATTGTAAAGTGTTATAATTTAATATTAGTTTATTGCATCATTGTGTTTTTGTATGTTTCATTTCTCTCTGTCAACATATATTATTCAAGATCTATTATTTAATAATTTTGGTTTTAATAGATTTATTTTTATTGCCTTGGGTGTTTTTTTTTATCATTTCATGTTTCATTACTTATAAAGTGTGCCTACTGTATATAATGCAAAATGTATCCAATTGGAATTATTGCCTAACATCTTATCTACACCACCTCTGAGGATGAGGAAAAACCAGATCATATTGTTAATCTAAAACAATATGGTTTAATTTAGATAACATTTTTAAAGTATTTTCATTTTGAGTTGGCTTTTCAGTTTCCTATGGCTCTTTTGACTCTACTTAATAAACATTAATGAGTTCATATACTACAAGTGGACACTTTTGCCATGTTTAAGCCTCAAATATAAAACCCAATCATTTTAAATACTGAGAAGTGATGACTTTAACAAACCATTTCTTAGCATATAAACCCCTATGTGATCTATCAAAATGAATTTTGAAAATTCTACGCTGCCTTGTGTCCATAAAATGTGTCACTTCCTTCTCATTAGTTTTAAGAATCAATGTATTTAAATGTTTCATCTCATTAATAAGGTGCAGTATAGAAGATTTATACTGTCTAGATCAGTGGTGGCCAAAGCGTGGCTCTTGAGCCACATGCGGCTCTTTCTTCATTCAATTGTGGCTCCCAACACTCAAAGTCACATGACCACAAGAGATCTTTAAACCGCTGCACTCCAGCCAGACATGCAGCAGCACTACGTAGACTGAGAAATGAGGGAGCCAAATACACACGGGGGAGCTGGCTGGAGTGACACAGGCGGGTGCTTGCTGGAGTGACACATGGGGGAACTGAAGTGTATTATGGGAATCTGGCTATTCAATATATTTTATGCGGATCTGGCTTTTTCAATTATTTGATGTAGAAGTGGCTTTTTCATTGTATTTTATGTTGGATCTGGCTTTTTTCAATTTATTTTATACCAGGGGCGTGGCCTAGCAGGCACAAGGTCACACCCCATTTTTGCAAGTGCGCCTTCGGCTCGAAGTCGGCTCTTTGATGTACCTAACAAGATTACTTGGCTCTTTGTCTCTGACTGGTTGGCCACCCCTGGTCTAGATAGTCAATAGGTCAAACCAATATGGTCAACATACATTAGGTCAACAGGTCGACAGGATCAAAAGTTCATCAGACAAATGGTAGCCAGAGGATAAGGTTGACTGGTACAAATGGTCAAAATGGTCAATAGGTTGACATGAAAATGGTCGACACAAAAAAAGGTTTACTTTTTAGGTGTCAATTTGTATGTAAAACCATAGCTAAGGACAATCGGTGGAAATGTGGACCCATCACGCTTCGGACCAGGTGCCTTGCTCTGCTAAAGCTGTGCATGTCACACGTTACTGTCTCCTTTATGTGTTGACCATTGTCAGGTCTTCCTTTTGACAATGTTGACCTTTGTACCTGTTAACCTTAGGCCTGTCTACCTTTTACATGTCAACCTGATGTACTTGTCGACCTAATGCATGATGAACCATATGGGGTCGACCTATTGGCTGTTAAACTATACAGTGTCAATCTAAACATTGGAACCCCATTGGCTTAGGTGGTTTATCTCACATAGGGCCTGATTTAGAGGTGGACACAGTGGTAATGTTGGACACAAGCGGCCTATGTTTTTAGTATGTGCATGCATCTGAGTCAAGCTGTGAGTGTGCCTCAATGGATACCACTTAAATATGCAAATCAAAATTGCACACAGAGGGTAATTCAGAGTTGATCACAGCAGCAAATTAGTTAGCAGATAGGCAAAACCATGTGCACTGCGGGGGGGGGGGGGGGGGGGGCAGATATAACATGTGCAGAGAGAGTTAAGTTTGGGTGGGTTATTTTGTTTCTGTGCAGGGTAAACTATCTCTGCACATGTTTTATCTGCCCCCCCCCTGAAATGCACATGGTTTTGCCCATCTGCTAACAAATTTGCTGCTGCGATCAACTCTGAATTACCCCCACAGACAGTTGCAATTTCAGTAGTTATTTATGGGTAACATAGTCACATAGTCAATGAGGTTGAAATGAGGAAAATGCCCATCTGGTTCAACCTGTATTCTGTATTAAGCCGAGTTCATTATAATGTCCCCGCTGAAGTAAAGTTGTAAAGTTTTATGACTAGTTAACAACTATAAATCACGTTCCTCCCAGATTATCAATGTCAGTCAATATTTTAAACTGGATATCTTTTTCAGACAGAAATGTATCCAATCTGTTTTTAAAAGCATTTACAGAGTCCGCCATTACCACCTTCCCTGGCAGGGAATTCCACATCCTAATTGCCCTAACAGTGAAGAACCCTTTCCTCTGTTGCGTTCGGAACTTTCTCTCCTCCAGCCGCAGCGAGTGCCCATGTATCCTAAACGGTGTTCTTTTAATAAATAATTCCTCTGATAACTCTTTGTGATGTCCCTTTACATAATTGAAGATATCAATAATATCTCCTCTTAGGCGCCTCTTTTCTAGTGTATACATATTCAGTGTCACAAGGGATTCCCAGCTGCCCACAGGTACATCACATGCATTGGCGTTTCTATAATGAGTGCAATGTGTGTGGTGCACACGGCCCCTGGGTCCAGGAGTGGGCCCACACCGCACACATTTTACCCATTTAAATACTTACCTTACCGGAGTCCAGCGGCGGAAGGAGCGTCTGTGGCGGAATTCACCGCCAAAATGGCCACCGCGCATGCGCGGTAGCAAAATTGGTCTCCGGATCATGGTGGGCGCCATGCTTCTGGAGACCTGCGCATGTGCAGTAGACTCCGGCACATTGCCGGAGTATACAGCGCCATTCAGAGGAGGGGACCCACCCGGAGGTGCACACGGGCCCCCTCCTCTGTAGAAACGCCCCTGATCACATGCAACTATGCCAGATAAGTGGTTTAGAAGCTGGCCAGATATAATGGGTCTGGGGCATTTTACATAAAGGCCGGGGTGGTAGATGGATCAACCGCTTCTAGCGTTATGGTCTCCAGCATGTGAATGTGTAGATGCAGAAACACCTATAAGGACATGGAGACATGACCCTTTTGCCCATAAAGAGGAAAAGTACCTGGCAGTCAGGGAGCAAGGAACTGATTCACAGAGGGACACAATGTTGATTTTGAATGCAGTGGAGAAGTATTTTGTCACTGGAGTCTGTGCATGTGTCACAATGGTCTTGTGATGATGGTCACAGTGAGGATATATTTCCAAAGTGATTGACAGTCAGGCACCGCGTGTGAGTATTAATGGGGGGGTGGACACTAAAATGAACAAATATTGTGACCATTTTTGGGGCATATAGCTGCTTGTGACTGTGATCCCGTATGCAGTCAAACTGGCTCCGAGATCTCAGTTCCGTCAGCCAGTCCATGCAGCTAAAGGGTTACATGGAAAGGTTGATGTTTGTCCTATTTGCGTCCAATGGTTGTGTCTTTGTACACCAGCGGCACAACTGAGATGCCTCCAGAGGTGTGGATTAATAGATTGACAATGTCTAAGTAGATAGTCATTAGGTCCACAGGTACGAAAGGTCAACAGATGAAAGGTCAACAGTGATTCAGGTTGACAGATACTAAAGGTTGACATGAAAATGGTTGACACACAATTGGTCTACACATTATTTTTATGGTTATTTTGGCCCAAATATAGTATCTTTCCTGTTATCTGACCACCATCAGCAGAATTTTGTACCCTTGCGGGCTTGCTTCATTCACCTTACTTTGGGCATGGTTACTATGGTATGCCCAACAGATGTTCACACGGATACTAAATAAAGCAGATCCTAAATTTTGGATAAAATATCCAAAATAGCATATGTGGACTATTTGTGTTGACCATTTTCACGTCGACTTTTTGTCCCTATTGACCTAACGCATATTACTCATATGTTGTTGACCTAATGACTGTTGACCTATGCATTGTTGACCTATCATCAGTACACCCAGTAGCGGATCTTGCCACGGGCAAGCAGTACTTTTGCCCGGGGCGCCGCCTTCCGGAGGGCGCAGGGCGCCCTCCGGAGGGCGCCGCACCAGGGCAAGATCCGCTGCTGGTGTGTGCCCCCTGCCCGCTGCCCCTGGCCGCTACCGCTGGGAAGGGAAACTAGACGCGTACACGTCTACTTTCCCTTCCTGGAGAGGTCCTTTAAAATGAGGTGCGCGATGACGTCATCGCGCACCGCACATCAATTCAGCTGTACAGGGGGCGTAAATGACCACGCCCCCTGTACAAAGCCACGCCCCCTAAAGCCACCCGGGGCGCCACAAACCCCGGAGCCGGCCCTGAGTACACCGCACCAATTTGGCATCCCAATACAGCATCCTATACTGCCACACACTTGCTGCTTTTGGGATCACAGCTGTGAATGCATTTGCGTCCATTTCTGCATCAGGCCCTAAATTCAATTACTGGAGATGCAATTAAACCTTCCTGTGACCTGTCTGATTCCTGATACTGATTTGCGGCTTGGCATCTGTTTTTTTCTGAATCTGAATTATAGTTTACCAAACGCTCTGTTGTTCATTGGACCTGCTAAAGCTCAATCCTGATTCATACTAAGGGCCTAATTCTGAGTTGATCGCAGCAGCAAATTTGTTAGCAGTTGGGCAAAGCCATGGGGTTGATTCCGAGTTGTTCGCTCGTTAGATTTTTTCGCAATGGAGCGATTAGTCGCAAACTGCGCATGTGCAATGTTCGCAGTGTGCCTGCGCCAAGTAAATTAGCACAAAAGTTTGTTATTTTACTCACGGCCTAACGAAGATTTTTCATCGTTCTGGTGATCGGAGTGTGATTGACAGGAAGTGGGTGTTTCTGGGCGGAAACTGTCCGTTTTCTGGGAGTGTGTGGAAAAACGCTGGCGTTTCTGGGAAAAACGCGGGAGTGTCTGGAGAAACGGGGGAGTGTCTGGGCGAACGCTGGGTGTGTTTGTGACGTCAAACCAGGAACGAAACTGACTGAACTGATCGCAGTGTAGGAGTAAGTCTCGAGCTACTCAGAAACTGCTAAGAAATTTCTATTCGCAATTCTGCTAATCTTTAGTTCGCAATTCTGCTATGCTAAAATACACTCCCAGAGGGCGGCGGCCTAGCGTGTGCAAAGCTGCTAAAAGCAGCTAGCGAGCGAACAACTCGGAATGAGGGCCCATGTGCACTGCAGGAGGGACAGATATAACATGTCCAGAGAGAGTTAGATTTGGGTGGGGTGTATTCAAACTGAAATCTAAATTGCAGTGTAAACATAAAGCAGCCAGTATTTACCCTGCACAGAAACAAAATAATCCACCCAAATCTAACTCTCTCTGCACATGTTATATCTGCCCCCCTGCATTGCACATGGTTTTGCCCAATTGCTAACAAACTTGCTGCTGCGATCAACTCTGAATTACCCCCTATATTTGATCCTGTGTACAAAAACCGGACTGTCTGACCAAAAGAACTGCTGTGCAGTTGTACTGTCACTCCTACATGTGTCTCGATGTGTCTCTGCCACTGGGATCTAGTATTGCAATAGTGAATTTTCATACCTGATTGTTTGTGATAGTCACATCATAAATCCAACATTTTATCAGGTGTACCAAAAAAACAGAGGGAAGATACAAAGCGCCAGGAACCTGTCTGGGAAATGCATCAACGTACCCAAAATAGCATTGCCACGCCCAATTAAGTTGTGCACTTCCACTTTGTTGACCTTCTGCTCTGTGGGAAGACTCTGTCCTTCCTGAGCTCAGCTTAGTACACCTGCATTATGGTTTGACAGGTGTACCATCCTAGTCAAACTCCTCACCACTGCCTTGGTGCACTCCTGCAGCAGCCTTTCTCTATGTTGCTACCCTGCTCCATTGCAGAAGCCTTTTTTAATGTCATGGCCCTGTACCCCTGTGACCTCTCTTGATGACACAAAGGGGCAGCATGCATTTCATGGCACAAAGGTTTTATGGTTTCAACCTTTTCCATGTGATTCCTACAAGAATGGCCCACCTGGCCATATGGTGTCACTGACCATGGCCAGGGAAATTAAGCTAAGCCGAATTGAGAAGGAGAGCACACCAGTCATGCACCACAAGTCTGCTTATTTGCTGCCCAACTCCAACTATCACCACCACATTAAAGCTCCCCCACAAGCCACAGCTCCACCACCATAAGTTAACTAAAATAAAACAAAACAAGCTATAAACATCAGCATGTCACAGAGGTAGGAAATCATCCCTCAAATGCACTTCATCAAACAACCCAAAAGTAACTTGGAAGAAAGAAAGCAGGGGGACATGGGCAGAAATCTAAAAAAAATACCTCCACAACACTAGATGCAACGTTGGAAATTTACACCCAAAACAACACAGTACAATATCATTTTGTCATGTCACTTGTCACAATTTGTGTTAGTTTTCTGATAAAATGCTGTAGTTGTAGTGGATAAGGTGCATTTTGCAATGGCAATAGCCTACCATAAGAATTAGGTAGAGTGAGGGTTCCTTGCCGATAAACTTTCACTGCAGTGTGGATAATGTATCAATTTATTTTGTACAGTGAGAGATAAACAACATAATGGGCCAATGAGAGCTGAGTGGGGCTTGGATATTGGCGGAGAGGTGTGACCCTTCTGGAAAAAATAAAAAAAATATTATGAGGCAGCGCTGTGCAACATTTGTCCTCAGCAGGACCCGAGTTTAGTTAATCAGTAGTGTCCCACCATCCATCTTGGCGCCCCTGCTTGATACTGACCTTCAATGTAGACCTCTGCAGATGAGGAGCTCCCTACATTGTTGTGTGCAATGCAGGAGAACCTTTTGTAATACTCCTCAGCTTTGATTACCAACATGCTCTGTCCTGTTTTATTTAGTAACACAGTTTTGTCCTTCATCCAGCTGTAGTGAGTGACATCAGGTCTGCTGCTCAGGAAATCACACCTCAGCTCAATGACCCCATCTTCTGATACATACTGAATAATGTGAACATTAATGGGAGCATCTACAGAGCAGAAGAAGAGTTATGGATATCACAGCACACAATTTCATTTAGTAAACACGTAAAAAGTTTTATGTTGTAGACTCCTAATCTACATCAATGTACTGTAGAATTAAATAGTACTCCTAGTTTACCTTTATTTTTTATTTCACTCTTGCAGTCATGACAATGAACAAATTACATCATTATGTTACGTAAAGGGGATAAGGCCGGCAGTACTGGTAAGGGCAGCACTGACCGGACTGTCTGCTGTACAGGCTTCAGCGTGCCTGCCTGGAGCATAATCTAAAGCATCAATCCTGGCTGCTGCGTGCCTTTCCAGGTACCCTGCTAGCCAGAAGCGAGAGCTGTGGGTGGCAATGATGCCGCCTACAGAGCACTGCGCTTTTTGTGTTGTGCTACCGATCTCACACTCTAGTTATGGCCCTGATTGTAAAAAATCCAAGCTGAAGGAGTTTCGGCCTTCAAGTGTACTATGCATACAATATAGAGTATATAGGGGAAGTAGACATTGGAATGTACACCCTAATTTCAAACATAATGAGAGGTGCTATCATGCTGAGACTACTAGTTCCACACAAAAAGAGAGAATAATGCAGATGCTAATCAGAATAATTATAATGAACTCTGCAATCCAACATAATAGTAAAATTGAGGTGCTTAGGATACTTTTGTAAATAAATAAAACTTTCTAATAATCTGCATATGCCTTTTGTGCAGACATGCCCTTCCACAGTTTGGTTTACATGACATTGGGGGTAATTCCAAGTTGATCGCAGCAGGATTCTTTTTAGCAGTTGGGCAAAACCATGTGCATTGCAGGGGAGGCAGATATAACATGTGCAGAGAGAGTTAGATTTGGGTGGGTTATTTTGTTTCTGTGCAGGGTAAATATTGGCTGCTTTATTTTTCCACTGCAAATTAGATTGCAGATTGA
Organism: Pseudophryne corroboree; assembly: GCF_028390025.1. Lineage (NCBI taxonomy): Eukaryota > Metazoa > Chordata > Amphibia > Anura > Myobatrachidae > Pseudophryne > Pseudophryne corroboree. Next base: position 37,902,454 of record NC_086453.1, read on the forward strand.
ACACACCCCACCCAAATCTAACTCTCTCTGCACATGTTATATCTGCCTCCCCTGCAGTGCACATGGTTTTGCTCAACTGCTAAAAAAAAATCCTGCTGCGATCAACTTGGAATTACACCCATTGCCCCTTTCCCACAAGATAGCTAAAGGGTTTATTTATTATTAATTTAATTGACATTTCCACTTACTTTTGTAGAAATTAGATATCAGGGCCATTCATTATAAAGGTAATACAGGAGATATCACAGATATCTCCTGCTTACCTTTCAGTACAGATCTGAGCCATTGCCCCCATACTACAGTAACTCCCAGAGACAATAGAGACATTTTCCCCCAGGCTCCAGCTGTCAGAGGGGCACCAAAAAAGAAAGACCAAGTGAGCTGCTAAACTAAAAAAAGATCTCTTTCCACTCATTTCTTTGGGAGCAGTCACTGCTGACTGCTGTCCAAGCTCAGAAACCCCCATTGAAGACCCCTTCAGCTGAAGAGTCTGGAATGTGTCTGATAATAGATCAAAGTGTATATAATGAGCTACAGCTCTGCATCTGATATGAGGAAAGAAAAGTAAACAGAAGTTGGCTGTAAAATGCACTAATTATTATAATAAAACTTTTAAGGGTGGGGCATTTATTAAAGCTTGGGGGGGTCATTCCGAGTTGGTCGCTCGCTAGCAGATTTTCGCTGGCGTGCAAACGGTAAGCTGCCGCCCTCTGGGAGTGTATATTAGCTTTGCAATATTGCAATCGCTTCCATCGCAGAATGGCTACTAAACAAAATTGTGCAGTTTTAGAGTAGCTCAAAAACTCCTAGCTTGCGATCACTTAGGACCATTCAGTTCCTGATTTGATGTCACAAACACGCCCTGCGTTCTCCCAGCCACGCCTGCGTTTTTCCTGTCACACCTGCGTTTTTCCGAACACTCCCTGAAAACGATCAGTTACCACCCAGAAACGCCCACTTCATGTCAATCACTCTGCGGCAGCCAGTGCGACTGAAAAGCTTCGCTAGACCCTGTGTGAAACTACATCGGACGTTGTGAAAGTACGTCGCGCGTGCGCATTGCGGTGCATACGCATGCGCAGAAGTGCCATTTTTTTGCCTCATCGCTGCGCAGCGGACAATTTCAGCTAGTGATCAACTAGGAATGACCCCCTTGGAGAGATAAAATTCTGAGAGAAAAAGTACCAACCAATCTGCTCCTAGCTGTTATTTTTCAAACACAGCCTGTAAAATGTAAGGCAGAGGCTGATTGGCTGGTACTTTATCTCTCACTATTTTATCTCTCTACGAGCTTTGATGAGACCCCTCTTTAGGTCTTTATTTATTATCATTTGCGGCCAGAACCCAGAAATATAGATTCCTTATCACCACAAATAGATGCAAAACGGAATCTTTATTGTCCCAGATGTACCATTGGCACGACACATACAGTAAAACTAGTCAACAGGTTCAAATGGTCGACACATGTTTTGGGCTTTTTTTATGTTTTTTTCACTTTTTCCATCCTTGACTATCCATGTCACAAATTATAGTAACCTTGTGTCGAGTGAAGTGAAACACCTCGCCCAGGAGTGGTGAGCGTATTGAGCCTGCGAGGGGATGCGTTCCTACAAATGGTGGTCCCAGATGGAAAAATTATCCACACTAACCCATTTCTGTGTTGTCTATTCTTATGTTCACCGTTTCACCCTGCTGACCTTTTACTGTTTCAAGCTTTCATAGGTTGACCTTTAGTCCATATCAACCTTTTGTCAGTGTCGACCTAATGCATATCAACCATATGGAGTCGAACTAATGATTGTCTACCTAGACATTGTAGATCTTCTCTACCACACCAGGTGAAAAAGTAGATAGTTAAATAATAAATTAAAAAACAATATAATACATGATTAAATTTAAAGATGGCAATTGCTAAAGAAACCTACATCAGAGCAGGGCCATAACTACCTGTGTGCCAGTGGTGCATTGCCCACAGCACAGCCCGGCACCCGAACGGCCGCTCTCTCTCTCTAGCCACTCACCGGTCACGATCAGTCCCCGGAGACCGCCACTGCAGCGCTGCCCTGTATGTAATGTGTGCTCAGCTCCTCTGCTGCTGAGCGCACCCCACTATGCATATATTGCAGCTAGGAAGCCGCCGCCAGCTTTACCTTCTCCCAGTCCCCGGATCAGATGCTCCGCCCCCTATGCAGTGACTCTAGGGACTCGGCCAGCCCCAGCTGAGTCCCACAGTGTGCTCGGTCTCAGTCCTGTCTCATGCTGACAGCGGGCAGCGGAGAAGCCAGAAGACGGAGGAGCTGACAGGAGGATGCGTTGGGTGGTGGCAAGGAGCGGGGCCAGGTGAGGAGACCAGCGGGGATGGGGGGGAGATGAGCAGAGGAGCAGAGACAAGAGCCGGCAAATGAGGAGCGGGCTGGCTACATACGTGCACACACGTAAAACCCCCCTACCTGCTGGCACAGATGACAGTTTTTTGGGGGGGTTTTTACACGGAAAGGCTAGGCTGGTCTCCACTGACTGCACTGGGTTAGTGTCCCAAATGCGGGGTGGGGGGTGTTTTGCAGATCATGCAGTGTGCATATTTAATAACATGCTTAATAACATGCTGGCCAGGTCACCACTCGCTGTCTTTCTCAGGGCCGTAACTAGGCTGCCTGGGGAAGACAGCGAGTGGTGACCTGGCCAGCATGTTATTAAATATGCACTCTGCATGATCTGCAAAACACCCCCCACCCCGCATGTGGGACACTAACCCAGTGCAGTCAGTGGAAACCAGCCTAGCCTCTCCGTGTAAATGACGGCTGCAGCTGCTGCATTCCAGTCAGTGGGGTCACTGCATAAAAGGGGGACTCTGCTGTCTAATGTGTAGAAAGGGGGACTCTGCCTATCTAATGTGTAAAAAAGGTGACTCTCCTGCTGTAATGTGTAAAAAAGCGTGACTCTCCTGCTGTAATGTGCAAAAATGGGGGACTCTCCTGCTGTAATGTGTAAAAAAGGGGGACTCTGTCTGCTTAATGTGTAAAAAGGGGGACTCTGCCTGCCGGGGTTCACTACGATATGCCGGCGGTCGGGCTCCCGGCGACCAGCATACTGGCGCCGGGAGCCCGACCGCCGGCTTACCGACAGTGTGGCGAGCGCAAATGAGCCCCTTGCGGGCTCGCTGCGCTCGCCATGCTACGGGCACGGTGGCGCGCTGTGCACGCCACACTATTTTATTCTCCCTCCAGGGGGGTCGTGGACCCCCACGAAGGAGAATAAGTGTCGGTATGCCGGCTGCCGGGATCCCGGCGCCGGTATACTGTGCGCCGGGATCTCGTCAGTCGGCATACTGAAGACCACCCGCCTGCCGTAATGTGTAAAAAGGGGGACATTGCCTGCCATAATGTGTGATAGGGACTCTACCTGCTGTACTGTGTAAAAGGATCTCTACCTGGCGTAATGTGGGTAAGTGGTGCTACTGTGTGGTGTAATTTGAATAATGGAGACTTTTGTACAGCGTAATATGAATTGGTATTATTTTGTGGCCATGCCCCTTCCCCATAAAGCCACGCCCTTATATTTTTAGCACACTGGCCCTGTTTTGTATATGTAGGGGGGGAGGGGGAGGGGCGCCGATGCTGTTTCTTGCACACAGCGCTAAAATGTCTAGTTACGGCACTGCATCAGAGTTAAGCAAAATGATGTCTGCTGTATAAATAGAGTATATATACTGACTATGTATGTATGTACTGACTTTGTATACGTACATTGCACAGGAATCTCTGTTAGCGCAGACTCTCCGCTACCCACGTCATTTATTGCAGTACAGGAATAGGGCTCAGTGTCCCATCTCACGTTCTTCACTATAATTAATTGTGTCCGGTCTTGTAATTTTATTTTATTCTTCCCTCTGTACCATTCATATTTAGATACGGCTGGCTTGGAGTTTCTGCTTCCGCATGATAAATACGCATCACCTCCTGGTGTTACAACAGATGTGACAGTGACATTTTGTGGTGGGACTGTGAACAAAAAAGAAACACCTTAAACTGTGCTATCACAACAGTAACAAAGTAATTTGGATGTTACGTGAATTAAAGAACTATCCTCAAAATATAATTTTAATGTTTGTCCTTTATTTTCATAAAACATCTTTTATCACAAATACTGCAGGGCTATTTCTGGCGGTGTATCAATATGGGGGTGAGTGAGCCATAAAGGAGGTTCATCCATAGAAGGCTTTCTTTTTGGTGCACTCTTTTATAAATAGTTATTGTTTACTTAGAACATAACTTTTATTGAAAAATACTTATAAAATTGTATAACACTAATTACACAAACAAAAAGTTTTTGAAGAACAATTAAAAAAAATTATAAAAATATAGGAGCGAGATGACTATATCTTTAAGTCAGAGCTCCAGTGATTATAATAATCACAAACGATAGCTCCACGTGTTAAATACCAAAAATGAATTACATCTGGATCTCAAAAAGCTTATTTAGCGCAGATATAATAAAGATGTTCCTACTAAATATAGGCAGTGTATCCTATAGGGTATATTGAAATTCTAGACTTAATTAATATATACCATTAGGTTAATTATTGACCCTATTTGTCATACACTGATTTGGGCAGCAGTCAGATTAGGCAAGGGAGACAGAGGTATAACCGTTTGATTGTTTTGCAACAAAGTCATACTATACTATATTTGGCAACAATTGTAAATATTTAGACCAACTAAGTATTAAAATTGTATAAGAAACATAATTGTAACATGGTTATGACAAACACAGTATTCGGTTAGCTGCACAATGTTTAGCAGTAGCTACACATATTGGCCCTCATTCCGAGTAGATCGCTCGCTAGCTACTTTTAGCAGCCATGCAAACGCATAGTCACCGCCCACGGGGGCGTGTATTTTAGCATAGCAAGGGTGCGAACGCCTGTGCAGCCGCGCGGCTGCAAACACATTTTGTGCAAAACAAGACCAGCCCTGTAGTTACTTATTCTGTGCAATAATTGCTGCGATGAATGACACGGTAATGACGTCAGTTACCCACCCAGCAAACGCCTGACCACGCCTGCATTTTTCCAAACACTCCCAGAAAATGGTCAATTGCCACCCAGAAAATCCCATTTCCTGTCAATCTCCTTGCATTCGCAAGTGCGACTGAAAGCGTCACTAGACCCTGTGCCTAACCACGATGCTCGTTGTACCTGTATTCCACGTGTGCACATTGCGGTGCATATGCATGCGCAGATTTGCCATGCAAAGAGCTTAGCAGCCACCGCCCACCAGGTGAAGACGCTGGAAGCACTGGGGAAGGCGGCAGTCATGCAAAAGAGCTTATAGGCTGCCGCCTCCCAGGTGAAGACGTCGGAAGCCCTGGGGAGGCGGCGCCCCCCCAGGTGAAGACGCTGGAAGCCCTGGGAAGGCGGTGGCCATGCAAAAGAGCTTAAAGGCCACCACCCCAGGTGAAGATCCAGTCTAATAAAACTTTTTTTTTTTTACGACAGTGTGGTGTTTTATTTTAAGATTTTCTTTACAGGTGGACTACAGGTGCCAGCGGGCCCTTTATGTCCGGGCATGCTGGCACTTGTGGTTCTCCAAGTGCCAGCATGCTGGGGCAGTCTTGCTGGGACCTGTAGGCCACCTGTAAGGAACAATATTAGCATACAATGAACCCCGCACCCACTGCCACCAGGGGTGCAGGGCATAGCACTGTCAGTGACCTCACCGCACGTCACTGGTATATATATATATATATATATATATATATACAAGAGGCAGGGGTCCGGCACAGCCACTTAAAGCAGGATTACATTGGGTGCCCTCACAAATTGATACACAAGCAGCAGAGACGGTGCGGCACTCCAATGATTAACACTTGAGACTAAGTAGAGATACAACGTTTCAATGCCCGTTTTAATAATGTGGCATTTTCGTATTACCTGAAGAAAATGCCACAATATTGAAACGGGCATTGAAACGTTGTATCTCTACTTAGTCTCAAGTGTTAATCATTGGAGTGCCGCACCGTCTCTGCTGCTTATATATATATATATATATATATATATACACTCTGAATTATTGTCCCGGTTCCCAAAAATGGTAAGGCCTGTGAGCCAAACGATTACCGACCAATTGCTCTGACATCTCTTATAATGAAGGCCTTTGAAAGATTGGTCATGGGACACATAAAGAAAAATATCCCAGCTAATCTGGATCCTTTTCAGTTTGCATATAAAGCAAATAGGTCGACGGATGACGCTGCTATCACTTTGGTTCATCGTGTGGCTACCCATCTAGAATCCACATGTTCTCCTGCGAGAATTTTGTTCGTGGATTACAGTTCAGCGTTTAATACGGTAATCCCATCATCATTAGTGTTTAAACTATCTCAGTTGGGATTAAATAATTTTGTATGTAGATGGATCTTGGATTTCTTGACAAACAGGCCCCAATCTGTTAGATTGCACAATTCTCTGTCTAGCGAGCTTGTAATTAGTATGGGGGTGCCTCAGGGTTGCGTACTCAGTCCCCTGTTGTACTCCCTGTTTACCTATGATTGCATTTCTAAATCGGAGTCAGTTCCCATTATTAAATTTGCCGATGATATCGCAGTTGTAGGTTTAATTAGTAAGGACGATGAGTCAGAATATAGATCTGAGGTCGCTAGGTTAGAAGCTTGGAGTCAAACAAATCATTTTATCCTAAATGTAAAAAAAACGAAAGAAATGATTGTAGATTTTAGGAAATCGCATAAGCAGCCCTTTTGCCCTATAGTTGTAAATAACCAGGTAGTGGAGACAGTTGAGTCTTTTAAATTCCTGGGTATTAACATCTCTAATGATTTGTCCTGGGGCACTCATACTCGATGTGTTGTTAAAAAAGCCCAACAATGCCTGGCGGGAATACGTAAGGAGATTTCAGTAAATTTTTATTCGGCCATCTTAGAGAGTGTCCTTACATACGGGATTATGGTATGGCTTGGTAACTGTACTGCCGTAGAACGTAAGTCCCTTCAGAGAGTGGTTAAAACTGCGAGCAGGGTTATTGGAGTTAGTTTGCCCTGTATTCAGGATATATATGAAAAGAGGCTCCTCACTAAGGTGAGAGGTATTTTGGGAGATCTATCTCATCCTAATGTGGGGATGTTTCCTGTGTTGCCATCTAATAGGCGTTATCGTTCTATTCTCTGTCGGACTAACCGGTTAAGGGGTAGTTTTTTCCCAACAGCAGTAAACATGTTAAACCGGACAAAACCGAGATAAATTGATAATTGAGAATGTCTTGGTTTCAGGAGTGCTCTTTCTGTTCTCATGGTCTCTGTATATGCTTGCTTTTAGTTTCGTTGATTGTTTATGTATTTTTTTTCTTGAACTATTGATGACAAAAAAGTATTATTATTATCAATGACTGGCACTCCCTGTACCATATGCAGCAGCCGCGGTGCACAGCTCCGAGATCCAAATATCAATAAATACAGTGGCTCTCCAGTAGACTTGTATTCCAGAAAATAACCACAACACCAGTTTCATGAAAAGCGAAAAATTCATGCAACTGGTGTTGTAGTTATTTTCTGGAATACAAGTCTACTGGAGTGCCACTGTATTTATTGATATATATATATATATATATATATATACATACATACATACATACACACACACACACACACACACACACACACACACACACACACACACATGCGGAACCCCCCCCCCCCCCCATCCTTAAAAATCCTGCTATTGCCCCTGAGTGGGGTTATTTTATATAACAGACTAACTTTCCATACCCTCCTTGGCCCTCTTTAACCAAGTTTTTGAACTATTTATACAACAAATACTGCTCTAGTTAATACTACTTTTGAATCTCCCTCCTCTTATAAATCCTTCACTCTATTGGTCTCCATGAGACAGCCCTTTCATTGTTCACCTCCAACGTGGTCAGGTGCTCCTTCTCTGTCTCCACACCCACCTCCACCTCCCCTCCTCTTCTAGTGGTATCCCCCAAATCTCTGTCCTTGTCCCCTTTCTCTTCTCTCTCTACAAATGCTTCCTCTGTATATGTCTCAGTTCTTTATATAAAAAAACAATAATGCAAATACATTATTTGGGAAATGTACACAAGGGAATGACTTTGTAGCTGCATTTGCATAAAGTTACAGATGGATATTTGCTAAAAGATGCGTGCATGTCTGCGATCTCCTGTGGATCAGGCCCAGCATGTTCACAATGTCTTTTTGTCATAATTTACACATAATACGTGCATTTGATGTTCATTATAATTTTTGGCTGGAACCTGCTGCAATATACGGTAAAGTATATACAGTATCCCATCATGTTTAAAATGCATACAATACCTACATTTGATGCTCAATAGAGCTTCATTCTGGATGCTTAGTCCATTATGATGGGTGGCTCTGCATTGAATGATTGTCCCATCGTCCACATATGACATATGGGACTTTTATCTAAATAACATTTTTTCTTAATCCACTGTTATCAATAGTAACTCTTTTCTCCAGGAACCCCACCATATGATGTATTTAGCATTACACTGGCTCTAGCATACTGGAGGTAATTCTGAGTTGATCGCAGCATGAACTTTGTTAGCAGTTGGGCAAAACCATGGCCCTCATTCCGAGTTGTTCGCTCGTTATTTTTCTTCGCATCGGAGCGATTAGTCGCAAACTGCGCATGCGCAATGTTCGCAGTGCGGCTGCGCCAAGTAAATTTGCACAAAAGTTTGTTATTTTACTCACAGCTTAACAAAGTTTTTTCATCGTTCTACTGATCGTAGTGTGATTGACAGGAAGTGGGTGTTTCTGGGCGGAAACTGGCCGTTTTATGGGAGTGTGCGAATAAACGCAGGCGTTTCGGGGAAAAACGCGGGAGTGGCTGGAGAAATAGGGGAGTGTCTGGACGAATGCCTGGTGTGTTTGTGAGGTCAAACCAGGAACGAAAAGGACTGAACTGATCGCAGATGCCGAGTAAGTCTCGAGCTACTCAGAAACTGCTAAGAAATTTCTATTCGCAATTCTGCTAATCTTTCGTTCGCAATTCTGAAAAGCTAAGATTCACTCCCAGTAGGCGGCGACTTAGCGTGTGCAATGCTGCTAAAAGCAGCTAGCGAGCTAACAACTCGGAATGAGGGCCAATGTGCACTGCAGGGGGGGCAGATATAACATGTGCAGAGAGAGTTAGATTTGGGTGTGGTGTGTTCAATCATCAATCTAAATTGCAGTGTAAAAATAAAGCAGCCAGTATTTACCCTGCACAGAAACAAAATAACCCACCCAAATCTAACTCTCTCTGCACATGTTATATCTGCCTCCCCTGCAGTGCACATGGTTTTGCCCAACTGCTAACAAAGTTCCTGCTGCGATCAACTCAGAATTACCCCCACTGTGTAGCCTGAATGTTTGCTGTTCTCTTTCAGTGTTGTCTGTTATCGCAATAGGAAGAAAGAATGAATGCCATATGGTTGTTCTGACTGAAAAGAGTATAGCTTCTGTATCAGGGTTGGGTACGGGATCCCGCCGGTCAAAATACTGATCGTCAGAATGCCGGCAGGGAGGCTTCCCTTGCCACAGGTTCTTTTCCCACTCCAGGGGTGTCGTGGACACACCCAGGAGTGGGAATAGCTGTGGCGGCGCTGCCGGTATTCTGGCAGTCAGGATTCTAGTGTCGATATTTTGACCATCGGGATTCTGACCACAGGGATTCCCACTACATCCCACTGTATCAGATATCCCCTTTAAGCCAATTAAGTACAAGTGCTTCATTGTGCCTAAATCCTTTTCGCGCCTTTTATTGTATTGCATATAACCACCTCTGATTCCCAATTGAAAAAGAAAACCAACACACCATAGCTGGTGGGAAGAAGCTCCAAATTTTATTTATCACTGCCATAAAGTAGGTGGCCTAAGAAAAGCAATTGCAAACATAATATCACTACTAGCAGCACCGCTGACCACACCAGCATAGGTGTCTTCTGCCCAGCATGAGGCAGGCCATTCCAGTAAGTGTGCTAAAATACTACATGGCCTTGAAGGACTTCTTCCCATCTTCCCATCACATTGATAACAATGCAGTTTGGTTATGCTTAGTTTTAGCGAAGGTTCTTACTTGCGTGGAGGAGGAGGGCTGCCACTGGCCAAGCCGTCGGGTCACTGCCGCCTTGTCCCTGTTTCCTGGTCCCCCCGCTGCTGCCTGGGTTCTGGCACCCATACTATGTTGTTCACAGACACATGCACAGTAGCGGCGACGGTACTGCACATGCACTAAACCCAGGATTCTATGGACTGCATTGGCTGCAGTCCATAGAAGCCGGATAGGGCTGATGAGGCAGGGAGTGGCTTCCTACAGGAAGCCAGCTCTCTGCTAATCATAGCCCAGACTGGCAGTCCCGGAGGGAAGAATCACCTCCCAATGGGACTGCCTGTCCTGCGGGTGACTGGCAGGTAGCACTTCCAATAGGAAGTCACTATCAGGCACAGTGAGGCCTGTCCTGTCTCATAGACTGCATCTGGCTTCACTGACAATGTGCTGGTTGGCGGATTTTACCTAGGAGGGTTGCAATTCTGCAGCTCATAGGTAAAATCTGCCACTGTAGTTTGCAATTGCATTTCTCATCACAGTTAGGACCTTCCCCAGGACCTAGCCCACCACAAACTAGCTTCCTACCACCCCAACCCATGTTATAAGTCCTCAATAAACCAAACCAAGATTCCTTACAAAGAGAAAGCACATTCCTGAGCATTGCCTTTTGCTCGTCCCAAGTCATCGCCTCCCAGGTCTCCTACTATTTGGACCTCCTTTCTCTTGTGAGTAATTGTATCCCTACACTGTCTGGGCCATTCCCCACTGCTCCTGCAGTAACACGTCCTTGCTGCAACAAAGGCTACTCCTCAGACTTACCCAAGCTTATACCCCCAATACTACATCTGCATAATGACCAGATAGAGGGCAATCCCTAGAGATGCAAACAGTAATAAAGGTAAGACTCTTGGCTATGTACTGTATGTGCTGGTCCCTGCCTAATAGCATATATGGGAAATTCCCACTAGGAAATCCAGTACCAAAGTAATATTAATGTTAGTGGAGGGGATCTGATATGAGATTCAGTTGATGTAGAAACCCCTCAACTCACTGTAGTTTCTGTGGCTACCTGTATTAGAAAATGCAGACAAAATTAAATGTGAAAATATTGAATCAGTGTTAGTTTATGTACTGCATTTGACTTATTGGGGATAGTAGTTTGGGGCTCATTTATCAACAAGTTACAAAACTCAATGTGAATGATAGTACTCGTTGTGAATGATAAATGGTGAACCCGCCAATCAGCTTCTGTCATGTGTTCAGCTTCTAACTGGTATATGTTGGAAAAATAACAGTTGGGAGTTGATTAAGAGGTGTTGCCAATAGAAATAATTATATGTTTTCCCTAGTGAATGGACCCAGCATATACCAGGCCACCTCAGCTCACCCTCATCCCGTCCCATCTCACCCCTCCGCCTGCTTTTTATACTTTCCACCTGTCCCTGATCCTCTTCCCTCGGTGGTCTGTTTTATTGCTGTGCTGAGAGCTGTTAAAGGGTTGAGTGCATACAGTATGTCAGAAATGGGCCAGATATTAGCCAAATATTATGTAGATATTTAATCATTTTTTAAATGCATTAAGAAAATGATAGTTGGGATCTACATTATAATAAGTTGCTATGGGCACCACTATTTATTTCCTGTGCCAATGTTTAAACATATCACTGAAAGCTGTCACATATGGATAATGCAAATAAATGTTTACCTGTGACATCAAGGTAAATTCTACTACTGTGTATGTTGTTCGCATTCCTGATGTGACTTCCTGCTACTCCTGGATAATAGTGACCTTCATCTTCTCTTCTCACTGGGTCTATCCTCAGAGTGCAGCTTCCTCCGGGTACCAATGAGGTTCGGCGTCTGTAGTCATCTCTTACTGACGAGGATGTTCTGCTGTTAAATATCTCTATATAGTATAGACTATCATATAAATACCATACAATACTGGATCTCTCAGACTCCCTGACAGGAAAATAAGTGCAGGGGATCTCCACACAGGAACCAATCAGAGCGACCATATTGGAAGGGAACTCCCATCTCTGACACAAGGAAACCGAGTAGAAGCCTGAAAGATACAATTTCCTTATACGTAGATATTCATCATTATATATTTGGTGTGGTATATTACAGTTTATCAATGTTGAAAACATCAAATTTCATTAGGTTGACATAACAATGTTGACATGGTCGTGATGTTTACAATGAAAGTCTCGACATTTTCATATTTTAGACATTGATCATGTCAGCATTCTGCATGCTGACACTTATTTACAGTAGGTCTGAGCGGGCTCGGTTCCCTGAGAACCGAACCCTACCGAACATTACGACCCGAGCCTCGTTCCGAGCCCGGCTCGGGACTTCCCGCCAGACTCGGAAACCAAAACGAGGCAAAACGTCATCATCCCGCTGTCGGATTCTCGCGGGTTTTGGATTCCATATAAGGAGCCGCGCATCGCCGCCATCTTCACTCCAGTCCTGGAGAGTGTAGCGAAGGGACGTGTCTCCTCAGTGTCTGTGCGGAAAAGTGGCGTGGCGCGTGGGGTGGTGACCTGCTCTAAAGTGTCATTAAAGTGCTGTCTTGTGCTTCATCAGTCCAGTGGTGGTGTCATGTGCTGCCATAAGCACAGTGCTGCTGCATAAGTCCAGTCCAGTGGTGCTGTCTTTTGCTGCATCAGTCCAGTGGTGGTGTCCTGTGCTGCCATAAGTCCAGTGGTGTTTCTGTATAAGTCCAGGGCATTGGTTCTGTGTTGTGCTGCATCAGTCCAGTGGTGGTGTCTTGTGCTGCATCAGTCCAGTCATAGTGGTGGCGTCCTGTGCTGCCATAAGTCCAGGTGTACTGCCATATAAGTTCAGGGGTACTGTCATATAAGTCCAATCCAGTGGTGCAGCCATATAAGTTCAGGGGTACTGCCGTATAAGTTCAGGGGTACTGCTTTATAAGTCCAGTGGTACTGCCATAAAAGTTCAGTGGTACTGCCCTATAAGTTCAGGGGTACTAATGTATAAGTCCAGTCCAGTGGTGCAGCTGTTTCATTCCAGGGGTACTGCCGTATAAGTCCAGTCCAGTGGTGCAGCCATATAAGTTCAGTGGTACTGCCTTATAAATTCAGGGGTACTGCCGCATAATGCAGGTGTACTGCCGTATAAGTCCAGTCGAGTGGTGCAGCTGTATAAGTTCAGAGGTACTGCCGTATAAGTCCAGTCCAGTGGTGCAGCCGTATAAGTCCAGTGGTACTGCCATATAAGACCAGGGGTACTGCTGTATAAGTCCAGTGGTACTGCCATATAAGTTCAGGGGTACTGCCGTATAAGTGCAGTCCAGTGGTGCAGCCGTATAAGTTCAGGGGTACTGCCGTATAAGTCCAGTCCAGTGGTGCAGCCGTATAAGTCCAGTGGTACTGCCATATATGTCCAGTCCAGTGGCGCAGCCATATAAGTTCAGGGGTACTGCTGTATAAGTCCAGTGGTACTGTAGTATAAGTTCAGGGGTACTGCCGTATAAGTCCAGTCTAGTGGTGCAGCCGTATAAGTCCAGGGGTACTTCCGTATAAATCCAGTACAGTGGTGTAGCCATATAAGTCCAGTGGTACGGCCGTATAAGTTCAGGGGTACTGCTGTATAAGTCCAGTGGTACTGTCATATAAGTTCAGGGGTACTGCCGTATAAGTCCAGTCTAGTGGTGCAGCCGTATAAGTCCAGTCCAGTGGTGCAGCCATATAAGTTCAGTGGTACTGCCTTATAAATTCAGGGTTACTGCCGCATAATGCAGGTGTACTGCCGTATAAGTCCAGTGGTACTGCCATATAAGACCAGGGGTACTGCTGTATAAGTCCAGTGGTACTGCCATATAAGTTCAGGGGTACTGCCGTATAAGTGCAGTCCAGTGGTGCAGCCGTATAAGTTCAGGGGTACTGCCGTATAAGTCCAGTCCAGTGGTGCAGCCGTATAAGTCCAGTGGTACTGCCATATATGTCCAGTCCAGTGGCGCAGCCATATAAGTTCAGGGGTACTGCTGTATAAGTCCAGTGGTACTGTCGTATAAGTTCAGGGGTACTGCCGTATAAGTCCAGTCTAGTGGTGCAGCCGTATAAGTCCAGGGGTACTTCCGTATAAATCCAGTACAGTGGTGCAGCCATATAAGTCCAGTGGTACGGCCGTATAAGTTCAGGGGTACTGCTGTATAAGTCCAGTGGTACTGTCATATAAGTTCAGGGGTATTGCCGTATAAGTCCAGTCTAGTGGTGCAGCCGTATAAGTCCAGTCCAGTGGTGCAGCCATATAAGTTCAGTGGTACTGCCTTATAAATTCAGGGGTACTGCCGCATAATGCAGGTGTACTGCCGTATAAGTCCAGTCGAGTGATGCAGCTGTATAAGTTCAGAGGTACTGCCGTATAAGTCCAGTCCAGTGGTGCAGCCGTATAAGTCCAGTGGTACTGCCATATAAGACCAGGGGTACTGCTGTATAAGTCCAGTGGTACTGCCATATAAGTTCAGGGGTACTGCCGTATAAGTGCAGTCCAGTGGTGCAGCCGTATAAGTTCAGGGGTACTGCCGTATAAGTCCAGTCCAGTGGTGCAGCCGTATAAGTCCAGTGGTACTGCCATATATGTCCAGTCCAGTGGCGCAGCCATATAAGTTCAGGGGTACTGCTGTATAAGTCCAGTGGTACTGTCATATAAGTTCAGGGGTACTGCCGTATAAGTCCAGTCTAGTGGTGCAGCCGTATAAGTCCAGGGGTATTTCCGTATAAGTCCAGTACAGTGGTGCAGCCGTATAAGTCCAGTGGTACTGCCGTATAAGTCCAGGGGTACTGCCGTACAAGTTCAGGGGTACTGCCGTATAAGTCCAGTGGTACTGCCGTATAAGTTCAGGGGTACTGCCGTATAAGTCCAGTGGTACTGCCGTATAAGTCCAGTCCAGTGGTGCAGCCGTATAAGTTCAGGGGTACTGCCGTATAAGTCCAGTGGTGCTGTCCTGTGCTGTATATTATTTACTCCAAATAAAAAGGTTATTAATATTTAATCCAAATATTTTATACAGGGTTTGCCCTGTGTGATTTAGGGGTACGCCCTTCTGTGCTACATATTGTTATATAACGCCGTCCAAATAAAAGGGTTATTATTTTCCAAATAATTTTTACAGGCTTTGCCGTATGTTTAGTTTAGGGGTATGCTCTTCTGTGCTGCATATTATTATATAACTCCATCCAAATAAAAGGGTTATTATTATCCAATTTATTTTTACAGGCTTTGCCATGTGTGTGTGGTTTAGGGGTATGCTCTTCTGTGCCACCAATATTGTGCGTGTATTACATCTGGGCAAATTTCAGCACGTCCCATGTTTTGCACAATTAATTTGGGGGTGCAGAATTTTTTGAGAAATTACAGGGGCGTGCAGGAGATGCTGTCGGTGGCCCGAAAAATTGCGGGCCACTTTCGACTTCAGCCACTACGTGCCACTCCTAAATGGGCCAGGTGATTGTGCTGCACACTTGTGTCGCTTAGCTTAGCCATCCAGCGACCTTGGTGCACCTCTTTTTTTCTTTTCATCATGTGCTGTTTGGGGCCTAGTTTTTAAAACTGCCATCCTGTCTGCCACTGCATTGCCATTCCTAGATGGGCCAGGTGTTTGTGCCTCACACTTGCGTCGCTTAGCTTAGTCATACAGCAACCTCGGTGCACCTCATTTTCTTCTTTGCATGATGTGCTGTTTGGGGACTAGTTTTTTTAAAACTGCCATCCTGTCTGCCACTGCAATGCCACTCCTAGATGGGCCAGGTGTTTGTGCCGCCCACTTGGTTCACTTAGCTTAGTCACCCAGCGACCTCGGTGCAACCTTTTGGCCTAATAACTATATTGTGAGGTGTGAGGTGTTCAGAATATATTGGAAATGAGTGGAAATTAATGTTATTGAGGTTAATAATACCGTAGGATCAAAATTACCCCAAAATTCAGTGATTTTAGATGTTTTTGTGTTTTTTTCAAAAATCATCCAGATCTAAACCAAAAAACGAAAAGGTGGTTTTGGCAGAATCAATCCAGATCCAAAACACGAGCAAGGATCCAGATCCAAATCCAAAACACAAAATACGAAAAGTGCCCGCCGCGCATCTCTAATTTACAGTGATGTCAACATTTTTTAAAAGTCTTTTAGTCTTCTGTCTTTGGGCGGGGTGTACTAAAGGAAAAATGCAGTAACCCCCCCGTTTCTGGGGTATTTACCGCATTTTCAATTATACTAACCCCCGGCCGCCCCCGTATTGATGCTGAGGGTATGGCCATCTTTATATGGCGATACCCTATAGAAGCATATGGGCTTCTTTCCGCATCCTGTCGTACCACCCATCCAGTGCCGCCTCCGCTGCCTCACGGCGCTCATGCTGACCTCGCTCACCTGTGCTCTGTCAGCCTACGGTGCAGCTCTACGATGCCCCAACCTCCTCCTCCTGCGCAACACAGCCATTTCTCCTTCCGGCTTCAGGGAGGAGGGGCCCAGGGACTCCCTGCACACGTCCCTCCTTATCCACAGCATGATTGAAATGCTTTGGCACTTGGGGAAAGGAGTGGGCTTCGAGAGCCTTGATCATCAAAACTGATGGTTATAATGGTGATTCGATAATGCATCCTCGGACGCAGCAATCAGATCACAGGTGCTGCCGGAATTCTTCTTTTTGCTACAGATACTTCCTGCTGCATTTGCATTTTAGTTGTACCGCCTGCCTCGGGCTGTGCAATACCTAACAGATCGGAATCAGGCCCTTAGTGACTGCCTGCCAAATATACTGTACATAATCAGGGGTTAAAGTGAGCCGGGACGGGGCGGAACTGCGTTCTGTCAGTTCCACTTGGAGACGGAACGCAGTTCCGCCTACTCCAGCTCACCTCACCCGATGTGTGCCGGCGCCGCACAGGGAGATGATGGGCGCCCGCTGAGATTGTGTAACCAGCTGCGCCCGGCTGTGCCTGCACAGTGGAAGCCGGCAGCAGGAGCTTAGTACTGAGCTCTGGCTCCCAACTCTCTCAGTGCATGCTATGACAGAGACGTCATGACGTCTCTCTCATAGTGCTGGGGAGCCGGACGCCAGGAGGATCACAGTGGTCAGACGCGGGAGCAGGGCTTGGTAAGTATGGTGTTTTTCTTATTTTTAAACATATGTGTGACTGTACAGCACATCTACTGGGGGGCAAGCTACAGGGGCAAGCTACAGGGGGCTAAACTACTGGGGAAAAGCTACTGGGGGCAAGCTACAGGGGGCCAAACTACAGGGGCACATTACTACTGGGGGCATAACTACAGGGGCAAGCTACAGGGGGCCAAACTACTGGGGCAAGCTACAGGGGGCTAAACTACTGGGGAAAAGCTACTGGGGGCAAGCTACAGGGGGCCAAACTACTGGGGCAAGCTACAGGGGGCCAAACTACTGGGGGCAAGCTACTGGGGGCATACTACTAGGGGCAAGCTACAGGGGGCCAAACTACTGGGGCAAGCTACAGGGGGCCAAACTACTGGGGGCAAACTACAGGGGGCAAACTACTGGGGGCAAGCTACAGGGGGCAAGCTACAGCGGGGCAAACTACAAGGGCAAGCTACAGGGGGCCAAACTACTGGGGGCAAGCTACAGGGGGCTAACCACTGGGAGCAATCTACTGGGGGCTTACTACTGGGGGCAGACTACAAGGGGGCAAGATACTGGGGGTAAACTACAAGGAGGCAAAGTACAAGGGGGAAAACTACAAAGGGGCAAGATACTGGGGGCAAACTACATGGGGGCAAGCTACTGGGGGCAAACTACAAGGGGGCAAGCTACTGGGGACAAACTATGGGGGCGCATTACTACTGGGGGCATAACTAAAGGGGCATTATTACTGGGGGCAAACTACTGGGGACATTACTACAGGGGGGCTAAACAACAAGGGAGCATTACTACTGGGGGCTAAACTACAAGGGGCTAAACTACCGGGGGCATTACTACTCGGGGAAAACTACTGGGGCAAACTACATGGGGCTAAAATACATGGGGCCAACTACTGGGGGCTAACTACAAGGGGACAAGCTACTGGGGGCAAACTACAGGGGCACATTACTACTGAGGGCATAACTACAGGGGCGCATTACTACTAGGGGCATAACTACAGGGGCGCATTACTACTGGGGGCATTACTACTGGTGGCATTACTACAGGGGCATAACTACAGGGGTATTACTACAGGGGCTAAACTACTGGGGGCATTACTACAGGGGAGCTAAACTACAAGGGGGCATTACTACTGGGGGCATAACTACAGGGGGCATTACTACTTGGGGCAAACTACATGGGGCTAAACTACTGGGGCTAAACTACTGGGGCATAACTACTGGGTGGCTAAACTACATGGGGCAAACTACAGGGGCTACACTACTGGGGGCATTACCACTGGAAGGCTAAACTAAAGTGGGGGTAAACTACTGGGGTCATAACTGCAGGGGCAATACCACTGGGGGCTAAACTACTGGGGCAAAAACTACAGGGTGCTAAACGACTGGGGGAATTACTACAGGCGACATTACTACTGGGTCATTACCATTAAGGGCATTACTAATGGGGGCCCTACTAATGAGGGCATTGTAAAGGGGGCACTTCATAAGGGGCGTCACTCCTGGGGACATAAGGGGCACTACTACTGGGGGCATTGCATAAGGGGCTCCACTACTATGGGCTCTATATAAGGGGCACTACCAGTACAGTGGACATTGCATAAAGGGCACTACAGCTGTGGTCATTGTAAAAGGGGTGCTACTGCTGTGGGCATTGTGTATTTACGGGGTGCTACTACTGTGGGCATTATGTGTATTAGGGGTGCTACTACTGTGGGCATTATTACTATTGTGTGACCACGCCCCTTTCTTTTTGAGACCACGCCCTTTTGCACGCTTTAACTTTATTGCATGGGCTTCGGGGAGGGGGGGGGGGATGGGTGAGTTCCACCTCCTCTTTAGGACCACTTTAAGCACTGTACATAATTATTCTAACACATTAATTGGTTTTACCTTGGAAAACGGTGAGTAGAAAAGCCTTTGTAACGCTCATTTTTTGCTATGCTTGTCAATGGCTAACACTGCAACCTTTGACCTAGATACATTTCCTGTATGTAAGAAAACACAAACAATTATTATAATTATTTGCACAATGATATCTGCATTCAATTAATTTATTTGTGCTGACATCCACTATTTTCTTTAACCACTTAACTGATGACTTTTCCCCCCCCCCAAAAAAACGCTCAGAAATTGTCGGGGTGGTTTTTATGAGTGAATTAGGGCCCTCATTCCGAGTTGTTCGCTCGCAAGGCGATTTTAGCAGTATTGCACACGCTAAGCCGCCGCCTACTGGGAGTGAATCTTAGCTTCTTAAAATTGCGAACAAAAGATTCGCAATATTGCGATTACACATCTCGTAGCAGTTTCAGAGTAGCTTCAGACTTACTCGGCATCTGCGATCAGTTCAGTGCTTGTCGTTCCTGGTTT
Source organism: Pseudophryne corroboree (assembly GCF_028390025.1). Lineage (NCBI taxonomy): Eukaryota > Metazoa > Chordata > Amphibia > Anura > Myobatrachidae > Pseudophryne > Pseudophryne corroboree. Next base: position 37,922,046 of record NC_086453.1, read on the forward strand.
GACGTCACAAACACACCCAGCATTCGCCCAGACACTCCTCCATTTCTCCGGCCACTCCTGCGTTTTTCCCGGAAACGGTAGCGTTTTTTCCCACACGCCCATAAAACGGCCTATTTCCGCCCAGTAACACCCATTTCCTGTCAATCACACTACGATCGCCTGAGCGAAGAAAAAGCGGTGAGTAAAAATCCAAACTTCATAGCAAATTTACTTGGCGCAGTCGCAGTGCGGACATTGCGCATGCGCACTAAGCGGAAAAACGCTGCGATGCGAAGAAATTTTCCGAGCGAATGACTCGGAATGACCTCCTAGGTGAAGAACATGAATTTAAACCTATCCCAAATGATTTTAGTTAAAAAAAAGAAAAATATTTTTTTTACATTTAAAAAAATAAAATAAATTATCAAACATCGTAACATCGGTCAGGAATATTGGTAACATCGGAATATCGGTAGCACCGTGACCATCACAACGTTACTTTTTACACCCAAGACAGCCACCAGGTACACAGCCATCAGGGACCTTTCCGGTCTCTCTGACAGCAGCAGCGGAGGGAAGTTTACCTTCCCTGCCGCTGCTAGGACTGTTTATCTGACTGGTCGCATCCTGTGTGACCAGGTCAGATAAAACACTGCATGGTGTGGTCGCATCTGATGTGACCATGCCAGGCAAGTAGTTATAGAGGAGTATACCAGCTGTAATATACTGTAAGCTAATGTGCAGTGGCACATTTATAATGGGTGCAGGGTGTGCAGTGCACAAAGGCCCCTGGGTCCATGGGGCCCACACCACACACCCTTCATCCAGTGGCGTAAGTTTATCCCAGTTGCCCGGAGGCAAGAAAAATATTGATGCCCCCCTATATATCATCCGTGAGCCAATAAGATGCCTTTTTGAGATCCGAGTAACACCGAGTAAAACCGAACCCGCTCATCTCTAATTCTAGCTATATGAAGCTAGTACAAAACCGTTGCAACTAGGCAGATCTATGTACGGGTCCAGCCACACACTACATAGATCTGCTCAGTCACTCACAATGCTGATTATTTCTCTGACAATGGGGTAAATTTACTAAGATTCGTATTTTCCCGTTTGAGGTCAAAGTTCAATCACGAATGACATCGAAAGTGTAAATATGCAACTTTTTGAATTGATTACGACTAATTTACTAAGCTGCCGTATTCTGCATTTTCGGGTTTTCCGATGTCGATGTCATTCGGTTTTTTTTGGCAGTGTTTTACGTGAGTGACTTGTAAAACACTGCCGACTTTAATACAATGAATCTCGGCCGGATCTGAGAGATCCGTGCTGAGCTTCATTGTGCACCTTGTAATAAAAAAAAAAATGTTTAAATGTAAAAAAAAAATTGCGTGGGGTCCCCCCTCCTAAGGCAAACCAGCCTCGGGCTCTTTGAGCCGATCCTGGTTGCAGAAATATGGGGAAAAAATGGACAGGGGTTCCCCCATATTTAAGCAACCAGCATCGGGCTCTGCGCCTGGTCCTGGGTCCAAAAATACGGGGGACAAAAAGCGTAGGGGTCCCCCGTATTTTTGAAACCAGCACCGGGCTCCACTAGCTGGACAGATAATGCCACAGCCGGGGGTCACTTTTATACAGTGCCATGCGGCCGTGGCATCAAATATCCAACTAGTCACCCCTGGCCGGGGTACCCTGGGGGAGTGGGGACCCCTTCAATCAAGGGGTTCCCCCCCAGCCACCCAAGGGCCAGGGGTGAAGCCCGAGGCTGTCCCCCCCATCCAATGGGCTGCGGATGGGGGGCTGATAGCCTTTGTTCAAAGTGATTGATATTGTTTTTAGTAGCAGTACTACAAGTCCCAGCAAGCCTCCCCCACAAGCTGGTACTTGGAGAACCACAAGTACCAGCATGCAGCAGAAAACCGGGCCCGCTGGTACCTGTAGTACTACTACTAAAAAAATACCCCAATAAAGACATCACACACACACCTTGAAAGTATAACTTTAATACATACATGCACACCAACATACATACATACTTACCTATGTTCCCACGCAGGTCGGTCCTCTTCTCCAGTAGAATCCATGGTGTACCTGTAGAAAAAATTATACTCACATAATCCATGGTTGAAGGCTCCTCTGCTTGTAATCCTTTTGTAATCCACGTACTTGAAAAAATAAAAAAACGGATACCCGACCACGAACTGAAAGGGGACCCATGTTTTCACATGGGACCCCTTTCCCCGAATTCCAGAAACCCCCTCTGACTGATGTCTAAGTGGGTTTCTTCAGCCAATCAGGGAGCGCCACGTTGTGGCACCCTCCTGATCGGCTGTGTGCTCCTGTACTGTCTGACAGGCGGCACACGGCAGTGTTACAATGTAGCGCCTATGCGCTCCATTGTAACCAATGGTGGGAACTTTCAGGGCTGACCTGAAAATTCCCACCATTGGTTACAATGGAGCGCATAGGCGCTACATTGTAACACTGCCGTGTGCCGCCGGTCAGACAGTACAGGAGCACACAGCCGATCAGGAGGGTGCCACAACGTGGCGCTCCCTGATTGGCTGAAGAAACCCACTTAGACATCAGTCAGAGTGGGTTTCTGGCATTCGGGGAAAGGGGTCCCATGTGAAAACATGGGTCCCCATTCAGTTCGTGGCCGGGTATCCGTTTTTTTATTTTTTCAAGTACGTGGATTACAAAAGGATTACAAGCAGAGGAGCCTTCAACCATGGATTATGTGAGTATAATTTTTTCTACAGGTACACCATGGATTCTACTGGAGAAAATTCTTGCTAGATTGCTTAGATTTTAAGCATGGATCTGCCGTGTGTATGCCCTCCAGCGATAGCGATGCGCGGCCCCGCACATCGCTATCGCCGGTGCTAGATTGAGCCTGCATGCAGGCTCAATCTATCGGGTCGCTCACTTCACCGCTGTGTGAAGCGAGCGCCCCCCCCCCCGTCAGCTTTCCCCTTCGCTCAGCACATCGCGCTGTGCTGAGCGGGGTAAGAGATGTGTGCTGAGCGGTCTGTGTTAAGATCGCTCAGCACACATCTCTCCCGTGAGTACCCCCCTTAAAGGTGTATACACACGGAGAGATTTTGACTATGAGAGATTTTGACTGAGCGATTTCCCTTGAAATGGCAGTAGGAGATTTTGACTAACTTTACCAGAGATTTTGACTAACTTTTCCAGCGATTTTGGCTATGGGCGATTTTGGCTAGCTCATTCAAGCAAGGGGATGCTTTTTCTTTCCCAGCGACATAGTCAAAATTGACTTGCCTGCACAGTTTATTTTTAGCAGCGATAGCGACCTGGCAGGGACGCGCATTGCTATCGCTGGCTGTGTACACACAGAGCGATATGCACTAACGTTCTGAGCGATTTTGCTATATAGTCAAAATCGCTCAGTTATATTGCTCCGTGTGTATGCACCTTAACTCCTACACTGCGATCAGCTCAGGCTGTTTCGTTCCTGGTTTGACGTCGCAAACACGCCCTGCGTTCGACCAGCCACTCCCCCGTTTCTTCAGACACTCCCGCATTTTTCCCTGACACGCCTGCGTTTTTTAGCCAACGCCGGGAAAACGCTGAGTTACCACCCAGAAACGCCCCTTTCCTGTCAATCATTTACCGAACACCAGTGCGATTGAAAAGCGCCGCAGACGCTACAGCAAAACAGCTAAGTTTTTAGTTAAATAACTAAGCGCATGCGCTCTGCGTACCTTGAGAATGCGCAGTAAGCGACTAATCGCAGTATAGCGAAGATCGGCAATGAGCGAACAACTCGGAATGACCCCCTAAGACATTATACATAGAGCTGGAAATATGTGTATATTGAATCATACTGATACAGGGGTGTATCTATAATTGGTGCAGTGTGTGTGGTGTACACAGGCCACTAGGTCCAGGCAGGGGCGGAAATCCTGGAGGCAATGGAGTCCGTTGTCGCCGGGCTCCAGCCCTGAAGGGGGCACCTGGCACCAACACTGTCTCTCCGACCATGCCCTTCCTGCCATTGCTTCCATAAGAGCTATTGTACCCACTGAGCGGAGGCGGAGCACCGATCAGCATCAGCGTGGCGATCCACCACTGTGACTGTCAGCTGTGCCGTGTGTGGTCGAGGAAGACTGCGACCTGACAGCTGACGAAGCCTTGAATGAGGAGTTGGCCTGCCCTGCAGACTGAGGACGCACGCAAAGAGGAATCCTGTCCACTGGGCTGTCGGATTCGAGGAGGGGGGGCTTTGTCATTTGAAGAATTTTTATTTACACTGTAGCACAGCACGCCTGCCCGTCTGCCACCAGGAGTCCCCTGCAGCCATAGGCAGGATGGCTGGCCGTAGATAGCAGCTGGCTCCAGGGCACATCGCCGGGGCCGCCTCCAGCAGCTGAGTTTACTATACTCTTCCGGGTGGTTGGCCACTCCCCTGGGACAAGCGGCCACCTCAGTCTGCAAGAGCTCTTCTAATCCTGGATGTCAGACAGAGGGTTCCGCACTGCAGTGCTGCGCACCACAAGCTATCCATCGGGGAGCGGACGTCACAGGAACCCCAGGATGGGACACAGGAGGCCGTGGACACCGGGGCTAGCACTGCTGCTTCTTCTTCAGGTCAGTCACTGTCTGCTTGCCTGGTGTACACCTGCAGGTTACAGCTCAAGCCTCATGTCCTGCGAAATGCTGCACCCCAGACTGCCCTCTATGCCCCATGACTGCTCCCTGTGCCCCATGACTGCTCCCTATGCCCCCTAACTGCTCCCTATTACCCTGACTTTTTCCTATGCCCCCTGACTGCTCCCTGTGCCCCCTGACTTACCCTATGCCCCATGACTGCTCCATATGACTGCTCCCTATGCCCCCTGACTACTCCACATGCCCCCTGACTGCCACTATGCACTCTGACTGCTCCCTATGCCCCGTAAATGCTCCCTGCCCCCGACTACTCCCTATGCACCTTGACTGCTCCCTATACTCCCTGACTACTCCCTATGCCACCTAAATGCTCTCTATGCCCCCTAAATGCTTCCTATGCACCCTGACTGCTCCCTATGCACCATGCACTATGCCCCCTAACTGCTCCCTATTACCCTGACTTTTTCCTATGCCCCCTGACTGCTCCCTGTGCCCCCTGACTTACCCTATGCCCCATGACTGCTCCATATGACTGCTCTCTATGCCCTCTGACTGCTCCCCATGCCCCCTGACTGCCACTATGCACCCTGACTGCTCCCTATGCCCCCTAAATGCTCCTTATGCCCCATGACTGCTCCCTATACTCCCTGACTGCTCCCTATGCTCCCTGACTGCTCCATATGCCTCATGACTGCTCCCTATGCTCCATGACTTCTCCCTATGCCCCTAATGCCCCCTGACTGCTCCCTATGCCCCCTGACTGCCCAAAAGCCCCCCGACTGCCCCCATGCTCCATGACTGCTCCCAATTACTGCACCCTATGCCTCCTGACTGTTCTCTATGGCCCCTGAATGCTATCTATGCCCCAAGACTGCTCTCTATGCCCCATGACTGCTCTCTATGCCCCATGACTGCCCCGGACTGCTCCTTATGCCCCCTGAATGTTACCTATGCCCCCTGACTTCCTTCTATGTCTCCTGACTGCTCCCTATTCCCCCTGACTGACTCTATGCACCCTGACTGCTCCCTATGCCCCATGACTGCTCCCTATGTCCCCTGACTGCTCCCTATGCTTCCTAACTGTTCTCTATCACCCTGACTGCTCCCTATGCCCCATGACTGCTCCCTATGCCCCATGACTGCTCCCTATGTCTCCTGACTGCTCCCTATGCTTCCTAACTGCTTTCTATCCCCCTGACTGCTCCCTATGTCCCATGACTGCTCCCTATGTCCCATGACTGCTCCCTATGTCCCCTGACTGCTCCCTATGCTTCCTAACTGCTCCCTATCCCCCTGACTGCTACCTATGTCCCGTGACATGGCTTACACGGGGGGAGAAGGACATGGCTCACATGGGGGAAGGGATGGACATGGCTCACACACTGGGAAAGAAGCACATGGCTCACACAGGGGAAGGAGTGGACATTGCTCACACTCAGGGGAAAGGAGGACATAGCTCACACAAGGAAAGGGGGGTATGGCTCACAAAAGGGGGAAAGAGGACATGTCTCACACAGGGGAAGGGGGGCATATCTCACACATGGGAAGGGGGATGTGGCTCACAAAAGGGGGAAGAGGGGATATCACTCACACAGGGCAAAGGGGGAACATGGCTCACATAGGGACCAGGGGAAGGCGTTATATGGCTCTTACAGGGGAATGGAATGGGACATGGCTCACACAGGAGCCAAGGGAGAGGGGACATATTTTTCATGTGAAGCCAATGTGTTTTATTATTTTCACTGTAGTGGCCTATGTGCTGTATTATTTTAGCTGTGGTGTCCTATGTGCTGTTTTATTTTTCTATCACTGCCAATGTGTTTTATTATTTTCCTGCAGGGCCTTATGTGCTTTTTGTGGTGACCTATGAGCTTTATTTTCTATCAGTGCCAATGTGTGTGTCTGTGTTTTTAACTACAGTGGGGTCTGTAATGTAGTGTAGGGTACAATGGGGTCCAGAGCCGGCCTTAGGCATAGGCAAACTAGGCAAATGCTTAGGGCATTTGGTATGCTTAGGGGCACCAGCAGCTTCTGCTGATTAAAATGATAAGCGGCATGCCTATATTGTGTGTGTGACTGTGGCTGTATCTGCATACGAAATGCTATGTTGCAGTGTATTCCTGGAAATCACTGTAATGTAGCATTTCGTATGCAGATTCAGCCACAGTCGCACACAGAATATAGGCATGCCGCATATCATTTTAATCAGCAGAAGCTGCTTGTGCATCCAAGCCACATAGTAATGTGAATAATATGCATTTTCATAAACAAAAGGAGCCCGACTTTAGCAGAGCTGCCTGCTGACTCATGCCAGGCATCTCCTGCAGAACTAGCGGTGGTGCTAGGGGGTGCCAGCCAAAATCTTGCCTAGGGCATCATATTGGTTAAGGCCGGCTCTGATGGGGTCAGTTATGTAGTATAGGGTACAGGGGGTGTCAATAATTTAGTGTAGGGTGTAAATGGGTCAATAGTTTAGGGTATAGAGGTGACATTGATTTAATGCAGGCAGGGGTGTATCTTCCTATTGGCCAGGATGGCACTTTCCGGGGGCCGGCCAAAGGGGGGGGGGGGGGTGGCGCCGCCTGGCAGTGCCACTCACGCCAGGGGGTAGAATGACATAGTAGTTCTCACTGAGTAGTGCTCATTCACTGCCGAACTCTCAGAAGCGTATTGCACTCTGACACTCTCTTTGACTACAGTGACACAATGATGGTGACTATAGCCGGGGAGTGGGGCACTTCCAGGTATGGGGAGGGGCGAGGCAGCTCCTCTTCCTCATCCGCTCCCCTTCTCATTGATCCCATGCGGTCTGTCACCAGACACTACAATCAGCACCAGTCAGCAGTGCAGCATGAGCATCCCTGTACATTTTCTGTGGTACCGTAGCTGCAGTGCATGGTCTATCCTGGTCAGAGGCGGAACTACCGGCAGGGCAAGCAGTGCATTGCACTGGGGCCCGCCCCTGTCCAGGGGCCCAAGCATTTAATGAGTCAAACTGACTCATTACATGCCGCTGTGCGCTGCGGGCAATCGCTGCCCGCAGCGCACAGCCGCCCACAGAGGAGAAGAGCAGCGGCACGGACGGGGGAAGGAGGAGGACGGAGGTGAAGGAGGGAGCCGCAGCAGCGCTTTGTTACTGGTGGAGGCGCTGCTGCTGCTGCCCCTCTGCTTCACTATAGGCTGTCTTCCGAGAACAGCCTATAGTGAAGCATGGGGGCAGCAGCAGCAGCGCCTCCACCAATAACACAGCGCTGCTGCGGCTCCCTCCTCCCCCTCTTCTACTGCCCGGGAATCATCAAGCTGCACGAGGAGCCTGACCCAGCGGAGAGGGTAAGTATGATTCTACTTTCTTTCTTTCTCTTTATTTCTTTCTTTCTTTCTCTTTCTTTCTTTCTTTCTTTCTGTCTCTTTCTTTCTTTATTTCTTTCTGTCTCTTTCTTTCTTTATTTGTTGGGACTGCCTACCGCTATGTGTAAAAATGGGGGACTGCCTACTGCAATGTGTAAAAAGGGTGGACTGCCTGCCGCTATGTGTAAAAATGGGGGACTGCCTACCGCAATGTGTAAAAAGGGTGGACTGCCTGCCGCTATGTGTAAAAATGGGGGACTGCCTGCCACAATGTGTAAAAAGGGGGGACTGCCTGCCGCAATGTGTAAAAATGGGGAATCTGCCTGCCGCAATATGTAAAAATGGGGAATCTGCCTGCCGCTATGTGTAAAAAGGGAGAATATGCCTACCGTAATGTGTAAAAATGGGGAATCTGCCTGCCGCAATGTGTAAAAACGGGGGACTGCCTGCCGCAATGTGTAAAAAGGGGGAATCTGCCTGCCGTAATGTGTAACAAGGGCACGCTGTCTGCCGTAATGTGTAACAAGGGCACGCTGTCTGCCGTAATGTGTAACAAGGGCACGCTGTCTGCCGTAATGTGTAACAAGGGCACGCTGTCTGCCGTAATGTGTAACAAGGGCACGCTGTCTGCCGCTATGTGTAAAAAGTGTACGTTGTCTGCTGTTATGTGTAAAAAGTGTACGCTGTCTGCCGTAATGTGTAAAAAGGGGACGCTGTCTGCCGTAATGTGTAAAAAGGGGGACGCTGTCTGCCGTTATGTGTAAAAAGTGTACGCTGTCTGCCGCTATGTTTAACAAGGGCACGCTGTCAGCCGTTATGTGTAAAAAGTGTACGCTGTCTGCCGTAATGTGTAAAAAGTGCACGCTGTCTGCCGCTATGTGTAACAAGGGCACGCTGTCTGCCGTTATGTGTAAAATGGGGACGCTGTCTGCCGTAATGTATAAAAAGGGGGACGCTGTCTGCCGTAATGTGTAAAAAGGGGATGCTGTCTGCTGTAATGTGTAAAAAGAGGAATCTGTTCGCTGTAAGGTGTAAAAAGGGTCTCTACCTGGTGTAGTGGTGCTACTGTGCGGCGTAATTTGAAGAATGGAGACTACTGTGCACCGTTTTAGGAATTGGTATTATTTTGTGGCCACACCCCTTCCCCGCGAAGCCACGCCACTATGTATTTTTGCGCGCGCCTACGGCGCGCCCTGCCCCTGTTTTGCATGCAGGGGTGGGGCTCCAATGCCGTTTCTTGCACACAGTGCTAAAATGCTAGGTATCCATTTCTCTGGCCCTGAGCAGGTCTCCCTCACCAGATCCTCTCCAGGGGTGAGGGGGTGGACTTGGATGAGATGGGGAGGGGCAAAGCATTTTGTCGCACCTGGGCCCACCGCTCGCTAGTTCCGCCACTGATCCTGGCAGTCTGGATCACGGGTTACAAAAAGCTCTGTACGGAGAGGTATCTAGACCAGTGACTGCCCGTCCAGCTGTGTTAAGAGTAAGACTACAAGTCCCAGCACAACTTGTCAACTGGATTTGCTGGGACACGTAGTGCCATCACACCTAGAGAGGGTTTTTTAACTGTATTTATGTGTGCATATATAACCTCGGTGTCCCTGCCTGCATCCTCCTTGTAATTCCCCCACAGTGTCCCTGCCCACACCATCCCTGTAACTGCCCCCTTAGTGACCCTGCCCATACACTCCTGTAATTCCCTCTCAGTGCCCCTGACCTCACCCTCCCTGTAAGCCATCCACCTCATGGTCCCTACCCACACCCTCCCTGTAATTCCCTCTCAGTGTCCCTGCCCGCACCCTTCCCATAATTCCCCTTCAGTATCCGTGCCCGCACCCTCCCCGATTTTCGCAGCACAGCGATCATGGCAGAACGGGGCTAATCTGCGCATGCGTATGCACTGCAATGCGCACGTGCGTCGTACGGGTACAATGAGCGACATGGTTTAGCACAGGTTCTAGCGACGCTTTCAGTTGCACTGGCGAACGCAAGGAGATTGACAGGAAGTGGGAGTTTCTGGGTGGCAACTGACCGTTTTCTGGGAGTGTTTGGAAAAACGCAGGCGTGGCCGGGCGTTTGCAGGGTGGGTATCTGACGTCATTACCGCGTCACTCGTCGCAGCAATCATCGCACAGAATAAGTAACTACAGGGCTGGTCTAGTTCTGCGCAAAATGTGTTTGCAGGCGCTCTGCTACACAGATGTTCGCACTCCTGCTATGCTAAAATACACTCCCCCGTGGGCGGCGACTATGCGTTTGCACGGCTGCTAAAACTAGCTAGCGAGTGATCAACTCGGAATGAGGGCCTTTGTTGACTGCATAGCCAAAGTTTTTTGTTTCTGTTGTTTAATACAACATGTAAGGGTACCCCCACTTTATCCCGTTAATTTCACACTGGTCAATTCATAGATTTTATTGCGTCAATTGTTTGACTATTATAGTTAGACAATAATTGTCACGAACCGGTCTCTCACCTCTGCGGGTTCTGGGGTTCGTCCGTTGCCAGTGCGATTGCTCGCGGTGCTGTGCGCCCGTGTGGGGACGCGGCATGATCAGTGGCACCGGTAATGCAGATTCTGGGAACTGAGAGTGCGGGGACCAAATGGCCTAAGGCACTGCGGTGTGTCTGCTGCATAGGAGGTGGCCATGTTGGAGACCAAATAGGTAATACAGAGCACTTGTGAAAACACCTGTGGGCAGGTGTAAACCAATCCCGTGCTTGTGCTGCCTTTAAGTAGGCTGGGATTATGTTATACGTAATGCCCTCCCCCCAGTAGTAGTAGCATTGTTATACGTAATGCCCTCCCGGTAATAGTAGCATCCTTATACATAATGCCCCCAAGTAGTAGTATCGTCCTTATATGTAATGCCCCCGCAGTAGTAGTGGCGTTCTTATACATAGTGCACCCCAGTAGTAGTATCGTCCTTATACGTAATGCCCCCAGCCCCAGTAGTAGTAGCGTCCTTACACGTAATGGCCCCCCCAGTAGTAGCGTTGTTACACGTAATGCCCCCCTGTAGTAATAGCGTCCTTATACGTAATGCCCCCCCAGTAGTGGCGTCCATAGAGCGCACGCACAGACATACCACACACACAATTCACACATATATACACACACATACACACCCACCATACACACACACACACTTCTCACTCACCCTACACTTACCTAATCCAGTCTCTCTCTGTACAGCAGCCAGGTCCGTGTAGCTCCGCCCCTTATGCACAGTTTAACCACGCCCCTATCGTCCCGTGTAGCTCCGCCCCCTTCTGTCCCATACTCGGCGCTCTCACACAGATGAGATGAGGTGAGGGGAGGGAGGAGGCTTTTCATGCTGCAGGTGCCCGCTGCCAGTGCCTGTCATACAGTGACAGACACAGCAGTGGCAGCAGCAGCAGCAGGGGGGACAGGACGGCGCAGCAGGGAAGGGATACAGAGCAGTGAAGGCGCCTATGCGTCCCAGCGCCTCCCTGCACTGCATCCCTTTGCTGAGCGGGTAGCGCCGGGCCTGTTCATACCCCAGCACCTACACCTGTGGTTGGTCCAGGGTTAACGGATTCACAAAAACACCCGGACCTGACAGTAAGCACTGGCCAAATGGATCCGTCAAGTGACCAATTCCAGGAGGCGGTGCTACGTCAGATATCCTTTCCCGTCTGGAAAACCAGGAGTCTATACAGACACAAACAGTGCAGTTTATGCAAACTATGGCAGACCGTTTAGAGACTCTTCATACGGCTATTAAAACGTCTCAAGTCCAGATTCCAACTCCGGTTGTCCCAGTTACCACTACAGCTTCTCCTGTGACGCTGCCTACGTCCCGCTTGCAGTTACCCTCTCCGAGTAAGTTTGACGGAACTCCAAAACTTTGCAGAGGATTCTTGAATCAATGCGAGATCCAGTTCGAACTGTTGTCCGCCAGTTTCCCATCAGCTCGTTCTAAGGTTGCATATATTATTGCCCTCCTCTCCGGTCAGGCTCTGGAGTGGGCCTCACCATTATGGGAAAGAGGTGATCCTATCCTCTCTAATTACAAGGAGTTCGTATCATCCTTCCGGAGAATCTTTGACGAACCAGGCAGGACCACCTCAGCATCTTTGGAGATTCTCCGTCTACGTCAAGGTTTACGTCCTGTCAGTCAATATATTATTCAGTTTCGCACGTTGTCTTCAGAGTTAAACTGGAATGAGGAGGCCCTGATCGCCGCGTTTTGGAATGGACTTTCAGAGAGAATCAAGGATGATTTAACTATCCGGGATGTGCCAACTAAACTGGATGAATTGATTTCTCTCTGTAACAAACTTGACCTACGCTACAGGGAGCGATGTTTAGAGAAATCCAGGGCAGAGCGATCCAGTCCACGTTATCATCCTAGGCCTCGACAAGATTCTTCATCACAGTCTCCGGTAATGACAGAAGAACCTATGCAGATTGGGCGTTCTCGCCTCACAGAGGAGGAACGACTTCGTCGTCGACAGGGTAACCTCTGCATGTACTGTGGGTCCTCCGAACACTTAGTTAAATTCTGCAAACTCCAACCGGGAAACTCTCGCCTCCTAGCTTATTCAAGAGAGGTTAAGCTAGGAGTTACTTTAGAATCACGTTCTGGGAAAGAGCCGACCTTGTCTATTCAATTAGAAGTTCCAAGTTCTACAGTGAAAGTTTCAGCTCTCCTAGATTCCGGGGCAGCCGAGAACTTCATCTCCTCAGCCTTTGTCTTACGGTCTAAAGTTCAAACCATGCCTTTGGAAGCAGCAGTTGCTGTTACAGCAGTGGATGGAAGTCGAATTCCAGATGGTATAATTACTCATCGAACCGTATGTCTCAAGATGAAAGTTGGTGTGCTCCATTCCGAATACATCTCCTTCTACGTGATTCCCAAAGCCTCTCAAGATGTGATACTTGGTTTACCTTGGCTGCAGAAACATAATCCTCAACTTAATTGGCAAACCATGGAAGTCCTTTCGTGGGGTAAAGCTTGTACCAAGGACTGTTTAGCCTCAATTGTACCTCTCCGGTCGATTAGCCTTCCCGACCTACCTCCGGTGTATCAATCCTTTGCGGATGTTTTCAGTAAACAAGCAGCAGACTCTCTACCTCCTCATTGCGAATGGGACTGCTCAATCGTCCTGGTTCTGGGCAAAACCCCTCCTAGGGGACGAATTTATCCGCTATCCATCCCAGAGACGCAAGTTATGTCTGATTACATACTGGAAAATCTAACCGAAGGATTTATCAGACCATCTTCTTCACCTGCAGGAGCCGGATTCTTTTTCGTTAAGAAGGACGGTGGGTTACGACCATGCATAGATTACCGTGGACTCAATGAGATCACTGTGAAAAACAAGTACCCATTACCCTTAATTCCAGAATTATTTGATCGGGTAAAGGGAGCTACTTTGTTTACAAAATTGGATCTCCGAGGGGCCTACAATTTAATCCGCATCCGGGCAGGGGACGAGTGGAAGACTGCTTTTAATACCCGGGATGGGCATTACGAATACCTTGTAATGCCTTTTGGTCTTTGTAATGCACCTGCAGTTTTTCAAAGCTATGTGAATGAACTTTTTCGTGATCTTCTCTACAAGTGTCTAGTAGTGTACCTGGATGATATCCTAATATTTTCTAAGGATCTAAAGTCTCACCGTCACCAAGTTAAAGAGGTACTGACACGTCTGAGGAAAAATCAACTTTATTGTAAGTTAGAGAAGTGCACTTTTGATGTATCTTCCATACCGTTCCTTGGTTACATCATTTCTGGATCAGAGCTATGTATGGATCCCGGTAAGGTACAAGCTATCCGAGATTGGTCCACTCCTACAACTCTCAAGGGGATTCAGCGATTTCTTTGCTTTGCTAATTTCTATAGGAGATTCAGTAAGAATTATTCTACGTTAGCTGCTCCCATTACAGCCCTAACTCGTAAGGGAGCAAATCCTACGAACTGGTCTTCTGAAGCAATCAAAGCCTTCTCTGATTTAAAGCAAGCCTTTGTGTCAGCCCCCATTATTCGACAGCCTGATTTGAATCGTCCTTTGTTGTCACAAGTCTTTGAAGATAAAAAGGTCCATCCCTGCAGATATTTCTCCCGTAAGTTCCTCCCGGCCGAACGTAATTATGCAATCGGTGAGCAGGAATTGCTTGCCATCAAGTTGGCATTTGAGGAGTGGAGATACCTTCTAGAAGGAGCACAACATCGCATTACAGTTTATACTGATCATAAGAATCTTCTATATCTGCAGTCAGCTCAGTGCTTGAATCCACGACAAGCTAGATGGGCGCTTTTCTTCACCTGATTCAATTTCAAGCTCACCTATCGTCCAGGGTCTCAGAACAAAAAGGCAGATGCCCTTTCTCGGTCCTTTGCTTCTTCTGAATTAAATGATGCTACCACGAATCAAGCCATTGTTAATCCTACGTCCTTTTTAATGACTCGAACCTCTCCAGTTCCTCCGCCTGGCAAGACCTTTGTCGCCACAAATCTTCGTAAACGGCTGCTTACCTGGGCTCACTCCTCTTCCTTCATGGGTCATCCTGGGGTTCTAAAGACTCTCAAATTTATTCAACAGTCTTATTGGTGGCCACGTCTCAAAGCCGATGTCCAAGAGTTTATAGCAGCATGTCCTAAATGTGCCCAACATAAGAGTCCAAGAAGTTCTCCACCAGGTTTATTACATCCATTATCCATACCCAAACAACCATGGACTCATATCTCAATGGATTTCGTGACCGATCTACCTCCATCAAAAGGGCGAAATACCATTTGGGTGATAGTTGATCGATTTTCGAAAATGGCACATTTCATTCCAGTAACTGGGTTACCATCAGCCCCTTTACTAGCCAGATTGTTAATCTCTGAAATCTTCAAGTTGCATGGCCTTCCTCGAGAGATCATCTCTGATCGGGGAACACAGTTTGTGGCCAAGTTTTGGAGGTCGCTTTGTTCATCTTTAAATGTCAAGTTGAATTTTTCTTCTGCATATCATCCTCAGACAAATGGACAAACTGAGAGAGTAAACCAAGACCTTGAAACATTTCTCTGGCTATATATATCATCCTCACAGGATGACTGGGTTGATTATCTTCCATTGGCAGAATTTGCTCATAATAATCTCTTCCATTCGTCTTCAGAATCTACGCCCTTTTATATTAACTTCGGCTTTCATCCTCGTGTACCAGAGTTCAATCCATTGCCAGCCCTAGAGGTTCCAGCAGCAGATCAAGAGCTTCAACGTCTATCTAGAATCTGGAGTTGTGTGCGTAAGTCGTTGGTCAAAACTTCCGCTCGTTATAAATCTTTTGCAGATAGAAAACGTAAAGCTGTACCGAATTACAAGGTGGGAGACCAAGTTTGGATTTCTACGCGCAATCTCAGGTTCAAAGTTCCTTCTAAGAAATTTGCTCCCAAGTTTATTGGTCCATTTCCCATTGTAAAGGTACTCAACCCTGTGTTATACAAAGTCAAGTTGCCACCGTCTTTGAGAATTCCTAACGCCTTTCATACATCTTTATTGAAACCTTTGATTCTCAATAAATTCCGTACTACCCAGTCCAAATCTCCTAAAGTTCACTCTTTACAGGATGAGGAATTTGAAGTTAAAGAGATTGTGGACTCACGTTCCCGATATGGACGTTTACAGTTTTTGGTCGACTGGAAGGGTTACGGTCTGGAGGAGAGATCCTGGGTTTTCTCTGAAGATGTTCATGCTCCAAGACTGGTACAGAAATAACCTGATAAGGTTCAAAGGTGTTCGGAGACCACCCTTAGAAGAGGGGGTACTGTCACGAACCGGTCTCTCACCTCTGCGGGTTCTGGGGTTCGTCCGTTGCCAGTGCGGTTGCTCGCGGTGCTGTGCGCCCGTGTGGGGACGCGGCGTGATCAGTGGCACAGGTAATGTAGATTCTGGGAACTGAGAGTGCAGGGACCAAATGGCCTAAGGCACTGCGGTGTGTCTCCTGTATAGGAGGTGGCCATGTTGGAGACCAAATAGGTAATACAGAGCACTTGTGAAAACACCTGTGGGCAGGTGTAAGCCAATCCCGTGCTTGTGCTGCCTTTAAGTAGGCTGGGATTATGTTACTCTGGGCCAGTGCTTTGTTGTATCAACGCTGTGCTCTAGCTCTGAGCTCTCTCCGTGCATTCCTGTGTGATTCCCGTGGTCCAGATATCGCCTCCGTTCCCAGAGGTTCGTCTGCAGCCTTCATCACTGCTACAGATCCACCGGCTCTCCGCTGTGTTGTCAGTTAATTGCACACCTACTGGAAACAGTTGGATTCCCAGAGTCTTGCATGAGGTTACCTTGTCTGCCTGTCTTCAACCATACAAAGTTTGGAGGATTCCACTACCCTCAGCTGTTCGTTTGTTCTACTCTGCTTTTAACCCGTTCATCACCTTGTCATCTGCTACAGTTTTCACAGTGATCTCCGGAACCCGCAAGTAACCCAATTCAGTACTTTTATTTTCTATGTTACCATAACAAGGATAATTCTTCACAGCTTCTCAGTTAACTTTCAAAACTTCATTGCAAATCCTTACAGTTATTTCTTCATGTCTGCATTACCCAGTTAAACACATTCTGCAGTTAAGCATCAAAGCTTGTTTATATTTGGACAATTCAACATTTAATCATCAGCTTGTTTTATATACAGTTCCATGAACATTTCTTTTATTTGTCTTTGAGATTTATCCTGCATATTATTTCTGCCATTCCTGCAATACTACAGTATAATATGATGATTAACAACTTGTCATTTAACTCTTTACTGAATTGTTATTTTTAATAAATATATGAAACGGAACTTTCTTCGTCCTCCCTGCTTTCTTCATACCCCAGCACCTACACCTGTGGTTAGTCCCGGGTTAACGGATTCACAAAAACACCCGGACCTGACAATAATATAGTCAGATGCCTGTAATGTTGATATATATTGCCCCCAAAAAGTACTCAGATTATGAATTGCTATACAGTAATTAAACTTTTGACATTCTACCAAGGAGATAGAAAGCTCAATATGTTAGACAGTCACTAACTAGACTTCAGTATCAATTGACGTTCACCATATAGGGCAGAAACCTGTATCGTTTTAAATGTTGTATTATCTTTTTGGTTTGTTTAAGTTATTTTATCACATTATTTGTAGTAAATACAAATATATATATATTATACAAATATATATCTCCTATATAATAGCCCTATTCTGTGACCTTGTGATTCATTTGCTAACGCTGGGCGGAGTCACAACAGTGGGCGGAGTTATTCAAATGAGTCACAGAGATCTGGCCAAATCTACAGGAGACTAGGAGCAGAAGCAGATAGCATGGACATTGGGCATGTCACAGACAGGGCTGCATACCTCCCAGCTTTCTGCAGGAGCTTTCTCCAGGCAGAAGGAGGGAAACACTCGGCGAAAAGGGGGCGTGGCTTCACGGGAGGGTCCCCGTTTTCGTCAGTGAGGGGGCATGCCCAGCGCTCTGTGAGCTGCTGGCATGCCCCCAGGGGCTGACTATGAGTCCGGGGGGCCCAGGGCACTTGAGACAGGGGAGCCCTATCTCATTGCTGTGCTTGCTGGGGGTTGTGGGCGTGGCCTAATCGCGGACCGCGCGGGCACGCCCCCTTATGCAAATTCCGATTTTTGTTTTTATTTTTTTTTATGAGATTTTGGCCCCTCAGCTAGGGCTAAATCCAGAGGAGGTGGTCGCTCCCCCCTACACACCCGCACAGGGAGAAGAAAGCAGGGAGACTGCTGCCTCCCTGCACAACACCACAGACCTGCCAATATGCAGCAGCGTGTGCTGACTGTAGCACAATGCTGCCACTGTTGCTGGCAGGACAGGGGGGGGGAGCTTCTGAGCTGGGACAGAGCTACTCCAGCCGGGGGGGCCTCTAAAACTGTGGGGCCAACGGTACGTATCCCCCGCCCCCCCCCCCCTTAATCCGGCTCTGCTGCTGGAACCCCCTCATTAATCCGTACCCCCTGATGCCCCCTCTCCCTCTGTCTCCACTATTCACCGCTGCTCTGCTAAGCAGAACAGCGAGTACAGGAGCTTTCCAACAGCCCCCCCCCACCGCTGGACACTGCGACCCGCGGGTGGGACAGCGGGACAGACCCCAAAAAATGGGACTGTCCCGCAAAAATCGGGACATTTGGGAGGTATGGGGGTGTGTGAGGGGTATGTCATACAGACAGACGGGCACCGGCTCACTGTGTGCTTGACCCCCCACATCGGCATACTCAGCAGGGTCTCTCTGGTGCGGAGGAGCGTCACTTTCTGACACACTCCACGCTTCTTAGCTGCAGTTTAGTGAGGCACCTGCCGCTGTGCAGGTTCCATACTGCCTCTGTTATCTCCAGCCCCGGCAACCCCACCGCTAGCTGCAGCGCTGCCACCCGCAGTGGAGTGCGCCCAGCTCATTCACACACTTTAGCTGGCGGGTAGCGCTGCAGAAATCCGAGCTGCTTGCAGGCTCTGACCCACTCCTCCCTCCAGCCGCAGCGTCTCCTGGGAGCTAACCAGTCACTCCCAGTCTCCCCTTACCACAGTGCCCGGAAGCCGTGAGGTCCGCGCCACGTGCATGCTATGACCCCCTCCTCCCTCCAGCCGCAGCATCTCCTGGGGGCTAACCAGTCATTTCCAGTCTCACCTTACCACAGTGCCCGGCAGCTGCGCGAGGTCTGCGGTGTGTGACTGAGGAGGGGGGGGAGGGATGCGGACTGGCAGAGAAAGCAGGACTCCAGCCTGAGAGAGTCAGCCATGCCAAGTCTCCAGCAGCAGCAGATCCCAACAGGTTGGAATGGAACAGCAGCAGCCAGCAGCAGTGACTCTGGTAAGACACATCTGTCTGTCACCACTGTTTTGTCCCTAATACCAATCTCTCCCGTGCCCTGTGTTCTGTCATGTCCCTGTCCTTGCCCTGCCACCCTTATTCTGGCCCTTTCACCCTTATCCTGGCCCTGTCACCCTTATGCTGGCCCTGTTACCCCTATCCTGGCCCTGTCACCCCTGTGCTTGCCCTGTGAACCCTATACTGGCCCCGTCACCCCTGTCCTGGTCCTGCCGCCCCTACCCTGGCCCTGTCACCCCTATCCTGTCCATATAATTTCTGTCCTGGCCCCGTCACCCCTGTCCTGGCCCCGTCACCCCTGTCCTGGCCCCGTCACCCTTATCCTGGCACCGTCACCCCTGTCCTGGCCCCGTCAACCCTGTACTGACCCGGTCACCCCTGTCCTGGCCCTGTTACTGCATACCCTCCAACTACCTTTTATGGCATGTACAGTACCCGCAGCGCCTCCAGACCTCTCCCCAATGCACCACACCTCCGCACCTTCCCCTCCACCACATGCGGCACTCCACCCCTCCCCCACATGCTGTGCCTCCAGACCCCCTACACCACCCGTGGCTCCCACTCCTCCACCCCTTCACCACCCACAGCACCTCCAGGCCCCTTCCACCATTCACCCCCCTTATACGTCTCCCCCCACACCTGCCCCCCTCCACCCGCAGCATCTGCAGACACCCTCCTCCATCAGCGGTCCCCCCCTCACCCACCCCTCCCCCACCAATGGCACCCCTGCACCTGCCCCTCCACCACCTGCAGCACCTCCGGACCTCCTTTCCCATCCGCCGCAACACCCGTACCTGCCCCTACCCTACCCATGGTGCCTGCGGTCCCCTACCCAACCCCCGGCACACCTGTCCCTTCCCATCCCACAGCACCTCCGGAACCCTTCACCCATCCACAACATCCCCACACCTGCCCCTCTCCCACCCGTGGCACCCCTGCCCCTCCCCCACCTGCGGTGCCTCCGGACCCCTCCCCCATCTGCATCCCCCACTCCTCTGCCCCTCCCCCACGCGCAGCACCTCCCGAACCTTCCCCATCCGGGCACCACCACCACTTCTGCCTCCCCTCCACCCGCAGCATCTACAGACACCATCCGCAGTCCCCCCCGCACCCGCTACATTCTGTACATCGTGCCC
Organism: Pseudophryne corroboree; assembly: GCF_028390025.1. Taxonomy (NCBI): domain Eukaryota; kingdom Metazoa; phylum Chordata; class Amphibia; order Anura; family Myobatrachidae; genus Pseudophryne; species Pseudophryne corroboree. The sequence continues at coordinate 37,941,990 of NC_086453.1, forward strand.
TGCAGGTGCTGTTCACGCCGTCGCAAGGGGCTTTCATTGTGCAATATTTAACCACTAACAAAGGAATGCAGGTAATACTCCATATAATACAAATATTAAACCCCAGAAAGGCATGCAAGGGTTAAGGGGGCGTAGCCCCTTGCGACGGTGTGAAGAGCGCCCGTAGGGCGCGATGAAGCACCTAGTAATAATAATAATTTTATTTATATAGTGCTCTTTCTCCAATAGGACTGAAGGCACTTATAAATATACTGTACAGTATATATATATATATATATATATATATATATATTTATTTGTAAAACAATAAGAATGATACTGTACTTTTGTTTCAGGCAACAATGAATGAATTACTTCTATGATAATCACAATAATCACGTATTATCATTATTGTTGATACCGATGCTTCCCTGGCCAAGAAAGGAAAGACAGTTAGCTGGGACCTGTGTTTATTCGGTCAGCAAAGCACCAAAGAAACTCCAACGTGTCCAGCTAATAAAACAAGAACCGGAGAAGGGTATAAAGCCTCGGCAGTGGACTTACAAAAGTTTCCAGATGCTGAACTTTTGAGTGGTGAAATAACTTTTGATTTTCTTAGTAAACGCTCATTACTAGACAACCTTACCAAAAATTATACAAAGTTTCACAAGAACTGTCGTGCAAAATATACAACTTATAAACTGAATAGATTGCTAGAGACCAGAAGCCGGCAAATAAGTACTGAACAAGCGTGTGCAGCTGACCATTTTACTAGGTCTAAAGGTGAGACAACGAATTATAAAAAACAATGCTTCTTTTGCGAAGGTGAAGAAGGTACACTTCATGCAGCTGCAACCAAGCCTTTGAGTGGCAATATTGCATCATTTGCTCCTCATAACTGGCCTCCCTGACAATTACCTCTCTCCACTCCAATCTATACTCAATGCGGCAGTCTTCCTCACCAAATGCACTACGTCCACCTCCCCTCTCCTACAAGCCCTTCACTGGCTTCCCTTCCCTTTCAGAATCTAATTTAAACTTCTCACACTCGCTTACAAAGCCCTCACCCATGTGTTGTTTGCTTGAGATTTATATTATATACATATAAAAATTATCTCATGTGTGTGTGTGTGTGTGTGTGTGTGTGTGTGTGTGTGTGTGTGTATATACAGGTTGAGTATCCCTTATCCAAAATGCTTGGGACCAAAGGTATTTTGGATATGGGATTTTTCCATATTTTGGAATAATTGCATACCATAATGAGATATCATGGTGATGGGACCTAAGTCCAAGCACAGAATACATTTACAGTATGTTACATATACACCTTATACACACAGCTTGAAGTTAATTTTAGCCAATATTTTTTGTAACTTTGTGCATTGAACAAAGTGTATCTATAGTCACACAATTCATTTATGTTTCATATACACCTTATACACACAGCCTGAAGGTCATTTAATACAATATTTTTTTAATAACTGTGTGTATTAAACAAAGTTTGTGTACATTGAGCCATCAAAAAACAAAGGTTTCACTATCTCACTCTCACGCAAAAAAGTCCGTATTTCGGAATATTTGGATATGGGATACTCAACCTGTGTGTATATATATATATATATATGTAGCCCCACCTCCCCAGGTTGAGCCTTTTATTTCCACTGGCGTGCCTCCACCCAAGCGTGGGTACACTCTGGCTTGCTTGGGTAAGCCTTTCCAAGTTTGGATATTGAGTGTAGTTGTTTATAAAATGAAATATACTTAGGATAATAGGGATAACTGTCCTCACCTTAGTCTCCCCGTTGATTGAACGCGTCCTTGGTTCTTCTCTTTTCTTTAGGTTGCCTTTCTAGATCTCCCTCCCATCATGGAAACAACAACTACAATCGGTAAGTACAATTTCTGTCGCTTTTAATTATTCAGAATATAATTTAAATGACTACTTAGCATATACAACACCAATTCTCTAGAAGTTGCCCATACATGTATATCCAATTTTATAATCACTATGACTCTAAAGTACAAAAGTTCTGCATGCATAACACAAAAATGTATTTAACCATAGCCATATTTACTATGACTATAGACCCGGGATTTGTTAAACTCCCCTCTGCGCAGAATAAACCTCAAACATGACAGTACCTTGTCCGTTATAGGCAAGATTCATTACCAATCGCCTGGTCACTTAGCTTTTGTTATTACTCAAAAGTATATGTCATTGGGCGGATATGGTTAGTTCTCAGCGGAAATGATGATAAATGTGGAAACTGGTAGTAGGAGCTAGTAAAGTCTCATGCGCTAATTCAAGATAACGGCTCATAGCTTAGATAAAAAGATTCTGGAATCTATCCCCTGAAGGATTCTTTCGTGAGCCCCTCCAATTTGTAATCTTCACCCTTCCTGGGCTCTTATACAATATAGGAACCTCTGTAGACTGTCTTGAGATTATATTAGGTGCTCCATACCGTCTTTTACCTACAATCCTACATATGCTGTAGGCGGCAATATGCAACGATCGTACTAAACTAGAGGGGTGGTTAAACTCGTCGGAGACACCCCATCCAATCAGCGGGAGGGACGGATGCAGTCCTTCGTGTCCCTACTACTTAGTCTCTTAGGACAACTCTAACACTCTATGATAGTCTCTAGTTATAGCACATGAGCAATGTGTGAGGGTGCGGAGATAGGCATCTATAGCTGGGTCCTACCTTCCCGTGCAATATATTTTCCAAGCACCACTATTACTATAATAAGAAATGTCTTTACGGTGCTGCCTTCAGAGGATGGGATACCTTTCCTTACACTTGGGGTTATCTACCTTTGTGCCTCTCCCCCAATCACTGTCCCATCTCTTGCACACATTAGTAACAAGGTGAAATTTCCCCCTCCAAATCTTTCAGATGAAGGAGATGCGTATACGGACTATTCGGGCCTGTCCATTCACTTTTTTTTTATACAATTTAAAGGAAATGCACCTGTCTCAATCTTGTGTGGTTATTCATTCACGTTAGACAAATATATATATGGTGCGCTGTCTCTTTGTCCTCTCACATATGGGCTCCTCATATTATTTATTTACCTCAGTTACCCTCCAAATGCAAGTTGTGTAACTGACAATGGGGACGGAGCATACCGTACAATGCTGCTTTTATAGATAGGTATGATTTATGGTGCTCCCTCTATCTACCAGTCCGGAGCTATGTGGTTACCTGCTGTCTCCACTGATGTTTAACAGTCAGGCTTTCAGAGCAGACGTACAGGGGGACGATCCCTGGACACCCAGGCAGGAGTACTACTCAGCTGATTAGTGGGACGATCCTCTGATCTGCTCCGGTCCCTCCTCCGATCCACCTGCGTCACTCCCTGAGTCAGCCCCTCCGTCTCCGGCTTCCTCTCTCTCTTCCCTCGGACTATAGGCAGCCGCTGGCCGGGTGACTGCTGTAATAGGTCAGCCGGGCTTCAGTCAGTATAGGAGAATCAGCCTTCCTCTCCTCTCCCGCACAGATCTCCTGTCAGGTCAGTCTGCTCTCCGTCCCCTCAGCCGCCGCAATAGCCATCCTCCTCAGCTTCTGCTCTCTCTCCTCCCGCTCTCCTCAGCCGTTGGCTCTATCGCGCGCACGGCTCCCCCGTGGCCGCATGACAGTCCAGCGCTCCCTCTCCTCTCCTTCTAGAGCCTTCGGCACCATCACTGTCCACCAAGGTGTATACCTATTATATTACTACCATGCTCATAGTAATATATAATATATTGCAATATGGTCATATATATACCTTCACATTGTATATAAATAATAAATTCCATTACTTATACATTCACTATATTTTATAATAAATACATAAGGTCAACTTCAGCCTACAGGGCTACACTCTCCCCCTGGTGATTACATGTAGCTATATTTATAGTTCTAGTGTATATCACCATCCAATTAATTTATAACTTTGGTGCCTTTGGTGTAACATTTACATGCTATACCCAAAGTATGGCCATGACAACATCACATTAGGATGTACTACCACTGGTATAGCCGTTGGCATTCCCAATTTCTCATAGGTTAGTATTTTAGGAGGCCTACGAATTCTTTGAGGCCTAGGTGACAGCTCCTCTGGTTCCACGCTTTCATGCTCATTAAGAATATCTGTGTAGTTTGTATCAATCCCATATTCCCCATCTCCTTCCATCGTCTTTCTCTCTTCTTCAGCGGACTCCCTAGGTATACGAGGTATTGATAACTCAAGCTCACTACTATGATCAGGAACATCCTGATACCCTACTTCATCGTCCCCACACCAGTCATCATCCCGATAATAGTATCCAGAATTATATTCATACCAAGGGTCATCTTCTGTCTCATCCTTGGTCAACTTTTTCACTGGGTTGCTATCCTTAACCTTATTTTCACCATCTTTCAGAGCTTCTGAGTTCCCTGTATCCTCCCAGCATATGTCTTGTGCAATTGGGAGTATATGCTGTCGGTGGTATGTTACCATGGGTCCATACCCGTCAGCTCTTATTAGTTGATATACTGGAATGTTAGACAGCTGTTTGACAACAATATACGGCTCAGACCTCCATCGATTATGCAACTTTTGTTTCTTGGGTACTCCAAGGGAACGCAGGAGTACTCGGTCCCCTGACGTTAAACACTGTTCTTTCACTCTACTTTCACCTTGAGACCGATTTTTAGCTTCAAGCCGATGCGCAGAGATTTGGGCCAGTTGATATGCCTCACTTAGCTGTTGTCGAAGTTGCTTGATATATTGCGAGTGAGAAGGGGCAGTAGTAGAATTTACTTGCGTACTCAATCCTACATCAATTGGTAGTCTGGCCTCTCTACCAAACATCAGATAATAAGGGGTGAATCGTGTGGCTTCGTTTCTGGTGCAGTTGTAAGCATGAACTAGAGAAGATACATGCCTCCTCCATTGTGGTTTCCTTTTGAAGCTCAAGGTACCAAGCATGTTCAACAATGTCCGGTTGAACCTTTCTGGCTGAGGATCGCCTTGAGGATGGTACGGAGTGGTTCTAGATTTTTTTATTCCACAACATTGGCACAGTTCTTTAAGTAACCTGCTCTCAAATTCACGCCCTTGATCCGAGTGTATTCTCGCAGGTAACCCATAGTGGACGAAGAATTTTTCCCATAACGTATTTGCAACAGTGGCTGCTGTCTGATTAGCCGTTATATAGGCCTGTGCATACCGTGTAAAGTGATCGGTTAATACCAGAATATGACTGTCTTGCCCCCCTGGGCCCTCCAATGTTAAGAAATCGATGGATATCAATTCTAATGGTCCCGAACTCTGAATATTCACTTGTGGAATGTGTTTAGTTGGTAATTTTTTTCTGAGGATGCAGTTTCCACAAGTCCGACAAAAATGGTCGATATCCCTGTTCATAAATGGCCAAAAGAACCTATCGGCAACCAACCCTTGGGTCTTGTCATATCCCAAATGCCCATGTTGGTCATGCAACGCCTCTAATACCATCTGCTTGTATTTAGTGGGCAATATAATTTGAAGTTTACAGTCTCTCTCACCCCGCTGAACCCTTCTATATAGGATCCCTTTTTTTAAAGTCAATTTTCCTCGTTGCTGCCATAACACTCGACTCCTGTGACAGCTGTGATCGCTGTACCATTAATTTTGGATTTTCTAGCATCTTCAGAATAGGAGCAATAATCAGATCCTCTTGTTGTGCATGCGCCATTTGTTCCCTGGGAATAAATTCAATGCCTTCGAGTTCCAACCGACTTAATCGGCAATAGGCAGGGGGTATAGCTGTTTCCGAAGCACCTAAATTCACTATAGCTACCGATTCAACCTGCCGAGTGAGGCTTATCTGTTGGCATAATCCTTTAACTGCGGCAGCGGGTACCTCAATCCATTCCTCTCTGACATCATAACAATCTTCCCTGGGTATCCTGGATAACGCATCAGCATCCTGGTTGTTAATTCCAGGTCGGTACTTGATGGTAAAATCATAATTTGTTAAAGTAGCCAACCACCTGTGACCAGTTGCATCTAACTTAGCCGTAGTTTGGATGTAGGTAAGGGGGTTATTATCTGTCTGCACTATAAACGATACTCCATACAGGTAGTCATGGAACTTTTCGCTGATGGCCCATTTCAGTGCCAGAAATTCCAATTTATGGACCGGGTAGTTTTTTTCACTCCTAGATAAACCCCGGCTGACATAGGAGATGGGCCGCAATTGCTGCTCTTGCACCTGATATAATACTCCCCCCAATCCGTCGAAAGATGCATCTATATGAACTTCATACGGAAGATCAGGTTTAGCATATGCTAGCACGGGTGATGTGGTTAAACTATCTTTTAATTTAATAAAGGCGTCTTCACACTGATCATTCCATCGAGCGCCGAAAGACTCCCGTGGCTTATAATACTGTCTCTGCCTATCTCGCATAATATGACAACCACTACTATGCTTCTTGACCGGAGGATACCCACGGGTTAATTCAGTTAAAGGCTGAGCTACTTTGGAGTAATGGGGCACAAATTTCCTATAATAACCACAGAACCCTAAAAAGGACCTCAGATCTTTGAGGTTATCCGGTCTGGGCCAATTCTTCACAGTGACCACCTTGTCAGGATCGGTAGCTATCCCATGTCTACTTACAATATGCCCTAAGTACTTGACGGATGCCTGGCAGAATTTATATTTTTCAATGGACAGCTTCAATCCTCGTACCTGGAGCCGGTCCATCACCTTTAGAAGGCGCTCATTGTGTTCTTCCAGATCTTTTCCGAAAACAATGATGTCATCTAAATACACCAGTACTTCCCTGTAGCACATGTCCCCTACTGTTTTTTCCATTGTCCTTTGAAAGGTGGCTGGGGCTCCTTTAATGCCTTGCGGCATTTTAAGGAATTCAAAGAATCCTATGGGACATATGAAAGCAGTTTTAGCCCGATCATCCACATTCATGGGTATTTGATAATATCCACAACGCAGGTCAAGTACCGAAAACCATGTACTTCCTTGTAGACAATCCAACGCTTCATCCACTTTCGGTACTGTATACTGATCAGGCAATGTCCGACTATTTAACGTGCGGTAGTCTATACATAAGCGTATTTCTCCATTTTTTTTCCGAGCTACCACGATGGGTGAAGCATAGGGACTCTGTGAATCGGCTATTACATTATTCTCCAATAAACTGCGTAAGTGGGCCCTCACGTCTTCATAATCCGCTGGAGCTAGCCTTCGAGATCGTTCTCTGAATGGGCGGTCGTCAGTCAAGGTAATATGATGCTCTACACCAGTGGCCGTCCCTAGATCCCATTCACTTTGGGAAAAAACATCCTTTCTCAACTGTAGCTGTTCTATCAATCTTTGCTTATTCTCACAGGAGATATCACTTCCCTTAAAACATGAATTTATATCAAACGTCTTATGTTGGTCATCTAGTCTATGTGCCAGTTTTCCACTTCTGTCTTCCATATGGTTTTCTATCAGTAGGCATCTGGAATCCCTTTCTCCAGACGCATCGAACAATTGGCGAGTTTTATCTTTATCCTGTTTATCACACCAACGAATAAGATTCTTGAACATTTGGGTATTAGTGCCCACAATAGCCGGAAGCTGTCCATTATCCCCTGGCGAATCAGGACAAACTAGAGCGATCAAAGGGACAGTTTCATTTGGAGTAATTAGCCCTGGTTCAAAAGTTATTTGAGTAGTGATATATCCTAAGTACGGGTATTTCTGCTCGCTTAGCCCCCATACCGTAAGGCCACTAAGTGGATGAATTGGTATGTCATACAGGTGCTCACGATACCAGGATTCAAAGATAATGGATACCTGGGACCCGCTATCCATTAGTACATTACAATCATGGCCATTTATCATTGCTCTAACCAGTGGTGTCTGGCCCATTATGCTGTCTGGAATTGTAGCTGACCACTGGGCACTCCCCATTGCTCGAACATTTATAATTGGGGAGCCTGTGAGGGGGTCACAGAGCTCCCGAAGGGGTTTTCCAACGGTGTTGTTCTTCTCCCAGATCCACTGTTTTCCCTTCGTTAGGACCCATTACCTGGGCATTCAAACGACCGGTGTCCGGGCTGCCCACAGCTGTAACATATAATGGGATTTCGTCCTCCCCTGCCCCTACTTATTTCCCGCCCAGTTCTCTGGTTCCAATAAGGAATGGTCTCATTCTGGGTTTGCAGGGCAATCAACTGATCTATTTTTTTATTCTGCTCTTCAATTAACTTCAGTAACCTGTCATCCATCGGTGGAGGAGTGACTGTTGGCATCACAACTTTGACTTTTTTTATATTTCTCTCCCTTGTTTCAATCTGTACCTCCTCCAGCTTAACTTCTTTTATCAGATCCGTCAATGTAGGTGGTGGCCCAGTCGCCCGTGTACATCTGAGCCTCTGTGCCACAGGATTTGTGGTTAATGCTCCTTTAAGCACTTGCTTCATCCTACTTGCATTGACTGATTCCTTATCAATTCCTCCTTTATCTACAATTTTGTACAGCAGACGGTCCACTCTATAAATATACTGAGTCAGTGTCTCACCTGGCTCTTGGTAAGTGCAGGTCAATCGTGCTAGTAGATCCCCCACATCCTCGAGTGTTCCGAAAGAAAAGTCAAGTGCTTCAATATAATCTTTGAGAGTAGCTGTCTTTGTACTCCGCCTAGTGGCCTGCACCACCCCCATAGCTGGTCCCCACAGGCTTTCCACAATACGTTGTTTCTTGATATGCTCCGGGCATTGCCACTCTTCTGAGTGCTGCACCGCTGTCTCCCGCCAGGTATCATAAGTCTCTTCACCAGTTGGCACCGGAATGATCCCCGAAAATATCCTTAATCTCCGATATCCACCTTCATAGTGCCATCGTTCCATCTGACTGACCATCTTATCTACCACTGCATCAACTCCTGTATCTGTAGCTCCTGCTTTCCTTGATGATGTTCCAACTTCCACACTGGCAGTGTGAAAACACTCCCCCGTGGTAAGGACGGTATCACCGTGGTCCTCTGCATATGTGGCTTCTTCCTCCAAACTATCCCTCCCCTCAGGCCAAATCAATTGTATCTTTCTTCCGGGAATTCCTTCCATAATAATCATACTGGGAAATAATGTTGGGTCTAAGGGATTCCGATTACTAATAAGTACTGCAAAAGTGGCACCACTCTGTCCTTTCCACCTCTCTATCACACATGGTTGACTAAGTCCGTACAATTTATCTAGGGAGTTTATCACAACTTCGTCACTAGCCACAGACAGTGGCCCTCCCAATCCAAAACTGCACAATGGTTCCACTCCTTTCTCCTTACACCAACGATAGATGTCAGCCGAAGTAACTTCCTCCATATTGTCTCTGTGATAATTTTCAGGAAATCCCTCTGCGTCACTTCCTGTGGAATCTCAGCAGTGCCTCCAATTGTAGCCCCACCTCCCCAGGTTGAGCCTTTTATTTCCACTGGCGTGCCTCCACCCAAGCGTGGGTACACTCTGGCTTGCTTGGGTAAGCCTTTCCAAGTTTGGATATTGAGTGTAGTTGTTTATAAAATGAAATATACTTAGGATAATAGGGATAACTGTCCTCACCTTAGTCTCCCCGTTGATTGAACGCGTCCTTGGTTCTTCTCTTTTCTTTAGGTTGCCTTTCTAGATCTCCCTCCCATCATGGAAACAACAACTACAATCGGTAAGTACAATTTCTGTCGCTTTTAATTATTCAGAATATAATTTAAATGAATACTTAGCATATACAACACCAATTCTCTAGAAGTTGCCCATACATGTATATCCAACTTTATAATCACTATGACTCTAAAGTACAAAAGTTCTGCATGCATAACACAAAAATGTATTTAACCATAGCCATATTTACTATGACTATAGACCCGGGATTTGTTAAACTCCCCTCTGCGCAGAATAAACCTCAAACATGACAGTACCTTGTCCGTTATAGGCAAGATTCATTACCAATCGCCTGGTCACTTAGCTTTTGTTATTACTCAAAAGTATATGTCATTGGGCGGATATGGTTAGTTCTCAGCGGAAATGATGATAAATGTGGAAACTGGTAGTAGGAGCTAGTAAAGTCTCATGCGCTAATTCAAGATAACGGCTCATAGCTTAGATAAAAAGATTCTGGAATCTATCCCCTGAAGGATTCTTTCGTGAGCCCCTCCAATTTGTAATCTTCACCCTTCCTGGGCTCTTATACAATATAGGAACCTCTGTAGACTGTCTTGAGATTATATTAGGTGCTCCATACCGTCTTTTACCTACAATCCTACATATGCTGTAGGCGGCAATATGCAACGATCGTACTAAACTAGAGGGGTGGTTAAACTCGTCGGAGACACCCCATCCAATCAGCGGGAGGGACGGATGCAGTCCTTCGTGTCCCTACTACTTAGTCTCTTAGGACAACTCTAACACTCTATGATAGTCTCTAGTTATAGCACATGAGCAATGTGTGAGGGTGCGGAGATAGGCATCTATAGCTGGGTCCTACCTTCCCGTGCAATATATTTTCCAAGCACCACTATTACTATAATAAGAAATGTCTTTACGGTGCTGCCTTCAGAGGATGGGATACCTTTCCTTACACTTGGGGTTATCTACCTTTGTGCCTCTCCCCCAATCACTGTCCCATCTCTTGCACACATTAGTAACAAGGTGAAATTTCCCCCTCCAAATCTTTCAGATGAAGGAGATGCGTATACGGACTATTCGGGCCTGTCCATTCACTTTTTTTTTATACAATTTAAAGGAAATGCACCTGTCTCAATCTTGTGTGGTTATTCATTCACGTTAGACAAATATATATATGGTGCGCTGTCTCTTTGTCCTCTCACATATGGGCTCCTCATATTATTTATTTACCTCAGTTACCCTCCAAATGCAAGTTGTGTAACTGACAATGGGGACGGAGCATACCGTACAATGCTGCTTTTATAGATAGGTATGATTTATGGTGCTCCCTCTATCTACCAGTCCGGAGCTATGTGGTTACCTGCTGTCTCCACTGATGTTTAACAGTCAGGCTTTCAGAGCAGACGTACAGGGGGACGATCCCTGGACACCCAGGCAGGAGTACTACTCAGCTGATTAGTGGGACGATCCTCTGATCTGCTCCGGTCCCTCCTCCGATCCACCTGCGTCACTCCCTGAGTCAGCCCCTCCGTCTCCGGCTTCCTCTCTCTCTTCCCTCGGACTATAGGCAGCCGCTGGCCGGGTGACTGCTGTAATAGGTCAGCCGGGCTTCAGTCAGTATAGGAGAATCAGCCTTCCTCTCCTCTCCCGCACAGATCTCCTGTCAGGTCAGTCTGCTCTCCGTCCCCTCAGCCGCCGCAATAGCCATCCTCCTCAGCTTCTGCTCTCTCTCCTCCCGCTCTCCTCAGCCGTTGGCTCTATCGCGCGCACGGCTCCCCCGTGGCCGCATGACAGTCCAGCGCTCCCTCTCCTCTCCTTCTAGAGCCTTCGGCACCATCACTGTCCACCAAGGTGTATACCTATTATATTACTACCATGCTCATAGTAATATATAATATATTGCAATATGGTCATATATATACCTTCACATTGTATATAAATAATAAATTCCATTACTTATACATTCACTATATTTTATAATAAATACATAAGGTCAACTTCAGCCTACAGGGCTACACTCTCCCCCTGGTGATTACATGTAGCTATATTTATAGTTCTAGTGTATATCACCATCCAATTAATTTATAACTTTGGTGCCTTTGGTGTAACATTTACATGCTATACCCAAAGTATGGCCATGACAACATCACATTAGGATGTACTACCACTGGTATAGCCGTTGGCATTCCCAATTTCTCATAGGTTAGTATTTTAGGAGGCCTACGAATTCTTTGAGGCCTAGGTGACAGCTCCTCTGGTTCCACGCTTTCATGCTCATTAAGAATATCTGTGTAGTTTGTATCAATCCCATATTCCCCATCTCCTTCCATCGTCTTTCTCTCTTCTTCAGCGGACTCCCTAGGTATACGAGGTATTGATAACTCAAGCTCACTACTATGATCAGGAACATCCTGATACCCTACTTCATCGTCCCCACACCAGTCATCATCCCGATAATAGTATCCAGAATTATATTCATACCAAGGGTCATCTTCTGTCTCATCCTTGGTCAACTTTTTCACTGGGTTGCTATCCTTAACCTTATTTTCACCATCTTTCAGAGCTTCTGAGTTCCCTGTATCCTCCCAGCATATGTCTTGTGCAATTGGGAGTATATGCTGTCGGTGGTATGTTACCATGGGTCCATACCCGTCAGCTCTTATTAGTTGATATACTGGAATGTTAGACAGCTGTTTGACAACAATATACGGCTCAGACCTCCATCGATTATGCAACTTTTGTTTCTTGGGTACTCCAAGGGAACGCAGGAGTACTCGGTCCCCTGACGTTAAACACTGTTCTTTCACTCTACTTTCACCTTGAGACCGATTTTTAGCTTCAAGCCGATGCGCAGAGATTTGGGCCAGTTGATATGCCTCACTTAGCTGTTGTCGAAGTTGCTTGATATATTGCGAGTGAGAAGGGGCAGTAGTAGAATTTACTTGCGTACTCAATCCTACATCAATTGGTAGTCTGGCCTCTCTACCAAACATCAGATAATAAGGGGTGAATCCTGTGGCTTCGTTTCTGGTGCAGTTGTAAGCATGAACTAGAGAAGATACATGCCTCCTCCATTGTGGTTTCCTTTTGAAGCTCAAGGTACCAAGCATGTTCAACAATGTCCGGTTGAACCTTTCTGGCTGAGGATCGCCTTGAGGATGGTACGGAGTGGTTCTAGATTTTTTTATTCCACAACATTGGCACAGTTCTTTAAGTAACCTGCTCTCAAATTCACGCCCTTGATCCGAGTGTATTCTCGCAGGTAACCCATAGTGGACGAAGAATTTTTCCCATAACGTATTTGCAACAGTGGCTGCTGTCTGATTAGCCGTTATATAGGCCTGTGCATACCGTGTAAAGTGATCGGTTAATACCAGAATATGACTGTCTTGCCCCCCTGGGCCCTCCAATGTTAAGAAATCGATGGATATCAATTCTAATGGTCCCGAACTCTGAATATTCACTTGTGGAATGTGTTTAGTTGGTAATTTTTTTCTGAGGATGCAGTTTCCACAAGTCCGACAAAAATGGTCGATATCCCTGTTCATAAATGGCCAAAAGAACCTATCGGCAACCAACCCTTGGGTCTTGTCATATCCCAAATGCCCATGTTGGTCATGCAACGCCTCTAATACCATCTGCTTGTATTTAGTGGGCAATATAATTTGAAGTTTACAGTCTCTCTCACCCCGCTGAACCCTTCTATATAGGATCCCTTTTTTTAAAGTCAATTTTCCTCGTTGCTGCCATAACACTCGACTCCTGTGACAGCTGTGATCGCTGTACCATTAATTTTGGATTTTCTAGCATCTTCAGAATAGGAGCAATAATCAGATCCTCTTGTTGTGCATGCGCCATTTGTTCCCTGGGAATAAATTCAATGCCTTCGAGTTCCAACCGACTTAATCGGCAATAGGCAGGGGGTATAGCTGTTTCCGAAGCACCTAAATTCACTATAGCTACCGATTCAACCTGCCGAGTGAGGCTTATCTGTTGGCATAATCCTTTAACTGCGGCAGCGGGTACCTCAATCCATTCCTCTCTGACATCATAACAATCTTCCCTGGGTATCCTGGATAACGCATCAGCATCCTGGTTGTTAATTCCAGGTCGGTACTTGATGGTAAAATCATAATTTGTTAAAGTAGCCAACCACCTGTGACCAGTTGCATCTAACTTAGCCGTAGTTTGGATGTAGGTAAGGGGGTTATTATCTGTCTGCACTATAAACGATACTCCATACAGGTAGTCATGGAACTTTTCGCTGATGGCCCATTTCAGTGCCAGAAATTCCAATTTATGGACCGGGTAGTTTTTTTCACTCCTAGATAAACCCCGGCTGACATAGGAGATGGGCCGCAATTGCTGCTCTTGCACCTGATATAATACTCCCCCCAATCCGTCGAAAGATGCATCTATATGAACTTCATACGGAAGATCAGGTTTAGCATATGCTAGCACGGGTGATGTGGTTAAACTATCTTTTAATTTAATAAAGGCGTCTTCACACTGATCATTCCATCGAGCGCCGAAAGACTCCCGTGGCTTATAATACTGTCTCTGCCTATCTCGCATAATATGACAACCACTACTATGCTTCTTGACCGGAGGATACCCACGGGTTAATTCAGTTAAAGGCTGAGCTACTTTGGAGTAATGGGGCACGAATTTCCTATAATAACCACAGAACCCTAAAAAGGACCTCAGATCTTTGAGGTTATCCGGTCTGGGCCAATTCTTCACAGTGACCACCTTGTCAGGATCGGTAGCTATCCCATGTCTACTTACAATATGCCCTAAGTACTTGACGGATGCCTGGCAGAATTTATATTTTTCAATGGACAGCTTCAATCCTCGTACCTGGAGCCGGTCCATCACCTTTAGAAGGCGCTCATTGTGTTCTTCCAGATCTTTTCCGAAAACAATGATGTCATCTAAATACACCAGTACTTCCCTGTAGCACATGTCCCCTACTGTTTTTTCCATTGTCCTTTGAAAGGTGGCTGGGGCTCCTTTAATGCCTTGCGGCATTTTAAGGAATTCAAAGAATCCTATGGGACATATGAAAGCAGTTTTAGCCCGATCATCCACATTCATGGGTATTTGATAATATCCACAACGCAGGTCAAGTACCGAAAACCATGTACTTCCTTGTAGACAATCCAACGCTTCATCCACTTTCGGTACTGTATACTGATCAGGCAATGTCCGACTATTTAACGTGCGGTAGTCTATACATAAGCGTATTTCTCCATTTTTTTTCCGAGCTACCACGATGGGTGAAGCATAGGGACTCTGTGAATCGGCTATTACATTATTCTCCAATAAACTGCGTAAGTGGGCCCTCACGTCTTCATAATCCGCTGGAGCTAGCCTTCGAGATCGTTCTCTGAATGGGCGGTCGTCAGTCAAGGTAATATGATGCTCTACACCAGTGGCCGTCCCTAGATCCCATTCACTTTGGGAAAAAACATCCTTTCTCAACTGTAGCTGTTCTATCAATCTTTGCTTATTCTCACAGGAGATATCACTTCCCTTAAAACATGAATTTATATCAAACGTCTTATGTTGGTCATCTAGTCTATGTGCCAGTTTTCCACTTCTGTCTTCCATATGGTTTTCTATCAGTAGGCATCTGGAATCCCTTTCTCCAGACGCATCGAACAATTGGCGAGTTTTATCTTTATCCTGTTTATCACACCAACGAATAAGATTCTTGAACATTTGGGTATTAGTGCCCACAATAGCCGGAAGCTGTCCATTATCCCCTGGCGAATCAGGACAAACTAGAGCGATCAAAGGGACAGTTTCATTTGGAGTAATTAGCCCTGGTTCAAAAGTTATTTGAGTAGTGATATATCCTAAGTACGGGTATTTCTGCTCGCTTAGCCCCCATACCGTAAGGCCACTAAGTGGATGAATTGGTATGTCATACAGGTGCTCACGATACCAGGATTCAAAGATAATGGATACCTGGGACCCGCTATCCATTAGTACATTACAATCATGGCCATTTATCATTGCTCTAACCAGTGGTGTCTGGCCCATTATGCTGTCTGGAATTGTAGCTGACCACTGGGCACTCCCCATTGCTCGAACATTTATAATTGGGGAGCCTGTGAGGGGGTCACAGAGCTCCCGAAGGGGTTTTCCAACGGTGTTGTTCTTCTCCCAGATCCACTGTTTTCCCTTCGTTAGGACCCATTACCTGGGCATTCAAACGACCGGTGTCCGGGCTGCCCACAGCTGTAACATATAATGGGATTTCGTCCTCCCCTGCCCCTACTTATTTCCCGCCCAGTTCTCTGGTTCCAATAAGGAATGGTCTCATTCTGGGTTTGCAGGGCAATCAACTGATCTATTTTTTTATTCTGCTCTTCAATTAACTTCAGTAACCTGTCATCCATCGGTGGAGGAGTGACTGTTGGCATCACAACTTTGACTTTTTTTATATTTCTCTCCCTTGTTTCAATCTGTACCTCCTCCAGCTTAACTTCTTTTATCAGATCCGTCAATGTAGGTGGTGGCCCAGTCGCCCGTGTACATCTGAGCCTCTGTGCCACAGGATTTGTGGTTAATGCTCCTTTAAGCACTTGCTTCATCCTACTTGCATTGACTGATTCCTTATCAATTCCTCCTTTATCTACAATTTTGTACAGCAGACGGTCCACTCTATAAATATACTGAGTCAGTGTCTCACCTGGCTCTTGGTAAGTGCAGGTCAATCGTGCTAGTAGATCCCCCACATCCTCGAGTGTTCCGAAAGAAAAGTCAAGTGCTTCAATATAATCTTTGAGAGTAGCTGTCTTTGTACTCCGCCTAGTGGCCTGCACCACCCCCATAGCTGGTCCCCACAGGCTTTCCACAATACGTTGTTTCTTGATATGCTCCGGGCATTGCCACTCTTCTGAGTGCTGCACCGCTGTCTCCCGCCAGGTATCATAAGTCTCTTCACCAGTTGGCACCGGAATGATCCCCGAAAATATCCTTAATCTCCGATATCCACCTTCATAGTGCCATCGTTCCATCTGACTGACCATCTTATCTACCACTGCATCAACTCCTGTATCTGTAGCTCCTGCTTTCCTTGATGATGTTCCAACTTCCACACTGGCAGTGTGAAAACACTCCCCCGTGGTAAGGACGGTATCACCGTGGTCCTCTGCATATGTGGCTTCTTCCTCCAAACTATCCCTCCCCTCAGGCCAAATCAATTGTATCTTTCTTCCGGGAATTCCTTCCATAATAATCATACTGGGAAATAATGTTGGGTCTAAGGGATTCCGATTACTAATAAGTACTGCAAAAGTGGCACCACTCTGTCCTTTCCACCTCTCTATCACACATGGTTGACTAAGTCCGTACAATTTATCTAGGGAGTTTATCACAACTTCGTCACTAGCCACAGACAGTGGCCCTCCCAATCCAAAACTGCACAATGGTTCCACTCCTTTCTCCTTACACCAACGATAGATGTCAGCCGAAGTAACTTCCTCCATATTGTCTCTGTGATAATTTTCAGGAAATCCCTCTGCGTCACTTCCTGTGGAATCTCAGCAGTGCCTCCAATTGTAGCCCCACCTCCCCAGGTTGAGCCTTTTATTTCCACTGGCGTGCCTCCACCCAAGCGTGGGTACACTCTGGCTTGCTTGGGTAAGCCTTTCCAAGTTTGGATATTGAGTGTAGTTGTTTATAAAATGAAATATACTTAGGATAATAGGGATAACTGTCCTCACCTTAGTCTCCCCGTTGATTGAACGCGTCCTTGGTTCTTCTCTTTTCTTTAGGTTGCCTTTCTAGATCTCCCTCCCATCATGGAAACAACAACTACAATCGGTAAGTACAATTTCTGTCGCTTTTAATTATTCAGAATATAATTTAAATGAATACTTAGCATATACAACACCAATTCTCTAGAAGTTGCCCATACATGTATATCCAACTTTATAATCACTATGACTCTAAAGTACAAAAGTTCTGCATGCATAACACAAAAATGTATTTAACCATAGCCATATTTACTATGACTATAGACCCGGGATTTGTTAAACTCCCCTCTGCGCAGAATAAACCTCAAACATGACAGTACCTTGTCCGTTATAGGCAAGATTCATTACCAATCGCCTGGTCACTTAGCTTTTGTTATTACTCAAAAGTATATGTCATTGGGCGGATATGGTTAGTTCTCAGCGGAAATGATGATAAATGTGGAAACTGGTAGTAGGAGCTAGTAAAGTCTCATGCGCTAATTCAAGATAACGGCTCATAGCTTAGATAAAAAGATTCTGGAATCTATCCCCTGAAGGATTCTTTCGTGAGCCCCTCCAATTTGTAATCTTCACCCTTCCTGGGCTCTTATACAATATAGGAACCTCTGTAGACTGTCTTGAGATTATATTAGGTGCTCCATACCGTCTTTTACCTACAATCCTACATATGCTGTAGGCGGCAATATGCAACGATCGTACTAAACTAGAGGGGTGGTTAAACTCGTCGGAGACACCCCATCCAATCAGCGGGAGGGACGGATGCAGTCCTTCGTGTCCCTACTACTTAGTCTCTTAGGACAACTCTAACACTCTATGATAGTCTCTAGTTATAGCACATGAGCAATGTGTGAGGGTGCGGAGATAGGCATCTATAGCTGGGTCCTACCTTCCCGTGCAATATATTTTCCAAGCACCACTATTACTATAATAAGAAATGTCTTTACGGTGCTGCCTTCAGAGGATGGGATACCTTTCCTTACACTTGGGGTTATCTACCTTTGTGCCTCTCCCCCAATCACTGTCCCATCTCTTGCACACATTAGTAACAAGGTGAAATTTCCCCCTCCAAATCTTTCAGATGAAGGAGATGCGTATACGGACTATTCGGGCCTGTCCATTCACTTTTTTTTTATACAATTTAAAGGAAATGCACCTGTCTCAATCTTGTGTGGTTATTCATTCATGTTAGACAAATATATATATGGTGCGCTGTCTCTTTGTCCTCTCACATATGGGCTCCTCATATTATTTATTTACCTCAGTTACCCTCCAAATGCAAGTTGTGTAACTGACAATGGGGACGGAGCATACCGTACAATGCTGCTTTTATAGATAGGTATGATTTATGGTGCTCCCTCTATCTACCAGTCCGGAGCTATGTGGTTACCTGCTGTCTCCACTGATGTTTAACAGTCAGGCTTTCAGAGCAGACGTACAGGGGGACGATCCCTGGACACCCAGGCAGGAGTACTACTCAGCTGATTAGTGGGACGATCCTCTGATCTGCTCCGGTCCCTCCTCCGATCCACCTGCGTCACTCCCTGAGTCAGCCCCTCCGTCTCCGGCTTCCTCTCTCTCTTCCCTCGGACTATAGGCAGCCGCTGGCCGGGTGACTGCTGTAATAGGTCAGCCGGGCTTCAGTCAGTATAGGAGAATCAGCCTTCCTCTCCTCTCCCGCACAGATCTCCTGTCAGGTCAGTCTGCTCTCCGTCCCCTCAGCCGCCGCAATAGCCGTCCTCCTCAGCTTCTGCTCTCTCTCCTCCCGCTCTCCTCAGCCGTTGGCTCTATCGCGCGCACGGCTCCCCCGTGGCCGCATGACAGTCCAGCGCTCCCTCTCCTCTCCTTCTAGAGCCTTCGGCACCATCACTGTCCACCAAGGTGTATACCTATTATATTACTACCATGCTCATAGTAATATATAATATATTGCAATATGGTCATATATATACCTTCACATTGTATATAAATAATAAATTCCATTACTTATACATTCACTATATTTTATAATAAATACATAAGGTCAACTTCAGCCTACAGGGCTACATATATATATATATATATATATATATATATATCTGAATGACCCGGCACTCACTCGCTCACCAACGGTATTTCTCCTTGCTCCCGTGCCTTCCAGAATCGGGGTATGAAGCCCACAATACAATTTCCCAAACAGGCGGCACTTGGAGTCTTTCAAAAGTGCATAAAGTGCTTTATTACAGTGCTGTCATCATATCAACAGTTTCGGGGTCGCAGCCCCTTCATCAGGATAACATTACAAACAAACATTCAGTGTTTAAATACCTTAAACCCACACCAGTTCTCCTCGCTGTCTCCAATCAAGCCGCCCGGTTTCCGGTCACGTCCACCAAGAAGTGACGCGTGCCTTGATCCGACCAGCTGACGTGTTGGGGCTGAAAGAGAGGTTACCATAGAAACCACTCCGTTACTAACATGTAAAAATATAAATAAACTCCATGTGCAATATTTTATAAGAGCAAATATACCAGCGCTGTTTCCAACATTTCTAGCAAGAGTTAAACAGGGAATCACTCATATAGACTGGTTGCTACCAATCTTCTTAACAATATAGTATAATCAGATATTAATATACGTTCTCCGTGGCCAAGCTAATTTTTATATAGCATTATTCAACTAACCATAACGACTCATAGCTCATGACTCAAATTTATTTAAATTGTTACAAATGTAACAAAGTCTCTAGACATCCTCCATCACAAAAAACATCTAAGACTAAGGGACTCATTTAAACCTTTCGGGGATTGTGTGTTTAATTTAAATATCCACATCGCCTCTTTCTGTAGTAATTTCTTTGATCTGTCTCCTCCCCTCAGACTTCCTGGGACCTGATCGATAATTTTATAGCGCAAGGTTGCCATGCTATGTTTCGCCAATAGAAAATGTCTGGCCACAGGCTGATCACTGTGGCCCACCTTATAGGCTTCCCTAATGGCATACCGATGCTGTGCCATTCTGATCTTAAATTCACAATCAGTTTTACCCACATATGTCATACCACAAGGGCAAGTGATCAGATAAACTACAAATTTAGAATCACATGATAAAGGGTAACGTATAGAGAATTTTTCCCCGGTGTGCGGGTGTTGTAATGTATCTCCTGTGCTTAGATAGCTACAGGTTACACACCCCCTGCACCGGAAACATCCATTTTTACGTGATAAAAAGTGTGTTTTGGATTACTTAAATTTAGATAAATCAGTGTTCACGACAATATCCCTTATACTCTTATTTTTGGAATAGCCAAACAATAGCTTGGACTGATACACTTCACCCAACTCTTTATCTGTGGATACAATAGGCCACAGCTTTTTGACATTGCTAGCTATTTGAGGACTGCTGGCATTATACTGTGTAACCCAGGGGTGTCTCCCTTTACAATGCTTCTCAGACCTAGGTTCCAGGAGTTTCTCACGTGGTTTGCTTAAAGCTTTTAACCTAGCCTTTCTTAGTTCTTCCACGGGATAGCCTCTTTGTATAAATTTTTGAAACATCTGGTCTAATTGCAGATCCCTTTCTTCACAGCTGCTATTAATCCGACATACACGTAAAAACCACGTGAGAAACTCCTGGAACCTAGGTCTGAGAAGCATTGTAAAGGGAGACACCCCTGGGTTACACAGTATAATGCCAGCAGTCCTCAAATAGCTAGCAATGTCAAAAAGCTATGGCCTATTGTATCCACAGATAAAGAGTTGGGTGAAGTGTATCAGTCCAAGCTATTGTTTGGCTATTCCAAAAATAAGAGTATAAGGGATATAGTCGTGAAGACTGATTTATCTAAATTTAAGTCACCCAAAACACACTTTTTATCACGGAAAAATTGATGTTTCCGGTGCAGGGGGTGTGTAACCTGTAGCTATCTAAGCACAGGAGATACATTCCAACACCCGCACACCGGGCAAAAATTCTCTATACGTTACCCTTTATCATGTGATTCTAAATTTGTAGTTTATCTGATCACTTGCCCTTGTGGTATGACATATGTGGGTAAAACTGATTGTGAATTTAAGATTAGAATGGCACAGCATCGGTATGCCATTAGGGAAGCCTATAAGGCCAGTGATCAGCCAGTGGCCAGACACTTTCCATTGGCGAAACATAGCATGGCAACCTTGCGCTATAAAATTATCGATCAGGTCCCAGGAAGTCTGAGGGGAGGAGACAGATCAAAGAAATTACTACAGAAAGAGGCGATGTGGATATTTAAATTAAACACACAATCCCCGAAGGGTTTAAATGAGTCCCTTAGTCTTAGATGTTTTTTGTGATGGAGGATGTCTAGAGACTTTGTTACATTTGTAACAATTTAAATAAATTTGAGTCATGAGCTATGAGTCATTATGGTTAGTTGAATAATGCTATATAAAAATTAGCTTGGCCACGGAGAACGTATATTAATGTCTGATTATACTATATTGTTAAGAAGATTGGTAGCAACCAGTCTATATGAGTGATTCCCTGTTTAACTCTTGCTAGAAATGTTGGAAACAGCGCTGGTATATTTGCTCTTATAAAATATTGCACATGGAGTTTATTTATATTTTTACATGTTAGTAACGAAGTGGTTTCTATGGTAACCTCTCTTTAAGCCCCAACACGTCAGATGGTCGGATCAAGGCACGCGTCACTTCTTGGTGGACGTGACCGGAAACCGGGCGGCGTGATTGGAGGCAGCGAGGAGAACTGGTGTGGGGTTAAGGTATTTAAACACTGAATGTTTGTTTGTAATGTTATCCTGATGAAGGGGCTGTGACCCCAAAACTGTTGATATGATGACAGCACTGTAATAAAGCACTTTATGCACTTTTGAAAGACTCCAAGTGCCGCCTGTTTGGGAAATTATATATATATATATATATATATTTATTTATATATATACATATATATATATATATATTAATATAATATATGTGTATGTATATATATATATATATATATATATTTATGTGTGTGTGTGTGTGTGTCTGTGTGTATATATAGTAACATAGTAACATAGTATCTAAGGTTGAAAAAAGACAATTGTCCATCGAGTTCAACCTATTTGTGGTCTCCTATGCACGATTATTTTGTATAAAATTTTGACTGATGTTGATGACTGCCATTACAATTTACCCCTCTTTTTTATAATAACCATAGTGCGTGACTATGCCCCATAACCCTGGATATCATTACCCATTAGGAATTTATCTAACCCATTCTTAAAGGTGTTGACTGAGTCGGCCATTACAACTCCCTCAGGCAGGGAAGTCCAAACACGTATCGTCCGTACCGTAAAAAAGCCTTTACACCGTATTGTGCGGAATCTCCTCTCCTCTAACCTGAGCGAGTGTCCACGAGTTCTCTGTGTTGATCTAACCAAAAACAGGTCCTGCGCAAGATCTGTATATTGTCCCCTTATATATTTGTAAATGTTGATCATGTCCCCTCTTAATCTCCTCTTTTCCATTGTAAACATGCCTAGTCTTGCAAGCCTTTCCTCGTATTCCAGCGTCTCCATACCCTTAATTAGTTTGGTTGCCCACCTCTGAACCTTTTCTAGCTCCAGGATATCCTTTTTGTAGTAAGGTGCCCAGAATTGTACACAGTGTTCAAGGTGTGGCCTCACAAGTGATTTATATAATGGGAGTATAATACTCTCGTCCCTAGCATCAATTCCCCGTTTTATGCATGCTAATATCTTATTAGTCTTCTTTGCTGCTGTCCTACTTTGGGTACTACTGCTTAGTTTGCTATCTATGAGGACACCTAAGTCCTTTTCCAGTACTGAATCCTCTAAATTTACCCCATTTAGTAGGTAGGTGTTATTTTTGTTCTTGTTACCACAGTGCATTACCTTACACTTGTCTGTATTGAAGCGCATTCTCCATTTCGGTGACCATGCTCCTAATTTAACTAAGTCTTTCTGAAGCGACTCAGCATCCCCCTCCGCATTTATAACTTTACACAATTTGGTATCATCTGCAAAAATTGACACCATGCTCTCTAGACCTTCTGTTAGGTCGTTAATGAAAATATTGAACAATAGTGGTCCTAATACTGAGCCTTGCGGCACACAACTTAGCACTTCAGTCCAATTTGAAAAAGATCCATTAACTGCTCCCTATTATCTAACCAGTTTTTGACCCAAGTGCATATTGTGCTTAATAGCCCTGTTTCTTGTAGCTTGTAGATAAGTCTCATGTGTGGTACAGTGTCGAATGCTTTGGCAAACTCTAGAAATATGACATCCACCTCTTTACCCTGATCTAGGTTTGCGCTTACTGTTTCATAAAAGCCAAGTAAGTTGGTTTGACAGGATCTGTCCTTCATAAACCCATGTTGATTTCTTTTAATGACCTTATTGACTTCAAGGAACTTCTGAATACTATCTCTTAGAATACCTTCCAATACTTTCCCCACTATAGATGTAAGACTAACTGGTCTGTAATTACCTGGTTCAGCTTTACTTCCCTGTTTGAATATAGGCACTACTTCCGCTATACGCCAGTCTTTGGGAACCATACCTGATATTACTGAATCCTTAAAGATCAAAAATAGCGGTTTTGCAAGTTCAGAGTGAAGCTCCATTAGAACCCTTGGGTGAATACCATCGGGACCTGGTGACTTATTAATCTTTAAATGTTTTAATCAGTCACAAACTACTTCCTCGCTTAAATAAGTACCAATCAGTGGGATATTCTCATTATTGAGATTATGTGTTAGTCCCTGAATTGGGTCCTATCTAGTAAATACTGTTAAAAAAACTAATTTAGTGTGTCCGCTATGTCATTATCATTTTTGCTTAAGACTCCCAACTTGTCTTTTAAAGGGCCTATACTCTCCTTCTTTAATCTCTTGCTCTTAATGTATTTAAATAATTTTTTGGGATTCGCTTTGCTTTCCTTTGCTACTAGTTTTTCAGTTTCTACTTTAGCCGCTCTTATTTCCTTTTTGCTTATTTTGTTACATTCCTTATAGTACTGAAATGACTCTGCTTCCCCGTCAGATTTGTGTTTTTTAAATGCTCGCCTTTTCTTGCACATAAGTTCCTTTATCTTTTTGTTAAGCCACATCAGTTTATGATTTTTATTCCTTTCTTTGCTGCTCGGAATAAATTTGAGAGTATTTTTTAGCTAGCAGGAATTTTAGTACCTCCCATTTCTCCATAGTATTTTTTCCTAAAAACAAACCTTCCCATTCAATATCCCTGAAAAATACCCTCATCTTTTCAGAATTCGCTTTGCTAAAGTTTAGAGTCCTAGTTGAGCCAGTATAGGGCTGTTTATGAAAACTGATATTGAATGTGACCATATTGTGGTCGCTGTTTCCTATGGGTTCCCCTACTATAATACCTGATACCAAATCCCCATTGTTTGTTAATACCAGGTCTAAGATTGCATTGTACCTAGTTGGTTCCTCAATTAGTTGAACTAAGTAGTTATCATTAAGTGTGTTTAAAAACATATTGCCCCTGGCAGTATCACATGAATCGTTTTTCCAGTTTATCTCTGGATAGTTAAAATCTCCCATCACTACTATGTCTCCTACTCCTGCTGCTCTTTCAATTTGCTTTAGTAATAATTCCTCATCAGATACGTTGATACCAGGCGGCCTATCGCATACACCCAATACTAACTTTTTTATTCCTTTTTCCCCCGCATGCAATTTCTAACCATAATGTCTCGACAGTGTCTACCATCCCCTCTTGAATATCTTCCCGTATATCAGGTTTTAAAAATGGCTTTACGTAAAGACACACCCCTCCACCCTTTTATTTAGTCTGTCTCTCCTAAACAGTGTATAGCCCTCTAGATTGACTGTCCAATCATGAGATTCGACACACCAAGTTTCAGTATTGCCTATAATATCATACTGTTTGCTTGCTGCAAGTATTTCTAGTTCACCCTTTTTACCAGTAATGCTTCTAGCGTTTACATACATACAACTAAGATAAGTATTTTCCCTTGCGTTAGGGACAGCTTTCACCTTATGTAGCAATGATAACCTGTAATCATCATTGGTTAGTGCTTTGGTAAAATCTCTTTTAGTACCCATGTTAGTAACCTTACATATATATATATATATATATATACATACCCTCCAACTGTACCTTTTTAGCAGGTACAGTACCTTTTTTTATGGTCTGTACCGATTTCTGGCTCTCCAAACTTCCATTGAAAGTCTAGGAAGGGGGCGTGACTACGCCCCCTTTAACCGTGACCAAGCCCCCTTTTTGGATTTGTACCGATTTTTATATGTAAAATGTTGGAGGGTATGTATGTGTGTGTGTATATATATATATATATATAGAGAGAGAGAGAGAGAGAGAGAGAGAGATGTTTTGTTTGTGAGACTTAATAAATAGCTCTGTTGGAAGCTTACAGCAGACACTAAAGGCCAGTGGAATTTCATCTTAGTAACATGTTTATAACAGTCATTATAATATAACCAATCAAATTGTCTTTGTAGAAGTTCCCTCCCCTTTCAGTTTTCTAATAAGTGTCCCCATAGTAACCTAGCTATTCTTTACTGCTGTAGGTCTGGTATGTGCTGAATGCCACCAAGAAACTCACTGTGCATGTCTGGCTCTGAAACAGAGCATGCGCACTTCATTTAATTTTTTAAAAATGCGATAAAAAATGCGATAAAACTACCAAAAAGTAGAGCGATAGTTATCACATTTTGGGGCTTTTATCGCAATGACATTTTTGATTAAAAAAAAATTATACATATGTCGGGAAAAAAATGAAAAACACCCGATAACTGATGATAAAAAACATGAAAATTATCGCATTTTTGATACCTAGGCCCCATAATCCTTATTTTCACACTATTTTAACAAAATAACCGCCATTTTCAAAAAGGCGATCATGATCTTTGGGCCCTACCTAAAAAATTATTTGCAAACAAGTTTAGAAGAAGTGGGGAAAGTATCATGCTTTCCTCCAGAAATGCACAATTGTAACAGTTTTGCCCACTTAATCACTGTACTACTGTCATACTTGACTACATCCTGATCAATCATCACAATATTTCATCCATATGAGGATATTAAAAGTTAAGTTTTAACCATGTGGTCCTTAATCTGACACTGGTGCACAAGCTTTACATTCCTCTCCCTTGGAGGGAGCTGACCCCAGACGACTATAGGCAACTTTGCTGAGAAACAACTCCTCTCACCACAAGATACAGTATATATATATATATATATATATATATATATATACACATACATACATACATACATACATACATGCATACACACATACACACATGCACAAACCCGATATATGTTTTCACTTTCTTTAGGGGTTCACCAGCTCCAACTTGCCTCTGGGTGAGAGGGTTGAATTTACGCCCCTGAGCACATCTATGAAAACATTGCCACACAGCAGTTTATTAAGCTATATGACCCCATAGAAACTAGAGATGTGCGGCTGGCACTTTTCGTGTTTTGTGTTTTGGTTCTAATACCATTTTCATGTTTTGGTTTTGGCTTGGATTTGCCAAAACCACCCTTTCGTGTTTTGGTTTTGGATCTGGATGATTTTTGAGAAAAAAAACATAAAAACAGCTAAAATCACAGAATTTGGGGGTAATTTTGCTCCTACAGCATTATTAACCTCAATAATAATCATTCCACTCATTTCCAGTCTATTCTACACACCTCACACCTCACAATATTGTTTTTAGGCCTAAAAGTTGCACCGAGGTGGCTGTATGACTAAGCTAAGCGACACAAGTCTGCGGCACAAACACCTGGCCCATCTAGGAGTGGCACTGCAGTTGCAGACAAGATGGCACTATTCAAAAACTAGTCCCCACACAGCACATGATGCAAACAAGA
This sequence comes from Pseudophryne corroboree, assembly GCF_028390025.1. NCBI lineage: Eukaryota > Metazoa > Chordata > Amphibia > Anura > Myobatrachidae > Pseudophryne > Pseudophryne corroboree. The sequence continues at coordinate 37,969,251 of NC_086453.1, forward strand.
AAAAGAGGTGCAATGAGGTAGCTGGATCGCCAAGCTAAGCGACACAAGTGTGCGGCACATACACCTGGCCCATCTAGGAGTGGCACTACAGTGGCAGACAGGATGGCAGATTTAAAAAATAGGCCCCAAACAGCACATGGACATATAGCAGCAGCGTATATCGTCACTGGAATTACTGATGAGACAGGACACTACCACTGGTCTGATGCAGCACAACACGTTGTTGTTATAATTATTATACTGCAGCAGTGGACATATAGCAGCAGCGTATATCGTCACTGGAATTACTGATGAGACAGGACACTACCACTGGTCTGATGCAGCACAACTCGTTGTTGTTATAATTATTATACTGCAGCAGTGGACATATAGCAGCAGCGTACATTGTCACTGGAATGACTGATGAGACAGGACACTACCACTGGTCTGCACAACACAGCACCACTTTATACAGCTATACTGGATATATGGCAGCAGAGAACACCAACACTGTGACTGGCTGGACTGATGCAGCACAATACACTGAGTGACTACACTGGACTGGACTGAGCAGCACAACACTTGCCACCCCACTTTCCCGCCCCAACACACAGACACTGAACACTGAGGACACGTCCTGTCTATACACTCTCTGAGACAGGAGCTGATTTAGTTCTTGACAAAAGAAAACATTCTCAGTTTCTATTAGAGATAAGCGGGTTCGGTTCTCAGAGAATCGAACCCTACCGAACTTTGCCTTCCGAGTCCGCATCCGAGCCAGGCTCGGATTTTCCCTCTTGACTTGGAAACCCGAACGCGGCAAAATGTTTTCATCCCGCTGTCGGATTCTCGTGGGATTTGGATTCCACATAAGGAGCCGCGCGTCCCCGCCATTTTCTGGCGGGGACGCGCGGCTCCTTATGTGGAATCCAAATCCCACGAGAATCCGACAGTGGGATGAAAACATTTTGCCGCGTTCGGGTTTCCAAGTCAAGAGGGAAAATCCGAGCCAGACTCGGATGCGGACTCGGAAGGCAAAGTTCGGTAGGGTTCGATTCTCTGAGAACCGAACCCGCTTAGCTCTAATAGAAACTGAGAATGTTTTCTTTTGTCAAGAATTAAATCAGAGGCACGAGCGCAGTACAGGGAGTATGAGGTTAAGTACAGTATGTATGTAGTGGAAGGCAGGTAAAGGAAGGAAGGATTTATTTTTCAATGTAATTGTTTGATGACTAAGAAAAGGTATGAGGGAGGAGGGGGGTAGTATGGCCAGCAGGTCAGCCTCCTAATATTTGTGCTCTCATTCTTTAACCCTTGTCAGGAATCCTTGACTATTACCAGTGCTTTTTAGCTGCTAATGTGAAGCCTTTGTTATTAACATTGCTCATTACCCCTTGTTCAGAATCCTTAGCTATTAGTATTGCTTTTAAACCCTTTTAGGAATCCTTAGCTACTAATAATGCTCTTCAACCCTTGTCAGAAATCTTTGGCTATTGTATTATCATTGTAATCCTTTCTGGTTAAAAATGTGTTTTAAATTTGTCATGTAATATAGCAATAACCAATAAAATATTTTTCTATGCAAAATGGCCATCCCTGTTGCCCCCAAAATACAGCCCATTATGAAAAGGAAAGTGGTGCAAGATGGAAAAATTCTTGGGTCCTCCCACATACCTGTATTTTGTATATTAAAAAGGACATGCACAGTTTAACAAACCAAGCACTTCAGTGACAGGGACTGCCACTTTTGTGGCTGAAGTTCTTGGTTTATTTGGGCCCCAACAAAACATTTTTTGGAAGAACTACCCCCCAATCATTAATGAGGAGGATTATGATGAGGGTGCTGGCAGTGGAGATTGCATGTGCTGGTCCAAACTGCTGGTAGCTGATACTGGACTGTATGTTATTATTTTACAAATTATAATTTTGTAAATTTATTTACAGTGCCTGAACAACTACACACATATTTTAATTTAACACTGAAGTAAGTGACAGTGGTACCTACTGAACATTGTTTTTTAAGTACAGTGCCTGAATGTTTCTGAACACACATTTAATTTTTTATGATGATTTTCCTAACACTTACACAGACACAGTGCTGCAGCCCACAGCGCTTCACTAATGACCATGAGTCTGTGGGTGACACAGTATCCCACTGCCCTTAATCACAGTCACAGTATTATTAACAGGTACAGTCAGTGTCGGACTGGGACATGTAGGGCCCACCGGGGGAATGCAGTGGTAGGAGCCCATGTTAATGGTGTGGCCAGTCTGCACCTTATTGGTTTGACTAACCATTAGAGAGTGCAATGTCTGGGCCCCTTCATAAATATACACAGTAAATTCAGCTGCTGCATGCATGATAATGTACCAGATTCATAACAGCAATGGACTGTAGAAAATACACCATAGTCCAGTATAAGGTAACATATGTATAATGTATAATTCAAGTGCACAGTCTGGAACCTGATCCTTAGAGCAGAAGGTGGGACCCCTGGCAGTGGGGCCCACCGGTGGTTTCCCCTGTACACCTGTGGGCCAGTCCAAGCCTGGGTACAGTAGCCCTTAATCACACTGTAGCCCACACAGAGGCATAACCGGGTCTGGTAACACCTGGTTCAAACTCTGTCGCCCCCCTCATGGCCGAAAAGTGGCACTAAATTAAAGGGGTGTGGCCTCAGCAGGAATCCTGGTGACATCACTGAGGGGGCAGCCCAGCATTCCCGGTGATGCTGGGCAGCCCCCATAGATCATCACCTGCAGTGTCGGCCCCACCTCCATGGCAGGAGCCAAATGCTGCAGGAGAATGTCACACTGTAGCACCCAGTTCCTGTCACTATGGCAAAGCTGGCTTTTTGTTGTCACCCTCAGAGGCATACCCCCTTCTGATGCCACTTAGCCCACAACCATTCACTGATGACACTAAGGGGTCTATTCCAGAGCCGGCCTTAGGCATAGGCAAACTAGGCAAATGCCTAGGGCATTTGGTATGCTTAGGGGCACCAGCAGGTTCTGATGATTAAAATGATATGCGGCATGCCTATATTCTGTGTGTGACTGCGGCTGTATCTGCATACGAAATGCTACGTTGCAGTGTATTCCTGGAAATCACTGTAATGTAGCATTTCATATGCAGATACAGCCGCAGTCGCACACAGAATATAGGCATGCTGCATATTATTTTAATCAGCAGAAGCTGCTTTTGTATTCTAGCCACATAGTAATGCAAATAAGATGTATTTTCATAAACAAAAGGCGCCCGACGTTAGCAGAGCTGCCAGCTGACTCATGCCAAGCATCTCCTGCAGAACTAGCGGCGGTGCTAGGGGGCACCAGCCAAAATCTTGCCTAGGGCATCATATTGGTTAGGGCCAGCTCTGGTCTATTTACAGTACAGCCGTGATCAAGCTCCTCACAGCGAAACGTACGTAATTTCCGGTTCCGGGCCGGGTCTGACTTCTGGGTAAGGGAAAACGGACACCGGCGGTCGCTCTCTTCGCCACCTCATGGCAGCAGTACCCCTTTTGGCTGGAGACATGGCGGCGCAAACCAGGCCAGAGACATAGGCAAATATGGTTTAAACTGTGCACAATTTTCACCTGCATGCCTCTCTCACTTTTTTTTATATAGGAACGGGCCCACTAATTGCAGCAGCCGGGATGCCCTGTGCTGCCTAACAACATAGAACGGCATCAGGGCTCTCTGAGCAGCATTGAAGCAAAAGCAGTAGCAAGCTCCTCTCTATTCTCTTCAACCAGAGTGGCAGCTTGTGTGTCTCTCTCATCCCGTATTCGATGTGAACACAGATACAGGACAGCAGAAGACCACTTACTCCCATTGACTCTGGTTCTTACAAATCTTATAAATCTTTACAACGAGCACTGTTTATATAAAGAGAGTAGAGAAAGATCACCTTTCTGTCAAAGTGACAGGTACCACACCCCCTTTCTCCAGTGGCACGCCTCCTTTAATATTAAATGATAGTGTTTGATATCGCTTTTATATAAAATTTATAGAGTTCGATATTAAACCGTATTAAAAGATAATGGCTTTGAAAAGAATGTCACATATGACACACACACAAAAAAAGATATATTTTAAAGTAACACAAAATGTTCTTACATTCCAGCAGCTGAAACTTCATGCACGGCACATATGGTACTATTTAAAAATCACACTATGTCACACATGGTTAAGGTTTAAAAAGCATAATGACTAATGACCGTGTCCATTTTCTTAGGTGCACGGAAGCATCACACCTGGTACTGATTTAAAAAGCGTATTGGTTTTAATGGCCATGCATGATTAATGATGACAGCACAAATTTCAAAATGACATTCTCACATGTTATTTTTTGCAAACATATGTAGAAACAGCGTATTTGGTTTTAAATTGAAAAATATTTAAAAAGCTTAACTGTATATTACAACCTATATATCGTTGCATACATGACATATGTTACTGTGTGTTAAATAGCACTAAAAAGTTTATCTTTATTGTGGCCGATCGCTGAACTTTGATTGCAAGCAGACATGACCAGACTTGTCAATATTACAGCGTGACATGTACAGACCTGCATATTAACGATAAAAGATTTACACCAAATACCACATATTACTGTGTATTAAACCGTTTATATCGATGCATACAGGCCACATATTACAGTGTATTATAGAGTGTATAGCACCGTATACAGACCACATATTACAGTGTATTACAACGTGTATAATGCTGCAAGCATTCCATATATTACTGTGTATTACAGAGTGTATAGCACTGTATACAGACCACATATTACTGGGTATTACAACGTGTATAACGCTGCAAGCATACCACATATTACTGTGTATTACAGAGTGTATAGCACTGTATACAGACCACATATTACTGGGTATTACAACGTGTATAACGCTGCAAGCATACCACATATTACTGTGTATTAAACCGTTTATATAGCTGAGCACCATATATTACTATATATTACATTGTGACATGTCCAGACCTCATACAGATTGTGGACTGAGGGCTCACCTCCCCATGTTTTAATGATGATCCAAGAACTAATGACCACAATGAGCCATGAGGTACTACATGCCTCTGTGGCATAACTAGTTAAAAAATTGATGGGCGAATTGGAAATGATCTAGGAACTAATGACCACAATGAGCCATGAGGCACTACATGGCTCTGTGGCATAACTAGTTAACAAATTGATGGGCGAATATTAGAATTCTGCCTTTCCATTATCTAGGAACTAATGACCTCAATGAGCCATGAGGCACTACATGCCTCTGTGGCATAACTAGTTAACAAATTGATGGGCGGCCGAATATTAGTTTCAGTTTATAACGATTAAACGATTAAAACATATAATTTAGAGGGTTACTTACCTTTTGGTAAATTGGGCTGAACAGGGTTATCCCTGATTAGTGAATACATACCAAAATGCTTACACAACCAGTGAAGCAAAACTTTTTGGTCAACTGGGTTTGAACAGGGTTATCCCTGCTTAGTGAATACATACCAAGAAGCTTACACAAACAATGATGCAAAACTTCTGCAGGGCATAAATATATATATATATATATATATATAGAGAGAGAGAGAGAGAGAGAGAGAGATCAATAAGCAGGTGGCACTCACGGGTCTTTTATTAATCATTGAAAAGACCCGTGAATGCCACCTGCTTATTGATCTCTATTTGTGGTTTGCTTGCCTGGGGGAGCACCAGGGACATATTTCTTTGATTGGTAGTGCCAACCAAAAAGGAGTGTGTATATATATATATATATATACATATACTTGCCCCTGAGATTCGGGAAAAATAGCAAAACTATATAGACGTTTTGATTTTATTACGAATTAAACAGCATTTAGAAAATTCTAATTTTCATTATACAACAGCGGGGTAACAAATATTTTAGTATACACTGTACCAGAACCCCATAGATTTTTTTATTAGCCTTGAATTGACATACCTTGAGCTTTGTTGCTGTAAAATCACAAATAACATGTTTAAAATAAGGTACTACACGCCCCTGTTGCATAACTAGTTAACACATTGATATAGCAAAATGCTTACATCAACAATGTAGAAAAACTGTTGCAGGGCATGCTGGTATGTGTAGTTCAACAACAGCTCAAGGACTGAAGGTTCACTTCCTCTCGTTTTAAGGCTGATCTAGGAATTAATGACCACAATGAGCCATGAGGCACTACATGCCTCTGTGGCATAACTAGTTAACGAATTGATGGGCAAAATCATTAATTTTTGGTCGACGCAGGCTGCGATTGTTCGGGTTGATACAGCCATGATGTATCCACATAGCCAACGGACTAGCATTCTTCTTTAGGCTGTTATGTCCGATTGAGGGCGTTGCAAATTGTTCGTTCGCCGTTTCAGCGACGGTTGTGTGAATTGTTGTTTTGCCCAATTATGCTAGGACAGTGCATTAGCGCATCTGTAACATTGCAACTTGGTAAACTAATGGGATTGATATATATGAATGGTATTGAATGTGAATTAAAAAAACAAAACAAATCAACTCTAGGTAACAGACTATATAATAGGTAGCATGTATCACCATCCCAAGTTTGTGATAAACCCCAGGGCAATTCCACCTGGATATTTATCCTATAATTTTGGTATAATTTTTAAACAAATAATACTATGTGATCATGTGCAATCTGACTATCTGCACCAGTATTATGTGTTCCAGAATCATAATATATATGATAAATATATAGCGTTTAAATAAGATACCGTATTCTCACACTGACATACATATGAAAACCGATAATAAGCAGTTCCGGCTACTGTAATCCTTTACGTGATGATTTTGGTATATACACATATACTACAAGTCACTACAAAGATATGAATCATGATATATAAGATCACTAAAAAAAACAAGAGATCTGTAATGATTTCTGACTAGTTAACTCAGTATACAGTAATCATATAGGTCCCTGTGTCATATAGATATGTGCTTGGCATAAATATTTCCAAACGTTCCTAAATCTAAGATGTTTCATGCATGTTGTAACACTAAATATTGTAAATAGAATATCAACATGACAGATGATATAACTGAATTTATCATGATGAATCTTATATATTCCTATATTTTGTTAATGTAATACCCTTATGGGGGTATGATTTTTAAACAAATAATACTATGTAATCATGGGCAATCTTTCTATCTACACCAGTATTATGTGTTCCAGAATCATAATATATTTGATAAATATATATTGTTTAAATAAGACACAGATGCGTTAAATTGAATAGTAACAATACTCGTATGTTATGTTGGTAATAATGTAACGGGCTATTTTAACATAACAGATCCTATTTAGGAAAATTATGACATGATATGCCTAGTGACCCAAGTTATTAAAACTTTTAACTGTAAATATAATGTTTGTGCATGCATACACCATGAGATATGTACTTCTATTAAGCACAAAAGCATATTGGCATTCTACTCTAACATTTAGGGTAAAAGATTAGAATTGATCAAGGTAGCATAGCGTAAGGACAGATATAGGTTCAGCGGACTCTTTGACAATCCATGTTATGGATATGAAGTAAACCCACCATTAATAAGCATTAAAAAGGATACAAAGAACATGATTTTGACATATGGCCCCAGATTTTCAAATAAAGGATGTGTAGCATATCTCCTTATTTAATCCTAATGAAGTCATAGTATTCAACAGGCATATGTATCTAGATTTTTCTTTAGTGACTACTTAGTAATGTTACCACCACTTATACCTAGCTCAAACTGTTCTAGATCATACATTTTCACCTTTTTGTGATTACTAGTGTGGAATCGTAGAAAGTGTCATGACAAAACTTGTAATTTTCTTCATGTTGCTTATATCTCTTTGTGTATTTTTAATGATATACACATGATCCAATATTCGTTTTTAAAAAGCATCTTAGTCATGCCGATATATTTATAAATGAATGGGCCTATTAAGCAGTAAATTACACCAAATGTGTGGAGCAGTTAATTAATCTTTTTATTTCTGTCAGAGAACTTCTGAGTGATATGAATATATTGGCATGCTTGACATGGTCCACATGGATAACAGACAGATAATGATGGATTTTTCCTCTGATGCTTGGAAAAGTGACTTCTAAACAAATTATCCTGTAAATTTGTTGATATCTTCCAGATGATCTGTATGGTCTTATCAAATTCTTTCTTCAGATCATAAACAGTGTTGAGTATATATTGATATTTGTGTAATGACGCATTGATGTGTATCCACGCTTTACAGTATGTAACGATGTATCTTATATTGTGATTCTGGAACACATAATACTGGTGTAGATAGAAATATTGCGCATGATTACATAGTATTATTTGTTTAAAAATAATACCCCCATAAGGGTATTACATTAGCAAAATATAGGAATATATAAGATTCATCATGATAAATTCAGTTATATCATCTGTCATGTTGATATTCTATTTACAATATTTAGTGTTACAACATGCATGAAACATCTTAGATTTAGGAACGTTTGGAAATATTTATGCCAGGCACATATCTATATGACACAGGGACCTATATGATTACTGTATACTGAGTTAACTAGTCAGAAATCATTACAGATCTCTTGTTTTGTTTAGCGATCTTATATATCATGATTCATATCTTTGTAGTGACTTGTAGTATTTGTGTATATACCAAAATCATCACGTAAAGGATTACAGTAGCCGGAACTGCTTATTATCGGTTTTCATATGTATGTCAGTGTGAGAATAAGGTATCTTATTTAAACGCTATATATTTATCATATATATTATGATTTTGGAACACATAATACTGGTGCAGATAGTCAGATTGCACATGATCACATAGTATTATTTGTTTAAAATTTATACCAAAATTATAGGATAAATATCCAGTGGAATTGCACTGAGGATTATCACAAACTTGGGATGGTGATACATGCTACCTATTATATAGTCTGTTACCTAGAGTTGATTTGTTTTGTTTTTTTAATTCACATTCAATACCATTCATATATATCAATCCCATTAGCTTACCAAATTGCAATGTTACAGATGCGCTAATGCACTGTCCTAGCATAATTGGGCAATTTATTATCGGTTTTCATATGTATGTCAGTGTGAGAATACGGTATCTTATTTAAACGCTATATATTTATCATATATATTATGATTCTGGAACACATAATACTGGTGCAGATAGTCAGATTGCACATGATCACATAGTATTATTTGTTTAAAAATTATACCAAAATTATAGGATAAATATCCAGGTGGAATTGCCCTGGGGTTTATCACAAACTTGGGATGGTGATACATGCTACCTCTTATATAGTCTGTTACCTAGAGTTGATTTGTTTTGTTTTTTTAATTCACATTCAATACCATTCATATATATCAATCCCATTATCTTACCAAATTGCAATGTTACAGATGCGCTAATGCACTGTCCTAGCATAATTGGGCAATTTATTATCGGTTTTCATATGTATGTCAGTGTGAGAATACGGTATCTTATTTAAACGCTATATATTTATCATATATATTATGATTCTGGAACACATAAAACTGGTGCAGATAGTCAGATTGCACATGATCACATAGTATTATTTGTTTAAAAATTATACCAAAATTATAGGATAAATATCCAGGTGGAATTGCCCTGGGGTTTATCACAAACTTGGGATGGTGATACATGCTACCTATTATATAGTCTGTTACCTAGAGTTGATTTGTTTTGTTTTTTTAATTCACATTCAATACCATTCATATATATCAATCCCTTTAGTTTACCAAGTTGCAATGTTACAGATGCGCTAATGCACTGTCCTAGCATAATTGGGCAAAACAACAATTCGCACAACCGTCGCTGAAACGGCGAACGAACAATTTGCAACGCCCTCAATCGGACATAACAGCCTAAAGAAGAATGCTAGTCCGTTGGCTATGTGGATACATCACGGCTGTATCAACCCGAACAAACGCAGCCCGCGTCGACCAAAAATTAATGATTTCGCCCATCAATTCGTTAACTAGTAATGCCACAGAGGCATGTAGTGCCTCATGGCTCATTGTGGTCATTAGTTCCTAGATCAGCCTTAAAACGAGAGGAAGTGAACCTTCAGTCCTTGAGCTGTTGTTGAACTACACATAACAGCATGCCCTGCAACAGTTTTTCTACATTGTTGATGTAAGCATTTTGCTATATCAATGTGTTAACTAGTTATGCAACAGAGGCGTGTAGTACCTTTTTTTAAACATGTTATTTGTGATTTTACAGCAACAAAGCTCAAGGTATGTCAATTCAAGGATAATAAAAAATCTATGGGGTTCTGGTACAGTGTATACTAAAATATTTGTTACCCCGCTGTTGTATAATGTAAATTAGAATTTTCTAAATGCTGTTTAATTCGTAATAAAATCAAAACGTCTATATAGTTTTGCTATTTTTCCCGATTCTCAGGGGCAAGTATATGTGTATATATAGATATATATATATATATATATATATATGTTATGCACACCAGTGCCTGCAGGAAAGTACTGGTGTCAGAACTGTTATGCACTCCAGTGTCTGCAGGAATGTACTGGTGTTTGAACTGTTATGCAAAACAGATGGACTCACAGACAAACTGGGGGATATGACATAATGTACACAGAAGGTGATAGGGTAACAAAATACACACAAAGTGAACAGAGAAGCCCAGAGGCTAAGGAACTGGGTATCTCCCTTGTATGAGAACTGCTCAGATGGAAAAGCAAGATGTTGTGTTTTAATACGTAGAGAACCCGAAATGCTGTTGCTAAGGGCAACAGCAAAACCCTAAAGGGTTACCAACGGGTGTGGCAGTAAACTCCTTGGTCAGAGATGGAATGATATACACAAGGAGAATCTCCACAATCCTAATTCTCACTTGCAGTGCACAGGTTTTAACTTACTGCCACTAAACTGACCCCTGACACCTAGCACAGTGAGACAGGATTAGACAGGCAAGTCTTAGAATACAGCCGCAAACTTGCTAAGTTCACAGAGTAGTAACAGAACCCCAGCAAGCTAAACGACTGACTCCAGTCTTACTGCTAGGTCTGGATTGGCAGAGTGTAATACCAAATCCCCAGGCCTATTTGCAGTAAGCAACAAACAAATACAAAGCTACACAGTACTGGCTAACTTTCATGAACTGACTAACCAACAAAGATTCAGCAGCATCTGCTTACCCTGAAAAGAGGCCTTATAAAGCAGGTGCTGTCCACGCCCCACTCAGACCTCACAGACTGTGAGCACAAAAACCAGCACCGGATCCCCTGCCGTGCACAGAGCCTATAACCACTGCACAGCAAAAGACCCGAACCGGAGTATCAGCTGCGCTCAGGTTACTCCACTAGCACTTGTCTCCCGGTTGCCATGACGACGTGGCAGCACAGGGCAGGAGACCCTAACAGTACCCCCCCTCTGACGAGGGGTCAAAGAACCCCTACCACTGGGTTTATCGGGGATCTGCGAGAAGAAAGAGCGTATCAGTCTGGGGGCATGAAGATCACAACTGCGCACCCACGACCGCTCCTCCGGGCCATACCCCTTCCAGTGCACCAAAAATGACAGCCGACCCCGAACCACCTTGGAGTCAAGAATCCTTTCAACAACAAACTCCCTCTGGCCACGTATCAGAAGAGGGGAAGGTCTTCCACTGGAAGAAGGATTACTAATCGCCCGTTTTAAAAGGGAACAATGAAATGTTTTATTGATACCCAAAGAACGGGGCAGATCTAACTGAAATGCCACCGGATTGATAACCCTGGTGATCTTATAAGGGCCGATGAACCGGGGCCCTAACTTATGAGATGGCTGTCTCAACTTCAAATTCTTGGTAGACAACCAGACGAAGTCTCCTAATTTGAAGCTGCAGGGTCTTTTCCGCTTATCAAAAACCCTTTTGGTCACTAATGACACAGACACAAGGGCTTTCTTCACTTTCCGCCAAATACCTCTAAGGACCGAAACCACAGAGGAACCACTAGGCGTGGAGTCCAGGGGGTCAAAAGAATTGGCCTTAGGATGATGCCCATACACACAAAGGAAGGGAGAGATCCCTGTAGCAGAGTGAGCCGCGCTGTTATAGGCAAACTCCGCCATGGACTGATGAGCAACCCAGTCAGTCTGACACTTGGAGACATAACACCTGAGGAACTGCTCCAAGGACTGGTTCACCCTTTCAGTCTGCCCATTAGACTGCGGATGGTAGCCTGACGACAAGCTGACAGAAATCTGGAGATCGGAACAAAATGCCCTCCAGAATTTGGCCACAAACTGGGATCCGCGGTCAGAGACCACATCAAGTGGCAACCCGTGGAGACGCACAACATGCAGCATAAATAATTCAGACAGGTGTCTGGCTGATGGCAGCCCAACCAGTGGAACGAAGTGCGCCATCTTCGAAAACCTGTCAACGACAACCCAGATGGCTGTCATCCCCGAGGATTTGGGCAAGTCCACCACAAAATCCATTGAAATGTGGGTCCATGGCTTAGATGGGATAGAGAGTGGATGTAATGGGCCAACAGGAACCCCTCTAGGAGTCTTATTTCGGGCACAGATGTCACATGCCCGAACCCACTGATCCACATCCTTAGCCACCGGGGGCCACCACACCGCCCTAGATAGCAACTCCCGAGTTCTGGCAATACCCGGGTGACCTGCCGACTTCTTGGCATGGAATTCCAGGAACACTCGCTGTCTTAACCTAGGAGGCACAAACAAAAGACCTACCGGAAGGTCTGGAGGAGCCTGCTCCTGTGCTCTAAGGACTAATGATAAGAGGTCCTGGGTAATGCCCACTTTAATACATGATGGGGAAACAATGGGCAACGGCTCCTCGGTGGTCTCCTAGATTGGAGCAAAACTCTGCGAGAGCGCATCAGCCTTGATGTTTTTTGACCCAGGGCGATATGTTATCAAAAAATTAAAGCAAGCAAAAAACAAAGCCCATCGTGCCTGCCTGGCATTGAGACGCTTCGCTGACTCTAAATATGCCAGATTCTTATGGTCAGTGAGAATTGAGACCACAAACTTAGCCCCCTCAAGCCAGTGTCTCCACTCCTCGAGTGCATCCTTAATAGCCAACAATTCCCGGTTACCCACGTCATAATTCATCTCGGCAGGCGAAAATTTACGGGAAAAGTAAGCACAGGGATGAAGGCGATTATCAGACACTCCCATCTGAGAAAGCACTGCCCCAATACCCATCTCAGAGGCATCCACCTCCACCACAAAAGGACGCTCTGGATCTGGGTGTCGCAGCACCTTGGCCGAAACAAATGCCCTTTTGAGACGGGCAAAAGCCGCTTTAGCCTCACAAGACCAGTGAGCAACATCCGCCCCTTTCTTAGTGAGTGCCACCAAGGGCGCCACTATAGACGAAAATCCAGCGATAAATCGTCTATAAAAATTCGCAAAGCCCAGGAAACGCTGAAGCGCCTTCAAACTAGTGGGCTGCACCCAATCCAGGACTGCCTGTACCTTGGAACCCTCCATTTGGAAACCTTCTGGGGAGATAATATATCCTAGAAATGCGATTTGCTGAACTTCAAATTCGCACTTCTCCAGCTTCGCCCCAAGCCGGTGGTCTCTGAGTTTCTGGAGGACTAAGCGTACATGCTTCCGATGTTCCTCCAGGGAATGGGAGAAGATTAGGATGTCATCTAAGTATACAACTAAGAATCTATCCAAATATTCCCTGAGCACATCATTCATGAAATCCTGGAAGACTGCCGGGGCATTACAGAGCCCAAAAGGCATCACCAAATATTCATAATGCCCTGAGTGGGTATTAAAGGCAGTCTTCCATTCATCCCCCTCTCTTATTCAGATTAGATTGTACGCACCGCGTAGGTCAATCTTAGAAAAAATGGTGGCAGTACGAAGCTGGTCAAACAAGACCGAAATGAGAGGCAGTGGGTATGAGTTTTTAATCGTGATACGGTTCAATTCCCTGAAGTCGATGCAGGGTCGCAACGAACCGTCCTTTTTACCCACGAAGAAGAACCCCGACCCAACTGGAGACTGTGAAGGTCTGATAAATCCCTTAGCCAAGTTCTCCTGAATGTACTCTGCCATAGCCTGAGTCTCAGGACGTGACAGGGAGTACAACCTGCTCTTGGGAAGCTTAGCATTTGGCAACATATCAATGGCACAGTCATAGGGGCGATGGGGAGGTAGTACCTCTGCAACTTTTTTGGAGAACACGTCCGCAAAATCTGCATAACACCCTGGCAATCCTGGCAAACTTAGCTGCGAGAGCCTGACTGGAAGGCTCAAGCAACTCCTGAAACAATCAGTACCCCAACTAAGAATCTCCCCAGAGACCCAGTCAAATTGAGGATTGTGGGCCCTTAACCAGGGTAACCCCAACACCAATGGGGCAAAAGTACAGACAGTCACATAAAAGGACAATTTTTCAGAGTGTGTGGCTCCAATAAACAAAGAAATCTGGCTAGTGCAAGAGGTAATTTTACCTTGGGATAATGGTTCCCCGTTTAACCCACAAATCTCAATTTCCGATGCCAAGGGTACTAAGGGAACAGAGTGTTTCAGGGCGAATTGGCGGTCCATAAAAACCCCGTCGGCCCCACTGTCCACAAAGGCCTCAGTCTTGACAGTTTGACCGAGGATCTTCAAGGTCACCGGAATGATAAAAGTCTTCTTGGGAAATTCTGACTTCTGGCCTGACAGGATATTTCCCATCACCCTCAGGCCCTGAAGTTTTCCGGCTTTTCTGGGCATGATACTACCACATGACCTTTATTCCCACAGTACAAACACAACCCCTGCTGTCTCCTCCGCGTCTTCTCACGCGAGGAGAGGCGGGTAGCCCCAATCTGCATAGGCTCCTCAGAAAATTCCTCAGAGTCTGAGGTTCCCTTGGGAAGGAAGGAAATCTCAGTCTCCCTTTCAAGCCTACGCTCTCTCAGCCGTCTATCCACCCGGATGGATAACTGCATGAGCTGATCCAAGCTATCAGGCAAGGGATATTGTACCAGTTGGTCCTTTATCTGGTTAGAAAGACCTCTTCGGTACTGGTGTCTCAGGGCTGGGTCATTCCACTGGGTATCATGGGCCAACCTCCGAAACTCCGTACAGTAAACCTCAACTGGCCTTCGCCCCTGCTTAAGGATCGAAATCTGAGCCTCGGCTGAGGCCGTCCTGTCAGGGTCATCATACAACATGCCCAGTGCCGTAAAAAAAGCATCAACACTTTTAAGCGACGGACAGTCAGGCTGCAACCCATATGCCCAGACCTGTGGGTCTCCTTGTAGCAAGGAAATCACTATGCCCACCCGCTGAATCTCCGACCCAGAAGACTGAGGCCTAAGCCGGAAGTATAGCTTGCAGCTCTCCTTGAAACAAAAGAACTGCGAGCGATCTCCAGAAAAACGATCCGGGAGATTTACTTTCGGCTCCTTAACCCCTGCAGGTGCTGCTGCTGCGGGAGCTCCGCCAGCAGCCTGGGAGGTGTGCATTTTAATGGACAAATCATTAAATTGTCGAGTCAGGACCTGCACCTGATCGACCACCTGTTGCAACGTATTTTGAGGGGTATGCTCCATATTCCCACAAAATTTCAACAGGAGTATTAGGCTGCTGAATATGTTATGCACACCAGTGCCTGCAGGAAAGTACTGGTGTCAGAACTGTTATGCACTCCAGTGTCTGCAGGAATGTACTGGTGTTTGAACTGTTATGCAAAACAGATGGACTCACAGACAAACTGGGGGATATGACATAATGTACACAGAAGGTGATAGGGTAACAAAATACACACAAAGTGAACAGAGAAGCCCAGAGGCTAAGGAACTGGGTATCTCCCTTGTATGAGAACTGCTCAGATGGAAAAGCAAGATGTTGTGTTTTAATACGTAGAGAACCCGAAATGCTGTTGCTAAGGGCAACAGCAAAACCCTAAAGGGTTACCAACGGGTGTGGCAGTAAACTCCTTGGTCAGAGATGGAATGATAGACACAAGGAGAATCTCCACAATCCTAATTCTCACTTGCAGTGCACAGGTTTTAGCTTACTGCCACTAAACTGACCCCTGACACCTAGCACAGTGAGACAGGATTAGACAGGCAAGTCTTAGAATACAGCCGCAAACTTGCTAAGTTCACAGAGTAGTAACAGAACCCCAGCAAGCTAAACGACTGACTCCAGTCTTACTGCTAGGTCTGGATTGGCAGAGTGTAATACCAAATCCCCAGGCCTATTTGCAGTAAGCAACAAACAAATACAAAGCTACACAGTACTGGCTAACTTTCATGAACTGACTAACCAACAAAGATTCAGCAGCATCTGCTTACCCTGAAAAGAGGCCTTATAAAGCAGGTGCTGTCCACGCCCCACTCAGACCTCACAGACTGTGAGCACAAAAACCAGCACCGGATCCCCTGCCGTGCACAGAGCCTATAACCACTGCACAGCAAAAGACCCGAACCGGAGTATCAGCTGCGCTCAGGTTACTCCACTAGCACTTGTCTCCCGGTTGCCATGACGACGTGGCAGCACAGGGCAGGAGACCCTAACAATATATATATACATACACACTCCTTTTTGGTTGGCACTACCAATCAAAGAAATATGTCCCTGGTGCTCCCCCAGGCAAGCAAGCCACAAATAGAGATCAATAAGCAGGTGGCACTCACGGGTCTTTTCAATGATCAATAAAAGACCCGTGAGTGCCACCTGCTTATTGATCTCTCTCTCTCTCTCTCTCTCTATATATATATATATATATATATATATATATGCTTTCAGACTAGAACAATCAGCGGCACTCAGAGACTGCAGGAGCCAAGAATAAAGTGCAAGTGCTTTTTAATCCATATAGCAAAACAGGGGTGGTCCAACGTTTTGGGGCGCGAACGTCCCTTTGTCAAGGTGAACAAACACAGAGTAAGTGAACAAGTGAGAAAACATTACCATTATGGTGTGGGAGACCCGGAAGGCGGGAGTAGCAGCAGTGTCCGGGGGAGCGTGGTGCTTCCGTCCCGGTGCGTGTATCGTGCAGGAGCCTCAGTCACATGGTTCCGGCGCGTCATAGGACTCCGACGGTGCTTTGGCAACCAGGCAAGCTGTTGCCATGGTTACCCGGCGCTCTGTGGCTTCCCGATCGCGGGGATCCCGTGACGAGACTGTGGCTGGATTGGGTGTAAACAAACTTAAGTGAACGGGACACATGTTGGGACATAAGTGGCATTGTTTAAATGTTAAAACTGTTAATATCCGAACACATTTTGCTAATGTGCCGTTTAGTGTTGCATGGTGCTCTTGTCTTTTAATTGGTACCACAAAGTCCAAGTTCAGTAGCAGAATGATAATTGGCTGACGGAGACTGGGAGATTACTAGAGAGAAACTGATGTCTAGGGTTGTTGTAGTTCTTGCACCCACCTCTCGACCTGAGGCATTAGAAGATGTTCCATAGGATTCTTTCATTAAGGCCATTGGGTCGCACTGTATTTAGTTTAAACATCCAAGACGCTTCTTTTTGGAGGAGTGTGCCTGCCCTGTCGCCTCCCCGTAGGCTACTAGGAATGTGATCTATGATTTGAAAACGGAGATCATTTAGAGATTGTTGTTTTTCAAAGTAGTGTCTGGCCACCGGTTGTTCTGATTTTTTCTGTATCAGTGCAGCCTTGACCGCAGACCTGTGTAAAGCAAAGCGTTCTCTGGCATTCCGTATGGTTTTGCCTACGTACTGGTACTTACAGGGGCAGGTTATGAGGTAGATGATGTGAGTAGTTGTGCAATTTAGCACATGCCGGATCTTGTATGTTCTACCGGTAGAGGTAGAGGTAAAGTTGGATCCTGGGTTCATATATTTGCAGGTTTCACAGCCAAGGCATTTGTAGCATCCTGTTGTCTTAGTTAGGAAGTTAGCGGCCGATGTCTGGTCGAAGCCTGTAATGTCCGTCCGGACGACATAATTTTTAATGCTCTTGCCCCTGGTGTGGCAAACCATGGGTCGTTTGTTCCGCAGTGTGCTGAGATTGCTGTCTGTTTTTATGAAGGGCCATAGTGCATTAAGGGCTCGTGGAATGACTGGGCTGGAAGTATTGTAGCGAGAAACAAACGGTACTATCTGCTGGTCGTTCTTAGTTTTCTGTTTCAGCAGGTCATTTCTATCCATAGTGGCCACTAGTTGCTCCTGCTGGTGGAGGGATCTACTTTTGTATCCTCTGCATTGAAAACGCTTGGTGACATCGGTTAGAGCATTACTGAGTTGATCAGGATTGCTGGTGATTCTTGCTGCTCTAATATATTGCGACTTGGGTAGGCCTTTTCTGAGAGCTGCTGGATGATGACTATTGTGCCTTAATAGGGTGTTTTTATCGGTTGGTTTGTGGTATACTTCTGTGGATATCTTGTTGTCTTTGATGATGACATTTACGTCCAGGTAATTCAGTTTGTAAGAGTCGCACTGTGCTGTTATTTTGATGGGTGAATCTCTATTGTTGATGCTGGTAATTAGTGCATCAAATGTAGCCTTGCCTCCAGTCCATAGTATAAAGACGTCGTCTATATATCTGGAATAAAATGCAATGTGTTGAGAGAACTCGTTGTTGTTAAAGAACATGGCTTGTTCTTCCAGAAACATATAGACGTTTGCGAAGGATGGGGACACGTTGCTTCTCATAGAGCACCCACTGACCTGGCGGTAAAACTTCCCGTCAAATAGAAAATAATTGCGGGTTAGTGTTAATTTTAATAGTTGCAGGAATAACTTGTGATCCAAACTAGACATCTGTGTATCGGTGAGAAAAGTTTGCATTGCTATTAGCCCTTGATCGTGTGGTATGCTAGTGTAAAGGCTACAGATGTCCACTGTACAGATAATGGTGCCAGTTGGTACAACATTGATGGTATTGAGTTGGTGAAGGAAGCTGGTAGTGTCCTTGGTAAACTTGGGTTGTTGGCTAATTAGAGGCTGTAAGATGCTGTCCAGGAATATGGAGATAGGCTGGAAAAGTGCATTGTGTGCAGAAATGATAGGTCTGCCGGGTGGACTGTCCATACTTTTGTGGATTTTAGGTACCAAGAATAATAGCGGCACTGTAGGAAATTCTTGTTTAAGTGCACTGCATAATTTGGTGGAGATTAGACCTGTGGCACATGATTTTTCCAACAGGCTGTCTAGTTCCTCCTTGTACTGGTTGGACAGATCACCAGTCAATGCTTCGTATACCGTATCGTCTGCCAGTTGGCGGTAGGCCTCTGTTCTGTAATCGGTTAAATTCATTATAACTAACTATGCCGCCCCCCTTATCGGCGGGGCGGATGATGATGTCTTTATAGGATCCCAGGTTCTTAAGTGCTCGGAATTCCGAACGTGACAGATTGTGGTGTACGTTATGGTTAGCAGCTGTATATTTGGTGATGGACTGGTCCAACAGTCTGGTAAATGTTTTTATGGACGAATTCGACGAGGTGGGGTCGAATTTAGACTTCCGTGCCGAATTGATAAATGTCTGATGTACTTCTGGACTGGCTGTAGGTGGATGATCGTGAAAAAATTCTTGTAAGCGGAGCTTACGGGCGAATTTGTTTAATTCAATTTGCCAGGTAAATTCGTCAAAGTGGCTAGTTGGTACAAAAGATAGGCCATAATTGAGCACTTTCGTTTCTAAGTTGCTATGGTGACGGTCAGAGAGGTTATAGATTACAGTTTCTTCCTTGCAGTTGTGTTTCTGGAGCCTCGTGTTCTGTTGTCCCCTGCGGGTGGGCGTCCTTTTGTTTTTGTGCCTGCCCCTGCGGCAGGCGTAGCCACTAAAGGGGGGTCGTTGGCTTCTGACGGGCCCTCTGAATCTGCCATCATGAAGTCACTGTCACTGTTGGATGTAAGGTTGTCTCTGGATCTCCCTTCTCTGCGGTTGCGCCAAGTGTGTTTAGAACGATAATTGTATGGTTTATGGTTACCAGGTTCACCGCCAGAGAGCCACCGGTAGACGCGATTGGTTTCATAGTCCTCTTGGACTATGTTTAGTTTAATTCGTTTAAACTTAATGAGCTCTCTCTTGTGATTGTCACATATGGTATGGATTTTCTGTATAATGGTCTGATTTTCTTCTTTAGCAAGTAGCATCTGGTGTTCCTGTTCCACGGCTTTGATCTTCTCCCGCGTGTTCTTCAATTCTTTCCCGGCTTCCTCGACAACTAATAGCATCAAGTCCATGCTGCATTTGTTCAAAATGCCGGTCCACCGGTTGCAAAAATCTGTATTGAACCGGCCTATGGTGGGTACATTGCGGATGCGGAAGCCTCTGGGAATCATCTTGTCTCGATGGTAATTGGACAGGGATATGCCGTGCATAAGAAAATCTAGTTCTCTTTTTTTCAATTTAACTAATTGGTGGTAAATGTTGTCCATATTGAGCTGTTCGTCTGCTTCAGTGAGATCTTCTGTGAAGAGCAGGTGATCCGCGTCTGCATCGGTGAAACTGTAGAGGTTAGTTTGGGTAGCCGTGGTTTCTGTGTGCTGCGACATGGTGACTTGGAAAAAGTGGCACTAGCTCAGGCAAGAGCAATGTAAAGTGCATGCGTGCCAAGGATGTCCTGTGGTGCTCCAGTTACAGTGTAAGGTGCATCAGCTGTGAGTAAAACAAGTGACTGGTGCGTGCTGTGACTGACTCCGATGGGTCTGTTCCTCCACAAAGGGGGCTTGTAATTGAAGATTGAAGAAATGTACAAAAGTTGGGGTGCCTTATCCCAGACGGAACACTGTGCCTGTGCGGGGCAACTGTTTCCTGGTAATATGATGTATATTCTGATCGGCACTCTCCCTGTAAGTTCAATGGTGCTCCGGTGCCATCTGGAAAATGCATGCATATGCTTTCAGACTAGAACAATCAGCGGCACTCAGAGACTGCAGGAGCCAAGAATAAAGTGCAAGTGCTTTTTAATCCATATAGCAAAACAGGGGTGGTCCAACGTTTCGGGGCGTGAATGTCCCTTTGTCAAGGTGAACAAACACAGAGTAAGTGAACAAGTGAGAAAACACAAATAGAGATCAATAAGCAGGTGGCATTCACGGGTCTTTTCAATGATTAATAAAAGACCCGTGAGTGCCACCTGCTTATTGATCTCTCTCTCTCTCTCTCTCTCTCTATATATATATATATTTATGCCCTGCAGAAGTTTTGTATCATTGTTTGTGTAAGCATCTTGGTATGTATTCACTAAGCAGGGATAACCCTGTTCAAACCCAGTTGACCAAAAAGTTTTGCTTCACTGGTTGTGTAAGCATTTTGGTATGTATTCACTAATCAGGGATAACCCTGTTCAGCCCAATTTACCAAAAGGTAAGTAACCCTCTAAATGATACGTTTTAATCGTTTAATCGTTATAAACAGAAACTAATATTCGGCCGCCCATCAATTTGTTAACTAGTTATGCCACAGAGGCATGTAGTGCCTCATGGCTCATTGAGGTCATTAGTTCCTAGATAATGGAAAGGCAGAATTCTAATATTCGCCCATCAATTTGTTAACTAGTTATGCCACAGAGCCATGTAGTGCCTCATGGCTCATTGTGGTCATTAGTTCCTAGATCATTTCCAATTCGCCCATCAATTTTTTAACTAGTTATGCCACAGAGGCATGTAGTACCTCATGGCTCATTGTGGTCATTAGTTCTTAGATCATCATTAAAACATGGGGAGGTGAGCCCTCAGTCCTCGATATGTATGAGGTCTGGACATGTCACAATGTAATATACAGTAATATATGGTGCTCAGCTATATAAACAGTTTAATACACAGTAATATGTGGTATGCTTGCAGCATTATACACGTTGTAATACCCAGTAATATGTGGTCTGTATACAGTGCTATACACTCTGTAATACACAGTAATATGTGGTATGCTTGCAGCGTTCTACACGTTGTAATACCCTGTAATATGTGGTCTGTATACGGTGCTATACACTCTGTAATACACAGTAATATATGGTATGCTTGTAGCGTTATACACGTTGTAATACACTGTAATATGTGGTCTGTATATGGTGCTATACACTCTGTAATACACTGTAATATGTGGCCTGTATGCATCGATATAAACGGTTTAATACACAGTAATATGTGGTATTTGGTGTAAATCTTTTATCGTTAATATGCAGGTCTGTACATGTCACGCTGTAATATTGACAAGTCTGGTCATGTCTGCTTGCAATCAAAGTTCAACGATCGGCCACAATAAAGATAAACTTTTTAGTGCTATTTAACACACAGTAACATATGTCATTTATGCAACGATATATAGGTTGTAATATACAGTTAAGCTTTTTAAATATTTTTCAATTTAAAACCAAATACGCTGTTTCTACATATGTTTGCAAAAAATAACGTGTGAGAATGTCATTTTGAAATTTGTACTGTCATCATTAATCATGCATGGCCATTAAAATCAATATGCTTTTTAAATCAGTACCAGGTGTGATGCTTCCATGCATCTAAGAAAATGGACACGGTCATTAGTCATTATGCTTTTTAAACCTTTACCATGTGTGACATAGTGTGATTTTTAAATAGTACCATATGTTCCGTGCATGAAGTTTCAGCTGCTGGAATGTAAGAACATTTTGTGTTACTTTAAAATATATCTTTTTTTTGTGTGTGTGTCATATGTGACATTCTTTTCAAAGCCATTATCTTTTAATACGGTTTAATATCGAACTCTATAAATTTTATATAAAAGCAATATCAAACACTATCACTTAATATTAAAGGAGGCGTGCCACTGGAGAAAGGGGGTGTGGTACCTGTCACTTTGACAGAAAGGTGGTCTTTCTCTACTAAAGAGCAATATATGTTACTATAAGCACAGCTAATATAAAGAGCAATATATGTTACTATAAGCACAGCAAATATAAAGAGCAATATATGTTACTGAATGATTTCATGCTAGAAAGCAGTCTGGCTCATGCAATTCCATTTACAGTGTTTATATGCATAATCAAGTGAGCACAATTGCATGTGTTTATATTTAGTATTTACAGGTGTAACAATTGAGTGAGGGTGCCAAATATATATAATCAGGTTTGATCACAGTGCAAACTGCATATGTAATAAATTTACCTGGTTAAACTGGATTACTGGCCAAGCTTACTAACAGGTCTGATTGCGGGTGTAATAGACAGATACCCCAATCACAGAATAAATCATATATGCAAAAAGTATCACTTTTTTGTTGGAGCTAGGTATTAGTTACTGTGTTTGTATCTAAAGGGGCATCTAAGTCACCCATACGTTTGATTGATGGAGTGTCATGGAAATTTCATATGATTCAGACACTACTAATACATTGTTACATTTATTTAACAAGATTTGATTATTGTGGAAATCAAATAGACAATTTACTGTGTTGTCACAGCTTTGGATTACTTGCTGAACCTACCTTCCAATGTGGTATTCACGTCACGCACACGTCTGATTGGTGGTGTGTCATGGAAATGTCATACATGATACAAACACTATCGACGCGGTGTTAAATCCATTTAAAAAGACCTGATTATTATATAAATCAAACAGACAATTTCTTGTCTTGTCATATTCTTGGATTACTTGCTGAACCTATTCTTGAATGTGGTACTCACGTCACCCACACGTCTGATTGGTGGTGTGTCATGGAAATTGCATATGCTATCAAGCAACTGATAATAAAGGGAGTACATACAAACTCCTACATTTAAACATTTTCCTCTTTTCTGAGAATATTGGCTGAGGTGGCTAATGGAGCGTCCACAAAACCCAATATAGTCTATGGATAGACTTAATTGTGGGAAACATTTCCCGGTTAACTGCATTTGTTTATATTTTAGCTATCTTATCAATTAATTTTCAGTCATTTGATGCATTATACATTATATATATATTAGAGTCGCAACTAGCTTTGAATTTTAGATAATGAGAATAAAAGTAAATTTTTAACTACAATATAGAAAAGTGTGCCCCAGAAAAGGCATATATAGGCCCTCATTCCGAGTTGTTCGCTCGCAAGCTGCTTTTAGCAGCATTACACACGCTAAGCCGCTGCCTACTGGCAGTGAATCTTAGCTTAGCAAAATTGCGAACGAAAGATTCTCAAAATTGCGAATAGACACTTCTTAGCAGTTTCTGAGTAGCTCCAGACTTACTCTGCCACTGCGATCAGTTCAGTCAGTTTCGTTCCAGGTTTGACGTCACAAACACACCCAGCGTTCGCCCAGGCACTCCCCCGTTTCTCCAGCCACTCCCGCGTTTTTCCCAGAAATGGCAGCGTTTTTTCACACACACCCATAAAACGGCCTGTTTCCGCCCAGAAACACCCACTTCCTGTCAATCACATTACGATCACCAGAACGAAGAAAAAACCTCGTAATGCCGTGAGTAAAATTCCTAACTGCATAGCAAATTTACTTGGCGCAGTCGCACTGCGTACATTGCGCATGCTCAATTAGCGGAAAATCGCTGCGATGCGAAGAAAAATACCGAGCGAACAACTCGGAATGACCACCATAGTCTTTTCCTTTTCTACTCCTCGGTAAAAAACCTCTTTCTGAATATTAGTCTATTTACAGTACTTAGGGGAACATTTACTAAGCAGTGATAAGAGCAGAAAAATGAGCCAGTGGAGAAATTTCCACATCAACCAATCAGCAGCTCTGTATCATTTTATAGTATGCAAATTATAGATATTACTTCAGTGCTGATTGGTTGCCATGGGCAACTTCTCCACTGGCTCACTTCTCCGCTCTTATGACTGCTTAGTAAATGTACCCCTAAGCCTTGGATGGAGATAAAGTACCAGCTAATTGGCTCCTAACTGTTATGTCACAGGCTGGGTTTGAAAAATGACAGTGTAACCCTACCTTACTTCTTAATGTGAGTTACTAAAATAATTTTGTGCCTCCACCCAGACTAATTTCTAATTAGGCTTGCCTGGGTAAGCCCCATCTTAAATGTGTAAGTTATTTATCAATCATACATTTAATATATCATCATCTTAATATAACAAATACCTGTTCTTCTTCCTGTTTCAGGATTCACCGATACCAACACAACACTTTTGTGGTAAGTATAGTACTTTTAATATTCTTTTACTTTAACCACTTGAACAATTACTTTTTGTAATCCAAATATGACTAAACAATTATATATTCTCTATACTTTTTTCTAAGTATACATTACATCACCTATTTGCCTATACATTTAACTCTGCATGCATTCCAAAAAATTACAAGTGCATATACAAGTATGCAGAGTGAGTGACCCGGGTACTCTTAGTCACAAAATGCGCAGTTGGGGCCCAGTGAATGAATAGATAAAACTGTCCTCCAATTTAAACAGGTGAAGAATTCCCTATGTGGAAGTCTATAGCTAGTTATTCCTGCTAATAAATGTTGAAGAGGTTTTCCTCCTTACTATTCTTTTCACATTAACTAGCAAATGGATACAGTACTTTGTAAGTAAGCAGGAAGATATTACTTTGTTTCCAGTAAGCTGAAAACACTACTCAAATTGATTCCTTAAGTTCTATTCAGTCTTTCACTATATTTTGTTACTTTTCCTTTCATAGATTTCAAAGTCTTTACAAATCTTGTAACTTTCCTAGTCCATCGGTAATAGTCCTGCAACTCATACTAAGAGTTTTCCTTATAAAATATTTATGCTGGACTTGTTAATAAACAGTTCCATGCAAGAACTACATAGACTTTGTAGCAGATGTGACAATGTATATATGCATATTATTTGTAGGAATCCAAATTAATGAAAGAAATATTCAATCCTGCTCAGTGGTTGATGCAGTCTCGTTACCACTGTGTGTGTGTGTATATATATATATATATATATATATATATATATATACAATTATAATCTCCATCTTCTTATTATACAATGTTTCACACAATTTATATAAGTTGCCTATTATGTCCTGCGACTTCTCTCAACTGCTTATAACTGATGCTGTGCAGACTATACATACCAGCGCCGTTACTACCTGTCTGCCTGATGTGCCTGGCACACAGCGCAGTTACCTTGAGGACGCACGGCCAGCGGCTTGTAATGAGTCAAATTGACTCATTACAAGCCACCAGTTTTTTGCCGTGCGCCGCGCTGGAGGAGAGCAGCAGCGTCGGAGACAGAGAAGGAGGAGGAGGGAGGGGGACTGGAGCCGCAGCAGCGCTATGTCATTGGTAGTAGCGCCGCAGCAGCATCCCCCTCTCCTTCCGTATTGGCTGCCCGGCGCTGCTGTGAATGCTGGGATGCGGTTCCCTCATCCCAGCATTCAAAGCGGCGAGCAGCCAATGCGGAAGGAGAGGGGGCTGCTGCAGCGGCGCTACTACCAATGACATAGCGCTGCTGCGGCTCCAGTCCCCCTCCCTCCTCCTCCTTCTCCTCAGCGACTGCCCGGGATATCTGCCAGCACGAGGAGCCTGACTGCCAGCGGGGAGAGGTGGTAAGTATATCTCTCTCTCTCTCTCTTTCTCTCTCTCTCTCTCTCTCTTTCTTTCTCTCTCTCTCTCTCTCTTTCTCTCTCTCTCTCTCTGACCCTCATCCCAGCATTCAAAGCGGCGAGCAGCCAATGCGGAAGGAGAGGGGGCTGCTGCAGCGGCGCTACTACCAATGACATAGCGCTGCTGCAGCGGCGCTACTACCAATGACATAGCGCTGCTGCGGCTCCAGTCCCCCTCCCTCCTCCTCCTTCTCCTCAGCGACTGCCCGGGATATCTGCCAGCACGAGGAGCCTGACTGCCAGCGGGGAGAGATGGTAAGTATATCTCTCTCTCTCTCTCTCTTTCTCTCTCTCTCTCTCTCTCTCTCTCTTTCTTTCTCTCTCTCTCTCTCTCTCTCTTTCTCTCTCTCTCTCTCTCTGACCCTCATCCCAGCATTCAAAGCGGCGAGCAGCCAATGCGGAAGGAGAGGGGGCTGCTGCAGCGGCGCTACTACCAATGACATAGCGCTGCTGCGGCTCCAGTCCCCCTCCCTCCTCCTCCTTCTCCTCAGCGACTGCCCGGGATATCTGCCAGCACGAGGAGCCTGACTGCCAGCGGGGAGAGATGGTAAGTATATCTCTCTCTCTCTCTCTTTCTCTCTCTCTCACTCTCTCTCTTTCTCTCTCTATCTCTCTTTTTCTCTCTCTCTTCTGCCACAATGTGTAAAAAGGGGGACTGGCTGCCGTAATGTGTCAAAAAGGGGGACGCTGGCTGCCGTAATGTGTAAAAAGGGGGACACTGTCTTCTGTAATGTGTAAAAAGGGGGACGCTGTCTGCCGTAATGTGTAATAAGGGGGACTGTCTGCCGTAATGTGTAATAAGAGAACGCTGTCTGCCGTAATGTGTAAAAAAGGACGCTGTCTGCCGTAATGTGTAAAAAGGGGACGCTGTCTGCCGTAATGTGTAAAAAGGGGGACGCTGTCTGCCGTAAAGTGCAAAAAGGGGACGCTGTCTGCCGTAATGTGTAAAAAGGGGGACGCTGTCTGCCGTAATGTGTAAAAAGGGGACGCTGTCTGCCGTAATGTGTAATAAGGGGGACTGTCTGCCGTAATGTGTAATAAGAGAACACTGTCTGCCGTAATGTGTAAAAAGGGGGACGCTGTCTGCCGTAATGTATAAAAAAGGACGCTGTCTGCCGTAATGTGTAAAAAGGGGGATGCTGTCTGCCGTAATGTGTAAAAAAGGACGCTGTCTGCCGTAATGTGTAAAAAGGGGGACTGTCTGCCGTAAAGTGCAAAAAGGGGACGCTGTCTGCCATGTGTAAAAAGGGGGCCGCTGTCTGCCGTAATGTGTAAAAAGGGGGACGCTGTCTGCCGTAATGTGTAAAAGGGGGCTCTACCTGATGTAGTGGCGCTACTGTGCAGCGTAATTTTAATAATGGAGATTACTGTGCACCGTAGTATGAATTGGTATTATTTTGTGGCCACACCCCTTCCTCATGAAGCCACGCCCCTATATATTTTTTGCGCGCCTGCGGCGCGCACTTCCCCTATCTTGCATAGGGGGGGGCGCCAATGCCATTCTTGCACACAGTGCTACAATGCCTAGTTACAGCACTGATACGGGTGGTCTTCTGTATGCCGGCGGTCGAGCTCCCGGCGCTCAGTATACCGGTGCCGGGAGCCCGACAGCCGGCATACCGACACTGATTTTCCCTCGTGGGGGTCCACGACCCCCATAGAGGGAGAATAAAATAGTGTGGCGCGCGTATCGCGCCACCGCGCCCGTAGCGTGGCGAGCGCAGCGAGCCCGCAAGGGGCTCATTTGTGCTCGCCACGCTGTCGGTAAGCCGGCGGTCAGGCTCCCGACGCCGGGATGCTGGTCGCCGGGAGCCCGACCGCCGGCCAGCCGTAGTGAACCCCACTGATACATACTACCACATTCACATTTCCGTAATGGAATATAACAATGCAATTGCTTAGTAATGAGTCACACTAACTTCTCTCTTTCTGACTGAATAAAGGGGGTCATTCCGAGTTGTTCACTCGCAAGCTGCTTTTAGCAGCATTGCACACGCTAAGCCGCCGCCTACTGGGAGTGAATCTTAGCTTCTTAAAATTGCGAACGAAAGATTCGCATTATTGCGAAAATACATCTCTGTGCAGTTTCTGAGTAGCTCGAGACTTACTCGGCATCTGCGATCAGTTCAGTGCTTGTCGTTCCTGGTTTGACGTCACAAACACACCCAGCGTTCGCCCAGACACTCCTCCGTTTCTCTAGCCACTCCCGCGTTTTTCCCAGAAACGGTAGCGTTTTTTCCCACACACCCATAAAACGGCCTGTTTCCGCCCAGAAACACCCACTTCCTGTCAATCACATTACGATCACTAGAACGAAGAAAAAAACGTGAGTAAAATTCCTAACTGCATAGCAAATTTACTTGGTGCAGTCGCAGTGCGGACATTGCGCATGCGCACTAAGCGGAAAATCGCTGCGATGCGAAAAAATTTACTGAGCGAACAACTCGGAATGACCTCCAAAAGTCCCTTGTAATATATTTATACTGAGGGTTTTAAGTAACCCCAAGGGCTGGAAAACTTCCTAAGTCTTTAATTCAAGCCCCAGCTTTTCTTATACTGGATACTGGGCTTAATTTATCCTGAGACCCAGTGGCCTTTTGTAATAATATCAGTTCTTAGTCTATAGTTCAGCTTTCTATAAATTAAAGTCAATTGTGTCAGCGTTAACTGCAGGTGTAGTGTATTTCAGTTTCACTTACACCTCCTGTAGCTTCAGTCAGAGTCACAATCTGGGCAGCGCTCCCCCGACTCCTCCTTCAGAAGATCATTGGCTGGCTTGCCTGCCTGTCTCGCATGCATAATTTCTGCCACTTCCTGCTTGAACTAAAGATGGGCAACTCGGCTCTTTTCCGTGAGCGACTCTGAACAGTTCAGCTCACGGAAAAGAGATGGTTCTTTTGAATGGCTCACTAATTACATTAATATTGGTATTCGTGCAGCAGCACCCACTTTACCATCCCCTGCCCCTCTTCTCCAGGGGAGGAAAATAAAGAGCCGCCCTTTACACATCCTCTCTTAAAAAAAAAGGAAAGCACACATACATATACTTATAATTATATACTTATAATTACTCACCTGCAATACATTTCAGACTCCACGTGAGCGGCGGTTCACCTGTGTCAGCTCCCTCTGTCTGTGTGTAACTGTGATGAGATGATTCATGACTCATGAGAAGAATGGACTCGCTCCCGGCTCCATGCAGGAAGTAGAACAGAGCCGGCGCAGTGAGCGGTTCTTCACATACACTGACTCAGTGAAGAACCGACGCTCACTGCGCCGGCTCTGTTCTACTTCCTGCCTGGAGCCGGGAGCGAGTCAGTTCTTCTCATGAGTCATGAATCATCTCATTACAGTTACACACAGACAGAGGGAGCTGACACAGGTGAACCGCCGCTCACTTAAATTGGCTCGCGGCTCACCCGGCTCACTTAATAGAGCCGGCTCAAAAGAGCGGCTCAAAAGTGAGCTACACATCTCTAGCTTGAATGCTGTGAGCGTTCATACAGTGCCAATTAAGCTCACTCTCCGGATTCGTCACAGGGAGCCTCTCACAGCCGCGCCGCTCAGAGTGAGTGTTTACAGTTGTCTGTCAGCAGTGTTTGCTACTCGGCTTTTAGCGCCGGACAACACTGCCCAAGACCTCGCCGCCGCTGTATGTTTACAGCGCTTACAGCTCTAGGCGGTGACGGGTCTCTGGAGCCAGCGCAACCTTTGCCTCCTATGCGCCCTCCTTTCTTTGGGCTAGCCCCGGCTAGCCGGCCCTGTGTGGGCTGCTTTACCTAAGCCCCTGCTGCTGTTGTTTACAGCGCTTGCAGCTCCGGCAGCAGAGAGACTCCAGGTGATCAGTACTAACAGGGGGTTCAGCATACTGCCCCTCCGCCGTCTTTTATATGCTTTCTCTTACCAGCTGCGCGGGTCCCCCTCTGCACACGGCTCTCCCCTTTCTACCGGGACGCGGTCTCCCTCTGCACATGACTCTCCCATGGTACCGGCGCGCGGCCTCCCTCTGCACACGGCTCTCCCATGTTACCGGCTCGCGGCTATTCTCCCCCTTCTGCTGTCTCTATTGTATGCTGAGCACGTGAGAGATACAACAATCGTTTTCATTCTCCTGACCCATCAAATTTCACGGCTCCTATACTCCTCTCCTATATACATTTATTTCTGTACCACAATAAATACATACACACTATTTACATTATATTTCATATATATAGAATAAGCAACAAAGCTAATATTATATGAATATTGACAGAAGGAATAACGTATTCATGTTACAACAGTTAGGAGCTGATTGGCCATGGTACTTTATGTCTGTCCACATTATCTCCATTCAAGGCTTAGTAAATAGACCTCTGCCCTTAATCACAGAAACAGTACAGTAGCTCTTAGTAAACCCTCACAGTAGCCCTTAATCATGCTGCAGCCCACCCCACACCCTCTCCCTCTAGTGTTTTGTGTGAAATGGCACATAAACCACGAGTAAGGGACTTTTATTGAATCCAAACCACGCACGAGATCCGAAGCTGGGAGAATAATATTTTGCTTCATTTTTGGATCCAAGCTTGGTGGGAAATACCAATTCAGGGCTCGGAAATACTTGGAAACGGAAAGTTCAGTGATTTTGGTTTCCAAGGAAACCGAACCGCATATCTCTAATAACAATTAAGGGTAATGTAAATATTTAATGTGTGCAGTACAGAAAAAAAGACAGCACGAATCGCAGAAAGTCTTATTTCTGCAACACACTACTATTACTAGCATACACCAGAGCTGAGATCAGCACAATAGATTCATGCCAACGACATTTACATCCATGATACCAGAGGCTGCGCTATGGGTAACATAGAAGCCTCAAAGCAGTCACAGCTACATGCTCAACATAGCCCATCTTTCTGTGTCCAGCATAGCCCACAAAGTTCTATACCTCCCACCCCCACACACACATACACCATAATATGCCTCATGTCAATTATTAATATTATTATTATTATTACTACCAGCTATTTATATAGCGCACACATATTCCGCGCCGCTTTACAGAGATTATTCAGCCATTGACATCAGTCCCTGCCCCAGTGTAGCTTACAATCTATATTCCCTATCACATGCGCACACACACACACACACACACACACACACACACACACACACGCACACACGCACACACGCACACACATACAGCCTAATATGCTTCATGTCAATCACAGTAAAATGCCCTGTGGTTATGAATGAATATTAATGCAAATCAGCTGATTTCCAGATTACGTTAAATTCCTTTCACCAATACGCACGTCTCACCCAATTCTTTTTAAATGCAAATCAGATCATAGTGGTTTTTAGGACTTTCAGAAGATGCCATAAAAAACTAAGTATTTATCTTAAAAACAAGCATAAAAATTGTTCCAAGTTGCCACTCTGAAAAGTCTTGATAGTTTTAAAATTAATTTGTAATAATTTTATTATGATAAGATCTGACTTCAGGATACAGTACTAACCATATACTGTACAGTATTAAATATTTAGTTTCTTGAAACTTCAAAGATAAAAATGAATTAATTACTTACATTTTTTTACACCTGTCTCTGTGGATGTTATTTTGCATAAATAAAGAACATAAGTTAAAATTGCCATATATTGTATTTTAGGGAAGTGATCTGCACTTTTACTTTTTAAAATAAGCAACATCCTGTGTTGTAAACTGTGAATAACAGTTTGTAGTCATTAGTTTTCACAGGAATTAGATTGCTAACAATCTTTGTCACACGGTCCTAGCTAGCTGAGAAATAATTTCCAGATTAATGATTTAGACCAGCGGTTCTCAAACTGTGAGCTGTGGCAACCCTGGGGTGCCTCAGGATACTTGGATGGGTGCCCTGGATTGGTGGTCTAGGACCTATTCAAACTATTTATGGTAAATGTTATACCCCTTTCAGACCGCCTGAGTTGGGTTGCACACGGGAGCTTCCAGTGTGCAACCCACCTCAGGCGCCCCGCTACCGCTGACTGCAACCCGGGTTGGTGACGTCAGCGGTGACACGGTGGGGACGGTGCTTGGAGATCAAATGATCTCCAAGTGCCAACCGCACACAGAGAGTGAACACGAAATGGGTCATATCAACCAGGCTCCCGTTCACACCGCATAGTGTGCCGGGTTGGACACGTGTTCAGCCCAGCTCACGACCAGGGTTCAAATACCGGGTCACTCAACCCGGTATTTCAACCCATTGAACCTTTCAGACCGCAACTGAATGCGGGTTATGCACGCTCATGTGCCAATAACCCGTGTTCATAAGTGGCGGTCTGAAAGGGGTATAATAGACAAAACCAGTGTTTGCGGCTTCCAATCATAAAATATGTGGACAAACAGAAGTGAATCCTGTCCCTACCACATAACTGAACCTAAGAATGACACCTAAACACAATTTAGTTAATTTAATATATTTTTTTTACTTTTCTCAATAAGAAGCTTTTGGCCTAGGGGTGCCGTGACAGGAATTCTCATACCCTAGGGCGCCGTGACTCAGAAAAGTTTGGGAACCATTGGTATTGGCAGTAAAGCCAGGTACACTATCTAATATTGGGCTGATCAGCTAGTAATTGGCTGATGGACCTGATAATTGTATAATGTGTATACAGGCGCATTAGCTGATAAATGGCTTCAAATGCTCCTGCAACAGTCAGATTAGGTGATTGGGATCTTGTGTGCTGCACACGCTATCTTGTTCCTGATCTCCCCTTCCCATTGAAGACGTCTGAAGAAAGTATACACTGAACTAGAAACTACTCATACAGTACCAATTTTCCATTGCTGCTAAAAACCTGGATTATTGCCGTGATAACCCAGGAGCGGCTCGGTGGAAAGGGGTAAATCCAGGTCCAGTGACCCGAGAATCTAATCCAGCTATCTTGCAGGGTTGGTCCTGGGAAGAGCAGTGTAAACAGGAAGCCAGGTTGATGCGACCCGGCACTAGTTTACAACATAGGGAGAGTCAATGCTAAGAGATGATCTCACCTCCTAGAGCCGGCACTGGTAACATGTGTGGTGAGGTCACTGACCTGGCAATAAGCCTGGTCCAGCTGTCACTCTGAAAGGACTCTCAGCTAGGTCGCATCCAGGTTGGACCCGTATACAAAATCATGGGTACGACATGGCATTTTAATGTAAAAGAGGTATCAGTGTGCATGGGAATTGTCAGATACGAGTATTTGTCAGATCTGCAGAATATATCTGTTACGCTTTTATGCACATTGGGGCAGATGTATTTAGCCTGGAGAAGTGATAAAGCAGTGATAAGTGCAAGATGATAATGCACCAGCCAATCAGCTGCAATATGTAAATTGATGGTTATAAGCTGATTGGCTGGTGCATTATCATCTTCCACATATCACTGCTTTATCACTGTTTTATTTAAGTCTATTGACATTATGTATTAATGCCTTTGATAATCTTGTATTAGGACATCCAGTGTTAGCATCTGTGTTATTTTCATGCAAAGAATACTTTTTCCTGTCGCGTCTCCGTTACCATGGTGATAGGTTCACACCGTCACTACCCGGCGCTACGCTCATACGGGGTGACGTCATCGGCATGAGACACTGAATGGGCATGCAGTCCCGGAATTCGGTGAGGCCACACACAGGGAGATGGTAGAAAGGTTGTTTTGATTATCCTGACGATAGTGTTAAATAACACCGAAACGTTGATATACTGTACCTGTCGTTTCTCTGATTGTTTTCTGTGTTGAGTGCCATACCTCTGGATGTATATGCTTTACTTGAGTAGGCACCACTAAAGGTATCTACTGTAATCACTGAGTGCCGGACCTATGGTAAATATATATATATAGTATATACACTGCTCAAAAAAATAAAGGGAACACTAAAATAACACATCCTAGATCTGAATGAATGAAATATTCTTATTAAATACTTTGTTCGTTACATAGTTGAATGTGCTGACAACAAAATCACACAAAAATTATCAATGGAAATCAAATTTATTAACCCATGGAGGTCTGGATTTGGAGTCACACTCAAAATTAAAGTGGAAAAACACACTACAGGCTGATCCAACTTTGATGTAATGTCCTTAAAACAAGTCAAAATGAGGCTCAGTAGTGTGTGTGGCCTCCACGTGCCTGTATGACCTCCCTACAACCCGCACAAGGATGGCACATCAATGCGAGCTGTGGCAAGAAGGTTTGCTGTGTCTGTCAGCGTAGTGTCCAGAGCATGGAGGCGCTACCAGGAGACAGGACAGAACATCAGGAGACGTGGAGGAGGCCGTAGGAGGGCAACAACCCAGCAGCAGGATCGCTACCTCCGCCTTTGTGCAAGGAGGAACAGGAGGAGCACTGCCAGAGCCCTGCAAAATGACCTCCAGCAAGCCACAAATGTGCATGTGTCTACTCAAATGTGCATGTGTCTATCAGAAACAGACTCCATGAAGGTGGTATGAGGGCCCGACCTCCACAGGTGGGGGTTGTGCTTACAGCCCAACACCGTGCAGGACGTTTGGCATTTGCCAGAGAAAACCAAGATTGGCAAATTCGCCACTGGCACCCTGCGCTTTTCACAGATGAAAGCAGGTTCTCACTGAGCACATGTGACAGACGTGACAGAGTCTGGAGATGCCAAGGAGAAGTTCTGCTGCCTGCAACATCCTCCAGCATGACCGGTTTGGCAGTGGGTCAGTAATGGTGTGGGGTGGCATTTCTTTGGGGGGCTGCACAGCCCTCCATGTGCTCGCCAGAGGTAGCCTGACATTAGGTACCGAGATGAGATCCTCAGACCCGTTGTGAGACCATATGCTGGTGCGGTTGGCACTGGGTTCCTCCTAATGCAAGACAATGCTAGACCTCATGTGGCTGGAGTGTGTCAGCTGTTCCTGCAAGACGAAGGCATTGATTCTATGGACTGGCCCGCCCGTTCCCCAGACCTGAATCCAATTGAGCACATCTGGGACATCATGTCTCGCTCCATCCACCAACGCCACGTTGCACCACAGACTGTCCAGGAGTTGGCGGATGCTTTAGCCCAGGTCTGGGAGGAGATCCCTCAGGAGACCATCCGCCACCTCATCAGGAGCATGCCCAGGCATTGTAGTGAGGTCATACAGGCACATGGAGGCCACACACACTACTGAGCCTCATTTTGACTTGTTTTAAGGACATTACATCAAAGTTGGATCAGCCTGTAGTGTGTTTTTCCACTTTAATTTTGAGGGTGACTCCAGATCCAGACCTCCATGGGTTAATAAATTTGATTTCCATTGATAATTTTTGTGTGATTTTGTTGTCAGCACATTCAACTATGTAAAGAACAAAGTATTCAATAAGAATATTTCATTCATTCAGATCTAGGATGTATTATTTTAGTGTTCCCTTTATTTTTTGAGCAGTGTTTATTAGGGAATCTATGCATATAGGTACACATAAGAAAATAAGCCTGTATATAATTAGTAAATAGGACATTCATAGGAACACTATAGGTTCCCTTTACATATGGATTAATATTAATTTGCACATTAGTAAATTGTATTATATCACTTAAAATATAATTAAAATAAAAGTTTATATCACCTACACTAAGAATATAAATAGATTAATGATGTATTATTATTACGCTATTTAATAAAACTAGTATTCCATATAAATAATTAATATTTACTATATTAGATAAAAAAGTATAATAAAAAGTTTTAATATAGGCACCACTATATATTTAATTATAATAATTATAAATGGATTGATATAATTAATATTGTAGAATCATTACTCTTTTTATATATGGGATAAAAAGTTGAATTTAGGCACCTTTATAGGAACTTTCCATGTAATTATTATTTATAAATAATGAACACTTAAGAAGGGTTAAAAAGCACACTAGGAATTTAATATAGTTATAGTCTAGCACTTTATATAAGCTGGAAAGAAAAAAATTTAAAAGCCCACCGTTATAATACGAGTGACGGAACGCATAGATGTCAGATACAAATTCAATTAGAAGAATAAAGGAATCCCCCATGTTATTAATCACAGGTTCTCAAACTCGGTCCTCAGGACCCCACACAGTGCATGTTTTGCAGGTCTCCTCACAGAATCACAAGTGAAATAATTAGCTCCACCTGCGGACCTTTTAAAATGTGTCAGTGAGTAATTAATACACCTGTGCACCTGCTGGGTTACCTGAAAAACATGCACTGTGTGGGGTCCTGAGGACCGAGTTTGAGAACCACTGTTATTAATACATTCCTTCATAACTACTACGGTTGGGAATTAGGACTAATAGCGATCATTAGCGCATCCCTTAAAGATTATTACATCGACTTGTTTCCTAAGACCAATAGTGATCATCAGCGCTTCCCCTTTTATGTAGCCTGTGCGAGCTGAATTACGGACCACAGCCGCAGAGAGCTGCATAGAGCCGCTACATCACTTCCGCCCGCTAGTACCGGAAGTGATGTAGGTGTAATGCACGCCGGGCCGTGTGGAACGCATTTATGTATAAATGCGTCCACAGTGAATTTTAAGCGGATTATACATTCGAAATTTCACCTATACACACTGAGTGCACGTGCACACACACACACACACACACACACACACACACACTATTGGGGCCCTATAGGATAAGTGTAGTCACTA
Organism: Pseudophryne corroboree; assembly: GCF_028390025.1. Classification (NCBI taxonomy): domain Eukaryota; kingdom Metazoa; phylum Chordata; class Amphibia; order Anura; family Myobatrachidae; genus Pseudophryne; species Pseudophryne corroboree. Next base: position 38,006,450 of record NC_086453.1, read on the forward strand.
AAGAAAGTTGTTTTATATCAGCTATAAATGTGGGATTTACAGGAAATGAGGTAGTGGAGTACAGGGTATATAAACCCCTCAGATCAGCACAGGCTTTACTGCTGATCAGGAGAACTACCCATTCTGTGAAGTAACATTGTTACCACCTCTTATTATTATTAGAGGCTGGGCTGACACATAGGGGTATATTTACTAAGCTCCCGATTTTGACCGTGATTGCGCTTTTTCTTCTAAGTGTCATCTCGGTCATTTATTAAACAGTAATTACGGCAGTGATGAGGGCATTCGTATTTTTTTCCTACTCCAAGTCAAAAATTACGAATGAATACACCATCGGTCAAATTACGCCTGTTTAGATGTGAATCTCGGTCATTTACTAACCATTCGTAATTGTATTTGCTGCCGCGAAAATGCTTTTGCGGCCGCGAAAAATTACGAATCGCATTTTTTTCCTAAAAAAAAACGCGCCAGCCTTTGAAAACCGCGTTTACATGTGAACTTAATTTTCCATTACTCACACCTGATTTTTTGGGCCTATAAAAGTGTTTCAGGCACATTCTGAACTACTCTCACTCTGAAATGGCGGCTGTAGTGTGTGGCAATGGTTTTTTGTTGGCTGTGGGATACGTTAGACTGCTTCATGAGGCTTCCAGGAATCAGGACCAGGTAAGTGAACATGGCCAACAGGTTGTCCAGGTACCGCGGAGGCTGCGCCAGCCTCGTTTTTTTAGAGGGCGTTTAAACTTAAATGCATTGTCCGATGATAGGGTCATACAGATGTTCCGCCTAAATAGAAACAACATTTTCCACCTGTATGACCTTGTCAAACTGGGCATAGACCCTGAGACAGCACGCTCTCGCTCTGTCTCAGGCCTACACAAACTCCTGGCTGTGTTACACTTTATGGCTACTGGGAGCTTCCAGGCTGTGGCAGGCGACGTCATTGGGATCTCACAGCCCACCTTTTCTAGATATTTGATGCAGGTGAGTCTACAAATACCTATGCGGTTATGGCTAAGTGTTGCTTGTGTCATTTGAAACACCACAGTATTGTAGAGACTACCTAACATGACACTCACCTTAGCTTCTTTAATGTCCACTCAGGTTTTGGATGTGTTGGAGCCACACATTAAAGCCTCAATCTGCTTCCCTACTGAGGAGTCGGAGTGGAGTGCTGTCAGGGTAGCTTTCTATGAGCTTGCTGGCATGCCCAATGTGCTGGGGGCCATAGATTGCACACACGTTCAGCTGAGATCACCTAAGGGCCGCCAGTATATATATACTAATAGGCATATGGATCAATCAACTAATGTCCAGGTGGTCTGTGATGCAAAATTAAAAATTATGAGTGTTGTTGCAGGTTACCCTGGTGCCTGCCATGACTCCTTCATCCTCAGTCAGTCATCGCTCTTCGATAAATTTGAGGAGGGACAAATGCCTGATGGCTGGCTGTTGGGTATGTGGAAAATGTTATGTGTGTATGTCTTTTAACCACAGGCTAGATTTTTGAGGAGGTGAGCGAATAATCTAACATATGTCCTAATGTTGACTATATATGTTTTTCAGGTGATGGGGGTTACGGCTGCTACTCTTGGCTCCTTACTCCATTGTCCCAACCTGATTCTCCTGCTGAACACAGTTATAATCATGCTCATAAGGCTACACGGAATGTGATAGAAAGATGTTTTGGGGTGCTGAAGTCACGTTTTCGGTGTCTTGATAAATCTGGTGGCCTTTTGTTGTATAGTCCCTCAAAGGTGACTAGGATTGTGTTCTGCTGCTGTTTTCTCCATAATCTGTGTTTAAGTCAACATCTTGCACATGGTGAGGGAGAAAGCAGTCAGCAAGCAGAGGAGTTAGAACCATCTGGTGACAGTGTGAGTACAATTGTAGGGAGGCAGGTACGTCAAGAAGTGATCCTGCGATATTTTACAGGTTAGTTTTATTATGCTCTAATTAGCCTTCACTAAACACTTTCCTATACTTTCTATTGTGTGTTCTGTTACTTACTGTTTGTTGTTTATAGTGGTGTGTCCATTGTGCTTAGTTGATGCTAACAAAACATTTACAGTCATTACCCTTGAAAAACATAACTTCATACATACAGACCAGCTTCATACATTTTTGAGACGGACACAGGAATGTGTTTTTGAATCAAAAACTTTTATTTTTGTTTTAAAACAGTTTTCTGTTATTTTTTTCTCTTGTGTGTGCTGGGTGCTGGCTCACTGGCACGTGCTCTTGATGAACGCCGGACAGGGGAGGTTACTGGCGTTTGAACAGGGGTTGTGGTCCCAGAGCTGGAGGTAACTTGATGTCCACCCATCATAGCAATATTGCTGCTCAGATTATTTAAACTGGCAATCAGCTGAGTGTTTGTGGCAGTGTGGCTGGCTACTATCCGGGATAAGGCCTCATTCATCACTTGATTGTGTTGTATTATCTGGACAAGTGCCTGCTGTTGTCGCTGTTGGTCATCTATAATGCGTGTTAAGTTGGCGTTCATTTGACTGTTTTCCGCCCTAATTTGCTCCATAGAGGTAGCCATTCTCCCTACTTGTACTATTAGTCTGCCCGAGTTGCGACTAAGACGCGGTAGATGATGGGGCAGACTGGCAAGGTGTTGTGTATGTTGGGTGAGGGTGGCATTGCTTTGGGCCTGTTGGCTTGTCCAACTTGCCCAAAAGTCGTCAGGAATTTGGTTTTGGGGCGGAGCTTGTGCCAGTTGGGGACTGCTGGTTGGTTGGGGTATATCCTGCAACTGGATTGGCATGCTTGGATCAACAGCTGTAAGTTGCAGTGTGAATGATGGCTGTTGTTCTGGTCCCTGCTGGTCGTCGCCGGACATCAAGTTGGGCTCTGTATGGGGTAGGCAACATGCAATGTTGTTTGTTTTTAAATTTGGCGTGGCTAATGCAACACATTAATACATTCCTAATACTACATTTTTGTATTATTAGCTCTTGTTTTTCTCTACGTTAACAATTTTGCACTTTTTCAAAACATAAACCCCACACAGGCGCATACATTGTCAAATTTGCATATTCCTCACCTAACTCACTTCCCTCCACAACATTACACTGTTAGATTCCCTCCCCTCACCACGAGATAGACTACTTACCTGTATAGTGCCGAGGAGCAGAGCAAGTAAGCCATCTACATACTGGACAGGGACGATGTGTGATCACTATTTTGGCTTTTGTTTTTTGAACTAAAATTTAATTGACTTCATAATTTTGAACAATGAGTACGTGTGTGTGCTTAATGTATACTCAAATCTGTTTTATACAAACAACTAGATTGTGTAGACCATCCACTAAGACCTTATTTATTTTAAGTAAATCACCTTGAGCAATTGAAGACGTTACATCACATTGTTTGCTGGGGAAAACATGTAAACTCCAAACCAACTAACAACATCAAAAATGTACTGTGTATATTATTGCTTATGTGTTTTTTTTCAAATTTTACTCACCAGATAACTGAGGTGATCTGGGCTCATCACTCTGCGAACTTGCCAATAGTGCCAGTGGTGGCTGGGGTGACACTGCCGATAGCCTTCGCCTGGGTGGGGATGATGGAGGTGCAGAATCAGACCCAAGACGCCGAGTCTTAGTTGGCCTCCTGGGTAAGTGGCCCGAGCCCTGTGATGGGCGCCTTACAGGAGGGCGGCTTCCAGAAGCAGAACCTAGGTGCAAAATGTTTTTTATATAAAATGAACTTCTATGTGTTTTCAGAATATGTGACTACAGTGAAGACTTACCTGCAATACCGGCATCATCACGACTGGTCTGAGGCCTGTCTGGGCGGCTGGTCTGTGTGACTGTGAAAAAAGTAACACCAACATTATTACCGTGTTTTTTTATAAAGGACCCAGTGAAAACCATTGATGTACTGTAAGCATATATTTGTTTTGTTCAACCCAAAAATAAAAAGCTTAAGAGCTTCTATTTGTTTTTTTTGGAGTTGAAAAAGAAAATGTACTTCATGTGGGACACACTAATTTTTTTAAGCAAACATAACTAAAAAAAATAATTGCTGAGATTCAGTACTTTCCAAGTTAAAAATAATGTAATGTTTTAAAAATTGACCAGCTATTAAGTGGTATTTTTATTTTAAAGAAAAATGTGGTTTTCAAACAAACACACATGTTACAGCATTATCGCCAAAAATAGGCCAAAAAATTTACAAACAACATATGCAAGCCGAAAAAAACAAAAACAAAACACAAACACACCTTAAGGGAGCATAGGCCAGCAATCTTTTTAAAAGTAAAATACAAACCATAAAAATAGAAAAAACCAAAAAAAAAAAAAAAACAGACATTTTATTATCAACATTACAAAACAAACTTACCATCCTGCGTGGGTCGGTCCGAATCCCGGACATGAGTAGCAGACACCACTTCGCCAGGAATCAATGCCCGCACAGGCTCCTCCCAGTCCCGATAGGCGACACGTAAAGGTGGGCCACCTCCGGTCCTACGTGCAGCTTTTGACTCTTTAGCCATCTTGGCCTTGACACGCCGCTTTATATCATAGAAACGCTTGCGGCACGTGTCCTCTGTCCGCCTCACCACACCCTCACTATTGACAGCAAGTATGACTTGCCCCCACAGGGCAGACTTCCTGCGGGAGGACACCCTGGCAGCATCCTGACCAAACAATTGGCGATGGTGCTTCATCAGCTCACGCACCAACGCCATGTTTTCAGCATAGCTGAACTTTATATTCCTGCCAGTCTTGGTAGTGGTGCGTGGCTGCGGAGCCACAACACCATCACTATCACTGGAAAATCCAGCAAAAGGCACCCCCTCCTCCTCCTCCTCACTCACCTCCTCCCTCTCACTACCCCCCTCCACCTCACTACCAGCCTCCACCTCACTACGAGCCTCCACCTCACTACCAGCCTCCACCTCACTAACCTCCGCCACCACACTGACCTCTGAGTCGGACATGACAAACAACATAAAACACTGAAAAATGAAAACACAAAACACACTCCTCCACTACTCCTACTACACACCACACAGCCAACACACACGCTCACTCAATCACAAACAATGACAAAAGACTGGAAAAAAAAAACAAGGACAAAAAAGTTTACAAACTGGGAAAAAACAATACTACAAAGTTCACAAGACTACTAACACACACAGTACAGCACTCAACAATCACCAAACTCCTCTCCAAATCCACCAAAAACTCCACCAAACTCACCAACTCCAAATACACCTTCCTCTCTCCTCTCCACTAGCTAAACCCACGAGGTGCGGAGTGTTTGGGGCGTTTTTATAGTAACATGCACAGACACTCCTCCTTGACGAATACAACCAATCACGGCCGCGTGACGAAAACGAAACTTACAAGTCAAAACGCGGCAGCAAATTCCAAATCACTGCCGTAACCGACTTGTGACGCAGTCGTAAAAAAAACACAACAACGCGGCCGCGAAATAGTAAACGCGGCCGCATTCTACAGCAGAAAATCACGAATGACATCGACATCGGAAGATACCAAAAATACGAATGCTTAGTAAATGAGTCGTAATCAATTCAAAAAGTTGCAAGATTACACTGTCGATGTCAGTCGCGATTGAACTTGAACATGATTCTGAAACATACGAATCTTAGTAAATAAACCCCATAGATGTTTGTTTACATTTAGAAGCTGGATTCTGTAACTATTTATCCATATTGAAAGCTGAGTTGATACATAGATGTTTGTTCATACTAGAAGTTGAATTTGTAACCATTATCAGTCAGAGTAAGATTGCAACAGCTCCTTTGGGATTTGAATCAAATTATATTGTTAAATAATTATCTCCAAAAGGTTATGATATATGAGTATAAAGATCATATTAAATAAAAGCAGGATTTAAGACATTCCTACATACTCTTTATACTATTATGAGAAAAATGTCTTATGATGATATTGTTTTTGTTATAGGCTTGATCAACACAAATGCGATGTATCGTTCAATGCTAATATGTACATAAATTGAAGTTTTTAAGCAAATTGTGGTCAAAATGTGGAGGAAGATTAATATGTAAAGATTATATTGTATAGCTCCCTTAGACATTCCATTCCTATATATATATATATATACATACACACACATACATAAACACACCTGCTGTGATATATTTTAATACATTATTGCATATTTGATATAATACTATAACCTATTAAACACTAGAGATGAGCGCCTGAAATTTTTCGGGTTTTGTGTTTTGGTTTTGGGTTCGGTTCCGCGGCCGTGTTTTGGGTTCGACCGCGTTTTGGCAAAACCTCACCGAATTTTTTTTGTCGGATTCGGGTGTGTTTTGGATTCGGGTGTTTTTTTCAAAAAACCCTAAAAAACAGCTTAAATCATAGAATTTGGGGGTCATTTTGATCCCAAAGTATTATTAACCTCAAAAACCATAATTTCCACTCATTTTCAGTCTATTCTGAATACCTCACACCTCACAATATTATTTTTAGTCCTAAAATTTGCACCGAGGTCGCTGTGTGAGTAAGATAAGCGACCCTAGTGGCCGACACAAACACCGGGCCCATCTAGGAGTGGCACTGCAGTGTCACGCAGGATGGCCCTTCCAAAAAACCCTCCCCAAACAGCACATGACGCAAAGAAAAAAAGAGGCGCAATGAGGTAGCTGTGTGAGTAAGATAAGCGACCCTAGTGGCCGACACAAACACCGGGCCCATCTAGGAGTGGCACTGCAGTGTCACGCAGGATGGCCCTTCCAAAAAACCCTCCCCAAACAGCACATGACGCAAAGAAAAAAAGAGGCGCAATGAGGTAGCTGACTGTGTGAGTAAGATAAGCGACCCTAGTGGCCGACACAAACACCGGGCCCATCTAGGAGTGGCACTGCAGTGTCACGCAGGATGGCCCTTCCAAAAAACCCTCCCCAAACAGCACATGACGCAAAGAAAAAAAGAGGCGCAATGAGGTAGCTGACTGTGTGAGTAAGATAAGCGACCCTAGTGGCCGACACAAACACCGGGCCCATCTAGGAGTGGCACTGCAGTGTCACGCAGGATGTCCCTTCCAAAAAACCCTCCCCAAACAGCACATGACGCAAAGAAAAAAAGAGGCGCAATGAGGTAGCTGACTGTGTGAGTAAGATAAGCGACCCTAGTGGCCAACACAAACACCGGGCCCATCTAGGAGTGGCACTGCAGTGTCACGCAGGATGTCCCTTCCAAAAAACCCTCCCCAAACAGCACATGACGCAAAGAAAAAAAGAGGCGCAATGAGGTAGCTGACTGTGTGAGTAAGATAAGCGACCCTAGTGGCCGACACAAACACCGGGCCCATCTAGGAGTGGCACTGCAGTGTCACGCAGGATGTCCCTTCCAAAAAACCCTCCCCAAACAGCACATGACGCAAAGAAAAAAAGAGGCGCAATGAGGTAGCTGACTGTGTGAGTAAGATAAGCGACCCTAGTGGCCGACACAAACACCGGGCCCATCTAGGAGTGGCACTGCAGTGTCACGCAGGATGTCCCTTCCAAAAAACCCTCCCCAAACAGCACATGACGCAAAGAAAAAAAGAGGCGCAATGAGGTAGCTGACTGTGTGAGTAAGATAAGCGACCCTAGTGGCCGACACAAACACCGGGCCCATCTAGGAGTGGCACTGCAGTGTCACGCAGGATGGCCCTTCCAAAAAACCCTCCCCAAACAGCACATGACGCAAAGAAAAAAAGAGGCGCAATGAGGTAGCTGACTGTGTGAGTAAGATAAGCGACCCTAGTGGCCGACACAAACACCGGGCCCATCTAGGAGTGGCACTGCAGTGTCACGCAGGATGTCCCTTCCAAAAAACCCTCCCCAAACAGCACATGACGCAAAGAAAAAAAGAGGCGCAATGAGGTAGCTGACTGTGTGAGTAAGATAAGCGACCCTAGTGGCCGACACAAACACCGGGCCCATCTAGGAGTGGCACTGCAGTGTCACGCAGGATGTCCCTTCCAAAAAACCCTCCCCAAACAGCACATGACGCAAAGAAAAAAAGAGGCGCAATGAGGTAGCTGACTGTGTGAGTAAGATAAGCGACCCTAGTGGCCGACACAAACACCGGGCCCATCTAGGAGTGGCACTGCAGTGTCACGCAAGATGGCCCTTCCAAAAAACCCTCCCCAAACAGCACATGACGCAAAGAAAAAAAGAGGCGCAATGAGGTAGCTGACTGTGTGAGTAAGATAAGCGACCCTAGTGGCCGACACAAACACCGGGCCCATCTAGGAGTGGCACTGCAGTGTCACGCAGGATGGCCCTTCCAAAAAACCCTCCCCAAACAGCACATGACGCAAAGAAAAAAAGAGGCACAATGAGGTAGCTGACTGTGTGAGTAAGATAAGCGACCCTAGTGGCCGACACAAACACCGGGCCCATCTAGGAGTGGCACTGCAGTGTCACGCAGGATGGCCCTTCCAAAAAACCCTCCCCAAACAGCACATGACGCAAAGAAAAATAAAAGAAAAAAGAGGTGCAAGATGGAATTGTCCTTGGGCCCTCCCACCCACCCTTATGTTGTATAAACAAAACAGGACATGCACACTTTAACCAACCCATCATTTCAGTGACAGGGTCTGCCACACGACTGTGACTGATATGACGGGTTGGTTTGGACCCCCCCCAAAAAAGAAGCAATTAATCTCTCCTTGCACAAACTGGCTCTACAGAGGCAAGATGTCCACCTCATCATCATCCTCCGATATATCACCGTGTACATCCCCCTCCTCACAGATTATCAATTCGTCCCCACTGGAATCCACCATCTCAGCTCCCTGTGTACTTTGTGGAGGCAATTGCTGCTGGTCAATGTCTCCGCGGAGGAATTGATTATAATTCATTTTAATGAACATCATCTTCTCCACATTTTCTGGATGTAACCTCGTACGCCGATTGCTGACAAGGTGAGCGGCGGCACTAAACACTCTTTCGGAGTACACACTTGTGGGAGGGCAACTTAGGTAGAATAAAGCCAGTTTGTGCAAGGGCCTCTAAATTGCCTCTTTTTCCTGCCAGTATAAGTACGGACTGTGTGACGTGCCTACTTGGATGCGGTCACTCATATAATCCTCCACCATTCTTTCAATGTTGAGAGAATCATATGCAGTGACAGTAGACGACATGTCCGTAATCGTTGTCAGGTCCTTCAGTCCGGACCAGATGTCAGCATCAGCAGTCGCTCCAGACTGCCCTGCATCACCGCCAGCGGGTGGGCTCGGAATTCTGAGCCTTTTCCTCGCACCCCAAGTTGCGGGAGAATGTGAAGGAGGAGATGTTGACAGGTCGCGTAACGCTTGACTTGACAATTTTCTCACCAGCAGGTCTTTCAACCCCAGCAGACTTGTGTCTGCCGGAAAGGGAGATCCAAGGTAGGCTTTAAATCTAGGATCGAGCATGGTGGCCAAAATGTAGTGCTCTGATTTCAACAGATTGACCACCCGTGAATCCTTGTTAAGCGAATTAAGGGCTCCATCCACAAGTCCCACATGCCTAGCGGAATCGCTCCGTGTTAGCTCCTCCTTCAATGTCTCCAGCTTCTTCTGCAAAAGCCTGATGAGGGGAATGACCTGACTCAGGCTGGCAGTGTCTGAACTGACTTCACGTGTGGCAAGTTCAAAGGGCATCAGAACCTTGCACAACGTTGAAATCATTCTCCACTGCGCTTGAGACAGGTGCATTCCACCTCCTATATCGTGCTCAATTGTATAGGCTTGAATGGCCTTTTGCTGCTCCTCCAACCTCTGAAGCATATAGAGGGTTGAATTCCACCTCGTTACCACTTCTTGCTTCAGATGATGGCAGGGCAGGTTCAGTAGTTTTTGGTGGTGCTCCAGTCTTCTGTACGTGGTGCCTGTACGCCGAAAGTGTCCCGCAATTCTTCTGGCCACCGACAGCATCTCTTGCACGCCCCTGTCGTTTTTTTAAAAATTCTGCACCACCAAATTCAAGGTATGTGCAAAACATGGGACGTGCTGGTATTTGCCCATATTTAATGCACACACAATATTGCTGGTGTTGTCCGATGCCACAAATCCACAGGAGAGTCCAATTGGGGTAAGCCATTCCGCGATGATCTTCCTCAGTTGCCGTAAGAGGTTTTCAGCTGTGTGCGTATTCTGGAAACCGGTGATACAAAGCGTAGCCTGCCTAGGAAAGAGTTGGCGTTTGCGAGATGCTGCTACTGGTGCCGCCGCTGCTGTTCTTGCGGCGGGAGTCCATACATCTACCCAGTGGGCTGTCACAGTCATATAGTCCTGACCCTGCCCTGCTCCACTTGTCCACATGTCCGTGGTTAAGTGGACATTGGGTACAGCTGCATTTTTTAGGACACTGGTGACTCTTTTTCTGAGGTCTGTGTACATTTTCGGTATCGCCTGCCTAGAGAAATGGAACCTAGATGGTATTTGGTACCGTGGACACAGTACCTCCAACAAGTCTCTAGTTGGCTCTGCAGTAATGATGGATACCGGAACCACGTTTCTCACCACCCAGGATGCCAAGGCCTCAGTTATCCGCTTTGCAGTAGGATGACTGCTGTAATATTTCATCTTCCTCGCAAAGGACTGTTGGACAGTCAATTGCTTGGTGGAAGTAGTAAAAGTGGTCTTACGACTTCCCCTCTGGGATGACCATCGACTCCCAGCAGCAACAACAGCAGCGCCAGCAGCAGTAGGCGTTACACGCAAGGATGCATCGGAGGAATCCCAGGCAGGAGAGGAATCGTCAGAATTGCCAGTGACATGGCCTGCAGGACTATTGGCATTCCTGGGGAAGGAGGAAATTGACACTGAGGGAGTTGGTGGGGTGGTTTGTGTGAGCTTGGTTACAAGAGGAAGGGATTTACTGGTCAGTGGACTGCTTCCGCTGTCACCCAAAGTATTTGAACTTGTCACTGACTTATTATGAATGCGCTGCAGGTGACGTATAAGGGAGGATGTTCCGAGGTGGTTAACGTCCTTACCCCTACTTATTACAGCTTGACAAAGGGAACACACGGCTTGACACCTGTTGTCCGCATTTCTGTTGAAATAGTTCCACACCGAAGAGCTGATTTTCTTGGTATTTTCACCAGGCATGTCAACGGCCATATTCCTCCCACGGACAACAGGTGTCTCCCCGGGTGCCTGACTTAAACAAACCACCTCACCATCAGAATCCTCCTGGTCAATTTCCTCCCCAGCGCCAGCAACACCCGTATCCTCCTCATCCTGGTGTACTTCAACACTGACATCTTCAATCTGACTATCAGGAACTGGACTGCGGGTGCTCCTTCCAGCACTTGCAGGGGGCGTGCAAATGCTGGAAGGCGCATGCTCTTCACGTCCAGTGTTGGGAAGGTCAGGCATCGCAACCGACACAATTGGACTCTCCTTGTGGATTTGGGATTTCGAAGAACGCACAGTTCTTTGCGGTGCTACTGCTTTTGCCAGCTTGAGTCTTTTCATTTTTCTAGCGAGAGGCTGAGTGCCTCCATCCTCATGTGAAGCTGAACCACTAGCCATGAACATAGGCCAGGGCCTCAGCCGTTCCTTGCCACTCCGTGTGGTAAATGGCATATTGGCAAGTTTACGCTTCTCATCCGACAATTTTATTTTAGGTTTTGGAGTCCTTTTTTTACTGATATTTGGTGTTTTGGATTTGACATGCTCTGTACTATGACATTGGGCATCGGCCTTGGCAGACGACGTTGCTGGCATTTCATCGTCTCGGCCATGACTAGTGGCAGCAGCTTCAGCACGAGGTGGAAGTGGATCTTGATCTTTCCCTAATTTTGGAACCTCAACATTTTTGTTCTCCATATTTTAATAGGCACAACTAAAAGGCACCTCAGGTAAACAATGGAGATGGATGGATACTAGTATACAATTATGGATGGACTGCCGAGTGCCGACACAGAGGTAGCTACAGCCATGGACTACCGTACTGTGTCTGCTGCTAATATAGACTGGTTGATAAAGAGATGTAGTATGTATGTATAAAGAAGAAAGAAAAAAAAACCACGGGTAGGTGGTATACAATTATGGATGGACTGCCGAGTGCCGACACAGAGGTAGCTACAGCCGTGGACTACCGTACTGTGTCTGCTGCTAATATAGACTGGTTGATAATGAGATGTAGTATGTATGTATAAAGAAGAAAGGAAAAAAAACCATGGGTAGGTGGTATACAATTATGGACGGACTGCCGAGTGCCGACACAGAGGTAGCTACAGCCGTGGACTACCGTACTGTACTGTGTCTGCTGCTAATATAGACTGGATGATAATGAGATGTAGTATGTTTAAAGAAGAAAGAAAAAAATACCACGGGTAGGTGGTATACAATTATGGATGGACTGCCGAGTGCCGACACAGAGGTAGCTACAGCCGTGGACTACCGTACTGTACTGTGTCTGCTGCTAATATAGACTGGTTGATAATGAGATGTAGTATGTATGTATAAAGAAGAAAGAAAAAAAACCACGGGTAGGTGGTATACAATTATGGATGGACTGCCGAGTGCCGACACAGAGGTAGCTACAGCCGTGGACTACCGTACTGTACTGTGTCTGCTGCTAATATAGACTGGATGATAATGAGATGTAGTATGTATAAAGAAGAAAGGAAAAAAAACCATGGGTAGGTGGTATACAATTATGGACGGACTGCCGAGTGCCGACACAGAGGTAGCTACAGCCGTGGACTACCGTACTGTACTGTGTCTGCTGCTAATATAGACTGGATGATAATGAGATGTAGTATGTTTAAAGAAGAAAGAAAAAAATACCACGGGTAGGTGGTATACAATTATGGATGGACTGCCGAGTGCCGACACAGAGGTAGCTACAGCCGTGGACTACCGTACTGTACTGTGTCTGCTGCTAATATAGACTGGTTGATAATGAGATGTAGTATGTATGTATAAAGAAGAAAGAAAAAAAACCACGGGTAGGTGGTATACAATTATGGATGGACTGCCGAGTGCCGACACAGAGGTAGCTACAGCCGTGGACTACCGTACTGTACTGTGTCTGCTGCTAATATAGACTGGATGATAATGAGATGTAGTATGTATAAAGAAGAAAGAAAAAAAAAACACGGGTAGGTGGTATACAATTATGGATGGACTGCCGAGTGCCGACACAGAGGTAGCTACAGCCGTGGACTACCGTACTGTACTGTGTCTGCTGCTAATATAGACTGGATGATAATGAGATGTAGTATGTATAAAGAAGAAAGAAAAAAAAACCACGGGTAGGTGGTATACAATTATGGATGGACTGCCGAGTGCCGACACAGAGGTAGCTACAGCCGTGGACTACCGTACTGTACTGTGTCTGCTGCTAATATAGACTGGATGATAATGAGATGTAGTATGTATAAAGAAGAAAGAAAAAAAACCACGGGTAGGTGGTATACAATTATGGATGGACTGCCGAGTGCCGACACAGAGGTAGCTACAGCCGTGGACTACCGTACTGTACTGTGTCTGCTGCTAATATAGACTGGTTGATAATGAGATGTAGTATGTATGTATAAAGAAGAAAGAAAAAAAAACCACGGGTAGGTGGTATACAATTATGGACGGACTGCCGAGTGCCGACACAGAGGTAGCTACAGCCGTGGACTACCGTACTGTACTGTGTCTGCTGCTAATATAGACTGGTTGATAATGAGATGTAGTATGTATGTATAAAGAAGAAAGAAAAAAAACCACGGGTAGGTGGTATACAATTATGGACGGACTGCCGAGTGCCGACACAGAGGTAGCTACAGCCGTGGACTACCGCACTGTACTGTGTCTGCTGCTAATATAAACTGGTTGATAATGAGATGTAGTATGTATGTATAAAGAAGAAAGAAAAAAAAACCACGGGTAGGTGGTATACAATTATGGACGGACTGCCGAGTGCCGACACAGAGGTAGCTACAGCCGTGGACTACCGTACTGTACTGTGTCTGCTGATAATATAGACTGGATGATAATGAGATTTAGTATGTATAAAGAAGAAAGAAAAAAAAACACGGGTAGGTGGTATACAATTATGGATGGACTGCCGAGTGCCGACACAGAGGTAGCTACAGCCGTGAACTACCGTACTGTGTCTGCTGCGACTGGATGATAAATAATGATATAAAAAATATATATATATCACTACTGCAGCCGGACAGGTATATATTATATAATGACGGACCTGCTGGACACTGTCTGTCAGCAGAATGAGTTTTTTATAGAATAAAAAAAAAAACACCACACAAGTCACACGACGAGTGTTTAACTTTTTCAGGCAATCACAATATAGTATACTATACTGGTGGTCAGTGTGGTCAGGTCACTGGTCAGTCACACTGGCAGTGGCACTCCTGCAGCAAAAGTGTGCACTGTTTAATTTTAATAATATGTACTCCTGGCTCCTGCTATAACCTATAACTGCTCCCCAGTCTCCCCCACAATTAAGCTGTGTGAGCACAGTCAGATATTATACATAGATGATGCAGCACACTGGGCTGAGCACACAGATATGGTATGTGACTGAGTCACTGTGTATCGTTTTTTTCAGGCAGAGAACGGATTATATTAAATAAAACTGCACTGGTGGTCACTGGTCAGTGGTCAGTCACTAGTAAACTCTGCACTCTCTAGTACTCCTAAGATCCAGTAAATCAAGTGTCTCTGTCTCAATCTCACTCTCTCTCTTCTAATCTATATGGAGAGGACGCCAGCCACGTCCTCTCCCTATCAATCTCAATGCACGTGTGAAAATGGCGGCGACGCGCGGCTCCTTATATAGAATCCGAGTCTCGCGATAGAATCCGAGCCTCGCGAGAATCCGACAGCGTCATGATGACGTTCGGGCGCGCTCGGGTTAACCGAGCAAGGCGGGAAGATCCGAGTCGCTCGGATCCGTGTAAAAAAAGCTGAAGTTCGGGCGGGTTCGGATTCCGAGGAACCGAACCCGCTCATCTCTATTAAACACATGATAATTTTCTGATTCATACAGAAGTATCCTCTGCTCGTTTCTGCCATATAAATTCAATAAGACCACTTTATTAAGCAAAAATCCCCTCAGTTTCTTGGTATTGATGTTTTTTTTTAATAAGATTCGGTATAAAACACATGCAAATAAGTATGTCATGTTATACACAGAGAAGAAACAGAATACATTGACGTTCAAATTAGGGTGGCCAATCCTGTGCCACTTTTTCAAGACCCTCTCTGCCCTGCCCAGTACGATAACTTACCTTCATCCGCATGGGAGGGAAGGTGAGTCCACCTTCTGCAAGGAGGTGAGGTGCGGGCGAGTGTAGGCGCTGAGGTCCAGGCGGCGGGCGGCTGGCTGCGCAGCGTGACCTCTGACTTCAAGTCGCACTGCGCACAGCCGGGAGCAGGAGCAGGTATACGGGGAGCCGGGAAGCGTCTGAGCCTCCCAAAGATGCTTAAAGATGCCCGGCATTGAAAAAACAAAGAGGTTTCCTAATCCTGAAATCCCCAGAATTAGAAACCCCAATCCCGGGAGAATGAATCCCGGCCAATTTTTGCACAAAATCCCGGGATTCCACCGATTCTGATCCTTGGATTGGCCACCATAGTTCAAATAACTGAATTCATCAAAATTACATACAGTATGGTTTCCCAATAATTATATCTGCTTTGTATTGTAGATCAAAAAGCAAATTAAAAATATATAGTTTGTATCAAATGATGCAAAAAGACAAAACATTGCCCTAATGTAAGGGTATAAAGGAAAGAAGAGACTGTAATGACATTTTCCTATCAGACAATGTATTAGTTCCGGCGTGAGGTCCTCAAGTATATATGGCAGGTGATAGACAACCTGTCCTCAGTATACTGTAGTTGTACAAAACGTAAGTGTTTTATTTATTTTTCAAACGTTGACATTTTCATATTCTGGAATTGTGGCTCCGATCCTTCCTGTGACTGTGATTACAGGCTGTAAGAAAACATTAGAAATGTTGAACTGTACGGTATTTTTACTGCACGATGATGTGAGATAGTAAAACATTTACAGAACCATTTCTTGTGTAATTTTTAGTTTTATATATAGATGTTACAGCACCTACAATGGTCCTCTATACCCACTGCAGGGTTACACTAACGCAATCCTGTGGAAGTGTTAGCTTACAGTGAAAATCTAAGCTTGGTAAACTAATGTCACCTAACATAAAAGTCTGTGGAGATGGCGGTAGTCAGGGCTGGCAACAGACATTTTGGGGCCCGGTACAGTGATATCTCTGGGGCCCCCTCAGAGCAACAAAATTTGCTGCGCTACTGTATATAATAAACTGTTATTAAATAAATATAGATATATTTATTTAACTAAAGAATACAAATATATAAATATGCATATCTCTCCTTCCTCCCCCACACACACCATGGTCTGTCTTTCCCCAATAACTCCATGATGACTCCCTGCTCACATTCCTGCCGGACACTAAGTGGCATATACTTGGAGCCCCTCTGATCCTTGGGGCCCGGTACAGGTGTCCCCTTTGACCCCCCCTGTCGCCGGCCCTGGCGGTAGTAAGTGGTGTAATATGAGGTACTGCAGGAGAAATCAGTGATTTATTTGTGGTAAACCTCATGCTAAATTATACCAAGCACTGACGTATGGCCTGATTCACGGGGTGGACAGTACTGCAATGGCAATAGGAGACGTCAGTGGAGCAGCAGGAGCGATAATATCCAAATGCTTTTCTTAGCCTTTTCCCTGTGAATCAAAGAGTAAGGGACATATTTACTAATGTGCAGGTTTACAAATGTGGGGACATTTCCCATAGCAATGAATCAGATTATAGCTGATATCTTCTAGAAAGCGCTAGATAAGGCAGAATCTGATTGGGCAACTTCTTCTTTTTTGTAAACCCACACTTTAGTAAATATACCCCTACAAGTGCTTCAATATGAGGTACTGCAGGAGAAATCAGTGATTGATTGTGGTAAACCTCACGCTAAACTAAACAAAGCACTGACATACGGCCTCATTCAGAGGTGGACAGTACTGTGATGGCAATAGCAGTGTGAGTGATAATATGCAAATCCTTATCTTAGCCTTTTCCTTGTGTGTCAGTGTGCGACAGGGAGTACAAGTGCTGAGATGTCCAGTATTAATATCCATCAACACTATCAACAGCCTATGGGCTCCCAAATAATGGGTACCTACTTTGCACCTGAAAAAGCAAACATATGTTTAGGGTTCTAGGAAGAACATACCATTTGGAAGGAAAATAGATTTATTAATAATATCGTAATGTGGTATAGGTTTATAGATGATATTTTATTTATATGGGAAGGAGAAAATACAGAGTTATACCGCTTTTAGACCTACTGAAGCGAGTCGCAGCCGGGAGCCTGACACGGGAGCAACCCGGCTGTGACCCGCGTCACCCCCCATTTAGACCGGAGTCACCAACCCGGCATATTGCCGGGTTGGCGACGTTGCCGGTGAAGGTGTATATACAGAGAGAAAAAGTATGACTCTTGTTTGGGCGCACTCTTATTATTATCTTAAATGATGATCAATGAGAAATGAGCCTAAAGCTTGATATTGACGTCTTAAGCTTGTACTCTCTTCCACACATAAAAACTCAAAACAAGATACATTCTACATGAGTAACCATGATTATATAGTACGGAAAATATGTCTGGAAGAAAAACACTTTGTGTTTCAAAATAATGTGTGAAATGTTCAGATCTTAATTATACCTGGATAATTGCATAGTGGAAGGTAGCTACATCTCAAGCTTCCTCCGTCTGCCAAAGATCTGTACAAACTTTGTTTGTATTGATGCGGCCCTGAATAGGGTTAGATTAGTGGGTGAGAGAGCCCACACACTGTTGAACAATTTCTAGTAGTTTGCCACTATCATTGATAAGTAAATCGTAGGACTTAGAGATTAAGGAAGTAGTTGGAATAAGTAAAAGTAGTGATACTGCTGTTGGCGTTATTACCATAGGTAAATCTTCCTACTTCACCGGGTATTCCCTAGCAGTCACCTGTCTAGGTACTGACCCTGCCCACCTCCGTTTAGCTTCCAAGATCGGACAAGATTGGGCGTGAACGTAGGGGTATGGTCGTAGAGAGAACTTGCCCTACATCGCCAATGAGAGTGCACCGAAACGGAAGGATTAATTCCTTCTCGGGAGAAAATATGATGAGACTGTAATATGATTGAGTGGATATCGGTAGATGAATAAGAGTGAATCTGCTGTCCACGTTAGACTGGTGAGACGTGTACCCTGGGGGACACGTCCGCCAGAATCGTGGATGAGAGTTCACGGAAGGAAGAAAAGTAGGAACGTAGTGAAAGAATTACGAAGTAATGTAAGACCAATGATTGGATGCTCTTGATTTCCTTTCGGTCACCTGTTTCATTTCAATATAATATAGTAAATCTTGGTGACGGTAAAGGGTATCATGCAGATACCACAAAAAAGGAGGAAACAATGATAAATGTAGACATGATGCCCATACATCGACACGTTCATATATTGATATATTTTGGTGCTATATATGCTGAGTACCGGATTACGTATGTTTAACACATCCTATCAAAGAGCTTGAAAAAAATCTAAGTGGTCACTTATGACAGTGGCAAAGTATATATAGTTAACTGTCTCCTTGGTGACAAGTCCTCAAAGGGACAATACCATAGAGTTGCCTTTGAAGCACTGCCTAAAGCAGGCTACTTGTAGAATCAAATGATATCAATCCCACAATATCAATCCCTGTGATCATGAGTATATACAGAGATATTGTTGCTAAATATGCATAAACAAAAGAATTGAGCGGAGGATCAAACAAAAATAATCCCTGTGAGCCTGAATCTATACAGATATCTGTTGTTTTATATGCATAAACAGAAAGATTGAGCGAAGGATCAAACAAAATCCATTCCTGTAATCATGAATATATACAGAAATATTTTTATATGCATAAACAGAAAGATTGAACGAAGGATCAAACAAAATCCATTACTGTAATCATGAGTATATACAGAAATATTGATGCTTAATATGCATAGTCTAAAGAAAGTGAGCAGATATGCTATGCTCCTTCTCCAGGAGCATGAAAAATATAAATAGCAACAGAGTTTCCTGTGACATACAATGTAACTGGCTGAGGCATACAGAGATATTAATGCTTAATATGCATAAACAAAAGATATAAGCAGATATACCATGCTCCCTCTCTAGGAGCATGAGATATATAAATAACAACAATATTTCCTGAAATATACACTGTTACTGGCTAAGGCGTGGGGGTTTAAACCAATTGAGACAGAAATTTTGTATGGATTTTACCTCTTGGGCCTGTGAACAGGCAGTGCAAGATATTGAACTAAGGCAAAAATGTTTAATCAAAGTGGGCAAAGAATATCACCCTGAAAAAATATTTTTTCTTTGATATATCCTGTGACTTTTAAATAGCCAACAGGTGGTGTGCCCGCTAAAAAAGCAGGGAAACAAATTATTTAAATATGCACCCCTATCATAGGGTATTGGATATCACCCATTGTAGTAACAGACAGGCAAAAATGTCCACAATGAAATAAGTAAAGTATTAAATATCACCCATTCAGATGTCAGACAGGAGAGGTGCCCCTTAGAAAAACGCGTTTCACCCGGTAACGGGCTTGTTCACTTTCCTTTGCACGACCAATCTATTAATTTTCTGGGCAGATAACCTGTATCGCCCGTAAATCTGTTTTTCCTTTGCACGACCAATCTATTAATTTTCTGGGCAGATAACCTGTATCGCCCGTAAATCTGTTTTATCCTTTGCACGACCAATCTATTAATTTTCTGGGCAGATAACCTGTATCGCCCGTAAATCTGTTTTTCGTCATGTACTCTTTCTCCTTTTCTCCTTATCCTTTGCACGACCAATCTATTAATTTTCTGGGCAGATAACCTGTATCGCCCGTAAATCTGTTTTTCGTCATGTACTCTTTCTCCTTTTCTCCTTAATCCTTTGCACGACGTTGCCGGTGATGCAACGGGGGCGGCGCTTGGAGGTCACGTGATCTCCAAGCGCCGCCCGCTCATACACTGAAAACGGGAAGCTGTGTCGCGCGATCCGGCTCCCGCTTACACTGAACAGTTTGCCGGGTTGAACACGTGTTCAACCCCGCAAACTACCCGAGTTGGAATACCGGGTCACTCGACTTGGATCATTCCAACTCTGCCCTTTTACACCGAGCAGCAACACGGGTTATACACATTCATGTGCAATAACCCGTGTTATATGCTGCCGGTGTAAAAGGGGTATTATGCACGTTTTGTGAAGCATTAAATGATTTTAACATATATCTTACTTTGAATATTAGTCAAAAAGAAGTTACCGTCCAAGATCTGGTCTTACAAAGAGATTTTAATCATCTACACACACAAATTTTCAATAAACCCACAGACAGTAATGTATATATTACAGAAAAGAGCAATCATTACCCTACATGGGAAAAGAATATTTCAAAAAGACAAATGAGAAGAATTTGAAGAAATTGTGCAGATTTGGGAGGATTTTAAAGAACAAGTAGGAGACCTATAATTAAAAAAGGTTAAAAGGTGGCAATAGGATATTCAGAAAATGTATTGGATGACCCAATAAAAGAAATGATGGAGATAGATAGAGACATGCTGCTTTTACCTAGAGATAACAAAACTGAAGAGAATAGAAATACGTCCCTTTTATTGCGACTTATAACGGACAGTATAAACAGAGAAAATAATTAATAAGCATTGGTATTTATAAGAAAAAGACTCTGGTTCAGAAGACTATCATCCCCTATAAAAACAAATACATTTATAAAAAGCGAAGAATTGAAAAATTAGATTGGTTAAGAGTATAATACTCGCAAAGAGAGAAGAAACGATTAAAACAAAAAGCTTTCATCACTGTGGATTGTGCATAACGTGCAGGAACCATCAAGGACAAGCCAGTAAAACAGAACAGTATGATTCCACTGCAAAGAGTTTTAAATACAATATAACCAGTTCTATCACATAATACAGTAGCAACTGTATATATTTAACTGAATTCTAGACCACTGAGAGGTAGATGAAGGGAACATCTTAATATAAAAAAAAACAGTTTGAAAAACACTCATCATTTCAAGAAGCATCGTTCAATCAATCTCAGTTAAAGATATTAAAAAAGTGATGGGAATTAAATTAGTTAAAAAACATTGGCGAAAAAGAACATACCAGCCTAGCACAGATAGAAATGAAAACTGTCTTTTAAATTAAAACATTACATCCTAATGTTATGAATATAGATTTTGATTTAGAATGTTTTTTTTTTAATAGTTTTTTGCAATTGAATTATGAACCTGATTTGCATGTATATTTTTCTTTTATATCTTTGTATTACATAGTATGTGGCTGTTGTATTATCTCTGCTCCTTATATGTTTTAAGAAACCCTCATTTAAGAGGAAGATTTCTAAGAATTTCTACAGCAATCACATATTCTTAGATATCTGTTTGAACCAATTTTAAATGTATATACTATATATTTATTTTATATTATTTTCTATAGTTTTATATATTAACGTTAGATTTAAAATCCTCTTTTAAGAAGAATGTCTAATAATATGAAGCTCTTCCATCACTGAGTTATTTTAAATACATCCATTTATATACAATGAGTTCCGAATTGTGTTGTACCATTGGGGAACGCATGAGCAGAAGTTGAGTGATGCACTCAGAGTAAAGTAAAGGAAGTGCATTGCAGATGGTGGAACACATAGTACAGCAAATGATGGGAAGTGGGATGAGACACTTCCTGTCCTGGAATATAGAGCACACGAACCTGTGCGTTCCAGGGCAAAGGAAGGCACAGAGTAAAAATATAAAGGGAAATAATAACGGTGATGCACTTCCAGTCAAGGAATCTGGAAGTAACCAGCATGGAACACATTTAAGATTAAAGCCAAAGAATAAATATGTTTTGATTGATTACGGTATTAGAATATTACTGCTCAGAGCTAGTCCTAAATGTCTATATATCGGATGTATTTAACATGTTGATTTTGTTAAGTTCAATCGCTTGATGGGTCCACCAATTACAAGCCAGGAAG
Source organism: Pseudophryne corroboree (assembly GCF_028390025.1). Lineage (NCBI taxonomy): Eukaryota > Metazoa > Chordata > Amphibia > Anura > Myobatrachidae > Pseudophryne > Pseudophryne corroboree. The sequence continues at coordinate 38,028,552 of NC_086453.1, forward strand.
GGGGATAAATAGAACGCTAAACTCAGTAGCCCAGTACATATTGATAAAGGCTCCAAGGAGTTGAAATACGCTGGTGAATTGAAGGAGGAGAGCAACCAAACCCGAGCAGGACACTTATGGTGGATTTCCATTCCCAGAAGGTACCTGATTATTGTCCAAAAGCTTGTATTAGTGTGCATTATACACCTTTTTATCTTGTACGCTGAATTGCCTGTAGATTTTAATTCTTTCTTGAATGAACGGTGTTACACTATCTTTAGAATTCCTGTCTCCCTCTATATAAACCTGAGTGGAAGGAATATTACTACAAGAGAGATGGAGAATAAATCAAAAACACATTGCAATTGGATGTACAGTATTCTTGAGACTTCTTATGTGGAGAATATGGGCTATCTGAGATTCTAGGGTTCAAAGAAGGAGACTGATATTTCTTTTATTTGTGGATAAGGAACTATTCTGAATTATATTGTACTGTATTATCAGATAATGTGGTGGGGATCATTCGTCACCAAACTACCGACCTACCCTGACTAGAGGTCGCGCTATAGCAAACTTTCTCTTTATATAGATTCATTGTAGTGTTTTCAGGTGAACACTGGGTTTACAGCCGCACCTCATTTTGAAGCGTATTGCTTATATGTTTATTTAATACCATAATTAAATGCATTGAAAACTTTTTGGATATATATTGGAGTGGGCCCCAGGTGGAGTTTACAGAGTGACTGCTATTGCTATCTGGTGAGATTGTTATTGTTTAGAGAAAGAAGGAGAAAGGGTCGCACAGACACATGTATATGCTAATCAATGATTACCAGTAAGTCACAAAAAGTCCTTTCCCATATACTTACATTTCATTTCTTGTCACTTAATTTGTGTGGGAGGTGCTCCTGGGAATAAATTATATATACTTAGAAAGACCAAAAGAAGGAAGTATTCCCTATTATGGGCACACTCGGACTTTGTGACAGTATTCTTAAAGTCTAATATCAATAATGATATTTGACCACTAATATTAAAATATAACTTTTATTTGTATCTTAAAACATCTGCGAAAATATTGTGCATGTGAGAAAGAAGTGCAAAAATAATAAACAAATGTGAAAATGAAACTAAAAATTCGGTCACTGCTATCTATTTATTCTTCACTCTTTCAAGTGTTTAGAATGTATCCATATTTGTTGCAATAATCTTTTATTGAATGTCCAAATGGAAACAATGGTATCCTTTTAAATGTACCTCTGTGAGAGCTGTTAAGGACTGGGTTATCACTCTCAATTGACAATCTCTCTCATTCTTGGAAGTGTGCGCATCAATATTTCCGACACTATCAGGTCCTGTCTGGTATATATGATTTGTCCTACGTTGTCCTAGGTATCTATCTCACAGGGTTGTATTTTCTAGCCCCCTATCAAGTAAATGAATGAAGAATTCTTAATATAAATTTTCATCTACTATATTGTCATTTATTGTTTGGGGTCACCTGACCTATAGGTTATGTTAAAAATATGATATCATACCAATTTGATAAGTACTAATAATGATCATAAACATGTGGCACTTTCCAAACTGATTTCTCTCCACCTGCATGCTATTTTTGCATGCCTGTATACATGATCTTAGTTCATGCCACATGGGTTTAAAGAACAAAATATGTTCCCTGTCAGTTATTCAGGAGTCATGCCGATTTGAAATGAGCCCTATATGATAACCAAAGCTGTGCTATTGGGTAACTAATGCCCCCTGATCCTGGCTTCTATTCCCACATCCGCACTTTATCTGAAAATTTATATCAGTTGAAATAGTGTGGCACATATGTTTTTAAAATGTGTATACACAGTAGCACCTTGGTCTTAAATCTCGCCAACTAACAAGGTGTGGCTGATGTATTTTATCGGTGCGTTACATTATATGAATGATATAAGCAGGGATTGTGTGTTGTCCTTTTCCCACGTGCCCCAGCTAATATCTGCTGGTCGTGGCTTGTAACTATAAACCCACATATATAGTAAGGGGTCCAGGTGGCAATCCCATTAAAGGTAATAAATCTGTGTCCCACACACTAACCGCTATTTGAAGCTGAAAGTGGGTTCCTAATATTTAATAAAATATTTTGACAATAAGTAAATAGGCAGGCTATATATTTGTGACACACTATACATTATCCATTTCCAATGCTTCACAACAGTAACAGTATGATAACAGTGGATAAATGTATCTTATTATGTAGATGTAGTGCATATTCAACAAGCACCCATCTATCGCTGCTCTCAGCTCCCAGACTATGCTCTATATGATCACCGTCAATACGGGACCGCCTGGGGCAGAGCTTGTCAGAGCCGCAGACTTAGCAGCGTGCTGCCGCTGACTGCCGCCTCCCGTTTCCCGGGCTACACACACTACTGGCGGTGTCTGTTGATGCGGGACCGCCGGGTGTATATCCCGCCGTGGCCGCTGACCGTCTCCCGTGTATCTGGCCACACGCACTGCTAGTAATTCCCGTCAGTGCGAAGCCGCCGGGTGTGTGTCCCGCTACAGCTGCGGCTGCAAGATACGCTGCAGGGCTATGTCACAGAAATGAATACATGTGGTACATTTGTCTAAATACTGGATACATTTAAGTGCAGTAACTGAACATTTAAAATGCTAATTGACAGACACACAGGCGTGTGAACTGTCTCCTAACGACCGTTTCGCATGAGCTTAATCATAGGAAACCCGATTGTCGGGTCTGAAAGAGCTATATACCCAGTCAGTTTCTTTCATTGGTCACACAATTTGATTGACATATCCCATGTCCTATCATGGATTATTTCTATACAGAGAACTGTCTATTGAGGAATGGGCTAACAGGAAGAGTATATTGTTGATGGTTTACATCTAATGTTTTTAGCTTAAAGATTTTCACCTTCTGAATAAACGAATTTTAACCCTTCTATGAATTTATTTATTTGAAGATGTTATAATAATTTAATTTAATTAAACTGAGTTAAATGATGTTTTTATGTATTCCATAATTATATTTTAATTTTTAGACACTATATATTGTTATTTGGTTATCAATCATATTCCCTAAGAAACATAATTATACCCCCATACATAAAAAGTGTCATGGGTGTATATCTTGTGTTCTTATTATTGTGCCATCCGTATCCTTTAATGTGAAATTTCTGTGTACATGTGTAACTTGCAATATTATTATGTGATGAAATTTATCAGACGTACCATTTCCTCTAACATATTTATTGACGTGATCCGTGTATTGTTTATTAGCCTAGTGCATAAATGAATATATTTAGTGTAATCTGATGTGCAGACCGAAACAGAAAAAATTGTGTTAACACAATGTGTGAAAATGTTCAAACATAAACAAAGGTGAAAAAGCGTGAAAAACAAGGCGGTGTTAAATGTGCTTTGTTCAGGGTAATGTTTTCAATTATTATGATCTATCCTGTATTCCCATTTCTTTGGGAGCATGAGCTGTGAAAAAGTTTTCTTTGAAGGCGAATTCATCTAACTAAGAAGGATGAAAAATTAATATGTTCATTCATGCCGTTTGGTTGTAATCCATCTAGTAAGAAAGTCCATCGACTCTCCTTTCTCAGCAGCTCTTGTGTTATGCTGCCTCCTCTTATTCCCAGATGTACTCGTTCTATCCCAAATGCCTTAAGGTCTGTTACTTTTCCAGCATGTTTTTCATGGAAGTGTTTTGCGACTGTTGTCAGTTGTTTAAATTTATTATAATCCTTAAGGCAATTTCTAATCGAACCAACATGTTCCAGAACCCTCTGTTTCAGTGGTCTGGTCGTCATACCGATGTATCTTTTCCCACAGGTACAGACGAGACAGTAGACCACTCCAGATGTCATACAGTTTATGTATTCCCTGATCTTATGTGTTTTGTGATATTTGTCTTTAAATTCAGTTGTTTTTATCATATAATCACATGCTTTACAGCCTCCACATTTATATGACCCCATTAGAGCTCTGTTTGAAGTTTTTTTTAGTATTTGAACTGTAATGGCTATGGACTATTTCATCCCTTAAGTTGGTCGCTCTCCTCCAATTTATGGATGGTTTAGGCCCTAGTTCCTTGGCCAAGTCTGGATCCAAGGTCAAAATTGACCAGTGTTTGTTGATAATTTTCTGTATTTCTTCCCATTCTGAGCAAAAATCGCCCACAAATCTGATAACATCAGATTTCTTTGTTATCTTGTTGTCCTTGGGAAAGAGCAGATGATTACGATCCATTTGTTGTGCTTGGTATTTGGCTTTTTTAATAGTCCTTTTCGAATAGCCTCTCCTTAGGAGTCTCTCGCTCAGTTCCATAGCTCTCTGTTCGAATTCTGCTAAACCAGAGCAGTTTCTCCTCAATCTCAGGAATTCCCCTCTGGGGATTCCTTTGATGACCACAGGGAAATGTGCACTTGATCTATGTAGGACACTATTAGTTGCTGTGTGTTTCCTGTATAGGTCTGTTCCTATTCGCCCATCATCCAGTTTTCTCACCCTAAGATCCAGAAACGTCACTTCAGACTCGCTAATTTCGTAGGTAAGTTTGAGATTAAAGTTGTTATTATTGAGTACATCAATGAATTCTCTAAACTTTTCTCTGGGACCATCCCACAGTATGAGCAAGTCATCTATGTACCTCATCCAAATTAGGATGTGTTGGGTATACTGTTCCATTGTCTCATGGAAGACGATGGACTCCTCCCACCAGCTCAAATATATATTTGCATACGTGGGGGCACAAGTCGCCCCCATACAACATGAGAAAGGTATTCAGTCTGTTGAATATTTTCTCCAGAAAGAGGGCAGAACGGAATTTGAAGAATTTTTGCTGAAACTTCTGACGTTTGTACTTCAGAAAAACTTCTTTGTCTTTGACGATAAGTATTATTTGCAGGTGCGGGGCACAGCTATGGGGGCGACTTGTGCCCCCACGTATGCAAATATATATTTGGGCTGGTGGGAGGAGTCCATCGTCTTCCATGAGACAATGGAACAGTATACCCAACACATCCTAATTTGGATGAGGTACATAGATGACTTGCTCATACTGTGGGATGGTCCCAGAGAAAAGTTTAGAGAATTCATTGATGTACTCAATAATAACAACTTTAATCTCAAACTTACCTACGAAATTAGCGAGTCTGAAGTGACGTTTCTGGATCTTAGGGTGAGAAACTGGATGATGGGCGAATAGGAACAGACCTATACAGGAAACACACAGCAACTAATAGTGTCCTACATAGATCAAGTGCACATTTCCCCCCGGTCATCAAAGGAATCCCCAGAGGGGAATTCCTGAGATTGAGGAGAAACTGCTCTGGTTTAGCAGAATTCGAACAGAGAGCTATGGAACTGAGCGAGAGACTCCTAAGGAGAGGCTATTCGAAAAGGACTATTAAAAAAGCCAAATACCAAGCACAACAAATGGATCGTAATCATCTGCTCTTTCCCAAGGACAACAAGATAACAAAGAAATCTGATGTTATCAGATTTGTGGGCGATTTTTGCTCAGAATGGGAAGAAATACAGAAAATTATCAACAAACACTGGTCAATTTTGACCTTGGATCCAGACTTGGCCAAGGAACTAGGGCCTAAACCATCCATAAATTGGAGGAGAGCGACCAACTTAAGGGATGAAATAGTCCATAGCCATTACAGTTCAAATACTAAAAAAACTTCAAACAGAGCTCTAATGGGGTCATATAAATGTGGAGGCTGTAAAGCATGTGATTATATGATAAAAACAACTGAATTTAAAGACAAATATCACAAAACACATAAGATCAGGGACTACATAAACTGTATGACATCTGGAGTGGTCTACTGTCTCGTCTGTACCTGTGGGAAAAGATACATCGGTATGACGACCAGACCACTGAAACAGAGGGTTCTGGAACATGTTGGTTCGATTAGAAATTGCCTTAAGGATTATAATAAATTTAAACAACTGACAACAGTCGCAAAACACTTCCATGAAAAACATGCTGGAAAAGTAACAGACCTTAAGGCATTTGGGATAGAACGAGTACATCTGGGAATAAGAGGAGGCAGCATAACACAAGAGCTGCTGAGAAAGGAGAGTCGATGGACTTTCTTACTAGATGGATTACAACCAAACGGCATGAATGAACATATTAATTTTTCATCCTTCTTAGTTAGATGAATTCGCCTTCAAAGAAAACTTTTTCACAGCTCATGCTCCCAAAGAAATGGGAATACAGGATAGATCATAATAATTGAAAACATTACCCTGAACAAAGCACATTTAACACCGCCTTGTTTTTCACGCTTTTTCACCTTTGTTTATGTTTGAACATTTTCACACATTGTGTTAACACAATTTTTTCTGTTTCGGTGTGCACATCAGATTACACTAAATATATTCATTTATGCACTAGGCTAATAAACAATACACGGATCACGTCAATAAATATGTTAGAGGAAATGGTACGTCTGATAAATTTCATCACATAATAATATTGCAAGTTACACATGTACACCGAAATTTCACATTAAAGGATACGGATGGCACAATAATAAGAACACAAGATATACACCGATGACACTTTTTATGTATGGGGGTATAATTATGTTTCTTAGGGAATATGATTGATAACCAAATAACAATATATAGTGTCTAAAAATTAAAATATAATTATGGAATACATAAAAACATCATTTAACTCAGTTTAATTAAATTAAATTATTATAACATCTTCAAATAAATAAATTCATAGAAGGGTTAAAATTCGTTTATTCAGAAGGTGAAAATCTTTAAGCTAAAAACATTAGATGTAAACCATCAACAATATACTCTTCCTGTTAGCCCATTCCTCAATAGACAGTTCTCTGTATAGAAATAATCCATGATAGGACATGGGATATGTCAATCAAATTGTGTGACCAATGAAAGAAACTGACTGGGTATATAGCTCTTTCAGACCCGACAATCGGGTTTCCTATGATTAAGCTCATGCGAAACGGTCGTTAGGAGACAGTTCACACGCCTGTGTGTCTGTCAATTAGCATTTTAAATGTTCAGTTACTGCACTTAAATGTATCCAGTATTTAGACAAATGTACCACATGTATTCATTTCTGTGACATAGCTCTGCAGCGTATCTTGCAGCCGCAGCTGTAGCGGGACACACACCCGGCGGCTTCGCACTGACGGGAATTACTAGCAGTGCGTGTGGCCAGATACACGGGAGACGGTCAGCGGCCACGGCGGGATATACACCCGGCGGTCCCGCATCAACAGACACCGCCAGTAGTGTGTGTAGCCCGGGAAACGGGAGGCGGCAGTCAGCGGCAGCACGCTGCTAAGTCTGCGGCTCTGACAAGCTCTGCCCCAGGCGGTCCCGTATTGACGGTGATCATATAGAGCATAGTCTGGGAGCTGAGAGCAGCGATAGATGGGTGCTTGTTGAATATGCACTACATCTACATAATAAGATACATTTATCCACTGTTATCATACTGTTACTGTTGTGAAGCATTGGAAATGGATAATGTATAGTGTGTCACAAATATATAGCCTGCCTATTTACTTATTGTCAAAATATTTTATTAAATATTAGGAACCCACTTTCAGCTTCAAATAGCGGTTAGTGTGTGGGACACAGATTTATTACCTTTAATGGGATTGCCACCTGGACCCCTTACTATATATGTGGGTTTATAGTTACAAGCCACGACCAGCAGATATTAGCTGGGGCACGTGGGAAAAGGACAACACACAATCCCTGCTTATATCATTCATATAATGTAACGCACCGATAAAATACATCAGCCACACCTTGTTAGTTGGCGAGATTTAAGACCAAGGTGCTACTGTGTATACACATTTTAAAAACATATGTGCCACACTATTTCAACTGATATAAATTTTCAGATAAAGTGCGGATGTGGGAATAGAAGCCAGGATCAGGGGGCATTAGTTACCCAATAGCACAGCTTTGGTTATCATATAGGGCTCATTTCAAATCGGCATGACTCCTGAATAACTGACAGGGAACATATTTTGTTCTTTAAACCCATGTGGCATGAACTAAGATCATGTATACAGGCATGCAAAAATAGCATGCAGGTGGAGAGAAATCAGTTTGGAAAGTGCCACATGTTTATGATCATTATTAGTACTTATCAAATTGGTATGATATCATATTTTTAACATAACCTATAGGTCAGGTGACCCCAAACAATAAATGACAATATAGTAGATGAAAATTTATATTAAGAATTCTTCATTCATTTACTTGATAGGGGGCTAGAAAATACAACCCTGTGAGATAGATACCTAGGACAACGTAGGACAAATCATATATACCAGACAGGACCTGATAGTGTCGGAAATAGTGATGCGCACACTTCCAAGAATGAGAGAGATTGTCAATTGAGAGTGATAACCCAGTCCTTAACAGCTCTCACAGAGGTACATTTAAAAGGATACCATTGTTTCCATTTGGACATTCAATAAAAGATTATTGCAACAAATATGGATACATTCTAAACACTTGAAAGAGTGAAGAATAAATAGATAGCAGTGACCGAATTTTTAGTTTCATTTTCACATTTGTTTATTATTTTTGCACTTCTTTCTCACATGCACAATATTTTCGCAGATGTTTTAAGATACAAATAAAAGATATATTTTAATATTAGTGGTCAAATATCATTATTGATATTAGACTTTAAGAATACTGTCACAAAGTCCGAGTGTGCCCATAATAGGGAATACTTCCTTCTTTTGGTCTTTCTGAGATTGTTATTGTTTACTCACTATCATTTTATATGCGATCTTAGTTACCAATTTAAATGGAATTAATCAATTATTCTATCTTCCGTGTTTTTAGTCCTTTTCAATTAACATTTTTAGTTAACCAATTATCCATTTTTTCTGGTCCAGTGAAATCAGTCATATAGTTATATCTCATATAGTTTACAAAGCTATATTTGCATTGTTTATTTACAATTTGATTTCTTTATATTCTTTAATTATTTCTGTTTTTTATGTTTATATTTTATTGCCCACCAAAAGATATTTTATCTACTAGCAACCATTTCTTTCTAATTTGTAGTACGTTTCCAATCTGATGACACAAGCTGTGACACACTAAACGCCGTTGCGCGCAATATGGCTGGAAGTCACAAAAGTTTGAGAGATATTTTTAGAGAACATTTAAACCAGTGTTTCCAAACCTCGGTCCTCAAGGCACACTAGCAGTGCAGGTTTTAAGGATATTCATGCTTAAGTACAGGTGCTTAAATCAAAATAAATGAGATACAAATTAGTTCACAAGTGATTAAGTGTGGCTAAACATAAAACCTGGTCTTATAGTGTGCCTTAAGGACTGAGGTTGGGAAACACTGATTTAAATGCTATCTTAAAATCTCCCTCTTAAACTTCTGTGACTTCCGTCCATACAGCTCACAGTGGTGCACCCTTGCCGATGTATCAATGGGCTGAGGTTGAAGAGACACTGATTTGAAGACTTGACGTGTGAGGTAGGATCTGTCATGCATGGCAGGAATAACAGGTTATCAGAGAAGTGGTAAAAGTTTTGTAGGCAGCAAAGCGCAGATAACAGGCACATCTAAGGGGGCACTTAGACTAGTATTTTAAGATGAGGGTAATGATGTATGATTAATTATGAAATCACATTTTAATTTGGGGATAGTATAGTTTGGGATGCAGTCAATTTACCTACAATCAAAATCCCCACGGTCAAAATCCCGACAACCATTTGCCGATAGTCAAAATACAGGTTGAGTCTCCCTTATCCAAAATGCTTGGGACCAGAGGTATTTTGGATATGGGATTTTTCCGTATTTTGGAATAATTGCATACCATAATGAGATATCATGGTGATGGGACCTAAATCTAAACACAGAATGCATTTATGTTACATATACACCTTATACACACAGCAGGAAGGTAACTTTAGCCAATATTTTTTATAACTTTGTGCATTAAACAAAGTGTGTGTACATTCACACAATTCATTTATGTTTCTTATACACCTTATACACACAGCCTGAAGGTCATTTAATACAATATTTTTATAACTTTGTGTATTAAACAAAGTTTGTGTACATTGAGACATCAAAAAACAAAGGTTTCACTATCTCACTCTCACTCAAAAAAGTCCGTATTTCGGAATATTCCGTATTTCGGAATATATGGATATGGGATACTCAACCTGTACCAACAAGGTCAAAATACCAACATGGTCAAAATTCTGACATTAAAAATGTTGAAATGGTCAAAATACCGACATTTAAAATGTCAAAAGGTCAAAAAGTCAACTTGATTTTTTCATTGAAACCAATTTGTTCATACTTTACCATCCCAGTGGACCCGGAGGGAGAATATAATAGTGTGCCAAGCGCAGCAAAGCACCGTGCCCAACATGAGCCATGCGAGGGGATGCGATACACTTATACGGTGTCCATGTCAACCTATGTCGACTTACATACCAAATTTTTTTTTGCAAATCTTGTCTACTTTTTGACCTGTCAACATTTTAAATGCTGGCATTTTGACCGTGTCAACATTGTAAATGTCTGTATTTTGACCATGTTGGTATTTTGACCATGTCAGTATTTTGACCATTGATCAATTGTTGTCGGTATTTTGACGTCGGGATTTTGATTGTAGTTAAATCATACTTATCCCATGTAGTTTACCATTCAGTCAGCAAAACAAACATTACACATTTCCTGTAGCATCACACAGTATCTAATGGTATAATTACCTTTAAAGTGTCATAAGGAGCTGACATCTCGCTTTTCACTAGATCCGTGTATGTGGCTTCTTGGGGTTCTGTGGTCTAAAAAATGATTTAAATGTCAGAATAAAGTAGTGTAGGGAGAATGTGTCCTGAAAAGTACTGTATAAATGAGCTGAAAAGCAAAGTATGTACGGTACATTTTAAAAGGAACCTTTCTCAATGATTGGTATTGGCCGACAGCAACCTAAATGATTTACCTTTTTCTATGCATTGTGCACATTTTGCTATGAATTTCCATAATATTATCTTCTACCGGCATGGAATACATTCATTAGGTCTATAGTCACTAGGTCGACCCCATAGGGTCAACAGGCAGAAGGTCGACGTGGACATAAGATCAACATGAAACTGGAAAAGGTTGACAGGTACAAAAGGTCGACAGAGTCAAAATGTTGAAATTACAATGATCGACACAAAAATTGTCTACACACTTATTGGGCATTTTTGGAATTAATGTGGATTGTTTTTTTCATCTGGAAGCACCATTTGTAGAAACACGTCCGCTCACCTCGCTTCGAGTATGTTGTCTTACTTAGCTCGTCACTAGGTTACTAAAGATTATGATTTGTGACATGTATAGTCAAGGAAGGAAAAAGTCCAAAAACATGTATTGCCCATATATGTGTCGACCATTGTTATGTTGACCATATGAACCTGTTGACCTTTTGAACCTGTCAACCTTTTCCAGTGGCGACCCTTTATATGTTGACATTTTGTTCACATTGACCTTGTGTCCGTTTACCACATGGGGTTGACCTAATGACTGTTGACCTAAAGTCCAGTTCCCAAATACAGTTAGACATCTCCGCTTGTACAGAGCACCTCTGTAATGATGAACAATTAACCAGAACTAGTAGAGACAATAAATGGTCTACGATGTCCTCGCCTACCTACTGAAAATGCTGACCAACCAAAGGTGTAAACTGCATGGGGACATTTCTGCTGGAATTCTCTTGTATCCCAAGCTTGACAAAATCTGATCACATTCTGGAAGTCCATCGGCTAAGTTGGCTTATTAAAGACCTCTAAACAATGATTTCATCAATACAGCCTGCAAGGGCCAGATTAAGAGAGGAGAGGGCCCATGTGTAGGCTCTGTTTTGGCCTCATTCTCCCTGGAAGTGGCCGAAGAGCTGTAGACTCTGGCTCTGTGTCAGAGTCTACGGCGCATGCACAGCTCTCTAGGAAAATGGCGCTGCTCCTTGTTACCAGGGACATATTTACTAGGCATGTGCAAATCACTGGGAAAATGGCCACCACACCATTTTCCCATTGATTTATGTCTGGAGCACCAGCCACCGCGGGACTCCGCAGGGGTAAGTATAATTATATGGTTGCAGGGTGTGCACACTCGGCACCCATTATAGATATGCCAATGCTGTCTTAACACCATTTTAGGTCCTGGGCAAAACAATGTACTGAGGCCCCTAACCACCCATTCATGGGAATAAATAAAAAATAAAATAAAAAAAGAACAATAACCCCTCCTGCGGTCTGACTGACTGCAGGCTGAGAGGCAGGTAGAGAATGCGTTCTGGCTGCTCCGGTGTTGTGTAATTCACAATCAGAGCAGTTGGGCAGCATTCTCTACCTGCATCCCAAGAACCTCTGGAGACACCAGTTCAGAGGTCAGATGCCTCCTGGCACATCCTGCTGAAAGACCTCTAGAATCATGGGTCCATTGGCAGCTGCCCAGTGTGGCTATACGTTAAGATGGCCCTGTTGTCAGATAGTTTCTATCCATCTCTTCATTTGATGCATCCTGCATTCTCTTACAGGGACTTAGAAGCTATCAATGCTTTTGTGTATTTTTCATGTGCCTCCTGGTATTAATCACAGTTATTATCCCGTAACCACAGCACTGATGACCATTAGTGACAGTTGTTGCAGTTGAGACTGAGATCATCTGTCCCACAATTTATGAAATGTAGGAAGAGCCTTTCGACTAGTATGAACATATCGCTCATGTTCCCTGGCATCAGTGCCCGCCATTTATAAATATCCGGTGGACCAGAAGCACACCATGAGCGAGCAATAATAACTTTGGCTAAAGTTAAACACAATTTAACCTCCGCAAATGGAAGCGCTGGGAAATAGATTGTATATTCAACCAAAGCAGCAGCCAGAATTCGTGAACCTTGGGACAATTCCATACCAAATGCCAAAAGTCACAGTTAAGGGTATGACGTCTAGGGAAATTTGTGGAAGTACCGACATTAATATGGCAACAGGAGTACGGTAAGATCTATGTAAAATAAAGTCTTGAAAATGGACACATGGTTAAGTACAATAAATAAATTTAACAATCTGAGAGCCTAATTCATTGAGGATCGCAAAAGATATCCTTTCTACATTTTGATGATGTTCAATGAACTCGACTGCCTGCCCAGCACCAACCAATAACAAGTTGCCGCCTGCACACCATTGAGAGGACACGCTGTAGTGTAGTGATGTAGTCCATCATGTAGGGGATGTAGTATAGTGATGTAGTGCAGTGGATATGGGAATGTAGTTCAGTAATATAGTGCAATGTATGGGGACATACAAGGGGGCATGAAATGGAACACACTGCTGGGGGGGGGATGTGATGCTTAGGGCATTTGGGGCACATAGGGGAATATTGTCCAATAGTATCCCCTTTTTTTAGAAATTTTTGATAATCTGATTATTTTAGTCTGGCAGGGTTTGTTTGTTTGTTTGTATGTTTGTTTGCTTTATGGTTGTTTGTTGTTTTGTTTTTTTTTTTGGGGGGGAAGGGGGCAGCAAATTACTGCCTTGCCCCAGGTGATGAAAATCCTAGTTTCGGCCCTGCACAGTTGTTTCATTATATTACAATACTTTATACATGTTAGTTACAAATACATACCTCAACACTTGGTAACTTCTGACATACTTTCTTTCTATAAAAAAAAAAAAATAATACAACACTGTAAGCAAGGGTACATTGTAATGCACCTACTTATGATGAATGTTTACCTGTCACCTACATATACTGTAGTGAAAGCAGCCAGATTCTGGGGTGATATGTATATATATATATATATATATATACATACAGATGGGTTCACTACGGCTGGCCGGCGGTCGGGCTCCCGGCGACCAGCATACCGGCGCCGGGAGCCCGACCGCCGGCTTACCGACAGCGTGGCGAGCGCAAATGAGCCCCTTGCGGGCTCGCTGCGCTCGCCACGCTAAGTGCACGGTGGCGCGCTATGCGCGAGCAACACTATTTTATTCTCCCTCTATGGGGGTCGTGGACCACCACGAGGGAAAATAAGTGTCGGTATGCCGGCTGTCGGGCTCCCGGCGCCGGTATACTGAGCGCCGGGAGCCCGACCGCCGGCATACAGAAGACCACCCCATACAGATCTCTGCACTCTCACATAACTCTGCCTACAGCTGGGGTGCCAATCAGAGTCCAACCCACTTAGAGGTGGGACCCATAGTACAGTACAAGGTTATCCACCTAGTGGAACAGATAGCACTCTCCAGACTTTAATCTCAATTATTCAGCAAAGAGAATTTAATAAGAGTAATCTCACAGTTCCAATGTAAAGTCCAATTCCGACGTTTCGGTCCGCACCAGGACCTTTGTCAAGGAGTTACAGCATAGTTACAGCAGACATCAGCACAGCATGGTCAGCATAAGTGGGAACTGTTGTTACGTAACAACAGTTCCCACTTATGCTGACCATGCTGTGCTGATGTCTGCTGTAACTATGCTGTAACTCCTTGACAAAGGTCCTGGTGCGGACCGAAACGTCGGAATTGGACTTTACACTGGAACTGTGAGATTACTCTTATTAAATTCTCTTTGCTGAATAATTGGGATTAAAGTCTGGAGAGTGCTATCTGTTCCACTAGGTGGATAACCTTGTACTATATATATATATATATATATATATATATATATATATATATATATATATAACTCCACGCTGATGGTCAGAATGCTTTGTGCATAGCAGCTCTGTTTAAAACACAGTGACTATAAAAGAAGGGAGAGCTTGATCAGATGCTTATATTAAAAACGTAATACCTGTAAAAAAGGAAATTTATTAAACAAAAATGTTTCCATATCTATACAGAACACCACAGCAAACTAATCAACAACATATCGAATGGAAAGAGAAACAGCTAGGAGCAAAGAAACCCAAGAATACGAGACATTGATGAAAAGCATAGAATCCAGAAGCTCTACTGATGAAGAGAGGAATGGCACAAACAAAGAAAACGTGTTTTCATAATGGAAGAAGATGATGATGAAGATGAGGAAGATTTTTTAGGATCCCTTATGGAAGAAGAAAATTCCCCAGACTGGAACAGAACACCACGAACACAGAAAAAAAATGAAAAGAATGACACAATCACCAGGAGAGGGGGGATCAGGGTTGGAAAGAACAAGAAAAAGATAACCAATCACCAAATCAAGAAAATTAAGGTGCTGTATATATTATCTCAGCAGTAAATGTTTTACAAAACATCAAATATCATTATTAAATAAGGGACTAAAATTTGCAGAACACTCAACTGCAAACCAATTTGACCTATACATTGACACCCACAGATTTATCAGAAAACTCTGCATTAAGAAATTATTTTCAAGAAAAAACACAGATGAGACTAAGAACAAGACTCTTTTACCCACAGCAAATTCAAACCTACCTCAACATTTTTTCCAGCACTTTTAAAAGGTCCACATATAGAAACATTTCAGAAGCTACTGTAATTGAGAACGACATTAGGAAGATAACAGGAAAAGAAAGAAAGAAGTACAACTTAAAGCAAACCCTAATAGAACTGAAGATTGAAGAATCAATTATACTATAGCCAGCAGACAATGGAGGGGGGCTAGCATTCCTAGACAGAAACCATTATGAAACAAAGGCAATGAATCTTCTATCATACCATTTGACATACAAGAAACTGGAAGGAGATCCCACAAAACAATATCAATAAGCATTAAAAGAACTTTTGAATGAAGGATTCCAACTGGGCATCCTAACAAAAAAAAATGTAATTTAATATACATAGAAGCCCCAAAGGTACCTACATTTTCCCAACTTCCAAAACTACATAAGACCCAGAAAAAAACACGGGCCGCCCAATTGCTTCAGGAATCGACAAACACAAAAAAGCTATGGGACACCCAAAATGTTCTTCAGTCAAAACCTGGAAACATTCCAGTGGCAAGATTATTACATCCTATGCACCAGCAACATACACTTCCTCTATACATGCATAGCTCATGATTTAGGATGTGACTCCACCCGTTTCTTTCTCTCCACAACTACCACCATACCAAATTCATAAATTAATTTCATTATGGGTTGCATCAACTTCATCTTGCACCAGAACTACTTTTGGAATCAAGGCAGCTACTATAACCAGACCAAAGGGACAGCGATGGGTTCTTCTTTCACACCAAGTTATGCTAATTTATTTGTGGCAAAATGAGAGGAAGAGAAAATTTGGCATGACAACACTTTTGCACAAAACCAGATCTTCTGGAAAAGATATATAGACATTCTGCTGTTTGTTTGTCATGGACCAGAATCATTATTGATGGAATTCTGTAAATACCTGCATAACAACAACTAATTCGGCCTAGAATTCACATCAACCTCGAGCAAAGACATGGTTACATACCTGGATTTGGAAATTTTAATATCCAACTTAACTGTTAAAACAAGAACACACACTAAAGCAGTCAGTGGAAATAACACCCTAGCAAACACAAGCAACCATCATATCAACTGTCATGACCGTGGTTTTTGTGAACCTGGTGTTAGTGAAGTCTGTGCAGGTGACTGGAGGACAATGGGTAGATTAGGATGGTCTGTAGGAATCAGTGAGAAGAAGGAGCTATCCCTGATCGGGGATAGAACCCGGGCCTCGGCAGAGGAAGCTGTATCCTGACCACTGGATCACCAGGGATTTGGTCTTGATAGCAGGATGGTGAATGTATTGGTGAGATTGAACTGGATATACTGTCACCGGAGTGGGTGCTTGTGTACTCAAGGTTACTATGAAATAGGTTCTCTGGAGTTGCGCAAAACTGGGCTGGTTACTGGCGAGATTGAGAACCGGACTGGTTACTGGTGAGACTGAGAACCGGGCTGGTTACCAGTGAGATTGGGAACCGCACTGTGAACCGGGCTGTTGTACTGGTATACTGGAACGCAACTGTAATCCGGGCTGGTACCGGATATAACTGGAAACGCAACTGAAAGTAGAACGATGACTGTGCCTGTGACTTTAAGACAAGGCTGAAGAACACTGCGGCTGTGGATTTAAGACGAGACTGAAGAATACTGCAGCTGTGGCTTTAAGATGAGACTGAAGAATACTGCAGCTGTGGCTTTAAGATGAGACTGTATAATACTGCAGCTGTGGCTTTAAGATGAGACTGAAGAATACTGCAGCTGTGGCTATAGGATGAGACTGTAGAATACTGCAGCTGTGGCTTTAAGATGGGACTTTAGAAATACTGGATATCAATGGTAACACAACTGTAAACCAGACTGGGTAGCAAAAGAGCAGAGTTTTACAGGAACCAACAGGAGCTCAGCTTCAAAGCTCACACAGAGCTGTGTGTGACAAAAGGAACTGGCAGAGTCTCCAACTCCAACTCAAGTCTCCTGACTTACACTTCCTGGTCCTTGATGATTGGTGAGCAGTGTCAGGTGATTCAGAGAGTCTCAGGCTGACACAGGATTGGTCAGCTCTGGGTCAGGTGAACAGTCACTGTCACATGAGTACTCTATACTAGGCTGATGTGGAGTGAGGCCTAGCAGGCCGAAAGAACACTGAAGCCTGAACTTCTGTAAATGAACAGAGGATGCTGGCTTTTAGGCTTAAACTTCAGATTGCTGAATTCAGATTCACACAGAAGATTAATCACCACAGGTGGAACTCGTTAACTCTGCACTCAGGAAACTCATGGTACTGACAAGCTGTTTATCCCAGTGAGCAAAGACACAGGATCCAGGACAGATGGCAGGGGTAAGTCACCAAATATGAGAACTACAGTCAGGATCGTGACATCAACTGGATATAGAATTTACCTGTAGGACAATTCAGATGAATAAAAAGAAATTGCGTGGAACAAGAAACCTTTCTTCAACAAAGCATGGAAATGAAAAATTAACTCTCTAAATAAGGCTACATTGACAGAAATTGAAAAGATGGCACTGCTGGACAGAAAAGAACTTATACAGTGTAAGCAAAGAACAAGCCAGGAAGACTTAAGTACAGTATATCTTTTGTGACACAATACAAAAGCCAGCATTGCATATTTGAGTCAATATTACAGAAACATTGGCATATACTACAACTTGACAAACAACTTCTACCATTTATTCAAGAAAAAACAAAAATCATATAGAAGAAGGCAAAAACTGTAAAGCAAGAATTGGAAAAAAATGTTATTCCCACAGAAAAAAATTAACCAAAACTGGAAAGGAAGGGAAGTTTCTGTTGCTTAAACTGCCTAGCCTGTAAAACCACAAAGAACACCAACAAACACCCAACCACTTACATTGTTTTAATCAAATATGCAAAAAAAAATAAAAAAATAAAAGAAAGCATTAAGCCCCATGCACACTAGATGAGAAAGTAAAATATATCGCTCAGAAGGGCCAATCTGAGAGAGATCTTTTACAAACTCGTCTAGTGTGTACACTCAATGTTGTTAACGATGCCATCGTTAACGGCCCCCTCCCATGTGAATATAAGGCATCATCTACTTATTGGAATGTCCTTGTGGCTACCAGTGCATAGGGAAAACAAAAAGAAAGGGTAGCTGAACACATTTTTAACATTAAAAAAAGATTACTAACACACAGCGTGTCCAAACATTTTATGGTTGTCCATAAACAAAACCCAACCAATCTTAAATTTCTGGGAATTAAAAAAATATCCCCCAATTGGAAGGGGGGTGGGGTGATCTTTCACAAGAATTACAAAGAAGGGAAACAAAATGGATTTATTTCCTGCAAACCCTACAACCAACCGGTCTAAATATTGACTTTGAGTTTACTGCATTTTTCTAAATTGTTAAACTAAACTTTATAGCCATGGTGGATTCATAAATCAATTATGCCTAGTTAGTAATAAACACACACCTATATCACTATTACACACATTTAAAGACATGATACCTTTTTACTTTTTTTACCAATAGCGGGAGCATAGCATGAGAGTTACAAGCTCGGAACCCCATTTTTATTGTTTATTTTTATGAAGAATTAAAATTGCTGTTTTAATTTATCAATTAAAGTGTTGCTATACTTATGAGACCTCAGATTATGGGCTCCATCCATGATAAAGGGCTGCAATAGCTATAAACACGGAGGCACCAAGTACAGGAGCAGTGAGTAATCAGTGACATAATCCCGCTGCGCCTGACAGGCCAGAAGCAGACGAACACCAGGGGGACTGGCCGGAGGAAAAAGGAGCGGAACTGCATCAAACGTAGGAAGCGGTAGGGACAGTTTAGACAGCTTGTGCCCGTGCTAACCACCAGAGTGCGGCCACACATCTCTGGCATGTAACAGCAGAACCCTAAGCTTCATACCATTGATGGACTCTATCCAAACACATATTTTCTAAAAAGAACCGGAAACATTTCTTTTTTACAAGTATCACGTTTTTAATATAAGCATCAAATCAAATGTTTAGTTGTATAGATTGTGGGGTGAATCAGTATCATGGATCAGCATATATATTCAACTAGCTGTTCTACCTGTTCTGCGCACGGGAGTTTGATTTTCATGGTTGTACATATATGAGTGATAATGATTTGGTAAATCTATAGAGATGTAAATTTGAGATGTCTAATGTAAGTCGATATTAATCCATAGTTCTAGGTGTAACCCGAGAATCACCCATAGCAGATACGGTAGAAAGTGACAGGTCCATTTTTGTAGTTTATTAAATTCTACACGGTGGAGGTGCAATCCAAATTTTGATTCAATTGTCCATTTGGGTGTTATCATTCACGCAACGCAAGCCACGCATCGATAATGACGTCATTATGTCAACCACCTTTTCATATCCTTAGGGGAGGTTTATGAAAATCCTGATATAACATATCGGGAAGTAAGAGAATGAGTAGTGAGTGAGTGAGGGCTTTCGCATAAATATATATATATATATATATATATATATATATAGATATATATATAGTCAAAGAAGGTGCGGCACTCCAATGATTTTCACACGACCATGTTTTAGAACCACAACGTTTCAATGCCTTTAATCGTACGGCATTTTCATCAGGTAGTGATGAAAATGCCGTACGATTAAAGGCATTGAAACGTTGTGGTTCTAAAACGTGGTCGTGTGAAAATCATTGGAGTGCCGCACCTTCTTTGACTATATGTTCATCCGTCTCGTGAGGGCACCCAGTGTGATTATTTATTCAGTGGCTGTGCCGGACCCCTGCCTCGTATATATATATTATATGTATATATATTATATACACATATATATATATATATATATATATAATACAAATAACATCAATTACACATGAACTATGTAATCTTCTAAATATTGGTTAAGGCTAAAACATGCTGCTTTCTCTATGTTCAGTCAATGAATAAATAATATTAATGGTCAAATAAGTATCTCCTAAGATCAACACTTTACATAAATAACCAGACCATACATCAGGGTACCAATTGCTGGTTTAGTGATCAAAAATGCCACCAATCGATGATTGGCAATCCATCAGGGAATGTAAAAATACTCGATTTGCCTACTCTGACCATTTTTTGGTCTGGATTGTCAATTCGTAGAAATCCAACATGTTGGATGCATTATTTAGTGGTACAGGAGAGCAGAGAACATTATCACTTCTCTAATTTTGACACAGGCAATAAATGTTTTAATCCTTGTATGAATGTTCCAGCAGGAGGCGTACACCACATGGAGACACTGTCACCCTACAACTTCTCATTTCCAGACCTGTATCACATTAATTTGACATTCTGTTAGGGAAGTTTGAAATCTATGTTACACCTGAGATAATATGTCAATTCATATTATAATAATAAAAGATTATTTTTTTTTACCTACAAAAAAAGTAGATTATGAGCAAAAACAGAAGAAGACAGATTATTCCAGATATTACCAAGTAAAGATCAATATTTGTCTGTTCTTCAACCATACCTGTTGGAAATGTAAGCAGAGATTAAATAGTTCAGTAATAATAATAATAATAATAATAATAATGATGATGCCCTGATGTGTACTCATGTGTACTCATAGTTTGTTGCCACGATGAGTATGCCTCACAACATGCATGTCGGAGGACACATCTATAGTAAAGATGTGCGGCTGGCACTTTTTCGTGTTTTGGTTCTAATAACACTTTCATGTTTTGGTTTTGGCTTGGTTTTGCCAAAACCACCCTTTCGTGTTTTGGTTTTGAATCTGAATGATTTTTGGAAAAAAAACACAAAAACGGCTAAAATCACAGAATTTGGGGGTAATTTTGCTCCTACGGTATTATTAACCTCAATAACATTCATTTCCACTCATTTCCAGTCTATTCTGAACACCTCATACCTCAGAATATTGTTTTTAGGCCTAAAAGTTGCACCACGGTGGCTGTATGACTAAGCTAAGCGACCCAAGTGTGCGGCACAAACACCTGGCCCATCTAGTAGAGGCAATGCAGCTGCAGAGAAGATGGCACTATTCAAAAACTAGTCCCCAAACAGCACATGATGCAAAGAAGAAAAAAAGGGGCACCGAGGTTGCTGTATGACTAAGCTAAGCGACACAACCACCTGGCCCATCTAGTAGTGTCACGCAGTGGCTGAATGTCGAGAGTGGGCTGCAATTGTTTGGTCCACTGACAGCATCTAAAGCACGACCCTGTCATTTAAAAAAAATTCTGCAATCGGAGGACTTAGACGGCAGTACCCCAGGACTAATACAGCAGTACCCCTGGACTCATACGGCAGTGTCAGACAGGATGGCACTTCTCAAAAACTAGGCTCCAAATGGCACCTCATGCAAAGATGTCGAAGAGGTGCAATGAGGTAGCTGTATGACTAATCCTAGCGACACAAACAATTCCAACTGTAATTATACATCCAAATCACTGGAATTAAATGGCAAAATCACTGGAATTATACGTCCAAATCACTGGAATGAAATGGCAAAATCACTGGAATTATACGTCCAAATCACTGGAATTAAATGGCAAAATCACTGGAATTATACGTCCAAATCACTGGAATTAAATGACAGTACCACTGGACATATACGGAAGTGTCAGACAGGCACTTTAAAAAAATAGTCCCCAAACAGCACATAATGATAAGAAGAAAAAGAGGTGCAAGATGGAATTGTCCTTGGGCCCTCCCACCCACCCTTATGTTGTATAAACAGGACATGCACACTTTAACAAACCAATCATTTCAGCGACAGGGTCTGCCACACAACTGTGGCTGAAATGACTGGTTTGTTTGGGCCCCCACCAAAAAAGAAGCAATCAATCTCTCCTTGCACAAACTGGCTCTACAGAGGCAAGATGTCGACCTCATCCTCATACTCCGATTCCTCACCCCTTTCACTGTGTACATCCTCCTCCTCCTCCTCCTCCTCACAGAGTATAAATTCGTCCCCACTGGAATCCACAGGTCTCTCTGTACTGTCTGGAGGCAATTGCTGGTAAAGGTCTTCCTGGAGGAATTAATAATTCATTTTGATGAACATCATCTTCTCCACATTTAGTGGAAGTAACCTCCTACGCTGATCGCTAACAAGGTTACCGGATGCACTAAACACTCTTTCGGAGTACACACTGGAGGGGTGGCAACTTAGGTCAAATAAAGCCAGTTTGTGCAAGTGCATCCAAATTGCCTCTTTTTCCTGGCAGTGTACATACGGACTGTCTGACATGCCTACTTTGATGCTGTCACTCATATAATCCTCCACCATTCTTTCAATGGTGACAGAATCATATGCAGTGACAGTAGACATGTCTGTTTTAGTTGACAGGTCCTTCAGTCCAGACCAGATGTCAGCTTTCGCTCCTGACTGCCCTGCATCACTGCCAGCGGGTGTTATGATTCCCGTACTCCAGACCAGAGGAGATCTTATGGCAGAGGTCTGAGTACTGGAAAGATATACTGGTTGTGGGAGCAGGAGAGCCTAGTAACCCCTGGCGCCCTAACTCCGTTGTCTCGCCCGTGTTATCAGAAATCCCCTGCGAGACTATGGTTGCTTGAGCCCATGGCAGCCGCGTTCGAAGGGCGGATTATGTCTGCCCAACCCCGATGCCCCCTCAGGTCTTAATGGGAGACAAAGGGAAATCCGAGACAGGGTGATAACAAGGGGCCCTCTGACTAAGCAACCAGGCCAGGGGTTACAAGCTAACTAACTAAACCAAAAAGTATGTGCGGACTAGCCGCCAGGGAAAAGGACAACCAAAGATCCACTGATCCGTAACTCCTATCCAGCACCGCTGGATACCAGAGTGGATCAGGGGGAGCGGAATCCTCCGCAAAAGCTCCAGAACACAAAGATACAAAATAATAAACAGTAAGCGGTCAAGCCGCAACACACGGCTACGCCGCGACTCACGAACACCACAGGATGTTAAAGGTGCTCGGTCAGACTCCAGGAACAGATGACAACTTCCGAGTACAGGATCACTGAGGACAGGAACAACCGGATTGAGCAGGACTGGAAACTCTCTGTAACCGACACAGGCAAACAGGAAGCTATCACCGGCGTCTGTGAGAAGTCCAAAGGGTGCTTATAACTGTGAGCTCCCCAATCAGGAGCCAGACTGGGTAATCACAAGTAATGCCGTGCAGCTTGCATGCTGCACGGCCAGCACACCATTATACAATTAGAAAAGACCCAGCAACGGGGAACGCGGCCCGAACGTGGCGTCCCCGTTGCTAGGGTCTGAGCGGCTCCGTGCGCCCGGCGTCTAGCGTTGCCAGGGAGCCGGCGGCTGAACGCGCACGGCGTCCCTGGTTGCTAGGCGCCGGGCCGCACCGACGAGCGGACCCCGGCGCCTAACAGTACCCCCCCCTTGAGGAGGGGTCAAGGAACCCCTAAAGCCAGGTTTCCGAGGAAATTCTCGAAAAAATGCCCTCTTGAGCCTCGGGGCATGGAGATCCTTATCCAGGACCCAAGACCTTTCTTCTGGACCATAACCTCTCCAATGCACCAAAAAATAAAGCCGACCCCGGGACAACTTGGAATCGAGAACCTTCTCCACCAAGAACTCCTGCTGACCCTGTACAACTATTGGTGATCTCCCCTGAGATATCTTACGAGGAAATCTACTGGACGAAACATATGGTTTCAGCAATGAGCAATGGAAAGTATTTCCGATCCGTAAAGTTTTTGGTAAACGTAACCGGAAGGCAACTGGATTGACTTTTTTGATAATGTGAAATGGTCCAATAAATTTAGGACCCAATCTGGCTGAGGTTTGTCGAAGTTTAATGTTGCGAGTCGACAACCACACCCTATCTCCTACTTTAAAAGTGCACGGCCGCCGGAGCCTGTCAGAAAATCTCTTTTCCTGAAATGCCGCTTTTCTGAGAGCCAGGTGCACTTTTCTCCAAATGAGCCTAAGATGAGAGGTCAAGGTCAGTGAGGAGACAGAGGAATGTTGAAAAAAGGAATTAGCTCTTGGGTGAAAACCAAAAACTGCAAAAAATGGAGACACATTGGTGGAGGAATGACAGGCATTATTGTAAGCGAACTCCGCCAATGGAAGAAACTCAGACCAGTCATTTTGGAGTTTGGCCGAGTACAACCGCAAATATTGTTTTAGTGATTGATTAACTCGCTCAGTCTGCCCGTTGGATTGGGGATGGTAGCCTGACGTTAAAGATAATTTCATCTTCAATGAGACACAAAAAGATTTCCAAAACTGTGCAATGAATTGTGGACCCCGATCGGAAACAATATCAGTGGGTAACCCATGGAGTCTGAAAACATGGCGGAGGAACAAGACTGCCAATCCCTGGGCAGATGGCAATCGGGGAAGAGCAATGAAATGGGCCATTTTACTAAAACGGTCCACTACCACCCATATGACTCGGCATCCGGCTGACAGAGGGAGGTCCACCACAAAATCCATGGAGATATGAGACCATGGCCTAAGAGGAACATTCAAGGGCATAAGCTGACCGATAGGCAAAGAACGGGGAACTTTATGCTGTGCACAGACCTGACACGAAAAAACAAACTCCTTAATGTCTTTGGAAAGACCAGGCCACCATACTGAGCGGGAGACTAATTCCAAAGTCTTAGCGATTCCCGGATGCCCGGCAACTTTGCTATCATGAAACTCCGTCAAAACAGTTGCTCTCAAAAACTCAGGGACAAAAAGACGACCAGCAGGAGTATTTCCAGGAGCCTGATGTTGAAGCAGCTTTAACTGGGTAAATAAATCCTGTGTGAGGCCTGCCCGAATTACTGAAGACGGAAGTATGGGAGTAACAGGACTGTTGTCTTGAACTGGAAGAAAACTGCGTGACAGGGCATCTGCCTTGGTATTCTTGGAACCTGGCCTGAAGGTGATAATGAATTTGAAACGAGTAAAAAATAAAGCCCAACGAGCCTGCCGGGCATTCAGTCGTTTAGCTGATTCAATGTATTGAAGATTTTTGTGATCAGTCAAAACTGAAATGATATGAGTCGCTCCCTCAAGCCAATGCCTCCACTCCTCGAAAGCCCATTTAATAGCCAGCAATTCCCGGTTACCAACATCGTAGTTGGATTCAGCAGAAGAGAATTTCCTGGACATAAAGGCACAAGGGTGTAATTCAAGGGAATCCGGATCCTTCTGAGATAGGATAGCCCCTACTCCAACCTCTGAGGCATCAACCTCAACAATGAAAGGCAATTCTGGGTTGGGGTGTCTGAGGACAGGGGCTGAGACAAAGGCTTGTTTCAAGGCCTGAAAAGATAGCTCGGCTTCACGTGACCAATTGGTAGGATCCGCTCCCTTCTTAGTCAGTGCCACAATGGGAGCAACTAGGTCAGAGAAAGAGTGAATAAATCTTCTATAGTAGTTCGCAAACCCTAAAAAGCGCTGAATTGCTTTTAAGTTGGTGGGTTGCGCCCAACTAAGGATGGCTTGGAGCTTCTTTGGTTCCATATGGATTCCCCGAGGGGAAATAATGTATCCTAAAAAGGATACCTCCGTGACATGAAATTCACACTTCTCCAGCTTGGCATATAGGTGATTTTCACGTAATTTTTTTAGAACCTGACGCACCTGGGTAACATGTTGTTCTACAGAGTCAGAATAAATCAAAATATCGTCTAAGTAGACTACAACGAATTTTCCAAGAAATTCACGGAGCACATCGTTAATGAGATCCTGGAAAACTGCCGGAGCGTTAGACAGGCCGAATGGCATAACCAGATACTCATAGTGGCCTGACTGAGTACTGAATGCCGTTTTCCACTCATCCCCTGACTTGATTCTGATGAGGTTATATGCTCCTCTCAGGTCAATCTTAGAAAAAATCACAGCCGAACGTAGCTGATCAAAGAGGACAGAGATCAGTGGCAGAGGGTAAGTATTTTTAACTGAGATTTTATTCAAGGCTCTAAAGTCAATGCAGGGTCTGAGTGAACCATCCTTCTTCTCTACGAAGAAGAAGCCTGCACTTAAAGGGGATTTAGATGGCCTGATAAATCCTTTCCCTAGGCTTTCTTTAACATACTCATTCATGGCCACAGTTTCAGGTCCGGACAATGCATATAACCTTCCCTTAGGCAAAGTGGCACCAGGAATTAGCTCAATAGCACAATCATAAGGCCTATGGGGAGGCAGAATATCCGCATTGCCCTTGGAAAAAACATCAACAAAATCCTGGTATTCCACAGGAATGGGTGCGGGAATGGCAGCAGCTATTCTGATGGGAAGCGTAATACATTCCTTATTACAGATGGTACCCCATTGTGAGATCTCCCCCGACTGCCAATCAATGATGGGATTATGAAAGGCCAGCCAAGGGTGACCCAGAACCACTGGAACTGCTGGGCAATGGGTGAGGAAAAACTCAATTTTTTCAGAATGCAGAGCTCCTACCGAGAGTAGAACAGGAGGTGTACAGAGAGAAATAACCCCATTGGACAAGGGACTCCCATCTAAACCATGCATGGTGATACACCTACCCAAGGCTAACTGAGGAATACCTAAGGTCTTGGCCCATGTTAAATCCATAAAGTTCCCTGCAGCTCCACTGTCCACAAAAACAGAGACCGAGGAACAGAGGCTGCCAAAGGAAACTTTAGCTGGGACTAACAGTGAATTATTTGAGGAGATAAGCTGCAGACCAAAGTGAACCCCCTCACAATTCACTTGGTCGAGACGTTTCCCGACTTGTTCGGACAACTACGGGCAAAATGTCCCTTACCTCCACAGTATAAACAAAGACCAGAATTTTGCCTTCTGGTTCTTTCTTCAGGAGACAGTTTGGAGAGACCTATCTGCATAGGCTCCTCTATGTCCACAGGGATGGAAAAAACACAAGGAGTTGACCCGACAGATGCTCCTTTTTCAGCCCTCCGCTCTCTGAGCCGACGATCAATCTTAATAGAGAGCTCCATGAGTTTATCGAGAGTCTCAGGAGCGGGATACTGAAGGAGACTGTCTTTTATAGACTCAGATAAGCCGAGGCGAAACTGACTGCGCAGGGCTGGGTCATTCCATCCACAGTCGTTCGACCAAACAATAAATCTCTGCGGGATTCCTACCCTGTCTGAGAGCACGCAACTGACTCTCGGCGGATGCCTCTCTATCAGGGTCGTCATACAATAGCCCTAAAGACTTTAGAAAGGCGTCTACAGAAAATAAAGCCGGATCGTCTGTCTTTAAACCAAAAGCCCAGGTCTGAGGATCCCCCTGAAGCAGAGAAATAATAATTCCAACCCGCTGAGCCTCCGTACCTGAGGAGACTGGTCTCAAACGAAAATAAAGTTTACAAGACTCTTTAAAATTAAAAAACTGTTTTCTATCCCCAGAAAAACGGTCAGGCAGATGCATTTTTGGTTCAGGAATGACCCTCGGGGGAAGTCCGTAACAGATCTTCCTGTGACCTCACCCGAAGGGACAGATCCTGAACCATCTGAGTAAGTTCTTGAATCTGGCTAACTAGAAGCTGGCCAGGATTTGGCCCGACACCGGTGGGATTCATGAGGCCGACAAATCTCCCAACTGAACAAGGGAAAAATTAACTCCTGTTTAATTTTAAATTTTAGTCTGGCCGGTGATAATGTTATGATTCCCGTACTCCAGACCTGAGGAGATCTTATGGCAGAGGTCTGAGTACTGGAAAGATATACTGGTTGTGGGAGCAGGAGAGCCTAGTAACCCCTGGCGCCCTAACTCCGTTGTCTCGCCCGTGTTATCAGAAATCCCCTGCGAGACTATGGTTGCTTGAGCCCATGGCAGCCGCGTTCGAAGGGCGGATTATGTCTGCCCAACCCCGATGCCCCCTCAGGTCTTAATGGGAGACAAAGGGAAATCCGAGACAGGGTGATAACAAGGGGCCCTCTGACTAAGCAACCAGGCCAGGGGTTACAAGCTAACTAACTAAACCAAAAAGTATGTGCGGACTAGCCGCCAGGGAAAAGGACAACCAAAGATCCACTGATCCGTAACTCCTATCCAGCACCGCTGGATACCAGAGTGGATCAGGGGGAGCGGAATCCTCCGCAAAAGCTCCAGAACACAAAGATACAAAATAATAAACAGTAAGCGGTCAAGCCGCAACACACGGCTACGCCGCGACTCACGAACACCACAGGATGTTAAAGGTGCTCGGTCAGACTCCAGGAACAGATGACAACTTCCGAGTACAGGATCACTGAGGACAGGAACAACCGGATTGAGCAGGACTGGAAACTCTCTGTAACCGACACAGGCAAACAGGAAGCTATCACCGGCGTCTGTGAGAAGTCCAAAGGGTGCTTATAACTGTGAGCTTCCCAATCAGGAGCCAGACTGGGTAATCACAAGTAATGCCGTGCAGCTTGCATGCTGCACGGCCAGCACACCATTATACAATTAGAAAAGACCCAGCAACGGGGAACGCGGCCCGAACGTGGCGTCCCCGTTGCTAGGGTCTGAGCGGCTCCGTGCGCCCGGCGTCTAGCGTTGCCAGGGAGCCGGCGGCTGAACGCGCACGGCGTCCCTGGTTGCTAGGCGCCGGGCCGCACCGACGAGCGGACCCCGGCGCCTAACAGCGGGTGGGCTAGGAAATGTTATCTTTTTCCTTGCAGTCCCAGTGGCGGGAGAAATTGAAGGAGGAGCTGTTGACGGGTAACGTTCCGCTTGAGTTGACAATTTACTCACCAGCAGGTCTTTGCACTTCTGTAGACACCTCTGCAGACTTGTGTCTGCTGGAAAGAGAGATACAACGTAGGCTTTAAACCTAGGATCGAGCACGGTGGCCAAAATGTAGTGCTCTGATTTCAACAGATTGTCCACCCTTGAATCCTGGCAAAACGAATGAAGGGCTCCATCCACAAGTCCCACATACTTTGCGGAATTGCTCCGTCTTAGCTCCTTCTTCAATTTCTCCAGCTGCTTCTGCAAAAGCCTGATGAGGGGAATGACCTGACTCAAGCTGGCAGTGTCTGAACTGACTTCACGTATGGCAAGTTCGAAGGGTTGGAGAATCTTGCACAAGACAGATTTCATTCTCCACTGTGCTTGAGTCAGGTGCATTACCCCTCCTTTTGCCTATATCGTAGGTGGATGTATAGGCTTTAATGGCCTTTTACTGCTCCTCCATCCTCTGAAGCATACAGTGTTGAATTCCACCTCGTTACCACCTCTTTCTTCAGTTGATGGCAGGGCAGGTTCAGGAGTGTTTGCTGTCGTTCCAGTTTTCGGCACATGGTGGCAGAATGTCGAAAATGGCCCGCAATTTTTCGGGCCACTGACAGCATCTCCTGTAAACCCTGTCATTTTAAAAAAAATTCTGCACCACCAAATTAATTGTATGTGCAAAACATGGGACGTGCTGGAATTTTCCCAAATGTAATGCACGCACAATATTGGTGGCGTTGTCCGATATCACAAATCCCCAGGAGACTCCAATTTGGGCCATTCTGCGATGATGTCCCCAGTTTCCGTAAGAGGTTGTCAGCTGTGTGCCTCTTACGGAAAACTGTGATACATAGCGTAGCCTGCCTAGGAACGAGTTGGCGTTTGCGAGATGCTGCTACTGGTGCCGCTGCTGTTGTTGCTGCGGGAGGACATACATTTACCCAGTGGGCTGTTACAGTCATATAGTCCTTAGTCTGCTCTGTTCCACTTGTCCACATGTCTGTGGTTAAGTGTACACTGGATACAACAGCATTTTTTAGGACACTGGTGACTCTTTTTGTGACGTCTTTGTACATTCTCTGTGTCACCTGCCTAGAGAAGTGGAACCTAGATGGGATTTGATACCGGGGACACACTATCTCCATCCAGGGCCGCCATCAGAAATTCTGGGGCCCGGGACTCGTAAAATAGGCAGGGCACCCCCCCTAAAAAAAATTTAACAAAAATTATATATACCATACAAAATAAATATATATACATACATACATACATACACACACACACACACTCACTTTCTCTCTCCCACTCACTCTCCCTCAACTTACCTATCACAGGCCGGCCAGAGCTGTAGCAGCCTGGTCCCGTGTAGCTCTGCCCCCTCCGTTTCATGTAGCTCCACTCCCTTTTCATGACGAGATCACAGGAGAGGGGAGAGGACGCTGCAAGCTTCTATTGAAAAGTCTCTGCCAAAATGTCCGCTGCCTCAGAGGAGAAAGTTATTAAAGATAGTAGAGGAGCCTCCTCTCTGAGGTGGCGGCCATTTTGGGAGGGACGTTTACAATAGAAGCTTGCAGCGTCCTCTCCCCCTCCTTTGACAGTGCGAGAACTCAGTAAAGAAAAGTGGGCGGAGTATCGCGGGGGTGGACGGCGGCATGAGCCTCCCGGGCCCTCTCCTCCTGTTAGAGAGGCCAGGCCTGGGACATCTGTGCCCGTAGCACCCCCCTGATGGCGGGCCTGTCTCCATCAATTCTCTAAGTCCCACTGCACTAATGGCGGACACCGGACGCTCATCTAACACAAACATAAGTGTCAAGGCCTCAGTTATCCGCTTTGCAACAGGATGACTGCTGTCATATTTAAAATATTGAAGTTGTTAATCCAGGTGTAACGTTATTGTAGTTGTTAACTAGTCAAAAAACATTCTTCTGCAGGTACATTAAAATCAACTCAACTTAATTCAATAAACAGGTTGAACGCGGTGGGCATTTTGCCTCTTTTCAACCTCAATTACTATGTTACTATGTATATTTCATCTTCCTCACAAAGGGCTATTGGACAGTCAATTGCTTACTGGAAGAAGCAAAAGTGGTCTTCCGACTTCCCCTCTGGGATGACGATCGACTCCCAGCAGCAACAACAGCAGCAGCAACAGCAGGTACACTCAAGGATCCTCCAGAGGAATCCCGGTTAGGAGAGAACTCCTCAGTCGTCACAGTGACATGGCCTGCAGGACTACTGACGTTCCTGACTGAGGAGGAAGTTGACATTGAGGAAGTTGGTGGTGTGGCTTGCAGGAGCTTGGGTACAAGAGGAAGAAGGGATTTAGGTGTCAGTGGACTGCTTACGCTCTTACCCAAAGTTTCACAACTTGACACTGACTTCTGATGAATGCGCTGCAGGTGACGTATAAGGGAAGATGTTCCTAGGTGGTTAACATCCTTACCCCTACTTATTACAGATTGACAGAGGCAACAGATGGCTTGACACCTGTTGTCTGGATTTGTGGAGAAATAATTCCACACCAAAGAGGTGGCTTTTTTGGTAGTTTGCCCAGGCATCACAATGGGCTTCTTCATCCCACGGACAACAGGTGTCTCTCCTGGTGCCTGACTTAAACAAACCACATAACCATCAGAATCCTCATCGTCAACTTCCTCCTCAGCGCCAGCAACACCCATATCTTCATCCGGGTGTACTTCAACAGTGACATCTTCAATTTCAATGTCAGGAACTGGACTGTGGGTGCTCCTTCCAGCACTTCCAGTGTTGGGAAGGTCAGGCATTGCAGTCGCCTACACACTTGGACTCTCCTTGGGGATTTGTGATACCATCTCAGAATGCACAGTTCTTTTCTGTGCTTTTTCCAGCTTTTAATTTTTCTAGCGGGAGGATAAGGGCTTCCATCGTCATGTGAAGCTGAACCACAAGTCATGAACATAGGCTAGGGCCTCAGCCATTCCTTGCCACTCCGTGTCAAAATCGGCATATTGGCAAGTTTTCGTTTCCCCTCAGACCATTTACATTTCGTTTTTTGGGTCTTTTACTGAACTTTGTTTTTTTGGGAATTTCTAGCCTCCCTAGCAGTGACCGTCTATTCCCCCCTTATCACTGATGTTCCATTTTATTACAGGCGGCAAACCCATTCGGACTTCTACCTGTATATCTCCCCCCCCCCCCACGGGTGTCAGGTGCCAGACGGGTACCGGACGGTGGAGGATTATGTATTTATTACACAGTCACGGTGGGTCAGAAGAAATTTCAATAGTTGATATTTTGGACCACGTCTAGACGAAGTGGCGCCCCAGGGATCAAATCTATTGTTTAAAAGCAGACTGTTTATCCTGACCACCAAGTGATTTCCAAGATGTTGTTTATTATTTTTAATGCTTCGGCCTAGTTCACACATAACAATGATGTTGTCTGTCAAAGTGTAATACTTGTTATTTAGAGTCACACTGAAGCACTGCAGACACGTTTTTTTTTGTGTGATCGTGATATTGACTGCCTCCCCTCCACACACCCCACTCTCCGCCCCTCTATAGTTGATATGTGTAAATTAAAGTAAACTCACAGGGAGGGGAGAGACATTGACCCTTACAAAAATGAAGACATCCAGCCAAATGACATACGACATTGATTGGTGGATCTGATCGTACTTGCAAGGACTCTTTTCCAAGCTTTTTTGAACTTTGAAACTTGTGTGCAGAGCCGGCCATAGGCATAGGCAAACTAGGCAATTGCCTAGGGCATTTGATATGCCTAGGGGCATCATCAGCTTCTGCTGATTAAAATGATATTTGGCATGCCTATATTCTGTATGTAGCATTTCATATGCAGATACAGCCACAGTCTCACACAGTATATTGGCATGCTACATATCATTTTAATCAGCAGAAGCTGCTTGTGTATCCTAGCCACATAGCAATGCAAATAAGATGCATTTTCATTAAAAAAAGGTGCCCGATGTCAGCATTGATGCAAGATTTGTGAGGACACATCTGTATCCAAGCAGAGGCAGAGGTCACAGTGTTAGGGGCAGTGTGATTGCTGTGTGCATGTGAGTGGGTTGGTTGTGCAGTAGTGTTCGGAATATGTGTAAGGAGCATTATGTGTGTCATGTAAAAATGCATTAATAATGTGCAACATATGTGTAAGTGGGCACTATGCGTGTCATTATGTGTATAAGGGCATTAATAATGTGCGGCATATGTGTAACAGGGTACTACTGTATGTGTGTCATTATGTGTATAGTGGCACTAATAATGTGCAGCAAATATGTAGGGGGCACAATGTGTATCATTATGTGTGTAAGGGCATTAATAATGCAAGAAGATGCCCCTTTTTGGGCTGTGAGTCAAATGTGCGAACTGTTCCTATTTAAAATATAGGGGGTACAAGGACTGCTATGGGTGAGGGGTGATGGTGCTGGGAAAGAGGTGCAAGGTCAGAGGCAGAACCAGCGGTGGTGCTAGGGGGCACCAGCCAAAATCTTGCCTAGGGCATCATATTGGTTAGGGCCGGCTCTGCTCGTGTGCAATCGGTTTTCTGAAAACCTTTACTATACACCTGTGCTGATTACAAATTTCATCCTAACTTCTGGATTTATTTACAAATGGATGTACAAGAAATACCACAGCAGTGTCAACTCTCTGGCAAACTTGTGCCTTCACAAAGGGGAGGTACGTTACTCAACATCGATGGATATCTTTTTGCCAAGAACAAACAGCGAGGGGACATTTTGTTATTGGAATTGTGTTGAAAAGAAAAGTGGATACTGCTCATCATACGCAAGTACCATTGATTTTGCTGAACATGCAGTACGTTCCCATGGTGAACATAATCACCCTCCCCATGCAGATCGGACTGCTTTAGCTATTGCAATAGCTGCTATTAAAGACAGAGCAAAACAGACAATGGAGACACCAGCGCAAATTATACAGACCGTAACCACTGAAATGCCCTCAGCTAGTGCTACTAGTGCTATCTCAATGCCTAACCGTGCAGCACTG
Organism: Pseudophryne corroboree; assembly: GCF_028390025.1. NCBI lineage: Eukaryota > Metazoa > Chordata > Amphibia > Anura > Myobatrachidae > Pseudophryne > Pseudophryne corroboree. Next base: position 38,062,704 of record NC_086453.1, read on the forward strand.
AGGCAAGTTATTAAGCGTGCATGAAAAGATGATTTTCCACCTAGAGCACAGTCATTGTCTGCTATAAATGTCCCACAACAGTTGAAAGAAATAGATGGAGCTGTGTTCCTGGCAAAAGATAGTAGTTTTGCTGGAAACAGAACACTGCGATTTACCACCGTAGACACTGGTGGTCATTCCGAGTTGATCGCAGCCAGCAACTTTTAGCTGCTGCTGCGATCAACAGTCCATGCCTATGGGGGAGTGTATTTTGCTTAGCAGTGCTGCGATCGCTTGTGCAGCCCTGCTAAGCTAAAAAAAAATCAACCAGAAGTAGACCAGCCCTATACCTACTTACCCTGTGCGATGAATCCAGCGATGATGGGCTCGGCTTTGACGTCACACCTCCGCCCTCCGTTGTCCTGGACACGCCTGCGTTTTACTCACCACTCCCCGAAAACGCTCTCCAACGGTCCGGATCGGCCCATCCATGCCTCCTTCCTGCCAATCTGCTTAGTGGTCGCCGCTGCGCCATGCTTGCAGCCCGATGGTTGATGTTTCAGAAACATCGATGGTTTTCTTTAGATGGTAGTGTTTTGACCATTTGATGGTGACCTTCCAATGTTTGCCACCATCGAATGGTGACCATTCAATGGTGTTCCGATGGTATTTTTTTTTTAATTCCTAATGTGTCCTCATGTGTATATTATACATTTACATACAGTGGGGCAAAAAAGTATTTGGACAGCCACAGCTTGTGCAAGTTGACCCACTTAAAAAGATGAGACAGGTCTGTAATTTCCATCATAGGTACACTTCAACTGTGAGAGACAGAATCTGGAGAAAAAAAACAGGAAATTACATTGTATGATTTTGAAACAATTTACTTGTATATTCTTGTGTAAAATAAATATTTGGACACCTACCAAGCAGCAAGATTTCTGGCTCTCACAGACCTGTTACTTCTTCTTTAAGAAGCTCTTCTATCCTCCACTCGTTACCTGTATTAAGGGCACCTGTTTGAACTGGTTATCTGTATAAAAGACACCTGTCCACACCCTCAAACAGTCAGACTGCTACCTCTCCACCATGGCCAAGACCAGAGAGCTGTCTAGGAACACCAGGGACAAAATTGTAGAGCTGCACAGGGCTGGGATGAGCTTCTCGACAATAGGCAAGCAGCTTGGTGAGAAGAGATCAACTGTTGGCGCAATTATTAAAAAACGGAAGAAATACAAGATCACTGACAATCTCCCTCGACCTGGGGCTCCATGCAAGATCTCACCTCGTGGGGTATCAATGATCTTGAGAGCAGTGAGGAATCAGCCTAGAACTACACGGGGGGACCTGATCAATGACCTCAAGAGAGCTGGGACCACAGTCACAAAGGTTACCATTAGTAACACACTACGTCGTCATGGATTAAAATCCTGCAGCGCACGAAAGGTCCCCCTGCTTAAGCCAGTACATGTCCAGGCCTGTCTAAAGTTTGCCAGTGACCATCTGGATGATCCAGAGGAGGATTGGGAGAATGTAATGTGGTCAGATGAGAGCAAACTCAAACTTTTTGGTATAAACTCCACTCGCCGTGTTTGGAGGGAAAAGAATCATGAATGTCATCCCAAGAACACCATAGCCACTGTGAAGCAAGGGGGTGGAAACATCATGCTTTGGAGCTGCTTTTCTGCAAAGGGGGCAGGACGACTGATCCGTATTAAGGAGAGGATGAATGGGGCCATGTTTCGTGAGATTTGGGGAAAAAACCTCCTTCCCTCAGTAAGAGCATTGAAGATGGAACGTGGCTGGGTCTTCCAGCATGACAATGACCCCAAACACACCACCCGGGCAACTAAGGAGTGGCTCCATAAGAAGCATTTCAAGGTCCTGGACTGGCCTAGCCAGTCTCCAGACCTCAACCCAAAAGAAAATCTGTGGAGGGAGTTGAAAGTCCGTGTTGCCCGGCAACAGGCCCAAATCATGACAGGTCTAGAGAAGATCGGCATGGACGAGTGGGCCAAAATACCTGCTAAAGTGTGTGCAAACCTGGTCAAGAACTACAGGAAATGTTTGACCTCTGTAATTGCCAACCGAGGTTATATTACAAAGTATTGAGTTAAATTTTTTGATTGTCCAAATATTTATTTTCTGCAAGAATATACAAATAAATTGTTTAAAAATCATACAATGTGACTTCCTAGTTTTTTTTTCCAGATTCCGTCTCTCACAGTTGAAGTGTGATGGAAATTACAGACCTCTCATCTTTTTAAGTGTGTCAACTTGCACAATCGGTGGTTGTCCAAATACTTTTTTGCCCCAATGTATATATTTATCATATATATCATTATACACACAATGCACAGTGATGAAGTAGTGTATACAGAGAGTACTCCCAGTGCTGGAACATGATATTGTAGGCGTTACAGGCTGGATTCTGTGTGTTAGGATGCCGCTGTCTGTCTAAGTATTTTCACAGGGGCACTGACATGATGTGAGGAGAGGAATGGAGTCACCCCGCCGTGGCGATAGAGTAAAATCTTTATTATTAACTGAATCTAGATGGATATTCCGCCTTAATTCTATGGCCCCTAAGGGACTACATGATAAAATAAACTGGAACAGTCTGCTGTAGTTTTTTATAATATAGTATCTAATTAATTTATAAAATCTACTAGTAAAAGAGAAACATCATTTAATATGATATAAATTATTCCCAACTAACTTGTATTTTGGGAACTGGTTCTGGCATTAGTAAATGTGAAAAGCCATGTAATTTATTTTTCACATTTAATTTAATGGGATGTTATTATTGTCTAAGCACTTCAAATACTTTTTTGCCACCGCGGGGTGACTCAGGCATATGATCAATTATAAAATATTTTAGATCTGTCAAGGTTTTGTGAGCTGTGTGTGATGTGTAATAATCTGTAACCAGAATGTCGGGTTTTTTCTTGTGTCGGTATAATGGGATTCGGTGGTGTGACGTCAGTAATCCATTGGTCGGTAAATTATGTACCGGTAAACTGAATACCACCCGTGGCTTCCTGCTGCCTCCATTCCCCTCCTCACATCATGTCACTGCCCCTGTCACATGCAGCCCTGTCCTCACTGTCACACCACTCATCTCCTGATATACTCTGTGCTGCTGGGGACCCTACTCCTCCCAGTATATAACTCTCAGTCTGTGGCTTCTGCTGCCTCCATTCCCCTCCTCACATCATGTCACTGCCCCTGTCACATGCAGCCCTGTCCTCACTGACACACCACTCATCTCCTGATATACTCTGTGCTGCTGGGGTCCCTGCTCCTCCCACTATATAACTCTCAGTCTGTGGCTTCCTGCTGCCTCTATTCCCCTCCTCACATCATGTCAGTGCCCCTGTGACATGCAGCCCTGTCCTCACTGACACATCACTCCTCTCCTGATATACTCTGTGCTGCTAGGGACCCTGCTCCTCCCACTATATAACTCTCAGTCTGTGGCTTCCTGCTGCCTCTATTCCCCTCCCACATCATGTCAGTGCCCCTGTGAAAATATCGATTTTAAGGGTCGACCATGTCAAGTGTTTAAGCATTGCGACTTAAGTAACTGTGTTCCAGTAGTATTACTTTTTGAGTCTTAAATGTGACGAATATTAAGTTAATTAACAATATTTTTAAGGATGTCCAAAGAAAGTGGTGAAAGACAGTTTCCTTCTGCAAGGGAAGAAGAGAAGGACCAGCATACACAGCAAGATAAAACTGACAAAGAGAAATTGGAGTCACAGCCTGTGACTATGCCTGGGTTACTCGCTGACAATACTCTGTCTCAAGAGAAAGACGATGAATTAGCGGAAGAAGGAGCAAGCTCAAGAGCGCCAAAGTTTTCTGAGGAGGAAACTGAGGCTCTTATCAATGAGGTCAGTAGTCACACTTGTCACTTATTTGGGCCACAGGCAAGGAATCTGAATGCAAAGATGAAGACATCCACATGGGAGCAGATATCCCAAGCTGTCTCAAGTCCTGGTGGAACAGAGAGGACTGTGGAGGCCTGTAGGAAGAGGCTTAGGGATTGCAGGCGGCTCACCCAAAACAAGCTAAACTCCAGAACAAAGAAACTAAAGGATTGGGAGAAGAAGTTCCAAGAGTACTTCATGCTAACCGAGGAAGATCCAGTTCTGGGCACCAGCAAGCAAGGTAAATTCAATTAAAATTAAAATATTTTAAATAGAAGTTTCTAATAACAAGTTATCTTATTGTGTATTTAAAATTAATAAATTATGAGCCTTGTGTATTGTACTAGTTATCTTTTTGTGTATTTAAAATTAATAAATTATGTGCCTTGTGTTTTGTACTACAGACACACCGGAAAAGACCAAGAAAGACGACACTCCCAGAAAAAGAATAGGTCCATCACCCAAGTAAGGGACACCGTAAAAACCACATGAAGAAACCAGAAAGAATACAGATGGCAAGCTATATTGTTATTGTGGAATACATACCGTATGCCGCCTGACGGAATGCCGGCTGTCACGATTCCGACAGCAGCCTACCGCCAGGCATAATAGTGGTAGTGAGTCCCCTCATGCGCTTGCCAAGCTTCGTGCCTATACTCTTTCGTGTGGTGGCGTGGACCCACCACCGAAATGGGAATACCGGGGAGCTGTGGTTATACTGACCGCTGGCATTTTAACGGCTATTGGGATACCGGCGTCGGGATTACAACAGTTGGTATGTTATGCGCATCCCTGTTATTGTAGTACTTCACATATAATTCCATTTTCATCTAATGTTTGAAAATACAGATTTTAAAATGCAGGTAGGAAGAGAAGAAGAGTTTCCTTTTCAAAAACTGACAGCCATGTTGAAGACCAAACTGTGTCCCATGAAGAAACAACAGTTGAAGTCAATATTCCAGTGGTTGAGGAGGAGTTGACTGACGAAAGCATTAGACCACTGAGAAGGAGCCCACGGATGTTGGCAGTGCAATCCCAGTGGACGTAGAAGAGACTGGTAAGGAAAATATCATTACATGGAGGTGCGGTTGCCAGGGCTTAAAGTGGTCCTGGTGAGGTGGTGGAACTCATGGAGGAGGACCATGAAGGCACCAGGACCTGAGGAAGAAGTAGGTGGCTGCAGCTCATCAGCAACACTAGTGCCGCCTGTGTCATCAATTGACGCAGATGATGGGGTGGGCTTTTCTGTTGGAATTACTGTGCAGGGCAATGGAGATGGTGGAACTAGTTCCCCCTACCATTACAGGTGGTGGAACTCAGTTCCACCTCGTTCCCCCCCCACACACTTTAACCCCTGGCGGTTGCTAAAGCGAACCGCTCAGCACACATCTCTCCCCCCGCTCAGCACAGCGCGATGTGTGCTGAGCGTGCGGGGGGAGACGGGGGGGGGGGGGGGGGCGCTCATTTCACCCAGCGGGTGAAATGAGCAACCTGCTAGATTGAGCCTGCAAGTGTGTAGGGCACTTCTGTGTGTATCCAGCTTAACAGGTGTGAGCATCATACAACTATAATGACTTGTGAGTAACTATACAGCAGCTCCATACCTTGTGACTTGGAGAAGAAACACCAGTTAAGCCTGGGAATGCTGGAGTCAAAGCAACAATTCCTCTTCTTACATTCCGCAGCACTTATTGTGGGGTAGCCGCAATCCCTTCTGCTGTATGGTTCCACATTACATTGGGGGTCATTCCGAGTTGTTCGCTCTGTAAATTTTTTTGCATCGCAGCGATTTTCTGCTTAGTGCGCATGCGCAATGTTCGCACTGCGACTGCGCCAAGTAAATTTGCTATGCAGTTAGGAATTTTACTCACGGCTTTTTCATCGCTCAGGCGGTCGTAATGTGATTGACAGGAAGTGGGTGTTTCTGGGCGGAAACAGGCCGTTTTATGGGTGTGTGCGAAAAAACGCTACCGTTTCTGGGAAAAACGCGGGAGTGGCTGGAGAAACGGAGGAGTGTCTGGGCGAACGCTGGGTGTGTTTGTGACGTCAAACCAGGAACGACAAGCACTGAACTGATCGCAGATGCCGAGTAAGTCTGAAGCTACTCTGAAACTGCTAAGAGGTGTGTAATCGCAATATTGCGAATACGTCGTTCGCAATTTTAAGATGCTAAGATTCACTCCCAGTAGGCGGCGGCTTAGCGTGAGTAAATCTACTAAAAACAGCTTGCGAGCGAACAACTAGGAATGACCACCATTGTTTCTTGTCACTTGCTGTTGATGAAGTAAGGAAACATCCAGAAATTACAGCAGCTTCATTTTTTTTTTTTTTTAAACTGGGGCAATTTAGCTAGATCACAGGGCAATTTAGCTCTTTTGGTCAACTGATCATTTGGGTTTAGCTGTGTTAAAATAACAACGTATAATTTTTGTTAGGAACAGTTAATCAAACAGTTGAGCAAACTGAACAACAGCTGATAACAGGAAATTTCCACTTAAAGAATGGCATTTTCTTATATACCATATGACCATGGCTAAGAATTAGGGATACACAAGATAAACTCTTATGGGCCCTACTCACTGGCCGACCCGCCGCCGAGCTGCCCGACGGTGGATACGGCCGACGTGCGACTCGGCGGCGGGGGGGCAGTGACGGGGGGAGTGAAGTTTCTTCACTCCCCCCGTCACCCGGCTGCATTGAAGTGCAGGCAAATATGGACGAGATCGTCCATATTGGCCTGCATGCACAGCCGACGGGAGACCAGCGATGAACGAGCGCGGGGACGCGCATCGTTCATCGCTGGAGTCTCCACACTGAAAGATATGAACGAGTTCTCGTTCATTTATGAACGAGATCGTTCATATCTTTCAGTATATCGGCCAGTGTGTAGGGCCTATTAGAGCTATGGACTTTATCCATGTTTGTGCTCCATCAAATCTGTAATCAATAGCACTACATGCTCCCACTCTACCACTGCACTGTATACTCTACCTGTGCTTTTGGGGTAAAAACACCATTTAACCCCGGTAACACTTGAATTAAAGCAGCAGCCCCTGGAATAGCATTCCTTAGCGCTAATCCCAGGAAATCCGCAATCTTCACGCTCTTTGATGGCCATGTTACAAGGCCTCTGACCCTTTGACAGTGCCAAATACATAGGGCCTAATTCAGATCTGATCGCAGCAGCAAATTTATTAGTTAATGGGCAAAACCATGTACACTGCAGGTGAGGCAGATATAACGTGTGCAGAGAGAGTTAGATTTGGGTGGGGTGTGTTCAAACTGAAATCTAAATTGCAGTGTAAAAATAAAGCAGCCAGTATTTACCCTGCACACAAACAAAATAACCCACCCAAATCTCTCTGCAAATGTTATATCTGCCCCCCCCCCCCCCCCCCCATCCCGGCAGTGCACATGGTTTTGCCCATTAGCTAACACATTTGCTGCATCTAGAAGTTACAGCAGCTTAATGTTTCTTTTTACAGAAGGTTCAGCAACTTAAATTATTTAGTGAAATACTGTAAAATCATAACAGTTACAAGGATAAGTCCACATATTGTACGTAGATTTATTGTTAGTGGTTAAATGCCAACATTAAACCCTTAGGCATAGTTCCCAAATGCTGTCATTGCAATCCAGGTTTTAAGGATATCATGCTTGAGCACAGGTGACTTAATTAGAACTTCGGTCAATGGCCCTCATTCCGAGTTATTCGCTCGCAAGCTGTTTTTAGCAGCTTTGCTCACGCTAAGTCGCCGCCTACTGGGAGTGAATCTTAGCTTATCAAAATTGCGACCGACGGATTCGCAATATTGCGAGTAGACCTCTCTTAGCAGTTTCGGAGTAGCTCCAGACTTACTCGGCATCTGCGATCAGTTCAGTGCTTGTCATTCCTGGTTTGACGTCACAAACAGCGTTCGTCCAGACACTCCTCCGTTTCTTCGGCCACTCTCGCGTTTTTCCCAGAAACTGTAGCGTTTTTTCGCACTCTCCCTTAAAATGGCCTGTTTCCGCCCAGAAACACCCACTTCCTGTCAATCACATTACGATCATCAGAAAGATGAAAAAGCCGTGAGTAAAATACCTAACTGCATAGCAAATTTACTTGGCGCAGTCGCAGTGCGGACATTGCGCATGCGCAGTTAGCGGAAAATCGCTGCGATGCAAAGAAAAATACAGAGCGAACAACTCGGAATGACCACCAATGTGAATTAACCATCTGGACTCAACCGTGGTTATCCTTAAAACCCAGGGGTCTATTTACTAAAGTTAAATTGTGGATGATTTCAGACCAATTTAAGATCGATCTTAATCGATGTTGGGCTTCCGGGTTGAAAAAAAACACACATTTACTAACATTTTAAATTTTATATAAAAAATCATCTATTCGTAAATGTTTGTTGTTTTCCTACCACACACAATATATATTACTGTTAGGTTATTTTTCTACAGACAGAGTATTGCACCCGGTGTGTAATTTTCTGAATAAAAATTGGTTTATGTCAGGAAAATGGATGATTATCTACTGTCATGTTCTGTTTGTTTTGCAGAGACCTAGGAGCAGGAGACTGACAGTGGCATAATAGCAGCGGAATAAGTAGAGACTGAGGTCTTAATTACCCAGGACATTCAGGAGCAAGTCACTGAGATACAGGGCATCCCAGGGATTGAAGAAACAAGGGATGGTGAGAGACGATTTATACCCGAGGACAGTGCTGGACTGGGGCATTAAGGGCCCACCGGGGGAATGCTGTTGTAGAGGCCCATGCTTAAGGGTGTGGCCAGGCTCCAGTAGGGGCATGGACAGCCATCACAGAGGTTTGGCTAACCATTAAAGAGTACATTTTGTGTGCCCAATGGTAAATATCTAATAAACCATATTCTTGTGAAGTATAATGTAACATATGTATAATGCATAATTCAAGTGCACCTGGACAAAGTCTGGAACCTGATCCCTAGAGGAGGAGGGGGGGGGCCCACAGGAAGCAGGGCCTACAGGTGGTTTCCCCTGTTCCCCTGTGGGCCGGTCCGACTCTGCTCGTGGAACCAGTTTATCAAACTACTGGACAAGGTTAACTGAATTTTTTAAGAACTTACACATATATAATATGTTGGTCTATATTAGTTAGTAAATTGTTAACATAGTTTAAGATATTTAACATATCGTCAATTGATGGAATAACAATTTACTAGATTGTCACAGAATATGGAACATCAATTTGCCAGAATGTGGGAGAGGTTGGAACGAATTCAGGAAACTCAACATCTACAAGCTGAACTAATGATAACTATGGCTCGCAGCATTGATACCTTAGCTGCGTCTCATGGGCATTCACATTCAGTAACAGAGCAAGTCCATCTTGGAATGCTGCAAATGCTCTCCTGGCAACAACAGGTGAATATCAACACGTCGTTGATTGCGTCAAGTCTGCAGATGATGTCTGAAGATTTAAGGCGACCAACATTGACAGAGACAACAATAACAATCAGACCGGAAAACATGCCTGGACCTTCAACACATACAATGCAGCCACCAAGTTCAAGACAGCCAAGGTACGATGAAAATATGGCTCCTTGTGTGCAAATGGATTATGAGCGTTTGAGAAATCATCCTGAAGGTGACTTTGCCAATTTTGAAAGAGAATTCAAATCGGCGCCGGGATCCTGACAGCCGTCCAATCATACTACACCTAGTAAGATCAAAGTACAATGATAATATTATTACTGAATACCTGAACATTGTGGACTATGTTTTTATTTGGGTTTGGGAATTTTCTTTTAAAATGTTTTTTTGGGGATGGGGATGTTTGGTGACTTTCAGGGCAGTATTAGGGTCAGCAGCTGGAAGACATGGACACCCTGTGAATTGGGATAGAGTTAGTATGCAGGTATGGGCTTCGCTTTGAGTAAGGTATTTTATTGGCTTTTTTAGAAGAACAAATCAACCGGCCACCGGAGAGAAGCACAGAAGCATGCAAGGGTCCAGCCTGCAGCGACACAACTGAAGCAAGCACAGAGGCTGGCATAGAGCTGCAAAGGGACTTTGCACACGCTAGAGCTGGCATAGAGCTGCAAAGCTTTGCACACGCTAAGCTGCCGCCTACTGGGAGTGAATCTTAGCATCTTAAAATTGCGAACGAAAGTTTCGCAATATTGCGAAAAAACATCTCTGTGCAGTTTCTGAGTAGCTCGAGACTTACTCGGCATCTGCGATCAGTTCAGTGCTTCTTGTTCCTGGTTTGACGTCACAAACACACCCAGCGTTCGCCCAGACACTCCCCCGTTTCTCCAGCCACTCCCGCGTTTTTCCCAGAAACTGTAGCGTTTTTTCCCACACGCCCATAAAACGTCCTGTTTCCGCCCAGAAACACCCACTTCCTGTCAATCACACTACGATCGCCATAGCGAAGAAAAAGCCGTGAGTAAAATACCAAAGTTCTTAGCAAATTTACTTGGCGCAGTCGCAGTGCGAACATTGCGCATGCGCACTAAGTGGAAAAACGCTGTGATGCGATGAAATTTACCTAGCGAACGACTCGGAATGACCCCCATGGTTTTGCCCAACTGCTAAAAATTTGCTGCTGCGATCAACTCTGATTTACCCCCTTAGTCCTATAGAGTTTTGGAGATTGAAAGACATTTAATTTATTATAATACTTTCTACTGCATCTGTTTGTCTTTTGGGAGTGTTTATTTCCACTGACCTTGTTTTGTTGCATATTGTATATTTACAGTATCTTTATCCTTTCAATAACTAAGCTGCACTGGTTTTATAGGCGTCGTGGTTGCAATTTAAATACCAAAGTTCATTTACATACGACCTGATTCATATATCTTTGTGTCTGCCTGGGTCCTGTTCTTACCTCTCTGCTGGGGTGTGGTACAAAACTAGTGAATCTCAGATGAGAAGCCAACCAAGAACCAGGAATTACCAAGTTGTATGCAAGGCACCCACTACAGTACACCCTCACCACATTGGGGTACCACATATATGTTAAGGATTATAGTTTAATATTAGTTGATTGCATCACTGTGGTTTTTGTTTGTTTGGTTGTTTGTTTGTTTGTTTGTTTGTTTGTTTGTTTTCTCTCTGGTTGAGTCAACATTTATTATTTTAATAATTTTAGTTTAACAGATTTATTTTTAGTGCCTTGTTTTATTTGCTTCATGTTTCGTTACTTACTGTATTGAGTGTGTCAACTGTATATTGGCCCTCATTCCGAGTTGTTCGCTCGCTAGCTGCTTTTAGCAGCATTGCACACGCTAGGCCGCCCTCTGGGAGTGTATCTTAGCTTAGCAGAATAGCGAATGAAAGATTAGCAGAACTGCTACTAAATAATTCTTAGCAGTTTCTGAGTAGCTCCAAACCTACTCACAGATTGCGATCAGCTCAGTCCGTTTAGGTCCTGGTTTGACGTCACAAACACGCCATGCGCTTGGCCAGCCACTCCCCCGTTTCTCCAGACGCTCCCGCGTTTTCCCCTGACACGCCTGCGTTTTTTAGCACACTCCCGGAAAACGCTCAGTTACCACCCAGAAACGCCCCTTTCCTGTCAATCATTTACCGATCAGCAGTGCGACTGAAAAGCGTTGTATGAACACCAGCAAAACTGCGTACCATGTGCATGCGCATTTAGCAACAAATCACAGCATAGCGAAAATCTGCAACGAGCGAACAACTCGGAATGAGGGCCATAGTGCAAAAGGTATCTTATTGGAATTATAGACTAACATCTTATCTACACCTCCTCTGAGGATGAGGAAAATCAGATCATAATGTTAGTCTAAAACAATATGGTTTTATTTAAATTCCATCTTTAACTTATGTTCATTTTGAGTTGGCTTTTCAGTTTAATATGGCTCTTTTAGCTCTGCCTAATAAACAGTATGGGGTTTATTGACTAGAAGTGGACACTTTTTGCCATGTTTAACCTTCAAATATAAAATGCAATGATCTTAAAATCTGAGAAGTGTTGACTTTAACAAATCACTTCTGAGCATATAAACCCCTTCGTGGTCTAACAAAATGCTTTTAAAATTACAAGGCTGCCTTGTGTCCATAAAATGTGTCCCTTCCTTTCATAAGAACTGTGTGCGTTAAACGTTTTAACTTACAAAAATGTATCAACTCATTAGTAGGGTGTGGTATAAAAGATCTACACTGTCTAGATGGACAGTCATTAGGTCAACCCAATTAGGTCAACAGCAGGGGCATCTCTAGAGAGGAGGGGACCCGTGTGCAGACTCCGTGTGTGGGCCCCCTCCTCTCCCGAAGCCGTCACGCCACTGCTAGCGCTCTCAGCGCTGTAGACTCTGGCATAGTGCCAGAGTCTACAGTGCATGCGCAGGACTCCGAAAAATGGCTGCCGCGCCATTTTCTCGGAGTTCTGCGCATGCGCTGTAGACTCTGGCACTGTTCCAGAGTCTCTAGTGGTCAGTGCTCTAGCAGCAGCGCGACGGCTATGGGAGAGGAGGGGGCCCACACACGGTCAGCGATGGACTCCGGAATGGTAAGTACAGGAGAAATGGGTGCGGTGTGTGCGGTGTGGGCCCCCCTGGACTCAGGGGCCCGTGTGCACTGCACACACTGCAACCATTATAGAAACGCCAATGGCCAAACAGGGTCAAAGGGTCAACAGGTAAAAGGCAGAGTAAGGTCAACTGGCACAAAAGGTCAACGGTCAAAAAGTTGACATGACAATGGTTGACACAAAACAGGAGTTCTTTGGGTGTCATATTGTATGTTTAACCATAGCTAAGCACATTCAGAGGATATGTGGACCCTCATGGGCTCTCTTCGCTCATCACGCTTTGGGCAAGGTGCCTTGCTCTCCTAATACTGTGTTTATCACAGGTTACTATCCCCTTTCATGGTCCACTTGGATGGTAAATCAAGCAAAAGTTGGAAAAAAAACAACAAACTTGTGTCGACCATTTATGTGTTGACCATTGTCATATCATTCGTTTGACCATGCTGACCTATTGTACCTGTCAATATTAAGCCCAGTCTAACTTTTACCTGTCGACCGTTTGATCATGTTGACCTTATGTAGCTGTCCACCTAATGCATGACGACCATAAGGGATCGACCTATTGACTCTTGACCTAGACAGTGTCGATCTATACATTGGAACCCCATTGGCACAGGTGGTTTATCTCGCATAGGACTTTATTCAGAGGTGGACACAGTGGTATTGATGGATGCAAGCGGCCTATGTTTATAGTCTGTGCACACATCTGCGTCCCAATGGATACCACCTAAAGATGCAGATCAGAATTTCAACGGACAGTTGCAATTTTTTGTAGTTAATTCTGGGTAGTAAGAGTGGGGTGGCTAACTAGATGTGGATGGGTCACAAGGGATGTCAGTGAAAGCCCAGCTGGCCGCAGTTACTGTGTATCACATGCAGCCCTGACAGATAAGTGGTTTAGAAGCTTGCCAGATATAATGGGTCTGAGGCATTTTACATAAGGCCAGGGTAGATGGACAGGCAGCTTCTAGCATTATGGTCTCCAGCAGGTGAATGTGCAGAAGCAGAAACACCTACCCATACATGGAGACATAACCCATTTGCCCATAAAGAGGAAACTCCCCTGGCACTTGGGGAACAAGGACCTAATTCACAGAGGGACGCAATGTTGATTTTGTATGCAGTGGAGCAATTTTTTGCCAGTGGAGTCTGTACATGTGTCACAATGGTCTTACGATGATGGTCACAGTGAGGATTTGTCTCCCAAGTGATTGACAGTCAGGCACCACGTGTGAGTGATAATGGGGGGGAATACTAAAATGAAGGAATATCGTGGCCATTTTGGGGGCGTGTAACTGTACACTTCGCCTCTGCTGCCAGTGGCGGCGTCCCCCTTGCAATATAATGTGGGTGACTAACTGACATCAACCAATGCTCTGCCACCTCCTGCTATTCTCCCCCCGGCCCCCCAGTCCAGCACTCAGACAGGCAGAAGCTCCACCTTCCAGACGAAGAGGGAGAATATTGTTTCACAGTATAGGGGTCTCTAGGGGCACATGTCCCAGGACCCCCTCCTTGAGAGATCCATCTTGGATGATATCAGAAGAAAGGACAGGAGAAGAAGGTGGCCCAGCAGGGGGCTGGACTATCCATCCCTGATTTCTGCAGTGCCACAGTCCTCATACAAATATATATATATATTATGTTTGTGTAACTATATATGTGTGTGTGCAACTCATTGGCGTTTTTATAATGAGTGCAATGTGTGCAGTGCACATGGGCCCCTGGGTTCAGTGGGGGCCAACACTGCACACATTGCACCCATTTAAATACTTACCTTACCGGAGTCCAGCGGTGGGCGCAGCGTCCGCGACGGAAATCACCACCAAAATGGCCGCCGTGCATGCGCGGTAGCCAAATTGGTTTCCGGGTCATGGTGGGCGCCATGTTTCCGGAGACCTGCGCATGCGCAGTAGACTCCGGCACATTGCCGGAGTCTACAGCGCCGTTCAGAGGAGGGGGTCCACCCGGAGGTGCACACGGGCCCCCTCCTCTGTAGAAACGCCCCTGGTGTAACTGTTAATATATACCTGTGTAACTCTGTATATATGTGTCTGTAACTACAGGCAGACCTCCCAGACGTAAAGTGGGTGGGCGTGTGACCAGGGGGTTCTGGAAGGTGCTGCAATACTCTTTATATATTATGGCAACTCTCTGCATTATATGCTGGGCACTCATGGTTTCTGTATTATATGGTGGTCACAAAAATGCTTTTCATATTGTCTGGCTATCACAAAAAGCTTTAAGTGGTGTTTTGCATTCATTAAAATGCTCTCAGTATTGTTTGGTGGTCACAAAAATTGCAATCAGTATAGTCTGGCGGTCACTAAAATGCCCTCTATATTATCTGGCACTCAGAAAGACTGCATATGGAATCAGTGATTTCCACACTACTGTACATTCATCATTGGCTAAGATTTCACTCTGCACATGCATCAAATTAGCAGCCCAAATTCGCAGGGATCTGTATCATTGGGCAAACGTGAGCAATAGCAGGTTAGCTGCTGGGGAGTAACTTAATGCTGAGTAATGAGTCACACGACACAACTCATTATTATACTGTATGTTAAGGGCATGTCATTCACTTATGAGTTGGCATGGGGGGAGCCAAGACCTGTCATACCTCCAGGTGACTGGGATGAAGTTATGCCACTGACTGGTGCCATCTTTGATCCTGTGTCCAAGAACCGGACCGTCTGACCAAAAGAAACACTGCCCAGACTCTAAACAAATAAGCAACATCTATAGATGTACTGTTACTCACACATGCTGTCTCCATGTTTCTCTGCTAATAGGATCTAGTATTGCAATACTAAATATTCATACCTGTTTGTAATAGTTATATCATAAATCCCGCCTTCTACTAGATGCACCAAGGAAGCAGAGGGAAGATACAAAATGCCAGGATCTGTCTGGGAAATGCATCCACGTACCCAAAATAGATTGCCACGCACCATTCAGTTGTGCACTGCCACTTTGCTGTCCTTCTGCTCCATGGGAGTAATTCTGTATTCCCTGAGCTCACCTTAGTTCACCTGCATTATGGTTTCACAGGTGTACCGCCCTAGTCAAACTCCCCACCTGCCACTGCCTTGGGTCTCCCCTGCAGCAGCCTATGTGTAGCTACCCTGTACCAGTCCAGAAGCCTTTTTTAATGTCATTTCCCTGCAGTGGCCTCTCAACCTTTATATGCCATTCCTAGAAGAATGAAACACATGGCCATATGGTGTCACTGACCATGGACAGGGGAATTCAGCTAAGTCCAATTGAGAGGATACCAGGTATGGACCACAAGTGTGTGTATCTGCTGCCCATCCCCAACCACCACCACCACTATAGTGAATCCCCCTCCAAAAACCAGAGCCCCACCACAATAAGTTACCAGGTAAGCAGTCTGTGTCCTGGCTGAGGAAGGGGGGGGGGGATTAGTCCATATTGACGTGTGTGTGTGTGTGTGTGTGTGGGGGGGGGGGGTGGAAGTCCCAGAGTAGCAGCCCTGTATCAGCTCAATGTGCACAGTTGGTATTGTAAACCCAAAACAGGGCAGTACAATATAATTTTGGCATGTCTCACTAAAATGCAGCGGGTGTGGTGGATAAGGTGCATTCTGCAAAGGCAATATCCTATCATAAGAGTTAGGTAGCGTGAGGGTTCCTTGCTGATAAACTTTTGTGTGGATAATGTATCAATTAATCTTTAAAAGTGAGAGATAAATAACATAATGGGCCAATGAGAGCTGAGCGGGGCCTGGGTACTGGTGGGGAGGTGTGGCCAAATCCAGAAATATTTCAAGGCAGCGTTGTGCAACATTGTTCCCCTCCAGCAAACACCAGTCTAGTTACTCAGGAATCCCCCAGTATCCCACTTGGCACTCCTGCTCAGTACTTACCTTCAATGTAGACCTCTGCAGATGAGGAACTCCCTACATTGTTGTGTGCAATGCAGGAGAACCTTCCGTAATTATCCTTGGCGTTGATTACCAACGTGCTTTGTTCTGTTTTATTTAGTAACAAAGTTTTGTTCTTCATCCAGCTGTAGTGAGTGACATCAGGTCTGCTGCTCAGGAAATCACACTTCAGCTCAATGACCCCATCTTCTGATTCAAACTGCATAATGTGAACTTTAATTGGAGCATCTACAGAGCAGAAGAAGAGTTATTTATTAAGTCTCTTATATAGCCCAGTATATTCCGTTGCCCTTTACAAATGGAAACAACAGTGATAAAACAAAACTGGGTAATAACAGATATAAAGGTAGGAAGGCCCTGCTCGCAAGCTTACACTCTATAGGGAAGTAGGCATTGATACACAAGGACAGGTGCTATCTATAGCATAATGGTCCACCAGATTGCAAGGGTTCTTCGTGGGCTGTATGATAAGGTCAAACAGTGTTGTTGGCCAGGGGTCAGGAGGATGAGAAAGTGAAGAGAGAAAATATGTGAGGACTGAGGATATATGTGGACTGGTAAGTGGGGATGTAATAGGATAAGAAAGTTTATGACATTTATGTGGGTGGTTCAGGAATTTGATAAGATTGCCTCAAGAGGGGAGTTTTCAGGGAACACTTGAAGGTTTAGAGACTAGAGGACAGTATTATTGTGCAAGGGCCTAATTCTGAGTTGATGGCAGCAGCAATTTTGTTAGCAGTTGGGCAAAACCATGTGCACTGCAGGAGGGGCAGATACAGGTTGAGTCTCCCTTATCCAAAATGCTTGGGACCAGAGGTATTTTGGATATGGGATTTTTCCGTATTTTGGAATAATTGCATACCATAATGAGATATCATGGTGATGGGACCTAAATCTAAGCACAGAATGCATTTATGTTACATATACACCTTATACACACAGCCTGAAGGTAATTTTAGCCAATATTTTTTATAACTTTGTGCATTAAACAAAGTGTGTCTACATTCACACAATTCAATTAAGTTTCATATACACCTTATTACACACAGCCTGAAGGTCATTAATACAATATTTTTAATAACTTTGTGTAATAAACAAAGTTTGTGTACATTGAGCCATCAAAAAACAAAGGTTTCACTATCTCAATCTCACTCAAAAAAGTCCGTATTTCGGAATATTCCGTATTTCGGAATATTTGGATATGGGATACTCAACCTGTATAACATGTGCAGAGAGAGTTAGATTTGGGTGGGGTGTATTCAAACTGAAATCTAAATTGCAGTGTAAAAATAAAGCAGCCAGTATTTACCCTGCACAGAAACAAAATAACCCACCAGATTCATTAGCAATTCTGCTAAGCTAAGATACACTCCCAGAGGGCGGCGGCCTAGCGTTTGCACTGCTGCTAAAAGCAGCTAGCGAGCGATCAACTCGGAATGAGGGCCATAGTGTGTATGGCCTGGGCCCCATTATACATTATAAATATACAGATAGTGCATGTACATACCTCCCAACTGTCCCGATTCCAGCGGGACAGTCCCACTATTCATACACTGTCCCGATGTCCCTCCCTGCGGACGGGGGGGGGGGGGGGAGTTGGTGGAGCCTTTGATCACCACTGCTCTGCAAAGCAGTGAGTGATCAAAGTGCTGGACAACAGGCCGGTACCGCGAGGCCATGCCCACTCAGCTGAGGCCACACACCCCATTTGCAGCCACACCCCCTTTCTGGGTAGTGCATGACTCTGCCACGTGAGCATCACGAATCTCCCAGTTATAAAGTTGGGATGTATGCATGTATAATAATGTACTGTATCAGTATATGATAACAGCCATGCACTATACTGAATTTCCCATAGCCCTGGGAATACAATATAATGTAACATATGTAACAGAGTGAAAATTGCATTAGCTCTAATGAAGGGAAAATAACATGCCATGCTGAAAAAAAAAAAAAAAAAGCTCTTACTGCTGGGATGACTTAATTTTAGGATAATAAATGAATGCAGAGCCACAAGCCATTCCACTCACTGGCAGGAAATGTGTTCATTACAATATATTAAAGCTTACATCCAAGGGGACAGGAGGGAGTCATGACCACCCACTTGATTAGCAGGAAGTTGAATCTGGGTGTAGTTTCTACTAGAGATGAGCGGGTTCGGTTCCTCGGAATCCGAACCCGCCCGAACTTCATGTTTTTTTTCACGGGTCCGAGCGACTCGGATCTTCCCGCCTTGCTCGGTTAACCCGAGCGCGCCCGAACGTCATCATGACGCTGTCGGATTCTCACGAGGCTCGGATTCTATCGCGAGACTCGGATTCTATATAAGGAGCCGCGCGTCGCCGCCATTTTCACACGTGCATTGAGATTCATAGGGAGAGGACGTGGCTGGCGTCCTCTCCATTTAGATTAGAAGAGAGAGAGTGAGATTGATTTTAAACAGAGACACTTGATTTACTGGAGCTTAGGAGTACTGTAGAGAGTGCAGAGTTTAGTAGTGACTGACCACAGTGACCACCCGACAGTGCAGTTTTATTTAATATAATCCGTTCTCTGCCTGAAAAAAACGATACACAGTGACTCAGTCACATACCATATCTGTGTGCACTGCTCATCCCAGTGTGCTGCATCATCTATGTATATATATCTGACTGTGCTCACACAGCTTATAATTGTGGGGGAGACTGGGGAGCAGTGCCAGTTATAGGTTATAGCAGGAGCCAGGAGTACATATTATTAAAATTAAACAGTGCACACTTTTGCTGCAGGAGTGCCACTGCCAGTGTGACTGACCAGTGACCTGACCACACTGACCACCAGTATAGTTAGTAGTAAACTATATTGTGATTGCCTGAAAAAGTTAAACACTCGTTGTGTGACTTGTGTGGTGTTTTTTTTTTTTTATTCTATAAAAAACTAATTCTGCTGACAGACAGTGTCCAGCAGGTCCGTCATTATATAATATATACCTGTCCGGCTGCAGTAGTGATATATATATATATTTTATATCATTATTTATCATCCAGTCGCAGCAGACACAGTACGGTAGTTCACGGCTGTAGCTACCTCTGTGTCGGCACTCGGCAGTCCATCCATAATTGTATACCACCTACCCGTGGTTTTTTTTTCTTTCTTCTTTATACATACATACTACATCTCATTATCAACCAGTCTATATTAGCAGCAGACACAGTACAGTAGTCCACGGCTGTAGCTACCTCTGTGTCGGCACTCGGCAGTCCGTCCATAATTGTATACCACCTACCCGTGGTTTTTTTTTCTTTCTTCTTTATACATACATACTATATCTCTTTATCAACCAGTCTATATTAGCAGCAGACACAGTACAGTAGTCCACGGCTGTAGCTACCTCTGTGTCGGCACTCGGCAGTCCATCCATAATTGTATACCACCTACCCGTGTTTTTTTTTTCTTTCTTCTTTATACATACATACTACATCTCATTATCAACCAGTCTATATTAGCAGCAGACACAGTACAGTACGGTAGTCCACGGCTGTAGCTACCTCTGTGTCGGCACTCGGCAGTCCGTCCATAATTGTATACCACCTACCCGTGGTTTTTTTTTCTTTCTTCTTTATACATACATACTACATCTCTTTATCAACCAGTCTATATTAGCAGCAGACACAGTACAGTAGTCCACGGCTGTAGCTACCTCTGTGTCGGCACTCGGCAGTCCATCCATAATTGTATACCACCTACCCGTGGTTTTTTTTTCTTTCTTCTTTATACATACATACTACATCTCTTTATCAACCAGTCTATATTAGCAGCAGACACAGTACAGTAGTCCACGGCTGTAGCTACCTCTGTGTCGGCACTCGGCAGTCCGTCCATAATTGTATACCACCTACCCGTGGTTTTTTTTTCTTTCTTCTTTATACATACATACTACATCTCTTTATCAACCAGTCTATATTAGCAGCAGACACAGTACAGTAGTCCACGGCTGTAGCTACCTCTGTGTCGGCACTCGGCAGTCCATCCATAATTGTATACCACCTACCCGTGGTTTTTTTTTCTTTCTTCTTTATACATACATACTACATCTCTTTATCAACCAGTCTATATTAGCAGCAGACACAGTACAGTAGTCCACGGCTGTAGCTACCGCTGTGTCGGCACTCGGCAGTCCATCCATAATTGTATACCACCTACCCGTGGTTTTTTTTTCTTTCTTCTTTATACATACATACTACATCTCTTTATTAACCAGTCTATATTAGCAGCAGACACAGTACAGTAGTCCACGGCTGTAGCTACCTCTGTGTCGGCACTCGGCAGTACATCCATAATTGTATACTAGTATCCATCCATCTCCATTGTTTACCTGAGGTGCCTTTTAGTTGTGCCTATTAAAATATGGAGAACAAAAATGTTGAGGTTCCAAAATTAGGGAAAGAACAAGATCCACTTCCACCTCGTGCTGAAGCTGCTGCCACTAGTCATGGCCGAGACAATGAAATGCCAGCAACGTCGTCTGCCAAGGCCGATGCCCAATGTCATAGTACAGAGCATGTCAAATCCAAAACACCAAATATCAGTAAAAAAAGGACTCCAAAACCTAAAATAAAATTGTCGGAGGAGAAGCGTAAACTTGCCAATATGCCATTTACCACACGGAGTGGCAAGGAACGGCTGAGGCCCTGGCCTATGTTCATGGCTAGTGGTTCAGCTTCACATGAGGATGGAAGCACTCAGCCTCTCGCTAGAAAAATGAAAAGACTCAAGCTGGCAAAAGCAGTAGCACCGCAAAGAACTGTGCGTTCTTCGAAATCCCAAATCCACAAGGAGAGTCCGACTCCAATTGTGTCGGTTGCGATGCCTGACCTTCCCAACACTGGACGTGAAGAGCATGCGCCTTCCACCATTTGCACGCCCCCTGCAAGTGATGGAAGGAGCACCCGCAGTCCAGTTCCTGATAGTCAGATTGAAGATGTCAGTGTTGAAGTACACCAGGATGAGGAGGATATGGGTGTTGCTGGCGCTGGGGAGGAAATTGACCAGGAGGATTCTGATGGTGAGGTGGTTTGTTTAAGTCAGGCACCCGGGGAGACACCTGTTGTCCGTGGGAGGAATATGGCCGTTGACATGCCTGGTGAAAATACCAAAAAAATCAGCTCTTCGGTGTGGAAGTATTTCACCAGAAATGCGGACAACAGGTGTCAAGCCGTGTGTTCCCTTTGTCAAGCTGTAATAAGTAGGGGTAAGGACGTTAACCACCTCGGAACATCCTCCCTTATACGTCACCTGCAGCGCATTCATAATAAGTCAGTGACAAGTTCAAAAACTTGGGCCGACAGCGGAAGCAGTCCACTGACCAGTAAATCCCTTCCTCTTGTAACCAAGCTCACGCAAACCACCCCACCAACTCCCTCAGTGTCAATTTCCTCCTTCCCCAGGAATGCCAATAGTCCTGCAGGCCATGTCACTGGCAATTCTGATGATTCCTCTCCTGCCTGGGATTCCTCCGATGCATCCTTGCATGTAACGCCTACTGCTGCTGGCGCTGCTGTTGTTGCTGCTGGGAGTCGATGGTCATCCCAGAGGGGAAGTCGTAAGACCACTTGTACTACTTCCACCAAGCAATTGACTGTCCAACAGTCCTTTGCGAGGAAGATGAAATATCACAGCAGTCATCCTGTTGCAAAGCGGATAACTGAGGCCTTGACATCCTGGGTGGTGAGAAACGTGGTTCCGGTATCCATCATTACTGCAGAGCCAACTAGAGACTTGTTGGAGGTACTGTGTCCCCGGTACCAAATACCATCTAGGTTCCATTTCTCTAGGCAGGCGATACCGAAAATGTACACAGACCTCAGAAAAAGAGTCACCAGTGTCCTAAAAAATGCAGCTGTACCCAATGTCCACTTAACCACGGACATGTGGACAAGTGGAGCAGGGCAGGGTCAGGACTATATGACTGTGACAGCCCACTGGGTAGATGTATGGACTCCCGCCGCAAGAACAGCAGCGGCGGCACCAGTAGCAGCATCTCGCAAACGCCAACTCTTTCCTAGGCAGGCTACGCTTTGTATCACCGCTTTCCAGAATACGCACACAGCTGAAAACCTCTTACGGCAACTGAGGAAGATCATCGCGGAATGGCTTACCCCAATTGGACTCTCCTGTGGATTTGTGGCATCGGACAACGCCAGCAATATTGTGTGTGCATTAAATCTGGGCAAATTCCAGCACGTCCCATGTTTTGCACATACCTTGAATTTGGTGGTGCAGAATTTTTTAAAAAACGACAGGGGCGTGCAAGAGATGCTGTCGGTGGCCAGAAGAATTGCGGGACACTTTCGGCGTACAGGCACCACGTACAGAAAACTGGAGCACCACCAAAAACTACTGAACCTGCCCTGCCATCATCTGAAGCAAGAAGTGGTAACGAGGTGGAATTCAACCCTCTATATGCTTCAGAGGTTGGAGGAGCAGCAAAAGGCCATTCAAGCCTATACAATTGAGCACGATATAGGAGGTGGAATGCACCTGTCTCAAGCGCAGTGGAGAATGATTTCAACGTTGTGCAAGGTTCTGATGCCCTTTGAACTTGCCACACGTGAAGTCAGTTCAGACACTGCCAGCCTGAGTCAGGTCATTCCCCTCATCAGGCTTTTGCAGAAGAAGCTGGAGACATTGAAGGAGGAGCTAACACGGAGCGATTCCGCTAGGCATGTGGGACTTGTGGATGGAGCCCTTAATTCGCTTAACAAGGATTCACGGGTGGTCAATCTGTTGAAATCAGAGCACTACATTTTGGCCACCGTGCTCGATCCTAGATTTAAAGCCTACCTTGGATCTCTCTTTCCGGCAGACACAAGTCTGCTGGGGTTGAAAGACCTGCTGGTGAGAAAATTGTCAAGTCAAGCGGAACGCGACCTGTCAACAACATCTCCTCCTTCACATTCTCCCGCAACTGGGGGTGCGAGGAAAAGGCTCAGAATTCCGAGCCCACCCGCTGGCGGTGATGCAGGGCAGTCTGGAGCGACTGCTGATGCTGACATCTGGTCCGGACTGAAGGACCTGACAACGATTACGGACATGTCGTCTACTGTCACTGCATATGATTCTCTCACCATTGAAAGAATGGTGGAGGATTATATGAGTGACCGCATCCAAGTAGGCACGTCACACAGTCCGTACTTATACTGGCAGGAAAAAGAGGAAATTTGGAGGCCCTTGCACAAACTGGCTTTATTCTACCTAAGTTGCCCTCCCACAAGTGTGTACTCCGAAAGAGTGTTTAGTGCCGCCGCTCACCTTGTCAGCAATCGGCGTACGAGGTTACATCCAGAAAATGTGGAGAAGATGATGTTCATTAAAATGAATTATAATCAATTCCTCCGTGGAGACATTCACCAGCAGCAATTGCCTCCACAAAGTACACAGGGTGCTGAGATGGTGGATTCCAGTGGGGACGAATTGATAATCTGTGAGGAGGGGGATGTACACGGTGATATATCGGAGGATGATGATGAGGTGGACATCTTGCCTCTGTAGAGCCAGTTTGTGCAAGGAGAGATTAATTTCTTCTTTTTTGGGGGGGTCCAAACCAACCCGTCATATCAGTCACAGTCGTGTGGCAGACCCTGTCACTGAAATGATGGGTTGGTTAAAGTGTGCATGTCCTGTTTATACAACATAAGGGTGGGTGGGAGGGCCCAAGGACAATTCCATCTTGCACCTCTTTTTTCTTTTCTTTTTCTTTGCGTCATGTGCTGTTTGGGGAGGGTTTTTTGGAAGGGCCATCCTGCGTGACACTGCAGTGCCACTCCTAGATGGGCCCGGTGTTTGTGTCGGCCACTAGGGTCGCTTATCTTACTCACACAGTCAGCTACCTCATTGCGCCTCTTTTTTTCTTTGCGTCATGTGCTGTTTGGGGAGGGTTTTTTGGAAGGGACATCCTGCGTGACACTGCAGTGCCACTCCTAGATGGGCCCGGTGTTTGTGTCGGCCACTAGGGTCGCTTATCTTACTC
Source organism: Pseudophryne corroboree (assembly GCF_028390025.1). Classification (NCBI taxonomy): domain Eukaryota; kingdom Metazoa; phylum Chordata; class Amphibia; order Anura; family Myobatrachidae; genus Pseudophryne; species Pseudophryne corroboree. Next base: position 38,087,061 of record NC_086453.1, read on the forward strand.
ACACAGTCAGCTACCTCATTGCGCCTCTTTTTTTCTTTGCGTCATGTGCTGTTTGGGGAGGGTTTTTTGGAAGGGCCATCCTGCGTGACACTGCAGTGCCACTCCTAGATGGGCCCGGTGTTTGTGTCGGCCACTAGGGTCGCTTATCTTACTCACACAGTCAGCTACCTCATTGCGCCTCTTTTTTTCTTTGCGTCATGTGCTGTTTGGGGAGGGTTTTTTGGAAGGGACATCCTGCGTGACACTGCAGTGCCACTCCTAGATGGGCCCGGTGTTTGTGTCGGCCACTAGGGTCGCTTATCTTACTCACACAGTCAGCTACCTCATTGCGCCTCTTTTTTTCTTTGCGTCATGTGCTGTTTGGGGAGGGTTTTTTGGAAGGGACATCCTGCGTGACACTGCAGTGCCACTCCTAGATGGGCCCGGTGTTTGTGTCGGCCACTAGGGTCGCTTATCTTACTCACACAGCTACCTCATTGCGCCTCTTTTTTTCTTTGCGTCATGTGCTGTTTGGGGAGGGTTTTTTGGAAGGGCCATCCTGCGTGACACTGCAGTGCCACTCCTAGATGGGCACAGTGTTTGTGTCGGCCACTAGGGTCGCTTATCTTACTCACACAGCTACCTCATTGCGCCTCTTTTTTTCTTTGCGTCATGTGCTGTTTGGGGAGGGTTTTTTGGAAGGGCCATCCTGTGTGACACTGCAGTGCCACTCCTAGATGGGCACGGTGTTTGTGTCGGCCACTAGGGTCGCTTAGCTTAGTCATCCAGCGACCTAGGTGCAAATTTTAGGACTAAAAATAATATTGTGAGGTGTGAGGTATTCAGAATAGACTGAAAATGAGTGGAAATTATGGTTTTTGAGGTTAATAATACTTTGGGATCAAAATGACCCCCAAATTCTATGATTTAAGCTGTTTTTTAGGGTTTTTTAAAAAAAAACACCCGAATCCAAAACACACCCGAATCCGACAAAAAAAATTCGGTGAGGTTTTGCCAAAACGCGGTCGAACCCAAAACACGGCCGCGGAACCGAACCCAAAACCAAAACACAAAACCCGAAAAATTTCAGGCGCTCATCTCTAGTTTCTACAGAGAAGCGAGCCAAGCACCTATGTTAATTATTGGTCCTGCTCCACCAGGTAAGTGGCCCTCTAATAGTGTAACAATATATAATTTGAATGCACAGTCTGGAACCTGACTACTACAGAAGGGGATGGAACCTCAGGCAGTGGATCCTACTGGGGATTTTCCCTATGGGCCAGTACAACCAGTGCCAGATTAAGGTCCTTATGGGCCTGGAGCTGAAATTTATGAAAGGCCTATCGTGCGCCACCACTGGGGGTGTAACCAGCATGGTGGGGGTGTGACTACAGATATGGGGGTGTGACCAGTGCTGTGGGGGTGTGATCTGTGCCGTGGGATGCAGCTAGCACCATGGAGGTCATCTCTCTCCTGCTGCTATGCCTCCATAGGCTTAAAGCAGGTTACACCATCTGAAGATGGTGTAAACTAAAGTGGCCAAACTTGCTTTGCTTTTCAGACTATGGGGTGAATTCTATTCTCCGACAGTTGAATAGCGTCGGGAATTAGCTCCCGACGCTATTCAATTCAGCTCCAGTTAAGTCGGCGATAGCCCATTCTCGCCGACTAAACAGGCTGAATTGTTGGGAGAACGGGGATTCTCCGACTTAACTCCCCGGCGCAAGGCTGATTCCCGACAGAATCAGCCTTGCGCCGGCCGCGTAGCAGCACTTTTTTCAGGTTTCTTCTCTCATCCCCCGGGGATGAGAGAAGAATTCCCAACAATTGAGGGTCACTCGACGCTGTATTGAATAGCGCCGGGAGCAAACTCCTGGCGCTGTTCAACTGTCAGAGAATAGAATTGACCCCTTTGATACATAGGGATCAGTTTGTAGTCCCCATTGATAATAATGGGGACTGTGATCTGTATTGCTAAGTAGCATTCTGCAGGAGATTCCTGTGAAATCTCATGCATTTTGCTACTAGTACTTAGCAGCAACCCATAGAATTATGCAGAAACTTTAGTTTCTACATCATTTTATGGAAAAATAGCTTGATAAATAGGACCCACACTGGACCATCCATGGCGCTGTTTTGCCACGTGTAATGACATCACAGGTTTTACGAGATTCAGCATCATGGAGGATTCACACCACAAGTGAACTGTAAACAAAGAATGTGATTACAATCCTGCAGAGTCATGGGCGGTTCATGTGTGGGTATTTAGTTTGGTACAGTAAGTATTATGTTTGCTATTGGATAGTCACTGAAATAAAATTAATCAGAGAGGGGAGATGCATCAAAATACTGCTCAGTTTCTATTTGTACATATGCAGCAGATGGCAGTAAGGAATGTAAAGAAGAAAAGAATAGTCTTGTAAGTTTGCTATTAATTCTTTTCTAAATACTGTACATTATTGGTGAATGTATTTTTTTTACATTATTAGTGAATGTATTTTTACATTATGGCTTCAATGCCACAAGTCTTTGGACTGGATGTAACATTTAATTGTATTAAGGATACAGATATCCTTTGAGGTTCCAGTGATTTTTATTATCATAGGATCAAGATCATGAGAGCACTGTTACAGGTTCTGTTCGGGTGGTCTTCAGTTTACCGGCTGTCGGGATCCCGGCGCACAGTATACCGGCGCCATCCCGACAGCTGGCATACCCACACTTTATCTCCCTCTTGGGGGTCCACGATCCCCCTGGAGGGAGAATAAATAGCGTTCCCTCTTGGGGGTCCACGACCCCCCTGGAGGGAGAATAAATAGCGTTCCCGCAGCGTGGCAAGCGCAGCGAGACCGCAAGGGGCTCATTTGCGCTCACCACGCTGTCGGTATGCCGGTGGTCGGGATTCCGGCGCTGGTATGCTGGTCGCCGGGTGCCCGGCCGCCGGCATACAATACTACACCCGTTCTGTTCATGTAACAATAAACCCTACTATGTGTGAAGTTGTGAACGACACCCTTATCTATATTATATGGGTTATATGTGAGGAACAGTTTCTTTAGGTTGCCGTTTGTGACGTCAAACCAGGAACGAAACTGACTGAACTGATTGCAGTGGCAGAGTAAGTCCTGAGCTACTCAAAAACTGCAATTATGCAAATCTTTCGTTCGCAATTCTGCTAAGCTAAGATTCACTCCCAGTAGGCGGCGGCTTAGCGTGTGCAATGCTGCTAAAAGCAGCTAGCGAGCGAACAACTCGGAATGAGGGCCTTAGTGCAGCTTCAAAAAATTGTCAGCATGCCATATCTCTCAGGGTGAGTCAGTGGGGTCGATTCAATGTTAATAGCGCCGGGAAGGAGCTCCTGGCGCTATTCAATTGAGTGCACAGTGACAGACGACGACGGGATTTCTTCTCGAATCCCCGGGGGGGTGCGAGCAAAAATCCGTCAAATGTGCTGGCGCAACACTTATATTTGCCCTTAGCGTGGCGGAAACAGCATTGTGTCAGGCACTTAAGTTGGAGAATGCCAGTTCTCCCAAAAAAACACCCTGTTTACTCCAACTCCACATCGCACTCAGTTGAATAGCGCCAACCCCTACTTCCTGGCGCTATTAACATCGCATTCAATTGAATCAACCTCAGTGATCTTTATAATCTGTTTATGAAATAATAATCAGGATTTCAGCCTTTCATATCCACACAATAATAATCATTCTTAGAGCTATAGGCAAAACTGCATACAAAGAAAAAGGTTGCAGGTGCACAATTCAAACATTACCAATTTATTAATAATAATAATTGCAATAAAATTTTGCATTTTAAGCGAGGTTCTTCGCATAGTTATGGCCATAAGTAACGGCTTGCCCACCGCGTCCAGGTGACCTCATTAGTCGGGCAAGTCCCTAACATTTTGGGGGGTACAAATCTAGGGTGCGGGACCCCCCAAAATGAAGCAGCTGAGTGACCCCAGGGCAACACAAAAGTGAAAAAATATATAGTGAAAATAGGTTAGTGAGATAGGCTGCTGAAAACAGCAGGGGTAAATTAGTGAGAGGTAATGAAGGGGGAGATAAAGTAGTGAGAGGTAAAGTAGTGAAAAGTGAAGGTAGGAAATGAATTACATTGAAACAAAACACACGATAGGGATGAAAGTAAATATGAAAATAAGTGTTAATATGTGTTGCTCCTGAGGCAAAACAGCCACAACATTCCAGGGGGACCCACACCCCGGAAATGCACCCCCATCTGATAATCCAATATACATTTGTGCAGGACTCACCTTGCTCTGCATGCAGTCTAAGAAATGTCAGGAACCTAATTAAAACCAATATATAGGACAGGTGGGCGTGGGTGCTACCACCAGGCAGAAGGGGTCTCTGGCCTTCTATTGTGTATGTGAATACACAGCATTAGGTATACAGGGGAGGGGTCCTGGGGTGCACACCGGTAATGAGAGGTGCGACCCTGCGGAGACCTTTCAGTAGAACTGCATACAAAGAAAAAGGTTGCAGGTGCACAATTCAAACATTACCAATTTATTAATAATTGCAATAAAATTTTGCATTTTAAGCGAGGTTCTTCGCATAGTTATGGCCATAAGTAACGGCTTGCCCACCGCGTCCAGGTGACCTCATTAGTCGGGCAAGTCCCTAACATTTTGGGGGGTACAAATCTAGGGTGCGGGACCCCCCAAAATGAAGCAGCTGAGTGACCCCAGGGCAACACAAAAGTGAAAAAATATATAGTGAAAATAGGTTAGTGAGATAGGCTGCTGAAAACAGCAGGGGTAAATTAGTGAGAGGTAATGAAGGGGGAGATAAAGTAGTGAGAGGTAAAGTAGTGAAAAGTGAAGGTAGGAAATGAATTACATTGAAACAAAACACACGATAGGGATGAAAGTAAATATGAAAATAAGTGTTAATATGTGTTGCTCCTGAGGCAAAACAGCCACAACATTCCAGGGGGACCCACACCCCGGAAATGCACCCCCATCTGATAATCCAATATACATTTGTGCAGGACTCACCTTGCTCTGCATGCAGTCTAAGAAATGTCAGGAACCTAATTAAAACCAATATATAGGACAGGTGGGCGTGGGTGCTACCACCAGGCAGAAGGGGTCTCTGGCCTTCTATTGTGTATGTGAATACACAGCATTAGGTATACAGGGGAGGGGTCCTGGGGTGCACACCGGTAATGAGAGGTGCGACCCTGCGGAGACCTTTCAGTAGAACTGCATACAAAGAAAAAGGTTGCAGGTGCACAATTCAAACATTACCAATTTATTAATAATAATAATTGCAATAAAATTTTGCATTTTAAGCGAGGTTCTTCGCATAGTTATGGCCATAAGTAACGGCTTGCCCACCGCGTCCAGGTGACCTCATTAGTCGGGCAAGTCCCTAACATTATTAATAAATTGGTAATGTTTGAATTGTGCACCTGCAACCTTTTTCTTTGTATGCAGTTCTACTGAAAGGTCTCCGCAGGGTCGCACCTCTCATTACCGGTGTGCACCCCAGGACCCCTCCCCTGTATACCTAATGCTGTGTATTCACATACACAATAGAAGGCCAGAGACCCCTTCTGCCTGGTGGTAGCACCCACGCCCACCTGTCCTATATATTGGTTTTAATTAGGTTCCTGACATTTCTTAGACTGCATGCAGAGCAAGGTGAGTCCTGCACAAATGTATATTGGATTATCAGATGGGGGTGCATTTCCGGGGTGTGGGTCCCCCTGGAATGTTGTGGCTGTTTTGCCTCAGGAGCAACACATATTAACACTTATTTTCATATTTACTTTCATCCCTATCGTGTGTTTTGTTTCAATGTAATTCATTTCCTACCTTCACTTTTCACTACTTTACCTCTCACTACTTTATCTCCCCCTTCATTACCTCTCACTAATTTACCCCTGCTGTTTTCAGCAGCCTATCTCACTAACCTATTTTCACTATATATTTTTTCACTTTTGTGTTGCCCTGGGGTCACTCAGCTGCTTCATTTTGGGGGGTCCCGCACCCTAGATTTGTACCCCCCAAAATGTTAGGGACTTGCCCGACTAATGAGGTCACCTGGACGCGGTGGGCAAGCCGTTACTTATGGCCATAACTATGCGAAGAACCTCGCTTAAAATGCAAAATTTTATTGCAATTATTATTATTAATAAATTGGTAATGTTTGAATTGTGCACCTGCAACCTTTTTCTTTGTATGCAGTTCTACTGAAAGGTCTCCGCAGGGTCGCACCTCTCATTACCGGTGTGCACCCCAGGACCCCTCCCCTGTATACCTAATGCTGTGTATTCACATACACAATAGAAGGCCAGAGACCCCTTCTGCCTGGTGGTAGCACCCACGCCCACCTGTCCTATATATTGGTTTTAATTAGGTTCCTGACATTTCTTAGACTGCATGCAGAGCAAGGTGAGTCCTGCACAAATGTATATTGGATTATCAGATGGGGGTGCATTTCCGGGGTGTGGGTCCCCCTGGAATGTTGTGGCTGTTTTGCCTCAGGAGCAACACATATTAACACTTATTTTCATATTTACTTTCATCCCTATCGTGTGTTTTGTTTCAATGTAATTCATTTCCTACCTTCACTTTTCACTACTTTACCTCTCACTACTTTATCTCCCCCTTCATTACCTCTCACTAATTTACCCCTGCTGTTTTCAGCAGCCTATCTCACTAACCTATTTTCACTATATATTTTTTCACTTTTGTGTTGCCCTGGGGTCACTCAGCTGCTTCATTTTGGGGGGTCCCGCACCCTAGATTTGTACCCCCCTAAATGTTAGGGACTTGCCCGACTAATGAGGTCACCTGGACGCGGTGGGCAAGCCGTTACTTATGGCCATAACTATGCGAAGAACCTCGCTTAAAATGCAAAATTTTATTGCAATTATTATTATTAATAAATTGGTAATGTTTGAATTGTGCACCTGCAACCTTTTTCTTTGTATGCAGTTCTACTGAAAGGTCTCCGCAGGGTCGCACCTCTCATTACCGGTGTGCACCCCAGGACCCCTCCCCTGTATACCTAATGCTGTGTATTCACATACACAATAGAAGGCCAGAGACCCCTTCTGCCTGGTGGTAGCACCCACGCCCACCTGTCCTATATATTGGTTTTAATTAGGTTCCTGACATTTCTTAGACTGCATGCAGAGCAAGGTGAGTCCTGCACAAATGTATATTGGATTATCAGATGGGGGTGCATTTCCGGGGTGTGGGTCCCCCTGGAATGTTGTGGCTGTTTTGCCTCAGGAGCAACACATATTAACACTTATTTTCATATTTACTTTCATCCCTATCGTGTGTTTTGTTTCAATGTAATTCATTTCCTACCTTCACTTTTCACTACTTTACCTCTCACTACTTTATCTCCCCCTTCATTACCTCTCACTAATTTACCCCTGCTGTTTTCAGCAGCCTATCTCACTAACCTATTTTCACTATATATTTTTTCACTTTTGTGTTGCCCTGGGGTCACTCAGCTGCTTCATTTTGGGGGGTCCCGCACCCTAGATTTGTACCCCCCAAAATGTTAGGGACTTGCCCGACTAATGAGGTCACCTGGACGCGGTGGGCAAGCCGTTACTTATGGCCATAACTATGCGAAGAACCTCGCTTAAAATGCAAAATTTTATTGCAATTATTATTATTAATAAATTGGTAATGTTTGAATTGTGCACCTGCAACCTTTTTCTTTGTATGCAGTTCTACTGAAAGGTCTCCGCAGGGTCGCACCTCTCATTACCGGTGTGCACCCCAGGACCCCTCCCCTGTATACCTAATGCTGTGTATTCACATACACAATAGAAGGCCAGAGACCCCTTCTGCCTGGTGGTAGCACCCACGCCCACCTGTCCTATATATTGGTTTTAATTAGGTTCCTGACATTTCTTAGACTGCATGCAGAGCAAGGTGAGTCCTGCACAAATGTATATTGGATTATCAGATGGGGGTGCATTTCCGGGGTGTGGGTCCCCCTGGAATGTTGTGGCTGTTTTGCCTCAGGAGCAACACATATTAACACTTATTTTCATATTTACTTTCATCCCTATCGTGTGTTTTGTTTCAATGTAATTCATTTCCTACCTTCACTTTTCACTACTTTACCTCTCACTACTTTATCTCCCCCTTCATTACCTCTCACTAATTTACCCCTGCTGTTTTCAGCAGCCTATCTCACTAACCTATTTTCACTATATATTTTTTCACTTTTGTGTTGCCCTGGGGTCACTCAGCTGCTTCATTTTGGGGGGTCCCGCACCCTAGATTTGTACCCCCCAAAATGTTAGGGACTTGCCCGACTAATGAGGTCACCTGGACGCGGTGGGCAAGCCGTTACTTATGGCCATAACTATGCGAAGAACCTCGCTTAAAATGCAAAATTTTATTGCAATTATTATTATTAATAAATTGGTAATGTTTGAATTGTGCACCTGCAACCTTTTTCTTTGTATGCAGCTATAGGCAAAACACTGGTTATTAGGTGTTTGGTGCTACTGTAATTTGAATTGCAAAAAAGTCCCTATGTGTGATCACATGACAGTGTCCCCTGAATACAGTAACAGTGGTCAGGTGACAAGTTCTTCATGTATAACACAGTAATTCCTCCAAAATTGTAGGCAAACACATTATAACTTGACACGCAGAGTAACTCACAGGCAAGTGTAATTTATTTATAATGCACATTAATTGGAGTACCAAGGTAAACGAATACACGCAAATGTTTTGCAGCGTATGTTCTTGCTCCCCTGAGATCAAGTGCCAGCAGAGTTACGGCATGGGCAGCAGGCTAATCATAAGGTAGTTGGTAGTTTTTCTTTTGCAGATCCCCATGTGCAGACATGGGTGGTCTTCTGTTTGCTGGCGGCCGGGCTCCCGGCGACCAGCATACCGGAGCCAGAATCCCGATCGCCGGCATAACGACATTTATTCTCCATCTTGGGGGTCCACAACCCCCCTGGAGGGAGAATAAATAGCGTGGCGCGCCACCGTGCCCGCAAGGGGCTCATTTGCGCTCGCCCAGCTGTCGGTATGCCGGCGGTCGGGATTCTGGCGCCGGTATGCTGGTCGCCGGGAGCCCGGCCGCCGGCATAACCTACTACACCCTGCAGACATACAGCCTCATTCACTGTACACAGCACAGCAAGGTAATCACACACTTATATACTGTATCATAAAGCATACTTCAAATCATCAGCAGATGTCATCCATAGGTTAATGTATTATTTCCATCAATCAGGATGCCAGTGTGAGTGGACACATGCAAATAGGGTATTCACGTATAATCAATTTTCCACAGTAAAAGGTACATTACAGCTTATGCAATACCTGACTGAAAAAATGGAGCTGCACCGGGCAGCCTTCACGGAGCTGCAGCTGTTTAAAACGTCTTTGACTGCCCTGGGCAGTTTTGTAGGTCCTGGCCCAGGGTCGAGTACAGGGCGCCAGTTTAGAAGGGGTGGAGCGTGGAGGAGGTGCCGAGGCAGCATCTCTATGCAGCGCAGGGAGAGCTGAAAAAAGCCTTGCACTGCACTGCGCCGCTATTATAGGCAAGATCCACGGACACCGCGGTGCGTGAAGCACGGCGCGCGGCGGCCGGGGGCCGGGAGGGAAGGAGGGATGGTGATGTGTTGCAGCTGGAGGAGGCAGGGTCTAGGCTGTAGTAGAGGGATTTTATTGCCTGTCAAACACAGCTCATGGACCTGCAGAAGCTGTGGGCCTATTTGGAGTATGGGCCTGGAGCTGAAGCTCCATTAGCCCCATTGTTAATCCGGCCCTGAGTACAACCCCGGTAAAATATTTTGCCAGCGAAAATGAGACAATTCCAAGCTGGGCTGTACTGTATGTGTGTCCCTGTAGCTGCACTGTTGACTTACGGATTATAGAGTGTTCTAACGGATGTCAGTTAACTAATCAGCAACATACTGTAATTCAAATGAATGCCGCTGAAGATGAGCACTGTTACTTAAGCATATGTACTGTGGGGATAATTCTGAGTTGATCGCAGCAGGAACTTTGTGAGCAGTTGGGCAAAACCATGTGCACTGCAGGGGAGGCAGATAACATGTGCAGAGAGAGTTAGATTTGGGTGTGGTGTGTTCAATCTGCAATCTAAATTGCAGTGTAAAAATAAAGCAGCCAGTATTTACCCTGCACAGAAACAAAATAACCCACCCAAAATCTAACTCTCTCTGCACATGTTATATCTGCCTCCCCTGCAGTGCACATGGTTTTGCCCAACTGCTACAAAATTTCCTGCTGCGATCAACTTGGAATTACCCCCTGTATGCATTCTACATGAAAACACATAATAATAAGCATAGGGGCCGATGTAGTGATGGAGGCAATACAAGCACAGTATAACCCCATATGCAGAGCCAATCAGTAGTGGTAGCATATACTGTATGCCTGGGTTTTGCGAGGGCATGTAATAATTGCACTACAGAAAACCTCTAACTCAGTGTGCCTGGGACCTCACTAACTATGGTATCTCTGATGGGTTGCAATTTGGCTATGGCCTGATCGCAAACTAATTTGGATATCTAGGCAGTCCTCACCTCTGCTTCACTTCCCCTCCTCTCTTTTTACCCCACTGTCATTCACTTCTGCCCAATCACAGGCACTCTACCCCACCACCCAGCTCTGCTCTCTCCCTCCCCGGCCTGCCATCTCACCTCTCCTCCACCAGTATCATACCTCACTCCCACTATACCCCATTCCTGCAGTTTCCCTTTCTAGCACAGGACCCAGCACAATCACTACACCCTCTATATCTCTTCCATCCAAATTCATCTCACTTTATCGCTATAGCAACCCTGGTAATCTCATTGATATCAGACTTTCTACCTCTCTCCTGTGTCCTCTGGAATGCCATGCCAGATCTGTCTGTAACAAACTGGTTTCAACCCATGACTTTTTCATCCCCAATTCCCTGCATTGCCTAGCCATCACTGAAACCTGGATTAACCCCTCTGACACAGTTTCTCCCGCTGCTCTCTCTACTGGAGGACTCATATTCTCACATTGCCCCCAATCCGGGGTCACCATGGGGGTGGGGTTGTGGTCCTTTTACTCTTTAGCTACACCTACCAACTCATACTTCCTGAACCGTCCCTTACATTTTCTACATTTGAGGTCCATGCTATATGCCTATACCAAACGGCTAATTTTCGACTTGCTGTCATTTACAGTCCCCCTGGCATTTCCTCCAAAATGCCTTGATAGTTTTGCTTCATGGCTTCCTCCCTCTCTTATGACATTTCCTCCATTATCCTAGGTCAGCGGTGGCCAACCTGTGGCTCTTGAGCCACATGTGGCTCTTTCTTTGTTCAAATGTGGCTCCCAATACTCTAAATCATGTGACCACAACAGATACAGAAACCGCTGCACTCCAGCCAGACACGCAGCAGCACTACAGGGACTGAAAACTGAAGGAGCCAGATACTAGAGGTAAGACACCCACAAGCAAACAGAGGACACATTAGGGACTGCTGCAATGGCATGAGTTGATGGGGAGCTGTAGTAAAACATGAGGGTGGGCTAGAGTGACACATGGCAGAGCTGGCTGGAGAGACACAGGAGGGTCCTGGCAGGAGTGACACGGGAGGGTGCTGGAAGTAGTGACACATGGGAGATATGGCTGGAGTGACATAGGAGGGTGGTAGCAGGAGTGACACATGGGAGCACTGGCTGGAGTGACAGGAGGGTGCTGGAAGCAGTGACACATGGGAGATATGTCTGGAGTGACATAGGAGGGTGGTAGCAGGAGTGACACACGGGGGAGCTGGCTGGAGTGACAGAAGGGTGTTCGCTGGAGTGACACAGCAGGGTCTTGGCAGCAGTGACACATGGGAGACCTGGCTGGAGTGACACAGCAGGGTCTTGGCAGTAGTGACACAAGGCCACATTCCATTTTTGCATCAGCTCGATGTTGGCTCTTTGACGTACCTAACAAGGTTTTTTGGCTCTTTGTCACTGACTGGTTGGCCACCCCTGTCCTAGGTGATTTCAGCATCCCTACTGATATACCCGCAAAATCCTCTGCCTCTAAACTCCTTATCCTCACCTTTTCACTTGGTCTCTCCCAGTGGACCTCCTCACCCTCCCATGTGAACTGGAGCTCACTGGATCTGGTTTTCACTCACCATTGTGATATTTCTGATTTCTCTAACTCCCCTTTTCCCCTCTCTGACAACCACCTGCTCTCTTTTAACTTATCTCTCTCTGCTTCCCCATTTCTACCTCCTAACGCTACCATCACTAAGTGTATCATTAAGGCTAATGTCACTTCCTCCCTATCCTCCCTGTTCGACTCACTTCTCTCTCCTATTCTCTCTCTCTCTCTCATGCCCTGAACAAGCCACTTCCCTATACAATACATCCTTTACTTCTGCTCTTGACTCTGTCGCTCCACCGACCACTATTCACCCTCGTAGATTAAAGCCTCAACCCTGGTACACCAAATGAACCAGATATCTTCAAAAATGCTGTTGTACAACCAAGCAACAGTGAAAGAAATCACGCTCTTTGACAGACTTCCTCCATGTCAAACTTATGCTCTCATCCTTCAGAACTGCCCTTTCCCTCGCTAAACAGTCATACTTCAAGAATCTGATCTCCTTCTAGTCTTCCAACCCCCGGCGCCTCTTTGCCACTGCCCAAGATATAGTCCTCATTGGGTCCACCCACCATCACCTCCTCACTTGACCCTATCCCCTCCTGACTTCTCCGCCACCTCTCTCCTTCTGCCTGTTCCCATCTTGGCCACCTTCTCAATCTCTCCCACTCATCAGGCACTGTCCCCTCTGCATTCAAGCATGCACTCATCTTCACTATCCTTAAAAAATGTACTCTTGATCCAAACAACCTCTCCAACTACCGACCGATCTCTCTCCTTCCTATTTCCTCCAATCTCCTTGAGCGGATGTCTAAAACTGCGTTACTGCCTTTCTTTCCTCCCACTCACTGCATGACCCATTCCAGCCTGGCTTCCATTCTCTCCACTCCACTGAAACTGCCTTCACAAAAGTCTGCAATGACCTCCATGCTGCCAAATCTATGGCCCACTACTTTCTGGTTATTCTTCTCGATCTCTCTACTGCTTTTGACACTGTGGACCACCCTCTCCTTCTGCAAATCCTTAATTCCCGTGGAGTGTGTGATACCACCCTCCCTGGCTGTCCTCCTACCTCTCTAACCGTTCCTTCCCTGTCTCCTCTCATGACTCCGCCTCCCCCCCACTTCCACTAAAAGTAGATGTCCCCCAAGGTTCTGTTCTTGGTCCTCTCCTTTTCTCTCTCTATAAATCATCTTTAGGTGAACTCATTAGCTCTTTTAACTTCCAATATCATCTCTATGCTGATGATACTCAAATCTACAGTACCTTTCCTCCCCTGACTTCTCCCCTGCTCTCCTCACTCGTATCTCCAACTGTCTCTCTGCTATCTCTTCTTGGATGTCCCAGCAATTTCTTAAACTTAACATGTCTAAGACTGAGCTGATCATCTTCCCACCCTCCTGCACAACCTCACCTCCCACAATTTCATTATCTATTGATGGCACTACTATCTCCTCAAGCACCCAAGTGTGCTGTCTTTGAGTAATCCTTGACTCCTCTCTTTCCTTCAAACCACATATTCAGCACCTCTCACAAACCTACCATTTTCATCTCAAAAATATCTCCAGGATCAGACCCTTTCTCACCCAAGATGTTATTAAGACCATTAGCCACTCGGTCCTTTCCAGACTGGACTACTGTAATCTCCTCATAACTGGAATCCCTGACAGATGCCTCTCTCCACTCCAATGCTGCAGCCCGTCTCATCTTCCTCACCAAACGCACTACGTCTATCTCCCCTCTCCTACAAGCAATTCACTGGCTCCCCTCCTCTATCAGAATCCAATTCAAAGTTATCACACTCACTTACAAAGCCCTCATTATCTGGAATTCCCTACCTCTCCCCCTCAGACTCTCCACCTCTTTACAAAATTTCAAATGGGCTCTCAAGACCCACTTCTTCACCAAACCCAGCCTAATCTCCTCCTAACCCTCTAATCCACACTTAATGTCTACCCCATCTCTGTCACCCCTTTCTTTCTGCCACTCCCTATTAGAATGTAAGCTTTCAAGAGAAGGGCCCTCAACCCTCATCTGCTTATCCTTTTCTTACTTAAATCATCTACGATGGCACAAAATCCTGCAGTTTTCTGCCACCCTGATACTTATTTCAGTGGTGTCTGCTGCTGTAGCTATTATTATTATTATTATTATTATTATTATTATTTTTATTATCCTTTATTTATATGGTGCCACAATGGATCTGCAGAGCCCATTACACAGTACATAATCAAATGAGCAAACAAGAAAACAGCACTTACAACCTGTTCATCTATGTTTATTTACCATGTACTTGTCCGAAATTGTCTTCAACAGTAGGTCGCTATTTTCCTGTTTTGATTATTTGTTTATGTACTCTGTAATTGGATGATGTAAATCCCTTGTGGTGCCAAATAAAGGATCATAATAATAATAATAATAATAATAATAATAATAGTTACAGACTTTCAATGCAAAAATTGATCTCCCAGTCTCACTCCCCAGAACATAGACCAAAACTCTGCTAATTAAATCTGTGACCAACCAGACTTGCCCATACAACTTTTAACTTAAATACAAATAGTTGTACATAACTTTCCTAGTGTAGTCAATCCTAACATATCGTTTGCTCACATTTATCTCTGCTATTTTAGATACAATATAAGTGTAATTATGATGCACTGTGATGTAAGATTGGTAAAATACCTCATATTTCTAAGGCCACATATCTGAGGAGTTTACAAATCACACCAAAACCTGCATATTGTCTTCTTCCTGTGTTATGGGTTTTTGGAAGTTCCTAGAGATTATGGGATTATTAATTTCACACTAAAAATAGACAACTATGGTGAGGCTTTTGATCTGTTTATGTTTGAATACCTCTTGCAGGCAGATAGCTCTTTGTTTTACCCCCTCCCCCCTCCCCCATTGGTTCTAGGAGAAAGGACTGCATTTATATGCATTCATACAAGAAAGGATTTGTTGACCCAGCTCCTCTCTACTGAAGACCATCCCCTCTCGGGTGTAGTATGGTATGCCGGCGGCCGGGCTCCCGGCAACCAGCATACCGGCACCGGGAGCCTGACCGCCGGCATACTGACAGTGTGAGGAGCGCAAAGGAGCCCATTGCGGGCTCTGTGGCGCGCTACGCTGCGGGCACGGTGGCCCGCTACGCGCACCACGTGCGCCATGCTATTTTATTCTCCCTCCAGGGGGGTCGTGAACCCCCACGAGGGAGAATATATGTCGGTATGCCGGGTGTTGGGATTCCGGCGCTGGTATACTGCGTGCCGGGATCCCGACATTCGGCATACTGAAGACCACCCCCTCTGGGTGTAGTATGGTATGCCGGTGTCCGGGCTCCAGGCGACCCGCATACCGGCGACGGTAATGTCATATTCCTCATGAAAGGGTTAACATAATTAAGTGTTCATTTAGAGCAGGCGTGGCTGCAGTTTGGACATGCCTGATTTAGAGTGACAACCTGTTCAGGATTTCCTGTTGACTTACTGTAAATTGCTAATGAAAACCTCATCCTGTTTCTTAATTCAATCACCTTTGAGAGTATGACAAGACTTAAAAAAAAGGGCCATCCTATGCCCTACCACTTACAAAACCAGTTAACATGTAACTTATAGGAATTAGCAGTTTAATGAAACTTCCTATTTCTATGTGGAAAGAATTATAACAGTTGATAAAGCTAAATATTTATCGTATATAAAACCCTTTAAGAGGTCTAAGAACACTGTACGCTATTGACGTATGAAGTACCGTAAGGGTACGCACGTTGCGTAACGATCGCTTAGCCGTAGTCGAGACGCTCAAGCGTCACATTCGCTCACGGCCAAGAGATCACAGGCAGGCACGCTATTGGCTGCCGACTAACGTAATGATTCGCTATAGCGTAGCAGACGCTCGGGACCACGAGGAGATCACCAGCGGCGCAGACGCTCACAATGTTAAACCTTTATATCTAAACCATAAACAATGTAATATGCAGTAAACCTTAGTGTAGTGATAGAGTGTAGATACAACCTTGTGTAACCTGATTAACTTAGAAGCTGTTTGAGCGTCACCGACGCTCTGAGATTACTTAACACTATATAGGAAATACACGGATACCTGGGCTTAGGGTCCAACGCCTTATATATATATTATGAGTATTATACTTGCAAAAGAATTAACACAATACAAGTCATACACTACAATATAACATAGACTAACTAACCAGATAACTACACAGGAAATACAATACAATACAGTTATGTTCAAGGGAAAATACGAGAGAAAGAGGAGAAGAGAGAGAGAGAGAGAGATGGCCCACAACAATAACAAGACAATATGATTGCGGAGAAGACTTACGCACAAGGGGAAACGATCGCATGCGCCTCTGGACATCCAGCTCCCGATTATCAGCAATGAGAACCGTTGGAGAGAGAGAGTGAGCTGGATACCATCGGCTTGTCTATTTATGCTCCACACACAATACAATTCAATGGTCCCTACAATCTCATTGTTCATTGGACACAGGAATTTGTCTTCGCATCATAACAAAAGGTCATAGGTTGATTCATACAGGTGGGCTTTGACGATTTCCAACAGCTCAGGTGGGTGGGATACTAGGTTTCCCGCCGCATGAACAAGTAAGTGCAAATAATAGTAAATGGACATAAACTTCTTATGTCCATAACTATTCGCACAAGCGATTAATCCGCTCCAAACCAACACCGGAATATTGCTAATTAAATACTCTTCCGATGGATACTAAACACCACTGTATAACTCAAGTCTGACCCCTCGCACCAAATAAAGAGGGATCCCTTTGTCCAGGAACATACTACATTAACTAAACTTTCAGAATCTATCAAAGGGACCATGATCTACAAAATACATTACATATTAAAAATATGTAACGAATGAGTCGCACGCTACGAACACATACACTCTACCGTAAATGCGCATACCGTGCGCCTGCGGGTGCACGTTACAGCGGGTATGCGTACGCACGGGAGAGCGCACGCATGCGCAGCGCGGACATGTATGAGGTGCAAAATATGGTAGTGTGCATAGAGATATTTTTCTGACTTTGACAGTCCACCCTTTGGCAGTCAACAATAACTGCCACCTTCTAAAACATTTCAAAAAGAGAAAAATATATGTCAGGGGTTAATACATTTCCATGGTTGGGTAAGGGAGGAGAGAGGAGAAGGTGTGAGGAGGGTATGACTTAGTGAGATAGCAGAAGCATGTGTGTATGAATCCATGTTTGGGGGGTCATGTATCATCGTGCCGTACGTGTTGTAAATCAAGCTTCGAGGTATTGCGAAGTATACATTTGAATTCCTTCTTATCCCGTATTAAGGGTCTGTGGATGGGCTGTCAAACTCTTCCGAGCTCTTTTCGGCTGTGGTTGTAACAAAATGGGGGAGCACATTTTAGTTGATGATACATGAATGGGGGAGGTATGTGGTTGCTGATATCTGTGCCTGTATTCCCTATCGACTATGTGTGTCATTTCCTGAGGGTTGTAGAAATGAAGATAAAGAACACTTATGGTAAATGCAGTGGTATTCTATGTCAGGTTAATGAACATTTGTCGGTTGAAGTTTTGTTCGGTGTCTGTTGAAAGCCGTCTTCTTTGCGCTTTTTGCCCATAAGGTGCGAGCAAAAAGCTTTGTCAATGTCCATAGATTTACAAAAAAATGTTGGGCTAGCGTAAGTTTAAAATTTCTAGGGAAACTGGGGATCTATGGCAAAGTTCATCAAATATCCGTGTATAAGGTTGTCAAAACTTCTTCTTTGATCTATCCGTTGTCTGTATATCGGCTCGTCAACTTCCTCGTCCAAGTGGGTCTTTTTACCTTGGAGAAAACGGAAAAACAGGTGAAAGAAACGGACCGTATAATCGCATTTTCATCACATCATTGTTTCTACCGTTGGGTCATAAATCAAATCCATTGGAATTATGGTTTCTTCACTCCTCAGACTCATTACTCTTGTACTTTGTTTGCAGTTCATTAAAGCCTGACCGCATCTAAATATCAATCCAATCGATATAATGACACCTAAGATACATAGAAGAAACTTCCCAACATCCATTATGACTCCTTGAGCCCAGTCTCCTAAACCAGAGAACCAATTTCGCGGGTTCAACCATGACACCCAACCAGTCAGCTCATTACCTACAGCAGCAAGAGTGAGATTGTGTCTCCTGCGAAATTCCCACTTCAATTGGAGAATATCGTCCTTCTTTTGGTCTATGACCTCGACCGGATCCTCGGTGCTATTCGTGATATATGTGCAACATTTCACGCCGTATTGCGTTGCCAGTGTGACACAATATCCGCCTGTCACTGCTGTGAGATAATTGAGAACCATTCTATGCTGTACCAGTTCTGTTTTATAAGCTTGAAGTTCCCTTCCAGTATACCTAAACGTGTCATCATACATTTCAGTGATATTATCTAACAAATTTGCAAGTGCAGAGATGTACCTATAGTTCATCACTCCTCTAGCGGTGCGAGTGAAATCTAACGCAAGCAGAACCTGAATCCCGGTGGATTCATGGATCAGATCAGAGGCCGGATGCTCTGACCTTTCTGTCAGTTGTCTTTTAACTACGTGCTCGTAATGAGTATGAGTATAAGGAGCTTGGGCACCACGGTGTATGTCTTTCATTTTGTCATGTGATACAGTCATTACTTCAGGCAGTACTTTTCCAATATAACACAATCCTTCAGAGTTTGGGGCAAGCCACTTATACGCCTTCCTCCCGCATATGAAATATGCATCATCGGGGAGAACATATGGGACGGAGTAGGACATAATCATATTACACATCCTCCATGTGAATTCTCCTACCCCTAATTCTCCCAACTGTCTAGTACACGTATCAGCTTGAACGATATGTGCACAGTATCCTGGTGATTCCTCTCCAACTCTCGTAATCCTACTTCCTAGGGTATACCTATATCGGAAAGATTTTTCTCTACTGGCTATGTGGCGTATAAGCTCTGTATCTGTCAGCATTCTATCTGCTCTATATGAAAAGGTCATGGTTTGGTTGCTCCATGACACTTCCCAATTTCCCGGCTTTCGGGGATTGGTAATGTTAAAACATAGTAGGGATCTATCCACATGATATTGGTGGAGCTTCAAACTAGGAGGACTGGAGATATTAAACCTCCTGTCCACCGGTCTCCCACCCTTTAGCTCAAGTACCTCCCCTACCGTTAAAGGAAATGGTACTAGCCCTGATTTGCTGTGACCTTGAGGTACTTGAGAGCATACCCAACAATCTGTCTGATTTAACACACTACCCACTAATGAGTGATAGTCACTCAACGGATGCCGGTCCATATTGATATTAAAACTGGATTGGCATTTCTTAATGCACCCATCCTCAACTACATTGTCACAAAGCCTACAGATACAGTTTTCTTCAGCTAACAATCCTTCACAATTTCTTCTATTGTCAGTGCTATCGGATCGTTTTCTGATACTCGCCTTTACTTGTTGATTAGGTTGTTCTTGGAAAACTACGCCTCCATCTTTATCATCAGAACCCATTCCAGAACCTCTCTCGACCTCCATGGTACTCTCGCCGGAACAGACTGCTCTGGTCAACATCATGGTCAACAGGAAAATCCATATCACAGTCTCTTGGGGCAAGTCCATCTTGTAGGAGGAAACGGAGAAGAATGAGAAGGGGGAAAAATAATTTGAGGGAGAGGAGATGGGAAGTGGAGAAAAACAATAAAAGGGAATGGGGAATCGACAACAGCTTTTGGTCTTGTGATTTTCAAGGCTCAGGTGCCGCCTCAGTCCTCCTGGAACAGACACTCCAGTGATACAACCTCTACCGTCTGTTCCTTATCACGGGACCTCTCTGGATCAGCAACCTTCTTACAATGGGACGAATGGACCCAAGTCTCTCTCTCGGCAACCTTCAATGCAGTGGTGCTAGTCAATAAGACCTGGTATGGTCCTTCCCATCTGTCAATAAGGCAACCTGAGCGTAGAAAATTCTGTATCATTACATAATCCCCAGGTTCAGTGTCATGACAATTACTATCAGGTAAATCAGGAATCACCAACTTCAGATTATCATTTTGATTCCTTAACTGTTTACTCATGTTAATCAAGTATCTTACAGTCACTTCATTGTTACATTTCAAATCATCCTGAGGGTTAACCATGACATGCGGTTGTCGACCAAACAAGATTTCAAAGGGGGACAGATTAAGAGGGGACCTGGGAGTGGTTCTGATGCTGTACAATACAATGGGTAAAGCTTCTGGCCATGTCAATCCCGTCTCTGCCATAACTTTACTCAATTTATTTTTAATAGTGCTGTTCACTCTTTCCACCTTCGCACTCGCCTGTGGACGGTACGGAGTGTGCAGCTTGCTATCAATTCCCATCAATTTACACATTCCTTGAAAGACATCACCTGTAAAATGGGTACCCCTATCACTTTCGATTATTCTAGGGATACCATATCTACATACAAATTCCTGCACAATTTTCTTAGCAGTAAACATAGCGGTATTTGTAGCCGCAGGAAATGCTTCAACCCAATTTGAGAAAACATCTATACAAACAAGTACATATTTCAAATTCCGACAAGGGGGTAATTGTATAAAGTCAATCTGTATTACCTGGAAAGGGCCGCCGGTAGGTGGGATATGAGATGGTTCTGTAGGTATTGCCTTTCCGATGTTCTTTCTCAAACAGGTAAGGCATGACATTGCTCTCTTACTCGCATGAGATGAAAATCCAGGGGCGCACCAATATGCTCTTACCAACTTGCACATACCTTCCTTGCCCAGATGAGTCAACCCGTGAGCTGCTTCAGCTAAACATGGAAGGTATGCTCTGGGGGCCACTGGTTTACCGTGTCCATCCGTCCAGAGTCCTGAGGACTCCTGGCCATATCCTTTTGCCTTCCAGACTGCCTTTTCCTGTGTGGAACACAAATTTTGCATTTCACACAACTTCTGTGTGTTGATGGTATTAAATACCATCACTTGTGTGGTGTCTGTCTGTCTGGGGGTACCGGCTGCTAACTTAGCAGCTTCGTCTGCTCGGCTGTTACCAAGTGATACTGGGTCCTGGCTATATGTGTGTGCTTTACACTTGATAACAGCCACTCTGTTGGGTTCCTGTATCGCTGTTAGAAGCCTTTTTATGTGAGCTGCATGCGCTACCGGTGTACCAGCTGCCGTCATGAAATTTCTGAGGCGCCATAGGGCTCCGAAATCATGAACTACCCCGAAGGCGTATCTAGAATCGGTGTAGATATTGGCTGACTTACCCTTAGCCAATTCACATGCTCTGGTTAGGGCGACCAGTTCAGCAACCTGGGCTGAGTGAGGTGGGCCTAGCGGTTCTGCTTCTATGGTGCCTTGGTCATCTACGACTGCGTATCCAGTACACAAGTCTCCCGAGTCTGACTGTCTGTGACAACTACCGTCCGTGTAGAACGTGAGTTCTACGTCTTCCAGTGGGTTGTCACTGATGTCAGGCCTTGCAGTAAAATTTTGGGTCAAATATTCCATACAATCATGTGTGTCTTCCTTTGTATTAAATCCTCCTTCCCCATCACTCTCATCCTCCACCCTTTGTGCCTGTCCAGGCACACCTGGGAGATATGTCGCAGGATTTAATGCACTGCATCTCTTTATGGTGATGTTTACGGGGGCCATTAGTGCCAATTCCCATCTTGTAAACCGCGCTGATGAGACGTGCCTGGTTTGGGCAGAATTTAACAAGGCTGACACTGCATGTGGTGTATGAATTGTGAGGTTGTGACCTAGCACTACATCTTCGCTTTTCGTCACTAGCAGTGCTATCGCAGCAACGCTTCGCAAGCATGTGGGGAGGGATCGCGCTACCGTGTCTAGCTGAGCGCTGTACTATGCTACCGGCCTGCTGGCATCACCGTGCTTTTGGGTTAGGACGCCTGCCGCGCAACCAGCACTTTCTGTTCCGTACAGCTCAAAGGGTTTCCCATAGTCTGGCATACCTAATGCTGGTGCCTGCGTTAGGCACTGTTTAAGTCTCTCAAATGCCATTTCGGATTCGTCTGTATGCGAAATCCGATCAGGTTTGTTTGAGGAGACCATCTCCTGCAAAGGTAACGCTAGAATGGAAAATCCTGGGATCCAGTTACGGCAATACCCACACATTCCTAAGAATGTTCTGATCTGTTGCTGAGTTTGTGGCAGAGTCATGTCTCTAATTGCTTGGATTCTATCAGCGGTCAGGTGTCTCAGTCCTTGTGTTAGACAGTGTCCCAAATATTTTACCTTAGTTTGGCATAATTGCAACTTGTCTTTGGAAACCTTGTGTCCTGTGTCTGAAAGATGAAACAGGAGCTGTTTCGTATCCTTCAGGGACGCTTCCAATGAATCTGAACACAGCAGTAAATCATCCACATACTGTATCAGTACTGATCCACTCTCTGGTTGGAAAGACTGTAAACAATCATGCAAAGCCTGGGAAAATATACTTGGACTATCTATGAAACCTTGGGGTAATCGAGTCCATGTGTATTGGACTCCTCTGTATGTAAATGCGAAAAAATATTGGCTGTCAGGGTGTAGAGGTACCGAAAAGAAAGCGGAGCAGAGGTCAATAACAGTGAAAAATTTCGCAGTGGGAGGGATTTGCATTAGGATGACAGCTGGATTTGGCACTACGGGGAACTGACTCTCAACTATTTTGTTAATCCCCCTTAGGTCCTGCACTAGCCGGTAACCCCTCCCCCCACTCTTTTTCACAGGGAAGATGGGACTATTGGCAGTGCTGGATGTTCTTACCAGAATGCCCTGTTGTAGCAAGCGCTCTATTACTGGGTAAACTCCTAACTCCACCTCTGGCTTCAGAGGGTACTGTGGGATTTTTGGAGCTATCCTACCATCTTTTACTTGTACAACTACCGGAGCTACGTTTGCCATTAATCCAGTGTCCTGTCCATCTTTAGTCCAAAGTGACTCTGGTATCTGGGATGTCATCTCTTCTACTTGGGATGGAGTCCTATTTGTCATAATGGTATGTGACATTCATTTTGATGGGGAGTCTAACATGTCTCGCACTTCCTGAGCGTGATTCTCAGGTATGTCCAAGAATACACCTTCAGGAGTACAATAAATGACGCACCCCATTTTACACAGTAAGTCTCTACCCAGGAGATTGGTCGGTGCCGATGCAGCCAGCAAAAAGGAATGCTTGGTATGTAAAGGCCCTATTGTAATCTCGGCTGGTTTGCTAACAGGGTAATGCTGGACTACTCCTGTTACTCCCATGGCTGGAATTGTCCTACCAGTGGTTCTCATGCCCACTGTCGAATTTATCACTGATTTGGTCGCCCCCGTATCTACAAGAAAGTTTAATGTTTTACCAGCTACATTGATTGCAATTTCGGGTTCACTTCCAAGGCTTGCAATCAATTTTACTGGCTGCAGATTACAGGTATGGCCACACCCCTATTGGGTATGGTGACCTCCCTGAATCCCGCTGGCAGCAACTACTTGTGACGGAGTTAATTGGGAGCTACCAGAGGCTTGCCAGTCTCTGTTCGGGGGGTATCTTTTTGTTTCCCCTGCATGTGGCTCATAACTCCGTTTCTGCGGACCCTGATCCCAATGTCGTGTGTCGTGTCGTTATCTAGGGGGTTGGTATGAGTTTCGTGAATTTTTCGCTCTACAGTCTCGTGCCATGTGTCCCTGTTTATGACAAGAATAACAAGTAACCACATTTGACTTACCCACAGGGTTTGGTGATATAAACAAAGGCTGCCTTGTGGTCAGGGCCTGTATACTTACGGCCATTAATTTATCACCTTGTTGTTCCCTGTGTCTGGTGATGTTCCTATCGTGATCAATAGCAGCCTCTCTCAAAGTAGCCACCGACAGACCTCGCCAACATGGTTGTGTGGTCTGTACCCTTGCCTTTAATGTTTCTTTTAAACCATCCATTAGTACCGATACTGCTACTTCTCGATGGTTTATGTTGGTTTTAATGTCCTCTATGCCTGTGTATTTTGCCATCTCTAATAATTCCCTGTGAAAATATTCTGCAGCTGTTTCTGACTCCTTTTGTTTAATGGAGAATATCTTGTTCCATTTAACTACGGCTGGGAAATACTCCTTTAACTGTAAACGTATTCTTTTTACGTTATCTTTGTTGTACACATCTGTAAGAGGTACATCCTGATCTAATCCACAGTCAACTAAAAATTGAGCTGCGTCGACATTGGAGGGTAAACTAGCTCTTAGCAGTACCTGCCAATCTTTATTATTGGGCTCTAAAGTGTTTCCTAGGTCTCTGATGTATTTTTGGCTAGCAACTAAATCTTTTCTAGGGTCAGGGAATTCAAACACTATGGTCCTTAATTCCATTCGGGTAAACGGGCAATACATGGCAATTTTCCTAACGGGAGTGGCTCCTGAAGTGTCTGTTTTCCCATTTGGAACTACTATTACTTTAACAGGATTAACTCTAACAACCTCATTCTGTGTAGATTCTACAGCCTGTGGTGAAATAGTTTCAGCATAGTGTATGGTGCCGTACTTACCCGTTGATACGACCTCACCTGTCCCTCCACTAGGGGCCTTTGTTACTAATCTCGGGGGTGGAGCAGTGCCTACTGTTGTCTCTGATATGGTGGCCGCTAGAGAGAGCGCTGATATTGTTGCCGATTCGTCCTCTTGATCACACTCCTGGGGAAAGTTCAAAACAGGGTACAACTTGCACGGGTTAATACTTGCATTGGTTAACTTATTAACATTTACACAGTTGCTAAGTGTTTGTTTGTCACACCTTAGTGCGTCATTCTCCGCAACCAATTTCTCTCCTGCTATGTATGGTAGCGGCGGTGCCGTAGCTATCAGTTTCTTGATAGGATTCGATCCCGCCGCCAGAGCCAATCCTCTCTGTATTTCACCCTCCTGTTGCCACAACTGCAAATAATCATAATGTTTGATTCGTCTCTTTGCTGATTTAATGAGACATATCCTCCTTCTTAAATTTTGTAACACTTCTGGGCTGAAGCTACCTACTCTTGGGAATTTCTCCCCGTCATGTACCGTCATTCTCTCCCATTCATCACATAAAATTTCTGTGTGTGACCCATATTTTTCACACATCACATATCTTGCCTACCCGACTGGTCGGTTCACTGAATCAACCCGAACCGAGGTTGATCGCCCCCTACCTGAACAAGTGGCCCCCATAGTTCGAAGGTGATGCTTTATTCAGCCAACCCTTACGCAAACCAAAATGTTCAAAAATAGGCTGACGGTGGCGGTTTACCGAGTACCCCACTCACTCGCCCACGCCGACCAATACGACCTACACACTGCTCTAGTGCTGGCGTACTCGACCCAGGGCCCCTGCGACCTGAACCTCTATTTACTGGAACATGCGAGGGTTATCCGCAGAACACTTACTCTTTCCAGTAACTATTGGTTGTTGGATAGTTCCTGAGTGAGCAGCGAACCTCCCTTAAAATAAAAAAAAATTACACAAATCACGTTAGAATGTACAAATAGCATTTGTGACCCCTTTACTCTAATGGTACTAGGTCAGATTACTAACTAATGTACACAATTACGTGCGGTACAATCGTTCAGTACATAAGCAACTAATCTTATGTACGGAGCGACCAACGGAATCGAAAATTGCGGCTGCGAATTCCTTCAGCCAGAGCTTGTATGGCCTATATGGGTGTTGCACCAACCCTTTCTTGGTGTTGTGCCTCTTGACTCTATAGCGGACTTCCTTGTCTGCTGTACCTGGACCTCCTGGTCTGTTCTGGACCTCCTGGTCTGTGTTACAGTATGACCTCCTGGTCCGCTATACTCTAATGCTCAAATTTTATGTTTAACCAGGGATGCCTCCCTAGCCACCATGTACGTCACTTACACGTATGTACCTCACGAGAACTCGACTTTTCTTGTGGTTCAACCTCAAAGTTATATAAACTTATGTGTAATACAAAAACACTCACTCACCACATGTACACTTTTGTTTCTATTTCTATTTCTGCGCAGAAATTTTCTTTAGACCAGCTGTGTTACCAATTAGGAGAAGGATCTGTTAATTTAAATTTCGGACACCCAAAATAGATTTGCGTTATTTATCGCGTTGCGCTATTTATCGCGTTGCGCTATTTATCGCCTGTAAAAATAACACTTGTGATTTGAGTTACGTGGGCGTACACGGACGCTCCGTTGCGTAATATACGCTGCGTGCGTCGGCCTTTGGGTTGCGTACGCAAGTCTCAGTCCTTTGTTAGAGACACGTGTACGCAAAACAAAGATCCACCGTAACACAATTTATACGTTTATCAATGTAGATGATCCTTGATCATCTACCGCGCACCACACTGACTTCTCCTTGTCTCTCAGGCAAAGCTGTGTGTTTGTCTATACTTTAACTATATTACCTTTACTCTTAAACTATGAAATAGCGGCAAATCTCTCTTAGCACGTTTATCAACTATAAAACTGGCAAACAGGAGAGTGATATACGAAAA
Source organism: Pseudophryne corroboree (assembly GCF_028390025.1). Lineage (NCBI taxonomy): Eukaryota > Metazoa > Chordata > Amphibia > Anura > Myobatrachidae > Pseudophryne > Pseudophryne corroboree. The sequence goes on from NC_086453.1 coordinate 38,113,695, forward strand.
TACATAAATGAAAAAGAAATGCAGATATATATATATGTGCGTGCGTGTGTACGCAAGACAGAAAAATAAACAGTTTTAAAAGACACTAGCGTGTTGTTCTTACCTCTGGTTCCCGGATTCCTTTAGCACCCTTTACCAAGTGAAGCAGACGCTTATCCCGACAGCACTACGAGGAATATAACCTCCCGCCCTTTGCTGATGGATAATGTCTGCTGAATCTACCTAGTGCAGATATGTGAAGGACGGGCGAGCCGCCAATTGATAAAGCTAAATATTTATCGTATATAAAACCCTTTAAGAGGTCTAAGAACACTGTACGCTATTGACGTATGAAGTACCGTAAGGGTACGTACGTTGCGTAACGATCGCTTAGCCGTAGTCGAGACGCTCAAGCGTCACGTTCGCTCACGGCCAAGAGATCACAGGCAGGCACGCTATTGGCTGCCGACTAACGTAATGATTCGCTATAGCGTAGCAGACGCTCGGGACCACGAGGAGATCACCAGCGGCGCAGACGCTCACAATGTTAAACCTTTATATCTAAACCATAAACAACGTAATATGCAGTAAACCTTAGTGTAGTGATAGAGTGTAGATGCAACCTTGTGTAACCTGATTAACTTAGAAGCTGTTTGAGCGTCACCGACGCTCTGAGATTACTTAACACTATATAGGAAATACACGGATACCTGGGCTTAGGGTCCAACGCCTTATATATATATTATGAGTATTATACTTGCAAAAGAATTAACACAATACAAGTCATACACTACAATATAACATAGACTAACTAACCAGATAACTACACAGGAAATACAATACAATACAGTTATGTTCAAGGGAAAATACGAGAGAAAGAGGAGAAGAGAGAGAGAGAGATATGGCCCACAACAATAACAAGACAATATGATTGCGGAGAAGACTTACGCACAAGGGGAAACGATCGCATGTGCCTCTGGACATCCAGCTCCCGATTATCAGCAATGAGAACCGTTGGAGAGAGAGAGTGAGCTGGATACCATCGGCTTGTCTATTTATGCTCCACACACAATACAATTCAATGGTCCCTACAATCTCATTGTTCATTGGACACAGGAATTTGTCTTCGCATCATAACAAAAGGTCATAGGTTGATTCATACAGGTGGGCTGTGACGATTTCCAACAGCTCAGGTGGGTGGGATACTAGGTTTCCCGCCGCATGAACAAGTAAGTGCAAATAATAGTAAATGGACATAAACTTCTTATGTCCATAACTATTCGCACGAGCGATTAATCCGCTCCAAACCAACACCGGAATATTGCTAATTAAATACTCTTCCGATGGATACTAAACACCACTGTATAACTCAAGTCTGACCCCTCGCACCAAATAAAGAGGGATCCCTTTGTCCAGGAACATACTACATTAACTAAACTTTCAGAATCTATCAAAGGGACCATGATCTACAAAATACATTACATATTAAAAATATGTAACGAATGAGTTGCACGCTACGAACACATACACTGTACCGTAAATGCGCATACCGTGCGCCTGCGGGTGCACGTTACAGCGGGTATGCGTACGCACGGGAGAGCGCACGCATGCGCAGCGCGGACATGTATGAGGTGCAAAATATGGTAGTGTGCATAGAGATATTTTTCTGACTTTGACACAGTACATTAAAATTACATAACAAAGGTCATGTAGACTACCCACCCACACAGGAATCCAATTCATCTATACACAGTTATTCTGTTTATCTTTATGGAATTGACATTCTACTGATGTATGTGAGATTAATTTACCTAACATCAAAAAAATACAAAAAATAATGTGTAATACGTTCCAAATACCTATAATCTCTGCACAGTAGAAACAAGCCACCATCTCAGGTACACCAAAGATAATGATAAAAAGAAAAAAAAGATTATAGTAAGTGTGCTTACAGAAAAATAATCTACAGTCTACAGTATGTCTGAATGAGAAAGAAAGCATAAATCCATATGATCAGAGTGCTCACAAGAAAACTCGGTTGCAACCATCATCTTCCTCTGTCTTGACATGACCTTGATCATATAATATGATTCTCCTTTTTTGTTAATACATCTTTTTTCTAATCCAGCATATCCATGCTATTGTAGCGAGACCTACATTTTCAGATCCCTCCACCCCTAGTTCGACACTCTCTTCTGAGCATTGGGAGTTTAGTGTGAATGCATGAACCTAGTTAATGTATGCGCACTATGGGGGTCATTCCGAGTTGATTGCTCGCTAGCAGTTTTTAGCAGCCGTGCAAACGCTATGCCGCCGCCTACTGGGAGTGTATTTTAGCTTAGCAGAAGTGCGAACGAAGGGATCGCAGAGCGGCTACAAAAATTTTTCGTGCAGTTTCAGAGTAGCTTCAGACCTACTCAGCGCCTGCGATCACTACAGACCGTTCAGTTCCTGATTTGACATCACGAACACGCCCTGCGTTCGCCCAGCCACGCCTGAATTTTTCCTGGGACGCCGGCATTTTTCCGAAGGCTCCATGAAAATGGTCAGTTAACACCCAGAAACGCCCACTTCTTGTCAATCACTCTGCGGCTGCCTCGCTAGACCCTGTGTAAAACTACATTGCTTGTTGTAATAGCACATTTCGTGTGCGCATTGCGCCGCATACGCAGGCGCAGAAGTGCCTTTTTTTGCCTCATCGCTGCACAGCGAACGAATGCAGCTAGCGATCAACTCGGAATGACCAACTATCACTGCAGAGTCAGACTCAGAAGTGCTAACCTGTCATTGCTGTGGAAGTAGCACTGAAAGTGATAAGGGGGTCAGCTGATCATGGGATCCACTGTTTTCACATCAGAGCAAAGTTGAATTGCTACTGTGTTTTAAGGGTCTATTTACCATTGCATATTTATGGCTATTTCCCCTAAAACACCCATTTTTAGAGATTAGTACAAATATTAGGTAAAACCTGTATGTATAAAGGAGGGCCTGCAGCAGGTATCCTCCACTCCCACTGGCAGCTGCATCTATGGCGAATGCAATCCTGCGAGATTTACCAATATCTGGAATGTGAAGTATTCCAGATATTGGCCCCTACAATATGAAGATTGTGGTAGCTTATTGTAGCCTATGGGCTACATTACATGTAGCTGGCCAGAAGAGGGTTCCCTCAGAAACCCCCCCTGAAAGTGCCCATTGTGCAAGTGTGGTCTTAGCTGACAGCACATGCGCAGCATCCCCACCAGTCATCACAGCACATCACAGGAAAGGGCTCCTTTCGGAAGCCCCTTTCCCTGCAGGTGCTGGATATAACATCCAGCCAATGCAATTGCATTTTACAATTGGATCCTAGGCAGTAAAATCCTGCCCAGATAGCATGGATTATGCGCACTATTATAAATGGCCCCCTTAGTATCCACCACTGCTACTCGCAACAAGTTGGTTACTAAATTAGAATGGTAGGCCCCAAAATCATGTACTACTCTGTTTGCATCAGCCCCATAGTTGCAAAATTAGATATCTGCATAATAAATTAAAAAATAATATAATAAATGGTTAAATGCAAGACATGTCAACAGCTAAAAAAAAGTAACATTACTTAGAGTACATCAGAATTACACAAAAGGGTATATATACTGTACTGAATCAGAATATGTAAGTACTGATTTTGTATACGTACATTGCACAGGAATCTCTGTCAGCGCTGATTCTCCTCTACCCACGTCATTTATTGCAGTACAGGAATAGGGCTCAGTGTCCCATGTCACATTCTTTACTGTAATGTATGCTCCTTGACTTGGTAATATAGTTTTATTCTTCCCTTTGTACCATTCATATGTAGATACGTCTGGCTTAGCGTTGCTGCTTCCACATGATAAAACCACATCCTTTCCTTCTATAAATGCTCTGTTTACCCTGAGGGCGACAGTCACGTTTTTTGGTGGGACTGTAAACAAAAACAAAACAAAATAAAACCTTAAACTGTGCTATGGCAGCTGCAACAAAGTCATGTGTAACATGAATTATAAATAACTATCCTCAAAATATAAGGGATCAGTACACCGGGGTGGCGAGCGGAACTAAGCCCCTTGCAGGCACGGTTCCTCGTTACGCTCGCCACACAAATGTATTCTCCCTCTACGGGTGTCGTGGACATCCACGGAGGGAGAATATGTCAGGATTGTGCCAGTCGGGATTCCGTTGTCAGTATTTTGACCGCCGGGATTCCATCCAGCGGGATCTTGACCGCATCCCAAATATAATTTTAATGAATATCCTTTATTTTCCTAAATCTTCTATCACATACAAATGTAGCCAGCTTTGTTGATGTGATGCGTATGAGTGGGCATACAGAGGTAGACAACCCTATCATTGCCACAATAGATATGCATGAGCATATGCATCATGGCAGGCTGCACTACACGTCACGCTGAGACTTGACACAGCCGGCATTCTCCCATAGGAATGAATGGGCGCATGCATGCAAATGCACACTTGCATTAATTTGCGGACAAACTAGCCGTGCCATCTGTGCTGCAATGCGTACTTCCCTGCGGTTAGTCATACCTGGTGATCGCCCATTGGAAAGAATGGTGGGCACTTGCATATGCCCTCACGCAACTCATTCAGGGCACACTAGTCATGCCATCTATGACGCAATTCCTCAATACAACTGAGTTTGTGACACATTGTCGAAGTCGAAAATATTTAAATACACACATCACGTACAAACTACACACAGATGGCCTCCATGCGTGTACTTGTTCTGCCGTGCGTGCACATATTCGCAATTTGCGTATGATCGCTCCTTCGGTCCTGCGTATTAGTGTGTGGTATGAGTAATTATGGTAGTGTTTGTAATCGCATGGAAAAGCCATAAAAACCCATTACAAATTTAATCCAAATAGTGCACAATGTACACATAGCCCACATGCACCGCACCAGCGATTTATACTTGTTTGAATGGTACAGCAACAAAGGAATTCACCTTTACAGGATAGGAGGGGACAGAACTAGGTTTGGTATCCAGATGTAGGGTATTTTAAGAGCAATATTCTGGTGTTGGTTTGCAGAAGATCGCACGCTCCTGCGAATAGTTATGTGCAGGAGCAGAATATTAATATTAACTGTATTTACTGTACTCTTGATATGCGGCGGGAACCCAGAGGAGAACATCTGCAAGTGCACCTGGACCAGACATCGCCCACCTATTCAAACCGACCTTTGACCTCTCCTGTACTGTAAATGACCATCCCTCTATCCAATGGACAAAGAGATTACAGTTTCCATTATGTTAGGTTTTGGACAAATGTATAAAAAGCCAGCTGCAGGCCAGGTCACTCTTTCAATCTCTGAAGGTCATCTACCTTGATGACTGAGGACCAGACCGGGAAGCGCAGGCAAAACCAAACGTATGTACCATTGACTGTAGCCTCTTTTCTGTTATTGTAATTGTATCTTTGTTGTAAACCCCCTTTTATCAATTATATGTTGGCGGGTCGGATCCCAACTTCCTAAATACAATTGGTGTCATGTATCTTTCTTTTTGCTAGATTTGTAAGGGTATTAAAGACACACGTGAAGCTGCATAGTGCTCACGGCGTGTCATTGTGTGTGTGTATGTACCGCGTGTACTTTGTATGTCCGTCGCGGCGTTAGAACGCAAAGTGCGTACACGGTACGGGACTTTGTACGCAAACTGAGTAATAAGTACGTAGGTTAAGGACTGCATACAGCGGCTGCAGCGGCTCGATTTTAAAGTGTATTGAGAGTGTTTTTAAGTATTGCTTTTAGTTCTGTAAGTAAACCAGCATTTACAAATCTACACCCAATCCTCCATCCTGGTCCACCGCCATGCCACCTTCAACTCTCTCCACATTTTTTCTACCATTTCTATACTTGACTTTGCAACCTACAAAACCCCCAAAATAGATTCCGTTCACTCTGGCATCTCCACTTCTGCCTCCCACCCACTCAATAAGTGCAATCTTTATCTACATTACCTTCTTCATGCTCTTCTCCTCTCCTTCTACTGGTCCTCTTGACTATACGCCCTCTCACCAGATCCTCACTCTCGAAGCCTGCTCACACATCACCCACCAGCTTAATCTTTCCCCCACATATGGAACCTTCTACTCTTCTTTCAAACATGCCTCAGTCTCTACCATCCTCTCCCTTGAACCGTCCTCTGTCTCTAATTACTGACCATCTCTCTTCTCCACTACACCTCCAAACTCCTTGAGTGGCGATATATATAACTGACTCACTTTGTTCCTCTCTATCCATTCCCTCCTTGGTCTACTTCAACCAATACTGCCCTCATTTTACAGCATTTGAATACCCCTCCTTTTACAAATCCTTCACTCTGTTGGTCTCCATGAGACAGCCTTTTCATTGTTCACCTCCAACTTGATCAAATCTGTCTTCACACCCGCCTCCATCTCCCCTCCTCTTCCAGTGGTATCCCCCAAATATCTGTCTTTGTCCCCTTGCTCTTCTCTCTATCTGCAAATTTTTCTTCTGTGAGCTTCTCAGTTCTTTATATAAAAAACAGTATTACAAACACATTACAACTTTTGGCATCATAACAACAATTATAAAATTACTTGATCCAGAACTATGGTGGGTAATTCCAAGTTGATTGCAGCAGGAATTTTGTTAGCAGTTGGGCAAAACCATGTGCACTGCAGGGGAGGCAGATATAGCATGTGCAAAGAGAGTTAGATTTGGGTGGGTTATTTTGTTTCTGTGCAGGGTAAATACTGGCTGCTTTATTTTACACTGCAATTTAGATTGCAGATTGAACACACCACACCCAAATCTATCTCTCTCTGCACATGTTACATCTGCCTCCCCTGCAGTGCACTTGGTTTTGCCCAACTGCTAACAAAGATCCTGCTGCGATCAACTTGGAATTACTCCTATATACTGTATTTGCCAAAACAATAGATCTTAATATTTTTATATCAGGCCTGATTCAGAGGAATGGGCAATGCCAATGCTTGGCATTCCTTGGAGGTGGCTAAACAGAAGCGTAGAGATGGTAGTAGTGTTGATGAACTTGTTGTATGCTCAGATGCTCAATCATTCACATTGGAGGCCATACTTAGACCGGCCGTAGGACTTTTGGTGGCAACTAAAGACAGACAAGGTGATATTACAGCCTGTACGTACAGTCCTTGCACATTCATTTGCATGGATGTACTGTACACAAGGGAAGCACTTTGTTGCTGTATCTACATAAAGTCACAGACGGATCAGGTCCAGCATGTTCACAATGGTTTTTTTGTCATAAGTTACCCATAATACGTACATTTGATGTTAGATGTGAATTTTGTCTGGGATCTTTGTCCATTATGATAGGTGGCTGTGCAATTAATGCTCGTCATATCATCCACATATGAAGGAATATAAGTAAGTTCTGATACTTCTCTCCAGTATCCTCCAAATGTTGGTACTGATTGTCCATTGGTCTGTCCAGGTTTGTTCCATTCTAGAGAAGGAGGGCTGCTGGCACACGTGTGATCTGCATGGCAATGGATAATGGTGGCTATTCCTTCCGTCATAGTACAGGCTTTTCTGGGGAATCTGATTAATATTAAGATACATGTTATAGCTTATTTTCCACAACTATTTTTAGTTTTCTTTTAGCTAAATAAATTTTTTTCTTGATCCACTGTTACCAATAGTAACTCGTTTCTCCTAGGAACCCACCATATGGTATATTTATCATTACACTGACTAGCATACTGTATAGCCTGCGCTTTTGCTGTTCTCTTTCAATCTTTTCTGTATTCAACATAGTAGGAAAGAATGAATGCAGTACTGTAGTTCTAGTTGAAAAGCTTAAGGGGGGTACTCACGGAGCGATCGCTGCTTAAAATCTAAGCAATCTGACTAGATTGCTTAGATTTTAAACTTGATCGCTCCGTGTGTACCCCCCTACAGCGATAGCGATGCGCAGCCCCGCGCATCGCTATCGCTGGTGCTAGATTGGCCTGCCGTGTAGGCCAATCTAGCGGGTCACTCATTTCACCCTCATTTCACGCTGTGCTGAGCGGCGGGAGAGATGTGTGCTGGGCGGTTCGCTCAGCACACATCTCTCCCACATCGGCCAGTGAGTAGTGGCCTTTAGAGCTACAGTACTGTATATCAGATATCCCCTTTAAGCCAATTAAGTACAAGGCTTCACTTGTGCATACATCCTTTTTGCAGGCTGCAGCGCTGACTACATAGTACAGTGGGGGGCCGGTTATAAACACATGCAGAGATGTATGTAACCAGTGGTGGCTCTAGGGAGAGGCTGCAATTTAGTTCAAAATTAAAACAGGGGAGCCACACCAACTGCCACCAACTGTCATTTCAAACTGACTCACTGGCAGTTGGTGTGGCTCCCCTATTTGAATTTTGAACTGAGCTGCAGCCCCACCTCTGAAGCCACCACTGTATGTGCTGGCAGTGTTGTGTATATCACTGCACACTGGACTCAGCATTCAGCATACAGTAGCTCTCCGTCTAAGCCCACCCCCAAACATCTATTGGTTAGGTTTCACTGGAGTCTGGGGGTGGGCTTTGAAAGTGAGTGAAGCCAAATGCAGCTTCCTGGGGGAAGCGGCGACTGTGATAAACACAGCGATGCTGATCCACGGGGAACTGCAACCAGCGCATATGTTACATACATCTCTACATCACAGCCACTGCTAACCGGCTTCCCCCTGTATTATGTAGTCAGTGCCGCAGCCAAGGTGCTGCAGCAGCTATTGCATATAATCACCTCTGAACCCAATTGAATAAAGAAATTTGAGGGGGTGCCGTTGCAGAGGAGCAGGGTTTTGTTGTTTCAGTTTTTTACCGGCAGTGCTGTGCTGCTCCAGTGATACAGCAGATGGCTCCCAGGGCAATGTATGTGACTCACCTGTCTGCCCGCAGCTGGCTCCGACGCTGTGCGGGTGAGCTCCGGTTCCTGGGATCTCTCCCATGTTGGCTACTGTCTTAAACTCTCTTCTTTGCCATGCAATGCTGTGACTAGCATGCGGTGCACCATGCAGCTACTAAAGAAACGCACTGTGCACCCAGTTAGCAGTATAAACCTACGCTTTGCCTCCCAGATGGGGGAATTTGGTGTAGCTTAAAGGGGGGTGTAGTGCAGTGGTGTACTGTACCATATAGGTTATGTAGTGTAGTAATGTATTGTAGTATATAGGGGCACGTAGTGCACTGATGTGGTGTAGTGATGTAGTGTAGCATATAGGTTATGTAGTGGAGTGCATAGGGGCATGTAGTGTAGTGATGTAGTACAGTATGTAGGGGATGTAATATAGTGATGTAGTGCAGTGGATAGGGGAGTAGCGCAATGATGAAGTGTTATGATATAGTGCAATGTATGGGGACACACAGAGGAGCATGTAGTTAAACACGCTGGTGAGGCATGTGACGTATAGGGCATTTGTGGCACAAAGAGGAATATTGTCCAGTAGTATCCACTTTTTTCAAAATGTTTGATAATCTGATTATTTTAGTCTGACAGGGTTTTTATGTTTGTGTGTGTGTGTGTGGGGGGGGGGTAGGTAGGGGGGCTCCAAATTACTGCCTTGCCCCAGGTGACGAAAATCCTAGTTTTGGCCCTGCCCTCAGTGATGGTCTGAGCTTGAACCTACGCTCCCGCAATGGTCAGCTTGGGAGGACCAGCCTTCATGATCTATCATCTAACAATGGGCCCGTTACATTACACGCTTCACCACTACCCACACCGGCACAGGTGTCATACACCACTGCCCAGCATGAGGCAGGCCATTGCAGTAAGTGTGGAAAATCACTACATGGCCCTGGAGGACATATCATCATCCCATCACATTGTTAACAATGCAGTTTGGTTATGTTTAGGTTGCAATTGTGATTCTCGCCACAGCTAGGACCTTTCCCAGGACCTAGCCCACCACCAAGTTGTCAAACCAACTTACTTGGCTTTTATGAAACAGTAAGCGCAAACCTAGATCAGGGTAAAGAGGTGGATGTAATCTTTTTAGATTTTGCCAAAGCGTTCGATACTGTACCACACATGAGACTTATCTACAAGCTACAAGAATCAGGGCTAGGAAGCACAATATGCACTTGGGTCAAAAACTGGTTAGATAATAGGGAGCAGCGCGTGTGGTTAATGGATCTTTTTCAACTTGGACTGCAGTGGTGTGCCGCAAGGCTCTGTATTAGGACCGCTATTGTTCAATATTTTCATTAACAACCTAACAGAAGGTCTAGAGAGCATGGTGTATATATTTGCAGATGATACCAAATTGGGTAAAGTTATACAGGTTGAGTATCCCATATCCAAATATTCTGAAATACGGAATATTCCGAAATGTAGACATTTTTGAATGAGAGTGAGATAGTGAAACCTTTGTTTTTTGATGACTCAATGTACACAAACTTTGTTTAATACACAAAGTTATTAAAAATATTGTATTAAATGACCTTTAGGCTGTGTGTATAAGGTGTATGTCAAACATAAATGAATTGTGTGACTGTACACACACTTTGTTTAATGCACAAAGTTATAAAAAAAATATTGGCTAAAATGACCTTCAGGCTGTGTGTATAAAGTGTATATGTAACATAAATACATTCTGTGCTTAGACTTAGGTCCCATCACCATGATATCTCATTATGGTATGCAATTACTCCAAAATACGGAAAAATCCAATATCCAAAATACATCTGGTCCCAAGCATTTTGGATAAGGGATACTCAACCTGTAAATGCGGAGGGGGATGCTGAGTCGCTTCAGAATGACTTAGTTAAATTAGAAGCTTGGGCAGCGAAATGGAGAATGCGCTTCAATACAGACAAGTGTAAGGTAATGCACTGTGGTAACAAGAACAAAAATAACACCTACCTACTAAATGGGGTAAAATTAGGGGATTCTGTACTGGAAAAGGACATAGGTGTCATCATAGATAGTAAACTAAGCAGTAGTACCCAAAGTAGGACTGCAGCAAAGAAGGCTAATAAGATATTAGCATGCATAAAACGGGGAATTGATGCTAGGGACGAGAGTATTATACTCCCGTTATATAAATCACTTGTAAGGCCACACCTTGAATACTGTGTACAATTCTGGGCCACTTACTACAAAAAGGATATCCTGGAGCTAGAAAAGGTTCAAAGGCAGGCGACCAAACTAATTAAGGATATGGAGACGCTGGAATACGAGGAAAGGCTTGCTAGACTAGGCATGTTTACACTGGAAAAGAGGAGATTAAGAGGGGACATGATCAACATTTACAAATATATAAGGGGACAATATACAGATCTTGCGCAGGACCTGTTTTTGGTTAGATCAACACAGAGAACTCGTGGACACTCGCTCAGGTTAGAGGAGAGGAGATTCCACACAATACGGCGTAAAGGCTTTTTTACGGTAAGGACGATACGTGTTTGGAATTCCCTGCCTGAGTGAGTGGTAATGGCCAACTCAGTCAACACCTTTAAGAATGGGTTAAATAAATTCCTAATGGATAAGGATATCCAGGGTTACGGGGCATAGTCACGCACTATGGTTATTATAAAAAAGAGGGGTTAATCGGAACGGCAGTCAGCAACTTCAGTCAAAATTTTATACAAAATAATCATGCATAGGAGACCACAAATAGGTTGAACCTGATGGACAATTGTCTTTTTTCAACCTTAAGGCCCATACACACTTGACGATAAAATGAACGACGTTGTTCATTTCAGCCCTCTGCAACGACGTCGCTCATTATATCGTCAAGTGTGTATGCATCCGGCGACCACCGATGCGCGGCCCCGTGGGACGTTAACGACCCTCGCTTATCTGTGGAGCATGTATGCTCAATTTCCACTATGGTCGTTACCGACCAGAGACGTCGTTGAATGTGTGTGGTGTGAAAGACCAACGACCAACGACCAAGCCACTGTTCACCAGCCCTGTTCCCAGCTCATTATTTTAATAAACTGTTCAGCTTGGATGCTTCAACGATGAATGGTCTATGGTCTTTCGTCTTTGGTCTTTCGTCTTTGGTCGTTGGTAGTGTGTATGCTCATGTCGTTTGCTCAGCTGTTCAAGGGAAGTTGTTAACGACGGTCGTTAACGATGTATGCATCGTCAAGTGTGTATGGGCCTTTAGATACTATGTTACTATGTTACCAACTAGCACCTACCACCCTAACCCATGTAATAAGTCCTCATCAAACCAAACCAAGATTCCTTACAAAAAGAAAGCACATTCCTGAACATTACCTTTTGCTCTTCTCAAGTCGTCGAAAATAGGGGTTTTACCACATTTTTCCCTTAGTACATCCCGCCCACAATGAGTTTTATCAGTTACAACAAGTTTTTTCATTCATTGATAAATGGGCCCCTTTGTTTACTGTTCTTCATAACATAAAAAAAATTACAAGACGGATGATTAAGAATCATGCTGTCAAATATGTGTTTCCCAGAACCAATCTGTTTTTATCATTCTGTGATGTTTTATCATTATTTCCTTGGTTGTTCCCTTTTGAACAGGTAAGTGCTTAACTTAGCACTTCATGATGCGTATTAAAAGGTATTGCCAATAGTAGTTAAAGTGCAATTAACCTTTAAAAGGTGCTTGAATTTATTTAAATATTGCACTTTCACCCAGCAGATGAAATCAGTAGCATTAGGATAAATCCTCATTGGCAATACAGCAACAACGGGCTGGATGATAGTAATCCTTTTAGTGTCCAGCACCGATATCACATGCAGCTAAACCTCATAAAAGATAAACAGCACAAAGAGAGTGCAATAGTGCAATTATCCTTTTTTAAAACAAAGATTTATTTTTAAAACATTGCACTTGCATCAAATAGATGAAAAAAAGGCAATATTTAAATAAATTCAAGCACCTTTTAAAGGTTAATTGCACTATTGCACTCTAATTATTTCTATGAGAATTAGGACCACCTACGTTTAATCAACGTTGGATCCGCATTCATCTTTTGAAATATTGGTGTATGTGATCATTTTATTTTACCCACTGGGTGTGTGTTTGTAAACCTGGGTTTCTATTAGAGATGAGCGCCTGAAATTTTTCGGGTTTTGTGTTTTGGTTTTGGGTTCGGTTCCGCGGCCGTGTTTTGGGTTCGAACGCGTTTTGGCAAAACCTCACCGAATTTTTTTTGTCGGATTCGGGTGTGTTTTGGATTCGGGTGTTTTTTTCAAAAAACACTAAAAAACAGCTTAAATCATAGAATTTGGGGGTCATTTTGATCCCAAAGTATTATTAACCTCAAAAACCATAATTTCCACTCATTTTCAGTCTATTCTGAATACCTCACACCTCACAATATTATTTTTAGTCCTAAAATTTGCACCGAGGTCGCTGTGTGAGTAAGATAAGCGACCCTAGTGGCCGACACAAACACCTGGCCCATCTAGGAGTGGCACTGCAGTGTCACGCAGGATGTCCCTTCCAAAAAACCCTCCCCAAACAGCACATGACGCAAAGAAAAAAAGAGGCGCAATGAGGTAGCTGTGTGAGTAAGATTAGCGACCCTAGTGGCCGACACAAACACCGGGCCCATCTAGGAGTGGCACTGCAGTGTCACGCAGGATGTCCCTTCCAAAAAACCCTCCCCAAACAGCACATGACGCAAAGAAAAAAAGAGGCGCAATGAGGTAGCTGACTGTGTGAGTAAGATTAGCGACCCTAGTGGCCGACACAAACACCGGGCCCATCTAGGAGTGGCACTGCAGTGTCACGCAGGATGTCCCTTCCAAAAAACCCTCCCCAATCAGCACATGATGCAAAGAAAAAGAAAAGAAAAAAGAGGTGCAAGATGGAATTGTCCTTGGGCCCTCCCACCCACCCTTATGTTGTATAAACAAAACAGGACATGCACACTTTAACCAACCCATCATTTCAGTGACAGGGTCTGCCACACGACTGTGACTGATATGACGGGTTGGTTTGGACCCCCCCCAAAAAAGAAGCAATTAATCTCTCCTTGCACAAACTGGCTCTACAGAGGCAAGATGTCCACCTCATCTTCACCCTCCGATATATCACCGTGTACATCCCCCTCCTCACAGATTATCATTTCGTCCCCACTGGAATCCACCATCTCAGCTCCCTGTGTACTTTGTGGAGGCAATTGCTGCTGGTCAATGTCTCCGCGGAGGAATTGATTATAATTCATTTTAATGAACATCATCTTCTCCACATTTTCTGGATGTAACCTCGTACGCCGATTGCTGACAAGGTGAGCGGCGGCACTAAACACTCTTTCGGAGTACACACTTGTGGGAGGGCAACTTAGGTAGAATAAAGCCAGTTTGTGCAAGGGCCTCCAAATTGCCTCTTTTTCCTGCCAGTATAAGTACGGACTGTGTGACGTGCCTACTTGGATGCGGTCACTCATATAATCCTCCACCATTCTATCAATGTTGAGAGAATCATATGCAGTGACAGTAGACGACATGTCCGTAATCGTTGTCAGGTCCTTCAGTCCGGACCAGATGTCAGCATCAGCAGTCGCTCCAGACTGCCCTGCATCACCGCCAGCGGGTGGGCTCGGAATTCTGAGCCTTTTCCTCGCACCCCCAGTTGCGGGAGAATGTGAAGGAGGAGATGTTGACAGGTCGCGTTCCGCTTGACTTGACAATTTTGTCACCAGCAGGTCTTTCAACCCCAGCAGACCTGTGTCTGCCGGAAAGAGAGATCCAAGGTAGGCTTTAAATCTAGGATCGAGCACGGTGGCCAAAATGTAGTGCTCTGATTTCAACAGATTGACCACCCGTGAATCCTTGTTAAGCTAATTAAGGGCTGCATCCACAAGTCCCACATGCCTAGCGGAATCGCTCCCTTTTAGCTCCTTCTTCAATGCCTCTAGCTTCTTCTGCAAAAGCCTGATGAGGGGAATGACCTGACTCAGGCTGGCAGTGTCTGAACTGACTTCACGTGTGGCAAGTTCAAAGGGCATCAGAACCTTGCACAACGTTGAAATCATTCTCCACTGCACTTGAGACAGGTGCATTCCACCTCCTATATCGTGCTCAATTGTATAGGCTTGAATGGCCTTTTGCTGCTCCTCCAACCTCTGAAGCATATAGAGGGTTGAATTCCACCTCGTTACCACTTCTTGCTTCAGATGATGGCAGGGCAGGTTCAGTAGTTTTTGGTGGTGCTCCAGTCTTCTGTACGTGGTGCCTGTACGCCGAAAGTGTCCCGCAATTTTTCTGGC
Organism: Pseudophryne corroboree; assembly: GCF_028390025.1. Taxonomy (NCBI): domain Eukaryota; kingdom Metazoa; phylum Chordata; class Amphibia; order Anura; family Myobatrachidae; genus Pseudophryne; species Pseudophryne corroboree. The sequence goes on from NC_086453.1 coordinate 38,128,899, forward strand.
CACCGACAGCATCTCTTGCACGCCCCTGTCGTTTTTTAAAAAATTCTGCACCACCAAATTCAAGGTATGTGCAAAACATGGGACGTGCTGGAATTTGCCCATATTTAATGCACACACAATATTGCTGGCGTTGTCCGATGCCACAAATCCACAGGAGAGTCCAATTGGGGTAAGCCATTCCGCGATGATCTTCCTCAGTTGCCGTAAGAGGTTTTCAGCTGTGTGCGTATTCTGGAAAGCGGTGATACAAAGCGTAGCCTGCCTAGGAAAGAGTTGGCGTTTGCGAGATGCTGCTACTGGTGCCGCCGCTGCTGTTCTTGCGGCGGGAGTCCATACATCTACCCAGTGGGCTGTCACAGTCATATAGTCCTGACCCTGCCCTGCTCCACTTGTCCACATGTCCGTGGTTAAGTGGACATTGGGTACAACTGCATTTTTTAGGACACTGGTGAGTCTTTTTCTGACGTCCGTGTACATTCTCGGTATCGCCTGCCTAGAGAAGTGGAACCTAGATGGTATTTGGTAACGGGGGCACACTGCCTCAATAAATTGTCTAGTTCCCTGTGAACTAACGGCGGATACCGGACGCACGTCTAACACCAACATAGTTGTCAAGGACTCAGTTATCCGCTTTGCAGTAGGATGACTGCTGTGATATTTCATCTTCCTCGCAAAGGACTGTTGAACAGTCAATTGCTTACTGGAAGTAGTACAAGTGGGCTTACGACTTCCCCTCTGGGATGACCATCGACTCCCAGCGGCAACAACAGCAGCGCCAGCAGCAGTAGGCGTTACACGCAAGGATGCATCGGAGGAATCCCAGGCAGGAGAGGACTCGTCAGAATTGCCAGTGACATGGCCTGCAGGACTATTGGCATTCCTGGGGAAGGAGGAAATTGACACTGAGGGAGTTGGTGGGGTGGTTTGCGTGAGCTTGGTTACAAGAGGAAGGGATTTACTGGTCAGTGGACTGCTTCCGCTGTCACCCAAAGTTTTTGAACTTGTCACTGACTTATTATGAATGCGCTGCAGGTGACGTATAAGGGAGGATGTTCCGAGGTGGTTAACGTCCTTACCCCTACTTATTACAGCTTGACAAAGGGAACACACGGCTTGACACCTGTTGTCCGCATTTCTGGTGAAATACCTCCACACCGAAGAGCTGATTTTTTTGGTATTTTCACCTGGCATGTCAACGGCCATATTCCTCCCACGGACAACAGGTGTCTCCCCGGGTGCCTGACTTAAACAAACCACCTCACCATCAGAATCCTCCTGGTCAATTTCCTCCCCAGCGCCAGCAACACCCATATCCTCCTCATCCTGGTGTACTTCAACACTGACATCTTCAATCTGACTATCAGGAACTGGACTGCGGGTGCTCCTTCCAGCACTTGCAGGGGGCGTGCAAATGGTGGAAGGCGCATGCTCTTCACGTCCAGTGTTGGGAAGGTCAGGCATCGCAACCGACACAATTGGACTCTCCTTGTGGATTTGGGATTTCGAAGAATGCACAGTTCTTTGCTGTGCTGCTTTTGCCAGCTTGAGTCTTTTCATTTTTCTAGCGAGAGGCTGAGTGCTTCCATCCTCATGTGAAGCTGAACCACTAGCCATGAACATAGGCCAGGGCCTCAGCCGTTCCTTGCCACTCCGTGTGGTAAATGGCATATTGGCAAGTTTACGCTTCTCCTCCGACAATTTTATTTTAGGTTTTGGAGTCCTTTTTTTACTGATATTTGGTGTTTTGGATTTGACATGCTCTGTACTATGACATTGGGCATCGGCCTTGGCAGACGACGTTGCTGGCATTTCATCGTCTCGGCCATGACTAGTGGCAGCAGCTTCAGCACGAGGTGGAAGTGGATCTTGATCTTTCCCTAATTTTGGAACCTCAACATTTTTGTTCTCCATATTTTAATAGGCACAACTAAAAGGCACCTCAGGTAAACAATGGAGATGGATGGATTGGATACTAGTATACAATTATGGACGGGCTGCCGAGTGCCGACACAGAGGTAGCCACAGCCGTGAACTACCGCACTGTACTGTGTCTGCTGCTAATATAGACTGGTTGATAAAGAGATAGTATACTCGTAACTAGTATGTATGTATAAAGAAAGAAAAAAAAACCACGGTTAGGTGGTATATACAATTATGGACGGGCTGCCGAGTGCCGACACAGAGGTAGCCACAGCCGTGAACTACCGCACTGTACTGTGTCTGCTGCTAATATATAGACTGGTTGATAAAGAGATAGTATACTCGTAACTAGTATGTATGTATAAAGAAAGAAAAAAAAACCACGGTTAGGTGGTATATACAATTATGGACGGGCTGCCGAGTGCCGACACAGAGGTAGCCACAGCCGTGAACTACCGCACTGTACTGTGTCTGCTGCTAATATAGACTGGTTGATAAAGAGATAGTATACTCGTAACTAGTATGTATGTATAAAGAAAGAAAAAAAAACCACGGTTAGGTGGTATATACAATTATGGACGGGCTGCCGAGTGCCGACACAGAGGTAGCCACAGCCGTGAACTACCGCACTGTACTGTGTCTGCTGCTAATATAGACTGGTTGATAAAGAGATAGTATACTCGTAACTAGTATGTATGTATAAAGAAAGAAAAAAAAACCACGGTTAGGTGGTATATACAATTATGGACGGGCTGCCGAGTGCCGACACAGAGGTAGCCACAGCCGTGAACTACCGCACTGTACTGTGTCTGCTGCTAATATAGACTGGTTGATAAAGAGATAGTATACTCGTAACTAGTATGTATGTATAAAGAAAGAAAAAAAAACCACGATTAGGTGGTATATACAATTATGGACGGGCTGCCGAGTGCCGACACAGAGGTAGCCACAGCCGTGAACTACCGCACTGTACTGTGTCTGCTGCTAATATATAGACTGGTTGATAAAGAGATAGTATACTCGTAACTAGTATGTATGTATAAAGAAAGAAAAAAAAAACACGGTTAGGTGGTATATACAATTATGGACGGGCTGCCGAGTGCCGACACAGAGGTAGCCACAGCCGTGAACTACCGCACTGTACTGTGTCTGCTGCTAATATATAGACTGGTTGATAAAGAGATAGTATACTCGTAACTAGTATGTATGTATAAAGAAAGAAAAAAAAACCACGGTTAGGTGGTATATACAATTATGGACGGGCTGCCGAGTGCCGACACAGAGGTAGCCACAGCCGTGAACTACCGCACTGTACTGTGTCTGCTGCTAATATAGACTGGTTGATAAAGAGATAGTATACTCGTAACTAGTATGTATGTATAAAGAAAGAAAAAAAAACCACGGTTAGGTGGTATATACAATTATGGACGGGCTGCCGAGTGCCGACACAGAGGTAGCCACAGCCGTGAACTACCGCACTGTACTGTGTCTGCTGCTAATATATAGACTGGTTGATAAAGAGATAGTATACTCGTAACTAGTATGTATGTATAAAGAAAGAAAAAAAAACCACGGTTAGGTGGTATATACAATTATGGACGGGCTGCCGAGTGCCGACACAGAGGTAGCCACAGCCGTGAACTACCGCACTGTACTGTGTCTGCTGCTAATATATAGACTGGTTGATAAAGAGATAGTATACTCGTAACTAGTATGTATGTATAAAGAAAGAAAAAAAAACCACGGTTAGGTGGTATATACAATTATGGACGGGCTGCCGAGTGCCGACACAGAGGTAGCCACAGCCGTGAACTACCGCACTGTACTGTGTCTGCTGCTAATATAGACTGGTTGATAAAGATATAGTATACTCGTAACTAGTATGTATGTATAAAGAAAGAAAAAAAAACCACGGTTAGGTGGTATATACAATTATGGACGGGCTGCCGAGTGCCGACACAGAGGTAGCCACAGCCGTGAACTACCGCACTGTACTGTGTCTGCTGCTAATATAGACTGGTTGATAAAGAGATAGTATACTCGTAACTAGTATGTATGTATAAAGAAAGAAAAAAAAACCACGGTTAGGTGGTATATACAATTATGGACGGGCTGCCGAGTGCCGACACAGAGGTAGCCACAGCCGTGAACTACCGCACTGTACTGTGTCTGCTGCTAATATAGACTGGTTGATAAAGAGATAGTATACTCGTAACTAGTATGTATGTATAAAGAAAGAAAAAAAAACCACGGTTAGGTGGTATATACAATTATGGACGGGCTGCCGAGTGCCGACACAGAGGTAGCCACAGCCGTGAACTACCGCACTGTACTGTGTCTGCTGCTAATATAGACTGGTTGATAAAGAGATAGTATACTACTAATATTATATATACTGGTGGTCAGGTCACTGGTCACTAGTCACACTGGCAGTGGCACTCCTGCAGCAAAAGTGTGCACTGTTTAATTTTAATATAATATTATGTACTCCTGGCTCCTGCTATAACCTATAACTGGCACTGCAGTAGTGCTCCCCAGTCTCCCCCACAATTATAAGCTGTGTGAGCTGAGCAGTCAGACAGATATATAATATATATAGATGATGCAGCACACTGGCCTGAGCCTGAGCAGTGCACACAGATATGGTATGTGACTGACTGAGTCACTGTGTGTATCGCTTTTTTCAGGCAGAGAACGGATATATTAAATAAACTGCACTGTGTGTCTGGTGGTCACTCACTATATAATATATTATGTACTCCTGGCTCCTGCTATAACCTATAACTGGCACTGCAGTAGTGCTCCCCAGTCTCCCCCACAATTATAAGCTGTGTGAGCTGAGCAGTCAGACAGATATATATAATATTATATATAGATAATAGATGATGCAGCACACTGGCCTGAGCCTGAGCAGTGCACACAGATATGGTATGTGACTGAGTCACTGTGTGCTGTGTATCGCTTTTTTCAGGCAGAGAACGGATTATAAATAAAACTGGTGGTCACTATCAGCAAAACTCTGCACTGTACTGAGTACTCCTAATGCTCCCCAAAATTAGTAAATCAAGTGTCTCTCTAATCTATTCTAAACGGAGAGGACGCCAGCCACGTCCTCTCCCTATCAATCTCAATGCACGTGTGAAAAATGGCGGCGACGCGCGGCTCCTTATATAGAATCCGAGTCTCGCGATAGAATCCGAGCCTCGCGAGAATCCGACAGCGTCATGATGACGTTCGGGCGCGCTCGGGTTAACCGAGCAAGGCGGGAAGATCCGAGTCGCTCGGACCCGTGAAAAAAAACATGAAGTTCTGGCGGGTTCGGATTCAGAGAAACCGAACCCGCTCATCTCTAGTTTCTATAGGAGCGCTTTAAGACATGATTAGCTTGTTAAAGTGTGCATGTCCTGTTTATGCAACATAAGGGTGAGTGGGAGGGCCCAAGGACAATTCCATCTTGCACCTCTTTTTATTTTTTGCATCATGTGCTGTTTGGGGACTAGGTTTTTAAAGTACCATCCTGTCTGACTCTGCCGTACAACTCCAGTCCAGTGTCCAGTGTACAGTGCCTTGTGCTGCCATAAGTCCAGTGGTGGTGTCCTGTGCTGTATATTATTTACTCCAAATAAAAGGCTTATATACATTACTTATATTATTATCCAAATAATTTTTACAGTGTTTGCCCTGTGTGGTGTAGGGGTGCGCTCGCCTCTGCTTCATATTATTATAATAGCTCCAAATAAAAGGGTTGTTATTATTATCCAAATTAATTTTACAGGCTTTGTCGTGTGTTTGTGTGGTTTAGGGGTATGCTCTGTGCAAATTACAGCACGTCCCATGTTCTTTGTGCCGCACACTTGTGTCGCTTAGCTTAGTCATCCAGCTATCTCATTGCACCTCTTTTTCTTCTTTGCATGATGTGCTGTTTGGGGACTAGTTTTTTTAACTGCCATCCTGTCTGCAACTGCAGTGCCACTCCTAGATGGGCTAGGTGTTTGTGCTACACACTTGTGTCACTTAGCTTAGTCATCCAGCCACCTCGGTGCATCCATTTGGCCTAAAAACAATATTGTGAGGTGTGAGGTGTTCAGAATAGACTGGAATGAATGTTATTGAGTTTAATAATAATGTAGGATCAAAATTACCCCCATATTTTGTGATTTTAGCTGTTTTCATGGTTATTTTTAAAAAATCATCCAGACCCAAAACCAAAACACGAGCATGGAACCAGAACCAAAACAAAAACACAAAACACGAAAAGTGTCCACCGCCCATCTCTAGTAAAAATATATATATTGCACTCTCTTTTTTTATTTCTATGAGAATTAGGACCACCTACGTTTAATCAACGTTGGATCCGCATTCATCTTTTGAAATATCGGTGTATGTGATCATTTTATTTTACCCACTGGGTGTGTGTTTGTAAACCTGGGTTTCTATAGGAGCGCTTTAAGGCTATATCTCTCTTTATTCCTCAATTCATGCATTTTAAGTGTAAAGGGATGTACACTTTGAGATATAATTTTTAACTGCACCTGTGAACTAATCTGCGCATATTTTTAAACTACCTTTCCATTTTAAGCTAATCATGTCAGCGACAAGGTCTTCCACATGACTGTGGCTGAAATGACTGGTTTGATTAGGCCCCCATCAAAAAAGAAGCAATCACTCTCCTTGCACAAACTGGCTCTACAGAGGCAAGATGTCGGCCTCATCCTCCGACTCCCCACCCCTTTCAGTGTGTACATCCTCCTCCTCACAGAGTATTAATTCGTCCCCATCACAGGTCCCTGTGTACTTTCTGGAGACAATTGCTGGTAAAGGTCTTCCCGGAGGAATTTATAATTCATTTTGATGAACATTATCTTCTCCACATTTTGTGGAAGTAACCTCCTATGCCGATCACTGACAAGGTTACCAGCTGCACTAAACACTCTTTCGGAGTACACTCTGGAGCGGGGGCAACTTAGGTAAATAAAACCAGTTTGTGCAAGGGCATCCAAATTGCCTCTTTTTCCTGCCAGTATATGTACGGACTGTCTGACATGCCTACTTGGATACTGTCACTCATATAATCGTCCACCATTCTTTCAATGGTAACAGAATCATATACAGTGACAGTAGACATGTCGGTAATCTTTGGCAGGTCCTTCAGTCTAGACCAGATGTCAGCACTTGCTCCTGACTGCCCTGCTTCACCGCCAGCGGGTGGGCTGGGAAATCAAATCCTTTTCATTGCAGCCCTAGTTGCAGGAGGAAGTGAAGGAGGAGCTGTTGACGGGTCACGTTCCGCTTGAGTTGACAATTTTCTCACCAGCAGGTCTTTGAACCTCTGCAGATTTGTGTCTGCTGGAAAGAGAGATACAATGTAGGCTTTAAACCTAGGATCCAGCATGGTTGCCAAAATGTAGTGCTTTGATTTCAACAGATTGACCACCCTTGAATCCTGGCAAAGCGAATGAAGGGCTCCATCCACAAGTCCCACATACTTAGCGAATCGCTCCATCTTAGCTCTTCCTTCAATTTCTCCAGCTGTTTCTGCAAAAGCCTGATGAGGGGAATGACCTGACTCAAGCTGGCAGTGTCTGAACTGACTTCACATGTGGCAAGTTCGAAGGGTTGGAGAACCTTGCACAAGACGGAAATCATTCTCCACTGTGCTTGAGTCAGGTGCATTCCCCCTCCTTTGCCTATATCGTAGGTGGATGTATATGCTTGAATGGCCTTTTGCTGCTCCTCCATCCTCTGAAGCATATAGAGTGTTGAATTCCACCTCGTTACCACCTCTTGCTTCAGGTGATGGCAGTGCAGGTTCAGGAGTGTTTGCTGGTGCTCCTGTCTTCGGTATGCGGTGGCTGAATGTCGAAAGTGGGCCGCAATTTTTTTGGCCACCGAGAGCATCTCCTGCACGCTCCTGTCATTTTTCAAAAATTTTTGCACCACCAAATTCAATGTATGTGTAAAACATGGGACATGCTGGAATTTGCTCAGATGTAATGCACGCACAATATTGGTGGCGTTGTCCGATATCACAAATCCCCAGGAAAGTCTAATTGGGCTAAGCCATTGTGCGATTATGTCCCTCAGTTTCCGTAAGAGGTTGTCAGTGGTGTACCTCTTACGGAAAGCGGTGATACATAGCGTAGCCTGCCTAGGAACGAGTTGGCGTTTCCGAGATGCTGCTACTGGTGCCGCCGCTGCTGTTGTTGCTGCAGGAGGCAATATATCTACCCAGTGGGCTGTCACAGTCATATAGTCCTTAGTTTGCCCTGTTCCACTTGTCCACATGTCCGTGGTTAACTGCATTGTTTAGGACACTGAGGACACTTTTTCTGACGTCTCTGTACATTTTTGGTATTGCCTGCCTAGAGAAATGGAACCTTGATGGGATTTGGTACCAGGGGGACACTACCTCCATCAATTCTCTAAGTCCCACTGAACTAATGGCGGATACCGGAAGCACATCTAACACCAACATCGCTTTGCAACAGGATGACTGCTGTCATATTTCAGTTCCTCACAAAGGACTGTTGGACAGTCAATTGCTTACTGGAAGTGGTACAAGTGGTCTTCCGACTTCCCCTCTGGGATGACAATCGACTCCCAGCAGCAACAACAGCAGTGGCAGCAACAGAAGCAGTAGGCGTACCACCATACCTCCCAACTGTCCCGATTTTGGCGGGACAGTCCCGTTTTTCATGGTCTGTCCCGCTGTCCCACCCGCGGGTCGCAGTGTCCCGCGAGTGGGTGGGCAGTTGGGAGATCCCTCCCTGTCACTCGCTGCTCTGAGGAGAGCAGCAGTGAATAGATGCTGTGTGCATGCGCACAGCGTCTATTCCTGGCAGAGAGGGACAGGGGGCACGGCCAGCAGCTCTCACAGCACTGTCCGTGCCCCAATAATGATGAAAAGGGGGCGTGGCTTGCGATTGTGGTGCTTGCTGTGAGGCCACACCCCCTTTTCAGTAGGCCACGCCCCCTAATTTCAGGCACGCGCCGTCCCCCTTTCGATTCACGCAAAGTTGGGAGAGACCCTCCGGAGGAATACCGGTTAGGTTTGCCAGTGACATGGCCTGCAGAACTACTGACATTCCTGTGGAGAAATAATTCCACACCGAAGAGGTGTTTTTTTTGGTATTTTGCCCAGGCATCACAATGGGATTATTCATCCCATGGACAATAGGTGTCTCCCCCGGTGTCTCTCTCCTCATCGTCAACTTCCTCCTCAGCGCTAATAACACCCATATCCTCATCCTGGTGTACTGTACTTCAACAGTGACATCTTCAATTTGAATATCAGAAACTGGACTGTGGGGGCTTCTTCCAGAACTTGCAGAGGGCATGCAAATGGGAGATCAGTACTTAGGAGTGTGGGAATCCGGATTTACCACACCCCAGGTCTGTTTTTTTACAACTACCTCCTAGTATTCTGGATGTGTTCCTCCATTGTATGCATGGTGAATTATGTTTTAAAAACCTTTCTGATGTTTTAAAAACCGTTTTCTGTAATAAATGGATATATTATCATAAAACCTTCTTCTTTGTGGGTTTTATGTACCTGGCGATCCCGATGAGAGTTTGGTAGAGAAGAGGCAGGAAACCACTCTCTAAAGAAAACCCTGATGTGTCTTCATAATTTCTGCAGAACGTTAATTTGGGGAGGGGAGTCTGTAAGGGAAGAGGATCGATAGAACTTGACATATTACATGGAGGAGAAAGATACCTTTACGGATACTTCACGCACATTGTACATGTGAGAACGGTGCGTACCTGTGAAGAGCTCTCCAATCCCATATTCACGCTAGACTTCTGTTGATCACCGTTATTTGAATATCACCTATCTGGTATTATCTAGATTGTGGATGGTTCTCTTTCCTGGACTCTGAAAGTTGAGACTCTTTTTTACCTCTGTTTGACAAACTGTCATTTAAACTTGTCTGAGGACTTACGGATAGCGCAGCAGAAGGCAGACTTTTGTATCTGTTCTAAGGTTGTTTTGGTGGAGAGGGAGTGACGTCTCCTTGGACGCCCTCACTGCCGCTATCTGTGGGCGCAGTGGACACTCACCTTCCTTCTGTTTGTATATTATTTGTTAGTCATTCAGGTGAGAAACTTACAGCAGCCCACATGGTCCAATTCCATCATGTTTGCACATAGAAATGTTAGAAAAGAAAAATTTGAGGAAATCTTCTCTGAAAGATATGAATCTACTAGCTCAGGTGATGAGGATTTGGAGGGCCTTATGTGCAAAATAGAAAAAGCACTGCTTAAAGAAGGCAGGGTATGGTGGGAAATCATCTCCCTGGAAAGATACATCTCAGAGGAGATCATACCGCGGGGATTAAGAATAGATAAATTACCCACCTATTCTGACAGATGCCCATTATTTGAAAAAGAGTGGTAAAAAATAATTGACTCATGTTCTCTTTCCCTAATGAGTTTAATTGTGAGGGAGAGAGGTAAAGAGCTGAAGGATTTGGAAAATGAAATAGAAATCTTGAAATCTTTGGCAGACCCTCTTAAAGATTTACAGGAATATAAGGATATGGAGATAAAAATAGTAGAGAAGATTGCCTCAAATGAGAGGGATCTGATGGTGAAGAAAAGGAAAAAATACTTACGGGATAAAATGGACTTCAAAGAAGGGAAGCAACATCTTATAACCAAAAAGGAGAAAAATTTCTTCCAAAACAAAGAACCGGGATCAAGAACTCCACAAGTTAGATTCCAGGATGGATTAAGAAATACTCGTCAGCCAAGGGAGGGTAGAACAAGGCGGAACTCCAACCGACTGTCAAAGTCAGAAAAATATCACTATGCACACTGCCATATTTGCACCTCATACATGTCCGCGCTGCGCATGCGAGCGCTCTCCCGTGCGTGCGCATACCCGCTGTTACGTGCACCCGCAGGCGCACTGTATGCGCATTTACGGTAGAGTTTCTGTGTGCCCAGCGTGCGACTCAATCGTTACATAATTCAACCATATAATGTATTTTATAAGTTAATATTCCCCTGAGTCCAGCAGGTATCAATGGGTCTCAAATGGCTCTTTGACCTTAGAGATACCCCAAACAATAGTTTGCATGTTGGGAGGGCTTCACATATCTTCATATGCATAGCTAAAGCACAGGAATAGTAATTGAAGATTAATTGTATTCCGAATCAGTATCTTTCCCGCAGACGGAGTACAATAGCCTTTAATTACACTGAGCTTTGAGACTCAATGAGGAGGGCCAACACCTGTGTTTACGAAATGGGGCTGGATTTGTATACAGAAGAATGATTGCTGAGATGTCATTGTCTCAACTGAGAGTGGACAGTGGGACAGTATTCGCCAAACAATAGCTTCCCACAAGACAGGAATGTGTTAGTCATCATCCATTGTTTTGCATAACCAAGGCCACTGATGCAGCTGGCTCACATGCTATGAGGGACAGACACACTTCCTGTTGTTGACACACCCCCACAGCTGGAATGAGGGTATGATATACCCACTGGAGATCACAGGGCTCACTCACTCACTCACTCACTCACACAGCTACCTGACACACAGCAAGCATGGCTGGATCATCACCAGGCTCCTTACGAAAGGCTAAGTATCATAATTTCAATATCTCATGGCTGATTGGCATAGATTAGTTAGTTTGGAGATACAAATGGCTTAAGGTTAACGAGGTTTGGGCAGTTGTGTGATTGTTGGGTGTTTCTGTTGATACTCTGTGAAGTCTGTAATGAATTGGAACAGTAGACAATCTGTAGCATAGTATTTGTGGTATTTGTTTGCCTATGGTGATTTAAAATAGATTGTGCTGGTTAGTTATAATATATCTTGTTAATCATAAATACCACCATGCAGTTACGTTTGAACATGTGCTTGTAGCAATGGCAGGCTGATACTTGTGGGTACCTGGTGGTCTGGTCTTGTGATAGCTCATATGCTCTGGTTATTGAGATACTGTGTTTGCTTGAAATTGTGAAAGGTGATTTAGATGGTTTGGAATTGTAAAATCAGAACATATGCATTGTTTTGAGGCTTGGACATTTTGGAATAAAATGGAGTCTAGCTTCTGTCCAATGCGGTATTGTAGGGTTGTGTATATAGGGACAGCCAGTATGGGTAAGGTCAAGTATTTTCTCCACAAAGATTCTCAGCATTGAATAACTGTGCAGCGATTGTTCCTCACATGTGTAAGCTTCGCTGCAATCATATTGTTCTTATTGTTATTGTGAGCCATTTCTCTCTCTCTCTCTCTCTCTCTCTTCTCCTCTTTCTCTCTTATTTTCCCTTAAATGTAATTGTATTGTATTGTATTTCCTGTGCAGTTATCTGGTTAGGTAGTCTATGTTATATTGTAGTGTATGATTTGTATTTGTATTAATTATTTTGCAAGTATATCATTCATAATATATATATATTAGGCGTTGGACCCTGAGCACGGTATCTGTGTATTTCTTATAGTGTTAAGTATTCTCAGAGCGTCGGTGACGCTCGAACAGCTTTAAAGGTAATAAGGTTATTCTGTGTTGCATTTACACTCTAACATTACACAGAGGTTTACAGTATAAGTACATTCCTTAAGGTATAGTTATTCTAGTTTAATTCTGTAAGTATCTGCAATGCCTGTGTTCACACCCTGTGCACAGCGTCTGCACATACCCTTGCGGTACCTTTTGCGCCAATTGCGTACTGTGTTCTTTAACCTGTGCAGGCTCCCAGGGGGGAAGGGCGATGGGGGTAGGGAGAGGCGGTGGAAAACACTGTGCTTTTGAAATACAAGTATTAACGTCCGAGTCCCCTAAGGCATAAACCAACACCAATGGGAAGGAAGTGCCAACCTTTTTTTAATGTGTTCCTGTAACATTCACTTTATTATTATTATTTTTCTTTGTTATACATTCAATGGAAGGGTGCACACAGGTTTCACATAAATCAGAGTGGGCGGTGGATTTTCCTACATACAGTAGTATACTGTTGCACATGTCTTGTAACCTGATCGGAACTCCCTCCCTGTCTACTGCATGTACTTTGCAGGCTCCCAGGGGGGGAAGGGGAAAGTGGGATGGGGGTAGGGTGAGGCAGTGGAAAATACCGTGTTCAAAGAAAAGGCATAATCAAAACCATGGGGAACTTTGCGGTGTATCGTTATGCGCAAAGACCTCACTTATCCCTATCACCCCTGTGTATTTTAGCTAGGGGATTCTGACGCTCCTTCAGCATTGCCCCGTGACCTACCAAATCTGTGCTGTTACTTGCTCCATAGCCGAGGGCCTCCATTGAGCGAGGAGACACAGGTGGTAGCCATTTCAATTGAGTCTGCCCTGCTATAGAATTGTATGTATACCATATGGTGCATAGACCCTAAACAGTACAAATGCTCCTGCAGCTTTGCCCTAGTTTACGTGAATAACTCCCTCCCTGTCTACTGCATGACCTGTGCAGGATCCCAGGGGGGAAGGGCGATGGGCAAGCGGGAGGCGGTGGAAAATACTGTGCTTTTGAAATGCAAGTACTGTATGAGTCTGAGTCCCCAGTAGCCTCCTGCTAGCCTATTGCGCTTCCCCCCTGGGAGCCTGCACAGATCATGCAGTAGACAGGGAGGGAATTCAGGTCATGTGCAATACACAAACGCCGAATATCTACTGTATAGTACTGTTTTGCTCACAGTAGCGTCAGAATACACTAATTTCTACTCATTCCCGCTGTTTAGTTGCATTTAGCGTAAAGAATCGCTCCTGCAGATGTACTCTGATTTATATGTAACTTGTGTGCACCTTTCCATTGACTGTCTTACAATGTAGATAAAATAATACAGTGTATTATTACAATAAAAAAAAAAAAGAAGGCACATCACGTCTCGAACCCTGGACCCCCAGCGTGGGAGGTGGGAGCCTTCACCCCTAGCCCACGACGCCTCATGAGAGACTCCCAATTTCATGTGTGAAAGTACTGCAAACAGCGCCCGGCCCCCGCCCCATTGCTGTTGGGTTATGCCTTAGAGGACTCGGACGCTCGCATTTGTAAAGCACGGTGTTTTCCTCCGCCTCCTGCTAGCCTGTTGCCCTTCCCCCATGGGAGCCTGCACAGATCATGCAGTAGACAGGGAGGGAATGCAGGTCATGTGCAATACACAAACGCCCACTGTAGTACTGTTTTGCTCACTTACAGTACTGTACTGTAGGTTGCATTTAGCGTAAAGAATCGCTCCTGCAGATGTACTTTGATTTATGTGAAACCTGTGTGCATCCTTCCATTGGATGTACTGTATTGGAGAGAAAAAAAAAATGTTAAAGTGAATGTCACGGGAACACATTAAAAATAAGGTTGGCACTTCCTTCCCATTGGTGTTGGTTTACAGTATGCCGTAGTGTACTCGGACGCTCATGTACAGTAATTGCATTTCAAAGGCACAGTATTTTCCATCGTCTCCCCCCTACCCCCATCACCCTTCCCCCCTGGGGGCCTGCACAGGGAGGAAATTCAGGTCCTGTGCAATACACAAACGCTGAAGATCTACAGTACTGTTTTGCTCAGTTGGTAGCGTCAGAATACACTCATTTCATTCCCGCTGTTTAGGTGCATTTAGCGTAAAGAATCGCTCCTGCAGATGTACTTTGATTTATGTGAAACCTGTGTGCATCCTTCCATTGACTGTCTTACAATGTAAATAAAATAATACAGTGCATTATTACAGAAAAAAAAAAAAAAAGAAAGACAGCACATCAGGTCTCGAACCCTGGACCCCCAGCGAGGGAGGTGGGAGCCTTCTCCCCTAGCCCACGACGCCTCATGAGAGATTTCCAATTTCATGTGTGAAAGTACTGCAAACAGCGCCCGGCCCCCGCCCCATTGCTGTTGGGTTATGCCTTAGAGGACTCGGACGCTCGCATTTGTAAAGCACTGTGTTTTCCTCCGCCTCCTGCTAGCCTGTTGCCCTTCCCCCATGGGAGCCTGCACAGATCATGCAGTAGACAGGGAGGGAATGCAGGTCATGTGCAATACACAAACGCCCACTGTAGTACTGTTTTGCTCACTTACAGTACTGTACTGTAGGTTGCATTTAGCGTAAAGAATCGCTCCTGCAGATGTACTTTGATTTATGTGAAACCTGTGTGCATCCTTCCATTGACTGTCTTACAATGTAAATAAAATAATACAGTGCATTATTACAGAAAAAAAAAAAAGAAAGACAGCACATCAGGTCTCGAACCCTGGACCCCCAGCGAGGGAGGTGGGAGCCTTCACCCCTAGCCCACGACGCCTCATGAGAGATTTCCAATTTCATGTGTGAAAGTACTGCAAACAGCGCCCGGCCCCCGCCCCATTGCTGTTGGTTTATGCCTTAGAGGACTCGGACGCTCGCATTTGTAAAGCACAGTGTTTTCCTCCGCCTTCTGCTAGTCCTCCATTCCCATTATGCATTAGCGAACTCAGACGCTCATATATTTTAAAAGCACGGTGTTTATACATTGTACTGTACATTCTTCCTTTTACACAATTACTGTAGTTGCGTCTCCATACAGTACTCCATACTTTTTCCACCGCCTCCCGTTACGCCTACAGTATTGCCAGAGCTGTAGATCAATCCGCCGCTATACTGTACGATCGAAAGTACTGGATTAGTGGAGCATTAGCCACACAGTGGTGGAGATGTGTAATGCATGATGAGTATCTAGATCGCCTCAACGCGCCTGCCTGTGATTAAACTCAGCTATCGCATTAGCGTGACTAAACGCCCGTCTCGGCGGAGAAACAGTCAAGATAAAGGTGGCTACATCTGTATCTGCACTAGGTAACTTCAGCAGACATTATCGGTCAGCAAAGAGTGGAAGGTAGTATCCCTCGTTAAACCGTTTGGAGGTCGGGGATACTGCAGTGCTGACCAGTTAATTGTCTGCTTCACCTGGTAAGGAGTGCTGAGGGAATTCGGGAACTGGAAGGTAAGAACAGTACGTTATTGTCTTTGTAAATCTGTTTTTTTTTTATTTCTATTTTGTGCCTAACTACACACGCAGATTGGATGGTTTGTCTGTTTAAATAGGTTTAAAATTATTTTTAATCGCTCTGCAGCGCGTGATAACTAAAAGGAGCTGGCATGATGATTTTCTTTATGACAAATGGTCTGTCCACCATTTTGTGTAGCCCTCATGGATGTGGAAGGGGGAGGAGCAGCGGCCATTTTGGGAAGGTCAAAAAAAAACATTTTTTTTTTGAACGGCTGATTTTCAGTTGACTCGGAAATAATCAGCCATCCATTGTCAAAAAAGAAATCATCATTTAATGAGTTTTTTTTTAATGCATTTGTTTAGTCCATATCATAGTCAATCATAAGTAATAGTGATTGGTACTTATATGTAAAATCTATATGCGTGTGCTTACATCAATGTATGTTATTAGATTAAATTTAGAATTGCATTTTCATCTGTGTACTTTCACATATATCACTCTCCTGTTTGCCATTTTATAATTGATAAACGTGCTCAGAGAGATTTGTCGCTATTTCATAGTTAAAGTGTAAAAGTAATACATTAAAGGGATAAAGTGTAAAGCGCACACGCAACTCTACCTAAAGGTATAAGGAGAGATTGGTGTGGTGCTTGGTAGACGATCAAGGATCATCTACATTGATAAACGTGTTAAGTTGTGTTACGGTGGATAAAGACTGGTATACACGTGTCTCGAACAAAGGGTGAGACTCGCGTACGCAAAGGCCGACGCACGCAGCGTAAATTACGCAACGGAGCGTCTGGGTACGACCACGTAACTCAAACAACACGCGATAAATAACGCAACAGGCGATAAATAGCGAAAATTTATTGTAACATTCGAAATTTAAATTAATAGATCCTTCTCCTAATTTGTAACACATCTGGTCTAAAGAGAAAATTTCTGCGCAGAAATAGAAATAGAAACAAAAGTGTACATGTGGTGAGTGAGTGTTTTTACATACATTTATACAATTTTAAGGTTGAACCAAAAGAAATCACCGAGTTCTCGTGAGGTACATATGTGTAAGTGACATGCACGGTGGCTAGGGAGGCATCCTTGGTTAAACATAAAAATTGAGCATTAGAGTGTAGCAGACCAGGAGGTCATACTGTAACAGACCAGGAGGTCATAGCAGACCAGCAGGTTCAGGTACAGCAGACAAGGAAGTCCGCTATACAGTCCACAGGCACAACACCTAAAAGGGTTGGTGCAACACCCATATAGGCCATACAAGCTCTTGCTGAAGGAATTCGCAGCCGCAATTTTCGATTCCGTTGGTCGCTCCGTACATAAGATTAGTTGCTTATGTACTGAACGATTGTACCGCACGTAATTGTGTGCATTAGTAAACCTGACCAGTACCATTTACGTACCAAGGGTCATAAACGCTATTTGTACATTCTGACGTGATTTGTGTAATTTTTTATTTTTACAAAGGGAAGTTCGCTGGTCACTCAGGAATTATCCAACAACCTCACCTTTACTGGAAAGAGTAAGTGTTCTGCGGATATCCCTCGCATGTTCCAGTAAACAAAGGTTAATAGGTGCCCTGGGTCGAGTACGCCAGCACCATATCGGTGTGATCAGGTCGTATTGGTCGGCGTGGGCAGAGTGAGTAAGGTGCTCGGTAAACCTTACCGTCAACCTATCGTGAATATCTTGGTTTTTTGTAAGGTTTCGTAACACCTGCAAATTATGGGGGCCAGTTGTTCAGGAAGGAGGCGATCAACCTCGGTTCGGGTTGATTATAGAAACCGACCAATAGGGTCGGCAAGGTACGTAATGTGTGAAAAGTACGGGAGTCACACAGAAGCTTTATGTGATGAATGGGAGAGAATGACAGTACATGACGGGGAGAAATTCCCAAGAGTAGGTAGCTTCAGCTCAGAAGTGTTAGCGAATTTAAGGAGAAGGATATGTCTCATTAAACCAGCAAAGAGACGAAGCAAACATTATGATTATTTGCGGTTATGGCAACAGGAAAGTGAATTACAAAGAGATTTAATTGACTTATCTGACTCTTATCTTGAGAGGAGAGACATGGCAATGGAGAGGATTGTGGTTGCGGAGAAAAGCACAAGGTTGAACAATAAAAACGCTCTTAGCAACTGTAGTATAGATGATAAGAATAAGTGTAATAAATGTAACAATGATAATTGTAATACTGTTGA
Source organism: Pseudophryne corroboree (assembly GCF_028390025.1). Classification (NCBI taxonomy): domain Eukaryota; kingdom Metazoa; phylum Chordata; class Amphibia; order Anura; family Myobatrachidae; genus Pseudophryne; species Pseudophryne corroboree. The sequence continues at coordinate 38,146,974 of NC_086453.1, forward strand.
ATGTACAACTATTAACCTATGCAAGTTGCACCCCATGTCAAACTTCCCTCAGGAATACAAACAAGAAAGTGAGCCCAGAACAATGTCGGCACCTCTTCCAGAAGCCATCCTACAAGACATCCAGGTGGACACGACCAAATCGGTAAAGGCAATAATCAAACCCCCTAACGGAGGGTGAGGTGAGGTCGTGTCCACAGGTACGTACAATGTTTTATATCACGCACAAACAGATGTACCACATATTGTAAGACCAACACAAGATGATGTAATTGAGTTTAGTCCTGTCAGGGTGATCACAGTCCCCAATGGGAAGACTGACGATCAGGGAACCATTCCCGTCAAGGACAGTGCAATGCACCATCCCTGGTCCCGGACAGAATTGAGATCAATCATGTCTGATTTCCGAGATCCTAGGAAAGATCTAAGTGTATGATCAAAGATTCACAGAAGGTATATCAACTCCCTAGACAACGACATAATCAGGGTATCCAAGGAATCAGGTAGGTACAGGGAAAGCGGTTGATGGTGATGAGCATCCAAGCGTTTGAGGAGGCATCAAATTAACCATGACCCCATTTCACTGACACTTGGAGGAAGCACAGGGTTTGTGATCTTTGCAAAAGAGAAGGGCATTATGCCAGTAACTGCAACAGCCCACATAAAGTCAGACCCCCTAGACATGAATATGAGCATGAATATGACACACCAAATTATAATCAGGGATCATATAGGAAGAATTTTGGGCGACACCCATAATATATAGTCAGGAAAGGGGATCACTAGGACTGATAGTAAGCCCGAGGTTACAGTTAATGAAATGGGAGGTCATTCCCTGAAGACACAGGAATGACCGGGTGAAAAGTTGTAAATGTATCTGTGAAATGTTTCTTTTTCTCTCCCCATCTCTGACGATTATTGGTAGGAATCAAACATTGCATATCTGCTTGGTCTTTGCAGAAGTCTACCAAACCCCAGCATGACCTACCCACATCAATGTATCCTGGCCAGATACAGAGGGTATGGAGGTGCTGGTGGGAGGGACTGCGCAAGGAAATCCATTGGACATGTAGATATGACAGCCTGATGATCTGACAATGTTTTAAAATGTTTGAAAAATGGTTTTTCCCCTGTTGTTGTCCACTGTTGATTTATGTGACATATACATATATGAATTGTTCTCTCTCCCTTTTGTTTTTTTTTTGTTTTCTCTCTTCTTTCTCATGTTTTCGTGTTTTAAAGATGGTATGTCACACATCAGTTAGACAAATGGTAATGCAAGATTTTTGCTCCTTACAGAGAGATCGCTGATTTGGAAGGAATATTGCATTATCGGAATGTTCGTTTGGAAGACTGAAAGACAGCACCTTTGAGATGACAGCAGAACAAGAAGAACGACAAGAATAGAGAACTTATTATCGTAACAAGTTCTCTCCCCCTCAAACTGTTTTTTTTGTACCCCATTACAAATTTCTTCTTTTCTCCTCCTGTAAGATGGACTTGCCCCAAGAGACTGTGATATGGATTTTCCTGTTGACCATAATGTTGACCAGAGCAGTCTGTTTCGGTGAGAGTATCAGTGAGGTCGAGAAAGGATCCAGAAAGGTCCTGATGATAAAGATGGAGGTGTAAATTTCCAATAGCAACCCAATCACCAAGCAAAGGCGAGTACCGGAAACGATCCAGCAGCCATGTTATCTGTAAACATTTTCTTTTAAGGATTGTTAGCTGAAGAAAACTGTATCTGTAAGCTCTGTAACAACGTAGTTGAGGATGGGTGCATCAAGAAATGCCAATCCAGTTTTAATATCCATATGGACCGGCATCCATTGAGTGACTATCACTCCTTAGTGGGTAGTGTGTTAAATAAGACAGATTGTTGGGTATGCTCTCAAGTACCTCAAGGTCATAGCAAATCAGGGCTAGTACCATTTCCTTTAACGTTAGGGGAGGTACTTGAGTTAAGTGGTGGGAGACCGGTGGACAGGAGGTTTAATATCTCCAGCCCTCCTAGTTTGAAGCTCCACCAATATCATGTGGATAGGTCCCTATTATGTTTTAACATCTCCAATCCCCGAAAGCCGGGAAATTGGGAAGTGTCATGGAGTAACCAAACCATGACCTTTTCATATAGAACCGATAGAATGCCTACAGATACAGAGCTCATACGCCACATAGCCGATAGTGGAAAATATTTCCGATATAGGTATACCCTAGGAAGTAGGATTACGAGAGTTGGAGAGGTATCACTAGGATACAGTGCACAGATCGTACAAACTGATAGGTGTACTAAACAGATGGGAGAATTAGGGTTAGGAGAGTTCACATGGAAAATGTGTAACATGGTAATGACATATTCCGTCCCATATGTTCTCCCCGATGATGCATATTTCATATGCGGGAGAAAGGCGTATGAGCGGCTTGCCCCAAACTCTGAAGGATTGTGTTATATTGGAAAAGTACTACCTGAGGTAATGAGTCTAAGGAGTGAGGAAACTGTAATTTCAATGGATTTGATTTATGACCCAACTGTAGAAACAATGATGTGATGAAAATGCGATTATACGGTCCGTTTCTTTCACCTGTTTTTCCGTTTTCCTCCAAGGTAAAAAGACCCACTTGGACGAGGAATTTGATGAGCCGATATACCGACAACAGATGGATTAAAGAAGAAGTTTTGACAACCTTATACACAGATTTTTGATGAACAATGCCATAGATCCCCAGTTTCCCTAGAAATTTTAAAATTACGCTAGCCCAACACATTTGTAAATCTATGGACATTGACAAAGCTTTTGCTCGCACCTTATGGGCAAAAGCACAAAGAAGACTGCAACCAACAGACACCGAACAAGACTTCAACCGACAAATGTACATTCACCTGACATAGAATACCACTGCATTTACCATAAGTATTTTTTATCTTCATTTCTACAACCCTCAGGTAGTGACACACATAGTCGATAGGGAATACAGGCACAGATATCAGCAATCACATATTCCCCCATTCATGTATCATCAACTAAAATGTGCTCCCCCATTTTGTTGCAACCAAAAGCCGAAACGAGCTCGGTAAAGTTTGACAGCCCATCCACAGACCCTTAGTACGGGATAAGAAGGAATTCAAATGTATACTTCGCAATACCTCGAAGCTTGATTTAAAACACGTACGGCACGATGATACATGACCCCCCAAACATGGATTCATACATACATACTTCTGCTATCTCACTAGGTCATACCTTTTTCCCACCTTCTTCCTTCCTCCCTTACCCAATCATAGAAATGTATTTACATATGACATATATTTTTCTCCTTTTGAAACGTTTTAGGAAGTGGCAGTTATTGTTGACTGCCAAAGAGTGGACTGTCAAAGTCAGAAAAATATCACTATGCACACTGCCATATTTGCACCTCATACATGTCCGCGCTGTGCATGCGAGCGCTCTCCCGTGCGTGCGCATACCCGCTGTTACGTGCACCCGCAGGCGCACTGTATGCGCATTTACGGTAGAGTTTCTGTGTGCCCAGCGTGCGACTCAATCGTTACATAACTCAACCATATAATGTATTTTATAAGTTAATATTCCCCTGAGTCCAGCAGGTATCAATGGGTCTCAAATGGCTCTTTGACCTTAGAGATTCCCCAAACAATAGTTTGCATGTTGGGAGGGCTTCACATATCTTCATATGCATAGCTAAAGCACAGGAATAGTAATTGAAGATTAATTGTATTCCGAATCAGTATCTTTCCCGCAGACGGAGTACAATAGCCTTTAATTACACTGAGCTTTGAGACTCAATGAGGAGGGCCAACACCTGTGTTTACGAAATGGGGCTGGATTTGTATACAGAAGAATGATTGCTGAGATGTCATTGTCTCAACTGAGAGTGGACAGTGGGACAGTATTCGCCAAACAATAGCTTCCCACAAGACAGGAATGTGTTAGTCATCATCCATTGTTTTGCATAACCAAGGCCACTGATGCAGCTGGCTCACATGCTATGAGGGACAGACACACTTCCTGTTGTTGACACACCCCCACAGCTGGAATGAGGGTATGATATACCCACTGGAGATCACAGGGCTCACTCACTCACTCACTCACTCACTCACACAGCTACCTGACACACAGCAAGCATGGCTGGATCATCACCAGGCTCCTTACGAAAGGCTAAGTATCATAATTTCAATATCTCATGGCTGATTGGCATAGATTAGTTAGTTTGGAGATACAAATGGCTTAAGGTTAACGAGGTTTGGGCAGTTGTGTGATTGTTGGGTGTTTCTGTTGATACTCTGTGAAGTCTGTGATGAATTGGAACAGTAGACAATCTGTAGCATAGTATTTGTGGTATTTGTTTGCCTATGGTGATTTAAAATAGATTGTGCTGGTTAGTTATAATATATCTTGTTAATCATAAATACCACCATGCAGTTACGTTTGAACATGTGCTTGTAGCAATGGCAGGCTGATACTTGTGGGTACCTGGTGGTCTGGTCTTGTGATAGCTCATATGCTCTGGTTATTGAGATACTGTGTTTGCTTGAAATTGTGAAAGGTGATTTAGATGGTTTGGAATTGTAAAATCAGAACATATGCATTGTTTTGAGGCTTGGACATTTTGGAATAAAATGGAGTCTAGCTTCTGTCCCATGCGGTATTGTAGGGTTGTGTATATAGGGACAGCCAGTATGGGTAAGGTCAAGTATTTTCTCCACAAAGATTCTCAGCATTGAATAACTGCGCAGCGATTGTTCCTCACATGTGTAAGCTTCGCTGCAATCATATTGTTCTTATTGTTATTGTGAGCCATTTCTCTCTCTCTCTCTCTCTCTTCTCCTCTTTCTCTCTTATTTTCCCTTAAACGTAATTGTATTGTATTGTATTTCCTGTGCAGTTATCTGGTTAGGTAGTCTATGTTATATTGTAGTGTATGATTTGTATTTGTATTAATTCTTTTGCAAGTATATCATTCATAATATATATATATTAGGCGTTGGACCCTGAGCACGGTATCTGTGTATTTCTTATAGTGTTAAGTATTCTCAGAGCGTCGGTGACGCTCGAACAGCTTTAAAGGTAATAAGGTTATTCTGTGTTGCATTTACACTCTAACATTACACAGAGGTTTACAGTATAAGTACATTCCTTAAGGTATAGTTATTCTAGTTTAATTCTGTAAGTATCTGCAATGCCTGTGTTCACACCCTGTGCACAGCGTCTGCACATACCCTTGCGGTACCTTTTGCGCCAATTGCATACTGTGTTCTTTAACCTTTAACGTGTTTTTAATAGGACAAATATTATAGACATTGTCACGACATTGAAGTCAGAGGGGATTACCACCAGACGAGCGACCATCAACCGAAAGGTTTAAGGCGAGGAAGGAAAGAACCACGAGGAACCAAATATACCAATCGAGAGAGATGGGAAGAAGAACAGAAAGAGAACGTTGGAGAAGACCATCTAGATCTGTTACCCCAGAAAGAGATGAACCTCGGCATCTGAGACCATACCATTCACGTAGGACACCGGTATGGAGACTAAGGAAAATAAACTCCTTCAGAGATACGAAAGAGGATGACCTTTTTTTAGACATGGATTGGGTCCAGGAAAGAAGAAGGTGATTAGGCATAAAAGAGGTTCACGGGGATTGAACTCTTCATCCAATCACCGTAAGAAGTACCTCAGAATCAGAAAAGAAAAGATCAAAACTTTGAAGGCCAACACGAATACTGATACCAATCCAAGTTCACAATACACCAAGATATATAATCTCAGCAAACATATTCTAACTGAGGATGAGACTAATGTCTTAAGAAAAGGGCTGAAATATGCCCCATCCAGTAATATGGATCGCTTCGGAGCCTATGAGGACCTTCAGAGGTTCATAAGGAAACTTACTTTGAAGAAGTTTTTTCATGATCAACCATCCACAACAGAATCAATGGATAGTGTATCATCTATCTTTAGACCAAAGTCTGTATTCTTTCCAGCCCACAAGAAAGGATGCTTCATTGAAACATTCAAAAAAATGGTAAAGGAGGATATTGAGAATAAACCATTTAGGATAATCAGGGAACCCAATTTGAACAAAAGAGAGAGAGAAGCCCTTAAAAGCCTGGAAGAAAATATATCCATTGTTATAAAACCAGCGGATAAGGGGGGCTCTGTTGTTATTCAGGATGTAGAGGACTACAAGAAAGAGATTATGAGACAACTTGATGACTCAGTAACGTACAAGAAACTCCGAGGTAATCCCTCAGAAGGGATAAGAAAGAAACTCACAGATCTACTGAGGAAATTTGAGCAAAAGGATATAATTACAGGAAACGAAAGAAAATATATGACAATCACCAATCCATCTATTCCTGTGATCTATACCCTCCCTAAAATTCACAAAAATTCAGAAAAACCACCAGGAAGACCCATTGTGGCGGGAACGGAGTCCATAACATCCAATTTGTCACAATTTATCGACCATACTTTACAACCCTTAGCCCAGAAGACCAGATCATATTTAAGGGATTCCACAGCAGTTATCAAGAGAATCAACTCCCTGCAATGGGAGTCTGATTATACTCTGGTAACAGCCGATGTAACATCTCTGTACACGGCCATCGACCATGAACATGGCCTGGAGGCCACAAAATTCTTCCTTGATAAAGAAGAATTTGATACAGAGTATAAATCGTTCATCATGGAGAGCATTGAACTGATCCTGAAGAACAACTTCTTCTGGTTCGAGGAATCCTTCTATTTACAACTGCATGGCACTGCCATGGGCACCAGGTTCGCCCCCAGTTATGCCAATTTATTCATGGCCCACTGGGAGGAAATATCAGTATACGGTGGGTATGAGCTGGGGGCGGACCTGGTGCTCTGGGTGAGATATATTGACTACATATTTTTCATCTGGAAGGGAGATTCCGAATCACTGGATAAATTTTGTGATCACTTAAATACAAATACGAGGAACATCAAATTGACATTTGAAAAGGATAAGGAAAAAGTCAATTTTCTGGATCTAACCATATTGGTGGATGATGGAAAGATAGAGACAAAAACCTTAATTAAACCCACCGACTGTAACTCCTTCATCCCTCACAATAGCAATCACCATCAAAACTGGCTATTATCAGTGACCAAGAGCCAGTTCCATAGAGTGAGGAAAAATTGCTTGAGACTGAAAGATTATGAGGATCAAGGAACAGCGCTCAAATTACAATTCCTTGGAAAGGGATATAAAGAGGACAGCATCATCGGTCCGTTCTCGGAGTACGGAAAAAGAAATAGGGAGGAACTTATTCAGTGTAGTAGGAATCAGAGGGAGAAGAAGGATAAAGGAAATAGAACCGGTGTCACGTTTATTATGAAATACAATAGCCAGTACAAGGACCTGGAACAGATCATAAGGAAACATTGGGGAGTCCTACTTAAGGACTCCACTTTACAGGAATACATCACCAACAAACCTATATTTATATATTGGAAGGCTGATAACATTAAGAACCGAGTGGTTAACAGTGTGTAGGGAGATGGACGTAAAAGGAACGGCGTGAAATCGAAGAGATTCTTCAGATGCGGTTCCTGTATAATGTGCAGGAACTGCAAAGGTACGAATACAGCTATCACAAAATATACATCTGCAAATACAATGAAAGAATTTCCCATTCATGACTTTATTACATGTGACAGCAAGAATGTTGTTTACCTAATGCAATGCAAATGTAATAAACAATATGTAGGTAGGACCACCCGAAAACTTAAAGAAAGAATGAGCGAGCATGTCAGAAATATCAAAAAAGGATTATCCACACATGGACTGTCGGCACATTTTCAGAACGTATACAAATGTGACATAACGGACTTGGTGTCATTCAATTGGAGGAAAAACGAGAGATTGGCCAGGAAGGAAATGGAAATTATTTTCAAACTAAGGACTTTGAATTCCAGAGGGCTAAATCTCGATTTTGAGACTAAGTGGTTCTTGTGACTCTCTCTTGGGATCTGCGGGAAATTTCCATTTAGACTTTCGCACACTCTATTCCTCCTTGTTCTTCCGCTCAGCTTTTTCCATATACCACTACAATAAGTACACGCTATTCACTTATCAGAATGTATGGGTCACCCTTTTAGGGGGACATTAATCATGATTATTAATCTATACATACATTTAATTGTTATTCTGTATTAAGATGTGTTTCATACAGATCTGGGGTGGGGTGATTTCCGAGATTAATATCCCCTTTCTTTGGGACCTCAATAAAGTGTTTGTATACACATCCTTAGAAGGGGCGAATCTGATATGTGGATCTGGAGTATATATACATAATCCCCTACCCTTTCCAGCCATTCACAGCCTCTATTTAGGAAGCTCTGTATGTTGTTAGGGGTAAAAACTAAATGTATTGATTAAAATCATAATTAATTTTTTATTTTATTTTTTATATATCCGTTGTGAATTCAAGTGGGGCCATTGTTTAAATAGGTTATGTTTCCAAATTGAAACATTGTGGAGGTCATATTTGGCCACCTCTCTGACGCACTTTGGGCTATATTTTTCCCTTTATTAGAAAGCGTGCTGGCATCTACATCCTATTGGTTATGACATCCAATTAGTCCCAGCACATCGATTATTAGCCCTCATCTGTGACATTATGTCCAGCATCACCATGGGAACAACGACGCCAACTACCCATCAGGGACCCGTGCCCCAGGTACACTTCCGGCTCATGGAGTGTGCGTTCCAAGATGTGTGGAACGCATATTATTATGAATAAGTTATCACCTATTAAGAGGTTTTTTTGCTTATGGCCCCACGAGTCACCTATTTTTCTTTCGGTAAATCGTTTTTGATATTGTTTTGTGTCACCCAGTCAGCAGTATTTAGACCCATTCGTCTGCGACCACTTCCTGGACTCTGAAATTTGAGACTCTTTTTTACCTCTGTTTGACAAACTGTCATTTAAACTTGTCTGAGGACTTACGGATAGCGCAGCAGAAGGCGGACTTTTGTATCTGTTATACGGCAGTACCTCTGGACTGGATTCATATGACAGTATCACTGGACTTATACACCAGAACCACTGGAATTATACGAAGTGGTCGAAGTGGAAATTTTGAAGTGGGGGTATGCAAAAGTCAAGGACGCAATTATGCAAAAGGGTGCGTGGACACCGAAAGGGGGCGTGTCCAGTGTTGTAGAATCCCTTATACTTTCTAGTACTGGTGCCCCTTTCACCTTATAGCACACAGTACGAGTTGAAATTCACATTATAGCACACTGAATGAGACAAAATTCACATTATAGCACACTGAATGAGCTGAAATTGTGACAGCAGAGACAACCAGAGTGACAGCAGGGACAGGGAGAGAGAGAGTGATGACATGGAGAGAGAGTGACGACAGTGACAGCAGGGAGAGAGAGAGTGACGAGAGTGATGACAGTGACAGCAGGGAGAGAGAGAGTGTGACAGTAGGGACAGGGACAGTAACGACAGGGAGAGAGGGTGACAGCAGGGGAACATTACCTGACTGTGGTCGGCGGAGGCACCCATGGGCAGTGGCGGTGATAAGGAGACCTTTGGTGCGGTGGGGTCCCTCTGACCGCCAAATGTTGCGGGTGAGTGGCCGGCGGCGGCAGATGGCTGTTGGCTGGCGGCGGTGAGCAGTGGGTGGCTGGTGGCGGTGAACAGCAGGTAGCTGGTGGCGGTGAGCAGCTGGTGGCGGTGAGCGGCGAGCGGTGAGTGGCGGGCTGTGAGCTAGTACAGTGCTTTACACAGCCGCCGGCCGCCGAGCAGGGACAAGAGCACCATGTGCAGCAGGATGGCCACTTCCCTCGCCTCCAGCTGCACTTTCATTTCCGGGTCAGTGGAAGAAGTGGTGGTATACCATACCGCCGTATACTGCCCCACTTCGACCACTGATTATTCGGCAGAATCACTGGAATTATATGGCAGTACCACTGGACTTATACGGCAGTACCACTGGACTGGATTTATGTGGCAGTATCACTGGATTTATATACCAGTGCCACTGGAATTATACGGCAGTATCACTGGAATTATACGGCAGTACCACTGGACTGGATGTATACGGCAGTAACACTGGACTTCTACGCCAATATCATTGAAATTATACGGCATTATCACTGGAATTATACGCCAGTACCACTGGATTTAAACAGCAGTACCACTGGACATATACGGCAGTATCACTGGAAATACATGGCAGTACCGCTGGATATACATGGCAGTATCACTGGACTGGATTTTTACGCCAGTACCACTGGAATTATACGGCAGTACCACTAGACAAATATGGCAGTATCACTGGACAAATTCGGCAGTAACACTGGACTGGATTTATACGCCAGTACCACTGGATTTACACAGCAGTACCACTGGACATATACAGCAGTTTCACTGGAATTATATGGCAGTACCACTTGACGTATATGGCAGTATCATTGGACTGGAATTATACGGCAGTACCACTGGAATTACAGTATACGGCAGTACCACTTGACATATACGGCAGTATCACTGGAATTATATGGTAGTACCGCTGGACATATACAGCAGTATCACTGGAATTATATGGCAGTACCACTGGACATATATGGCAGTATCACTGGATTTATACGGCAGTACCGCTGGACATAAACAGCAAGCAGCACAGGGACACCACCACTGGACTGATGCAGGATAACACAGCACCACTGCAATGGACTGAACTTATACAGCAGCACTGGACATATGACAGCAGAGTACACCACCACTGTGACTGGACTCAGTGGCGGAACTTGCGAGCAATGGGCCCAGGTGCGACAAAATGCTTTGGGCCCCCCATCCCATCCAAGTCCACCCCCTCACCCCTGGAGAGGATCTGGTGAGGGGGAACTCCTCAGGGCCAGAGAAATGGATACCTAGCAACAGTGCCGTAACTAGACATTTTAGCACTGTGTGCAAGAAACGGCATTGGAGTCCCACCCCTGCATGTAAAACAGGGGCAGTGCGCGGCGTAGGCGCGCGCAAAAATACATAGTGGCGTGGCTTCTTGGGGAAGGGGTGTGGCCACAAAATAATACCAATTCCTAAAACGGTGCACAGTAGTCTCCATTATTCAAATTACGCTGCACAGTAGCACCACTACACCAGGTAGAGACCCTTTTACACCTTACGGCGGACAGATTCCTCTTTTTACACATAACGGCAGACAGCGTGCCCTTGTTAAACTTAGCGGCAGACAGCGTACACTTTTTACACATAACGGCAGACAGCGTGCCCTTGTTACACATAACGGCAGACAGCGACCCCTTTTTACACATTACGTCAGACAGCGTGCCTTTGTTACACATAACAGCAGACAGCGTCCCCTTTTTACACATTACATCAGACAGCGTGCCCTTGTTACACATTACGGCAGATAGCGTGCCCTTGTTACACATTATGGCAGGCAGATTTCTCCTTTTTACACATTGCGGCAGGCAGATTCCCCCTTTTTACACATTGCAGCAGGCAGATTCCCCCTTTTTATACATTGCGGCAGGCAGAGTCCCCCTTTTTACACATTGCGGCAGGCAGATTCCCCCTTTTTACACATTGCAGCAGGCAGATTCCCCCTTTTTACACATTGCGGCAGGCAGAGTCCCCCTTTTTACACATTGCGGCAGGCAGATTCCCCCTTTTTACACATTATGGCAAGCAGATTCCCCCTTTTTACACATTGTGGCAGACAGTCCCCCTTTTTGTAGATAGAAAGAAAGAAAGAAAGAAAGAAAGAAAGAAAGAAAGAAAGAAAGAAAGAAAGAAAGAAAGAAAGAAAGAAAGAAAGAAAGAAAGAAAGAAGAATTATACTTACCCTCTCCGCTGGCTCAGGCTCCTCGGTGCAGCTTCTGGTCACGATTCACGGGCAGGAGAGAAGGAGGAGGAGGAGGGAGGTAGAGGAGGGAGCCGCAGCAGCGCCGTGTTATTGGTGGAGGCGCTGCCCCTCTGCTTCACTATAGGCTGTTCTCGGAAGACAGCCTATAGTGAAGCAGAAGGCCAGCAGCAGCAGCGCCTCAACCAGTAGTCAGAGCTGGATTAAGGCTTCGGTGGGCCCGGGGTACTTAAGACAGTGGGGCCCTAAAATCTCAAATTAAAATCAGAACGTCTTCAATTACTACAAAGAAAATTACAATTTGGTGGTAAATTTGAAAGAATCTTTCAGATAGGGAGCACACGCATGTATATATATATATATATATATATATATATATAATTCACATTCTAGCACATGGTATGAGCCGAAATTCACATTATAGCACATGGTATGAGCCGAAATTCACATTACAGCACACAGTATGAGCCGAAAGTCAAATTATAGCACACGGTATGAGCCGAAATTCACATTATAGCACCCGGTATGAGCCAAGATTCACATTATAGCACCCGATATGAGCCGAAATTCACATTATAGCAACTGATATGAGCCGAAATTCACATTACAGCACACAGTTTTAGACGAAATTCACATTACGCCACACTGTATGAGCCACAACTCACATAACACCACACTGTATGAGCCGCAATTCACATTACGCCACACAATAGGAGACAAAATTTACATTACACCGCGCTTTCTGAGATAAAATTCACATTACTCCACACGGTATGAGCCAAAATTTACATTACGTCACACGGTATGAGGCAAAATTCACATTACGCCACGTGCGAATGAGCAGCTGCGGCCTGGCCTGAAGAGACCCCATAGTACCCCCCAAACACATTGCATAATACACAGTTCCCCCAAACACATTATGTGACACATGGTGCCCCTCCAAATACATTATATAACAAAGAAAAGAAAAAAGCATTTGGTTCTAAGTGCGCACTGTGCTGCTAGTGGTTCTAAAGCTCACAAAGAGGTATTCCCAACCCTCCACCACAAGTTAATAGATAAAAAAGTAGAGAGATAGTTCCACCAGAGCAGACAATGATAAAAAATGGATACTTATTCCAATATGATTGATGGTATTTGCAACTTTGTTTTCTCTCCCAGTCAGATGTCATATAATTTACAAGAGAGAAGATAAAAATACCATAGTGTAATCCGTTTTTTTAATAAAAAAATAAATGAGACATAAAATATCCCTGCAAGGATATTATATAAAAACAAATAAAACACCGTTTCCACATAGGTTATAACACTGGATAATTAGAATACACGTGGCTGTGAATTAATTGTAATTACCGATGTAATGAGAGAACTGTATCACGAGTTCTCAAATAAATTTCCCTTGCATTTTTGGTATTTTAGTGCAGCAGTCATGTTTAATTACAGAGATAAGAGAAAGGCTGTCTTCGATGATGTTTTTAAACAGGAAGGCGGGTGCCGCAGCTGGGGGACCAGACGATCCGGAGTTCGGATAGGAGCAGAGGAACTTGGGACTGCAGCCAAGGATTTTTCTTCTGATCTCTAAAGCGTTTAAGAACTGAGCGCTGCCAGTTCTTCACCTGGAACTGGTAATTATCCACCTTACGGACCGGCTTTGGATATCCCAGCCTTTTTAAAAGTATTTTCACATGTTGCTGAAACACATGGAATGTATATTGTGTATGCCTATTTGAGAACTCGTGATACAGTTCTCTCATTACATCGGTAATTACAATTAATTCACAGCCACGTGTATTCTAATTATCCAGTGTTATAACCTATGTGGAAACGGTGTTTTATTTGTTTTTATATAATATCCTTGCAGGGATATTTTATGTCTCATTTATTTTTTGATTAAATAAACGGATTACACTATGGTATTTTTATCTTCTCTCTTGTAAATTATATGACATCTGACTGGGAGAGAAAACAAAGTTGCAAATACCATCAATCATATTGGAATAAGTATCCATTTTTTATCATTGTCTGCGCTGGTGGAACTATCTCTCTACTTTTTATCTATTACATTATATAACACACATTATACATTACTTGTGGGTGCAGTCCTGAACACGTGTGGGTTCCGGTAGCAGGTGCTGCTGACAAATGTACCCTCTACTGCCCCTGCAGCGGCATGTCTGTCACCGGGCCTGCTGACCGGGCATAGAGGGCGAGTGTAGACAGGAAAGGGTCGAGTGGATGACGGGCGCAGGTGTAGAGAGCGGGTGTGGCCGAGCGTAGCGAGCGGCCGTAGAGAGCGGAAGGTCTCTGTGCGTGGGAAGTCTGTGCAGGCGGACGGCCGTAGAGAGCGGGCTGTCAGTGCCGGCAGGCGTAAAGCGTGGGCGGGCGTACAGTGCAGTCACAGTCAGGAATAGAACTGCACACTCGGCAATGAGTCAGCTACAGGTGTTTGCTGGACATTAGGGGTGCCTGTGTGCACCAGGCACCCCCCGTGCACACGCCTATGATAAATATGTCTATACATACATATATATGCACATGCCTATATATATATATATATATATATATAAACTGTAGATATGTAAACACATATACACACATTTACATACCTATATATATATATATATATATATATATATATATACACACACACATGTGTATATATATATATATATATATATATATATATACACATATGTATATATACACATATATATATATATATATATATATATATCACAAACAAAAAAATAAAGAACCCTGTGCTAATAGATAATATAGCTCGTACCACTAAGAAATGCCTCCTGTCAGACAAGGCACAAAATTAGGAAGTAGCGGCCATGGAACGCACGCCGGAACCGGAAGTAGCGGGCGTGAAACGCACGCCGCTAGCGATGGTGGAACGCAAATGCGTTCATAAATATTCTATTCCGTAAGAGGTGGATTAAACTGATTATTCCCTTACAATGTTTATCATTAATTATACAGTGGGCGCAGTGGGGTCACAAGGCGGGTGCGGGGGGTGCGGCCCGCACCCGGGTGTGACACCTGGAGGGGGTGACACCAAATGTCAGCTCCTCCGCAGTGACAGGAGCCAGGGGCTGCGGTGTGAAATTCCGCTACAGCACCCGGCTCCTGTCATAGCAGAGGAGCCGACAGCGCACTGACGCCGTCTCTGGGGGAAGCCCAGCATCTCCGGAGATGCTGGGCACGCCCCCAGAGTGACGATAGCAGTTTCCCCGTGAAGCCACGCCCCCTAGCTGGAAGACCACGCCCCCTTTTGCCGCGATCGCGGCAGTACATCAGGGGTGCGCACCGGGTGTCACCACACCTGGTGACGCCTCTGAGTGGGCCCCATAGATATAGTAAATAGAATGACTACATAATAGGAGTATTAAAAATAAAAAAATAATTAAATTACCCTAACAGGAAATGATGTCATCCTATAGGAGGTATATATAGCAGTTCCATTCTCACCCTCAGTTATAGCTGTGAAGGGAATCCTGAGATACTACTAGGGTGAGTACTTTGTCAACAGACATCTTTATATCATTAGGAAAGAGAATCCTACTTATATTAAGAAATTGTAAAGGAAAAAAAATGTATTTTAGGATTTTAATTGACCTATGTTGAGCTTACCTTATTGCTCTCATTCAGAATTGGAGTTGTCATCTTATACTTAAAAGGTGAGCCTAATATTATTGTAACATTATTCATTAAGTAATTTAATCTGGCTTCAGTAATATTAGTTATTAAATTACCAATTGGATATAGCAATTATCTCCACCTTTTGGACTATTTAGGACATCAACATTATAATTAATGAACAATCAGAAGTAATATTGAATGGCAAGTATTAGTTATAAGTAGTGACATCATGTTGATAATGATAATAACCATTAGAACTAATTTATAGTATTATCAATAAAGTTGCATTTTATGCAAGGCACGCCATTTGTTGTCCCGAATAAACCGGAAGTGACATATATTTGTCATCAACCGGTACCGGAAGCAGGCGCGGTTCAAGTATTGTGGAATGGGGTGTGACTGAAATAGGTTCCACCCTATTCCATATAAATTGGTAATAGGTCTGTTAATAACTATACTGGACATATTATCATGTGTGAATTTAAACGAAAATTTCCAACATGATACATTTTTTGATCAGTTATTGTGTTCAACATGGTTCCTTATGAATAGTTCAATTGTACTGTATACATAAGTGCTGTCTGGATTTATCCTTTGTAAAAGGCAATACTGTACAGGATTGAACTTTATAATACATATTGTATGTGAAAGCTTGATGTTTATAACCAATGTTGTTAAAAATTTGTTATTTTCAACGTATATTTTGCATTTTCAATCCATAGGTCATTGTCACAGCAATTTTGCTCTTTGTATATATTGGTGAACTATATATGATAAACCCGAATATTGTAATGTAAGTAATTCCGTTTGATTACCCGTGATGTAATTGGGTTTATTTATTGTAACAGTTATAACAACTATCCCTGTCTTTGATCTTATTATAATAAGTAATATCTAAATGAACTTAACAGTGATTAATTATTTGTTGATTATAGCCATTAGTAGAGAGTTATTTATATCCATTCCTCCATCATCCGATTTTGTTCTTTCCTCCTTTTCTGATTTGTGTCTATTTTTTGCTATATATGTATATGGTCACTTTAAATTAACATCAAATCTGATGGTGACATTTTCAGATCATCTACCTTTGAGAATACTGTTCATACCCACGGCAAAGGCTGGATGGGATTTTGAAATTTACAAACATTGACCATTTTGGTATGTAAGTAGATAATCATAATCTAGTAACAATATGCTAAATGAACATATCACCAGTGTATTCTCCTTTTTCTATAAACCACTCAGATCACGACCCCTGAAGAAGTCCTATATGGACGAAACGCGTTGGGTTTTCACGTATTTGTGAATTTGAGTATACATCTGAACTCTCTGGTGGAAGAATTGATATTCGATTCAAGTGTAGTTATCACTAAACAACATTCGCCAGATGATTATCAACCTATATTGTTCACTTATGGTATAAAGTTATTTACTTGTTTTATTGATGTTTTTATGTAATATTGCAGTATTGAGCTGAAAGGGTTATCCTGCACTGGATATCGAACATCTTATTAAATATTTTTATATATTGAAAACCAGCTACAATTAATATCAAAGATAATCATATCTAAATCATAAACAGGCTGGAGGTGCTCCTGGAATTATGAGAAAACTCATGATCCAAAATATTGTGAGGACTAGCCTCAAAGAAAATTCCTTTTTTGGAGCACTCTTTTGAAATAATAAATAATATATAATATGATATATTGAGAATTAGTGATTAAATGTTAAAACTTAACTTTTATTTCTTACCAATCTAAAATAAAGAGGAGAGAAGAATGTTCACACACATTGTATGTCAGACACTATCATAAGTATCATATGAGTTCAATGAACATCCATTTCTCCCAATGTAAAGTCCCAAAATAAACAATTAATTTTTAATAAATTATTAATTTTTAATAAATCATTACATTAATATTGATGTAAAAACTCGGCATATGACATCATTACGTTCGTACTAATGTACAATCTCGGCATAGAGCTATTGTATCATTAGGGCTAATTGTCCTAATTCAGACGCGCTCATTTTGTAAATGTGTATACATTGCCCACTTATTTGGAAGTGGACAAACGTGGATATACTTCTTATATTTAATCTAGTTCTAATCCACTCCTTAGCTATTATTTGCATGAGAGCCGTCAATTCCACTGGCTCTACAATATTCCCAACCACATATTAAATATGAACTGAAAAACCACATAACAAATAATTGCACATAAAACGTTTTTAGAATTCCGTGATTGCAAATTTGGTTTCCAATCACTATTTACTCCTTTTGTTCACACCAAAGCCATCAATTCCACTGGCTCAACAGTGTTCCTAACCATGTGTTCAGTGTAATCAAGCCTTATTGACAATTTGCAAACTGTTGTACATAGGATATCTTACTATAATTACAGGCAATAACTGTATGTTGATAATTAGTCTAGCTGATAGAAAAAATATATATATATGCCTGTAGTAGTTTTTTTCTTTTTTTCTTTTTTGCTTCAATGAAATTGAACAACAGAGTACACTCGGCCTCACAATCTGAAAAAGGCACTCAACCTTTTGATCTATAATACATAACACTGAGACATATCAACGACCCATTAGGTTGTACATTATCATTCAGCTCACAATTGTTTATAACCTTATCCGTTAAGAATAAGGCATCACAACCCATAGATTACCACATATAAGATCGTATAACTGGACTTTATCACATACAGTATACGGTGAGGGACAAAATGTCTCCTTATCATTCACCGTTATGCTGATATGATCAATCTGTAAGGCCTTGGATGATCTAGAACAATGGGTGCACCCTTATTAGACAATTTGTTTTGAGGCTTCAAACTTCAATTTCAATATATAGATTAGGTCGATCATCTTTATATATAAAGTGAAAAAAAGAGAAGAGCAAGTACAATCCAATGTACAGATGCCCCCATCTGCTGCCCAACCTCTTCAATGAGCGGAAGAAGGGTGAGAGTAGGGGTACTGATGAATTGATAGAAAAATAGCAACAATATCTCCTAATGTCTCCGTCTCTGGTGTTAGAGCAGACCTGTTGCTTTCAGCATTGCAGGACTTGCAATGCGCCGCGGAGACCAGTGAGATATCTGTGAAATATGAAAAAGAGGAGAGGAAAGGAGAGGGCATGTGATTGATCTTTAACCCTTCAGAGTGATTGGATACTCGGTACAGACAGCGTTTAAAGTTGTCTGTACTGTATGGATATAATCCGTTTTTTATGGTTTCTCCATGGCTTATTAAATATAAAAGATGTACTTTTCATGCAAAATATAGTAGGAGGGTTATTGAGCTGGATACGTGTCTCACACAGCTCCCTGCAGCTATACTGCTGCTATTTGTATTCAATTTGATATTGTTCACATTGTATCTCTTCTGAATTCAAGTTGATACAGTTGGTGCTTGAGTAAATTTCAACAAAATTCAAGTTAGTTCAAAAAAGAGATAGTTCCAAAAAAAATGTCTTTAAATTTGTATAATTTGGGAGTTGATCAGTGAGATAGGAAACAGTCACTGCTTGATTGTCTAGGGAGTGTATGTTATACCGCACCTTGCGGTTTGATTGAAATCTTAAGTTCCTCCGCAGTGTAATAGCATGCCTCTAAAAATTGAGGTCTCTTACACCTCAGAATGATGCCGCAATTATCTGTTTGATTAAGAAAGGGCTATTAATGCCTCTTCTATTTATAACAGCAATGTTTGTATATAATTACCGCACATGAACGTGGAGTCTCTGACGCCGTGCACCTTCTCCCTTAAATCCGTTCCTGGATGCGGTTACCTCTGCCCCAGCCTGGTGATCAAGCACGGTTGTGAAACGTACGTACAGCTGGGACGTGGTGTTCCACAGTCACAGCTCCTCACTGCAGGAGGATGCTGTGTTAAACGGCATGAGAAATTTATTGGATCCGGTAAAACAGCTATGGTGAGTGGCTTTTGAAAACCCTCTTCAGACGCATCGATAGGATAGGACATCAGGTCACAGCTCAAATAAGGAGCCAGCAAGACAGTCACTGCAGGGGCAGAGGTAACCGCATCCAGGAACGGATTTAAGGGAGAAGGTGCACGGCGTCAGAGACTCCACGTTCATGTGCGGTAATTATATACAAACATTGCTGTTATAAATAGAAGAGGCATTAATAGCCCTTTCTTAATCAAACAGATAATTGCGGCATCATTCTGAGGTGTAAGAGACCTCAATTTTTAGAGGCATGCTATTACACTGCGGAGGAACTTAAGATTTCAATCAAACCGCAAGGTGCGGTATAACATACACTCCCTAGACAATCAAGCAGTGACTGTTTCCTATCTCACTGATCAACTCCCAAATTATACAAATTTAAAGACTTTTTTTTTGGAACTATCTCTTTTTTGAACTAACTTGAATTTTGTTGAAATTTACTCAAGCACCAACTGTATCAACTTGAATTCAGAAGAGATACAATGTGAACAATATCAAATTGAATACAAATAGCAGCAGTATAGCTGCAGGGAGCTGTGTGAGACACGTATCCAGCTCAATAACCCTCCTACTATATTTTGCATGAAAAGTACATCTTTTATATTTAATAAGCCATGGAGAAACCATAAAAAACGGATTATATCCATACAGTACAGACAACTTTAAACGCTGTCTGTACCGAGTATCCAATCACTCTGAAGGGTTAAAGATCAATCACATGCCCTCTCCTTTCCTCTCCTCTTTTTCATATTTCACAGATATCTCACTGGTCTCCGCGGCGCATTGCAAGTCCTGCAATGCTGAAAGCAACAGGTCTGCTCTAACACCAGAGACGGAGACATTAGGAGATATTGTTGCTATTTTTCTATCAATTCATCAGTACCCCTACTCTCACCCTTCTTCCGCTCATTGAAGAGGTTGGGCAGCAGATGGGGGCATCTGTACATTGGATTGTACTTGCTCTTCTCTTTTTTTCACTTTA
Organism: Pseudophryne corroboree; assembly: GCF_028390025.1. Classification (NCBI taxonomy): domain Eukaryota; kingdom Metazoa; phylum Chordata; class Amphibia; order Anura; family Myobatrachidae; genus Pseudophryne; species Pseudophryne corroboree. The sequence continues at coordinate 38,167,466 of NC_086453.1, forward strand.
TATATAAAGATGATCGACCTAATCTATATATTGAAATTGAAGTTTGAAGCCTCAAAACAAATTGTCTAATAAGGGTGCACCCATTGTTCTAGATCATCCAAGGCCTTACAGATTGATCATATCAGCATAACGGTGAATGATAAGGAGACATTTTGTCCCTCACCGTATACTGTATGTGATAAAGTCCAGTTATACGATCTTATATGTGGTAATCTATGGGTTGTGATGCCTTATTCTTAACGGATAAGGTTATAAACAATTGTGAGCTGAATGATAATGTACAACCTAATGGGTCGTTGATATGTCTCAGTGTTATGTATTATAGATCAAAAGGTTGAGTGCCTTTATCAGATTGTGAGGCCGAGTGTACTCTGTTGTTCAATTTCATTGAAGCAAAAAAGAAAAAAAGAAAAAAACTACTACAGGCATATATATATATTTTTTCTATCAGCTAGACTAATTATCAACATACAGTTATTGCCTGTAACTATAGTAAGATATCCTATGTACAACAGTTTGCAAATTGTCAATAAGGCTTGATTACACTGAACACATGGTTAGGAACACTGTTGAGCCAGTGGAATTGATGGCTTTGGTGTGAACATAAGGAGTAAATAGTGATTGGAAACCAAATTTGCAATCACGGAATTCTAAAAACGTTTTATGTGCAATTATTTGTTATGTGGTTTTTCAGTTCATATTTAATATGTGGTTGGGAATATTGTAGAGCCAGTGGAATTGACGGCTCTCATGCAAATAATAGCTAAGGAGTGGATTAGAACTTGATTAAATATAAGAAGTATATCCACGTTTGTCCACTTCCAAATAAGTGGGCAATGTATACACATTTACAAAATGAGCGCGTCTGAATTAGGACAATTAGCCCTAATGATACAATAGCTCTATGCCGAGATTGTACATTAGTACGAACGTAATGATGTCATATGCCAAGTTTTTACATCAATATTAATGTAATGATTTATTAAAAATTAATAATTTATTAAAAATTAATTGTTTATTTTGGGACTTTACATTGGGAGAAATGGATGTTCATTGAACTCATATGATACTTATGATAGTGTCTGACATACAATGTGTGTGAACATTCTTCTCTCCTCTTTATTTTAGATTGGTAAGAAATAAAAGTTAAGTTTTAACATTTAATCACTAATTCTCAATATATCATATTATATATTATTTATTATTTCAAAAGAGTGCTCCAAAAAAGGAATTTTCATTGAGGCTAGTCCTCACAATGGCCCTCATTCCGAGTTGATCGCTCGCAATGCGAATGTAGCAGAGTTACACACGCTAAGCCTACGCCTACTGGGAGTGTATCTTAGCTTCTTAAAAGTGCGACCGATGTATTCGCAATATTGCGATCACAAACCTCGTAGCAGTTTTAGAGTAGCTTCAGACTTACTCTGCCTGTGCGATCATTTCAGTGCTTGTCGTTCCTGGTTGACGTCACAAACACACCCAGCGTTCGCCCAGGCACTCCCACCGTTTCTCCGACCACTCCTGCGTTTTTTCCGGAAACGGTAGCGTTTTCAGTCACACGCCCCTAAAACGCAGTGTTTCCGCCCAGTAACACCCATTTCCTGTCAATCACAATGCGATCGCCGGAGCGATGAAAAAGCCGTGAGTAAAAATACTGTCTTCATAGCAAAATTACTTGGCGCAGTCGCAGTGCGAACATTGCGCATGCGCACTAAGCGGAATTTCACTGCGATGCGATGAAAAACACCGAGCGAACAACTCAGAATGAGGGCCAATATTTTGAATATTGCAGTATTTACTGTTAAATTTTAAGAATAAATACATCTATATGTGACATCTGAGGTGGTTCAGCTCCCATGAGAATTCTTTCTTCATATATATATATATATATATATATATATATTTATTTATTAAAACCAATTAGACAATGTAATAAATAGATCCATACGTTTTTGTGCAGGTAGAATGGGAGAGCTGCCAGAGAATGGGTGCCTGCTGCTCCCTGGTAGCGTCCAGATTCTCCCTCCACGCTGTCCTCCTTCCCTGCAGCCTGCGTGCCCAGCCAATCACTGAGCCGCAGGCTGCTCCTCTTCACATTATTGGACAGCTGAGCCGTCGCTCAGCTGTCCTTCCATTAGAGGCACAGGCACTGACTACATGCGTGCCACTCTACGCCCACGGCCGCTCGGCGCCAGCCTTCAGTGGACCGGGAGCAGGAACCGCCAGGGACAGCAGTTGCTGAGCTGCCCTGCCGCTGCGTGTGGCGCCGGCTCCCGGGAGCGCAGCGCAATACCGCAGATCGGAACAGAGATCCGATCTGCGGCGGCGGGGGGCCCTTTGAAAAAAGGGGGCCCGGGGTACTTATCCCCGGGGCGCCCCTCTTAATCCGGCTCTGCCAGTAGTAAAGCGCTGCTGCGGTTCCCTCCTCCACCTCCCTCCTCCTCCTTCACCCCCGTACCGCTGCTCCTCTCTGTCCGGGCGGCTGTGTGCTGCGGGCAGCGGTTGCCCGCAGCACACAGCGGCATGTAATGAGTCAGTTTGACTCATTACATGCTTTGGGCCCCTGGACAGTGGCGGGCCCCAGTGCAACTGTAGTTCCGCCTCTGACTGGACTGATGCAGCACATGACACTACCACTGTACTGATGTGAGAATCTGACAGCGGGATAATGACGTTTTGCCTCGTTCTGGTTTCCGAGTCAGGAGGGAAATCCAGAGCCTGACTCGGATCCGAGCTCGGGCAGTGAAGTCCGGTAGGGTTCGGTTCTCAGGGAACCGAACCCCCTCATCTCTAATTTTTACTAGTGAATGGACCTAGCATATACCAGGCCACCTCAGCTGCCTCCATACGTCCCATGTCACCCATCCACAGCTTTTTATACTTTCCAACTGTCATTGATCCTCTTTCCTCAGCGGTCTGTTTTGTTGCTGTGCTGAGAGAATGGGTCTTCAACCTGCGGTCCTCCAGCTGCTGTGGAACTACACATCCCAGCATGCCCTGGCTCAGTATTAGCAAACCTTAACAGCAAAACTGTGGCAGGGCATGCTGGGATGGATAGTTTCACAGCAGCTGGAGGGGCACAGGTTGAAGACCCATGTGTTAAAGGGTTGAGTGCATACAGTATATCGTGTATGTCAGATATGGGCCAGATATTAGCCAATTATATAGATATTTGATTATTATTTTTTTTTAAATGCATTAGGAAAATTATAGTTGGGATCTACATTATGATTAGTTGCTATTGGCACCACCATTTACTTCCTCTACTAATGTTTCAACATATTATGAAAAGCTGTCACATATGGATAATGCAAATAAATGTTTACCTGTGACATGAAGGTAAATTCTACTACCATACATGTTGTACGCATTCCTGCTGTTACTTCCTGCAACTCCTGGATAATAGTGACCTTCATCTTCTCTTCTCACTGGGTCTATCCTCAGAGTGCAGCTTCCTCCGGGAACCAATGAGGTTCGGCGTCTGTAGTCATTTTTTACTAACGAGGATGTTCTGCTGTTAAATATCTCTATATAATATAGACTATCATGTATATACCATACAATACTGTCTTTCTCAGACTCCCTGGCAGGAAAATAAGTGCAGGGGATCTCCACACAGGAACCAATCAGAGCGACCATATTGGAAGGGATCTCCCATCTCTGAGACACAGAGCCAGAGTAGAAGCCTGAAAGATACAATTAACTTATAAGTAGATAATCATCATTACATATTCAGGTGTGGTATGTTTTATCGACGTTGAAAACAAGACTTTCATTAGGTTTACATAACAATTTCGTCATGGCCGTTATGGTTACACTGCAAGTATCAAAATGTTCATATTTTCAACAATAAGCATGTTATCATTCTGCATGTCTACACATATTAACAGTTAAGTCAACTTTTTTTAAATGTCTTTTAGTCTTCTTTTATCCATAATCCTAATTGTAACACTTACCCTTACTGGGGTGTTGCCATGGCAACTCCTCAAGGTCAAGGTCACATTTCATGACTGTATGCAGGGTTGGACTGGCCCACAGGGGTACAAGGGAAACCACCGGTGGGCCCTACTGCCTGGGCCCCCACCCCCAACTCTAGGGATCAGGTTCCAGACTGTGCTGCTGTTAATCTAGTACATTATCATGCATTCACTACAGTATTTACTGTATATATTTATCTAGGGGACCAATCCATGCAAAATGGTTAGGCAAACCAATGTGGCGGCTGGGCACACCCCCTTGAGAGACTGGCCACACCCCTAAACATGGGCCTCTACCACAGTATCCCCCCGGTGGGCACTGCATGCCCCAGTCTGACTCTGACTGTATGTCAGGGCTGGCCAAACCGGTCCTCGAGATTTACCAACAGTGCATGTTTTCCAGGCCTCTTGGAGATCTGTAGATTGTCAGTTAGGAATGAATGCAGCACATCTCAATAAGTAATAACTACACCTGTGCACCAGCTAGGTGGTCTGGGAAATGTGAACTGTTGATAGATCTCGAGGACTGGTTTGGCCCGTTCTACTGTATGTATTCAGTGTGCTCTCTGTCCTGTAAGTAATAACCCAGCTGTGACCATGTGCGGAATTGTTATAGTGCTCCCAAAATGTATATTTTATAAATGTTTGTGAGCAGGGCCAGTTCTAGCCCTTGTGGCGCGCCGGGCGAAAAATAGGGCGTGGCTTCATACAATGGCGTGGTCAATTATGCCCCTTGTAGAGTTGTGCCCCCATTTGTGCCGCCTGTACAGTAGCGCCACTTACATAAAAAAATTTTTAAAAAATTAATACTTTCTATCCCCGCTCATGATTCCCGACCACTGCAGACCTCCGCCAGCACCGCTCCTCTCCTCGGATCTAGCATAGACACTAGATGTCAATTTTGACCCCTAGTGTCTGTGCCAGTCCCATAATGCTGTGCGGTGCGCGATGACATAATCGCGCACCGCACAGCAAAGGTCCTCTCCACGAAGGGAAACTAGACGGGTAGAGTCTAGTTCCCTTCACAGCGGGGGGCACTGCCAAACAGTAGCGGATCTTGCCATGGTGCGGCGCCCTCCGAATGGCGCTGTCGTCCTCCGGAACGCAGCGCCCCGGGCAAAAGTCCTGCTTGCCCGTGGAAGATCCGCTACTGTTTGTGAGGTATGAACTGCTAAGTTCAGAACTGTATCTGCATTGCGTAAGCTCCTTGCTGAACTGGATCTTTGGTGTGAACTAAGGTGGATCTAAGGTGTGAACTAAGGATCTTTGAACCACTTAACTGACAATTTCCCCCCCAAAAAAACGCTCAGAAATTGTCAGGTTTTTCCATGAGTGAATTAGGTGAAGAACATGAATTTAACCTTATCCAAATTAATTTTGTTTTTACGGAACATCATCCAGGAAGATCGGTAACATTGGAACATCGGTAACACTGCAACCATCGCAACGTTACTTTTTACACCTGCCATGTACACAGAGGTGGGGGCGGGGGGGGGGCAGTGGCTTGGGGGTTTGGTTTACACTTTCCCAGCGGCTGCTATTGTCTGCAGCCGCTGGGTGGGGGATCCTGCTTTGCTGCCTGATCAGCAATGGTTGGCAGCACAGCAACACTGAGGGAGGGTGCAGGAAGGTAGAGGTACCTTTCTGGTCCCACTGACAGCAGCAGCAGAGGGAAGTTTCCCTTTCCTGCTGCTGCTACTACTGTTAATCTGATTGGTCGCATCCTCTGCAACCAGGTCAGATTAAACACTTGCTGGTATGGTCGCAGCTGATGCCACCATGCCAGGCAAGTTGTTAAATGGTCACTGTAGGGGTTGCCCTGGAGAGAGATAGGCTGGGAGGGTGTCAGCTACAGTCTTTTCATTCAGCCTCCACTGCCATAAACTGCTTGCAGGATGTAAGGTCCAGTCTCCTGCCAAAATATAGAACTAATTAAGCCATGTTCCTTTGAGGACCAAGGCCCAACTTCCTGGGTAATAAAAACACTTTTCTTGAAGTCAGGGTTATATGACTAGTGTCTGTGGAGACACCTATTTTGCATCTACACAGATCTTTTGAGATCAAGGGGAAGTTATTGCAGCCTGGAAAGGGCAACTAGGAGAAGTGGGTTGTCGCGCTAACTATGGCTCAGAAGCAGAAACTGAACAAGTGAGTAGCTTCATGCTAGGAGTAGGTCTCAATGTCTATTCCTATGGTCGCCCCCACTCAGAATAACCCTTAAACCTCACAGCAAGATTATTTATGTTTTCTGACTTTTATTCCTTTTCATTTACTAGAAATTAATGTGTGCATATCCAGAATTGTATGTCTGCTTATTTATCTTTGATTTTATTTGTAACTTATCCTTGGAGTTATTTACTCAATAAACCTTAAAACTGTATTAGCATTATCTCTGTGCTCTAAGAATTCACGTGCCTGGAGAGGCCCATACTGCATATAGGTACTAACTGTAGATTTTGCAAGTGTGATTTTAGTGTCTGGGGAATGCAATGAAATATTCAATACTCTTTGTGGTGGCGGCTTGAGTAACACCTTTGTCAGGTTGGATTATTTGAGTGCAGGCTGAGGCACTCAGATACGTGAATTAGGGCCTGATCTGAATTTGTATGCAAACCCAATAGTTTACGTACAAAGTTGATGGTTGGGGAAGTGTGCATGTGTAGAATGTCGTGTGTGATCATTCGCAATCCTCCCTTATCCACCACATGATTGAAATGCTTTGGCTTTTGAAAGGAAGGAGTCTGAGTTGTGACTGGAACCGTTCTACAAAATGGGGTCTTCAGCGGCTTACACAGACTGGCTGAGGGCTGTGAGCATCGTAACCAATGACCACGATTGTCATAATGGTGATCCAATGATGCATCTTTAGATGCAGCAATAGGATCACAGATGATGTCAGAGAGCTTAATTTTCCTACAAATGTTTCCTGCTGCATTTGCATTTTAGTTGTTAGGTATTACACAGCCACTTGCCTGTATCCAACATATTGGAATCAGGCCCTTAGTGACTGCATGTCAAATATGCAAAGTTATTCTAACACATGAATCAATTTTACCTTGGAAAAGGGCGAGGAGAAAAACCGTTGTAATGCTCATCTTTTGCTATGCTTGTCAATGACTAACACTGCAACCTTTGACCTAGATACGTTTCCTGTATGTAAGAAAACACAAACAATTATTATAATTATTTGCACAATATCTGCTTTAAATTAATTTATTTGTACAGACAATGACTATTTCCTTTAAAGAGCTGAAAATATGTGTATTTTGAACCATAGTGACTTTCTATATGGATACAGTGGCTTATCTATAATGGGTGCGGTTTAAAGGCAATAGCACATCTATGAAACATTGCCACACAACAGTGGCAGACACAATGGAGGTTTACTAAACTGTACGGTCCTAAAGAAACCAAGAATGTCTTTATTAATCAAGAACTAGATCAAAGGCGCTAGGGAAGTACAGGGAAATAGAGGTGGAATATGTGTGTAGTGGAAAGCAGGTAACGGGATGAAGGATTGAATCATTAGTTAATTTAATTATTTGATTGCCTAAGAAAATGTAAGAGATAGTAGGATGGGGGAGGGGGAATATGGCCAGCAGGTCAGCCTCTTAAAATTTGTGTTTTCAATCTTTAACCCTTGTCAGGAATCCTTGGTTATTAGCATTGCTCATCAACACTTAGCAGGAATTTTTGACTATTAGCATTGCTCCTCAACCGTTATCGGGAATCATAGGCTATTAACATTGCTCTTTAGCTCTTGTTGGGAATACTTGGCTATGAACAATGCTCTTCATCCCTTGTTGGGAATCCTTGACCATGAATATTGCTCAATTCTTGTCAGGAATCCTTGACTATTGTGTTAACAATGTATTCTTTTCTGGTTAAAATATGTAGCAAATTAGTACTGATTTAGAGCAATAACTAATCAAAATGTTTTTTGTGTGCAAAAAAGACTGTCCCCAATACCCTCCCAAAATACAGCCCGTTATAAAAAAGAGTGGTGTAAGATTTAATTGTTCTTGGGTCCTCCCACCCACCCTTATGATGAATATTTAAAATTACATGTGCAGTTTATCAAACAGAGCACTTCATTGACAGGGACTGCCACTTTTGGTTTGTTTCGGACTCCACAACAGTTTTTTGGAAGGACTACCTCTGGTCATTAATGAGGAGGTTGATTATAAGGGTGTTGGAGGTGGAGATTGCATTTGCTAGTCCATACTGCTGGTAGATGATACTGGACTGCCTGTTATTATAATTTGCAAATTATTATAAATTTGTGAAATAAATTTCATGGGTATCCGGATGATAGATAGACAGTGTCTAGTTAGACAGTCAATAGATAGACACCATATGTTAGACAGACATTAGGTCGACAGGGTCAAAAGGTTGACATGGTCAAAAGGTCGACATGAAAAAGCTAGACACTACACAATGTCGACAGGGTCAAAATGTAGACAAGGTCAAAAGGTCAACATGAAAATTATCAATATACAGTAAAAAAAGAAACAGATGCCTTCAAACATGTTATCAGGAATTAGGTAAACATAATTCCACACCCAAGAGGTGGCTTTTTTGCTCAGTTATGACAATGGATTTCTTTTTATCTTGAGAAAGAACTGCTGCCACTAGTGGCTGACTTGCACAAACAACATCCTCATTAGCGTCAGATAGTATACAAATATAACCCTCATCCTGTTGCACTTCTTCTACATCCTCATTTTCTATCATGTCACCATTTTTACTTGTAGCGTTCATCACCACATTTGCAGGGGATGCATAAATGGTGGAAGGAGCCTTCTCTATGAGTGCAGTGTGAGAAATGTCAGACTCACACATAGATAACGTGGACACCTCTAGACTCTCCTCAGGGTCTTCAACCTTAGTGTTCTTCTTGTTTTGGGGTACTGATTTATCTGTTTTAAAGGTGACATTGTAACATTGTTAGATATTTAGATTTCAGTTGCCCTTTCTTAAATGTTCTGTCCCCTGGACCATCTTTAGTAGATGTTGGAGTACTATCGTCATGACTGGCAGCAACCACAACACTAGTACTTGGTTGCTGCTCCTGCTCTTCTATCAACTGATCCATATTTACTCACAGCTCTATTTGTAATGGTGACACCTACTGAACAACAACAAATGTTTTAGTTTTTTTAACACTGCAGTAAGTAAAGGTGGCATCTACTGAACATTATTTTTTGAGTACAGCACTTGTGTCCTGATCACACAATTTTTATGATGATTTTCCGAACACTGACACAGTCACAGTGCTGCAGCCAACAGATCTTCACTCATGTCACTGAGTCTGAGGCTGACACAGTATCCCACTGTCCTCAGTAACAGTCTCAGTGTATTATTAACCATTACAGTAGCCCTTTACAAATGACACTGAGTGCCTGAATTTGTCCTGAACACACACTTTTTATGATGATTTTCCTAACACTGACACAGTCACAGTACTGTAGCCCACAGCACTTCACTGATGCCACTGAGTCTGAGGGTGACACCGTATCCCAATGCCCTTGATCACAGTCACCGTAGCCCTTAATAACACTACAGCCCACAGCCCTTAACTGATGACACTGACTCTGAGGGTGACACATTGTCCCACTTCCCTTAATCACAGTCACAGTAGCCCTTAATGACACTGCAACCCATAGCCCTTCACTGATGACACTGGGGTAAATTTACTTAGATGGTAGTTCTATTTAAGATGGTATGTTGCCCATAGCAACAAATCTCATTTATCTAGCACCTACTAGAAGATAATACCTGGAATCTGATTGGTTGCTATGGGAGACATCCCATTTTAAATATAACTCCCATCTTAGTAAACTTACCTCACTGAGCCTGAGGGTGACAAACTATTCCACTGCCCTTCATCAGTCACATTAGCTCTTAAATGTCACAGTAGCCCTTAATCACGCTGAGGCCCGCCCACACCATCTTCCTCCTGCGTTCTGTTTGAAATGCACCGAAACCATGAGGGAGGGACTTTTATCAAATCCAAAATACATGAGATTCGACACCGGCAGGATGATGTTTTGCATTATTTTTGGATCCTAGCCTGGAAGGAAACACCAAGCTCAGGCTCAGAAGCACTCGGAAACCGGAAGTTTGGGTGGTTTTGGTTTCCAAACAAAGATAAATACTGTGAATAACAGAAAGTCTTATTTCTGCAACACAGCATAATTACTAGTGTAAACCTGAGCTGAGATCAGCACAATTGTTTCATGCCCACTACATACAGTATACTTCAATGCTACCACATGTTGTCTCTTAGCACCCTAGGCAAGCCTTCAGCCTAGCTCCCTCTAACCAAACTTTCCCCACCACCCAGAGGGGAGATGCAGGTGGCCACTAGGTGGGCTGGGGTGAATTGCATCATTATACATATACAGAGAAAAGGGACAACACTCAAGGACTTTCAAAGTGATAAAGTATATTGTAAACAGTCACAAAATCTTGTGACTTTGTTCACAATATACTGTATATACTTGAATATAAGTCGACCCGAATATAATCCGAGGCACCTAATTTTACCACAAAAACCCTGGAAAACTTATTGACTCGAGTATAAGCCTAGGGTGGGAAATGCAGCTCTAGCCGTACACAGCCCTCATACTGCCAGATATGACCCCACAGTGCCAGATATGCCCCCACAGTGCCAGATATGCCCCCATACTGCCAGATATGCCCCCGCAGTGTCAGATATGCCCTTCATAGTGCCAGATATGCCCCCACAGTGCCAGATATGCCCCCACAGTGCCAGATATGCCCTCATACTGCCAGATATGCTCCCACAGTGCCAGATATGCCCTCATACTGCCAGATATGCCCACACAGTGCAATATATGCCCTCATAGTGCCGGATATGCCCCCTCAGTGCCACATATGCCCCCCAAGTGCCAAATATGCTCCCCCAGTGCCAGTTACTTACCCTCCGACGCTCAAGTGAAGGAGGGCCACGGAGGACACAGCGCGCGAATCTCCTGTGTCCCTCCTGCGTCTCCGGCGGCAGCGGCGTGTGTGTGTTAAATGAAGTGCCGGTTCGTGAGCCAATCAGAGCTCACGAATGAATACTTCATTTAATAGACCCGCCGCTGCCACCGGAGACGCAGGAGGGACACAGGAGAGGCACGCGCTGTGCCCTCCGTCTCCCTCTTTCACAAGACAGCGCGGGAGCGGCGGAGGGTAAGTAACTGGCACTGGGGGAGCATATTCCCACTGATTCGAGTATAAGCCGAGGGGGCTTTTTCAGCACAAAAAGAAGTGCTGAAAAAGTCGGCTTATACTCAAGTATATATGGTACTTTCACTGTAAAAGTCCTTGAGTGCTGTCTATTCTTTATATACTGTATAATACCGTATATGAGGTCTAGTGGGGATATTTAAAAACGGGTTGGGTACGGGATGCCGCCGGTCAGACTAACGACAGCGGCATCTCAACTACCATAATACCGGCATTTTAAATTCAATTAATTAACCTTACCCCTTACCCACCCTCCCCACAGCCTAACCCTAACCTTCCCCGGCATCCTAATATTCAGGATGCCGGCTGTCGGGTTTCCGGCATCGGCATTCTGACAGGTGTTGGGACTCCGGAGCCGGTACTCTGAACACCGGCATCAAGTCTGCCAGGATGCCAACTACATCGCTTTAATTTTGTGTATACATACATATATGCACACAGACATACATATATTTTTATGCTCCTCATTGTGTTCCATCCCCGCATCTGTAAGTTCATTACAGACCCGCATACAGAGACATCCTTCTGTTTTTGCTATATGATTTGAGGGTGACATCCAGTGTCCGGCACCCCTATGCAGCTGCCTAATGGTAAAGTTGGCATTGTCTATGTCCAGCGGGTGTGGTATGGAGGGTCGACCACACTTAGGTCGGCAGTGTTTAAGTCGAACACTATTGGTAACTAGGTCGACACCCAAAAGAGGTCGACACAAGCATTAGATCTACATGACAAAAGGTCGATATGAGTTTTTTTAATGTGTTTTTATGTAGTTTTCTTCGTAGAATGACCGGGAACCCCAATTAATGCTTTGGGCAAGGTGGCCGTTCCCAATTGTAGTCCACGAGGATCGTAAAGTATGAAAAAGTTAAAAAAAATAAAAAATATTGTGAAAATCTCATGTCGACCTAGTGACCAGGACGACCTATAAACCATGTCAACCTAATGCATGTCGACCAATAGTGGTGGACCTAATGACAGTCGGAAACCAGAAAAGATAGACAGCAAGTACGGTGCACCCCAAAATTAGGCAGCTCGACAATGTATCCGTCACACTGGGGTAACCCTCCAGTACCCCCACCAAGAGAAACTCTCAAGCAAACTGCAAAATATGATGCCTATCCGCACCTTCAGAGGTCTTGAAGTCCTTCCAATGTAAAATAACCCGCAGGCGCACTCTATGGCGTATACCACGTTTTTTGTGTTGCAGGTTATAAATTCGGAAACATTAAGTTTCTTTTTGTTAATGGTAATTTCATTAATTTTATTGATTCCGTCCCCCTTTATGTTGCGGCAACCAAGGCACATGCCGCACCTAAAAAAACCTTTCGATTTAATGGTTGGTAGCGATCTTACTGGTGGCAAAGACCCGTTAAGGGTAGAAAGTCGCGTTGGCTGCTATAGACAGAGAGCGGGGGAACCAGAGCGGGATACCATCCATCCAGACGGTGGGACGACAGCCGCGGTTGCCGTGCAGTTTATATTCACATGCTTGTAGAACTGCCGCGAGACAGTTCTGACCTACCGCTGGTAATTACGCACTTGGGACTCCTTACCATTTATCACACACTGCTGTGTATATGTTTTTTAATAAGTGTCATGTGTTTGTACATTAAATTTTAAATTTGTTTAAACTGTACATCACTATATGCACTTTCTTTCCATGTTACATGACACTAATGACAGTCGACCTAAGTGTGGTCGACCTAGAGACCGGATACCATGTCCAGTATAGGAGCCTCATAGCAATCACAGCTAAATGATCACCATACCCTGTCCTGTATCCTGCATATTCCACAAAGTTCTATACCCCCACCTACAGCCATGTATCAATCTAATATGCTTCATGTCAATCACCGTCAAATGCCCTGTGGTAATCAATGAATATCACTGCAAAGCAACGGATTTCCAGATTAAGGGGTCTATTTACTAAGCCTGAGATGGAAATAAAGTACCAGCCAATCAGCTCCTAACTGTCATTTTCCAAACACAGCCTGTAACATGGCAGTTAGGAGCTGATTGGCTGATACTTTATCTCCAGCGACTTTATCTCCATCCAAGGCTTAGTAAATAGACCCCTAAGTTCAATTCCTTTCACCAATACTCACGTCGCACACTGTTATTTTTGCAAGCAAATCGGATCCTAGTAGTTTTTAGGATTTATTTATTTATTATTTATTTATTAACAGTTTCTTATATAGCGCAGCAAATTCCGTTGGGCTATACAATTGGAAATAACAATAACAAAACTGGGTGATAACAAACAGTCATAGAGGTAGGAAGGCCCTGCTCACAAGCTTACACTCTATAGGATTTAGGAAGAACATTTCTCACACTGTAAGATCTACTGAAAGCTGGAAGTGGCTGTCTGGAGCCTAGTAGCAAGCCTAATGGTGCCCATACACTTGTGCGATGCCCTGCGACGCGACATCACGGGACATCGCACCGGCAGTTCAGATGCGATGAAATCGCACCTGAACTGCCAAAGTGATTACAATAAGATCATGCGATATATCCAGTAGCGGATCTTGCCACGGGCAAGCAGGACTTTTGCCCGGGGCGCCGCCTTCCAGAGGGCGCAGGGCGCCATCTGGAGGGCGCCGCACCAGGGCAAGATCCGCTGCTGCAGTGTGTGCCCCCCGACCCCCGCTGTCCCCCTGCTGGCGCTGGCCGCAGGGAAGGGAAACTAGACATCGCGTCATCGCGCACCGCACAGCCAAGGTCCTCTCCACGAAGGGAACTAGACGCTACGTGTCTAGTTTCCCTTCGTGGAGAGGACCTTTGATGTGCGGTGCGCGATGACGTCATCGCGCACCGCGCATCATTCCAGTCTGTACACGGGGCGTACGAAGCCACGCCCCCTAATGCCGCCCGGGGCGCCAGACGCCCCGGAACCGGCCCTGGATATATCGCAAGGTAATCACGTGAAGGGCACATCACCGCCGAGTGGGAGCGGCCTCTGGCCACTCCTGGCGGGTGTCCATCGCACATCGTAGTGCGATATATAGCATGTGGATTTAGAAACACATGCGATCGCACTGCGATGCGAGAAATATTAAGTGCAGCACATAATATCTTGAGATACGAAATTCGACCGGCATGCCCGCGCATCCCGTCGAAAGGTACTTAAATTGTGCAGACAATCCTTCGATTTCTCTCACAGATGTGGTCGAAATCGAAGGCTAGTACCGATAATCTCATAAGTGTATAGGCACCATAAAGGTGTTTACACACTGGAAGATATATCTGCCGATCAATTAATCTGCAGATATATCTATGGACGGATCGGGCAGTGTGTTGAGCATACACACTGCCCGATCCGTCGGGGACTGACGTCATGAACTGGGCGGGCATGTACACACACGGCTGCCCAGTTCAGCTGTCAATCACCGCCGGCTGCCGCAGCATGTGTACGGGCGGTCGGCCGACCGCCCGTGCACACACAGCGAAGCGCCAATATATCGGTAAATATATTGGCCGTCGGCTGTGCTGCGGGGCCGACGCGATACGTCTGTGAACGACGGAGTTCACAGATGTATCGGCCGTACACACTGGCCGACGAACCCGCAATATATTGGCCAGTGTGTACAGGCCTTAACCGTTCATTTCAGACTTGCTAGCAATTTTTGTAAGATGCCTTATTTAAAAACAAGTATAAAATCTTTCCAAGTTGCCACTCAATGAATTTGTAACAATTTCAATATTGAGATTAGTCGTCAGTATTCTTACACAGTATGTACCATATATGAAATATGTTTTGTTTCTTCAAATTTCAAAGATAAAAATCAATTAATTACTTACCTTTTTGACATCTCTGTCTCTGTGGATGCTAGTTTTCATAAATAAGAAACATAAGTTAAAATTGCACAAATCTTTTATTTCAGGGAAGTGATCGCCTTACTTTCTTGAAAGAGCAACATCCTGTTTTGTAAATTGTGGTAGAGGAAAATAACAAAAGACCATCCCACTAATACACTAAGTAACATGAATATAGTGGAAAATGGTTTGTAGCCATTACTTTTTATTAGAGATGCGTGGTGGACACTTTTTGTGTTTTGTGTTTTGGTTGTGGTTCTAATTCCCCGCTCGTGTTTTGTTTTTGACTTAGTTTTGCCAAAACCACCCCTTCGTGTTTTGGTTTTGGTTTTGGATCTGGATGATTTTTTTGGGGGGAAAACATAAAAACAGCTAAAATCACAGAATTTGGGGGTCATTTTGCTCCTACGGTATTATTAACCTCAATAACATTAATTTCCACTCATTTCCAGTCTATTCTGAACACCTCACAATATTATTTTTAGGCCAAAAGGTTGCACCGAGGTGGCTGGATGAATAAGTTAAGTGACACAAGTGGCCCATCTAGGAGTGGCACTGCAGTGTTAGACAGGATGGCAGATTTAACAAATAGGCCCAAAACAGCACATGATGCAAAGAAAAAAAAGAGGTGCAATGAGGTAGCTGGATTGCTAAGCTAAGCGACACAAGTGTGTGGCACAAACAACATGAGACGTGCTGGAATTTGCCCAGTTGTAATACACGCACAATATTGGTGGCACAGGATAGCGTACCTCTAAACCAAACACACACACAGACACACACCCTTTTATTTGAAGCTATTATAATAATATGCAGCACAGGCGAGCGTACCTCTACACCACACAGGGCAAACCCTGTAAAAATAGTTTGGATTAAATATTAATAACCCCTTTTTTTGGATTACATAATTTACAGCACAGGACAGCACCACTGAAGTTATATGGCAGAACCACTGGACTGGATTTATACAAAATTATAAGGATTTATATGGAATTTTACGGCAGGATCACTGGAATTATACGGCAGGATTACTGAAATTATACGACAGGATTTCTGAAATTATATGGCAGGATCACTGTAATTATACGGCAGGATCACTGTAATTATACGGCAGGATCACTGGATTTATATGGCAGGCTAAAACATTTTGTTATCCCTAATGCACGCTGAGTCAAAAATAACACTACATAATGATCAGATAATACAGAGATCTTAGTTGCGTATATCTGCAGATATAGGGTTAAGCCCCCATGCCGAAAGGTGTGTCACTAATACTAGGTATGGGTCCAGGTGCAGGACCCCATCATGTCGGCACAGGTCGGCTACCCCAGCTCAACCACAGGTGAAAATTAGGGGATAATAAGAAGCACATAAGTGCTATGTAAGTGAAGTGTGATTAAAATAATACAAACATATATACAAAGTGTGGAAGGGGGGGATAGGGGTACCAGCGACTTACAGTGTCTAATGAAAATGAAAATAAATATGAAGAATATAGCAGGATACGGTTTCCCAAAAAAGAATAACAAATTTATTTATACAATTTAGAATAAAATACAGGGATAAAAAATGGATATAAAAGCTGGATAGTAGGAGCAATAAAAAAATATAAAAAAGATTATATATGAAAGTAAATGCAGTTGTGCTAGAACCCTAAAACACCTAAAATCAGTAAAAACAATTTTCTACTGATAAAAGTGTGTAAAAAATAAACAATGATGCTTATCTTTGAGAATGGAGGGTCAGTGGAGGTGTACCCTAAAAATAAATGCAGTTGTGCTAGAACCCTAGAACACCTAAAATCAGTAAAAACAATTTTCTACTGATAAAAGTATGTAAAAAATAAACAATGATGCTTATCTTTGAGAATGGAGGATCAGTGGAGGTGTACCCAACGCGTTTCGTCCTCAGACTTCATCAAGGGGTCAAGAGGACGAAACGCGTTGGGTACACCTCCACTGACCCTCCATTCTCAAAGATAAGCATCATTGTTTATTTTTTACACACTTTTATCAGTAGAAAATTGTTTTTACTGATTTTAGGTGTTTTAGGGTTCTAGCACAACTGCATTTACTTTCATATATAATCTTTTTTATATTTTTTTATTGCTCCTACTATCCAGCTTTTATATCCATTTTTTATCCCTGTATTTTATTCTAAATTGTATAAATAAATTTGTTATTCTTTTTTGGGAAACCGTATCCTGCTATATTCTTCATATTTATTTTCATTTTCATTAGACACTGTAAGTCGCTGGTACCCCTATCCCCCCCTTCCACATCCTAATCTTAGGCAACTTATCACTGCCGAATTTTTAGGGGTTAGCTGACACCTTACATTTTTAAAGGAGTGTCTTTAATTACTGTATTACCACTTTATAAATATCTGTTCACATACACCTGTGGCGCCGTACCCCCACTATCCAATATATACAAAGTGATAGGGAAAATAATAAGTGTTAATAAATTGTTAGGGTGTGCAAACCTGAAGCAGTCCAGCCATACCAACATAGGGGCCACCGCACCCCACACCCACCCCATAAATAATTACACATATGTCTGGGTCTAATTGCCAAGTGTAAGGCCACATGATAATGGCCCCAACAGAATCTGAGAGCCAGCTTACCTGGAGACACCCCTAACTTCTCCAATGGCACTCTGGAGTCAGCAATCCCTCCTAATGCTGACCCATCCATGCCTCTCTAACTACAATGCACATTTATTGGCAAGCTGCTCAATCAGATTGGGATGTCACTCAAGTGCTAAAAGGGAGGGGTAATTCTGTGTAAGAAAAAACATTTTGTTATCCCTAATGCACACTGAGTGAAAAATAACACTACATAATGATCAGATAATACAGAGATCTTAGTTGCGTATATCTGCAGATATAGGGTTAAACCCCCACGCCGAACGGCAAGGTGTCTCTGTCACTGGGAGTCCCTAATACTAGGTATGGGTCCGGGCTCCAAATAGGTTTAGGTATGGTTACAGGTAATTTTTCAGTGTGCTGAAGGGAAATGTAGGGGTGGGATTTGCAACCCCTCCTCTCTGTCTGTCTGTGACCCCTCCCCCTTTCCAGCACCTGATACATAATTATCTCCAGGAATGATCGAGCATTTACCATTGTTTTTCTGCTTGTGTTCGAGAGGCATTGAATGGGAGCAGTATTTGGAAGGCATGCTGTTCCTTATAGTGCCAATGGGAGATCCTGAAGGTGGCTCCTGGGTAAGTAAGCTCTCTGTCTGGATGTGTTTTAGTAATTGTCTTTATCATGAGGCCTACTGTGACAAATTACATGGTCCTATGTGGGCACAGCTATTATGTAGTGTTTAGAGATGAGCGGGTTCGGTTCCTCGGAATCCGAACCCGCCCGAACTTCAGTTTTTTTTACACGGGGCCGAGCGACTCGGATCTTCCCGCCTTGCTCGGTTAACCCGAGCGCGCCCGAACGTCATCATCCCGCTGTCGCATTCTCGCGAGGCTCGGATTCTATCGCGAGACTCGGATTCTATATAAGAAGCCGCGCGTCGCCGCCATTTTCACACGTGCATTGAGATTGATAGGGAGAGGACGTGGCTGGCATCCTCTCCGTTTATAGAGAAGAGAGTGAGACTAGAGTAGAGAGAGACACAGTATTACTTTAGTAATTTTGGGGAGCATTAGGAGGAGTACTACTACTTGCTGAAGTGATAGTGTGACTGTGTATATCTGACTTGTGGGGGAGACAGTGGGGAGCAGTTAGAGTCTGAGAGCAGGAGTACATATTTTAACGTACAGTGCACACTTTTGCTGCCAGAGTGCTACACTGCCATTGTGACCACACTGACCACCAGTATATATTGTGATTGTCTGCTTAGGAGTACTACTTGCAAGTTGCTGATAGTGTGACCAGTGACCTGACCACCAGTTTAATTAATCACCACCAGTTTAATATATATATATAATTGTATCATTATACAGAGACTTGGCTGTCAGCACTGCACCACTGGAGGGTTCCTTATGCTTGCGAACCAGTTAGATTCTATACACATATGAATCTTCCCCATATTCGAATATCTGAATGTCAGACTCAAGCTGATGATATATGAGGTATGGTCCTCGCTGTATCAATCAAGTCCCATTGAAATATTGAAACGTTGTTCATACATCTTTGAATTACCTTTTATGTGCTGACAATATGTTCTGAAATGAAGAGATTTTACCCCTGATGAAGTCTTGGAACAAGATGAAACGCGTTGGGTTATTTATCTATCTATTATCTGATGTTACCTCCAAATCTACAATAAGGAGAAGGAGGAAATCGTAGTGATATATCTACGCTTTTTCCTTATCACTACAAACTGATTGTTCAAATTGTGCGACAAATGTAAATGTATCAACTCTGTATACTTATGAACATTTGTGTCGGGTTTATATGTTGTTTTAATAAATTTTTATGTTAGTATTTGTTATCTGATGTAATTTATCCGGAGAGTACTGTAAGGGTCCGTTTTTAAGTAGGGCGTTGATATAACTCCCTTGGCGCCATCTCCTCTATTTCGTTTCATATTTTCACACATTTAGTTCCTCCTAACAGGGAACTTAGAGGATACAGGCAGCCATATAATTAATTAATTTTAGTGTTTTATTTGAAATAGCGCAGTGGGTGAGTAATTCTTGTCATATATATAATTGTATATATATATAATTGTATACCACCTACCCGTGGTTTTTTTTTTTCCTTTCTTCTTGATACATACTACTATAGTAGCTTACTGTAGCAGTCTGCGGTGCTGCTGAGCTGACAGTGTCCAGCAGGTCCGTCATCAGTCATTACATAATAAATATATATACCTGTCCGGCTGCAGTACTAGTGATATTATATATATATATATTAATTTCATCTCATTATCATCCAGTCTATATTAGCAGCAGACACAGTACGGTAGTCCACGGCTGTAGCTACCTCTGTGTCGGCAGTCGCTCGTCCATCCATAATTGTATACCACCTACCCGTGGTTTTATTTTTTCTTTCTTCTTGATACATACTACTATAGTAGCTTACTGTAGCAGTCTGTGGTGCTGCTGAGCTGACAGTGTCCAGCAGGTCCGTCATCAGTCATTACATAATAAATATATATACCTGTCCGGCTGCAGTACTAGTGATATTATATATATATATATTAATTTCATCTCATTATCATCCAGTCTATATTAGCAGCAGACACAGTACGGTAGTCCACGGCTGTAGCTACCTCTGTGTCGGCAGTCGCTCGTCCATCCATAAGTATACTAGTATCCATCCATCTCCATTGTTTACCTGAGGTGCCTTTTAGTTGTGCCTATTAAAAATAAAATATGGAGAACAAAAATGTTGAGGTTCCAAAATTAGGGAAAGATCAAGATCCACTTCCACCTCGTGCTGAAGCTGCTGCCACTAGTCATGGCCGAGACGATGAAATGCCAGCAACGTCGTCTGCCAAGGCCGATGCCCAATGTCTTAGTACAGAGCATGTAAAATCCAAAACACCAAATATCAGTAAAAAAAGGACTCCAAAATCTAAAAGAAAATTGTCGGAGGAGAAGCGTAAACTTGTCAATATGCCATTTACCACACGGAGTGGCAAGGAACGGCTGAGGCCCTGGCCTATGTTCATGGCTAGTGGTTCAGCTTCACATGAGGATGGAAGCACTCAGCCTCTCGCTAGAAAAATGAAACGACTCTAGCTGGCAAAAGCACAGCAAAGAACTGTGCGTTCTTCGAAATCCCAAATCCACAAGGAGAGTCTAATTGTGTCGGTTGCGATGCCTGACCTTCCCAACACTGGATGTGAAGAGCATGCGCCTTCCACCATGTGCACACCCCCTGCAAGTGCTGGAAGGAGCACCCGCAGTCCAGTTCCTGATAGTCAGATTGAAGATGTCAGTGTTGAAGTACAATAGGATGAGGAGGATATGGGTGTTGCTGGTGCTGGGGAGGAAATTGACCAGGAGGATTCTGATGGTGAGGTGGTTTGTTTAAGTCAGGCACCCGGGGAGACACCTGTTGTCCGTGGGAGGAATATGGCCATTGACATGCCTGGTGAAAATACCAAAAAAATCAGCTCTTCGGTGTGGAAGTATTTCAACAGAAATGCGGACAACAGGTGTCAAGCCGTGTGTTCCCTTTGTCAAGCTGTAATAAGTAGGGGTAAGGACGTTAACCACCTCGGAACATTCTCCCTTATACGTCACCTGCAGCGCATTCATAATAAGTCAGTGACAAGTTCAAAAACTTTGGGCGACAGCGGAAGCAGTCCACTGACCAGTAAATCCCTTCCTCTTGTAACCAAGCTCACGCAAACCACCCCACCAACTCCCTCAGTGTCAATTTCCTCCTTCCCCAGGAATGCCAATAGTCCTGCAGGCCATGTCACTGGCAATTCTGACGATTCCTCTCCTGCCTGGGATTCCTCCGATGCATCCTTGCGTGTAACGCCTACTGCTGCTGGCGCTGCTGTTGTTGCTGCTGGGAGTCGATGGTCATCCCAGAGGGGAAGTCGTAAGCCCACTTGTACTACTTCCAGTAAGCAATTGACTGTCCAACAGTCCTTTGCGAGGAAGATGAAATATCACAGCAGTCATCCTGTTGCAAAGCGGATAACTGAGGCCTTGACAACTATGTTGGTGTTAGACGTGCGTCCGGTATCCGCTGTTAGTTCACAGGGAACTGGACAATTTCTTGAGGTAGTGTGCCCCCGTTACCAAATACCATCTAGGTTCCACTTCTCTAGGCAGGCGATACCGAGAATGTACACGGACGTCAGAAAAAGACTCACCAGTGTCCTAAAAAATGCAGTTGTACCCAATGTCCACTTAACCACGGACATGTGGACAAGTGGAGCAGGGCAGGGTCAGGACTATATGACTGTGACAGCCCACTGGGTAGATGAATGGACTCCCGCCGCAAGAACAGCAGCGGCGGCACCAGTAGCAGCATCTCGCAAACGCCAACTCTTTCCTAGGCAGGCTACGCTTTGTATCACCGGTTTCCAGAATACGCACACAGCTGAAAACCTCTTACGGCAACTGAGGAAGATCATCGCGGAATGGCTTACCCCAATTGGACTCTCCTGTGGATTTGTGGCATCGGACAACGCCAGCAATATTGTGTGTGCATTAAATATGGGCAAATTCCAGCACGTCCCATGTTTTGCACATACCTTGAATTTGGTGGTGCAGAATTTTTTAAAAAACGACAGGGGCGTGCAAGAGATGCTGTCGGTGGCCAGAAGAATTGCGGGACACTTTCGGCGTACAGGCACCACGTACAGAAGACTGGAGCAACACCAAAAACGCCTGAACCTGCCCTGCCATCATCTGAAGCAAGAAGTGGTAATGAGGTGGAATTCAACCCTATATATGCTTCAGAGGTTGGAGGAGCAGCAATAGGCCATTCAAGCCTATACAATTCAGCACGATATAGGAGGTGGAATGCACCTGTCTCAAGCGCAGTGGATAATGATTTCAACGTTGTGCAAGGTTCTGATGCCCTTTGAACTTGCCACACGTGAAGTCAGTTCAGACACTGGCAGCCTGAGTCAGGTCATTCCCCTCATCAGGCTTTTGCAGAAGAAGCTGGAGACATTGAAGGAGGAGCTAACATGGAGCGATTCCGCTAGGCATGTGGGACTTGTGGATGGAGCCCTTAATTCGCTTAACAAGGATTCATGGGTGGTCAATCTGTTGAAATCAGAGCACTACATTTTGGCCACCGTGCTCGATCCTAGATTTAAAACCTACCTTGGATCTCTCTTTCCGGCAGACACAAGTCTGCTGGGGTTCAAAGACCTGCTGGTGAGAAAATTGTCAAGTCAAGCGGAACGCGACCTGTCAACATCTCCTCCTTCAATTTCTCCCGCAACTGGGGGTGCGAGGAAAAGGCTCAGAATTCCGAGCCCACCCGCTGGCGGTGATGCAGGGCAGTCTGGAGCGACTGCTGATGCTGACATCTGGTCCGGACTGAAGGACCTGACAACGATTACGGACATGTCGTCTACTGTCACTGCATATGATTCTCTCCCCATTGAAAGAATGGTGGAGGATTATATGAGTGACCGCATCCAAGTAGGCACGTCACACAGTCCGTACTTATACTGGCAGGAAAAAGAGGCAATTTGGAGGCCCTTGCACAAACTGGCTTTATTCTACCTAAGTTGCCCTCCCACAAGTGTGTACTCTGAAAGAGTGTTTAGTGCCGCCGCTCACCTTGTCAGCAATCGGCGTACGAGGTTACTTCCAGAAAATGTGGAGAAGATGACGTTCATTAAAATGAATTATAATCAATTCCTCCGTGGAGACATTGACCAGCAGCAATTGCCTCCACAAAGTACACAGGGAGCTGAGATGGTGGATTCCAGTGGGGACGAATTGATAATCTGTGAGGAGGGGGATGTACACGGTGATATATCGGAGGATGATGATGAGGTGGACATCTTGCCTCTGTAGAACCAGTTTGTGCAAGGAGAGATTAATTGCTTCTTTTTTGGTGGGGGTCCAAACCAACCCGTCATTTCAGTCACAGTCGTGTGGCAGACCCTGTCACTGAAATGATGGGTTGGTTAAAGTGTGCATGTCCTGTTTATACAACATAAGGGTGGGTGGGAGGGCCCAAGGACAATTCCATCTTGCACCTCTTTTTTCTTTTATTTTTCTTTGCGTCATGTGCTGTTTGGGGAGTATTTTTTGGAAGGGCCATCCTGCGTAACACTGCAGTGCCACTCCTAGATGGGCCAGGTGTTTGTGTCGGCCACTAGGGTCGCTTATCTTACTCACACAGCTACCTCATTGCGCCTCTTTTTTTCTTTGCGTCATGTGCTGTTTGGGGAGTGTTTTTTGGAAGGGCCATCCTGCATGACACTGCAGTGCCACTCCTAGATGGGCCAGGTGTTTGTGTCGGCCACTAGGGTCGCTTATCTTACTCACACAGCTACCTCATTGCGCCTCTTTTTTTCTTTGCGTCATGTGCTGTTTGGGGAGTGTTTTTTGGAAGGGCCATCCTGCGTGACACTGCAGTGCCACTCCTAGATGGGCCAGGTGTTTGTGTCGGCCACTAGGGTCGCTTATCTTACTCACACAGCTACCTCATTGCGCCTCTTTTTTTCTTTGCGTCATGTGCTGTTTGGGGAGTGTTTTTTGGAAGGGCCATCCTGCGTGACACTGCAGTGCCACTCCTAGATGGGCCAGGTGTTTGTGTCGGCCACTAGGGTCGCTTATCTTACTCACACAGCTACCTCATTGCGCCTCTTTTTTTCTTTGCGTCATGTGCTGTTTGGGGAGTGTTTTTTGGAAGGGCCACCCAGCGTGACACTGCAGTGCCACTCCTAGAAGGGCCAGGTGTTTGTGTCGGCCACTAGGGTCGCTTCTCTTACTCACACAGCTACCTCATTGCGCCTCTTTTTTTCTTTGCGTCATGTGCTGTTTGCGGAGTGTTTTTTGGAAGGGCCATCCTGCGTGACACTGCAGTGCCACTCCTAGATGGGCCAGGTGTTTGTGTCGGCCACTAGGGTCGCTTATCTTACTCACACAGCTACCTCATTGCGCCTCTTTTTTTCTTTGCGTCATGTGCTGTTTGGGGAGTGTTTTTTGGAAGGGCCATCCTGCGTGACACTGCAGTGCCACTCCTAGATGGGCCAAGTGTTTGTGTCGGCCACTAGGGTCGCTTCTCTTACTCACACAGCTACCTCATTGCGCCTCTTTTTTTCTTTGCGTCATGTGCTGTTTGGGGAGTGTTTTTTGGAAGGGCCATCCTGTGTGACACTGCAGTGCCACTCCTAGATGGGCCAGGTGTTTGTGTCGGCCACTAGGTTCGCTTATCTTACTCACACAGCTACCTCATTGCGCCTCTTTTTTTCTTTGCGTCATGTGCTGTTTGGGGAGTGTTTTTTGGAAGGGCCATCCTGCGTGACACTGCAGTGCCACTCCTAGAAGGGCCAGGTGTTTGTGTCGGCCACTAGGGTCGCTTCTCTTACTCACACAATCAGCTACCTCATTGCGCCTCTTTTTTTCTTTGCGTCATGTGCTGTTTGCAGAGTGTTTTTTGAAAGGGCCATCCTGCGTGACACTGCAGTGCCACTCCTAGATGGGCCAGGTGTTTGTGTCGGCCACTAGGGTCGCTTATCTTACTCACACAGCTACCTCATTGCGCCTCTTTTTTTCTTTGCGTCATGTGCTGTTTGGGGAGTGTTTTTTGGAAGGGCCATCCTGCGTGACACTGCAGTGCCACTCCTAGATGGGCCAAGTGTTTGTGTCGGCCACTAGGGTCGCTTATCTTACTCACACAGCTACCTCATTGCGCCTCTTTTTTTCTTTGCGTCATGTGCTGTTTGGGGAGTGTTTTTTGGAAGGGCCATCCTGCGTGACACTGCAGTGCCACTCCTAGATGGGCCAGGTGTTTGTGTCGGCCACTAGGGTCGCTTAGCTTAGTCATCCAGCGACCTCGGAGCAAATTTTAGGACTAAAAATAATATTGTGAGGTGTGAGGTATTCAGAATAGACTGAAAATGAGTGTAAATTATGGTTTTTGAGGTTAATAATACTTTGGGATCAAAATTACCCCAAAATTCTATGATTTAAGCTGTTTTTTAGTGTTTTTTTAAAAAAACACACGTATCCAAAACACACCCGAATCCGACAAAAAAAATTCGGTGAGGTTTTGCCAAAACGCGGTCGAACCCAAAACACGGCCGCGGAACCGAACCCAAAACCAAAACACAAAACCCGAAAAATTTCAAGTGCACATCTCTAGTAGTGTTACGACTGCTGACATCGGAGAAGCCGTGAAGTGGTACAACAGCTTAAACATGTGTTTGCAAACGTGTAAACTAATTCTCTGAATCTCTATTACCAGATACTGTAGGTTCAGGTATGGTTACAGGAAATTTTTTTAGCGTGCTGAAGGGAAAAGTAGGGGTGGGATTTGCAAACCACCCCCCCTCTCTGTCTGTTTGTCTGTGACCCCTCCCCCCTTCCAGCACCTGATACATAATTATCTCCAGGAATGATTGAGCATTTACCATTGTTTTTCTGCTTGTGTGCGAGAGGCATTGAATGGGAGCAGTATTTGGAAGGCATTCTGTTCCTTGTAGTGTTAATGGGAGATCCTGGGGGTTGGTCCTGGGTAAGTTAGCTCTCTGTATGGATGTGTTTTAGTAATAGCCTTTATCATGAGGCCTACTGTGACAAATTACATGGCCCTATGTGGGCACTGCTATTATGTAGTGTTAGGACTGCTGACATCGGAGAAGCCGTGAAGTGGCGCAGTAACTAAAACATGTGTTTGCAACCATGTGTAAACTAATTCTCTGAATTTCTATTACCAGATAGGTTAAGGTATGGTTACAGGAAATGTTGTCGTATGCTGAAGGGAAATGTATGGGTGGGATTTGCAAAAGCCCGCCCCCCCCCCCCACCCCCCCACCCCTCTGTCTACATGCATTTTAAATAAGGTTTCTCATGGCCACTTACAGTATATGGAACCTTTTGTAAAACTCAATACACAAACAAATCCTGCAAAATATCAGTGTCTTTTCTTCAACAAGTAGATCTTATTAACTTTGGTGCTCATTTACATTTGGATGTAAGTCATTTTTATGACACGCCTCTCAGATGTAGCACTACACGTCTGCGCTGATAGGTGTTACTTTCACAATCTTTCTGAAATGGTTTTTCAAAAGTAGGCAAGTATGAGCAAAATTAGCAGCCCAGCGATCAGGTCTGAATTACCCCAATAGTGTATAAGAGCTCCATTGGTTTATTCCCAATTAACCCGTTAACCTTTATATACTAAACCACATTTTACCTTTAATGAAAATTATTTAACACCCTGCACTTTAACCATAAACCAGAAATATGCAATAAAATTAGCCAACCAAATAACTTAACTCCTACTGAAATAAAGACACGGACACAAAAACGGCTTGGCTTAAAGGTCACAGCTTTTTATTCAATTCTAATTAACTTACGAGGAAAAAGGTGGCCAGGACACGCTGCAATCTCAGTCCAAGCCTTATCGCTATATTAATTTAAAGGTGACGACTACAATGTCCCCCTGACACACTTACATCGTGGGGACTCCACTGACCTCCCGGAAAAAGTCAGAGTGCTCTCGCACTAAAAGCGCCCAGGTCCTTCGCACAGAGCAGGACAAATTCGTCAAGTAGTCAGAGGTAGGTGCCCCACAATCATATCTTACATCACAGAAAACCACTGAGATGCAGTGCTCTCCTGCCACAGCCAAGGCGCCCTAAGCCGTGGCCCGCCACCAAACCGAGAAACAAACTAATCTAAAAAAGACAACAGATCCTTAATGAACAAACCAAGACCCAAATTAATAAAAAGCACTCCATCGGGCCTAAAACACTGTGAGGGGTCAGACCCCAAAAAATGATGCTGAACCACCTTCCCACCGGAGGCCAAAACAAAATGAGAGATTGCAACATTAACCATCCTCCGTGCATTCCTCCAAACCAAACGAGGCACCACTTCCGACCAGACAATGGTAACTGCCGGCCACCGAGCCCTGACGTCCGTCAGCAACTCCCGCAAATGCACAGTAAGCTCCACACCCTTCAATTGACCAACGTCATTGCCTCCAACATGCAACATCAGCCAGTCAGGGACACCCCACGTCTCCGCCGCCGAAAGCAGCAAAGCCATCAATGCATCACAACGAAGGCCCCAAACACCAAACCACCATACCCGGCAGCCACCCAACAACAGCTTAGCATGCTGAGCAAGCCCATGCCGTTCAGCCCAGTAAATATATACGAATGGGCGACAAGCCAAACCTGCTCCAAACGCTCCTTTTCTGCTGTAAAAAGAAACCTAAAAATGAGCCACTGTACCAAAACCAAGTTGACAAAGAAACAAAAAACCAACACAATGAAATGGAACAGCAACTAAGCGCCTACCCAAGGAAAGGGAAAACAGGTAACCCAAGTGAAGGGTCAAAATAAAATGACCTCCCGTGAACCAAAAGGGGCCGAATCATGGCTCCAGGGAGGAAAAAAACAAAAAGCACCCTGCACGCCCCCATTTGTCAATTGCTAATCGTTCCACAAATGGAGAGTAAACAAATGTTTTTGGGTTGGCGCAGGAAGCGCAACTATAACTGGTCGCAGTGCACATAAGACTTGTAAGCTGAAGACCTCCATCTTCCAAGAGCCTGAATTGAAGTAGGAGGGCCTCAGCCGCCGCAGCGACAGTCGCGGCCCCAATCCGAAAGGAATGCATCCCATAAGAACTGGCATCCAGCCCTAAGGCAACCAAGCAACGACGAAGAACCGCTGCAAACTGAAACTGTGAGAGAGGTGTCAAATCAGCATGGACCAACCACTGAAGACCGCCAGAGGGGCGACCAGCAAAGTAAGCCCCAGCAAAATACCTCGGGCAAATAGACACGTCGGCGTGTGCAGGAAGTGTAACCCAGCGCCCCCTATCCGATTGATCCGTCTTGGAGGAACGAAGCTTACAAAGGACAGATGAATCTCGCAACAAAACATCACCAAAGATCAAACCAGAAGAAACAGATGCCCTGCTCGAAGCAACAAGCTCATTAACACGGAAAGTGCCAAAAAAAGCAGCCGAAAAGGCCAAACTAAAAAGTGCCGCTTCGAAAGTATCCAAAGCCACACTAGGAACCACACCAACCAACGCCTGAAGCAGCTGCAAATCAATAGGCCTGCGCGAATCCGCGTGAGACGGGTGCAACCTAGCCAAACCCTTTAAAGCACTGGAAAGAACAAATGACCTAGTAGGGTCCGAGACACCATGCAATCTGCTAAAAAATGAAATCCCTGCCAGCGCTGCAGACATAGAGGCCTTGGAGCGGCCCCAGTGATAGTGTGCCCACACAAAGGCTAACAAGAGGTCATGAACAGAGTTACCCTCCACAGGAAAACGCGTGAGGTAAGCCTCCCAATCCTGCCAGGCAACACCGTACGACTGCAAAGTTGCCGGGGCCAAGGACCGCTGCACCAGAGACTCTAAGCCGGCCTGATAATCTGCCAAACAAACGGAGGGCAAGGTAACCCAACTGCAGACGCTTGAGGAGCCAGCGCACAGAAACAAATAAAATCAAAGCGTGACGGAGTATCGACAATCTCATTATTAACGCCAGGTACATGAAGAGCCCTAAAACGGATATTCGCCTCCAAACAGCGCAAAACCAAATACCTCAACAGCCGCAAAGCCATTGGAGAAGAAGACCTTTGATTATTAACGGCATGCACAACACCTAGGTTATCACACCAGAAAATAATATGTTGATTCATCAAGGCCTCAGACCAGAATTCAACAGCCACAACAATCGGAAAAAGCTCAAGAAGCAACATATTGGTGGTGAGACCCTCCAAAACCCAGGCAGAAGGCCACTGGGCCGCACACCGTTCCCCGTTGAAATAGGCCCCAAATCCGGAATCCTCCCCCTCCCCTCCCCCTCCCCCCCGCCAAATCAGTAAAAAGCTGTAAGACAGCATTGACAACTGGCAGTTCCGGCCAATTCCTCTCACCATTAAACTCGGACAAGAACCGAGCCCAAACCCGAAGGTCATTTCTAATCTCAGAACACAACCGAATGTGATGATGCGGCAGGGTAGCCTCGACCGTGGCCCTTTCCAACTTCCTACAAAACACACGCCCCATGGGGATGACGCGGCAGGCAAAATTGAAAGATCCTAACAACGACTGCACCACCTGAAGGCGAACCGACTTAGACTGGGCGACTTCCGGCAACTCCCTAGCAGACTTCAAATTCCGGGGCTCCCGCACAGCAAGCAAAACTTTGATCGGCAAACAAAAACCAAAAGAGAAACCCTGCAGCAAAAACTCTGCAGCAACCTTATCAGGATAATGGTTCAACCAGCGAGCCAACTGGTCCACACAAATTGGAGAGGGGGCCTTAGCTAGGCTCAACACGGGGCTACCCCCTATCCACGGCTGCCCCACTGGCTGCCCTACGGCAGTCCTTGGCGGGGTGCTCCCCCCAGCAAACACGTCAGGAGTGGCGAGAGGAACAAGCAGTCCCGCGAATACAACGGGAATCATTATAAGCGAAACCTTTCGCCACGCCCCCCCCCCCCCCCCCCCCCCGGTCTGCCAGGAAGGAGGCTGAGGCTTACGTGCCAGTACCACCTCAGCGGGTGGCTTGCGCTGCCGTGAAACATCAAGCCAAACCTCAGCATCCTTCGCACCAA
This sequence comes from Pseudophryne corroboree, assembly GCF_028390025.1. Classification (NCBI taxonomy): domain Eukaryota; kingdom Metazoa; phylum Chordata; class Amphibia; order Anura; family Myobatrachidae; genus Pseudophryne; species Pseudophryne corroboree. Next base: position 38,197,724 of record NC_086453.1, read on the forward strand.
ACGGCATAACAGACACCCCATCATGCTTACGCCTGAACTGAACGTCATACTCATGCCACGCAGCCCCTTTAGAACGCATCAACATATCATGACCCAAATAAATGTACTTAAGAACGTTCAAATGTTCCACAGGGTGCGATTCCGTATAACAAGCAACAAACACAAGCGCGTCCTTCAACCACAAATTGTAACAGCAATACAACGCCTCACCAACACCGCCCTGCTTCTTAGCCTTTGACAACCCTTCCTTCATCTCATCCATGAGAGAGAAAAAATCCACAAACCGACCTTTGCGGATTTTGTTTTGCACGCTCTTGCGCAGGATCACCATGTTGGAAACATTAACGTCATCAGTGCCACCTGGCAACACCAACGGCTCGCATGTAACCTCCACAGCAGATGTCACGGGCACCGGTATAGAACCAGCCTTCTTGTGCAAACGCTGCACAATCAACCTAGCAAGCTTGCGCCGACCACCCCGGGAACCCGACGAACATGAACCACAGCTAGAAGAGAAACTGGAAACAGATGCAGAATCACAAGCAGCAAGCAAATCATACTCACCGACACCAGCCGTCCCCGGAACCGCGGAAACCTTTTAAAGTGGAGGGGCCACACCTCTGGCAGGAGGGGCCACCTCAGCGCTCACAGGAACCATGCTCCCCGAAGATGCGACAACCTCCGGAGCACAGGCCGCTGCCGGAACAACTGAAACTAGAGGAGAAGCATCAGAGAACACAGCAGGAGAAACTGTGGGAGCTGTAGAAAGGGAGGAGGCGGCCAGCAAAACCTGCGGGGGCTCCGCAGGCATGGGAGGTTGAGCAATTGGGGAGGGAGCAAGCAAGGGGCGCAAGCTCATCAAACCAGGGGCCTGAGAGCCCACTGCGGGTGTAACGAAAGGCACCAAAGAGGGTGGAGTGGTAAAAGGGGGAAAAACAGGATACCCCTGGGAACCCAGAAGAGGAGGGGGTGAGAACCAGGGGCAGGGACCCAAAAGGGCCGGGGGCCAATACGGGAAAGAAAATGCAGCAGGAGGGAGGGGGGAACCCAGTAGACAGTGAGGCCGAGGGGGACACTGAGGTGGAGGGGTAAACCGGGGGTGCATAACCTGTTCTCCAAGACGCCTGCGGCCAGGAAATAGTGGAAAATGAGGGCAACACAAGGGGGCGCTGAGGGGAGACCCCTAGCCAACTCATAGGAGGCCAAGCAACGATGGCCGGGGGAATGGGGGGCGGGAAGCACATCCCACCTAATAAACCCACACCCGGGGGCAACGACCCAGGTGACCCCGTGGCAAAAGGGTCGCCCGGAGCAGGGAAAATGGCACCACCAAACAAGGGAGGACCGGCCTCCACATGTGCATGCTCAAACAAAATGGCCACCCAGGGCCACCGCACGGCCCGGGCCCAGGGCTGTGGACGCAAAGATAGCCAGAGACCCCAAATCAGACACTGCTGGCAGTTGCAAGAGAGAGCCACCCGCCGCTTGCACGGAGGTGAGGAGGGAAGCAGGCAGCACGTCAAAGCCACCAGCGGGAGCCGCGGCCACGTGCATACCATCAGACGCAATGGGAGCCGTGGCAGGGGATCTGGAGCCGGCAGCATGAGGTGTGAGGTGAGGTAGCAGGGCGGGAGACGGCTGGGGACAAGGTAAGGCGCCGTTGACGGGCCGCCCGTGGCCAGGTAGCCGCAAGCGACAGCTGATGACCAACCAGCCGGCGTGGAGGGGGGGCAGTGCGGTGGAGACGGCGCATCTCGTGGCACAGTGGGCAACAAACGGGGAACAGCAAAGACGGGGGAACAAAGAATACAAGGGGAAAACAAATTAAAAGTGTCAGAAAACAAAAGGAATACAAAGTGAAAGACTCCAAAGCAATGATCCAAGAGGCTGTCCGCACAAATCAGCCTCCTATAAATAACCTTAAACAAACAACATACCCCTAGAGCCCTTATTGGCACCCAATTTGATTGGCAACAACACACCACTAGCCTAACTCTGCCTAGTAGCAAAGGCAGCCATCAGAAAAAAACAGGATTCTTATTTATCCTCATGCTTATTCAGCTTTCGTCTATCCTAAGCACTATGGACATTTATTTACATTGTATTGAATATACAGTATATAAATAAACCCAGCAAAACTGTAAAACAATAGGCCAATAATGTCACAGAATAAGCAGACATACTGTAACGTTCAATATTGTGATTTCTGGTGATATGGGGTACTGTCATTTGGCACAATATGAACTGGAGGCACATTGGTATGGCCTAATATATGAATGATGGGGCTCTGTAATGTGGCATAATATGAACTGGGGGCATAGCGATATGGCAAAATGTAATATAAATTGGGGACACTAAAACGTTACCCTGCATGAACTGTGGGCACTACAGCCAGGGCCGGTTCTTGGCCTTGGGGCGCCCCGGGCAAAGTGTAGGGGCGTGGCTTCAAATGGGGGCATGGTCAGTTACGCCCCCATTTGTGCCCCCTGTAGCGCTGCTGAAAGAAAAAGAAAAGGGAAAAAAAGTATACTTACTAATTACTATCCCCGTTCCTGATCCAGACTGCTGCAGACCTCCTCCGCCGGCGCCGCTCTTCCCCTCTCCTCTCCTCTCCGCGATCTATGGGAGAGACATTATTACGTCTCTCCCATAGAACAGAATAGACACTAGAGGTCAATTATGACCCTTAGTGTCTGTGCCAGTATGCTGTGCGGTGCGCGATGACGTCATCACGCATCGCACAACAAAGGTCCTCTCCATGACGGGAAACTAGACGCTACTCGTCTGGTTCCCTTCAAAGCGGGGGGAACAGCAGGGTACTGCTGGGGGGGCACAGTGGCGGATTTTGCCATGGTGCGGCGCCCTCTGGATGACGCCGGCGCCCTCCAGAAGGTGGCGCCCCAGGCAAAAGTCCTGCTTGCCCGTGGCAAGATCCGCTACTGACTACAGCATACCTCCCAACTGTCCCGATTTTCGCGGGACAGTCCCGCTGTCCCACCCCCAGGCCCCAGTGTCCCGCGGTGGGGGGGGTAGTTGGGAGGCTCTGTGTCTCGCTGCCCTGCTTAGTAGAGCAGCGGTGAATAGACGCTGTGCGCATGTGCACACCGTCTATTCCCTGGAGTCAGAGGGAGAGGGGGCATGCCAGCGGCTCACAGGGCGCTGGGCATGCCCCCTCAGTGAGGAAAATGGGGTCGTGGCTCGCGATCACGGGTTGTCCCACGAAGCCACGTACGTATGGAGGCAGTGTATGAATGTATATATGTATATATGTACAGGGGCGGAACTACTGGCGGGGCAGGCAGTGCATTGCACTGGGGCCCCGCCGCACTCAGGGGCCCACAGCCGCCGGCCGGCATTTAGAACAGATTGACATGCGGACGAGAGTCTGCATGTCAATCTGCGTTCTCCTCTCCCTCCTTGCTGCTCCCCTGCTCCCCCGGCCCCCCCCCCCTATGTGTTGGAGGGACACGAGCGCATCGCGCGTCTCTCCTGTGTCCCTCCTGGCTCTCCCCCGGCCGCTCTAAGGAAGCATGTGCCGTTCGTGAGCTCTGATTGGCTCACGAACGGCACTTCCTTCATTAGACCAGCGGGGGAGAGCCAGGAGGGACACAGGAGAGACGCGCGATGCGCTCGTGTCCCTCCAACACATAGGGGGGGGGAGGGGGGGCCGGGGGAGCAGGCACTGCGGCATATACCTGGCACTGGGGGGACAGATCTGGCACTGGGGACATATACCTGGCACTGGGGGGACAGATCTGGCACTGGGGACATATACCTGGCACTGGGGGGACAGATCTGGCACTGGGGACATATACCTTGCACTGGGGGGGCATATACCCGGCACTGAGGGCATGTACCTGGCACTGGGGGCATATACCTGGCACTGGGGGGGAATATCTGGCACTGTGGGAGAATATCTGGCACTGGGGGGGCATATACCTGGCACTGGGAGCATATAACTGGCACTGGGGGAGCATGTACCTGGCACTGGGGGCATATACCTGGCACTGGGGGCATATACCTGGCACTGGGGGGACAGATCTGGCACTGGGGACATATACCTTGCACTGGGGGGGCATATACCCGGCACTGAGGGCATGTACCTGGCACTGGGGGCATATACCTGGCACTGGGGGGGAATATCTGGCACTGTGGGAGAATATCTGGCACTGGGGGGGCATATACCTGGCACTGGGAGCATATAACTGGCACTGGGGGAGCATGTACCTGGCACTGGGGGCATATACCTGGCACTGGGGGCATATACCTGGCACTGGGGGGGAATATCTGGCACTGTGGGAGAATATCTGGCACTGGGGGGGCATATACCCGGCACTGGGGGCATATACCTGGCACTGGGGGGGAATATCTGGCACTGGGGGCATATACCTGGCACTGGGGGGGAATATCTGGCACTGTGGGAGAATATCTGGCACTGGGGGGGCATATACCCGGCACTGGGGGCATATACCTGGCACTGGGGGGGAATATCTGGCACTGGGGGCATATACCTGGCACTGGGGGCATATAACTGGCACTGGGGGGGTATGTACCTGGCACTGGGGGCATATACCTGGCACTGGGGGGGGGAATATCTGGCACTGTGGGAGAATATCTGGCACTGGGTGCATATACCTGGCACTGTGGGGGAATATCTGGCACTGGGAGCATATGTGGCACTGGGAGCACGGCCCTAGCAACAAGCACTACCCACTAGCAACGAGCATGACACCCAGTGCATGAAACCCCTGGCAACGAGCATGACATCCTGGCACTGTGCATGGAACCAAGTGCATGAAACCCCTGGCAACAAGCAGGTAATTTCTTTTTTTATTTGTTGGGACTGCCTGCCGCAATGTGTAAAAAGGGGGGACTGCCTGCCGCTATGTATAAAAATGGGGAATCTGCATGCCGCAATGTAAAAATGGGGAATCTGCCTGCCGCTATGTATAAAAATGGGGAATCTGCCTGCCGCTACAGATGTAGCCACCTTTACCTTGACTGTTTCTCCGCCGAGACGGGCGTTTAGCCACGCTAAGGCGATAGCTGAGTTTCATCACAGGCAGGCGCGTTGAGACGATCTAGATACTCATCATGCATTACACATCTCCACCACTGTGTCGCTAATGCTCCACTAATCCAGTACTTTCGATCGTACAGTATAGCGGCGGATTGATCTACAGCTCTGGCAATACTGTAGGCGTAACGGGAGGCGGTGGAAAAAGTATGGAGTACTGTACAGTATGTGTATGGAGACGCAACTACAGTAATTGTGTAAAAGGAAGAATGTACAGTACAATGTATAAACACCGTGCTTTTAAAATATATGAGCGTCTGAGTTCGCTAATGCATAATGGGAATGGAGGACTAGCAAATGCGAGCGTCCGAGTCCTCTAAGGCATAAACCAACAGCAATGGGGCGGGGGCCGGGCGCTGTTTGCAGTACTTTCACACATGAAATTGGAAATCTCTCATGAGGCGTCGTGGGCTAGGGGTGAAGGCTCCCACCTCCCTCGCTGGGAGTCCAGGGTTCGAGACCTGATGTGCTTTCTTTCTTTTTTTTTTTTTTTTTCTGTAATAATGCACTGTATTATTTTATTTACATTGTAAGACAGTCAATGGAAGGATGCACACAGGTTTCACATAAATCAAAGTACATCTGCAGGAGCGATTCTTTACGCTAAATGCACCTAAACAGCGGGAATGAAATGAGTGTATTCTGACGCTACCAACTGAGCAAAACAGTACTGTAGATCTTCAGCGTTTGTGTATTGCACAGGACCTGAATTTCCTCCCTGTGCAGGCCCCCAGGGGGGAAGGGCGATGGGGGTAGGGGGGAGACGATGGAAAATACTGTGCCTTTGAAATGCAATTACATGAGCGTCCGAGTACACTACGGCATACTGTAAACCAACACCAATGGGAAGGAAGTGCCAACCTTATTTTTAATGTGTTCCCGTGACATTCACTTTAAAAAAAAAAAAATTCTCTCCAATACAGTACATCCAATGGAAGGATGCACACAGGTTTCACATACTGTAAATCAAAGTACATCTGCAGGAGCGATTCTTTACGCTAAATGCAACCTACAGTACGGTACTGTAAGTGAGCAAAATAGTACTACAGTGGGCGTTTGTGTATTGCACATGACCTGCATTCCCTCCCTGTCTACTGCATGATCTGTGCAGGCTCCCATGGGGGAAGGGCAACAGGCTAGCAGGAGGCGGAGGAAAACACCGTGCTTTACAAATGCGAGCGTCCGAGTCCTCTAAGGCATAAACCAACAGCAATGGGGCGGGGGCCGAGCGCTGTTTGCAGTACTTTCACACATGAAATTGGAAATCTCTCATGAGGCGTCGTGGGCTAGGGGTGAAGGCTCCCACCTCCCTCGCTGGGAGTCCAGGGTTCGAGACCTGATGTGCTTTCTTTCTTTTTTTTTTTTTTTTCTGTAATAATGCACTGTATTATTTTATTTACATTGTAAGACAGTCAATGGAAGGATGCACACAGGTTTCACATAAATCAAAGTACATCTGCAGGAGCGATTCTTTACGCTAAATGCACCTAAACAGCGGGAATGAAATGAGTGTATTCTGACGCTACCAACTGAGCAAAACAGTACTGTAGATCTTCAGCGTTTGTGTATTGCACAGGACCTGAATTTCCTCCCTGTGCAGGCCCCCAGGGGGGAAGGGCGATGGGGGTAGGGGGGAGACGATGGAAAATACTGTGCCTTTGAAATGCAATTACATGAGCGTCCGAGTACACTACGGCATACTGTAAACCAACACCAATGGGAAGGAAGTGCCAACCTTATTTTTAATGTGTTCCCGTGACATTCACTTTAAAAAAAAAAAAATTCTCTCCAATACAGTACATCCAATGGAAGGATGCACACAGGTTTCACATACTGTAAATCAAAGTACATCTGCAGGAGCGATTCTTTACGCTAAATGCAACCTACAGTACGGTACTGTAAGTGAGCAAAATAGTACTACAGTGGGCGTTTGTGTATTGCACATGACCTGCATTCCCTCCCTGTCTACTGCATGATCTGTGCAGGCTCCCATGGGGGAAGGGCAACAGGCTAGCAGGAGGCGGAGGAAAACACCGTGCTTTACAAATGCGAGCGTCCGAGTCCTCTAAGGCATAAACCAACAGCAATGGGGCGGGGGCCGGGCGCTGTTTGCAGTACTTTCACACATGAAATTGGAAATCTCTCATGAGGCGTCGTGGGCTAGGGGTGAAGGCTCCCACCTCCCTCGCTGGGAGTCCAGGGTTCGAGACCTGATGTGCTTTCTTTCTTTTTTTTTTTTTTTTCTGTAATAATGCACTGTATTATTTTATTTACATTGTAAGACAGTCAATGGAAGGATGCACACAGGTTTCACATAAATCAAAGTACATCTGCAGGAGCGATTCTTTACGCTAAATGCACCTAAACAGCGGGAATGAAATGAGTGTATTCTGACGCTACCAACTGAGCAAAACAGTACTGTAGATCTTCAGCGTTTGTGTATTGCACAGGACCTGAATTTCCTCCCTGTGCACGCCCCCAGGGGGGAAGGGCGATGGGGGTAGGGGGGAGACGATGGAAAATACTGTGCCTTTGAAATGCAATTACATGAGCGTCCGAGTACACTACGGCATACTGTAAACCAACACCAATGGGAAGGAAGTGCCAACCTTATTTTTAATGTGTTCCCGTGACATTCACTTTAAAAAAAAAAAAATTCTCTCCAATACAGTACATCCAATGGAAGGATGCACACAGGTTTCACATACTGTAAATCAAAGTACATCTGCAGGAGCGATTCTTTACGCTAAATGCACCTAAACAGCGGGAATGAAATGAGTGTATTCTGACGCTACCAACTGAGCAAAACAGTACTGTAGATCTTCAGCGTTTGTGTATTGCACAGGACCTGAATTTCCTCCCTGTGCAGGCCCCCAGGGGGGAAGGGCGATGGGGGTAGGGGGGAGACGATGGAAAATACTGTGCCTTTGAAATGCAATTACATGAGCGTCCGAGTACACTACGGCATACTGTAAACCAACACCAATGGGAAGGAAGTGCCAACCTTATTTTTAATGTGTTCCCGTGACATTCACTTTAAAAAAAAAAAAATTCTCTCCAATACAGTACATCCAATGGAAGGATGCACACAGGTTTCACATACTGTAAATCAAAGTACATCTGCAGGAGCGATTCTTTACGCTAAATGCACCTAAACAGCGGGAATGAAATGAGTGTATTCTGACGCTACCAACTGAGCAAAACAGTACTGTAGATCTTCAGCGTTTGTGTATTGCACAGGACCTGAATTTCCTCCCTGTGCAGGCCCCCAGGGGGGAAGGGCGATGGGGGTAGGGGGGAGACGATGGAAAATACTGTGCCTTTGAAATGCAATTACATGAGCGTCCGAGTACACTACGGCATACTGTAAACCAACACCAATGGGAAGGAAGTGCCAACCTTATTTTTAATGTGTTCCCGTGACATTCACTTTAAAAAAAAAAAAATTCTCTCCAATACAGTACATCCAATGGAAGGATGCACACAGGTTTCACATACTGTAAATCAAAGTACATCTGCAGGAGCGATTCTTTACGCTAAATGCAACCTACAGTACGGTACTGTAAGTGAGCAAAATAGTACTACAGTGGGCGTTTGTGTATTGCACATGACCTGCATTCCCTCCCTGTCTACTGCATGATCTGTGCAGGCTCCCATGGGGGAAGGGCAACAGGCTAGCAGGAGGCGGAGGAAAACACCGTGCTTTACAAATGCGAGCGTCCGAGTCCTCTAAGGCATAAACCAACAGCAATGGGGCGGGGGCCGGGCGCTGTTTGCAGTACTTTCACACATGAAATTGGAAATCTCTCATGAGGCGTCGTGGGCTAGGGGTGAAGGCTCCCACCTCCCTCGCTGGGAGTCCAGGGTTCGAGACCTGATGTGCTTTCTTTCTTTTTTTTTTTTTTTTCTGTAATAATGCACTGTATTATTTTATTTACATTGTAAGACAGTCAATGGAAGGATGCACACAGGTTTCACATAAATCAAAGTACATCTGCAGGAGCGATTCTTTACGCTAAATGCACCTAAACAGCGGGAATGAAATGAGTGTATTCTGACGGACTGTGCATCTTCGGTATTTGTGTATTGCATAAGACCTGTGAAGGCTCCCAGGAGGGAAGGGCGTAGGGCAAGACAGTGGAAAATACTGTGGTCAAAGAAAGGGCATATTTAAAACTAAGGGAAACTGTCACAAAGTACAGTAACTACAGTACTGTACGTTGAATGCCTGGACCGCACGACGTCTGAGACGCACGACGTCTGAGGCGCACGACGTCTGAGACGCTCATTGAGCATAAGGACGGTTATGGCTGCTGCACGGGACCGTCCCTATGCTCTTGGTGAGCTGCGTCTCCTCGTTCGCTGGCGGGACAGAACTCTCGCCAGCAACGAGGAGAAAGTGAGGGCATACCGGAGGGCCAGCAGGGACATCCTCCGGAAGTATAACAGGAGGAGAACGGTGAGGTCTCTCCAGAGGAGGTGGAGTGACCTCGTGAGGCGGACCCCACGACGCCTGCAGGCCATAAGGGATTGTAAGTACAGTACATTACTGTAGATAACTGTACTTTAAGTTACTGTAGTTACAGGTACAGTACATTATAGCAGGGGCTGCTGTAGCAGCAGGTATCCGGTCTATACAGCACTGTACAGTATTTGTGGTAAACAAATGGTTAAACAAGGACCAAACATTAACCCGGGTCAAAAGGTCAATTTGTTTTTTTGCGTCGACCTAGATGGTGCGGCTTTTGAAATTGGTTGACACCAGTTACTGTAGGTTGACATGGTCGTTAAGTTGACATGGAAAAAGATCGACATGCGTTTTACAAAAACAATTGTTATTTTTTTAAACTTGTGTATATACAGTAGTTCTTTACAATCCAGGTGGTCTACGATTGTGCAGTGTACAGTATCATGCAGTGTACAGTATATGCAATGTATCACAGTGTATCGTGCTGCGTAATTGCAGCGTGTCATGCAGTGTACATTCAGAATATGGTATTGTGCAGTGATTGTAATACATAGTGAATCACATCGTGCAGCAGAGCCGGCCTTAGGCATAGGCAAACTACAGTAGGCAAATGCCTAGGGCATTTGCTATGCTTAGGGGCACCAGCAGCTTCTGCTGATTAAAATGATATGCGGCATGCCTATATTTTGCGTGACTGCGGCTGTATCTGTACCTGGCTAGGGCCAGCACTGTCGTGCAGTGTACTGTATACACATGTGGTAATTGCAGTTTTTTGTGTAGTGTACATTGTATCATATTTTGCAGGGAAATGTGCAGTTTGTCATATCACGCAGTCGTGCAGTGCATTGTGTGGTTTAATTGCAGTGTGCCGAAATTTGTGTTTCAGATAGTACAGTGTTCTAAGGGATGTTACTTTGGCAGAAATTATTCTAAGGGATGTTACAGTGGCCTAATGTGTTCTGACGTGCATTACTCTTGCATAAGGTTCATGACTGGCAGATCTCTACTTTGTGACGTAATGTGGATATACTACTGCACTACTGTGACGTACAGTAACGTGAATAAGGTGCTCTACTGTGTGACACAACGTGAATCAAGGACAGTACTGTGACGTGAATACGGTGCTCTACTGTGTGACACAACGTGAATCAAGGACAGTACTGTGACGTGAATAAGGTGCTCTACTGTGTGACACAACGTGAATCAAGGACAGTACTGTGACGTGAATACGGTGCTCTACTGTGTGACACAACGTGAATCAAGGACAGTAATGTGACGTGAATAAACTGCACTACTGTGACATGACGTGAATAAGATGAATTCAGGTGAGTACTGCATCATCTGTCATGAAATCAATTTGTAATGTAATGAACAGTACTGAGATGGTTAAGGGTGGGAGGGCTGCATGCTGATGTGTGTCCAGTGGCGTCATGAGGCGGGTGCGGGGGGTGCGGCCCGCACCCGGGTGTCACCCTTCAGTGGGGTGACAGCAAACAAGAGCCTCACACCTGTCGCATTCCTACCATTACACTGACAATGTGTCAGAAAGCACGGACCCAGCCGCGGCGCACATGCACCTGCTCGGAGGGGGAGGGGGAGGGGGGGGGGGGGTTGCACGATCATAACTGTGCCGCGGCGTCCTCTTGTTATGATCGCATCCCCCTGCTGACTCAAATCGCTGCCTGAATACCGCCGCCGGGTCCGTACTGGCGGTTCCTGACAGTCTCCTCAGCCAGGATGCCGGTCGCTGTACGTCACTCCTCATGACGTCATCTTGCGCGCCGGCACCGCTTGCAGCTTGCCATTCTCCTCACTGCCGCCGGCCACGTTCTGCACACCGCAGCCCACTTCCTCCGCTGCCTAGGGCCGCCTACTACACCCCCCTCCGCTGCTCAGGTACTTACCCTGCTTCCCTATGTCCCTGTCACTGCTGTCACTCACTTTCCCTGCTGTCACTGTACCTCTGTCACTATACTTCAGTCACTGTCCCTGCTGTCACTGTCCCTGCTGTCACTATACCTCTCACTGTCCCTGCTGTCACGGTCCCTGCTGTCACTATACCTCTGTCACTGTCCTTGCTGTCACTGTCCCTCTGTCACTGCACCTCTGTCACTGTCCCTGCTGTCAGTATACCTCTGTCACTGTCCCTGCTGTCACTATACCTCTCACTGTCCCTGCTGTCACTATACCTCTGTCACTGTCCCTGCTGTCACTATACCTCTGTCACTGTCCCTGCTGTCACGGTCCCTGCTGTCACTATACCTCTGTCACTGGCCCTGCTGTCACTATACCTCTGTCACTGTCCCTGCTGTCACGGTCCCTGCTGTCACTATACCTCTGTCACTGTCCCTGCTGTCACCGCTGTCACTGTCCCTCTGTCACTGCACCTCTGTCACTGTCCCTGCTGTCAGTATACCTCTGTCACTGTCCCTGCTGTCACTATACCTCTGTCACTGCTGTCACCGCTGTCACTGTCCCTCTGTCACTGTCCCTGCTGTCACTATACCTCTGTCACTGTCCCTGCTGTCACCGCTGTCACTGTCCCTCTGTCACTGCACCTCTGTCACTGTCCCTGCTGTCAGTATACCTCTGTCACTGTCCCTGCTGTCACTATACCTCTGTCACTGCTGTCACCGCTGTCACTGTCCCTCTGTCACTGCACCTCTGTCACTGTCCCTGCTGTCACTGTCCCTCTGTCACTGTCCCTCTGTCACTGTCCCTGCTGTCACTCTCCCTGTCCCTGAATTTTGGATAATACTGTGTGCTTTAATGTGAATTTTGGCTCAGTCAGTGTGCTACAATGTTAGTTTCGGCTCATTCAGTGTGCTACAATGTGAATTTCGGATCATTCAGTGTGTTACAATGTGAATTTCGGCTCATTCAGAGTGCTACAATGTGAATTTCGGATCATTCAGTGTGTTACAATGTGAATGTCAGCTCATTCAGTGTGCTACAATGTGAGTTTCGGCTCATTCAGTGTGCTACAATGTGAATGTCGGCTCATTCAGTGTGCTATAATGTGAATTTCGGCTCATTCAGTGTGCTACAATGTGAATTTCGGCTCATTCAGTGTGCTACAATGTGAGTTTCGGCTCATTCAGTGTGCAACAATGTGAGTTTCGGCTCATTCAGTGTGCAACAATGTGAGTTTCGGCTCATTCAGTGTGCTATAATGTGAATTTCGGATCATTCAGTGTGTTACAATGTGAATTTCGGCTCATTCAGAGTGCTACAATGTGAATTTCGGATCATTCAGTGTGCTATAATGTGAATTTTGGATCATTCTGTGTTCTATGATGTGAATTTCGGCTCATTCAGTGTGCTACAATATGAATTTCGGATCATTCAGTGTGTTACAATGTGAATTTCGGCTCATTCAGAGTGCTACAATGTGAATTTCGGATCATTCAGTGTGCTATAATGTGAATTTTGGATCATTCTGTGTTCTATGATGTGAATTTCGGCTCATTCAGTGTGCTACAATATGAATTTCGGATCATTCAGTGTGCTATAATGTGAATTTCGGCTCATTCAGTGTGCTATTATGTGAATTTCGGATCAATCTGTGTTCTATGATGTGAATTTCGGCTCATTCTGTGTTGTATAATGTGAATTTCGGCTCATACTCAATTATGGACATTATTCTGGTTGCATTTAATTTTAGCAATAAAATTGCTAAAATGCGCCACGCTGACAGTGAGCATGCAATCAAAGTGCGGTCGCATCCCTGAGGGACTGCACTTTCATTGGGGGCCGGCGTAGCAGGGTGTGGTTGGGAAAGGGGATCAGAGCTTTTTTGGGGCGGCTATGTGACATCACACGCACCCACTGCAACCCGAAAAATGGCGGTGCATTGCCTGCATACGCAGCCTAGCTACGTCTGCAGGGGGTCATCCTTCGTATCTGCTTCAGCGATGTGATCGCAAAATAATTGAAATCGCATCGCTGGATGCCAATTAGCATCCTGGACGGACCCCAGCATGCTACAGAAACGATTGCAGATTCTGCTTTTAAGCAGAATATGCAAACCAACCTAAATAGGGTCCTATGTCACTACTATTGCCATCGCATTCAGTGATATACAGGAATTATGACTTACAAGTAAAACTAGTACAAAAACATTTCTAAGGATTGCGTGTGGTGTGATATGGGAGAAGGTCCATGGGGGGGGGTGACACCATGAGTTACCACACCGGGTGACACCAACCCTAGTGACGCCTCTGTGTGTGTCATAATGTTTATAAGGGCAATGCTTATGTGTGTTACAATGTCTATAAAGGTAGTGTTCTGTCTAATACCCTGGACCTACTGTACTGTAGCGATACTGTAAGTGTACTGTATGTCACATTTAGAAATGTGCCCCTTAAGTTTTGAAGACAGTACAGTACACTATGCCCTCCTGAGTGATTAGGTGCAGGGTACTAGAATGAACAATTCCATTTATTGTGATGTCATAAAGATGCTGTCAATGTTGAATTTCATTGGCTGTACAGTATGCTGCCATTATACTGTATATATATTTTTACAGGGCTGGTAGCACGACGTCACAGGAGGCGGGACAGGCGCCGCCAAGCTGGTAAGTATTGTCAAATACAGTAGTGTACAGTACATAGTGATTTCTATAGTCCCAACCCCCTGTCCTGACCATCACAGATAACTCGCTGCAATCCGTTAATGTTAAGAATGTCTGTTTACAAAACTAAATGTAAATATTAAACACAAAGTATAAATAACATTGTAGATAGCTGAATACCCGTGCTTCGCTACGGGATGAGGATGGTAAATTCCAGTGATAGTTGTTTGTTAATTTACGTTTGTTGGCGATCTAGTATATAGTACTGTATACTTTAAGCATACTGTATCTTGCTTCTCTGATGCAGATTGTTTATTGGCCGGACCCCTTTTTGGTCCTGGATACTGTGCAGTACATGTTTCAAATTGACAGCTTCACTTACAGTACTGTTATTTTTTTTCCCACAGTACCACCACCACCACCACCTGCTGCGCTGCCAGGTATTGTGTAACGAGAATTCTGGTGCTACTGTCATCGTTGTTACACTACTGTACATGTGTCCTGGATACTGTGCAGTACATGTTTCAAATTGACAGCTTCACTTACAGTACTGTTATTTTTTTTCCCACAGTACCACCACCACCACCACCACCACCACCACCACCACCTGCTGCGCTGCCAGGTATTGTGTAACGAGAATTCTGGTGTGACTGTCATCGTTACACTACTGTACATGTGTCCTGGATACTGTACAGTACATGTTTCAAATTGACAGCTTCACTTACAGTACTGTTATTTTTTTTCCCACAGTACCACCACCACCACCACCACCTGCTGCGCTGCCAGGTATTGTGTAACGAGAATTCTGGTGCTACTGTCATCGTTGTTACACTACTGTACATGTGTCCTGGATACTGTACAGTACATGTTTCAAATTGACAGCTTCACTTACAGTACTGTTATTTTTTTTCCCACAGTACCAACACCACCACCACCTGCTGCGCTGCCAGGTATTGTGTAACGAGAATTCTGGTGCTACTGTCATCGTTGTTACACTACTGTACATGTGTCCTGGATACTGTGCAGTACATGTTTCAAATTGACAGCTTCACTTACAGTACTGTTATTTTTTTTCCCACAGTACCAACACCACCACCACCTGCTGCGCTGCCAGGTATTGTGTAACGAGAATTCTGGTGCTACTGTCATCGTTGTTACACTACTGTACATGTGTCCTGGATACTGTGCAGTACATGTTTCAAATTGACAGCTTCACTTACAGTACTGTTATTTTTTTTCCCACAGTACCACCACCACCACCACCTGCTGCGCTGCCAGGTATTGTGTAACGAGAATTCTGGTGCTACTGTCATCGTTGTTACACTACTGTACATGTGTCCTGGATACTGTGCAGTACATGTTTCAAATTGACAGCTTCACTTACAGTACTGTTATTTTTTTTCCCACAGTACCACCACCACCACCACCACCACCACCACCACCTGCTGCGCTGCCAGGTATTGTGTAACGAGAATTCTGGTGTGACTGTCATCGTTACACTACTGTACATGTGTCCTGGATACTGTACAGTACATGTTTCAAATTGACAGCTTCACTTACAGTACTGTTATTTTTTTTCCCACAGTACCACCACCACCACCACCACCTGCTGCGCTGCCAGGTATTGTGTAACGAGAATTCTGGTGCTACTGTCATCGTTGTTACACTACTGTACATGTGTCCTGGATACTGTACAGTACATGTTTCAAATTGACAGCTTCACTTACAGTACTGTTATTTTTTTTCCCACAGTACCAACACCACCACCACCACCACCTGCTGCTGCATCCGAGAGCTCCGGAAGTGGTAATAATTACTTTTTGTTACAGACACACTAGTTTCCTACAGTATTACTGTAATTTTTGTATTTTACAATACTTGTCATCTTTTACACACAGACCGCCTCGTAATTGATACAGAGGAGGAGCTCATTCCCATTGATTCGGGGGAAGAGGAGCCAGATTATAGTAAGTACAGTAGGATTTTCTCAAGCCCATTCTTAAAAGTATTGACCAAGTCCACTTTTATTACTTTTCAGGCAGGGAATTCCAAACATGTACTGTACAGTATTTCCCTCACTGTGAAGACCCCTTTTCGCCTCTGTGCGAAATCGCCTCTACTTCAACAAGAGTTACTGTGCACGTGTCCTCTGTGTCCATCTTATCAAAAACCGTTCCTGTGTATTGTCCCCTTACTGTATACAGTATATTTGTAAAGGTTAATCATGTCCCCTCTTAATCTCCTCTTTTCCAATGTAAACATGCCTAGCCTGCCTGTGTTAAACCAATGGGTTGGGTTTGCGTGACCAGCAGTCAGGATTCTAGCGGTCAGGTGACCGACAGTGGCATCCTGATTGCAGCAATCCCAACAGGGTGAGGTACGGTATCCTAACCCTCCTCCACTACCCCCTGATTCTGGCCTCGACATTCTCGTCTCTGTGTGCGAAATTTACTCTCCTCCTCCAATTCCTGACTGAATTTTTGCTTTACTGTATTCAACACAGAATACAAAAGTATATTTCATGTAAAAAAAAGGTTAAAAAAAAGAGGCAGATTAGATGGGCAAAGTGGTTCTTACAGTATTTGTCATCAAATTCTATGTTTCTGTATGCAGACCCTCCAACATGACCCGCCGCACTGCTCTGTTTCTAGACTTCCCTCTTAATTTATGATTTCCATCACCTGTGTTGAACTAGTTATATGATAAGAAAGCTGTTTCTTCACAGGTGATGGCAATAATAAATTAAGAGGGAAGTCCAGAACCAGAGCATTTTGTACCATGTTGGAGGGTATGTGTATTTCCTGGAATTAACCTTTTTTTTTTTCACATTAATGTTTTTTTTCACAGGCCCTACACTGGAACAGGCCACGGAGGAGGAGGAGGATGATGATGATGATGCTGCTGCATTTAGTGGTAAGAATTATTACTGACATTGATCTGATGCCATCAGAGTAGCACTTTTCATCAGATTTTTCTGGCAAATGCGTAGAAATCGGATGAAAATTGTTTTTGTTTGAACTGGTGATATTGCCCATACAGTAGCAACCGATCACATCCCACATTAACATTTACAGTATCTAGTTACACTTACAGACGATAATACAGTACAGTAGGTAATATTTGATTGGTTGCTACTGTATGGACAACATCCTGTTCTAAAAAAAACACCCATCTTACTCAATTTCTCTCTCTCTCTCTCTCTCTCTCTCACCCCTTGTCACTGTCTCTCCATTCATCTCTCTAGATACTGTCAGTGATGAATTTCCCATTAGGCACGAGAGGCACGTACTGTACCTAGTGGCGGCATCTGTTTGGGGGCCTCAGTTGGATGCTTACAGTATGCTAATACTGTCATCCCAAAAATTACCACAACAGTAACTGCTAAATATTTTAAGTGTACTGTACAATATGCACATACAGTACAGTACTGTACAGTATACATAATTCAAAAGAAAAAAGAGTTGCTACTGTACCTTATTCTAGTCATAATCACCGGCATACGGGTCACTCACAAATTTTCTGATGGTCTCGGTGGGGTCCCTTGGAATCACCATGCCTGTCACAAGCATACCTTTTTTTACCCACCTGACACTGGGCCTGGACACTAGTGTACTATTACTATACTTTTTACTGTATACTGTATCTTATAATATTCTTCTCTTTTACCCACAGACGACGAGCCAGAATACATTTTTGGTAAATATACTGTACAGTAGCAATAGTTGGTACTGTAATTACAGTATTTTTTTTTCTCCAACATTATTTTAAGTCAAACTGATATGACTAACTGTACTGTATTATCTTTTTACAGTCCGTCGCCAACCAGTGGAGGAGACACCTGGTAATAAAATAGAAATACATAATGCACTGTACTGTATTCTAACTTACTGTAACATGTATAACACTGAGCTGATCATCTTCACACCCTCTGACATAACCTTACAGTACAAACTGTACAAACTGAGCCTGCCCTAGGCATAGGCATACTTGCCAAATGCCCAGGGGCACAAGCAGCTTCTGCTGATTAATATGATATGCAGCATGCCTACAGTATATTCTGTGCATACAAAATGCATTACTAATGTGCAGCATTATGTGTATACAGTACTTTGTTGTGTAACATATACTGTAGCAAGGGCACTACTGTGTGGTCTAATGTGAACAAAGAGCAATATGATGTGATGCAATGTGAATAAGTGGGAATACTTTGAGGAGTAATGTGGTACTATCATATGATGTAACGAGAAAAAGAGACACTATTGCATGATATGTTGTGAATAAAGTTGCAGTACTGTGTGGCGTCATTTCAGATTGGGGAATTACTGTGTGGCCTTGCCCCTTCCCAGCAAGAACATGCACCGTTTTGGGATGCACACCGAATGTGCACACTGTTGCTATTTTAAACATACAGTACAGTAAGTTGGAGGAGCACCAAAATGACGACTGCTATGGTTGAGGGGTGATGGTGCTGGGAAAGGGGTACAGGCTCAGAGGCGGAAATAGCATCTGTGCAAGGGGGCAGCATCCAAAAACTTGACTAGGGAATCATATTATTTATGGCTGGCTCTGAGTACAGTCCACTATTATGGATAGTACTCCCTACAACACCACCTACAGTACTGTAACCCTCTTTTTTCTGAAGCGGTCATGAAATGTCATGACTGCTAATACATACAGTAAATGTCTACAGTATTTGTACTGTGGTGTTTAATTCCTTTGACAATTTGTTTATGACCTATTGAAGCTAAACTCTTGTACAGTACTTTATATTTTGAATACCAGCAATACAGTATAATACTGTACCTACAGTATACAGTAATAATTGTTTACTATTTGAATGTGACTAAATGTTTTTTTTTCTCCAATATAGTGCCAATTATTTATGGGGGCCCCAGACAGGGGCAAGATAGGTGGGCTGGCCCAGAAGCGGGCAGGCAGCAGCCCACTTATACAAGAGGTAAACTAAAGCAATGTTTAAATTACCTCGACAGCATACAGTAGTGTTTGATTTACTGTACTGACAATACAGTACTGTACATTGTAAATAACAATATTGTCTAATATAGAGTAAAGTACAGTACTGTATTGCCATTACTACACTGTAAAGTATTCAGTATTTGTTTTGTAATACTGTCCTTTTTTTCCCACAGAACAGTTGCAGCGTGCCATCCAGCTCCAGCGGGTGGTGGTCCACCTCCTAGTGGACCACTATTTTAATATTTTATTAAGTTTTATTTAATTTTATTTAATAAAAATTTTTGTTCTTGTACTCCATTGTATAGTATCTTTTTCTACTGTATAAGATAGGCATACTGTACACCATACAATTATCTGGCAGATAATCTGCAAGATCTGGCTGTTTGTAATGAAATTCTCTCCTAATTTAGCTGTGGTGTACAGTACCTCCTGAGTGTGCTGGGGTGCTTTCTGGCCAGTTTGGGGTGATTTGGAGCAAGTTTGGTCGGCCATCTTGCCGACATGTGCTGTCGACTGTTTGGCAAACATGTGTTTTCACTCCAGCATGTGTGTGTCAGGCATTTTGTGTGTGTCAGGCATTTTGTGTGTGTCAGGCATTTTGTGTGTGTCAGCCATTTTATGTGTGTCAGCCATTGCTGTGTGGTTCCACAAATGTTAGCGTGTCAAAGTGCTGACCACTGACACCACTATTTCACTTTGTACCGCATGCCTTTTGTGGAACCACACAGCCCAGCATGACTTATTGCTGGGCTGAGTGGTTCCACAAATTTTCTTGGAAAACAAATGAACATGAGTGTCTTTACTTTAATACTTTTTTTTTTTTTTTTCCCACAGATATCTATATACACAAGAAAAGAATGTAACGAAGAACAAACTACTTTTTTGTTTTAATTAACTTTCAAACTTTATTTAAAAAAAAAAACACCTTTTTTTTCTTCAATAAACTTTTAAAAATAGAAGTTTCCTGTGGTTTTTATTAAAATATGAAATGCAAGATGCCTAACCAAGTTGTTTTACATACAGTATACCACTCTTAATTGAATTCCCATCATACAGTAGTACTAATTTATACAGTACAGGAAGTTGGGAATACAAACATTGGAAACCACGTCATGTTTATTTTAAGAAACACTTTATTTACGGACAAAGTCATTTGGAACATGTAACATCACACATACTGTACTGTATTGTAATAAAGCCAACATCACACATACTGTACGGTACTTTAATCAAAAGGTAACAGCACAAATACAGTAACAATATCAACTTTAACATTTTTATAATTTATTTTTTTGTGGTGGTGGTGCGGGGTAATGGTTTTTGTACTTTATTTTTAGGTTTTGCTTTTTGGAATTATTTTTCGTTTTTGTCTTTTGCTTTTTAACACTGTCGCATACGGACACCAGAATAGAGGACTGACAACAGCAGCCCCTGGATGGAAACGCAGCCCAAGGCCCCAGATGGACACAGCACAATGGACTCGGCTGCTACTGGATAGATACAGCAGCGCCGAAAAAATCAACAGGAATAAAAGGGGCAACTTGTAACAGGCCCTTACATTACCAGGAATGTGGTGAGCCAAGTTCATGCACTCCCCTTTGAGTAACCGAGCTGCTCCAAGTGGATTCAGCACAGTGCATGCAGCCCCAGAAAATGTACAGGTAATACAGGTACATTGACACAATTTTTTAACTTCAGCTGTGTGAAGCTGATGTGCAGAAGCTAGGAGTTAGGTAATGATCTGGTTTCATCATAGTCGAGCTTCCAAGTCATTTTCCTCTTCGTTCTCAGCACAGAGTTTATGGTATCCCTTATCTTCCTCTTTTCTGGATCACCAATCCTCACGCGGCGTTCACACCTAGCCATGATGTCATGTACCAGATTTTTGGGCAGCGGAAGTTTGCCCTTGGAACCATCAAAGTTCACACGATTGGCCCACGTCAAGTATTTGTCGTACCGTACATGGTGCTGGAACAGAGAATATGCATATTTCTGAATATGTCCATTTGAAGCTCTGTACAGATGGTCGTCCAGGGAAGTTGAGATGACAGCCAGGGCAATATTGTTCCCATTTTCCGTCGCATCCTTCTGATGCTGGTGGCCGATATGTCCAGGTCATACTTGGAATGGAGAATTCGTTTTATTTGCAGAGCAGTACGCTCATCATCCTCACGAGTTAGTTCCTCCACAATTTGTTGCACTCTCCTACAGTACAATACAGTATGAAAAATATGAATTCATGAACAGCACAATCACAGTTACAATTGATGAAGTTTTTATTTTATTTCAAAAAAATTGTTTATGGTATAAAGCAAGTCATTTAAACATTACAGTAGTGTACAGTACGTACCATGTGCATTTTGTAGGAAATACAAATCTGGGCGTTGTTCTCTCGAATGCATGATAGCGCACCGTTTCTAAAGTGACTATAATGCCACTTTCCTTGAGCCATGCATGGATCTCTTTGATGGTTTTATTTTCTTTTTTCATGTTGGCGATTATCTTGCTCATCGTTTTGTTGATAGTTACTGGCATGTTGTCCAACTATAATTCCTGTATGGAGAGAAAACATTTGTGAATACTGTAGTCTAAAATTTACACATCTGAAAATGCATAAGAGTTTTATGATAGAAGTTAATACTGTACATGTTTACTATCCAGTACCTGATGTTCAAATTTAAGTATTGTATACTGTACAGTACTGAAAATACAACTTCAGTGTTATGGACTGCAATTAGTTTCCTGTATGAAACAGATACAGTACAGTAAATAACCCTCCTTGGAAGTGCATGGGCCCTGTGAGACTTACAGTAGTGTACAGCATAAGGGTCGACTGACATGATGTACAAGCATTACATACAGTACATGTCAGTACTGTATGTAAATTCTTCAATTATTGCCTAACAACAATGCTGCTTACTGTATATTAAATACTGTAGGCCTAGAAATGTGCATCTCAATATAGTAGTTAAAAACACAGGGGCCTATGTGGATAAGCGAGTTCTATGCACACTAAAAATGGCCACCGACCGTGAACCCCCAGCACGTGGCAGCGCTCGGATATGTAGTGAGATACAGTATGGCATACATTTCACACTCCAGGGGGCAATGCTGAAGGAGCGTCACAATCCCCTAGCTCAATTACTGTACATTGGGATAAGCGAGGTCTACTGTATGCACATTACGGTATACCGAGCTGGATCGCTTAGCAACCTGACAACATGGCCGCCGACCGTGAACTCCCAGCACGTGGCAGCGCTCGGATATGTAGTGAGATACAGTATGGCATACATTTCACACTCCAGGGGGCAATGCTGAAGGAGCGTCACAATCCCCTAGCTCAATTACTGTACATTGGGATAAGCGAGGTCTATGCACATTACGGTATACCGAGCTGGATCGCTTAGCAACCTGACAAAATGGCCGCCGCCCGTGAACTCCCAGCACGTGGCAGCGCTCGGATATGTAGTGAGATACAGTATGGCATACATTTCACAGTTCAGGGGGCAATGCTGAAGGAGCGTCACAATCCCCTAGCTCAATTACATTGGGATAAGCAAGGTCTATGTACATTACGTTATACCGAGCTGGATCGCTTAGCAACCTGACAAAATGGCCGCCGACCGTGAACTCCCAGCACGTGGCAGCGCTCAAATATGGAGTGAGATACAGTATGGTACAGTCCAGGGGCAATGCTGAAGGAGCGTCACAATCCCCTAGCTCAATTACTAGAGCCATCTTAACAGCAGTGTGGGCCCCTGGACACAGCAATGCACTGGGGCCCCTACCCACTCACCAGCGGAAGGGGTGGGGGGAGCTATCAGCGGCAGCTTTGATGCTCCGCGGGGGATAGGGGGGGTTCTATCTTTCGCTCAGTATGTACAGTAGGACCTGGAGAAATAATTTCTGCTAATTATTCCTTTACTGCACAGATGGGGCAGGAAGGAGAACACTAAACTGTAGAAGGGGGCATTGTGCTGAATGAAGGGGCCCTGGTACATGACTTCCAGGGTGGTAGGGGGTGTTTAATACACAGGGGAGGAGTGGATAATGGAGTGGGCTTAATATTAGTGTTATGGACTGCAATTAGTTTCCTGTATGAAACAGATACAGTACAGTAAATAACCCTCCTTGGAAGTGCATGGGCCCTGTGAGACTTACAGTAGTGTACAGCATAAGGGTCGACTGACATGATGTACAAGCATTACATACAGTACATGTCAGTACTGTATGTAAATTCTTCAATTATTGCCTAACAACAATGCTGCTTACTGTATATTAAATACTGTAGGCCTAGAAATGTGCATCTCAATATAGTAGTTAAAAACACAGGGGCCTATGTGGATAAGCGAGTTCTATGCACACTAAAAATGGCCACCGACCGTGAACCCCCAGCACGTGGCAGCGCTCGGATATGTAGTGAGATACAGTATGGCATACATTTCACAGTTCAGGGGGCAATGCTGAAGGAGCGTCACAATCCCCTAGCTCAATTACATTGGGATAAGCGAGGTCTATGCACATTACGGTATACCGAGCTGGATCGCTTAGCAACCTGACAAAATGGCCGCCGACCGTGAACTCCCAGCACGTGGCAGCGCTCGGATATGTAGTGAGATACAATATGGCATACATTTCACAGTTCAGGGGGCAATGCTGAAGGAGCGTCACAATCCCCTAGCCAAAATACACAGGGGAGGGATAAGCTACTGTAGGATTGCATACAGTATTACGGTACACCGGACTCAATCGCATAGCACACTGTCAAAACGACCACTACCCATGAACCCCCACCTCCTGAACCCCCACCTCGTGGCAGGCAGCAGTTGGGTATGGAATGAGAAATGGCATAAGCTGTGCAGGCTACGGGGCGATGCTGAAGGAGCGTCACAATCCCCTAGCTCAATTACATTGGGATAAGCGAGGTCTATGCACATTACGGTATACCGAGCTGGATCGCTTAGCAACCTGACAACATGGCCGCCGACCGTGAACTCCCAGCACGTGGCAGCGCTCGGATATGGAGTGAGATACAATATGGCATACTGTACATTTCACAGTTCAGGGGGCAATGCTGAAGGAGCGTCACAATCCCCTAGCTCAATACAGTATCTCACGCTTACAGTATCTTACAGTATACGCTTACAGTATCTCTGTGTATTTTGGCTAGGGGATTGTGACGCTCCTTCAGCATCGCCCCGTAGCCTGCACAGCTTATGCCATTTCTCATTCCATACCCAACTGCTGCCTGCCACGAGGTGGGGGTGAATAAAAAAAATAATAAAGTGTCTGAAAAAAACTACAGTAACATGCATTAGTACTTAAGGAATCGAACCCTGGACTCTGAGTATAGGAAGCGAAACACTTCACCACTTCGCCGCAGACAAATGTATAAATCCGTTGGTTTTGATTATGCTGTAATGGCTACGGGATTAAGACGATAACATACTGTAGAAAATTCCTAATCTTGAGAGGCAATAGTGAACTTGTAACACACATCCATTTGCGACAGTGTACACTACTGGTTTTACAGTAGTGTTTTGTCTGCGGGACTCGGACGCTCACATACAGTATTCATAAAGTATTGTAGATGATCATATACTGTATGCTGTACTACTGTATTTGCGTCGGTGTCGTACTGTATATTCTGTACAGTACTGTATTAAATAATGCAGCGTAATGAGTACAGTATTTGCTGTATGCAGCGTAATGAGACGCCTTAGTAAAGTAGTCCTTATTATGTATGTCAGTATTGTATTTTACGGGAGACCACACGCATGCGCAGTGGTGATTGTAAAAAGCGACATCTGGTGGCTGATCGCAGGTATTACACGTAAAGGTAACGCCAAACGTCAAATGTCTGTCTCCGTGCGATTAGATAGCCTCTCTGTGGCTAGGCGCGCCTCGCTACGCCACAGTACGCTGCGTATGGTCGAACGGGCCAACCGCCGCGGCCACTCAAGATAAAGGTGGCTACATCAAGGAACCGATTTAAGGGAGAAGGTGCACGGCGTCAGAGACTCCACGTTCATGTGCGGTAATTATATACAAACATTGCTGTTATAAATAGAAGAGGCATTAATAGCCCTTTCTTAATCAAACAGATAATTGCGGCATCATTCTGAGGTGTAAGAGACCTCAATTTTTAGAGGCATGCTATTACACTGCGGAGGAACTTAAGATTTCAATCAAACCGCAAGGTGCGGTATAACATACACTCCCTAGACAATCAAGCAGTGACTGTTTCCTATCTCACTGATCAACTCCCAAATTATACAAATTTAAAGACTTTTTTTTTGGAACTATCTCTTTTTTGAACTAACTTGAATTTTGTTGAAATTTACTCAAGCACCAACTGTATCAACTTGAATTCAGAAGAGATACAATGTGAACAATATCAAATTGAATACAAATAGCAGCAGTATAGCTGCAGGGAGCTGTGTGAGACACGTATCCAGCTCAATAACCCTCCTACTATATTTTGCATGAAAAGTACATCTTTTATATTTAATAAGCCATGGAGAAACCATAAAAAACGGATTATATCCATACAGTACAGACAACTTTAAACGCTGTCTGTACCGAGTATCCAATCACTCTGAAGGGTTAAAGATCAATCACATGCCCTCTCCTTTCCTCTCCTCTTTTTCATATTTCACAGATATCTCACTGGTCTCCGCGGCGCATTGCAAGTCCTGCAATGCTGAAAGCAACAGGTCTGCTCTAACACCAGAGACGGAGACATTAGGAGATATTGTTGCTATTTTTCTATCAATTCATCAGTACCCCTACTCTCACCCTTCTTCCGCTCATTGAAGAGGTTGGGCAGCAGATGGGGGCATCTGTACATTGGATTGTACTTGCTCTTCTCTTTTTTTCACTTTATATATAAAGATGATCGACCTAATCTATATATTGAAATTGAAGTTTGAAGCCTCAAAACAAATTGTCTAATAAGGGTGCACCCATTGTTCTAGATCATCCAAGGCCTTACAGATTGATCATATCAGCATAACGGTGAATGATAAGGAGACATTTTGTCCCTCACCGTATACTGTATGTGATAAAGTCCAGTTATACGATCTTATATGTGGTAATCTATGGGTTGTGATGCCTTATTCTTAACGGATAAGGTTATAAACAATTGTGAGCTGAATGATAATGTACAACCTAATGGGTCGTTGATATGTCTCAGTGTTATGTATTATAGATCAAAAGGTTGAGTGCCTTTATCAGATTGTGAGGCCGAGTGTACTCTGTTGTTCAATTTCATTGAAGCAAAAAAGAAAAAAAGAAAAAAACTACTACAGGCATATATATATATTTTTTCTATCAGCTAGACTAATTATCAACATACAGTTATTGCCTGTAACTATAGTAAGATATCCTATGTACAACAGTTTGCAAATTGTCAATAAGGCTTGATTACACTGAACACATGGTTAGGAACTCTGTTGAGCCAGTGGAATTGATGGCTTTGGTGTGAACAAAAGGAGTAAATAGTGATTGGAAACCAAATTTGCAATCACGGAATTCTAAAAACGTTTTATGTGCAATTATTTGTTATGTGGTTTTTCAGTTCATATTTAATATGTGGTTGGGAATATTGTAGAGCCAGTGGAATTGACGGCTCTCATGCAAATAATAGCTAAGGAGTGGATTAGAACTTGATTAAATATAAGAAGTATATCCACGTTTGTCCACTTCCAAATAAGTGGGCAATGTATACACATTTACAAAATGAGCGCGTCTGAATTAGGACAATTAGCCCTAATGATACAATAGCTCTATGCCGAGATTGTACATTAGTACGAACGTAATGATGTCATATGCCAAGTTTTTACATCAATATTAATGTAATGATTTATTAAAAATTAATAATTTATTAAAAATTAATTGTTTATTTTGGGACTTTACATTGGGAGAAATGGATGTTCATTGAACTCATATGATACTTATGATAGTGTCTGACATACAATGTGTGTGAACATTCTTCTCTCCTCTTTATTTTAGATTGGTAAGAAATAAAAGTTAAGTTTTAACATTTAATCACTAATTCTCAATATATCATATTATATATTATTTATTATTTCAAAAGAGTGCTCCAAAAAAGGAATTTTCATTGAGGCTAGTCCTCACAATGGCCCTCATTCCGAGTTGATCGCTCGCAATGCGAATGTAGCAGAGTTACACACGCTAAGCCTACGCCTACTGGGAGTGTATCTTAGCTTCTTAAAAGTGCGACCGATGTATTCGCAATATTGCGATCACAAACCTCGTAGCAGTTTTAGAGTAGCTTCAGACTTACTCTGCCTGTGCGATCATTACAGTGCTTGTCGTTCCTGGTTGACGTCACAAACACACCCAGCGTTCGCCCAGGCACTCCCACCGTTTCTCCGACCACTCCTGCGTTTTTTCCGGAAACGGTAGCGTTTTCAGTCACACGCCCCTAAAACGCAGTGTTTCCGCCCAGTAACACCCATTTCCTGTCAATCACAATGCGATCGCCGGAGCGATGAAAAAGCCGTGAGTAAAAATACTGTCTTCATAGCAAAATTACTTGGCGCAGTCGCAGTGCGAACATTGCGCATGCGCACTAAGCGGAATTTCACTGCGATGCGATGAAAAACACCGAGCGAACAACTCAGAATGAGGGCCAATATTTTGAATATTGCAGTATTTACTGTTAAATTTTAAGAATAAATACATCTATATGTGACATCTGAGGTGGTTCAGCTCCCATGAGAATTCTTTCTTCATATATATATATATATATATATATATTTATTTATTAAAACCAATTAGACAATGTAATAAATAGATCCATACGTTTTTGTACAGGTAGAATGGGAGAGCTGCCAGAGAATGGGTGCCTGCTGCTCCCTGGTAGCGTCCAGATTCTCCCTCCACGCTGTCCTCCTTCCCTGCAGCCTGCGTGCCCAGCCAATCACTGAGCCGCAGGCTGCTCCTCTTCACATTATTGGACAGCTGAGCCGTCGCTCAGCTGTCCTTCCATTAGAGGCACAGGCACTGACTACATGCGTGCCACTCTACGCCCGCGGCCGCTCGGCGCCAGCCTTCAGTGGACCGGGAGCAGGAACCGCCAGGGACAGCAGTTGCTGAGCTGCCCTGCCGCTGCGTGTGGCGCCGGCTCCCGGGAGCGCAGCGCAATACCGCAGATCGGAACAGAGATCCGATCTGCGGCGGCGGGGGGCCCTTTGAAAAAATGGGGCCCGGGGTACTTATCCCCGGGGCGCCCCTCTTAATCCGGCTCTGCCAGTAGTAAAGCGCTGCTGCGGTTCCCTCCTCCACCTCCCTCCTCCTCCTTCACCCCCGTACCGCTGCTCCTCTCTGTCCGGGCGGCTGTGTGCTGCGGGCAGCGGTTGCCCGCAGCACACAGCGGCATGTAATGAGTCAGTTTGACTCATTACATGCTTTGGGCCCCTGGACAGTGGCGGGCCCCAGTGCAACTGTAGTTCCGCCTCTGACTGGACTGATGCAGCACATGACACTACCACTGTACTGATGTGAGAATCTGACAGCGGGATAATGACGTTTTGCCTCGTTCTGGTTTCCGAGTCAGGAGGGAAATCCAGAGCCTGACTCGGATCCGAGCTCGGGCAGTGAAGTCCGGTAGGGTTCGGTTCTCAGGGAACCGAACCCCCTCATCTCTAATTTTTACTAGTGAATGGACCTAGCATATACCAGGCCACCTCAGCTGCCTCCATACGTCCCATGTCACCCATCCACAGCTTTTTATACTTTCCAACTGTCATTGATCCTCTTTCCTCAGCGGTCTGTTTTGTTGCTGTGCTGAGAGAATGGGTCTTCAACCTGCGGTCCTCCAGCTGCTGTGGAACTACACATCCCAGCTTGCCCTGGCTCAGTATTAGCAAACCTTAACAGCAAAACTGTGGCAGGGCATGCTGGGATGGATAGTTTCACAGCAGCTGGAGGGGCACAGGTTGAAGACCCATGTGTTAAAGGGTTGAGTGCATACAGTATATCGTGTATGTCAGATATGGGCCAGATATTAGCCAATTATATAGATATTTGATTATTATTTTTTTTTAAATGCATTAGGAAAATTATAGTTGGGATCTACATTATGATTAGTTGCTATTGGCACCACCATTTACTTCCTCTACTAATGTTTCAACATATTATGAAAAGCTGTCACATATGGATAATGCAAATAAATGTTTACCTGTGACATGAAGGTAAATTCTACTACCATACATGTTGTACGCATTCCTGCTGTTACTTCCTGCAACTCCTGGATAATAGTGACCTTCATCTTCTCTTCTCACTGGGTCTATCCTCAGAGTGCAGCTTCCTCCGGGAACCAATGAGGTTCGGCGTCTGTAGTCATTTTTTACTAACGAGGATGTTCTGCTGTTAAATATCTCTATATAATATAGACTATCATGTATATACCATACAATACTGTCTTTCTCAGACTCCCTGGCAGGAAAATAAGTGCAGGGGATCTCCACACAGGAACCAATCAGAGCGACCATATTGGAAGGGATCTCCCATCTCTGAGACACAGAGCCAGAGTAGAAGCCTGAAAGATACAATTAACTTATAAGTAGATAATCATCATTACATATTCAGGTGTGGTATGTTTTATCGACGTTGAAAACAAGACTTTCATTAGGTTTACATAACAATTTCGTCATGGCCGTTATGGTTACACTGCAAGTATCAAAATGTTCATATTTTCAACAATAAGCATGTTATCATTCTGCATGTCTACACATATTAACAGTTAAGTCAACTTTTTTTAAATGTCTTTTAGTCTTCTTTTATCCATAATCCTAATTGTAACACTTACCCTTACTGGGGTGTTGCCATGGCAACTCCTCAAGGTCAAGGTCACATTTCATGACTGTATGCAGGGTTGGACTGGCCCACAGGGGTACAAGGGAAACCACCGGTGGGCCCTACTGCCTGGGCCCCCACCCCCAACTCTAGGGATCAGGTTCCAGACTGTGCTGCTGTTAATCTAGTACATTATCATGCATTCACTACAGTATTTACTGTATATATTTATCTAGGGGACCAATCCATGCAAAATGGTTAGGCAAACCAATGTGGCGGCTGGGCACACCCCCTTGAGAGACTGGCCACACCCCTAAACATGGGCCTCTACCACAGTATCCCCCCGGTGGGCACTGCATGCCCCAGTCTGACTCTGACTGTATGTCAGGGCTGGCCAAACCGGTCCTCGAGATTTACCAACAGTGCATGTTTTCCAGGCCTCTTGGAGATCTGTAGATTGTCAGTTAGGAATGAATGCAGCACATCTCAATAAGTAATAACTACACCTGTGCACCAGCTAGGTGGTCTGGGAAATGTGAACTGTTGATAGATCTCGAGGACTGGTTTGGCCCGTTCTACTGTATGTATTCAGTGTGCTCTCTGTCCTGTAAGTAATAACCCAGCTGTGACCATGTGCGGAATTGTTATAGTGCTCCCAAAATGTATATTTTATAAATGTTTGTGAGCAGGGCCAGTTCTAGCCCTTGTGGCACGCCGGGCGAAAAATAGGGCGTGGCTTCATACAATGGCGTGGTCAATTATGCCCCTTGTAGAGTTGTGCCCCCATTTGTGCCGCCTGTACAGTAGCGCCACTTACATAAAAAATTTTTTAAAAAATTAATACTTTCTATCCCCGCTCATGATTCCCGACCACTGCAGACCTCCGCCAGCACCGCTCCTCTCCTCGGATCTAGCATAGACACTAGATGTCAATTTTGACCCCTAGTGTCTGTGCCAGTCCCATAATGCTGTGCGGTGCGCGATGACATAATCGCGCACCGCACAGCAAAGGTCCTCTCCACGAAGGGAAACTAGACGGGTAGAGTCTAGTTCCCTTCACAGCGGGGGGCACTGCCAAACAGTAGCGGATCTTGCCATGGTGCGGCGCCCTCCGAATGGCGCTGTCGTCCTCCGGAACGCAGCGCCCCGGGCAAAAGTCCTGCTTGCCCGTGGAAGATCCGCTACTGTTTGTGAGGTATGAACTGCTAAGTTCAGAACTGTATCTGCATTGCGTAAGCTCCTTGCTGAACTGGATCTTTGGTGTGAACTAAGGTGGATCTAAGGTGTGAACTAAGGATCTTTGAACCACTTAACTGACAATTTCCCCCAAAAAAAAACGCTCAGAAATTGTCAGGTTTTTCCATGAGTGAATTAGGTGAAGAACATGAATTTAACCTTATCCAAATTAATTTTGTTTTTACGGAACATCATCCAGGAAGATCGGTAACATTGGAACATCGGTAACACTGCAACCATCGCAACGTTACTTTTTACACCTGCCATGTACACAGAGGTGGGGGCGGGGGGGGGCAGTGGCTTGGGGGTTTGGTTTACACTTTCCCAGCGGCTGCTATTGTCTGCAGCCGCTGGGTGGGGGATCCTGCTTTGCTGCCTGATCAGCAATGGTTGGCAGCACAGCAACACTGAGGGAGGGTGCAGGAAGGTAGAGGTACCTTTCTGGTCCCACTGACAGCAGCAGCAGAGGGAAGTTTCCCTTTCCTGCTGCTGCTACTACTGTTAATCTGATTGGTCGCATCCTCTGCAACCAGGTCAGATTAAACACTTGCTGGTATGGTCGCAGCTGATGCCACCATGCCAGGCAAGTTGTTAAATGGTCACTGTAGGGGTTGCCCTGGAGAGAGATAGGCTGGGAGGGTGTCAGCTACAGTCTTTTCATTCAGCCTCCACTGCCATAAACTGCTTGCAGGATGTAAGGTCCAGTCTCCTGCCAAAATATAGAACTAATTAAGCCATGTTCCTTTGAGGACCAAGGCCCAACTTCCTGGGTAATAAAAACACTTTTCTTGAAGTCAGGGTTATATGACTAGTGTCTGTGGAGACACCTATTTTGCATCTACACAGATCTTTTGAGATCAAGGGGAAGTTATTGCAGCCTGGAAAGGGCAACTAGGAAAAGTGGGTTGTCGAGCTAACTATGGCTCAGAAGCAGAAACTGAACAAGTGAGTAGCTTCATGCTAGGAGTAGGTCTCAATGTCTATTCCTATGGTCGCCCCCACTCAGAATAACCCTTAAACCTCACAGCAAGATTATTTATGTTTTCTGACTTTTATTCCTTTTCATTTACTAGAAATTAATGTGTGCATATCCAGAATTGTATGTCTGCTTATTTATCTTTGATTTTATTTGTAACTTATCCTTGGAGTTATTTACTCAATAAACCTTAAAACTGTATTAGCATTATCTCTGTGCTCTAAGAATTCACGTGCCTGGAGAGGCCCATACTGCATATAGGTACTAACTGTAGATTTTGCAAGTGTGATTTTAGTGTCTGGGGAATGCAATGAAATATTCAATACTCTTTGTGGTGGCGGCTTGAGTAACACCTTTGTCAGGTTGGATTATTTGAGTGCAGGCTGAGGCACTCAGATACGTGAATTAGGGCCTGATCTGAATTTGTATGCAAACCCAATAGTTTACGTACAAAGTTGATGGTTGGGGAAGTGTGCATGTGTAGAATGTCGTGTGTGATCATTCGCAATCCTCCCTTATCCACCACATGATTGAAATGCTTTGGCTTTTGAAAGGAAGGAGTCTGAGTTGTGACTGGAACCGTTCTACAAAATGGGGTCTTCAGCGGCTTACACAGACTGGCTGAGGGCTGTGAGCATCGTAACCAATGACCACGATTGTCATAATAGTGATCCAATGATGCATCTTTAGATGCAGCAATAGGATCACAGATGATGTCAGAGAGCTTAATTTTCCTACAAATGTTTCCTGCTGCATTTGCATTTTAGTTGTTAGGTATTACACAGCCACTTGCCTGTATCCAACATATTGGAATCAGGCCCTTAGTGACTGCATGTCAAATATGCAAAGTTATTCTAACACATGAATCAATTTTACCTTGGAAAAGGGCGAGGAGAAAAACCGTTGTAATGCTCATCTTTTGCTATGCTTGTCAATGACTAACACTGCAACCTTTGACCTAGATACGTTTCCTGTATGTAAGAAAACACAAACAATTATTATAATTATTTGCACAATATCTGCTTTAAATTAATTTATTTGTACAGACAATGACTATTTCCTTTAAAGAGCTGAAAATATGTGTATTTTGAACCATAGTGACTTTCTATATGGATACAGTGGCTTATCTATAATGGGTGCGGTTTAAAGGCAATAGCACATCTATGAAACATTGCCACACAACAGTGGCAGACACAATGGAGGTTTACTAAACTGTACGGTCCTAAAGAAACCAAGAATGTCTTTATTAATCAAGAACTAGATCAAAGGCGCTAGGGAAGTACAGGGAAATAGAGGTGGAATATGTGTGTAGTGGAAAGCAGGTAACGGGATGAAGGATTGAATCATTAGTTAATTTAATTATTTGATTGCCTAAGAAAATGTAAGAGATAGTAGGATGGGGGAGGGGGAATATGGCCAGCAGGTCAGCCTCTTAAAATTTGTGTTTTCAATCTTTAACCCTTGTCAGGAATCCTTGGTTATTAGCATTGCTCATCAACACTTAGCAGGAATTTTTGACTATTAGCATTGCTCCTCAACCGTTATCGGGAATCATAGGCTATTAACATTGCTCTTTAGCTCTTGTTGGGAATACTTGGCTATGAACAATGCTCTTCATCCCTTGTTGGGAATCCTTGACCATGAATATTGCTCAATTCTTGTCAGGAATCCTTGACTATTGTGTTAACAATGTATTCTTTTCTGGTTAAAATATGTAGCAAATTAGTACTGATTTAGAGCAATAACTAATCAAAATGTTTTTTGTGTGCAAAAAAGACTGTCCCCAATACCCTCCCAAAATACAGCCCGTTATAAAAAAGAGTGGTGTAAGATTTAATTGTTCTTGGGTCCTCCCACCCACCCTTATGATGAATATTTAAAATTACATGTGCAGTTTATCAAACAGAGCACTTCATTGACAGGGACTGCCACTTTTGGTTTGTTTCGGACTCCACAACAGTTTTTTGGAAGGACTACCTCTGGTCATTAATGAGGAGGTTGATTATAAGGGTGTTGGAGGTGGAGATTGCATTTGCTAGTCCATACTGCTGGTAGATGATACTGGACTGCCTGTTATTATAATTTGCAAATTATTATAAATTTGTGAAATAAATTTCATGGGTATCCGGATGATAGATAGACAGTGTCTAGTTAGACAGTCAATAGATAGACACCATATGTTAGACAGACATTAGGTCGACAGGGTCAAAAGGTTGACATGGTCAAAAGGTCGACATGAAAAAGCTAGACACTACACAATGTCGACAGGGTCAAAATGTAGACAAGGTCAAAAGGTCAACATGAAAATTATCAATATACAGTAAAAAAAGAAACAGATGCCTTCAAACATGTTATCAGGAATTAGGTAAACATAATTCCACACCCAAGAGGTGGCTTTTTTGCTCAGTTATGACAATGGATTTCTTTTTATCTTGAGAAAGAACTGCTGCCACTAGTGGCTGACTTGCACAAACAACATCCTCATTAGCGTCAGATAGTATACAAATATAACCCTCATCCTGTTGCACTTCTTCTACATCCTCATTTTCTATCATGTCACCATTTTTACTTGTAGCGTTCATCACCACATTTGCAGGGGATGCATAAATGGTGGAAGGAGCCTTCTCTATGAGTGCAGTGTGAGAAATGTCAGACTCACACATAGATAACGTGGACACCTCTAGACTCTCCTCAGGGTCTTCAACCTTAGTGTTCTTCTTGTTTTGGGGTACTGATTTGTCTGTTTTAAAGGTGACATTGTAACATTGTTAGATATTTAGATTTCAGTTGCCCTTTCTTAAATGTTCTGTCCCCTGGACCATCTTTAGTAGATGTTGGAGTACTATCGTCATGACTGGCAGCAACCACAACACTAGTACTTGGTTGCTGCTCCTGCTCTTCTATCAACTGATCCATATTTACTCACAGCTCTATTTGTAATGGTGACACCTACTGAACAACAACAAATGTTTTAGTTTTTTTAACACTGCAGTAAGTAAAGGTGGCATCTACTGAACATTATTTTTTGAGTACAGCACTTGTGTCCTGATCACACAATTTTTATGATGATTTTCCGAACACTGACACAGTCACAGTGCTGCAGCCAACAGATCTTCACTCATGTCACTGAGTCTGAGGCTGACACAGTATCCCACTGTCCTCAGTAACAGTCTCAGTGTATTATTAACCATTACAGTAGCCCTTTACAGATGACACTGAGTGCCTGAATTTGTCCTGAACACACACTTTTTATGATGATTTTCCTAACACTGACACAGTCACAGTACTGTAGCCCACAGCACTTCACTGATGCCACTGAGTCTGAGGGTGACACCGTATCCCAATGCCCTTGATCACAGTCACCGTAGCCCTTAATCACACTACAGCCCACAGCCCTTAACTGATGACACTGACTCTGAGGGTGACACATTGTCCCACTTCCCTTAATCACAGTCACAGTAGCCCTTAATGACACTGCAACCCATAGCCCTTCACTGATGACACTGGGGTAAATTTACTTAGATGGTAGTTCTATTTAAGATGGTATGTTGCCCATAGCAACAAATCTCATTTATCTAGCACCTACTAGAAGATAATACCTGGAATCTGATTGGTTGCTATGGGAGACATCCCATTTTAAATATAACTCCCATCTTAGTAAACTTACCTCACTGAGCCTGAGGGTGACAAACTATTCCACTGCCCTTCATCAGTCACATTAGCTCTTAAATGTCACAGTAGCCCTTAATCACGCTGAGGCCCGCCCACACCATCTTCCTCCTGCGTTCTGTTTGAAATGCACCGAAACCATGAGGGAGGGACTTTTATCAAATCCAAAATACATGAGATTCGACACCGGCAGGATGATGTTTTGCATTATTTTTGGATCCTAGCCTGGAAGGAAACACCAAGCTCAGGCTCAGAAGCACTCGGAAACCGGAAGTTTGGGTGGTTTTGGTTTCCAAACAAAGATAAATACTGTGAATAACAGAAAGTCTTATTTCTGCAACACAGCATAATTACTAGTGTAAACCTGAGCTGAGATCAGCACAATTGTTTCATGCCCACTACATACAGTATACTTCAATGCTACCACATGTTGTCTCTTAGCACCCTAGGCAAGCCTTCAGCCTAGCTCCCTCTAACCAAACTTTCCCCACCACCCAGAGGGGAGATGCAGGTGGCCACTAGGTGGGCTGGGGTGAATTGCATCATTATACATATACAGAGAAAAGGGACAACACTCAAGGACTTTCAAAGTGATAAAGTATATTGTAAACAGTCACAAAATCTTGTGACTTTGTTCACAATATACTGTATATACTTGAATATAAGTCGACCCGAATATAATCCGAGGCACCTAATTTTACCACAAAAACCCTGGAAAACTTATTGACTCGAGTATAAGCCTAGGGTGGGAAATGCAGCTCTAGCCGTACACAGCCCTCATACTGCCAGATATGACCCCACAGTGCCAGATATGCCCCCACAGTGCCAGATATGCCCCCATACTGCCAGATATGCCCCCGCAGTGTCAGATATGCCCTTCATAGTGCCAGATATGCCCCCACAGTGCCAGATATGCCCCCACAGTGCCAGATATGCCCTCATACTGCCAGATATGCTCCCACAGTGCCAGATATGCCCTCATACTGCCAGATATGCCCACACAGTGCAATATATGCCCTCATAGTGCCGGATATGCCCCCTCAGTGCCACATATGCCCCCCAAGTGCCAAATATGCTCCCCCAGTGCCAGTTACTTACCCTCCGACGCTCAAGTGAAGGAGGGCCACGGAGGACACAGCGCGCGAATCTCCTGTGTCCCTCCTGCGTCTCCGGCGGCAGCGGCGTGTGTGTGTTAAATGAAGTGCCGGTTCGTGAGCCAATCAGAGCTCACGAATGAATACTTCATTTAATAGACCCGCCGCTGCCACCGGAGACGCAGGAGGGACACAGGAGAGGCACGCGCTGTGCCCTCCGTCTCCCTCTTTCACAAGACAGCGCGGGAGCGGCGGAGGGTAAGTAACTGGCACTGGGGGAGCATATTCCCACTGATTCGAGTATAAGCCGAGGGGGCTTTTTCAGCACAAAAAGAAGTGCTGAAAAAGTCGGCTTATACTCAAGTATATATGGTACTTTCACTGTAAAAGTCCTTGAGTGCTGTCTATTCTTTATATACTGTATAATACCGTATATGAGGTCTAGTGGGGATATTTAAAAACGGGTTGGGTACGGGATGCCGCCGGTCAGACTAACGACAGCGGCATCTCAACTACCATAATACCGGCATTTTAAATTCAATTAATTAACCTTACCCCTTACCCACCCTCCCCACAGCCTAACCCTAACCTTCCCCGGCATCCTAATATTCAGGATGCCGGCTGTCGGGTTTCCGGCATCGGCATTCTGACAGGTGTTGGGACTCCGGAGCCGGTACTCTGAACACCGGCATCAAGTCTGCCAGGATGCCAACTACATCGCTTTAATTTTGTGTATACATACATATATGCACACAGACATACATATATTTTTATGCTCCTCATTGTGTTCCATCCCCGCATCTGTAAGTTCATTACAGACCCGCATACAGAGACATCCTTCTGTTTTTGCTATATGATTTGAGGGTGACATCCAGTGTCCGGCACCCCTATGCAGCTGCCTAATGGTAAAGTTGGCATTGTCTATGTCCAGCGGGTGTGGTATGGAGGGTCGACCACACTTAGGTCGGCAGTGTTTAAGTCGAACACTATTGGTAACTAGGTCGACACCCAAAAGAGGTCGACACAAGCATTAGATCTACATGACAAAAGGTCGATATGAGTTTTTTTAATGTGTTTTTATGTAGTTTTCTTCGTAGAATGACCGGGAACCCCAATTAATGCTTTGGGCAAGGTGGCCGTTCCCAATTGTAGTCCACGAGGATCGTAAAGTATGAAAAAGTTAAAAAAAATAAAAAATATTGTGAAAATCTCATGTCGACCTAGTGACCAGGACGACCTATAAACCATGTCAACCTAATGCATGTCGACCAATAGTGGTGGACCTAATGACAGTCGGAAACCAGAAAAGATAGACAGCAAGTACGGTGCACCCCAAAATTAGGCAGCTCGACAATGTATCCGTCACACTGGGGTAACCCTCCAGTACCCCCACCAAGAGAAACTCTCAAGCAAACTGCAAAATATGATGCCTATCCGCACCTTCAGAGGTCTTGAAGTCCTTCCAATGTAAAATAACCCGCAGGCGCACTCTATGGCGTATACCACGTTTTTTGTGTTGCAGGTTATAAATTCGGAAACATTAAGTTTCTTTTTGTTAATGGTAATTTCATTAATTTTATTGATTCCGTCCCCCTTTATGTTGCGGCAACCAAGGCACATGCCGCACCTAAAAAAACCTTTCGATTTAATGGTTGGTAGCGATCTTACTGGTGGCAAAGACCCGTTAAGGGTAGAAAGTCGCGTTGGCTGCTATAGACAGAGAGCGGGGGAACCAGAGCGGGATACCATCCATCCAGACGGTGGGACGACAGCCGCGGTTGCCGTGCAGTTTATATTCACATGCTTGTAGAACTGCCGCGAGACAGTTCTGACCTACCGCTGGTAATTACGCACTTGGGACTCCTTACCATTTATCACACACTGCTGTGTATATGTTTTTTAATAAGTGTCATGTGTTTGTACATTAAATTTTAAATTTGTTTAAACTGTACATCACTATATGCACTTTCTTTCCATGTTACATGACACTAATGACAGTCGACCTAAGTGTGGTCGACCTAGAGACCGGATACCATGTCCAGTATAGGAGCCTCATAGCAATCACAGCTAAATGATCACCATACCCTGTCCTGTATCCTGCATATTCCACAAAGTTCTATACCCCCACCTACAGCCATGTATCAATCTAATATGCTTCATGTCAATCACCGTCAAATGCCCTGTGGTAATCAATGAATATCACTGCAAAGCAACGGATTTCCAGATTAAGGGGTCTATTTACTAAGCCTGAGATGGAAATAAAGTACCAGCCAATCAGCTCCTAACTGTCATTTTCCAAACACAGCCTGTAACATGGCAGTTAGGAGCTGATTGGCTGATACTTTATCTCCAGCGACTTTATCTCCATCCAAGGCTTAGTAAATAGACCCCTAAGTTCAATTCCTTTCACCAATACTCACGTCGCACACTGTTATTTTTGCAAGCAAATCGGATCCTAGTAGTTTTTAGGATTTATTTATTTATTATTTATTTATTAACAGTTTCTTATATAGCGCAGCAAATTCCGTTGGGCTATACAATTGGAAATAACAATAACAAAACTGGGTGATAACAAACAGTCATAGAGGTAGGAAGGCCCTGCTCACAAGCTTACACTCTATAGGATTTAGGAAGAACATTTCTCACACTGTAAGATCTACTGAAAGCTGGAAGTGGCTGTCTGGAGCCTAGTAGCAAGCCTAATGGTGCCCATACACTTGTGCGATGCCCTGCGACGCGACATCACGGGACATCGCACCGGCAGTTCAGATGCGATGAAATCGCACCTGAACTGCCAAAGTGATTACCATAAGATCATGCGATATATCCAGTAGCGGATCTTGCCACGGGCAAGCAGGACTTTTGCCCGGGGCGCCGCCTTCCAGAGGGCGCAGGGCGCCATCTGGAGGGCGCCGCACCAGGGCAAGATCCGCTGCTGCAGTGTGTGCCCCCCGACCCCCGCTGTCCCCCTGCTGGCGCTGGCCGCAGGGAAGGGAAACTAGACATCGCGTCATCGCGCACCGCACAGCCAAGGTCCTCTCCACGAAGGGAACTAGACGCTACGTGTCTAGTTTCCCTTCGTGGAGAGGACCTTTGATGTGCGGTGCGCGATGACGTCATCGCGCACCGCGCATCATTCCAGTCTGTACACGGGGCGTACGAAGCCACGCCCCCTAATGCCGCCCGGGGCGCCAGACGCCCCGGAACCGGCCCTGGATATATCGCAAGGTAATCACGTGAAGGGCACATCACCGCCGAGTGGGAGCGGCCTCTGGCCACTCCTGGCGGGTGTCCATCGCACATCGTAGTGCGATATATAGCATGTGGATTTAGAAACACATGCGATCGCACTGCGATGCGAGAAATATTAAGTGCAGCACATAATATCTTGAGATACGAAATTCGACCGGCATGCCCGCGCATCCCGTCGAAAGGTACTTAAATTGTGCAGACAATCCTTCGATTTCTCTCACAGATGTGGTCGAAATCGAAGGCTAGTACCGATAATCTCATAAGTGTATAGGCACCATAAAGGTGTTTACACACTGGAAGATATATCTGCCGATCAATTAATCTGCAGATATATCTATGGACGGATCGGGCAGTGTGTTGAGCATACACACTGCCCGATCCGTCGGGGACTGACGTCATGAACTGGGCGGGCATGTACACACACGGCTGCCCAGTTCAGCTGTCAATCACCGCCGGCTGCCGCAGCATGTGTACGGGCGGTCGGCCGACCGCCCGTGCACACACAGCGAAGCGCCAATATATCGGTAAATATATTGGCCGTCGGCTGTGCTGCGGGGCCGACGCGATACGTCTGTGAACGACGGAGTTCACAGATGTATCGGCCGTACACACTGGCCGACG
This sequence comes from Pseudophryne corroboree, assembly GCF_028390025.1. NCBI lineage: Eukaryota > Metazoa > Chordata > Amphibia > Anura > Myobatrachidae > Pseudophryne > Pseudophryne corroboree. Next base: position 38,238,491 of record NC_086453.1, read on the forward strand.
AACCCGCAATATATTGGCCAGTGTGTACAGGCCTTAACCGTTCATTTCAGACTTGCTAGCAATTTTTGTAAGATGCCTTATTTAAAAACAAGTATAAAATCTTTCCAAGTTGCCACTCAATGAATTTGTAACAATTTCAATATTGAGATTAGTCGTCAGTATTCTTACACAGTATGTACCATATATGAAATATGTTTTGTTTCTTCAAATTTCAAAGATAAAAATCAATTAATTACTTACCTTTTTGACATCTCTGTCTCTGTGGATGCTAGTTTTCATAAATAAGAAACATAAGTTAAAATTGCACAAATCTTTTATTTCAGGGAAGTGATCGCCTTACTTTCTTGAAAGAGCAACATCCTGTTTTGTAAATTGTGGTAGAGGAAAATAACAAAAGACCATCCCACTAATACACTAAGTAACATGAATATAGTGGAAAATGGTTTGTAGCCATTACTTTTTATTAGAGATGCGTGGTGGACACTTTTTGTGTTTTGTGTTTTGGTTGTGGTTCTAATTCCCCGCTCGTGTTTTGTTTTTGACTTAGTTTTGCCAAAACCACCCCTTCGTGTTTTGGTTTTGGTTTTGGATCTGGATGATTTTTTTGGGGGGAAAACATAAAAACAGCTAAAATCACAGAATTTGGGGGTCATTTTGCTCCTACGGTATTATTAACCTCAATAACATTAATTTCCACTCATTTCCAGTCTATTCTGAACACCTCACAATATTATTTTTAGGCCAAAAGGTTGCACCGAGGTGGCTGGATGAATAAGTTAAGTGACACAAGTGGCCCATCTAGGAGTGGCACTGCAGTGTTAGACAGGATGGCAGATTTAACAAATAGGCCCAAAACAGCACATGATGCAAAGAAAAAAAAGAGGTGCAATGAGGTAGCTGGATTGCTAAGCTAAGCGACACAAGTGTGTGGCACAAACAACATGAGACGTGCTGGAATTTGCCCAGTTGTAATACACGCACAATATTGGTGGCACAGGATAGCGTACCTCTAAACCAAACACACACACAGACACACACCCTTTTATTTGAAGCTATTATAATAATATGCAGCACAGGCGAGCGTACCTCTACACCACACAGGGCAAACCCTGTAAAAATAGTTTGGATTAAATATTAATAACCCCTTTTTTTGGATTACATAATTTACAGCACAGGACAGCACCACTGAAGTTATATGGCAGAACCACTGGACTGGATTTATACAAAATTATAAGGATTTATATGGAATTTTACGGCAGGATCACTGGAATTATACGGCAGGATTACTGAAATTATACGACAGGATTTCTGAAATTATATGGCAGGATCACTGTAATTATACGGCAGGATCACTGTAATTATACGGCAGGATCACTGGATTTATATGGCAGGCTAAAACATTTTGTTATCCCTAATGCACGCTGAGTCAAAAATAACACTACATAATGATCAGATAATACAGAGATCTTAGTTGCGTATATCTGCAGATATAGGGTTAAGCCCCCATGCCGAAAGGTGTGTCACTAATACTAGGTATGGGTCCAGGTGCAGGACCCCATCATGTCGGCACAGGTCGGCTACCCCAGCTCAACCACAGGTGAAAATTAGGGGATAATAAGAAGCACATAAGTGCTATGTAAGTGAAGTGTGATTAAAATAATACAAACATATATACAAAGTGTGGAAGGGGGGGATAGGGGTACCAGCGACTTACAGTGTCTAATGAAAATGAAAATAAATATGAAGAATATAGCAGGATACGGTTTCCCAAAAAAGAATAACAAATTTATTTATACAATTTAGAATAAAATACAGGGATAAAAAATGGATATAAAAGCTGGATAGTAGGAGCAATAAAAAAATATAAAAAAGATTATATATGAAAGTAAATGCAGTTGTGCTAGAACCCTAAAACACCTAAAATCAGTAAAAACAATTTTCTACTGATAAAAGTGTGTAAAAAATAAACAATGATGCTTATCTTTGAGAATGGAGGGTCAGTGGAGGTGTACCCTAAAAATAAATGCAGTTGTGCTAGAACCCTAGAACACCTAAAATCAGTAAAAACAATTTTCTACTGATAAAAGTATGTAAAAAATAAACAATGATGCTTATCTTTGAGAATGGAGGATCAGTGGAGGTGTACCCAACGCGTTTCGTCCTCAGACTTCATCAAGGGGTCAAGAGGACGAAACGCGTTGGGTACACCTCCACTGACCCTCCATTCTCAAAGATAAGCATCATTGTTTATTTTTTACACACTTTTATCAGTAGAAAATTGTTTTTACTGATTTTAGGTGTTTTAGGGTTCTAGCACAACTGCATTTACTTTCATATATAATCTTTTTTATATTTTTTTATTGCTCCTACTATCCAGCTTTTATATCCATTTTTTATCCCTGTATTTTATTCTAAATTGTATAAATAAATTTGTTATTCTTTTTTGGGAAACCGTATCCTGCTATATTCTTCATATTTATTTTCATTTTCATTAGACACTGTAAGTCGCTGGTACCCCTATCCCCCCCTTCCACATCCTAATCTTAGGCAACTTATCACTGCCGAATTTTTAGGGGTTAGCTGACACCTTACATTTTTAAAGGAGTGTCTTTAATTACTGTATTACCACTTTATAAATATCTGTTCACATACACCTGTGGCGCCGTACCCCCACTATCCAATATATACAAAGTGATAGGGAAAATAATAAGTGTTAATAAATTGTTAGGGTGTGCAAACCTGAAGCAGTCCAGCCATACCAACATAGGGGCCACCGCACCCCACACCCACCCCATAAATAATTACACATATGTCTGGGTCTAATTGCCAAGTGTAAGGCCACATGATAATGGCCCCAACAGAATCTGAGAGCCAGCTTACCTGGAGACACCCCTAACTTCTCCAATGGCACTCTGGAGTCAGCAATCCCTCCTAATGCTGACCCATCCATGCCTCTCTAACTACAATGCACATTTATTGGCAAGCTGCTCAATCAGATTGGGATGTCACTCAAGTGCTAAAAGGGAGGGGTAATTCTGTGTAAGAAAAAACATTTTGTTATCCCTAATGCACACTGAGTGAAAAATAACACTACATAATGATCAGATAATACAGAGATCTTAGTTGCGTATATCTGCAGATATAGGGTTAAACCCCCACGCCGAACGGCAAGGTGTCTCTGTCACTGGGAGTCCCTAATACTAGGTATGGGTCCGGGCTCCAAATAGGTTTAGGTATGGTTACAGGTAATTTTTCAGTGTGCTGAAGGGAAATGTAGGGGTGGGATTTGCAACCCCTCCTCTCTGTCTGTCTGTGACCCCTCCCCCTTTCCAGCACCTGATACATAATTATCTCCAGGAATGATCGAGCATTTACCATTGTTTTTCTGCTTGTGTTCGAGAGGCATTGAATGGGAGCAGTATTTGGAAGGCATGCTGTTCCTTATAGTGCCAATGGGAGATCCTGAAGGTGGCTCCTGGGTAAGTAAGCTCTCTGTCTGGATGTGTTTTAGTAATTGTCTTTATCATGAGGCCTACTGTGACAAATTACATGGTCCTATGTGGGCACAGCTATTATGTAGTGTTTAGAGATGAGCGGGTTCGGTTCCTCGGAATCCGAACCCGCCCGAACTTCAGTTTTTTTTACACGGGGCCGAGCGACTCGGATCTTCCCGCCTTGCTCGGTTAACCCGAGCGCGCCCGAACGTCATCATCCCGCTGTCGCATTCTCGCGAGGCTCGGATTCTATCGCGAGACTCGGATTCTATATAAGAAGCCGCGCGTCGCCGCCATTTTCACACGTGCATTGAGATTGATAGGGAGAGGACGTGGCTGGCATCCTCTCCGTTTATAGAGAAGAGAGTGAGACTAGAGTAGAGAGAGACACAGTATTACTTTAGTAATTTTGGGGAGCATTAGGAGGAGTACTACTACTTGCTGAAGTGATAGTGTGACTGTGTATATCTGACTTGTGGGGGAGACAGTGGGGAGCAGTTAGAGTCTGAGAGCAGGAGTACATATTTTAACGTACAGTGCACACTTTTGCTGCCAGAGTGCTACACTGCCATTGTGACCACACTGACCACCAGTATATATTGTGATTGTCTGCTTAGGAGTACTACTTGCAAGTTGCTGATAGTGTGACCAGTGACCTGACCACCAGTTTAATTAATCACCACCAGTTTAATATATATATATAATTGTATCATTATACAGAGACTTGGCTGTCAGCACTGCACCACTGGAGGGTTCCTTATGCTTGCGAACCAGTTAGATTCTATACACATATGAATCTTCCCCATATTCGAATATCTGAATGTCAGACTCAAGCTGATGATATATGAGGTATGGTCCTCGCTGTATCAATCAAGTCCCATTGAAATATTGAAACGTTGTTCATACATCTTTGAATTACCTTTTATGTGCTGACAATATGTTCTGAAATGAAGAGATTTTACCCCTGATGAAGTCTTGGAACAAGATGAAACGCGTTGGGTTATTTATCTATCTATTATCTGATGTTACCTCCAAATCTACAATAAGGAGAAGGAGGAAATCGTAGTGATATATCTACGCTTTTTCCTTATCACTACAAACTGATTGTTCAAATTGTGCGACAAATGTAAATGTATCAACTCTGTATACTTATGAACATTTGTGTCGGGTTTATATGTTGTTTTAATAAATTTTTATGTTAGTATTTGTTATCTGATGTAATTTATCCGGAGAGTACTGTAAGGGTCCGTTTTTAAGTAGGGCGTTGATATAACTCCCTTGGCGCCATCTCCTCTATTTCGTTTCATATTTTCACACATTTAGTTCCTCCTAACAGGGAACTTAGAGGATACAGGCAGCCATATAATTAATTAATTTTAGTGTTTTATTTGAAATAGCGCAGTGGGTGAGTAATTCTTGTCATATATATAATTGTATATATATATAATTGTATACCACCTACCCGTGGTTTTTTTTTTTCCTTTCTTCTTGATACATACTACTATAGTAGCTTACTGTAGCAGTCTGCGGTGCTGCTGAGCTGACAGTGTCCAGCAGGTCCGTCATCAGTCATTACATAATAAATATATATACCTGTCCGGCTGCAGTACTAGTGATATTATATATATATATATTAATTTCATCTCATTATCATCCAGTCTATATTAGCAGCAGACACAGTACGGTAGTCCACGGCTGTAGCTACCTCTGTGTCGGCAGTCGCTCGTCCATCCATAATTGTATACCACCTACCCGTGGTTTTATTTTTTCTTTCTTCTTGATACATACTACTATAGTAGCTTACTGTAGCAGTCTGTGGTGCTGCTGAGCTGACAGTGTCCAGCAGGTCCGTCATCAGTCATTACATAATAAATATATATACCTGTCCGGCTGCAGTACTAGTGATATTATATATATATATATTAATTTCATCTCATTATCATCCAGTCTATATTAGCAGCAGACACAGTACGGTAGTCCACGGCTGTAGCTACCTCTGTGTCGGCAGTCGCTCGTCCATCCATAAGTATACTAGTATCCATCCATCTCCATTGTTTACCTGAGGTGCCTTTTAGTTGTGCCTATTAAAAATAAAATATGGAGAACAAAAATGTTGAGGTTCCAAAATTAGGGAAAGATCAAGATCCACTTCCACCTCGTGCTGAAGCTGCTGCCACTAGTCATGGCCGAGACGATGAAATGCCAGCAACGTCGTCTGCCAAGGCCGATGCCCAATGTCTTAGTACAGAGCATGTAAAATCCAAAACACCAAATATCAGTAAAAAAAGGACTCCAAAATCTAAAAGAAAATTGTCGGAGGAGAAGCGTAAACTTGTCAATATGCCATTTACCACACGGAGTGGCAAGGAACGGCTGAGGCCCTGGCCTATGTTCATGGCTAGTGGTTCAGCTTCACATGAGGATGGAAGCACTCAGCCTCTCGCTAGAAAAATGAAACGACTCTAGCTGGCAAAAGCACAGCAAAGAACTGTGCGTTCTTCGAAATCCCAAATCCACAAGGAGAGTCTAATTGTGTCGGTTGCGATGCCTGACCTTCCCAACACTGGATGTGAAGAGCATGCGCCTTCCACCATGTGCACACCCCCTGCAAGTGCTGGAAGGAGCACCCGCAGTCCAGTTCCTGATAGTCAGATTGAAGATGTCAGTGTTGAAGTACAATAGGATGAGGAGGATATGGGTGTTGCTGGTGCTGGGGAGGAAATTGACCAGGAGGATTCTGATGGTGAGGTGGTTTGTTTAAGTCAGGCACCCGGGGAGACACCTGTTGTCCGTGGGAGGAATATGGCCATTGACATGCCTGGTGAAAATACCAAAAAAATCAGCTCTTCGGTGTGGAAGTATTTCAACAGAAATGCGGACAACAGGTGTCAAGCCGTGTGTTCCCTTTGTCAAGCTGTAATAAGTAGGGGTAAGGACGTTAACCACCTCGGAACATTCTCCCTTATACGTCACCTGCAGCGCATTCATAATAAGTCAGTGACAAGTTCAAAAACTTTGGGCGACAGCGGAAGCAGTCCACTGACCAGTAAATCCCTTCCTCTTGTAACCAAGCTCACGCAAACCACCCCACCAACTCCCTCAGTGTCAATTTCCTCCTTCCCCAGGAATGCCAATAGTCCTGCAGGCCATGTCACTGGCAATTCTGACGATTCCTCTCCTGCCTGGGATTCCTCCGATGCATCCTTGCGTGTAACGCCTACTGCTGCTGGCGCTGCTGTTGTTGCTGCTGGGAGTCGATGGTCATCCCAGAGGGGAAGTCGTAAGCCCACTTGTACTACTTCCAGTAAGCAATTGACTGTCCAACAGTCCTTTGCGAGGAAGATGAAATATCACAGCAGTCATCCTGTTGCAAAGCGGATAACTGAGGCCTTGACAACTATGTTGGTGTTAGACGTGCGTCCGGTATCCGCTGTTAGTTCACAGGGAACTGGACAATTTCTTGAGGTAGTGTGCCCCCGTTACCAAATACCATCTAGGTTCCACTTCTCTAGGCAGGCGATACCGAGAATGTACACGGACGTCAGAAAAAGACTCACCAGTGTCCTAAAAAATGCAGTTGTACCCAATGTCCACTTAACCACGGACATGTGGACAAGTGGAGCAGGGCAGGGTCAGGACTATATGACTGTGACAGCCCACTGGGTAGATGAATGGACTCCCGCCGCAAGAACAGCAGCGGCGGCACCAGTAGCAGCATCTCGCAAACGCCAACTCTTTCCTAGGCAGGCTACGCTTTGTATCACCGGTTTCCAGAATACGCACACAGCTGAAAACCTCTTACGGCAACTGAGGAAGATCATCGCGGAATGGCTTACCCCAATTGGACTCTCCTGTGGATTTGTGGCATCGGACAACGCCAGCAATATTGTGTGTGCATTAAATATGGGCAAATTCCAGCACGTCCCATGTTTTGCACATACCTTGAATTTGGTGGTGCAGAATTTTTTAAAAAACGACAGGGGCGTGCAAGAGATGCTGTCGGTGGCCAGAAGAATTGCGGGACACTTTCGGCGTACAGGCACCACGTACAGAAGACTGGAGCAACACCAAAAACGCCTGAACCTGCCCTGCCATCATCTGAAGCAAGAAGTGGTAATGAGGTGGAATTCAACCCTATATATGCTTCAGAGGTTGGAGGAGCAGCAATAGGCCATTCAAGCCTATACAATTCAGCACGATATAGGAGGTGGAATGCACCTGTCTCAAGCGCAGTGGATAATGATTTCAACGTTGTGCAAGGTTCTGATGCCCTTTGAACTTGCCACACGTGAAGTCAGTTCAGACACTGGCAGCCTGAGTCAGGTCATTCCCCTCATCAGGCTTTTGCAGAAGAAGCTGGAGACATTGAAGGAGGAGCTAACATGGAGCGATTCCGCTAGGCATGTGGGACTTGTGGATGGAGCCCTTAATTCGCTTAACAAGGATTCATGGGTGGTCAATCTGTTGAAATCAGAGCACTACATTTTGGCCACCGTGCTCGATCCTAGATTTAAAACCTACCTTGGATCTCTCTTTCCGGCAGACACAAGTCTGCTGGGGTTCAAAGACCTGCTGGTGAGAAAATTGTCAAGTCAAGCGGAACGCGACCTGTCAACATCTCCTCCTTCAATTTCTCCCGCAACTGGGGGTGCGAGGAAAAGGCTCAGAATTCCGAGCCCACCCGCTGGCGGTGATGCAGGGCAGTCTGGAGCGACTGCTGATGCTGACATCTGGTCCGGACTGAAGGACCTGACAACGATTACGGACATGTCGTCTACTGTCACTGCATATGATTCTCTCCCCATTGAAAGAATGGTGGAGGATTATATGAGTGACCGCATCCAAGTAGGCACGTCACACAGTCCGTACTTATACTGGCAGGAAAAAGAGGCAATTTGGAGGCCCTTGCACAAACTGGCTTTATTCTACCTAAGTTGCCCTCCCACAAGTGTGTACTCTGAAAGAGTGTTTAGTGCCGCCGCTCACCTTGTCAGCAATCGGCGTACGAGGTTACTTCCAGAAAATGTGGAGAAGATGACGTTCATTAAAATGAATTATAATCAATTCCTCCGTGGAGACATTGACCAGCAGCAATTGCCTCCACAAAGTACACAGGGAGCTGAGATGGTGGATTCCAGTGGGGACGAATTGATAATCTGTGAGGAGGGGGATGTACACGGTGATATATCGGAGGATGATGATGAGGTGGACATCTTGCCTCTGTAGAACCAGTTTGTGCAAGGAGAGATTAATTGCTTCTTTTTTGGTGGGGGTCCAAACCAACCCGTCATTTCAGTCACAGTCGTGTGGCAGACCCTGTCACTGAAATGATGGGTTGGTTAAAGTGTGCATGTCCTGTTTATACAACATAAGGGTGGGTGGGAGGGCCCAAGGACAATTCCATCTTGCACCTCTTTTTTCTTTTATTTTTCTTTGCGTCATGTGCTGTTTGGGGAGTATTTTTTGGAAGGGCCATCCTGCGTAACACTGCAGTGCCACTCCTAGATGGGCCAGGTGTTTGTGTCGGCCACTAGGGTCGCTTATCTTACTCACACAGCTACCTCATTGCGCCTCTTTTTTTCTTTGCGTCATGTGCTGTTTGGGGAGTGTTTTTTGGAAGGGCCATCCTGCATGACACTGCAGTGCCACTCCTAGATGGGCCAGGTGTTTGTGTCGGCCACTAGGGTCGCTTATCTTACTCACACAGCTACCTCATTGCGCCTCTTTTTTTCTTTGCGTCATGTGCTGTTTGGGGAGTGTTTTTTGGAAGGGCCATCCTGCGTGACACTGCAGTGCCACTCCTAGATGGGCCAGGTGTTTGTGTCGGCCACTAGGGTCGCTTATCTTACTCACACAGCTACCTCATTGCGCCTCTTTTTTTCTTTGCGTCATGTGCTGTTTGGGGAGTGTTTTTTGGAAGGGCCATCCTGCGTGACACTGCAGTGCCACTCCTAGATGGGCCAGGTGTTTGTGTCGGCCACTAGGGTCGCTTATCTTACTCACACAGCTACCTCATTGCGCCTCTTTTTTTCTTTGCGTCATGTGCTGTTTGGGGAGTGTTTTTTGGAAGGGCCACCCTGCGTGACACTGCAGTGCCACTCCTAGAAGGGCCAGGTGTTTGTGTCGGCCACTAGGGTCGCTTCTCTTACTCACACAGCTACCTCATTGCGCCTCTTTTTTTCTTTGCGTCATGTGCTGTTTGCGGAGTGTTTTTTGGAAGGGCCATCCTGCGTGACACTGCAGTGCCACTCCTAGATGGGCCAGGTGTTTGTGTCGGCCACTAGGGTCGCTTATCTTACTCACACAGCTACCTCATTGCGCCTCTTTTTTTCTTTGCGTCATGTGCTGTTTGGGGAGTGTTTTTTGGAAGGGCCATCCTGCGTGACACTGCAGTGCCACTCCTAGATGGGCCAAGTGTTTGTGTCGGCCACTAGGGTCGCTTCTCTTACTCACACAGCTACCTCATTGCGCCTCTTTTTTTCTTTGCGTCATGTGCTGTTTGGGGAGTGTTTTTTGGAAGGGCCATCCTGTGTGACACTGCAGTGCCACTCCTAGATGGGCCAGGTGTTTGTGTCGGCCACTAGGTTCGCTTATCTTACTCACACAGCTACCTCATTGCGCCTCTTTTTTTCTTTGCGTCATGTGCTGTTTGGGGAGTGTTTTTTGGAAGGGCCATCCTGCGTGACACTGCAGTGCCACTCCTAGAAGGGCCAGGTGTTTGTGTCGGCCACTAGGGTCGCTTCTCTTACTCACACAATCAGCTACCTCATTGCGCCTCTTTTTTTCTTTGCGTCATGTGCTGTTTGCAGAGTGTTTTTTGAAAGGGCCATCCTGCGTGACACTGCAGTGCCACTCCTAGATGGGCCAGGTGTTTGTGTCGGCCACTAGGGTCGCTTATCTTACTCACACAGCTACCTCATTGCGCCTCTTTTTTTCTTTGCGTCATGTGCTGTTTGGGGAGTGTTTTTTGGAAGGGCCATCCTGCGTGACACTGCAGTGCCACTCCTAGATGGGCCAAGTGTTTGTGTCGGCCACTAGGGTCGCTTATCTTACTCACACAGCTACCTCATTGCGCCTCTTTTTTTCTTTGCGTCATGTGCTGTTTGGGGAGTGTTTTTTGGAAGGGCCATCCTGCGTGACACTGCAGTGCCACTCCTAGATGGGCCAGGTGTTTGTGTCGGCCACTAGGGTCGCTTAGCTTAGTCATCCAGCGACCTCGGAGCAAATTTTAGGACTAAAAATAATATTGTGAGGTGTGAGGTATTCAGAATAGACTGAAAATGAGTGTAAATTATGGTTTTTGAGGTTAATAATACTTTGGGATCAAAATTACCCCAAAATTCTATGATTTAAGCTGTTTTTTAGTGTTTTTTTAAAAAAACACACGTATCCAAAACACACCCGAATCCGACAAAAAAAATTCGGTGAGGTTTTGCCAAAACGCGGTCGAACCCAAAACACGGCCGCGGAACCGAACCCAAAACCAAAACACAAAACCCGAAAAATTTCAAGTGCACATCTCTAGTAGTGTTACGACTGCTGACATCGGAGAAGCCGTGAAGTGGTACAACAGCTTAAACATGTGTTTGCAAACGTGTAAACTAATTCTCTGAATCTCTATTACCAGATACTGTAGGTTCAGGTATGGTTACAGGAAATTTTTTTAGCGTGCTGAAGGGAAAAGTAGGGGTGGGATTTGCAAACCACCCCCCCTCTCTGTCTGTTTGTCTGTGACCCCTCCCCCCTTCCAGCACCTGATACATAATTATCTCCAGGAATGATTGAGCATTTACCATTGTTTTTCTGCTTGTGTGCGAGAGGCATTGAATGGGAGCAGTATTTGGAAGGCATTCTGTTCCTTGTAGTGTTAATGGGAGATCCTGGGGGTTGGTCCTGGGTAAGTTAGCTCTCTGTATGGATGTGTTTTAGTAATAGCCTTTATCATGAGGCCTACTGTGACAAATTACATGGCCCTATGTGGGCACTGCTATTATGTAGTGTTAGGACTGCTGACATCGGAGAAGCCGTGAAGTGGCGCAGTAACTAAAACATGTGTTTGCAACCATGTGTAAACTAATTCTCTGAATTTCTATTACCAGATAGGTTAAGGTATGGTTACAGGAAATGTTGTCGTATGCTGAAGGGAAATGTATGGGTGGGATTTGCAAAAGCCCGCCCCCCCCCCCCACCCCCCCACCCCTCTGTCTACATGCATTTTAAATAAGGTTTCTCATGGCCACTTACAGTATATGGAACCTTTTGTAAAACTCAATACACAAACAAATCCTGCAAAATATCAGTGTCTTTTCTTCAACAAGTAGATCTTATTAACTTTGGTGCTCATTTACATTTGGATGTAAGTCATTTTTATGACACGCCTCTCAGATGTAGCACTACACGTCTGCGCTGATAGGTGTTACTTTCACAATCTTTCTGAAATGGTTTTTCAAAAGTAGGCAAGTATGAGCAAAATTAGCAGCCCAGCGATCAGGTCTGAATTACCCCAATAGTGTATAAGAGCTCCATTGGTTTATTCCCAATTAACCCGTTAACCTTTATATACTAAACCACATTTTACCTTTAATGAAAATTATTTAACACCCTGCACTTTAACCATAAACCAGAAATATGCAATAAAATTAGCCAACCAAATAACTTAACTCCTACTGAAATAAAGACACGGACACAAAAACGGCTTGGCTTAAAGGTCACAGCTTTTTATTCAATTCTAATTAACTTACGAGGAAAAAGGTGGCCAGGACACGCTGCAATCTCAGTCCAAGCCTTATCGCTATATTAATTTAAAGGTGACGACTACAATGTCCCCCTGACACACTTACATCGTGGGGACTCCACTGACCTCCCGGAAAAAGTCAGAGTGCTCTCGCACTAAAAGCGCCCAGGTCCTTCGCACAGAGCAGGACAAATTCGTCAAGTAGTCAGAGGTAGGTGCCCCACAATCATATCTTACATCACAGAAAACCACTGAGATGCAGTGCTCTCCTGCCACAGCCAAGGCGCCCTAAGCCGTGGCCCGCCACCAAACCGAGAAACAAACTAATCTAAAAAAGACAACAGATCCTTAATGAACAAACCAAGACCCAAATTAATAAAAAGCACTCCATCGGGCCTAAAACACTGTGAGGGGTCAGACCCCAAAAAATGATGCTGAACCACCTTCCCACCGGAGGCCAAAACAAAATGAGAGATTGCAACATTAACCATCCTCCGTGCATTCCTCCAAACCAAACGAGGCACCACTTCCGACCAGACAATGGTAACTGCCGGCCACCGAGCCCTGACGTCCGTCAGCAACTCCCGCAAATGCACAGTAAGCTCCACACCCTTCAATTGACCAACGTCATTGCCTCCAACATGCAACATCAGCCAGTCAGGGACACCCCACGTCTCCGCCGCCGAAAGCAGCAAAGCCATCAATGCATCACAACGAAGGCCCCAAACACCAAACCACCATACCCGGCAGCCACCCAACAACAGCTTAGCATGCTGAGCAAGCCCATGCCGTTCAGCCCAGTAAATATATACGAATGGGCGACAAGCCAAACCTGCTCCAAACGCTCCTTTTCTGCTGTAAAAAGAAACCTAAAAATGAGCCACTGTACCAAAACCAAGTTGACAAAGAAACAAAAAACCAACACAATGAAATGGAACAGCAACTAAGCGCCTACCCAAGGAAAGGGAAAACAGGTAACCCAAGTGAAGGGTCAAAATAAAATGACCTCCCGTGAACCAAAAGGGGCCGAATCATGGCTCCAGGGAGGAAAAAAACAAAAAGCACCCTGCACGCCCCCATTTGTCAATTGCTAATCGTTCCACAAATGGAGAGTAAACAAATGTTTTTGGGTTGGCGCAGGAAGCGCAACTATAACTGGTCGCAGTGCACATAAGACTTGTAAGCTGAAGACCTCCATCTTCCAAGAGCCTGAATTGAAGTAGGAGGGCCTCAGCCGCCGCAGCGACAGTCGCGGCCCCAATCCGAAAGGAATGCATCCCATAAGAACTGGCATCCAGCCCTAAGGCAACCAAGCAACGACGAAGAACCGCTGCAAACTGAAACTGTGAGAGAGGTGTCAAATCAGCATGGACCAACCACTGAAGACCGCCAGAGGGGCGACCAGCAAAGTAAGCCCCAGCAAAATACCTCGGGCAAATAGACACGTCGGCGTGTGCAGGAAGTGTAACCCAGCGCCCCCTATCCGATTGATCCGTCTTGGAGGAACGAAGCTTACAAAGGACAGATGAATCTCGCAACAAAACATCACCAAAGATCAAACCAGAAGAAACAGATGCCCTGCTCGAAGCAACAAGCTCATTAACACGGAAAGTGCCAAAAAAAGCAGCCGAAAAGGCCAAACTAAAAAGTGCCGCTTCGAAAGTATCCAAAGCCACACTAGGAACCACACCAACCAACGCCTGAAGCAGCTGCAAATCAATAGGCCTGCGCGAATCCGCGTGAGACGGGTGCAACCTAGCCAAACCCTTTAAAGCACTGGAAAGAACAAATGACCTAGTAGGGTCCGAGACACCATGCAATCTGCTAAAAAATGAAATCCCTGCCAGCGCTGCAGACATAGAGGCCTTGGAGCGGCCCCAGTGATAGTGTGCCCACACAAAGGCTAACAAGAGGTCATGAACAGAGTTACCCTCCACAGGAAAACGCGTGAGGTAAGCCTCCCAATCCTGCCAGGCAACACCGTACGACTGCAAAGTTGCCGGGGCCAAGGACCGCTGCACCAGAGACTCTAAGCCGGCCTGATAATCTGCCAAACAAACGGAGGGCAAGGTAACCCAACTGCAGACGCTTGAGGAGCCAGCGCACAGAAACAAATAAAATCAAAGCGTGACGGAGTATCGACAATCTCATTATTAACGCCAGGTACATGAAGAGCCCTAAAACGGATATTCGCCTCCAAACAGCGCAAAACCAAATACCTCAACAGCCGCAAAGCCATTGGAGAAGAAGACCTTTGATTATTAACGGCATGCACAACACCTAGGTTATCACACCAGAAAATAATATGTTGATTCATCAAGGCCTCAGACCAGAATTCAACAGCCACAACAATCGGAAAAAGCTCAAGAAGCAACATATTGGTGGTGAGACCCTCCAAAACCCAGGCAGAAGGCCACTGGGCCGCACACCGTTCCCCGTTGAAATAGGCCCCAAATCCGGAATCCTCCCCCTCCCCTCCCCCTCCCCCCCGCCAAATCAGTAAAAAGCTGTAAGACAGCATTGACAACTGGCAGTTCCGGCCAATTCCTCTCACCATTAAACTCGGACAAGAACCGAGCCCAAACCCGAAGGTCATTTCTAATCTCAGAACACAACCGAATGTGATGATGCGGCAGGGTAGCCTCGACCGTGGCCCTTTCCAACTTCCTACAAAACACACGCCCCATGGGGATGACGCGGCAGGCAAAATTGAAAGATCCTAACAACGACTGCACCACCTGAAGGCGAACCGACTTAGACTGGGCGACTTCCGGCAACTCCCTAGCAGACTTCAAATTCCGGGGCTCCCGCACAGCAAGCAAAACTTTGATCGGCAAACAAAAACCAAAAGAGAAACCCTGCAGCAAAAACTCTGCAGCAACCTTATCAGGATAATGGTTCAACCAGCGAGCCAACTGGTCCACACAAATTGGAGAGGGGGCCTTAGCTAGGCTCAACACGGGGCTACCCCCTATCCACGGCTGCCCCACTGGCTGCCCTACGGCAGTCCTTGGCGGGGTGCTCCCCCCAGCAAACACGTCAGGAGTGGCGAGAGGAACAAGCAGTCCCGCGAATACAACGGGAATCATTATAAGCGAAACCTTTCGCCACGCCCCCCCCCCCCCCCCCCCCCGGTCTGCCAGGAAGGAGGCTGAGGCTTACGTGCCAGTACCACCTCAGCGGGTGGCTTGCGCTGCCGTGAAACATCAAGCCAAACCTCAGCATCCTTCGCACCAAACGGCATAACAGACACCCCATCATGCTTACGCCTGAACTGAACGTCATACTCATGCCACGCAGCCCCTTTAGAACGCATCAACATATCATGACCCAAATAAATGTACTTAAGAACGTTCAAATGTTCCACAGGGTGCGATTCCGTATAACAAGCAACAAACACAAGCGCGTCCTTCAACCACAAATTGTAACAGCAATACAACGCCTCACCAACACCGCCCTGCTTCTTAGCCTTTGACAACCCTTCCTTCATCTCATCCATGAGAGAGAAAAAATCCACAAACCGACCTTTGCGGATTTTGTTTTGCACGCTCTTGCGCAGGATCACCATGTTGGAAACATTAACGTCATCAGTGCCACCTGGCAACACCAACGGCTCGCATGTAACCTCCACAGCAGATGTCACGGGCACCGGTATAGAACCAGCCTTCTTGTGCAAACGCTGCACAATCAACCTAGCAAGCTTGCGCCGACCACCCCGGGAACCCGACGAACATGAACCACAGCTAGAAGAGAAACTGGAAACAGATGCAGAATCACAAGCAGCAAGCAAATCATACTCACCGACACCAGCCGTCCCCGGAACCGCGGAAACCTTTTAAAGTGGAGGGGCCACACCTCTGGCAGGAGGGGCCACCTCAGCGCTCACAGGAACCATGCTCCCCGAAGATGCGACAACCTCCGGAGCACAGGCCGCTGCCGGAACAACTGAAACTAGAGGAGAAGCATCAGAGAACACAGCAGGAGAAACTGTGGGAGCTGTAGAAAGGGAGGAGGCGGCCAGCAAAACCTGCGGGGGCTCCGCAGGCATGGGAGGTTGAGCAATTGGGGAGGGAGCAAGCAAGGGGCGCAAGCTCATCAAACCAGGGGCCTGAGAGCCCACTGCGGGTGTAACGAAAGGCACCAAAGAGGGTGGAGTGGTAAAAGGGGGAAAAACAGGATACCCCTGGGAACCCAGAAGAGGAGGGGGTGAGAACCAGGGGCAGGGACCCAAAAGGGCCGGGGGCCAATACGGGAAAGAAAATGCAGCAGGAGGGAGGGGGGAACCCAGTAGACAGTGAGGCCGAGGGGGACACTGAGGTGGAGGGGTAAACCGGGGGTGCATAACCTGTTCTCCAAGACGCCTGCGGCCAGGAAATAGTGGAAAATGAGGGCAACACAAGGGGGCGCTGAGGGGAGACCCCTAGCCAACTCATAGGAGGCCAAGCAACGATGGCCGGGGGAATGGGGGGCGGGAAGCACATCCCACCTAATAAACCCACACCCGGGGGCAACGACCCAGGTGACCCCGTGGCAAAAGGGTCGCCCGGAGCAGGGAAAATGGCACCACCAAACAAGGGAGGACCGGCCTCCACATGTGCATGCTCAAACAAAATGGCCACCCAGGGCCACCGCACGGCCCGGGCCCAGGGCTGTGGACGCAAAGATAGCCAGAGACCCCAAATCAGACACTGCTGGCAGTTGCAAGAGAGAGCCACCCGCCGCTTGCACGGAGGTGAGGAGGGAAGCAGGCAGCACGTCAAAGCCACCAGCGGGAGCCGCGGCCACGTGCATACCATCAGACGCAATGGGAGCCGTGGCAGGGGATCTGGAGCCGGCAGCATGAGGTGTGAGGTGAGGTAGCAGGGCGGGAGACGGCTGGGGACAAGGTAAGGCGCCGTTGACGGGCCGCCCGTGGCCAGGTAGCCGCAAGCGACAGCTGATGACCAACCAGCCGGCGTGGAGGGGGGGCAGTGCGGTGGAGACGGCGCATCTCGTGGCACAGTGGGCAACAAACGGGGAACAGCAAAGACGGGGGAACAAAGAATACAAGGGGAAAACAAATTAAAAGTGTCAGAAAACAAAAGGAATACAAAGTGAAAGACTCCAAAGCAATGATCCAAGAGGCTGTCCGCACAAATCAGCCTCCTATAAATAACCTTAAACAAACAACATACCCCTAGAGCCCTTATTGGCACCCAATTTGATTGGCAACAACACACCACTAGCCTAACTCTGCCTAGTAGCAAAGGCAGCCATCAGAAAAAAACAGGATTCTTATTTATCCTCATGCTTATTCAGCTTTCGTCTATCCTAAGCACTATGGACATTTATTTACATTGTATTGAATATACAGTATATAAATAAACCCAGCAAAACTGTAAAACAATAGGCCAATAATGTCACAGAATAAGCAGACATACTGTAACGTTCAATATTGTGATTTCTGGTGATATGGGGTACTGTCATTTGGCACAATATGAACTGGAGGCACATTGGTATGGCCTAATATATGAATGATGGGGCTCTGTAATGTGGCATAATATGAACTGGGGGCATAGCGATATGGCAAAATGTAATATAAATTGGGGACACTAAAACGTTACCCTGCATGAACTGTGGGCACTACAGCCAGGGCCGGTTCTTGGCCTTGGGGCGCCCCGGGCAAAGTGTAGGGGCGTGGCTTCAAATGGGGGCATGGTCAGTTACGCCCCCATTTGTGCCCCCTGTAGCGCTGCTGAAAGAAAAAGAAAAGGGAAAAAAAGTATACTTACTAATTACTATCCCCGTTCCTGATCCAGACTGCTGCAGACCTCCTCCGCCGGCGCCGCTCTTCCCCTCTCCTCTCCTCTCCGCGATCTATGGGAGAGACATTATTACGTCTCTCCCATAGAACAGAATAGACACTAGAGGTCAATTATGACCCTTAGTGTCTGTGCCAGTATGCTGTGCGGTGCGCGATGACGTCATCACGCATCGCACAACAAAGGTCCTCTCCATGACGGGAAACTAGACGCTACTCGTCTGGTTCCCTTCAAAGCGGGGGGAACAGCAGGGTACTGCTGGGGGGGCACAGTGGCGGATTTTGCCATGGTGCGGCGCCCTCTGGATGACGCCGGCGCCCTCCAGAAGGTGGCGCCCCAGGCAAAAGTCCTGCTTGCCCGTGGCAAGATCCGCTACTGACTACAGCATACCTCCCAACTGTCCCGATTTTCGCGGGACAGTCCCGCTGTCCCACCCCCAGGCCCCAGTGTCCCGCGGTGGGGGGGGTAGTTGGGAGGCTCTGTGTCTCGCTGCCCTGCTTAGTAGAGCAGCGGTGAATAGACGCTGTGCGCATGTGCACACCATCTATTCCCTGGAGTCAGAGGGAGAGGGGGCATGCCAGCGGCTCACAGGGCGCTGGGCATGCCCCCTCAGTGAGGAAAATGGGGTCGTGGCTCGCGATCACGGGTTGTCCCACGAAGCCACGTACGTATGGAGGCAGTGTATGAATGTATATATGTATATATGTACAGGGGCGGAACTACTGGCGGGGCAGGCAGTGCATTGCACTGGGGCCCCGCCGCACTCAGGGGCCCACAGCCGCCGGCCGGCATTTAGAACAGATTGACATGCGGACGAGAGTCTGCATGTCAATCTGCGTTCTCCTCTCCCTCCTTGCTGCTCCCCTGCTCCCCCGGCCCCCCCCCCCTATGTGTTGGAGGGACACGAGCGCATCGCGCGTCTCTCCTGTGTCCCTCCTGGCTCTCCCCCGGCCGCTCTAAGGAAGCATGTGCCGTTCGTGAGCTCTGATTGGCTCACGAACGGCACTTCCTTCATTAGACCAGCGGGGGAGAGCCAGGAGGGACACAGGAGAGACGCGCGATGCGCTCGTGTCCCTCCAACACATAGGGGGGGGGAGGGGGGGCCGGGGGAGCAGGCACTGCGGCATATACCTGGCACTGGGGGGACAGATCTGGCACTGGGGACATATACCTGGCACTGGGGGGACAGATCTGGCACTGGGGACATATACCTGGCACTGGGGGGACAGATCTGGCACTGGGGACATATACCTTGCACTGGGGGGGCATATACCCGGCACTGAGGGCATGTACCTGGCACTGGGGGCATATACCTGGCACTGGGGGGGAATATCTGGCACTGTGGGAGAATATCTGGCACTGGGGGGGCATATACCTGGCACTGGGAGCATATAACTGGCACTGGGGGAGCATGTACCTGGCACTGGGGGCATATACCTGGCACTGGGGGCATATACCTGGCACTGGGGGGACAGATCTGGCACTGGGGACATATACCTTGCACTGGGGGGGCATATACCCGGCACTGAGGGCATGTACCTGGCACTGGGGGCATATACCTGGCACTGGGGGGGAATATCTGGCACTGTGGGAGAATATCTGGCACTGGGGGGGCATATACCTGGCACTGGGAGCATATAACTGGCACTGGGGGAGCATGTACCTGGCACTGGGGGCATATACCTGGCACTGGGGGCATATACCTGGCACTGGGGGGGAATATCTGGCACTGTGGGAGAATATCTGGCACTGGGGGGGCATATACCCGGCACTGGGGGCATATACCTGGCACTGGGGGGGAATATCTGGCACTGGGGGCATATACCTGGCACTGGGGGGGAATATCTGGCACTGTGGGAGAATATCTGGCACTGGGGGGGCATATACCCGGCACTGGGGGCATATACCTGGCACTGGGGGGGAATATCTGGCACTGGGGGCATATACCTGGCACTGGGGGCATATAACTGGCACTGGGGGGGTATGTACCTGGCACTGGGGGCATATACCTGGCACTGGGGGGGGGAATATCTGGCACTGTGGGAGAATATCTGGCACTGGGTGCATATACCTGGCACTGTGGGGGAATATCTGGCACTGGGAGCATATGTGGCACTGGGAGCACGGCCCTAGCAACAAGCACTACCCACTAGCAACGAGCATGACACCCAGTGCATGAAACCCCTGGCAACGAGCATGACATCCTGGCACTGTGCATGGAACCAAGTGCATGAAACCCCTGGCAACAAGCAGGTAATTTCTTTTTTTATTTGTTGGGACTGCCTGCCGCAATGTGTAAAAAGGGGGGACTGCCTGCCGCTATGTATAAAAATGGGGAATCTGCATGCCGCAATGTAAAAATGGGGAATCTGCCTGCCGCTATGTATAAAAATGGGGAATCTGCCTGCCGCTACAGATGTAGCCACCTTTACCTTGACTGTTTCTCCGCCGAGACGGGCGTTTAGCCACGCTAAGGCGATAGCTGAGTTTCATCACAGGCAGGCGCGTTGAGACGATCTAGATACTCATCATGCATTACACATCTCCACCACTGTGTCGCTAATGCTCCACTAATCCAGTACTTTCGATCGTACAGTATAGCGGCGGATTGATCTACAGCTCTGGCAATACTGTAGGCGTAACGGGAGGCGGTGGAAAAAGTATGGAGTACTGTACAGTATGTGTATGGAGACGCAACTACAGTAATTGTGTAAAAGGAAGAATGTACAGTACAATGTATAAACACCGTGCTTTTAAAATATATGAGCGTCTGAGTTCGCTAATGCATAATGGGAATGGAGGACTAGCAAATGCGAGCGTCCGAGTCCTCTAAGGCATAAACCAACAGCAATGGGGCGGGGGCCGGGCGCTGTTTGCAGTACTTTCACACATGAAATTGGAAATCTCTCATGAGGCGTCGTGGGCTAGGGGTGAAGGCTCCCACCTCCCTCGCTGGGAGTCCAGGGTTCGAGACCTGATGTGCTTTCTTTCTTTTTTTTTTTTTTTTTCTGTAATAATGCACTGTATTATTTTATTTACATTGTAAGACAGTCAATGGAAGGATGCACACAGGTTTCACATAAATCAAAGTACATCTGCAGGAGCGATTCTTTACGCTAAATGCACCTAAACAGCGGGAATGAAATGAGTGTATTCTGACGCTACCAACTGAGCAAAACAGTACTGTAGATCTTCAGCGTTTGTGTATTGCACAGGACCTGAATTTCCTCCCTGTGCAGGCCCCCAGGGGGGAAGGGCGATGGGGGTAGGGGGGAGACGATGGAAAATACTGTGCCTTTGAAATGCAATTACATGAGCGTCCGAGTACACTACGGCATACTGTAAACCAACACCAATGGGAAGGAAGTGCCAACCTTATTTTTAATGTGTTCCCGTGACATTCACTTTAAAAAAAAAAAAATTCTCTCCAATACAGTACATCCAATGGAAGGATGCACACAGGTTTCACATACTGTAAATCAAAGTACATCTGCAGGAGCGATTCTTTACGCTAAATGCAACCTACAGTACGGTACTGTAAGTGAGCAAAATAGTACTACAGTGGGCGTTTGTGTATTGCACATGACCTGCATTCCCTCCCTGTCTACTGCATGATCTGTGCAGGCTCCCATGGGGGAAGGGCAACAGGCTAGCAGGAGGCGGAGGAAAACACCGTGCTTTACAAATGCGAGCGTCCGAGTCCTCTAAGGCATAAACCAACAGCAATGGGGCGGGGGCCGAGCGCTGTTTGCAGTACTTTCACACATGAAATTGGAAATCTCTCATGAGGCGTCGTGGGCTAGGGGTGAAGGCTCCCACCTCCCTCGCTGGGAGTCCAGGGTTCGAGACCTGATGTGCTTTCTTTCTTTTTTTTTTTTTTTTCTGTAATAATGCACTGTATTATTTTATTTACATTGTAAGACAGTCAATGGAAGGATGCACACAGGTTTCACATAAATCAAAGTACATCTGCAGGAGCGATTCTTTACGCTAAATGCACCTAAACAGCGGGAATGAAATGAGTGTATTCTGACGCTACCAACTGAGCAAAACAGTACTGTAGATCTTCAGCGTTTGTGTATTGCACAGGACCTGAATTTCCTCCCTGTGCAGGCCCCCAGGGGGGAAGGGCGATGGGGGTAGGGGGGAGACGATGGAAAATACTGTGCCTTTGAAATGCAATTACATGAGCGTCCGAGTACACTACGGCATACTGTAAACCAACACCAATGGGAAGGAAGTGCCAACCTTATTTTTAATGTGTTCCCGTGACATTCACTTTAAAAAAAAAAAAATTCTCTCCAATACAGTACATCCAATGGAAGGATGCACACAGGTTTCACATACTGTAAATCAAAGTACATCTGCAGGAGCGATTCTTTACGCTAAATGCAACCTACAGTACGGTACTGTAAGTGAGCAAAATAGTACTACAGTGGGCGTTTGTGTATTGCACATGACCTGCATTCCCTCCCTGTCTACTGCATGATCTGTGCAGGCTCCCATGGGGGAAGGGCAACAGGCTAGCAGGAGGCGGAGGAAAACACCGTGCTTTACAAATGCGAGCGTCCGAGTCCTCTAAGGCATAAACCAACAGCAATGGGGCGGGGGCCGGGCGCTGTTTGCAGTACTTTCACACATGAAATTGGAAATCTCTCATGAGGCGTCGTGGGCTAGGGGTGAAGGCTCCCACCTCCCTCGCTGGGAGTCCAGGGTTCGAGACCTGATGTGCTTTCTTTCTTTTTTTTTTTTTTTTCTGTAATAATGCACTGTATTATTTTATTTACATTGTAAGACAGTCAATGGAAGGATGCACACAGGTTTCACATAAATCAAAGTACATCTGCAGGAGCGATTCTTTACGCTAAATGCACCTAAACAGCGGGAATGAAATGAGTGTATTCTGACGCTACCAACTGAGCAAAACAGTACTGTAGATCTTCAGCGTTTGTGTATTGCACAGGACCTGAATTTCCTCCCTGTGCACGCCCCCAGGGGGGAAGGGCGATGGGGGTAGGGGGGAGACGATGGAAAATACTGTGCCTTTGAAATGCAATTACATGAGCGTCCGAGTACACTACGGCATACTGTAAACCAACACCAATGGGAAGGAAGTGCCAACCTTATTTTTAATGTGTTCCCGTGACATTCACTTTAAAAAAAAAAAAATTCTCTCCAATACAGTACATCCAATGGAAGGATGCACACAGGTTTCACATACTGTAAATCAAAGTACATCTGCAGGAGCGATTCTTTACGCTAAATGCACCTAAACAGCGGGAATGAAATGAGTGTATTCTGACGCTACCAACTGAGCAAAACAGTACTGTAGATCTTCAGCGTTTGTGTATTGCACAGGACCTGAATTTCCTCCCTGTGCAGGCCCCCAGGGGGGAAGGGCGATGGGGGTAGGGGGGAGACGATGGAAAATACTGTGCCTTTGAAATGCAATTACATGAGCGTCCGAGTACACTACGGCATACTGTAAACCAACACCAATGGGAAGGAAGTGCCAACCTTATTTTTAATGTGTTCCCGTGACATTCACTTTAAAAAAAAAAAAATTCTCTCCAATACAGTACATCCAATGGAAGGATGCACACAGGTTTCACATACTGTAAATCAAAGTACATCTGCAGGAGCGATTCTTTACGCTAAATGCACCTAAACAGCGGGAATGAAATGAGTGTATTCTGACGCTACCAACTGAGCAAAACAGTACTGTAGATCTTCAGCGTTTGTGTATTGCACAGGACCTGAATTTCCTCCCTGTGCAGGCCCCCAGGGGGGAAGGGCGATGGGGGTAGGGGGGAGACGATGGAAAATACTGTGCCTTTGAAATGCAATTACATGAGCGTCCGAGTACACTACGGCATACTGTAAACCAACACCAATGGGAAGGAAGTGCCAACCTTATTTTTAATGTGTTCCCGTGACATTCACTTTAAAAAAAAAAAAATTCTCTCCAATACAGTACATCCAATGGAAGGATGCACACAGGTTTCACATACTGTAAATCAAAGTACATCTGCAGGAGCGATTCTTTACGCTAAATGCAACCTACAGTACGGTACTGTAAGTGAGCAAAATAGTACTACAGTGGGCGTTTGTGTATTGCACATGACCTGCATTCCCTCCCTGTCTACTGCATGATCTGTGCAGGCTCCCATGGGGGAAGGGCAACAGGCTAGCAGGAGGCGGAGGAAAACACCGTGCTTTACAAATGCGAGCGTCCGAGTCCTCTAAGGCATAAACCAACAGCAATGGGGCGGGGGCCGGGCGCTGTTTGCAGTACTTTCACACATGAAATTGGAAATCTCTCATGAGGCGTCGTGGGCTAGGGGTGAAGGCTCCCACCTCCCTCGCTGGGAGTCCAGGGTTCGAGACCTGATGTGCTTTCTTTCTTTTTTTTTTTTTTTTCTGTAATAATGCACTGTATTATTTTATTTACATTGTAAGACAGTCAATGGAAGGATGCACACAGGTTTCACATAAATCAAAGTACATCTGCAGGAGCGATTCTTTACGCTAAATGCACCTAAACAGCGGGAATGAAATGAGTGTATTCTGACGGACTGTGCATCTTCGGTATTTGTGTATTGCATAAGACCTGTGAAGGCTCCCAGGAGGGAAGGGCGTAGGGCAAGACAGTGGAAAATACTGTGGTCAAAGAAAGGGCATATTTAAAACTAAGGGAAACTGTCACAAAGTACAGTAACTACAGTACTGTACGTTGAATGCCTGGACCGCACGACGTCTGAGACGCACGACGTCTGAGGCGCACGACGTCTGAGACGCTCATTGAGCATAAGGACGGTTATGGCTGCTGCACGGGACCGTCCCTATGCTCTTGGTGAGCTGCGTCTCCTCGTTCGCTGGCGGGACAGAACTCTCGCCAGCAACGAGGAGAAAGTGAGGGCATACCGGAGGGCCAGCAGGGACATCCTCCGGAAGTATAACAGGAGGAGAACGGTGAGGTCTCTCCAGAGGAGGTGGAGTGACCTCGTGAGGCGGACCCCACGACGCCTGCAGGCCATAAGGGATTGTAAGTACAGTACATTACTGTAGATAACTGTACTTTAAGTTACTGTAGTTACAGGTACAGTACATTATAGCAGGGGCTGCTGTAGCAGCAGGTATCCGGTCTATACAGCACTGTACAGTATTTGTGGTAAACAAATGGTTAAACAAGGACCAAACATTAACCCGGGTCAAAAGGTCAATTTGTTTTTTTGCGTCGACCTAGATGGTGCGGCTTTTGAAATTGGTTGACACCAGTTACTGTAGGTTGACATGGTCGTTAAGTTGACATGGAAAAAGATCGACATGCGTTTTACAAAAACAATTGTTATTTTTTTAAACTTGTGTATATACAGTAGTTCTTTACAATCCAGGTGGTCTACGATTGTGCAGTGTACAGTATCATGCAGTGTACAGTATATGCAATGTATCACAGTGTATCGTGCTGCGTAATTGCAGCGTGTCATGCAGTGTACATTCAGAATATGGTATTGTGCAGTGATTGTAATACATAGTGAATCACATCGTGCAGCAGAGCCGGCCTTAGGCATAGGCAAACTACAGTAGGCAAATGCCTAGGGCATTTGCTATGCTTAGGGGCACCAGCAGCTTCTGCTGATTAAAATGATATGCGGCATGCCTATATTTTGCGTGACTGCGGCTGTATCTGTACCTGGCTAGGGCCAGCACTGTCGTGCAGTGTACTGTATACACATGTGGTAATTGCAGTTTTTTGTGTAGTGTACATTGTATCATATTTTGCAGGGAAATGTGCAGTTTGTCATATCACGCAGTCGTGCAGTGCATTGTGTGGTTTAATTGCAGTGTGCCGAAATTTGTGTTTCAGATAGTACAGTGTTCTAAGGGATGTTACTTTGGCAGAAATTATTCTAAGGGATGTTACAGTGGCCTAATGTGTTCTGACGTGCATTACTCTTGCATAAGGTTCATGACTGGCAGATCTCTACTTTGTGACGTAATGTGGATATACTACTGCACTACTGTGACGTACAGTAACGTGAATAAGGTGCTCTACTGTGTGACACAACGTGAATCAAGGACAGTACTGTGACGTGAATACGGTGCTCTACTGTGTGACACAACGTGAATCAAGGACAGTACTGTGACGTGAATAAGGTGCTCTACTGTGTGACACAACGTGAATCAAGGACAGTACTGTGACGTGAATACGGTGCTCTACTGTGTGACACAACGTGAATCAAGGACAGTAATGTGACGTGAATAAACTGCACTACTGTGACATGACGTGAATAAGATGAATTCAGGTGAGTACTGCATCATCTGTCATGAAATCAATTTGTAATGTAATGAACAGTACTGAGATGGTTAAGGGTGGGAGGGCTGCATGCTGATGTGTGTCCAGTGGCGTCATGAGGCGGGTGCGGGGGGTGCGGCCCGCACCCGGGTGTCACCCTTCAGTGGGGTGACAGCAAACAAGAGCCTCACACCTGTCGCATTCCTACCATTACACTGACAATGTGTCAGAAAGCACGGACCCAGCCGCGGCGCACATGCACCTGCTCGGAGGGGGAGGGGGAGGGGGGGGGGGGGTTGCACGATCATAACTGTGCCGCGGCGTCCTCTTGTTATGATCGCATCCCCCTGCTGACTCAAATCGCTGCCTGAATACCGCCGCCGGGTCCGTACTGGCGGTTCCTGACAGTCTCCTCAGCCAGGATGCCGGTCGCTGTACGTCACTCC
Source organism: Pseudophryne corroboree (assembly GCF_028390025.1). NCBI lineage: Eukaryota > Metazoa > Chordata > Amphibia > Anura > Myobatrachidae > Pseudophryne > Pseudophryne corroboree. The sequence continues at coordinate 38,265,262 of NC_086453.1, forward strand.
TCATGACGTCATCTTGCGCGCCGGCACCGCTTGCAGCTTGCCATTCTCCTCACTGCCGCCGGCCACGTTCTGCACACCGCAGCCCACTTCCTCCGCTGCCTAGGGCCGCCTACTACACCCCCCTCCGCTGCTCAGGTACTTACCCTGCTTCCCTATGTCCCTGTCACTGCTGTCACTCACTTTCCCTGCTGTCACTGTACCTCTGTCACTATACTTCAGTCACTGTCCCTGCTGTCACTGTCCCTGCTGTCACTATACCTCTCACTGTCCCTGCTGTCACGGTCCCTGCTGTCACTATACCTCTGTCACTGTCCTTGCTGTCACTGTCCCTCTGTCACTGCACCTCTGTCACTGTCCCTGCTGTCAGTATACCTCTGTCACTGTCCCTGCTGTCACTATACCTCTCACTGTCCCTGCTGTCACTATACCTCTGTCACTGTCCCTGCTGTCACTATACCTCTGTCACTGTCCCTGCTGTCACGGTCCCTGCTGTCACTATACCTCTGTCACTGGCCCTGCTGTCACTATACCTCTGTCACTGTCCCTGCTGTCACGGTCCCTGCTGTCACTATACCTCTGTCACTGTCCCTGCTGTCACCGCTGTCACTGTCCCTCTGTCACTGCACCTCTGTCACTGTCCCTGCTGTCAGTATACCTCTGTCACTGTCCCTGCTGTCACTATACCTCTGTCACTGCTGTCACCGCTGTCACTGTCCCTCTGTCACTGTCCCTGCTGTCACTATACCTCTGTCACTGTCCCTGCTGTCACCGCTGTCACTGTCCCTCTGTCACTGCACCTCTGTCACTGTCCCTGCTGTCAGTATACCTCTGTCACTGTCCCTGCTGTCACTATACCTCTGTCACTGCTGTCACCGCTGTCACTGTCCCTCTGTCACTGCACCTCTGTCACTGTCCCTGCTGTCACTGTCCCTCTGTCACTGTCCCTCTGTCACTGTCCCTGCTGTCACTCTCCCTGTCCCTGAATTTTGGATAATACTGTGTGCTTTAATGTGAATTTTGGCTCAGTCAGTGTGCTACAATGTTAGTTTCGGCTCATTCAGTGTGCTACAATGTGAATTTCGGATCATTCAGTGTGTTACAATGTGAATTTCGGCTCATTCAGAGTGCTACAATGTGAATTTCGGATCATTCAGTGTGTTACAATGTGAATGTCAGCTCATTCAGTGTGCTACAATGTGAGTTTCGGCTCATTCAGTGTGCTACAATGTGAATGTCGGCTCATTCAGTGTGCTATAATGTGAATTTCGGCTCATTCAGTGTGCTACAATGTGAATTTCGGCTCATTCAGTGTGCTACAATGTGAGTTTCGGCTCATTCAGTGTGCAACAATGTGAGTTTCGGCTCATTCAGTGTGCAACAATGTGAGTTTCGGCTCATTCAGTGTGCTATAATGTGAATTTCGGATCATTCAGTGTGTTACAATGTGAATTTCGGCTCATTCAGAGTGCTACAATGTGAATTTCGGATCATTCAGTGTGCTATAATGTGAATTTTGGATCATTCTGTGTTCTATGATGTGAATTTCGGCTCATTCAGTGTGCTACAATATGAATTTCGGATCATTCAGTGTGTTACAATGTGAATTTCGGCTCATTCAGAGTGCTACAATGTGAATTTCGGATCATTCAGTGTGCTATAATGTGAATTTTGGATCATTCTGTGTTCTATGATGTGAATTTCGGCTCATTCAGTGTGCTACAATATGAATTTCGGATCATTCAGTGTGCTATAATGTGAATTTCGGCTCATTCAGTGTGCTATTATGTGAATTTCGGATCAATCTGTGTTCTATGATGTGAATTTCGGCTCATTCTGTGTTGTATAATGTGAATTTCGGCTCATACTCAATTATGGACATTATTCTGGTTGCATTTAATTTTAGCAATAAAATTGCTAAAATGCGCCACGCTGACAGTGAGCATGCAATCAAAGTGCGGTCGCATCCCTGAGGGACTGCACTTTCATTGGGGGCCGGCGTAGCAGGGTGTGGTTGGGAAAGGGGATCAGAGCTTTTTTGGGGCGGCTATGTGACATCACACGCACCCACTGCAACCCGAAAAATGGCGGTGCATTGCCTGCATACGCAGCCTAGCTACGTCTGCAGGGGGTCATCCTTCGTATCTGCTTCAGCGATGTGATCGCAAAATAATTGAAATCGCATCGCTGGATGCCAATTAGCATCCTGGACGGACCCCAGCATGCTACAGAAACGATTGCAGATTCTGCTTTTAAGCAGAATATGCAAACCAACCTAAATAGGGTCCTATGTCACTACTATTGCCATCGCATTCAGTGATATACAGGAATTATGACTTACAAGTAAAACTAGTACAAAAACATTTCTAAGGATTGCGTGTGGTGTGATATGGGAGAAGGTCCATGGGGGGGGGTGACACCATGAGTTACCACACCGGGTGACACCAACCCTAGTGACGCCTCTGTGTGTGTCATAATGTTTATAAGGGCAATGCTTATGTGTGTTACAATGTCTATAAAGGTAGTGTTCTGTCTAATACCCTGGACCTACTGTACTGTAGCGATACTGTAAGTGTACTGTATGTCACATTTAGAAATGTGCCCCTTAAGTTTTGAAGACAGTACAGTACACTATGCCCTCCTGAGTGATTAGGTGCAGGGTACTAGAATGAACAATTCCATTTATTGTGATGTCATAAAGATGCTGTCAATGTTGAATTTCATTGGCTGTACAGTATGCTGCCATTATACTGTATATATATTTTTACAGGGCTGGTAGCACGACGTCACAGGAGGCGGGACAGGCGCCGCCAAGCTGGTAAGTATTGTCAAATACAGTAGTGTACAGTACATAGTGATTTCTATAGTCCCAACCCCCTGTCCTGACCATCACAGATAACTCGCTGCAATCCGTTAATGTTAAGAATGTCTGTTTACAAAACTAAATGTAAATATTAAACACAAAGTATAAATAACATTGTAGATAGCTGAATACCCGTGCTTCGCTACGGGATGAGGATGGTAAATTCCAGTGATAGTTGTTTGTTAATTTACGTTTGTTGGCGATCTAGTATATAGTACTGTATACTTTAAGCATACTGTATCTTGCTTCTCTGATGCAGATTGTTTATTGGCCGGACCCCTTTTTGGTCCTGGATACTGTGCAGTACATGTTTCAAATTGACAGCTTCACTTACAGTACTGTTATTTTTTTTCCCACAGTACCACCACCACCACCACCTGCTGCGCTGCCAGGTATTGTGTAACGAGAATTCTGGTGCTACTGTCATCGTTGTTACACTACTGTACATGTGTCCTGGATACTGTGCAGTACATGTTTCAAATTGACAGCTTCACTTACAGTACTGTTATTTTTTTTCCCACAGTACCACCACCACCACCACCACCACCACCACCACCACCTGCTGCGCTGCCAGGTATTGTGTAACGAGAATTCTGGTGTGACTGTCATCGTTACACTACTGTACATGTGTCCTGGATACTGTACAGTACATGTTTCAAATTGACAGCTTCACTTACAGTACTGTTATTTTTTTTCCCACAGTACCACCACCACCACCACCACCTGCTGCGCTGCCAGGTATTGTGTAACGAGAATTCTGGTGCTACTGTCATCGTTGTTACACTACTGTACATGTGTCCTGGATACTGTACAGTACATGTTTCAAATTGACAGCTTCACTTACAGTACTGTTATTTTTTTTCCCACAGTACCAACACCACCACCACCTGCTGCGCTGCCAGGTATTGTGTAACGAGAATTCTGGTGCTACTGTCATCGTTGTTACACTACTGTACATGTGTCCTGGATACTGTGCAGTACATGTTTCAAATTGACAGCTTCACTTACAGTACTGTTATTTTTTTTCCCACAGTACCAACACCACCACCACCTGCTGCGCTGCCAGGTATTGTGTAACGAGAATTCTGGTGCTACTGTCATCGTTGTTACACTACTGTACATGTGTCCTGGATACTGTGCAGTACATGTTTCAAATTGACAGCTTCACTTACAGTACTGTTATTTTTTTTCCCACAGTACCACCACCACCACCACCTGCTGCGCTGCCAGGTATTGTGTAACGAGAATTCTGGTGCTACTGTCATCGTTGTTACACTACTGTACATGTGTCCTGGATACTGTGCAGTACATGTTTCAAATTGACAGCTTCACTTACAGTACTGTTATTTTTTTTCCCACAGTACCACCACCACCACCACCACCACCACCACCACCTGCTGCGCTGCCAGGTATTGTGTAACGAGAATTCTGGTGTGACTGTCATCGTTACACTACTGTACATGTGTCCTGGATACTGTACAGTACATGTTTCAAATTGACAGCTTCACTTACAGTACTGTTATTTTTTTTCCCACAGTACCACCACCACCACCACCACCTGCTGCGCTGCCAGGTATTGTGTAACGAGAATTCTGGTGCTACTGTCATCGTTGTTACACTACTGTACATGTGTCCTGGATACTGTACAGTACATGTTTCAAATTGACAGCTTCACTTACAGTACTGTTATTTTTTTTCCCACAGTACCAACACCACCACCACCACCACCTGCTGCTGCATCCGAGAGCTCCGGAAGTGGTAATAATTACTTTTTGTTACAGACACACTAGTTTCCTACAGTATTACTGTAATTTTTGTATTTTACAATACTTGTCATCTTTTACACACAGACCGCCTCGTAATTGATACAGAGGAGGAGCTCATTCCCATTGATTCGGGGGAAGAGGAGCCAGATTATAGTAAGTACAGTAGGATTTTCTCAAGCCCATTCTTAAAAGTATTGACCAAGTCCACTTTTATTACTTTTCAGGCAGGGAATTCCAAACATGTACTGTACAGTATTTCCCTCACTGTGAAGACCCCTTTTCGCCTCTGTGCGAAATCGCCTCTACTTCAACAAGAGTTACTGTGCACGTGTCCTCTGTGTCCATCTTATCAAAAACCGTTCCTGTGTATTGTCCCCTTACTGTATACAGTATATTTGTAAAGGTTAATCATGTCCCCTCTTAATCTCCTCTTTTCCAATGTAAACATGCCTAGCCTGCCTGTGTTAAACCAATGGGTTGGGTTTGCGTGACCAGCAGTCAGGATTCTAGCGGTCAGGTGACCGACAGTGGCATCCTGATTGCAGCAATCCCAACAGGGTGAGGTACGGTATCCTAACCCTCCTCCACTACCCCCTGATTCTGGCCTCGACATTCTCGTCTCTGTGTGCGAAATTTACTCTCCTCCTCCAATTCCTGACTGAATTTTTGCTTTACTGTATTCAACACAGAATACAAAAGTATATTTCATGTAAAAAAAAGGTTAAAAAAAAGAGGCAGATTAGATGGGCAAAGTGGTTCTTACAGTATTTGTCATCAAATTCTATGTTTCTGTATGCAGACCCTCCAACATGACCCGCCGCACTGCTCTGTTTCTAGACTTCCCTCTTAATTTATGATTTCCATCACCTGTGTTGAACTAGTTATATGATAAGAAAGCTGTTTCTTCACAGGTGATGGCAATAATAAATTAAGAGGGAAGTCCAGAACCAGAGCATTTTGTACCATGTTGGAGGGTATGTGTATTTCCTGGAATTAACCTTTTTTTTTTTCACATTAATGTTTTTTTTCACAGGCCCTACACTGGAACAGGCCACGGAGGAGGAGGAGGATGATGATGATGATGCTGCTGCATTTAGTGGTAAGAATTATTACTGACATTGATCTGATGCCATCAGAGTAGCACTTTTCATCAGATTTTTCTGGCAAATGCGTAGAAATCGGATGAAAATTGTTTTTGTTTGAACTGGTGATATTGCCCATACAGTAGCAACCGATCACATCCCACATTAACATTTACAGTATCTAGTTACACTTACAGACGATAATACAGTACAGTAGGTAATATTTGATTGGTTGCTACTGTATGGACAACATCCTGTTCTAAAAAAAACACCCATCTTACTCAATTTCTCTCTCTCTCTCTCTCTCTCTCTCACCCCTTGTCACTGTCTCTCCATTCATCTCTCTAGATACTGTCAGTGATGAATTTCCCATTAGGCACGAGAGGCACGTACTGTACCTAGTGGCGGCATCTGTTTGGGGGCCTCAGTTGGATGCTTACAGTATGCTAATACTGTCATCCCAAAAATTACCACAACAGTAACTGCTAAATATTTTAAGTGTACTGTACAATATGCACATACAGTACAGTACTGTACAGTATACATAATTCAAAAGAAAAAAGAGTTGCTACTGTACCTTATTCTAGTCATAATCACCGGCATACGGGTCACTCACAAATTTTCTGATGGTCTCGGTGGGGTCCCTTGGAATCACCATGCCTGTCACAAGCATACCTTTTTTTACCCACCTGACACTGGGCCTGGACACTAGTGTACTATTACTATACTTTTTACTGTATACTGTATCTTATAATATTCTTCTCTTTTACCCACAGACGACGAGCCAGAATACATTTTTGGTAAATATACTGTACAGTAGCAATAGTTGGTACTGTAATTACAGTATTTTTTTTTCTCCAACATTATTTTAAGTCAAACTGATATGACTAACTGTACTGTATTATCTTTTTACAGTCCGTCGCCAACCAGTGGAGGAGACACCTGGTAATAAAATAGAAATACATAATGCACTGTACTGTATTCTAACTTACTGTAACATGTATAACACTGAGCTGATCATCTTCACACCCTCTGACATAACCTTACAGTACAAACTGTACAAACTGAGCCTGCCCTAGGCATAGGCATACTTGCCAAATGCCCAGGGGCACAAGCAGCTTCTGCTGATTAATATGATATGCAGCATGCCTACAGTATATTCTGTGCATACAAAATGCATTACTAATGTGCAGCATTATGTGTATACAGTACTTTGTTGTGTAACATATACTGTAGCAAGGGCACTACTGTGTGGTCTAATGTGAACAAAGAGCAATATGATGTGATGCAATGTGAATAAGTGGGAATACTTTGAGGAGTAATGTGGTACTATCATATGATGTAACGAGAAAAAGAGACACTATTGCATGATATGTTGTGAATAAAGTTGCAGTACTGTGTGGCGTCATTTCAGATTGGGGAATTACTGTGTGGCCTTGCCCCTTCCCAGCAAGAACATGCACCGTTTTGGGATGCACACCGAATGTGCACACTGTTGCTATTTTAAACATACAGTACAGTAAGTTGGAGGAGCACCAAAATGACGACTGCTATGGTTGAGGGGTGATGGTGCTGGGAAAGGGGTACAGGCTCAGAGGCGGAAATAGCATCTGTGCAAGGGGGCAGCATCCAAAAACTTGACTAGGGAATCATATTATTTATGGCTGGCTCTGAGTACAGTCCACTATTATGGATAGTACTCCCTACAACACCACCTACAGTACTGTAACCCTCTTTTTTCTGAAGCGGTCATGAAATGTCATGACTGCTAATACATACAGTAAATGTCTACAGTATTTGTACTGTGGTGTTTAATTCCTTTGACAATTTGTTTATGACCTATTGAAGCTAAACTCTTGTACAGTACTTTATATTTTGAATACCAGCAATACAGTATAATACTGTACCTACAGTATACAGTAATAATTGTTTACTATTTGAATGTGACTAAATGTTTTTTTTTCTCCAATATAGTGCCAATTATTTATGGGGGCCCCAGACAGGGGCAAGATAGGTGGGCTGGCCCAGAAGCGGGCAGGCAGCAGCCCACTTATACAAGAGGTAAACTAAAGCAATGTTTAAATTACCTCGACAGCATACAGTAGTGTTTGATTTACTGTACTGACAATACAGTACTGTACATTGTAAATAACAATATTGTCTAATATAGAGTAAAGTACAGTACTGTATTGCCATTACTACACTGTAAAGTATTCAGTATTTGTTTTGTAATACTGTCCTTTTTTTCCCACAGAACAGTTGCAGCGTGCCATCCAGCTCCAGCGGGTGGTGGTCCACCTCCTAGTGGACCACTATTTTAATATTTTATTAAGTTTTATTTAATTTTATTTAATAAAAATTTTTGTTCTTGTACTCCATTGTATAGTATCTTTTTCTACTGTATAAGATAGGCATACTGTACACCATACAATTATCTGGCAGATAATCTGCAAGATCTGGCTGTTTGTAATGAAATTCTCTCCTAATTTAGCTGTGGTGTACAGTACCTCCTGAGTGTGCTGGGGTGCTTTCTGGCCAGTTTGGGGTGATTTGGAGCAAGTTTGGTCGGCCATCTTGCCGACATGTGCTGTCGACTGTTTGGCAAACATGTGTTTTCACTCCAGCATGTGTGTGTCAGGCATTTTGTGTGTGTCAGGCATTTTGTGTGTGTCAGGCATTTTGTGTGTGTCAGCCATTTTATGTGTGTCAGCCATTGCTGTGTGGTTCCACAAATGTTAGCGTGTCAAAGTGCTGACCACTGACACCACTATTTCACTTTGTACCGCATGCCTTTTGTGGAACCACACAGCCCAGCATGACTTATTGCTGGGCTGAGTGGTTCCACAAATTTTCTTGGAAAACAAATGAACATGAGTGTCTTTACTTTAATACTTTTTTTTTTTTTTTTCCCACAGATATCTATATACACAAGAAAAGAATGTAACGAAGAACAAACTACTTTTTTGTTTTAATTAACTTTCAAACTTTATTTAAAAAAAAAAACACCTTTTTTTTCTTCAATAAACTTTTAAAAATAGAAGTTTCCTGTGGTTTTTATTAAAATATGAAATGCAAGATGCCTAACCAAGTTGTTTTACATACAGTATACCACTCTTAATTGAATTCCCATCATACAGTAGTACTAATTTATACAGTACAGGAAGTTGGGAATACAAACATTGGAAACCACGTCATGTTTATTTTAAGAAACACTTTATTTACGGACAAAGTCATTTGGAACATGTAACATCACACATACTGTACTGTATTGTAATAAAGCCAACATCACACATACTGTACGGTACTTTAATCAAAAGGTAACAGCACAAATACAGTAACAATATCAACTTTAACATTTTTATAATTTATTTTTTTGTGGTGGTGGTGCGGGGTAATGGTTTTTGTACTTTATTTTTAGGTTTTGCTTTTTGGAATTATTTTTCGTTTTTGTCTTTTGCTTTTTAACACTGTCGCATACGGACACCAGAATAGAGGACTGACAACAGCAGCCCCTGGATGGAAACGCAGCCCAAGGCCCCAGATGGACACAGCACAATGGACTCGGCTGCTACTGGATAGATACAGCAGCGCCGAAAAAATCAACAGGAATAAAAGGGGCAACTTGTAACAGGCCCTTACATTACCAGGAATGTGGTGAGCCAAGTTCATGCACTCCCCTTTGAGTAACCGAGCTGCTCCAAGTGGATTCAGCACAGTGCATGCAGCCCCAGAAAATGTACAGGTAATACAGGTACATTGACACAATTTTTTAACTTCAGCTGTGTGAAGCTGATGTGCAGAAGCTAGGAGTTAGGTAATGATCTGGTTTCATCATAGTCGAGCTTCCAAGTCATTTTCCTCTTCGTTCTCAGCACAGAGTTTATGGTATCCCTTATCTTCCTCTTTTCTGGATCACCAATCCTCACGCGGCGTTCACACCTAGCCATGATGTCATGTACCAGATTTTTGGGCAGCGGAAGTTTGCCCTTGGAACCATCAAAGTTCACACGATTGGCCCACGTCAAGTATTTGTCGTACCGTACATGGTGCTGGAACAGAGAATATGCATATTTCTGAATATGTCCATTTGAAGCTCTGTACAGATGGTCGTCCAGGGAAGTTGAGATGACAGCCAGGGCAATATTGTTCCCATTTTCCGTCGCATCCTTCTGATGCTGGTGGCCGATATGTCCAGGTCATACTTGGAATGGAGAATTCGTTTTATTTGCAGAGCAGTACGCTCATCATCCTCACGAGTTAGTTCCTCCACAATTTGTTGCACTCTCCTACAGTACAATACAGTATGAAAAATATGAATTCATGAACAGCACAATCACAGTTACAATTGATGAAGTTTTTATTTTATTTCAAAAAAATTGTTTATGGTATAAAGCAAGTCATTTAAACATTACAGTAGTGTACAGTACGTACCATGTGCATTTTGTAGGAAATACAAATCTGGGCGTTGTTCTCTCGAATGCATGATAGCGCACCGTTTCTAAAGTGACTATAATGCCACTTTCCTTGAGCCATGCATGGATCTCTTTGATGGTTTTATTTTCTTTTTTCATGTTGGCGATTATCTTGCTCATCGTTTTGTTGATAGTTACTGGCATGTTGTCCAACTATAATTCCTGTATGGAGAGAAAACATTTGTGAATACTGTAGTCTAAAATTTACACATCTGAAAATGCATAAGAGTTTTATGATAGAAGTTAATACTGTACATGTTTACTATCCAGTACCTGATGTTCAAATTTAAGTATTGTATACTGTACAGTACTGAAAATACAACTTCAGTGTTATGGACTGCAATTAGTTTCCTGTATGAAACAGATACAGTACAGTAAATAACCCTCCTTGGAAGTGCATGGGCCCTGTGAGACTTACAGTAGTGTACAGCATAAGGGTCGACTGACATGATGTACAAGCATTACATACAGTACATGTCAGTACTGTATGTAAATTCTTCAATTATTGCCTAACAACAATGCTGCTTACTGTATATTAAATACTGTAGGCCTAGAAATGTGCATCTCAATATAGTAGTTAAAAACACAGGGGCCTATGTGGATAAGCGAGTTCTATGCACACTAAAAATGGCCACCGACCGTGAACCCCCAGCACGTGGCAGCGCTCGGATATGTAGTGAGATACAGTATGGCATACATTTCACACTCCAGGGGGCAATGCTGAAGGAGCGTCACAATCCCCTAGCTCAATTACTGTACATTGGGATAAGCGAGGTCTACTGTATGCACATTACGGTATACCGAGCTGGATCGCTTAGCAACCTGACAACATGGCCGCCGACCGTGAACTCCCAGCACGTGGCAGCGCTCGGATATGTAGTGAGATACAGTATGGCATACATTTCACACTCCAGGGGGCAATGCTGAAGGAGCGTCACAATCCCCTAGCTCAATTACTGTACATTGGGATAAGCGAGGTCTATGCACATTACGGTATACCGAGCTGGATCGCTTAGCAACCTGACAAAATGGCCGCCGCCCGTGAACTCCCAGCACGTGGCAGCGCTCGGATATGTAGTGAGATACAGTATGGCATACATTTCACAGTTCAGGGGGCAATGCTGAAGGAGCGTCACAATCCCCTAGCTCAATTACATTGGGATAAGCAAGGTCTATGTACATTACGTTATACCGAGCTGGATCGCTTAGCAACCTGACAAAATGGCCGCCGACCGTGAACTCCCAGCACGTGGCAGCGCTCAAATATGGAGTGAGATACAGTATGGTACAGTCCAGGGGCAATGCTGAAGGAGCGTCACAATCCCCTAGCTCAATTACTAGAGCCATCTTAACAGCAGTGTGGGCCCCTGGACACAGCAATGCACTGGGGCCCCTACCCACTCACCAGCGGAAGGGGTGGGGGGAGCTATCAGCGGCAGCTTTGATGCTCCGCGGGGGATAGGGGGGGTTCTATCTTTCGCTCAGTATGTACAGTAGGACCTGGAGAAATAATTTCTGCTAATTATTCCTTTACTGCACAGATGGGGCAGGAAGGAGAACACTAAACTGTAGAAGGGGGCATTGTGCTGAATGAAGGGGCCCTGGTACATGACTTCCAGGGTGGTAGGGGGTGTTTAATACACAGGGGAGGAGTGGATAATGGAGTGGGCTTAATATTAGTGTTATGGACTGCAATTAGTTTCCTGTATGAAACAGATACAGTACAGTAAATAACCCTCCTTGGAAGTGCATGGGCCCTGTGAGACTTACAGTAGTGTACAGCATAAGGGTCGACTGACATGATGTACAAGCATTACATACAGTACATGTCAGTACTGTATGTAAATTCTTCAATTATTGCCTAACAACAATGCTGCTTACTGTATATTAAATACTGTAGGCCTAGAAATGTGCATCTCAATATAGTAGTTAAAAACACAGGGGCCTATGTGGATAAGCGAGTTCTATGCACACTAAAAATGGCCACCGACCGTGAACCCCCAGCACGTGGCAGCGCTCGGATATGTAGTGAGATACAGTATGGCATACATTTCACAGTTCAGGGGGCAATGCTGAAGGAGCGTCACAATCCCCTAGCTCAATTACATTGGGATAAGCGAGGTCTATGCACATTACGGTATACCGAGCTGGATCGCTTAGCAACCTGACAAAATGGCCGCCGACCGTGAACTCCCAGCACGTGGCAGCGCTCGGATATGTAGTGAGATACAATATGGCATACATTTCACAGTTCAGGGGGCAATGCTGAAGGAGCGTCACAATCCCCTAGCCAAAATACACAGGGGAGGGATAAGCTACTGTAGGATTGCATACAGTATTACGGTACACCGGACTCAATCGCATAGCACACTGTCAAAACGACCACTACCCATGAACCCCCACCTCCTGAACCCCCACCTCGTGGCAGGCAGCAGTTGGGTATGGAATGAGAAATGGCATAAGCTGTGCAGGCTACGGGGCGATGCTGAAGGAGCGTCACAATCCCCTAGCTCAATTACATTGGGATAAGCGAGGTCTATGCACATTACGGTATACCGAGCTGGATCGCTTAGCAACCTGACAACATGGCCGCCGACCGTGAACTCCCAGCACGTGGCAGCGCTCGGATATGGAGTGAGATACAATATGGCATACTGTACATTTCACAGTTCAGGGGGCAATGCTGAAGGAGCGTCACAATCCCCTAGCTCAATACAGTATCTCACGCTTACAGTATCTTACAGTATACGCTTACAGTATCTCTGTGTATTTTGGCTAGGGGATTGTGACGCTCCTTCAGCATCGCCCCGTAGCCTGCACAGCTTATGCCATTTCTCATTCCATACCCAACTGCTGCCTGCCACGAGGTGGGGGTGAATAAAAAAAATAATAAAGTGTCTGAAAAAAACTACAGTAACATGCATTAGTACTTAAGGAATCGAACCCTGGACTCTGAGTATAGGAAGCGAAACACTTCACCACTTCGCCGCAGACAAATGTATAAATCCGTTGGTTTTGATTATGCTGTAATGGCTACGGGATTAAGACGATAACATACTGTAGAAAATTCCTAATCTTGAGAGGCAATAGTGAACTTGTAACACACATCCATTTGCGACAGTGTACACTACTGGTTTTACAGTAGTGTTTTGTCTGCGGGACTCGGACGCTCACATACAGTATTCATAAAGTATTGTAGATGATCATATACTGTATGCTGTACTACTGTATTTGCGTCGGTGTCGTACTGTATATTCTGTACAGTACTGTATTAAATAATGCAGCGTAATGAGTACAGTATTTGCTGTATGCAGCGTAATGAGACGCCTTAGTAAAGTAGTCCTTATTATGTATGTCAGTATTGTATTTTACGGGAGACCACACGCATGCGCAGTGGTGATTGTAAAAAGCGACATCTGGTGGCTGATCGCAGGTATTACACGTAAAGGTAACGCCAAACGTCAAATGTCTGTCTCCGTGCGATTAGATAGCCTCTCTGTGGCTAGGCGCGCCTCGCTACGCCACAGTACGCTGCGTATGGTCGAACGGGCCAACCGCCGCGGCCACTCAAGATAAAGGTGGCTACATCAAGGAACCGATTTAAGGGAGAAGGTGCACGGCGTCAGAGACTCCACGTTCATGTGCGGTAATTATATACAAACATTGCTGTTATAAATAGAAGAGGCATTAATAGCCCTTTCTTAATCAAACAGATAATTGCGGCATCATTCTGAGGTGTAAGAGACCTCAATTTTTAGAGGCATGCTATTACACTGCGGAGGAACTTAAGATTTCAATCAAACCGCAAGGTGCGGTATAACATACACTCCCTAGACAATCAAGCAGTGACTGTTTCCTATCTCACTGATCAACTCCCAAATTATACAAATTTAAAGACTTTTTTTTTGGAACTATCTCTTTTTTGAACTAACTTGAATTTTGTTGAAATTTACTCAAGCACCAACTGTATCAACTTGAATTCAGAAGAGATACAATGTGAACAATATCAAATTGAATACAAATAGCAGCAGTATAGCTGCAGGGAGCTGTGTGAGACACGTATCCAGCTCAATAACCCTCCTACTATATTTTGCATGAAAAGTACATCTTTTATATTTAATAAGCCATGGAGAAACCATAAAAAACGGATTATATCCATACAGTACAGACAACTTTAAACGCTGTCTGTACCGAGTATCCAATCACTCTGAAGGGTTAAAGATCAATCACATGCCCTCTCCTTTCCTCTCCTCTTTTTCATATTTCACAGATATCTCACTGGTCTCCGCGGCGCATTGCAAGTCCTGCAATGCTGAAAGCAACAGGTCTGCTCTAACACCAGAGACGGAGACATTAGGAGATATTGTTGCTATTTTTCTATCAATTCATCAGTACCCCTACTCTCACCCTTCTTCCGCTCATTGAAGAGGTTGGGCAGCAGATGGGGGCATCTGTACATTGGATTGTACTTGCTCTTCTCTTTTTTTCACTTTATATATAAAGATGATCGACCTAATCTATATATTGAAATTGAAGTTTGAAGCCTCAAAACAAATTGTCTAATAAGGGTGCACCCATTGTTCTAGATCATCCAAGGCCTTACAGATTGATCATATCAGCATAACGGTGAATGATAAGGAGACATTTTGTCCCTCACCGTATACTGTATGTGATAAAGTCCAGTTATACGATCTTATATGTGGTAATCTATGGGTTGTGATGCCTTATTCTTAACGGATAAGGTTATAAACAATTGTGAGCTGAATGATAATGTACAACCTAATGGGTCGTTGATATGTCTCAGTGTTATGTATTATAGATCAAAAGGTTGAGTGCCTTTATCAGATTGTGAGGCCGAGTGTACTCTGTTGTTCAATTTCATTGAAGCAAAAAAGAAAAAAAGAAAAAAACTACTACAGGCATATATATATTTTTTTTCTATCAGCTAGACTAATTATCAACATACAGTTATTGCCTGTAACTATAGTAAGATATCCTATGTACAACAGTTTGCAAATTGTCAATAAGGCTTGATTACACTGAACACATGGTTAGGAACTCTGTTGAGCCAGTGGAATTGATGGCTTTGGTGTGAACAAAAGGAGTAAATAGTGATTGGAAACCAAATTTGCAATCACGGAATTCTAAAAACGTTTTATGTGCAATTATTTGTTATGTGGTTTTTCAGTTCATATTTAATATGTGGTTGGGAATATTGTAGAGCCAGTGGAATTGACGGCTCTCATGCAAATAATAGCTAAGGAGTGGATTAGAACTTGATTAAATATAAGAAGTATATCCACGTTTGTCCACTTCCAAATAAGTGGGCAATGTATACACATTTACAAAATGAGCGCGTCTGAATTAGGACAATTAGCCCTAATGATACAATAGCTCTATGCCGAGATTGTACATTAGTACGAACGTAATGATGTCATATGCCAAGTTTTTACATCAATATTAATGTAATGATTTATTAAAAATTAATAATTTATTAAAAATTAATTGTTTATTTTGGGACTTTACATTGGGAGAAATGGATGTTCATTGAACTCATATGATACTTATGATAGTGTCTGACATACAATGTGTGTGAACATTCTTCTCTCCTCTTTATTTTAGATTGGTAAGAAATAAAAGTTAAGTTTTAACATTTAATCACTAATTCTCAATATATCATATTATATATTATTTATTATTTCAAAAGAGTGCTCCAAAAAAGGAATTTTCATTGAGGCTAGTCCTCACAATGGCCCTCATTCCGAGTTGATCGCTCGCAATGCGAATGTAGCAGAGTTACACACGCTAAGCCTACGCCTACTGGGAGTGTATCTTAGCTTCTTAAAAGTGCGACCGATGTATTCGCAATATTGCGATCACAAACCTCGTAGCAGTTTTAGAGTAGCTTCAGACTTACTCTGCCTGTGCGATCATTACAGTGCTTGTCGTTCCTGGTTGACGTCACAAACACACCCAGCGTTCGCCCAGGCACTCCCACCGTTTCTCCGACCACTCCTGCGTTTTTTCCGGAAACGGTAGCGTTTTCAGTCACACGCCCCTAAAACGCAGTGTTTCCGCCCAGTAACACCCATTTCCTGTCAATCACAATGCGATCGCCGGAGCGATGAAAAAGCCGTGAGTAAAAATACTGTCTTCATAGCAAAATTACTTGGCGCAGTCGCAGTGCGAACATTGCGCATGCGCACTAAGCGGAATTTCACTGCGATGCGATGAAAAACACCGAGCGAACAACTCAGAATGAGGGCCAATATTTTGAATATTGCAGTATTTACTGTTAAATTTTAAGAATAAATACATCTATATGTGACATCTGAGGTGGTTCAGCTCCCATGAGAATTCTTTCTTCATATATATATATATATATATATATATTTATTTATTAAAACCAATTAGACAATGTAATAAATAGATCCATACGTTTTTGTACAGGTAGAATGGGAGAGCTGCCAGAGAATGGGTGCCTGCTGCTCCCTGGTAGCGTCCAGATTCTCCCTCCACGCTGTCCTCCTTCCCTGCAGCCTGCGTGCCCAGCCAATCACTGAGCCGCAGGCTGCTCCTCTTCACATTATTGGACAGCTGAGCCGTCGCTCAGCTGTCCTTCCATTAGAGGCACAGGCACTGACTACATGCGTGCCACTCTACGCCCGCGGCCGCTCGGCGCCAGCCTTCAGTGGACCGGGAGCAGGAACCGCCAGGGACAGCAGTTGCTGAGCTGCCCTGCCGCTGCGTGTGGCGCCGGCTCCCGGGAGCGCAGCGCAATACCGCAGATCGGAACAGAGATCCGATCTGCGGCGGCGGGGGGCCCTTTGAAAAAATGGGGCCCGGGGTACTTATCCCCGGGGCGCCCCTCTTAATCCGGCTCTGCCAGTAGTAAAGCGCTGCTGCGGTTCCCTCCTCCACCTCCCTCCTCCTCCTTCACCCCCGTACCGCTGCTCCTCTCTGTCCGGGCGGCTGTGTGCTGCGGGCAGCGGTTGCCCGCAGCACACAGCGGCATGTAATGAGTCAGTTTGACTCATTACATGCTTTGGGCCCCTGGACAGTGGCGGGCCCCAGTGCAACTGTAGTTCCGCCTCTGACTGGACTGATGCAGCACATGACACTACCACTGTACTGATGTGAGAATCTGACAGCGGGATAATGACGTTTTGCCTCGTTCTGGTTTCCGAGTCAGGAGGGAAATCCAGAGCCTGACTCGGATCCGAGCTCGGGCAGTGAAGTCCGGTAGGGTTCGGTTCTCAGGGAACCGAACCCCCTCATCTCTAATTTTTACTAGTGAATGGACCTAGCATATACCAGGCCACCTCAGCTGCCTCCATACGTCCCATGTCACCCATCCACAGCTTTTTATACTTTCCAACTGTCATTGATCCTCTTTCCTCAGCGGTCTGTTTTGTTGCTGTGCTGAGAGAATGGGTCTTCAACCTGCGGTCCTCCAGCTGCTGTGGAACTACACATCCCAGCTTGCCCTGGCTCAGTATTAGCAAACCTTAACAGCAAAACTGTGGCAGGGCATGCTGGGATGGATAGTTTCACAGCAGCTGGAGGGGCACAGGTTGAAGACCCATGTGTTAAAGGGTTGAGTGCATACAGTATATCGTGTATGTCAGATATGGGCCAGATATTAGCCAATTATATAGATATTTGATTATTATTTTTTTTTAAATGCATTAGGAAAATTATAGTTGGGATCTACATTATGATTAGTTGCTATTGGCACCACCATTTACTTCCTCTACTAATGTTTCAACATATTATGAAAAGCTGTCACATATGGATAATGCAAATAAATGTTTACCTGTGACATGAAGGTAAATTCTACTACCATACATGTTGTACGCATTCCTGCTGTTACTTCCTGCAACTCCTGGATAATAGTGACCTTCATCTTCTCTTCTCACTGGGTCTATCCTCAGAGTGCAGCTTCCTCCGGGAACCAATGAGGTTCGGCGTCTGTAGTCATTTTTTACTAACGAGGATGTTCTGCTGTTAAATATCTCTATATAATATAGACTATCATGTATATACCATACAATACTGTCTTTCTCAGACTCCCTGGCAGGAAAATAAGTGCAGGGGATCTCCACACAGGAACCAATCAGAGCGACCATATTGGAAGGGATCTCCCATCTCTGAGACACAGAGCCAAAGTAGAAGCCTGAAAGATACAATTAACTTATAAGTAGATAATCATCATTACATATTCAGGTGTGGTATGTTTTATCGACGTTGAAAACAAGACTTTCATTAGGTTTACATAACAATTTCGTCATGGCCGTTATGGTTACACTGCAAGTATCAAAATGTTCATATTTTCAACAATAAGCATGTTATCATTCTGCATGTCTACACATATTAACAGTTAAGTCAACTTTTTTTAAATGTCTTTTAGTCTTCTTTTATCCATAATCCTAATTGTAACACTTACCCTTACTGGGGTGTTGCCATGGCAACTCCTCAAGGTCAAGGTCACATTTCATGACTGTATGCAGGGTTGGACTGGCCCACAGGGGTACAAGGGAAACCACCGGTGGGCCCTACTGCCTGGGCCCCCACCCCCAACTCTAGGGATCAGGTTCCAGACTGTGCTGCTGTTAATCTAGTACATTATCATGCATTCACTACAGTATTTACTGTATATATTTATCTAGGGGACCAATCCATGCAAAATGGTTAGGCAAACCAATGTGGCGGCTGGGCACACCCCCTTGAGAGACTGGCCACACCCCTAAACATGGGCCTCTACCACAGTATCCCCCCGGTGGGCACTGCATGCCCCAGTCTGACTCTGACTGTATGTCAGGGCTGGCCAAACCGGTCCTCGAGATTTACCAACAGTGCATGTTTTCCAGGCCTCTTGGAGATCTGTAGATTGTCAGTTAGGAATGAATGCAGCACATCTCAATAAGTAATAACTACACCTGTGCACCAGCTAGGTGGTCTGGGAAATGTGAACTGTTGATAGATCTCGAGGACTGGTTTGGCCCGTTCTACTGTATGTATTCAGTGTGCTCTCTGTCCTGTAAGTAATAACCCAGCTGTGACCATGTGCGGAATTGTTATAGTGCTCCCAAAATGTATATTTTATAAATGTTTGTGAGCAGGGCCAGTTCTAGCCCTTGTGGCACGCCGGGCGAAAAATAGGGCGTGGCTTCATACAATGGCGTGGTCAATTATGCCCCTTGTAGAGTTGTGCCCCCATTTGTGCCGCCTGTACAGTAGCGCCACTTACATAAAAATTTTTTTAAAAAATTAATACTTTCTATCCCCGCTCATGATTCCCGACCACTGCAGACCTCCGCCAGCACCGCTCCTCTCCTCGGATCTAGCATAGACACTAGATGTCAATTTTGACCCCTAGTGTCTGTGCCAGTCCCATAATGCTGTGCGGTGCGCGATGACATAATCGCGCACCGCACAGCAAAGGTCCTCTCCACGAAGGGAAACTAGACGGGTAGAGTCTAGTTCCCTTCACAGCGGGGGGCACTGCCAAACAGTAGCGGATCTTGCCATGGTGCGGCGCCCTCCGAATGGCGCTGTCGTCCTCCGGAACGCAGCGCCCCGGGCAAAAGTCCTGCTTGCCCGTGGAAGATCCGCTACTGTTTGTGAGGTATGAACTGCTAAGTTCAGAACTGTATCTGCATTGCGTAAGCTCCTTGCTGAACTGGATCTTTGGTGTGAACTAAGGTGGATCTAAGGTGTGAACTAAGGATCTTTGAACCACTTAACTGACAATTTCCCCCCCCAAAAAAACGCTCAGAAATTGTCAGGTTTTTCCATGAGTGAATTAGGTGAAGAACATGAATTTAACCTTATCCAAATTAATTTTGTTTTTACGGAACATCATCCAGGAAGATCGGTAACATTGGAACATCGGTAACACTGCAACCATCGCAACGTTACTTTTTACACCTGCCATGTACACAGAGGTGGGGGCGGGGGGGGGCAGTGGCTTGGGGGTTTGGTTTACACTTTCCCAGCGGCTGCTATTGTCTGCAGCCGCTGGGTGGGGGATCCTGCTTTGCTGCCTGATCAGCAATGGTTGGCAGCACAGCAACACTGAGGGAGGGTGCAGGAAGGTAGAGGTACCTTTCTGGTCCCACTGACAGCAGCAGCAGAGGGAAGTTTCCCTTTCCTGCTGCTGCTACTACTGTTAATCTGATTGGTCGCATCCTCTGCAACCAGGTCAGATTAAACACTTGCTGGTATGGTCGCAGCTGATGCCACCATGCCAGGCAAGTTGTTAAATGGTCACTGTAGGGGTTGCCCTGGAGAGAGATAGGCTGGGAGGGTGTCAGCTACAGTCTTTTCATTCAGCCTCCACTGCCATAAACTGCTTGCAGGATGTAAGGTCCAGTCTCCTGCCAAAATATAGAACTAATTAAGCCATGTTCCTTTGAGGACCAAGGCCCAACTTCCTGGGTAATAAAAACACTTTTCTTGAAGTCAGGGTTATATGACTAGTGTCTGTGGAGACACCTATTTTGCATCTACACAGATCTTTTGAGATCAAGGGGAAGTTATTGCAGCCTGGAAAGGGCAACTAGGAAAAGTGGGTTGTCGAGCTAACTATGGCTCAGAAGCAGAAACTGAACAAGTGAGTAGCTTCATGCTAGGAGTAGGTCTCAATGTCTATTCCTATGGTCGCCCCCACTCAGAATAACCCTTAAACCTCACAGCAAGATTATTTATGTTTTCTGACTTTTATTCCTTTTCATTTACTAGAAATTAATGTGTGCATATCCAGAATTGTATGTCTGCTTATTTATCTTTGATTTTATTTGTAACTTATCCTTGGAGTTATTTACTCAATAAACCTTAAAACTGTATTAGCATTATCTCTGTGCTCTAAGAATTCACGTGCCTGGAGAGGCCCATACTGCATATAGGTACTAACTGTAGATTTTGCAAGTGTGATTTTAGTGTCTGGGGAATGCAATGAAATATTCAATACTCTTTGTGGTGGCGGCTTGAGTAACACCTTTGTCAGGTTGGATTATTTGAGTGCAGGCTGAGGCACTCAGATACGTGAATTAGGGCCTGATCTGAATTTGTATGCAAACCCAATAGTTTACGTACAAAGTTGATGGTTGGGGAAGTGTGCATGTGTAGAATGTCGTGTGTGATCATTCGCAATCCTCCCTTATCCACCACATGATTGAAATGCTTTGGCTTTTGAAAGGAAGGAGTCTGAGTTGTGACTGGAACCGTTCTACAAAATGGGGTCTTCAGCGGCTTACACAGACTGGCTGAGGGCTGTGAGCATCGTAACCAATGACCACGATTGTCATAATAGTGATCCAATGATGCATCTTTAGATGCAGCAATAGGATCACAGATGATGTCAGAGAGCTTAATTTTCCTACAAATGTTTCCTGCTGCATTTGCATTTTAGTTGTTAGGTATTACACAGCCACTTGCCTGTATCCAACATATTGGAATCAGGCCCTTAGTGACTGCATGTCAAATATGCAAAGTTATTCTAACACATGAATCAATTTTACCTTGGAAAAGGGCGAGGAGAAAAACCGTTGTAATGCTCATCTTTTGCTATGCTTGTCAATGACTAACACTGCAACCTTTGACCTAGATACGTTTCCTGTATGTAAGAAAACACAAACAATTATTATAATTATTTGCACAATATCTGCTTTAAATTAATTTATTTGTACAGACAATGACTATTTCCTTTAAAGAGCTGAAAATATGTGTATTTTGAACCATAGTGACTTTCTATATGGATACAGTGGCTTATCTATAATGGGTGCGGTTTAAAGGCAATAGCACATCTATGAAACATTGCCACACAACAGTGGCAGACACAATGGAGGTTTACTAAACTGTACGGTCCTAAAGAAACCAAGAATGTCTTTATTAATCAAGAACTAGATCAAAGGCGCTAGGGAAGTACAGGGAAATAGAGGTGGAATATGTGTGTAGTGGAAAGCAGGTAACGGGATGAAGGATTGAATCATTAGTTAATTTAATTATTTGATTGCCTAAGAAAATGTAAGAGATAGTAGGATGGGGGAGGGGGAATATGGCCAGCAGGTCAGCCTCTTAAAATTTGTGTTTTCAATCTTTAACCCTTGTCAGGAATCCTTGGTTATTAGCATTGCTCATCAACACTTAGCAGGAATTTTTGACTATTAGCATTGCTCCTCAACCGTTATCGGGAATCATAGGCTATTAACATTGCTCTTTAGCTCTTGTTGGGAATACTTGGCTATGAACAATGCTCTTCATCCCTTGTTGGGAATCCTTGACCATGAATATTGCTCAATTCTTGTCAGGAATCCTTGACTATTGTGTTAACAATGTATTCTTTTCTGGTTAAAATATGTAGCAAATTAGTACTGATTTAGAGCAATAACTAATCAAAATGTTTTTTGTGTGCAAAAAAGACTGTCCCCAATACCCTCCCAAAATACAGCCCGTTATAAAAAAGAGTGGTGTAAGATTTAATTGTTCTTGGGTCCTCCCACCCACCCTTATGATGAATATTTAAAATTACATGTGCAGTTTATCAAACAGAGCACTTCATTGACAGGGACTGCCACTTTTGGTTTGTTTCGGACTCCACAACAGTTTTTTGGAAGGACTACCTCTGGTCATTAATGAGGAGGTTGATTATAAGGGTGTTGGAGGTGGAGATTGCATTTGCTAGTCCATACTGCTGGTAGATGATACTGGACTGCCTGTTATTATAATTTGCAAATTATTATAAATTTGTGAAATAAATTTCATGGGTATCCGGATGATAGATAGACAGTGTCTAGTTAGACAGTCAATAGATAGACACCATATGTTAGACAGACATTAGGTCGACAGGGTCAAAAGGTTGACATGGTCAAAAGGTCGACATGAAAAAGCTAGACACTACACAATGTCGACAGGGTCAAAATGTAGACAAGGTCAAAAGGTCAACATGAAAATTATCAATATACAGTAAAAAAAGAAACAGATGCCTTCAAACATGTTATCAGGAATTAGGTAAACATAATTCCACACCCAAGAGGTGGCTTTTTTGCTCAGTTATGACAATGGATTTCTTTTTATCTTGAGAAAGAACTGCTGCCACTAGTGGCTGACTTGCACAAACAACATCCTCATTAGCGTCAGATAGTATACAAATATAACCCTCATCCTGTTGCACTTCTTCTACATCCTCATTTTCTATCATGTCACCATTTTTACTTGTAGCGTTCATCACCACATTTGCAGGGGATGCATAAATGGTGGAAGGAGCCTTCTCTATGAGTGCAGTGTGAGAAATGTCAGACTCACACATAGATAACGTGGACACCTCTAGACTCTCCTCAGGGTCTTCAACCTTAGTGTTCTTCTTGTTTTGGGGTACTGATTTGTCTGTTTTAAAGGTGACATTGTAACATTGTTAGATATTTAGATTTCAGTTGCCCTTTCTTAAATGTTCTGTCCCCTGGACCATCTTTAGTAGATGTTGGAGTACTATCGTCATGACTGGCAGCAACCACAACACTAGTACTTGGTTGCTGCTCCTGCTCTTCTATCAACTGATCCATATTTACTCACAGCTCTATTTGTAATGGTGACACCTACTGAACAACAACAAATGTTTTAGTTTTTTTAACACTGCAGTAAGTAAAGGTGGCATCTACTGAACATTATTTTTTGAGTACAGCACTTGTGTCCTGATCACACAATTTTTATGATGATTTTCCGAACACTGACACAGTCACAGTGCTGCAGCCAACAGATCTTCACTCATGTCACTGAGTCTGAGGCTGACACAGTATCCCACTGTCCTCAGTAACAGTCTCAGTGTATTATTAACCATTACAGTAGCCCTTTACAAATGACACTGAGTGCCTGAATTTGTCCTGAACACACACTTTTTATGATGATTTTCCTAACACTGACACAGTCACAGTACTGTAGCCCACAGCACTTCACTGATGCCACTGAGTCTGAGGGTGACACCGTATCCCAATGCCCTTGATCACAGTCACCGTAGCCCTTAATCACACTACAGCCCACAGCCCTTAACTGATGACACTGACTCTGAGGGTGACACATTGTCCCACTTCCCTTAATCACAGTCACAGTAGCCCTTAATGACACTGCAACCCATAGCCCTTCACTGATGACACTGGGGTAAATTTACTTAGATGGTAGTTCTATTTAAGATGGTATGTTGCCCATAGCAACAAATCTCATTTATCTAGCACCTACTAGAAGATAATACCTGGAATCTGATTGGTTGCTATGGGAGACATCCCATTTTAAATATAACTCCCATCTTAGTAAACTTACCTCACTGAGCCTGAGGGTGACAAACTATTCCACTGCCCTTCATCAGTCACATTAGCTCTTAAATGTCACAGTAGCCCTTAATCACGCTGAGGCCCGCCCACACCATCTTCCTCCTGCGTTCTGTTTGAAATGCACCGAAACCATGAGGGAGGGACTTTTATCAAATCCAAAATACATGAGATTCGACACCGGCAGGATGATGTTTTGCATTATTTTTGGATCCTAGCCTGGAAGGAAACACCAAGCTCAGGCTCAGAAGCACTCGGAAACCGGAAGTTTGGGTGGTTTTGGTTTCCAAACAAAGATAAATACTGTGAATAACAGAAAGTCTTATTTCTGCAACACAGCATAATTACTAGTGTAAACCTGAGCTGAGATCAGCACAATTGTTTCATGCCCACTACATACAGTATACTTCAATGCTACCACATGTTGTCTCTTAGCACCCTAGGCAAGCCTTCAGCCTAGCTCCCTCTAACCAAACTTTCCCCACCACCCAGAGGGGAGATGCAGGTGGCCACTAGGTGGGCTGGGGTGAATTGCATCATTATACATATACAGAGAAAAGGGACAACACTCAAGGACTTTCAAAGTGATAAAGTATATTGTAAACAGTCACAAAATCTTGTGACTTTGTTCACAATATACTGTATATACTTGAATATAAGTCGACCCGAATATAATCCGAGGCACCTAATTTTACCACAAAAACCCTGGAAAACTTATTGACTCGAGTATAAGCCTAGGGTGGGAAATGCAGCTCTAGCCGTACACAGCCCTCATACTGCCAGATATGACCCCACAGTGCCAGATATGCCCCCACAGTGCCAGATATGCCCCCATACTGCCAGATATGCCCCCGCAGTGTCAGATATGCCCTTCATAGTGCCAGATATGCCCCCACAGTGCCAGATATGCCCCCACAGTGCCAGATATGCCCTCATACTGCCAGATATGCTCCCACAGTGCCAGATATGCCCTCATACTGCCAGATATGCCCACACAGTGCAATATATGCCCTCATAGTGCCGGATATGCCCCCTCAGTGCCACATATGCCCCCCAAGTGCCAAATATGCTCCCCCAGTGCCAGTTACTTACCCTCCGACGCTCAAGTGAAGGAGGGCCACGGAGGACACAGCGCGCGAATCTCCTGTGTCCCTCCTGCGTCTCCGGCGGCAGCGGCGTGTGTGTGTTAAATGAAGTGCCGGTTCGTGAGCCAATCAGAGCTCACGAATGAATACTTCATTTAATAGACCCGCCGCTGCCACCGGAGACGCAGGAGGGACACAGGAGAGGCACGCGCTGTGCCCTCCGTCTCCCTCTTTCACAAGACAGCGCGGGAGCGGCGGAGGGTAAGTAACTGGCACTGGGGGAGCATATTCCCACTGATTCGAGTATAAGCCGAGGGGGCTTTTTCAGCACAAAAAGAAGTGCTGAAAAAGTCGGCTTATACTCAAGTATATATGGTACTTTCACTGTAAAAGTCCTTGAGTGCTGTCTATTCTTTATATACTGTATAATACCGTATATGAGGTCTAGTGGGGATATTTAAAAACGGGTTGGGTACGGGATGCCGCCGGTCAGACTAACGACAGCGGCATCTCAACTACCATAATACCGGCATTTTAAATTCAATTAATTAACCTTACCCCTTACCCACCCTCCCCACAGCCTAACCCTAACCTTCCCCGGCATCCTAATATTCAGGATGCCGGCTGTCGGGTTTCCGGCATCGGCATTCTGACAGGTGTTGGGACTCCGGAGCCGGTACTCTGAACACCGGCATCAAGTCTGCCAGGATGCCAACTACATCGCTTTAATTTTGTGTATACATACATATATGCACACAGACATACATATATTTTTATGCTCCTCATTGTGTTCCATCCCCGCATCTGTAAGTTCATTACAGACCCGCATACAGAGACATCCTTCTGTTTTTGCTATATGATTTGAGGGTGACATCCAGTGTCCGGCACCCCTATGCAGCTGCCTAATGGTAAAGTTGGCATTGTCTATGTCCAGCGGGTGTGGTATGGAGGGTCGACCACACTTAGGTCGGCAGTGTTTAAGTCGAACACTATTGGTAACTAGGTCGACACCCAAAAGAGGTCGACACAAGCATTAGATCTACATGACAAAAGGTCGATATGAGTTTTTTTAATGTGTTTTTATGTAGTTTTCTTCGTAGAATGACCGGGAACCCCAATTAATGCTTTGGGCAAGGTGGCCGTTCCCAATTGTAGTCCACGAGGATCGTAAAGTATGAAAAAGTTAAAAAAAATAAAAAATATTGTGAAAATCTCATGTCGACCTAGTGACCAGGACGACCTATAAACCATGTCAACCTAATGCATGTCGACCAATAGTGGTGGACCTAATGACAGTCGGAAACCAGAAAAGATAGACAGCAAGTACGGTGCACCCCAAAATTAGGCAGCTCGACAATGTATCCGTCACACTGGGGTAACCCTCCAGTACCCCCACCAAGAGAAACTCTCAAGCAAACTGCAAAATATGATGCCTATCCGCACCTTCAGAGGTCTTGAAGTCCTTCCAATGTAAAATAACCCGCAGGCGCACTCTATGGCGTATACCACGTTTTTTGTGTTGCAGGTTATAAATTCGGAAACATTAAGTTTCTTTTTGTTAATGGTAATTTCATTAATTTTATTGATTCCGTCCCCCTTTATGTTGCGGCAACCAAGGCACATGCCGCACCTAAAAAAACCTTTCGATTTAATGGTTGGTAGCGATCTTACTGGTGGCAAAGACCCGTTAAGGGTAGAAAGTCGCGTTGGCTGCTATAGACAGAGAGCGGGGGAACCAGAGCGGGATACCATCCATCCAGACGGTGGGACGACAGCCGCGGTTGCCGTGCAGTTTATATTCACATGCTTGTAGAACTGCCGCGAGACAGTTCTGACCTACCGCTGGTAATTACGCACTTGGGACTCCTTACCATTTATCACACACTGCTGTGTATATGTTTTTTAATAAGTGTCATGTGTTTGTACATTAAATTTTAAATTTGTTTAAACTGTACATCACTATATGCACTTTCTTTCCATGTTACATGACACTAATGACAGTCGACCTAAGTGTGGTCGACCTAGAGACCGGATACCATGTCCAGTATAGGAGCCTCATAGCAATCACAGCTAAATGATCACCATACCCTGTCCTGTATCCTGCATATTCCACAAAGTTCTATACCCCCACCTACAGCCATGTATCAATCTAATATGCTTCATGTCAATCACCGTCAAATGCCCTGTGGTAATCAATGAATATCACTGCAAAGCAACGGATTTCCAGATTAAGGGGTCTATTTACTAAGCCTGAGATGGAAATAAAGTACCAGCCAATCAGCTCCTAACTGTCATTTTCCAAACACAGCCTGTAACATGGCAGTTAGGAGCTGATTGGCTGATACTTTATCTCCAGCGACTTTATCTCCATCCAAGGCTTAGTAAATAGACCCCTAAGTTCAATTCCTTTCACCAATACTCACGTCGCACACTGTTATTTTTGCAAGCAAATCGGATCCTAGTAGTTTTTAGGATTTATTTATTTATTATTTATTTATTAACAGTTTCTTATATAGCGCAGCAAATTCCGTTGGGCTATACAATTGGAAATAACAATAACAAAACTGGGTGATAACAAACAGTCATAGAGGTAGGAAGGCCCTGCTCACAAGCTTACACTCTATAGGATTTAGGAAGAACATTTCTCACACTGTAAGATCTACTGAAAGCTGGAAGTGGCTGTCTGGAGCCTAGTAGCAAGCCTAATGGTGCCCATACACTTGTGCGATGCCCTGCGACGCGACATCACGGGACATCGCACCGGCAGTTCAGATGCGATGAAATCGCACCTGAACTGCCAAAGTGATTACCATAAGATCATGCGATATATCCAGTAGCGGATCTTGCCACGGGCAAGCAGGACTTTTGCCCGGGGCGCCGCCTTCCAGAGGGCGCAGGGCGCCATCTGGAGGGCGCCGCACCAGGGCAAGATCCGCTGCTGCAGTGTGTGCC
Organism: Pseudophryne corroboree; assembly: GCF_028390025.1. Lineage (NCBI taxonomy): Eukaryota > Metazoa > Chordata > Amphibia > Anura > Myobatrachidae > Pseudophryne > Pseudophryne corroboree. The sequence continues at coordinate 38,293,800 of NC_086453.1, forward strand.
CCCCGACCCCCGCTGTCCCCCTGCTGGCGCTGGCCGCAGGGAAGGGAAACTAGACATCGCGTCATCGCGCACCGCACAGCCAAGGTCCTCTCCACGAAGGGAACTAGACGCTACGTGTCTAGTTTCCCTTCGTGGAGAGGACCTTTGATGTGCGGTGCGCGATGACGTCATCGCGCACCGCGCATCATTCCAGTCTGTACACGGGGCGTACGAAGCCACGCCCCCTAATGCCGCCCGGGGCGCCAGACGCCCCGGAACCGGCCCTGGATATATCGCAAGGTAATCACGTGAAGGGCACATCACCGCCGAGTGGGAGCGGCCTCTGGCCACTCCTGGCGGGTGTCCATCGCACATCGTAGTGCGATATATAGCATGTGGATTTAGAAACACATGCGATCGCACTGCGATGCGAGAAATATTAAGTGCAGCACATAATATCTTGAGATACGAAATTCGACCGGCATGCCCGCGCATCCCGTCGAAAGGTACTTAAATTGTGCAGACAATCCTTCGATTTCTCTCACAGATGTGGTCGAAATCGAAGGCTAGTACCGATAATCTCATAAGTGTATAGGCACCATAAAGGTGTTTACACACTGGAAGATATATCTGCCGATCAATTAATCTGCAGATATATCTATGGACGGATCGGGCAGTGTGTTGAGCATACACACTGCCCGATCCGTCGGGGACTGACGTCATGAACTGGGCGGGCATGTACACACACGGCTGCCCAGTTCAGCTGTCAATCACCGCCGGCTGCCGCAGCATGTGTACGGGCGGTCGGCCGACCGCCCGTGCACACACAGCGAAGCGCCAATATATCGGTAAATATATTGGCCGTCGGCTGTGCTGCGGGGCCGACGCGATACGTCTGTGAACGACGGAGTTCACAGATGTATCGGCCGTACACACTGGCCGACGAACCCGCAATATATTGGCCAGTGTGTACAGGCCTTAACCGTTCATTTCAGACTTGCTAGCAATTTTTGTAAGATGCCTTATTTAAAAACAAGTATAAAATCTTTCCAAGTTGCCACTCAATGAATTTGTAACAATTTCAATATTGAGATTAGTCGTCAGTATTCTTACACAGTATGTACCATATATGAAATATGTTTTGTTTCTTCAAATTTCAAAGATAAAAATCAATTAATTACTTACCTTTTTGACATCTCTGTCTCTGTGGATGCTAGTTTTCATAAATAAGAAACATAAGTTAAAATTGCACAAATCTTTTATTTCAGGGAAGTGATCGCCTTACTTTCTTGAAAGAGCAACATCCTGTTTTGTAAATTGTGGTAGAGGAAAATAACAAAAGACCATCCCACTAATACACTAAGTAACATGAATATAGTGGAAAATGGTTTGTAGCCATTACTTTTTATTAGAGATGCGTGGTGGACACTTTTTGTGTTTTGTGTTTTGGTTGTGGTTCTAATTCCCCGCTCGTGTTTTGTTTTTGACTTAGTTTTGCCAAAACCACCCCTTCGTGTTTTGGTTTTGGTTTTGGATCTGGATGATTTTTTTGGGGGGAAAACATAAAAACAGCTAAAATCACAGAATTTGGGGGTCATTTTGCTCCTACGGTATTATTAACCTCAATAACATTAATTTCCACTCATTTCCAGTCTATTCTGAACACCTCACAATATTATTTTTAGGCCAAAAGGTTGCACCGAGGTGGCTGGATGAATAAGTTAAGTGACACAAGTGGCCCATCTAGGAGTGGCACTGCAGTGTTAGACAGGATGGCAGATTTAACAAATAGGCCCAAAACAGCACATGATGCAAAGAAAAAAAAGAGGTGCAATGAGGTAGCTGGATTGCTAAGCTAAGCGACACAAGTGTGTGGCACAAACAACATGAGACGTGCTGGAATTTGCCCAGTTGTAATACACGCACAATATTGGTGGCACAGGATAGCGTACCTCTAAACCAAACACACACACAGACACACACCCTTTTATTTGAAGCTATTATAATAATATGCAGCACAGGCGAGCGTACCTCTACACCACACAGGGCAAACCCTGTAAAAATAGTTTGGATTAAATATTAATAACCCCTTTTTTTGGATTACATAATTTACAGCACAGGACAGCACCACTGAAGTTATATGGCAGAACCACTGGACTGGATTTATACAAAATTATAAGGATTTATATGGAATTTTACGGCAGGATCACTGGAATTATACGGCAGGATTACTGAAATTATACGACAGGATTTCTGAAATTATATGGCAGGATCACTGTAATTATACGGCAGGATCACTGTAATTATACGGCAGGATCACTGGATTTATATGGCAGGCTAAAACATTTTGTTATCCCTAATGCACGCTGAGTCAAAAATAACACTACATAATGATCAGATAATACAGAGATCTTAGTTGCGTATATCTGCAGATATAGGGTTAAGCCCCCATGCCGAAAGGTGTGTCACTAATACTAGGTATGGGTCCAGGTGCAGGACCCCATCATGTCGGCACAGGTCGGCTACCCCAGCTCAACCACAGGTGAAAATTAGGGGATAATAAGAAGCACATAAGTGCTATGTAAGTGAAGTGTGATTAAAATAATACAAACATATATACAAAGTGATAGGGAAAATAATAAGTGTTAATAAATTGTTAGGGTGTGCAAACCTGAAGCAGTCCAGCCATACCAACATAGGGGCCACCGCACCCCACACCCACCCCATAAATAATTACACATATGTCTGGGTCTAATTGCCAAGTGTAAGGCCACATGATAATGGCCCCAACAGAATCTGAGAGCCAGCTTACCTGGAGACACCCCTAACTTCTCCAATGGCACTCTGGAGTCAGCAATCCCTCCTAATGCTGACCCATCCATGCCTCTCTAACTACAATGCACATTTATTGGCAAGCTGCTCAATCAGATTGGGATGTCACTCAAGTGCTAAAAGGGAGGGGTAATTCTGTGTAAGAAAAAACATTTTGTTATCCCTAATGCACACTGAGTGAAAAATAACACTACATAATGATCAGATAATACAGAGATCTTAGTTGCGTATATCTGCAGATATAGGGTTAAACCCCCACGCCGAACGGCAAGGTGTCTCTGTCACTGGGAGTCCCTAATACTAGGTATGGGTCCGGGCTCCAAATAGGTTTAGGTATGGTTACAGGTAATTTTTCAGTGTGCTGAAGGGAAATGTAGGGGTGGGATTTGCAACCCCTCCTCTCTGTCTGTCTGTGACCCCTCCCCCTTTCCAGCACCTGATACATAATTATCTCCAGGAATGATCGAGCATTTACCATTGTTTTTCTGCTTGTGTTCGAGAGGCATTGAATGGGAGCAGTATTTGGAAGGCATGCTGTTCCTTATAGTGCCAATGGGAGATCCTGAAGGTGGCTCCTGGGTAAGTAAGCTCTCTGTCTGGATGTGTTTTAGTAATTGTCTTTATCATGAGGCCTACTGTGACAAATTACATGGTCCTATGTGGGCACAGCTATTATGTAGTGTTTAGAGATGAGCGGGTTCGGTTCCTCGGAATCCGAACCCGCCCGAACTTCAGTTTTTTTTACACGGGGCCGAGCGACTCGGATCTTCCCGCCTTGCTCGGTTAACCCGAGCGCGCCCGAACGTCATCATCCCGCTGTCGCATTCTCGCGAGGCTCGGATTCTATCGCGAGACTCGGATTCTATATAAGAAGCCGCGCGTCGCCGCCATTTTCACACGTGCATTGAGATTGATAGGGAGAGGACGTGGCTGGCATCCTCTCCGTTTATAGAGAAGAGAGTGAGACTAGAGTAGAGAGAGACACAGTATTACTTTAGTAATTTTGGGGAGCATTAGGAGGAGTACTACTACTTGCTGAAGTGATAGTGTGACTGTGTATATCTGACTTGTGGGGGAGACAGTGGGGAGCAGTTAGAGTCTGAGAGCAGGAGTACATATTTTAACGTACAGTGCACACTTTTGCTGCCAGAGTGCTACACTGCCATTGTGACCACACTGACCACCAGTATATATTGTGATTGTCTGCTTAGGAGTACTACTTGCAAGTTGCTGATAGTGTGACCAGTGACCTGACCACCAGTTTAATTAATCACCACCAGTTTAATATATATATATAATTGTATCATTATACAGAGACTTGGCTGTCAGCACTGCACCACTGGAGGGTTCCTTATGCTTGCGAACCAGTTAGATTCTATACACATATGAATCTTCCCCATATTCGAATATCTGAATGTCAGACTCAAGCTGATGATATATGAGGTATGGTCCTCGCTGTATCAATCAAGTCCCATTGAAATATTGAAACGTTGTTCATACATCTTTGAATTACCTTTTATGTGCTGACAATATGTTCTGAAATGAAGAGATTTTACCCCTGATGAAGTCTTGGAACAAGATGAAACGCGTTGGGTTATTTATCTATCTATTATCTGATGTTACCTCCAAATCTACAATAAGGAGAAGGAGGAAATCGTAGTGATATATCTACGCTTTTTCCTTATCACTACAAACTGATTGTTCAAATTGTGCGACAAATGTAAATGTATCAACTCTGTATACTTATGAACATTTGTGTCGGGTTTATATGTTGTTTTAATAAATTTTTATGTTAGTATTTGTTATCTGATGTAATTTATCCGGAGAGTACTGTAAGGGTCCGTTTTTAAGTAGGGCGTTGATATAACTCCCTTGGCGCCATCTCCTCTATTTCGTTTCATATTTTCACACATTTAGTTCCTCCTAACAGGGAACTTAGAGGATACAGGCAGCCATATAATTAATTAATTTTAGTGTTTTATTTGAAATAGCGCAGTGGGTGAGTAATTCTTGTCATATATATAATTGTATATATATATAATTGTATACCACCTACCCGTGGTTTTTTTTTTTCCTTTCTTCTTGATACATACTACTATAGTAGCTTACTGTAGCAGTCTGCGGTGCTGCTGAGCTGACAGTGTCCAGCAGGTCCGTCATCAGTCATTACATAATAAATATATATACCTGTCCGGCTGCAGTACTAGTGATATTATATATATATATATTAATTTCATCTCATTATCATCCAGTCTATATTAGCAGCAGACACAGTACGGTAGTCCACGGCTGTAGCTACCTCTGTGTCGGCAGTCGCTCGTCCATCCATAATTGTATACCACCTACCCGTGGTTTTATTTTTTCTTTCTTCTTGATACATACTACTATAGTAGCTTACTGTAGCAGTCTGTGGTGCTGCTGAGCTGACAGTGTCCAGCAGGTCCGTCATCAGTCATTACATAATAAATATATATACCTGTCCGGCTGCAGTACTAGTGATATTATATATATATATATTAATTTCATCTCATTATCATCCAGTCTATATTAGCAGCAGACACAGTACGGTAGTCCACGGCTGTAGCTACCTCTGTGTCGGCAGTCGCTCGTCCATCCATAAGTATACTAGTATCCATCCATCTCCATTGTTTACCTGAGGTGCCTTTTAGTTGTGCCTATTAAAAATAAAATATGGAGAACAAAAATGTTGAGGTTCCAAAATTAGGGAAAGATCAAGATCCACTTCCACCTCGTGCTGAAGCTGCTGCCACTAGTCATGGCCGAGACGATGAAATGCCAGCAACGTCGTCTGCCAAGGCCGATGCCCAATGTCTTAGTACAGAGCATGTAAAATCCAAAACACCAAATATCAGTAAAAAAAGGACTCCAAAATCTAAAAGAAAATTGTCGGAGGAGAAGCGTAAACTTGTCAATATGCCATTTACCATACGGAGTGGCAAGGAACGGCTGAGGCCCTGGCCTATGTTCATGGCTAGTGGTTCAGCTTCACATGAGGATGGAAGCACTCAGCCTCTCGCTAGAAAAATGAAACGACTCTAGCTGGCAAAAGCACAGCAAAGAACTGTGCGTTCTTCGAAATCCCAAATCCACAAGGAGAGTCTAATTGTGTCGGTTGCGATGCCTGACCTTCCCAACACTGGATGTGAAGAGCATGCGCCTTCCACCATGTGCACACCCCCTGCAAGTGCTGGAAGGAGCACCCGCAGTCCAGTTCCTGATAGTCAGATTGAAGATGTCAGTGTTGAAGTACAATAGGATGAGGAGGATATGGGTGTTGCTGGTGCTGGGGAGGAAATTGACCAGGAGGATTCTGATGGTGAGGTGGTTTGTTTAAGTCAGGCACCCGGGGAGACACCTGTTGTCCGTGGGAGGAATATGGCCATTGACATGCCTGGTGAAAATACCAAAAAAATCAGCTCTTCGGTGTGGAAGTATTTCAACAGAAATGCGGACAACAGGTGTCAAGCCGTGTGTTCCCTTTGTCAAGCTGTAATAAGTAGGGGTAAGGACGTTAACCACCTCGGAACATTCTCCCTTATACGTCACCTGCAGCGCATTCATAATAAGTCAGTGACAAGTTCAAAAACTTTGGGCGACAGCGGAAGCAGTCCACTGACCAGTAAATCCCTTCCTCTTGTAACCAAGCTCACGCAAACCACCCCACCAACTCCCTCAGTGTCAATTTCCTCCTTCCCCAGGAATGCCAATAGTCCTGCAGGCCATGTCACTGGCAATTCTGACGATTCCTCTCCTGCCTGGGATTCCTCCGATGCATCCTTGCGTGTAACGCCTACTGCTGCTGGCGCTGCTGTTGTTGCTGCTGGGAGTCGATGGTCATCCCAGAGGGGAAGTCGTAAGCCCACTTGTACTACTTCCAGTAAGCAATTGACTGTCCAACAGTCCTTTGCGAGGAAGATGAAATATCACAGCAGTCATCCTGTTGCAAAGCGGATAACTGAGGCCTTGACAACTATGTTGGTGTTAGACGTGCGTCCGGTATCCGCTGTTAGTTCACAGGGAACTGGACAATTTCTTGAGGTAGTGTGCCCCCGTTACCAAATACCATCTAGGTTCCACTTCTCTAGGCAGGCGATACCGAGAATGTACACGGACGTCAGAAAAAGACTCACCAGTGTCCTAAAAAATGCAGTTGTACCCAATGTCCACTTAACCACGGACATGTGGACAAGTGGAGCAGGGCAGGGTCAGGACTATATGACTGTGACAGCCCACTGGGTAGATGAATGGACTCCCGCCGCAAGAACAGCAGCGGCGGCACCAGTAGCAGCATCTCGCAAACGCCAACTCTTTCCTAGGCAGGCTACGCTTTGTATCACCGGTTTCCAGAATACGCACACAGCTGAAAACCTCTTACGGCAACTGAGGAAGATCATCGCGGAATGGCTTACCCCAATTGGACTCTCCTGTGGATTTGTGGCATCGGACAACGCCAGCAATATTGTGTGTGCATTAAATATGGGCAAATTCCAGCACGTCCCATGTTTTGCACATACCTTGAATTTGGTGGTGCAGAATTTTTTAAAAAACGACAGGGGCGTGCAAGAGATGCTGTCGGTGGCCAGAAGAATTGCGGGACACTTTCGGCGTACAGGCACCACGTACAGAAGACTGGAGCAACACCAAAAACGCCTGAACCTGCCCTGCCATCATCTGAAGCAAGAAGTGGTAATGAGGTGGAATTCAACCCTATATATGCTTCAGAGGTTGGAGGAGCAGCAATAGGCCATTCAAGCCTATACAATTCAGCACGATATAGGAGGTGGAATGCACCTGTCTCAAGCGCAGTGGATAATGATTTCAACGTTGTGCAAGGTTCTGATGCCCTTTGAACTTGCCACACGTGAAGTCAGTTCAGACACTGGCAGCCTGAGTCAGGTCATTCCCCTCATCAGGCTTTTGCAGAAGAAGCTGGAGACATTGAAGGAGGAGCTAACATGGAGCGATTCCGCTAGGCATGTGGGACTTGTGGATGGAGCCCTTAATTCGCTTAACAAGGATTCATGGGTGGTCAATCTGTTGAAATCAGAGCACTACATTTTGGCCACCGTGCTCGATCCTAGATTTAAAACCTACCTTGGATCTCTCTTTCCGGCAGACACAAGTCTGCTGGGGTTCAAAGACCTGCTGGTGAGAAAATTGTCAAGTCAAGCGGAACGCGACCTGTCAACATCTCCTCCTTCAATTTCTCCCGCAACTGGGGGTGCGAGGAAAAGGCTCAGAATTCCGAGCCCACCCGCTGGCGGTGATGCAGGGCAGTCTGGAGCGACTGCTGATGCTGACATCTGGTCCGGACTGAAGGACCTGACAACGATTACGGACATGTCGTCTACTGTCACTGCATATGATTCTCTCCCCATTGAAAGAATGGTGGAGGATTATATGAGTGACCGCATCCAAGTAGGCACGTCACACAGTCCGTACTTATACTGGCAGGAAAAAGAGGCAATTTGGAGGCCCTTGCACAAACTGGCTTTATTCTACCTAAGTTGCCCTCCCACAAGTGTGTACTCTGAAAGAGTGTTTAGTGCCGCCGCTCACCTTGTCAGCAATCGGCGTACGAGGTTACTTCCAGAAAATGTGGAGAAGATGACGTTCATTAAAATGAATTATAATCAATTCCTCCGTGGAGACATTGACCAGCAGCAATTGCCTCCACAAAGTACACAGGGAGCTGAGATGGTGGATTCCAGTGGGGACGAATTGATAATCTGTGAGGAGGGGAATGTACACGGTGATATATCGGAGGATGATGATGAGGTGGACATCTTGCCTCTGTAGAACCAGTTTGTGCAAGGAGAGATTAATTGCTTCTTTTTTGGTGGGGGTCCAAACCAACCCGTCATTTCAGTCACAGTCGTGTGGCAGACCCTGTCACTGAAATGATGGGTTGGTTAAAGTGTGCATGTCCTGTTTATACAACATAAGGGTGGGTGGGAGGGCCCAAGGACAATTCCATCTTGCACCTCTTTTTTCTTTTATTTTTCTTTGCGTCATGTGCTGTTTGGGGAGTATTTTTTGGAAGGGCCATCCTGCGTGACACTGCAGTGCCACTCCTAGATGGGCCAGGTGTTTGTGTCGGCCACTAGGGTCGCTTATCTTACTCACACAGCTACCTCATTGCGCCTCTTTTTTTCTTTGCGTCATGTGCTGTTTGGGGAGTGTTTTTTGGAAGGGCCATCCTGCATGACACTGCAGTGCCACTCCTAGATGGGCCAGGTGTTTGTGTCGGCCACTAGGGTCGCTTATCTTACTCACACAGCTACCTCATTGCGCCTCTTTTTTTCTTTGCGTCATGTGCTGTTTGGGGAGTGTTTTTTGGAAGGGCCATCCTGCGTGACACTGCAGTGCCACTCCTAGATGGGCCAGGTGTTTGTGTCGGCCACTAGGGTCGCTTATCTTACTCACACAGCTACCTCATTGCGCCTCTTTTTTTCTTTGCGTCATGTGCTGTTTGGGGAGTGTTTTTTGGAAGGGCCATCCTGCGTGACACTGCAGTGCCACTCCTAGATGGGCCAGGTGTTTGTGTCGGCCACTAGGGTCGCTTATCTTACTCACACAGCTACCTCATTGCGCCTCTTTTTTTCTTTGCGTCATGTGCTGTTTGGGGAGTGTTTTTTGGAAGGGCCACCCTGCGTGACACTGCAGTGCCACTCCTAGAAGGGCCAGGTGTTTGTGTCGGCCACTAGGGTCGCTTCTCTTACTCACACAGCTACCTCATTGCGCCTCTTTTTTTCTTTGCGTCATGTGCTGTTTGCGGAGTGTTTTTTGGAAGGGCCATCCTGCGTGACACTGCAGTGCCACTCCTAGATGGGCCAGGTGTTTGTGTCGGCCACTAGGGTCGCTTATCTTACTCACACAGCTACCTCATTGCGCCTCTTTTTTTCTTTGCGTCATGTGCTGTTTGGGGAGTGTTTTTTGGAAGGGCCATCCTGCGTGACACTGCAGTGCCACTCCTAGATGGGCCAAGTGTTTGTGTCGGCCACTAGGGTCGCTTCTCTTACTCACACAGCTACCTCATTGCGCCTCTTTTTTTCTTTGCGTCATGTGCTGTTTGGGGAGTGTTTTTTGGAAGGGCCATCCTGTGTGACACTGCAGTGCCACTCCTAGATGGGCCAGGTGTTTGTGTCGGCCACTAGGTTCGCTTATCTTACTCACACAGCTACCTCATTGCGCCTCTTTTTTTCTTTGCGTCATGTGCTGTTTGGGGAGTGTTTTTTGGAAGGGCCATCCTGCGTGACACTGCAGTGCCACTCCTAGAAGGGCCAGGTGTTTGTGTCGGCCACTAGGGTCGCTTCTCTTACTCACACAATCAGCTACCTCATTGCGCCTCTTTTTTTCTTTGCGTCATGTGCTGTTTGCAGAGTGTTTTTTGAAAGGGCCATCCTGCGTGACACTGCAGTGCCACTCCTAGATGGGCCAGGTGTTTGTGTCGGCCACTAGGGTCGCTTATCTTACTCACACAGCTACCTCATTGCGCCTCTTTTTTTCTTTGCGTCATGTGCTGTTTGGGGAGTGTTTTTTGGAAGGGCCATCCTGCGTGACACTGCAGTGCCACTCCTAGATGGGCCAAGTGTTTGTGTCGGCCACTAGGGTCGCTTATCTTACTCACACAGCTACCTCATTGCGCCTCTTTTTTTCTTTGCGTCATGTGCTGTTTGGGGAGTGTTTTTTGGAAGGGCCATCCTGCGTGACACTGCAGTGCCACTCCTAGATGGGCCAGGTGTTTGTGTCGGCCACTAGGGTCGCTTAGCTTAGTCATCCAGCAACCTCGGAGCAAATTTTAGGACTAAAAATAATATTGTGAGGTGTGAGGTATTCAGAATAGACTGAAAATGAGTGTAAATTATGGTTTTTGAGGTTAATAATACTTTGGGATCAAAATTACCCCAAAATTCTATGATTTAAGCTGTTTTTTAGTGTTTTTTTAAAAAAACACACGTATCCAAAACACACCCGAATCCGACAAAAAAAATTCGGTGAGGTTTTGCCAAAACGCGGTCGAACCCAAAACACGGCCGCGGAACCGAACCCAAAACCAAAACACAAAACCCGAAAAATTTCAAGTGCACATCTCTAGTAGTGTTACGACTGCTGACATCGGAGAAGCCGTGAAGTGGTACAACAGCTTAAACATGTGTTTGCAAACGTGTAAACTAATTCTCTGAATCTCTATTACCAGATACTGTAGGTTCAGGTATGGTTACAGGAAATTTTTTTAGCGTGCTGAAGGGAAAAGTAGGGGTGGGATTTGCAAACCACCCCCCCTCTCTGTCTGTTTGTCTGTGACCCCTCCCCCCTTCCAGCACCTGATACATAATTATCTCCAGGAATGATTGAGCATTTACCATTGTTTTTCTGCTTGTGTGCGAGAGGCATTGAATGGGAGCAGTATTTGGAAGGCATTCTGTTCCTTGTAGTGTTAATGGGAGATCCTGGGGGTTGGTCCTGGGTAAGTTAGCTCTCTGTATGGATGTGTTTTAGTAATAGCCTTTATCATGAGGCCTACTGTGACAAATTACATGGCCCTATGTGGGCACTGCTATTATGTAGTGTTAGGACTGCTGACATCGGAGAAGCCGTGAAGTGGCGCAGTAACTAAAACATGTGTTTGCAACCATGTGTAAACTAATTCTCTGAATTTCTATTACCAGATAGGTTAAGGTATGGTTACAGGAAATGTTGTCGTATGCTGAAGGGAAATGTATGGGTGGGATTTGCAAAAGCCCGCCCCCCCCCCCACCCCCCCACCCCTCTGTCTACATGCATTTTAAATAAGGTTTCTCATGGCCACTTACAGTATATGGAACCTTTTGTAAAACTCAATACACAAACAAATCCTGCAAAATATCAGTGTCTTTTCTTCAACAAGTAGATCTTATTAACTTTGGTGCTCATTTACATTTGGATGTAAGTCATTTTTATGACACGCCTCTCAGATGTAGCACTACACGTCTGCGCTGATAGGTGTTACTTTCACAATCTTTCTGAAATGGTTTTTCAAAAGTAGGCAAGTATGAGCAAAATTAGCAGCCCAGCGATCAGGTCTGAATTACCCCAATAGTGTATAAGAGCTCCATTGGTTTATTCCCAATTAACCCGTTAACCTTTATATACTAAACCACATTTTACCTTTAATGAAAATTATTTAACACCCTGCACTTTAACCATAAACCAGAAATATGCAATAAAATTAGCCAACCAAATAACTTAACTCCTACTGAAATAAAGACACGGACACAAAAACGGCTTGGCTTAAAGGTCACAGCTTTTTATTCAATTCTAATTAACTTACGAGGAAAAAGGTGGCCAGGACACGCTGCAATCTCAGTCCAAGCCTTATCGCTATATTAATTTAAAGGTGACGACTACAACGTCCCCCTGACACACTTACATCGTGGGGACTCCACTGACCTCCCGGAAAAAGTCAGAGTGCTCTCGCACTAAAAGCTCCCAGGTCCTTCGCACAGAGCAGGACAAATTCGTCAAGTAGTCAGAGGTAGGTGCCCCACAATCATATCTTACATCACAGAAAACCACTGAGATGCAGTGCTCTCCTGCCACAGCCAAGGCGCCCTAAGCCGTGGCCCGCCACCAAACCGAGAAACAAACTAATCTAAAAAAGACAACAGATCCTTAATGAACAAACCAAGACCCAAATTAATAAAAAGCACTCCATCGGGCCTAAAACACTGTGAGGGGTCAGACCCCAAAAAATGATGCTGAACCACCTTCCCACCGGAGGCCAAAACAAAATGAGAGATTGCAACATTAACCATCCTCCGTGCATTCCTCCAAACCAAACGAGGCACCACTTCCGACCAGACAATGGTAACTGCCGGCCACCGAGCCCTGACGTCCGTCAGCAACTCCCGCAAATGCACAGTAAGCTCCACACCCTTCAATTGACCAACGTCATTGCCTCCAACATGCAACATCAGCCAGTCAGGGACACCCCACGTCTCCGCCGCCGAAAGCAGCAAAGCCATCAATGCATCACGACGAAGGCCCCAAACACCAAACCACCATACCCGGCAGCCACCCAACAACAGCTTAGCATGCTGAGCAAGCCCATGCCGTTCAGCCCAGTAAATATATACGAATGGGCGACAAGCCAAACCTGCTCCAAACGCTCCTTTTCTGCTGTAAAAAGAAACCTAAAAATGAGCCACTGTACCAAAACCAAGTTGACAAAGAAACAAAAAACCAACACAATGAAATGGAACAGCAACTAAGCGCCTACCCAAGGAAAGGGAAAACAGGTAACCCAAGTGAAGGGTCAAAATAAAATGACCTCCCGTGAACCAAAAGGGGCCGAATCATGGCTCCAGGGAGGAAAAAAACAAAAAGCACCCTGCACGCCCCCATTTGTCAATTGCTAATCGTTCCACAAATGGAGAGTAAACAAATGTTTTTGGGTTGGCGCAGGAAGCGCAACTATAACTGGTCGCAGTGCACATAAGACTTGTAAGCTGAAGACCTCCATCTTCCAAGAGCCTGAATTGAAGTAGGAGGGCCTCAGCCGCCGCAGCGACAGTCGCGGCCCCAATCCGAAAGGAATGCATCCCATAAGAACTGGCATCCAGCCCTAAGGCAACCAAGCAACGACGAAGAACCGCTGCAAACTGAAACTGTGAGAGAGGTGTCAAATCAGCATGGACCAACCACTGAAGACCGCCAGAGGGGCGACCAGCAAAGTAAGCCCCAGCAAAATACCTCGGGCAAATAGACACGTCGGCGTGTGCAGGAAGTGTAACCCAGCGCCCCCTATCCGATTGATCCGTCTTGGAGGAACGAAGCTTACAAAGGACAGATGAATCTCGCAACAAAACATCACCAAAGATCAAACCAGAAGAAACAGATGCCCTGCTCGAAGCAACAAGCTCATTAACACGGAAAGTGCCAAAAAAAGCAGCCGAAAAGGCCAAACTAAAAAGTGCCGCTTCGAAAGTATCCAAAGCCACACTAGGAACCACACCAACCAACGCCTGAAGCAGCTGCAAATCAATAGGCCTGCGCGAATCCGCGTGAGACGGGTGCAACCTAGCCAAACCCTTTAAAGCACTGGAAAGAACAAATGACCTAGTAGGGTCCGAGACACCATGCAATCTGCTAAAAAATGAAATCCCTGCCAGCGCTGCAGACATAGAGGCCTTGGAGCGGCCCCAGTGATAGTGTGCCCACACAAAGGCTAACAAGAGGTCATGAACAGAGTTACCCTCCACAGGAAAACGCGTGAGGTAAGCCTCCCAATCCTGCCAGGCAACACCGTACGACTGCAAAGTTGCCGGGGCCAAGGACCGCTGCACCAGAGACTCTAAGCCGGCCTGATAATCTGCCAAACAAACGGAGGGCAAGGTAACCCAACTGCAGACGCTTGAGGAGCCAGCGCACAGAAACAAATAAAATCAAAGCGTGACGGAGTATCGACAATCTCATTATTAACGCCAGGTACATGAAGAGCCCTAAAATGGATATTCGCCTCCAAACAGCGCAAAACCAAATACCTCAACAGCCGCAAAGCCATTGGAGAAGAAGACCTTTGATTATTAACGGCATGCACAACACCTAGGTTATCACACCAGAAAATAATATGTTGATTCATCAAGGCCTCAGACCAGAATTCAACAGCCACAACAATCGGAAAAAGCTCAAGAAGCAACATATTGGTGGTGAGACCCTCCAAAACCCAGGCAGAAGGCCACTGGGCCGCACACCGTTCCCCGTTGAAATAGGCCCCAAATCCGGAATCCTCCCCCTCCCCTCCCCCTCCCCCCCGCCAAATCAGTAAAAAGCTGTAAGACAGCATTGACAACTGGCAGTTCCGGCCAATTCCTCTCACCATTAAACTCGGACAAGAACCGAGCCCAAACCCGAAGGTCATTTCTAATCTCAGAACACAACCGAATGTGATGATGCGGCAGGGTAGCCTCGACCGTGGCCCTTTCCAACTTCCTACAAAACACACGCCCCATGGGGATGACGCGGCAGGCAAAATTGAAAGATCCTAACAACGACTGCACCACCTGAAGGCGAACCGACTTAGACTGGGCGACTTCCGGCAACTCCCTAGCAGACTTCAAATTCCGGGGCTCCCGCACAGCAAGCAAAACTTTGATCGGCAAACAAAAACCAAAAGAGAAACCCTGCAGCAAAAACTCTGCAGCAACCTTATCAGGATAATGGTTCAACCAGCGAGCCAACTGGTCCACACAAATTGGAGAGGGGGCCTTAGCTAGGCTCAACACGGGGCTACCCCCTATCCACGGCTGCCCCACTGGCTGCCCTACGGCAGTCCTTGGCGGGGTGCTCCCCCCAGCAAACACGTCAGGAGTGGCGAGAGGAACAAGCAGTCCCGCGAATACAACGGGAATCATTATAAGCGAAACCTTTCGCCACGCCCCCCCCCCCCCCCCCCCCCCGGTCTGCCAGGAAGGAGGCTGAGGCTTACGTGCCAGTACCACCTCAGCGGGTGGCTTGCGCTGCCGTGAAACATCAAGCCAAACCTCAGCATCCTTCGCACCAAACGGCATAACAGACACCCCATCATGCTTACGCCTGAGCTGAACGTCATACTCATGCCACGCAGCCCCTTTAGAACGCATCAACATATCATGACCCAAATAAATGTACTTAAGAACGTTCAAATGTTCCACAGGGTGCGATTCCGTATAACAAGCAACAAACACAAGCGCGTCCTTCAACCACAAATTGTAACAGCAATACAACGCCTCACCAACACCGCCCTGCTTCTTAGCCTTTGACAACCCTTCCTTCATCTCATCCATGAGAGAGAAAAAATCCACAAACCGACCTTTGCGGATTTTGTTTTGCACGCTCTTGCGCAGGATCACCATGTTGGAAACATTAACGTCATCAGTGCCACCTGGCAACACCAACGGCTCGCATGTAACCTCCACAGCAGATGTCACGGGCACCGGTATAGAACCAGCCTTCTTGTGCAAACGCTGCACAATCAACCTAGCAAGCTTGCGCCGACCACCCCGGGAACCCGACGAACATGAACCACAGCTAGAAGAGAAACTGGAAACAGATGCAGAATCACAAGCAGCAAGCAAATCATACTCACCGACACCAGCCGTCCCCGGAACCGCGGAAACCTTTTAAAGTGGAGGGGCCACACCTCTGGCAGGAGGGGCCACCTCAGCGCTCACAGGAACCATGCTCCCCGAAGATGCGACAACCTCCGGAGCACAGGCCGCTGCCGGAACAACTGAAACTAGAGGAGAAGCATCAGAGAACACAGCAGGAGAAACTGTGGGAGCTGTAGAAAGGGAGGAGGCGGCCAGCAAAACCTGCGGGGGCTCCGCAGGCATGGGAGGTTGAGCAATTGGGGAGGGAGCAAGCAAGGGGCGCAAGCTCATCAAACCAGGGGCCTGAGAGCCCATTGCGGGTGTAACGAAAGGCACCAAAGAGGGTGGAGTGGTAAAAGGGGGAAAAACAGGATACCCCTGGGAACCCAGGAGAGGAGGGGGTGAGAACCAGGGGCAGGGACCCAAAAGGGCCGGGGGCCAATACGGGAAAGAAAATGCAGCAGGAGGGAGGGGGGAACCCAGTAGACAGTGAGGCCGAGGGGGACACTGAGGTGGAGGGGTAAACCGGGGGTGCATAACCTGTTCTCCAAGACACCTGCGGCCAGGAAATAGTGGAAAATGAGGGCAACACAAGGGGGCGCTGAGGGGAGACCCCTAGCCAACTCATAGGAGGCCAAGCAACGATGGCCGGGGGAATGGGGGGCGGGAAGCACATCCCACCTAATAAACCCACACCCGGGGGCAACGACCCAGGTGACCCCGTGGCAAAAGGGTCGCCCGGAGCAGGGAAAATGGCACCACCAAACAAGGGAGGACCGGCCTCCACATGTGCATGCTCAAACAAAATGGCCACCCAGGGCCACCGCACGGCCCGGGCCCAGGGCTGTGGACGCAAAGATAGCCAGAGACCCCAAATCAGACACTGCTGGCAGTTGCAAGAGAGAGCCACCCGCCGCTTGCACGGAGGTGAGGAGGGAAGCAGGCAGCACGTCAAAGCCACCAGCGGGAGCCGCGGCCACGTGCATACCATCAGACGCAATGGGAGCCGTGGCAGGGGATCTGGAGCCGGCAGCATGAGGTGTGAGGTGAGGTAGCAGGGCGGGAGACGGCTGGGGACAAGGTAAGGCGCCGTTGACGGGCCGCCCGTGGCCAGGTAGCCGCAAGCGACAGCTGATGACCAACCAGCCGGCGTGGAGGGGGGGCAGTGCGGTGGAGACGGCGCATCTCGTGGCACAGTGGGCAACAAACGGGGAACAGCAAAGACGGGGGAACAAAGAATACAAGGGGAAAACAAATTAAAAGTGTCAGAAAACAAAAGGAATACAAAGTGAAAGACTCCAAAGCAATGATCCAAGAGGCTGTCCGCACAAATCAGCCTCCTATAAATAACCTTAAACAAACAACATACCCCTAGAGCCCTTATTGGCACCCAATTTGATTGGCAACAACACACCACTAGCCTAACTCTGCCTAGTAGCAAAGGCAGCCATCAGAAAAAAACAGGATTCTTATTTATCCTCATGCTTATTCAGCTTTCGTCTATCCTAAGCACTATGGACATTTATTTACATTGTATTGAATATACAGTATATAAATAAACCCAGCAAAACTGTAAAACAATAGGCCAATAATGTCACAGAATAAGCAGACATACTGTAACGTTCAATATTGTGATTTCTGGTGATATGGGGTACTGTCATTTGGCACAATATGAACTGGAGGCACATTGGTATGGCCTAATATATGAATGATGGGGCTCTGTAATGTGGCATAATATGAACTGGGGGCATAGCGATATGGCAAAATGTAATATAAATTGGGGACACTAAAACGTTACCCTGCATGAACTGTGGGCACTACAGCCAGGGCCGGTTCTTGGCCTTGGGGCGCCCCGGGCAAAGTGTAGGGGCGTGGCTTCAAATGGGGGCATGGTCAGTTACGCCCCCATTTGTGCCCCCTGTAGCGCTGCTGAAAGAAAAAGAAAAGGGAAAAAAAGTATACTTACTAATTACTATCCCCGTTCCTGATCCAGACTGCTGCAGACCTCCTCCGCCGGCGCCGCTCTTCCCCTCTCCTCTCCTCTCCGCGATCTATGGGAGAGACATTATTACGTCTCTCCCATAGAACAGAATAGACACTAGAGGTCAATTATGACCCTTAGTGTCTGTGCCAGTATGCTGTGCGGTGCGCGATGACGTCATCACGCATCGCACAACAAAGGTCCTCTCCATGACGGGAAACTAGACGCTACTCGTCTGGTTCCCTTCAAAGCGGGGGGAACAGCAGGGTACTGCTGGGGGGGCACAGTGGCGGATTTTGCCATGGTGCGGCGCCCTCTGGATGACGCCGGCGCCCTCCAGAAGGTGGCGCCCCAGGCAAAAGTCCTGCTTGCCCGTGGCAAGATCCGCTACTGACTACAGCATACCTCCCAACTGTCCCGATTTTCGCGGGACAGTCCCGCTGTCCCACCCCCAGGCCCCAGTGTCCCGCGGTGGGGGGGGTAGTTGGGAGGCTCTGTGTCTCGCTGCCCTGCTTAGTAGAGCAGCGGTGAATAGACGCTGTGCGCATGTGCACACCGTCTATTCCCTGGAGTCAGAGGGAGAGGGGGCATGCCAGCGGCTCACAGGGCGCTGGGCATGCCCCCTCAGTGAGGAAAATGGGGTCGTGGCTCGCGATCACGGGTTGTCCCACGAAGCCACGTACGTATGGAGGCAGTGTATGAATGTATATATGTATATATGTACAGGGGCGGAACTACTGGCGGGGCAGGCAGTGCATTGCACTGGGGCCCCGCCGCACTCAGGGGCCCACAGCCGCCGGCCGGCATTTAGAACAGATTGACATGCGGACGAGAGTCTGCATGTCAATCTGCGTTCTCCTCTCCCTCCTTGCTGCTCCCCTGCTCCCCCGGCCCCCCCCCCCTATGTGTTGGAGGGACACGAGCGCATCGCGCGTCTCTCCTGTGTCCCTCCTGGCTCTCCCCCGGCCGCTCTAAGGAAGCATGTGCCGTTCGTGAGCTCTGATTGGCTCACGAACGGCACTTCCTTCATTAGACCAGCGGGGGAGAGCCAGGAGGGACACAGGAGAGACGCGCGATGCGCTCGTGTCCCTCCAACACATAGGGGGGGGGGAGGGGGGGCCGGGGGAGCAGGCACTGCGGCATATACCTGGCACTGGGGGGACAGATCTGGCACTGGGGACATATACCTGGCACTGGGGGGACAGATCTGGCACTGGGGACATATACCTGGCACTGGGGGGACAGATCTGGCACTGGGGACATATACCTTGCACTGGGGGGGCATATACCCGGCACTGAGGGCATGTACCTGGCACTGGGGGCATATACCTGGCACTGGGGGGGAATATCTGGCACTGTGGGAGAATATCTGGCACTGGGGGGGCATATACCTGGCACTGGGAGCATATAACTGGCACTGGGGGAGCATGTACCTGGCACTGGGGGCATATACCTGGCACTGGGGGCATATACCTGGCACTGGGGGGACAGATCTGGCACTGGGGACATATACCTGGCACTGGGGGGACAGATCTGGCACTGGGGACATATACCTTGCACTGGGGGGGCATATACCCGGCACTGAGGGCATGTACCTGGCACTGGGGGCATATACCTGGCACTGGGGGGGAATATCTGGCACTGTGGGAGAATATCTGGCACTGGGGGGGCATATACCTGGCACTGGGAGCATATAACTGGCACTGGGGGAGCATGTACCTGGCACTGGGGGCATATACCTGGCACTGGGGGCATATACCTGGCACTGGGGGGGAATATCTGGCACTGTGGGAGAATATCTGGCACTGGGGGGGCATATACCCGGCACTGGGGGCATATACCTGGCACTGGGGGGGAATATCTGGCACTGGGGGCATATACCTGGCACTGGGGGGGAATATCTGGCACTGTGGGAGAATATCTGGCACTGGGGGGGCATATACCCGGCACTGGGGGCATATACCTGGCACTGGGGGGGAATATCTGGCACTGGGGGCATATACCTGGCACTGGGGGCATATAACTGGCACTGGGGGGGTATGTACCTGGCACTGGGGGCATATACCTGGCACTGGGGGGGGGGAATATCTGGCACTGTGGGAGAATATCTGGCACTGGGTGCATATACCTGGCACTGTGGGGGAATATCTGGCACTGGGAGCATATGTGGCACTGGGAGCACGGCCCTAGCAACAAGCACTACCCACTAGCAACGAGCATGACACCCAGTGCATGAAACCCCTGGCAACGAGCATGACATCCTGGCACTGTGCATGGAACCAAGTGCATGAAACCCCTGGCAACAAGCAGGTAATTTCTTTTTTTATTTGTTGGGACTGCCTGCCGCAATGTGTAAAAAGGGGGGACTGCCTGCCGCTATGTATAAAAATGGGGAATCTGCATGCCGCAATGTAAAAATGGGGAATCTGCCTGCCGCTATGTATAAAAATGGGGAATCTGCCTGCCGCTATGTATAAAAATGGGGAATCTGCCTGCCGCTATGTGTAAAAAGGTAGAATCTGCCTGCCGTAATGTGTAAAAAGGGCACGCTATCTGCCGTTATGTGTAAAAGTGTATGGTGTCTGCCGTAATGTGTAAAATGGGGACGCTGTCTGCCGTAATGTGTAAAATGGGGACGCTGCCTGCCGTAATGTGTAAAAAGTGCACGCTGTCTGCCGCTATGTGTAACGAGGGCACGCTGTCTGCCGCTATGTGTAACGAGGGCACGCTGTCTGCCATTGTGTAAAAAGTGTATGCTGTCTGCCGCTATGTGTAACGAGGGCACGCTGTCTGCCGTTATGTGTAAAAAGTGCACGCTGTCTGCCGTTATGTGTAAAAAGGGGAATCTGTTCGCTGTAAGGAGTAAAAGGGTCTCTACCTGGTGTAGTGGTGCTACTGTGCGGCGTAATTTGAAGAATGGAGACTACTGTGCACCGTTTTATGAATTGGTATTATTTTGTGGACACACCCCTTCCCCACGAAGCCACGCCACTATGTATTTTTGCGCGCGCGCCTACGGCGCGCACTGCTCATGGGGTGTACTTGGATGGGGGGCCCAAAGCATTTTGTTGCACCTGGGCCCACCGCTTGCTTGTTCCGCCACTGTATATGTACGTACGTATGGAGGCAGTGTACCGATCTATTATATATATGTGTGTACGTACGTACGTACGTACGTACGTACGTACGTACGTACGGAGGCAGTGTATGGATGTACTGTATATATGTATGGAGGTAGTGTTTGGCTGTATATATGTGTGTATGTATGGAGGTAGTGTATGGATGTATATACGTACGTACGTACGTACGTACGTACGTACGGTGCAGTGTGTGTATGAATGTATGTATGTATGTACGTACGTATGGAGGCAGTGTATCGCTGTATTGTATATATGTGTGTATGTATGGAGGTAGTGTATGTATGTATGTATGTATGTATGTATGTATGTATGAAGGTAGTGTATGGCTGTATATATGTGTGTATGTATGAATGTATATGTGTATGGAGGCAGTGTATGGATGTACTGTATATATGTATGGAGGCAGTGTATGGATGTATATATGTGTGTGTATGTATGGAGGCAGTGTATGGATGTACTGTATATATGTATGGAGGCAGTGTATGGATGTATATATGTGTGTGTATGTATGGAGGCAGTGTATGGATGTACTGTATATATGTATGGAGGCAGTGTATGGATGTAGTGTATATAGGTATGGAGGCAGTGTATGGACGTATTGTATATATGTAAGGAGGCAGTGTATGGATGTACTGTATATGTGTATGGAGGCAGTGTATGTATGTATGTATGTGTGTGTATGTATGGAGGCAGTGTATGGATGTACTGTATATATGTATGGAGGCAGTGTATGGATGTATATGTGTGTGTGTGTATGTATGGAGGCAGTGTATGGATGTATATATGTGTGTATGTGTTGATGCAGTGTATGGATGTACTGTATATATGTATGGAGGCAGTGTATGGATGTACTGTATATAGGTATGGAGGCAGTGTATGGATGTATTGTATATATGTAAGGAGGCAGTGTATGGATGTACTGTATATGTGTATGGAGGCAGTGTATCTGACAGACGGGATCCCTGCTTCAGTATGGTGACCGGTGGTCTCCCAACCGCCGGTCACCCGATATCAACCCTGTGTGTATGTATGAAGGCAGTGTGTGTATGTATGTATGTATGTATGTATGTATGTATGTATGTATGTATGAGAGATGCAGTGTATGTATATATGTATGAGCAGTGGCGGATCCAGGGGGGGGGGCACTTGGGCCCGTGCCCCCCATGTCATTTGTGGCTAAACTACAGGGGCATTACTACTTGGGGGCTAAACGACAGGGGCATTACTACTTGGGGGCTAAACTACAGGGGGAGCCAAACTACTGGGGGCATAACTACAGGGGCCAAACTATTGGGGGCATTACTACTGGAGGCTAAACTATAAGGGGGGCATAACTACAGGGGCTAAACTCCAATGGGGCAAACTACAGGGGGACATTACTACTGGTGGCTAAACTATAAGGGGGGCATAACTACAGGGGCTAAACTCCAATGGGGAAAACTACAGGGGGGCATTACTACTGGTGGCTAAACTATAAGGGGGGCATAACTACAGGGGCTAAACTACAATGGGGCAAACTATAGGGGGGCATTACTACTGGTGGCTAAACTACTGGGGTCATAACTGCAGGGGCATTACCACTGGGGGCATAATGACTGGGGGCATTACTACAGGCAACATTACTACTGGGGGCAATACAGGCATTGCATAAGGGACACCACTACAATGGGGTCTATATAAGGGGCACTACCAGTACAGTGGACATTGCATAATGAGCGCTACAACTGTGGGCATTGTATAAGAAGCGCCACCTCACATTCACCGAAGCCGCACGCAAATGTACTTGCCCCTTCCATGGTGTCCCCCCTATCATTTTCTTCTGGATCTGCCCCTGTGTATGAGGGAGGCAGTGTATGTATGAGAGAGGCAGTGTATGTATGTATGTATGTCATACTTGCCTACCTGACCCTCTCCATGAGGGAGAAAATGCTCTGTTCCTGGACTTTCCTGGTAATGTATGATTGCCATTACCTGTGGTGAGCTAGGTAATTGATAAGAAAGGTGTTTCACCACAGGTGATGGCAATCATATACATTACCAGGAAAGTCCAGGAACAGAGCATTTTCTCCCTCATGGAGAGGGTCAGGTAGGCAAGTATGATGTATGTATGTATGGAGGCAGTGTATGTATGTATGTATGGAGGTATATACTGTATGCATGTATGAAAGAGTCAGTGTATGTATGTATGTATGTATGTATGTATGTATGTATGGAGGCAGTGTATGTATGTATGTATGTATGGAGGCAGTGTATGTATGTATGTATGGAGGTATATACTGTATGCATGTATGAAAGAGTCAGTGTATGTATGTATGTATATATGTATGTATCTATGAGGGAGGCAGTGTATGTATGAGAGAGGCAGTGTATGTATGTATGTATGTATGTATGAGAGAGGCAGTGTATGTATGAGAGAGGCAGTGTATGTATGTATGTATGTATGTATGGAGGCAGTGTATGTATGTATGTATGGAGGTATATACTGTATGCATGTATGAAAGAGTCAGTGTATGTATGTATGTATTTATGTATGTATGTATGGAGGCAGTGTATGTATGTATGGAGGCAGTGTATGTATGTATGTATGGAGGTATATACTGTATGCATGTATGAAAGAGTCAGTGTATGTATGTATGTATGTATGTATGTATGTATGAGGGAGGCAGTGTATGTATGAGAGAGGCAGTGTATGTATGTATGTATGTATGTATGTATGGAGGCAGTGTGTGTATGTATGTATGTATGGAGGTATATACTGTATGCATGTATGAAAGAGTCAGTGTATGTATGTATGTATGTATGTATGTATGAGAGAGGCAGTGTATGTATGAGAGATGCAGTGTATGTATGTACGTATGTATGAGAGAGGCAGTGTATGTATGAGAGAGGCAGTGTATGTATGTATGTATGTATGTATGTATGTATGAGAGAGGCAGTGTATGTATGAGAGAGGCAGTGTATGTATTTATGTATGTATGTATAAGAGACAGAATAAAATAGAAAGAGAGATGTGTGTGATTGTGGCAGAAATAAAGGGAGATAATATATATGTAAAAGAGAACGAGAAGGAGAAGGGCAGAGAAAAAGTAGAGAGTTGTGAAGGAATGAGAGAGTATGAATGTATATATGAGAGAGGCAGTGTATGAATGTATGAGAGATGAATGAAATAGAAAGAGATAGGCAGCTGGGTAGGGTGCCAGGATCTGGGAAGGTGGTGCCACTGAGCGTAGCTATCAAATAATTAATGATATCTTTGAGAGATAATGCAGTCAGACGGCTGGGAAATGTATAAGATGCCACCTATGAACTTTCATCTTAGTGACTGGGAAAGTGAGTAACTGATGACGTTGGGGGGCAGTAGGCAGATATTTTGCCTAGGGTGCCAAGAAACCTTGCACCGGCCCTGACCACGCCCCCTTTTCAAGCCAGGACAAAGTTGGGAGGTATGCTGCAATGTGGCATAACGTGAAATGGAGGCACTAAAATGTGGCAGAAAATTATCTGGGGCCAATACAATGTGACATAATATGAACTGGAGGTAATACACTGTGGCATTATGAACTGAGGACACCTCAATGTGACATATACTGGAGACACTGTGTGACCTGAAATTAACTAGGGCATTAGTATGGGGCATTAAATGAACAATTTTTGTAAAGACATATGTGTCACTAGAAGCATTAGGTTAAGGGCCCTTTAAAAAAAATTAGATTTTAAACCTACCGGTAAATCTTTTTCTCCTAGTCCATAGAGGATGCTGGGGACTCCGTAAGGACAAGAAAAAATGGCTGCGCTGTATGTCAGGAGGTGATTGAGAGAGAGAGAGAGCCAACGTATAGAATATGTTATATTTATTAAATTATAAACCTTTGAAAAAGTCACATGGTATGTGACGAAACGTGTCAGAGACCCCGCCTCTTCACACACCTTGCTCCGGTGTTACATCAGGTGTACTCGTACTGATTAAGTTGGATCTCGTCTGACTGCCAAACTACTGAGAGCGACCGCTAGACGATGCTCCGCCACAGTCAGCTATCTCACAAAGGTGACCCTCCATCTCCTCCGCGCTGCACAGTGGATGTGGGCACTGCAGGACTGATGGCCGGGGACGCCCGGCTTTTGACCAGCCCACCGGAGAGGTAACACGGTCTGCACGTTATAGCTGATGACTACAAGCACTCCACTATTTGGAACTGCACTTGTTGTATTTCATTTATTTCCAGCCTAGCTACGGCTGACAGTCTGCGGAAAACAGACTTTTTAATATCACATCGTCCATTTAAATTTTAATTGCTATTTACAATAGGAGACGTTCCATATCCTGAGATTATCAAGGTGTGATCATTACATTTATATTCATTGGTCTATATATGGTGTGACCCTGACTGGTTAAAGTATGTATAATGGGCAGGATATCCTAATACATATTGTAAATACTGACCATTGTACATACAAATATATAGATATATATGTAGGTGTGTGTTTATAACATGCTGATATTGAGGGAATTATTATTAAAATGCGGTGAGGTAAATTGGACTCTGTAATGTTGATGGTGAAGCGAGAAAAGCATTTGTCTCGCGACCATCAGTGAGAGACTGGCGGGTGACTGTACATGGGCCCCCAGCTTGGGGAGCACGAGACAGGAGAAGTGAGGGGTGTCTCGCGACCTGAGCGGGAAACTAGCGATCTCGAGACCCTCTGAAAGGAGTATAAAAGAAGGGATCACAGTGCATTAAGACACACTGGTGCCGCTCTGGTGAGCATACCTTCTGCCTCTCCCTGCCCTGCCAAAGAGCTGTGAGGTAAACATTCCGCAGGAGCAGGGGAGACGAAGGGGACTCAGTCCGGAGGAAAAAGGCATCCGAAGATCGGGCAAGAAGAGCGGTGTGAAGAGGAGGAGAAAGCGGCCCAACGATCGTCAGCTAGCCAGAGGGAGAAGACAAGAAGAGGGCGGCAGATGTAAGAGAGGAGACGAGGTGGAGCGGAGCAGGCGATCCAGGTGAAGGAGGCGTACTGAGATAACATCGCGGTACATCATGGTAAGAGTACACCCGTTAGACTTATATAGCAACTCCCCGACCTCAAAGCCTCCACTGCCCTCTGTCATCTCCGCTGCCGCTGTCACCTCCGCCGCTGCCCGCTGTTAATTCAAGCCGCCGGGGGAGACGCCTCAGAAGCGACCCCCATCAGCTGGCGCCGCACGCCTCCGTAGCTCCCTAACAGGCACCTTCAACGGAGTGCTGAAACAAATCCTCCGCTGCCGCTGTCACCTCCGCCGCTGCCCGCTGTTAATTCAAGCCGCCGGGGGAGACGCCTCAGAAGCGACCCCCATCAGCTGGCGCCGCACGCCTCCGTAGCTCCCTAACAGGCACCTTCAACGGAGTGCTGAAACAAGTCCTCCGCTGCCGCTGTCACCTCCGCCGCTGCCCGCTGTTAATTAAAGCCGCAGGGGGAGACGCCTCAGAAGCAACCCCATCAGCAGGAGCCGCACACCTCCGTAGCCCCATTACAGACCCCTCCTCCGGAGTGCTGAAATCACAGCCACTGCTGCCGTTGTCACCTCCGCCGCTGCCGCTGGTTAATTCAAGCCGCCAAGGGAAAAGTCACTGTTGCTCCAGGATAAATGCATATTATATCCTCCCCAACCCCTAGTCATATATATATATGTGGCCACAAAAGAGCACTGCCGTCCACTATCCTTGCATAAAGGCAATGAGCAGGAGCTCATTGTGAAAACATCTAAGGTCTGTGATTTAAATAACTTTTGTTTAATAACTACATCAAGAGGGACAGAGGTCATTACACACAGACTCTCAGCTATGGTAGTGCTAATCGTTCAGATTAAAACAAAACGAGAACTTATTGCATTAATTTTACAAGTCATTTAAAACTGGAAGGGGGTGTAATAAGTTACTATAAATGTATATGGTAATACAATAGCTAGTACATTTCTAATGAACAAAGAAAGGGAAAAGCAAGTATCTGTGAAGAATTACAGACTAATTATAATTAAACACCTCCCATATTTATAAATGGCCTTTTCACGGAAGGAGTCTTCATAATACCTTATAGACTATATAAATCAGTATTTGGAGACCTACATGGAGGATTATTATAGAGATAGCCACATTAAAAGCCTATGGATATACACAGACTATCTATTACTTGTAAAAAGATATAGGAGTACAGCACCAGTGACAGCTAGTGGATATAAAAGGAAACAACCTCTCTGCTGAATGATATTATTTACCTTGAAGGAGTAATTTATTAGGATACATTAGTATCATCTTTGTTGCAGAACAGGAAGACAGTGTTACAAGTATCTTTCTCCTGAACTTCACTCTTAATATGGATATGTTCAACGGAAATAGTTACATTCAGTTCTTTTGAATTTTCGGGAAAGGAGTTCACCCCTGATTAAAACAAGAAAAGGAGAATCTATATAAAGATATATATATATATTCAGGATACCTAGAACGCCTAACAAGCAAGTGAAGGAGCTTCTACTAATAGATATATATGCATATATATAAATATATATAGAAAGTGCAGAACTGGAATATGAACTGTTATTCATCTGTTATAATATAAGGATAAAATGCATACATATGAATTGGATGAGTATTGATATATATATATATTATATTAATGAGATATGTTATAATATATAAACTTAATACTGTATATTTAGAGTTTATTAATTTAGGCTAGTCTGGTGATGTTATAGAATACATAAATATTTTACTTATACTAAAAGGAATGCAGTGAGTTGTGATTACTTACCTGATGTGATGGTGATAGAAGAAAACCGTAGAAATCGAAGGTACGTGAGTCAATCTGAAAAATATAAAATAACAACAATTTGTTTAGGGGTTTTACCCAAATTTACCCCAGCAAGATATACATATATCTAATATAAACTTGGGTGGAGGCACTGTATATGTGTAGATAACTTCGTAACCATAACTAAATATTCACTAAATAGGGGTTACATTTGGAGACTACTGCTGAGATCGAACATGGAGTGCATAAATGGAGAGGATATATATAATTGGGGTAAAAGGAGGAGGGTGGATCTTAAGTGTAGTGTGGGTATTGGAGGAAATTTAGTAGATATATCTGATGAGGAGGTACTTACTGAAGTGAAGAAATGGTATGGGATTAAGGACCCACAAATATGTGATAAATGGCGAGGTAATTTGGGAACGTCATATGCTGTATTATTAACTAACAGTAATGAATTAGATCCGTCCTTAATCCCTGCTAACATTATGCTAGAGAAAGTGCCAGGTAGGAGATTGAAAGTTATTTGGCCTATGATTCCCCATGATCTCAGTGAAGAAGCCACAGTAGAGTGTGATAGCAGAACCAATATAGGAGAAGGAGGGAATACAGGAGGTAGTTATTCTATAGCTGGAGAGCCAGAAACAGACATTCCTAGAGGTGAAGATGGTACCGAACACAATGTAGATGCTGTTATGGATAAAGTCGTTAGTCATTTTGAACGATGGCACTATGAGGGAGGATATAGAAGGTTACGAATATTTTCAGGAATTATGCCAGTACCCGCAGGAGAGGAAAATTATGATACTTGGAAAGAGACAGCTACTCAACAGTCAGAAGAATGGAGATGCCCCGAACACATCAAAAAACAGAGGATTGTTGAGAGTTTGAGGGGTCCAGCTATGGGCATTATCCATGCTACAAGAAGAAGTAATCCAAACTCCACCCTAAAAGATTACTTTGAGGCCTTAGATTATTCATTCGGAACATTAGAGGATGTTGGTGATATTCTGGCAAGACTAAATCATACCTATCAAGAACCAAATGAATCTCTTACTAAATATATCTATCGAATAGATAAAATCCTGTATAAGCTATTGGATAAAGGGGGGATAGAAACTAAAGATATAGATGAATGGAGGATGAGACATCTTTTGCGTGGAGCTCTTACCAGCAATCCGGTAGCACAGAGATTGAGGTGTAGTCTGGCCAGGAGTCCTCCTTTCACGTTAGGAGAATTGATTAAGGAAGTGAAATTGGAGGAAGTACAGATTGA
The DNA here is from genome assembly GCF_028390025.1 of Pseudophryne corroboree. Lineage (NCBI taxonomy): Eukaryota > Metazoa > Chordata > Amphibia > Anura > Myobatrachidae > Pseudophryne > Pseudophryne corroboree. The sequence continues at coordinate 38,322,927 of NC_086453.1, forward strand.
GAATAGAGAAAAAAATGTGAAACGGGTCAAAGTAGTATTGCCGGTAACTGAAAATGCCTTAGCATCTGAAAAATTATATAACTTAATGGAAGAACAAAATAGAAAACTAGATCAATTGATTTCCCTCCAAACCAATCTATCTGCATCCCCTGCTATAACTCCCCTGGGAAGAGGAAGGGGGATCAATAGGAGGAATGATAATAGGAGTAATTACAACAACTTCACTTGTTATAATTGTGGACAGATTGGTCATCGAGCTTTCGAATGCATTCAAGTGGGAAGTATACGACGGAACCCCTCTAGGGTAGAAAGATCTTCAACAATGACGGAAAACTCCAACGGGACGCCGATGAACCCCGCATCGACGCCCAACTTGTAAACGTGTGTGCAATGGGGAGTACCCAGTGGTCTAATGTAATTCCAGATGGAATTATAGGAAAGGCTCCCATGGTACAAGCAATTATTGATGGACAGCCCTGCAATGTATTACTGGATAGTGGATCACAGGTATCCATTATTTTTGAAAGTTGGTACCAGCAACATTTATCCCACCTTCCCCTCTTAGCATTTGATGGACTAGTAATATGGGGGTTAAGTAATCAAAAATACCCATATTTAGGATATGTTGTTACCCAAATTGAATTTCCCATGGAAGTCGGAAGTCCTAAGCAATCATTCCCATTTTTGGCTTTAGTTTGTCCTGACCCTCCTTCTGATCAAGGGGTGGTAACTGTTATTGTAGGAACCAACTCACATTTATTCAGGACATTATCTGATTGGTGTATGGAGCAAGCAAGACTTCAGGAGGATATTCAGAGAACAGATATCTGCCAGGTTTATGGAACAACAATGAAGGTGTCAACTTCTCTGATAGTTCCAGAAAATAATATAACATTCTCAGTAGAGGATGAATCTTTTCTCAATAAGTTGCAACAGTGTTTCGTCGGCAGTGACATTTCACAAGTAGAAAGAGACCAACTATTGCAACATCTCATCCATCGTGAATCTGTGTTCTCCGTTGGAGATTGGGATTTAGGAACAGCTACTGGCATTAAACATAGAATTAAACTACAAGATGAGAGTCCATTTAGGGAAAGGTCTCGTCGATTGGCTCCTGCTGATTTTGATGACGTTAGGCAGCATTTAAAGCATCTGTTGGAGAATAACATCATTGCTGACTCCGAAAGTTCATACGCCTCACCAATTGTAGTAGCTAGGAAGAAAAATGGAGATATCCGTTTATGTATTGATTATCGCACCTTAAATAATCGGACTGTAGTGGATCAATATACTGTTCCTAAAATAGAAGAAGCGTTGGACTGTCTCCAAGGAAGCCAGTGGTTTTCTATTCTGGATCTCAGATGTGGATATTATCAAATTCCGATGCATCCGGAGGATCGCGCTAAAACTGCATTTATTTGTCCCATTGGCTTCTTTGAATTCCTGAAGATGCCCCAAGGGATTAAAGGAGCCCCAGCTACTTTTCAACGCACCATGGAGCAAACAGTGGGGGATATGTGTTACCGAGAAGTGATTGTATATTTGGATGACATTATTGTGTTTGGAAAAACACTAGAAGAACATAATGATAGACTCTTGAAAGTGTTAGACCGATTACATCAACGCGGGTTGAAGTTATCCATCGACAAATGCAAAATGTGTCAAAGTACAGTGACCTATCTAGGCCATGTCGTAAACAGAGAAGGAATATCTACGGACCCTGGCAAAGTGGAGGCTGTGAAGGGATGGTCTCGCCCAGCCAATCTAAAAGATCTACGTTCTTTTTTGGGATTTTGTGGGTATTATAGGCGGTTTGTACCCAATTATTCCAAAATAGCTCGGGCCCTCACTGAACTGACCAAGGGATATCCCCCTGTAGGAAAAAACAAGGCCAGTAAAAGTTTTACTACTCAAAGATTGTACTTTAAGCCCCAAGAAAATTTTGGTGATAGATGGACACCTGAGTGTGAAGCTGCATTTCAACAACTGAAGTCTTGTTTAACACAATCACCGGTACTAGCATATGCCAATCCCGAGTTACCGTATGAAGTACACATTGACGCTTCTTTTGAGGGATTGGGGGGAGTCTTGTACCAAACACAACAGGATAAATGTCGACCTATTGCTTATGTCAGCCGAGGACTATCTAATAGTGAAAAGAACTATGCCGTGCACAAACTGGAATTTCTTGCACTTAAATGGGCTATTGTTGACAAGTTTCACGACTACCTATATGGGGCCAAATTTTCTGTTCATACAGACAATAATCCGCTTACCTACATAAATACAACAGCCAAATTAGATGCCACGGGTCATAGATGGTTGGCTGCCTTATCCAACTACAATTTCACCCTAAAATATAAGCCTGGAATTCACAATACAGACGCCGATGCTTTGTCAAGAATACCTCATTCCCCAACTACCAGCGATAATGATGATTGGGTGGAGGTACCTGCACCAGCCCTTAGTAGTCTATGTCAGCAGATTTTAACCCTGAACACTTACTACAAGGCAACTGTTTGCACATTGGGAGCATCTGAAACAGTCCTTCCCTCCATGTATTGTTGGATAAATAAAGCTGAAATAAAACATCTGCCAATGATCACCAAGGAACAAATGAGACTGGAACAACGTCATGATCCCACTATTTCAGTGATCATCAAGTATCTGCAGACAGGTCCTTCAAGCACCAGTTTCAGTTCTCTGTCAAATTCTCTAAAGACCCTAATCCAACAACGAAAGAAATTAATATTTCGACAAGGAATATTATATCGCAAGACTCACCGAGCTAATGGAGAAGTAAAATTTCAATTGGTCCTTCCTGCCGTATTTGTTCCTTTAATTTTATCCTCCTTACATGATAACCATGGCCATGTAGGCTATGATAAAACCCAAGCCCTTATCAGTGATAGAATGTATTGGCCTCTAATGAATGCCGAGATCGCACAATACTGCAAACAGTGTCGAAACTGCATTTTAAGAAAAACCTTACCTATGCATGCAGCTCCATTAGTAAATCTAAGTAGTACTGGACCATTAGAACTGGTATGCATTGATTTTTTATCTTTTCAAGGCCCAAATGGACAAGACAGCAATGTACTAGTTGTAACCGATCACTTCACTCGTTACGCTCAAGCCTTTGTTACCCCAAACCAAAAAGCTATAACCGTTGCTAAAACCCTATGGGAAAAATTTTTTGTTCATTATGGGTTACCAGCCAGGATTCACACGGATCAGGGACGTGACTTTGAAAGTAATCTCATCAAAGAGTTATGTGAATGTTGTGGGATACGGAAGTCACGTACCTCTCCCTATCATCCCCAGGGAGACCCTCAGCCTGAAAGGTTCAACCAAACTCTATTAAACATGTTGGGCACCCTGGATCATAAATCCAAATTGCAGTGGAAACAGCATATAGTTCACCTTGTCCATGCATATAATTGTACCAAAAATTAGGCCACTGGGTATTCCCCCTATGTACTTATGTTTGGGCGAGAAGCCCGATTACCAATCGATATTAGTCTGGGACTATCTCCCCATAAGGTAAATTCATCCTCGCACACTCAATATGTCAAGAAACTAAGAAAAGAACTTAATGAAGCTTTTAAAGTTGCTACTTTGGCATCTAAAAAACAAGGAGAAAAGAATCAGAGACTGTACAATCAGAACGTCATTGAACATATTTTACTCCCAGGAGACAGAGTACTAATTAGAAGACTTGGAAGTCCAAAACGTCAAAAATTACTGAATAAGTGGCGTGAGAATCCTTACCGCATTGTGGAAAAGTTACCTGGTATTCCGGTGTATAGACTTACTCCAGAACAAGGTGATGGACAAATACTCACCTATCACCGGAATCATTTGTTACCCATTGGACAGGAGGTATATTTCCCAAGTGACATAGAAAGGGAAAATAGCTCTGATCCAAAGGATAGTAATCAAATCCCTTCAGCTTCTTCCCCTCGGTCCGTGGAAGAAAATAGCGTGGATGAATGTTCATCAACAGAACTAGGATATTTTTATAGTAATGAAAGTCCGGAAAGTGCTTCTTTTGAAAAAGAAGTACCATTTTCTCCAGCATTCAAAGATATATCACCTCCAGATGAAGAAAATACAAATATTAAGGATGATTGGAGCGACTATAATGATAATCCCATTCTCGCTCCACAAGGAAGTGAATTATTCACTCAGTCTCCTGCTAGGTTAAATCTGGAAACCCCAGTAGTTGGGGGAGAGAGATGCAGTCCTAGACCACAAAGACTGCGTAGACCTCCAACTATTTTTACTTATGACCAGTTAGGATATCCAACTCATAAACCCCTAATTCTTCAGTCTAATATCATACATAGTTGGCCTTATTTTGGGTATACTGAACAAATTAGAAATGTAACTATATAGCAAATATACATTCTTTAACCTGTATATATATGTAATCTATTAAATTTTTTATCAAAGAATATTGTGGTGATCTTTGAAATTACACCATGATTCCGGTAGGTGTTGGAATTTTCCAGATCACCTGGGGGAGAAATGTGACCCTGACTGGTTAAAGTATGTATAATGGGCAGGATATCCTAATACATATTGTAAATACTGACCATTGTACATACAAATATATAGATATATATGTAGGTGTGTGTTTATAACATGCTGATATTGAGGGAATTATTATTAAAATGCGGTGAGGTAAATTGGACTCTGTAATGTTGATGGTGAAGCGAGAAAAGCATTTGTCTCGCGACCATCAGTGAGAGACTGGCGGGTGACTGTACATGGGCCCCCAGCTTGGGGAGCACGAGACAGGAGAAGTGAGGGGTGTCTCGCGACCTGAGCGGGAAACTAGCGATCTCGAGACCCTCTGAAAGGAGTATAAAAGAAGGGATCACAGTGCATTAAGACACACTGGTGCCGCTCTGGTGAGCATACCTTCTGCCTCTCCCTGCCCTGCCAAAGAGCTGTGAGGTAAACATTCCGCAGGAGCAGGGGAGACGAAGGGGACTCAGTCCGGAGGAAAAAGGCATCCGAAGATCGGGCAAGAAGAGCGGTGTGAAGAGGAGGAGAAAGCGGCCCAACGATCGTCAGCTAGCCAGAGGGAGAAGACAAGAAGAGGGCGGCAGATGTAAGAGAGGAGACGAGGTGGAGCGGAGCAGGCGATCCAGGTGAAGGAGGCGTACTGAGATAACATCGCGGTACATCATGGTAAGAGTACACCCGTTAGACTTATATAGCAACTCCCCGACCTCAAAGCCTCCACTGCCCTCTGTCATCTCCGCTGCCGCTGTCACCTCCGCCGCTGCCCGCTGTTAATTCAAGCCGCCGGGGGAGACGCCTCAGAAGCGACCCCCATCAGCTGGCGCCGCACGCCTCCGTAGCTCCCTAACAGGCACCTTCAACGGAGTGCTGAAACAAATCCTCCGCTGCCGCTGTCACCTCCGCCGCTGCCCGCTGTTAATTCAAGCCGCCGGGGGAGACGCCTCAGAAGCGACCCCCATCAGCTGGCGCCGCACGCCTCCGTAGCTCCCTAACAGGCACCTTCAACGGAGTGCTGAAACAAATCCTCCGCTGCCGCTGTCACCTCCGCCGCTGCCCGCTGTTAATTAAAGCCGCAGGGGGAGACGCCTCAGAAGCAACCCCATCAGCAGGAGCCGCACACCTCCGTAGCCCCATTACAGACCCCTCCTCCGGAGTGCTGAAATCACAGCCACTGCTGCCGTTGTCACCTCCGCCGCTGCCGCTGGTTAATTCAAGCCGCCAAGGGAAAAGTCACTGTTGCTCCAGGATAAATGCATATTATATCCTCCCCAACCCCTAGTCATATATATATATGTGGCCACAAAAGAGCACTGCCGTCCACTATCCTTGCATAAAGGCAATGAGCAGGAGCTCATTGTGAAAACATCTAAGGTCTGTGATTTAAATAACTTTTGTTTAATAACTACATCAAGAGGGACAGAGGTCATTACACACAGACTCTCAGCTATGGTAGTGCTAATCGTTCAGATTAAAACAAAACGAGAACTTATTGCATTAATTTTACAAGTCATTTAAAACTGGAAGGGGGTGTAATAAGTTACTATAAATGTATATGGTAATACAATAGCTAGTACATTTCTAATGAACAAAGAAAGGGAAAAGCAAGTATCTGTGAAGAATTACAGACTAATTATAATTAAACACCTCCCATATTTATAAATGGCCTTTTCACGGAAGGAGTCTTCATAATACCTTATAGACTATATAAATCAGTATTTGGAGACCTACATGGAGGATTATTATAGAGATAGCCACATTAAAAGCCTATGGATATACACAGACTATCTATTACTTGTAAAAAGATATAGGAGTACAGCACCAGTGACAGCTAGTGGATATAAAAGGAAACAACCTCTCTGCTGAATGATATTATTTACCTTGAAGGAGTAATTTATTAGGATACATTAGTATCATCTTTGTTGCAGAACAGGAAGACAGTGTTACAAGTATCTTTCTCCTGAACTTCACTCTTAATATGGATATGTTCAACGGAAATAGTTACATTCAGTTCTTTTGAATTTTCGGGAAAGGAGTTCACCCCTGATTAAAACAAGAAAAGGAGAATCTATATAAAGATATATATATATATTCAGGATACCTAGAACGCCTAACAAGCAAGTGAAGGAGCTTCTACTAATAGATATATATGCATATATATAAATATATATAGAAAGTGCAGAACTGGAATATGAACTGTTATTCATCTGTTATAATATAAGGATAAAATGCATACATATGAATTGGATGAGTATTGATATATATATATATTATATTAATGAGATATGTTATAATATATAAACTTAATACTGTATATTTAGAGTTTATTAATTTAGGCTAGTCTGGTGATGTTATAGAATACATAAATATTTTACTTATACTAAAAGGAATGCAGTGAGTTGTGATTACTTACCTGATGTGATGGTGATAGAAGAAAACCGTAGAAATCGAAGGTACGTGAGTCAATCTGAAAAATATAAAATAGCAACAATTTGTTTAGGGGTTTTACCCAAATTTACCCCAGCAAGATATACATATATCTAATATAAACTTGGGTGGAGGCACTGTATATGTGTAGATAACTTCGTAACCATAACTAAATATTCACTAAATAGGGGTTACAATGGGATCCGGTCTGAAGATCGACAGTGTCTAGGTCGACAATGTTTAGGTTGACCTCTATAGGTCGACAGTCACTAGGTCGACATGGATGGAAGGTCGACAGGGTTTCTAGGTCGACATGTGCTAGGTCGACAGGTCTAAAGGTCGACATGAGGTTTTTTTTTTTAAATGGGGGGGATTTTTTCATACTTAACGATCCACGTGGACTATGATTGGAACGGTAATCTGTGCCGAGCGAAGCGAAGGCACCATGCCCGAAGCATGGCGAGCGAAGCGAGCCATGCGAGGGGACGCGGTGCACTAATTTGGGATCGGGGTCACTTTACGAAGAAAACGACACCCAAAAAAAATAATCCTCATGTCGACCTTTAGACCTGTCGACCTAGCACATGTCGACCTAGAACCCCTGTCGACCTTCCATCCATGTCGACCTAGTGACTGTCGACCTATAGTGGTCGACCTAGACACTGTCGATAAAACGAACCACACCCCTATATATGTCTTGTCCTACTGCTTATTTTAAAATTTAATAAATATAACATATTCTATACGTCGGCTCTCTCTCTCAATCACCTCCTGACATACAGCGCAGACGTTTTTTCTTGTTCTGTTGTCCGTTTGCTCACTCCACATAGTGATACCGGCAAGCGCATATTTCAGGAGTTGTCCTTTATCAGGAATTTTAAAATCTACTCTGGTTCTGTCTCTGAGGTGCTGTTTTAGCAGTTGAGTGTCATTTTGTTTTGGACTTCGTAAGGACCATTGGGTATAGACCAGTGACGTGCGGTGAGGTCAGTGGCTGGGGAGGCACACATGGGGGTGAAAGAGGTGGTGCTATCTTTAGAGTTTTGCTTGTGTGACCAGGGCCGTTTCTTGGGGCAGGCGAGCAGTGCAACCGCACTGGGCGCCCGCTGCGGCACTAACTGTGGCTGCCTGCTTCCCCCTCCTATTTCTCCCAGAGTAACCGGCTCGGGGGGCGGAGTTTCACGGAATGACGCGGTCGCGTCGTTACGTCACGACGCAACCCCGTCACTCCGCGAAACTCCCCCACCCCCGAGCGGAGTACAGAGGGGGATCCAAGTTAGGAAGAGGGAAAGGCCGGCGCGAGGAGCGACTGGTGAGGCGGGCTGAAGAGCAGTAATCACCTCTGTAAGTATTCTCTCTCTCTCTCTCAATGTGTAAAATGGGGACACCTGCCGTAATGTGTGAAATGGGGACTCTTGCCTGCCGTAGTGTGGGGATTTAATGTATCAAGGGCATTGCGGTGTGTGGCATAATATGGTGTGGGGCTTAATATGGTAGAATTTTTTTTTTTCCTGTGGTGGTCATGATCTGTTGGAGCAGGGTCAAAAATTGAATTGTGAGGTAGTCTTTTTAGACAAGGCCATGCCCATTTAAATGAGGCCACACCCATTTAGATGAGGCCATGCCCCCTTGCCGGGTGCGCGCAAGTTTTTTTTTATCTAGGTGTGGGGGGGGGGGGGCACATTTTTTTATGTCATGGGGGGTGCAGTTTTAAATCTCGCACTGGGAGCTAAATTGGCTAGAAACAGCCCTGTGTGTGACTAAACCCACAATATAACGCAGGCCTCACACGTTGCCACAGATTTCTTGATTGAAATATACATAACTGTAAAGCAGTAAATATAAGCAGGATTTCGTTCAAGTATAAATCCCAGTGCTTTCTAATGGTTGAAACGATACTGCACAATGACACAGTCAAACAATCAGGTCCTATGCAGACCTTTTTGATGGATGATAAAAACAGATTTAAAGACACAATATATTGGGGTCTATTCAGACCCGAACGCAGCCGCGCATCTATGCAGAGGCTGCATTCAGAGGGTCTGCGCATGCACACTGGCAGCAGTGTGCGTACGTGAGCATACACCTTATAGCAGGATGCGGCCTCAAGGAGATTGACAGCAGCGGCCGTTGGGGAGGGAGGCGACATGACGTTGCGAGAGCGTGGTGGGCAAAATGGTGGCTTGTGAGGAGCATTTTTGGAGCAGCTGTGTGACGATATACATAGCTCAGTGCCATAACTAGGGGCATTTTAGCACTGTATGCAAGATAGGGCAGTGCGCGCCAAAAAAAAAATGGGGCGTGGCTTCACTGGGAAGGAGCGTGGCCACAATATAATACCAATTCATACTACGGTACACAGTAGTCTCCATTATTCAAATTACACTGCACAGTAGAGCCATTACACCAGGTAGAGCCCCTTTTACACATTACGGCAGACAGCGTGCCTTTTTACACATGACGGCAGGCAGCGTCCCCTTTTTACACATTACGCAGACAGCGTTCCCTTTTTACACATTGCGGCAGATAGACTAGAGAGGGAGAGATAGATAGATAGTTACCATCTCTCCCCACTGCCAGTCAGGCTCCTCGTGCTGGCAGATCCCGGGCAGGGGAGGAGGAGGAGGGAGGGGAACTGGAGCCGCAGCAGCGCTATGTCATTGGTAAAGGCGCCGCTGCAGCAGTCCTCTCTCCTTCTGCATTGGCTGGCAGACGCCGCTATGAATGCTGGGATGAGGGAAGCACATCCCAGCATTCACAGCATCGGGCAGCCAATGCGGAAGGAGAGGGGACTGCTGCAGCGGCGCCTTTACCAATGACATAGCGCTGCTGTGGCTCCAGTTCCCCTCCTCCTCCTCCTCCTCCCCTGCCTCCGGCGGTGCTGCTCTGCTCCCCAGCTTCTCCAGCTCAGCGCACACAGCAGAGGCGGCTTGTAATGAGTCAATTTGACTCATTACAAGCCGCTGGTCGTTGCTCCCAAAGGGCGACTACGCTGTGTGCCAGGCACACATGTAGTTATGGCGCTGACATAGCTGCTACAAAAAGAAAAATGGCTCTGGCAGGGGTCAACCTCAAATCAATGCGGACACATCAAGAGTCAGGCACACACACATGCCAGGTGGGCTTGCCCTATGCTGGGCTGCCCCTAGCATTTGAGTAGATGGATGCAGATTTTGCTGAGGGAAGCAAGATCTGCATCCATCTCTGAATAACCCCCATAGTGCAGTAAGAAGGGAGAAACACTACCCTGTGTGTGTAATCAAAGAGTTAAAGTGCTGAGGATAACTCATCCTGTATTGCTGTCTCCAGTGTAAAAGTGCAGAGTGACAGATGATTAATGGCCCCTGTCTGCTAACCTTTGGTGTCCATGTGTACACAGTTCTGGTGTGTCCCGGGATGTTAGCAGCCTCGAGGCTCCAGATAGGGGTCATGCAGATAGCAAATGTCTGCAGTGCTAATCAGCTGAGAAGACAAATATGCCTGCCCGGCTGCAGCAGTCAGTGTGCTGTGCTGTGCTGTGGTGGCTTCTGCAACAGTCACAGACTCACAGTATGCTGGTGTTTCTTTACTCACTGACCATTTCCTCAGAAGCAGTGATGGATCTGCTGTCCAATGACTGGCAGGGGGCGTGCTTCAGTGTGAGCAGAAGGCACAGCCCCACCAATGAGGCACATGTACAGCTGCCTCTCTTCTTCATTTTTTTTCAATGGTTTTTTTTGCTGCCCGTGGCTTGGCCCCGCCCCCCGCTTCAACAGTTTACTATTGTCAGTGGGAGGCAGCCCTCTTCGCTGCCTCCCACTCCGATTTTGCTGCAGTTTCAGGGCAACAATTATTAGGAAAATGCAAAGAAGATATATATATAACACAGAATATGTGTTATAAGTATCTTCTTTGTATTATTTGAAGCATTATGACAGGGGATGCCCTGCCTCCCCTGCCTCCCCTGACTGCACGTCCCTGGTATAGACGGGCTCCGCATGAGACATGGGCACTCTAAGACTTTAGATGGGTGTGAACTGGCTCCTCCCTCTATGCCCCTCCTCCAGACCTCAGTTAGAGAACTGTGCCCAGAGGAGACGGACAGTACGAGGAAAGGATTTTTGTTAATCTAAGGGCGAGATACATACCAGCCCACACCATACACACCGTACAACATGGAATATACCAAACCAGTTACCAGTATGAACAAAACAGCATCAGCCAGAGACTGATCACAACTGTAACATAACCCTTATGTAAGCAACAACTATATACAAACGTTGCAGAAATTGTCCGCACTGGGACGGGCGCCCAGCATCCTCTACGGACTAGGAGAAAAAGATTTACCGGTAGGTTTAAAATCTTATTTTCTCTTACATCCTAGAGGATGCTGGGGACTCCGTAAGGACCATGGGGATTATACCAAAGCTCCAGACCGGGCGGGAGAGTGCGGATGACTCTGCAGCACCGATTGAGCAAACATGAGGTCCTCATCAGCCAGGGTATCAAACTTATAGAATTTAGCAAAAGTGTTTGAACCTGACCAAGTAGCTGCTCGGCAAAGCTGTAGTGCCGATACACCTCGGGCAGCCGCCCAAGAAGAGCCCACCTTCCTAGTGGAATGGGCCTTTACCGAATTTGGTAACGGCAATCCAGCCGTAGAATGAGCCTGCTGAATCATGTTACAGATCCAGCGAGCAATAGTCTGCTTAGAAGCAGGAGCGCCAACCTTGTTGGCAGCATACAGGACAAACAGTGCCTCAGTTTTCCTAACTCGAGCCGGCCTGGCTACATACATTTTTAAGGCCCTAACTACATCAAGGGACTTGGAATCCTCCAAGTCACCCGTAGCCACAGGCACCACAATAGGTTGGTTCCTATGGAACGACAAAACCACCTTAGGTAGAAATTGAGGACGAGTTCTCAACTCCGTTCGATCCACATGGGAAATCAGATAGGGGCTCTTGTGAGACAAAGCCGTCAATTTGGACACCCGCCTCGCAGAGGCCAAAGCCAACAACATGACCACTTTCCAAGTGAGAAATTTTAACTCCACCGTTTGAAGAGGTTCAAACCAGTGTGATTTAAGGAACCGTAACACCACGTTAAGGTCCCACGGTGCCACTGGGGGCACAAAAGGAGGTTGGATGTGCAGCACTCCCTTTACAAAAGTCTGGACTTCTGGGAGAGAAGCCAATTCCTTCTGAAAGAATATAGATAAGGCCGAAATCTGCACCTTAATGTAGCCTAACTTAAGGCCCATATCCACTCCTGTCTGTAGAAAGTGGAGAAAAAGACCCAGCTGAAAATCTTCCGTAGGAGCATTCATGGCTTCACACCAAGAAACATATTTCCTCCAGATACGGTGCTAATGCTTCGCCGTTACCTTCTTCCTGGCTTTGATTAGAGTAGGGATGACTTCCCCCGGAATACCTTTCCTAGCTAGGATTTGGTGTTCAACCGCCATGCCGTCAAACGTAACCGCGGTAAGTCTTGGAACACACAGGGCCCCTGTTGCAACAGGTCCTCCCTGGGAAGAAGAGGCCACAGATCTTCTGTGATTATTTCCTGAAGATCTGAATACCAGGCCCTTCGAAGCCAATCTGGAACAATGAGTATTGTCTGCACTCTTGTTCGTCTTATGATTCTTAATATTTTTGAGATGAGTGTAAGTGGAGGGAACACACAGACCAACTGAAACACCCACGGTGTCACTAGTGCGTCCACCACCACTGCCTGAGGGTCCCTCGACCTGGAACAATACGTCCAAAGCTTTTTGTTGAGGCGTGACGCCATCATGTCTATTTGAGGAAATCCCCAACGACTTGTTATCTCTGCAAGGACCTCTTGATGAAGTCCCCACTCTCCTAGATGGAGATAGTGTCTGCTGAGGAAGTCTGCTGCCCAGTTGTCCACTCCTGGAATGAAGACTGCTGACAGAGCGCTTACATGATTTTCTGCCCAGCAAAGAATCCTGGTGGCTTCTGCCAATGCTGCTCTGCTCCTTGTCCCGCCCTGGCGGTTTACATGCGCCACGGCTGTGACGTTGTCTGACTGAATCAGAACGGGTAGGTTGCGAAGAAGATTCTCCGCTTGTTGTAGACCATTGAATATGGCCCTTTAATCCAGCACATTGATGTGTAGACAAGCCTCCTGGGTTGACCATATTCCTTGTCTTCCTTGTGTGACTGCTCCCCATCCTCGGAGGCTCCCGTCCGTGGTCACAAGAACCCAGTCTTGAATGCCGAACCTGCGACCCTCTAGAAGGTGAGCACTCTGAAGCCACCACAGGAGAGATACCCTGGCCCTGGGGGACAGGCTTATTCTCTGATGAATTTGTAGATGGGACCCTGACCACTTGCCCAGAAGGTCCCACTGAAAAGTTAGGCCACCACCATCTTCCCCAATACTCGAGTACATTGATGAACTGACACTCTTTTTGGTTTTAACAGGTCCCTGACCATGTTCTGGAGTTCCTGCGCTTTTTCCGTCGGGAGTAAAACCCTCTTTTTTTCCGTGTCCAGAACCATGCCCAAAAATGACAGCCGAGTCGTCGGAACCAACTGCGACTTTGGTAGATTTAGAATCCAGCCGTGTTGTTGTGGTACTCTCAGGAAGAGAGACACGCTTTTCAGTAACTGATCTCTCGATCTCGCCTTTATCAGGAGATCGTCCAAGTATGGGATAACTGTGACTCCTTGCTTGCGCAGCAGCACCATCATTTCCGCCATCACCTTGGTGAAAATTCTCGGGGTCGTGGAAAGTCCAAACGGCAACATCTGAAACTGGTAATGACAATCCTGAACAGCGAATCTCAGGTACGCCTGATGAGGCGGATATATGGGGACATGAAGGTATGCATCCTTTATGTCTAGTGACACCATAAAATCCCCCCCCTTCCAGGCTGGAGATCACTGCCCGGAGAGATTCCATCTTGAATTTGAACCTTTTCAAATATAGGTTCAGGGATTTTAGATTCAGAATTGGTCTAACCGAGCCATCCGGCATCGGGACCACAAACAGGGTTGAATAAAACCCCTTCCCCTGTTGCATTAGGGAAACCTTGATAATCATCCGCTGTTGACACAGCTTTTGTATGGCAGCTGAAACTATTTCCCTCTCTGGGGGAGAAGCTGGCAAGGCCAATTTGAAAAATCGGCGTGGAGGCACCTCTTCGAACTACAGTTTGTAGCCTTGGGATACAATTTCTACCGGCCAAGGATCCAAATCTGACTGAACCCAGACCTGGCTGAAGAGACAAAGACGTGCCCCCACCGGTGCGGACTCCCTCAGCGGAGCTCCAGCGTCATGCGGTGGATTTTGTAGAGGCCGGGGAGGACTTTTGTTCCTGGAAACTAGCCGTAGCTGGTTTTCTTTTCCCTCTAGCTCTACCTCTGGCGAGGAAGGAAGAGCCCCGACCCTTTCTGAACTTATGCGCCCGAAAGGACTGCATCTGGTATTGAGGTGTTTTCTTTTGCTGTGGGGGAACGTAAGGCAAAAAAGAAGACTTACCCGCGGTAGCTGTGGAACCAGGTCTGCGAGGCCCTCCCCAAATAAAACTTCACCTTTGTAAGGCAAAGTCTCCATATGTCTCTTTGAATCAGCATCACCTGCCCATTGACGTGTCCACAGGAACCTTCTACCAGAAACTGCCATGGCATTGGCTCTTGAGCCCCACAGCACAATATCTCTTGCAGCCTCTATCATATATAACGCTGCGTCCTTAATGTGACCCAAGGTCAACAAAATACTATCTTTATCTAGGGTGTCGATGTCAGATGACAAGTTATCTGCCCACACTGCAATTGCTCTACCCACCCATGCCGACGCTACTGCCGGTCTGAGCAGGGCACCCGTAGTCGTATAAATTGATTTTAAGGTAGTTTCCTGTCTGCGATCTGCAGGATCCTTGAGGGCTGCCGTGTCTGGAGATGGCAGCGCCACCTTTTTGGACAAGCACGTTAAAGCCTTGTCCACCGTGGGCGAGGATTCCCACCATAACGTGTCCTGTGAGGGGAAAGGATACGCCATAATAATTCTCTTGGGAACCTGCAGTCTCTTGTCTGGAGTTTCCCAAGCTTTCTCAAATAAGGCGTTCAGCTCATAAGATGGGGGAATCGGAACCTCAGGTTTCTTTTCCTTAAACATGCAGACCCTCGTGTCAGGGACAGAGGGGTCCTCTGTGATATGCAAAACATCTTTTATTGCAATAATCATATATTGAATACTCTTGGCCACCCTTGGGTGCAACCTTGCATCATCATAGTCGACACTGAAGTCGGAATCCGTGTCGGAATCAGTGTCTGCTATCTGGGAAAAGGGCCGTTTATGGGACCCTGAAGGGATTGACTCCCTGCTTTTTCCTTGGACTCTGCTTTGTCCAATCTTTTATGTAATAAGGTCACATTAGCATTTAAAACATTCCACATATCCAACCAATCCGGTGTCGGCTGTGCCGACGAAGACACCACCACCATCTGCTCTGCATCCTCCCTAGATGAGCCTTCCGCTTCAGACATGTCGACACACATGTACTGACACCCCCACACACACTGGGATATATGAATATGGGGACAGCCCCCCAATAAGGCCCTTTGGAGAGACAGAGAGAGAGTATGCCAGCACACACCCAGCGCCACTAGACACTGAAAACACAGTCCCAGCCTATACAGCACTTTTTTATATATATGATTTGCGCCAAATAAATGTGCCCCCCCCCGTCGTTTTTTGGCCCCTGTTACTTGGTTCAGCAGGGGAGGTTCCGCGAGCAGCTTCTCTGCAGCATGCTGTGGAGAAAATGGCGCTGGTTAGTGCTGAAGGATCAAGCCCCGCCCCCTCGACCACGGGCTTTGGTCCCGCTCATTTTTTAATACTATACTGCCTCCGCAGTATCTAACAATGGTGCCAGTGTTATGTGAGGTAATTATTGCTGCCAGGGGCGCCCCCCCCTACGCCCTGCACCCTTGCTGTGCCTTGTGTGTGTGTGGGAGCAATGGCGCGCAGCACGACCGCTGCACGGTACCTCTCTGAAGATCTGAAGTCTTCTGCCGCCTTTGTTGTCTTATTTCTTCATATACTTACCCGGCTTTTATCTTCCGGATCTGTGAGGAGGACGGCACCGCGGCTCCGAGACGAACAGCGAGGACGACACCTGTGTTTTGACCCTCTGGAGCTAATGGTGTCCAGTAGCCTAAGGGGTATATGCAATTGCGGTCGAATCGCGGCAATTTTCGCCGTTTTTTAATTCGACTCAATTCGACAGGTGAATCCCGGAAGGTGGCTTCCGGAATTCACCATATTCAATGAAAAACGGATTCGCCAGAGTCGCGGGCGAAAATCGGCCGATTTGGCGGATTTTGCCGCGATTTTAAAAAACGGTGAAAAACGTGAAAAATCCGAAAAAAAAATGGCGTGGGGTCCCCCCTCCAAAGCATAACCAGCCTCGGGCTCATCGAGCTGGTCCTGGTTCTAAAAATGCAGGGGAAAAATTGGCCAGGGATCCCCCGTATTTTTAAAACCAGCACCGGGCTCTGCGCCTGGTGCTGGTGCCAAAAATACGGGGGACAAAAAGAGTAGGGGTCCCCCGTATTTTTAACACCAGCATCGGGCTCCACTAGCTGGACAGATAATGCCACAGCCGGGGGTTACTTTTATGCCGTGCCCTGCGGCCGTGGCATTAAATATCCAACTAGTCACCCCTGGCCGGGGTACCCTGGGGGAGTGGGGACCCCTTCAATCAAGGGGTCCCCCCCCCCAGCCACCCAAGGGCCAGGGGTGAAGCCCGAGGCTGTCCCCCCCCATCCAATGGGCTGCGGATGGGGGGGCTGATAGCCTTTTGTGATAATAAAAAGATATTGTTTTTTCCAGCAGTACTACAAGTCCCAGCAAGCCTCCCCCGCAAGCTGGTACTTGGAGAACCACAAGTACCAGCATGCGGGAGAAAAACGGGCCCGCTGGTACCTGTAGTACTACTGGGAAAAAAATACCAAAATAAAAACAGGACACACACACCTTGATAGTAAAACTTTATTACACACTACCGACACACACATACTTACCTATGTTGACACGCCGACTGCCACGGTCTCCGACGATCCGAGGGTACCTGTGAAAAAATTATACTCACCTTCCAGCGTCCAGAGATAAATCCACGTCCAGAGAGTAAAATTCACGTACTTGTTTAAAAAAAAAAAACGCAAACACCCGCTCCATACCGGACTAGAAAGGGGTCCAATGCTTTCACATCAGACCCCTTTCTCCCGAATGCTGGGACATCACGTGACTCCTGTCACTGACGTCCCTTCAGCCAATCAGGAAGCGCTACTTCCGTGGCGCTCACCTGATTTGCTGTGCGCTGTCTGTACTGTGACAGCGCATCGCAAAGCCGCTCCATTACTTTCAATGGTGGGAACTTTGCGGGTAGCGGTGGGGTCACCCGCCGGTCAGCCGCTGACCGGCGGGTGACCTCACCGCTAGCCGCTAAGTTCCCACCATTGAATATAATGGAGGGAGCTGTGCGATGCGCTGTCTGAGTTCAGACAGCACTCAGCCAATCAGGTGAGCGCAACGAAGTTGCGCTTCCTGATTGGCTTAGAGACCTGTCTGTGACAGCTGTCACTGACAGGTCTCATTCGTGGAAAGGTGTCCCATGTGTCAGCATGGGACTCCTTTCAGTCCGGTGGTCGGGTATTTGCGGTTTGTTTTTTTGCCAAGTACGTGGATGTATCTCTGGACCATGGCTGAGGTGAGTATATTGAACTTTTCTTTTCAGGTATCCGTGGATTCTACATGGAGAAGAGGACCGATGTCGGCGTGTGAACATAGGTAAGTGTGTGTGTGTCGACGTATGAAATAAAGTTTTACTGTCGACGGTGTGTGTGTCCTGTTTTTATTTGGGTATTTTTTTCCCAGTAGTACTACAGGTACCAGCGGGCCCGTTTTTCTCCCGCATGCTGGTACTTGTGGTTCTCCAAGTACCAGCTTGCGGGGGAGGCTTGCTGGGACTTGTAGTACTACTGGAAAAAACAATATCTTTTTATTATCACAAAAGGCTATCAGCCCCCCCATCCGCAGCCCATTGGATGGGGGGGGACAGCCTCGGGCTTCACCCCTGGCCCTTGGGTGGCTGGGGGGGGGACCCCTTGATTGAAGGGGTCCCCACTCCCCCAGGGTACCCCGGCCAGGGGTGACTAGTTGGATATTTGATGCCACGGCCGCAGGGCACGGCATAAAAGTGACCCCCGGCTGTGGCATTATCTGTCCAGCTAGTGGAGCCCGATGCTAGTGTTAAAAATACGGGGGACCCCTACTCTTTTTGTCCCCCGTATTTTTGGCACCAGCACCAGGCGCAGAGCCCGGTGCTGGTTTTAAAAATACGGGGGATCCCCTGTCAATTTTTTCCCCGCATTTTTAGAACCAGGACCAGCTCGAAGAGCCCGAGGCTGGTTATACTTTGGAGGGGGGACCCCACGCCATTTTTTTTTATGATTTCACCGTTCCAGCATAAAAAAAAAATAAAAAAAAAATAATATTTTAAAAAATATATAAATAATATTTGTGCCTCCAAAAAAAAAAAAAAAGTACCTAATCCCTTCTAATATAAATAGATCTGCTATTCCCCCCCCAAAAAAACACAAAAAAAACATGTTTAAAAATGTTTTATTTGTTTTCACCCTCCAAAGTGTGGCGGATTGAAAATGACGAATTTGCTGTCTAAAAGCACTGCTGTCGAATTTCCAAACTTGAATTGAATATGCTTTGGTCGAATTGCAGCACTTATATCATTGCAGAAAAGTCGAATTTGCAAAAATTCGAATTTCAAAAAGTCGAATTTTGAAAGTCCGTTTTTTGGTCGGAAAGCACTGAATAGCATAGGCGATTTTTTTTTTTTGGTCGAAAATGACCCGAAATTCGACAATTTCGGGAATTCGACCGCAATTGCATATACCCCTTAGAAGCAGAGCCTATCAGTAAAGTAGGTCTGCTTCTCTCCCCTCAGTCCCACGATGCAGGGAGCCTGTTGCCAGCAGTGCTCCCTGAAAATAAAAAAACCTAACAAAAGTATTTTCCAGAGAAACTCAGTAGAGCTCCCCTGCAGTGCATCCAGTCTCCTCTGGGCACAGGATCTAACTGAGGTCTGGAGAAGGGGCATAGAGGGAGGAGCCAGTTCACACCCATCTAAAGTCTTAGAGTGCCCATGTCTCCTGCGGAGCCCGTTTATACCCCTTGGTCCTTACAGAGTCCCCAGCATTCTCTAGGATGTAAGAGAAATTGCTATGGGCCATCAAGGTTCTTGATATGCCATTGGAATGTGTGGTTATTTTTTCGACTTTAAAATTGCTATGACATTGTCTAGTAGACCATACTGTAGCTGCAATATGCTGATAAGGGGTTAAGCAGGGATGATACGACTTATCTTGACTTCAGACCTTAAATCATATAAACCGGCAATTACAAGATGTATAGACCGTTAACATTCAGGGATATATATTAAGCCTAGAGACGGCATAAGGAAGTAATAAACCAGTGATAAGTGCAAGGCGATAAATGCACCTACCAATCAGATCCTAACTGTTAATTTACATATTGCACATATCACTGGTTTACCACTTCCTTATGCCTTCTCCAGGTTAATACATCTGCCCCATGCCCCATTGTGTGTCATAATCCAATATTAAATCTAAACCGTCAACTGTTCTAATTTTTTTTCTTCCCACATATTTTCAATTTGATATAAATGCTTTAGTTCTTATTTGGTGTGTTGCATTTATGTTTAAGGTAAGTATAAGCAGGGCCGGTGCAAGGTTTCCCCTCCCCCCCCACCCCCCCACACACACACACCAATACCAACTGTCCAGACCCCCAGGTGTAAAGTTGGCTTCATAGAAGTTCTACAGCCATCGTCATCCCCCTTGGATGGGGAGGGGATAGTGGGTTCGCGCCCTCAGGTCCCGCTGCCTAATGGCCTAATGGAAGCTCCGGATAGATATATATATATATATATATATATATGTGTACAAAGAGGTGTAAATAGCGCTACAACCTGAATATTCTATAACCAGATATCCCCAAATTGGGAGATTTAAATTACCCGTGAAATAGTGCAAAATTTTAAATTAAAAACACTCCCAAAACAAATGGTGTCGCAACCAGATTTCAAAAAGTCCAATTCCCAAGGGAACTTAGTTTTCAAAATTGTTCTAGTGGTAAATCAATTGCGCCTTCAGTGTTCGTGAATAATACGTTGCAAATCCTTAGATGACAATTAAAATATGCGTACCAGACATACGTAGAGCAGTCGCCTTATATAGGGTGTCTTTGCATCGGGATGTTCCTTACTCGTACTGACTCTCCGTTCCCATCCGTCCAGGTATTGGTGTGGAGTTTGTACGTATATGCAAGACAATGTATCAGTACACTGCTCTTAAAAAGTGACTCAGTGCTGCTTTGTGCAAAATTTTCCAATAAAGTGAATACGTGCAAAAAAGTGCTAAAAGTGCTTGTTAAAAATATATATATATATGAATAAAAAATGCGAATATATTACTGGCAGTGTTCTAACACCCTTTTTCCTTAGGTAATGTGCTTAGATACCATTTATTAAGAGTGCAACACCGTATAGCACAGTAATTCAGAGGAGGTATATATTTTAAATAAAGCACTTACATATAAAGTTGCACTAAATTAAATGATGCTGCCGTCATTCCGTCATCAGACTTATGTACCTTAAAAAAGGTCCCATGCGGGAAGGAAAGGCCTCTGATAGTGTAGTATTATTTAAAAAACATTTTAATAATACATAAAGCGACAGAAAAAACATATAGATGGACTCGAACAATTTAAAAATGCATATAAGCTTATCTGTTATTTCCTCAGATAGGAGCGGAGTGCCGGTAGTTTCCCAACGCGTTTCGTCCCTTAGTTCATCTCTGGGACTTCCTCAGGGGTTAATGGTGGTCTGCTCTGCATCCCCACACCTTTTATTGACTCTTGAATGAGTTAAACTGTCACATGGAATCGCGCTCGTCTGCAGCGCGTGTAGCGCTACTGCGCATGTGCGGGATTTCAAATATCGTGAGACTGCTGTCGCCGTGTGTTAAAACTACAGATGAGAACTACAGGTTCAGGTTTCCATAGCGCATGCGCGTCCACGGCTGGCGCGTATGCGCACACGGGAATCTGCCGCGATGTCTCTGAGTTCTGAGAGACAGAGAGGGATGCGCCTGTATACAGCTGCGCATACCTACGGGCTAGAGTTCTACTAGTAAATATTGGATAGTTATATGTCTCAATTGGAAATTAGATACAGGTGTTGGGAAATGCAAGTCACATCACCATAAAGTGAGTTTATGAGGGATATGACATGTTACATTTATTTACGCAACTTCAAAACAGTAGAGTATAGTGCATAAAGCACTATTATTGTCTGAAACCATATTTGTTCAGGACACAATAAGTATTTGCATAATCATTAAACTTGCTAAATAATTACAAGGATCGTGTGATTTTGAGAACTTTCTTGATTGTCACCAAGGGAAGCACCGGGGCTCCAATATTGAGACCCATACATGACAGCTACATGTAGTGGATAATGGAGCACCGTGCACATCAGTCACAAACAAAAGGATTTTTCTGTAATAATGGCAATAATAATAACAAAGGCAAACAACACGAAAGATACATATATAGATATAAATATAAAAATATAAAAATATATAAATATATATATATATATATATATATATATAATGAAGTATATAGATCCTAAAAAGCCTGTTAAAATAGATCCTTAAAATTTTACTTTCCTAAATTGTTCAAATATATATATAAATGTAAAAAATATATATATAAAAAAATACATGTATATGTGAAATATGTATGTATAAAATATGTAAAATACGGACCTCAGAGAGGTTAGCACATAAGGAAGAGGGAGTTCCTACAAAATTCAATTCATGTAGGGGAGTGATTTACAGGAAAGGGGTGAGTTCATAGTGTTCATTGAGACCATCTGGCATCATTGTCCCAAGTGTCTGGATCCAGAACATCTCTCGCTGTGCCAGTCTTTTATCTCTGTCTCCGCCCCTTGGTCCTATTTTAATATGTTCGATGGCTTTGAATGTTATTTGATCCGGATTAGAATTGTGAGTTTTATTGAAATGTTTGGGAACAGAATGATTTTCCATTTTATTTTTGATTGCTCTCACGTGTTCCTGAATTCTTAGGCGGAGTGTTCTTTTCGTTTTGCCTATGTACTTTAGGCCACATGTGCATTCCAGACAGTACACTACATAATTCGTGGAGCAGTTTATCAGATCCTTAATGTTGTGAGTTTTTGACAGGTCGGAAGTGCTGAATTTCTTTCCATCTTTGTGTGCATACTTACATATGCAACAATGGTTGCATTTAAAAAATCTGGTCGATTTAAGCCATGGGCCAGTGGGTTCCGTCAAAGTTGGTCTTAATAGGCTGGGTGCTAGAATATCTTTTAAGTTTCTAGCTTTCCTACAAATGGTTCTTGGTTTTTCCGGTAAAATGGTATTAAGAACCTTATCCATTTTAAGGATATGCCAGTGTCTTTTTAGTGCTCCCTCGATCTTTCTCTCTCCAGCGTTAAAGGTAGTGATGAAATTCAGTTGGTGGGCACCTTCTTCTTTGGGTCTGTACCTTAGTAAATCTTCTCTCTGTGTAGTGTTCGTTTTTTCTTTTGCTTTGTTGATTGTTTTCAGTGGATAACCTCTGTCTAAAAACCTGTGTGAGTAGGTGTCAAGTTGGGTTTGAAAATCTTCATCCCTTGTGCAGTTTCTCTTCAGTCTGCAGAATTGTGAGAAGGGAATATTGGTTTTCTACTTCTCCAGATGACCACTATTGAAATGCAGATAACTGTTTTTATCCACTGCTTTAATGTAATTCTTGGTTATTATTTGCGTGCCTTCCAGTGTGAGTATTAGATCCAAATATTCTATTTCTACCTTATGTGCTTTGTATGTAAAGGTTAGATTGAAATTGTTTACAGAAATGGATTGGAAAAAATTGGTAAAAGATTCTTCGTTCCCTTTCCAGATCAGCAGGATATCGTCTATGTACCTGCGGTATATAATGATGTTAGAATGGTACTCATCATACTTGTATATTTGGTCTTTCTCCCAGCACCCCATGTGTAAGTTGGCGAAACTGGGAGCAAAAACTGTACCCATCGCGGTCCCGCAGGTCTGTAGG
Organism: Pseudophryne corroboree; assembly: GCF_028390025.1. Lineage (NCBI taxonomy): Eukaryota > Metazoa > Chordata > Amphibia > Anura > Myobatrachidae > Pseudophryne > Pseudophryne corroboree. The sequence continues at coordinate 38,346,081 of NC_086453.1, forward strand.
TAAAATCCGTTAAGAAATTTAAAATAATTGTGAGTAAGGATGAACTTGATTAAAAGACAAATGAAATCCTTATGGCCTTCTTCTAGATTCGGATCATTCTGCAGAAATTCCCTGCATGATTCAATCCCTTTAGTGTGTTCTATTGATGTGTAGAGAGATTGAACATCTATGGTTACCCATAGGAAATCATCTTCCCATCTTACATCCTTCAGATCGTTCAGTATCGCTGTGGTATCCTTTACATATGACTCAAGGTTTGTGACATATTTGTGTAGGAATACTTCCACATACTCTGAAATGTTGGCCGTGACTGAGTCGATCCCGGCAACTATGGGACGGCCTGGTGGTTTGGTGAGACATTTATGTATCTTGGGAAGAAAATAGAATATCGGAATTATGGGATTGTTAGTGATCATGTATTGGAATTCATCTTTGTTTATGAATCCTGCTCTTAGGCCTTCTACCAAGATGGTTCTCAAATCTGACACAAAAGACACAAGATAAATATATATAAGCAGTGCAATGAGGCGGCACTCAGGAGACTTTTCAAGTGGTTTAATGCTGTGTTCTACGTTTCGGGGACACAGCCCCTTCGTCAGGAAACGTAGAACACAGCATTAAACCACTTGAAAAGTCTCCTGAGTGCCGCCTCATTGCACTGCTTGTATCTTGGAGGATTGCCTCTACGAGGAGGGCACCGGGAGCAGTTGTTTGCTTGCAGAGAGGACCGCAGGAGTGGCGGGTCACTTTGGAGGTTATATATATATATATATATATATATATATGTAAGGAACAAGAAGTCACGACACTCCACCTTGTAGAAGAATTGCCTCAGGTGCCATCCAACCAGTTAGGCATATAATCACACTCCAAACGGCGGCACTCCTTGAGGACTTTTATCAACGCAGAAATGAAGAAACAAATGCCCCTGTCAGTTGTAAACAACTGACAGGGGCGTTTGTCTCTTCATTTCTGCGTTGATAAAAGTCCTCAAATAGTGCCACCGTTTGGAGTATGATTTTATATATATATATATATATATATATATGTTTGTATATAGATATATATATATATATATATATATATATATATAAGTTGTAACACTGTAGGGGTGCAAGGCGCCTCTTCCTGGGGAATATGGCAGCACGCAGCAGCTGAGGAACAACACAAGTCCAGTTTCTGGTACAACTGGCCCCGGCCAGTTTTATTGAAACAGAAAATAAAACAAACACCAAAAGAAAATACCTTGCCTGTCCGGCACTAACTAAACACAAGATATTCCTAACTGTCACTAAACAAAAACACAGAGTTCTCCAGTAAATACTGTGTAGCTCACTTGTATCAGAAAGCGTGTTTCTCTCACACAGATCCTCCAGCCTTCCCAGGCAGTCTGCCCATACTAATCAGGCTAGCAGCCCTATAACACTCTTACACAGCTGAAACCCTGATTAGCCCTCTGTGAGGCCAAAGACCCGAACTGGGCCCAATGTCTAGAACTCGCCTTATCTCTCTCTCAGAGCCCTTACCCAGCTTTTACAGCAAACTGAAAAGGTTCTGACAAAACAAAAGTATTTTTCCTAGAAGTTAACATTTTCTAAAACATGTAAGACAAGAACCTGGGACAAACATACCTGCCCTCAAACACTATCCAAGTGTTCTTGTCACATATCCCCCTCCCCTGTTTCGACCTAGGGGCCGGAACACTTGTAGCCCCCAAACAGAAGATGCGAGACAATGCATCTGCGTTGGCCAATTGTGTTCCCGGTCTATGTTCGACCGTAAACTTAAAGTCCTGCAACGCTAGAAACCATCTAGTTACACGAGCATTCTTGCCTCTATTTACATACATCCATTTTAAAGGGGCATGGTCTGTCACTAGTCTGAATTGTCTACCCAAGAGGTAATATCTCAAGGTATCTAGTGCCCACTTAATGGCCAAAGCCTCCTTTTCCACAATGGCATACCTTTTTTCATGCTCATTGAGTTTCCTACTCAAATAAATGATAGGGTGTTCGTCTCCATCTCTGGTTTGGGACAGCACAGCCCCTATCCCTACCTCTGAGGCATCTGTCTGTACCACAAATTCTTTTGAAAAATCTGGTGTTATCAATACCGGTTGTGAACACAAAGCCACTTTTAACGCTTGGAACGCTTTTTCTGCATCATGGTTCCATTTCACCATATTTGACTGCTTCCCTTTGGTAAGGTCTGACAACGGCACCACCGTGGTCGCAAAATTGGGAATAAATCGTCTGTAGTACCCAGTTATTCCCAAAAAAGCCCTTACCTGTTTTATATTCACTGGACGAGGCCAGTTTTGAATAGCATCAATTTTATTCAATTGGGGCCTAATCAGACCTCTGCCTATGGTGAAGCCCAAGTATTTGACCTCCTCCATTGCGAGGCAGCACTTCTTTGGGTTAGCAGTTAACCCTGCCTCTCTGATTGAGTCCAGTACTGCTTGTACTTTAACCAAATGGGACCCCCAGTCTGTACTGTGAATTACTACATCATCCAAATAGGCAGCTGCATATTTTCTATGGGGCCTCAAAATTGTATCCATCGCCCGTTGAAAGGTTGCTGGAGCCCAATGCAACCCAAAGGGTAACATCTTGTACTGGTACAGCCCCTCCGGAACCGAAAAGGCTGTTTTTTCTTTTGCGCCAACAGATAAAGGTATTTGCCAGTAAAAGAAAAACTCCTGGCGCTATGATTATACAGGTGTGTAAGCAGCTCTCTCAGGGGTAATTGGTATTTCACCCCTGAAGTAGAACAAGAAGATCAAAAAATGAGAAAGCGCTAATCACATCTGATGTGGATTTTATTTTTCATTCATTTCAATTTTTACTAAAAGCACATTAAATGTATTCAGTGCCGGCCGGCAATACACAAGAAAAATAATAAAATATTACAATAAAATTAATAATATTCTAGACATAACTTTTCATCTGCATATTGTGAGTATGATGACTCTAATTTATACTATATCTAAGTTTATAACAATGCACATAATATATTAGCCCGAGGATCCTCTTCTTATCCTCAGATATTTTGTTACTATTATGCTCAGGCAGATGGTAATCGTGTGTCTTTGTAACAATATTAGGCAATGCTTATGTCCGTGCGTTCCAAATTAATGGAGTGCGTATATGAAGAATAAATTAGACAGTCCTGTTGTTGATTTATAACGGATATTAATTGCAGTTTATGAAAGAAAGCTGATATGAATATGGTCACTGTACCACAGTGTATAATTGAAAAGTACCGTATTGAAACCTCTGTTCAGACGCAATGGTAGAGATGCTTCTCCTGGCTGAATGTATGCCTTTAATTGGAGTTGAACAGGTGTCCGCTCGTATCCACGGTGTGTTTGCTTTTTCCTCCCGGCCGGTGTGCACCACCCTCGGCCTTATCCGGAGTCCGTGTGCGGTTGATGGAGGGATTTTTCTCACCTCCACAGGGACTGTGTTCAGCTGGCCGACTGATGAACTCGGTCTGCAGTGTGCTGTGACCGGAGATGCTGACAGACGCGTTTCTCCGCCTATTAGTGAATATCGGCGGCTTCCTCAGTGTCATAAACTTTCTCCACTAACTTCTCCTCATTAAATACCCATTACATTGGTATGTCCATGTGCATTCAATTAGTTGATTATTCCTTTTCTCCCCAGACACATGTCCTATCTTAATTTCATTAAATATTCCTTTCCATATTACCTGGGAAGCACTTTATATATACATATATAAAAGCATAATATGCAATTCAAATATTTAAAAAGACACATATAAAAACGATTTTTTAGAATACACTATTTTGTATTGCCAATATCACATGTATTGCTACACAGCTATAATAATTACATTCTTTTGCATTTATATTTTTTCATTTCTTTCCTTTTGTATTTATATAAATAAATGATTTTAATTATTATTATTTAGTTAGCATGAAAAAATAATAATGCATTTGTTTCTTCATTTAAAAAACTCCACTGATTTTGTTAGTATTTATAAAGAATTCCTATCAATTGTCAAAATCTCATAAACAATATATATCTCTCCACCATTGTTTATTTATTTATTTAGGTCTATACTTATTCAATAAATATTCAATAAATATTTATTGAATAAGTATAGACCTAAATAAATAAATAAACAATGGTGGAGAGATATATATTGTTTATGAGATTTTGACAATTGATAGGAATTCTTTATAAATACTAACAAAATCAGTGGAGTTTTTTAAATGAAGAAACAAATGCATTATTATTTTTTCATGCTAACTAAATAATAATAATTAAAATCATTTATTTATATAAATACAAAAGGAAAGAAATGAAAAAATATAAATGCAAAAGAATGTAATTATTATAGCTGTGTAGCAATACATGTGATATTGGCAATACAAAATAGTGTATTCTAAAAAATCGTTTTTATATGTGTCTTTTTAAATATTTGAATTGCATATTATGCTTTTATATATGTATATATAAAGTGCTTCCCAGGTAATATGGAAAGGAATATTTAATGAAATTAAGATAGGACATGTGTCTGGGGAGAAAAGGAATAATCAACTAATTGAATGCACATGGACATACCAATGTAATGGGTATTTAATGAGGAGAAGTTAGTGGAGAAAGTTTATGACACTGAGGAAGCCGCCGATATTCACTAATAGGCGGAGAAACGCGTCTGTCAGCATCTCCGGTCACAGCACACTGCAGACCGAGTTCATCAGTCGGCCAGCTGAACACAGTCCCTGTGGAGGTGAGAAAAATCCCTCCATCAACCGCACACGGACTCCCGATAAGGCCGAGGGTGGTGCACACCGGCCGGGAGGAAAAAGCAAACACACCGTGGATACGAGCGGACACCTGTTCAACTCCAATTAAAGGCATACATTCAGCCAGGAGAAGCATCTCTACCATTGCGTCTGAACAGAGGTTTCAATACGGTACTTTTCAATTATACACTGTGGTACAGTGACCATATTCATATCAGCTTTCTTTCATAAACTGCAATTAATATCCGTTATAAATCAACAACAGGACTGTCTAATTTATTCTTCATATACGCACTCCATTAATTTGGAACGCACGGACATAAGCATTGCCTAATATTGTTACAAAGACACACGATTACCATCTGCCTGAGCATAATAGTAACAAAATATCTGAGGATAAGAAGAGGATCCTCGGGCTAATATATTATGTGCATTGTTATAAACTTAGATATAGTATAAATTAGAGTCATCATACTCACAATATGCAGATGAAAAGTTATGTCTAGAATATTATTAATTTTATTGTAATATTTTATTATTTTTCTTGTGTATTGCCGGCCGGCACTGAATACATTTAATGTGCTTTTAGTAAAAATTGAAATGAATGAAAAATAAAATCCACATCAGATGTGATTAGCGCTTTCTCATTTTTTGATCTTCTTATTTGCCAGTAACCTTTGGTCAGGTCCAACGTGGTGAGAAACCTGGCTGTTCCCAGCCTTTCTATAAGCTCGTCCACACGGGGCATGGGGTATGCGTCAAACTTGGACACCTCATTTAACTTGCGAAAGTCATTACAGAAGCGTATGCTACCGTCGGGCTTCGGGATGAGAACTATGGGACTGGACCACTCACTGTTAGATTCCTCTATGACTCCAAGTTCTAACATGGTTTTAACTTCTTTAGAAACAGCTTCTCGCTGAGCTTCCGGAATCCTATATGGCTTTAAATGGACCCTGACCCCTGGTTCTGTGACAATGTCATGTTTTATTATGGTCGTTCGGCCAGGCAGCTCTGAAAATATTTCCCTATTTTGGATGAGAAATTCTTTAACCTGATTTTTCTGACCAGCTGATAATGTCTCTGACACCTTCACTGCGGGAAGCAACCGAGGTGAAGACACCGAAGGGCAAGGCTCCGCTGATAGAGACAACCTATCTTTCCAGGGTTTGATTAAGTTAACATGATAAATTTGTTCGGGTTTTCTCTTTCCCGGCAGGTATACTTTGTAATTAACCTCATTCACTTTTTCCCTATTCTCAAATGGACCCTGCCATTTAGCTAGGAACTTGCTTTCCACAGTGGGTACCAAAACAAGAACTCTATCTCCAGGAGCAAATTCCCGTATCTTGGCACTCTGGTTATATACCCTCTGTTGAGCACTTTGGGCCTGTTCCATGTGCTCTCTGACAATAGGTACCACGGCTGCAATCCTATCCTGCATTTGTGTTACATGTTCAATAACGCTTCTATAAGGAGAGGGCTGTCCTTCCCACGTCTCTTTGGCATCGTCCAACAGCCCTCTGGGGTGTCTACCATACAACAAATCAAATGGAGAAAACCCCGTAGAGGACTGAGGAACTTCTCTGATGGCCATTAACAAGTAGGGCAGCAAACAATCCCAGTTTTTCCCGTCTTTATCAACCACATTTTTTAACATACTTTTTAATGTTTTATTAAACCTTTCCACCAACCCATCAGTTTGGGGATGGTAAAAGGATGTCCTGAGGTGAGTGACCTTAAATAATTTGCACAATTCTTTCATGACCCTTGACATAAATGGAGTACCTTGGTCAGTCAAAATTTCTTTTGGTATTCCCACTCTACTAAAAACCTGCACCAGCTCCCTAGCTATCGCCTTGGTTGTGATAGTGCGTAAAGGGACAGCCTCAGGATATCGAGTGGCATAGTCCATTATTACCAGGATATACTGATGGCCCCGAGCGGACTTTAACAAGGGCCCCACGAGATCTATGGCTATTCTGTCAAACGGGACCTCTATAATAGGCATGGGAACTAGTGGGCTCCTGAAATGGGGTCTAGGGGCATGATACTGGCATTCAGGACAGGAAGAACAATATTCAGACACTTCTTTATAAACCCCTGGCCAAAAGAACCTTTGTAAAACTCTTTCAGTGGTTTTTTCTGCCCCTAAATGCCCTGCTGTAACGTGACTATGAGCTAAATCTAGTACCGTTCTTCGATAAGGCTGGGGTACTACCAGCTGTTCCACCACATCCTCACCCTTTTTGACAATGTGGTACAAGAGCTCATTACAGATGGCCATGTGGGGATACGTAACCCTGTCACCTGGTACCACAGGCTCCCCATTAACAATCTTAACATTCTCTCTAGCCTTTATCAAGGTAGGATCCTTTAACTGTTCAGATGCAAACAGATCCTTTTTTTTAGCTCCAGGTCAGGCACGCTTTCGTTTCTAACCACTATGTCTCTGTTCCCAGCAAGAGGGTCCTCACTGGACTCCCCATCTGTCACTTCCCCAGCCAAACTGGCAAAAGGCAAAGGGTCAGTAAGTTCCGAAGACACACGTACATCCATACAATCCCCGGCATTATCAACTGGCTCTTCACTTCTCACATCTGTTGATAAACGTGATTCCCACAGTTTCCAAAAATGAGGAAAATCCCTCCCTATTATGGCCTTATGCACCAAGGTGGGGACCAGTCCTACTTTAACCATTGCTGACCCACAACAAGTTTCTATATTCACTTCAGCAGTGACATAATATTGGGTATCCCCATGTATGCAAGTTACCCCAATAGGTATTTGCTGGACCTTTGAGGGGTTCACTAACCCAGCTTCCACGAGGGTAACTAAACTTCCTGAATCTAGCAAGGCCTCTACCCGGTTACCCTCTAAGAACACATCACACATTTGTTTTTCCAGCTCAGGTGAAGGTACCACAGTACAGGCTAACCTAGCAAAGAAAGACATTCTGCGACATTCAAAGGCAGCATCACATTGCATGGGTTCTTGCATGACTGGGCAATTGGCAATAACATGACCTGGCATACCACATCTAAAACATTTAACCACACGATTATCAACCCGTTTGGGCAACATTGACCGTTCTAGCCCCATTGGCCTGTCTCCAGGGCCAGTGTTTACAGTCTCTCCAGCCTTGCGTTCTCTTAACCGCCCAGCAACGTTTTCCCACGGAACAGTCTTACCAGTCTTTACTGAAGAGTGCTGTCGAGGACCTATGGGTTGCTGGGTGGTCATCAGTAGTTCCTCTGCTGCCAAATACCGCTCTACCATGTCCACTAATTGGTCAGCAGTACCCAGGTTTCCATGGCTCACCCACTTGCGCAGGACGATGGGCAAAGATCTCAAGTAGCGGTCCATGACGACTCTTTCAACCATCTGGGGACCAGTTAATGTCTCTGGCTGTAGCCATTTTTTTGTTAGCTGAATAAGGTCATGCATCTGGGAGCGCGGAGGCTTCTCCATGGCGTACACCCAACGGTGCAGCGTGACTCCCAGGCGGGTCAGGATCTCAGTCTTTAGTTTATCATAGTCCCGAGCCTCAGCAGGGCTTAAATCAAAGTGCGCTTTTGGGGGCTCACCTGACAAAAAATGTGCCAGCAGACTGGCCCACTGCGCTTTCGGCCAGTTCTCACGCTCGGCAGTCCTTTCAAACGTGGTCAGGTAGGCCTCCACATCATCAGCCTCTGTCATTTTCTGCAGGAAGTGACTGGCCCGTATAGAACTAGAGCTGGTCGGAGCACTGACGGCCACATCTCCAATCCGGGCTGCAAGGCTCTGCACCACTTCTGTTAAGGCCTCTCTATCCTGACGCTGTTGCCTGTAAAGTTCGTCAACAACTGCCTGCTGCTGTCTGTTGGCCTCCTGCTGTAGTCTCCAATTTTCCTCCATTGCCACCTGCTGTTGTCTCCAATTTTCCTCCATTGCCACCTGCTGCTGTCTGTTGGCCTCCTGCTGAGCCGCTGTAGCTTGCAGCAAGGCTTTGAGCAGTTCCTCCATGTCGACAGACTTTTCAGGCGGCTTTATAGCTGCTTCCACCCAGGACATATATCAAATCCTCAGGGCAAGTCTCTGTAACATCACACTGGGCTGTATCTGCATAAACCACCATTTTCTGCAGGCCTCACCAAGCTGCTGCTTTCACTTATGCGCAGAACGGCATGCTCGCATTCTCCACCAAGTTGTAACACTGTAGGGGTGCAAGGCGCCTCTTCCTGGGGAATATGGCAGCACGCAGCAGCTGAGGAACAACACAAGTCCAGTTTCTGGTACAACTGGCCCTGGCCAGTTTTATTGAAACAGAAAATAAAACAAACACCAAAAGAAAATACCTTGCCTGTCCGGCACTAACTAAACACAAGATGTTCCTAACTATCACTAAACAAAAACACAGAGTTCTCCAGTAAATACTGTGTAGCTCACTTGTATCAGAAAGCGTGTTTCTCTCACACAGATCCTTCAGCCTTCCCAGGCAGTCTGCCCATACTAATCAGGCTAGCAGCCCTATAACACTCTTACACAGCTGAAACCCTGATTAGCCCTCTGTGAGGCCAAAGACCCGAACTGGGCACAATGTCTAGAACTCGCCTTATCTCTCTCTCAGAGCCTTTACCCAGCTTTTACAGCAAACTGAAAAGGTTCTGACAAAACAAAAGTATTTTTCCCAGAAGTTAACATTTTCTAAAACATGTAAGACAAGAACCTGGGACAAACATACCTGCCCTCAAACACTATCCCAGTGTTCTTGTCACAATATATATATATATAGTATCCAAAATAGGATCCCGGCACTCAAGTCTTACATGTCACCTTGCTCGGGTGCCTTCCCATCAGTCCAATTTCTGCTGTATATAATCCATAAATTGGGCGGCACTCAGAGACTTTCACACACTGGTTAAACAGTGAACAAGCCCCGCAGGGCTGCTTTAATGTGACGTTTCAGGGTACAATGATCCCCTTCCTCAGACAATCAAACCAAACCACACACAGTGCATTAAATAGATAACAGTGAATAGTATCTTACTCTCCTTCTCCCAGTGTGTCCCCAGGCACACGTGGACGCCGTTCAGCTGTGGCGCTTCCGGACGCGGGTCCTACGGCGCACCGGAAGTGACGTCACCCGTCCTGCCCTAGTCACCATGGTAACACACTGTTAAAGAAAGCAGTGTAACATCAGCACAGTGTACAAAAAAGTGCATGACAAGTGCAGTACAGAATATTGGACATTTCAAATAACCACCAGTGCTGCGCCAACTACATGTGCAGACTAGTAAATGATCAATATATTAAGTAGTTCATTTAACATGTGTAAAATATCGGTGAATCACAAATTATTTAATATATCACATTATTAATAAAACCTAATCGGAGACACAATAGTTGTACAGTGATCATCAAGTGTTAAGAATATAGTTTAAAGTGCAAATAATAAATTTTACTTCTATATTGAGGAACAGTGGGCATTCCATGGGGTTTTGCTGCTTACTGCTTCCGAAAAAAGTATTTTAAACAAAGGTCTGTCGTTCATTCCTACAAATAAAGCTGATAAGTTCAAATGGAAAGTAGAATCATTAAATTTTAACAGGACACTAAAATTACGGGAACATTTTTCAAAACAAGTAATCAGGAACACGTCCACCCCATTACCTGAGAGAATCCAGCGTTTGGGCCCCCGATCAAGCTTCGAGCCTCAATCCTTCAACCCTACATTAAAGACATTACATCGTCTTCTGGAGGACAGTCTGGGCCCGCCAGAACAGCTAATTAACGATAATCTGTCTCGTGAGGAGAGGGACGCGTTGAAGGGACTACAAAAGCGCACTGACATTATTATTCACACAGCCGACAAGGGGGGTTCCATCGTCATTCAGGACACAATTGCCTATATGCAGGAATGTGAACGCCTGCTGAGCAACGCGACTACATACCAACGATTGGATGGTGACCCCACCTTGAAGTTTAAACATGAGTTGGACCTTATTTTGACACAAGCAGTTGAACAGGGGTTGTTATCCCAGGTATTGGTCGTCAAATTATCCACTGCTTTTCCTGTTACCCCGATATTTTACACGTTACCCAAGGTCCACAAGGACGCGCAGAGGCCCCTGGGCAGACCCATCATTTCTGCCCGTGGTTCTCTGTGCGAACCAGTGTCGATCTTCTTAGATACTTTTCTACAACCATGTATCCAAAATACCTTTACGCACCTTAAAGATTCCAGCACTTTATTAAAGAAATTTGCACAAATACAGGAGGTACCGGAAGGTGTGATGCTGGTGACACTTGATGTTACCAGCCTATACACATGTATTCCACACAAGGCTGGAGTGGAGGCTGTACGTAAACTGATTTTTGGCAATGCACTTTATAATGGACCCGATATAGATCTATTTTTAACATTGTTTTACAATTATTTTATGTTCAATGGGGTGTTTTTCAAACAGGTCACGGGCTGTGCAATGGGGTCCTCGGTGGCCCCGTCCTTCGCAAACTGCTACATGTGGGAGACGGAGAAAGGTATTTTCTTTGAGGAGCAATGTATTTCTGAGGTCTTGTTTAGCTATCATCGATACATAGATGATCTGTTAATTTTTTGGCAGGATGATATCTCTGTATTGTCCTCTATTATAGAAAAAAATAAAATATGTCAAAGAACCCGATTAAGTTTACCATGACCAGCAGTGTCCATGCAATCTGTTTTTTAGATATCTATATACAGATTAGGGACAATCAGATTGTGACATCTATATACACAAAACCGACTGATCAAAATACTATTTTACATGCCAATAGCTTTCACCCCAAAACCACCACTTGGGGGCTCCCATACTCGCAATTTTTGCGAGTATGCAGAGCCAATAGTGACCAAGTGACGGCATCAGGTCAATTGGATGCCATGGAACAAAAATTTCGAGAAAGAGGCTATGTGGCAAAAGATTTGAAAAAAGACAGAGAGAGGGCAGTATGGGTGGCACAGCGACAATTTACAGATCCCAGTCGCAAAAAAACAACAGAGACAGAGGTAGTTACTTGGGTAAATAAGTACAACACACAAAGCCCACGCACCTCACAACAGGCAAAAAAGTAATGGCAGATGGTCAGTACAGATCCAGATCTGAAATGTTTTCATAAAACCAGACTAAGACCAAGTTTTTCACATGGTCGAAATTTAAAGGACTTACTAGTGAAAACTGATGTCACTGGCTTTTTGATGCCGACTACTCCCCAAAATGTTTTCAGCTGGAAGAACGGCTGTCATAAATGCCTGGGGTGTACGACCTCATACCGGAAAAAGATTTAACATCAAATGGCCTCTTACATGTAGGAGTAGATTTGTGATTTATGTTATAGTGTGCCCTTGCGGTCTTTACTATGTTGGAAAGACTGAGTGCCAGTTAAAGGTCAGCATAGATCGGCCATTAGAAATGCATTAGCGACAGGAGTAAGTGAACAACCGGTGGCACGCCACTTTGTACAATTTAAGCATAATCTGTCAAGTTTGAGATATAAGGCGATAGATCACATACCCCCATCACGACGTGGGGGTAACCGGGGTAAGAAACTTTTGCAATTAGAGTCTCGGTGGATTTTCCGCCTAGACTGTTTGTCCCCGAAAGGTCTTAATGAAACTCTCGGCCTAATACATTTTTTATAGTCTAGAGAAAGTGGTGTAAGTTATTACAGTACCAGGTTGTGGAATATACTTTGAAGCATAACGTTTTGTAAAATAATGAGTTTTAAGGGTGTACACTAGAGGGCAGCAAAACCCCATGGAATGCCCACTGTTCCTCAGTATAGAAGTAAAGTTTATTATTTGCACTTTAAACTATATTTTTAACACTTGAGCACTGTACAACTATTGTGTCTCCGATTAGGTTTGGTTTTATTAATAATGTGATATTTTAAATAATTTGTGATTCAACGATATTTTACACATGTTAAATGAACTTCTTAATATATTGATCATTTACTAGTCTGCACATGTAGTTGGCGCAGCACTGGTGGTTATTTGAAATGTCAAATATTCTGTACTGCACTTGTCATGCACTTCTTTGTACACTTGTTAGGGTCTCCTGCCCTGTGCGGCCACGTCGTCATGGCAACCGGGAGACAAGTGCTAGCGGAGTAACCTGAGCGCAGCTGATACTCCGGTTCGGGTCTTTTGCTGTGCAGTGGTTACAGGCTCTGTGCACGGCAGGGGATCCGGTGCTGGTTTTTGTGCTCACAGTCTGTGAGGTCTGAGTGGGGCGTGGACAGCACCTGCTTTATAAACCCTCTTCTCAGGTTAAGCAGATGCTGCTGAATCTTTGTTGGTTAGTTAGTTCCTGAAAGTTAGCCAGTACTGTGTAGCTTTGTATTTGTTGTTGCTTACTGCAAATAGGCCTGGGGATTTGGTACTACACTCTGCCAATCCAGACCTAGCAGTAAGACTGGAGTCAGTTGTTTAACTCTCCCGGATCGTTTTTCTGGAGATCGCTCGCAGTTCTTTTGTTTCAAGGAGAGCTGCAAGCTATACTTCCGGCTTAGGCCTCAGTCTTCTGGGTCGGAGATTCAGCGGGTGGGCATAGTGATTTCCTTGCTACAAGGAGACCCACAGGTCTGGGCATATGGGTTGTAGCCTGACTGTCCGTCGCTTAAAAGTGTTGATGCTTTTTTTACGGCACTGGGCATGTTGTATGATGACCCTGACAAGACGGACTCAGCCGAGGCTCAGATTTTGATCCTTAAGAAAGGGCAAAGGCCAGTTGAGGTTTACTGTACGGAGTTTCGGAGGTTGGCCCATGATGCCCAGTGGAATGACCCAGCCCTGAGACACCAGTACCGAAGAGGTCTTTCTAACCAGATAAAAGACCAACTGGTACAATATCCCTTGCCTGATAGCTTGGATCAGCTCATGCAGTTATCCATCCGGGTGGATAGACGGCTGAGAGAGCGTAGGCTTGAAAGGGAGACTGAGGTTTCCTTCGTTCCCAAGGGAACCTCAGACTCTGAGGAATTTTCTGAGGAGCCTATGCAGATTGGGGCTACCCGCCTCTCCTCGCGTGAGAAGACGCAGAGAAGACAGCAGGGGTTGTGTTTGTACTGTGGGAATAAAGGTCATGTGGTAGTATCATGCCCAGAAAAGCTGGAAAACTTCAGGGCCTGAGGGTGATGGGAAATATCCTGTCAGAATTTCCCAAGAAGACTTTTATTATTCCGGTGACCTTGAAGATCCTCGGTCAAACTGTCAAGACTGAGGCCTTTGTGGACAGTGGGGCCGACGGGGTTTTTATGGACCGCCAATCGCCCTGAAATACTCTGTTCCCTTAGTATCCTTAGCATTGGAATTTGAGATTTGTGGTTTAAACGGGGAACCATTATCCCAAGGATAAAATACCTCTTGCACTAGCCAGATTTGTTTGTTTATTGGAGCCACACACTCTGAAAAATTGTCCTTTTCTGTGACTGTCTGTACTTTTGCGCCATTGGTGTTGGGGTTACCCTGGTTAAGGGCCCACAATCCTCAATTTGACTGGGTCTCTGGGGAGATTCTTAGTTGGGGTACTGATTGTTTCAGGAGTTGCTGAGCCTTCCAGTCAGGCTCTCGCAGCTAAGTTTGCCAGGATTGCCAGGGTGTTATGCAGATTTTGCGGACATGTTCTCCAAAAAAGTTGCAGAGGTACTACCTCCCCATCGCCCCTATGACTGTGCCATTGATTTGTTGCCGAATGCTAAGCTTCCCAAGAGCAGGTTGTACTCCCTGTCACGTCCTGAGACTCAGGCTATGGCAGAGTACATTAAGGAGAACTTGGCTAAAGGATTTATCAGACCTTCACAGTCTCCAGTTGGGTCGGGGTTCTTCTTCGTGGGTAAAAAGGACGGTTCGTTGCGACCCTGCATCGACTTCAGGGAATTGAACCGTATCATGATTAAAAACTCATACCCACTGCCTCTCATTTCGGTCTTGTTTGACCAGCTTCGTACTGCCACCATTTTTTCTAAAATTGACCTACGCGTTGCGTACAATCTAATCCGAATAAGAGAGAGGAATGAATGGAAGACTGCCTTTAATACCCACTCAGGGCATTATGAATATTTGGTGATGCCTTTTGGGCTCTGTAATGCCCCGGCAGTCTTCCAGGATTTCATGAATGATGTACTCAGGGAATATTTGGATAGATTCTTAGTTGTATACTTAGATGACATCCTAATCTTCTCCCATTCCCTGGAGAAACATCGGAAGCATGTACGCTTAGTCCTCCAGAAACTCAGAGACCACCGGCTTGGGGCGAAGCTGGAGAAGTGCGAATTTGAAGTTCAGCAAATCGCATTTCTAGGATATATTATCTCCCCAGAAGGTTTCCAAATGGAGGGTTCCAAGGTACAGGCAGTCCTGGATTGGGTGCAGCCCACTAGTTTGAAGGCGCTTCAGCGTTTCCTGGGCTTTGCGAATTTTTAAAGACGATTTATCGCTGGATTTTCGTCTATAGTGGCGCCCTTGGTGGCACTCACTAAGAAAGGGGCGGATGTTGCTCACTGGTCTTGTGAGGCTAAAGCGGCTTTTGCCTGTCTCAAAAGGGCATTTGTCTCGGCCAAGGTGCTGCGACACCCAGATCCAGAGCGTCCTTTTGTGGTGGAGGTGGATGCCTCTGAGATGGGTATTGGGGCAGTGCTCTCTCAGATGGGAGTGTCTGATAATCGCCTTCATCCCTGTGCTTACTTTTCCCATAAATTTTTCGCCTGCCGAGATGAATTATGAATTATGACGTGGGTAACCGGGAATTATTGGCTATTAAGGATGCACTCGAGGAGTGGAGACACTGGCTTGAGGGGGCTAAGTTTGTGGTCTCAATTCTCACCGACCATAAGAATCTGGCATATTTAGAGTCAGGGAAGCGTCTTAATGCCAGGCAGGCACGATGGGCTTTGTTTTTTGCTCGCTTTAATTTTTTGATAACATATCGCCCTGGGTCAAAAAACATTAAGGCTGATGCGCTCTCGCTGAGTTTTGCTCCAATCCAGGAGACCACCGAGGAGCCGTTGCCCATTGTGTCCCCATCATGTATTAAAGTGGGCATTACCCAGGACCTCTTGTCATTAGTCCTTAGAGCACAGGAGCAGGCCTCCTCCAGACCTTCCGGTAGGTCTTTTGTTTGTGCCTCCTAGGTTAAGACAGCGAGTGTTCCTGTAATTCCATGCCTAGAAGTCGGCAGGTCACCCGGGTATTGCCAGAACTCGGGAGTTGCTATTTAGGGCGGTGTGGTGGCCCTCGGTGGCTGAGGATGTGGATCAGTGGGTTCGGGCATGTGACATCTGTGCCAGAAATAAGACTCCTAGAGGGGTTCCTGTTGGCCCATTACATCCACTCTCTATTCCATCTAAGCCATGGACCCACATTTCAATGGATTTTGTGGTGGACTTGCCCAAATCCTCGGGGATGACAGCCATCTGGGTTGTCGTTGACAGGTTTTCGAAGATGGCGCACTTCGTTCCACTGGTTGGGCTGCCATCTGCCAGACGCCTGTCTGAATTATTTATGCTGCATGTTGTGCATCTCCATGGGTTGCCACTTGATGTGGTCTCTGACCGCGGATCCCAGTTTGTGGCCAAATTCTGGAGGGCATTTTGTTCCGATCTCCAGATTTCTGTCAGCTTGTCGTCAGGCTACCATCCGCAGTCTAATGGGCAGACTGAAAGGGTGAACCAGTCCTTGGAGCAGTTCCTCAGTTGTTATGTCTCCAAGTGTCAGACTGACTGGGTTGCTCATCTGTCCATGGCGGAGTTTGCCTATAACAACGCGGCTCACTCTGCTACAGGGATCTCTCCCTTCCTTTGTGTGTATGGGCATCATCCTAAGGCCAATTCTTTTGACCCCCTGGACTCCACGCCTGGTGGTTCCTCTGTGGTTTCGGTCCTTAGAGGTATTTGGAGGAAAGTGAAGAAAGCCCTTGTGTCTGTGTCATTAGTGACCAAAAGGGTTTTTGATAAGCGGAAAAGACCCTGCAGCTTCAAATTAGGAGACTTCCTCTGGTTGTCTACCAAGAATTTGAAGTTGAGACAGCCATCTCATAAGTTAGGCCCCCGGTTCATCGGCCCTTATAAGATCACCAGGGTTATCAATCCGGTGCATTTCAGTTGGATCTGCCCCGTTCTTTGGGTATCAATAAAACATTTCATTGCTCCCTTTTAAAACGGGCGATTAGTAATCCTTCTTCCAGTGGAAGACCTTCCCCTCTTCTGATACGTGGCCAATGGGAGTTTGTTGTTGAAAGGATTCTTGACTCCAAGATGGTTCGGGTCGGCTGTCATTTTTGGTGCACTGGAAGGGCTATGGCCCGGAGGAGCGGTCGCTGGTGCGCAGTTGTGATCTTCATGCCCCCAGACTGATACGCTCTTTCTTCTCGCAGTTCCCCGATAAACCCAGTGGTAGGGGTTCTTTGACCCCTCGTCAGAGGGGGGGTACTGTTAGGGTCTCCTGCCCTGTGCTGCCACGTCGTCATGGCAACCGGGAGACAAGTGCTAGCGGAGTAACCTGAGCGCAGCTGATACTCCGGTTCGGGTCTTTTGCTGTGCAGTGGTTACAGGCTCTGTGCACGGCAGGGGATCCGGTGCTGGTTTTTGTGCTCACAGTCTGTGAGGTCTGAGTGGGGCATGGACAGCACCTGCTTTATAAACCCTCTTCTCAGGTTAAGCAGATGCTGCTGAATCTTTGTTGGTTAGTTAGTTCCTGAAAGTTAGCCAGTACTGTGTAGCTTTGTATTTGTTGTTGCTTACTGCAAATAGGCCTGGGGATTTGGTACTACACTCTGCCAATCCAGACCTAGCAGTAAGACTGGAGTCAGTTGTTTAACTTGCTGGGGTTCTTTTGCTACTCTGTGAACTTAGCAAGTTTGCGGCTGTATTCTCAGACTTGCCTGCCTAAATTCTTTCTCACTGTGCAAGGTGGTCAGGTGTCAGTTTAGTGGCAGTAAGCTGAACCTGTGCACTGCAAGTGAGGATTAGGATTGTGGAGACTCTCCTTGTGTCTATCATTCCATCTCTGACCAAGGAGTTTACTGCCACACCCGTTGGTAACCCTTTAGGGTTTTGCTGTTGCCCTTAGCAACAGCATTTCGGGTTCTCTACGTATTAAAACACAACATCTTGCTTTTTCCATCTGAGCATTCCTAATACTAGGGAGACACCCAGTTTCTTAGCCTCTGGGCTTCTCTGTTCACTTTGTGTTTATTTGGTTACCCTATCACCTTCTGTGTACGTAATGTCATATTCCCCAGTCTGTCTGTGAGTTCATTTGTTTTGCATCCCTATCAGTTCAGACACCAGTACATTCCTGCAGGCACTGGTGTGCATAACAGTTCAGACACCAGTACATTCCTGCAGGCACTGGTGTGCATAACAGTTCAGACACCAGTACATTCCTGCAGGCACTGGTGTGCATAACAACACTACGCTGATGTTACACTGCTTTGTTTAACAGTGTGTTCCCATGATGACTGGGGCCGGACGGGTGACGTCACTTCCGGTGCGCCGTAGGACCCGCGTCCGGAAGCGCCACTGCTGAACGGCGTCCACGTGTGCCTGGGGACACACTGGGAGAAGGAGGGTAAGATACTATTCACTGTTATCTATTTAATGCACTGTGTGTGGTTTGGTTTGATTGTCTGAGGAAGGGGATCTGTGTTATCCCGAAACGTCACATTAAAGCAGCCCTATGGGGCTTATATAAAGAAAATAGCAATATTCTATAGGCGCCAACTATGTAGAAAGGATTGGTATACGTTCCTTTATAAATCTTGGAATAGGGCAAAATCTCAGGGTGTGTGGTCTATCTTCTTCCTCTTCTACAGCATTCATCAAGCCGTCCCCATCAGAAGAAATCCTCCCATTGTACCGTGTATTAAAATGACAGGAAAAAAATTGTATAGTGTAATACAATTTATTTAAAGGATGCTCAGTTATTTAATGAAAAACACAGTCTCCCTCAGGAAATCCTGGGTGGAGAGTTCAAAACAATTACCAGCTAAAAATTTAAAATATGCATATAGAAATCCTTAAAAACACCACGTCCTCCTTCCCAGAATAAACACTCAGAGTTCTTGGAAACAACTTAGGTGAAGGTATGGTTGGCTTAATTACCAGAAATCCCTGGAGATCAGACAGAAGATGTAAAACCAGTTCTGCGACCCGGACTCGCTTGCTGGACCTCTGACTCCTCCTGGCAAAGTGCAGACCCTCCGTCACCGCTGTTGTGCCCCACCAACGCGTTTCAACCCTTTACACGGGTCTTTTTCAAGGTGCTGAGTGTATTGCTTACTGTATGTTTGATAATTAAACTACCCTCCTCCAATCAAATCGTTCTGTTACCTCTTAAGTGATCCCAGCTGTGTATCACTAGGTTTCCGTCCTGGTAGTTGTAGCTCCGCCCCCTTGTTCCCATGGAGACGGTCCGGCATTCGTTTTCTAGTGGTGACTTCAGAAAGTTGTCATCGTTCCGCCCCCTTGTTACCATGGAGACGGACCAGTGTCGATGATCTAGTGGTGACGTCAGCGCTTGTTCACTGTTTAACCAGCGTGTGAAAGTCTCTGAGTGCCACCCAATTTATGGATTTTATATATATATATATATATATATATATATATACATACACACACACACACACACCAAAGGTGTGGCACTCAGCGTAATAAACATAGTAGACAGATTACAAGTTAACCTGGGAATAGTGGTATAGCACTGAAACGTTGCTGTAATCTGTCTACTGTGTTTATTACGCCGAGTGCTGCACCTTTGAAGTATATGGAATTGTGACTGTGCGGGCACCAGGGGCTATTCTTTCTATTACTGGAGTGCCGGACCTTTGAAACTAATATATATATATATATATATATATATATATATATATATATATATATATAATACATATTTATTTATTTTCAGCAAAGACAGTGGCCCGCACTCGAAGGAGATGTTGATGATAAATCGCATCACAACATGTCCCCTGACACATACTGTAGCACATATACACATACATATATACACACGCACACACCCCCCCTTCCCTGCTGTGTGCGTGTGTAAGGATTCTGCCCCCCCATGAAAATCCTGTGGTTGCCCCTAAGTATACACGCTGACAGCAACGGCAGTGGTGCTGGACCCCCACCCAAGTGCAGCTGGTGGCTGGCTGTCAGCTGCAGTCATCAGCAACAGCATGCACTAATGCACTGGGTGTTCCTGACATGTGGGAGAGCAATCGAGGGGGGGGGGGGCTGGTAACAAGATGAAGGGGGGAGGGAGGCAGCAGGTAACTTGCGGGAGCGGAAGCCCAATTGCCGGGGCGCTGGTAACAAGTTGCAGGAGGGGGGAGGGGGAACTCGGGGAGGCAGCAGGTAACATTAGGGAGTGGGAGCCCAATTGCAGGGGGGGGGGAGCTGGTGAGTGGTGACAAGATGCGGGAGCCAGTCGTGGGGATCGCACGGAGGGGGAGGGGAGCGGATAACTAGATGCAGGAGCCGATCGCGGTGGGGTGGGAGCACCGGAGCGGGTAACAAGAAAAGCGCCGGAGCGGGTAACTGATTCGGGAGCCTAATAGCAGGGAGGATGGCGCGCTGGAGTGGGCATCATGCGGGAGCCAATTGCAGTGGGGAGCTGCAGTGCCAGCACGTAATATGTGGGGCTCGGGAGCAAACGCGGGCCGCGGCAGCAGCATGAACATGTCTGTGCCGGGTCTTAGGGTGCTGCTATCGCGGAGGTGGTGGGCAGGATTGCAGAATCAGGACTCACAGTCACTCACGTTAAACACACACACAGACTTGGTGGGCGCCCACGACATCCCTTGCTTCTCCTCGTCTCTAAAAGAATAGAAGGAGCTTGGCTGTGCTGAGGCAATGTGTGGTGCCGCCTCCAGTGATCGCCGCCCATAGGCAGCTGCCTAAAGCTGCCTAGTGGTAGCGCCTGCCCTGAGTATAAGACAGCAAAGTTTTGTTTTACAGTGTTTGCAGTGTGTGTTGGATTAGTGACATATGTCTTGTTTTCTCTATCAGCCTAATTTTTTTTTCTTGCCTCCTGCTCTATGACATTCAGATATGGAGTACACGCCGGAAGTAAGTTTACTTTGTGGAGTTGGCAAATATGTGACTGTTTAAATTTTGTAAACACATTGGATGTTGTATTTATTTATGTTTTGGTCATTTTAATGACGCTGTTGCCACATATCTTGCCTCCGAAGCCGCCCAACCGAAACCTGACCCTCATCCGCAAAGGCAACGCAGACGTGCAAGGCCTAGTATTTTCCGTACCCGTGTCACCCTTTTTGGTATGCCAGATGATGCCCCACCTCCCCCCCCATATCATCCTAGAAACTCTCTCCATAATAGAGAGTGATCTAGATCACAGATTCTCAAACTCGGTCCTCAGGACCCCACTCGGTGCATGTTTTGCAGGTCTCCTCACAGAATCGCAAGTGAAATAATTAGCTCCACCTATGTACCTTTTAAAATGTGTCAGTGAGTAATTAATACACCTGTGCACCTGCTGGGCCACCTGCAAAACATGCACTGTGTGGGGTCCTGAGGACCGAGTTTGAGAACTTGTGATCTAGATCAATCTATTTGGTATCCTACAGCAATACCAGCATTGACACAATTCCTTGCTGTGTTTTATTTCTGTGCTAGGTCGTTGGCGTGCTGGTAGGTATGTCTCAGGGAAAGTTTTCCAAGGTCCTCCATCGCATCCTAGATGCATTTTTAAAACGAACAAAGCAGTTCATATCAATGCCATTGGATGCTGGGGCCCTGGCTGTGGTAAAGCAGCAATTCCAGGAAGGGGGTAGTCGCTTCCCACACGTTATTGGGGTTGTGGATGGGACACATGTTCCACTTGTGGCACCAAAACATAATGAGGAAATCTATAGGAACAGGAAACTGTTCCACTCTCTGAATGTCATGGTTGTTTGTGGCTCATCCCTCCAGATCCTGTCCCTAAATGCTAAGTACCCCGGGAGTGCACATGATGCCCATGTCATTCAGCAATCAGGGATCTGCAAAGATTAAAAATGATGGAAGGCCAAGACATGTGGCTATTGGGTGAGTATTTTGGTATAGTATTTTTGTAGCAAATTTTTTTTTGGTATATTGTTAAATCTGTAAACTTATGATATTATTGTGTTTTGACAGGAGATCGTGGATATCCTTGCACCCCCTGGCTCATAACTCCTTACAGCACACCCAGGCCAGGGCCACAGTCCAAGTTTAATTCCACGCTTACTGCCACCAGGCAGCTGGTGGAGCGCACCATTGGGATCCTGAAGGGACAATTCCGTGTGCTCCACCGCACTGGTGGCGACCTTGTGTATTTGCAGGAAATGGTAAGTAAAATTGTGGTCCTGTGTGCCATCCTCCACAATATTGTTGTGAGAAGTCGCCTGGAGCTTCCACGATCAGAGTAATTGCCCAGAGAGGATGAGGAGCCAGGGGTTGGGCGGACATTCAGACCAGGCATGGAGGCGCGGTGTGGCCGTACCCTTAGGGCAAGAATAGTTCGCCAATATTTCAGGTATACTTATGCTATTAACACATTACAGTAGCTTCATCATTATGGTAATATTGTGTAAAATGGTGTGAGATTGAACATATGTGAATGTAGTTTACAGCTGGATCAAATCCTAATGTGGTGTGACAAATATTTGGGTCACATGGTTTTTATTTAAGTGTGCTGTGTATGTGTTTTGAGTCGATCCATAAGTGACTGTGAACAAGAGTCGTCTGTAATTGGCCATTGAACATAGGTTTTGTAGCGTGTTGTCTACATATAATGTAAAGTACAAATTTATTTGCATTGTGCTGGTCCAAAAAGTTTATGTTGATCTGAATTTTATTAGGTTTAGGTTGTGTATTGACATTTATGTAAGCAAGACATTTGTAATGTTTTTATTTCCCTTATCTCATTAAACTGCTTACAAACAACGCCATCTGACCACACTAATTCTAAAATCTGCGTTGGTGTAGCTGATTTCTGCGTCAAAATGTGGTGAGTTTGAAACCCTCCCTCTCTCTCTCTCTCTCTCTCTCTCTATTTCTCTCTCTCGCTCTCTCTCTCTCTCTCTTTCACTCAGTCTCTCTCTCTCTCCCTTTCACTCACTCTCTCTCTATATATACATATCTATAAATAGAATGTGTTTACTTTATACGATTAGTGATTTAAATGTATAATGTGTGCATAGATGTGTGATTTTTAGCTGTGCTAGGTGCGAATATTCACGTCTGCGAACGCTTTCAAAATGTTTACCCCAACCTTTCAGTGTACTGATATTAATAAAGTTTATCAATAACGATGACCACATCATATTTGGACCAATCAACATGCAGCATGGCACCATGCGAGCAGCCGCATTCTCGAGGAGGGAGCTGTGGCTGCCAACCGATGTAATGGGCCGCCGCGTAGGCTGCGCGTGCTCATATATTCCCAACTCATGGAAGCATGCGGCCTACGCGGAAGTCCACAGCCTACTCTGGGCTAGGGTCCGCACAAGGCGGACCATAGTGCAATTGGAGCGGCGGTTGTCAGACCTCCGCGGCCGTCAGCCTGAATTGCTGGCGCAGCTGCACCAGCAAATCCGCCAATGTAAGTAATACGCAATAAAAGGTGTGTTTGCGTTGAGTGAGATTTATAGCATTACAAGTTCAAATATATTTTAAAACAGCATTACACATCACACTTGTACTGGTTGTTTAGAGACTGTGGGGTATATTTACTAACATTCGTAATTTTCGGAAAAAGGTCAAAGTTCAATCACGAATGACATCGAAAGTGTAAAATTGCAACTTTTTGAATTTATTACGACTAATTTACTAAGCTGTCGTATTCTGCATTTTCGTTTGTTCCGATGTCGATGTCATTCGTTTTTTTCCCCTGTGTTTTACGGCAGTGATTAGCAAAACACTGCCAACTTTAACACAATGAATCACGGCCGGATCTGTGAGATCCGTGCTGGGGTTCATTGTGCATTTTTTTTAAACAAAAAAATAGTGTAAAAAAAAAAAAAATTGCGTGGGGTCCCCCATCCTAAGGCAAACCAGCCTCGGGCTCTTTGAGCCGATCCTGGTTGCAGAAAAATGGGGAAAAAATGGACAGGGGTTCCCCCATATTTAAGCAACCAGCATCGGGCTCTGCGCCTGGTCCTGGTTCCAAAAATACGGGGGACAAAAAGCGTAGGGGTCCCCCGTATTTTTAAAACCAGCACCGGGCTCCACTAGCTGGACAGATAATGCCACAGTCGGGGGTCACTTTTATACAGTGCCCTGCGGCTGTGGCATCAAATATCCAACTAGTCACCCCTGGCCGGGGTACCCTGGGGGAGTGGGGACCCCTTCAATCAAGGGGTCCCCCCCCAGCCACCCAAGGGCCAGGGGTGAAGCCCGAGGCTGTCCCCCCCATCCAATGGGCTGCGGATGGGGGGCTGATAGCCTTTTTTGAAAAGTGTAAGATATTGTCTTTAGTAGCAGTACTACAAGGCCCAGCAAGCCTCCACCGCATGCTGGTACTTGGAGAACCACAAGTACCAGCATGTGGCGGAAAAACGGGCCCGCTGGTACCTGTAGTACTACTACTAAAAAAATACCCAAAAAAAGACATTACACACACACCTTGATAGTAAAAATTTATTGCATCCATCCACACCAACATATACACATACTTACCTATGTCCCCACGCAGGTCGGTCCACTTGTCCAGTAGAATCCATGGTGTACCTTTTGAATAAATTATACTCACCAAGTCCTGTGTAGATCGGTCCTCGGATAAACAAAAACAAAAACGTGTGGTCCCCCGACACACCAGTAAAACCAGCACCAGGCAGAACCAGCCAGGGGGAGTAATGCCATAGCAGGGGAGACACTCAGTGTGGGGTCCCCCTGCCATAACATTAATCTGCCCCCCAGCCAGTCAGCCCAGGGTTGGAATTACTCGGAAAGTGGGAACCCCAAAAAATAAAAATGGGGTCCCCCCTCCCGAGCAATAACCAGCACTGGGCTGATAGCCCAGTGCTATGCCCCGCACCCCTGGTGGCGGTGGGTGCGGGGTTCATTGTGTGTTAATATTGTTCTTTACAGGTAGCCTACAGGTCCCAGCAAGCCTGCCCCAGCATGCTGGCACTTGGAGAACCACAAGTGCCAGCATGCCCGGACACAAAGGGCCTGCTGGCACCTGTAGTCCACCTGCAAAGAATAGTAATATTGTTCTTTACAGGTAGCCTACAGGTCCCAGCAAGCCTGCCCCAGCATGCTGGCACTTGGAGAACCACAAGTGCCAGCATGCCCAGACATAAAGTGCCCGCTGGCACCTGTAGTCCACCTGTAAAGAAAATATTAAAATAAAAACTCCACACTGTCTTGAAAATAAACTTTATTAAACTGGGTCTTCACCTGGGGGCGGCGGCTTTTAAGCTCTTTTGCGTGGCCGCCGCCTTCCCAGGGCTTCCGGCGCCTTCACCTGGGGGGATCCACCCCCCCAGGGCTTCCATCGTCTTCACCTGGTGGGCGGCGGCTGCTAAGCTCTTTTGCATAGCCGCCGCCCAGCCAGGACTTCCGGCGTCTTCATTCTTCAGGAGCTCTTCACAGCTCCTCCTCCGCCGTCGGACTGACTCTCCTCCGCCTCGCGCTGACTTATATAAGTCAGCCGGCGGGGGCGGGGCGATGACGCGGCGAGCCGTGATTGGCTCGCGGCGGCCATCTTGAATTTCAAAAATGACAAGGCACCATTTTTGAAACTGGAACCGCTCCGCTGCCAAACTCTGCATAATAAAGGTAATTTCCGCCGCCGCGCCACCGCCGCAACCCGCTCCGCCGACGCCCGCTCCACCGCCGCATCCCGCCGCCCGCACCATCGCCGCATCCAGCCGCCCGCACCTCCTCCCCCGCGTCGCCCACACAGTGATTGACAGCGAATCCAGTGACGGATCCGCTGGTCAATCACTGTGGCCTCACTGACAGGGACGTGCTTTCATAGGTTGAAAGCACGTCCCTGTAGGAAAGCGGCACCACTAATGGTGCCGCTTTCCCATACATTTTCAATGGGCTTTTACAGCCCATGGCTAGTCCCCGCCCGTACCCGCCCCCCGCTCCCCATACTTTCCCCTGTGACAACGGGAGGCACCACGATCGGTGCCTCCCAAATACATATAGAGGGGAGCAATGTAAAGAATAATATAAAGAAGATACATATGACACAAAATATGCACTGCCTCCCCTGCCTCCCCTGACTGCACGTCCCTGATTAAAGTGTGCTTTGTGTGTTTCTATTGTTTACATTCATTACAGATGCTGCAGAAGGAGATCCCAATGTGCCAATGTATACCATCTTGGACAGGATGGAGCACCACAGCCGTGGCTTACTTGCAGAAATAGTGGCTCTGAAAGCCCTTTTGAAAAAACAAAGTTTCTGAAAATACTGTTTAAAACTAGTGATGAGCGGATTCGGTTTTACTCGGTTTTACTCGGTTCTCAAAACGGCATCTTATTGGCTCACGGATGTCACGTGTTTTGGATAGCCAATAAGATGCCGTTTTGAGAACTGAGTAAAACCGAGTAAAACCGAACCTCGCTCATCACTATTTAAAACAAATAAAACCATGTTTGCAAAATAAAAAGTTAAAAGGCAGAATTGGTGTGTGGTCATCTGTAAAATTATAATAACATACTGTATATCTAGATATGTTTTCACACTTGCAAACGGCTAAAATGACTAAACAATCAACTCCTAGCTGACACTTAAAAACCAAAGGCATGACAGTTACAAGCTGATTGTTTGGTACTTTAGCACTCCACATTTTAAGCCTTCATTGCGGATTGTTATTGTGCAATTAGGTGGACAAACTCTTCCTTTTGAAGACTTTGAACACTTAATTGGACAATCACATTACTAATCCTTAGCATAATTGGTTTTAAAATTGAGAAAGGGATGGGATGACATATTTAGCAAAAAAACCTAGCACAGGGGGTCATTCTGACCCGATCGCACGCTGCAGTTTTTCGCAGCATAGTGATCGGGGCAGAACCGCGCATACGCCGGCGCCGCAGTGCACCGGCGCATGGCCGCCCATCACAATGGTACGAGTGCCTCGATGGGAATGGGCCGAAAATGGCGGCGTGGCCGGACCGTGCGGGGAGTGGCCTGCAGCGGCTGTGTGACGTCACACGCAGCCGCTGCGGGCCGGGGAGTGAAGATCGTAGCTGTGCTAAATTTATTTTTACACTGCAATTTAGATTTCAGTTTGACTTTGAACACCCCCCACTCAAATCTAACTCTCTCTGCACATGTTATATCTCCCCCCTGCAGTGCAAATGGTTTTGCCCATTAGCTAACAAATTTGCTGCTGCAATCAGGTCTGAATTAGGCCCTGTATTGTCTAAGGTTTGCTATCCAAGTATTCGGACCTGTGGAAAGGACACCTTATCTAACATCTGATGCTCTCAGTACTATGGGTTCATCGGACTAGCAGGATTTTCAATGAGACCACCTGCATTGTGTTGATATGTGCTTCAATTTGTTTGTCTTATGTGAGTGCAATTATCCATTAAACTTTGTGTCTTTTAGGAAGCTGTATTGCACTATACTTCTTTCTTTTAAGCTTCTAGTTCAATGAAGACATCATCTGGTTTATGTTCCCTAGGAGGGTGATATACGCTGCTGTATTTGTCGTTATGTGAGTGGAACAAATAATATATTCTGGTTATTGATTACCTTCGCGTGTTGCACCATATTTTTTTTTCCTGAGTTTTCAGAAACCATCTTCATTAATTTAAAGGGATACTTATAGGCCCTACACACTGGCCGACATCACCCAAAGATATGAACGATCTCGTTCATTAATGAACGAGAAACCGTTTATATTTTTGAGTGTGGAGGCACCAGCGATGAAAGATGCGCGGCCCCGCGCTCGTTCATCGCTGGTGCCCCGTCCGTAGCACTGCTATGGAGCCGGGTGATGGGGGGAGTGAAGAAACTTCACTCCCCCTGTCACTGCCCCCCCCCCCCCCGCCACCGGGTTGCCCGTCGGCCATATCCACCGTAGGACAGCTTGGCGGCGGATCGGCCAATGTGTAGGGCCCTTTACCCTGTCTCCCATCTATTGTGTAAGCCTGTTATTTTTTGCATTTAAAGCGAGGTGTTCTTTTTTAGTTGTACCACATGGTATCACTTTTGATGTTTGGATTACCACCAGCTAATAGCTTGAGTAACCGCCGTGTGTGGCACGGACAGCAGCTAGACGGGGAAGTGTCATTTCGGACACACGTCTAGTAGCCTTCAGGTTTATTCTGACGGTGATCTGCTCCAGTGTAGCGTGTCGTGGGCCCTCATGCACCTTTGTAGCTGACGTTCACCTCTCGCATTAACCGCATGTGGTGCTCCGCAGTTTTCACGTCAGTTATTGGCAATGATGCCATTTGTCCAGTCATGATACACCTTCACCACAGCAGCACGCGGACAGGTCACACACTGCGCTGTGTCAGAAATATCGCCACTCTTGTACCCAAAGCCGATAATCATCTCTTTTTGCAACTCAGATAAATCGTCCCTTTTACCCATGACAGCAACGAGTGATATGTGTGCCAACGGCCTATCACACACCTTATATACCCAAGCCAGCACAGGTCATGTGACATACTTCATGTGCTATGTTCTGCCGAAGTCAAATGTAGGAGGTGGATAATTAATAATGTGACTTGGCCGTGTATAAATAATGGATATCTTTAAGGAACAATTTACCTGGATAAGTCTCATTATGTGTTATCAAATGTCCGTTTAGATTAATCATGAACTAAAAGGGTGGTTTAATCCTATTGAGTCCATATATATATATATATATATATATATATAGATATATACTAGGTGATTCATCGTGCCCTACGGGCGCTCTACACACCGTCGTTAGGGGCTACGCCCCGTTAACCTCTGCACGGCTTTGAACATACGCAGGGCGGTAGATAACAGAATCAGAAACGCAGGGCAGTATAGAGGGCATACAGAAATGGTGTCCGGTTGAGATAAGATAGAGAGGCGTAGGGGGGGAGAAAGGGAATGTACAGATACGCTGTGCGATCGGTAAAGGATAGGGAGAGTCAGGGTGGTAGGGAGAGGATAAAGAGAGGCAAGGGGCTAGAGAGAAAATACCGTTGCAAGAGGCTACGACCCATTATCCCCTGCACGGGCTTCAGCTGTGCTATAATTGTTATTACATGGAGTATTACCTGATTTTTTTTTTATGGCAGTGGGTAAATATTGTAAGGGGGGAGGGCGTGCGATTGTCAAGGAGGCGTAGGCCTTTGTGAGGGCGTGCAGAGTGGCCGCAGGGCACAATGAATAACATAGTGTAGTATATACTGCTAGTGTCTGCATTATGAAGTACCAGATGAGTAACAGCAATGCACTGTAGATAAGATACCAAGGTGCTGTGGCCACAGGTAGCAGAGCCGCATATACACACAATGACCACATGGTAGCAGAGCCGCTTATACACACAAAACCCACAGGTAGCAGAGCAGCTTATGTACACAATACCCACAGGTAGTAGAGGCGCTTATACACACAGTGGCTACAGGTAGCAGAGCCACTTATACACACTATGGCCACAGGTAGCAGAGCCGCTTATACACACAATACCCACAGGTAGCAGAACCGCTTATACACACAATACCCACAGGTAGCAGAGATGCTTATACACACATTACCCACAGGTAGCAGAACCGCTTATACACACAATACCCACAGGGGGCAGAGGCGCTTATACACACAGTGCCCACAGGTAGCAGAGCCGCTTATACACACAATACCCCCAGGTAGCAGAGGCGCTTATACACACAGTGCCCAGAGGTAGCAGAGGCGCTTATACACACAATACCCACAGCTAGCAGAGCCACTTATACACACAATGGCCACAGTTATCCAGTTATGGGACGTCTATGACTGACTGTCACTGTTTACATCGCTTTTGACAAGGCACCTCCGTTTTCACACATCGTCTCATCACTCCTGGCGTAGTGCAGTTGTGCACTTGTCTTTGCTTTTAACTGTTTGCTGGCATGCAGGAGAATACAGGGATTAGGAATATTACACTCCCGACAGGAGAAACCTGGAGCTTCTCGGATGCCGACGCAGACACCATTCGCTTTAAGGAGCACTTTGAGCAGACGGAAAGTGCTGACTCTGTGGAACAACTGTACGCTCAGCTATTAAGATTATCTAAGAAAGAGATTGATTTCTTCTTACATGGAGTGACTCTGTCAGACTACCACCGGAGTGGCCAAATACCTAGAGGCTTCCGAGTAAGAAATTCCCCGACGATAGGGAAATTTAATACTGAGTTCTGCCGCAAATGGGCAGCAATCCTTAACAAGTGCAGCCAAGACCTTATTCTACTGGTAGTAGAAGAATCAGCCAGAGAGCTGAAGGTAATCAAACAGAAGAAGGCTGACTTTGAAGCACTGCACTTGTCCACACTTACACAGGACACGAATACTGACTGGCTTGCCAAATTGGCCACGCAAGTGGATACATACCGCAAGGAGCTTGTGAAGTTCAAACGCAACAAGCTCACTCTGGTACAAAAAGATTACGCGGAAGGCAGGGTATATACCTGGGCGTTCAATCCTGGCCAAAAGAGGGACTATAAACCCCGACAGAGGCGTTTTAGAAGGTTTGCCGGGGACACGGAGACTTCAAGTGGTGGCCAGTCGTCTCAAAGTGAGACTGAGACAACAGGTAGGTCTACTACTGGCAAGCCCACTTTAGGGGTAAGCACACGTGCACAACAAGAGGCCACAGGGGATCTCTTACCAGACGAGGAGGACAATGGCGGAGGGTCTTCAAAGCACAAAAACAAGACCATAAAGAAGAAGAAAAAATAATCTTCAATCTGTCCAGCAGAGATCTTTCACGGGATGAGGAGAGACTACTTAATAAAGGCTTGTCATTTATACCATCCTCCTCATTCAATGATTTCCAATGGAAGCTTGACTACTACCGTTTTAATAGGAAACTCAGGCTACGTGAACACTTTGGCCCCTCGGACACTACCTCCTCGACAGTACCTAACCCTCTACAAAAAATCAAAGGTGCTTCAAACTTTGACCCTATGAGCATGAATCCCTCACTCAGATGCTTCAACCGCTCTTTGGATCCGGAGGTCAAAGGTTTAGTTGGTTCCCTGAAACCAGGCAGATCCAATATGTCCAAGAGTGACTGGGACATCCTTCACAATCTGAGTAAAGACAACAGTATTGTCATCCGCCCCGCCGACAAGGGGGGCGGGATTGTCTTGCAAGATTTACAGAAGTACAAAGATGAAATTTACAGGCAACTCGAGGACAGCTCTGTCTACCTCGAAATATCCATGGATCCAACAAATAGATTCAATCTGGAACTTAAAGGGGTATTGGATGAGGCCGTGGAACAGGGTTTTATTAACAGGAGTATCAGGGACACTCTAATACAGGAGAATCCAGTAGCCCGGTGCTATATACACTGCCGAAAATCCATAAAAACCCCATGACCCCTCTAGGCCGCCCAATAATATCGGCCAGAGATTCGGTCTATCAATACCTAGATGCCTATCTCCAGCCAGTAGTCCAAGCCCAGAAGACCTTTTTAAAGGACACTATCTCCTTGATAGTCCAACTACAAAAGCTACAAACACAATGCCTTTCTATGTACATTAGATATAGTAAGCCTATATACAAACATCCCCCATTCGGGGGGACTAGAGGCGGTCTTCAGACTGTTGTCATCCAGCACACTATACTCGGGTCCAGATATTTCTTTTTTCATCAGACTCCTTGAGCTGACACTGAAGAGAAACTATTTCCTTTTTGACTCGCGGTGGTATGTCCAGCAACAAGGCTGTGCGATGGGGTCCTGTGTGGCCCCTGCCTTCGCAAACACCTATACGTTTGAAGTGGAACGCCAGGCATTCTTCAGTGACACCAGCATAGCAGCTAAAATCCCGTTTTTCGTACGGTATATTGATGATCTGTTCCTGGTTTGGACAGGGACGGAGGAAGACTTCAATATCTTAATGACAGCCATCAATGCCATGGAAAGTACCATCAAATTCACGTATCATATGAGCACACAGTCTGTGAATTATTTGGATGTCCAAATCTCTGTGGAGAATGGCAGAATCTGTACCTCATTGTATAAGAAGGCTACTGATCGTAACACGATATTGCATGCCAGTAGCCAACATCCTAATTCTATAAAGAAGGGTCTACCCTTCTCACAATTTCTGAGAATACACCGTATATCGGATGATATCGGTAATACCGAGAGGGAGATCGATAACATGATTAAGCAATTCATGCTCAGAGGATATAAACACGTGGATTTGGTGAATCCAAAGAGAGAGCCCTTGCTATTCCACGATCTAGAACCCTGACTCCATCTGTGGACAGTAAAAAACGTCTCGGTGACTGCATTCCGTTTGTACAACAATACTCTCCAGCTAGTCCACGTATAGCAAAGGCAGTGAAGAACTTATGGCCTGTGGTGACAGCATATCCTGAACTGACTATGCTAAAAAATACCAAAGTGTTAGCCAGCTACACTAGAAATAGGAATCTGAAAGACTGGCTTGTCAAAAATGATGTCTCTAGTGTCAGGAAAAGTGGGCCGAGTACCTTCCTTACGTGAAAAGCGGGATGCTATAGATGTACCGGCTGCACTACATGCAGTTTCATGGAATATGGTGATTCCTTCGCCCATCCACATTTGGGGGAACGGATCGCCATACGCCATGTGCTGACATGTAGTAGCACCTATGTGGTTTACATTATCAGATGCCCCTGTGGTCTCCTATATGTGGGGAAGACCACGAGGATGTTTAAGGAGCGCATGGCACTCCACAGGTCAGCTATTAGACATGCTCTGGAAGGTGGTAAGAGTGGATCCAATCAACCTGTTGCCCGGCATTTTAAATTGTTGGGTCATGGCCTTTCCACATTGTGGTACAAAATTATTGATGCTGAACCGAAACGCCTTAGGGGGGGTGATAGGGGCAAGGCCCTACTTCAGAGAGAAGCAAGGTGGATATACCGCCTGAATACGATTACACCCAAAGGGCTAAACGAGAATCTCCCCCTGAATTGTTTCTTGTGAGTTTATATGTACTCACAATTTTTTGCAATTTTTTGCAATTTTCTGCTATTCTTGCTATGAGGTGTTCTGTCTAGCTACAAGATGTCTCTGGGATATATCAACTCCTGTGTGTGTGATATTAACACATTTGTCTTTTCCTACTGTTTTTGTAGTTAGCATTTAATATTCTTTCTACAGCAGTGTTATTTGAATTATTGATCTATTTGTGCAATAACCATGGGTTTTGTGCCTTGTTGAGCTAAATGAAAGATAGTATTAGATATTGCCATCTTGTATACCCAATGTGTATTTAGCATGTACAAATGTAGCTATTAATATGCTGTCCCTGTTTGTGGATCTATGACAGATACACGCGCTTCTGCATTGCCGTATGTTGTTTGTTTATGTCACATGATGGTTTCGGTTTCCAGGCAACCGCTCGAGCGTCCGGGCGCACAGGAAGTGCGCGACGCAGTTTGCTGTCGTCCGAGGACCCGGCGCCCGCAGCGATGGCGTGGACACATGAGGGGTGGTGAGTAGGTACTTAAATGTTGTTCTGTATGCACTTTGGTTATCCTGAAGACGATATTAAATTATCGAAACGTCGATTAGACCAAACTCGTGACCGATGTGTCCTTTGTTGTCTGACTGAAGTCCTGCGAGTGCCACTCCATTGCTGGTGATATACATGGTCCTTTGATCATTTGAGGAGGCACCTGGGCAGTTGTACTTATGTTTGAGAGTGCCGGTCCCTACATCATGCTATATATATATATATATATATATATATATATATATATATATATATATATATATATATATATATATATGTTGTCAGGAATCTTCGTTCAGCAGCAGCTCACTTACCAGCGCGCTGGTGTGCAGGCCTCTGGAGGTCACAGCCCCAGTCGCGGCTGCGTGAATGCACTGTCCGCGAGCGCAGTGTCCATTGTCGTTGTGCACCCTTGAACCTCGTCCAGGGTGTACCAACGGTAACCAACCACTGCGCAGCAAGGGGCATAAGTTTGGGTCCATGGCTCAGTCTCATCGCCTCAGACAATGACAATCAAGTAGCATAAAATATACACATATATATATACATACATATACACACAGATTCCAATAAATAAATGGCACTCAGGAGACTTGTAGATAGGCAAAAAAAAAATGTGTATTACCAATGGTAAACAGCCAAACGTTTTTGGGGTCTCAGCCCCTTCCTCAGGACCACACCAGCTGGTCAATGAGCAAAACAAAACAATGATTTGACTTGAAGTTGATAACTGCAGAAATGATATATGGATGATAAATGCAGTTGATGACAAGAATGAATGGTAATAAATGAATCCAATGAAATTAGTTTAAAACTCACTGATAATGAATGATAACGATGGTAATGATAACAGCAGAAGCAGATGAAACAATTATGCAGCAAAACAGAACTCCGGGTGATGATTGAGAAATAGAGAACACACAGTCTGTATATGAGCACACGTTCACTATTACCCCTTTACCCCTTTTCCATCTGTAGCATGGGTCGCAGCCGGCTGCGACCCGTGCTACAGTCCCCTTTCCCACAGCGCTCACCAACCCCGCATATTGCCGGGTTGGTGACGCTGCTGCTGATGCTGCAAGGGTGGCGCTGGGAGATCACATGATCTCCCAGCGCCGCCCTTCCATTCACTGTGAACGGGAGCCGTATCGCCTCGACACGGCTCCCGTTCACACTACACAGCTCCCGTTCACACTACACAGCTTGACCCGGGAATTTGCCGGGGGGAAGGGGGGGGTGTTTCCACTAGGGAAAAATACAGATAAATGCGCGCCCCCGCGCATTTACCCATGTGTTTAAATGTAGTGGAATAGGGGTATTTGCCCAGCAATGCCCAAGCAGGAGACAGTTCATAACACAGCAAGTTGGTATTGAGTGCTGACTGCTGGTAATTACTACACAGGTTGTATGAATAGTGAATCACCTGGAGAAAGTCTCTTACTGCAAGTTGTATTGTGGCTGACTGTGAAAAGAGTTTGTTACAAGCTGGATGAATGTACACTGGAGATCAACGAAGGAATGGAAGCAGGGAAGTCACTGGAAACAGGAACACAGGAACCAGGAGAACCAGCATGTGATTGTTTTAAAATGTGCTAATTTATGTTAAATATTTATCAGGTAACAAATTAATACATTTTACTAAATGGTCTCTAGTAATATAATTTGTGCTCCTGTTAGTGATTTATTAATCATTTCTCTAGTTCCTAGATGATCAAGTTGGCTTCTACGTATCCATATCTCTGTGACACGCGTTGCACATAATACAGTATGCACAAGAGTTTCAATTAAACTACATGAAAAATGAATCCCATATACATATATTTACCTGCGCTAAAGGCAATTGTTTATATGGTTTGGTAGAGACACCACTTTAAAGTATAAAAATCTAATTTAATAATAAAAATCTTAATATAACCACAATGTAAAAAAAAAATGTCAATCTCATACATACATATTGGCAACAGATAATTAATCTCACTTACATTTCATACCTGAACTATAATAAAATATTTAGGGAAACTGGGTGGGAGATACAGGCCGTCTTTTCATATGGGGATGCGGTCAACATCCCGCTGGACGGGATCCCGGCGGTCGAAATACCGACGCCGGAATCCCGACCGCCACAATCCCGACATATTCTCCCTCCGTGGATGTCCACGACACCCATAGAGGGAGAATATAATAGTGTGCCAAGCGTAGCGAGGAACTGTGCCCGCAAGGGGCTGCGTTCCGCTCGCCACCCCTGTCGGGATTGTGTGGTCGGGATTCCGGCGTCGGTATTTCGACCGCCGGGATCCCGTCCAGCGGGATTACGTACTGATCCCGGTGGCTCAATGGACAATTGCCCAAGGGCCCCAGAAGTATAAGGCATACTTGCCTACCTGACCCTCTCCATGAGGGAGAAAATGCTCTGTTCCTGGACTTTCCTGGTAATGTATGATTGCCATCACCTGTGGTGAGCTAGTTAATTGATAAGAAAGGTGTTTCACCACAGGTGATGGCAATCATACATTACCAGGAAAGTCCAGGAACAGAGCATTTTCTCCCTCATGAAGAGGGTCAGGTAGGCAAGTATGGTATAAGGGCCCTAGGCTGATAGCTGAAGGTCCCCTTTTTCCACGGATACTAGATTTAAATCGGCCCTAGGGAACTGGAGTGGTCCCCATCCAAGCCTGTTAATTGCTTTTCCCAGCCAGATATCTCGGGTTCTGTCTAATTTAAAGTTTTTCTGAGGGTGTACTCCAAAAGCTGGGACTCTCTCCTTTCAGATGACACTGGCAGCTTGTCTCAACTCTGCCCAGTACCAGAATATTAGCCTTCCAGCAGCTGGTCCCTGCTCCAGCTCTACACACCTGGTATGCAGTTTAATATTTTCATCGGTGGATTGCTCTGGCTCCTGAACTCCGATTCCCAAGTCTCCAGAACCTCCTGAAAGGTGGGACTCTCTGGTTTATTTTATCCCATTGAAAGCTAAGAAATCTATTTCCAGTAATAAGAGATATCTGCAGCCAAGCAAGTTGCCCTCCCACCAGAAAATGATCAATTTTAAGCCCACTTAACTATCCATCCCTTCCCTGCATATTAAACACCCCCTACCACCCCAGAAGTCATGTACCGGGGTCCATTCATTCAACCCAATGCCCCTTCTACAGTTTAGTGTTCTCCCTCCCGCCCCATCTCTCACCATCTGTGCAGTAAAGGAGTAATTAGCAGAAATTACTGCTCCAGGTCTTTCATGCTGAGTGGAAGATAGAACACCCCCTGCATCCCACGGTACCTAAAAGCTGCCGCTGATAGCATCCTCCACCCCTACAGCTGGACCCCAGTGCATTGCTTTGCTGATAAGACGGCCTGTATATATATGAACCTATTTTTGATGGCCATCTAAAACAAATCTTAGGCAATTATCTAGTGACTTCCTAGATGCCTCTGGAAGCCAAGTACAGAAATGCAAGTGCCTAGCATTCTTAATACTTCAACGAAAGTGCACAAGGTACAGTAAGTAAGCTTGCATACTGTGTAACAAGTTGGTAGACTGGCAGTTCCATCAACTTAATCAAATTGATGAGCAAAGGTAACCTGTTTATGGTATTTTCTGATTCATTTGCCTGATATACAGTGAAGAATGCTGACAAAGGGGGGGTGCAAGCTGTTACTTGTAGTGCTAATGGGAGATCCTGGGGGTGGCTCCCAGGTAAGCTAGCCCTCTGTCTGGATGCGTTTTAGTATGAGCCTTTATCAAGAGGCCTTACTGTAGACAAATCACATGACCCTATGTGGGCACTGCTAATATGTAGTGTTAGGCCTGCTGATACTGGAGAAGCCTTGACACGGCTCAGCATCTAAACATGTCTGTGCAAAATGCATGTGACCAATTTCTCTGAAATTCTATTACCAGATAGGTTCAGGTATGGTTACAGGTAATTTTTAGTGTGCTGGGCGGATACCGGGGGGAGTGGGGGGTGCACCCCCCTCTCTGTATGATGTATGTTTGTGACCCCTCCCCTTTTCTAGCACCTGATATATAATTATCACCAGGAATGATTGAGCGGCTACCACTGTTTGTCATACAGTGAAACATGTAAGAAGGGATCTCTTATAGGAGGACTTTATATCTCTTCAAGTGTGCTTGAGTCCATAGCCCACTGAATTGTACATACAAGCAATGTTAAACAATGACATCTTTGTTGGCTTGCATTGGAACTGCTGATCCACCAACTGCTTATATGAAGCAAACCTTCTGCACAGCCAGCAGAGTACCTGATTGACTAACCACTGCACCATTTTTTCACAGATTGTAAGACATATGTTTACCAAGTTTGGTGTAAATTGCTCCGGGCATTTCAGAGTTATGCCCGGAAAATATGGATTTTTACATGTCACTCCCTTCCCACCCCACCCCTAGGGGTGTCTTACCCCCACAGTATTTTTGTCCATATTGTAAGTCACATGTGTACTAAGTTTGATGTAAATTGCTCCAGGCATTCCAGAGTTATGGCCAAAAACTATGTATTTTTACATGTCACACCCTTCCCACCCCCACCCCAAGGGGTGCTAGAAGTATCTTAGCCCCACAGTATTTTTTTTTACAGATTGTAAGTCATACATGTACCAAGTTTGGTGTAAATTGCTCCAGTCAGTCCAGAGTTATGGTCGAAAACTATGGATTTTTAAATGTCAGCCCCCTCCCACCCCACCTCTAGGGGTGCTAGAAGTGTCTTACCCCCACATTATTTTTCGCAGATTGTAAGACATATGTGTACCAAGTTTGGCGTAAATTGCTTGAGGTATTCCAGAGTTATTCTGGAACATATATATGATTCCTTAATAAATCAACAATGACACAAAAAAGAAAAAAAGAGAAAAATATGTCTTCTGTTTATGGGTGATCTGGCCAAGGCTGGCTCAAGGGCTGTTCTATCAGAGTGGCCGACCAGGGGAGCCACCCTGTAGGGGACACAGAGCAGTCCAGAAAGCACAGTGTTTTCCCTACAACTATCACTCTGGAGACCCTGGTTTGGGGTCCTGGGACAGCAGTGTGTGTAGGTGTGAGTGCCCTCTGCTCCTGTCCATTGCCTTGCTCCTCACAGTGGCAGCTGTGCCCAGTCCCCTCTATACTGTACATGTACCCACCTCCCTATGGGTGGCACCACGCACTGGGCAGCTCATGTATATAATTTAAGAGTGCTCTGCAGTGAATTAGTCACTGAGGTTGCAGCCACAGCTGGTGCTGGTGCCACCCATGGCTGAGTGTGAGGGACTTTGAGATACACATTTTTTTTCTCTTCTGAGTGGCATAACAAGGGGGTGTGGTGGGTGGTGGGTGCCGTCTAATCAGCAGTGGCTGAAGCCAGGTGCTATAGCATGACATTATACTGCAGTGCCTGGTTCCTGTCACTGAGAAGTAGCCAACAGTGCAGTAAAAGACTCCAGGAGAGGTCCAGTAACTCTGGAAATGCTAAGACTACCTCCAGAGTGATGTAGAACAGGGGCTTCAGATAGGTCACACACCCTTTCCACAATACCACACCCCCTTTTCATGTACAAGGACCTTCGGTCTATTGACCGCACCGGATGTCACTGGCCCTGGTGCCACCACTGCAGCTACTAACAGGTCAGTTTCTGTGGGGAGATTTGGCAGTTAATATGTGCTTTCATTTTTTCCTATGGGGGCCAATGTGTTTTCATTTTTTTCCTATGGGGGCCATAGAGGTTTTTTTCCTGTTGGGGTCAATGTGTTTATTTTTTTACCATATCCGGGCCATACAGGTATGTGTGTGTTTGTTTATTTTTTTGTGGGGGACAATGTGTGTATTTTATTCCTGTGGCGGACAATGTGTGTGTGTTACTTTTTATAATAATAAAAATAATTTAAAAAAAGCATTAATTATGTATATAGCTGGATGACGCATTTTTTTTGGAGAAAATAAGCACTTTCCCACCCCTTCCCACTGATAGACATGCACGGATCTCATGGATCCCTGCATGCCTATGCAATCACGGCTCAAAAAAGCAGGTCTGCTTTTTTTTAGCACTTTTTTGCGATTTGTAATTTTTCACGGCAGTGTTTTCCTCTTTGGAGATTTGCACTTTTTAGTAAATGACCGAGTTCTACTAATTTGCTGGCGTATTTTGACCGATGGTGTATTCATTCGTATTTTTTTACAACTACTTGCAAAAAAAACCGAATGCCCTCATCTCTGCCGTGATTTGAGTTTAGTAAATGACCGAGATGACACTTTGAAGAAAAAACGCCATCTCGGTCAAAATCGGGACCTTAGTAAATTTACCCCAGAGTCGTCTTTAATATATTTGAAATAAAGTGGATGTAGTCAAAGAAAGAGGGCTTCTCGATTAAAGAAAGAGATAGACTCACCTCTGGCATAAACTCGATATAACGGGTGCAGATACGGTACCAGTTTGTTCTCTTGTTTGCAAGCTTACCAGCCTCCTATATAGCTGCAAGAAAAACAAACAGATAGAAATTGTTAGCATCAACTCTCTGCCACCCTGATAAAGAAGATTGAGTACAGTACAGACCAGCATTTATATAGGGGGATACAATAGTTAGATACCCCTGCATTGAGACAAAATATACTTCAACTTCTAGATATTACCACATTTTTGAACGCTTTCGACTTGCACCGTATAAGGGGTTATCGAACTAGATGATAAGGCTTTGTTAACACCGGAATTGTACCAAATACCTATTTAGGATTTATCTTACTCAATACCAGAAAATTTGGAGGTTATTATATAACAGAAACTTCATGTGCACCAACGACATGGCCATTAGACATTGCGCAGCGTAGACATTTGTAAACAAGGTAACCACATTCGAGGTAGAGACTAAAAGGAAATAAGAGTATTCCTTCCCTGGGTCTGTATTATTAGTGAATACTTTTTGTTTTCAGTATTTACCTGTAATTATATTCAATTGAGTAGGTTGAATTTAGTGAAAGTGTTGCATATCGTTTAAGAAAACATTTGAATCCTGCAGGTCAAAGAATGAACTACGTGGATTCTCAGTTGTGAATAAAATAAAATGCATAGAATGTTTATATAGCTACTTG
This sequence comes from Pseudophryne corroboree, assembly GCF_028390025.1. NCBI lineage: Eukaryota > Metazoa > Chordata > Amphibia > Anura > Myobatrachidae > Pseudophryne > Pseudophryne corroboree. The sequence continues at coordinate 38,386,592 of NC_086453.1, forward strand.
TATAAATATATTGTTACCATTTAGAGTTACATAACTGGGGAAAGGGTTAAAATCCCTAAGGGCTTCTTAGAAACCCAGTGACAATTGTGAATAAAGTGAATTATTTATTGGAAATAAAAAGAAACTTAATCTTGTCTGGAGTACTTTAAGAATACTTACCCACCATTGAAGAAGCGGACAACTGTAAAGAAAAAAAGGTACGACTACCAACTCCATCTATTAAGGAATAGCATATCGGAGATTACATTTATATATATATATATATATCTATATATATATACATACACACACACACCAAAGGTGTGGCACTCGGTGCAATAAACAAGGTACAAGGTAACCTGAGGATAGTGGTATAGCGCTGAAACATTGTTGTACTCTGTCTACTGTGTTTATTACGCCGAGCGCTGCACCTTTGAAGTATATGGAATTGTGACTGTGCAGGCACCAGCGGCTATTCTTTCTATTACTGGAGTGCCGGACCTTTGGAACTAATATATATATATATATATATATATATATATATATATATAATACATATTTATTTATTTTCAGCAAAGACAGTGGCCCGCACTCGAAGGAGATGTTGATGATAAATCGCATCACAACATGTCCCCTGACACATACTGTAGCACATACACACATACATATATACACACACACACACACACACACACACGCCCCTCTTCCCTGCTGTGTGCATGTGTAAGGATTCTGCCCCCCCCCCCATGAAAATCCTGTGGTTGCCCCTAAGTATACATGCTTACAGCAACGGCAGTGGTGCTGGACCCCCACCCAAGTGCAGCTGGCGGCTGGCTGTCAGCTGCAGTCATCGGTAACAGCGTGCACTAATGCACTGGGTGTTCCTGCCATGTGGGAGACCAATCAAGGGGGGGGGGAGAGCTGGTAACAAGATGAAGGGGGGGGCAGCGGGTAACATGCGGGAGCGGGAGCCCAATTGCCGGGGCGGGGGCGCTGGTGACAAGTTGCAGAAGGGGGGAGGGGGAACTTGGGGAGGCAGCAGGTAACATTAGGGAGCGGGAACCCAATTGCAGGGGGGCGGAGCTGGTGAGTGGTGACAAGATGCGGGAGCCAGTCGCGGGGATCGCACGGAGGGGAAGGGGAGCGGATAACAAGATGCAGGAGCCGATCGCGGTGGGGTGGGAGCACCGGAGCGGGTAACAAGAAACGCGCCGGAGCGGGTGACTGATTCGGGAGCCTAATCGCAGTGGGGATGGCGCGCTGGAGTGGGCATCATGCGGGAGCCAATTGCAGGGGGGAGCTGCAGTGCCAGCACGTAATATGTGGGGCTCGGGAGCAAAAGCGGGCCGCGGCAGCAGCATGAACATGTCTATGCCAGGTCTTTGGGTGCTGCTATCACGGAGGTGGGGGGCAGGATTGCAGAATCAGGACTCACAGTCACTCACATTAAACACACACACAGACTTGGTGGGCGCCCACGACATCCCTTGCTGCTCCTCGTCTCTAATAGAATAGAAGGAGCTTGGCTGTACTGAGGCAATGTGTGGTGCCGCCCTCCAGTGGTCGCCACCCATAGGCAGCTGCCTAAAGCTGCCTAGTGGTAGCGCCGGCCCTGAGTATAAGACAGCAAAGTTTTGTTTTACAGTGTTTGCAGTGTGTGTTGGATTAGTGATATATGTCTTGTTATCTTTATCAGCCTAATTTTTTTTTTTTCTTGCCTACTGATCTGTGACATTCAGATAGGGAGTACACGCCGGAAGTATGTTTACTTTGTGGAGTTGGCAAATATGTGACTGTTTAAATTTTGTAAACACTTTGGATGTTGTATTTATTTATGTTTTGGTCATTTTAATGACGCTGTTTGCCACATATCTTGCCTCCGAAGCCACCCAACCCCAACCTGACCCTCACTCGCGAAGGCAATAAAGGCGTGCAAGGCCTAGTATTTTCCGTACCCGTCACCCTTTTTGGTATGCCAGATGATGAGGTTTTATGGCGCTACAGGCTGCCCCCCTCATATCATCCTAGAAACTCTCTCCATAATAGAGAGTGATCTAGATCACAGATTCTCAAACTCGGTCCTCAGGACCCCACACGATGCATGTTTTGCAGGTCTCCTCACAGAATCGCAAGTGAAATAATTAGCTCCACCTATGTACCTTTTAAAATGTGTCAGTGAGTAATTAATACACCTGTGCACCTGCTGGGCTACCTGCAAAACATGCACTGTGTGGAGTCCTGAGGACCGAGTTTGTGAACCTGTGATCTAGATCAATCTATTTGGTATCCTACAGCAATACCAGCATTGACACAATTCCTTACTGTGTTTCATTTCTGTGCTACGTCGTTGGCGTGCTGGTAGGTATGTCTCAGGGAAAGTTTTCCAAGGTCCTCCGTCGCATCCTAGATGCATTTTTAAAACGAACAAAGCAGTTCATATCAATGCCATTGGATGCTGGGGCCCTGGCTGTGGTGAAGCAGCAATTCCAGGTAGGGAGTAGTCGCTTCCCACATGTTATTGGGATTGTGGATGGGACACATGTTCCACTTGTGGCACCAAAACATAATGAGGAAATCTATAGGAACAGGAAACTGTTCCACTCTCTGAATGTCATGGTTGTTTGTGGCCCATCCCTCCAGATCCTGTCCCTAAATGCTAAGTACCCGGGAGTGCACATGATGCACATGTCATTCAGCAATCAAATATCTGGCAAAGATTAAGAATGATGGAAGGCCAAGACATGTTGCTATTGGGTGAGTATTTTGTTATAGTATTTTTGTAGTGAATTTTTTTTTTTGGTATGTTGTTAAATCTGTAAACTTATGATATTATTGTGTTCTGACTAGAGATGAGCGGGTTCGGTTTCTTTGAATCCGAACCCGCACGAACTTCACTTTTTTTTTCACGGGTCCGAGCGACTCGGATCTTCCCGCCTTGCTCGGTTAACCCGAGCGCGCCCGAACGTCATCATGACGCTGTCGGATTCTCGCGAGACTCGGATTCTATATAAGGAGCCGCGCGTCGCCGCCATTTTCACACGTGCATTGAGATTGATAGGGAGAGGACGTGGCTGGCGTCCTCTCCATTAGAATAGATTAGAAGAGAGAGAGAGAGAGAGAGATTGTGCAGACAGAGTTTACCACAGTGACCAGTGCAGTTGTTGTTAAGTTAACTTTTATTTAATATATCCGTTCTCTGCTATATCCGTTCTCTGCCTGAAAAAAACGATACACAGCAGTCACACAGTGTGACTCAGTCTGTGTGCACTCAGCTCAGCCCAGTGTGCTGCACATCAATGTATAAAAGCTTATAATAATTGTGGGGGAGACTGGGGAGCACTGCAGGTTGTTATAGCAGGAGCCAGGAGTACATAATATTATATTAATTTAAAATTAAACAGTGCACACTTTTGCTGCAGGAGTGCCACTGCCAGTGTGACTAGTGGTGACCAGTGCCTGATCACCAGTATAGTAGTATATTGTTGTATACTATCTCTTTATCAACCAGTCTATATTAGCAGCAGACACAGTACAGTGCGGTAGTTCACGGCTGTGGCTACCTCTGTGTCGGCAGTCGGCACTCGGCAGGCAGTCCGTCCATCCATAATTGTATAATTATATACCACCTAACCGTGGTATTTTTTTTTCTTTCTTTATACCGTCGTCATAGTCATACTAGTTGTTACGAGTATACTACTATCTCTTTATCAACCAGTGTACAGTGCGGTAGTTCACGGCTGTGGCTACCTCTGTGTCGGCAGTCGGCAGGCAGTCCGTCCATCCATAATTGTATTATTATAATATATACCACCTAACCGTGGTTTTTTTTTCATTCTTTATACCGTCATAGTGTCATACTAGTTGTTACGAGTATACTACTATCTCTTTATCAACCAGTGTACAGTGCGGTAGTTCACGGCTGTGGCTACCTCTGTGTCGGCAGTCGGCAGGCAGTCCGTCCATCCATAATTGTATTATAATATATACCACCTAACCGTGGTTTTTTTTTCATTCTTTATACCGTCATAGTGTCATACTAGTTGTTACGAGTATACTACTATCTCTTTATCAACCAGTGTACAGTGCGGTAGTTCACGGCTGTGGCTACCTCTGTGTCGGCAGTCGGCAGGCAGTCCGTCCATCCATAATTGTATTATAATATATACCACCTAACCGTGGTTTTTTTTTCATTCTTTATACCGTCATAGTCAGTCATACTAGTTGTTACGAGTATACTACTATCTCTTTATCAACCAGTGTACAGTGCGGTAGTTCACGGCTGTGGCTACCTCTGTGTCGGCACTCGGCAGGCAGTCCGTCCATCCATAATTGTATTATAATATATACCACCTAACCGTGGTTTTTTTTTCATTCTTTATACCGTCATAGTGTCATACTAGTTGTTACGAGTATACTACTATCTCTTTATCAACCAGTGTACAGTGCGGTAGTTCACGGCTGTGGCTACCTCTGTGTCGGCAGTCGGCAGGCAGTCCGTCCATCCATAATTGTATTATAATATATACCACCTAACCGTGGTTTTTTTTTCATTCTTTATACCGTCATAGTGTCATACTAGTTGTTACGAGTATACTACTATCTCTTTATCAACCAGTGTACAGTGCGGTAGTTCACGGCTGTGGCTACCTCTGTGTCGGCAGTCGGCAGGCAGTCCGTCCATCCATAATTGTATTATAATATATACCACCTAACCGTGGTTTTTTTTTCATTCTTTATACCGTCATAGTCAGTCATACTAGTTGTTACGAGTATACTACTATCTCTTTATCAACCAGTGTACAGTGCGGTAGTTCACGGCTGTGGCTACCTCTGTGTCGGAACTCGGCAGGCAGTCCGTCCATCCATAATTGTATTACAATATATACCACCTAACCGTGGTTTTTTTTTCATTCTTTATACCGTCATAGTCAGTCATACTAGTTGTTACGAGTATACTACTATCTCTTTATCAACCAGTGTACAGTGCGGTAGTTCACGGCTGTGGCTACCTCTGTGTCGGCACTCGGCAGGCAGTCCGTCCATCCATAATTGTATTACAATATATACCACCTAACCGTGGTTTTTTTATACCACCTAACCGTGGCAGTCCGTCCATAATTGTATACTAGTATCCAATCCATCCATCTCCATTGTTTACCTGAGGTGCCTTTTAGTTCTGCCTATAAAATATGGAGAACAAAAAAGTTGAGGTTCCAAAATTAGGGAAAGATCAAGATCCACTTCCACCTCGTGCTGAAGCTGCTGCCACTAGTCATGGCCGAGACGATGAAATGCCAGCAACGTCGTCTGCCAAGGCCGATGCCCAATGTCATAGTACAGAGCATGTCAAATCCAAAACACCAAATATCAGAAAAAAAAGGACTCCAAAACCTAAAATAAAATTGTCGGAGGAGAAGCGTTATCTTGCCAATATGCCATTTACCACACGGAGTGGCAAGGAACGGCTGAGGCCCTGGCCTATGTTCATGGCTAGTGGTTCAGCTTCACATGAGGATGGAAGCACTCAGCCTCTCGCTAGAAAACTGAAAAGACTCAAGCTGGCAAAAGCACCGCAAAGAACTGTGCGTTCTTTGAAATCCCAAATCCACAAGGAGAGTCCAATTGTGTCGGTTGCGATGCCTGACCTTCCCAACACTGGACGTGAAGAGCATGCGCCTTCCACTATTTGCATGCCCCCTGCAAGTGCTGGAAGGAGCACCCGCAGTCTAGTTCCTGATAGTCAGATTGAAGATGTCAGTGTTGAAGTACACCAGGATGAGGAGGATATGGGTGTTGCTGGCGCTGGGGAGGAAATTGACCAGAAGGATTCTGATGGTGAGGTGGTTTGTTTAAGTCAGGCACCCGGGGAGACACCTGTTGTCCGTGGGAGGAATATGGCCGTTGACATGCCAGGTGAAAATACCAAAAAAATCAGCTCTTCGGTGTGGAGGTATTTCACCAGAAATGCGGACAACAGGTGTCAAGCCGTGTGTTCCCTTTGTCAAGCTGTAATAAGTAGGGGTAAGGACGTTAACCACCTCGGAACATCCTCCCTTATACGTCACCTGCAGCACATTCATAATAAGTCAGTGACAAGTTCAAAAACTTTGGGTGACAGCGGAAGCAGTCCACTGACCAGTAAATCCCTTCCTCTTGTAACCAAGCTCACGCAAACCACCCCACCAACTCCCTCAGTGTCAATTTCCTCCTTCCCCAGGAATGCCAATAGTCCTGCAGGCCATGTCACTGGCAAGTCTGACGAGTCCTCTCCTGCCTGGGATTCCTCCGATGCATCCTTGCGTGTAACGCCTACTGCTGCTGGCGCTGCTGTTGTTGCCGCTGGGAGTCGATGGTCATCCCAGAGGGGAAGTCGTAAGCCCACTTGTACTACTTCCAGTAAGCAATTGACTGTTCAACAGTCCTTTGCGAGGAAGATGAAATATCACAGCAGTCATCCTACTGCAAAGCGGATAACTGAGTCCTTGACAACTATGTTGGTGTTAGACGTGCGTCCGGTATCCGCCGTTAGTTCACAGGGAACTAGACAATTTATTGAGGCAGTGTGCCCCCGTTACCAAATACCATCTAGGTTCCACTTCTCTAGGCAGGCGATACCGAGAATGTACACGGACGTCAGAAAAAGACTCACCAGTGTCCTAAAAAATGCAGTTGTACCCAATGTCCACTTAACCACGGACATGTGGACAAGTGGAGCAGGGCAGGGTCAGGACTATATGACTGTGACAGCCCACTGGGTAGATGTATGGACTCCCGCCGCAAGAACAGCAGCGGCGGCACCAGTAGCAGCATCTCGCAAACGCCAACTCTTTCCTAGGCAGGCTACGCTTTGTATCACCGCTTTCCAGAATACGCACACAGCTGAAAACCTCTTACGGCAACTGAGGAAGATCATCGCGGAATGGCTTACCCCAATTGGACTCTCCTGTGGATTTGTGGCATCGGACAACGCCAGCAATATTGTGTGTGCATTAAATATGGGCAAATTCCAGCACGTCCCATGTTTTGCACATACCTTGAATTTGGTGGTGCAGAATTTTTTTAAAAACGACAGGGGCGTGCAAGAGATGCTGTCGGTGGCCAGAAAAATTGCGGGACACTTTCGGCGTACAGGCACCACGTACAGAAGACTGGAGCACCACCAAAAACTACTGAACCTGCCCTGCCATCATCTGAAGCAAGAAGTGGTAACGAGGTGGAATTCAACCCCCTATATGCTTCAGAGGTTGGAGGAGCAGCAAAAGGCCATTCAAGCCTATACAATTGAGCACGATATAGGAGATGGAATGCACCTGTCTCAAGTGCAGTGGAGAATGATTTCAACGTTGTGCAAGGTTCTGATGCCCTTTGAACTTGCCACACGTGAAGTCAGTTCAGACACTGCCAGCCTGAGTCAGGTCATTCCCCTCATCAGGCTTTTGCAGAAGAAGCTGGAGGCATTGAAGAAGGAGCTAACACGGAGCGATTCCGCTAGGCATGTGGGACTTGTGGATGCAGCCCTTAATTCGCTTAACAAGGATTCACGGGTGGTCAATCTGTTGAAATCAGAGCACTACATTTTGGCCACCGTGCTCGATCCTAGATTTAAAGCCTACCTTGGATCTCTCTTTCCGGCAGACACAGGTCTGCTGGGGTTGAAAGACCTGCTGGTGACAAAATTGTCAAGTCAAGCGGAACGCGACCTGTCAACATCTCCTCCTTCACATTCTCCCGCAACTGGGGGTGCGAGGAAAAGGCTCAGAATTCCGAGCCCACCCGCTGGCGGTGATGCAGGGCAGTCTGGAGCGACTGCTGATGCTGACATCTGGTCCGGACTGAAGGACCTGACAACGATTACGGACATGTCGTCTACTGTCACTGCATATGATTCTCTCAACATTGATAGAATGGTGGAGGATTATATGAGTGACCGCATCCAAGTAGGCACGTCACACAGTCCGTACTTATACTGGCAGGAAAAAGAGGCAATTTGGAGGCCCTTGCACAAACTGGCTTTATTCTACCTAAGTTGCCCTCCCACAAGTGTGTACTCCGAAAGAGTGTTTAGTGCCGCCGCTCACCTTGTCAGCAATCGGCGTACGAGGTTACATCCAGAAAATGTGGAGAAGATGATGTTCATTAAAATGAATTATAATCAATTCCTCCGCGGAGACATTGACCAGCAGCAATTGCCTCCACAAAGTACACAGGGAGCTGAGATGGTGGATTCCAGTGGGGACGAATTGATAATCTGTGAGGAGGGGGATGTACACGGTGATATATCGGAGGGTGAAGATGAGGTGGACATCTTGCCTCTGTAGAGCCAGTTTGTGCAAGGAGAGATTAATTGCTTCTTTTTTGGGGGGGGTCCAAACCAACCCGTCATATCAGTCACAGTCGTGTGGCAGACCCTGTCACTGAAATGATGGGTTGGTTAAAGTGTGCATGTCCTGTTTTGTTTATACAACATAAGGGTGGGTGGGAGGGCCCAAGGATAATTCCATCTTGCACCTCTTTTTTCTTTTCTTTTTCTTTGCATCATGTGCTGATTGGGGAGGGTTTTTTGGAAGGGACATCCTGCGTGACACTGCAGTGCCACTCCTAGATGGGCCCGGTGTTTGTGTAGGCCACTAGGGTCGCTAATCTTACTCACACAGCTACCTCATTGCGCCTCTTTTTTTCTTTGCGTCATGTGCTGTTTGGGGAGGGTTTTTTGGAAGGGACATCCTGCGTGACACTGCAGTGCCACTCCTAGATGTGCCCGGTGTTTGTGTCGGCCACTAGGGTCGCTAATCTTACTCACACAGTCAGCTACCTCATTGCGCCTCTTTTTTTCTTTGCGTCATGTGCTGTTTGGGGAGGGTTTTTTGGAAGGGCCATCCTGCGTGACACTGCAGTGCCACTCCTAGATGGGCCCGGTGTTTGTGTCGGCCACTAGGGTCGCTAATCTTACTCACACAGCTACCTCATTGCGCCTCTTTTTTTCTTTGCGTCATGTGCTGTTTGGGGAGGGTTTTTTGGAAGGGACATCCTGCGTGACACTGCAGTGCCACTCCTAGATGGGCCCGGTGTTTGTGTCGGCCACTAGGGTCGCTTATCTTACTCACACAGCGACCTCGGTGCAAATTTTAGGACTAAAAATAATATTGTGAGGTGTGAGGTATTCAGAATAGACTGAAAATGAGTGTAAATTATGGTTTTTGAGGTTAATAATACTTTGGGATCAAAATGACCCCCAAATTCTATGATTTAAGCTGTTTTTTAGTGTTTTTGGAAAAAAACACCCGAATCCAAAACACACCCGAATCCGACAAAAATAATTCGGTGAGGTTTTGCCAAAACGCGTTCGAACCCAAAACACGGCCGCGGAACCGAACCCAAAACCAAAACACAAAACCCGAAAAATTTCAGGCGCTCATCTCTAGTTCTGACAGGAGATCGTGGATATCCTTGCACCCCCTGGCTCATAACTCCTTATAGCACACCCAGGCCAGGGCCAAAGTCCAAGTTTCATTTCACGCTTACTGCCACCAGGCAGCTGGTAGAGCGCACCATTGGGGTCCTGAAGGGACAATTCCGTGTGCTCCACCGCACTGGTGGCGACCTTGTGTATTTGCTGGAAATGGTAAGTAAAATTGTGGTCCTGTGTGCCATCCTCCACAATATTGCTATGAGAAGTCGCCTGGAGCTTCCTCGATCAGAGTAATTGCCCAGAGAGGATGAGGAGCATGGGGTTGGGCGGACATTCAGACCAGGCACGGAGGCGCGGCGTGGCCGTGCCCTTAGGGCAAGAATAGTTTGCCAATATTTCAGGTATGCTTATGCTATTAACACATTACAGTAGCTTCATCATTATGGTAATATTGTGTAAAATGGTGTGAGGTTGAACACATGTGAATGTAGCTTACAGCTGGATCAAATCCTAATGTGGTGTGACAAATATTTGGGTCACATGGTTTTTATTTAAGTGTGCTGTGTATGTGTTTTGAATTGATCCATAAGTGACTGTGAACAAAAGTCGTCTGTAATTGGCCATTGAACATAGGTTTTGTAGCGTGTTGTCTACATATAATGTAAAGTACAAATTTATTTGCATTGTGCTGGTCCAAAAAGTTTATGTTGATCTAAATTTTATTAGGTTTAGGTTGTGTATTGACATTTATGTAAACAAGACATTTGTAATGTTTTTATTTCCCTTATTTCATTAAACTGCTTACAAACAACGCCATCTGACCACACTAATTCTAAAATCTGCGTTGGTGTAGCTGATTTCTGCGTCAAAATGTGGTGAGTTTGAAACCCCCCCTCTCTCTCTCTCTCTCTCTCTCTCTTTCTCTCTCTCTCTCTCTCTCTCTCTCTTTCACTCAGTCTCTCTCTCCCTTTCACTCACACTCTCTATATATACATATCTATAAATAGAATGTGTTTACTTTATACGATTATTGATTTAAATGTATAATGTGTGCATAGATGTGTGATTTTTAGCTGTGCTAGGTGCGAATATTCACGTCTGCGAACGCTTTCAAAATGTTTACCCCAACCTTTCAGTGTACTGATATTAATAAAGTTTATCAATAACGATGACCACATCATATTTGGACCAATCAACATGCAGCATGGCACCATGCGAACAGCCGCATTCTCGAGGAGGCAGCTGTGGCTACCAACCGCAGTAATGGACGGCCACGTAGGCTGCGCGTGCCCATATAGTCCCAACTCGTGGAAGCATGCGGCCTACGCGGAAGTCCGCAGCCTACTGTGGGCTAGGGTCCGCACAAGGCGGACCATAGTGCAATTGGAGCGGCGGTTGTCAGACCTCCGCGGCCGTCAGCCTGAATTGCTGGCGCAGCTGCACCAGCAAATCTGCCAATGTAAGTAATACGCAATAAAAGGTGTGTTTGCGTTGAGTGAGATTTATAGCATTACAAGTTCAAATATATTTTAAAACAGCATTACACATCACACTTGTACTGGTTGTTTAGAGACTGTGGGGTATATTTACTAACATTCGTAATTTTCGGAAAAAGGTCAAAGTTCAATCACGAATGACATCGAAAGTGTAAAATTGCAACTTTTTGAATTTATTACGACTAATTTACTAAGCTGTCGTATTCTGCATTTTCGTTTGTTCCGATGTCATTCGTTTTTTTTCCCTGTGTTTTACGGCAGTGATTAGCAAAACACTGCCGACTTTAACACAATGAATCACGGGCGGATCTGTGAGATCCGTGCTGGGGTTCATTGTGCATTTTTTTAAAACAAAAAAATAGTGTAAAAAAAAAACAATTTGCGTGGGGTCCCCCCTCCTAAGGCAAACCAGCCTCGGGCTCTTTGAGCCGATCCTGGTTGCAGAAATATGGGAAAAAAATGGACAGGGGTTCCCCCATATTTAAGCAACCAGCATCAGGCTCTGCGCCTGGTCCTGGTTCCAAAAATACGGGGGACAAAAAGCGTAGGGGTCCCCTGTATTTTTAAAACCAGCACCGGGCTCCACTAGCTGGACAGATAATGCCACAGCCGGGGGTCACTTTTATACAGTGCCATGCGGCCGTGGCATCAAATATCCAACTAGTCACCCCATGCTGGGGTACCCTGGGGGAGTGGGGACCCCTTCAATCAAAGGGTCCCCCCCCAGCCACCCAAGGGCCAGGGGTGAAGCCCGAGGCTGTCCCCCCCATCCAATGGGCTGCGGATGGGGGGCTGATAGCCTTTTTTGAAAAGTGTAAGATATTGTTTTTAGTAGCAGTACTACAAGGCCCAGCAAGCCTCCACCGCATGCTGGTACTTGGAGAACCACAAGTACCAGCATGCGGCGGAAAAACGGGCCCGCTGGTACCTGTAGTAGTACTACTACTAAAAAAATACCCCAAAAAAGACATTACACACACACCTTGATAGTAAAAATTTATTGCATCCATCCACACCAACATATACACATACTTACCTATGTCCCCACGCTGGTCGGTCCAGTAGAATCCATGGTGTACCTGTTGAATAAATTATACTCACCAAATCCTGTGTAGATCGGTCCTCGGATAATACAGTTGTAATCCACGTACTTGATAAAAATAAAAAAACGAACACCCGATCCTCGCACTGAAAGGGGCCCCATGTTTTCACATGGGTCCCCTTTCCCCGAATGCCAGAAACCCACTCTGACTTATGACTAAGTGGGTTTCTTCAGCCAATCAGGGAGCGTCACGTTGTGGCACCCTCCTGATTGGCTGTGTGCTCCTGTACTTACTGACAGGCGGCACACGGCAGTGTTACAATGTAGCGCCTATGCGCTCCATTGTAACCAATGGTGGGAACTTTCTGCTCAGCGGTTGACCGAAAGTGACTGCCCCCTGTGGGTATTGTGTGTATAAGCGGTTCTGCTACCTGTGGGTAATATGTGTATAAGCGGCTCTGCTACCTGTGGGTATTGTGTGTATAAGCGGTTCTGCTACCTGTGGGTATTGTGTGTATAAGCGGCTCTGCTACCTGTGGGCACTGTGTGTATAAGCGCGTCTGCCCCCTGTGGGTATTGTGTGTATAAGCGGCTCTGCTACCTGTGGCTACTGTGTATAAACGGCTCTGCTACCTGTGGGTATTGAGTGTATAAGCGGCTCTGCTACCTATGGCCATTGTGTGTATAAGTGGCTCTGCTACCTGTGGGTATTGTGTGTATAAGTGGCTCTGCTACCTGTGGCCACTGTGTGTATAAACGGCTCTGCTACCTGTGGGTATTGAGTGTATAAGCGGCTCTGCTACCTGTGGCCATTGTGTGTATAAGTGGCTCTGCTAGCTGTGGGTATTGTGTGTATAAGCGCCTCTGCTACCTGTGGGCACTGTGTGTATAAGCGCCTCTGCTACCTGTGTGTATTGTGTGTATAAGCGGTTCTGCTACCTGTGGGTATTGTGTGTATAAGCGGCTCTGCTACCTGTGGCCATAGTGTGTATAAGTGGCTCTGCTACCTGTAGCCACTGTGTGTATAAGCGCCTCTGCTACCTGTGGGTATTGTGTGTATAAGCGGCTCTGCTACCTGTGGGTATTGTGTGTATAAGCGGCTCTGCTACCTGTGGCCATTGTGTGTATAAGCAGCTCTGCTACCTGTGGCCACAGCACCTTGGTATCTTATCTACAGTGCATTGCTGTTACTCATCTGGTACTTCATAATGCAGACACTAGCAGTATATACTTCACTAAGTTATTCATTGTGCCCTGCGGCCACTCTGCACGCCCTCACAAAGGCCTACGCCCCCTTGACAATCGCACGCCCTCCCCCCTTACAATATTTACCCACTGCCATAAAAAAAAAATCAGGTAATACTCCATGTAATAACAATTATAGCACAGCTGAAGCCCGTGCAGGGGATAATGGGTCGTAGCCTCTTGCAACGGTATTTTCTCTCTAACCCCTTGCCTCTCTTTATCCTCTCCCTACCACCCTGACTCTCCCTATCCTTTACCGATCGCACAGCGTGTCTGTACATTCCCTTTCTCCCCCCCTACACCTCTCTATCTTATCTCAACCGGACACCATTTCTGTATGCCCTCTATACTGCCCTGCGTTTCTAATTCTGTTATCTACCGCCCTGCGTATGTTCAAAGCCGTGCAGAGGTTAACGGGGCGTAGCCCCTAACGACGGTGTGAAGAGCGCGCAATGAATCACCTACTATATATATATATATATGTGTGTGTGTATATATATATATATATATATATTGTCAGGAATCTGCGTTCAGCAGCAGCTCACTTACCAGCGCGCTGGTGTGCAGGCCTCTGGAGGTCACAGCCCCAGTCGCGGCTGCGTGAATGCACTGTCCGCGAGCGCAATGTCCATTGTCGTTGTGCACCCTTGAACCTCGTCCAGGGTGTACCAACGGTAACCAACCACTACGCAGCAAGGGGTATAAGTTTGGGTCCATGGCTCAGTCTCATCGCCTCAGACAATGAGTCACATTCTGGGAACAAGTTCTCCTGGTTCCTGTGTTCCTGTTTCCAGTGACTTCCCTGCTTCCATTCCTTCGTTGATCTCCAGTGTCCCTTCATCCAGCTTGTAACAAACTCTTTCCACAGTCAGCCACAATACAACTTGCAGTAAGAGACTTTCTCCAGGTGATTCACTATTCATACAACCTGTGTAGTAATTACCAGCAGTCAGCACTCAATACCAACTTGCTGTGTTATGAAATGTCTCCTGCTTGGGCCTTGCTGGGCAAAAACCCCTTTTCCACTACATTTAAAAACATGGGTAAATGCGCGGGGGCGCGCATTTATCTGTATTTTTCCCTAGTGGAAACGCCCCTCCCCCCCCCCCCCCCCCCCCCCCCCCGGCAAATTCCCGGGTCAAGCTGTGTAGTGTGAACGGGAGCTGTGTAGTGTGAACGGGAGCCGTGTCGAGGCGATACGGTTCCCGTTCACAGTGAATGGAAGGCCGGCGCTGGGAGATCATGTGATCTCCCAGTGCCGCCCCTGCAGCATCAGCAGCAGCGTCACCAACCCGGCAATATGCGGGGTTGGTGAGCGCTGTGGGAAAGGGGGCTGTAGCACGGGTCGCAGCCGTGTAAGGCTCCCGGCTGCGACCCATGCTACAGATGGAAAAGGGGTAAAGGGGTTATAGTGAACGTGTGCTCATATACAGACTGTGTGTTCTCTATTTCTCAATCATCACCCGGAGTTCTGTTTTGCTGCATAATTGTTTCATCTGTTTCAGCTGCTTCTGCTGTTATCATTACCATTGTTATCATTCATTATCAGTGACTTTTAAACTCATTTCATTGGATTCATTTATTACCATTCATTCTTGTCATCAACTGCATTTACCATCCATATATCATTTCTGCAGTTATCAACTTCAAGTCAAATCATTGTTTTGTTTTGCTCATTGACCAGCTGGTGTGGTCCTGAGGAAGGGGCTGAGACCCCAAAAACGTTTGGCTGTGTACCATTGGTAATACACATTTTTTTTTTTGCCTATCTACAAGTCTCCTGAGTGCCATTTATTTATTGGAATTTGTGTGTATATATATATATATATATATATATATATATATATGTGTATATTTTATGCTACTTGATTGCTGTTTGATATACTGTATAGCATGTGATTGTTTTAAAATGTGCTAATTTATGTTAAATATTTATCAGGTAACAAATAAATACATTTTACTGATTGGTCTCTAGTAATATCATTTGTGCTCCTATTAGTGATTTATTAATCATTTCTCTAGTTCCTAGATGATTAAGGTGGCTTCTACGTATCCATATCTCTGTGACACGTGTTGCACATAATACAGTATGCACAAGAGTTTCAATTAAACTACATGAAAAATGAATCCCATATACATATATTTACCTGCGCTAAAGGCAATTGTTTATATGGTTTGGTAGAGACATCACTTTAAAGCATAAAAATCAAATTTAATAACAAAAATCTTAATATAACCACAATGTAAAAAAAAAAAATTCAATCTAATACATACATATTGGCAACAGATAATTAATCTCACTTACATTTCATACCTGAACTATAATAAAATATTTAGGGAAACTGCGTGGGAGATACAGGCCGTCTTTTCATGTGGGCTCAATGGACAATTGCCCAAGGGCCCCAGCAGTATAAGGGCCCTAGGCTGATAGCTGAAGGTCCCCTTTTTCCACGGATACTAGATTTAAATCGGCCCTAGGGAACTGGAGTGGTCCCCATCCAAGCCTGTTAATTGCTTTTCCCAGCCAGATATCTCGGGTTCTGTCTAATTTAAAGTTTTTCTGAGGGTGTACTCCAAAAGCTGGGACTCTCTCCTTTCAGATGACACTGGCAGCTTGTCTCAACTCTGCCCAGTACCAGAATATTAGCCTTCCAGCAGCTGGTCCCTGCTCCAGCTCTACACACCTGGTATGCAGTTTAATATTTTCATCGGTGGATTGCTCTGGCTCCTGAACTCCGATTCCCAAGTCTCCAGAACCTCCTGAAAGGTGGGACTCTCTAGTTTATTTTATCCCATTGAAAGCTAAGAAATCTATTTCCAGTAATAAGAGATATCTGCAGCCAAGCAAGTTGCCCTCCCACCAGAAAATGATCAATTTTAAGCCCACTTAACTATCCATCCCTTCCCTGCATATTAAACACCCCCTACCACCCCAGAAGTCATGTACCGGGGTCCATTCATTCAACCCAATGCCCCTTCTACAGTTTAGTGTTCTCCCTCCCGCCCCATCTCTCACCATCTGTGCAGTAAAGGAGTAATTAGCAGAAATTACTGCTCCAGGTCTTTCATGCTGAGTGGAAGATAGAACACCCCCTGCATCCCGCGGTACCTAAAAGCTGCCGCTGATAGCATCCTCCACCCCTACAGCTGGACCCCAGTGCATTGCTTTGCTGATAAGACGGCCTGTATATATATGAACCTATTTTTGATGGCCATCTAAAACAAATCTTAGGCAATTATCTAGTGACTTCCTAGATGCCTCTGGAAGCCAAGTACAGAAATGCAAGTGCCTAGCATTCTTAATACTTCAACGAAAGTGCACAAGGTACAGTAAGTAAGCTTGTATACTGTGTAACAAGTTGGTAGACTGGCAGTTCCATCAACTTAATCAAATTGATGAGCAAAGGTAACCTGTTTATGGTATTTTCTGATTCATTTGCCTGATATACAGTGAAGAATGCTGACAAAGGGGGGGTGCAAGCTGTTACTTGTAGTGCTAATGGGAGATCCTGGAGGTGGCTGCCAGGTAAGCTAGCCCTCTGTCTGGATGCGTTTTAGTATGAGCCTTTATCAAGAGGCCTTACTGTAGACAAATCACATGACCCTATGTGGGCACTGCTAATATGTAGTGTTAGGCCTGCTGATACTGGAGAAGCCTTGACACGGCTCAGCATCTAAACATGTCTGTGCAAAATGCATGTAACCAATTTCTCTGAAATTCTATTACCAGATAGGTTCAGGTATGGTTACAGGTAATTTGTAGTGTGCTGGGCGGATACCGGGGGGAGTGGGGGGTGCACCCCCCTCTCTGTATGATGTATGTTTGTGACCCCTCCCCTTTTCTAGCACCTGATATATAATTATCACCAGGAATGATTGAGCGGCTACCACTGTTTGTCATACAGTGAAACATGTAAGAAGGGATCTCTTATAGGAGGACTTTATAGCTCTTCAAGTGTGCTTGAGTCCATAGCCCACTGAATTGTACATACAAGCAATGTTAAACAATGACATCTTTGTTGGCTTGCATTGGAACTGCTGATCCACCAACTGCTTATATGAAGCAAACCTTCTGCACAGCCAGCAGAGTACCTGATTGACTAACCACTGCACCATTTTTTCACAGATTGTAAGACATATGTTTACCAAGTTTGGTGTAAATTGCTCCGGGCATTTCAGAGTTATGCCCGGAAAATATGGATTTTTACATGTCACTCCCTTCCCACCCCACCCCTAGGGGTGTCTTACCCCCACAGTATTTTTGTCCATATTGTAAGTCACATGTGTACTAAGTTTGATGTAAATTGCTCCAGGCATTCCAGAGTTATGGCCAAAAACTATGTATTTTTACATGTCACACCCTTCCCACCCCACCTCTAGGGGTGCTAGAAGTGTCTTACCCCCACATTATTTTTCGCAGATTGTAAGACATATGTGTACCAAGTTTGGCGTAAATTGCTTGAGGTATTCCAGAGTTATTCTGGAACATATATATGATTCCTTAATAAATCAACAATGACACAAAAAAGAAAAAAAAAGAAAAATATGTCTTCTGTTTATGGGTGATCTGGCCAAGGCTGGCTCAAGGGCTGTTCTATCAGAGTGGCCGACCAGGGGAGCCACCCTGTAGGGGACACAGAGCAGTCCAGAAAGCACAGTGTTTTCCCTACAACTATCACTCTGGAGACCCTGGTTTGGGGTCCTGGGACAGCAGTGTGTGTAGGTGTGAGTGCCCTCTGCTCCTGTCCATTGCCTTGCTCCTCACAGTGGCAGCTGTGCCCAGTCCCCTCTATACTGTACATGTACCCACCTCCCTATGGGTGGCACCACGCACTGGGCAGCTCATGTATATAATTTAAGAGTGCTCTGCAGTGAATTAGTCACTGAGGTTGCAGCCACAGCTGGTGCTGGTGCCACCCATGGCTGAGTGTGAGGGACTTTGAGATACACATTTTTTTTCTCTTCTGAGTGGCATAACAAGGGGGTGTGGTGGGTGGTGGGTGCCGTCTAATCAGCAGTGGCTGAAGCCAGGTGCTATAGCATGACATTATACTGCAGTGCCTGGTTCCTGTCACTGAGAAGTAGCCAACAGTGCAGTAAAAGACTCCAGGAGAGGTCCAGTAACTCCGGAAATGCTAAGACTACCTCCAGAGTGATGTAGAACAGGGGCTTCAGATAGGTCACACACCCTTTCCACAATACCACACCCCCTTTTCATGTACAAGGACCTTCGGTCTATTGACCGCACCGGATGTCACTGGCCCTGGTGCCACCACTGCAGCTACTAACAGGTCAGTTTCTGTGGGGAGATTTGGCAGTTAATATGTGCTTTCATTTTTTCCTATGGGGGCCAATGTGTTTTCATTTTTTTCCTATGGGGGCCATAGAGGTTTTTTTCCTGTTGGGGTCAATGTGTTTATTTTTTTACCATATCCGGGCCATACAGGTATGTGTGTGTTTGTTTATTTTTTTGTGGGGGACAATGTGTGTATTTTATTCCTGTGGCGGACAATGTGTGTGTGTTACTTTTTATAATAATAAAAATAATTTAAAAAAAGCATTAATTATGTATATAGCTGGATGGAGACGCACCAAAATGTATTGCACATGGTGCTATTAGAATCCTTAACAGAACAACAGAAAAAACTACTTGTACAGCGCCTCACCAAAATGTGTGAATATATGAATTAAAACGAGAATATAAATGAACTCCTGAGACACTGCGCTTGCCACAACCACTATGTGAAAATGGATATGAATACTAGTGATGAGCGGGTTCAGTTTCTCGGAAACCGAACCCCCCCGAACTTCAGCCTTTTTACACGGGTCCGAGCCGTGCTCAGATTCTCCCGTGTGGCTCGGGTAAACTGAGAGCGCCCGAACGTCATCATCCCACTGTCGGATTCTCGCAAGACTCGGATTCTATATAAGCAGCCGCGCGTCGCCGCCATTTTCACACATGCATTGAGATTGATAGGGAGAGGACGTGGCTGGCGTCCTCTCCATTATAGTAGAAAAGAGTGACTTAGTTATAATTGTGGGGAGGATTGGGGACGAGGAGCAGCTGTTAGGGAGTACAGTGCAGGGTTTTGATTATAATACCACCAGTGAGTTTAATCCGTTGTTTCTTTTTGGAAAAAAACGCTCCACCATATCTGTGCTCAGTGTGCTGCACTGCTGCATGATATATCTGTGCGGAGTGCACTGCTCACACTGCCTAATTGTGGGGACTGGGGAGCAGTTATAGCAGGAGTACAGTGCACAGTTTTGCTGACAGTGACCACCAGTCCAGTATACATTTGTCTGCCTGAAAAACACTCCTGTGGTGGCTTTTTTTTCCTTCATACTAGTTTAGCAGTCTGCTGACAGTGTCCACTAGGTCCGTTGTTATTATTATACAGTATATTATATATATATAGCAGTACGGTAGGCCACGGCTGTACCTACCTCTGTGTCGTCAGTCGTCGTCCATAAGTAATATAATACTATACTATCCATCCATCTACATTGTATACCTGTGGTGGCTTTTTTTTTCTTCATACTAGTTTAGCAGTCTGCTGACAGTGTCCACTAGGTCCGTTATTATTATACAGTATATTATATATATATATAGCAGTACGGTAGGCCACGGCTGTACCTACCTCTGTGTCGTCACTCGTCGTCCATAAGTAATATAATACTATACTATCCATCCATCTACATTGTATACCTGTGGTGGCTTTTTTTTTCTTCATACTAGTTTAGCAGTCTGCTGACTGTGTCCACCAGGTCCGTTATTATTATACAGTATATTATATGTATATATATATATATATATATATATATATATATATAGCAGTATGGTAGGCCACAGCTGTACCTACCTCTGTGTCGTCAGTGCACTCATTCTCCATAAGTAATATAATACTATACTATCCATCCACCTACATTGTATACCTGTGGTGGCTTTTAGTTGTGCACATTAAAATATGGAGAACAAAAATGTGGAGGTTAAAAAAATAGGGAAAGATCAAGATCCACTTCCACCTCGTGCTGAAGCTGCTGCCACTAGTCATGGCCGAGACGATGAAATGCCATGAACGTCGTCTGCCAAGGCCGATGCTCAATGTCATAGTACAGAGCATGTAAAATCCAAAACACAAAAGACCAGTAAAAAAATGACCCAAAAATCCAAATTAAAAGCGTCTGAGGAGATGAGTAAACTTGCCAATATGCCATTTACGACACGGAGTGGCAAGAAACGGCTGAGGCCCTGGCCTATGTTCATGGCTAGTGGTTCAGCTTCACATGAGGATGGAAGCACTCATCCTCTCACTAGAAAAAAGAAAAGACTTAAGCTGGAAAAATCACAGCAAAGAACTGTGCGTTCTTCGAAATTACAAATCCCCATGGAGAGTCGAATTGTGTCGGTTGCGATGCCTGACCTTCCCAACACTGGACGGGAAGAGCTTGCGCCTTCCACCATTTGCACGCCCCCTGCAAGTGCTGGAAGGAGCACCCGCAGTCCAGTTCCTGATAGTCAAATTGAAGATGTCAGTGTTGAAGTACACCAGGATGAGGATATGGGTGTTGCTGGCGCTGGGGAGGAAATTGACAAGGAGGATTCTGATGGTGAGGTGGTTTGTTTAAGTCAGGCACCCGGGGAGACACCTGTTGTCCATGGGACGAATATGGCCCTTGACATGCCTGGTCAAAATACAATAAAAATCAGCTCTTCGTGTGGAATTATTTCATCACAAATGCGGACAACAGGGGGTTAATTTACTAAGATGGGAATTCTATTTAAGATGGGATGTTGCCCATAGCAACCAATCATATTCCAGGTATTATCTTCTAGAGGGTGCTAGATAAATGAGAAGTAGAATCTGATTGGTTGCTATGGGCAACATCCCATCTTAAATAGAACTTCCATCTTAGTAAATTTACCCCCAGGTGTCAAGCCGTGTGTTGCCTTTGTCAAGCTGTAATAAGTAGGGGTAAGGACGTTAATCACCTCAGAACATCCTCCCTTATACGTCACCTGCAGCGCATTCATCATAAGTCAGTGACAAGTTCAAAACCTTTGGGCGACAGCGGAAGCAGTCCACTGACCAGTAAATCCCTTCCTCTTGTAACCAAGCTCCCGCAAACCACACCACCAACTCCCTCAGTGTCAATTTCCTCCTGACCCAGGAATGCCAATAGTCCTGCAAGCCATGTCACTGGCAAGTCTGGCGATTCCTCTCCTGCCTGTGGTTCCTCCGATGCATCCTTAAGTGTAACGCCTACTGCTGCTGGTGCTGCTGTTGTTGCTGCTGGGAGTCGATCGTCATCCCAGAGGGGAAGTCGGAAGACCACTTGTACTACTTCCAGTAAGCAATTGACTGTCCAACAGTCCTTTGCGAGGAAGATGAAATATCACAGCAGTGATCCTGCTGCAAAGCGGATAACTGAGGCTTTGGCAGCCTGGGCGGTGAGAAACGTGGTTCCGGTATCCATCGTTACTTCAGAGCCAACTATAGACTTGATTGAGGTACTGTGTCCCCGGTACCAAATACCATCTAGGTTCCATTTCTCTAGGCAGGCGATACCGAAAATGTACACAGACCTCAGAAAAAGACTCACCAGTGTCCTAAAAAATGCAGTTGTACCCAATGTCCACTTAACCACGGACATGTGGACAAGTAGAGCAGGGTAGACTCAGGACTACATGACTGTGACAGCCCACTGGGTAGATGTATTGCCTCCCGCTGCAAGAACAGCAGCAGCGGCACCAGTAGCAGCATCTCGCAAACGCCAACTCGTTCCTAGGCAGGCTACGCTTTGTATCACCGCTTTCCAGAATACGCACACAGCTGAAAACCTCTTACGGCAACTGAGGAAGATCATCGCAGAATGGCTTACCCCAATTGGACTCTCCTGGGGATTTGTGGCATCGGACAACGCCAGCAATATTGTGCGTGCATTACATCTGGGCAAATTCCAGCACGTCCCATGTTTTGCACATACCTTGAATTTGGTGGTGCAGAATTATTTTAAAAACGACAGGGGCGTGCAAGAGATGCTGTCGGTGGCCAGAAGAATTGCGGGCCACTTTCGGCGTACAGGCACCACGTACAGAAGACTGGAGCACCACCAAAAACACTTGAACCTGCCCTGCCATCATCTGAAGCAAGAGGTGGTAACGAGGTGGAATTCAACCCTCTATATGCTTCAGAGGACGGAGGAGCAGCAAAAGGCCATTCAAGCCTATACATCTGGCCACGATATAGGCAAAGAAGGTGGAATGCACCTGTCTCAAGCGCAGTGGAGAATGATTTCAACGTTGTGCAAGGTTCTGCAACCTTTTGAACTTGCCACACGTGAAGTCAGTTCAGACACTGCCAGCCTGAGTCAGGTCATTCCCCTCATCAGGCTTTTGCAGAAGAAGTTGGAGACATTGAAGGAGGAGCTAAAACAGAGCGATTCCGCTAGGCATGTGGGACTTGTGGATGGAGCCCTTCATTCGCTTAACCAGGATTCACGGGTGGTCAATCTGTTAAAATCAGAGCACTACATTTTGGCCACCGTGCTCGATCCGAGATTTAAAACCTACGTTGTATCTCTCTTTCCGGCAGACACAAGTCTGCAGGGGTTCAAAGACCTGCTGGTGAGAAAATTGTCAAGTCAAGCGGAACGTGACCCGTCAACAGCTCCTCCTTCACATTCTCCCGCAACTGGGGGTGCGAGGAAAAGGCTAAGAATTCCGGGCCCATCCGCTGGCGGTGATGCAGGGCAGTCTGGAGCGAGTGCTGACATCTGGTCCGGACTGAAGGACCTGCCAACTATTACTGACATGTCGTCTACTGTCACTGCATATGATTCTCTCACCATTGAAAGAATGGCGGAGGATTATATGAGTGACCGCATCCAAGTAGGCACGTCAGACAGTCCGTACGTATACTGGCAGGAAAAAGAGGCAATTTGGAGGTCCTTGCAGAAACTGGCTTTATTCTACCTAAGTTGCCCTCCCTCCAGTGTGTACTCCGAAAGAGTGTTTAGTGCCGCCGCTCACCTTGTCAGCAATCGGCGTACGAGGTTACTTCCAGAAAATGTGGAGAAGATGATGTTCATTAAAATGAATTATAATCAATTCCTCCGTGGAGACATTCACCAGCAGCAATTGCCTCCAGAAAGTGCACTGGGACCTGAGATGGTGGATTTCAGTGGGGATGAATTAATAATCTGTGAGGAGGGGGATGTACACAGTGACATCTTGCCTCTGTAGAGCCAGTTTGTGCAAGGAGAGATTGATTGCTTCTTTTTTGGTGGGGGCCCAAACCAACCAGTCATTTCAGTCACAGTCGTGTGGCAGACCCTGTCGCTGAAATGATGGGTTCGTTAAAGTGTGCATGTCCTGTTTATACAACATAAGGGTGGGTGGGAGGGCCCAAGGACAATTCCATCTTGCACCTCTTTTTTCTTTCATTTTTCTTTGCGTCATGTGCTGTTTGGGGAGTATTTATTTGAAGGGCCAGCATGCGTGACACTGCAGTGCCACTCCTAGATGGGCCAGGTGTTTGTGTCGGCCACTTGGGTCGCTGAGCTTAGTCACACAGCTACCTCATTACGCCTCTTTTTTTCTTTGCATCATGTGCTGTTTGGGGAGTATTTTTTTGAAGGGCCATCCTGCGTGACACTGCAGTGCCACTCCTAGATGGGCCAGGTGTTTGTTTCGGCCACTTGGGTCGCTTATCTTAGTCACACAGCTACCTCATTGCGCCTCTTTCTTTCTTTGCGTAATGTGCTGTTTGGGGAGTATTTTTTTGAAGAGCCATCCTGCGTGACACTGCAGTGCCACTCCTAGATGGGCCAGGTGTTTGTGTCGGCCACTTGGGTCGCTTATCTTAGTCACACAGCTACCTCATTGCGCCTCTTTTTTTCTTTGCGTCATGTGCTGTTTGGGGAGTATTTTTTTTGAAGGGCCATCCTGCGTGACACTGCAGTGCCACTCCTAGATGGGCCAGGTGTTTGTGTCGGCCACTTGCGTCGCTGAGCTTAGTCACACAGCTACCTCATTACGCCTCTTTTTTTCTTTGCATCATGTGCTGTTTGGGGAGTATTTTTTTGAAGGGCCATCCTGCGTGACACTGCAGTGCCACTCCTAGATGGGCCAGGTGTTTGTGTCGGCCACTTGGGTCGCTTATCTTAGTCACACAGCTACCTCATTGCGCATCTTTTTTTCTTTGCATCATGTGCTGTTTGGGGAGTATTTTTTTGAAGGGCCAGCCTGCGTGACACTGCAGTGCCACTCCTAGATGGGCCAGGTGTTTGTGTTGGCCACTTGGGTCGCTTAGCTTAGTCATCCAGCGACCTTGGTACAAATTTTAGGACTCAAAATAATATTGTGAGGTGTGACGTGTTCAGAATAGACTGGAAATTAGTGTAAATTATGGTTATTGAGGTTAATAATACTATGGGATCAAAATGACCCCGAAATTCTATGATTTAAGCTGTTTTTTAGGGTTTTTTGAAAAAAAAACACCCGAATCCAAAACACACCCGAATCTGAGAAAAAAAATTCGGTGAGGTTTTGCCAAAACGTGTTCGAACCCAAAACACGGCCGCGGAACCGAACCCAAAACCAAAACACAAAACCCGAAAAATTTCCGGTGAACATCACTAATTGAATACTAGACAACAACAAAAGTAGCTGCACTGTGTGTCAGCAGTTATGTAAAAACAGAGAGCACAACATGTATGAAAAGTTTTATATTTAATATCATAAAAAAACAATAAATTAATATAATTGAGAGCACACCTATATCTGTCTCAGGTGATGAACCAAAGTTCAGCCAAATAAACAAAGGTGGCAATCCGAGATAATACTTCCTATTCCACAGTGCAAAAAAGGAAATGTGAGAATAAATGAGCGCAGTTCCAGATAGTATGCTCTATCATTCACCGGATAGATAATAATGCATATAGTACCTCTCCAGAAAGGGCTGGTATGTATTAGCTGAGCATCCCTGGCTAATGAGTCCTGCGTTGCCCACTGTACTGCACAGATGAGAGGAATTGTCGGATGCCCGGTGCTGAACACCTGCCGCTGTGAAGGAGTGTATGGCAGTCTCGTGTTTCCGTAGTAGCTGACCGGCAGGAGGTAACGAGCCGCAGCAGTGAGATGGAAAAACGGCTTCTTGTGATGGTGAGCAGGTGAGCGCTGATGAGGATACAACAGTGTGGATTGCACAGGAATAGATCACCTGGAACAGGTGTGCTGAAGGCGGAGTTCTGACGCGTTTCGTCACGATCATGTGACTTTATCATGTGATCGTGACGAAACGCGTCAGACCTCCGCCTTCCGCACACCTGGTCCAGGTGATCTATATGGACAATCAGAGGTGGTTCTCTGTAGTTCCCAGCACACAACTAATGTGTTTCTCTGCCACAGCAGTTTCATCAGAGAAAAGGGTTTACCTCTGATAGTTTCTTCTACTTTTAGCACTGTTGATTGGATCCCAGTCCATTCATCTCCACAGCGTGTGACTAACACAACTGGAACAGCTGTTCCTCCCTCTCTGGCTAACATCTTGTTCAGTGTCAGTCACCAGACCATCTGGATTACCGGTCAGATCGGTCAGCGCATCCTCCAGGGCAGCTGTTAGTCCATCCAGCCTCTTTCTCCATGGTCAGCTGTATCAATCAGGTCATAACCGTAAACTGCTACTGGATAGAGAAATTCTTTGTCATCTCACTACACAATGGAGCTGTGGGGGATATATGTACATGACTGGCATAGTACTTCCATCTGTTGGAGCAGCCACTACCTAGCAATGATTCAGTGGGGTTTGGGTATGGGATCCAGACAGTCAGGATTCTGATGGCCACATTACCGACAGCAGCATCCCAACAGCCAGAATCCCGGCACATTTTTTTAAGTCTGCTAAAGCTTCTTCTTCCCGTCCCCCCTAAACCTTCCTACCCACAGTCTATTCCTAATCTTCCCCTCCCGCAACCTAACCCTCCCATCCTGCAGCCTAAACCTAAACCTAAATTTATCATATACCTTTGATAAAATCAATATGAGTACAAAATGTATAATTACAACACAAACTGGATAGGTGGGGATTTGAACCGGGGACCATGGTGTCTAAGATATAGAGCACTTAACCACTAGACAACAGAGACAAGGAGTGGGAGTATGAGCATTGCAAAATCCTGCAGACAACTTCACACACAGTGCTCTCCCCATAATAGAACTCCACATACTGTACTGTTACCATCGGCTGCACCTGACAAAATTGCGAGTACCAGCTACAGGAGCAGCAGGTCTGAGTTCAACGTGCAACTAATTAGCTGATAAGGAGTTTCTATCTTAAAACTCTCCTTACAACAAATAGGAGCAAAACGGTACTATACCGGCTGTTTTTTGACCGCAGGTTGACAAAGACACAGTATATTGTATGAGACTCTGTGTGGAATTAATCCATAAAAGACGTTTACCGACTTAAGTCTGAGCTCCAATTGGATATAACAGAGGAGTCCCTACATAAAGTTGTTACGTCTTTTTTCCGCTGGAGTAAAAAACGTAATAGAGTATATAATTACTTATACCGATTTTAATTATCTTATTATCTGTGTATGTGAGTAAATGATGTGTATATATATAAATATATATTTTTTTATTCTGATTTGTAATAAATTGTTGATGCGCTCTCTGATAATTGTTTTATCTTGGGGTATTGTTCAATAGTGGGCAGCTCAGTACTGCTGTTATGATTCCTGTACTCCAGACCGGAGGAGATCTTATGGCAGAGGTCTGAGTACAGGGAAAATATGCTGGTTGTGGGAGCAGGAGAGCCTAGTAACCCCTGGCGCCCTAACTCCGTTGTCTCGCCCGTGTTATCAGAAATCCCCTGCGAGACTATGGTTGCTTGAGCCCATGGCAGCCGCGTTCGAAGGGCGGATTATGTCTGCCCAACCCCGATGCCCCCGCAGGTCTTAATGGGAGACAAGGGGAAATCCGAGACAGGGTGATAACAAGGGGCCCTCTGACTAAGCAACCAGGCCAGGGGTTACAAGCTAACTAACTTAAACCAAAGGTATGTGCGGACTAGCCGCCAGGGAAAAGGACAACCAAAGATCCCCTGATCCGTTACTCCTATCCAGCACCGCTGGATACCAGAGTGGATCTGTGGGAGCGGAATCCTCCGCAAAAGCTCCAGAACACAAGTAAACTAAATAATAAACAGTAAGCGGACAAGCCGCAACACACGGCTGAGCCGCGACTCACGAACACCACAAGATGTTAAAGGTGCTCGGTCAGACTCTAGGAACAGATGACAAACTTCCGAGTACAGGATCTCTGAGGACAGGAACAACCGGATTGAGCAGGACTGGAAACTCTCTGTAGCAGACACAGGCAAACAGGAAGCTATCACCGGCGTCTGTAAGAAGTCCTGAGGGTGCCTTTATTCAGGAACCCTCCAATCAAAATCCAGACAGGGTAATCAACTGAAATGCCGTGCAGCTTGCATGCTGCACGGCCAGCACATCATAAGGTAATCAGGACAGACCCAGCAACGGGGAACGCGGCTGAACGTGGCGTCCCCGTTGCTAAGGTCAGAGCGGCTCCGTGCGCCCGGCGTCTAGCGTTGCCAGGGAGCCGGCGGCTGAACGCGCACGGCGTCCCTGGTTGCTAGGCGCCGGGCCGCACCGCCGAGCGGACCCCGGCGCCTAACAACTGCCTTGTTGGGAGCTGCAATTTGCATTTAAAATTGATGTAAAGACCAGTTGATGACATAGGCTTGGTGGCTAGAAAGCACTGGAATTTTCTCTTTTTTGTGGTTGATAGTCCCAAAAATTCACAAGAGTCCCTCCTGGCAGACCAATTATATCACTTTACCAACCAATATCCGCCTACTTGCAAGCTTTATTAACTCCTTGCATCCAAAACACTACACCTTATGTAAAGGATACCACAGTCTTGCTACAGTGTCTCAGAGAATTAGGCCCACTACCGATGCACAAGGTAATGTGCAGCACCAATGTAGCGAGCCTCTACACATGTATACCTCATGTGGAAAGCATTGCAGCCGTCAAAAGAAGTGGCAAACGCAGGATTTGCATGGGTGGTTTCCAGAACTGGGCGGAGCCAATCACGGGGGTGGGGACTGAGGTGACCCAGTATATGCGGTGTGTATATATATATATATATATATATAGCTACACACACATATATATATATATATATATACATATATCTACACACATACACACATAGATATATAGATATATATATATATACATACACACATACACATACACGGGTGTGGTCTTCAGTATGCCGGCGGTCGGGCTCCCGGCGACCAGCATACCGGCGCCGGGAGCCTGACCGCCGGCATACCGACACTTATTCTCCCTCGTGGGGGTCCACGACCCCCCTGGAGGGAGAATAGAATAGTGTGGCGCGCGTAGCGTGGCGAGCGCAGCGAGCCCGTAAGGGGCCCATTTGCGCTCGCCACACTGTTGGTAAGCCAGCGGCCGGCCTCCTGGCGCCGGTATGCTGGTCGCCGGGAGATCGTAGTGAACCCATATACACATATACATACTGTAGCATATTAAACATGCATACATATATATATATATGCATACATATATATATATATATATATATACACACACATACAGTACACATATATATACACATGTATATATATATATATATATATCATATGTGTGTGTGTTTATATGTATGTATGTATGTATATATATGTAGGCACATGGATATTTATGTACTATAATTAAAATAAAGTAAACTTTTATTGCACTTGCAAGTGCCACCAGGAAGACAGCAGGCTGCAGAGGACGCTAGACAGTCATTAATAATACTCATGCAGTTAAAGAAAAAATTATTATTATTATTATTTTTTTTTTAGTGGAGGGGGGTTTCTGGGTACTCGGAAACCCCCCCTGGGTGCGCCACTGGTCAAAAGCATCATTTCAAATAATGAGCTCTATGAGGGCCCCCCAGTAGAATTTTTCCTAGATTTGTTGACTTTGGTCCTCACTAGGCATTATTTTATTTTTGATGGGGTGTTTTGCCTCCAGAGGCTTGGCTGTGCGATGGGGTTGAATGTGGTCCCATCATACACCAATGCCTACATGTGTTGCGCTGAACAACAACTGGTTTACAATGGTCATATTGGACAAAATTTGATTTTATACCAAAGGTACATAGATGATTTGTTAATGCTCCGGGTATTAATGCGGTGCCGGCACATGTGCAGTTCCGACCCGATCGCTGCGCTGCGACAAACTGCTGCGATCGATCGGGTCGGAATGACCCCCATTGTGTAAAAAGTAGGCACAGGGTGGCAGCTATTCGTGTGAAAATCATAGATCAAATATTACCAAATTGCAGAGGGGGCAACAGAAGTAGAAAATCACTCTAACTAGCGAGCCACTGAATTAATCAATTAGATACATTGGCCGCAAGGGGACTCAATAAACATTCCGGTCTCAATGTATTTTTGGAATATGATTTGACAAATATTCATGTAAATCGATGTAACTTGTTAGATATGTTGCACAAAGGTCACATATTTAGAATGATATACTGCTACTGTATATAGATATCATGTAAATTTACAAGGAGCCCTTTATGCAGGGGATCTGTTCTTTTAAATGCTGCTGCAAATGTCATCTAATAATGTAACATTTATTACTGTTTTTATGTAACTTTTCCTTGCACCATTGAATTGAGCAACACTCTTTATTTTCTGATTACACAGATAACTACAGTATGGTGACTGGATTCCACTGCCTAGGCTGGAGCTGACCGGCGACGTCATCGTCAGGCGCAATTGTCTCACCGTGACACGCATGGTGTGTGGCCAGGCCGGAGCAGTGCGTACCACCCAGGTGTTTCCACGTGTTTCTGCCCGAGCCACGGCCCTCCGGTGATGTCATCCACCGACGCAGTGAAGGCTCCGTAACACGCATGGATGGACGCCCGGCCGGCTCAGCGCCGGTAAGTGGAACCGATCACGGGGGTAGCCAGGGGTATATATGTTTTGCACTGTATGTTTCACACTTGCACCTAGGGCATCATATTGATTAGGGCTGACTCTGACCACACCATTTATATAAATAAACAACAACCCAGTGCAGAGATCCCCAAACAGTCCTCAAGGCACCCCAACAGTCCAGGTTTAAGGTGTATCCATGGCTCAGCACAGACTGATAAATAAAATTTACTGAGGTGTTAATAAAGTCACCAGTGGGCAAGCATAGATATACTTAAAACCTGGACGGTTGGGGTGCCTTGACGACTGAGTTTGAGAACCTCTGGCCGAATGGATTATGAATGTGGACATTCAACAATTACCACATTATTGCACCCCAGATCTAGGAATGGTGAGTGAAGTGGATTATTGTCTTTTGTTTATTTGATTAATTTTTTAAGTGATCTTTTTGTGATCACATCTCGTGCATCCCTTTCAGCTTACTTAATATAACTTGTGTCAGCTGATTTCCTACATTTTTTAAAAACATTTTTTTACAGTAGATATGGTTAGTGACTGTCTCACCTAAAAGTCATGGTGCTGTGAGCTTTAACCCCTCCAGTGGCGGGTTTAAAAAAAAAAAAAAACACCTCTCATGGCGTGTTTTTATAATTAGGTAGTGCAAGGGTTAAAGTGCAGGGAGGGAGTGTGAAGGGTTACCTCTTCTGTCTTTGTAAATATTACTTTTTATATGATCAATTTCCTTATAGTTACAGTGTAAAAGTGAATATTTCTATTTCCCTAGTGAAGGGTTAAAACATGCTATATGAACTCTTATGTGTTTGCATGGATGCGTGCTGCCCTGTGCTAGGTGCCTTTGTCTCTCATACAGATACCAGGCCTGTGTGGGTCTGGCATCCAAGGTCAGTTCCATACCAGATGAAACTCGTTCTTTCTACCCAAATATACTGTGTTACAAAAACTTTGTTAAATGTTTGAGAAACTTGTAGAAAACCCATATATGGACATCCGCCTTTTTCTGTTCTGCCTGGTAACTATTAACGAACCAATGGGAGTGTAACGACATGTCAGTTACACCCATATGCATTGTCATATATACTTTTGTTAACTTCATAATAAACAGTGTGAATTTTTACTGCTTGTGTTGTGCATGTACCTTGTGGTTAAAGTTTACACTCCAGACGTCTAAGAGGCCATCACATCGAGGGTTAAGGTATAAGGGCAAATCCTTTCAGCTGGGGGCTATGTCCGGAATTCAGTGATCGTCCCTGAATGGTAAAAATAGAGAATTTATTGTCTGTCTTTGCCATACAGGATTGCGGTCATACACTGAAGCTGAATCCGTGTCAGTGTTCCGGGAACACGTGACAAGGTAATATTTAAGTCCGGGACTTAATATTACGAAGTTTTATGTAAAAGCATAAAACAGGTATCAGGGATACCATAGAATCTTTAATGTCTGGGACTTAAAGATACGTCTGAGAAAGGACCAGGCGTCCAAGCGCAATTCTCCAAAGACGTTAGTATCTGGGATACTTAAAAAAAAATAGACCTGGGGTCTATACATAACGTAGATTATACCTCGATCTGATCGTCTATATATATATTCTTGTATGTTGTAGTGAGATAAGTTCTTATATTTGGTTCAGACGGCTGGTAAGTTTTCGTCTGCCAGATATCTTTACTCAAACACTTTTCTTGCTTCCTGTTTAAAACGCTGTATTTTTCTGACATCTTGTACGAATGGTAAGCGTACCCGTCAAAAGATTTCATGTTCTCATTATACAGATAATATTGTGATATTGTCAATGACTAATTAACTGGTGTTAGCTAATGCATGCATAGAAAGTTTTTGTAAATTGCATTTTTTGTTGTGAAATTGCATAGAAGGTTTTTTTTTTTTTGTAAACTGCATTTTTGTTGTGATATTGCATAGACAGTTGTTGTAAGTTGTTGTGGAAATTGCGTAGAAAGCTGGTGTAGATTGCATTTACTATGGGAGGGGGTCAGAGTAAGACAGTCATTTATCCCCCGCCCCTCCCTGGTGAGACATGCAAGATGTATGTCGCCCGCAACTCTACCTCAGAGTATTACTTAGTTAACCCATGGGTGGATAATTTAGCGGGATGGACAGAGAAAGCAGGACAGGACCCATTCCTACGGGAAGGCAGTAATTACCCTTTCTATATGGAGATTTAAGAAAAAATGTCAGTTTAGCACAGAAGTGAAACTGCAGAGAACTGTAAATCTTTTAAAATCCCTCTCGCCTCCCCCCCTTGCATTCCAATGTATCCTGCGCTCAGAGACACAAATCTCTTGGCAGCAGTAACCCTTTCACACTAGATGGGATCGCCTCCAACTTCACTGCTGGAGGGTGCGTCCACTAGCTCTATCCCTAGCACCAATAACCCAGAGTTTAGATAATAGTAAAACACTGTCCCAAGCCCACCATTACCCTCGATGGCTGTATATCTTATTTGCGCAAAGCTTGCAAAGGACGCAGCTATACACATATGAAGGAGGTCTTTAAAACCCGTGCTCCTTTGCCTGTGCTTTTTTTTTGCCTGTCGCTGTGGCTTGTAAACAGAAACCTTCATAGTCTGTTACTGCGTTTTGGAAAAGGTTTAAGGACTGCTGGACAGATGACGCTGGCTTACCTTTGCTTAACTCAGAAAGCTTACTCATTTCCCCACCCACTCATGCCTATCAGAGCTCCGGACGCTTTGACAGACAGAGCCAACCCCGCAGTCAGGGAAGATTCCAAAGACCCCGCGCACTGACGGGGCCCGGAGGAGGGTATCCCAGCCTTTATTCAACTCTCCCGTCATAGTAAAGATTCACCTCTGCTGCCACTTATTATAAATGGAAGTAAAATTCCCTTTTTAGTGGACAGCGGTGCAACAACCAGTGTTTTGTGTTCTGACTTATGCAGTATCCCCTCTCACCAGAAAAGATAGAAGGTCTCCGCCCCGTGATACAGCAATTCTTACAACAGGGTATTCTCAGACATATTGTATCACCATACTGTACTCCTGTGAACCCTGTTGCCAAAGCTGATGGCAGTATAAGATTTGTACAGAATCTCAGAGCGATCAATCAGCCAATTGTCCCGATTGCACCAATTGTTCCAGATGTAAACTCACTCATTTCTGCAATCCCTGCAGATGCTGCGTTCTTCTCTGTAATTGATTTGAAGAATGCCTTTTTTTCAGCATACCTGTAGATTCACAGACACAATTACTTTTTGCCTTTTCTTTTGAGGGTAAACAACTTACCTGGTGCAGATTATTGACGCACCTGTTGTCTCCAGGCCACATTGAGGCCCTGGCAACCTCACCATGGTTCAGTCCTGCTACAGTATGCAGATGATCTGCTGCTCTGTAGTAAAACTGAGGAGGCCTGCCGAGAGGATGGTGTTTCATTACTAAACTGGCTTTGTGAATGTGGACACAAGGTGTCCAAAATAAAAATGCAATGGTGTAAAAAGCATGTTGATTGCTTAGGTTTTGTGCTCACTCAGGGAGAGAGGAAAATCAGTCCACAACGCATACAGTCTGTATTGGGCCTGGTCACCCCAACTACCCAGAAGGAACTACTGTCCTTCCTGGGTATGGTAAATTACTGCAGACAGTGGATATCTGATTGCTCTTATTATGATAACATTTTGAGACAAGCCACACTGAAGGACAAGCCTAAAACTGTACAATGGTCACAAGAAATGTTAACTGCATATGAAAGTTTAAAATGTATGTTGATAAAAAGTCCGGCACTTGGCCTCCCCAGTTATGTGCTACCTTTCCATCTATATGCAAGGGACAATTGTAAAACCATGGCGGGGGTGCTCACACAGTTTCATGGAGGGAAGTTGCGCCCCGTGCATTTTTTTTCCAAAGTCATGCCAGTGTCTGTGCAAGGTATGCCTGCCTGCCTCAGGGCTTTGGCAGCCTGTGCAATGGTTGCAGAAATGGCCACTACCCTCACTTTAGGCCACATCACAGTACTCCACACCACACATGATGTCCTGGCAATACTTAAAGGCTTACACACACAGTACATGTCAGCACAACGCCTTAGTGGATATGAAGTACTCCTTTTGAGTAACCCTACCCTTACCATTAAGTACACTGCTAGTTCTTCTGGCCCTGCACCCATTCTCAATGCCCTTTTAGGCTTGAAAGGTCCCGAGGATGAACCACCCGACCTACATGACTGTGCTGCTTCCATTGAAGCTGAAACTTCTCCCAGACTTGACATGTCTCCCGTTCCCATACCAGGCGCAGACGTAGTTTTTGTTGACGGCTCATGTAGTAGGCCCAATGACAATACATACCAGGCTGGCTATGCCATTGTCACCCTCCCTGATACTGTGTTGGAAACCCTACCAATACCTTATCAGTCCGCGCAAGCTGCAGAACTCGTTGCACTCACTAGAGCATGTCCCTCCCTTGACAACGTCCATCTGCTCACTCAACTTCAAGCTGCTGCGACTAATGCTGATCTCTCCGACTGGACTTACCCAATTCTGCAGAAAAAATCCTAAATCAGGATTAATCTGCAAAGAGGGGAAACCCTGTATACCCCAGTCCAGTGCCCCTTTGCTCGTTGCCCAGTGCCGTGGTGTTGGTCACCGTGGTGAAGCCACAACACTCCTCCTACTAACCAATGATTTTTATGTTACTAATGCCAAATCACTTGTGGACCAGTATGTTAGCAGATGCATCACTTGCCTCAGGAACAACCCTAATAAAGCTAAACACCAGCATCTTGAATACCCCACAAAAGACTCTAGGTTACTCCCCATTTGAAATACTAATGGGCAGACCCTTTTCCTACACCCTGGGCTAAGAAACCACTAGTAATACAGGAAGGAGATCTAGAACTCATCAGAGAAGAGTATGTCAGGTCCCTGATAACAAAACTGAATGAAATTGAACATGAGGTTGTTTGTAAAAACCCTTTGAATCCACAGGAACCTACACACCCCTTTAAAGTCAGAGACAGAGTCGTGGTGAAGGTGCTCCCCAGGAACAAGAGCCCAGGAGACTTCACCTATGGTCCAGAGACAGAGGTCGTAGCAGTTACCCGAACAGCAGTCCTGACAGAGGAAAGTCCTGCCTGGATCCATGCATCCCGAGTAAAAAAGGTTCCTAGACCAGACCTAGAGAGGGAAGCAAGTGATTCCAGTGAGGTACGAACCGGGGCAGACAGCCCTGACCTCCCACCTAGCGAAGAAAGAAGAACAGAAGAAGATGAGGAACCTGTCCCCTATCTTTATCCTGGGGACTACCTTGATAGCCCTACTGGCCCTCACTCACCACACAATATGTGAGGTTGATATTACACACACTAATGGGATCCCCACCTTGTGGTATAATTCCTCTAACACACACGTAGCCACATATATCCTTGACTATTTTATGTTATATACAACAAAGAAGGAAATCAGGAATGTCTGAGACAGTATATATTTGTGTTACTGACGAATGGTACTATGACATTAGATATTATGGATCTAATTGTAATTCCTGGGAATATGTGGGGTGGAATACAGGAGTAGATTGGAAATATGGCCCATCATTTGCAAAAAAAATAGATGGAGCAAATATGGAGTACCCCTACTTTCTAGACTATCCATTCATAAGATGGATGAAGGCCCAAATTCATACAGGTTTAGACTAAACATAGTGAACCCTAGCAGAAGCGACAATGAGACTTATGTACTTGGTATATGGTGGCAAGCAGGGTACTATAGTGCAAGGCAAATGTTTTATTTGTGGGACATGTATAAAAACCCAAAACAAACCTTTAAAGCCCCATATTGCCACTTCTAAAGATATGGTGGCTATTACTAACCCTACCTTTGAAGACACCCTAGCTATTGAAACTGGTTTCCCTGACATTAATTTTTGGTTGGAATGGATGAAGTATAGTGCTAACAAACACAATAAAAGCAACTGTTATGTCTGTGGCAAATCTAGGCCCCACCTAGGTA
This sequence comes from Pseudophryne corroboree, assembly GCF_028390025.1. Taxonomy (NCBI): domain Eukaryota; kingdom Metazoa; phylum Chordata; class Amphibia; order Anura; family Myobatrachidae; genus Pseudophryne; species Pseudophryne corroboree. The sequence goes on from NC_086453.1 coordinate 38,422,743, forward strand.
CAGTGCCCCTTAATATACCCCTAGAACAGGAAAATTGTTTTTTTTTCAGCCTTTTTAATGACACCAAAACAAATGACAGTCAGTGCGAAATGTGGAAAAGGGAATATCCCATATTGTCAAAAAATCCCAACCCAGGAAGCACCATAACTATATATCCTGGAAACTACACTTGTTATACATCTAACACCACCACAGGGAGAAATTTAAAAACCTTCCCACCAGGGTATTGTGCAAATAAGCATATTCATACTTGTAACTTTAATTCTTGTAGGCATTATAGTTTATTGTGTAATCCCCTGTGGAAAGAAACTTACCTCCAAAGGCATTGATAAGGCCCTGATGTACTATGATATAACCACCAGTCCTGTCACCTCCTCTGATAGTAAGGGACCCGACGATTATGTCCAATATCTCAAGAACTGGAGGAACAAGAAAGGAGCCTCACTCAAGAATCATGTCATATAATAATCATGATTCTAAGAGGGGATTGAAGGGTTACCTCTTCTGTCTTTGTAAATATTACTTTTTATATGATCAATTTCCTTATAATAGTTACAGTGTAAAAGTGAATATTTCTATTTCCCTAGTGAAGGGTTAAAACATGCTATATGAACTCTTATGTGTTTGCATGGATGCGTGCTGCCCTGTGCTAGGTGCCTTTGTCTCTCATACAGATACCAGGCCTGTGTGGGTCTGGCATCCAAGGTCAGTTCCATACCAGATGAAACTCGTTCTTTCTACCCAAATATACTGTGTTACAAAAACTTTGTTAAATGTTTGAGAAACTTGTAGAAAACCCATATATGGACATCCGCCTTTTTCTGTTCTGCCTGGTAACTATTAACGAACCAATGGGAGTGTAACGACATGTCAGTTACACCCATATGCATTGTCATATATACTTTTGTTAACTTCATAATAAACAGTGTGAATTTTTACTGCTTGTGTTGTGCATGTACCTTGTGGTTAAAGTTTACACTCCAGACGTCTAAGAGGCCATCACATCGAGGGTTAAGGTATAAGGGCAAATCCTTTCAGAGTGCAGGAGGGCGATCGCCCGCAGGCATCTCCAGCATCATTGCTAATGCAAAAAAACCCTAAAACTGTTTTTTTTTGCTAATAAAATACACACCTAGCATGGTGTGTATTTTATTCATGGGATGCAGGGGTTAAGTGCAAGGCGGGGTGAGCAGGCGGGGTGAGCAGGCGGGGTGAGCACCGCAGGGATCGCCCGCGTCAGCGCTGTCTCCCGGCTGCATAACAGCGGACGGGAATCAGCACAAGTATAGAGAGAGGCAGCGCTGGAGATGATCTCATCTCCAAAGCCACCTCCGCACCCGCCCCAGATGCCGCCTCTGTCCCCGTCCCCGGATGGCAACCCAACCCGGTCGAGAAGCCACCCTGTTCACACTGCACGTGTCTAATGCTGGATCGCACCCGGGAATGACCCGATTCTAATTCCTGGGTGCAACTCGTAATTGCAGTGTTAACAAGGTATAATTGTAGGTTACAGGTCTTAATACCCCTTTTAAACCGCCAGCTTTGAACACGAGTTATTGCACATGAGCGTGCATAACCTGTGTTGCTGTGCAGTCTGAAAGGGCCCAGTTGGAATAATCCAGGTCGAACAACCCAGTATTCATAGGCGTGCGCAGCACATTTCATTAGGGGGTGCACCGTTGGAGGGGTGTGTCTAGCACCTCCTTTTGGGCGTGTCTAGCACCATCTATTGACGTCAACGCAATATAAAATATCCACCTTTGTACCAATCCTAATAAAGCAGATACATTGTCAGATGTTGTGGTGTGCACCAAACAAACACCCCTGATGGCACTCACTGCAATTACACTGCTCCTCCTCAGCCTGGTCTGGCTCCCCCTCTCTTTCCCCTGCAAGCTGCAGCAGCTTACTTACAAGTCAGCCACTCACTGACACTGACAGTCACAGACTAGTACTGCTGCTGCTGGAAAATCGAGTGACGTGTCAATGCTGCTGCCAGCCACCTGCCAGTATTGAATTTGTCTTCCTACGAGGAACGCTGGCTGCATGCTGATCCTCATCAGTGTCTGGAGTTGGCATAGCATAGAAGGAGAGAGGTGGGCATGTGGCGGGTGTGACGGGTGGGCGGTGGCATCCTTGATTAACCCAGGCGTCTAGTCAGTAATGCAGTCCTGACAGGGTGCAGCGCAGAGGGGACAGTAATCAGCCTGCTCGGCGATCGTTGCATCAGGCATGTGAGATCGGGGTGCCAGACATTAGGGGGTGCCTGTGCGCACCAGGCACCCCTCCCTGCGCACACCTATGCCGGTATTCCAAACCGGCTCGCTGTGCTGTATGAATGGGATGCCGGGTCGATGCAACCCGTTTCCTGTTCACTCTGTGTAGACGGCCGGCGCTTGGAGATCATGTTGTGAGGTGGGTTGCAGCCGGGAAGCACTCGTGTCAGGCTCCCAGGTGCTATACTTTAACATGTCGACATTCAGAATATTCTAAAAGTCGACTTTTTATACCACACCCGCTGCACTTGTTGTTGTGGTGTCTGAAGAGGTGGATAGAGAGGTAGGTCATTTTATTTTGTCAGGCCCTTTACCCAACCAGCGTGTTTTGGGGGATTTTCCGAGGTCACCTGACTACCGAGAGGAAACACAGGCAAACACGGAGAGAATATACAGACTCCACAATTAATTCTAGTGCTGTAAAATCAAAAATGGCAATGCTTACCACTGTGCCATCATGCTTCCCAAGGTGAAGACGATGAATGGTGTATGTGATGTGGAGCTTTGAGCGTATCCTGATGAGCAGCGAGTATATGAAGATACTGAATGTGCTATTCAGTGTACATACACACGTTTTGTAGTCAGATTTTAGTGTATGTGATTGGGAAGAGAAATGTATTTGACTCTAAATGATGCCCTAGATAAAATCATATGAGCAGTACCACAAACAATATAAAAGTAGCTGGTAACTGAGAACATTTCTTTCAAAGAATTACTTTCTGTAAAGTAGATGATTTAATTTTTATTTTTTATTTTCTGCAACTCAAATTTACATTCCTGACAGGGTTGGTTTAAAAGAGGAGGGGGCCCATATTCAGGCAATCGTGTGGCCCCCTCCTCTCTGCGCCACAGTAGACTCTCTTATTGTACCAGAGCCTAATGCGCATGCTCAGGTCTCCAGTAACATGGCGCCCATGACTTCTCTACTACGCATGCTCAAATCTCTGGGAAAATGGCCGCTGTGCAATTTTTCACAGTGATTTCGGCGCCTGCAGCAACGACCTGCAGCTCCAGCTCCAGGCCTCCACATAAAAATAGGCCCATTATAATGGCAGAATGATGATGACCAGCCACCCACAGAGTCAGCCATAACTCTGAAGTATTACAATTGTTTTTCTATCAATCTTTGTATTTTTATGTACTTAAGGAAACAGTGGAGTTGATAGTGTAGGAGGTGTACACAGTGTGTACCCACATGGCTTTGGCCCGGCCCACTTCCACACTGATCACAGCTCCTCCGCATCTCACAGTATAGGCCCTTAATCCGGCCCTGCCGACCTTGTACTCTTGAGGTGAGTATAATTATACGGGAGTAAGATGTGGTGGGTGCATTGCACGCTCTTCACTCATTATGGACACATCAATGGTTCCTCCTTCATTTAAGTGTGTTTGCGCTCCCAGCAGATCCACTCCACTCCTTTAATTTTTTCAATCTACCACTTAATTCTAAGCGTTTTATGCAACACCTTCCAATTTCAAGGAAACTGCAGGACTTCGGTGAGATTTCAGCTAACTTTAAAGAGACAATCAGTTCTAAGACTGAATCAGCCTTATAACTGGTTGCCGCTTTAAATTTAGTTATACTCTCACTGACGTTCCAAAGTGTCAGTTGTAAAGCACAAGGGGCATGCTGGCGCTATACAAGGAAATGTTAATAAATAAGTGTCTGCTCTGTAATATAATGTAGTATTTGAATGTAGTTCCCAGATATTGAACATTATCTTGGCTCCGCCTTCCCCAGTGTCTATTTAATGACAGTATACAGCTGCTCACCCTGCAGTATACTGGTGCTTTCCAGAGTTCAGCACTTGCAACACACAATGACGTCTCTCCTTGGATCTCTGTGTGTTCTCTCAGCTCTCACGGCCACTGGTAAGTACATATCACAGTACATATGTTATAGTTACCTGTTCTGTCACCTGGGTTCTTCCTGTGGATATTGGGTCTGTACTGAACAGGATACGGCTGTAGCGTCAGAGGCTGTCAGAGCCGTCCTGGGGATGTGATAATCTGCCCCACACTTTATAACCCTACTGCCAGCACGTCACCTGCTATACTCATTGGGGCTAATTCAGACCTGATCGTAGCCGTGCAAAATGTTGCGGTCAATTTACCTGCCATCAAAATCCCGAAGGTCAAAATCTCGACATGGCCAAAATACTGACATTTAAAATACTGATAAGGTCAAAATACAGACATTTAAAAATGTCAACAGGTCAAAATAGTCGACATGAGTTTTACATGATTTTTTCATTGAAACCGACTTGTTCATACTTTACCATCCCAGTGGACCTGGAGGGGGAATATAATAGTGTGCCGAGCGCAGAAATGCACCATTCCCGAAGCATGTCGAGCGCAGCGAGCCATGCGCGAGGACTCGGTACACTGGTACGATGTCTATGTCAACATACACACCCAAAAAAACAATGAAAAACTAATGCGGGGAGAGAAGCGGGCAGACGGAGGAGAGCAGCGCTGCAGGAGGATGTCTCACAGCCACCTGACCTCACGGCAGTGTTCACCCGGCTCCAGCAAGCGTGACCTCACTTGCTGGAGCTGGGTGGACGCTGACGTGAGCGGCGCGGCTGTGAGACATCCTGCTGCAGCGCTGTGCTGTAGCGCTGCTCTCCCCTTTCTGGCCGCGGCTCCCCCCCGCCCCCCTCCTCCTCTGGGTCCCACTTCTCAGTCTGACATTTTTTTCTGTCAGACTGAGATGGTCGGAAACAGGGCCAAATCCTGTCGAATTTGGCCCCATTTCACTCAAAAGTACATGAATCGGCAGCTATACCGCCGATTCACGTACTATTCGACAAATCGAATACCACGACTTGTCGAATAAAAACTGCAGGGATTAAATAGGTTGAATCACGATTCGACCTTAAAAAGTCGAAAACTGCCGTCTTTTCCACAGACGGCAGTTTTCGACCCTAATTGAATATACCCCAAAATCTAAAAAGAGTGCAAGAAGGTGCAGATAAGGGGGGGATCTAATTGCCTGTAAATCTGCTGTGATGGCAATAATTTAAAAGGCAAAACCAGGCTGGACTTTAAAACTATGACAACAAAAAAACACCAGGCAGGATGGCTGCTCACTATATAAAAGATGAATCCAGATTTACAAGGTCGCTGTTTCTATAACATTCTGCATCCAGGACTCCAACCAGATCATCCACAATCAAAGGAATTTCAAAGGTCAAAAGCAATTAAATGTGAGCGGCTATCCTACGCGTTTCATTGCTATGACATCCTTTTTGTTATACAAATAAATACTTATACAGTATACAGTTACATGGCACAAACATGAGTAGGTAGACCCAGGGGCCAAGGCAGCTGTGTATTGAGAGAGGAGGAGGCCCGGGTGCAGCCTTCTCCGTTCGGGGCCCCTACTCTCTGCCGGCAGCGGGGAGAGTCTGAGCACTAGAGCGCTCAGACTCTACTGAGCAAGCGCAGATCCCCGGGAAAATGGCGCTGTGGCCATTTCCCCTGAGATTTCTCTGCTGCGCATGTGCAGAACTCCGTAAAAATGGCAGCTGGGCCATTTTCACGGAGTTTTAACACCGCCGTGGACGTCGCCGCGGGACTCCGAAGGGCTGAGTATTCACAAAATGGGTGCAGTGTGTGCGGTGTGGGCCCCCTCTGGACTAAGGGGCCCGTGTGCACCACAAACTGCACCCATTATAGAAACGCCAGTGGGCCAAGGTACCACAGTTGGAACCCTAACCATGTGGGTGTGGTATGTTAGGTAGATAAGACTTAGATCCACAGTGTCTAGGTCGACCACTATTGGTCGACAGTAAGTAGGTTGACATAGTGTCTAGGTCGACATGAGAAAAGGTTGACATAAGTTTTTTTTTTTGGTGTAGTTTTCGCCGTACAGTGACCCGGACCCCCAATTAGTGCACCATGGGGGTCATTCCGACTCGATCACTCGCTGCAGTTTGTTGCAGCGCAGCGATTGGGTTGCAACTGCGCATGCACCGGCACCGCAGTGCGCCGGCGCATGGCAGTTTTCGTTGCCTAGCGATTGCCTCTGAGACAGAGGAGGTCACTGGGCGAGAGGGGGCTAAACAGCGGCGTTAAGCCGACATTTTGGTTGGAGCGGTCCGGCCAATGCAGGTGTGGCCGGACTGTTGGGGGGGCAGGCCGCGGTGGCTGCGTGACATCTCACGCAGCCGCTTCAGCCAGTGGCAGCGACAATTAACTCCCGGCCAGCCGCAGGAGCTGCGCTGGCCGGGAGTTACTCCTCAAATACAAAGACATCGCCGCTGTGCAATGCTTTTGTATTTGTACGGAGGGGGGGTGGCGGCACTGACATCCGTGTTCCCTCGCATGGTGAGCGATTGGGCAAGGTGCCTCGCTCCACTACTGCTGTGCTCGGCAGAGGTTACCATTCCCGATTGTAATCCAAGTGGATCGTAAAGTATGAAAAAGTTTAAAAAAATGAAGAATTTTTTTTAAAAAAAATTCACGTCGACCTTTTGTCATGCCGACCTAGAACATGTCGACCTAGAGTCCCTGTTGACCTAGAAACCCTGTCGACCTACTTACTGTCGACCAATAGTGGTTGAACTAGACAGTGTCAACCTACTTACTGTCTACCTAAAGACCGGATCCCAACCATGTAATCGCAGACTCTGTAAGAAAAAAATTATTTCCAACATACTGTATCCTCGTTTCACTATTCTTTCTTGTGCAATTGCAGGTTTTTCTCTGACATGTAAGCTATGCTTGGGCGTTAATTTCTTCTCCTGTACCGGAGAAACCATGCAGTGTGACGCAGATCAGGCTTGTGGCGTTGTCCGTACAGCATCTATAGCAAGTATGTTATACAGAGATTGCATTTTGCAAACAATATTTATGTGACTTGTGCTTTCACCTTTTAAGCTGCAAAAAGATTGTTTTGTGGATCTAATCGTAGCATAGTTCAGGAGAAAGTAACTGTGTGTATGCTAATGCAATTGTATGTCCGATTTTCTCTGCTTTGCAACTGCTGACGTTAGCGAGTGAAGCTGATGAACATGAATATAAAAGGACGGCCACAGGAGCCTATCGCTACTCTTCTGCAATTGCGTACACACTCGCAGCCTACACACAAGAACAGGGAGTATCGGGCTTAAGGGTAGCTCTGCACACTGGACATGACAGTTGCGACGCAGTCACGTTTAGGTTTATGCAGAGCAGTAACTAGGGATGGGCTAAGGGGTCACGTGCCTCAGGCGCAGGAGTCGAGGTGGCGCAGAGAACACTGTCTGTCTCCCTGACAGCTGATCCTTCACCCCCCTGCGATTGCCACCCGCAGCCGCGAATGGCGCCGTCATGGACCCACCGCAGCTGCGTCTCCCTCTGCCTGCCTGCCCACCCGCCCGCCGAGTAGCGCCTCCTCTCCACCCGCATCTTTACCGGCTGGCGGCCGCTGCTTACAGGGGACGGAGACGCGTCTGTGCGCGCACCATCACCTACCGCCCCTCTGACATCCGGGCACCCGCTGCAAGCCGCGGACACTGGCCTCACTCACTGCACGGAGGCCTGGATTGATCTGCCCGATGGTACCTGAGTGGAGGGGCCCGGGGTTTATATATACACTATAGTTATTTATTATTTTTTCTTTTTTATATATATATATATATATATATATATATATATATATATATATATATATATATATATATATATATATTTCATAATTTCATTTATTTTCATATATATATATATATATATATATATATGTATATATATATATAGCACAGGTACCCCTAGGATTTTACATGGAGAAGAGGACCGAGCCTCGTGGGAACGTATGTGTGTATGGAGGTGCGCATGTATGTAATAAACGTATACTTTCACGGTGTGTGTGTCCTGTTTTTTTGGGGGTATTTTTTTAGTAGTAGTACTACAGGTACCAGCGGGCCCGGTTTTCCACTGCATGCTGGTACTTGTGGTCCTCCAAGTACCAGATTGCGGGGGAGGCTTGCTGGGACTTGTAGTACTGCTACTAACAACAATATTCACATTTTTTCAAAAGGCTATCAGCCCCCCATCCGCCGCCCTTGGATGGGGGGGACAGCCTCGGGCTTCACCCCTGGCCCTTGGGTGGCTGGAGGGGAGGTCCCCTTGATTTAAGGGGTTCCCACTCCTCCAGGGTACCCCAGCCAGGGGTGACTAGTTGGGGTTTTAATGGCACGGCCACAGGGACCGATATCAAAGTGTCGCCCGGCTGTGGCATTATCTCCCCAGCTAGTGGAGCCCGGTGCTGGTTTCAAAAATACGGGGAACCCCTGCGCTTTTTGTCCCCCGTATTTTTGGAACCAGGACCAGGCGCAGAGCCCGGTGCTGGTTGATTAAATATGGGGGAACCCCTGTCATTTTTTACCCCAGATTTTTTCAACCAGGACCGGCTCAAAGAGCCCGAGGCTGGTTATGCTTAGAAGGGGGGACCCCACGCAATTTTTTTTCCAGTATTTACACTAAACAGACCCTTTCCCATAGATAACTATGCACAGATGTCACTGATCCGTGCATGGTTATCCAAACTCGACTGGAAAAAGCAGGTCTATTTTTTTGCTGCTTTTTTTAACGAATCGAAAAAAAACAGGCCCGCACTTGAGCACTCAGAAACTAACACCCAAATACGAATGAATAGTGAATGCCCGTATTCTATGAAATAACAGCCGCGTTTGACCGATGGTCTATTTATTCGTATTTCTGAACGTTGTCATTCAAACCATTACGAATAGTCCAAACACTGCCGAGATTGGTGCTTAGTGAATTCCCGGATTGGGACTTAGAAAAAAAAACACAAATCGGACAAACTCGGATTTTTAGAAAATACTGGCCTTTGTCTTCTGATTGGGAGGATATGGATAGGGATAACATCCAGGTGACGCTTGGTTATATCAGAGATGCAGCTGCATACTTGAAAGAGGCTGTAAGAGATGCTGGCCTTCTAGGTGCTAAGGCGAATGCTATGTCCATTGCGGCTAGGCGTGCGCTCTGGACTCATCAGTGGAATGCTGACGCTGATTCCAAGAGAAATATGGATTCTTTTCCTTTCAAGGGAGGGGAACTTTTCGGTGATGGCCTTACTGATTTAGTATCAGCAGCTACCGCAGGTAAATCTACCTTTTTGCCTTCTGTTCCTACGCAGCAGAAGAAACAGCCGAATTATCAAATGCATTCCTTTCGGCCCCACAAGTTTAGAAGAGGCAGAGGCAACTTCTTCCTGGCTACCAGAGGTAGAGGTAGAGGCAAGAGGGCACCCACCTCCTTGGGTTCCCAGGAGCAGAAGTCCTCCCCGGCTTCTGCCAAATCCACCGCATGACGCCGAGTCTCCCTTACAGGGGCCCGCACCGGTGGGGGCATGTCTCAAGCTTTTCAGTCAGGTCTGGGTTCGCTCGGGTCTAGACCCTTGGGTTTTACAAATTGTACCCAAAGGATACAATCTGGAGTTTCAAGACGTACCCCCTCGCCGGTTTTTCAAATCAGCCTTGCCAGCTTCACTGCAGGAAAGGGAGCTGATCTGCGGTGCAGAACAAAAATTGTGTCAAAATCAGGATGTGGTCCCGGTGCCCCTAGCTCAACAGGGGCAAGGTTTTTACTCAAGCCTGTTTGTGGTGCTGAAGCCAGACGGCTCGGTAAGACCAATTCTCAACCTGAAATATCTCAATTTCTTTCTCAAGAAATTCAAATTCAAGATGGAGTCTCTCAGGGCGGTGATCTCCAGTCTGGAGGAGGGGGAATTCATGGTTTCACTGGACATAAAGGACGCTTACCTTCATGTCCCCATTTATCCTCCTCACCAGTGTTTCCTGAGGTTTGCAATCCAGGATACACACTACCAATTTCAGACGGTGCCGTTTTGTCTGTCCACGGCTCCAAGGATTTTTACCAAGGTAATAGTAGAAATGATGGTTCTCCTGCGCAGGCTGGGAGTTACAATTATCCCGTACTTGGACGATCTCCTGATAAAGGCAAGGTCCAAAGACAAGTTGTTACATGACATTGCACGGCTGGCTCCTAAACTTGCCGAAATCACAGTTGATCCCGACAACCCGATTGGCATTTTTGGGCATGATTCTGGACACGGTCCAGCTAAGGGGGGTTTCTCCCGGTGGAGAAAGCTCTGGAAATTCAGAGTTTAGTAAAACTCTTGCTGAAACCAAAAACGGTATCCATTCATCAATGCATTCGATTTCTGGGAAAAATAGTGGCGGCATACGAGGCCCTCCAGTTTGGGAGGTTTCATGCCAGAGTGTTTCAGTGGGATCTGTTGGACAAATGGTCCGGATCCCACCTGCATATGCACTGGAAGATAATTCTATCTCCCAACACCAGGATCTCACTCCTGTGGTGGCTCCACAGCTCTCACCTCCTTGCGGGACGCCGGTTCGGGATCCAGGACTGGATCTTAGTGACCACGGATGCAAGCCTCCGAGGTTGGGGGCCAGTCACTCTGGGGGTGACCTTCCAAGAAAGATGGTCAAGTCCAGAATCTCATCTTCACATAAACGTTCTGGAACTGAGAGCCATTTACAACGGCCTTCTACAAGCGGAACATCTTCTTCGAAACCTGCCGGTTCTGATCCAATCGGACAATGTCACGGCAGTAGCTTACATAAACCGCCAAGGCGGCACAAGAAGCAGAGCGGCAATGGCAGAAGCCACAAAAATTCTTCACTGGGCGGAGAAACATACAAGCACTCTGTCGGCAATATTCATTCCGGGAGTGGACAACTGGGAAGCGGACTTCCTCAGCAGACACAACCTACATCCAGGAGAGTGGAGCCTCCATCAGGAGGTCTTCACTCTACTAACAAATCATTGGGGGGTTCCCCATATAGACATGATGGCATCTCGCCTCAACAGTAAACTTCTGAGGTACTGTTCCTGGTCCAGGACCCTTAAGTGGAAGCAGTGGATGCGCTGACAACACCCTGGGTGTTTCCGTCGGTGTATGTCTTCCCTCTGCTCCCTCTCATCCCAAAGATGCTGAGACTTCTAAAAAGAACAAGCATACCAGCGCTCCTTGTAGTCCCAGACTGGCCAAGGAGAACTTGGTACCCGGATCTTCAGACGTTACTGGTCGACGATCCCTGGCCTCTTCCTCTACGCGAGGACATGCTGCGGCAGGGGCCGTACGTCTATCAATACCTACAGCGGCTACGTTTGACGGCATGGCGGTTGAACGCCAGATTTTAGCCCGGAAGGGTATTTCTAGTGAGGTCATACCTACTCTTATTCTGGCTAGGAGGGGTGTGACGTCGAAGCACTATCACCATATTTGGAGGAAATATATTTCCTGGTCCGAGTCCAAGCATGCTCCAGTGGAGAAATTTGACCTTGGACGTTTTCTCCATTTTCTACCGAATGGAGTGGATGCGGGCCTTAAATTGGGCTCCATTAAAGTGCAGATTTCTGCCTTGTCCATTTTCTTTCAGAAACAATTGGCCTCACTTCCTGAGGTGCAGACTTTTGTGAAAGGGGTGTTGCATATCCAACCTCCTTTTGTGGCACCTTGGGACCTTAACGTGGTTTTGTCGTTTCTTCAGTCACATTGGTTTGAACCTTTACATAAAGTGGAGTTAAAATTCCTCACTTGGAAGGTGGTCATTTTGTTGGCATTGGCATCCGCGTGGCGGGTGTATGAGTTGGCGGCCTTGTCTCACAAGAGCCCTTATTTGATCTTCCATGAAGATCGTGCTGAGTTAAGAACTCAGCAACATTTTTTGCCAAAGGTGGTTTCCTCTTTTCATACTAACCAACCTATTGTGGTGCCAGTGGCTACTGGTGCTTTAGCTGAGGATAAGTCTCTGGATGTGGTCAGAGCTTTAAAGATTTATGTAGCCAGAAAGGCACCATTGCGGAAAACAGAGTCTCTGTTTATTCTGTATGCTCCCAATAAGATGGGTGTCCTGCTTCCAAGCAGACCAATGCCCGTTGGTTATGTCAAATGATTCAGCAGGCTGCCCGGGGTGTCTCGGCATTGCAACTTTGCCGAGCTGCTACTTGGTCGGGGTCAAACACGTTTGCTAAGTTTTACAAGTTTGATACCTTGGCCGATGAGGACCATAAATTTGGTCAATCGGTGCTGCAGAGTCATCTGCACTCTCCCGTCCGCTATAGAGCTTTGGTATAAACCCCATGGTTCTTTGAGTGTGCCCAACATCCTCTAGGACGAAATAGAAAATAGTATTTTAAATACCTACCGGTAAATCCTTTTCTATGAGTCCGTAGAGGATGTTGGGCGCCCGTCCCAGTGCGTACTGTATCTACAGTTTAGTTCTGGTTACACACAGGTTGTGTTTGGTTTCTTCAGCTTGTTGCTGAATTTTGTTCATGTCCGTTGGCATGTGTTCAGTTGAATGCCATGTTATACGGCATGCTTATGGCATGAGCTGGTATTGTGCTCACCTTGTTTATTTCCTTTCCTCGGAATGTCCGTCTCGCCGGGCACAGTTCCAAACTGAGTCTGGTGGGGGATATAGAGGGAGGAGCCAGGTCACGCCCCTTTGAAAGTCTTAAAGTGCCCATGTCTCCTGCGGATCCCGTCTATACACCATGGTTCTTTGAGTGTGCCCAACATCCTCTACGGACTCATAGAAAAGGATTTACCGGTAGGTATTTAAAATCCTATTTTTTCAAGCACAGCCTGTAGCATGGCAGTTAGGAGATGATTAACTTGTACTTTATCTCTCTCCACTTTATCTCCATCCAAAGGTTAGTAAATAGACCCCAAATAACTTTGACCATAAAGTAGGGAAGACCTAGCTTTCTTTTTTAAATGTGATTTATTTAGTTAATTCATTATTCTTTTTGTACAGATGGGGTCACAGTACGTGATATCTATGCCTGGTCTTGTGTGCCTAATGAGGAGTGTAACACTAAAGGATCTCTCAGCATTCCCGACAGCAAAATAAAGGTCGCCACCACCTGTTGTTACACTGATAACTGCACTCCATCAACACCTACACGTAAGTGTTCCAATTTAATTCTGATTTCCAATCCCTGAAATATTATATGCTTATTTTCTGTGCACCTGGGATAGTAGCCATTGACGGAATTTAGAACTGTTGGCGAAAGTAAAACACCTGGGTCTTTTGGCCTTCATTCCGAGTTGATCGCACAAAGCTACTTTTTGCAGCCCCTGCGATCAACTAGACACCGCCTATGGGGAGGGATTTTTTGCACAGCAAGGCTGCGTTCGCTTGTGCTGCCCTGCTATGCAAAAAAACGTTTTGAGCAAAAGAAGTCCAGGGTCAGACTTGCTTACCCTGTGTGACGGATCCAGCGACGAAGGTCCCGGAATTGACGCCAGACATCCGCCCTCCAAACTCCTGGACACGCCTGCGTTCGACTCACCACACCTTGAAAACTGAGTTCTACCCCCCTCCCCCCCCCCCTTCCCCAAACCCCAACCACCTTCAACACATTGTAAACCCGGGCTTACGTGTTTGCTGAATATCAAAGGATAATATCAGAACTATATAACCTAAAGTTTATATCCTAGTAGCCACTGAGAGCACATAAAGGACTTACACTTATTTCTTGAAGTTGGAGTTCAGACAGTATTCCTTTACAAACTAAAATACCCAAATTAAATTTTTACTTTAAAGACTTCAAGGGTCTTTTAATGAAATGTAATTACATTGTGGAAAGTGCTATAAGTGTAGATACAGAGATAGTGAATTATATAATGTTCCCTTATAAAAATCCCTATCAATGTTTTGCATAGGATTGTTTAAAATAACTCATATACAGTAGCCTTGTGAATGCAGCTTATTGTTAGTACGGATGGTGTAATGGTTAGCATTACTGCCTCACAGCACTGAGGTAATGGGTTCGAATCCCACCATGGCTCTAACTGTGTGGAGTTTGTATATTCTCCCCGTACTTGCATGGGTTTTCTCCGGATACTCCGGTTGGATCCCAACAAAACTAACCCTAGCATGAATATGTGGTAGGGGGATCGGTATGAAATACCTCCAATCGAAATCCCGACAGCAATTGACCGACGGTCAAAATGCCGACATGTAAAATGCAGAAAGGTCAAAATACCGAAATGCGGTTTCAATGTTTTTTGTGTGTATGTCAACATAGGTCGACATGGACACCATATAAGTGTACCGCGTCCCCTCGCATGGCTCGCTGCGCTCGGCACACTGTTATATTCCCCCTCCAGGTCCACTGGGATGGTAAAGTATGAACAAGTCGGTTTCAATGAAAAAAATCATGAAAAACTCATGTCGGCATTTTGACCTGTCAGCATTTTACATGTCGGTATTTTGACCTTGTCGGTATTTGAAATGTCGGTATTTTGTCCATGTCGGGATTTTGACCGTCGGTCAATTTCTGTCGGGATTTCGACCGTCGGAATTTTGATTGGAGGTAAATTGACTGCATCCCGTGGTTCAAGTTCAAGTTTATTGTCATCAGCCAAAACAAGTTGACAGACGAAATTGCAATTATACAAAGCATCAAGTAATAGCAGGCGGCATCATCAAAACAAAACATAAAAATAAATCATTCATTTAACATACGTACAGCAGATGGGATAAAACTAACCTTAAAACGATTGGTACGAGTTAACAAAGTACGAAACCTCTTTCGGGATGGGAGTTTGTCAAAAAGCATACTAAAAGGATGCGCGCTATCTGATAAGATACACCTAGCTTTGCTTAAAACCCTACGCCTATACAATTCATCAAAGCTAGGCAATGGCATGCCAATGATTTTACTAGCAATTTTCCTAATCCTCTCTAATGCCCATCGATCTTTTAAAGTGCAGCCAACATACCATGCCACGATCCCGTAACTAAGGATGCTCTCTGTCGAGCACCTATAAAAGTTTAACATGTTCTGCGCACCAACACCTGCTGCCCTTAAACGCCGTAGGAAGAAAAGTCGTTGTTGAGCCTTTTTTACTATCAGTAGCAGGTGCTCAGACCAAGTCAAGCATGACGAAATCTGAATGCCCAAGAAACGGAACGAGGTAACCATTTCAACAAACTTATCACCAACAAACACTGGCGATTTCAGCAGCTGCCTTTTCCTAAAATCAATAATTAGTTCTTTTGTCTTCCCGCTATTTAAGAATAAATGATTTTCATTACTCCAGTTGACTAACTTCACTACTTCCGTCCCATACGCTAACTCATCATCATCCTTAATTAACCCTATCACAGCAATATCATCAGCAAATTTAATCAGTTTAACAGATGCGTCCGCGGATACACAATCGTAAGTGAACAGCGAGTATAAGAAAGGGCTTAGAACGCAGCCCTGGGGTACACCTGTATTAATCTGCACCTCCCCAGACCTAATGCTGCCCGTTTTGACCATCTGAGGGAGATTTGTCAAAAATGCTAAAATCCAATTACAAGTAAAACAATCAAGGCCCTAATGCAGATAATTTATTTATCAAAGACACTGGAATCACTGTATTGACTGCATCCCGTGGTAAGGAATATAGATTGTAAGCTCCACTGGTGCAGGGACTGATGTGAATGGCTAAGTATAGATGGATCTGCATGGATCCCAAGTGAATGGGTCTATCGAATCCTCCGGAATTGAGAAAACGGTAGGGGGGAACAAAAGGGTACGACCAATCGCCTAGTATGTTTTGAACAAGGCGCAACTCCTCATATTTCCTAAAGTCCTCCCCACTCTCCATACAAAGGCGTGCGTACCATACTCACATCCACTTAGGGCCTAATTCAAACCTTATTGCAACAGCAAATTTGTTAGCAGTTGGGCAAAACCATGTGCACTGCAGGGGAGGCAGATATAACATGTGCAGAGAGAGTTAGATTTGGGTAGGGTGTGCTCAAACGGAAATCTAAATTGCAGTGTAAAAGTAAAGCAGCCAGTATTTACCCTGCACAGAAACAATATAACCAACCCAAATCTAACTCTCTGCAAATTTTATATCTGCCCCACCTGCAGTGCACATGGTTTTGACCATTTGCTAACAAATTTGCTGTTGCGATCAGGTCTGAATTGGGCCCTTAGACAATTCAATGCATATTAAGGTATCTTTCAATCCCATGTTCTTATCAACTTCAGAATCCCCAATATTCACAGAAAGAAGACAGAAATAGGGCATACCCGACTTACAGTACGATGCATATGGGCGTGTCCACAGCGGTTTCATTACTCTTCTTATAGTCACTGTCTTCAAAACATCCTTCCAGAACTCATATGAAGTGGGTAATATATGTAATATAATAAAATCTCGTCAGATGTATACTAAAAAGATTATTTTAATCCAAAATTCTATGAACATCTGAACATATAAAAACAGGACACACTGGCAAAGTATTCAGGTAGATGATAATGACACCAAAAAAAGTTGAGAAATGAGTGTCCGGACTTTCCTCACCTTTAATGGTGTGACCTAAAGAGTTCCTAGTGCTCCAGACCCTCACACCTGACGCGTTTCGACCTAAGACTTTGTCAAAGTGAGTGCTGAGGGCAAATGACCAGGTATTTATACCTAAAAACCGTATATCCTGTCAAGTGGGTGGGGTATCCATATTTAAATTGAGAGATGAAAACAAACCTTAAAAAGTTAGCATGAAAAAAACAATTCGACTAATACATCATTTATGGAGCTCCCATAGATAGTTGGCAAATCTCAAATAGATTTATAGGGACCACAAGCTGTAATTACTGCTATGCGTTACACCTAATGCACGGTGGAACACATCAACTTCCGGCGGAACCAAAAGCTCCATTGCTGAGCGACCCTTCTTCTGTGTGGTGCGCAAGGCTTGGAACACACCGCAGAGTGGGGCACACCGACTTCCGGTGGATCCGGAAGCCCCTCCGTGTATTCTGCATAGATTGTGCGTTCCACTAACATAACGGTGGACCGCAAAGTACCCCGTCGGGAATGAGAGTATGCTCTGCTATACGTTACACCTTCTCACAGGTGCAGTTAATAGCCTGACAATACCAATGAGACTTCATAGTGAAATGAAGTGTAATTCCAGACTACATTCACTAAAAAGACCTAATTTCGTATATAAAAAAAAAAGAAACAATAAAATATAAAAAAACCAACATTATGACCACGGGCGGGATGTACTAAAAGAAAAATGCGGTAAAACCCCCCAAAAAAGGTTTTTTTACCGCATTTTCAAATTTACTAAGACCCTACCGCTGCGTTTTCGCCGTCCAGGGTATCGCCATCTTTGGATGGCGATACCCTATAGAAGCCTATGGGCTTCTTATCGCCGACTGCCGCAACCCACCGCCCCCGCCGCAGACGCCTCCCCCCTCCCCCCGGCATACCTTCCTCCTGGTTGCCCTGGACCCGGAAGGTAATCTCCTCCTCCCCCTAGCAACGCAGACAGAGGTCCTTCCGGCTGCAGGGGGAAGGAGGAGGCTCCGGGGGCAGCCTGCTGCTGCTTCCCAGCATCTAGGCAGTGTGGAGATCCCGGGGAGGTGACGGAGACCCCCTGCAGACCACCTCACAGGTATCGTGGGGACCCTCCGTCACCGCATTGCTATATTGATCGTATATGTTAGTACATTTGCGATCAACATCGCTGCGATAAGCGGCGAGGGGCGGCCCCACATCACTATCCCTTCTGGATGGCGGTCATTAGGTCGACATGAGTGGAGTTGACCACATTTGGTTGACATGCATTAGGTCAACATGGTTATTAGGTTGATATGTGCTAGGCCGACATGGAAATAGGTTGACATGAGTTTTTGAATTTTTTTTGCATTTTTTTACCTTTTTTATACTTAACGATGGACTACAATTGGGAATGGTAACCTGTGCTGAGCACCGCGGTAGCAGAGCGAGGCACCGTGCATGAAGCACGAGGGGTCATGGTGCACTAATTGGGGTTCCCCGTCACTTCGAAGAAAACGACAGCAAAAACAGTTTTAAAAAATCCCATGTCAACCTTTTTTCATGTCGACCCAATGACCATGTCGACCTAGTGATCATGTCGACCTAATGCATGTCAACCAAACGTGGTCGACCCAATGTGTGTCAGCCTAACTCATGTCGACCTAATGACCACGTCGACCTACTGATCATGTCGACCTAATGAACCACACCCAACTCTTTTCTGGCAAAAGAGTAATATCTATATTTTGTATATTTTGAATCTTCCTGTTTTACAGTATCCGCCGATAGCTCCCAGCCCAATGGTCTGACCTGTCGGACGTGTCTCTCTGCTGATTCTGACTATTGTTACACTGAGGACACCGTAAAATGTAATGGAGATGAAAATATGTGTATTCTCCAACGTAACACTATTATTGAAGGTAATTATACCTCTTTTATGTTTTCTGTGCTGTACAGCATTGTATAAATGGAGTTATAATACCCATTGCAGAGTCCGGGGAAATGTGTCTCGGTCACTTATAATCCAGCTTTCTCATTAGAAATATCCCTGGAGATTATTTTTTCCTGGCTTTATTCCAGGTTTGTATATGAGGTCTGATTCTGAGATAGTCATGTGGGCAGATCTCATTTAATTCAGCATTGGCGATTGCGCAGGCACCAATTTAGACTTAAGCACACAGAGAGTTTGTTAATTAGTATGTATTGATCCACCCATCAGTGCGAGACACTGGGCCTAACTCATTGTAAGGCATTCCGCGTCATTAAAATGCAAAGGCAGCAGGAGGCATCTGTAAGAGATAGACGCCTCCTGTTTGCATTTGCGAGATCCAGGAGCTGCACCTGGTGATTTAGCCTCGGATCACCATCATGACCATTGTGATGTTTTTTAGGCACCGTTCAGTCGGCATTAGCTGAAGCTTACTGAGGCTGGTCGTTGGCTCTTGACGCAGATCCTGGACATGCCGGCCAACGTTGTTTAGGCATGACAGGAGGCTGTGCGTGATATTGCAGGATCTGTTCTGCACATACGCAGACCCCACACCATTGGATTTGTTCCTGAACCATTGGGTTTAATTAGGCACCATATCCATGAAATGGGAACTTCAGGATGGCAGATGGGATCACATGGAACTAATCTGACTCATGGGTGTGCCATGGCGTGTTGGCCAACATCAATACTCATTTGCAGTGTGCAGACAGTCATGTCTGTTTAAGACAGATGTATTGCGCTAAGCATGGGGCTGGTGTAAGTTCTGATAACAATGGTGGCAGCTGCGGGACAGGCTTCAATATGCAGACGCACAGAATTTATTAGACATGGGCAGATTCTTGCATCACCATAATGTAGCTACTGTAATAGACATTCATGGACAGATGGGAAAGCGGTCAAGGATGCGCTTGATGTCTAACTCAGAATAGGCCCTATAATCTCATCCAGTCTTTCGGTCGACCCTGTATACCAGTGCTGGCTTTTTTGTCAATAATACTCCTGAGGAAGCTGGACCTAGACTTTACACCAGCGAAACGCGTTGAGTTTGCACGCCACTGCTGCCGCAATTATTGGAATCCACTTCCTCTAGTCATTCAATGAACCAGGACCTTATCTTTTTAATATTTGGTACTTCATTGCATCAGCACCTAAAGGACACTCCAGCTGATATATGAGCAAAGTGCTATTTTTTAAAGATCTCTATATATCCATCTATAAGTGGGACTTACTCTCAGCACCAAAGGACATCCCAGCTGATGAGAACGAGGGACTGCTTATGCCCACCCTACCTATTATACCATCATATCAGCATGCAAAGGACACCCCAGCTGATTCAATAGGAGAGTGCTATCTCCCAAAGTTTCTGGTTCTTTTCCGGAAGTTGGATCCTTAATTAAGGACACTGAAACTAAAAGGGGACTACTTTCTCCCACCAACTTACCTGGTAAAATCAATACTGATTGTTTTATTTCTGTGAGACTGTGGAATAAATCCAACTCAATTAGATTTTTTGCCACCAGTGGCTTTTCTTAAATTATCCTTATACGTATAATCTGTTTTATTGTTTATAATTTTTTAATAAATGTCTTCTATATTAATATAAACCCAATTGTTTATTATTGACAAAACAGCCAGCGCTGGTATACAGTTTCTTTTTCTACTTTATTGCAATTGTTTGGGGAACTTCAGACCACCCCAATACCAGCTGCTGTTGTTAGCGCACCTGTACACATATTTTTTATCTTTAGGTCGGCCCTGTCTAGGTTGACAGTCATTAGGTCGACCACTGAAGGTCGAATGTAAGTAGGTCAACACTGACTGAAGGTCGACACATGACTAGGTTGACAGGAATGGAAGGTCAACATGGTCATTAGGCCAACATGGCCAAGGTCAACACACAAAAGGTCGACACAGTTTTTTTTTTTTGGGGGGGGGTCTATCCAGGTGGGCACAGAGTTGGTTATAAACCTTGTAGCAAGCCACCATGCCCGAAGCATGATGTCGGTGGTCCCAGATGGCAAGTCAGGACAAGAACCCCCCCCCTCCAAAAAAAACAACAACCTGTGTCAACCTAATGACCATGTCGACCATCCATACCTGTCGACCTTCAGTCAGTGATGACCTACTTACTGTCTACATTCAGTGGTCTACCTAGTGACTGTCGACCTAGACAGAGTCGACCCAATGATCCCCACCCATCTCATCCCTTCCTGCTCAGGCAGCAGTGTAAAAGTTTAATAGTAACATTCTCGCTGTATTCCCACCTCGGTTACTGCAACCTACCTGAATGATATTTTATCACCGTGCAATTTATCACTCTCCAAGGCTTCATAAATTTGGAGCCTATAAATGTGCCTTAAAAAATCCACCGCTTCACCACTCGTGCACACGATCCAGAATCTGCACCTCCAACCCCCGACACGCACGCATGCACGCACACACACACCCTGCCAGCCCCACGCACACGCACACACACACACACCCCACACACACACCTTTGATTCTAGCCAATTCCCTTTATCTTGCAAACAGGGCTCACTTTCCTTCTTTGCTGGTCAACTTGAATGCCATTTAATTTAATAAAGTATATGATGCATAAGACGAACTACTGTATGTTTGAACTGTTTGATTAGTGCACTCTAATATGTTGCGCTTACCATGTAAAATACCATTGAATAGGAAATTCACAACAAAAGTTTATATCGAGATAATTTAAAAACAAACTTCCAGTGTCTCCACTTTTAAAATTCAAATGACCATCTCCTTTCCTGTCTCAGACTGACCTACTCATTTATGTGAAGTACATAATGCATGTACAGTAAATCCCCACGGCAACCACTGACTGTAATAGTAGTATCAGTGGGAGGGACAAAGATCCTGTCAGCCAATCAGATGTAATTGCCAATCATTAATATTGGTGTATATTTTGGGGGGGATCTAGTGATACATACACTGACGAGTGCATAAGTACCTTTATTGTGAGAGAATAGTTGAGAGAACACACTCTTAGTATATTTGGCCAATGATAGGACACTCCTTCCATCCTCCATTTTGGGACCCTAGGGAGGTGAATCATTTTCATGTGCAAGCCCCTTATACATTTGCAGTTTTCACCTAGAAGATTTGCTTGCAACCAAATCTACTGTACGCCTGGCGCTATTTTGGAAACTGTTCGCGTATTCAGATGGGAGTGCTTGAAATGTCGGCACCTGAATGTTGACACATCTGAATGTTGTCATTGTGCAATGTCAGCATGTCATCAAAGGGTTCTTACAGTATTGAAAACTATAACTGTAACCCTAACACTAATATGTACTATCAATATTGTGACGGTCTACATTCTCAGTGTTGACAATGAGGGTGTCGACATTTTCACCTTCGGCATTCTGCCCATGAAAACATTGTGAATGTTGGTATAATGACTACACACCATTCAGAATATGCCCAACAGATGGTGTTCTAGGCAGTGTATTTGCAAATTCATGATCATCCATGTCCCACCCCGTTATCATATAATTGTTATGTAACAGAAAGCCTGCAGGTACGTTGGGCTTGATTCAGATGCGATCGCAACTTCGGTGGTGTCGCAACTGAGTGATTATTAGTTAGGGTTGGCAGCCGAATCAATTGCTGAGTGATTGACAGGTAGAGGCCACTTGAGGGAGGTAATGGGAAGTGTCTGCAAAAACTCAGGCTTGTCCTGGCTATTCTCAGGTACATGACTGCGATATTGTAATCATATAACATGGCGCCGGTGCGTCCATTCTGCGTGGGCATGGAGACACTTGGGGAGTCCATGGGGGTCATTCCGAGTTGATCGTAGCTGTGCTAAATTTAGCACAGCTACGATAATTAACTCAGACGTGCGGGGGGACGCCCAGCGCAGGGCTAGTCCGCCCCGCATGTCAGTGCCGGCCCCTCCGCACAAATACAAAAGCATCGCACAGCGGCGATGCCTTTGTATTTGAGGCGTAACTCCTGTCCAGCGCAGCTCCTGTGGCTGGCCGGGAGTTGCTCGTCGCTCCCGCTGGCCGCAGTGGCTGCGTGAGACGTCACGCAGACGCCACGGCATACCTCTCCCAACGGTCCGGCCAAGCCTGCATTGGCCGGACCGCTCCCCCTAAACGGCGGCTTAACGCCGCCGTTCAGCCCCCTCCCGCCTAGCGACCGCCTCTGTCTCAGAGGCGATCGCTAGGTAACGAAAGCTGCCATGCGCCGGCGCACTGCGGCGCCGGCGCATGCGCAGTTCCGACCCGATCGCTGCGCTGCAACAAACTGCAGCGAGCGATCGGGTCGGAATGACCCCCCATGTTCCTTGTATCTGCGTCATGGATGTGATGGAGTATGCAGTTGCTCAGCATGTTGCGATGGCTTTGTGGGCGGCTGCTACACCTGTGTTGCCTCGCAGTTCCGTCACTGAAAAGGATCGCTGCTTTGTGGGCATTACATCTGAATCGGGCACATATTTATCACTTTAAGTGATGGCCAACAATGTCAATTATTTTGCTCTTCCATGTTAAGACTATGTTTAGGGTATCGGGCTAATTGGAAACTTTACTGACCTCAAAAGCAAAGTTACCTCTTTGAAAATCTTAAATTTTTCTTTTTTCTTTAAACAAGTTAAAATAAATTGTCACTGATCTTTTTGTATGTTTATACACAGCTAAAACAAAGCGCTCTGTGGTTATACGGGGATGTGCCACTAAAAGTTACTGCTCTATGGGCTCCAGTTCTGCAAGCGATGGGGACCTGGAAGTACACATGGCAATTACATGTAAAGAAATGCAAACATAGCCAACGTTATTTATCACTGTGCTGTAATATTTTGTTGGAAATATTTAGGTCCTGTCTTGAAAGTGAAACATAGAATGTGACGGCAGATATGAACGACTTGGCCCATCTAGTCTGCTCATGTACACACACACACACACACACACACACACACACACACACACACACACACACACACACACACACACTTACACACTAGGGTTCATTTTTGTTAGGAGTCAATTAACCTACCAGTATATTTTTGGATTGTGGGAGAAAACTGGAGTACCCAGAGGAAACCCACTCAAGCACATGGAAGCATACACAAACTCAACACCAGGGCACCCAAGAGAGGGGGGCATTACTCCCATGGGGCCTTGCCCCCCCCCCCCACCACCACCCGTCGTACCAGCACCCCCCAGCTCCATGCGCTGTGCGCCTCCCCCTCCTAACGAGAAGACTTCAGGCTGCTGGGGAAGGAGGGATTCATGCTGCCAGGGGAGGAGTGCGGCTGTGCATGCGGCTTCCTCCCCTTTCCTCTCAGGCACCACAGTCGGGGACTGAGTCATGCAACCGCCAACTTTTGCTGCTGCTGCCGGCGGCAGAAGCTGGAGAGTGGCGACAGAGTGGTGGAGAGCTCCGGCTGGGGAGACCCTTAAGACAGGGGGGCCCGGGGTACTGACCCCCTTGCCCCCCCCCCCATCCCCATTAATTCGGCTCTGCTCCACTCAGTTAGGGCCATGGTGGGAAACAAAACCATGACATTGGTGCTCTGAGGCAGTAATACTAACTAAGAGGGGTCTAATCTTTCAAATGATGTTCCCCATTAGTACTTATTGGTCCTAATCCATGTTTGCACACAATGCCGATGTTCATGCAACTGAGCGATTATCAGCAGACTGCGATCGCACTATGCATGTGGAAAGGTGCCTTTTGAGATTGCGCTTGTAGTGAGGATTTCATCGCAGTGATTGACAAGAAGTGACTGTGGGATCTATTTACTAAGCCTTGGATGGAAATAAAGCCGCTGGAGATAAATTGGCTCCTAACTGTCATTTTTCAAACACAGCCTGTGACATAGCAGTCAGGAGCCGATTGGCTGGTACTTTATCCCCAGCGACTTTATCTCATCCAAGGCTTAGTAAATAGACCCCTGTGGGTTGTAAGGGGTAGTGCCAGCAAAAAATCAGGTATTTATATGCCGTCGGCTGTGATCATGGCTCCTGTGTTGCTACTGCCATGACCAGTCTGCGTAGCCATGGGCACACCCTAGCAGTCGATGTTCCTCATCATTGTGTATAGGCTGCGTATGTCTATGCAGTTGTGAATGAGTTTGTGATAGCTCCAGTGAGCGTCTAGCTTCTTTGCCGGCGCTGAAACTTCACTTGCTTAAAAAAATCGCAATTGCAAATGCAGTGAGGGGGTAATTCAGAGTAGATCGCAGCAACAAATTTGTTAGCAGTTGGGCAAAACCATGTGCACTGCAGGTGGGACAGATATAACGTGCAGAGAGAGTTAGATTTGGGTGGGTTATATTGTTTCTGTGCTGGGTAAATACTGGCTGCTCTAT
This sequence comes from Pseudophryne corroboree, assembly GCF_028390025.1. NCBI lineage: Eukaryota > Metazoa > Chordata > Amphibia > Anura > Myobatrachidae > Pseudophryne > Pseudophryne corroboree. Next base: position 38,447,708 of record NC_086453.1, read on the forward strand.
TTTTACACTGCAATTTAGATTTCAGTTTCAACACACCCCAACCAAATCTAATTTTCTCTGCACATGTTACATCTGTCCCCTCCTGCAGTGCACATGGTTTTGCCCAACTGCTGACAAATTTACTGCTGCGATCAACTGTGAATTAGGCCCTGAATTAGGCAAATTGTCTGGTGATCACCAGGCAATTTATGAAACAATACTCAAAAATGAAATATTCCACAGATGGGGGGGGGGGGAGGAACTAAAGTCCATAGCTCCCCCATCCTGTGTTGAATTAAAAAAAACAACGGTCCTTCATATAATGCAGTAGGTTGTCTACTGTAGTTTATAAAATGGTAGACTTTTGTTGAGTTACCTGCTCGTTGTCAAGGGCTCTGCTCATTGTCAGGGGATTTCCCCAGCCACTGCCGTTGCAGGTCTGTGGTACCATCTCACCTTCCCCCCATTGAAAATGTCCTTTCAAAAATGGCCACTGCCTCCTCTAGCATCCTTAAAAACTGTCTCCTCTGAGGCGGAGCCCATTTTGAAACATTTTTAATGGGGGGCATGCGCGATGGGACAGGAGACATGTATCTCCAGGTCCAGGCAGTGGCATAACAATAGCCCCTGCAGACTTCCAGCACCCACAAGTCACCCAGCGCCTCCAAGCCACCGTGGGGTCTATGGGGGCTATTGTAACGCCACTGCCAAGATTGCTGAAATGTATAGGAATAGATAAAAAAAACTACAGTTTGGAGGGGTGGAAACCTGGGCCCTCATTCCAAGTTGTTCGCTCGCAAGGCGATTTTAGCAGTATTGCACACGCTAAGCCGCCGCCTACTGGGAGTGAATCTTAGCTTCTTAAAATTGCGAACGAAAGATTCGCAATATTGCGATTACACACCTCGTAGCAGTTTCTGAGTAGCTTCAGACTTACTCGGCATCTGCGATCAGTTCAGTGCTTATCGTTCCTGGTTTGACGTCACAAACACACCCAGCGTTCGCCCAGACACTCCTCCGTTTCTCCAGCCACTCCCGCGTTTTTTCCGGAAACGGTAGCGTTTTTTCCCACACGCCCATAAAACGGCCAGTTTCCGCCCAGAAACACCCACTTCCTGTCAATCACATTACGATCGCCTGAGCGAAGAAAAAGCTGTGAGTAAAATACTACCTTCATAGCAAATTTACTTGGCGCAGTCGCAGTGCGGACATTGCGCATGCGCACTAAGCGGAAAAACGCTGCGATGCGAAGAAATTTTCCGAGCGAACGACTCGGAATGACCTCCCTAATTACTGCTCTTAAAAATTATGAAACTTGATGTGTATATACTGTACCTCCTGAAAACCCTCAAACCACACGGCCTCAACATAGTACACATTGAGTGTAATGTGTTTCTTGAATCCCTTTCTTTATTTCAGATTTCTTGCATTGCATTGAAAAAAAATTTCCAATGAAAAACACAAAATGACAATAGGATATGTTTTTTACAGAAATATTTTATTAATAGAAAAGGAAAAATGAAGAAAAAAATGACAAGTAACAAGGAGGACATGTTTATGGTAGCTGTTAGATCCTCATCATTAACCATGTGAAATACCTTTATAGTCATGTAGTGTATCCTGCACTGAAACCCAAAAAGTGGTACTTATTGCATACTAAATAACCAGCTATCTGACAAGTTCCCCATAATAATTTGAGATTTTATTCATCCTGAGCTGGAGGTGCTCCAACAATCACGATTAAACCTTGTAAACAAACAAAGATCGTCATTTGCCAAGAAAAGAAAGGGATTGCCTTTTTGGAGCACTCTTTTAATGGATTGATATTACATTGATATGATTAGTTATAGTAAAACGTAACTTTTAATATTCTCGTTAAAATATAAGGGGTATAAATATTTTTATATCTATCATATATGTATACACATATACAAAATAAGTATCTATGCCAAATCCCCACCCCCCAAAAAAAAACATTTAAATACAGTTATTTTATAGACATGTAACTGTCTTTGTGGTGAGTATTATTCATTGTGAATGTATTACTCAATCCTGTAATAAAACAGATATTTTCTTAAGTCACACGGCTTGATTGTCTTATGTTTATTTGTTCGGGCATACTAATATTATGCTTCTTAGTTCAGCAAAGGGCTATTGCAGCATAAATCCGGCTTCTATACAGCATTTTCACATACACAATGTCATATGTTTCCTTCAATAACTGAGAAGAGGTGTAAACCACACTACTGCCCTCTATTTTTAGTAATCAGTATGTCTGGGCTTACTGGGTTATCATGTTTTAAGTCCTCAGAGGATTGTAATGATACAAATGTTGCCAGTGCTTACTATCTACAAATACAACATGAAACAATGTTCTTTTTGACAATTATCACAGTCATATAGTGAGTTTTACATACTGAGTTTCAATCCAGGATATATACTGTGTCTCAACTATCAAACTCAACACTGCTTAAACACATTCAGGTATTGGACTACAAAAATGTATGGAAAAAGCACAGATATCTTAATTAGGGTGGTCTTCAGGTTGCCGAATGTCGGGATCCCGGCGCACAATATACCGGCGCCGGAATTCCGACACCCGGCTTACCGACAGATATTCTCCCTCGTGGGGGTCCCCCCCCCCTGGAGGGAGAATAAATAGCGTGGCGCACCACCGTGCCCGCAAGGGGCTCATTTGCGCTCACCGCGCTGTCGGTATGCTGGCGGTTGGGCTCCCGGCGCCGGTATGCTGGTCGCCGGGAGCCCGGCCGCCGACATACCATACTACACCCCTTAATTATCGCCTCTAAGAGTAAATCCTCAAACTGCAGAGAATTTTCTATCAATCTGCTGCTAACTCCAAACTTTTAGAGGATTTAAGCAGTGTGTATATTGTCAGCACTTGCTATTTTTAAAAAAATGCATGAGACAGTGTCCCTTCCAATAATCATCACAGTCATATGCTGAATTCAACGCATTGGATTACAGCCCAAAGATGTAAACTGTGTCTTAATCCAGTGGTTCCCAAACTGTGTGCCTAGGCACCCTGGGGTGCCTCAGAACACTTGCAGGGGTGCCTCGGGTTGGTGGTCCAGGACCGATCAAAATTATTTCTGGTCAATGTAATAAGCAAAACCAGTGCTGTTGGGTGCCAATCATAAAATATGTGGACAAACAGAAGCAGATCTTGTCCCTCACCACACAGTGGAACCTAAAGATGACATATAAACACAATTTTTTATTTAATATTAATTTCAAAATTTATCGCTAAGAAATTTTTGGCCTAGGGGTGCCGTGAATAAAATTCTGATACTCTAGGGTGCTATGAGTCCAAAAAGTTTGGGAACCACTGTCTTAATCAACAAATACTATTCTGCTGTAGCACATTTGGACATATGATACAAGTGTTGCCAGCGCTTACCATCTCTAAATACAACATGAAACAATGGGGCAGATGTATTAATCTGGAGTATGCATAAGGAAGTGATAAACCAGTGATATGTGCAAGGTGATAAAGGCAGCAGCCAATCAGCTCCAATATGTAAATTAACAGTTAGGATCTGATTGGCTGCTGCCTTTATCACCTTGCACATATTACTGGTTTATCACTTCCTTATGCCTTCTCCAGGTTAATACATCTGCCCCAGTGTTCCTTTTAGCAATTTTCACAGTCATATAGTAAGTTTTAGATACTGAGTTTCAATCCAGGATATATACTGTGTCTCAATTATCAAACTCAAAACTGCTTAAGCACGTTTAGGCACTAAACTACTAAATTATTGGATAAAAGCGCAGACACATTAATTATCGTCTCTGAGAATGAATCCTCACACAGCAGAGAATTTTCTATTGACCTGCTGCTATCAGTTTAATACAGTATTTCAGAGCTCACTCGAATCTCTTAGTGGACCTGAGCAGTGCATATATTGTCAGAACTTACTGTTTATAAATAATGCATGAAACAGTGTATTTCCAAATAACCATCACGTTTCATATGCTAACGCACTGGATTATAACCTAAAACTGTAAACTATGGGGGTAATTCCAAGTTGATCGCAGCAGGAAATTTTTTAGCAGTTGGGCAAAACCATGTGCACTGCAGGGGAGGCAGATATAACATTTGCAGAGAGAGTTAGATTTGGGTGGGTTATTTTGTTTCTGTGCAGGGTAAATAATGGCTGCTTTATTTTTACACTGCAATTTAGATTGCAGATTGAACTCACCACACCCAAATCTAACTCTCTCTGCACATGTTACATCTGCTCCACCTGCAGTGCACATGGTTTTGCCCAACTGCTAAAAAATTTCCTGCTGCGATCAACTTGGAATTACCCCCTATGTCTTGATTAGCAAATACCATTCTGCTGTAACACATTTGGGTATATGGATAAATAAATGCATAGAAAGGCACAGAAGAGGGTCAATCACTTTGAGTTCTTAATAATCCGCTGATCTCATATATTCTGTGCCCATTTTTTTATAAACCGTATCAAGAGATTTTTAAGTATTTAAAGTACAGAGTGGTTAACATATACAGATTTCCATGTCAATATGAGGCAATCACCACAATGATATAAGAAAATAGTTTAACCATTAAGAATGCAGTTTGAGACGTAAAGTGATCATTCAGATATCAATTGTTAACAGGGGCAGTGGCAAACGCAGGATTTGCATGGGGGGGTTTCCAGAACTGGGTGGAGCCAAGCACGGGGGTGGGGACTGAGGTGACCCAGCATATGCTGGGTCTGTAAAACTAGTGTGTCTCTGTGTATATATATATATATATATATATATATATATATATATATATCTATATCTACACACACACATATATATACCGTATATACACCTATGTATATATATGTACACATATACACATAGCATATTAAACATGTATATATATATATATATATATATATATATACACACACATACAGTACACATATATATATGCATGTATATATATCATATGTATGTATGTATATACATGTGTATATATGTATGCACAAATTGCACATGGATATATATGTACTATAATTAAAATAAAGTAAACTTTTATTAAGCACTTACAAGTGCCACCAGGAAGACAGCAGGCTGCAGAGGACGCTAGACAGCCAATAATACTCATGCAGCAAAAAAATAAATAAAAATATTCTTTTTTCTTGGTGGAGGGGGGTTTCTGGGTGCGCGGAAACCCCCCTGGGTGTGCCACTGAGGGGTACCCCTCAATAGTGTGTAGCAGCAAAATTTGTGTAGTTTCTTCACTGCCACATAAAGTGTTGATCACCTATCTTTGGCATATCATAAGACATTCAGTACATAAAATAAATAGCAGTGGTGCTGGTTATCAATAAAGGATGATCTTAATCAGTGTGGGTGATAGAAAGTCAGCCTGTTAAGCACATGTCCCCATCTGCTTCCCACCATCTTCTTGGAGCGGATGGAGGGTGAGAGTGGGGACAGGTGCCAGGCCAATAGAAATATAGCTGCAGCGCCACTCCGTACCCCTGTGTCAGGTGTTAGGTGGACCCAGTGTCGGACTGGGGCATGAAGGGCCCACCGGGGGAATGCAGTTATAGGAGCCCATACTTAGGGGCGTGGCCAGCCTACAAAGGGGGTGTGGCCAACCTCCACAGAGGCTTGAAATACACAATAGTTTAGTGCAGTGTAATGCAACATATATACCATGTATAATACAAGTGCACAGTCTGGAACCTGATCCCTAGAGAAAGGAGTGGGCCCTCAGGCAGTGGTGCCTACCGGTGGTTTCCCTGGTACCCCTGTGGGCCAGTCCGACCCTGGGTGGACCCTGATAATGCCAGCATTGCAGAGTCCAAATGCGCCTGCAGGGAGGTGTGGATGCTTGAGAAAAAAAAGGTGATGTATAAGAGATAGTGTCTTGCCGTCCAGCTATCGGCGATCGGTTGTCTGCTGAACACGGCTTCCTCCTGCAGTGAGGAGCCGTTACCTGTAATAATCCCACTGGACGTACGTTTCACCACACACGGGCTTGCTCACCAGTTCTGCCTGACGTGATTTCAGAAAGTCCATTGTTTTAAACGTCTTTCCCCCAATCCGCTCTCAGTAAAATGTATCAGGTATTGTTATCACCTGTTACTGGTCGCTGGGGTACGGTTAGAGTAATCACCTTCTCACATTTCCTCCGGTGAGAAAACTCCTAACTCCATGTTACCTTATATTAATTAACCATATACGGATACATATTCAAGCATAAAAGTTTTTAAAACTTGTGTAGTTTAACATCAATTTAATTTGACTAACGGACAAATCTTATCATATCCATTAATGGATAATGTATATGAATTCATATTCTGTTAGTACCAGAGCTTATAGTATCATAGTGGTTGCGCACACATATACAGATCCACATTGAAAACATATATAATTAGTTAGATAAAAGATATAAACCTTTTTCTTTTCAAATGGGAATAATCACCATGTCATATCCTTCAATAGGTAATTTTATATTTTATATTGTTCTAGTATTGCACGCGCCCCACATAACATCATTAACAAAACTCGTCTCTTATTGGTTGCGCACGCATATATAAATTAAAATAGACACGCCATGTCACATTCTTTTGTAGAAAGTATTGTATTTTGTTTTGGTCTAATATTGCGCGCGCCTAAATGCATGTGCGCACATACATACCTGCACATATGAATGTGCCAAGTCACAGATTACTGATTTTGTTTTTTTCTTTTTATGCTCAAAATAATTTTTTTGCTCAAAATCATTTTTTTTTTTTTTTTAATTGCATGCAGTGAGTATCTCAGGATATGATATCATAAATGGTTGTTCCCTGTATTGTCCATCTGTATGTTTTTTCACAAAAATTGCCTTTTTAGTGGCATGCTTGTGTATAAAAATCCCATAAACTGCAGATATGGGGGAAAAATTTTTTTTAAAGGGCTTTCTTCACAATTTTACTTACCCATAAGAGTATAATTACCCAGGAACTCAAGTTCATTTGTGTGTTGATGCATAAATAAGAGTTTCAAAACAACACATAGCCTTTGATATCACATCTGAGATCATTATTCCTGATATAACTTATATCTTAATATTGTGCTCAACCGTATATGTGCACATATGCACACACGCATTACAGGTGCCTGTGCACACGTGTGCACATGCTTGCATGTACATACTTGTGCGTGCCTGTCCCTTCTTATGCATCCACCTAAACATGGATACAATTGTGCCCTAAGGTGCAGTGCTATTATAATACATGGATATATTGTGTTGCAGTGAAAACAAAAACCTCTAATACTGTTGTTAAGGTGATTAATCTTAGTTATTTGTGAACTGAAAAGGGCTGTAGAAACAATGTTTACATACGGCCCATATTTATAATTGTGCATTTTTATTGCTGTGCCAAAAATCACTGCAAATAAATATCAATTAAGTGAAAACCTAACAATAAAAAAAGGTGAAAATAATATATTTTTAATAAACCTGTGTGACCAAACTGTGAATGATGAAATTAAAATAGGGCAATACGTATAGGTATGTTTAGATAGGAATTTTTTCAGGAATAGTTGATTTATTGACTTAGAGTTTAGACTACATGCTTGAAAAGGGTGTCTAATCCATTCTGTACCCAATATAAAAAACTCAAAGGAAGATAGTGTAGTTGATATGATCCATTCAAACCATTAGGCGCTAAACAGACCAATTTAAAGGTCTACTCGCTTTCCTTTTTTAATAACTCCTGAATTGCATTACCACCTGCCTAGCATGATTTTCTGCAAACCAAATACTTGTAATTTGCGCAAACTATTATTCCGATGTTGGTAAAAATGTCTTGCAACTGTGGTAATTTGCTTAAAGTTGTTAATGTACTTAGTTGCATTTCTAATTGTTCCCAGATGTTCCAAAACTCTTGTTTTCAACATTCGAGTGGTAATCCCCACATATTTTATGCCACATGTGCACATTATGCAGTAAACTACATTTGTGGTTCTGCAGTTAAAGAAATCCAAAATTTTACATGTTTTACCATATTTATCAGGGATTTCTTGTATGGATTTCATATATCCACAAGCCTTGCATGTCCTGCAAGGAAATGTACCTTTTACTGTGGGAAGTTTAGGTGGATTCTGATCATAATGACTTCTCACCAGTTGGTCTTTGAGATTGGGGGACCTCCTTCACCTCATTGAGACTTTCTCACTGAGATTGGAAGCCAAATCAGGATCGAATAGGAGAATATGCCAATGCTTCTGAATACCATTTTGCAGTGATTTCCATTCCTTACAGAAATCACCTACAAATCTAATTTCTTCCAATTGGGTCTGTGCCGTCTTCTCTTTGAAGACCAAAGTCTTTCTATCTGTATGTAGGAGGGATGACCTGGCTTTTTTAATCCGTCTGTGACTGTATCCACGTTCCCGTAGGCGAATCGTTAATTCCTCACTTTTCTGTTTATAGACTTGAGAATCTGAACAATTTCTCTTAAGTCTTAAGAATTCACCCTTTGGTATATTGGATATAGTGGGTGGAAAATGGGAGCTGGAATTGTGCAATATGCTGTTGGTTGCCGTATCTTTCCGATACAGTTTGGTTGCCAGGACATTAGTTTCATCCCTATAGATTTTTAGATCCAAGAATGAGATCTAATTCCTATCATACTCCATGGTAAGCCTGATGTTATGTTTGTTGTTATTCAGACCCCTGGCGAAATCTTCAAGTTCTCCCTCAGTACCTTCCCATATCATAAACACATCATCTATGTAGCATAGCCACATTACGATGTGTTGTGTATGCAGCTCGTTGTCATCAGCAAACACGACTTCCCTCTCCCACCAACCCAGGAAGAGGTTAGCGTAAGTGGGGGCACACGCCGCCCCCATTGCTGTGCCCCTTACCTGGAGGTAGAAGTGGTTGTCAAATACAAAGTAGTTTCTATTTAGTATGAAATCAAGAAGTCTCAACAGTAGATTTTGAAAATCGCCCAGGCCTTCCATTTTAAGAAAGTACTCCACGGCTTTAAGACCTAATTCATGTGAAATGCATGTATACAATGATTCTACATCCATACTAACAAGTATGTGAGTATCATCCAATCTGATGTCATTAAGTTTTTTAGAACATCAGGTGTGTCCTTTACATAAGAAGCCAATTGTGTAACATACATTCTCAGGTGAGTATCGACAAAGATGATCGCCTTTTCGGATAAGCATCCTGTGCCCGATACAATCGGATGCCCCGGTGGTTTCACAAGGTTTATGTGTACCTTAGGTAGTAAAAAGAAGGTCGGAATCCACAGTTTTTCCACCTTCAGGAAGTCATGTTCTTCCTTAGATATGGTATTGTTTGATAGGGCCAATCCTATCATCCTATCATATACTACCATATAATTATCAGTGGGATTTAATAATAACCTGCGATAACATTGAGAGTTGTTAAGTTGTTTAAAGGCTTCTTTAGTATACATTTCCTTTGGCCATAATACCGTGTTTCCCCCTTTATCAGAGTATTTGATTATAACGTCCTCCCAGGACTTAATCTCCTCTAAGGCATGTTTTTCATGATAGGATAGATTCTTGGGAATTCTCTGTTTTGACTTCTTATAGATTATATCAAATTCATTTGAAACCAATTTAAGAAACACTTTGGTTTCAGTACTGATATTATCTGGCGGGACGAAAGTCAATATATTTTTACATCTAGGTCGATTCACTGTATGGGAGGTCAGCTGTCCATTATCGCCTGAGAGATCCTCTAAGTGTTGTAATGCCTCCCTTTCCTGGGAGGACCGTATTGGTTGGTTATCATTTCCTGTTTCTGGACTAACATCTTCTACCGGCTCTAAGTGATTATTATCAAGGTGTCTATTAGAGAAATTTTTTTTCAGAAGTAGCTTCCTCCCAAAAAGTTGTAGATTTTTTCCCCAAGTAAATCTGTTAAATGGTTTCAAAGGAGAAATGTAAAGGCCTTTCATCAAAACCCGTGTTTGTTCCTCTGTTAATACATGGTTCGACAAATATATAATGTTAAATTTGTCATCTTCGCCTACTTGTTTCTGTAGGTGCGAGATGAGTATCTCGTGGGAGATGTTGATTCCCATCTTTGTCTGTTTTGTGCCCTTCTTGCCTCCCCTCCTCTTCCTCCTCTTGGAGGGTGTCCATGGGGATATCGGCCTGACTCTAAAAAAGAAGAGGATGATGAGGAGGAGGTAGACTGTCTTTGATCCACATCTCCTCTCTGAGATGTCACCAATCGTGATCTCTGGTCTCCTCCCTCCTCATTTTCGGAAGAATCCACTTCCGATGAGGTATAATTCTCTCCTCTATTTCTTCTCAGGTAAGTATCCACTGTTTTGTGCCACTTGAACACTTTATCTGTAGCGAAATCATGTTTATCCCTGGCAAATTTAAGTTTTTTTTCTTTCTATAATAGTAGTTTCATAATGTTGTAGTTCTTTCTTATAGTCCTCAAAACATTTTTGAAATGTAGTGTTTTGTTCCCATATTTCCAATATCTTACCTAAAGCATTAATTTATCTTTCCACTCCTCTAATGTAAGGTGATTATGTTTGATAAGTATTCTGATTAAATCGGACGAGCATTTCAATAATGCATTCTCCCAGTCTTTCTTCAAATTTTCTGTTGCCAATTCAAAGGCCGGGAATGTTCTAGGACGTAAACCTCTTGGGCTATTTTTAATTTGAGATAATTCTCTAAACTGGTAAGGTCCCAGTTTGTTCTTATTTGTTTCTGTAATAACTTCCTAAGTTTAAAAAAAAATCACCTTCCCAGTTAGGTTCTGGTTCAAAGATATTAGGGGTGCTTGAGAAAATGTCCTCTAAATTTTCGGTCTTACGTTTGGAGGTCAGTTCCGAAAGTAATTTGAATTGGGACATATTATAACAAAGAGAGACACACAAATAGCAAACTACTCTAGTTGAACAGAGAAATGTCAGTGCCGTAACTTTATATGTGCGCTGTGTGCCTTGCACACAGCGCAGTGTGAGCTGGGGCACATCTAGCCACCAACAAAATGTAATGTATATACATCTCCGCTGCCTTTCCCCCCAAAGTTGGTGTTAAATCAGCAGCGTGGAAAACACCCCCCCTCGGGACACCGGAGGCGGAGGGAGAGGCAGCGGAAACAAGACAGCGCTGCCTGCAGTAGAGAAGAGCAGGCAGCGCTGAAGATGGAGAATGCCACACCGCCCCTGTCAGCCGCCACAGGTCGGATCTTCACCGATCCGAGCTGCAGCTCTCCCGGATCTCCGCGGCACTGGCAGGCAAACTCGTAGCCACCAGCGCCGCATAAAAGACAGGACGGGGCAGCTGAGCGCAGCAGGAGACGGAGGAAGTGGCCAGCCTGCTGCGCTAATAGATGTTGCTCCCATCCCTGCTGTAGCTCCGCCCACGTGCAATGCGCCGGCTCTCGTTCCTGCTGCTGCCGGGCTTCCACTTGGGGTGCTCACTCCTTGTTCCTTCCGCCGCCACCGGGCTCCCACATCGTGGGGTGCATGGTGCACCCAGTTCCTGCCGCCGCTAGAGCAATACAGTGCACCTAGGGGTCAGGTAGGCTTTAATATGAATTCAAAATCATCATACATATATCTATGTTCCTCTCCCACCCTGCACAACCCACTCTCACCCTGTACACCCCCCTCTCACCCTGCACAACCCACTCTGACCCTGTGTCCTCTCTCACACTGTACACCCCCCTCTCACCCTGTACACCCCCCTCTCACCCTGCACAACCCCCTCTTACCGGGCGTCCTCTCTCACCCTGTACACCCCCCTCTCACCCTGCACAAACACCCTCTCACCCTGCATCCTCTCTCACCCTGTATGCCCCCTCTCACCCTGCATCCTCTCTCACCCTGTGCACCCCCCTCTCACCCTGCATCCCCTCTCACCCTGCATCCTCTCTCACCCTGTACACCCCCCTCTTACCCTGTACACCCCCTCTCACCCTGCACAACCCCCTCTTACCGGGCGTCCTCTCTTGCCCTGTACACCCCCCTCTCACCCTGCACAACCCCCTCTCACCCTGCATACTCTCTCACCCTGTACGCCCCCCTCTCACCCTGCATCCTCTCTCACCCTGTACACCCCCCTCTCACCCTGCGTCCCCTTTCACCCTGCGTCCTCTCCCACCCTGTACACCCCCCTCTCACCCTGTACACCCCCCTCTCACCCTGCGTCCTCTTTTACCCTGAACACCCCCCTCTCACCCTGCACACCACCCTCTCACTCTGCATCCTTTCCCACACTGCACACCCCCCTCTCACCTGGTGCCCCTCTCCCACCCTGCAACCCTCTCCCACGCAGTGTCCCTATCCCCAATATGTCCCTCTCCCACCCAGCATCCCTCCCCTCTTCTGTCCCTCTCCCTATTATGTCCTCCTCCCACCCAATGCCCCCACCCCCCTCCGTCCTTCTTCCACCATGTGTCCTCCCTCTCATCCAGTGCCTCTTAAGGACACGCCCCTTTTTCAGCGAGCGTGCCTTTGACGTGCGCAACAGTACACCCCAGAGTGGAAACTATACCCCTTTAAATTTCCATACCCTCACTTCAAAATTCCCACTCCGACCACTATATATATATATATATATATATATATATATATATATAATTCAACTGCCTGCCTCTTTATTAGGGGCCCCATTGTCTGAAGTGCCCCGGGCCACCTATAGCCTTAATCCAGCTCTGGGCAGCGGGCACAGGACAGCGCTGTCTGCAGTAGAGGACAGCAGGCAGCGCTGACGATGGAGAGTATACTGCTGCGATGCAGAGAGAATGGGGAGACAGGAAACAAGGAACAGGCAGCAGGACAGCTCTGGAGACTGGTGAGTTAAGTGAGCGCAATGTTATGTGTAAAAAAGGGGACACTGTCTGCCGTAATGTGTAAAAAGGGGGACGCTGTCTGCCGTAATGTGTAAAAAGGGGACTCTGTCTGCCGTAATGTGTAAAAAAGGGGGCGCTGTCTGCCGTAATGTGTAAAAAGGGGACTCTGTCTACCGTAATGTGTAAAAAGGGGGACGCTGTCTGCCGAAATGTGTAAAAAAAGGGGACGCTGTCTGCCGCAATGTGTAAAAAGGGGCGCTGTCTGCTGTAATGTGTAAAAGTGGGGCGCTGTCTGCCGTAATGTGTAAAAGGGGCTCTACCTGGTGTAGTGGCACTACTGTGCAGCGTAATTTGATAATGGAGACTACTGTGTACCGTAGTATGAATTGGTATTATTTTGTGACCACGCCCCTTCCCCATGAAGCCACGCCCCTATATATATTTTTACGCGCTTATCTTGCATTGGGGGATGGGCGCCAATGCTGTTTCTTGCACACAGCACTAAAATGCCTAGTTACGGCACTGAGAAATGTATTAAAGTCACTCTAGATAGTTGTATATGTATCTAGGGTATTATCTTTCCCTTACAATTTCTATTGTTCGTGCTAAGGATAAGAAGCTGAGTTATGACATTCAGAAAAACCAAAACTTTACAGTCATGTAGTGTATCCTGCACCCAAACCCAAAAATTGGTACTTATTGCATACTAAATAATAGAGATGAGCGCCTGAAATTTTTCGGGTTTTGTGTTTTGGTTTTGGGTTCGGTTCCGCGGCCGTGTTTTGGGTTCGAACGCGTTTTGGCAAAACCTCACCGAATTTTTTTTGTCGGATTCGGGTGTGTTTTGGATTCGGGTGTTTTTTTCAAAAAACACTAAAAAACAGCTTAAATCATAGAATTTGGGGGTAATTTTGATCCCAAAGTATTATTAACCTCAAAAAACATAATTTACACTCATTTTCAGCCTATTCTGAACACATCACACCTCACAATATTATTTTTAGTCCTAAAATTTGCACCGAGGTCGCTGTGTGAGTAAGATAAGCGACCCTAGTGGCCGACACAAACACCGGGCCCATCTAGGAGTGGCACTGCAGTGTCACGCAGGATGGCCCTTCCAAAAAACCCTCCCCAAACAGCACATGACGCAAAGAAAAAAAGAGGCGCAATGAGGTAGCTGACTGTGTGAGTAAGATTAGCGACCCTAGTGGCCGACACAAACACCGGGCACATCTAGGAGTGGCACTGCAGTGTCACGCAGGATGTCCCTTCCAAAAAACCCTCCCCAAACAGCACATGACGCAAAGAAAAAAAGAGGCGCAATGAGGTAGCTGTGTGAGTAAGATTAGCGACCCTAGTGGCCGACACAAACACCGGGCCCATCTAGGAGTGGCACTGCAGTGTCACGCAGGATGTCCCTTCCAAAAAACCCTCCCCAATCAGCACATGATGCAAAGAAAAAGAAAAGAAAAAAGAGGTGCAAGATGGAATTATCCTTGGGCCCTCCCACCCACCCTTATGTTGTATAAACAAAACAGGACATGCACACTTTAACCAACCCATCATTTCAGTGACAGGGTCTGCCACACGACTGTGACTGATATGACGGGTTGGTTTGGACCCCCCCCAAAAAAGAAGCAATTAATCTCTCCTTGCACAAACTGGCTCTACAGAGGCAAGATGTCCACCTCATCTTCACCCTCCGATATATCACCGTGTACATCCCCCTCCTCACAGATTATCAATTCGTCCCCACTGGAATCCACCATCTCAGCTCCCTGTGTACTTTGTGGAGGCAATTGCTGCTGGTCAATGTCTCCGCGGAGGAATTGATTATAATTCATTTTAATGAACATCATCTTCTCCACATTTTCTGGATGTAACCTCGTACGCCGATTGCTGACAAGGTGAGCGGCGGCACTAAACACTCTTTCGGAGTACACACTTGTGGGAGGGCAACTTAGGTAGAATAAAGCCAGTTTGTGCAAGGGCCTCCAAATTGCCTCTTTTTCCTGCCAGTATAAGTACGGACTGTGTGACGTGCCTACTTGGATGCGGTCACTCATATAATCCTCCACCATTCTATCAATGTTGAGAGAATCATATGCAGTGACAGTAGACGACATGTCCGTAATCGTTGTCAGGTCCTTCAGTCCGGACCAGATGTCAGCATCAGCAGTCGCTCCAGACTGCCCTGCATCACCGCCAGCGGGTGGGCTCGGAATTCTGAGCCTTTTCCTCGCACCCCCAGTTGCGGGAGAATGTGAAGGAGGAGATGTTGACAGGTCGCGTTCCGCTTGACTTGACAATTTTGTCACCAGCAGGTCTTTCAACCCCAGCAGACCTGTGTCTGCCGGAAAGAGAGATCCAAGGTAGGCTTTAAATCTAGGATCGAGCACGGTGGCCAAAATGTAGTGCTCTGATTTCAACAGATTGACCACCCGTGAATCCTTGTTAAGCGAATTAAGGGCTGCATCCACAAGTCCCACATGCCTAGCGGAATCGCTCCGTGTTAGCTCCTTCTTCAATGCCTCCAGCTTCTTCTGCAAAAGCCTGATGAGGGGAATGACCTGACTCAGGCTGGCAGTGTCTGAACTGACTTCACGTGTGGCAAGTTCAAAGGGCATCAGAACCTTGCACAACGTTGAAATCATTCTCCACTGCACTTGAGACAGGTGCATTCCATCTCCTATATCGTGCTCAATTGTATAGGCTTGAATGGCCTTTTGCTGCTCCTCCAACCTCTGAAGCATATAGAGGGTTGAATTCCACCTCGTTACCACTTCTTGCTTCAGATGATGGCAGGGCAGGTTCAGTAGTTTTTGGTGGTGCTCCAGTCTTCTGTACGTGGTGCCTGTACGCCGAAAGTGTCCCGCAATTTTTCTGGCCACCGACAGCATCTCTTGCACGCCCCTGTCGTTTTTTAAAAAATTCTGCACCACCAAATTCAAGGTATGTGCAAAACATGGGACGTGCTGGAATTTGCCCATATTTAATGCACACACAATATTGCTGGCGTTGTCCGATGCCACAAATCCACAGGAGAGTCCAATTGGGGTAAGCCATTCCGCGATGATCTTCCTCAGTTGCCGTAAGAGGTTTTCAGCTGTGTGCGTATTCTGGAAAGCGGTGATACAAAGCGTAGCCTGCCTAGGAAAGAGTTGGCGTTTGCGAGATGCTGCTACTGGTGCCGCCGCTGCTGTTCTTGCGGCGGGAGTCCATACATCTACCCAGTGGGCTGTCACAGTCATATAGTCCTGACCCTGCCCTGCTCCACTTGTCCACATGTCCGTGGTTAAGTGGACATTGGGTACAACTGCATTTTTTAGGACACTGGTGAGTCTTTTTCTGACGTCCGTGTACATTCTCGGTATCGCCTGCCTAGAGAAGTGGAACCTAGATGGTATTTGGTAACGGGGGCACACTGCCTCAATAAATTGTCTAGTTCCCTGTGAACTAACGGCGGATACCGGACGCACGTCTAACACCAACATAGTTGTCAAGGACTCAGTTATCCGCTTTGCAGTAGGATGACTGCTGTGATATTTCATCTTCCTCGCAAAGGACTGTTGAACAGTCAATTGCTTACTGGAAGTAGTACAAGTGGGCTTACGACTTCCCCTCTGGGATGACCATCGACTCCCAGCGGCAACAACAGCAGCGCCAGCAGCAGTAGGCGTTACACGCAAGGATGCATCGGAGGAATCCCAGGCAGGAAAGGACTCGTCAGACTTGCCAGTGACATGGCCTGCAGGACTATTGGCATTCCTGGGGAAGGAGGAAATTGACACTGAGGGAGTTGGTGGGGTGGTTTGCGTGAGCTTGGTTACAAGAGGAAGGGATTTACTGGTCAGTGGACTGCTTCCGCTGTCACCCAAAGTTTTTGAACTTGTCACTGACTTATTATGAATGCGCTGCAGGTGACGTATAAGGGAGGATGTTCCGAGGTGGTTAACGTCCTTACCCCTACTTATTACAGCTTGACAAAGGGAACACACGGCTTGACACCTGTTGTCCGCATTTCTGGTGAAATACCTCCACACCGAAGAGCTGATTTTTTTGGTATTTTCACCTGGCATGTCAACGGCCATATTCCTCCCACGGACAACAGGTGTCTCCCCGGGTGCCTGACTTAAACAAACCACCTCACCATCAGAATCCTCCTGGTCAATTTCCTCCCCAGCGCCAGCAACACCCATATCCTCCTCATCCTGGTGTACTTCAACACTGACATCTTCAATCTGACTATCAGGAACTGGACTGCGGGTGCTCCTTCCAGCACTTGCAGGGGGCATGCAAATAGTGGAAGGCGCATGCTCTTCACGTCCAGTGTTGGGAAGGTCAGGCATCGCAAACGACACAATTGGACTCTCCTTGTGGATTTGGGATTTCAAAGAACGCACAGTTCTTTGCGGTGCTTTTGCCAGCTTGAGTCTTTTCAGTTTTCTAGCGAGAGGCTGAGTGCTTCCATCCTCATGTGAAGCTGAACCACTAGCCATGAACATAGGCCAGGGCCTCAGCCGTTCCTTGCCACTCCGTGTGGTAAATGGCATATTGGCAAGTTTACGCTTCTCCTCCGACAATTTTATTTTAGGTTTTGGAGTCCTTTTTTTTCTGATATTTGGTGTTTTGGATTTGACATGCTCTGTACTATGACATTGGGCATCGGCCTTGGCAGACGACGTTGCTGGCATTTCATCGTCTCGGCCATGACTAGTGGCAGCAGCTTCAGCACGAGGTGGAAGTGGATCTTGATCTTTCCCTAATTTTGGAACCTCAACTTTTTTGTTCTCCATATTTTATAGGCAGAACTAAAAGGCACCTCAGGTAAACAATGGAGATGGATGGATTGGATACTAGTATACAATTATGGACGGACTGCCACGGTTAGGTGGTATAAAAAAACCACGGTTAGGTGGTATATATTATAATAATAATACAATTATGGATGGACGGACTGCCTGCCGACTGCCGACACAGAGGTAGCCACAGCCGTGAACTACCGCACTGTACACTGGTTGATAAAGAGATAGTAGTATACTCGTAACAACTAGTATGACACTATGACGACGGTATAAAGAATGAAAAAAAAACCACGGTTAGGTGGTATATATTATAATAATAATACAATTATGGATGGACGGACTGCCTGCCGACTGCCGACACAGAGGTAGCCACAGCCGTGAACTACCGCACTGTACACTGGTTGATAAAGAGATAGTAGTATACTCGTAACAACTAGTATGACACTATGACGACGGTATAAAGAATGAAAAAAAAACCACGGTTAGGTGGTATATATTATAATAATAATACAATTATGGATGGACGGACTGCCTGCCGACTGCCGACACAGAGGTAGCCACAGCCGTGAACTACCGCACTGTACACTGGTTGATAAAGAGATAGTAGTATACTCGTAACAACTAGTATGACACTATGACGACGGTATAAAGAATGAAAAAAAAACCACGGTTAGGTGGTATATATTATAATAATAATACAATTATGGATGGACGGACTGCCTGCCGACTGCCGACACAGAGGTAGCCACAGCCGTGAACTACCGCACTGTACACTGGTTGATAAAGAGATAGTAGTATACTCGTAACAACTAGTATGACACTATGACGACGGTATAAAGAATGAAAAAAAAACCACGGTTAGGTGGTATATATTATAATAATAATACAATTATGGATGGACGGACTGCCTGCCGACTGCCGACACAGAGGTAGCCACAGCCGTGAACTACCGCACTGTACACTGGTTGATAAAGAGATAGTAGTATACTCGTAACAACTAGTATGACACTATGACGACGGTATAAAGAATGCAAAAAAAACCAGTTAGGTGGTATATATTATAATAATAATACAATTATGGATGGACGGACTGCCTGCCGACTGCCGACACAGAGGTAGCCACAGCCGTGAACTACCGCACTGTACACTGGTTGATAAAGAGATAGTAGTATACTCGTAACAACTAGTATGACACTATGACGGTATAAAGAATGAAAAAAAAACCACGGTTAGGTGGTATATATTATAATAATAATACAATTATGGATGGACGGACTGCCTGCCGACTGCCGACACAGAGGTAGCCACAGCCGTGAACTACCGCACTGTACACTGGTTGATAAAGAGATAGTAGTATACTCGTAACAACTAGTATGACACTATGACGGTATAAAGAATGAAAAAAAAACCACGGTTAGGTGGTATATATTATAATAATAATACAATTATGGATGGACGGACTGCCTGCCGACTGCCGACACAGAGGTAGCCACAGCCGTGAACTACCGCACTGTACACTGGTTGATAAAGAGATAGTAGTATACTCGTAACAATTAGGATGACACTATGACGGTATAAAGAATGAAAAAAAAACCACGGTTAGGTGGTAGGTATATAATAATAAATAATACAATTCTGGTCGGACGGACTGCCTGCCGTGTGCCGACACAGAGGTAGCCACAGCCGTGAACTACCGCACTGTACACTGGTTGATAAAGAGATAGTAGTATACTCGTAACAATTAGGATGACACTATGACGGTATAAAGAATGAAAAAAAAACCACGGTTAGGTGGTAGGTATATAATAATAAATAATACAATTCTGGTCGGACGGACTGCCTGCCGTGTGCCGACACAGAGGTAGCCACAGCCGTGAACTACCGCACTGTACACTGGTTGATAAAGAGATAGTAGTATACTCGTAACAATTAGGATGACACTATGACGGTATAAAGAATGAAAAAAAAACCACGGTTAGGTGGTAGGTATATAATAATAAATAATACAATTCTGGTCGGACGGACTGCCTGCCGTGTGCCGACACAGAGGTAGCCACAGCCGTGAACTACCGCACTGTACACTGGTTGATAAAGAGATAGTAGTATACTCGTAACAATTAGGATGACACTATGACGGTATAAAGAATGAAAAAAAAACCACGGTTAGGTGGTAGGTATATAATAATAAATAATACAATTCTGGTCGGACGGACTGCCTGCCGTGTGCCGACACAGAGGTAGCCACAGCCGTGAACTACCGCACTGTACACTGGTTGATAAAGAGATAGTAGTATACTCGTAACAATTAGGATGACACTATGACGGTATAAAGAATGAAAAAAAAACCACGGTTAGGTGGTAGGTATATAATAATAAATAATACAATTCTGGTCGGACGGACTGCCTGCCGTGTGCCGACACAGAGGTAGCCACAGCCGTGAACTACCGCACTGTACACTGGTTGATAAAGAGATAGTAGTATACTCGTAACAATTAGGATGACACTATGACGGTATAAAGAATGAAAAAAAAACCACGGTTAGTTGGTAGGTATATAATAATAAATAATACAATTCTGGTCGGACGGACTGCCTGCCGTGTGCCGACACAGAGGTAGCCACAGCCGTGAACTACCGCACTGTACTGTGTCTGCTGCTAATATAGACTGGTTGATATTTAAAGAGATATTAGTAGTATACAACAATACTATACTGGTGGTCAGGCACTGGTCACCACTCCTGCAGCAAAAGTGTGCACTGTTAATTAATATAATTGTACTCCTGGCTCCTGCTAACAACCTGCAGTGCTCCCCAGTCTCCCCCACAATTAATTATAAGCTTTTAATTTATACATTGATGACTGTGCAGCACACTGGGCTGAGCTGAGTGCACACAGACTGAGTCACACTGTGTGACTGACTGTGCTGTGTATCGTTTTTTTTTTCAGGCAGAGAACGGATATAGCAGAGAGAAGTGAACGGATATATTATATTAAATAAAAGTTAACTAGCAACTGCACTGGTCACTGACTGTGGTAAACTAACTCTGTCTGCGACTCTGCACAATCTCTCTCTATCTAATCTATCTATCTCTATTCTAATGGAGAGGACGCCAGACACGTCCTCTCCCTATCAATCTCAATGCACGAGTGAAAATGGCGGCGACGCGCGGCTCCTTATATAGAATCCGAGTCTCGCGATAGAATCCGAGCCTCGCGAGAATCCGACAGCGTCATGATGACGTTCGGGCGCGCTCGGGTTAACCGAGCAAGGCGGGAAGATCCGAGTCGCTCGGACCCGTGGAAAAAAAAGTGAAGTTCGTGCGGGTTCGGATTCAAAGAAACCGAACCCGCTCTGAGCGCCTGAAATTTTTCGGGTTTTGTGTTTTGGTTTTGGGTTCGGTTCCGCGGCCGTGTTTTGGGTTCGAACGCGTTTTGGCAAAACCTCACCGAATTTTTTTTGTCGGATTCGGGTGTGTTTTGGATTCGGGTGTTTTTTTCAAAAAACCCTAAAAAACAGCTTAAATCATAGAATTTGGGGGTAATTTTGATCCCAAAGTATTATTAACCTCAAAAAACATAATTTACACTCATTTTCAGCCTTTTCTGAACACATCACACCTCACAATATTATTTTTAGTCCTAAAATTTGCACCGAGGTCGCTGTGTGAGTAAGATAAGCGACCCTAGTGGCCGACACAAACACCGGGCCCATCTAGGAGTGGCACTGCAGTGTCACGCAGGATGTCCCTTCCAAAAAACCCTCCCCAAACAGCACATGACGCAAAGAAAAAAAGAGGCGCAATGAGGTAGCTGTGTGAGTAAGATTAGCGACCCTAGTGGCCGACACAAACACCGGGCCCATCTAGGAGTGGCACTGCAGTGTCACGCAGGATGGCCCTTCCAAAAAACCCTCCCCAAACAGCACATGACGCAAAGAAAAAAAGAGGTGCAATGAGGCGCAATAAAAAAACCACGGTTAGGTGGTATATATTATAATAATAATACAATTATGGATGGACGGACTGCCTGCCGAGTTCCGACACAGAGGTAGCCACAGCCGTGAACTACCGCACTGTACACTGGTTGATAAAGAGATAGTAGTATACTCGTAACAACTAGTATGACACTATGACGGTATAAAGAAAGAAAAAAAAATACCACGGTTAGGTGGTATATATTATAATAATAATACAATTATGGATGGACGGACTGCCTGCCGACTGCCGACACAGAGGTAGCCACAGCCGTGAACTACCGCACTGTACACTGGTTGATAAAGAGATAGTAGTATACTCGTAACAACTAGTATGACACTATGACGACGGTATAAAGAATGAAAAAAAAACCACGGTTAGGTGGTATATATTATAATAATAATACAATTATGGATGGACGGACTGCCTGCCGACTGCCGACACAGAGGTAGCCACAGCCGTGAACTACCGCACTGTACACTGGTTGATAAAGAGATAGTAGTATACTCGTAACAACTAGTATGACACTATGACGACGGTATAAAGAATGAAAAAAAAACCACGGTTAGGTGGTATATATTATAATAATAATACAATTATGGATGGACGGACTGCCTGCCGACTGCCGACACAGAGGTAGCCACAGCCGTGAACTACCGCACTGTACACTGGTTGATAAAGAGATAGTAGTATACTCGTAACAACTAGTATGACACTATGACGACGGTATAAAGAATGAAAAAAAAACCACGGTTAGGTGGTATATATTATAATAATAATACAATTATGGATGGACGGACTGCCTGCCGACTGCCGACACAGAGGTAGCCACAGCCGTGAACTACCGCACTGTACACTGGTTGATAAAGAGATAGTAGTATACTCGTAACAATTAGGATGACACTATGACGGTATAAAGAATGAAAAAAAAACCACGGTTAGGTGGTAGGTATATAATAATAAATAATACAATTCTGGTCGGACGGACTGCCTGCCGTGTGCCGACACAGAGGTAGCCACAGCCGTGAACTACCGCACTGTACACTGGTTGATAAAGAGATAGTAGTATACTCGTAACAATTAGGATGACACTATGACGGTATAAAGAATGAAAAAAAAACCACGGTTAGGTGGTAGGTATATAATAATAAATAATACAATTCTGGTCGGACGGACTGCCTGCCGTGTGCCGACACAGAGGTAGCCACAGCCGTGAACTACCGCACTGTACACTGGTTGATAAAGAGATAGTAGTATACTCGTAACAATTAGGATGACACTATGACGGTATAAAGAATGAAAAAAAAACCACGGTTAGGTGGTAGGTATATAATAATAAATAATACAATTCTGGTCGGACGGACTGCCTGCCGTGTGCCGACACAGAGGTAGCCACAGCCGTGAACTACCGCACTGTACACTGGTTGATAAAGAGATAGTAGTATACTCGTAACAATTAGGATGACACTATGACGGTATAAAGAATGAAAAAAAAACCACGGTTAGGTGGTAGGTATATAATAATAAATAATACAATTCTGGTCGGACGGACTGCCTGCCGTGTGCCGACACAGAGGTAGCCACAGCCGTGAACTACCGCACTGTACTGTGTCTGCTGCTAATATAGACTGGTTGATATTTAAAGAGATATTAGTAGTATACAACAATACTATACTGGTGGTCAGGCACTGGTCACCACTCCTGCAGCAAAAGTGTGCACTGTTAATTAATATAATTGTACTCCTGGCTCCTGCTAACAACCTGCAGTGCTCCCCAGTCTCCCCCACAATTAATTATAAGCTTTTAATTTATACATTGATGACTGTGCAGCACACTGGGCTGAGCTGAGTGCACACAGACTGAGTCACACTGTGTGACTGACTGTGCTGTGTATCGTTTTTTTTTTCAGGCAGAGAACGGATATATTATATTAAATAAAAGTTAACTAGCAACTGCACTGGTCACTGACTGTGGTAAACTAACTCTGTCTGCGACTCTGCACAATCTCTCTCTATCTAATCTATCTATCTCTATTCTAATGGAGAGGACGCCAGACACGTCCTCTCCCTATCAATCTCAATGCACGAGTGAAAATGGCGGCGACGCGCGGCTCCTTATATAGAATCCGAGTCTCGCGATAGAATCCGAGCCTCGCGAGAATCCGACAGCGTCATGATGACGTTCGGGCGCGCTCGGGTTAACCGAGCAAGGCGGGAAGATCCGAGTCGCTCGGACCCGTGGAAAAAAAAGTGAAGTTCGTGCGGGTTCGGATTCAAAGAAACCGAACCCGCTCATCTCTAGTTCTTTGCTGTGCTTTTGCCAGCTTAAGTCTTTTCATTTTTCTAGCGAGAGGCTGAGTGCTTCCATCCTCATGTGAAGCTGAACCACTAGCCATGAACATAGGCCAGGGCCTCAGCCGTTCCTTGCCACTCCGTGTGTTAAATGGCATATTGGCAAGTTTACGCTTCTCCTCCGACGATTTTATTTTAGATTTTTGAGTCCTTTTTTTACTGATATTTTGTGTTTTGGATTTTACATGCTCTGTACTATGACATTGGGCATCGGCCTTGGCAGACGACGTTGATGGAATTTCATCGTCTCGGCCATAACTAGTGGCAGCAGCTTCAGCACGAGGTGGAAGTGGATCTTGATCTTTCCCTATTTTTGGAACCTCAACATTTTTGTTCTCCATATTTTAATAGGCACAACTAAAAGGCACCTCAGGTAAACAATGGAGATGGATGGATACTAGTATACTTATGGATGACGAGTGACTGACGACACAGAGGTAGCTACAGCCGTGGACTACCGTACTGCGTCTGCTAGTATAGAGATGATAATGATATAAAAAATATATATATATCACTACTGCAGGTATATATAATATAATGACGGACCTGCTGGACACTGTCAGCAGACTCCTAAACTACTAGTATGAAGAAGATAGAAAAAAAAAACCCCACCACAGGTAGGTATACAATTATGGACGAGCACTGATGACACAGAGGTAGCTACAGCCGTGGACTACCGTACTGCGTCTGCTAGTATAGAGATGATAATGATATAAAAAAATATATATATATCACTACTGCAGGTATATATAATATAATGACGGACCTGCTGGACACTGTCAGCAGACTCCTAAACTACTAGTATGAAGAAGATAGAAAAAAAAACCCCACCACAGGTAGGTATACAATTATGGACGAGCACTGACGACACAGAGGTAGCTACAGCCGTGGACTACCGTACTGCGTCTGCTAGTATAGAGATGATAATGATATAAAAAATATATATATATCACTACTGCAGGTATATATAATATAATGACGGACCTGCTGGACACTGTCAGCAGACTCCTACTACTAGTATGAAGAAGATAGGAAAAAAAACCCCACCACAGGTAGGTATACAATTATGGACGAGCACTGACGACACAGAGATAGCTACAGCCGTGGACTACCGTACTGCATCTGCTAGTATAGAGATGATAATGATATAAAAAATATATATATATCACTACTGCAGGTATATATAATATAATGACGGACCTGCTGGACACTGTCAGCAGACTCCTAAACTACTAGTATGAAGAAGATAGAAAAAAAAACCCCACCACAGGTAGGTATACAATTATGGACGAGCACTGACGACACTGAGGTAGCTACAGCCGTGGACTACCGTACTGCGTCTGCTAGTATAAAGATGATAATGATATAATATATATATATATATATCTATCACTACTGCAGGTATATATAATATAATGACGGACCTGCTGGACACTGTCAGCAGACTCCTAAACTACTAGTATGAAGAAGATAGAAAAAAAAACCCCACCACAGGTAGGTATACAATTATGGACGAGCACTGACGACACTGAGGTAGCTACAGCCGTCGACTACCGTACTGCGTCTGCTAGTATAGAGATGATAATGATATAAAAATATATATATATCACTACTGCAGGTATATATAATATAATGACGGACCTGCTGGACACTGTCAGCAGACTCCTAAACTACTAGTATGAAGAAGATAGAAAAAAAACCCCACCACAGGTAGGTATACAATTATGGACGAGCACTGACGACACAGAGGTAGCCACAGCCGTGGACTACCGTACTGCGTCTGCTAATATAGAGATGATAAAGATGATAGAGATGAACAAAAAAAATATAACACTATTGCAGGTAAATATTTATATAATATAATGAATGACGGACCTGCTGGACACTGTCAGCAGAATGCGTTTATAGAGTAAAAAAAAAAAACACCACAGGAGTGTTTAACTTTTTCAGGCAGACAATATACTGGTGGTTACTGGTCAGTCACACTGGCAGCAAAAGTGTGCACTGTACTCCTGCTATAACTGCACCCCAGTCTCCCCCACAATTCAACTGTGTGAGCAGTGAGCACTCAGCACAGTCAGATATACATAGATGATATTATCATGCAGCACACTGAGGCTGAGCACAGATATGGTATGTGACTGTGTATCGTTTTTTTTCAGGCAGAGAACGGATTATATTAAATAATAAATAAAACTGGTGGTGGTCACCACTCTGCACTCTGAGTACTCCTAATGCTCCCCAAAATTACTAAGTTAGTAGTAAATCAACTCAAGTGTCTCTATCTATTCTAACGGAGAGGACGCCAGCCACGTCCTCTCCCTATCAATCTCAATGCACGTGTGAAAATGGCGGCGACGCGCGGCTCCTTATATAGAATCCGATTCTCGCGATAGAATCCGAGCCTCGCGAGAATCCGACAGCGGGATGATGACGTTCGGGCGCGCTCGGGTTAACCGAGCAAGGCGGGAAGATCCGAGTCTGCCTCGGACCCGTGTAAAAAGGCTGAAGTTCGGGCGGGTTCGGATTCCGAGGAACCGAACCCGCTCATCTCTAACGCTAAGCCGCCGCCCTCTGGGAGTGAATCTTAGCATAGCAGAATTGCGAACGAAAGATTAGCAGAATTGCGAATAGAAATTTCTTAGCAGTTTCTGAGTAGCTCGAGACTTACTCCTACACTGCGATCAGTTCAGTCAGTTTCGTTCCTGGTTTGATGTCACAAACACACCCAGCGTTCGGCCAGCCACTCCCCCGTTTCTCCAGACACTCCCGCGTTTTTCCCTGACATGCCTGCGTTTTTCCGCACACTCCCAGAAAACGGTCAGTTTCCACCCAGAAACACCCACTTCGTGTCAATCACACTACGATCAGCAGAACGATGAAAAAACCTTGTTACGCCGTGAGTAAAATACCAAACTTTTGTGCAAATTTACTTGGCGCAGGTGCACTGCGAACATTGCGCATGCGCAGTTTGCGACTAATCGCTCCGTAGCGGAAAAAAATAACGAGTGAACAACTCGGAATGACCCCGTACACTGATAAACAGGCCAGAGAGAGACTGTAGTCGAATAGGACTGTGGTAATAGAGACACAGGTGGTGGTATGTGTAAAGCAGCTGTATGCAAATAAAATGATTCAGGATAACGGAAAGACCAAGATACAGACAAGACAAAGAACAAATATAGTGTGGAAAAATCCCCACTGCAGCTAAAGCCAAGACAGACAGGACTGTATCTGTCAAGGACACTTTAGCACAGGCTCTCACAGGATAAGAATATGAAACAGACTGACAGAGCCGGCCCTAACCAATATGATGCCCTAGGCTAGATTTTGGCTGGTGCCCCCTAGCACCACCGCTGGTTCCGCCTCTGACCTTGTACCTCTTTCCCAGCACCATTACCCCTCACCCATAGCAGTCCTTGTACCCCCTATATTTTAAATAGGAACAGTTCGCACATTTGACGCACAGCCCAAAAAGGGGTATATTCTTGCTGGGAAGGGGCATGGCCACACAATAGTAACCCCAATTCCAATTACGCCACACAGTGCTGCAACTTTATTCACATTTTATGTTGCGATAGTGTCCATAATTCATATTACATCCCACAGTAGTATCACTTTACCTTATAAACGTTACTCCTCACAGTAGAGCCCCTTATTCACATTACATCACACTGAATTGCTCCTTATTCACATTACACCACACCCTATTGCTCTTTATTCACATTAGACGACACAGTAGTGCCCTTTCTATATGCAACGCCACATAGTAGAGCACCTTATACACATAATGTCACACATTAGTAATGCATTTATACACAATTCCACACAGTAAAGCCCCTTACACATATGAGACACATTAATGTCCTTATAAACATAATGCACCTTACACATTATGACAACCTTTATTAATGCCCTTTTACACATAATGTCCCTTACACATATGCCGTACATTGGCCCTCATTCCGAGTTGTTCGCTCGTTCTTTTTCATCGCATCGCAGTGAAAATCCGCTTAGTACGCATGCGCAATGTTCGCACTGCGACTGCGCCAAGTAACTTTACTATGAAGAAAGTATTTTTACTCACGGCTTTTTCTTCGCTCCGGCGATCGTAATGTGATTGACAGGAAATGGGTGTTACTGGGCGGAAACACGGCATTTCAGGGGCGTGTGGCTGAAAACGCTACCGTTTCCGGAAAAAACGCAGGAGTGGCCGGGGAAACGGTGGGAGTGCCTGGGCGAACGCTGGGTGTGTTTGTGACGTCAACCAGGAACGACAAGCACTGAAATGATCGCACAGGCAGAGTAAGTCTGGAGCTACTCTGAAACTGCTAAGTAGTTAGTAATCGCAATATTGCGAATACATCGGTCGCAATTTTAAGAAGCTAAGATTCACTCCCAGTAGGCGGCGGCTTAGCGTGTGTAACTCTGCTAAATTCGCCTTGCGACCGATCAACTCGGAATGAGGGCCATTATTAATGCCCTTATACACATAATGACACACATAGTGCCCCTACACATTTGCTGCACATTATTAGTGCCCCTATACACGTAATGACACACATACAGTAGTACCCTGTTACACATATGCCGCACATTATTAATGTCCTTATACACATAATGACACACATAGTGGCCCTTTACACATATGTTGCACATTATTAAAGTATTTTTACATGACACACATAATGCTCCTTACACATATTCTGAACACTGCTGCACAACCAACCCACTCACATGCACACAGCACTCACACTGCCACTAACACTGTGACCTCTGCCTCTGCTTGGATACAGATGTGTCCTCACAAATCTTGCATCAATGCTAACGTCGGGCACCTTTTTTTATAATGAAAATGCATCTTATTTGCATTGGTATGTGGCTAGGATGCACAAGCAGCTTCTGCTGATTAAACTGATATGCAGCATGCCAATATACTGTGTGAGACTGTGGCTGTATCTGCATATGAAATGCTACATACAGAATATAGGCATGCCGCATATCATTTTAATCAGCAGAAGCTGATGATGCCCCTAGGCATATCAAATGCCTTAGGCAATTGCCTAGTTTGCCTATGGCCGGCTCTGCAGACTGACATACCACACATATGCACTGACATATCACACATACTGTTTACACTGACATACCACACATATGCACTGACATACTAAACATATTGTTTGCACTGACATACCACACATATGCACTGACATATCACACATACTGTTTGCACTGACATACCACACATATGCACTGACATACCACACATACTGTATGCACTGACATACCACACATACTGTCAGTAGCGGCTCTTGCCACGGGCAAGCAGTACTTTTGCCCGGGGCGCCGCTGTCCCGGGGGCGCTGCCGCCGTGACAAGAGCCGCTACTAACTCGGATGGCGGCGGCGTTTTTGAAAACGTCCTCTCCGCGAAGGGAATCTAGACGCGCAGTGAGGTAGCGTTTAGTTTCCCTTCGCAGAGAGGACCTTTCTGTGCAGCGCTATGGGAGAGACGTCATGACGTATCTCCCATAGCTCAGAGGAGCGGCGCCGGAGACAGAGTGCAGTGGTCGGGAACAGGAACGGGGCTGGTAAGTATTTTTTATTTTTTTTACTAGGTACACAGCTACTTGTGGGCACAACTAATGGGAGCACAGCTGCAGGGGGCACACTAAGGGGGGCACTACTACTGGGGCCACAACTAATGGGGGCACAGCTGCAGGGGCACACTAGGGGGGGCACAACTACTGGGGCCACAACTAATGGGGGCACAACTACTGGGGCCACAACTAATGGGGGCACACAAAGGGGGGGGCACAACTACTGGGGCCACAGCTGCAGGGGGCACAACTACTGGGGCCACAACTAATGGGGGCACAGCTGCAGGGGGCACACTAAGGGGGGCACAACTACTGGGGCTGCAACTAATGGGGGTACAGCTGCAGAGGGCACACTATGGGGGGCACAAATACTGGGGCCACAACTAATGGGGGCACAGCTGCAGGGGGCATAACAGCTACTGGGGGCACAGCTGCAGGGGGCACAACAGCTACTGTGGGCACAGCTCTACAGGGTGCGCAACGCTACAGGGAGCAAAACTACAGGCAGCAAAACTGACCACTCCCATTTCTAATGAAGCCACGCCCCCATTTTTATGCACGCATTCGGTGCGCACTAACCCTATTTCACTGTTGGGGGGGCGCCAAAGGAAACTTTCGCCCTGGGCGCTTCAAGGTCTAGAACCGGCCCTGATACCACACATACTGTTTACACTGACATACCACACATACAGGAGCGGTCCTTGGTGCGGGCAAGCAGTGCCTTTGCCCGGGGCGCTGCGGCCTGGGGGCGCGGCCGCAGACACCCCGCAGGCACCGCCGCCTGCCCGCACTCCGCTCCACGGCTGCAGCAGACGCCGTGGGCTGTGTGGGCGTCCGCTGCAGCCGCCTCCAGGCACAGACACTAAAGGTCGTTATTGACCTCTAGTGTCTGTGCGGCGCTATGGGAGAGACGTCATTGACGTCTTTCCCATAAAGAGGAGCGGGCGGCCAGACTGACAGAGCAGCAGCAGCAGAAGAAGCAGGAGCGGGGCAGTGGTAAGTATTGTTTTTATTATTTTGTGTGTGTGTTTGTAAGCGGGGGGGCACAGCGACAGGGGGCAAATAAAGAGGGGGCACAACAACTGGGGGCAAATAAAGAGGAGGCACAAATACTGGGGGCACATAAAGAGGGGGCACAACAACTGGGGGCAAATAAAGAGGAGGCACAAATACTGGGGGCACATAAAGAGGGGGCACAAATACTGGGGGCATATCTACAGGGGCAAATCAACTGGGGGGCACAGCTACTGTGAGCATAACTGGCCACGCCCCTCCCCTATGAAGCCACGCCCCGCACACTAACTGTTTTGCCACAGGGGGGGGGGTTGCGCCAGTGGTAACTCTCGCACTGGGCGCCACAAAGGGTAGAACCGGCCCTGCACACATACTGTATACACTGACATACCACACATATGCACTGACCATCAGTGGTGCAATGTTGGGATGCAGTTTGGTTATGTATAGTGCTGGGATGTAGTGTGGGTATGTATAGTGCTGGGATGTAGTGTGGGTATGTATAGTGCTGGGATGTAGTGTGGGTATGTATAGTGCTGGGATGTAGTGTGGGTATGTATAGTGCTGGGATGTAGTGTGGGTATGTATAGTGCTGGGATGTAGTGTGGGTATGTATAGTGCTGGGATGTAGTGTGGGTATGTATAGTGCTGGGATGTAGTGTGGTTATGTATAGTGCTGGGATGTAGTGTGGGTATGTATAGTGCTGGGATGTAGTGTGGGTATGTATAGTGCTGGGATGTAGTGTGGGTATGTATAGTGCTGGGATGTAGTGTGGTTATGTATAGTGCTGGGATGTAGTGTGGGTATGTATAGTGCTGGGATGTAGTGTGGGTATGAATAGTGCTGGGATGTAGTGTGGGCATGTATAGTGCTGGGATGTAGTGTGGGTATGTATAGTGCTGGGATGTAGTGTGGGTATGTATAGTGCTGGGATGTAGTGTGGGTATGTATAGTGCTGGGATGTAGTGTGGGTATGTATAGTGCTGGGATGTAGTGTGGGTATGTATAGTGCTGGGATGTAGTGTGGTTATGTATAGTGCTGGGATGTAGTGTGGGTATGTATAGTGCTGGGATATAGTGTGGGTATGTATAGTGCTGGGATGTAGTGTGGGTATGTATAGTGCTGGGATGTAGTGTGGGTATGTATAGTGCTGGGATGTAGTGTGGGTATGTATAGTGCTGGGATGTAGTGTGGGTATGTATAGTGCTGGGATGTAGTGTGGGTATGTATAGTGCTGGGATGTAGTGTGGGTATGTATAGTGCTGGGATGTAGTGTGGGTATGTATAGTGCTGGGATGTAGTGTGGGTATGTATAGTGCTGGGATGTAGTGTGGGTATGTATAGTGCTGGGATGTAGTGTGGTTATGTATAGTGCTGGGATGTAGTGTGGGTATGTATAGTGCTGGGATGTAGTGTGGGTATGTATAGTGCTGGGATGTAGTGTGGGTATGTATAGTGCTGGGATGTAGTGTGGGTATGTATAGTGCTGGGATGTAGTGTGGGTATGTATAGTGCTGGGATGTAGTGTGGGTATGTATAGTGCTGGGATGTAGTGTGGGTATGTATAGTGCTGGGATGTAGTGTGGGTTATGTATAGTGCTGGGATGTAGTGTGGGTATGTATAGTGCTGGGATGTAGTGTGGGTATGTATAGTGCTGGGATGTAGTGTGGGTATGTATAGTGCTGGGATGTAGTGTGGGTATGTATAGTGCTGGGATGTAGTGTGGGTATGTATAGTGCTGGGATGTAGTGTGGGTATGTATAGTGCTGGGATGTAGTGTGGGTATGTATAGTGCTGGGATGTAGTGTGGGTATGTATAGTGCTGGGATGTAGTGTGGGTATGTATAGTGCTGGGATGTAGTGTGGGTATGTATAGTGCTGGGATGTAGTGTGGGTATGTATAGTGCTGGGATGTAGTGTGGGTATGTATAGTGCTGGGATGTAGTGTGGGTATGTATAGTGCTGGGATGTAGTGTGGGTATGTATAGTGCTGGGATGTAGTGTGGGTATGTATAGTGCTGGGATGTAGTGTGGGTATGTATAGTGCTGGGATGTAGTGTGGGTATGTATAGTGCTGGGATGTAGTGTGGGTATGTATAGTGCTGGGATGTAGTGTGGGTATGTATAGTGCTGGGATGTAGTGTGGGTATGTATAGTGCTGGGATGTAGTGTGGGTATGTATAGTGCTGGGATGTAGTGTGGGTATGTATAGTGCTGGGATGTAGTGTGGGTATGTATAGTGCTGGGATGTAGTGTGGGTATGTATAGTGCTGGGATGTAGTGTGGGTATGTATAGTGCTGGGATGTAGTGTGGGTATGTATAGTGCTGGGATGTAGTGTGGGTATGTATAGTGCTGGGATGTAGTGTGGGTATGTATAGTGCTGGGATGTAGTGTGGGTATGTATAGTGCTGGGATGTAGTGTGGGTATGTATAGTGCTGGGATGTAGTGTGGGTATGTATAGTGCTGGGATGTAGTGTGGGTATGTATAGTGCTGGGATGTAGTGTGGGTATGTATAGTGCTGGGATGTAGTGTGGGTATGTATAGTGCTGGGATGTAGTGTGGGTATGTATAGTGCTGGGATGTAGTGTGGGTATGTATAGTGCTGGGATGTAGTGTGGGTATGTATAGTGCTGGGATGTAGTGTGGGTATGTATAGTGCTGGGATGTAGTGTGGGTATGTATAGTGCTGGGATGTAGTGTGGGTATGTATAGTGCTGGGATGTAGTGTGGGTATGTATAGTGCTGGGATGTAGTGTGGGTATGTATAGTGCTGGGATGTAGTGTGGGTATGTATAGTGCTGGGATGTAGTGTGGGTATGTATAGTGCTGGGATGTAGTGTGGGTATGTATAGTGCTGGGATGTAGTGTGGGTATGTATAGTGCTGGGATGTAGTGTGGGTATGTATAGTGCTGGGATGTAGTGTGGGTATGTATAGTGCTGGGATGTAGTGTGGGTATGTATAGTGCTGGGATGTAGTGTGGGTATGTATAGTGCTGGGATGTAGTGTGGGTATGTATAGTGCTGGGATGTAGTGTGGGTATGTATAGTGCTGGGATGTAGTGTGGGTATGTATAGTGCTGGGATGTAGTGTGGGTATGTATAGTGCTGGGATGTAGTGTGGGTATGTATAGTGCTGGGATGTAGTGTGGGTATGTATAGTGCTGGGATGTAGTGTGGGTATGTATAGTGCTGGGATGTAGTGTGGGTATGTATAGTGCTGGGATGTAGTGTGGGTATGTATAGTGCTGGGATGTAGTGTGGGTATGTATAGTGCTGGGATGTAGTGTGGGTATGTATAGTGCTGGGATGTAGTGTGGGTATGTATAGTGCTGGGATGTAGTGTGGGTATGTATAGTGCTGGGATGTAGTGTGGGTATGTATAGTGCTGGGATGTAGTGTGGGTATGTATAGTGCTGGGATGTAGTGTGGGTATGTATAGTGCTGGGATGTAGTGTGGGTATGTATAGTGCTGGGATGTAGTGTGGGTATGTATAGTGCTGGGATGTAGTGTGGGTATGTATAGTGCTGGGATGTAGTGTGGGTATGTATAGTGCTGGGATGTAGTGTGGGTATGTATAGTGCTGGGATGTAGTGTGGGTATGTATAGTGCTGGGATGTAGTGTGGGTATGTATAGTGCTGGGATGTAGTGTGGGTATGTATAGTGCTGGGATGTAGTGTGGGTATGTATAGTGCTGGGATGTAGTGTGGGTATGTATAGTGCTGGGATGTAGTGTGGGTATGTATAGTGCTGGGATGTAGTGTGGGTATGTATAGTGCTGGGATGTAGTGTGGGTATGTATAGTGCTGGGATGTAGTGTGGGTATGTATAGTGCTGGGATGTAGTGTGGGTATGTATAGTGCTGGGATGTAGTGTGGGTATGTATAGTGCTGGGATGTAGTGTGGGTATGTATAGTGCTGGGATGTAGTGTGGGTATGTATAGTGCTGGGATGTAGTGTGGGTATGTATAGTGCTGGGATGTAGTGTGGGTATGTATAGTGCTGGGATGTAGTGTGGGTATGTATAGTGCTGGGATGTAGTGTGGGTATGTATAGTGTGGGATGTAGTGTGGGTATGTATAGTGCTGGGATGTAGTGTGGGTATGTATAGTGCTGGGATGTAGTGTGGGTATGTATAGTGCTGGGATGTAGTGTGGGTATGTATAGTGCTGGGATGTAGTGTGGGTATGTATAGTGCTGGGATGTAGTGTGGGTATGTATAGTGCTGGGATGTAGTGTGGGTATGTATAGTGCTGGGATGTAGTGTGGGTATGTATAGTGCTGGGATGTAGTGTGGGTATGTATAGTGCTGGGATGTAGTGTGGGTATGTATAGTGCTGGGATGTAGTGTGGGTATGTATAGTGCTGGGATGTAGTGTGGGTATGTATAGTGCTGGGATGTAGTGTGGGTATGTATAGTGCTGGGATGTAGTGTGGGTATGTATAGTGCTGGGATGTAGTGTGGGTATGTATAGTGCTGGGATGTAGTGTGGGTATGTATAGTGCTGGGATGTAGTGTGGGTATGTATAGTGCTGGGATGTAGTGTGGGTATGTATAGTGCTGGGATGTAGTGTGGGTATGTATAGTGCTGGGATGTAGTGTGGGTATGTATAGTGCTGGGATGTAGTGTGGGTATGTATAGTGCTGGGATGTAGTGTGGGTATGTATAGTGCTGGGATGTAGTGTGGGTATGTATAGTGCTGGGATGTAGTGTGGGTATGTATAGTGCTGGGATGTAGTGTGGGTATGTATAGTGCTGGGATGTAGTGTGGGTATGTATAGTGCTGGGATGTAGTGTGGGTATGTATAGTGCTGGGATGTAGTGTGGGTATGTATAGTGCTGGGATGTAGTGTGGGTATGTATAGTGCTGGGATGTAGTGTGGGTATGTATAGTGCTGGGATGTAGTGTGGGTATGTATAGTGCTGGGATGTAGTGTGGGTATGTATAGTGCTGGGATGTAGTGTGGGTATGTATAGTGCTGGGATGTAGTGTGGGTATGTATAGTGCTGGGATGTAGTGTGGGTATGTATAGTGCTGGGATGTAGTGTGGGTATGTATAGTGCTGGGATGTAGTGTGGGTATGTATAGTGCTGGGATGTAGTGTGGGTATGTATAGTGCTGGGATGTAGTGTGGGTATGTATAGTGCTGGGATGTAGTGTGGGTATGTATAGTGCTGGGATGTAGTGTGGGTATGTATAGTGCTGGGATGTAGTGTGGGTATGTATAGTGCTGGGATGTAGTGTGGGTATGTATAGTGCTGGGATGTAGTGTGGGTATGTATAGTGCTGGGATGTAGTGTGGGTATGTATAGTGCTGGGATGTAGTGTGGGTATGTATAGTGCTGGGATGTAGTGTGGGTATGTATAGTGCTGGGATGTAGTGTGGGTATGTATAGTGCTGGGATGTAGTGTGGGTATGTATAGTGCTGGGATGTAGTGTGGGTATGTATAGTGCTGGGATGTAGTGTGGGTATGTATAGTGCTGGGATGTAGTGTGGGTATGTATAGTGCTGGGATGTAGTGTGGGTATGTATAGTGCTGGGATGTAGTGTGGGTATGTATAGTGCTGGGATGTAGTGTGGGTATGTATAGTGCTGGGATGTAGTGTGGGTATGTATAGTGCTGGGATGTAGTGTGGGTATGTATAGTGCTGGGATGTAGTGTGGGTATGTATAGTGCTGGGATGTAGTGTGGGTATGTATAGTGCTGGGATGTAGTGTGGGTATGTATAGTGCTGGGATGTAGTGTGGGTATGTATAGTGCTGGGATGTAGTGTGGGTATGTATAGTGCTGGGATGTAGTGTGGGTATGTATAGTGCTGGGATGTAGTGTGGGTATGTATAGTGCTGGGATGTAGTGTGGGTATGTATAGTGCTGGGATGTAGTGTGGGTATGTATAGTGCTGGGATGTAGTGTGGGTATGTATAGTGCTGGGATGTAGTGTGGGTATGTATAGTGCTGGGATGTAGTGTGGGTATGTATAGTGCTGGGATGTAGTGTGGGTATGTATAGTGCTGGGATGTAGTGTGGGTATGTATAGTGCTGGGATGTAGTGTGGGTATGTATAGTGCTGGGATGTAGTGTGGGTATGTATAGTGCTGGGATGTAGTGTGGGTATGTATAGTGCTGGGATGTAGTGTGGGTATGTATAGTGCTGGGATGTAGTGTGGGTATGTATAGTGCTGGGATGTAGTGTGGGTATGTATAGTGCTGGGATGTAGTGTGGGTATGTATAGTGCTGGGATGTAGTGTGGGTATGTATAGTGCTGGGATGTAGTGTGGGTATGTATAGTGCTGGGATGTAGTGTGGGTATGTATAGTGCTGGGATGTAGTGTGGGTATGTATAGTGCTGGGATGTAGTGTGGGTATGTATAGTGCTGGGATGTAGTGTGGGTATGTATAGTGCTGGGATGTAGTGTGGGTATGTATAGTGCTGGGATGTAGTGTGGGTATGTATAGTGCTGGGATGTAGTGTGGGTATGTATAGTGCTGGGATGTAGTGTGGGTATGTATAGTGCTGGGATGTAGTGTGGGTATGTATAGTGCTGGGATGTAGTGTGGGTATGTATAGTGCTGGGATGTAGTGTGGGTATGTATAGTGCTGGGATGTAGTGTGGGTATGTATAGTGCTGGGATGTAGTGTGGGTA
Source organism: Pseudophryne corroboree (assembly GCF_028390025.1). NCBI lineage: Eukaryota > Metazoa > Chordata > Amphibia > Anura > Myobatrachidae > Pseudophryne > Pseudophryne corroboree. The sequence goes on from NC_086453.1 coordinate 38,484,924, forward strand.
TGTATAGTGCTGGGATGTAGTGTGGGTATGTATAGTGCTGGGATGTAGTGTGGGTATGTATAGTGCTGGGATGTAGTGTGGGTATGTATAGTGCTGGGATGTAGTGTGGGTATGTATAGTGCTGGGATGTAGTGTGGGTATGTATAGTGCTGGGATGTAGTGTGGGTATGTATAGTGCTGGGATGTAGTGTGGGTATGTATAGTGCTGGGATGTAGTGTGGGTATGTATAGTGCTGGGATGTAGTGTGGGTATGTATAGTGCTGGGATGTAGTGTGGGTATGTATAGTGCTGGGATGTAGTGTGGGTATGTATAGTGCTGGGAATGTAGTGTGGGTATGTATAGTGCTGGGATGTAGTGTGGGTATGTATAGTGCTGGGATGTAGTGTGGGTATGTATAGTGCTGGGATGTAGTGTGGGTATGTATAGTGCTGGGATGTAGTGTGGGTATGTATAGTGCTGGGATGTAGTGTGGGTATGTATAGTGCTGGGATGTAGTGTGGGTATGTATAGTGCTGGGATGTAGTGTGGGTATGTATAGTGCTGGGATGTAGTGTGGGTATGTATAGTGCTGGGATGTAGTGTGGGTATGTATAGTGCTGGGATGTAGTGTGGGTATGTATAGTGCTGGGATGTAGTGTGGGTATGTATAGTGCTGGGATGTAGTGTGGGTATGTATAGTGCTGGGATGTAGTGTGGGTATGTATAGTGCTGGGATGTAGTGTGGGTATGTATAGTGCTGGGATGTAGTGTGGGTATGTATAGTGCTGGGATGTAGTGTGGGTATGTATAGTGCTGGGATGTAGTGTGGGTATGTATAGTGCTGGGATGTAGTGTGGGTATGTATAGTGCTGGGATGTAGTGTGGGGGTATGTATAGTGCTGGGATGTAGTGTGGGTATGTATAGTGCTGGGATGTAGTGTGGGTATGTATAGTGCTGGGATGTAGTGTGGGTATGTATAGTGCTGGGATGTAGTGTGGGTATGTATAGTGCTGGGATGTAGTGTGGGTATGTATAGTGCTGGGATGTAGTGTGGGTATGTATAGTGCTGGGATGTAGTGTGGGTATGTATAGTGCTGGGATGTAGTGTGGGTATGTATAGTGCTGGGATGTAGTGTGGGTATGTATAGTGCTGGGATGTAGTGTGGGTATGTATAGTGCTGGATGTAGTGTGGGTATGTATAGTGCTGGGATGTAGTGTGGGTATGTATAGTGCTGGGATGTAGTGTGGGTATGTATAGTGCTGGGATGTAGTGTGGGTATGTATAGTGCTGGGATGTAGTGTGGGTATGTATAGTGCTGGGATGTAGTGTGGGTATGTATAGTGCTGGGATGTAGTGTGGGTATGTATAGTGCTGGGATGTAGTGTGGGTATGTATAGTGCTGGGATGTAGTGTGGGTATGTATAGTGCTGGGATGTAGTGTGGGTATGTATAGTGCTGGGATGTAGTGTGGGTATGTATAGTGCTGGGATGTAGTGTGGGTATGTATAGTGCTGGGATGTAGTGTGGGTATGTATAGTGCTGGGATGTAGTGTGGGTATGTATAGTGCTGGGATGTAGTGTGGGTATGTATAGTGCTGGGATGTAGTGTGGGTATGTATAGTGCTGGGATGTAGTGTGGGTATGTATAGTGCTGGGATGTAGTGTGGGTATGTATAGTGCTGGGATGTAGTGTGGGTATGTATAGTGCTGGGATGTAGTGTGGGTATGTATAGTGCTGGGATGTAGTGTGGGTATGTATAGTGCTGGGATGTAGTGTGGGTATGTATAGTGCTGGGATGTAGTGTGGGTATGTATAGTGCTGGGATGTAGTGTGGGTATGTATAGTGCTGGGATGTAGTGTGGGTATGTATAGTGCTGGGATGTAGTGTGGGTATGTATAGTGCTGGGATGTAGTGTGGGTATGTATAGTGCTGGGATGTAGTGTGGGTATGTATAGTGCTGGGATGTAGTGTGGGTATGTATAGTGCTGGGATGTAGTGTGGGTATGTATAGTGCTGGGATGTAGTGTGGGTATGTATAGTGCTGGGATGTAGTGTGGGCATGTATAGTGCTGGGATGTAGTGTGGGTATGTATAGTGCTGGGATGTAGTGTGGGTATGTATAGTGCTGGGATGTAGTGTGGGTATGTATAGTGCTGGGATGTAGTGTGGGTATGTATAGTGCTGGGATGTAGTGTGGGTATGTATAGTGCTGGGATGTAGTGTGGGTATGTATAGTGCTGGGATGTAGTGTGGGTATGTATAGTGCTGGGATGTAGTGTGGGTATGTATAGTGCTGGGATGTAGTGTGGGTATGTATAGTGCTGGGATGTAGTGTGGGTATGTATAGTGCTGGGATGTAGTGTGGGTATGTATAGTGCTGGGATGTAGTGTGGGTATGTATAGTGCTGGGATGTAGTGTGGGTATGTATAGTGCTGGGATGTAGTGTGGGTATGTATAGTGCTGGGATGTAGTGTGGGTATGTATAGTGCTGGGATGTAGTGTGGGTATGTATAGTGCTGGGATGTAGTGTGGGTATGTATAGTGCTGGGATGTAGTGTGGGTATGTATAGTGCTGGGATGTAGTGTGGGTATGTATAGTGCTGGGATGTAGTGTGGGTATGTATAGTGCTGGGATGTAGTGTGGGTATGTATAGTGCTGGGATGTAGTGTGGGTATGTATAGTGCTGGGATGTAGTGTGGGTATGTATAGTGCTGGGATGTAGTGTGGGTATGTATAGTGCTGGGATGTAGTGTGGGTATGTATAGTGCTGGGATGTAGTGTGGGTATGTATAGTGCTGGGATGTAGTGTGGGTATGTATAGTGCTGGGATGTAGTGTGGGTATGTATAGTGCTGGGATGTAGTGTGGGTATGTATAGTGCTGGGATGTAGTGTGGGTATGTATAGTGCTGGGATGTAGTGTGGGTATGTATAGTGCTGGGATGTAGTGTGGGTATGTATAGTGCTGGGATGTAGTGTGGGTATGTATAGTGCTGGGATGTAGTGTGGGTATGTATAGTGCTGGGATGTAGTGTGGGTATGTATAGTGCTGGGATGTAGTGTGGGTATGTATAGTGCTGGGATGTAGTGTGGGTATGTATAGTGCTGGGATGTAGTGTGGGTATGTATAGTGCTGGGATGTAGTGTGGGTATGTATAGTGCTGGGATGTAGTGTGGGTATGTATAGTGCTGGGATGTAGTGTGGGTATGTATAGTGCTGGGATGTAGTGTGGGTATGTATAGTGCTGGGATGTAGTGTGGGTATGTATAGTGCTGGGATGTAGTGTGGGTATGTATAGTGCTGGGATGTAGTGTGGGTATGTATAGTGCTGGGATGTAGTGTGGGTATGTATAGTGCTGGGATGTAGTGTGGGTATGTATAGTGCTGGGATGTAGTGTGGGTATGTATAGTGCTGGGATGTAGTGTGGGTATGTATAGTGCTGGGATGTAGTGTGGGTATGTATAGTGCTGGGATGTAGTGTGGGTATGTATAGTGCTGGGATGTAGTGTGGGTATGTATAGTGCTGGGATGTAGTGTGGGTATGTATAGTGCTGGGATGTAGTGTGGGTATGTATAGTGCTGGGATGTAGTGTGGGTATGTATAGTGCTGGGATGTAGTGTGGGTATGTATAGTGCTGGGATGTAGTGTGGGTATGTATAGTGCTGGGATGCAGTGTGGTTATGTATAGTGCTGGGATGTAGTGTGGGTATGTGTAGTGCTGGGATGTAGTGTGGGTATGTATAGTGCTGGGATGTAGTGTGGTTATGTATAGTGCTGGGATGTAGTGTGGGTATGTATAGTGCTGGGATGTAGTGTGGTTATGTATAGTGCTGGGATGTAGTGTGGGTATGTATAGTGCTGGGATGTAGTGTGGGTATGTATAGTGCTGGGATGTAGTGTGGGCATGTATAGTGCAGGGATGTAGTGTGGGCATGTATAGTGCTGGGATGTAGTGTGGGTATGTATAGTGCTGGGATGTAGTGTGGGTATGTATAGTGCTGGGATGTAGTGTGGGTATGTATAGTGCTGGGATGTAGTGTGGGTATGTATAGTGCTGGGATGTAGTGTGGGTATGTATAGTGCTGGGATGTAGTGTGGGTATGTATAGTGCTGGGATGTAGTGTGGGTATGTATAGTGCTGGGATGTAGTGTGGGTATGTATAGTGCTGGGATGTAGTGTGGGTATGTATAGTGCTGGGATGTAGTGTGGGCATGTATAGTGCTGGGATGTAGTGTGGGCATGTATAGTGCTGGGATGTAGTGTGGGTATGTATAGTGCTGGGATGTAGTGTGGGTATGTATAGTGCTGGGATGTAGTGTGGGTATGTATAGTGCTGGGATGTAGTGTGGGTATGTATAGTGCTGGGATGTAGTGTGGGTATGTATAGTGCTGGGATGTAGTGTGGGTATGTATAGTGCTGGGATGTAGTGTGGGTATGTATAGTGCTGGGATGTAGTGTGGGTATGTATAGTGCTGGGATGTAGTGTGGGTATGTATAGTGCTGGGATGTAGTGTGGGTATGTATAGTGCTGGGATGTAGTGTGGGTATGTATAGTGCTGGGATGTAGTGTGGGTATGTATAGTGCTGGGATGTAGTGTGGGTATGTATAGTGCTGGGATGTAGTGTGGGTATGTATAGTGCTGGGATGTAGTGTGGGTATGTATAGTGCTGGGATGCAGTGTGGTTATGTATAGTGCTGGGATGTAGTGTGGGTATGTGTAGTGCTGGGATGTAGTGTGGGTATGTGTAGTGCTGGGATGTAGTGTGGGTATGTATAGTGCTGGGATGTAGTGTGGTTATGTATAGTGCTGGGATGTAGTGTGGGTATGTATAGTGCTGGGATGTAGTGTGGTTATGTATAGTGCTGGGATGTAGTGTGGGTATGTATAGTGCTGGGATGTAGTGTGGGTATGTATAGTGCTGGGATGTAGTGTGGGTATGTATAGTGCTGGGATGTAGTGTGGGTATGTATAGTGCTGGGATGTAGTGTGGGTATGTATTAGAGATGTGCACTTGAAATTTTTCGGGTTTTGTGTTTTGGTTTTGGGTTCGGTTCCGCGGCCGTGTTTTGGGTTCGACCGCGTTTTGGCAAAACCTCACCGAATTTTTTTTGTCGGATTCGGGTGTGTTTTGGATTCGGGTGTTTTTTTCAAAAAACAATAAAAAACAGCTTAAATCATAGAATTTGGGGGTCATTTTGATCCCAAAGTATTATTAACCTCAAAAACCCTAATTTCCACTCATTTTCAGTCTATTCTGAATACCTCACACCTCACAATATTATTTTTAGTCCTAAAATTTGCACCGAGGTCGCTGGATGACTAAGCTAAGCGACCCTAGTGGCCGACACAAACACCTGGCCCATCTAGGAGTGGCACTGCAGTGTCACGCAGGATGTCCCTTCCAAAAAACACTCCCCAAACAGCACATGACGCAAAGAAAAAAAGAGGCGCAATGAGGTAGCTGTGTGAGTAAGCTAAGCGACCCTAGTGGCCGACACAAACACCTGGCCCATCTAGGAGTGGCACTGCAGTGTCACGCAGGATGTCCCTTCCAAAAAACACTCCCCAAACAGCACATGACGCAAAGAAGAAAAAAAGAGGCGCAATGAGGTAGCTGTGTGAGTAAGCTAAGCGACCCTAGTGGCCGACACAAACACCTGGCCCATCTAGGAGTGGCACTGCAGTGTCACGCAGGATGTCCCTTCCAAAAAACCCTCCCCAAACAGCACATGACGCAAAGAAAAAAAGAGGCGCAATGAGGTAGCTGTGTGAGTAAGATAAGCGACCCTAGTGGCCGACACAAACACCGGGCCCATCTAGGAGTGGCACTGCAGTGTCTCATGCAGGATGTCCCTTCCAAAAAACCCTCCCCAAACAGCACATGACGCAAAGAAAAAAAGAGGCGCAATGAGGTAGCTGTGTGAGTAAGATAAGCGACCCTAGTGGCCGACACAAACACCTGGCCCATCTAGGAGTGGCACTGCAGTGTCACGCAGGATGTCCCTTCCAAAAAACACTCCCCAAACAGCACATGACGCAAAGAAAAAAAGAGGCGCAATGAGGTAGCTGTGTGAGTAAGCTAAGCGACCCTAGTGGCCGACACAAACACCTGGCCCATCTAGGAGTGGCACTGCAGTGTCACGCAGGATGTCCCTTCCAAAAAACACTCCCCAAACAGCACATGACGCAAAGAAGAAAAAAAGAGGCGCAATGAGGTAGCTTTGTGAGTAAGCTAAGCGACCCTAGTGGCCGACACAAACACCTGGCCCATCTAGGAGTGGCACTGCAGTGTCACGCAGGATGTCCCTTCCAAAAAAAACCTCCCCAAACAGCACATGACGCAAAGAAAAAAAGAGGTGCAATGAGGTAGCTGTGTGAGTAAGATAAGCGACCCTAGTGGCCGACACAAACACCGGGCCCATCTAGGAGTGGCACTGCAGTGTCTCACGCAGGATGTCCCTTCCAAAAAACCCTCCCCAAACAGCACATGACGCAAAGAAAAAAAGAGGCGCAATGAGGTAGCTGTGTGAGTAAGATAAGCGACCCTAGTGGCCGACACAAACACCGGGCCCATCTAGGAGTGGCACTACAGTGTCACGCAGGATGTCCCTTCCAAAAAACCCTCCCCAAACAGCACATGACGCAAAGAAAAAAAGAGGCGCAATGAGGTAGCTGTGTGACTAAGCTCAGCGACCCAAGTGGCCGACACAAACACCTGGCCCATCTAGGAGTGGCACTGCAGTGTCAGGCAGGATGGCCCTTCCAAAAAATACTCCCCAAACAGCACATGACGCAAAGAAGAAAAAAAAGAGGCGCAATGAGGTAGCTGTGTGACTAAGCTCAGCGACCCTAGTGGCCGACACAAACACCTGGCCCATCTAGGAGTGGCACTGCAGTGTCACGCAGGATGTCCCTTCCAAAAAACCCTCCCCAAACAGCACATGACGCAAAGAAAAAAAGAGGCGCAATGAGGTAGCTGTGTGACTAAGCTTAGCGACCCTAGTGGCCGACACAAACACCGGGCCCATCTAGGAGTGGCACTGCAGTGTCACGCAGGATGGCCCTTCCAAAAAACACTCCCCAAACAGCACATGACGCAAATAAAAATGAAAGAAAAAAGAGGTGCAAGATGGAATTGTCCTTGGGCCCTCCCACCCACCCTTATGTTGTATAAACAGGACATGCACACTTTAACCAACCCATCATTTCAGTGACAGGGTCTGCCACACGACTGTGACTGAAATGACGGGTTGGTTTGGACCCCCACCTAAAAAGAAGCAATTAATCTCTCCTTGCACAAACTGGCTCTACAGAGGCAAGATGTCCACCTCATCATCATCCTCCGATATATCACCGTGTACATCCCCCTCCTCACAGATTATCAATTCGTCCCCACTGGAATCCACCATCTCAGCTCCCTGTGTACTTTGTGGAGGCAATTGCTGCTGGTCAATGTCTCCACGGAGGAATTGATTATAATTCATTTTAATGAACATCATCTTCTCCACATTTTCTGGATGTAACCTCGTACGCCGATTGCTGACAAGGTGAGCGGCGGCACTAAACACTCTTTCGGAGTACACACTTGTGGGAGGGCAACTTAGGTAGAATAAAGCCAGTTTGTGCAAGGGCCTCCAAATTGCCTCTTTTTCCTGCCAGTATAAGTACGGACTGTGTGACTGGCCTACTTGGATGCGGTCACTCATATAATCCTCCACCATTCTTTCAATGGTGAGAGAATCATATGCAGTGACAGTAGACGACATGTCCGTAATCGTTGTCAGGTCCTTCAGTCCGGACCAGATGTCAGCATCAGCAGTCGCTCCAGACAGCCCTGCATCACCGCCAGCGGGTGGGCTCGGAATTCTGAGCCTTTTCCTCGCACCCCCAGTTGCGGGAGAATGTGAAGGAGGAGATGTTGACAGGTCGCGTTCCGCTTGACTTGACAATTTTCTCACCAGCAGGTCTTTGAACCCCAGCAGACTTGTGTCTGCCGGAAAGAGAGATCCAAGGTAGGCTTTAAATCTAGGATCGAGCATGGTGGCCAAAATGTAGTGCTCTGATTTCAACAGATTGACCACCCGTGAATCCTTGTTAAGCGAATTAAGGGCTCCATCCACAAGTCCCACATGCCTAGCGGAATCGCTCTGTGTTAGCTCCTCCTTCAATGTCTCCAGCTTCTTCTGCAAAAGCCTGATGAGGGGAATGACCTGACTCAGGCTGGCAGTGTCTGAACTGACTTCACGTGTGGCAAGTTCAAAGGGCATCAGAACCTTGCACAACGTTGAAATCATTCTCCACTGCGCTTGAGACAGGTGCATTCCACCTCCTATATCGTGCTGAATTGTATAGGCTTGAATGGCCTTTTGCTGCTCCTCCAACCTCTGAAGCATATAGAGGGTTGAATTCCACCTCGTTACCACTTCTTGCTTCAGATGATGGCAGGGCAGGTTCAGTTGTTTTTGGTGGTGCTCCAGTCTTCTGTACGTGGTGCCTGTACGCCGAAAGTGTCCCGCAATTCTTCTGGCCACCGACAGCATCTCTTGCACACCCCTGTCGTTTTTTAAAAAATTCTGCACCACCAAATTCAAGGTATGTGCAAAACATGGGACGTGCTGGAATTTGCCCATATTTAATGCACACACAATATTGCTGGCGTTGTCCGATGCCACAAATCCACAGGAGAGTCCAATTGGGGTAAGCCATTCCGCGATGATCTTCCTCAGTTGCCGTAAGAAGTTTTCAGCTGTGTGCGTATTTTGGAAAGCGGTGATACAAAGCGTAGCCTGCCTAGGAAAGAGTTGGCGTTTGCGAGATGCTGCTACTGGTGCCGCCGCTGCTGTTCTTGCGGCGGGAGTCCATACATCTACCCAGTGGGCTGTCACAGTCATATAGTCCTGACCCTGCCCTGCTCCACTTGTCCACATGTCCGTGGTTAAGTGGACATTGGGTACAACTGCATTTTTTAGGACACTGGTGAGTCTTTTTCTGACGTCCGTGTACATTCTCGGTATCGCCTGCCTAGAGAAGTGGAACCTAGATGGTATTTGGTAACTGGGGCACACTGCCTCAATAAATTGTCTAGTTCCCTGTGAACTAACGGCGGATACCGGACGCACGTCTAACACCAACATAGTTGTCAAGGCCTCAGTTATCCGCTTTGCAGCAGGATGACTGCTGTGATATTTCATCTTCCTCGCAAAGGACTGTTGGACAGTCAATTGCTTACTGGAAGTAGTACAAGTGGTCTTCCGACTTCCCCTCTGGGATGACGATCGACTCCCAGCAGCAACAACAGCAGCGCCAGCAGCAGTAGGCATTACACTCAAGGATGCATCGGAGGAATCCCAGGCAGGAGAGGACTCGTCAGAATTGCCAGTGACATGGCCTGCAGGACTATTGGCATTCCTGGGTAAGGAGGAAATTGACACTGAGGGAGTTGGTGGGGTGGTTTGCGTGAGCTTGGTTACAAGAGGAAGGGATTTACTGGTCAGTGGACTGCTTCCGCTGTCACCCAAAGTTTTTGAACTTGTCACTGACTTATTATGAATGCGCTGCAGGTGACGTATAAGGGAGGATGTTCCGAGGTGGTTAACGTCCTTACCCCTACTTATTACAGCTTGACAAAGGCAACACACGGCTTGACACCTGTTGTCCGCATTTCTGTTGAAATACTTCCACACCGAAGAGCTGATTTTTTTGGTATTTTCACCAGGCATGTCAATGGCCATATTCCTCCCACGGACAACAGGTGTCTCCCCGGGTGCCTGACTTAAACAAACCACCTCACCATCAGAATCCTCCTGGTCAATTTCCTCCCCAGCGCCAGCAACACCCATATCCTCCTCATCCTGGTGTACTTCAACACTGACATCTTCAATCTGACTATCAGGAACTGGACTGCGGGTGCTCCTTCCAGCACTTGCAGGGGGCGTGCAAATGGTGGAAGGCGCATGCTCTTCACGTCCAGTGTTGGGAAGGTCAGGCATCGCAACCGACACAATTGGACTCTCCTTGTGGATTTGGGATTTCGAAGAACGCATAGTTCTTTGCGGTGCTTTTGCCAGCTTGAGTCTTTTCATTTTTCTAGCGAAAGGCTGAGTGCTTCCATCCTCATGTGAAGCTGAACCACTAGCCATGAACATAGGCCAGGGCCTCAGCCGTTCCTTGCCACTCCGTGTGGTAAATGGCATATTGGCAAGTTTACGCTTCTCCTCCGACAATTTTATTTTAGGTTTTGGAGTCCTTTTTTTACTGATATTTGGTGTTTTGGATTTTACATGCTCTGTACTATGACACTGGGCATCGGCCTTGGCAGACGACGTTGCTGGCATTTCATCGTCTCGGCCATGACTAGTGGCAGCAGCTTCAGCACGAGGTGGAAGTGGATCTTGATCTTTCCCTAATTTTGGAACCTCAACATTTTTGTTCTCCATATTTTAATAGGGACAACTAAAAGGCACCTCAGGTAAACAATGGAGATGGATGGATACTAGTATACTTATGGATGGACTGCCGAGTGCCGACACAGAGGTAGCTACAGCCGTGGACTACCGTACTGTGTCTGCTGCTAATATAGACTGGATGATAATGAGATGAAATCAATATATATGTATATATAATATCACTAGTACTGCAGCCGGACAGGTATATATTATATATTTATTATGTAATGACTGATGACGGACCTGCTGGACACTGTCAGCTCAGCAGCACCGCAGACTGCTACAGTAAGCTACTATAGTAGTATGTATAAAGAAGAAAGAAAAAAACAACAACCACGGGTAGGTGGTATACAATTATGGATGGACTGCCGAGTGCCGACACAGAGGTAGCTACAGCCGTGGACTAACGTACTGTGTCTGCTGCTAATATAGACTGGATGATAATGAGATGAAATCAATATATATGTATATATAATATCACTAGTACTGTAGCCGGACAGGTATATATTATATATTTATTATGTAATGACTGATGACGGACCTGCTGGACACTGTCAGCTCAGCAGCACCGCAGACTGCTACAGTAAGCTACTATAGTAGTATGTATAAAGAAGAAAGAAAAAAACAACAACCACGGGTAGGTGGTATACAATTATGGATGGACTGCCGAGTGCCGACACAGAGGTAGCTACAGCCGTGGACTAACGTACTGTGTCTGCTGCTAATATAGACTGGATGATAATGAGATGAAATCAATATATATGTATATATAATATCACTAGTACTGCAGCCGGACAGGTATATATTATATATTTATTATGTAATGACTGATGACGGACCTGCTGGACACTGTCAGCTCAGCAGCACCGCAGACTGCTATAGTAAGCTACTATAGTAGTATGTATAAAGAAGAAAGAAAAAAAAAACAACCACGGGTAGGTGGTATACAATTATGGATGGACTGCCGAGTGCCGACACAGAGGTAGCTACAGCCGTGGACTAACGTACTGTGTCTGCTGCTAATATAGACTGGATGATAATGAGATGAAATCAATATATATGTATATATAATATCACTAGTACTGCAGCCGGACAGGTATATATTATATATTTATTATGTAATGACTGATGACGGACCTGCTGGACACTGTCAGCTCAGCAGCACCGCAGACTGCTACAGTAAGCTACTATAGTAGTATGTATAAAGAAGAAATAAAAGAAAAAAAAAACACGGGTAGGTGCTAGGTGGTATACAATATTATATATATATTATATACTATTATATATATATATATATATATATATATAATATATATTAAACTCATAAACTGGTGGTGATTTATTAAACTGGTGGTCAGGTCACTGGTCACACTATCAGCAACTTGCAAGTAGTACTCCTGAGTCCTAAGCAGACAATCACAATATATTTTATACTGGTGGTCAGTGTGGTCACAAACAATGGCAGTGTGGCTGGCACTCTGGCAGCAAAAGTGTGCACTGTACGTTATATGTACTCCTGAGTCCTGAGTCCTGCTCTCAGACTCTAACTGCTCCCCACTGTCAGTGTCTCCCCCACAAGTCAGATAATACAGTCACACTATCTCTCTCTATCACTTCAGCAAGTACTAGTAGTAGTAGTACTCCTCCTAATGCTCCCCAAATTACTACTGTGTCTCTCTCTGTCTCACTCTCTTCTCGAATCTCTATAAACGGAGAGGACGCCAGACACGTCCTCTCCCTATGAATCTCAATGCACGTGTGAAAAATGGCGGCGACGCGCGGCTCCTTATATAGAATCCGAGTCTCGCGATAGAATCCGAGCCTCGCGAGAATCCGACAGCGTGATGATGACGTTCGGGCGCGCTCGGGTTAACCGAGCAAGGCGGGAAGATCCGAGTCGCTCGGACCCGTGTAAAAAAACATGAAGTTCGGGCGGGTTCGGATTCCGAGGAACCGAACCCGCTCATCTCTAGTATGTATAGTGCTGGGATGTAGTGTGGGTATGTATAGTGCTGGGATGTAGTGTGGGTATGTATAGTGCTGGGATGTAGTGTGTGTATGTATAGTGCTGGGATGTAGTGTGGGTATGTATAGTGCTGGGATGTAGTGTGGGTATGTATAGTGCTGGGATGTAGTGTCGGTATGCAGGGCCGTTTCTAGACAATTTGGCTCCCAGTGCGAGATTTCAAAATGCGCCCCCCCATTGGTATAAAAAAAAATTGCGTGCCCCCCCCCCCACATATAGCCAGAAAAAAAGCATGCGCGCGCTCCCGACAAGGCTGTGTGGCCTGATTAAAATGGGCGTGGTCTCATTTCAGTGGGCGTGGCCTCGTCTGATATCACACCCACCACAGGGGGAAAAAATTAAAATAAAAAAGTCCCCTTTTTACACATTACACCAGGCAAGTGTCCCCATATTACACAGCGCGGCAGGCAGGTGTCCCCATTTACAAAGTGCGGCAGGCAGGTGTCCCCATTTTACAAAGTGCGGCAGGCAGGTGTCCCCATTTAACAAAGTGCGGCAGGCAGGTGTCCCCATTTTACACAGTACGGTAAGCAGATATCCCCATTTTACACAGTACGCAGGCAGGTGTCCCCATTTTACACAGTACGCAGGCACGTGCCCCCATTTTACACAGTACGCAGGCACGTGCCCCCATTTTACACAGTGCGGCAGGTATCCCCATTTTACACAGTACGCAGGCATGTGTCCCCATTGATAAAGCTAAATATTTATCTTATATAATACCCTTTATGAGGTCTAAGAACACTGTACGCTATCTACGTATGAAGTACCGTAAGGGTACACACGTTGCGTAACAATCGCTTAGCCGTAGTCGAGACGCTCAAGCGTCACGTTCGCTTACGGCCAAGAGATCACTGGCAGGCACGCTATTGGCTGCTGACTAACGTAATGATTCGCTATAGCGTAGCGAACGCTCTGGACCACGAGGAGATCACCAGCGGCGCTGACGCTCACAATGTTAAACCTTTATATCTAAACCATAAACAATGTAATATGCTGTAAAACCTTTGTGTAGAGATAGGGTGTAGATGCAACCTAGAGTAACCTTATTAACTTAAAAGCTGTTTGAGCGTCACCGACGCTCTGAGAATACTAGACACTATAAGAAATACACAGATACCTGGGCTTAGGGTCCAACGCCTAATATGTATATATTTTGAATGATATACTTGCAAAAGAATTAATACAAATACAAATCATACACTACAATATAACATAGACTACCTAACCAGATAACTACACAGGAAATATAATACAATTACTATTTAAGGGAAAATAAGAGAAAAAGAGGAGGAGAGAGAGAGAGAGAGAGAAATTGGCCCACAATAACAAGAAGATCAATATAGTTGCGGAGAAACACTTACGCACAAGGGGAAACGATCGCATGCGCCTCGATATCCAGCTCCCGATTATCAGCAATGAGAACCGTTGAAGAGAGTGAACTGGATATGGTCGGCCTGCCTATTTATGCCCCACACACAATGCAATTCAATGGTCCCTACAATCTCATTGTTCATTGGACACAGGAATTCGGCTTCGCATTATAACAAAAGGTCATAGGTTGATTCATACAGGTGGGCTGTGACTGCTTCCAACTGTTCAGGTGGGTGGGACACTGAGTTTCCCGCCGCATGACTAAATAAGAACAAATAATAGTAAATGGACATAAACTTCTTATGTCCATAACTATTCGCACGAGCGATTAATCCGCTCCAAACCAACACCGGAATATTGCTATTTAAATACTCTTCCGATGGGTACCAAACACCACTGTATGACCCCTGTTAGACCCTTCGTACAATACAAAGAGGGATCTCTCTGTTCAGGAACATGCTATGTTAACTAAACTTTCAGAATCTATCAAAGGGACCATGATCTACAAAATACATTATATAGTGAAAATATGTAACGATTGAGTTGCACGCTACGATCACATAAACTCTACCGTAAATACGCATACCGTGCGCCTGCGGGTGCCCGCGACTGTGAGTATGCGCACGTACGGGAGAGCGCACGCATGCGCAGCACGGACCTGTGTGAGGTGCAAATATGGTAGTGTGCATAGAGATATTTTTCTGACTTTGACAGTCCACCCTTTGGCAGTCAATAATAACTGCCACCTTCTAAAACATTTCAAAAGAGAAAAATATATGTCAGGGGTTAATACATTTACATGGTTGGGTAGGGGAGGAGAGGAGAAGGTAGGAAAAGGGTATGACCTAGTGAGATAGCAGAAGCATGTGTGTATGAATCCGTGCTTGGGGGTCATGTATCATCGTGCCGTACGTGTTTTAAATCAAGCTTCGAGGTATTGCGAAGTATACATTTGAATTCCTTCTTATCCCGTGGTACGGGTCTGTGGATGGGCTGTCAAACTTTACCGAGCTCTTTTCGGCTTTGGTTGTAACAAAATGGGGAGCACATTTTAGTTGATGATACATGAATGGGGGAGATATGTGATTGCTGATATCTGTGCCTGTATTCCCTATCGACTATGTGTGTCATTACCTGAGGGTTGTAGAAATGAAGAAAAGACATAATTACGGTAAATGCGGTGGTATTCTATGTCAGGTAAATGTACATTCGTCGATTGAGGTCTTGTTTGGTGTCTGTTGAATGCAGTCTTCTTTGTGCTTTTGCCCATAAGGTGCGAGCAAAAGCTGTCAATGTCCATAGATTTACAAAAGTATTGGGCTAGCGTAATTTTAAAATTTCTAGAGAAACTGGGGATCCATGGCATAGTTCATCAAAAATCTGTGTATCAGGTTGTCAAAACTTCTTCTTTAATCCCTCTGTTGTCTGTATATCGGCTCATCAAATTCCTCGTCCAAGTGGGTCTTTTTACCTTGGAGGAAACGGAAAAACAGGTGAAAGAAACGGACCGTAGGAATCGCATTTTCATCACATCATTGTTTCTACATTTGGGTCATAAATCAAGTCCATTGGAATTACAGTTTCCTCACTCCTTAAACTCATTACCTTAGTACGACGATTGCACCTCATTAAAGCCTGACCGCATCTAAATATCAAACCGATCGTGATGATAACACCTAAGATACATAGGAGAAACTTCCCAACATCCATTATGACTCCTTGAGCCCAGTCTCCTAAACCAGAGAACCAATTTCGCGGGTTCAACCATGACACCCAACCAGTCAGCTCATTACCTACAGCAGCAAGAGTGAGATTGTGTCTCCTGCGAAATTCCCACTTCAGTTGGAGAATATCGTCCATCTTTTGGTCTATGACCTCGGCCGGGTCCTCGGTGCTATTCGTAATATATGTGCAACATTTCACGCCGTATTGTGTTGCCAGTGTGACACAATATCCGCCTGTCACTGCTGTGAGGTAATTAAGAACCATTCTATGCTGTACCAGTTCTGTTTTATAAGCCTGAAGTTCCCTTCCAGTATACCTAAACGTGTCATCATACATTTCAGTGATATTATCTAACAAATTGGCGAGCGCAGATATGTATTTATAATTCAACACTCCTCTAGCGGTGTGAGTGATGTCTAACGCGATTAGAAACTGAATCCCGGTGGATTCATGGATCATGTCAGAGGCCGGATGCTCTGTTCTTTCTATCAGGTGCCGTTTAACTACGTGCTCGTAATGGGTGTGAGTATAAGGAGTTTGGGCAACACGGTGTATGTCTTTCATTTTGTCATGTGATACAGTCATTACTTCAGGCAGTACTTTTCCAATATAACACAATCCTTCAGAGTTTGGGGCAAGCCACTTATACGCCTTTCTCCCGCATATGAAATATGCATCATCCGGGAGAACATATGGGACGGAGTAGGACATAACCATATTACACACCTTCCATGTGAAATCTCCTAACCCTAATTCTTCCATCTGCTTAGTACACGTATCAGGTTGTACGATATGTGCACAGTATCCTGGTGATACCTCTCCAACTCTCGTAATCCTATTTCCTAAGGTATACCTATACCGGAAAGATTTTCCTCTACTGGCTATGTGGCGTATAAGCTCTGTATCTGTAGGCATTCTATCTGCTCTATGCGAAAAGGTCATGGTTTGATCACTCCATGACACTTCCCAATTTCCCGGCTTTCGGGGATTGGAGATGTTAAAACATAATAGGGACCTATCCACATGGTATTGGTGGAGCTTCAAACTAGGAGGGCTGGAGATATTAAACCTCCTGTCCACCGGTCTCCCACCACTTAACTCAAGTACCTCCCCTAACGTTAAAGGAAATGGTACTAGCCCTGATTTGCTATGACCTTGAGGTACTTGAGAGCATACCCAACAATCTGTTTTATTTAACACACTACCCACTAAGGAGTGATAGTCACTCAATGGATGCCGGTCCATATGGATATTAAAACTGGATTGGCATTTCTTTATGCACCCATCCTCAATGACATTGTTACAGAGCCGACAGATACAGTTTTCTTCAGCTAACAATCCTTCACAATTCCTTCTATGGTCAATGCTATCGGATCGTTTTCTGATACTCGCCTTTGCTTGTTGATTATGTTGTTCTTGGAAAACTACGCCTCCATCTCTGTCATCAGAACCCATTCCAGAACCTCTCTCGACCTCCATGGTACTCTCGCCGGAACAGACTGCTCTGGTCAACATCATGGTCAACAGGAAAATCCGGATCACAGTCTCTTGGGGCAAGTCCATTCTGTAGGAGGAAACGGAGAAGAATGAGAAGGGGGAAAAAAATAATTTGAGGGAGAGGGGATGGGAAGTTGGAGAAAAACAATAAAAGGGAACAGGGGATCGACAACTGCTTTTGGTCTTGTGATTTTCAATGCTCAGGTGCCGCCTCAGTCCTCCTGGAACAGACACTCCAGTGATACAACCTCTACCGTCTGTTCCTTATCACGGGGCCTCTCTGGATCAGCAACCTTTTTACAGTGGGACGAATGAACCCAAGTCTCTCTCTCAGCAACCTTCAATGCTGTAGTGCTAGTCAATAAGACCTGGTATGGTCCTTCCCATCTGTCAATAAGGCAACCTGAGCGTAGAAAATTCCGTATCATTACATAATCCCCAGGTTCAATGTCATGACAATTACTATCTGGTAAATCAGGAATCACTAACTTCAGATTATCATTTTGATTCCTCAACTGTTTACTCATGTTAATCAAGTATTTTACAGTCACTTCATTGTTACACTTCAAATCATCCTGAGGGTTAATCATAACATGTGGTTGTCGACCAAACAAGATTTCAAAGGGAGACAGATTAAGAGGGGACCTGGGAGTGGTTCTGATGCTGTACAGTACAATGGGTAAAGCTTCTGGCCATGTCAATCCTGTCTCTGCCATCACTTTACTCAGTTTATTTTTAATAGTGCTGTTCACTCTTTCCACTTTCGCACTCGCCTGTGGACGGTATGGAGTGTGCAGCTTGCTATCAATTCCCATCAATTTACACATTCCTTGAAAGACATCACCTGTAAAATGGGTACCCCTATCACTTTCGATAATTCTGGGGATACCATATCTACATACAAATTCCTGCACAATTTTCTTAGCAGTAAACATAGCGGTATTTGTGGCCGCCGGAAATGCTTCGACCCAATTTGAGAAAACATCTATACAAACAAGTACATATTTCAAATTTCGACAAGGGGGTAATTGAATAAAGTCAATCTGTATTACCTGGAAAGGGCCGCCGGCAGGTGGGATATGAGATGGTTCTGTAGGTATTGCCTTTCCGATGTTCTTTCTCAGACAGGTAAGGCATGACATTGCCCTTTTACTCGCATGAGAAGAAAATCCTGGGGCACACCAATATGCTCTTACCAACTTGCACATCCCTTCCTTGCCCAGATGAGTCAGCCCGTGAGCTGCCTCAGCTAAGCATGGAAGGTATGCTTTGGGGGCCACTGGTTTACCGTGTCCATCCGTCCAGAGTCCTGAGGACTCCTGACCATATCCCTTTGCCTTCCAGACTGCCTTTTCCTGTGTGGAACACAAATTTTGCATCTCACACAACTTCTGTGTGTTGATGGTATTAAATACCATCAGTTGTGTGGTGTCTGTCTGTCTGGGGGTAGCAGCTGCTAATTTAGCAGCTTCGTCTGCTCGGCTGTTACCAAGTGATACTGGGTCTTGGCTATATGTGTGTGCTTTACATTTGATAACAGCCACTCTGTCGGGTTCCTGTATCGCTGTTAGAAGCCTTTTTATATGAGCTGCATGCGCTACCGGTGTACCAGCTGCCGTCATGAAATTTCTGAGGCGCCATAGGGCTCCGAAATCATGGACTACCCCAAATGCGTATCTAGAGTCGGTGTAGATATTGGCTGATTTGCCCTTAGCCAATTCACATGCTCTGGTTAGGGCGACCAGTTCAGCAACCTGGGCTGAGTGAGGTGGGCCTAGCGGTTCCGCTTCTATGGTGCCTTGGTCATCTACGACTGCGTATCCAGTACACAAGTCTCCCAAGTCTGACTGTCTATGACAACTACCGTCCGTGTAGAACGTAAGTTCTACGTCTTCCAGTGGGTTGTCACTGATGTCAGGCCTTGCGGTAAAATTTGGGGTCAAATATTCCATACAATCATGAGTGTCTTCCTTTGTGTTAAATTCTCCTTCCCCACCACTCTCATCCTCCACCCTTTGTGCCTGTCCAGGCACACCTGGGAGATATGTTGCAGGATTTAATGCACTGCATCTCCTTATGGTGATGTTTACGGAGGCCATTAGTGCCAATTCCCATCTTGTAAACCGCGCTGATGAGACGTGTCTGGTTAGGGCAGAATTCAACAAGGCTGACACTGCATGTGGTGTATGAATTGTGAGGTTGTGACCTAGCACGACGTCTTCGCTTTTTGTTACTAGCAATGCTATCGCAGCAACGCTTTGCAAGCATGTGGGGAGGGATCGCGCTACCGTATCTAGCTGAGCGCTGTAATATGCTACCGGCCTGCTGGCATCACCGTGCTTTTGGGTTAGTACGCCTGCCGCGCAACCAGCACTTTCTGTTCCGTATAGTTCAAAGGGTTTCCCATAGTCAGGCATACCTAATGCTGGTGCCTGCGTTAGGCACTGTTTAAGTCTCTCAAATGCTGTCTCAGACTCGTCTGTATGCGAAATCCGATCAGGTTTGTTTGAGGAGACCATCTCCTGCAAGGGTAACGCTAGGATGGAAAACCCTGGGATCCAGTTACGGCAATACCCACACATTCCTAAAAATGTTCTGATCTGTTGCTGGGTTTGTGGCAGAGTCATGTCTCTAATTGCTTGAATTCTATCAGCGGTCAGGTGTCTCAGTCCTTGTGTTAAACAGTGTCCCAAATATTTTACCTTAGTTTGGCATAATTGCAACTTGTCTTTGGAAACCTTGTGTCCTGTGTCTGAAAGATGAAACAGGAGCTGTTTCGTATCCTTCAGGGATGCTTCCAATGAATCAGAACACAGTAGTAGATCATCCACGTACTGTATTAATACTGATCCACTCACTGGTTGGAAAGACTGTAAACAATCATGCAAAGCCTGAGAAAATATACTTGGGCTATCTATGAATCCTTGTGGTAATCGAGTCCATGTGTATTGGACTCCTCTGTATGTAAATGCAAACAAATATTGACTGTCAGGGTGCAGAGGTACCGAAAAGAAAGCGGAGCAGAGGTCAATAACAGTGAAAAATTTCGCAGTGGGAGGGATTTGCATTAAGATGACAGCTGGATTTGGCACTACGGGGAACTGACTCTCAACTATTTTGTTAATCCCCCTTAGATCCTGCACTAGCCGGTACCCCTCCCCCCCACTCTTTTTAACAGGGAAGATGGGACTATTGGCAGTGCTGGACGTTCTTACCAGAATGCCCTGTTGTAGCAAGCGCTCTATTACGGGATACACTCCTAACTCCACCTCTGGCTTCAGAGGGTACTGTGAGATTTTTGGAGCTATCCTTCCATCTTTTACTTGTACAACTACCGGAGCTACGTTTGCCATTAATCCAGTGTCCTGTCCATCTTTAGTCCAAAGTGACTCTGGTATCTGAGATGTCATTTCTTCTACTTGGGAGGGAGTCCTATTTGTCATAATGGTATGTGACATTAATTTTGATGGGGAGTCTAACATGTCTCGCACTTCCTGAGCGTGATTCTCAGGTATGTCCAAGAATACACCTTCAGGAGTACAATAAATGACGCACCCCATTTTACACAGTAAGTCTCTTCCCAGGAGATTAGTCGGTGCCGATGCAGCCAGCAAAAAGGAATGCTTGGTATGTAAAGGCCCTACTGTAATCTCGGCTGGTTTGCTAACAGGGTAGTGCTGGACTACTCCCGTTACCCCTATGGCTGGAATTGTCTTACCAGTGGTTCTCATGCCCACTGTCGAATTTATCACTGATTTGGCCGCCCCTGTGTCTACAAGAAAGTTTAATGATTTACCAGCTACATTGATTGCAATTTCTGGTTCACTTCCAAGACTTGCAATCAATTTTACTGGCTGCAGATTACAGGTATGGCCACACCCCTATTGGGTATGGTGACCTCCCTGAATCCCGCTGGCAGCAACTACTTGTGATGGAGTTAATTGGGAGCTACCAGAGGCTTGCCAGTCTCTGTTCGGGGGGTATCTTTTTGTTTCCCCTGTATGTGGCTCATAACTCCGTTTCTGCGGACCTTGCTCCCAATGTCGTGTGTCGTGTCGTTGTCTAGGGGGTTGGTATGAGTTTCGTGAATTCTTCATTCTACAATCTCGTGCCATGTGTCCCTGTTTATGACAAGAATAACAAGTAACCACATTTGACTTACCCACAGGGTTTGGTGATATAAACAAAGGCTGCCTTGTGGTCAGGGCCTGTATACTTACTGCCATTAACTTATCACCTTGTTGTTCCCTGTGTCTGGTGATGTTCCTATCGTGATCAATAGCAGCCTCTATGCCTGTGTATTTTGCCATTTCTGATAATGCTCTGTGAAAATACTCTGCAGCTGTTTCTGACTCCTTCTGTTTAATGGAGAATATTTTGTTCCATTTAACTACGGCTGGGAAATACTCTTTTAACTGTAAACTTATTCTTTTTACATTGTCTTTGTTGTACACTTCTGTAAGAGGTACATCCTGATCTAATCCACAGTCAGCTAAAAATTGAGCTGCGTCGACATTGGAGGGTAAACATGCTCTCAGCAATATCTGCCAGTCTTTATTGTTGGGCTCTACAGTGTTACCTAGGTCTCTGATGTATTTTTGGCTGGCAACTAAGTCTTTTCTAGGGTCAGGGAATTCCGACACTATGGTCCTTAATTCCATTCGGGAAAATGGGCTATACATGGCAATGTTCCTAACAGGAGTGACTCCTGAAGTGTCTGTTTTCCCATTTGGAACTACTATTACCTTAACAGGATTAACTCTAACAACCTCATCCTGTGTAGATTCTACAGGCTGTGGTGAAATAGTTTCAGCATAGTGTATGGTGCCGTACTTACCCGTTGATACGACCTCACCTATCCCTCCGCTAGGGGCCTTTGTTACTAATCTCGGGGGTTGAGCTGTGCCTACAGTGGTCTCTGCTATGGTGGCTGCTAGAGAGAGCGCTGAAATTGTTGCCGATTCGTCCTCTTGATCACACTCCTGAGGAAAGTTCAAAACAGGGTACAACTTGCACGGGTTAATACTTGCATTGGTTAATTGGTTAACATTATCTTTAACATTTACACAGTTGCTAAGTGTTTGTTTGTTACACCTTAATGCGTCATTCTCCGCAACCAATTTTTCTCCCGATATATATGGTGGCGGTGGGGCGGTGGCTATCAGTTTTCTGATCGAGCCAGATCCCGCCGCCTGAGCCAATCCTCTCTGTATGTCACCCTCCTGTTGCCACAACTGTAAATAATCATAATGTTTGATTCGTCTCTTGGCTGATTTAATGAGACATACCCTTCTCCTTAAATTCGTTAACACTTCTGTGCTGAAGCTACCTACTCTTGGGAATTTCTCCCCGTCATGTACCGTCATTCTCTCCCATTCATCACAAAAAGCTTCTGTGTGACTTCCGTATTTCTCACACATTACGTATCTTGCCGACCCGACTGGTCGGTTCACTGAATCAACCCGAACCGAGGTTGATCGCCCCCTACCTGAACAAGTGGCCCCCATAGTTCGAAGGTATTGCTTTATTCAACCAACCCTTACGCAAACCAAAATGTTCAAAATAGGCTGACGGTGGCGGTTTACCGAGTACCCCACTCACTCGCCCACGCCGACCAATACGACCTGATCACACCGATATGGTGCTGGCGTACTCGACCTAGGGCCCCTGCGACCTGAACCTCTATTTACTGGAACCTGTGAGGGTGATCCGAAGAACACTTACTCTTTCCAGTAACTATTGGTTGTTGGATAGTTCCTGAGTGAGCAGCGAACCTCCCTTAAAATAAAAAAAATTACACAAATCACGTTAGAATGTACAAATAGCGTTTATGACCTTCGTACACAAATAGTACCGGTCAGGTTTACTAATGCACACAATTACGTGCGGTACAATCGTTCAGCACATAAGCAACTAATCTTATGTACGGAGCGACCAGTGGAATCGAAAATTGCGGCTGCGAATTCCTTCAGCCAGAGCTTGTATGGCCTATATGGGTGTTGCACCAACCCTTTCTTGGTGTTGTGCCTGTGGACTGTATAGCGGACTTCCTTGTCTGCTGTACCTGAACCTGCTGGTCTGCTATGACCTCCTGGTCTGTTACAGTATGACCTCCTGGTCTGCTACACTCTAATGCTCAAATTGTATGTTTTAACCAGGAATGCCTCCCTAGCCACCATGTACGTCACTTACACGCATGTACCTCACGAGAACTCGACTTTTCTTGTGGTTCAACCTCAAAAATTGTAAAAACAAACACTTATTCACCACATATACACTTTTGTTTCTATTTCTATTTCTGCGCAGAAATTTTCTTCAGACCAGATGTGTTACAAATTAGGAGAAGGAACTGTTAATTTAAATTTCGAATGTTAAAAATAGATTTGCGCGATTTATCGCCTTGCGTTATTTACCGCGTTGCGCTATTTATCGCGTTGGAAAAAAAAATTGACGCTTGTGATTTGAGTTACGTGGGCGTACCCGTACGCTCCGTTGCGTAATATACGCTGCGTGCGTCGGCCCTTGGGTTGCATACACAAGTCTCAGTCTTTTGTTAGAGACACGTGTACGGAAAGCAAAGATCCACCGTAACACAATTTATACGTTTATCAATGTAGATGATCCTTTATCATCTACCACGCACCACACTGACTTCGCCTTGTCTCTCAGGCACAGCTGTGTGTTTGTCTATACTTTAACTATATTACCTTTACTCTTAAACTATGAAATAGCGGCAAATCTCTCTTAGCACGTTTATCAACTATAAAACTGGCAAACAGAAGAGTGATATACGAAAATACACAAATGAAAAAGAAATGCAGATATATATGTGCGTGCGTGTGTACGCAAGACAGAAAAAAAAATAAACAGTTTTAAATGAGACTATCGTTTTGTTCTTACCTCCGGTCCCGGATTCCTTCAGCACCCTTTACTAAGAGAAGCAGACGCTTATCCAAACAGCACTACGAGGAATATGATCTCCCGCCCTTTGCTGCTGGATAATGTCTGCTGAAATTACCTAGTGTAGATATGTGAAGGACAGGACGAGCCCGCAATTGATAAAGCTAAATATTTATCTTATATAATACCCTTTATGAGGTCTAAGAACACTGTACGCTATCTACGTATGAAGTACCGTAAGGGTACGCACGTTGCGTAACAATCGCTTAGCCGTAGTCGAGACGCTCAAGCGTCACGTTCGCTCACGGCCAAGAGATCACTGGCAGGCACGCTATTGGCTGCTGACTAACGTAATGATTCGCTATAGCGTAGCGAACGCTTGGGACCACGAGGAGATCACCAGCGGCGCTGACGCTCACAATGTTAAACCTTTATATCTAAACCATAAACAATGTAATATGCTGTAAAACCTTTGTGTAGAGATAGGGTGTAGATGCAACCTAGAGTAACCTTATTAACTTAAAAGCTGTTTGAGAGTCACCGACGCCCTGAGAATACTAGACACTATAAGAAATACACAGATACCTGGGCTTAGGGTCCAACGCCTAATATGTATATATTTTGAATGATATACTTGCAAAAGAATTAATACAAATACAAATCATACACTACAATATAACATAGACTACCTAACCAGATAACTACACAGGAAATATAATACAATTACTATTTAAGGGAAAATAAGAGAAAAAGAGGAGGAGAGAGAGAGAGAGAGAAATTGGCCCACAATAACAAGAAGATCAATATAGTTGCGGAGAAACACTTACGCACAAGGGGAAACGATCGCATGCGCCTCGATATCCAGCTCCCGATTATCAGCAATGAGAACCGTTGAAGAGAGTGAACTGGATATGGTCGGCCTGCCTATTTATGCCCCACACACAATGCAATTCAATGGTCCCTACAATCTCATTGTTCATTGGACACAGGAATTCGGCTTCGCATTATAACAAAAGGTCATAGGTTGATTCATACAGGTGGGCTGTGACTGCTTCCAACTGTTCAGGTGGGTGGGACACTGAGTTTCCCGCCGCATGACTAAATAAGAACAAATAATAGTAAATGGACATAAACTTCTTATGTCCATAACTATTCGCACGAGCGATTAATCCGCTCCAAACCAACACCCGAATATTGCTATTTAAATACTCTTCCGATGGGTACCAAACACCACTGTATGACCCCTGTTAGACCCTTCGTACAATACAAAGAGGGATCTCTCTGTTCAGGAACATGCTATGTTAACTAAACTTTCAGAATCTATCAAAGGGACCATGATCTACAAAATACATTATATAGTGAAAATATGTAACGATTGAGTCGCACGCTACGATCACATAAACTCTACCGTAAATACGCATACCGTGCGCCTGCGGGTGCCCGCGACTGTGAGTATGCGCACGTACGGGAGAGCGCACGCATGCGCAGCACGGACCTGTGTGAGGTGCAAATATGGTAGTGTGCATAGAGATATTTTTCTGACTTTGACACCATTTTACACAGTGCGGTAGATATCCCCATTTTACACAGTGCGGTAGGTATCCCCATTTTATACAGTGCGGCAGGTATCCCCATTTTATACAGTGCGGCAGGTGCCCCCATTTTACACAGTGCGGCAGGTATCCCCATTTTATACAGTGCGGCAGGTATCCCCATTTTATACAGTGCGGCAGGTATCCCCATTTTATACAGTGCGGCAGGTATCCCCATTTTACACAGTGCGGCAGGTATCCCCATTTTATACAGTGCGGAAGGTATCCCCATTTTATACAGTGCGGCAGGTGCCCCCATTTTACACAGTGCGGCAGGTATCCCCATTTTATACAGTGCGGCAGGTATCCCCATTTTATACAGTGCGGCAGGTATCCCCATTTTATACAGTGCGGCAGGTATCCCCATTTTACACAGTGCGGCAGGTATCCCCATTTTATACAGTGCGGCAGGTGCCCCCATTTTACACAGTGCGGCAGGTATCCCTATTTTACACAGTGCGGCAGGTATCCCTATTTTACACAGTGTGGCAGGTATCCCCATTTTACACAGTGCGGCAGGTGTCAAGTGGGGAGGGAGAGAGAAAGAGAAAAAGAGAATACTTACAACTTGCCGCTCTTCGGGTCCCGCGCGCCGGCCGCCTCCTCCGTCGATGGTTATCTTCTCCAGTCCTCTCCTCCCTCTCTCTTCCACCGAGCGCTCCTGCTCGGGGGGCGGGGCTTCGCAGACGCGTCATTCCGCGAAGCCCCGCCCCCCGAGCAGGAGCGTTCTGGGGGAGAGAGAGGGAGGAGAGGAGTAGTCACGAAGTGCCGCGGCGGGCGCCCCGTGCGGTTGCACAGCTCGATTTAGTGTGGGTATGTATAGTGCTGGGATGTAGTGTGGGTATGTATAGTGCTGGGATGTAGTGTGGGTATGTATAGTGCTGGGATGTAGTGTGGGTATGTATAGTGCTGGGATGTAGTGTGGGTATGTATAGTGCTGGGATGTAGTGTGGGTATGTATAGTGCTGGGATGTAGTGTGGGTATGTATAGTGCTGGGATGTAGTGTGGGTATGTATAGTGCTGGGATGTAGTGTGGGTATGTATAGTGCTGAGATGTAGTGTGGGTATGTATAGTGCTGGGATGTAGTGTGGGTATGTATAGTGCTGGGATGTAGTGTGGTTATGTATAGTGCTGGGATGTAGTGTGGGTATGTATAGTGCTGGGATGTAGTGTGGGTATGTATAGTGCTGGGATGTAGTGTGGGTATGTATAGTGCTGGGATGTAGTGTGGTTATGTATAGTGCTGGGATGTAGTGTGGGTATGTATAGTGCTGGGATGTAGTGTGGGTATGTATAGTGCTGGGATGTAGTGTGGGTATGTATAGTGCTGGGATGTAGTGTGGGTATGTATAGTGCTGGGATGTAGTGTGGGTATGTATAGTGCTGGGATGTAGTGTGGGTATGTATAGTGCTGGGATGTAGTGTGGGTATGTATAGTGCTGGGATGTAGTGTGGGTATGTATAGTGCTGGGATGTAGTGTGGGTATGTATAGTGCTGGGATGTAGTGTGGGTATGTATAGTGCTGGGATGTAGTGTGGGTATGTATAGTGCTGGGATGTAGTGTGGGTATGTATAGTGCTGGGATGTAGTGTGGGTATGTATAGTGCTGGGATGTAGTGTGGGTATGTATAGTGCTGGGATGTAGTGTGGGTATGTATAGTGCTGGGATGTAGTGTGGTTATGTATAGTGCTGGGATGTAGTGTGGGTATGTATAGTGCTGGGATGTAGTGTGGGTATGTATAGTGCTGGGATGTAGTGTGGGTATGTAAAGTGCTGGGATGTAGTGTGGGTATGTATAGTGCTGGGATGTAGTGTGGGTATGTATTATGCTGGGATGTAGTGTGGGTATGTATAGTGCTGGGATGTAGTGTGGGTATGTATAGTGCTGGGATGTAGTGTGGGTATGTATAGTGCTGGGATGTAGTGTGGGTATGTATAGTGCTGGGATGTAGTGTGGGTATGTATAGTGCTGGGATGTAGTGTGGGTATGTATAGTGCTGGGATGTAGTGTGGGTATGTATAGTGCTGGGATGTAGTGTGGGTATGTATAGTGCTGGGATGTAGTGTGGGTATGTATAGTGCTGGGATGTAGTGTGGGTATGTATAGTGCTGGGATGTAGTGTGGGTATGTATAGTGCTGGGATGTAGTGTGGGTATGCATAGTGCTGGGATGTAGTGTGGGTATGTATAGTGCTGGGATGTAGTGTGGGTATGTATAGTGCTGGGATGTAGTGTGGGTATGTATAGTGCTGGGATGTAGTGTGGGTATGTATAGTGCTGGGATGTAGTGTGGGCATGTATAGTGCTGGGATGTAGTGTGGGTATGTATAGTGCTGGGATGTAGTGTGGGTATGTATAGTGCTGGGATGTAGTGTGGGTATGTATAGTGCTGGGATGTAGTGTGGGTATGTATAGTGCTGGGATGTAGTGTGGGTATGTATAGTGCTGGGATGTAGTGTGGGTATGTATAGTGCTGGGATGTAGTGTGGGTATGTATAGTGCTGGGATGTAGTGTGGGTATGTATAGTGCTGGGATGTAGTGTGGGTATGTATAGTGCTGGGATGTAGTGTGGGTATGTATAGTGCTGGGATGTAGTGTGGGTATGTATAGTGCTGGGATGTAGTGTGGGTATGTATAGTGCTGGGATGTAGTGTGGGTATGTATAGTGCTGGGATGTAGTGTGGGTATGTATAGTGCTGGGATGTAGTGTGGGTATGTATAGTGCTGGGATGTAGTGTGGGTATGTATAGTGCTGGGATGTAGTGTGGGTATGTATAGTGCTGGGATGTAGTGTGGGTATGTATAGTGCTGGGATGTAGTGTGGGTATGTATAGTGCTGGGATGTAGTGTGGGTATGTATAGTGCTGGGATGTAGTGTGGGTATGTATAGTGCTGGGTTGTAGTGTGGGCATGTATAGTGCTGGGATGTAGTGTGGGTATGTATAGTGCTGGGATGTAGTGTGGGTATGTATAGTGCTGGGATGTAGTGTGGGTATGTATAGTGCTGGGATGTAGTGTGGGCATGTATAGTGCTGGGATGTAGTGTGGGTATGTATAGTGCTGGGATGTAGTGTGGGTATGTATAGTGCTGGGATGTAGTGTGGGTATGTATAGTGCTGGGATGTAGTGTGGGTATGTATAGTGCTGGGATGTAGTGTGGGTACGTATAGTGCTGGGATGTAGTGTGGGTATGTATAGTGCTGGGATGTAGTGTGGGTATGTATAGTGCTGGGATGTAGTGTGGGCATGTATAGTGCTGGGATGTAGTGTGGGTATGTATAGTGCTGGGATGTAGTGTGGGTATGTATAGTGCTGGGATGTAGTTTGGGTATGTATAGTGCTGGGATGTAGTGTGGGCATGTATAGTGCTGGGATGTAGTGTGGGCATGTATAGTGCTGGGATGTAGTGTGGGTATGTATAGTGCTGGGATGTAGTGTGGGTATGTATAGTGCTGGGATGTAGTGTGGGTATGTATAGTGCTGGGATGTAGTGTGGGTATGTATAGTGCTGGGATGTAGTGCGGGTATGTATAGTGCTGGGATGTAGTGTGGGTATGTATAGTGCTGGGATGTAGTGTGGGTATGTATAGTGCTGGGATGTAGTGTGGGTATGTATAGGATGTAGTGTGGGTATGTATAGTGCTGGGATGTAGTGTGGGTATGTATAGGATGTAGTGTGGGTATGTATAGTGCTGGGATGTAGTGTGGGTATGTATAGTGCTGGGATGTAGTGTGGGTATGTATAGTGCTGGGATGTAGTTTGGGTATGTATAGTGCTGGGATGTAGTGTGGGCATGTATAGTGCTGGGATGTAGTGTGGGCATGTATAGTGCTGGGATGTAGTGTGGGTATGTATAGTGCTGGGATGTAGTGTGGGTATGTATAGTGCTGGGATGTAGTGTGGGTATGTATAGTGCTGGGATGTAGTGTGGGTATGTATAGTGCTGGGATGTAGTGCGGGTATGTATAGTGCTGGGATGTAGTGTGGGTATGTATAGTGCTGGGATGTAGTGTGGGTATGTATAGTGCTGGGATGTAGTGTGGGTATGTATAGGATGTAGTGTGGGTATGTATAGTGCTGGGATGTAGTGTGGGTATGTATAGGATGTAGTGTGGGTATGTATAGTGCTGGGATGTAGTGTGGGTATGTATAGTGCTGGGATGTAGTGTGGGTATGTATAGTGCTGGGATGTAGTGTGGGCATGTATAGTGCTGGGATGTAGTGTGGGTATGTATAGTGCTGGGATGTAGTGTGGGTATGTATAGTGCTGGGATGTAGTGTGGGTATGTATAGTGCTGGGATGTAGTGTGGGTATGTATAGTGCTGGGATGTAGTGTGGGTATGTATAGTGCTGGGATGTAGTGTGGGTATGTATAGTGCTGGGATGTAGTGTGGGTATGTATAGTGCTGGGATGTAGTGTGGGTATGTATAGTGCTGGGATGTAGTGTGGGTATGTATAGTGCTGGGATGTAGTGTGGGTATGTAAAGTGCTGGGATGTAGTGTGGGTATGTATAGTGCTGGGATGTAGTGTGGGTATGTATAGTGCTGGGATGTAGTGTGGGTATGTATAGTGCTGGGATGTAGTGTGGGTATGTATAGTGCTGGGATGTAGTGTGGGTATGTATAGTGCTGGGATGTAGTGTGGGTATGTATAGTGCTGGGATGTAGTGTGGGTATGTATAGTGCTGGGATGTAGTGTGGGTATGTATAGTGCTGGGATGTAGTGTGGGTATGTATAGTGCTGGGATGTAGTGTGGGTATGTATAGTGCTGGGATGTAGTGTGGGTATGTATAGTGCTGGGATGTAGTGTGGGTATGTATAGTGCTGGGATGTAGTGTGGGTATGTATAGTGCTGGGATGTAGTGTGGGTATGTATAGTGCTGGGATGTAGTGTCGGTATGTATAGTGCTGGGATGTAGTGTGGGTATGTATAGTGCTGGGATGTAGTGTGGGTATGTATAGTGCTGGGATGTAGTGTGGGTATGTATAGTGCTGGGATGTAGTGTGGGTATGTATAGTGCTGGGATGTAGTGTGGGTATGTATAGTGCTGGGATGTAGTGTGGGTATGTATAGTGCTGGGATGTAGTGTGGGTATGTATAGTGCTGGGATGTAGTGTGGGCTATGTATAGTGCTGGGATGTAGTGTGGGTATGTATAGTGCTGGGATGTAGTGTGGGTATGTATAGTGCTGGGATGTAGTGTGGGTATGTATAGTGCTGGGATGTAGTGTGGGTATGTATAGTGCTGGGATGTAGTGTGGGTATGTATAGTGCTGGGATGTAGTGTGGGTATGTATAGTGCTGGGATGTAGTGTGGGTATGTATAGTGCTGGGATGTAGTGTGGGTATGTATAGTGCTGGGATGTAGTGTGGGTATGTATAGTGCTGGGATGTAGTGTGGGTATGTATAGTGCTGGGATGTAGTGTGGGTATGTATAGTGCTGGGATGTAGTGTGGGTATGTATAGTGCTGGGATGTAGTGTGGGTATGTATAGTGCTGGGATGTAGTGTGGGTATGTATAGTGCTGGGATGTAGTGTGGGTATGTATAGTGCTGGGATGTAGTGTGGGTATGTATAGTGCTGGGATGTAGTGTGGGTATGTATAGTGCTGGGATGTAGTGTGGGTATGTATAGTGCTGGGATGTAGTGTGGGTATGTATAGTGCTGGGATGTAGTGTGGGCATGTATAGTGCTGGGATGTAGTGTGGGTATGTATAGTGCTGGGATGTAGTGTGGGTATGTATAGTGCTGGGATGTAGTGTGGGTATGTATAGTGCTGGGATGTAGTGTGGGCATGTATAGTGCTGGGATGTAGTGTGGGCATGTATAGTGCTGGGATGTAGTGTGGGTATGTATAGTGCTGGGATGTAGTGTGGGCATGTATAGTGCTGGGATGTAGTGTGGGCATGTATAGTGCTGGGATGTAGTGTGGGCATGTATAGTGCTGGGATGTAGTGTGGTTATGTATAGTGCTGGGATGTAGTGTGGTTATGTATAGTGCTGGGATGTAGTGTGGGCATGTATAGTGCTGGGATGTAGTGTGGGCATGTATAGTGCTGGGATGTAGTGTGGGTATGTATAGTGCTGGGATGTAGTGTGGGCATGTATAGTGCTGGGATGTAGTGTGGGTATGTATAGAGCTGGGATGTAGTGTGGTTATGTATAGTGCTGGGATGTAGTGTGGGCATGTGTAGTGCTGGGATGTAGTGTGGGCATGTATAGTGCTGGGATGTAGTGTGGGCATGTATAGTGCTGGGATGTAGTGTGGGCATGTATAGTGCTGGGATGTAGTGTGGGCATGTATAGTGCTGGGATGTAGTGTGGGCATGTATAGTGCTGGGATGTAGTGTGGGTATGTATAGTGCTGGGATGTAGTGTGGGTATGTATAGTGCTGGGATGTAGTGTGGGTATGTATAGTGCTGGGATGTAGTGTGGTTATGTATAGTGCTGGGATGTAGTGTGGGTATGTATAGTGCTGGGATGTAGTGTGGGTATGTATAGTGCTGGGATGTAGTGTGGGTATGTATAGTGCTGGGATGTAGTGTGGGTATGTATAGTGCTGGGTTGTAGTGTGGGTATGTATAGTGCTGGGATGTAGTGTGGGTATGTATAGTGCTGGGATGTAGTGTGGGTATGTATAGTGCTGGGATGTAGTGTGGGTATGTATAGGATGTAGTGTGGGTATGTATAGTGCTGGGATGTAGTGTGGGTATGTATAGGATGTAGTGTGGGTATGTATAGTGCTGGGATGTAGTGTGGGTATGTATAGTGCTGGGATGTAGTGTGGGTATGTATAGTGCTGGGATGTAGTGTGGGTATGTATAGTGCTGGGATGTAGTGTGGGTATGTATAGTGCTGGGATGTAGTGTGGGTATGTATAGTGCTGGGATGTAGTGTGGGTATGTATAGTGCTGGGATGTAGTGTGGGTATGTATAGTGCTGGGATGTAGTGTGGGTATGTATAGTGCTGGGATGTAGTGTGGGTATGTATAGTGCTGGGATGTAGTGTGGGTATGTATAGTGCTGGGATGTAGTGTGGTTATGTATAGTGCTGGGATGTAGTGTGGGTATGGATAGTGCTGGGATGTAGTGTGGGTATGTATAGTGCTGGGATGTAGTGTGGGTATGTATAGTGCTGGGATGTAGTGTGGGTATGTATAGTGCTGGGATGTAGTGTGGGTATGTATAGTGCTGGGATGTAGTGTGGGTATGTATAGTGCTGGGATGTAGTGTGGGTATGTATAGTGCTGGGATGTAGTGTGGGTATGTATAGGATGTAGTGTGGGTATGTATAGTGCTGGGATGTAGTGTGGGTATGTATAGGATGTAGTGTGGGTATGTATAGTGCTGGGATGTAGTGTGGGTATGTATAGTGCTGGGATGTAGTGTGGGTATGTATAGTGCTGGGATGTAGTGTGGGTATGTATAGTGCTGGGATGTAGTGTGGGTATGTATAGTGCTGGGATGTAGTGTGGGTATGAATAGTGCTGGGATGTAGTGTGGGTATGTATAGTGCTGGGATGTAGTGTGGGTATGTATAGTGCTGGGATGTAGTGTGGGTATGTATAGTGCTGGGATGTAGTGTGGGTATGTATAGTGCTGGGATGTAGTGTGGGCATGTATAGTGCTGGGATGTAGTGTGGGTATGTATAGTGCTGGGATGTAGTGTGGGTATGTATAGTGCTGGGATGTAGTGTGGGTATGTATAATGCTGGGATGTAGTGTGGGTATGTATAGTGCTGGGATGTAGTGTAAGTATGTATAGTGCTGGGATGTAGTGTGGGTATGTATAGTGCTGGGATGTAGTGTGGGTATGTATAGTGCTGGGATGTAGTGTGGGTATGTATAGTGCTGGGATGTAGTGTGGGTATGTATAGTGCTGGGATGTAGTGTGGGTATGTATAGTGCTGGGATGTAGTGTGGGTATGTATAGTGCTGGGATGTAGTGTGGGTATGTATAGTGCTGAGATGTAGTGTGGGTATGTATAGTGCTGGGATGTAGTGTGGGTATGTATAGTGCTGGGATGTAGTGTGGGTATGTATAGTGCTGGGATGTAGTGTGGGCATGTATAGTGCTGGGATGTAGTGTGGGTATGTATAGTGCTGGGATGTAGTGTGGGTATGTATAGTGCTGGGATGTAGTGTGGGTATGTATAGTGCTGGGATGTAGTGTGGGTATGTATAGTGCTGGGATGTAGTGTGGGTATGTATAGTGCTGGGATGTAGTGTGGGTATGTATAGTGCTGGGATGTAGTGTGGGTATGTATAGTGCTGGGATGTAGTTTGGGTATGTATAGTGCTGGGATGTAGTGTGGGCATGTAGTGTGGGTATGTGGGATGTAGTGTGGGTATGTATAGTGCTGGGATGTAGTGTGGGCATGTATAGTGCTGGGATGTAGTGTGGATATGTATAGTGCTGGGATGTAGTGTGGGTATGTATAGTGCTGGGATGTAGTGTGGTTATGTATAGTGCTGGGATGTAGTGTGGGTATGTATAGTGCTGGGATGTAGTGTGGGCATGTATAGTGCTGGGATGTAGTGTGGTTATGTATAGTGCTGGGATGTAGTGTGGGTATGTATAGTGCTGGGATGTAGTGTGGGTATGTATAGTGCTGGGATGTAGTGTGGGTATGTATAGTGCTGGGATGTAGTGTGGGTATGTATAGTGCTGGGATGTAGTGTGGGTATGTATAGTGCTGGGATGTAGTGTGGGTATGTATAGTGCTGGGATGTAGTGTGGGTATGTATAGTGCTGGGATGAAGTGTGGGTATGTATAGTGCTGGGATGTAGTGTGGGTATGTATAGTGCTGGGATGTAGTGTGGGTATGTATAGTGCTGGGATGTAGTGTGGTTATGTATAGTGCTGGGATGTAGTGTGGGTATGTATAGTGCTGGGATGTAGTGTGGGCATGTATAGTGCTGGGATGTAGTGTGGGCATGTATAGTGCTGGGATGTAGTGTGGGCATGTATAGTGCTGGGATGTAGTGTGGGCATGTATAGTGCTGGGATGTAGTGTGGGCATGTATAGTGCTGGGATGTAGTGTGGGTATGTATAGAGCTGGGATGTAGTGTGGTTATGTATAGTGCTGGGATGTAGTGTGGGCATGTGTAGTGCTGGGATGTAGTGTGGGCATGTATAGTGCTGGGATGTAGTGTGGGCATGTATAGTGCTGGGATGTAGTGTGGGCATGTATAGTGCTGGGATGTAGTGTGGGCATGTATAGTGCTGGGATGTAGTGTGGGCATGTATAGTGCTGGGATGTAGTGTGGGTATGTATAGTGCTGGGATGTAGTGTGGGTATGTATAGTGCTGGGATGTAGTGTGGGTATGTATAGTGCTGGGATGTAGTGTGGTTATGTATAGTGCTGGGATGTAGTGTGGGTATGTATAGTGCTGGGATGTAGTGTGGGTATGTATAGTGCTGGGATGTAGTGTGGGTATGTATAGTGCTGGGATGTAGTGTGGGTATGTATAGTGCTGGGTTGTAGTGTGGGTATGTATAGTGCTGGGATGTAGTGTGGGTATGTATAGTGCTGGGATGTAGTGTGGGTATGTATAGGATGTAGTGTGGGTATGTATAGGATGTAGTGTGGGTATGTATAGTGCTGGGATGTAGTGTGGGTATGTATAGGATGTAGTGTGGGTATGTATAGTGCTGGGATGTAGTGTGGGTATGTATAGTGCTGGGATGTAGTGTGGGTATGTATAGTGCTGGGATGTAGTGTGGGTATGTATAGTGCTGGGATGTAGTGTGGGTATGTATAGTGCTGGGATGTAGTGTGGGTATGTATAGTGCTGGGATGTAGTGTGGGTATGTATAGTGCTGGGATGTAGTGTGGGTATGTATAGTGCTGGGATGTAGTGTGGGTATGTATAGTGCTGGGATGTAGTGTGGGTATGTATAGTGCTGGGATGTAGTGTGGGTATGTATAGTGCTGGGATGTAGTGTGGTTATGTATAGTGCTGGGATGTAGTGTGGGTATGGATAGTGCTGGGATGTAGTGTGGGTATGTATAGTGCTGGGATGTAGTGTGGGTATGTATAGTGCTGGGATGTAGTGTGGGTATGTATAGTGCTGGGATGTAGTGTGGGTATGTATAGTGCTGGGATGTAGTGTGGGTATGTATAGTGCTGGGATGTAGTGTGGGTATGTATAGTGCTGGGATGTAGTGTGGGTATGTATAGGATGTAGTGTGGGTATGTATAGTGCTGGGATGTAGTGTGGGTATGTATAGGATGTAGTGTGGGTATGTATAGTGCTGGGATGTAGTGTGGGTATGTATAGTGCTGGGATGTAGTGTGGGTATGTATAGTGCTGGGATGTAGTGTGGGTATGTATAGTGCTGGGATGTAGTGTGGGTATGTATAGTGCTGGGATGTAGTGTGGGTATGAATAGTGCTGGGATGTAGTGTGGGTATGTATAGTGCTGGGATGTAGTGTGGGTATGTATAGTGCTGGGATGTAGTGTGGGTATGTATAGTGCTGGGATGTAGTGTGGGTATGTATAGTGCTGGGATGTAGTGTGGGCATGTATAGTGCTGGGATGTAGTGTGGGTATGTATAGTGCTGGGATGTAGTGTGGGTATGTATAGTGCTGGGATGTAGTGTGGGTATGTATAATGCTGGGATGTAGTGTGGGTATGTATAGTGCTGGGATGTAGTGTGGGTATGTATAGTGCTGGGATGTAGTGTGGGTATGTATAGTGCTGGGATGTAGTGTGGGTATGTATAGTGCTGGGATGTAGTGTGGGTATGTATAGTGCTGGGATGTAGTGTGGGTATGTATAGTGCTGGGATGTAGTGTGGGTATGTATAGTGCTGGGATGTAGTGTGGGTATGTATAGTGCTGGGATGTAGTGTGGGTATGTATAGTGCTGGGATGTAGTGTGGGTATGTATAGTGCTGGGATGTAGTGTGGGTATGTATAGTGCTGGGATGTAGTGTGGGTATGTATAGTGCTGGGATGTAGTGTGGGCATGTATAGTGCTGGGATGTAGTGTGGGTATGTATAGTGCTGGGATGTAGTGTGGGTATGTATAGTGCTGGGATGTAGTGTGGGTATGTATAGTGCTGGGATGTAGTGTGGGTATGTATAGTGCTGGGATGTAGTGTGGGTATGTATAGTGCTGGGATGTAGTGTGGGTATGTATAGTGCTGGGATGTAGTGTGGGTATGTATAGTGCTGGGATGTAGTGTGGGTATGTATAGTGCTGGGATGTAGTGTGGGCATGTATAGTGCTGGGATGTAGTGTGGGTATGTATAGTGCTGGGATGTAGTGTGGGCATGTATAGTGCTGGGATGTAGTGTGGATATGTATAGTGCTGGGATGTAGTGTGGGTATGTATAGTGCTGGGATGTAGTGTGGTTATGTATAGTGCTGGGATGTAGTGTGGGTATGTATAGTGCTGGGATGTAGTGTGGGCATGTATAGTGCTGGGATGTAGTGTGGTTATGTATAGTGCTGGGATGTAGTGTGGGTATGTATAGTGCTGGGATGTAGTGTGGGTATGTATAGTGCTGGGATGTAGTGTGGGTATGTATAGTGCTGGGATGTAGTGTGGGTATGTATAGTGCTGGGATGTAGTGTGGGTATGTATAGTGCTGGGATGTAGTGTGGGTATGTATAGTGCTGGGATGTAGTGTGGGTATGTATAGTGCTGGGATGAAGTGTGGGTATGTATAGTGCTGGGATGTAGTGTGGGTATGTATAGTGCTGGGATGTAGTGTGGGTATGTATAGTGCTGGGATGTAGTGTGGTTATGTATAGTGCTGGGATGTAGTGTGGGTATGTATAGTGCTGGGATGTAGTGTGGGTATGTATAGTGCTGGGATGTAGTGTGGGTATGTATAGTGCTGGGATGTAGTGTGGGTATGTATAGTGCTGGGATGTAGTGTGGGTATGTATAGTGCTGGGATGTAGTGTGGGTATGTATAGTGCTGGGATGTAGTGTGGTTATGTATAGTGCTGGGATGTAGTGTGGGTATGTATAGTGCTGGGATGTAGTGTGGGTATGTATAGTGCTGGGATGTAGTGTGGGTATGTATAGTGCTGGGATGTAGTGTGGGTATGTATAGTGCTGGGATGTAGTGTGGGTATGTATAGTGCTGGGATGTAGTGTGGGTATGTATAGTGCTGGGATGTAGTGTGGGTATGTATAGTGCTGGGATGTAGTGTGGGTATGTATAGTGCTGGGATGTAGTGTGGGTATGTATAGTGCTGGGATGTAGTGTGGGTATGTATAGTGCTGGGATGTAGTGTGGGTATGTATAGGATGTAGTGTGGGTATGTATAGTGCTGGGATGTAGTGTGGGTATGTATAGGATGTAGTGTGGGTATGTATAGTGCTGGGATGTAGTGTGGGTATGTATAGTGCTGGGATGTAGTGTGGGTATGTATAGTGCTGGGATGTAGTGTAGGTATGTATAATGCTGGGATGTAGTGTGGGTATGTATAGTGCTGGGATGTAGTGTGGGTATGTATAGTGCTGGGATGTAGTGTGGGTATGTATAGTGCTGGGATGTAGTGTGGGTATGTATAGTGCTGGGATGTAGTGTGGGTATGTATAGTGCTGGGATGTAGTGTGGGCATGTATAGTGCTGGGATGTAGTGTGGGTATGTATAGTGCTGGGATGTAGTGTGGGCATGTATAGTGCTGGGATGTAGTGTGGGTATGTATAGTGCTGGGATGTAGTGTGGGTATGTATAGTGCTGGGATGTAGTGTGGTTATGTATAGTGCTGGGATGTAGTGTGGGTATGTATAGTGCTGGGATGTAGTGTGGGCATGTATAGTGCTGGGATGTAGTGTGGTTATGTATAGTGCTGGGATGTAGTGTGGGTATGTATAGTGCTGGGATGTAGTGTGGTTATGTATAGTGCTGGGATGTAGTGTGGGTATGTATAGTGCTGGGATGTAGTGTGGGTATGTATAGTGCTGGGATGTAGTGTGGGTATGTATAGTGCTGGGATGTAGTGTGGGTATGTATAGTGCTGGGATGTAGTGTGGGTATGTATAGTGCTGGGATGTAGTGTGGGTATGTATAGTGCTGGGATGTAGTGTGGGTATGTATAGTGCTGGGATGTAGTGTGGGTATGTATAGTGCTGGGATGTAGTGTGGGTATGTATAGTGCTGGGATGTAGTGTGGGT
This sequence comes from Pseudophryne corroboree, assembly GCF_028390025.1. NCBI lineage: Eukaryota > Metazoa > Chordata > Amphibia > Anura > Myobatrachidae > Pseudophryne > Pseudophryne corroboree. The sequence goes on from NC_086453.1 coordinate 38,523,639, forward strand.
ATGTATAGTGCTGGGATGTAGTGTGGGTATGTATAGTGCTGGGATGTAGTGTGGGTATGTATAGTGCTGGGATGTAGTGTGGGTATGTATAGTGCTGGGATGTAGTGTGGGTATGTATAGTGCTGGGATGTAGTGTGGGTATGTATAGTGCTGGGATGTAGTGTGGGTATGTATAGTGCTGGGATGTAGTGTGGGTATGTATAGTGCTGGGATGTAGTGTGGGTATGTATAGTGCTGGGATGTAGTGTGGGTATGTATAGTGCTGGGATGTAGTGTGGGTATGTATAGTGCTGGGATGTAGTGTGGGTATGTATTAGAGATGAGCGGGTTCGGTTTCTCTGAATCCGAACCCGCCAGAACTTCATGTTTTTTTTCACGGGTCCGAGCGACTCGGATCTTCCCGCCTTGCTCGGTTAACCCGAGCGCGCCCGAACGTCATCATGACGCTGTCGGATTCTCGCGAGGCTCGGATTCTATCGCGAGACTCGGATTCTATATAAGGAGCCGCGCGTCGCCGCCATTTTCACACGTGCATTGAGATTGATAGGGAGAGGACGTGGCTGGCGTCCTCTCCGTTTAGAATAGATTAGAGAGACACTTGATTTACTAATTTTGGGGAGCATTAGGAGTACTCAGTACAGTGCAGAGTTTTGCTGATAGTGACCACCAGTTTTATTTATAATCCGTTCTCTGCCTTAAAAAAGCGATACACAGCACACAGTGACTCAGTCACATACCATATCTGTGTGCACTGCTCAGGCTCAGGCCAGTGTGCTGCATCATCTATTATCTATATATAATATTATATATATCTGTCTGACTGCTCAGCTCACACAGCTTATAATTGTGGGGGAGACTGGGGAGCACTACTGCAGTGCCAGTTATAGGTTATAGCAGGAGCCAGGAGTACATAATATATTATATAGTGAGTGACCACCAGACACACAGTGCAGTTTATTTAATATATCCGTTCTCTGCCTGAAAAAAGCGATACACACAGTGACTCAGTCAGTCACATACCATATCTGTGTGCACTGCTCAGGCTCAGGCCAGTGTGCTGCATCATCTATATATATTATATATCTGTCTGACTGCTCAGCTCACACAGCTTATAATTGTGGGGGAGACTGGGGAGCACTACTGCAGTGCCAGTTATAGGTTATAGCAGGAGCCAGGAGTACATAATATTATATTAAAATTAAACAGTGCACACTTTTGCTGCAGGAGTGCCACTGCCAGTGTGACTAGTGACCAGTGACCTGACCACCAGTATATATAATATTAGTAGTATACTATCTCTTTATCAACCAGTCTATATTAGCAGCAGACACAGTACAGTGCGGTAGTTCACGGCTGTGGCTACCTCTGTGTCGGCACTCGGCAGCCCGTCCATAATTGTATATACCACCTAACCGTGGTTTTTTTTTCTTTCTTTATACATACATACTAGTTACGAGTATACTATCTCTTTATCAACCAGTCTATATTAGCAGCAGACACAGTACAGTGCGGTAGTTCACGGCTGTGGCTACCTCTGTGTCGGCACTCGGCAGCCCGTCCATAATTGTATATACCACCTAACCGTGGTTTTTTTTTCTTTCTTTATACATACATACTAGTTACGAGTATACTATCTCTTTATCAACCAGTCTATATATTAGCAGCAAACACAGTACAGTGCGGTAGTTCACGGCTGTGGCTACCTCTGTGTCGGCACTCGGCAGCCCGTCCATAATTGTATATACCACCTAACCGTGGTTTTTTTTTCTTTCTTTATACATACATACTAGTTACGAGTATACTATCTCTTTATCAACCAGTCTATATTAGCAGCAGACACAGTACAGTGCGGTAGTTCACGGCTGTGGCTACCTCTGTGTCGGCACTCGGCAGCCCGTCCATAATTGTATATACCACCTAACCGTGGTTTTTTTTTCTTTCTTTATACATACATACTAGTTACGAGTATACTATCTCTTTATCAACCAGTCTATATATTAGCAGCAGACACAGTACAGTGCGGTAGTTCACGGCTGTGGCTACCTCTGTGTCGGCACTCGGCAGCCCGTCCATAATTGTATATACCACCTAACCGTGGTTTTTTTTTCTTTCTTTATACATACATACTAGTTACGAGTATACTATCTCTTTATCAACCAGTCTATATATTAGCAGCAGACACAGTACAGTGCGGTAGTTCACGGCTGTGGCTACCTCTGTGTCGGCACTCGGCAGCCCGTCCATAATTGTATATACCACCTAACCGTGGTTTTTTTTTCTTTCTTTATACATACATACTAGTTACGAGTATACTATCTCTTTATCAACCAGTCTATATATTAGCAGCAGACACAGTACAGTGCGGTAGTTCACGGCTGTGGCTACCTCTGTGTCGGCACTCGGCAGCCCGTCCATAATTGTATATACCACCTAACCGTGGTTTTTTTTTCTTTCTTTATACATACATACTAGTTACGAGTATACTATCTCTTTATCAACCAGTCTATATATTAGCAGCAGACACAGTACAGTGCGGTAGTTCACGGCTGTGGCTACCTCTGTGTCGGCACTCGGCAGCCCGTCCATAATTGTATATACCACCTAACCGTGGTTTTTTTTTCTTTCTTTATACATACATACTAGTTACGAGTATACTATCTCTTTATCAACCAGTCTATATATTAGCAGCAGACACAGTACAGTGCGGTAGTTCACGGCTGTGGCTACCTCTGTGTCGGCACTCGGCAGCCCGTCCATAATTGTATATACCACCTAACCGTGGTTTTTTTTTCTTTCTTTATACATACATACTAGTTACGAGTATACTATCTCTTTATCAACCAGTCTATATATTAGCAGCAGACACAGTACAGTGCGGTAGTTCACGGCTGTGGCTACCTCTGTGTCGGCACTCGGCAGCCCGTCCATAATTGTATATACCACCTAACCGTGGTTTTTTTTTCTTTCTTTATACATACATACTAGTTACGAGTATACTATCTCTTTATCAACCAGTCTATATATTAGCAGCAGACACAGTACAGTGCGGTAGTTCACGGCTGTGGCTACCTCTGTGTCGGCACTCGGCAGCCCGTCCATAATTGTATATACCACCTAACCGTGGTTTTTTTTCTTTCTTTATACATACATACTAGTTACGAGTATACTATCTCTTTATCAACCAGTCTATATATTAGCAGCAGACACAGTACAGTGCGGTAGTTCACGGCTGTGGCTACCTCTGTGTCGGCACTCGGCAGCCCGTCCATAATTGTATATACCACCTAACCGTGGTTTTTTTTTCTTTCTTTATACATACATACTAGTTACGAGTATACTATCTCTTTATCAACCAGTCTATATATTAGCAGCAGACACAGTACAGTGCGGTAGTTCACGGCTGTGGCTACCTCTGTGTCGGCACTCGGCAGCCCGTCCATAATTGTATATACCACCTAACCGTGGTTTTTTTTTCTTTCTTTATACATACATACTAGTTACGAGTATACTATCTCTTTATCAACCAGTCTATATATTAGCAGCAGACACAGTACAGTGCGGTAGTTCACGGCTGTGGCTACCTCTGTGTCGGCACTCGGCAGCCCGTCCATAATTGTATATACCACCTAACCGTGGTTTTTTTTTTCTTTCTTTATACATACATACTAGTTACGAGTATACTATCTCTTTATCAACCAGTCTATATATTAGCAGCAGACACAGTACAGTGCGGTAGTTCACGGCTGTGGCTACCTCTGTGTCGGCACTCGGCAGCCCGTCCATAATTGTATACTAGTATCCAATCCATCCATCTCCATTGTTTACCTGAGGTGCCTTTTAGTTGTGCCTATTAAAATATGGAGAACAAAAATGTTGAGGTTCCAAAATTAGGGAAAGATCAAGATCCACTTCCACCTCGTGCTGAAGCTGCTGCCACTAGTCATGGCCGAGACGATGAAATGCCAGCAACGTCGTCTGCCAAGGCCGATGCCCAATGTCATAGTACAGAGCATGTCAAATCCAAAACACCAAATATCAGTAAAAAAAGGACTCCAAAACCTAAAATAAAATTGTCGGAGGAGAAGCGTAAACTTGCCAATATGCCATTTACCACACGGAGTGGCAAGGAACGGCTGAGGCCCTGGCCTATGTTCATGGCTAGTGGTTCAGCTTCACATGAGGATGGAAGCACTCAGCCTCTCGCTAGAAAAATGAAAAGACTCAAGCTGGCAAAAGCAGCACAGCAAAGAACTGTGCATTCTTCGAAATCCCAAATCCACAAGGAGAGTCCAATTGTGTCGGTTGCGATGCCTGACCTTCCCAACACTGGACGTGAAGAGCATGCGCCTTCCACCATTTGCACGCCCCCTGCAAGTGCTGGAAGGAGCACCCGCAGTCCAGTTCCTGATAGTCAGATTGAAGATGTCAGTGTTGAAGTACACCAGGATGAGGAGGATATGGGTGTTGCTGGCGCTGGGGAGGAAATTGACCAGGAGGATTCTGATGGTGAGGTGGTTTGTTTAAGTCAGGCACCCGGGGAGACACCTGTTGTCCGTGGGAGGAATATGGCCGTTGACATGCCAGGTGAAAATACCAAAAAAATCAGCTCTTCGGTGTGGAGGTATTTCACCAGAAATGCGGACAACAGGTGTCAAGCCGTGTGTTCCCTTTGTCAAGCTGTAATAAGTAGGGGTAAGGACGTTAACCACCTCGGAACATCCTCCCTTATACGTCACCTGCAGCGCATTCATAATAAGTCAGTGACAAGTTCAAAAACTTTGGGTGACAGCGGAAGCAGTCCACTGACCAGTAAATCCCTTCCTCTTGTAACCAAGCTCACGCAAACCACCCCACCAACTCCCTCAGTGTCAATTTCCTCCTTCCCCAGGAATGCCAATAGTCCTGCAGGCCATGTCACTGGCAATTCTGACGAGTCCTCTCCTGCCTGGGATTCCTCCGATGCATCCTTGCGTGTAACGCCTACTGCTGCTGGCGCTGCTGTTGTTGCCGCTGGGAGTCGATGGTCATCCCAGAGGGGAAGTCGTAAGCCCACTTGTACTACTTCCAGTAAGCAATTGACTGTTCAACAGTCCTTTGCGAGGAAGATGAAATATCACAGCAGTCATCCTACTGCAAAGCGGATAACTGAGTCCTTGACAACTATGTTGGTGTTAGACGTGCGTCCGGTATCCGCCGTTAGTTCACAGGGAACTAGACAATTTATTGAGGCAGTGTGCCCCCGTTACCAAATACCATCTAGGTTCCACTTCTCTAGGCAGGCGATACCGAGAATGTACACGGACGTCAGAAAAAGACTCACCAGTGTCCTAAAAAATGCAGTTGTACCCAATGTCCACTTAACCACGGACATGTGGACAAGTGGAGCAGGGCAGGGTCAGGACTATATGACTGTGACAGCCCACTGGGTAGATGTATGGACTCCCGCCGCAAGAACAGCAGCGGCGGCACCAGTAGCAGCATCTCGCAAACGCCAACTCTTTCCTAGGCAGGCTACGCTTTGTATCACCGCTTTCCAGAATACGCACACAGCTGAAAACCTCTTACGGCAACTGAGGAAGATCATCGCGGAATGGCTTACCCCAATTGGACTCTCCTGTGGATTTGTGGCATCGGACAACGCCAGCAATATTGTGTGTGCATTAAATATGGGCAAATTCCAGCACGTCCCATGTTTTGCACATACCTTGAATTTGGTGGTGCAGAATTTTTTTAAAAAACGACAGGGGCGTGCAAGAGATGCTGTCGGTGGCCAGAAAAATTGCGGGACACTTTCGGCGTACAGGCACCACGTACAGAAGACTGGAGCACCACCAAAAACTACTGAACCTGCCCTGCCATCATCTGAAGCAAGAAGTGGTAACGAGGTGGAATTCAACCCTCTATATGCTTCAGAGGTTGGAGGAGCAGCAAAAGGCCATTCAAGCCTATACAATTGAGCACGATATAGTAGGTGGAATGCATCTGTCTCAAGTGCAGTGGAGAATGATTTCAACGTTGTGCAAGGTTCTGATGCCCTTTGAACTTGCCACACGTGAAGTCAGTTCAGACACTGCCAGCCTGAGTCAGGTCATTCCCCTCATCAGGCTTTTGCAGAAGAAGCTGGAGGCATTGAAGAAGGAGCTAAAAGGGAGCGATTCCGCTAGGCATGTGGGACTTGTGGATGCAGCCCTTAATTCGCTTAACAAGGATTCACGGGTGGTCAATCTGTTGAAATCAGAGCACTACATTTTGGCCACCGTGCTCGATCCTAGATTTAAAGCCTACCTTGGATCTCTCTTTCCGGCAGACACAGGTCTGCTGGGGTTGAAAGACCTGCTGGTGAGAAAATTGTCAAGTCAAGCGGAACGCGACCTGTCAACATCTCCTCCTTCACATTCTCCCGCAACTGGGGGTGCGAGGAAAAGGCTCAGAATTCCGAGCCCACCCGCTGGCGGTGATGCAGGGCAGTCTGGAGCGACTGCTGATGCTGACATCTGGTCCGGACTGAAGGACCTGACAACGATTACGGACATGTCGTCTACTGTCACTGCATATGATTCTCTCAACATTGATAGAATGGTGGAGGATTATATGAGTGACCGCATCCAAGTAGGCACGTCACACAGTCCGTACTTATACTGGCAGGAAAAAGAGGCAATTTGGAGGCCCTTGCACAAACTGGCTTTATTCTACCTAAGTTGCCCTCCCACAAGTGTGTACTCCGAAAGAGTGTTTAGTGCCGCCGCTCACCTTGTCAGCAATCGGCGTACGAGGTTACATCCAGAAAATGTGGAGAAGATGATGTTCATTAAAATGAATTATAATCAATTCCTCCGCGGAGACATTGACCAGCAGCAATTGCCTCCACAAAGTACACAGGGAGCTGAGATGGTGGATTCCAGTGGGGACGAATTGATAATCTGTGAGGAGGGGGATGTACACGGTGATATATCGGAGGGTGAAGATGAGGTGGACATCTTGCCTCTGTAGAGCCAGTTTGTGCAAGGAGAGATTAATTGCTTCTTTTTTGGGGGGGGTCCAAACCAACCCGTCATATCAGTCACAGTCGTGTGGCAGACCCTGTCACTGAAATGATGGGTTGGTTAAAGTGTGCATGTCCTGTTTTGTTTATACAACATAAGGGTGGGTGGGAGGGCCCAAGGACAACTCCATCTTGCACCTCTTTTTTCTTTTCTTTTTCTTTGCATCATGTGCTGATTGGGGAGGGTTTTTTGGAAGGGACATCCTGCGTGACACTGCAGTGCCACTCCTAGATGGGCCCGGTGTTTGTGTCGGCCACTAGGGTCGCTAATCTTACTCACACAGTCAGCTACCTCATTGCGCCTCTTTTTTTCTTTGCGTCATGTGCTGTTTGGGGAGGGTTTTTTGGAAGGGACATCCTGCGTGACACTGCAGTGCCACTCCTAGATGGGCCCGGTGTTTGTGTCGGCCACTAGGGTCGCTAATCTTACTCACACAGCTACCTCATTGCGCCTCTTTTTTTCTTTGCGTCATGTGCTGTTTGGGGAGGGTTTTTTGGAAGGGACATCCTGCGTGACACTGCAGTGCCACTCCTAGATGGGCCCGGTGTTTGTGTCGGCCACTAGGGTCGCTTATCTTACTCACACAGCGACCTCGGTGCAAATTTTAGGACTAAAAATAATATTGTGAGGTGTGAGGTATTCAGAATAGACTGAAAATGAGTGTAAATTATGGTTTTTGAGGTTAATAATACTTTGGGATCAAAATGACCCCCAAATTCTATGATTTAAGCTGTTTTTTAGTGTTTTTTGAAAAAAACACCCGAATCCAAAACACACCCGAATCCGACAAAAAAAATTCGGTGAGGTTTTGCCAAAACGCGTTCGAACCCAAAACACGGCCGCGGAACCGAACCCAAAACCAAAACACAAAACCCGAAAAATTTCAGGCGCTCATCTCTAGTATGTATAGGATGTAGTGTGGGTATGTATAGTGCTGGGATGTAGTGTGGGTATGTATAGTGCTGGGATGTAGTGTGGGTATGTATAGTGCTGGGATGTAGTGTGGGTATGTATAGTGCTGGGATGTAGTGTGGGTATGTATAGTGCTGGGATGTAGTGTGGGTATGTATAGTGCTGGGATGTAGTGTGGGTATGTATAGTGCTGGGATGTAGTGTGGGTATGTATAGTGCTGGGATGTAGTGTGGGTATGTATAGTGCTGGGATGTAGTGTGGGTATGTATAGTGCTGGGATGTAGTGTGGGTATGTATAGTGCTGGGATGTAGTGTGGGTATGTATAGTGCTGGGATGTAGTGTGGGTATGTATAGTGCTGGGATGTAGTGTGGGTATGTATAGTGCTGGGATGTAGTGTGGGTATGTATAGTGCTGGGATGTAGTGTGGGTATGTATAGTGCTGGGATGTAGTGTGGGTATGTATAGTGCTGGGATGTAGTGTGGGTATGTATAGTGCTGGGATGTAGTGTGGGTATGTATAGTGCTGGGATGTAGTGTGGGTATGTATAGTGCTGGGATGTAGTGTGGGTATGTATAGTGCTGGGATGTAGTGTGGGCATGTATAGTGCTGGGATGTAGTGTGGGCATGTATAGTGCTGGGATGTAGTGTGGGCATGTATAGTGCTGGGATGTAGTGTGGGCATGTATAGTGCTGGGATGTAGTGTGGGTATGTATAGTGCTGGGATGTAGTGTGGGTATGTATAGTGCTGGGATGTAGTGTGGGTATGTATAGTGCTGGGATGTAGTGTGGGTATGTATAGTGCTGGGATGTAGTGTGGGTATGTATAGTGCTGGGATGTAGTGTGGGTATGTATAGTGCTGGGATGTAGTGTGGGTATGTATAGTGCTGGGATGTAGTATGGGTATGTATAGTGCTGGGATGTAGTGTGGGTATGTATAGTGCTGGGATGTAGTGTGGGTATGTATAGTGCTGGGATGTAGTGTGGGTATGTATAGTGCTGGGATGTAGTGTGGGTATGTATAGTGCTGGGATGTAGTGTGGGTATGTATAGTGCTGGGATGTAGTGTGGGTATGTATAGTGCTGGGATGTAGTGTGGGTTTGTATAGTGCTGGGATGTAGTGTGGGTATGTATAGTGCTGGGATGTAGTGTGGGTATGTATAGTGCTGGGATGTAGTGTGGGTATGTATAGTGCTGGGATGTAGTGTGGGTATGTATAGTGCTGGGATGTAGTGTGGGCATACTTCCCAGCTGTCCCGCTGTCCCATCCGCAGGCAGCAGTGTCCCGCGGTGGGGGGGGGAACAGTTGGGAAGCTCCTGTAGTCACTGCTCTGCTTAGAATAGACGCTGTGCGCGTACACACAGCATCTATTCACGAGTGACAGAAGGAGAGGGGGCATGCCAGCAGCTCAAGAGCGCAGGTCATGACCCCTTCAGTGACCTTTTCGGGAGCGTACGCGGCTTCGCCACACATGTGTCCCGCTTTCAAGGAAAATAAAGTTGGGAGGTATGAGTGTGGGGAGGTAGTGAAGTGATATATGGGGTCATTCCAACCCGTTCGCACACTGCTGTTTTTTGCAGCGGTACGAACGGGTCGGTTCTGCACATTTGCGGTGGCCACAATGCGCAGGCACGTCGTTGTCCAGCGATGGCCCTCGCTGGGCAACGACAAGAAGACCGAAGAAAGCGATCGCTGACGCGATCGCAAGAAGATTGACAGGAGGAAGGCATTCCGGGGCGTCAACTGAACGTTTTCTGGGAGTGGTGCAGCGAACGCAGGTGTGTCCAGGTGTTTGGAGGGCGGATGTCTGACGTCAATTCCGGGATCTGCAACGCACAGGGTAAGTAACTCTCACCCTGGTCTAGTTCTACCCAAAACTTTTTTAGCATAGCAGGGCTGCACAAGCGATCGCAGCCCTGCTATGCAGAAATACACTCCCCATAGGCGGCGTCTAGTTGATTGCACGGGCAGCAAAAAGCTGCTACGTGCGATCAACTCGGAATGACCCCCATAGTGCAAAGATGTAGTGTAGGAGTGATATAGTATAAAGATGTATTATAGTATAGTGAAGAGATGTAATGTGGGGAGGTAGTTTAGTGATGTAGTATGCCACCACACCACCCTGCCCCAGGGCCGGTTCCGGGGCTTCTGGCGCCCCGGGCGGCATTAGGGGGCGTTGCTTTGTACAGGGGGCGTGGTCATTTACGCCCCCTGTACAGACTGAAATGATGTGCGGTGCGCGATGATGTCATCGTGCACCGCACAGTAAAGGACCTCTCCATGAAGGGAAACTAGACGCGTACGCTAGCGGGAGGCACACAGGAGCAGCGGGTCTTGCCCTGGTACGGCGCCCTCCGGATGGCGCCCTGTGCCCTCCGGAAGGCGGCGCCCCGGGCAAAAGTCCTGCTTGCCCGTGGCAAGATCCGCTACTGCCCTGCCCACACAGGGAGAACTTCTCTGCCGCGCTGCACACATACCCTGTGGTGGCACACAATGGGTCCTTCAGAAATTATAGCTCCAGGATTATATGGACCTTAATCTGGCACTGGGGATGCATTATATACTATACAGAAAGGATTGTATTACATACTGCTCAGATGGGGATGCATTATATACAGGACAGAAAGTACTGTATTACATACTGATCAGATGGGGATGCATTATATACAGGACAGAAAGTACTGTATTACATACTGATCAGATGGGGATGCATTATATACAGGACAGAAAGTACTGTATTACATACTGATCAGATGGGGATGCATTATATACTGGACAGAAAGGACTGTATTACATACTGATCAGATGGGGATGCATTATATACTGGACAGAAAGTACTGCATTACATACTGATCAGATGGGGATGCATTATATACTGGACAGACAGGACTGTATTACATACTGATCAGATGGGGATGCATTATATACTGGACAGAAAGTACTGCATTACATACTGATCAGATGGGGATGCATTATATACTGGACAGAAAGGACTGTATTACATACTGATCAGATGGGGATGCATTATATACTGGACAGACAGGACTGTATTACATACTGATCAGATGGGGATGCATTATATACTGGACAGAAAGGACTGTATTACATACTGATCAGATGGGGATGCATTATATACTGGACAGAAAGGACTGTATTACATACTGATCAGATGGGGAGGCATTATATACTGGACAGAAAGGACTGTATTACATACTGATCAGATGGGGATGCATTATATACTATACAGAAAAAATTGTATTACATACTGATCAAATGGGATGCGTTATATACTGGACAGAAAGGATTGTGTTACACACTGATCAGATGGGGAGTCATTATATACTGGACAGAAAGGATTGTGTTACACACTGATCAGATGGGGATGCATTATATACTGGACAGAAAGGACTGTATTACATACTGATCAGATGGGGATGCATTATACACTGGACAGAAAGGACTGTATTACATACTGATTAGATGGGGATGCATTATACACTGGACAGAAAGGACTGTATTACATACTGATCAGATGGGGATGCATTATATACTTTACAGAAAAAATTGTATTACTGATCAAATGGGATGCGTTATATACAGGACAGAAAGTACTGTATTACATACTGATCAGATGGGGATGCATTATATACAGGACAGAAAGTACTGTATTACATACTGATCAGATGGGGATGCATTATATACTGGACAGAAAGGACTGTATTACATACTGATCAGATGGGGATGCATTATATACTGGACAGAAAGTACTGCATTACATACTGATCAGATGGGGATGCATTATATACTGGACAGACAGGACTGTATTACATACTGATCAGATGGGGATGCATTATATACTGGACAGAAAGTACTGCATTACATACTGATCAGATGGGGATGCATTATATACTGGACAGAAAGGACTGTATTACATACTGATCAGATGGGGATGCATTATATACTGGACAGACAGGACTGTATTACATACTGATCAGATGGGGAGGCATTATATACTGGACAGAAAGGACTGTATTACATACTGATCAGATGGGGATGCATTATATACTGGACAGAAAGGACTGTATTACATACTGATCAGATGGGGAGGCATTATATACTGGACAGAAAGGACTGTATTACATACTGATCAGATGGGGATGCATTATATACTATACAGAAAAAATTGTATTACATACTGATCAAATGGGATGCGTTATATACTGGACAGAAAGGATTGTGTTACACACTGATCAGATGGGGAGTCATTATATACTGGACAGAAAGGATTGTGTTACACACTGATCAGATGGGGATGCATTATATACTGGACAGAAAGGACTGTATTACATACTGATCAGATGGGGATGCATTATACACTGGACAGAAAGGACTGTATTACATACTGATTAGATGGGGATGCATTATACACTGGACAGAAAGGACTGTATTACATACTGATCAGATGGGGATGCATTATATACTTTACAGAAAAAATTGTATTACATACTGATCAAATGGGATGCGTTATATACTGGACAGAAAGGATTGTGTTACACACTGATCAGATGGGGAGTCATTATATACTGGACAGAAAGGATTGTGTTACACACTGATCAGATGGGGATGCATTATATACTGGACAGAAAGGACTGTATTACATGCTGATCAGATGGGGATGCATTATACACTGGACAGAAAGGACTGTATTACATACTGATTAGATGGGGATGCATTATACACTGGACAGAAAGGACTGTATTACATACTGATCAGATGGGGATGCAGTATATACTGGACAGGAAGGACTGCATTATATACTGATCAGATGGGGAGTCATTATATACTGGACAGAAAGGACCGTGTTACATACTGATCAGATGGGGAGTCATTATATACTGGCTAGAAAGGACGGTATTACATACTGATCAGATGGGGAGTCATTATATACTGGTCAGTAAGGACTGCATTATATACTGATCAGATGGGGAGGCATTATATACTGGACAGAAAGGACCGTGTTACATACTGATCAGATGGGGAGTCATTATATACTGGACAGAAAGGACCGTGTTACATACTGATCAGATGGGGAGGCATTGTATACTGGACAGAAAGGACCATATTACATACTGATCAGATGGGGAGTCATTATATACTGGCTAGAAAGGACGGTATTACATACTGATCAGATGGGGAGTCATTATATACTGGTCAGTAAGGACTGCATTATATACTGATCAGATGGGGAGGCATTATATACTGGACAGAAAGGACTGCATTATATACTGATCAGATGGGGAGTCATTATATACTGGACAGAAAGGATCGTGTTACATACTGATAATTAGTGATGTGCACCGGACATTTTTCGGGTTTTGTGTTTTGGTTTTGGATTCGGTTCCGCGGCCGTGTTTTGGATTCGGACGCGTTTTTAGCAAAACCTCCCAGAAATTTTTTTGTTGGATTCGGGAGTGTTTTGGATTCGTTTTTTTTTTTTTTTTACAAAAAACCCTCAAAAACAGCTTAAATCATAGAATTTGGGGGTCATTTTGATCCCATAGTATTATTAACCTCAATAACCATAATTTCCACTCATTTTCAGTCTATTCTGAACACCTCACAATATTATTTTTAGTCTTAAATTTGCACCGAGGTCGCTGGATGACTAAGCTAAGCGACACAAGTGGCCGACACAAACACCTGGCCCATCTAGGAGTGGCACTGCAGTGTCAGACAGGATGGCACTTCCAAAAAATAGTCCCCAAACAGCACATGATGCAAAGAAAAAAAGAGGTGCAATGAGGTAGCTGTGTGACTAAGCTAAGCGACCCAAGTGGCCGACACAAACACCTGGCCCATCTAGGAGTGGCACTGCAGTGTCAGACAGGATGGCACTTCAAAAAAATAGTCCCCAAACAGCACACAAAAACTTAAATGCACCACAGGTATGGATGGATAGGATACTTGACGACACAGAGGTAGGTAGAGCAGTGGCCTACTGTACCGTACTGCTATATATTATATACTGGTGGTCAGCAAACTGTGCAAAACTTAAATGCACCACAGGTATGGATGGGATAGTATACTTGACGACACAGAGGTAGAGCAGTGGCCTACTGTACCGTACTGCTATATATTATATACTGGTGGTCAGCAAACTGTGCAAAACTTAAATGTACCACAGGTATGGATGGATAGTATACTTGACGACACAGAGGTAGGTAGAGCAGTGGCCTACTGTACCGTACTGCTATATATTATATACTGGTGGTCAGCAAACTGTGCAAAACTGAAATGCACCACAGGTATGGATGGATAGTATACTTGACGACATAGAGGTAGGTAGAGCAGTGGCCTTCTGTACCGTACTGCTATATATTATATACTGGTGGTCAGCAAAATTATGCACTGTACTCCTACTATATACTACAATGCAGCACAGATATGGAGCATTTTTCAGGCAGAGAACGTATAATACTGGTAGTCACTGGTCACTGGTCAGCAAAACTCTGCACTGTACTCCTCCTATATAATACTGGTGGTCCCCAGTCCCCACAATAAAGCAGTGTGAGCACAGATATATGCAGCACACTGAGCACAGATATGGAGCGTTTTTCAGGCAGAGAACGTATAATACTGGTGGTCACTGGTCAGCAAAACTCTGCACTGTACTCCTCCTATATAATACTGGTGGTCCCCAGTCCCCACAATAAAGCAGTGTGAGCACAGATATATGCAGCACACTGAGCACAGATATGGAGCGTTTTTCAGGCAGAGAACGTATAATACTGGTGGTCACTGGTCAGCAAAACTCTGAACTGTACTCCTCCTATATAATACTGGTTGTCCCCAGTCCCCACAATAAAGCAGTGTGAGCACAGATATATGCAGCACACTGAGCACAGATATGGAGCGTTTTTCAGGCAGAGAACGTATAATACTGGTGGTCACTGGTCAGCAAAACTCTGCACTGTACTCCTCCTATATAATACTTCTGGTCCCCAGTCCCCAAAATAAAGCAGTGAGCACAGATATTTGCAGCCACCTGAATAAAACTGAGAGGACGCCAGTCACGTCCTCTCACTATCATTTCCAATGCACGAGTGAAAAATGGCGGCGGCGCGTGGCTTTATATAGAATCCGAATCTCGCGAGAATCCGACAACGGGATGATGACGTTCGGGCGCGCTCGGGTTAACCGAGCAAGGCGGGAGGATCCGAGTCTGCCTCGGAACCGTGTAAAATGGGTGAAGTTCGGGGGGGTTCGGATTCCGAGGAACCGAACCCGCTCATCACTAATACTGATCAGATGGGGAGTCATTATATACTGGTCAATAAGGACTGCATTATATACTGATCAGATGGGGAGGCATTATATACTGGACAGAAAGGATGGTATTACATACTGATCGGATGGGGATGCATTATATACTGGTTAGTAAGGACTGCACTATATACTGATCACATGGGGAGGCATTATATACTGGACAGAAAGGATGGTATTACATACTGATGGCGGGGTATAGCACTGGGGATAAGTGTATCTCCACGTGCTATCTCATACGGGCATCTCTTGCTGTACGGTGGTGTGTCGCTGGTGCTGGATTACAGTATTCTGGAGCTGAAATCCATTCAATATTACATCTGTATGACCAGGACCCCAAAGACCACCTGCTGCTTTGCCTTTGTGGAGACATGCTGTATGCTTTATTTTACATCAAACCTGTAAGTGCAATGTGTGAATTAAACTTGTGGTTTTAAAAGGTTCATCTGCATCTCTTGTTCCATTCTTTGTGTCTATGTAAATGTGGTCACCTGTAAAGCGCTGGATTTATGTGTATATTCTCTTTTTCTCTATTACTTTTGGTACAGTGGGATGTGTACATTACACAACTGAGCAATCAACCTTAGCCTTCATCTAATACAGAAGCATAGAGAGGGCGGAGCTTAGAAGGAACTTGACAGTTGCCAGGTCACATGATGAGCAGAACCTGGGTGGGGCCTACAGACAGTATGACATCACTGGAATGCCAGAATCTCCTCTCTCAGCTGTGCCATTCATTCTCCAACCAGAGCCTGATGCAGCTATCAATCACACCCTGCCAGCACAGGTGGGTCTATAAAGAGTAGTGTAATGTGAATAAGCAGCAATATGGTGCAGTGTAATGTGAATAAGCAGCAATACGGTGCAGTGTAATGTGAATAAGCAGCAATACGGTGCAGTGTAATGTGAATAAGCAGCAATACGGTGCAGTGTAATGTGAATAAGCAGCAATACGGTGCAGTGTAATATGAATAAGCAGCAATACGGTGCAGTGTAATGTGAATAAGCAGCAATACGGTGCAGTGTTATGTGAATAAGCAGCAATACGGTGCAGTGTAATGTGAATAAGCAGCAATATGGTGCAGTGTAATGTGAATAAGCAGCAATATGGTGCAGTGTAATGTGAATAAGCAGCAATACGGTGCAGTGTAATGTGAATAAGCAGCAATACGGTGCAGTGTTATGTGTATAAGTAGCAATACGGTGCAGTGTAATGTGAATTAGCAGCAATACGGTGCAGTGTAATGTGAATAAGCAGCAATACGGTGCAGTGTAATGTAAATAAGCAGCAATACGGTGCAGTGACTGTTGGATTTGGCCGCTCCCGGTGTCCTGCTGCTGCTGTCAGCGGCTGCCGGGTGCGCTGATAGCGGCGGCGGGGGGAGCTGAGAGCGGCGGCCAGCGGGGGGAGCTGACAGCGGCGGCCGGTGAAGGGAGCAGGCGGTGGGGAGACATGTCTGTGGCGGCGGTGGGTGATGTCTGTGGCAGGGGGGGGCACTGCTGGAAGTGAGGAGCCTGGGCGGAGGGACGCCCTGCTCAATCTGACTTTTTTAAAGTCGGATTGAGATTGTCGGAAAGGGGGACAAAATCTGTCGGATTTGGCCCCGTTTCAGACAGAAGCATGCGGATCTGCGCCTATTCCGCCGATCCACGTGTTTACCGACAAGTCATGAATTCCGGACTTGTCGGAAAAAAAACTGCCCTCTGTGAATAGGTCGGAACCCCTTCCGACAGAAATCTGTCGGAGGCTGCCATCTTTCCGGCAAGACGGCAGCTTCCGACGGCTATTGAATATGGCCCTTAGTGTGATTATATGCATAGTCTCTCCGTACACACAGCTAGATTCTTAATCGTTACTCCTCTTTCTGATTGCCATGTTGTTACTATGTATATGTTTTTTGTTTTCTGTTTCTCAGCGCTGCAGCCGCCTCTAGCGGGTTAATATAGGAACGGCGCTGGATCACTCACGTCTCACCTACATGACGCCATTGATCCCCGACGGCGTGTACGCGGTGCCCGGTGGTGGTCTATGCTGGTGTTCACATTTGGGTATATAAGGTAAGCATTGTTATATTGTTTTATCTATGTCCTGACAAAATTTTGGAAATAAATGAAACGTTGACTGAACCTGTACAGCGGATGCTGCATATTAGAACCAGCTTGCTGAACATTGTAAAGCTCCGTGAGTGCCATGTTCTCCCTTTTGCTACTTGATAATTCTTCATGGCTGACACCAGGGCATTTGTTTGAATTGGAAATGGAGTGCCAGTCCATCTCTCTCTCTAGATATATATATATATATATATATATATATATATATAAGTTCATGTAATAGGCGGCACTCTCGGACTCAGTTCAAACAGAGGACCCGGACACGTCTGGGTACAACAACGTTTCGGTTTTTATAAACCTTCGTCAGGTATATATACCTGACGAAGGTTTATAAAAACCGAAACGTGCGCAGATGCATCGCACAAAGCTGATCGCCGCTCAGCGATGGGTTTGTGCGAAGAATTCATTTGCATAGCCGTTCGCAAGGAGATTGTCAGGAGAAACACGTTTGTGGGTGGCAACTGACCGTTTTCAGGGAGTGGTTGGAAAAACGCAGGCGTGTCCAAGCGTTTGCAGGGAGGGTTCCTGACGTCAATTCCGGTCCCGGACAGGCTGATGTGATCACAGCGGCTGAGTAAGTCCTGAGCTGTGCAGAGACTGCACAAGATCCTTTCATACAGCTCTGCTACACATGCGATTGCACACTTGCAAAGTGACAATACACTCCCCTATGGGCGGCGACTATCTGTTCGCAGCAGTCCAAAAAAAACCCTAGCGAGCGATCAGGTCTGAATTAGGCCCTGAGTTGGCTGAGTGCGTGTCTTTCCGCCCGGTTCCTGTCAGCCGCGCCTGCGCCGCAGCTATTCTTCCGTCGTCCTGGCTCGCATAATCATTTCACGAGTCTTCCTACGAGCAGACTTTGGGCACTCACTGAGGGGGTGGGGGCAGCCCTGATATACAGTGAGTGACAGTCCCAAAGTGACAGCCGTCCCCTACCCCGCATCCTACCAGGAAGTAAACAGCAGGCAGCGGGCAGTACTAAAACATAACAATATAAATATAAAAAAACAGTGCAGTGAGATTGCATGCTGGACCTTGGGGTTCCCCAAGCGGCCAGGCCCCATAGCAGCTGCATTCCCTGCACCCTCTATAGTTACGCCACTGGAACCATGCATGAACCGTCATCAGTCACCTCCATTACTAAGGACAGTGGTGAGAATAAAGTACAGAAACTAGACTAGTTACATGAGACATTTATATACTGGAGTCTCACCAGGACTGCATAGTACAGTGCAACTTATTGTACTCTTCCCTTATTGTACCTGTGTCCAGCTGCTGCCAGCCGACCCAGTTGCCGACGGAAATGCTAAGGGGGGGGGGGGTGAATGGGCAGGAGGCGGAGTTTCAGGTGACCCAGGGACAGAGTTTTGGATGGCCCAGGGGCGGATCTTCAGTCAACACCAGGGCTGGGTGGGGCTTAGACTGTTCGTGGGAGTGATGGGAAATGCTATGGGCAGCCGGATGGTGAATAGATGAGGCTTTGGAATGCTGTTAGTTGGTGAAAGGAAAAAGTCTTTCTTCCTGCACTGCAGTACAGATCCTGTGGGCCTATTTTCATGGGGGTCTGGAGCTGCAGCTCCACCTACCCCGCTGTTAGTTCAGCCCTGGAGGGGAAACCATGACTAATTACTTGGCTCCGGGGACTCTGGCCAACTGCAGAGGGGACAAAGAGACTAGTATGGCCCTTCTCCAGACCCAAGACTACAAAACTAAAGGATCATGCTGATTAAATATTTTAAAAAGTCTGATTTATTATTTTTTACTAGCAGGAGCAGTGAAAGCCAGCACGAGAACAATAAGGGCCTGATTCTTAGTTGCACGTTCTGCCGATGTCGGACGCAGTACAGCGATGTCTTTGTACTGCGCATGCGTCCCGAATGTCTGCATGCAGAGTCGCTGTGCTGATTCAGATGCACCAACTCTATAATGTACACTGCTCAAAAAAATAAAGGGAACACTTAAACAACAATATGTAACTCCAAGTCAATCACACTTCAGTGAAATCAAACTGTCCACTTAGGAAGCAACACTGACTGACAATCAATCTCACATGCTGTTGTGCAAATGGAATAGACAACAGGTGGAAATTATAGCCAATTAACAACACACCCCCAATAAAGGAGTTGTTCTGCAGGTGGTGACCACAGACCACTTCTCAGCTCCTATGCTTTCTGGCTGATATTTTGGTCACTTTTGAAAGCTGGCTGTGCTTTCACTCTAGTGGTAGCATGAGATGGAGTCTACAACCCACACTAGTGGCTCAGGTAGTGCAGCTCATCCAGGATGGCACATCAATGCGAGCTGTGGCAAGAAGGTTTGCTGTGTCTGTCAGCGTAGTGTCCAGAGCATGGAGGTGCTACCAGGAGACAGGCCAGTACAACAGGAGACGTGGAGGAGGCCGTAGGAGGGCAACAACCCAGCAGCAGGACCGCTACCTCCGCCTTTGTGCAAGGAGGAGCACTGCCAGAGCCCTGCAAAATGACCTCCAGCAAGCCACAAATGTGCATGTGTCTACTCAAACGATCAGAAACAGACTCCATGAGGGTGGTATGAGGGCCCGACGTCCACAGGTGGGGGTTGTGCTTACAGCCCAACACCATGCAGGACGTTTGGCATTTGCCAGAGAACACCAAGATTGGCAAATTCGCCACTGGTGCCCTGTGGTCTTCACAGATGAAAGCAGGTTCTCACTGAGCACATGTGACAGACGTGACAGAGCCTGGAGACGCCAAGGAGAACATTCTGCTGCCTGCAACATCCTCCAGCATGACCGGTTTGGCAGTGGGTCAGTAATGGTGTGGAGTAGGATGGTGTTATTTTAGTGTTCCCTTTATTTTTTTGAGCAGTATATTAGGAATGTACTGGGCGGTGACGGGTGGTGGTGGTGGGGTAATCATATGCACAGATATGCTGTCACAGGTGTGGCTATGGAAGCGGTTGAGTACACAGACATTGCTCACATTGGAAGCCACATTCGCACGGAGAACGTGCACCCAGTATGGGACTGCTGCGCATTTTAATGGTTCAGCTAAAAGACTCAGACAGGGATGCAGCTGCAGCAGAACCAGCCCCTAACATTGCACCTACAGATTGAGCCACGCTAATCGTGGCTCCGTCTGTGCCTGGCCGGACCCATCGCAGCGTGTAGGTCGCTCGCGCATCAGTGACGCGCATGCACCCCATTCACTTTAATGAGAGCGTCTCTGTGCCCTCCCGTAGCAGGGCTAGGCGCCGGTTTGCCTAGTCCCGCCGGGAGTGGACGTTTGTGATGGAGCCGCACTAAATGAGTGCAGGGAAATAAATGATAGTTTCCAAAAAAACTGAAGAAGTGACAATAAGCACCTTATTAAAAACAGCATATAGTATATGCTACTGAATGCTCATGCAATCTAGTCTATATATAGGTCACACCTCAAGACAATTTAAGCTGCGCCTAAGTGAACATATTAGGAATATCTGTAAAGGCTTAGACTCTCATTCTTTATCGAAACATTTTAAATTACATCATGGATGCTCTCAGGGGTGGATTGGGGTTGAAAACCAGCCCAGGAAATTTCTGGTAACAGCCCCAAAGGGGGCAGGGTCTGTTGAAGAAGTGGGGTCTGTCATGGTGGGCACGATCCCTCTTTATAGGGCCTGATTCTGAGTTGGATGCAGTTGTGGCCTTCCTTACGTTTTTGCTGCAGTTGTGTCTGTGACTTTAGGCTAATGTCGCCACAATGCCCCTCCCTGGTATTGATACTGTATGTGCGTCCAACTTTGCAAGGACTGAGACGCCCACTGTCAGTGTCTACAGATGCTGCAATCATGCTTTGTGCATCTTTAGACCTCACCTTTGGTCATACCATGTAACTTTCACCAGCCCTATGCTAGGTGCAGATCATCCATCTGAGTATGGCCTCCAATGTGAGCAATTCAGCATCTCTATAAGCAACACTCCCATACTACATTACATCTGCATCTGATTAGCCAACCCCCCTGTAACCGCCTGGTAACGCCCAACACATTTCTAATACCCTACCTTGTGCGTACGTCTGAATCTGTACTGCACATTTGTACAAACACCATCGGGATGTATATGCGGTGCACAACACTCCTCTGTGTCCAACATCACCACTGGTCAGACTCAGATCAGGCCTGTAATGCTGTATACTGTGCCATAGTGATGCTTCCTATATAACACACTCCTCTGTGTCCAACATCACCACTGGTCAGACTCAGATCAGGCCTGTAATGCTGTATACTGTGCCATAGTGATGCTTCCTATATAACACACTCCTCTGTGTCCAACATCACCACTGGTCAGACTCAGATCAGGCCTGTAATGCTGTATACTGTGCCATAGTGATGCTTCCTATATAACACACTCCTCTGTGTCCAACATCACCACTGGTCAGACTCAGATCAGGCCTGTAATGCTGTATACTGTGCCATAGTGATGCTTCCTATATAACACACTCCTCTGTGTCCAACATCACCACTGGTCAGACTCAGATCAGGCCTGTAATGCTGTATACTGTGCCATAGTGATGCTTCCTATATAACACACTCCTCTGTGTCCAACATCACCACTGGTCAGACTCAGATCAGGCCTGTAATGCTGTATACTGTGCCATAGTGATGCTTCCTATATAACACACTCCTCTGTGTCCAACATCACCACTGGTCAGACTCAGATCAGGCCTGTAATGCTGTATACTGTGCCATAGTGATGCTTCCTATATAACACACTCCTCTGTGTCCAACATCACCACTGGTCAGACTCAGATCAGGCCTGTAATGCTGTATACTGTGCCATAGTGATGCTTCCTATATAACACACTCCTCTGTGTCCAACATCACCACTGGTCAGACTCAGATCAGGCCTGTAATGCTGTATACTGTGCCATAGTGATGCTTGCTGTAGAAAATAACTACAAAGGCTCATGCATACTTAGATAATGTCACTCTCCTTCTATTTGCTGATCTCACTCATTTAAGAAAGACATTCAGAGGTGCAATAAATAAAAAATAGCAATTACCAATAAACTCCCCACAGCCCCATAAATTAAATATTCTGGCTGGCAATGATGTGTTAGTAGTGAGCAGCTGGTGTGACATTATGGTGACCATCACACCACACATGCTGCAGCATACTGTACGGAAACTATATGCCACATATACTATATATCTATATATAGGCACAATAGCCAAAGGGTATAATATAATAATACAACTCACTAACATGATTGGACACCATTAATCACATGACTGTGAACGACTGCAGTTTCCAGCATAACCGTACTCGTGCACTACTTCCAACTGTCACATCCGTAAACAAATCCAACTACAGTATAAAGATATAAGATTTGTTATTGAGGCCCAAATGTTGTAAGCGTTAACTAAAGATAAATCTGAGACACATAAGGAGAGATAAAGTACCAGCCAATCAGCTCCTAACTGTCATTTTTCAAACACAGCCTGTGACATGGCAATTAGGAGCTGATTGGCCGGTCATTTAGCTCTCCTTATACGTCTCAGATTTATCTATTGTTAACGCTTAATACATTTGGGCCTTAATGCTGTGAAGGAGATGAGGATAGCACACTGGGGGGCAGATGTATTAAGCCTGGTGAAGTGATAAAGTGGAAGGTGATAACGCACCAGCCAGTCAGCTCCTAACTGTCATTTTTCAAACCCAGCCTGGAACATGGAAGTCAGAAGCTGATTGGCTGGTGCGTTATCACCTTCCACTTTATCACTTCACCAGGCTTCATAAATCTGCCCCTGGGCTAGATGCACCATCGCTTGGGAATGTTAAAATGGAGAGAGAAAAAGCACCAGCCAATCAGCAATCAGCTCCTAACTGCCATGTTACATGCTGTGTTTGAAAAATGACAGTTAGGAGCTGACTGGCTGGTACTTTATCTGTCTCCATTTTATCAGTCTACAAGCGATGATGCATCTCCTCGCAGACTATTCCTGGCCTTGAAAAAGATCCCAGTTGGGATTGAAACGGATTTAATGTTTGGACTATCCGGTAGATGCTGAAGGATTCTGGAGCCATTGCCAGACTGGGAGCTATGCCGTGGTTGTGATCCGGGACACCCGCTGGTATGTCTTTAAACATCTTTACAGAGAGATAATTTGCATTCATTCTCATTCACAGTCAGTCATTATTCTTATTCTTCTTATTATTATTATTATTATTATTATTATTCTTATTATTACCATCTTATGGAATGCTTATCTTTTATGTGTGTTTTCTTTAACTTTATACTTTTTTAAAAACTGAATGTTTAGATTAAAACGTACTACACTATGGGTCCTATGCAGTTGGATTGCATCTGAGATGCGATCGCATACTGACGATTTGTGGGCCAGTGCGCACTTGTTCTGCGTGTGCGTGGCCGGGATATGTGTTCGCATCTCAGTGATGCGAACGCCTCTGCCTGATTGACAGGCTGAAGTTGCCATTTTTGCATGATCACCACCCATGTACTTATCTGTATCTACGTTGAATACTTTAGTATTCACTCCAGAGCAATTTTGAGTATATGTTTATTAAATTACATACAACTGTATTAGTAATGTAACCCTTATATTCCAAATATTTAGCAATATACTGAAATACAATCTGCAAAATTCACAGATAAACCCATCAATATACTCTACATAAGGGCATAAGAGACACCCCGTGTGCACACCTATGCACCTGGTCACGGGTGGCACCACCGGGCGTGTGCCATCCTGGCCAATGCATAGATACACCATTGAGCAGGGGCACGGCGCACTGGTGGCCAGATTCTTAACGGTAACGTCAGAGCCGTAACTAGACCTCTTGATACCCTGTGCCAGAGAGAGAATTGGCGCCCCCCCCCCCCCCCCCCCATTTTTTTCAATAGGGACATAAGGCACATGCCTTATGGGGAAGGACTGATCCCAAAGAAAGCCCATGCTATGATGTCCCTTCCCACATGATATATATATATATATATATATATATATACATACATACATACATACATAATACATAATACTAGTGATGTGCACCGGACATTTTTCGGGTTTTGTGTTTTGGTTTTGGATTCGGTTCCGCGTCCGTGTTTTGGATTCGGACGCGTTTTGGCAAAACCTCACCGAAATTTTTTTGTCGGATTCGGGTGTGTTTTGGATTCGGGTGTTTTATACAAGAAAACATCAAAAACAGCTTAAATCATAGAATTTGAGGGCCATTTTGATCCCATAGTATTATTAACCTCAATAACCATAATTTCCACTCATTTCCAGTCTAGTCTGAACACCTCACACCTCACAATATTATTTTTAGTCCTAAAATTTGCACCAAGGTCGCTGGATGGCTAAGCTAAGCGACACAAGTGGCCGACACAAACACCTGGCCCATCTAGGAGTGGCACTGCAGTGTCAGGCAGGATGGCACTTCTAAAAAATTGTCCCCAAACAGCACATGATGCAAAGAAAAAAAGAGGCGCACCAAGGTCGCTGTGTGACTAAGCTAGTATACTTGATGACATAGAGGTAGGTAGAGCAGTGGCCTTCCGTACCGTACTGCTATATAAACTGGTGATCACTGTGTCAGCAAACTGCAAAACTAAAATGCACCACAGGTATAGAATGTAGATGGATAGTATACATAATGACGACACAGAGGTAGGTACAGCAGTGGCCTTCCGTACCGTACTGCTATATATACTGGTGGTCACTGTGTCAGCAAACTGCAAAACTAAAATGCACCACAGGTATAGAATGTAGATGGATAGTATACTTAATGACGACACAGAGGTAGGTACAGCAGTGGCCTTCCGTACCGTACTGCTATATATAGTATACTGGTGGTCACTGTGTCAGCAAACTGCAAAACTAAAATGCACCACAGGTATAGAATATAGATGGATAGTATACTTAATGAAGACACAGAGGTAGATACAACAGTGGCCTTCCGTACCGTACTGCTATATATAGTATACTGGTGGTCACTGTGTCAGCAAACTGCAAAACTAAAATGCACCACAGGTATAGAATGTAGATGGATAGTATACTTAATGACGACACAGAGGTAGGTACAGCAGTGGCCTTCCGTACCGTACTGCTATATATAGTATACTGGTGGTCACTGTGTCAGCAAACTGCAAAACTAAAATGCACCACAGGTATAGAATGTAGATGGATAGTATACTTAATGACGACACAGAGGTAGGTACAGCAGTGGCCTACTGTACCGTAATGCTATATATTATATTATATACTGGTGGTCACTGGTCAGCAAAAATCTGCACTGTACTCCTCCTATATAATATTAATTATACTGGTAGTCCCCAGTCCCCACAATAAAGCAGCACACTGAGCACAGATATGGAGTGTTTTTCAGGCAGACAATGTATACTGGTGGTCACTGTCAGCAAAACTCTGCACTGTACTCCTGCTATATAATACAGCTGCTCCCCAGTCCCCACAATTAAGCAGTGTGAGCACAGATATATGCAGCACACTGAGCACAGATATGGAGCGTTTTTTTCAGGCAGAGAACGGATAAAACTGGTGGTCACTGATCAGCAAAACTCTGCACTGTACTCCTCCTATATTATATAGCTGCTCCCCTGTCCTCCCCACAATTAAGCAATAATGCACAATCAAGTTCAACAATAACGGAGAGGACGCCAGCCACGTCCTCTCCCTAACATTTCCAATGCACGAGTGAAAATGGCGGCGACGCGCGGCTGCTTATATAGAATCCAAATCTCGCGAGAATCCGACAGCGGGATGATGACGTTCGGGCGCGCTCGGGTTAACAGAGCCATACGGGAGAATCCAAGTATGCCTCGGACCCGTGTAAAGTGGGTGAAGTTCGGGGGGGTTCGGTTTCCGAGAAACCGAACCCGCTCATCACTACATTGATAAAGCTGAATATTTATCGTATATAAAACACTTTAAGAGGTCTAAGAACACTGTACGCTATCTACGTAAGAAGTACCGTAAGGGTACGCAAGTTGTGTAGCGGTCGCTCAACCGTAGTCGAGACGCTCAAGCGTCACGTTCGCTTACGGCCCAGTGATCACAGGCAGGCACGCTATTGGCTGCCGACTAACGTAATGATTCGCTATAGCGTAGCGTACGCTCGGGACCACGAGGAGATCACCAGCGGTGCAGACGCTTACAACGTTTAAACCTTTATATCTATACCTTTAACAGTGAGATACACAGTATACTTTAGTGTAGAGACAGAGTGTAAGTGCAACCTGGTGTAACCTGATTAACTACGAAGCTGCTTGAGCGTCACCGACGCTCAGAGAATACTTAACACTATAAAGAATACACAGATACCTGGGCTTAGGGTCCGAAACCTATTATATGTATTATAACTATTATACTTGCAAAAGGAATCACAGTACAAATGATACACTACAATATAACATAAACCAACTAACCAGATAAACCACACAGGAAATACAATACAATACAATTAAAGGAAAATACGAGAGAGATAGAGAGAGAGAGAGAGATAGAGAGAGAGAGAGATGGCTCACAGTAAGACAATATGATTACGGAGAAAACTTACGCACAAGGGGAACGATCGCATGCGCCTCGATATCCAGCTCCCGATTATCAGCAATGAGAACCGTTGAAGAGAGAGCACTGGATACGGTCGGCCTGCCTATTTATGCCCCACACACAATACAATTCAATGGTCCCTACAATCTCATTGTTCATTGGACATAGGAATTCGGCTTCGTATTATAACAAAAGGTCATAGGTTGATTCATACAGGTGGGCTGTGACTATTTCCAACTGCTCAGGTGGGAGGGAAACTGGGTTTCCCGCCGCATGGGTAATAAAGTGCAAATAAAGTAAATGTTCATAAACTTCTTATGTCCATAACTATTCGCACGAGCGATTGATCTGCTTCAAACCAACACCGGAATATTTCTAATTAAATATTCTTCCGATGGATACTAAACACCACTGTATTACTCCTGTCTGACCCTTCGTATCAAACAAAGAGGGATTCCTCTGTTCATAAACATTCTATATTAACCAAACTTTCAGAATCTATCAAAGGGACCATGATCTACAAAATACATTATTACTGAAAATATGTTACGATTGAGTCGCACGCTACAATCGCATAAACTCTACCGTAAATACGCATACCATGCGCCTGCGGGTGCCCGCGACTGTGAGTATGCGCACGTACTGGAGAGCGTACGCATGCGCAGCACGGACCTGTGTGAGGTGCAAATATGGTAGTGTGCATAGAGATATTTTTCTGACTTTGACAACATAATACACACGCTTTATAGATCACTGTAGGAAAATAAATTTGCACACAAATCCTCTTTATACAACATTCATGCACTTAACTTGAGAGTTCGTTGTCATTCAGTTACAATACCCTTTATTAAATAACACATTTCAGTATCCTGCCATACCCGGGATTCAAACCAGAAACCTGTTGAATTCTGTTCAAACACCCTACTCATTGGGGTCGATTTAATTCGGCAACAGATGAATAGCGCCGGGAATTAGCTCCCGACGCTATTCAATTCAGCTACTAGTTACCCGCAATTGTGGTGAGAGAAGAAAACCAACAAAAGTGCTGCCGCGCGGCCGGCGCGAGGCAATTCTGTCAGGAATCAGCATTGCCGCAGGTAGTTAAGTCGGAGAATGCCCGTTCTCCCGACAAAACTACCTGTTAAGTCGGCGAGAACGGGCATTCGCCGACTTAACTTTAGCTGAATTGAATAGCGTCTGGAGCTAATTCCCGGCGCTATTCATCTGTTTCCGAATTGAATCGACCCCATTGAGCTAGTTGATCCTGCATAAAGTCTTTGAGAACTATATTAAGCTACTGGTACTTTGTAAAAATAAATAATCAGCACTGCAATTGAGCAGATCTATGTAACGGTGTATTTTGTGGATTCGCCTTGTTTTATCTCCTCCTTAAATTTCTCCTGTTGTTTTTCCAAAAGCCTAATTAGGGGAACCACGCCAACTAAGGTTTACTGGGGTGTAGTGCGCACAACAAACACAGTTACACATCCAATCTCTAGCAGCCACACACTGCTCAGCCGCAATGCTGATCATTTATTCACAAAGTACATGGTAAGCTTCAAATGGTTAGAATTCTCTAGCTTTCTATGCAAGGGCTGATAGCTCAATTAATAGATTGTCCTACTGCAATGCCACAAACAATGGGTTTAAATCCTATGTATGTCTGCATCTTGAAATGTAATAAAGGACAGTGTGACTGAATAACAAAGGGCTATCAAGTTGAGATCATGAATGTTGTATAGGTATTAGTAGCAGAAATGGTCATGGTAGGAGACAGCAGTGTTCTGGAGATGCTAGTCTTCAAAAAGGGGGGAAGTGCCACCAACAGCGCCCCTACCCTGCAGCGCTATGTACGGTGCCCCCTCCACACACAACTAGTTACGGCCCTGGGTAACGTACCCGAGCATACTGCCACACTCACACCACTGGTTATGGGAGTGTCAGGGGCGTGTTATGGGAGTATCAGGAGCATATTATGGGAGTGTCAAGGGTGTGTTATGGGAGTGTCAGGGGCGTGTTATGGGAGTGTCAGGGGCTTGTTATTGGAGTGTCAAGGGTGTGTTATGGGAGGGTCAGGGGTGTGTTATGTGAGGGTCAGGGGTGTGTTATGTGAGGGTCAGGGGTGTGTTATGTGAGGGTCAGGGGTGTGTTATGTGAGGGTCAGGGGTGTGTTATGTGAGGGTCAGGGATGTGTTATGGGAGTGTCAGGCATGTGTTATGGAAGTCTCCCTGGAATATTAAAGGAGTGTCAGGGGCCAGTTATGGGACTATCATGAGTGTGTTATGGAAGTCTCCTGGGAATATTATGGGAGTGTCAGGGGCCTGTTATGGGAGTGTCAGGGGCATGTTATGGGAGTGCCGGGGTGGTTTTATGGGAGTGTCAGGGTGTGTTATAGGAGTGTTAGGGGCGTGTTTTTCTTCATGCAGCTGTGATCTCATTGGCAGCACAGCAGCCACAGTGGCCATATAGAAAGAAAGTTACAAGGGACATTCTGCATTAGGCAGTGGCTGCTGAAGGAGTCAGTGTAGCTTAATACAACTAATCCCATGCATTAGAAAGGGGCTGTCGCAGGATTTAGGTGCAGCCTCACCGCTGGTTGCGCAAGATAATTAAATAGCTCCAGGTCACTTTAAACACAAGCTACAATACACAGAAACTATTGAACCGTCCTCAGTAAATGTACAAACAATCCGTATTTCCTACTGTCTGTACATTTATTAAACCGTGAGTTCCGCCTGCAGTATTTCAAATTTCATCAGGAACCTTGGGATGTTTGTGAGAGTGTTGGTCATTGTAGCATTGTAGTAACTTTGTGTTTATGTATGTGTGTGTATAGTGTATACACACACATCTTTACAGTTTTCTTCTGTGCATTTCAGCCATGTGTTTCTATAATCAGGCAGACATTCTTATTTGTGTCGTCTTGGTATACTGTGCTGCTGCATTAAGTGTAACTGTCCAGATACTCTAATCCAAAGCCACTGGAGACTAGCAACACTGTCTGGTGATATATATACATGGGTGAAAAGTTACAGAAGAAAGTCAGAAATATGAAAGTATGAATTTAGCAATAATTCAAATATACCATGTAGGAACCAATAAACTAAGGTCATATTAAGGGCCTTACTTAGCAGTCATACAGAGCTGGATGCACTTATGCCGTGGCAAGTTTATCACTTTCTCTAGTAATGCTATGGTGCTTTTCACAATATTTGTGAAAAAAAACTTTGGGGGTCATTCCGAGTTGTTCGCTCGCAAGCGGATTTTAGCAGATTTGCTCATGCTAAGCCGCCGCCTACTGGGAGTGAATCTTAGCATCTTAAAATTGCGAACGATGTATTCGTAATATTGCGATTACACACCTCGTAGCAGTTTCTGAGTAGCTCCAGACTTACTCGGCATCTGCGATCATTTCAGTGCTTGTCGTTCCTGGTTTGACGTCACAAACACACCCAGCGTTCGCCCAGACACTCCTCCGTTTCTCCGGCAACTCCTGCGTTTTTTCCGGAAACGGTAGCGTTTTTTCCCACACGCCCATAAAACGGCCTGTTTCCGCCCAGTAACACCCATTTCCTGTCAATCACATTACGATCGCCAGAACGATGAAAAAGCCGTTAGTAAAATTCCTAACTGCATAGCAAATTTACTTGGCGCAGTCGCAGTGCGGACATTGCGCATGCGCACTAAGCGGAAAATCGCTGCGATGCGAAGATTTTTACTGAGCGAACAACTCGGAATGACCACCTTTATTCCTTTGTTTCTTTTTGGATAGTCTTTAACTTGCTTACCTCGCCAAGCATATTATATGATCAGTTAGACTGTACTTTCAGTGTTGCTGTATTCATTGATCTTTATGTAGATCTGTTATGCCTTCTCTTATGGGCCCTCATTCCGAGTTGTTCGCTCGCAAGCTGCTTTTAGCAGCTTTGCACATGCTAAGCCGCCGCATACTGGGAGTGAATCTTAGTTTATCAAAATTGCGAACGAAAGATTAGCAGAATTGCGAATAGACACTTCTTAGCAGTTTCTGAGTAGCTCCACACTTACTCGGCATCTGCGATCAGTTCAGTCAGTTTCGTTCCTGGTTTGACGTCACAAACACACCCAGCGTTCGCCCAGACACTCCCCCGTTTCTTCAGATACTCCCGCGTTTTTCCCAGAAACAGCAGCGTTTTTTCACACACTCCCATAAAACGGCCAGTTTCCTCCCAGAAACACCCACTTCCTGTCAATCACATTACGATCACCAGAACGAAGAAAAAACCTCGTAATGCCGTGAGTAAAAAACCTAACTGCATAGCAAATTTACTTGGCGCAGTCGCACTGCGGACATTGCGCATGCGCATTAGCAACTAATCGCTCCGTTGCGGAAAAAAAATAACGAGTGAACAACTCGGAATGACCCCCATTCTTTGAATAAAACTTTGCTTGAAAAAAAAAAAAGAGTTCATTTATGTGCATATCAGTGGCGGAACTAGTGCCATAGCCGTCGGCATTCCAATGAGTCACACTGATTCATTATATGCCGGCGCCAGCCGCCAGTGCCCCGGTTCATAACAATAACGCAGCACATAATAGGGTCCCAGACGGAAAGGGAGGAGGGAACGTTCTTTCATCTCCTTCCCTCTCGAGCGCTTCCGCCCCACAGACTTACTGGTGCCGTGCTGCTGATTGTGAAGGGTGAGTAGGGGACGATTTCCCATCTCCTCTGCTCAGTGTCCCGGCACCTTGCAAAAAAAAAGAAAAAGAATATTCATTTAGACTGTGCCATCGATGGAGAGAAACCATCTGGTTCTCTCCCATCGATGGCAAACACATTTGACATCGGCCATAAACTATCGATGATTTGGAATCATCGATGGTCGGTGGCCATCCCTAGTACCAGATGAAGTTCAACATGGTGTACGGGTGGAGGGTAACTCCTCTTTAGAATATGCACAGGACTAAGATTTTTTAGGACTACAATATAGCAAACCACCCAATTTTTGAGAGATGTATTAATGCATACATACATTGTTTTTGTGTCAATAGGCTGGAGGTGCACCAGCATCTGCATTTGTTTGGACTACAGTATCTGATAGATGGTGAAGGATTCTGGAGCCATTGACTGACTGGGAGCTATGCCGTGGTTGTTATCCGGGACACCCACTGGTATTTTTTTTAATCATCTATACAGAAGCTAACTTACATTAATTCTCATTCACAGTCAGTAAGTGCACCTTTATTCACGCCATCTTGTGGAATGCTTATCTTTTTTGTCTATACCTTTATAACATGCTTAGATTAAAACGTACTACACTATATGGACCCTATTCAGTATGGATTGCATCTGAGATGTGACTGCATACCTACGATTTTTGGGCCAGTGCGCACTTGTTCTGCGTGAGCGTGGTCCGAGAGATGTGTTCGCATCTCAGTGATGCGAACGCCTCTGCCTGATTGACAGGCTGAAGTTGCCATTTTTGCATAATCTCCACCCATGTAATTATTTGTATCTAATCACACACTAAAACAAACTCATAA
This sequence comes from Pseudophryne corroboree, assembly GCF_028390025.1. Classification (NCBI taxonomy): domain Eukaryota; kingdom Metazoa; phylum Chordata; class Amphibia; order Anura; family Myobatrachidae; genus Pseudophryne; species Pseudophryne corroboree. The sequence continues at coordinate 38,556,107 of NC_086453.1, forward strand.
TACTTTGATATTCACTCCAGATCAGTTTTCAGTGTATACTGTATGTTTAATATATTAAATACAACTGTATTAGTAATGTAAGCCTTATATTCCAAATATTTAGCAATATACTGAAATATCATCTGCAAAAATCACAGTAAAACCCATCAAGCTCTTTACCCTAGGATCACTGTATTTATTGTCATTTAATACTTGCCACGGCATAATCGGCGGAGCCCTAACTGGTCTAGTCCACAGTCTACTCGCCGGAGACCCAACTGGTGCCAGGGGTGGTTGTTTTGGCCATTCCATTTCTAGCACTCAGTCCACTCACCTGAAAGCCCACCCTGGTGCCAGTGGCTGTTTTGGCCGCCCCATGTCTAGCGCCCAGTCTGCATGCCCGAAATCCCCAACTGGTACCAGGGGTGGCTGTTTTGGCCACCCGGTGTCTAGTGCCCTGTCTGCTCACCCGAAAGCCGCAACTTTTGCCAGGGGTGGCTGTTTTGGCTGCCCCATGACTAGTGCCCAGTCTGCTCACCCGAAAGCCCCAACTGGTGCCAAAGGTAGCTACTTTGGCCGCCCTATGACTAGTGCCCAGTCTGCTCTTCCCAAAAGCTTCAACTGGTGCCAGGGGTAGCTGTTTTGGCTGACGCAAGTCTAGTGCCCAGTCTGCTCACAGAAAGCCCCAACTGGTGCCAGGGGTGGCTGATTTGGCTGCCCTATGATTAGTGCCCAGTCTACTTGCCCAAAAGCCCCAACTGGTGCCAGAGGTGGCTGTTTTGGACGCCTTATGTCTAGCGCCCAGTCTGCTCGCCCAAAAGCCCTAACTGGTGCCAGGGGTGGCTGTTGAGTCCGCCCTGTGACTAGTGCCCAGTCTGCTTACCCAAAAGCCCCAACTGGTGCCAGAAGTGGCTGTTTTGGCTGCTCTATATTTAGCGCCCAGTCTGCTAACCCGAAAGCCCCACCTGGTGCCAGGAGTGGCTGTTTTGGCCACAGTATGACTAGTGCCTAGTCTGCCAACCTGAAAGCCCCAACTGGTGCCAGGGGTGGCTGTTTTGGCCGCCCTATAACTAGTGCCCAGTCTGCTTATCCTAAAAGCCCCAACTGGTGCCAGGAGAGGCTGTTTTGGCTGCCGAATGTCTAGTGCCCTGTCTGCTCGCCTGAAAGCACCAACTTTTGCCAAGGGTACCTGTTTTGACCACCCTATGACTAGTGCCCAGTCTACTCATCCGAAAGCCTCAACTGTTTTTAGGTTGCACCATATCTAGTGCCATATCTAGTGCTGCCTGCTCCCCCAAAAGCGCCAACTGGTGCCAGAGGTGGCTGTTTTGGCCACCCTATGTGTAGTGCCCAGTCTGCCCCCCCGAGAGCCCCATCTGGTGCCAGGGGTGGCTGTTTTGGCTTTCCTATGTCTATCACCCAGTCTGCTCGCCCGAAAGCCCCAACTTTTTCCAGGGATGGCTGTTCTGTCCGCACTATAACTAGTGCCCAGTTTGCTCATCCTAAAAGCCCCAACTGGTGCCAGGGGTGGCTGTTTTGGCCACCCTATGACTAGTGCCCAGTCTGGTCATCCCGAAAGCCCTAACTGGTGCCATGGGTGTCTGTTTTGGCTGCCCTATATCTAGCGCCCAGTCAGCTCGCCTGAAAGCCCCAACTTTTGCCAAAGGTGGCTGTTTTGGCTTCCCAATATCTAGCACCCAGTCTGCTTGCAAGAAAGCTCCAACTGGTGCCAGGGGTGGCTGTTTTGGCTGCCCTATGACTAGTGCCCAGTCTGCTCATCCTATAAGCTCCAACTGGTGCCAGGGCTGGCTGTTTTTGCTGCCCTATGACTAGTGCCCAGTCTGCTTATCCTAAAAGCCCCAACTGGTGCCATGGGTGCCTGTTTTTGCTGCCCTATGACTAGTGCCCAGTCTGCTTATCCTAAAAGCCCCACCTTGTGCCATGGGTGCCTGTTTTTGCTGCCCCACAACTAGTGCCCAGTTTGCTCACCAGAGAGCCCCAACTTTTGCCAGGGGTGGCTGTTTTGTCTGCACCATGACTAGTGCCCAGTCTGCTCATCCTAAATACCCCAACTAATGCCAGGGGTGGCTGTTTTGGCCACCCTATGACTAGTGCCCAGTCTGCGTATCATAAAAGCCCCAACTGGTGCCAGGGGTGGCTATTTTAGCCACCCTATGTCTTGTGCCCAGTCTGCTCACCCGAAAGCCCCAACTTTTGCCAGGGGTTGCAGTTTTGGCTGCCCCATTACTAGTGCTCAGTCAGCTCAACCGAAAGCTCCAACTGGTGCCAAGGTTGGCTGTTTTGGCCACCCTATGTCTAGTGCCCAGTCTACTCACCTGAAATCCCCAACTTTTCCATGGTTGTCTGTTTTTGCTGCCCCATTACTAGTGCCCAGTCTGTTCACCCAAAAGCCCCAGCTGGTGCCAGGGGTGGTTGTTTTTGCTGCACCAGGACTATTGCCCAGTCTGCTCATCTGAAAGCCCCAACTGGTGCCAGGGATGGCTGTTTTGGGCACCCTGTGACTAGTGCCCAGTCTGCTCACCTAAAAGCCCCAACTTGTGCCAGGGGTGGCTGGTTTGGCCGCCCTATAACTAGTGCCCAGTCTGCTTATCCTAAAAGCCCCAACTGGTGCCAGGAGAGGCTGTTTTGGCTGCCGAATGTCTAGTGCCCTGTCTGCTCGCCTGAAAGCACCAACTTTTGCCAAGGGTACCTGTTTTGACCACCCTATGACTAGTGCCCAGTCTACTCATCCGAAAGCCTCAACTGTTTTTAGGTTGCACCATATCTAGTGCCATATCTAGTGCTGCCTGCTCCCCCAAAAGCGCCAACTGGTGCCAGAGGTGGCTGTTTTGGCCACCCTATGTGTAGTGCCCAGTCTGCCCCCCCGAGAGCCCCATCTGGTGCCAGGGGTGGCTGTTTTGGCTTTCCTATGTCTATCACCCAGTCTGCTCGCCCGAAAGCCCCAACTTTTTCCAGGGATGGCTGTTCTGTCCGCACTATAACTAGTGCCCAGTTTGCTCATCCTAAAAGCCCCAACTGGTGCCAGGGGTGGCTGTTTTGGCCACCCTATGACTAGTGCCCAGTCTGGTCATCCCGAAAGCCCTAACTGGTGCCAGTGGTGGCTGTTTTGACCACCCAAAGGGTAGTGCACCGTGTGCTTACAGAAAGCCCCAACTGGTGCCAGGGATGGCGGTTTTGGCTACCCTATGACTAGTGCCCAGTCTACTTGCCCAAAAGCCCCAACTGGTGCCAGGGATGGCTGTTTTGGCTGCCCCATATCTAGTGCCCAGTCCGTTCGCCCGAAAGCCCCAACAGGTACCATGGGTGGCTGTTTTGGCTTCCTTATGTCTAGCACCCTGTCTGCTCTCCGGAAAGCCCCAGCTGGTGCCAGGGGTGGCTGTCTTTGCTGCCCCATGACTAGTGCCCAGTCTGCTTACCAAAATGACCCAACTGGTGCTAGGGGTGACTGTTTTTTTCACCACCCCATGCCTAGTGCCCAGTCTGCTCACCTGAAATCCCTAACTTTTGCAGAGGTGGCAGTTTTGGCCACCCTATGTCTAGCGCCTATTCCACTCATTCGGAAGCACCAACTGGTGCCAGGGTTGGAGGTTTTTGCCGCCTCAAGTCTAGCACCCAGTCTGTTTACCCAAAAGCCCCAACTGGAGCCAGGGGTAGCTGTATTGGCCGCCCAATGACTAGTGCCAGTCTGCTTATCCTAAAAGTCTCAACTGGTGCCAGGAGTCGCTGTTTTGGATGCCTTACTTCTAGTGCCCAGTCTGCTCACCCAAAAGCCCCAACTGCTGCCATGGGTGTCTGTTTTGGCTGCCCTATATCTAGCGCCCAGTCTGCTCGCCTGAAAGCCCCAACTTTTGCCAAGGGTACCTGTTTTGGCCACCCTATGACTAGTGCCCAGTCTACTCATCCGAAAGCCTCAACTTTTTTAGGTTGCACCATATCTAGTGCCATATCAAGTGCTGCCTGCTCCCCCAAAATCCCCAACTGGTGCCAGAGGTGGCTGTTTTGGCCACCCTATGTGTAGTGCCCAGTCTGCCCCCCCGAAAGCCCCAACTGGTGCCAGGGGTGGCTATTTTGGCTTTCCTATGCCTATCACCCAGTCTGCTCGCCCGAAAGCCCCAACTTTTGCCAGGGATGGCTGTTCTGTCCGCACTATAACTAGTGCCCAGTTTTCTCATCCTAAAAGCCCCAACTGGTGCCAGGGGTGGCTGTTTTGGCCGCCCTATGACTAGTGCCCAGTCTGGTCATCCCAAAAGTCCTAACTGGTGCCAGTGGTGGCTGTTTTGACCACCCAAAGGGTAGTGCACAGTGTGCTTACAGAAAGCCCCAACTGGTGCCAGGGATGGCGGTTTTGGCTACCCTATGACTGGTGCCCAGTCAACTTGCCCAAAAGCCCCAACTGGTGCCAGGGATGGCTGTTTTGGCTGCCCCATATCTAGTGCCCAGTCCGTTCGCCCGAAAGCCCCAACAGGTGCCATGGGTGGCTGTTTTGGCTCCCTTATGTCTAGCACCCTGTCTGCTCTCCGGAAAGCCCCAGCTGGTGCCAGGGGTGGCTGTCTTTGCTGCCCCATGACTTGTGCCCAGTCTGCTTACCAAAATGACCCAACTGGTGCTAGGGGTGACTGTTTTTTTCCCCACCCCATGCCTAGTGCCCAGTCTGCTCACCTGAAATCCCTAACTTTTGCAGAGGTGGCAGTTTTGGCCACCCTATGTCTAGCGCCTATTCCACTCATTCGGAAGCACCAACTGGTGCCAGAGTTGGAGGTTTTGGCCGCCTCAAGTCTAGCACCCAGTCTGTTTACCCAAAAGCCCCAACTGGAGCCAGGGGTGGCTGTTTAGGCCGCCCTATGACTAGTGCCTGTCTGCTTATCCTAAAAGTCCAAACTGGTGCCAGGAGTCGCTGTTTTGGATGCCTTACTTCTAGTGCCCAGTCTGCTCACCCAAAAGCCCCAACTGCTGCCAGGGGTGTCTGTTTTGGCTGCCCTATATCTAGCGCCCAGTCAGCTCGCCTGAAAGCCCCAACTTTTGCCAAAGGTGGCTGTTTTGGCTTCCCAATATCTAGCACCCAGTCTGCTTGCAAGAAAGCTCCAACTGGTGCCAGGGGTGGCTGTTTTGGCTGCCCTATGACTAGTGCCCAGTCTGCTCATCCTATAAGCTCCAACTGGTGCCAGGGCTGGCTGTTTTTGCTGCCCTATGACTAGTGCCCAGTCTGCTTATCCTAAAAGCCCCAACTGGTGCCATGGGTGCCTGTTTTTGCTGCCCTATGACTAGTGCCCAGTCTGCTTATCCTAAAAGCCCCACCTTGTGCCATGGGTGCCTGTTTTTGCTGCCCCACAACTAGTGCCCAGTTTGCTCACCAGAGAGCCCCAACTTTTGCCAGGGGTGGCTGTTTTGTCTGCACCATGACTAGTGCCCAGTCTGCTCATCCTAAATACCCCAACTAATGCCAGGGGTGGCTGTTTTGGCCACCCTATGACTAGTGCCCAGTCTGCGTATCATAAAAGCCCCAACTGGTGCCAGGGGTGGCTATTTTAGCCACCCTATGTCTTGTGCCCAGTCTGCTCACCCGAAAGCCCCAACTTTTGCCAGGGGTTGCAGTTTTGGCTGCCCCATTACTAGTGCTCAGTCAGCTCAACCGAAAGCTCCAACTGGTGCCAAGGTTGGCTGTTTTGGCCACCCTATGTCTAGTGCCCAGTCTACTCACCTGAAATCCCCAACTTTTCCATGGTTGTCTGTTTTTGCTGCCCCATTACTAGTGCCCAGTCTGTTCACCCAAAAGCCCCAGCTGGTGCCAGGGGTGGTTGTTTTTGCTGCACCAGGACTATTGCCCAGTCTGCTCATCTGAAAGCCCCAACTGGTGCCAGGGATGGCTGTTTTGGGCACCCTGTGACTAGTGCCCAGTCTGCTCACCTAAAAGCCCCAACTTGTGCCAGGGGTGGCTGGTTTGGCCACCCTATGTCTAGTGCACAGTCTTCTCACCCGAAAGCCACAAATTTTGCCAGGGGTGGCAGTTTAGGCTGCTTTATATCTAGTGCCCTGTCTGCTCACACAAAAGCCCCAACTGGTGCCAGGGGTAGCTGTTTTGGCTGCACTATGACTAGTGCCCAGTCTGCTCATCCTATAAGCTCCAACTGGAGCAAGGGGTGGCCGTTTTTGCTGCCCTATGACTAGTGCCCAGTCTGCTTATCCTAAAAGCCCCAACTGGTGCCATGGGTGCCTGTATTTGCTGCCCCATGACTAGTGCCCAGTCTTCTCACCCGAAAGCCCCAACTTTTGCCAGGGGTGGCTGTTTTGGCTGCTCCATGACTAGTGCCCAGTCTGCTCACCCAAAAGCCCCAACTGGTGCCAGGGGTGGTTTTTTTGGCCACCCTATGACTAGTGCCTAGTCTGCTCACCCGAAAGTCCCAATTGGTGCCAGGGTTGGCTGTTTTGGCCGACCTATAATTTGTGGCCAGTCTGCTTATCCTAAAATCCCCAACTAGTGCCAGGAGTGGCTGTTTTGGCTGCCCTATGTCTAGTGCACAATCTTCTCACCCGAAAGCTACAAATTTTGCCAGGGGTGGCAGTTTAGGCTGCTTCATATCTAGTGCCCTGTCTGCTCAACCAAAAGCCCCAACTGGTGCCAGGGGTGGCTGTTTTGCCCACCCTATGTCTAGTGCACAATCTGCTCACCCAAAAGCCTTTTCTGGTGCAAGGGGTGACTGTTTTCTTCCCCACCCCATGCCTAGTGCCCAGTCTGCTCACCTGAAATCCCTAACTTTTGCAGGGGTGGCTGTTTTCGCCACCCTATGTCTAGCGCCCATTCCGTTTATTCAGAAGCACCAACTTGTACCAGGGGTGGAGGTTTTGGCCGCCTCAACTCTAGCACCCAGTCTGTTTACCCAAAAGCCCCAACTGGAGCCAGGGATTGCTGTTTTGGCTACCCTATGTCGAGTGACCAGTCTTCTCGTCTGAAAGCCCCAACTGGTGCCAGGGGTGGCTGTTTTTGCCGCCCTGTGACTAGTGCCCAGTCTGCTCACCCGAAAGTCCCAACTGGTGCCAGGGGTGGCTGTTTTGGCCGACCTATAACTTGTGGCCAGTCTGCTTATCCTAAAATCCCCAACTAGTGCCAGGAGTGGCTGCTTTGGCTGCCCTATGTCTAGTGCACAGTCTTCTCACCCGAAAGCCACAAATTTTGCCAGGGGTGGCAGTTTAGGCTGCTCCATATCTAGTGCCCTGTCTGCTCAACCAAAAGCCCCAACTGGTGCCAGGGGTGGCTGTTTTGCCCACCCTATGTCTAGTGCACAATCTGCTCACCCAAAAGCCTTTTCTGGTGCAAGAAGTGACTTTTCTTCCCCACCCCATGCCTAGTGCCCAGTCTGCTCACCTGAAATCCCTAACTTTTGCAGGGGTGGCTGTTTGGGCCACCCTATGTCTAGCGCCCATTCCGTTCATTCAGAAGCACCAACTTGTACCAGGGGTGGAGGTTTTGGCCGCCTCAACTCTAGCACCCAGTCTGTTTACCCAAAAGCCCCAACTGGAGCCAGGGATTGCTGTTTTGGCTACCCTATGTCGAGTGACCAGTCTTCTCGCCTGAAAGCCCCAACTGGTGCCAGGGGTGGCTGTTTTTGCCGCCCTGTGACTAGTGCCCAGTCTGCTCACCCAAAAGCCCCAACTGGTGCCAGGGGTGGCTGTTTTGGCAACCCTATGTCTAGTGCCCAGTTTGCTCAACTGAGAGCCCGAATTGATGTTAGGGGTGGCTGTTTGGGCCGCCATATAACTAGTGCCCAGTATGCGTATCCTAAAAACCCCAACTGGTGCCAGGTGTGGCTGTTTTGGCTGCCCCATGACTAGTGCCCAGTCTGCTCACCCGAAAGCCCCAACTGGTGCCAGGGGTGGCTGTTTTGGCTGCCTTATGACTAGTGCCCAGTCTGCTCATACTAAAAGCCCCAACTGGTGCCAGGGCTGGCTGTTTTGGCCACCCTATCACTATTGTCCAGTCTCCTCACCCGATAGCCCCAACTTGTGCCAGGGGTGGCTTTTTTTTTGCTGCCCTATGACTAGTACCCAGTCTGCTCATGCTAAAAGCCCCAACTGGTGCTAGAAGTGGCTGTTTTAGCCACCCTATTTCTAGTGCCCAGTCTGCTCACCCAAAAGCCCCAACTGGTGCCAGGGGTAGCTGTTTTGGCTGCACTATGATTAGTGCCCAGTCTGCTCATCCTATAAGCTCCAACTGGAGCAAGGGGTGGCCGTTTTTGCTGCCCTATGACAGGTGCCCAGTCTGCTTATCCTAAAAGCCCCAACTGGTGCCATGGGTGCCTGTATTTGCTGCCCCATGACTAGTGCCCAGTCTTCTCACCCGAAAGCCCCAACTTTTGCCAGGGGTGGCTGTTTTGGCTGCTCCATGACTAGTGCCCAGTCTGCTCACCCAAAAGCCCCAACTGGTGCCAGGGGTGGTTTTTTTGGCCACCCTATGACTAGTGCCTAGTCTGCTCACCCGAAAGTTCCAATTGGTGCCAGGGTTGGCTGTTTTGGCCGACCTATAATTTGTGGCCAGTCTGCTTATCCTAAAATCCCCAACTAGTGCCAGGAGTGGCTGTTTTGGCTGCCCTATGTCTAGTGCACAATCTTCTCACCCGAAAGCTACAAATTTTGCCAGGGGTGGCAGTTTAGGCTGCTTCATATCTAGTGCCCTGTCTGCTCAACCAAAAGCCCCAACTGGTGCCAGGGGTGGCTGTTTTGCCCACCCTATGTCTAGTGCACAATCTGCTCACCCAAAAGCCTTTTCTGGTGCAAGGGGTGACTGTTTTCTTCCCCACCCCATGCCTAGTGCCCAGTCTGCTCACCTGAAATCCCTAACTTTTGCAGGGGTGGCTGTTTTCGCCACCCTATGTCTAGCGCCCATTCCGTTTATTCAGAAGCACCAACTTGTACCAGGGGTGGAGGTTTTGGCCGCCTCAACTCTAGCACCCAGTCTGTTTACCCAAAAGCCCCAACTGGAGCCAGGGATTGCTGTTTTGGCTACCCTATGTCGAGTGACCAGTCTTCTCGTCTGAAAGCCCCAACTGGTGCCAGGGGTGGCTGTTTTTGCCGCCCTGTGACTAGTGCCCAGTCTGCTCACCCGAAAGTCCCAACTGGTGCCAGGGGTGGCTGTTTTGGCCGACCTATAACTTGTGGCCAGTCTGCTTATCCTAAAATCCCCAACTAGTGCCAGGAGTGGCTGCTTTGGCTGCCCTATGTCTAGTGCACAGTCTTCTCACCCGAAAGCCACAAATTTTGCCAGGGGTGGCAGTTTAGGCTGCTCCATATCTAGTGCCCTGTCTGCTCAACCAAAAGCCCCAACTGGTGCCAGGGGTGGCTGTTTTGCCCACCCTATGTCTAGTGCACAATCTGCTCACCCAAAAGCCTTTTCTGGTGCAAGAAGTGACTTTTCTTCCCCACCCCATGCCTAGTGCCCAGTCTGCTCACCTGAAATCCCTAACTTTTGCAGGGGTGGCTGTTTGGGCCACCCTATGTCTAGCGCCCATTCCGTTCATTCAGAAGCACCAACTTGTACCAGGGGTGGAGGTTTTGGCCGCCTCAACTCTAGCACCCAGTCTGTTTACCCAAAAGCCCCAACTGGAGCCAGGGATTGCTGTTTTGGCTACCCTATGTCGAGTGACCAGTCTTCTCGCCTGAAAGCCCCAACTGGTGCCAGGGGTGGCTGTTTTTGCCGCCCTGTGACTAGTGCCCAGTCTGCTCACCCAAAAGCCCCAACTGGTGCCAGGGGTGGCTGTTTTGGCAACCCTATGTCTAGTGCCCAGTTTGCTCAACTGAGAGCCCGAATTGATGTTAGGGGTGGCTGTTTGGGCCGCCATATAACTAGTGCCCAGTATGCTTATCCTAAAAACCCCAACTGGTGCCAGGTGTGGCTGTTTTGGCTGCCCCATGACTAGTGCCCAGTCTGCTCACCCGAAAGCCCCAACTGGTGCCAGGGGTGGCTGTTTTGGCTGCCTTATGACTAGTGCCCAGTCTGCTCATACTAAAAGCCCCAACTGGTGCCAGGACTGGCAGTTTTGGCCACCCTATCACTATTGTCCAGTCTCCTCACCCGATAGCCCCAACTTGTGCCAGGGGTGGCTTTTTTTTTGCTGCCCTATGACTAGTACCCAGTCTGCTCATGCTAAAAGCCCCAACTGGTGCTAGAAGTGGCTGTTTTAGCCACCCTATTTCTAGTGCCCAGTCTGCTCACCCGTAAGCCCCAACTTTTGCCAGGTGTGGCTGTTTTGGCCGCCCCAAGTCTTGTGCTTAGCTTGCTCACAGAAAGCCCCACTGGTGCCAGGTGTGTCTGTTTTGGCTGCCCTGTAACTAGTGCCAAGTCTACTTACCCAAAAGCCCCAACTGGTGCAAGGAGTGGCTGATTTGGCTGCCCCATATCTTGTGCCCTGTCAGGTCGCCTGAGACACCCAGCTGGTGCCAGGGGTGGCTGTTTTGGCTGCCCCATTACTAGTGCCCAGTCTGCTCATCTAAAAGCCTCAACTGGTGCCAGGGGTGGCTGTTTTGGCGACCCTATTACTAGTGCCCAGTCAGCTCAACTGAAAGCTCCATGTGGTGCCAGGGGTGGCTGTTTTGGCCACCCTATGTCTCGTGCCCAGTCTACTCACCTGAAATCCCCAACTTTTCCATGGTTGTCTGTTTTTGCTGCCCCATGACTAGTGCCCAGTCCTTTCACCCGAAAGCCCCAACTGGTGCCAGGGGTGGCTGTTTTGACTGCACTATGTCAAGTTACCAGTCTTTTCGCCTAAAAGCCCCAGCTGGTGCCAGGGGTGGCTGTTATTGCTGCACCAGGACTAGTGCCCAGTCTGCTCATCCGAAAAGCCCCAACTGGTGCCAGGGATGGCTGTTTTGGCCGCCCTGTGACTAGTACCCAGTCTGCTCACCCAAAAAGCCCCAACTTGTGCCAGGGGTGGCTGGTTTGGCCACCCTATGTCTAGTGCACAATCTTCTCACCCGAAAGCCACAAATTTTGCCAGGGATGGCAGTTTAGGCTGCTCCATATCTAGTGCCCTGTCTGTTCACCCAACAGCCCCAACTGGTGCCAGGGGTGGCTATTTTGGCCACCCTATGTCTAGTGCACAGTCTGCTCACCCAAAAGCCTTTTCTGGTGCAAGGGCTGACTGTTTTCTTCCCCACCCCATGCCTAGTGCCCAGTCTGCTCACCTGAAATCCCTTACTTTTGTAGGGGTGGCTGTTTTGGCCACCCTATGTCTAGCGCCCATTTCATTCATTCAGAAGCACCAACTGGTACCAGGGTGGAGGTTTTGGCCGCTTCAACTCTAGCACCCAGTCTGTTTACCCAAAAGCCCCAACTGGAGCCAGTGATTGCTGTTTTAGCTACCCTATGGGGGTAATTCTGAGTTGATCGCAGCAGCAAGTTTGTTAGCAATTGGGCAAATCCATGTGCACTGCAGGGGGGCAGATATAACATTTGCAGAGAGAGTTAGATTTGGGTGGGTTATTTTGTTTCTGTACAGGGTAAATACTATCTGCTTTATTTTTACACTGCAATTTAGATTTCAGTTTGAATACACCCCGCCCAAATCTAACTCTCTCTGCACATGTTATATCTGCTCCCCCTGCAGTGCACATGGTTTTGCCCAACTGCTAACAAATTTGCTGCTGCGATCAACTCAGAATTAGGCCCTATGTCAAGTGACCAGTCTTCTCGCCTGAAAGCCCCAGCTGGTGCCAGGGGGGGCTGTTTTGGCCACCCTGTGACTAATGCCCAGTCTGCTCAACCAAAAGCCTCAACTGGTGCCAGGGGTGTCTGTTTTGGCAACCCTATGTCTAGTGCCCAGTTTGCTCACCTGAGAGCCCGAATTGGTGTTAGGGGTGGCTGTTTGGGCTGCCATATAACTAGTGCCCAGTATGCTTATCCTAAAAACCCCAACTGGTGCCAGGTGTGGCTGTTTTGGCTGCCCCAGGACTAGTGCCTAGTCTTCTCACCCGAAAGACCGAACTGGTGCCAGGGTTGGCTGTTTTGGCTGCCTTATGACTAGTAGCCAGTCTGCTCATGCTAAAAGCCCCAACTGGTGCCAGAAGTGGCTGTTTTAGCCACCCTATTTCTAGTGCCCAGTCTGCGCACCCGTAAGCCCCAACTTTGGCCAGGTGTGGCTGTTTTGTCCGCTCCAAGTCTTGTGCTTAGCTTGCTCACAAAAAGCCCCACTGGTGCCAAGTGTGCCTGTTTTGGCTGCCCTGTAACTAGTGCCAAGTCTACTTACCCAAAAGCCCCAACTGGTGCAAGGGGTGGCTGATTTGGCTGCCCCATATCTTGTGCCCAGTCCGGTCTCCTGAGACACCCAGCTGGTGCCAGGGGTGGCTGTTTTGGCTGCCCCATTACTAGTGCCCGGTCTGCTCATCTAAAAGCCTCAGCTGGTGCCAGGGGTGGCTGTTTTGGCCACCCTATTACTAGTGCCCATCTGCTCACCCGAAAGCCCCAACTGGTGCCAGGGGTGGCTCTTTCGGCTGCCCTATGACTAGTGCCCAGTCTGCTTATCCTAAAAGCCCCAACTTGTGCCGGGGTGGCTGTTTTGGCCGCCCTATGACTAATATCCAGTCTGCTTACCCAAAAGCCCCAACTGTGCCAGGGGTGGCTGTTTTGGCCACCCTGTGTGTACTGCACAGTCTGCTCACCCGAAAACCCAACTGGTGCCAGGGGTAGCTGTTTTGGCTGCCCTATGACTAGTGCCCAGGCTGCTCATCCTATAAGCTCCAACTGGTGCAAGGGGTGGCTGTTTTTGCCGCCCTATGACTAGTGCCCAGTCTGCTTATCCTAAAAGCCCCAACTGGTGCCATGGGTGCCTGTTTTTGCTGCCCCATGACTAGTGCCCAGTCTGCTCACCCAAAAGCCCCAACTGGTGCCAGGGGTGTTTTTTTGGCCACCCTATGACTAGTGCCCAGTCTGCTCACCCGAAAGTCCCAACTGGTGCCAGGGGTGGCTGTTTTGGCCAACCTATAACTTGTGTCCAGTCTGCTTATCCTAAAATCCCCATCTAGTGCCAGGGGTGGCTGTTTTGGCTGCCCTATGTCTAGTGCCCAGTTTGCTCACCCGAGAACCCGAATTGGTGTTAGGGGTGGCTGTTTTGGCTGCCCTATGTCAAGTTACCAGTCTTCTCGCCTGAAAGCCCCAGCTGGTGCCAGAGGTGGCTGTTTTGGCCGCCCTGTGACTAGTGCCCAGTCTGCTCACCCAAAAACCTCAACTGGTGCCAGGGGTGGATATTTTGGCCACCCTACGTCTAGTGCCCAGTTTGCTCACACGAGAGCCCGAATTGGTGTTAGGGGTGGCTGTTTGGGCCACCATATGACTTGTGCCCAGTATGCTTATCCTAACAACCCTAACTGGGGCCAGGGGTGGCTGTTTTGGCTGCCCCATGACTAATGCCCAGTCTGCTCACCCGAAAGCTGCAACTGGTGCCAGGGGTGGCTGTTTTGTCTGCCCTGTGACTAGTGCCCAGTCTGCTCATATTAAAAGCCCCAACTGGTGCCACGGCTGACTGTTTTGGCCACCCTATGACTATTGTCCAGTCTCCTCACCCGATAGCCCCAACTTGCGCCAGAGGTGGCTTTTTTTTGCTGCCCTATAACTAGTACCCAGTCTGCTCATGCTAAAAGCCCCAACTGGTGCCAGAAGTGGCTATTTTAGCCACCCTATTTCTAGTGCCCAGTTTGTGCTCACCTGTAAGCCCCAACTTTTGCCAGGTGTGGCTGTTTTGGCCGCCCCAAGTCTTGTGCTTAGCTTGCTCACAGAAAGCCCCACTGGTGCCAGGTGTGCCTGTTTTGGCCGCCCTGTAACTAGTGCCAAGTCTACTTACCCAAAAGCCCCAACTGGTGCAAGGGGTGGCTGATTTGGCTGCCCCATATCTTGTGCCCAGTCTGGTCGCCTGAGACACCCAGCTGGTGCCAGGGGTGACTGGTTTGGCTGCCCCATTACTAGTGCCCAGTCTGCTCATCTAAAAGCCTCAACTGGTGCCAGGGGTGGCTCTTTTGGCCGCCCTATGAATAGTGCCCAGTCTGCTTATACTAAAAGCCCCAACTTGTGCCGGGGTGGCTGTTTTGGACACTCTATGTGTACTGCACAGTCTGCTCACCTGAAAACCCAACTGGTGCCAGGGGTGGCTGTTTTGGCTGCCCCATGACTAGTGCCTAGTCTGCTCACCCGAAAGCCCAAACTGGAGCTAGTGGTAGCGGTTTTGTCCACCCTATGACTAGTGCCCAATCTTCTCACCTAGAATCACCATCTGGTGCCAGGGGTGGCTGTTTTGGCTTCCCTATGACTTCTGCCCAGTCTATTTACCCAAAAGCCCCAACTGGTGCCAGGGGTGGCTGTTTTGGCCCCCATATGTTTAGTGCACAGTCTGCTCACCCAAAAGCCACAACTTTTGCCAGCGGTGGCTGTTTTGGCTGCCCCATGACTAGTGCCCAGTCTGCTCACCCAAAAGCCCCAACTTGTGCCAGGGTTTTTTTTTTGGCCACACTATGACTAGTTCCCAGTATGCCCCCCAGAAGTCCCAACTAGTGCCAGGGGTGGCTGTTTTGGCCGACCTATAACTTGTGGCCAGTCTGCTTATCCTAAAAGCCCCAACTGGTGCCACGGGTGGCTGTTTTGGCTGCCCTAAGACTAGTGCCCAGTCTGCTTATTCTAAAAGCCCCAACTGGTGCCAGGGGTGGCTGTTTTGGCTGCGCTATGACTAGTGACCAGTCTACATGCCCAAAAGCCCCAACTGGTGCCCAGGGGGCTGTTTTATCCACCCTGTGACTAGTGCCCAGTCTGCTCACCTGAAAGCCCTACTGGTGCCAGAGGCGGCTGTTTTGGCCACCCTATAATTAGCGCCCAGTCTGCTCACCCGATAGCCCAACTGGTGCCAGGGGTGGCTGTTTTGGCGGCCCTATAACTAGTGCCCAGTCTGCTTATCCTAAAAGCCTAGTGCCCAGTCTGCTCACCCGAAAGCCCCAAGTGGTGCCAGGGGTGGCTGTTTTGGCCACAGTATGACTAGTGCCCAGTCTGCTCATCCCAAAACCCCCAACTGGTTCCAGGGGTGGCTGTTTTGGCTGCCCGATTTCTACTACCCTGTCTGCTCACAAAAAAGCCCAAACTGGTGCCAGGGGTGGCTGTTTTGTCCTCCCTATGAGAAGTGCCCAGTCTACTTGCCTAAAAGCCTCAACTGGTGCCAGGGGTGGCTATCCTATGTCTAGTGCCCAGTCTGCTTACCCGAATGCCCCAACTGATAACTTTTGCTATGGTTGTCTGTTTTTGCTGACCCATATCTAGTGCCCAGTCCATTCTTCTTAAAGCCCCAACTGGTGCCAGGGGTGGCTGTTTTGGCCACCCCATGACTAGTTCCCAGTCTGCTCACCCAAAAGCCCCAACTGGTGCCAGTGGTGGCTGTTCTGGTCACCCTTTCTCTAGTGCCCAGTCTGCTTACCCGAAAGCCCCAACTTAACTTTTGCTACGGGTGTCTGTTTTTGTTTACCCATATCTAGTGCCCAGTCCATTCTCCCGAAAGCCCCAACTGGTGCATGGGGTGGTTGTTTTGCCCACCCTATGTCTAGTGCTCAGTCTGCTCACCCGAAAGCCCCAACTTTTGCCACATGTGTCTGTTTTGGCTGCCCCGTGACTAGCGCCCAGTCTGCTTACCTGAAAGCCCCAAGTGGTGCCAGGGGTGGCTGTTTTGACCACCCTATGACTAGTACCCAGTCTGCTTATCCCAAATTCCCCAACTGGTACCAGGGGTGGTTGCTTTTGCCGCCCCAAGTTTACTGCACAGTCTGCTCACAAAAAGCCCCTACTGGTGCCGGTGGTGGCTGTTTTTTCCTCCCTATGACTAGTGCCCAGTCTAGTTGCCTAAAAGCCCCAACTCGTTCCTGGGGTGGCTGTTTTGGCAGCCTCATAAATAGTGCCCTGTCCGTTCGCCTGAAAGCCCCAACTGGTGCCAGGGTTGGCTGTTTTGGCCACCCTATGACTAGTGCCCAGTCTGCATGGCCAAAATCCCAAACTGGTGCCAGGGGTGGCTCTTTTATCGACCCTATGACTAGTGCCCAGTCTGCTCACCTGTAAGCCCTACTGGTGCCAGGGGGGCTGTTTTTGCTGTCCTATGATTAGTGCTCAGTCTGCTTATCCTAAAAACCCCAACTGGTGCCATGGGAGTCTGTTTTGGCCATCCAATGACTAGTGCCCAGTCTACTTATCTTTAAAGCCCCAACTGGTGCCAGGGGTGGCTGTTTTGCCCGCCCTATGACTAGTGCCCAGTCTGCTTATCCTAAAAGCCCCAACTGGTGCAAGGGTGACTGTTTTTGCCACCCTTTGACTAGTGCCCAGTCTAAATGCCCAAAAGCCCCAACTGGTGCCAGGGTTGGCTGTTTTGGCCACCCTATGTCTAGTGCCCAGTCTTCTCACCCGAAAGCCCCAACTGGTGCCACGTGTCTGTTTTTGCTGCCCCATGACTAGTGCCCAGTCTGCTCACCCAAAAGCCCCAAGTGGTGCCAGGGGTGGCTGTTTTGACTGCCCTTTGATTAGTGCCCAGTCTGCTCATCCCAAAATCCCCAACTGGTGCCAGGGGTCGTTGTATTTGCCGCCCCAAGTTTACTGCCCAGTCTGATCAAAGAAAGCCCCAACTGATGCCAGTGGTGGCTGTTTTTTCCTACCTATGACTAGTGCCCAGTCTACTTGCCTAAAAGCCCCAACTGGTACCAGGGGTGGCTGTTTTGGCTGCCCCTTAACTATTGCCCATTCCGTTCGCCTGAAAGCCCCAACTGGTGCCAGGTGTGGTTTTTTGACCACCCTATGACTAGTGCCCAGTCTGCTCACCCGAAAGACCCAACTGGTGCCAGGGGTGGCTATTTTGTCCGCCCTATAAATTTTGGCTAATCTGCGTATCCTAAAAGCCCCAAATAGTGCCAGGGGTGGCTGTTTTGGCTGCCCTAAGACTAGTGCCCAGTCTGCTTATTATAAAAGCCCCAACTGGTGCCAGGGGTGGCTGTTTTGGCTGCCCTATGACTAGTGCCCAGTCTACATGCCCTAAAGCCCCAACTGGTGCCAGGGGTGGATGTTTTATCCACCCTATGACTAGTGCCCAGTCTGTTCACCCGAAAGCCCTACTGGTGCCAGGGGTGGCTGTTTTGGCCGCCCTATGATTAGTGCCCAGTCTGTTTATCCTAAAAGCCCAACTGGTGCCAGGGGTGTCTGTTTTGGCCACCCTATGACTAGTGCCCAGTCTGCTCACCCGAAAGCCCCAACTGGTGCCAGGGATGGCTGTTTTGGCCGCCCTATAACTAGTGCCCAGTCTGCTTATCCTAAAAGCCCCAACTGGTGCCAGGGGTGGTTGTTATGGCTGCCCTATGACTATTGCCCAGTCTGCGTATCCTAAAAGCCCCAACTGGTGCCAGGGGTGGCTGTTTTGGCTGCCCTATGACTAGTACCCAGACTGCTCACCTGAAAGCTCCAACTGATGCCAGAAGTGGCTGTTTTGGCCGCCCTATAATTAGTGCGCAGTCTGTTTATCCTAAAAGTGCCAACTGGTACCAGGAGTTGCTTTTTTAGCCACCCTATGTCTAGTGCCCAGTCTGCTCACCTGTAAGCCCCAACTTTTGACACATGTAACTGTTTTTGCTGCCACATGACTAGTGCCCAATCTGCTCATCCAAAAATCCCCAACTGGTGCCAGGGGTTGTTGCTTTGTTCGCCCCAAGTCTACTGCCCAGTCTGCTCACAGAAAGCCCTAACTGGTGCCAGGGGTGGCTGTTTTTGCTACCCTATGTCTAGTGCCCAGTCTGCTCACCCGAAAGACCCAACTTTTGCCAGGGGTTGCTGTTTTGGCTGTCCCATAACTAGTGCCCAGTCTGCTTACCCAAAAGCCCCAACTGGTGCCAGGGGTGGCCGTTTTGGCCACCCTATGTCTAGTGCCCAGTTTTCACACCTGAAAGCCCAAACTTTTGCCAGGGGTGGCTGTTTTGGCTGCCCCATGAGTAGTGCCTAGTGTACTAGCCCAAAAGCCCCAACTGGTGCCAGGGGTGATTTTTTTTGGCAACTCTGTGAATAGTGCCCAGTCTGCTCACCCGAAAGTCCCAACTGGTGCCAGGGGAGGCTGTTTTGGCCACGCTATAACTTGTGGCTAGTCTGCTTATCCTAAAAGCTCCAACTGGTGCCAGGGGTGGCTGTTTTGGCCACCCTAAGACTAGTGCCCATTCTACTTATCCTAAAAGCCCCAACTGGTGCCAATGGTGGCTGTTTTGGCTTCACAATGACTACTGCCCAGTCTACATGCCCAAAAGTCCCAACTGGTGCAGGGGGTGGCTGTTTTATCCACCCTATGACTAGTGCCCAGTCTGCTCACCTGAAAGCCCTACTGGTGCCAGGGGTGGCTGTTTCGGCCGCTCTATGATTAGTGCCCAGTCTGTTTATCCTAAAAGCCCCAACTGGTGCCAGGGGTGATTTTTTTGGCAACCCTGTGAATAGTGCCCAGTCTGCTCACCTGAAAGCCCCAACTGGTGCCAGGGGTGGTTTTTTTGGCTGCCCTATAACTAGTGCCCAGTCTGCTTATCCTAAAAGCCCCAATTGGTGCCAGGGGTGGCTGTTTTGGCCGCCCTATGACTAGTGCCCAGACTGCTCACCTGAAAGCCCCAACTGATGCCAGACGTGGCTGTTTTGGCTGCCCTATGATTAGTGTCCAGTCTGCTTATCCTAAAAAAGTGCCAACTGGTGCCATGGGTTGTTTTTTTAGCCACCCTATGTCTAGTGCCCAGTCTGCTCACCCGAAAGCCCCAACTTTTGCCAATTGTTGTTGCTTTGTTCGTCCCAAAACTACTGCCCAGTCTGCTCACAGAAAGCCGCAACTGGTGCCAGGGGTGGCTGTTTTGGCTGCCCCATAACTAGTGCCCAGTCTGTTCGCCTGAAGGCCCCAACTGGTGCCAGGGGGGCTGTTTTGGCTACCCTATGTCTAGTGCCCAGTCTGCTCACGCGAAAGCTCAAACTTTTGCCAGGGGTTGCTGTTTTGGCTGCCCCATGACTAGTGCCCAGTCTGCTCAACCGAAAGCCCCAACTGGTGCCAGTGGTAGCGGTTTTGTCCACCCTATTACTAGTGCCCAATCTTCTCGCCTGGAATCCCCAACTGGTGCCAGTGGTGGCTGTTTTGGCCGCCCTATAATTATTGCCCAGTCTGCTTATCCTAAAAGCGCCAATTGGTGACATGGTGGCTGTTTTGGCCACCCTATGACTGGTGCCCAGTCTGCTCACCTGAAAACCCCAACTGGTGCCAGGGGTGGCTGTTTTGGCCACCCTATGTTTAGTGCCCAGTCTTCTCACCGAAAGCCCCAACTTTTGCCAGGGGTGGCTGTTTTGAATGCCCCATGACTAGTGCCCATTCTGCTCACCCGATAGTCCCAACTGGTGCCAGAGGTGTTTTTTTTTGGCCACCGTATGACTTGTGCCCAGTCTGCTCACCCGATAGTCCCAACTGGTGCCAGGGGTGGCTGTTTTGGCTGCCCTATAACTTGTGACCAGTCTGCTTATCCTAAAAGCCCCAACTGGTGCCAGGGGTGGCTGTTTTGGCCGCCCTAAGACTAGTGACCAGTCTGCTTATCCTAAAAGCCCCAACTGGTGCCAGGGGTGGCTGTTTTGGCTGCCCCATGACTAGTGCCCAATCTACATGTCCAAAAGCCCCAACTGGTGCCAGGGGTGGCTGTTTTATCCACCCTAAGACTAGTGCCCAGTTATCTCACATGAAAGCCCTAGTTGTGCCAGGGGTGGCTGTTTTGGCCGCTCTATGATTAGTGCCCAGTCTGTTTATCCTAAAAGCCCCAAGTGGTGCCAGGGGTGTGTGTTTTGGCCATCCTATGACTAGTGTCCAGTCTGCTCACCCAAAAGCCCCAACTGGTGCCAGGGGTGGCTGTTTTGGCCGCCCTTTAACAAGTGCCCAGTCTGCTTATCCTAAAATCCCCAACTGGGGCCAGGGATGGCTGTTTTGGCCTCCCTATGACTAGTGCCCAGTCTGCTTATCCTAAAAGCCCCAACTGGTGCCAGTGGTGGCTGTTTTGGCCGCCCTATGACTAGTGCCCAGACTGCTCACCTGAAAGTCCCAACTGATGCAAGACATGGCTGTTTTGGCCGCCCTATGATTGGTGCCTAGTCTGCTTATCCTAAAAGTACCAATTGGTGCCAGGGGTTGCTTTTTTAGTCATCCTATGTCTAGTGCCCAGTCTGCTCACCTGAAAGCCCCAACTTTTGCCACATGTGTCTGTTTTTGCTGCCACAAGACTATTGCCCAGTCTGCTCACCCGAAAGCCCCAAGTGGTTCCAGGGGTGGCTGTTTTGGCCGCCCTATGTCTAGTGCCCAGTCTTCTCACCCAAAAGCTCCAACTTTTGCCAGGGGTGGCTGTTTTGGCTGCCCCATGACTAGAGCCCACTCTGCTCACCCAAAAGCCCCAACTGATGCCAGACGTGGCTGTTTTGGCCACCATATGATTAGTGCCCAGTCTGCTCATCCTAGAAGTGCCAACTGGTGCCAGGGGTTGCATTTTTATCCACCCTATGTCTAGTGCCCAGTCTGCTCAACCGAAAGCCCCAACTTTTGCCACGTGTCTGTTTTTGCTGCCACAAGACTATAGCCCAGTCTGCTCACCCGAAAGCCCCAAGTGGTACAAGTGGTGGCTGTTTTGGCCGCCCTATGACTAGTGCCTAGTCTGCTTACCCGAAAGCCCCAACTTAACTTTTGCTACGGGTGTCTGTTTTTGTTTACCCATATCTAGTGCCCAGTCCATTCTCCCGAAAGCCCCAACTGGTGCAAGGGGTGGTTGTTTTGCCCACCCTATGTCTAGTGCTCAGTCTGCTCACCCGAAAGCCCCAACTTTTGCCACATGTGTCGGTTTTGGCTGCCCCGTGACTAGTGCCCAGTCTGCTTACCTGAAAGCCCCAAGTGGTGCCAGGGGTGGCTGTTTTGACCACCCTATGACTAGTACCCAGTCTGCTTATCCCAAATTCCCCAACTGGTACCAGGGGTGGTTGCTTTTGCCGCCCCAAGTTTACTGCACAGTCTGCTCACAAAAAGCCCCTACTGGTGCCGGTGGTGGCTGTTTTTTCCTCCCTATGACTAGTGCCCAGTCTAGTTGCCTAAAAGCCCCAACTCGTTCCTGGGTTGGCAGCCTCATAAATAGTGCCCTGTCCGTTCGCCTGAAAGCCCCAACTGGTGCCAGGGTTGGCTGTTTTGGCCACCCTATGACTAGTGCCCAGTCTGCATGGCCAAAATCCCAAACTGGTGCCAGGGGTGGCTGTTTTATCGACCCTATGACTAGTGCCCAGTCTGCTCACCTGTAAGCCCTACTGGTGCCAGGGGGGCTGTTTTTGCTGTCCTATGATTAGTGCTCAGTCTGCTTATCCTAAAAACCCCAACTGGTGCCATGGGAGTCTGTTTTGGCCATCCAATGACTAGTGCCCAGTCTACTTATCTTTAAAGCCCCAACTGGTGCCAGGGGTGGCTGTTTTGCCCGCCCTATGACTAGTGCCCAGTCTGCTTATCCTAAAAGCCCCAACTGGTGCAAGGGTGACTGTTTTTGCCACCCTTTGACTAGTGCCCAGTCTAAATGCCCAAAAGCCCCAACTGGTGCCAGGGTTGGCTGTTTTGGCCACCCTATGTCTAGTGCCCAGTCTTCTCACCCGAAAGCCCCAACTGGTGCCACGTGTCTGTTTTTGCTGCCCCATGACTAGTGCCCAGTCTGCTCACCCAAAAGCCCCAAGTGGTGCCAGGGGTGGCTGTTTTGACTGCCCTTTGATTAGTGCCCAGTCTGCTCATCCCAAAATCCCCAACTGGTGCCAGGGGTCGTTGTATTTGCCGCCCCAAGTTTACTGCCCAGTCTGATCAAAGAAAGCCCCAACTGATGCCAGTGGTGGCTGTTTTTTCCTACCTATGACTAGTGCCCAGTCTACTTGCCTAAAAGCCAGGGGTGGCTGTTTTGGCTGCCCTAAGACTAGTGCCCAGTCTGCTTATTATAAAAGCCCCAACTGGTGCCAGGGGTGGATGTTTTATCCACCCTATGACTAGTGCCCAGTCTGTTCACCCGAAAGCCCTACTGGTGCCAGGGGTGGCTGTTTTGGCCGCTCTATGATTAGTGCCCAGTCTGTTTATCCTAAAAGCCCCAACTGGTGCCAGGGGTGGCTGTTTTGGCTGCCCTATGACTAGTACCAAGACTGCTCACCTGAAAGCTCCAACTGATGCCAGAAGTGGCTGTTTTGGCCGCCCTATAATTAGTGCGCAGTCTGTTTATCCTAAAAGTGCCAACTGGTACCAGGAGTTGCTTTTTTAGCCACCCTATGTCTAGTGCCCAGTCTGCTCACCTGTAAGCCCCAACTTTTGACACATGTAACTGTTTTTGCTGCCACATGACTAGTGCCCAATCTGCTCATCCAAAAATCCCCAACTGGTGCCAGGGGTTGTTGCTTTGTTCGCCCCAAGTCTACTGCCCAGTCTGCTCACAGAAAGCCCTAACTGGTGCCAGGGGTGGCTGTTTTTGCTACCCTATGTCTAGTGCCCAGTCTGCTCACCCGAAAGACCCAACTTTTGCCAGGGGTTGCTGTTTTGGCTGTCCCATAACTAGTGCCCAGTCTGCTTACCCAAAAGCCCCAACTGGTGCCAGGGGTGGCCGTTTTGGCCACCCTATGTCTAGTGCCCAGTTTTCACACCTGAAAGCCCAAACTTTTGCCAGGGGTGGCTGTTTTGGCTGCCCCATGAGTAGTGCCTAGTGTACTAGCCCAAAAGCCCCAACTGGTGCCAGGGGTGATTTTTTTTGGCAACTCTGTGAATAGTGCCCAGTCTGCTCACCCGAAAGTCCCAACTGGTGCCAGGGGAGGCTGTTTTGGCCACGCTATAACTTGTGGCTAGTCTGCTTATCCTAAAAGCTCCAACTGGTGCCAGGGGTGGCTGTTTTGGCCACCCTAAGACTAGTGCCCATTCTGCTTATCCTAAAAGCCCCAACTGGTGCCAATGGTGGCTGTTTTGGCTTCACTATGACTACTGCCCAGTCTACATGCCCAAAAGTCCCAACTGGTGCAGGGGGTGGCTGTTTTATCCACCCTATGACTAGTGCCCAGTCTGCTCACCTGAAAGCCCTACTGGTGCCAGGGGTGGCTGTTTCGGCCGCTCTATGATTAGTGCCCAGTCTGTTTATCCTAAAAGCCCCAACTGGTGCCAGGGGTGATTTTTTTGGCAACCCTATGAATAGTGCCCAGTCTGCTCACCTGAAAGCCCCAACTGGTGCCAGGGGTGGTTTTTTTGGCTGCCCTATAACTAGTGCCCAGTCTGCTTATCCTAAAAGCCCCAATTGGTGCCAGGGGTGGCTGTTTTGGCCGCCCTATGACTAGTGCCCAGACTGCTCACCTGAAAGCCCCAACTGATGCCAGACGTGGCTGTTTTGGCTGCCCTATGATTAGTGTCCAGTCTGCTTATCCTAAAAAAGTGCCAACTGGTGCCATGGGTTGTTTTTTTAGCCACCCTATGTCTAGTGCCCAGTCTGCTCACCCGAAAGCCCCAACTTTTGCCAATTGTTGTTGCTTTGTTCGTCCCAAAACTACTGCCCAGTCTGCTCACAGAAAGCCGCAACTGGTGCCAGGGGTGGCTGTTTTGGCTGCCCCATAACTAGTGCCCAGTCTGTTCGCCTGAAGGCCCCAACTGGTGCCAGGGGGGCTGTTTTGGCTACCCTATGTCTAGTGCCCAGTCTGCTCACGCGAAAGCTCAAACTTTTGCCAGGGGTTGCTGTTTTGGCTGCCCCATGACTAGTGCCCAGTCTGCTCAACCGAAAGCCCCAACTGGTGCCAGTGGTAGCGGTTTTGTCCACCCTATTACTAGTGCCCAATCTTCTCGCCTGGAATCCCCAACTGGTGCCAGTGGTGGCTGTTTTGGCCACCCTATAATTATTGCCCAGTCTGCTTATCCTAAAAGCGCCAATTGGTGACATGGTGGCTGTTTTGGCCACCCTATGACTGGTGCCCAGTCTGCTCACCTGAAAACCCCAACTGGTGCCAGGGGTGGCTGTTTTGGCCACCCTATGTTTAGTGCCCAGTCTTCTCACCGAAAGCCCCAACTTTGCCAGGGGTGGCTGTTTTGAATGCCCCATGACTAGTGCCCATTCTGCTCACCCGATAGTCCCAACTGGTGCCAGAGGTGTTTTTTTTTGGCCACCATATGACTTGTGCCCAGTCTGCTCACCCGATAGTCCCAACTGGTGCCAGGGGTGGCTGTTTTGGCTGCCCTATAACTTGTGACCAGTCTGCTTATCCTAAAAGCCCCAACTGGTGCCAGGGGTGGCTGTTTTGGCCGCCCTAAGACTAGTGCCCAGTCTGCTTATCCTAAAAGCCCCAACTGGTGCCAGGGGTGGCTGTTTTGGCTGCCCCATGACTAGTGCCCAATCTACATGTCCAAAAGCCCCAACTGGTGCCAGGGGTGGCTGTTTTATCCACCCTAAGACTAGTGCCCAGTTATCTCACATGAAAGCCCTAGTTGTGCCAGGGGTGGCTGTTTTGGCCGCTCTATGATTAGTGCCCAGTCTGTTTATCCTAAAAGCCCCAAGTGGTGCCAGGGGTGTGTGTTTTGGCCATCCTATGACTAGTGTCCAGTCTGCTCACCCAAAAGCCCCAACTGGTGCCAGGGGTGGCTGTTTTGGCCGCCCTTTCACAAGTGCCCAGTCTGCTTATCCTAAAATCCCCAACTGGTGCCAGGGATGGCTGTTTTGGCCTCCCTATGACTAGTGCCCAGTCTGCTTATCCTAAAAGCCCCAACTGGTGCCAGTGGTGGCTGTTTTGGCCGCCCTATGACTAGTGCCCAGACTGCTCACCTGAAAGTCCCAACTGATGCAAGACATGGCTGTTTTGGCCGCCCTATGATTGGTGCCTAGTCTGCTTATCCTAAAAGTACCAATTGGTGCCAGGGGTTGCTTTTTTAGTCATCCTATGTCTAGTGCCCAGTCTGCTCACCCGAAAGCCCCAACTTTTGCCACATGTGTCTGTTTTTGCTGCCACAAGACTATTGCCCAGTCTGCTCACCCGAAAGCCACAAGTGGTTCCAGGGGTGGCTGTTTTGGCCGCCCTATGTCTAGTGCCCAGTCTTCTCACCCAAAAGCTCCAACTTTTGCCAGGGGTGGCTGTTTTGGCTGCCCCATGACTAGAGCCCACTCTGCTCACCCAAAAGCCCCAACTGATGCCAGACGTGGCTGTTTTGGCCACCATATGATTAGTGCCCAGTCTGCTCATCCTAGAAGTGCCAACTGGTGCCAGGGGTTGCATTTTTATCCACCCTATGTCTAGTGCCCAGTCTGCTCACCCGAAAGCCCCAACTTTTGCCACGTGTCTGTTTTTGCTGCCACAAGACTATAGCCCAGTCTGCTCACCCGAAAGCCCCAAGTGGTACAAGTGGTGGCTGTTTTGGCCGCCCTATGACTAGTGCCCAGTCTGCTCATCCCAAAATCCCCAACTGGTGCCAGGGGTGGTTGCTTTGTTCACCCCAAGTCTACTGCCCAGTTTGCTCACAGAAATCCCCAACTGGTGCCAGGGGTGGCTTCCCCATAACTAGTGCCCAGTCCGTTTGCCTTAAAAGCCCAAACTGGTGCCAGGGGTGGCTGTTTTGGCCACCCTAAGTCTAGTGCTTAGTCTTCTCACGCAAAAGCCCCAACTTTTGCCAGGGGTTGCTGTTTTGGCTGCCCCATGACTAGTGCCTAGTCTGCTCACCCGAAAGCCCCAACTGGTGCCAGTGGTAGCGGTTTTGTCCACCCTATGACTAGTGCCCAATCTTCTCACCTGGAATCCCCATCTGGTGCCAGGGGTGGCTGTTTTGGCTGCCCTATAACTTGTGACCAGTCTGCTTATCCTAAAAGCCCCAACTGGTGCCAGGGGTGGCTGTTATGGCCGCCCTAAGACTAGTGCCCAGTCTGCTTATCCTAAAAGCCCCAACTGGTGCCAGGGGTGGCTGTTTTGGCTGCCCCATGACTAGTGCCCAATCTACATGTCCAAAAGCCCCAACTGGTGCCAGGGGTGGCTGTTTTATCCACCCTAAGACTAGTGCCCAGTTATCTCACATGAAAGCCCTAGTTGTGCCAGGGGTGGCTGTTTTGGCCGCTCTATGATTAGTGCCCAGTCTGTTTATCCTAAAAGCCCCAAGTGGTGCCAGGGGTGTGTGTTTTGGCCATCTTATGACTAGTGTCCAGTCTGCTCACCCAAAAGCCCCAACTGGTGCCAGGGGTGGCTGTTTTGGCCGCCCTTTAACAAGTGCCCAGTCTGCTTATCCTAAAATCCCCAACTGGTGCCAGGGGTGGCTATTTTGGCCTCCCTATGACTAGTGCCCAGTCTGCTTATCCTAAAAGCCCCAACTGGTGCCAGTGGTGGCTGTTTTGGCCGCCCTATGACTAGTGCCCAGACTGCTCACCTGAAAGTCCCAACTGATGCAAGACATGGCTGTTTTGGCCGCCCTATGATTGGTGCCTAGTCTGCTTATCCTAAAAGTGCCAACTGGTGCCAGGGGTTGCTTTTTTAGCCATCCTATGTCTAGTGCCCAGTCTGCTCACCCGAAAGCCCCAACTTTTGCCACATGTGTCTGTTTTTGCTGCCACAAGACTATTGCCCAGTCTGCTCACCTGAAAGCCCCAAGTGGTTCCAGGGGTGGCTGTTTTGGCCACCCTAAGACTAGTGCCCATTCTGCTTATCCTAAAAGCCCCAACTGGTGCCAATGGTGGCTGTTTTGGCTTCACTATGACTAGTGCCCAGTCTACATGCCCAAAAGTCCCAACTGGTGCAGGGGGTGGCTGTTTTATTCACCCTATGACTAGTGCCCAGTCTGCTCACCTGAAAGCCCTACTGGTGCCAGGGGTGGCTGTTTTGGCCGCTCTATGATTAGTGCCCAGTCTGTTTATCCTAAAAGCCCCAACTGGTGCCAGGGGTGATTTTTTTGGCAACCCTGTGAAAAGTGCCTAGTCTGCTCACCTGAAAGCCCCAACTGGTGCCAGGGGTGGCTTTTTTGGCTGCCCTATAACTAGTGCCCAGTCTGCTTATCCTAAAAGCCCCAATTGGTGCCAGGGGTGGCTGTTTTGGCCGCCCTATGACTAGTGCCCAGACTTCTCACCTGAAAGCCCCAACTGATGCCAGACATGGCTGTTTTGGCTGCCCTATGATTAGTGTCCAGTCTGCTTATCCTAAAAAAGTGCCAACTGGTGCCATGGGTTGTTTTTTTAGCCACCCTATGTCTAGTGCCCAGTCTGCTCACCCGAAAGCCCCAACTTTTGCCAATTGTTGTTGCTTTGTTCGCCCCAAAACTACTGCCCAGTCTGCTCACAGAAAGCCGCAACTGGTGCCAGGGGTGGCTGTTTTGGCTGCCCCATAACTAGTGCCCAGTCTGTTCGCCTGAAGGCCCCAACTGGTGCCAGGGGTGGCTGTTTTGGCTACCCTATGTCTAGTGCCCAGTCTGCTCACGCGAAAGCTCAAACTTTTGCCAGGGGTTGCTGTTTTGGCTGCCCCATGACTAGTGCCCAGTCTGCTCAACCGAAAGCCCCAACTGGTGCCAGTGGTAGCGGTTTTGTCCACCCTATTACTAGTGCCCAATCTTCTCACCTGGAATCCCCAACTGGTGCCAGTGGTGGCTGTTTTGGCCGCCCTATAATTATTGCCCAGTCTGCTTATCCTAAAAGCGCCAATTGGTGACAGGGTGGCTGTTTTGGCCACCCTATGACTGGTGCCCAGTCTGCTCACCTGAAAACCCCAACTGGTGCCAGGGGTGGCTGTTTTGGCCACCCTATGTTTAGTGCCCAGTCTTCTCACCGAAAGCCCCAACTTTTGCCAGGGGTGGCTGTTTTGAATGCCCCATGACTAGTGCCCATTCTGCTCACCTGATAGTCCCAACTGGTGCCAGAGGTGTTTTTTTTGGCCACCATATGACTAGTGCCCAGTCTGCTCACCCGATAGTCCCAACTGGTGCCAGGGGTGGCTGTTTTGGCTGCCCTATAACTTGTGACCAGTCTGCTTATCCTAAAAGCCCCAACTGGTGCCAGGGGTGGCTGTTTTGGCCGCCCTAAGACTAGTGCCCAGTCTGCTTATCCTAAAAGCCCCAACTGGTGCCAGGGGTGGCTGTTTTGGCTGCCCCATGACTAGTGCCCAATCTACATGTCCAAAAGCCCCAACTGGTGCCAGGGGTGGCTGTTTTATCCACCCTAAGACTAGTGCCCAGTTATCTCACATGAAAGCCCTAGTTGTGCCAGGGGTGGCTGTTTTGGCCGCTCTATGATTAGTGCCCAGTCTGTTTATCCTAAAAGCCCCAAGTGGTGCCAGGGGTGTGTGTTTTGGCCACCCTATGACTAGTGTCCAGTCTGCTCACCCAAAAGCCCCAACTGGTGCCAGGGGTGGCTGTTTTGGCCGCCCTTTAACAAGTGCCCAGTTTGCTTATCCTAAAATCCCCAACTGGTGCCAGGGGTGGCTGTTTTGGCCTCCCTATGACTAGTGCCCAGTCTGCTTATCCTAAAAGCCCCAACTGGTGCCAGTGGTGGCTGTTTTGGCCGCCCTATGACTAGTGCCCAGACTGCTCACCTGAAAGTCCCAACTGATGCAAGACATGGCTGTTTTGGCCGCCCTATGATTGGTGCCTAGTCTGCTTATCCTAAAAGTGCCAACTGGTGCCAGGGGTTGCTTTTTTAGCCATCCTATGTCTAGTGCCCAGTCTGCTCACCCGAAATCCCCAAATTTTGCCACATGTGTCTGTTTTTGCTGCCACAAGACTATTGCCCAGTCTGCTCACCCGAAAGCCCCAAGTGGTTCCAGGGGTGGCTGTTTTGGCCGCCCTATGTCTAGTGCCCAGTCTTCTCACCCAAAAGCTCCAACTTTTGCCAGGGGTGGCTGTTTTGGCTGCCCCATGACTAGAGCCCACTCTGCTCACCCAAAAGCCCCAACTGATGCCAGACGTGGCTGTTTTGGCCACCATATGATTAGTGCCCAGTCTGCTCATCCTAAAAGTGCCAACTGGTGCCAGGGGTTGCTTTTTTATCCACCCTATGTCTAGTGCCCAGTCTGCTCACCCGAAAGCCCCAACTTTTGCCACGTGTCTGTTTTTGCTGCCACAAGACTATAGCCCAGTCTGCTCACCCGAAAGCCCCAAGTGGTACAAGTGGTGGCTGTTTTGGCCGCCCTATGACTAGTGCCCAGTCTGCTCATCCCAAAATCCCCAACTGGTGCCAGGGGTGGTTGCTTTGTTCACCCCAAGTCTACTGCCCAGTTTGCTCACAGAAATCCCCAACTGGTGCCAGGGGTGGCTTCCCCATAACTAGTGCCCAGTCCGTTTGCCTTAAAAGCCCAAACTGGTGCCAGGGGTGGCTGTTTTGGCCACCCTATGTCTAGTGCCTAGTCTTCTCACGCGAAAGCCCCAACTTTTGCCAGGGGTTGCTGTTTTGGCTGCCCCATGACTAGTGCCTAGTCTGCTCACCCGAAAGCCCCAACTGGTGCCAGTGGTAGCGGTTTTGTCCACCCTATGACTAGTGCCCAATCTTCTCACCTGGAATCCCCATCTGGTGCCAGGGGTGGCTGTTTTGGCTGCCCTATAACTTGTGACCAGTCTGCTTATCCTAAAAGCCCCAACTGGTGCCAGGGGTGGCTGTTTTGGCCGCCCTAAGACTAGTGCCCAGTCTGCTTATCCTAAAAGCCCCAACTGGTGCCAGGGGTGGCTGTTTTATCCACCCTAAGACTAGTGCCCAGTTATCTCACATGAAAGCCCTAGTTGTGCCAGGGGTGGCTGTTTTGGCCACTCTATGATTAGTGCCCAGTCTGTTTATCCTAAAAGCCCCAAGTGGTGCCAGGGGTGTGTGTTTTGGCCATCCTATGACTAGTGTCCAGTCTGCTCACCCAAAAGCCCCAACTGGTGCCAGGGGTGGCTGTTTTGGCCGCCCTTTAACAAGTGCCAAGTCTGCTTATCCTAAAATCCCCAACTGGTGCCAGGGGTGGCTGTTTTGGCCTCCCTATGACTAGTGCCCAGTCTGCTTATCCTAAAAGCCCCAACTGGTGCCAGTGGTGGCTGTTTTGGCCGCCCTATGACTAGTGCCCAGACTGCTCACCTGAAAGTCCCAACTGATGCAAGACATGGCTGTTTTGGCCGCCCTATGATTGGTGCCTAGTCTGCTTATCCTAAAAGTGCCAACTGGTGCCAGGGGTTGCTTTTTTAGCCATCCTATGTCTAGTGCCCAGTCTGCTCACCCGAAAGCCCCAACTTTTGCCACATGTGTCTGTTTTTGCTGCCACAAGACTATTGCCCAGTCTGCTCACCCGAAAGCCCCAAGTGGTTCCAGGGGTGGCTGTTTTGGCCGCCCTATGTCTAGTGCCCAGTCTTCTCACCCAAAAGCTCCAACTTTTGCCAGGGGTGGCTGTTTTGG
Source organism: Pseudophryne corroboree (assembly GCF_028390025.1). Classification (NCBI taxonomy): domain Eukaryota; kingdom Metazoa; phylum Chordata; class Amphibia; order Anura; family Myobatrachidae; genus Pseudophryne; species Pseudophryne corroboree. Next base: position 38,586,491 of record NC_086453.1, read on the forward strand.
CTGCCCCATGACTAGAGCCCACTCTGCTCACCCAAAAGCCCCAACTGATGCCAGACGTGGCTGTTTTGGCCACCATATGATTAGTGCCCTGTCTGCTCATCCTAGAAGTGCCAACTGGTGCCAGGGGTTGCTTTTTTATCCACCCTATGTCTAGTGCCCAGTCTGCTCACCCGAAAGCCCCAACTTTTGCAACGTGTCTGTTTTTGCTGCCACAAGACTATAGCCCAGTCTGCTCACCCGAAAGCCCCAAGTGGTACAAGTGGTGGCTGTTTTGGCCGCCCTATGACTAGTGCCCAGTCTGCTCATCCCAAAATCCCCAACTGGTGCCAGGGGTGGTTGCTTTGTTCATTCCAAGTCTACTGCCCAGTTTGCTCACAGAAATCCCCAACTGGTGCCAGGGGTGGCTTCCCCATAACTAGTGCCCAGTCCGTTTGCCTTAAAATCCCAAACTGGTTCCAGGGGTGGCTGTTTTGGCCACCCTATGTCTAGTGCCTAGTCTTCTTACGCGAAAGCCCCAACTTTTGCCAGGGGTTGCTGTTTTGGCTGCCCCATGACTAGTGCCTAGTCTGCTCACCCGAAAGCCCCAACTGGTGCCAGTGGTAGCGGTTTTGTCCACCCTATGACTAGTGCCCAATCTTCTCAACTGGAATCCCCATCTGGTGCCAGGGGTGGCTGTTTTGGCTGCCCTTTAACTTGTGACCAGTCTGCTTATCCTAAAAGCCCCAACTGGTGCCAGGGGTGGCTGTTTTGGCCGCCCTAAGACTAGTGCCCAGTCTGCTTATCCTAAAAGCCCCAACTGGTGCCAGGGGTGGCTGTTTTGGCTGCCCCATGACTAGTGCCCAATCTACATGTCCAAAAGCCCCAACTGGTGCCAGGGGTGGCTGTTTTATCCACCCTAAGACTAGTGCCCAGTTATCTCACATGAAAGCCCTAGTTGTGCCAGGGGTGGCTGTTTTGGCCGCTCTATGATTAGTGCCCAGTCTGTTTATCCTAAAAGCCCCAAGTGGTGCCAGGGATGTGTGTTTTGGCCATCTTATGACTAGTGTCCAGTCTGCTCACCCAAAAGCCCCAACTGGTGCCAGGGGTGGCTGTTTTGGCCGCCCTTTAACAAGTGCCCAGTCTGCTTATCCTAAAATCCCCAACTGGTGCCAGGGGTGGCTATTTTGGCCTCCCTATGACTAGTGCCCAGTCTGCTTATCCTAAAAGCCCCAACTGGTGCCAGTGGTGGCTGTTTTGGCCGCCCTATGACTAGTGCCCAGACTGCTCACCTGAAAGTCCCAACTGATGCAAGACATGGCTGTTTTGGCCGCCCTATGATTGGTGCCTAGTCTGCTTATCCTAAAAGTGCCAACTGGTGCCAGGGGTTGCTTTTTTAGCCATCCTATGTCTAGTGCCCAGTCTGCTCACCCGAAAGCCCCAACTTTTGCCACATGTGTCTGTTTTTGCTGCCACAAGACTATTGCCCAGTCTGCTCACCTGAAAGCCCCAAGTGGTTCCAGGGGTGGCTGTTTTGGCCACCCTAAGACTAGTGCCCATTCTGCTTATCCTAAAAGCCCCAACTGGTGCCAATGGTGGCTGTTTTGGCTTCACTATGACTAGTGCCCAGTCTACATGCCCAAAAGTCCCAACTGGTGCAGGGGGTGGCTGTTTTATCCACCCTATGACTAGTGCCCAGTCTGCTCACCTGAAAGCCCTACTGGTGCCAGGGGTGGCTGTTTTGGCCGCTCTATGATTAGTGCCCAGTCTGTTTATCCTAAAAGCCCCAACTGGTGCCAGGGGTGATTTTTTTGGCAACCCTGTGAAAAGTGCCCAGTCTGCTCACCTGAAAGCCCCAACTGGTGCCAGGGGTGGCTTTTTTGGCTGCCCTATAACTAGTGCCCAGTCTGCTTATCCTAAAAGCCCCAATTGGTGCCAGGGGTGGCTGTTTTGGCCGCCCTATGACTAGTGCCCAGACTTCTCACCTGAAAGCCCCAACTGATGCCAGACGTGGCTGTTTTGGCTGCCCTATGATTAGTGTCCAGTCTGCTTATCCTAAAAAAGTGCCAACTGGTGCCATGGGTTGTTTTTTTAGCCACCCTATGTCTAGTGCCCAGTCTGCTCACCCGAAAGCCCCAACTTTTGCCAATTGTTGTTGCTTTGTTCGCCCCAAAACTACTGCCCAGTCTGCTCACAGAAAGCCGCAACTGGTGCCAGGGGTGGCTGTTTTGGCTGCCCCATAACTAGTGCCCAGTCTGTTCGCCTGAAGGCCCCAACTGGTGCCAGGGGTGGCTGTTTTGGCTACCCTATGTCTAGTGCCCAGTCTGCTCACGCGAAAGCTCAAACTTTTGCCAGGGGTTGCTGTTTTGGCTGCCCCATGACTAGTGCCCAGTCTGCTCAACCGAAAGCCCCAACTGGTGCCAGTGGTAGCGGTTTTGTCCACCCTATTACTAGTGCCCAATCTTCTCACCTGGAATCCCCAACTGGTGCCAGTGGTGGCTGTTTTGGCCGCCCTATAATTATTGCCCAGTCTGCTTATCCTAAAAGCGCCAATTGGTGACAGGATGGCTGTTTTGGCCACCCTATGACTGGTGCCCAGTCTGCTCACCTGAAAACCCCAACTGGTGCCAGGGGTGGCTGTTTTGGCCACCCTATGTTTAGTGCCCAGTCTTCTCACCGAAAGCCCCAACTTTTGCCAGGGGTGGCTGTTTTGAATGCCCCATGACTAGTGCCCATTCTGCTCACCCGATAGTCCCAACTGGTGCCAGAGGTGTTTTTTTTTTGGCCACCATATGACTAGTGCCCAGTCTGCTCACCCGATAGTCCCAACTGGTGCCAGGGGTGGCTGTTTTGGCTGCCCAATAACTTGTGACCAGTCTGCTTATCCTAAAAGCCCCAACTGGTGCCAGGGGTGGCTGTTTTGGCCGCCCTAAGACTAGTGCCCAGTCTGCTTATCCTAAAAGCCCCAACTGGTGCCAGGGGTGGCTGTTTTGGCTGCCCCATGACTAGTGCCCAATCTACATGTCCAAAAGCCCCAACTGGTGCCAGGGGTGGCTGTTTTATCCACCCTAAGACTAGTGCCCAGTTATCTCACATGAAAGCCCTAGTTGTGCCAGGGGTGGCTGTTTTGGCCGCTCTATGATTAGTGCCCAGTCTGTTTATCCTAAAAGCCCCAAGTGGTGCCAGGGGTGTGTGTTTTGGCCACCCTATGACTAGTGTCCAGTCTGCTCACCCAAAAGCCCCAACTGGTGCCAGGGGTGGCTGTTTTGGCCGCCCTTTAACAAGTGCTCAGTTTGCTTATCCTAAAATCCCCAACTGGTGCCAGGGGTGGCTGTTTTGGCCTCCCTATGACTAGTGCCCAGTCTGCTTATCCTAAAAGCCCCAACTGGTGCCAGTGGTGGCTGTTTTGGCCGCCCTATGACTAGTGCCCAGACTGCTCACCTGAAAGTCCCAACTGATGCAAGACATGGCTGTTTTGGCCGCCCTATGATTGGTGCCTAGTCTGCTTATCCTAAAAGTGCCAACTGGTGCCAGGGGTTGCTTTTTTAGCCATCCTATGTCTAGTGCCCAGTCTGCTCACCCGAAATCCCCAAATTTTGCCACATGTGTCTGTTTTTGCTGCCACAAGACTATTGCCCAGTCTGCTCACCCGAAAGCCCCAAGTGGTTCCAGGGGTGGCTGTTTTGGCCGCCCTATGTCTAGTGCCCAGTCTTCTCACCCAAAAGCTCCAACTTTTGCCAGGGGTGGCTGTTTTGGCTGCCCCATGACTAGAGCCCACTCTGCTCACCCAAAAGCCCCAACTGATGCCAGACGTGGCTGTTTTGGCCACCATATGTTTAGTGCCCAGTCTGCTCATCCTAGAAGTGCCAACTGGTGCCAGGGGTTGCTTTTATATCCACCCTATGTCTAGTGCCCAGTCTGCTCACCCGAAAGCCCCAACTTTTGCCACGTGTCTGTTTTTGCTGCCACAAGACTATAGCCCAGTCTGCTCACCCGAAAGCCCCAAGTGGTACAAGTGGTGGCTGTTTTGGCCGCCCTATGACTAGTGCCCAGTCTGCTCATCCCAAAATCCCCAACTGGTGCCAGGGGTGGTTGCTTTGTTCATTCCAAGTCTACTGCCCAGTTTACTCACAGAAATCCCCAACTGGTGCCAGGGGTGGCTTCCCCATAACTAGTGCCCAGTCCGTTTGCCTTAAAATCCCAAACTGGTTCCAGGGGTGGCTGTTTTGGCCACCCTATGTCTAGTGCCTAGTCTTCTCACGCGAAAGCCCCAACTTTTGCCAGGGGTTGCTGTTTTGGCTGCCCCATGACTAGTGCCTAGTCTGCTCACCCGAAAGCCCCAACTGGAGCCAGTGGTAGCGGTTTTGTCCACCCTATGACTAGTGCCCAATCTTCTCACCTGGAATCCCCATCTGGTGCCAGGGGTGGCTGTTTTGGCTGCCCTATAACTTGTGACCAGTCTGCTTATCCTAAAAGCCCCAACTGGTGCCAGGGGTGGCTGTTTTGGCCGCCCTAAGACTAGTGCCCAGTCTGCTTATCCTAAAAGCCCCAACTGGTGCCAGGGGTGGCTGTTTTGGCTGCCCCATGACTAGTGCCCAATCTACATGTCCAAAAGCCCCAACTGGTGCCAGGGGTGGCTGTTTTATCCACCCTAAGACTAGTGCCCAGTTATCTCACATGAAAGCCCTAGTTGTGCCAGGGGTGGCTGTTTTGGCCACTCTATGATTAGTGCCCAGTCTGTTTATCCTAAAAGCCCCAAGTGGTGCCAGGGGTGTGTGTTTTGGCCATCCTATGACTAGTGTCCAGTCTGCTCACCCAAAAGCCCCAACTGGTGCCAGGGGTGGCTGTTTTGGCCGCCCTTTAACAAGTGCCCAGTCTGCTTATCCTAAAATCCCCAACTGGTGCCAGGGGTGGCTGTTTTGGCCTCCCTATGACTAGTGCCCAGTCTGCTTATCCTAAAAGCCCCAACTGGTGCCAGTGGTGGCTGTTTTGGCCGCCCTATGACTAGTGCCCAGACTGCTCACCTGAAAGTCCCAACTGATGCAAGACATGGCTGTTTTGGCCGCCCTATGATTGGTGCCTAGTCTGCTTATCCTAAAAGTGCCAACTGGTGCCAGGGGTTGCTTTTTTAGCCATCCTATGTCTAGTGCCCAGTCTGCTCACCCGAAAGCCCCAACTTTTGCCACATGTGTCTGTTTTTGCTGCCACAAGACTATTGCCCAGTCTGCTCACCCGAAAGCCCCAAGTGGTTCCAGGGGTGGCTGTTTTGGCCGCCCTATGTCTAGTGCCCAGTCTTCTCACCCAAAAGCTCCAACTTTTGCCAGGGGTGGCTGTTTTGGCTGCCCCATGACTAGAGCCCACTCTGCTCACCCAAAAGCCCCAACTGATGCCAGACTTGGCTGTTTTGGCCACCATATGATTAGTGCCCAGTCTGCTCATCCTAGAAGTGCCAACTGGTGCCAGGGGTTGCTTTTTTATCCACCCTATGTCTAGTGCCCAGTCTGCTCACCCGAAAGCCCCAACTTTTGCAACGTGTCTGTTTTTGCTGCCACAAGACTATAGCCCAGTCTGCTCACCCGAAAGCCCCAAGTGGTACAAGTGGTGGCTGTTTTGGCCGCCCTATGACTAGTGCCCAGTCTGCTCATCCCAAAATCCCCAACTGGTGCCAGGGGTGGTTGCTTTGTTCATTCCAAGTCTACTGCCCAGTTTGCTCACAGAAATCCCCAACTGGTGCCAGGGGTGGCTTCCCCATAACTAGTGCCCAGTCCGTTTGCCTTAAAATCCCAAACAGGTTCCAGGGGTGGCTGTTTTGGCCACCCTATGTCTAGTGCCTAGTCTTCTCACGCGAAAGCCCCAACTTTTGCCAGGGGTTGCTGTTTTGGCTGCCCCATGACTAGTGCCTAGTCTGCTCACCCGAAAGCCCCAACTGGTGCCAGTGGTAGCGGTTTTGTCCACCCTATGACTAGTGCCCAATCTTCTCACCTGGAATCCCCATCTGGTGCCAGGGGTGGCTGTTTTGGCTGCCCTATAACTTGTGACCAGTCTGCTTATCCTAAAAGCCCCAACTGGTGCCAGGGGTGGCTGTTTTGGCCGCCCTAAGACTAGTGCCCAGTCTGCTTATCCTAAAAGCCCCAACTGGTGCCAGGGGTGGCTGTTTTGGCTGCCCCATGACTAGTGCCCAATCTACATGTCCAAAAGCCCCAACTGGTGCCAGGGGTGGCTGTTTTATCCACCCTAAGACTAGTGCCCAGTTATCTCACATGAAAGCCCTAGTTGTGCCAGGGGTGGCTGTTTTGGCCGCTCTATGATTAGTGCCCAGTCTGTTTATCCTAAAAGCCCCAAGTGGTGCCAGGGGTGTGTGTTTTGGCCACCCTATGACTAGTGTCCAGTCTGCTCACCCAAAAGCCCCAACTGGTGCCAGGGGTGGCTGTTTTGGCCGCCCTTTAACAAGTGCCCAGTTTGCTTATCCTAAAATCCCCAACTGGTGCCAGGGGTGGCTGTTTTGGCCTCCCTATGACTAGTGCCCAGTCTGCTTATCCTAAAAGCCCCAACTGGTGCCAGTGGTGGCTGTTTTGGCCGCCCTATGACTAGTGCCCAGACTGCTCACCTGAAAGTCCCAACTGATGCAAGACATGGCTGTTTTGGCCGCCCTATGATTGGTGCCTAGTCTGCTTATCCTAAAAGTGCCAACTGGTGCCAGGGGTTGCTTTTTTAGCCATCCTATGTCTAGTGCCCAGTCTGCTCACCCGAAATCCCCAAATTTTGCCACATGTGTCTGTTTTTGCTGCCACAAGACTATTGCCCAGTCTGCTCACCCGAAAGCCCCAAGTGGTTCCAGGGGTGGCTGTTTTGGCCGCCCTATGTCTAGTGCCCAGTCTTCTCACCCAAAAGCTCCAACTTTTGCCAGGGGTGGCTGTTTTGGCTGCCCCATGACTAGAGCCCACTCTGCTCACCCAAAAGCCCCAACTGATGCCAGACGTGGCTGTTTTGGCCACCATATGATTAGTGCCCAGTCTGCTCATCCTAAAAGTGCCAACTGGTGCCAGGGGTTGCTTTTTTATCCACCCTATGTCTAGTGCCCAGTCTGCTCACCCGAAAGCCCCAACTTTTGCCACGTGTCTGTTTTTGCTGCCACAAGACTATAGCCCAGTCTGCTCACCCGAAAGCCCCAAGTGGTACAAGTGGTGGCTGTTTTGGCCGCCCTATGACTAGTGCCCAGTCTGCTCATCCCAAAATCCCCAACTGGTGCCAGGGGTGGTTGCTTTGTTCACCCCAAGTCTACTGCCCAGTTTGCTCACAGAAATCCCCAACTGGTGCCAGGGGTGGCTTCCCCATAACTAGTGCCCAGTCCGTTTGCCTTAAAAGCCCAAACTGGTGCCAGGGGTGGCTGTTTTGGCCACCCTATGTCTAGTGCCTAGTCTTCTCACGCGAAAGCCCCAACTTTTGCCAGGGGTTGCTGTTTTGGCTGCCCCATGACTAGTGCCTAGTCTGCTCACCCGAAAGCCCCAACTGGTGCCAGTGGTAGCGGTTTTGTCCACCCTATGACTAGTGCCCAATCTTCTCACCTGGAATCCCCATCTGATGCCAGGGGTGGCTGTTTTGGCTGCCCTATAACTTGTGACCAGTCTGCTTATCCTAAAAGCCCCAACTGGTGCCAGGGGTGGCTGTTTTGGCCGCCCTAAGACTAGTGCCCAGTCTGCTTATCCTAAAAGCCCCAACTGGTGCCAGGGGTGGCTGTTTTGGCTGCCCCATGACTAGTGCCCAATCTACATGTCCAAAAGCCCCAACTGGTGCCAGGGGTGGCTGTTTTATCCACCCTAAGACTAGTGCCCAGTTATCTCACATGAAAGCCCTAGTTGTACCAGGGGTGGCTGTTTTGGCCGCTCTATGATTAGTGCCCAGTCTGTTTATCCTAAAAGCCCCAAGTGGTGCCAGGGGTGTGTGTTTTGGCCATCCTATGACTAGTGTCCAGTCTGCTCACCCAATAGCCCCAACTGGTGCCAGGGGTGGCTGTTTTGGCCGCCCTTTAACAAGTGCCCAGTCTGCTTATCCTAAAATCCCCAACTGGTGCCAGGGGTGGCTGTTTTGGCCTCCCTATGACTAGTGCCCAGTCTGCTTATCCTAAAAGCCCCAACTGGTGCCAGTGGTGGCTGTTTTGGCCGCCCTATGACTAGTGCCCAGACTGCTCACCTGAAAGTCCCAACTGATGCAAGACATGGCTGTTTTGGCCGCCCTATGATTGGTGCCTAGTCTGCTTATCCTAAAAGTGCCAACTGGTGCCAGGGGTTGCTTTTTTAGCCATCCTATGTCTAGTGCCCAGTCTGCTCACCCGAAAGCCCCAACTTTTGCCACATGTGTCTGTTTTTGCTGCCACAAGACTATTGCCCAGTCTGCTCACCCGAAAGCCCCAAGTGGTTCCAGGGGTGGCTGTTTTGGCCGCCCTATGTCTAGTGCCCAGTCTTCTCACCCAAAAGCTCCAACTTTTGCCAGGGGTGGCTGTTTTGGCTGCCCCATGACTAGAGCCCACTCTGCTCACCCAAAAGCCCCAACTGATGACAGACGTGGCTGTTTTGGCCACCATATGATTAGTGCCCAGTCTGCTCATCCTAGAAGTGCCAACTGGTGCCAGGGGTTGCTTTTTTATCCACCCTATGTCTATTGCCCAGTCTGCTCACCCGAAAGCCCCAAGTGGTACAAGTGGTGGCTGTTTTGGCCGCCCTATGACTTGTGCCCAGTCTGCTCATCCCAAAATCCCCAACTGGTGCCAGGGGTGGTTGCTTTGTTCACCCCAAGTCTACTGCCCAGTTTGCTCACAGAAATCCCCAACTGGTGCCAGGGGTGGCTGTTTTGGCTTCCCCATAACTAGTGCCCAGTCCGTTTGCCTTAAAAGCCCAAACTGGTGCCAGGGGTGGCTGTTTTGGCCACCCTATGTCTAGTGCCTAGTCTTCTCATGCGAAAGCCCCAACTTTTGCCAGGGGTTGCTGTTTTGGCTGCCCCATGACTAGTGCCTAGTCTGCTCACCCGAAAGCCCCAACTGGTGCCAGTGGTAGCGGTTTTGTCCACCCTATGACTAGTGCCCAATCTTCTCACCTGGAATCCCCATCTGGTGCCAGGGGTGGCTGTTTTGGCTTCCCTATGACTTCTGCCCAGTCTATTTACCCAAAAGCCCCAACTGGTGCCAGGGGTGGCTGTTTTGGCCCCCATATGTTTAGTGCACAGTCTGCTCACCCAAAAGCCACAACTTTTGCCAGCGGTGGCTGTTGTGGCTGCCCCATGACTAGTGCCCAGTCTGCTCACCCAAAAGCCCCAACTGGTGCCAGGGGTGGCTGTTTTGGCCACACTATGTCTAGTGCCCAGTCTTCTCACCCGAAAGCCCCTACTGGTGCCAGTGGTGGTGGTTTTGGCCGCCCTATAATTTGTGGCTAGTCTGCTTATCCTAAAAGCCCCAACTGGTGCCAGGGGTGGCTGATTTGTCTGCCCTAAGACTAGTGCCCAGTCTGCTTATCCTAAAAGCCCCAACTGGTGCCAGGGCTAGCTGTTTTGGCTGACCTATGACTATTGCCCAGTATACATGTCCAAAAGCTCCAACTGCTGCCAGCGGTGGCTGTTTTATCCACCCTATGACTAGTACCCAGTCTGTTTAACCTAAAAGACCCAACTGGTGCCAGGGTGTCTGTTTTGTCAACCCTATGACTAGTACCCAGTTTGCTCACCCGAAAGCCCCAACTGGTGCCAGAAGTGGCTGTTTTGGCCGCCCTATAACTAGTGCCCAGTCTGCTTATCCTTAAAGCCCCAACTGGTGCCAGGGGTGGTTGTTTTGGCTGCCCCATAACTAGTGCCCAGTCTATTCGACTGAAAGCCCCAACTGGTGCCAGGGGTGGCTGTTTTGGCTACCCTATGTCTCGTGCCCAGTTTGCTCACATGAAAGCCCCAACTTTTGCCACATGTGTCTGTTTTGGCTGCCCCGTGACTAGTGCCCAGTCTGCTCATCCGAAAACCCCAACTGGTGCCAGGGGTGGCTTTTTTGGATGCCCTATAACTAGAGCCCAGTCTGCTTATCTTTAAAGCCCCAACTGGTGCCAGGGGTGGCTGTTTTGGCTGGCCTATGACTAGTGCCCAGTCTGCTTTTCCTAAAAGCCCCAACTGGGGCACGGTTGGCTGTTTTTGCTACTCTATGACTAATGCCCAGTCTACATGCCATAAAGCCCCAGCTGGTGCCAGGGGTGGCTGTTTTGGCCGCCCCATGACTAGTACCCAGTCTGCTCAACCAAAAGCCCCAACTGTTGCCAGTGGTGGCTGTTCTGGTCACCCTTTGTCTAGTGCCCAGTCTGCTTACCCAAAAGCCCCAACTTAACTTTTGCTACGGGTGTCTTTTTTGTTTACCCATATCTAGTGCCCAGTCCATTCTCCCGAAAGCCCCAACTGGTGCCAGGGGTGGCTGCTTTGCCCACCCTATGTCTAGTGCCCAGTCTGCTCACCCGAAAGCCCCAACTTTTGCCACATGTGTCTGTTTTGGCTGCCCCGTGACTAGTGCCCAGTCTGCTCACCTGAAAGCCCCAAGTGGTGCCAGGGGTGGCTGTTTTGACCACCCTATGACTAGTACCCAGTCTGCTTATCCCAAATTCCCCAACTGGTACCAGGGGTGGTTGCTTTTGCCGCCCCAAGTTTACTGCACAGTCTGCTCACAAAAAGCCCCAACTGGTGCCAGTGGTGGCTGTTTTTTCCTCCCTATGACTAGTGCCCAGTCTAGTTGCCTAAAAGCCCCAACTCGTACCTGGGGTGGCTGTTTTGGCAGCCTTATAAATAGTGCCCTGTCCGTTCGCCTGAAAGCCCCAACTGGTGCCAGGGGTGGTTGTTTTGGCCACCCTATGACTAGTGCCCAGTCTGCATGCCCAAAATCCCAAACTGGTGCCAGGGGGGCTGTTTTTGCTGTCCTATGATTAGTGCTCAGTCTGCTTATCCTAAAAACCCCAACTGGTGCCATGGGTGTCTGTTTTGGCCACCCAATGACTAGTGCCCGGTCTGCTTATCCTAAAAGCCCCAACTGGTGCAAGGGTGGCTGTTTTTGCCACCCTTTGACTAGTGCCCAGTCTACATGCCCAAAAGCCCCAACTGGTGCCAGGGGTGGCTGTTTTGGCCACCCTATGTCTAGTGCCCAGTCTGCTCACCCGAAAGCTCCAAGTGGGCCAGGGGTGGCTGTTTTGACCGCCCTATGACTAGTTCCCAGTCTGCACATCCCAAATTTCCCAACTGGTGCCAGAGGTGGCTGTTTTGACTACCCTATGTCTAGTGCCCAGTCTTCTCTCCCGAAATCCCCAACTTTTGCCAGAGGTGGCTGTTTTGGCTGCCTCACGACTAGTGCCCAGTCTCCTAACCCGAAAACACCAACTGGTGCCAGGGGTGTTTTTTTGGGCCACCCTATGACTAGTGCCCAGTCTGCTCACCCGATAGTCCCAACTGGTGCTAGCGGTGGCTGTTTTGTCCGCCCTATAACTTATGGCCAGTCTGCTTGCCTTAAAAGCCACAACTGGTGCCAGGGGTGGGTGTTTTGGCCACCCTAAGACTAGTGCCCAGTCTGATTATCCTAAAAGCCCCAAATGGTGCCAGTGGTGGCTGTTTTGGCTGCCCCATGTCTAGTGCCCAGTCTACATGCCCAAAAGCCCCAACTGGTGTCAGGGGTGGCTGTTTTATCCACCCTAAGACTAGTGCCCAGTTATATCACCTGAAAGCCCTACTGGTGCCAGGGTTGGCTGTTTTGGCCGCTCTATGATTAGTGCCCAGTCTGTTTATCCTAAAAGACCTAACAGGTGCCAGGGGTGTCTGTTTTGGCCACCCTATGACTAGTGTCCAGTCTGCTCACCCGAAAGCCCCAACTGGTGCCAGGGGTGGCTGTTTTGCCCGCCCTATAACTAGTGCCCAGTCTACATGTCCAAAAGCTCCAACTGCTGCCAGGGGTAGCTGTTTTATCCACCCTATGACTAGTGCCCAGTCTGTTTATCCTAAAAGACCCAACTGGTGCCAGGGTGTCTGTTTTGTCACCCCTATGACTAGTGCCCAGTCTGCTTACCCGAAAGCCCCAACTGGTGCCAGAAGTGGCTGTTTTGGCCGCCCTATAACTAGTGCCCAGTCTGCTTATCTTTAAAGCCCCAACTGGTGCCAGGGGTGGCTGTTTTGGCTTCCCTATGACTAGTGCCCAGTCTGCTTTTCCTAAAAGCCCCAACTGGTGCAAGGTTGGCTGTTTTTGCCACTCTATGACTAATGCCAAGTCTGCATGCCATAATGCCCCAGCTGGTGCCAGGGGTGGCTGTTTTGGCCGCCCCATGACTAGTACCCAGTCTGCTCAACCAAAAGCCCCAACTGGTGCCAGTGGTGGCTACTCTGGTCACCCTTTGTCTAGTGCCCAGTCTGCTTACCCAAAAGCCCCAACTTTACTTTTGCTACGGGTGTCTGTTTTTGTTTACCCATATCTAGTGCCCAGTCCATTCTCCCGAAAGCCCCAACTGGTGCCAGGGGTGGCTGTTTTGTCCACCCTATGTCTAGTGCCCAGTCTGCTCACCCGAAAGCCCCAACTTTTGTCACATGTGTCTGTTTTGGCTGCCCCGTGACTAGTGCCCAGTCTGCTTACCTGAAAGCCCCAAGTGGTGCCAGGGGTGGCTGTTTTGACCACCCTATGACTAGTACCCAGTCTGCTTATCCCAAATTCCATAACTGGTACCAGGGGTGGTTGCTTTTGCCTCCCCAAGTTTACTGCACAGTCTGCTCACAAAAAGCCCCAACTGGTGCCAGTGGTGGCTGTTTTTTCCTCCCTATGACTAGTGCCTAGTCTAGTTGCCTAAAAGCCCCAACTCGTACCTGGGGTGGCTGTTTTGGCAGCCTCATAAATAGTGCCCTGTCCATTCGCCTGAAAGCCCCAACTGGTGCCAGGGGTGGCTGTTTTGGCCACCCTATGACTAGTGCCCAGTCTGCATGCCCAAAATCCCAAACTGGTGCCAGGGGTGGCTGTTTTATCGACCCTATGACTAGTGCCCAGTCTGCTCACCTGAAAGCCCTACTGGTGCCAGGGGGGCTGTTTTTGCTGTCCTGTGATTAGTGCCCGGTCTGCTTATCTTTAAAGCCCCAACTGGTGCCAGGGGTGGCTGTTTTGCCCGCACTATGACTAGTGCCCAGTCTGCTTATCCTAAAAGCCCCAACTGGTGAAAGGGTGGCTGTTTTTGCCACTCTTTGACTAGTGCCCAGTCTACATTCCCAAAAGCCCCAACTGGTGCCAGGGGTGGCTGTTTTGGCCACCCTATGTCTAGTGCCCAGTCTTCTCACCCGAAAGCCCCAACTTTTGCCACGTGTCTGTTTTTGCTGCCCCAAGACTAGTGCCCAGTCTGCTCACCCGAAAGCCCCAAGTGGGGCCGGGGTGGCTGTTTTTACTGCCCTTTGATTAGTGCCCAGTCTGCTCATCCCAAAATCCCTAACTGGTGCCAGGGGTCGTTGCTTTTTGCCGCCCTAAGTTTACTGCCCAGTCTGATCAAAGAAAGCCCCAACTGGTGCCAGGGGTGGCTGTTTTTTCCTCCCTATGACTAGTGCCCAGTCTACTTGCCTAAAAGCCCCAACTGGTACCAGGGGTGGCTGTTTTGGCTGTCCCTTAACTAGTGCCCATTCCGTTCGCCTGAAAGCCCCAACTGGTGCCAGGTGTGGTTTTTTTGACCACCCTATGACTAGTGCCCAGTCTGCTTTTCCTAAAAGCCCCAACTGGTGCAAGGTTGGCTGTTTTTGCCACTCTATGACTAATGCCCAGTCTACATGCCATAATGCCCCAGCTGGTGCCAGGGGTGGCTGTTTTGGCCGCCCCATGACTAGTACCCAGTCTGCTCAACCAAAAGCCCCAACTGGTGGCAGTGGTGGCTATTCTGGTCACCCTTTGTCTAGTGCCCAGTCTGCTTACCTAAAAGCCCCAACTTTACTTTTGCTACGGGTGTCTGTTTTTGTTAACCCATATCTAGTGCCCAGTCCATTCTCCCGAAAGCCCCAACTGGTGCCAGGGGTGGCTGTTTTGCCCACCCTATGTCTAGTGCCCAGTCTGTTCACCCGAAAGCCCCAACTTTTGCCACATGTTTCTGTTTTGGCTGCCCCGTGACTAGTGCCCAGTCTGCTTACCTGAAAGCCCCAAGTGGTGCCAGGGGTGGCTGTTTTGACTACCCTATGACTAGTACCCAGTATGCTTATCCCAAATTCCCCAACTGGTACCAGGGATGGTTGCTTTTGCCGCCCCAAGTTTACTGCACAGTCTGCTCAGAAAAAGCCCCAACTGGTGCCAGTGGTGGCTGTTTTTTCCTCCCTATGACTAGTGCCCAGTCTAGTTGCTTAAAAGCCCCAACTCGTACCTGTGGTGGCTGTTTTGGCAGCCTCATAAATAGTGCCTTGTCTATTCACCTGAAAGCCCCAACTGGTGCCAGGGGTGGCTGTTTTGGCCACCCTATGACTAGTGCCCAGTCTGCATGCCCAAAATCCCAAACTGGTGCCAGGGGTGGCTGTTTTATCGACCCTATGACTAGTGCCCAGTCTGCTTACCTGAAAGCCCTACTGGTGCCAGGGGGGCTGTTTTTGCTGTCCTGTGATTAGTGCTCAGTCTGCTTATCCTAAAAACCCCAACTGGTGCCATGGGTGTCTGTTTTGGCCACCCAATGACTAGTGCCCGGTCTGCTTATCTTTAAAACCCCAACTGGTGCCAGGGATGGCTGTTTTGCCCGCCCTATGACTAGTGCCCAGTCTGCTTATCCTAAAAGCCCCAAATGGTGAAAGGGTGGCTGTTTTTGCCACCCTTTGACTAGTGCCCAGTCTACATGCCCAAAAAGCCCCAACTGGTGCCAGGGGTGGCTGTTTTGGCCACCATATATCTAGTGCCCAGTCTTCTCACCCGAAAGCCCCAACTTTTGCCACGTGTCTGTTTTTGTTGCCCCAAGACTAGTGCCCAGTCTGCTCACCCAAAAGCCCCAAGTGGTGCCAGGGGTGGCTGTTTTGACCACCCTATGACTAGTACCCAGTCTGCTTATCCCAAATTCCCCAACTGGTACCAGGGGTCCAATAAAAGGAAACCAAGAGAGCGCTAATTCACATTTGATGTGGATTTTTTATTTATATTAAATGAAAAAAATAGCAATGTCTAAAACACTTATACTTATTGCCGGCCGGCAAAGACACTCTCATCACATAAAAAACAATAATTCTAAAACAGGATAACTCCTTTTAAAAAAGAATTTGCATGAATCTATAATTATAACTATCTATGTTCTAATAAGTAAATGCTTCACAATTTATCCATAGACTGTAGATGTATTAAATTAAATATGGATACAATATTGGCTACATAGTTTAAGCAAAATCTCTCCAGAGAAATAAAGCCTGTGTTGAGTAGCTATTTAGGTTCTTGTTATATTGTGACAGTCCACGTGACAGAATGTAAAAAGATAATGACGTTATTCCTGGATATATTCATAAGAACAATGTATCACTTATGAGTTGGCATTCATATGAGCTATGATATTTGATATCAATAGTTTTGACTGGTAATCATTTGCTCTTTCGTGAGTGCGTTTGTTATGCCAATTCTCTTCAACAGATATTAGAATCAGTGATCCGTGGCATCCACTGAATAATAAGGAATAAGCGTTTGTATATCATGCAAATGTCTCTGAAACAATCACAGTGCGTGTGATGGTGCTCCCGGCTGATTAACTCACCGATCACCTGTTAAATGTGGAACTTGGATTTCTCACGGAAAAGATAGTTCGTCCTCCCGGCCTTTAGTGGTACTGGCTTGTACCTGCAGCCTTATCCGGAGTCCGTGAATTTGAGCCGGTTGTATGGTTCCCTTCTCAGGTGTCGGTTCACACCGATCGGCTGGTGTGGATTTTTCCGCTGTAGTGTGCGGGCAATGAAAGACAGACGCGTTTCTCCGCCTACTCCTCAGTATCGGCGGCTTCCTCAGTGTCATATCCTCTACTCCCTTCAGCTTCCTTTATATAAGTTTCATTATCCAGATGATATGAATCAATTCTAATTGCTGTTCAAGCCACACTTTTGTCTTATTTGGGCTGTATATATAGCAACTTAATGCGCTTGAAAAAGACCTACAGGCTTTCTATACAGCTTATCCTCCATTTAAAATAATAAATAACCAATATCAAAAATATACATTATATAAACTAACAATCTAAAACATTGCTAAATATCTCATATATATAAAGGACACACACACCTGACACGCTCACCTGAAAGCCCTACTGGTGCCAGGGGTGGCTGTTTTTGCTGTCCTGTGATTAGTGCTCAGTCTGCTTATCCTAAAAACCCCAACTGGTGCCATGGGTGTCTGTTTTGGCCACCCAATGACTAGTGCCCGGTCTGCTTATCTTTAAAGCTCCAACTGGTGCCAGGGGTGGCTGTTTTGCCCGCCCTATGACTAGTGCCCAATCTACATGCCCAAAAGCCCCAACTGGTGCCAGGGGAGTCTGTTTTGGCCACCCTATGTCTAGTGCCCAGTTTTCTCACCCAAAAGCCCCAACTTTTGCCACGTGTCTGTTTTTGCTGCCCCAAGACTAGTGCCCAGTCTGCTCACCCGAAAGCCCCAAGTGGTGCCAGGGGTGGCTGTTTTCACTGCCCTTTGATTAGTGCCCAGTCTGCTCATCTCAAAATCCCCAACTGGTGCAGGGGTCGTTGCTTTTTGCAGCCCTAAGTTTACTGCCCAGTCTGATCAAAGAAAGCCCCAACTGGTGCCAGGGGTGGCTGTTTTTTCCTCCCTATGACTAGTGCCCAGTCTACTTGCCTAAAAGCCCCAACTGGTACCAGGGGTGGCTGTTTTGGCTGTCCCTTAACTAGTGCCCATTCCGTTCGCCTGAAAGCCCCAACTGGTGCCAGGTGTGTTTTTTTTGACCACCCTATGACTAGTGCCCAGTCTGCTCACCCGAAAGACCCAACTGGTGCCAGGGGTGGCTGTTTTGTCCGCCCTATAAATTTTGGCTAATCTGCTTATCCTAAAAGCCCCAAATGGTGCCAGGGGTCGCTGTTTTGGCTGCCCTAAGACTAGTGCCCAGTCTGCTTATTATAAAAGCCCCAACTGGTGCCAGGGGTGTCTGTTTTGGCCACCCTATGACTAGTGCCCAGTCTGCTAACCCGAAAGCCCCAACTGGTGCCAGGGATGGCTGTTTTGGCCGCCCTATAACTAGTGCCCAGTCTGCTTTTTCTAGAAGCCCCACCTGGTGCCAGGGGTGGTTGTTATGGCTGCCTTATGACTATTGCCCAGTCTGCTTATCCTAAAAGCCCCAACTACTGCCAGGGGTGGCTGTTTTGGCCGCCCTATGACTAGTACCCAGACTGCTCACCTGAAAGCTCCAACTGATGCCAGAAGTGGCTGTTTTGGCCGCCCTATGATTAGTGCGCAGTCTGTTTATCCTAAAAGTGCCAACTGGTGCCAGGAGTTGCTTTTTTAGCCACCCTATATCTAGTGCTCAGTCTGCTTACCCGAAAGCCCAACTTTTGCCACATGTAACTGTTTTTGCAGCCACATGACTAGTGCCCAATCTGCTCATCCAAAAATACCCAACTGGTGCCAGGGGTTGTTGCTTTGTTTGCCCCAAGTCTACTGCCCAGTCTGCTCACAGAAAGCCCTAACTGGTGCCAGGGGTAGCTGTTTTGGCTTCCCCATAACTAGTGCCCAGTCCGTTCGCCTGAAAGCCCCAACTGTTGCCAGGGGTGGCTGTTTTTGCTACCCTATGTCTAGTGCCCAGTCTGCTCACCCGAAAGACCCAACTTTTGCCAGGGGTTGCTGTTTTGGCTGCCCCATGACTAGTGCCCAGTCTGCTCACCCAAAAGCCCCAACTGGTGCCAGGGGTGGCCGTTTTGGCCACCCTATGTCTAGTGCCCAGTTTTCACAACTGAAAGCCCCAACTTTTGCCAGGAGTGGCTGTTTTGGCTGCCCCATGAGTAGTGCCCAGTCTGCTAGCCCAAAAGCCCCAACTGGTGCCAGGGGTGATTTTTTTTGCAACCCTATGAATAGTGCCCAGTCTGCTCACCCGAAGGTACCAACTGGTGCCAGGGGTGGCTGTTTTGGCCACGCTATAACTTGTGGCTAGTCTGCTTATCCTAAAAGCTCCAATTGGTGCCAGGAGTGGCTGTTTTGACCGCCCTAAGACTAGTGCCCATTCTGCTTATCCTAAAAGCCCCAACTGGTGAAAGGGTGGCTGTTTTTGCCACTCTTTGACTAGTGCCCAGTCTACATTCCCAAAAGCCCCAACTGGTGCCAGGGGTGGCTGTTTTGGCCACCCTATGTCTAGTGCCCAGTCTTCTCACCCGAAAGCCCCAACTTTTGCCACGTGTCTGTTTTTGCTGCCCCAAGACTAGTGCCCAGTCTGCTCACCCGAAAGCCCCAAGTGGTGCCGGGGTGGCTGTTTTTACTGCCCTTTGATTAGTGCCCAGTCTGCTCATCCCAAAATCCCTAACTGGTGCCAGGGGTCGTTGCTTTTTGCCGCCCTAAGTTTACTGCCCAGTCTGATCAAAGAAAGCCCCAACTGGTGCCAGGGGTGGCTGTTTTTTCCTCCCTATGACTAGTGCCCAGTCTACTTGCCTAAAAGCCCCAACTGGTACCAGGGGTGGCTGTTTTGGCTGTCCCTTAACTAGTGCCCATTCCGTTCGCCTGAAAGCCCCAACTGGTGCCAGGTGTGGTTTTTTTGACCACCCTATGACTAGTGCCCAGTCTGCTTTTCCTAAAAGCCCCAACTGGTGCAAGGTTGGCTGTTTTTGCCACTCTATGACTAATGCCCAGTCTACATGCCATAATGCCCCAGCTGGTGCCAGGGGTGGCTGTTTTGGCCGCCCCATGACTAGTACCCAGTCTGCTCAACCAAAAGCCCCAACTGGTGGCAGTGGTGGCTATTCTGGTCACCCTTTGTCTAGTGCCCAGTCTGCTTACCCAAAAGCCCCAACTTTACTTTTGCTACGGGTGTCTGTTTTTGTTAACCCATATCTAGTGCCCAGTCCATTCTCCCGAAAGCCCCAACTGGTGCCAGGGGTGGCTGTTTTGCCCACCCTATGTCTAGTGCCCAGTCTGCTCACCCGAAAGCCCCAACTTTTGCCACATGTTTCTGTTTTGGCTGCCCCGTGACTAGTGCCCAGTCTGCTTACCTGAAAGCCCCAAGTGGTGCCAGGGGTGGCTGTTTTGACCACCCTATGACTAGTACCCAGTATGCTTATCCCAAATTCCCCAACTGGTACCAGGGGTGGTTGCTTTTGCCGCCCCAAGTTTACTGCACAGTCTGCTCAGAAAAAGCCCCAACTGGTGCCAGTGGTGGCTGTTTTTTCCTCCCTATGACTAGTGCCCAGTCTAGTTGCTTAAAAGCCCCAACTCGTACCTGTGGTGGCTGTTTTGGCAGCCTCATAAATAGTGCCTTGTCTATTCACCTGAAAGCCCCAACTGGTGCCAGGGGTGGCTGTTTTGGCCACCCTATGACTAGTGCCCAGTCTGCATGCCCAAAATCCCAAACTGGTGCCAGGGGTGGCTGTTTTATCGACCCTATGACTAGTGCCCAGTCTGCTTACCTGAAAGCCCTACTGGTGCCAGGGGGGCTGTTTTTGCTGTCCTGTGATTAGTGCTCAGTCTGCTTATCCTAAAAACCCCAACTGGTGCCATGGGTGTCTGTTTTGGCCACCCAATGACTAGTGCCCGGTCTGCTTATCTTTAAAACCCCAACTGGTGCCAGGGATGGCTGTTTTGCCCGCCCTATGACTAGTGCCCTGTCTGCTTATCCTAAAAGCCCCAAATGGTGAAAGGGTGGCTGTTTTTGCCACCCTTTGACTAGTGCCCAGTCTACATGCCCAAAAAGCCCCAACTGGTGCCAGGGGTGGCTGTTTTGGCCACCATATATCTAGTGCCCAGTCTTCTCACCCGAAAGCCCCAACTTTTGCCACGTGTCTGTTTTTGTTGCCCCAAGACTAGTGCCCAGTCTGCTCACCCAAAAGCCCCAAGTGGTGCCAGGGGTGGCTGTTTTGACCACCCTATGACTAGTACCCAGTCTGCTTATCCCAAATTCCCCAACTGGTACCAGGGGTCCAATAAAAGGAAACCAAGAGAGCGTAATTCACATTTGATGTGGATTTTTTATTTATATTAAATGAAAAAAATAGCAATGTCTAAAACACTTATACTTATTGCCGGCCGGCAAAGACACTCTCATCACATAAAAAACAATAATTCTAAAACAGGATAACTCCTTTTAAAAAAGAATTTGCATGAATCTATAATTATAACTATCTATGTTCTAATAAGTAAATGCTTCACAATTTATCCATAGACTGTAGATGTATTAAATTAAATATGGATACAATATTGGCTACATAGTTTAAGCAAAATCTCTCCAGAGAAATAAAGCCTGTGTTGAGTAGCTATTTAGGTTCTTGTTATATTGTGACAGTCCACGTGACAGAATGTAAAAAGATAATGACGTTATTCCTGGATATATTCATAAGAACAATGTATCACTTATGAGTTGGCATTCATATGAGCTATGATATTTGATATCAATAGTTTTGACTGGTAATCATTTGCTCTTTCGTGAGTGCGTTTGTTATGCCAATTCTCTTCAACAGATATTAGAATCAGTGATCCGTGGCATCCACTGAATAATAAGGAATAAGCGTTTGTATATCATGCAAATGTCTCTGAAACAATCACAGTGCGTGTGATGGTGCTCCCGGCTGATTAACTCACCGATCACCTGTTAAATGTGGAACTTGGATTTCTCACGGAAAAGATAGTTCGTCCTCCCGGCCTTTAGTGGTACTGGCTTGTACCTGCAGCCTTATCCGGAGTCCGTGAATTTGAGCCGGTTGTATGGTTCCCTTCTCAGGTGTCGGTTCACACCGATCGGCTGGTGTGGATTTTTCTGCTGTAGTGTGCGGGCAATGAAAGACAGACGCGTTTCTCCGCCTACTCCTCAGTATCGGCGGCTTCCTCAGTGTCATATCCTCTACTCCCTTCAGCTTCCTTTATATAAGTTTCATTATCCAGATGATATGAATCAATTCTAATTGCTGTTCAAGCCACACTTTTGTCTTATTTGGGCTGTATATATAGCAACTTAATGCGCTTGAAAAAGACCTACAGGCTTTCTATACAGCTTATCCTCCATTTAAAATAATAAATAACCAATATCAAAAATATACATTATATAAACTAACAATCTAAAACATTGCTAAATATCTCATATATATAAAGGACACACACACCTGACACGCTCACCTGAAAGCCCTACTGGTGCCAGGGGTGGCTGTTTTTGCTGTCCTGTGATTAGTGCTCAGTCTGCTTATCCTAAAAACCCCAACTGGTGCCATGGGTGTCTGTTTTGGCCACCCAATGACTAGTGCCCGGTCTGCTTATCTTTAAAGCTCCAACTGGTGCCAGGGGTGGCTGTTTTGCCCGCCCTATGACTAGTGCCCAATCTACATGCCCAAAAGCCCCAACTGGTGCCAGGGGAGTCTGTTTTGGCCACCCTATGTCTAGTGCCCAGTTTTCTCACCCAAAAGCCCCAACTTTTGCCACGTGTCTGTTTTTGCTGCCCCAAGACTAGTGCCCAGTCTGCTCACCCGAAAGCCCCAAGTGGTGCCAGGGGTGGCTGTTTTCACTGCCCTTTGATTAGTGCCCAGTCTGCTCATCTCAAAATCCCCAACTGGTGCAGGGGTCGTTGCTTTTTGCAGCCCTAAGTTTACTGCCCAGTCTGATCAAAGAAAGCCCCAACTGGTGCCAGGGGTGGCTGTTTTTTCCTCCCTATGACTAGTGCCCAGTCTACTTGCCTAAAAGCCCCAACTGGTACCAGGGGTGGCTGTTTTGGCTGTCCCTTAACTAGTGCCCATTCCGTTCGCCTGAAAGCCCCAACTGGTGCCAGGTGTGTTTTTTTTGACCACCCTATGACTAGTGCCCAGTCTGCTCACCCGAAAGACCCAACTGGTGCCAGGGGTGGCTGTTTTGTCCGCCCTATAAATTTTGGCTAATCTGCTTATCCTAAAAGCCCCAAATGGTGCCAGGGGTCGCTGTTTTGGCTGCCCTAAGACTAGTGCCCAGTCTGCTTATTATAAAAGCCCCAACTGGTGCCAGGGGTGTCTGTTTTGGCCACCCTATGACTAGTGCCCAGTCTGCTAACCCGAAAGCCCCAACTGGTGCCAGGGATGGCTGTTTTGGCCGCCCTATAACTAGTGCCCAGTCTGCTTTTTCTAGAAGCCCCACCTGGTGCCAGGGGTGGTTGTTATGGCTGCCTTATGACTATTGCCCAGTCTGCTTATCCTAAAAGCCCCAACTACTGCCAGGGGTGGCTGTTTTGGCCGCCCTATGACTAGTACCCAGACTGCTCACCTGAAAGCTCCAACTGATGCCAGAAGTGGCTGTTTTGGCCGCCCTATGATTAGTGCGCAGTCTGTTTATCCTAAAAGTGCCAACTGGTGCCAGGAGTTGCTTTTTTAGCCACCCTATATCTAGTGCTCAGTCTGCTTACCCGAAAGCCCAACTTTTGCCACATGTAACTGTTTTTGCAGCCACATGACTAGTGCCCAATCTGCTCATCCTAAAATACCCAACTGGTGCCAGGGGTTGTTGCTTTGTTTGCCCCAAGTCTACTGCCCAGTCTGCTCACAGAAAGCCCTAACTGGTGCCAGGGGTAGCTGTTTTGGCTTCCCCATAACTGGTGCCCAGTCCGTTCGCCTGAAAGCCCCAACTGTTGCCAGGGGTGGCTGTTTTTGCTACCCTATGTCTAGTGCCCAGTCTGCTCACCCGAAAGACCCAACTTTTGCCAGGGGTTGCTGTTTTGGCTGCCCCATGACTAGTGCCCAGTCTGCTCACCCAAAAGCCCCAACTGGTGCCAGGGGTGGCCGTTTTGGCCACCCTATGTCTAGTGCCCAGTTTTCACACCTGAAAGCCCCAACTTTTGCCAGGAGTGGCTGTTTTGGCTGCCCCATGAGTAGTGCCCAGTCTGCTAGCCCAAAAGCCCCAACTGGTGCCAGGGGTGATTTTTTTTGCAACCCTATGAATAGTGCCCAGTCTGCTCACCCGAAGGTACCAACTGGTGCCAGGGGTGGCTGTTTTGGCCACGCTATAACTTGTGGCTAGTCTGCTTATCCTAAAAGCTCCAATTGGTGCCAGGAGTGGCTGTTTTGACCGCCCTAAGACTAGTGCCCATTCTGCTTATCCTAAAAGCCCCAACTGGTGCCAATGTTGGCTGTTTTGGCTTCACTATGACTAGTGCCCAGTCTACATTCCCAAAAGCCCCAACTGGTGCCAGGGGTGGCTGTTTTATCCACCCTATGACTAGTGCCCAGTCTGCTCACCTGAAAGCCCTACTGGTGCCATGGTTGGCTGTTTTGGCCGCCCTATGATTAGTGCCCAGTCTGTTTATCCTAAAAGCCCCAACTGGTGCCAGGGGTGTATGTTTTGGCCACCCTACGAGTGCCCAGTCTGCTCACCTGAAAGCCCCAACTGGTGCCAGGGGTGGCTTTTTTGGCTGCCGTATAACTAGTGCCCAGTCTGCTTATCCTAAAAGCCCCAACTGGTGCCAGGGGTGGCTGCTTTGGCCGCCCTATGACTAGTGCCCAGACTGCTCACCTGAAAGCCCCAACTGATGCCAGACGTGGCTGTTTTGGCCGCCCTATGATTAGTGTCCAGTCTGCTTATCCTAAAAACGTGCCAACTGGTGCCATGGTTTTTTTTTTTAGCCAACCTATGTCTAGTGCCCAGTCTGCTCACCCCAAGACTACTGCCCAGGCTGCTCACAGAAAGCCCCAACTGGTGCCAGGGGTGGCTGTTTTGGCTGCCCCATAACTAGTGCCCAGTCTGTTCGCCTGAAGGCCCCAACTGGTGCCAGGGGTGGCTGTTTTGGCTACCCTATGTCTAGTGCCCAGTCTGCTCACACGAAAGCCCAAACTTTTGCCAGGGGTTGCTGTTTCGGCTGCCCCATGACTAGTGCCCAGTCTGCTCAACCAAAAGCCCCAACTGGTGCCAGTGGTAGCGGTTTTGTCCACCCTATTACTAGTGCCCAATCTTCTCGCCTGGAATCCCCAACTGGTGCATGTGGTGGCTGTTTTGGCCACCCTATAATTATTGCCCAGTCTGCTTATCCTAAAAGCGACAATTGGTGACAGGGGTGGCTGTTTTGGCCACCCTATGACTGGTGCCCAGTCTGCTTACCTGAAAACCCCAACTGGTGCCAGGGGTGGCTGTTTTGGCCACCCTATGTTTAGTGCCCAGTAATCTCACCAAAAGCCCCAACTTTTGCCAGGGGTGGCTGTTTTGAATGCCCCATGACTAGTGCCCAGTCTGCTCACCCGATAGTCCCAACAGATGCCATGGGTGGCAGTTTTGGCTGCCCTATAACTTGTGGCCAGTCTGCTAATCCTAACAGCCCCAACTGGTGCCAGGGGTGGCTGTTTTATCCACCCTAAGACTAGTGCCCAGTTATCTCACATGAAAGCCCTACTTGTGCCAGGGGTGGCTGTTTTGGCCGCTCTATGATAGTTCCCAGTCTGTTTATCCTAAAAGCCCTTAGTGGTGCCAGGGGTGTTTGTTTTGGCCACCCTATGAGTAGTGTCCAGTCTGCTCACCCGAAAGCCCCAACTGGTGCCAGGGGTGGCTGTTTTGGCCACCCTTTAACAAGTGCCCAGTCTGCTTATCCT
Source organism: Pseudophryne corroboree (assembly GCF_028390025.1). Taxonomy (NCBI): domain Eukaryota; kingdom Metazoa; phylum Chordata; class Amphibia; order Anura; family Myobatrachidae; genus Pseudophryne; species Pseudophryne corroboree. Next base: position 38,611,160 of record NC_086453.1, read on the forward strand.
AAAAGCCCCAACTGGTGCCAGGGGTGGCTGTTTTGGCCTCCATATGACTAGTGCCCAGTCTGCTTATCCTAAAAGTGCCAACTGGTGCCAGGGGTTGCTTTTTTAGCCATCCTATGTCTAGTGCCCAGTCTGCTTACCCGAAAGCCCCAACTTTTGCCACATGTGTCTGTTTTTGCTGCCACAAGACTATTGCCCAGTCTGCTCACCCGAAAGCCCCAAGTGGTTCCAGGGGTGGCTGTTTTGGCCGCCCTATGTCTAGAGCCCAGTCTTCTCACCCAAAAGCTCCAACTTTTGCCAGGGGTGGCTGTTTTGGCTGCCCCATGACTAGAGCCCACTCTACTCACCCAAAAGCCCCAACTGATGCCAGACGTGGCTGTTTTGGCCGCCATATGATTAGTGCCCAGTCTGTTTATCCTAAAAGCCCTTAGTGGTGCCAGGGGTGTGTTTTTTGACCACCATATGACTAGTGCCCAGTCTGCTCACCCGTTTGTCCCAACTGGTGCCAGGGGTGGCAGTTTTGGCTGCCCTATGACTAGTGCCCAGTCTGCTTATCCTAAAAGCCCCAACTGGTGAAAGGGTGGCTGTTTTTGCCACCCTTTGACTAGTGCCCAGTCTACATGCCCAAAAGCCCCAACTGGTGCCAGGGGTGGCTGTTTTGGCCACCCTATATCTAGTGCCCAGTCTTCTCACCCGAAAGCCCCAACTTTTGCCACGTGTCTGTTTTGGCTGCCCCAAGACTAGTGCCCAGTCTGCTCACCCGAAAGCCCCAAGTGGTGCCAGGGGTGGCTGTTTTGACCACCCTATGACTAGTACCCAGTCTGCTTATCCCAAATTCCCCAACTGGTACCAGGGGTGGTTGCTTTTGCCGCCCCAAGTTTACTGCACAGTCTGCTCACAAAAAGCCCCAACTGGTGCCAGTGGTGGCTGTTTTTTCCTCCCTATGACTAGTGCCCAGTCTAGTTGTCTAAAAGGCCCAACTCGTACCTGGGGTGGCTGTTTTGACAGCCTCATAAATAGTGCCCAGTCTGCTCATCCCAAAATCCCTAACTGGTGCCAGGGGTCGTTGCTTTTTGCCGCCCTAAGTTTACTGTCCAGTCTGATCAAAGAAAGCCCCAACTGGTGCCAGGGGTGGCTGTTTTTTCCTCCCTATGACTAGTGCCCAGTCTACTTGCCTAAAAGCCCCAACTGGTACCAGGGGTGGCTGTTTTGGCTGTCCCTTAACTAGTGCCCATTCCGTTCGCCTGAAAGCCCCAACTGGTGCCAGGTGTGGTTTTTTTGACCACCCTATGACTAGTGCCCAGTCTGCTTTTCCTAAAAGCCCCAACTGGTGCAAGGTTGGCTGTTTTTGCCACTCTATGACTAATGCCCAGTCTACATGCCATAATGCCCCAGCTGGTGCCAGGGGTGGCTGTTTTGGCCGCCCCATGACTAGTACCCAGTCTGCTCAACCAAAAGCCCCAACTGGTGGCAGTGGTGGCTATTCTGGTCACCCTTTGTCTAGTGCCCAGTCTGCTTACCCAAAAGCCCCAACTTTACTTTTGCTACGGGTGTCTGTTTTTGTTAACCCATATCTAGTGCCCAGTCCATTCTCCCGAAAGCCCCAACTGGTGCCAGGGGTGGCTGTTTTGCCCACCCTATGTCTAGTGCCCAGTCTGCTCACCCGAAAGCCCCAACTTTTGCCACATGTTTCTGTTTTGGCTGCCCCGTGACTAGTGCCCAGTCTGCTTACCTGAAAGCCCCAAGTGGTGCCAGGGGTGGCTGTTTTGACCACCCTATGACTAGTACCCAGTATGCTTATCCCAAATTCCCCAACTGGTACCAGGGGTGGTTGCTTTTGCCGCCCCAAGTTTACTGCACAGTCTGCTCAGAAAAAGCCCCAACTGGTGCCAGTGGTGGCTGTTTTTTCCTCCCTATGACTAGTGCCCAGTCTAGTTGCTTAAAAGCCCCAACTCGTACCTGTGGTGGCTGTTTTGGCAGCCTCATAAATAGTGCCTTGTCTATTCACCTGAAAGCCCCAACTGGTGCCAGGGGTGGCTGTTTTGGCCACCCTATGACTAGTGCCCAGTCTGCATGCCCAAAATCCCAAACTGGTGCCAGGGGTGGCTGTTTTATCGACCCTATGACTAGTGCCCAGTCTGCTTACCTGAAAGCCCTACTGGTGCCAGGGGGGCTGTTTTTGCTGTCCTGTGATTAGTGCTCAGTCTGCTTATCCTAAAAACCCCAACTGGTGCCATGGGTGTCTGTTTTGGCCACCCAATGACTAGTGCCCGGTCTGCTTATCTTTAAAACCCCAACTGGTGCCAGGGATGGCTGTTTTGCCCGCCCTATGACTAGTGCCCAGTCTGCTTATCCTAAAAGCCCCAAATGGTGAAAGGGTGGCTGTTTTTGCCACCCTTTGACTAGTGCCCAGTCTACATGCCCAAAAAGCCCCAACTGGTGCCAGGGGTGGCTGTTTTGGCCACCATATATCTAGTGCCCAGTCTTCTCACCCGAAAGCCCCAACTTTTGCCACGTGTCTGTTTTTGTTGCCCCAAGACTAGTGCCCAGTCTGCTCACCCAAAAGCCCCAAGTGGTGCCAGGGGTGGCTGTTTTGACCACCCTATGACTAGTACCCAGTCTGCTTATCCCAAATTCCCCAACTGGTACCAGGGGTCCAATAAAAGGAAACCAAGAGAGCGCTAATTCACATTTGATGTGGATTTTTTATTTATATTAAATGAAAAAAATAGCAATGTCTAAAACACTTATACTTATTGCCGGCCGGCAAAGACACTCTCATCACATAAAAAACAATAATTCTAAAACAGGATAACTCCTTTTAAAAAAGAATTTGCATGAATCTATAATTATAACTATCTATGTTCTAATAAGTAAATGCTTCACAATTTATCCATAGACTGTAGATGTATTAAATTAAATATGGATACAATATTGGCTACATAGTTTAAGCAAAATCTCTCCAGAGAAATAAAGCCTGTGTTGAGTAGCTATTTAGGTTCTTGTTATATTGTGACAGTCCACGTGACAGAATGTAAAAAGATAATGACGTTATTCCTGGATATATTCATAAGAACAATGTATCACTTATGAGTTGGCATTCATATGAGCTATGATATTTGATATCAATAGTTTTGACTGGTAATCATTTGCTCTTTCGTGAGTGCGTTTGTTATGCCAATTCTCTTCAACAGATATTAGAATCAGTGATCCGTGGCATCCACTGAATAATAAGGAATAAGCGTTTGTATATCATGCAAATGTCTCTGAAACAATCACAGTGCGTGTGATGGTGCTCCCGGCTGATTAACTCACCGATCACCTGTTAAATGTGGAACTTGGATTTCTCACGGAAAAGATAGTTCGTCCTCCCGGCCTTTAGTGGTACTGGCTTGTACCTGCAGCCTTATCCGGAGTCCGTGAATTTGAGCCGGTTGTATGGTTCCCTTCTCAGGTGTCGGTTCACACCGATCGGCTGGTGTGGATTTTTCCGCTGTAGTGTGCGGGCAATGAAAGACAGACGCGTTTCTCCGCCTACTCCTCAGTATCGGCGGCTTCCTCAGTGTCATATCCTCTACTCCCTTCAGCTTCCTTTATATAAGTTTCATTATCCAGATGATATGAATCAATTCTAATTGCTGTTCAAGCCACACTTTTGTCTTATTTGGGCTGTATATATAGCAACTTAATGCGCTTGAAAAAGACCTACAGGCTTTCTATACAGCTTATCCTCCATTTAAAATAATAAATAACCAATATCAAAAATATACATTATATAAACTAACAATCTAAAACATTGCTAAATATCTCATATATATAAAGGACACACACACCTGACACGCTCACCTGAAAGCCCTACTGGTGCCAGGGGTGGCTGTTTTTGCTGTCCTGTGATTAGTGCTCAGTCTGCTTATCCTAAAAACCCCAACTGGTGCCATGGGTGTCTGTTTTGGCCACCCAATGACTAGTGCCCGGTCTGCTTATCTTTAAAGCTCCAACTGGTGCCAGGGGTGGCTGTTTTGCCCGCCCTATGACTAGTGCCCAATCTACATGCCCAAAAGCCCCAACTGGTGCCAGGGGAGTCTGTTTTGGCCACCCTATGTCTAGTGCCCAGTTTTCTCACCCAAAAGCCCCAACTTTTGCCACGTGTCTGTTTTTGCTGCCCCAAGACTAGTGCCCAGTCTGCTCACCCGAAAGCCCCAAGTGGTGCCAGGGGTGGCTGTTTTCACTGCCCTTTGATTAGTGCCCAGTCTGCTCATCTCAAAATCCCCAACTGGTGCAGGGGTCGTTGCTTTTTGCAGCCCTAAGTTTACTGCCCAGTCTGATCAAAGAAAGCCCCAACTGGTGCCAGGGGTGGCTGTTTTTTCCTCCCTATGACTAGTGCCCAGTCTACTTGCCTAAAAGCCCCAACTGGTACCAGGGGTGGCTGTTTTGGCTGTCCCTTAACTAGTGCCCATTCCGTTCGCCTGAAAGCCCCAACTGGTGCCAGGTGTGTTTTTTTTGACCACCCTATGACTAGTGCCCAGTCTGCTCACCCGAAAGACCCTACTGGTTCCAGGGGTGGCTGTTTTGTCCGCCCTATAAATTTTGGCTAATCTGCTTATCCTAAAAGCCCCAAATGGTGCCAGGGGTCGCTGTTTTGGCTGCCCTAAGACTAGTGCCCAGTCTGCTAACCCGAAAGCCCCAACTGGTGCCAGGGATGGCTGTTTTGGCCGCCCTATAACTAGTGCCCAGTCTGCTGTTTCTAGAAGCCCCACCTGGTGCCAGGGGTGGTTGTTATGGCTGCCTTATGACTATTGCCCAGTCTGCTTATCCTAAAAGCCCCAACTACTGCCAGGGGTGGCTGTTTTGGCCGCCCTATGACTAGTACCCAGACTGCTCACCTGAAAGCTCCAACTGATGCCAGAAGTGGCTGTTTTGGCCGCCCTATGATTAGTGCGCAGTCTGTTTATCCTAAAAGTGCCAACTGGTGCCAGGAGTTGCTTTTTTAGCCACCCTATATCTAGTGCTCAGTCTGCTTACCCGAAAGCCCAACTTTTGCCACATGTAACTGTTTTTGCAGCCACATGACTAGTGCCCAATCTGCTCATCCTAAAATACCCAACTGGTGCCAGGGGTTGTTGCTTTGTTTGCCCCAAGTCTACTGCCCAGTCTGCTCACAGAAAGCCCTAACTGGTGCCAGGGGTAGCTGTTTTGGCTTCCCCATAACTAGTGCCCAGTCCGTTCGCCTGAAAGCCCCAACTGTTGCCAGGGGTGGCTGTTTTTGCTACCCTATGTCTAGTGCCCAGTCTGCTCACCCGAAAGACCCAACTTTTGCCAGGGGTTGCTGTTTTGGCTGCCCCATGACTAGTGCCCAGTCTGCTCACCCAAAAGCCCCAACTGGTGCCAGGGGTGGCCGTTTTGGCCACCCTATGTCTAGTGCCCAGTTTTCACACCTGAAAGCCCCAACTTTTGCCAGGAGTGGCTGTTTTGGCTGCCCCATGAGTAGTGCCCAGTCTGCTAGCCCAAAAGCCCCAACTGGTGCCAGGGGTGATTTTTTTTGCAACCCTATGAATAGTGCCCAGTCTGCTCACCCGAAGGTACCAACTGGTGCCAGGGGTGGCTGTTTTGGCCACGCTATAACTTGTGGCTAGTCTGCTTATCCTAAAAGCTCCAATTGGTGCCAGGAGTGGCTGTTTTGACCGCCCTAAGACTAGTGCCCATTCTGCTTATCCTAAAAGCCCCAACTGGTGCCAATGTTGGCTGTTTTGGCTTCACTATGACTAGTGCCCAGTCTACATTCCCAAAAGCCCCAACTGGTGCCAGGGGTGGCTGTTTTATCCACCCTATGACTAGTGCCCAGTCTGCTCACCTGAAAGCCCTACTGGTGCCATGGTTGGCTGTTTTGGCCGCCCTATGATTAGTGCCCAGTCTGTTTATCCTAAAAGCCCCAACTGGTGCCAGGGGTGTATGTTTTGGCCACCCTACGAGTGCCCAGTCTGCTCACCTGAAAGCCCCAACTGGTGCCAGGGGTGGCTTTTTTGGCTGCCGTATAACTAGTGCCCAGTCTGCTTATCCTAAAAGCCCCAACTGGTGCCAGGGGTGGCTGCTTTGGCCGCCCTATGACTAGTGCCCAGACTGCTCACCTGAAAGCCCCAACTGATGCCAGACGTGGCTGTTTTGGCCGCCCTATGATTAGTGTCCAGTCTGCTTATCCTAAAAACGTGCCAACTGGTGCCATGGTTTTTTTTTTTAGCCAACCTATGTCTAGTGCCCAGTCTGCTCACCCCAAGACTACTGCCCAGGCTGCTCACAGAAAGCCCCAACTGGTGCCAGGGGTGGCTGTTTTGGCTGCCCCATAACTAGTGCCCAGTCTGTTCGCCTGAAGGCCCCAACTGGTGCCAGGGGTGGCTGTTTTGGCTACCCTATGTCTAGTGCCCAGTCTGCTCACACGAAAGCCCAAACTTTTGCCAGGGGTTGCTGTTTCGGCTGCCCCATGACTAGTGCCCAGTCTGCTCAACCAAAAGCCCCAACTGGTGCCAGTGGTAGCGGTTTTGTCCACCCTATTACTAGTGCCCAATCTTCTCGCCTGGAATCCCCAACTGGTGCATGTGGTGGCTGTTTTGGCCACCCTATAATTATTGCCCAGTCTGCTTATCCTAAAAGCGACAATTGGTGACAGGGGTGGCTGTTTTGGCCACCCTATGACTGGTGCCCAGTCTGCTTACCTGAAAACCCCAACTGGTGCCAGGGGTGGCTGTTTTGGCCACCCTATGTTTAGTGCCCAGTAATCTCACCAAAAGCCCCAACTTTTGCCAGGGGTGGCTGTTTTGAATGCCCCATGACTAGTGCCCAGTCTGCTCACCCGATAGTCCCAACAGATGCCATGGGTGGCAGTTTTGGCTGCCCTATAACTTGTGGCCAGTCTGCTAATCCTAACAGCCCCAACTGGTGCCAGGGGTGGCTGTTTTATCCACCCTAAGACTAGTGCCCAGTTATCTCACATGAAAGCCCTACTTGTGCCAGGGGTGGCTGTTTTGGCCGCTCTATGATTAGTTCCCAGTCTGTTTATCCTAAAAGCCCTTAGTGGTGCCAGGGGTGTTTGTTTTGGCCACCCTATGAGTAGTGTCCAGTCTGCTCACCCGAAAGCCCCAACTGGTGCCAGGGGTGGCTGTTTTGGCCACCCTTTAACAAGTGCCCAGTCTGCTTATCCTAAAAGCCCCAACTGGTGCCAGGGGTGGCTGTTTTGGCCTCCATATGACTAGTGCCCAGTCTGCTTATCCTAAAAGTGCCAACTGGTGCCAGGGGTTGCTTTTTTAGCCATCCTATGTCTAGTGCCCAGTCTGCTTACCCGAAAGCCCCAACTTTTGCCACATGTGTCTGTTTTTGCTGCCACAAGACTATTGCCCAGTCTGCTCACCCGAAAGCCCCAAGTGGTTCCAGGGGTGGCTGTTTTGGCCGCCCTATGTCTAGAGCCCAGTCTTCTCACCCAAAAGCTCCAACTTTTGCCAGGGGTGGCTGTTTTGGCTGCCCCATGACTAGAGCCCACTCTACTCACCCAAAAGCCCCAACTGATGCCAGACGTGGCTGTTTTGGCCGCCATATGATTAGTGCCCAGTCTGTTTATCCTAAAAGCCCTTAGTGGTGCCAGGGGTGTGTTTTTTGACCACCATATGACTAGTGCCCAGTCTGCTCACCCGTTTGTCCCAACTGGTGCCAGGGGTGGCAGTTTTGGCTGCCCTATGACTAGTGCCCAGTCTGCTTATCCTAAAAGCCCCAACTGGTGAAAGGGTGGCTGTTTTTGCCACCCTTTGACTAGTGCCCAGTCTACATGCCCAAAAGCCCCAACTGGTGCCAGGGGTGGCTGTTTTGGCCACCCTATATCTAGTGCCCAGTCTTCTCACCCGAAAGCCCCAACTTTTGCCACGTGTCTGTTTTGGCTGCCCCAAGACTAGTGCCCAGTCTGCTCACCCGAAAGCCCCAAGTGGTGCCAGGGGTGGCTGTTTTGACCACCCTATGACTAGTACCCAGTCTGCTTATCCCAAATTCCCCAACTGGTACCAGGGGTGGTTGCTTTTGCCGCCCCAAGTTTACTGCACAGTCTGCTCACAAAAAGCCCCAACTGGTGCCAGTGGTGGCTGTTTTTTCCTCCCTATGACTAGTGCCCAGTCTAGTTGTCTAAAAGGCCCAACTCGTACCTGGGGTGGCTGTTTTGACAGCCTCATAAATAGTGCCCTGTCCATTCGCCTGAAAGCCCCAACTGGTTCCTGGGGTGGCTGTTTTGGCCACCCTATGACTAGTGCCCAGTCTGCATGCCCAAAATCCCAAACTGGTGCCAGGGGTGGCTGTTTTATCGACCCTATGACTAGTGCCCAGTCTGCTCACCTGAAAGCCCTACTGGTGCCAGGGGGGCTGTTTTTGCTGTCCTGTGATTAGTGCTCAGTCTGCTTATCCTAAAAACCCCAACTGGTGCCATGGGTGTCTGTTTTGGCCACCCAATGACTAGTGCCCGGTCTGCTTATCTTTAAAGCCCCAACTGGTGCCAGGGGTGGCTGTTTTGCCCGCCCTATGACTAGTGCCCAGTCTGCTTATCCTAAAAGCCCCAACTGGTGAAAGGGTGGCTGTTTTTGCCACCCTTTGACTAGTGCCCAGTCTACATGCCCAAAAGCCCCAACTGGTGCCAGGGGTGGCTGTTTTGGCCACCCTATGTCTAGTGCCCAGTCTTCTCACCGAAAGCCCCAACTTTTGCCACGTGTCTGTTTTTGTTGCCCCAAGACTAGTGCCCAGTCTGCTTATCTTTAAAGCCCCAACTGGTGCCAGGGGTGGCTGTTTTGCCCGCCCTATGACTAGTGCCCAGTCTGCTTATCCTAAAAGCCCCAACTGGTGAAAGGGTGGCTGTTTTTGCCACTCTTTGACTAGTGCCCAGTCTACATTCCCAAAAGCCCCAACTGGTGCCAGGGGTGGCTGTTTTGGCCACCCTATGTCTAGTGCCCAGTCTTCTCACCCGAAAGCCCCAACTTTTGCCACGTGTCTGTTTTTGCTGCCCCAAGACTAGTGCCCAGTCTGCTCACCCGAAAGCCCCAAGTGGTGCCGGGGTGGCTGTTTTTACTGCCCTTTGATTAGTGCCCAGTCTGCTCATCCCAAAATCCCTAACTGGTGCCAGGGGTCGTTGCTTTTTGCCGCCCTAAGTTTACTGCCCAGTCTGATCAAAGAAAGCCCCAACTGGTGCCAGGGGTGGCTGTTTTTTCCTCCCTATGACTAGTGCCCAGTCTACTTGCCTAAAAGCCCCAACTGGTACCAGGGGTGGCTGTTTTGGCTGTCCCTTAACTAGTGCCCATTCCGTTCGCCTGAAAGCCCCAACTAGTGCCAGGTGTGGTTTTTTTGACCACCCTATGACTAGTGCCCAGTCTGCTTTTCCTAAAAGCCCCAACTGGTGCAAGGTTGGCTGTTTTTGCCACTCTATGATTAATGCCCAGTCTACATGCCATAATGCCCCAGCTGGTGCCAGGGGTGGCTGTTTTGGCCGCCCCATGACTAGTACCCAGTCTGCTCAACCAAAAGCCCCAACTGGTGGCAGTGGTGGCTATTCTGGTCACCCTTTGTCTAGTGCCCAGTCTGCTTACCCAAAAGCCCCAACTTTACTTTTGCTACGGGTGTCTGTTTTTGTAACCCATATCTAGTGCCCAGTCCATTCTCCCGAAAGCCCCAACTGGTGCCAGGGGTGGCTGTTTTGCCCACCCTATGTCTAGTGCCCAGTCTGCTCACCCGAAAGCCCCAACTTTTGCCACTTGTTTCTGTTTTGGCTGCCCCGTGACTAGTGCCCAGTCTGCTTACCTGAAAGCCCCAAGTGGTGCCAGGGGTGGCTGTTTTGACCACCCTATGACTAGTACCCAGTATGCTTATCCCAAATTCCCCAACTGGTACCAGGGGTGGTTGCTTTTGCCGCCCCAAGTTTACTGCACAGTCTGCTCAGAAAAAGCCCCAACTGGTGCCAGTGGTGGCTGTTTTTTCCTCCCTATGACTAGTGCCCAGTCTAGTTGCTTAAAAGCCCCAACTCGTACCTGTGGTGGCTGTTTTGGCAGCCTCATAAATAGTGCCTTGTCTATTCACCTGAAAGCCCCAACTGGTGCCAGGGGTGGCTGTTTTGGCCACCCTATGACTAGTGCCCAGTCTGCATGCCCAAAATCCCAAACTGGTGCCAGGGGTGGCTGTTTTATCGACCCTATGACTGGTGCCCAGTCTGCTTACCTGAAAGCCCTACTGCTGCCAGGGGGGCTGTTTTTGCTGTCCTGTGATTAGTGCTCAGTCTGCTTATCCTAAAAACCCCAACTGGTGCAATGGGTGTCTGTTTTGGCCACCCAATGACTAGTGCCCGGTCTGCTTATCTTTAAAACCCCAACTGGTGCCAGGGATGGCTGTTTTGCCCGCCCTATGACTAGTGCCCAGTCTGCTTATCCTAAAAGCCCCAAATGGTGAAAGGGTGGCTGTTTTTGCCACCCTTTGACTAGTGCCCAGTCTACATGCCCAAAAAGCCCCAACTGGTGCCAGGGGTGGCTGTTTTGGCCACCATATATCTAGTGCCCAGTCTTCTCACCCGAAAGCCCCAACTTTTGCCACATGTCTGTTTTTGTTGCCCCAAGACTAGTGCCCAGTCTGCTCACCCAAAAGCCCCAAGTGGTGCCAGGGGTGGCTGTTTTGACCACCCTATGACTAGTACCCAGTCTGCTTATCCCAAATTCCCCAACTGGTACCAGGGGTGGTTGCTTTTGCCGCCCCAAGTTTACTGCACAGTCTGCTCTCAAAAAGCCCCAACTGGTGCCAGTGGTGGCTGTTTTTTCCTCCCTATGACTAGTGCCCAGTCTAGTTGCCTAAAAGCCCCAACTCGTACCTGGGGTGGCTGTTTTGGCAGCCTCATAAATAGTGCCCTGTCCATGCGCCTGAAAGCCCCAACTGGTGCCAGGGGTGGCTGTTATGGCCACCCTATGACTAGTGCCCAGTCTGCATGCCCAAAATCCCAAACTGGTGCCAGGGGTGGCTGTTTTATCGACCCTATGACTAGTGCCCAGTCTGCTCACCTGAAAGCCCTACTGGTGCCAGGGGGGCTGTTTTTGCTGTCCTGTGATTAGTGCTCAGTCTGCTTATCCTAAAAACCCCAACTGGTGCCATGGGTGTCTGTTTTGGCCACCCAATGACTAGTGCCCGGTCTGCTTATCTTTAAAGCCCCAACTGGTGCCAGGGGTGGCTGTTTTGCCCGCCCTATGACTAGTGCCCAGTCTGCTTATCCTAAAAGCCCCAACTGGTGAAAGGGTGGCTGTTTTTGCCACTCTTTGACTAGTGCCCAGTCTACATTCCCAAAAGCCCCAACTGGTGCCAGGGGTGGCTGTTTTGGCCACCCTATGTCTAGTGCCCAGTCTTCTCACCCGAAAGCCCCAACTTTTGCCACGTGTCTGTTTTTGCTGCCCCAAGACTAGTGCCCAGTCTGCTCACCCGAAAGCCCCAAGTGGTGCCGGGGTGGCTGTTTTTACTGCCCTTTGATTAGTGCCCAGTCTGCTCATCCCAAAATCCCTAACTGGTGCCAGGGGTCGTTGCTTTTTGCCGCCCTAAGTTTACTGCCCAGTCTGATCAAAGAAAGCCCCAACTGGTGCCAGGGGTGGCTGTTTTTTCCTCCCTATGACTAGTGCCCAGTCTACTTGCCTAAAAGCCCCAACTGGTACCAGGGGTGGCTGTTTTGGCTGTCCCTTAACTAGTGCCCATTCCGTTCGCCTGAAAGCCCCAACTAGTGCCAGGTGTGGTTTTTTTGACCACCCTATGACTAGTGCCCAGTCTGCTTTTCCTAAAAGCCCCAACTGGTGCAAGGTTGGCTGTTTTTGCCACTCTATGATTAATGCCCAGTCTACATGCCATAATGCCCCAGCTGGTGCCAGGGGTGGCTGTTTTGGCCGCCCCATGACTAGTACCCAGTCTGCTCAACCAAAAGCCCCAACTGGTGGCAGTGGTGGCTATTCTGGTCACCCTTTGTCTAGTGCCCAGTCTGCTTACCCAAAAGCCCCAACTTTACTTTTGCTACGGGTGTCTGTTTTTGTAACCCATATCTAGTGCCCAGTCCATTCTCCCGAAAGCCCCAACTGGTGCCAGGGGTGGCTGTTTTGCCCACCCTATGTCTAGTGCCCAGTCTGCTCACCCGAAAGCCCCAACTTTTGCCACTTGTTTCTGTTTTGGCTGCCCCGTGACTAGTGCCCAGTCTGCTTACCTGAAAGCCCCAAGTGGTGCCAGGGGTGGCTGTTTTGACCACCCTATGACTAGTACCCAGTATGCTTATCCCAAATTCCCCAACTGGTACCAGGGGTGGTTGCTTTTGCCGCCCCAAGTTTACTGCACAGTCTGCTCAGAAAAAGCCCCAACTGGTGCCAGTGGTGGCTGTTTTTTCCTCCCTATGACTAGTGCCCAGTCTAGTTGCTTAAAAGCCCCAACTCGTACCTGTGGTGGCTGTTTTGGCAGCCTCATAAATAGTGCCTTGTCTATTCACCTGAAAGCCCCAACTGGTGCCAGGGGTGGCTGTTTTGGCCACCCTATGACTAGTGCCCAGTCTGCATGCCCAAAATCCCAAACTGGTGCCAGGGGTGGCTGTTTTATCGACCCTATGACTGGTGCCCAGTCTGCTTACCTGAAAGCCCTACTGCTGCCAGGGGGGCTGTTTTTGCTGTCCTGTGATTAGTGCTCAGTCTGCTTATCCTAAAAACCCCAACTGGTGCAATGGGTGTCTGTTTTGGCCACCCAATGACTAGTGCCCGGTCTGCTTATCTTTAAAACCCCAACTGGTGCCAGGGATGGCTGTTTTGCCCGCCCTATGACTAGTGCCCAGTCTGCTTATCCTAAAAGCCCCAAATGGTGAAAGGGTGGCTGTTTTTGCCACCCTTTGACTAGTGCCCAGTCTACATGCCCAAAAAGCCCCAACTGGTGCCAGGGGTGGCTGTTTTGGCCACCATATATCTAGTGCCCAGTCTTCTCACCCGAAAGCCCCAACTTTTGCCACATGTCTGTTTTTGTTGCCCCAAGACTAGTGCCCAGTCTGCTCACCCAAAAGCCCCAAGTGGTGCCAGGGGTGGCTGTTTTGACCACCCTATGACTAGTACCCAGTCTGCTTATCCCAAATTCCCCAACTGGTACCAGGGGTGGTTGCTTTTGCCGCCCCAAGTTTACTGCACAGTCTGCTCTCAAAAAGCCCCAACTGGTGCCAGTGGTGGCTGTTTTTTCCTCCCTATGACTAGTGCCCAGTCTAGTTGCCTAAAAGCCCCAACTCGTACCTGGGGTGGCTGTTTTGGCAGCCTCATAAATAGTGCCCTGTCCATGCGCCTGAAAGCCCCAACTGGTGCCAGGGGTGGCTGTTATGGCCACCCTATGACTAGTGCCCAGTCTGCATGCCCAAAATCCCAAACTGGTGCCAGGGGTGGCTGTTTTATCGACCCTATGACTAGTGCCCAGTCTGCTCACCTGAAAGCCCTACTGGTGCCAGGGGGGCTGTTTTTGCTGTCCTGTGATTAGTGCTCAGTCTGCTTATCCTAAAAACCCCAACTGGTGCCATGGGTGTCTGTTTTGGCCACCCAATGACTAGTGCCCGGTCTGCTTATCTTTAAAGCCCCAACTGGTGCCAGGGGTGGCTGTTTTGCCCGCCCTATGACTAGTGCCCAATCTACATGCCCAAAAGCCCCAACTGGTGCCAGGGGAGGCTGTTTTGGCCACCCTATGTCTAGTGCCCAGTTTTCTCACCCAAAAGCCCCAACTTTTGCCACGTGTCTGTTTTTGCTGCCCCAAGACTAGTGCCCAGTCTGCTCACCCGAAAGCCCCAAGTGGTGCCAGGGGTGGCTGTTTTCACTGCCCTTTGATTAGTGCCCAGTCTGCTCATCTCAAAATCCCCAACTGGTGCAGGGGTCGTTGCTTTTTGCAGCCCTAAGTTTACTGCCCAGTCTGATCAAAGAAAGCCCCAACTGGTGCCAGTGGTGGCTGTTTTTTCCTCCCTATGACTAGTGCCCAGTCTACTTGCCTAAAAGCCCCAACTAGTACCAGGGGTGGCTGTTTTGGCAGCCTCATAAATAGTGCCCTGTCCATGCGCCTGAAAGCCCCAACTGGTGCCAGGGGTGGCTGTTATGGCCACCCTATGACTAGTGCCCAGTCTGCATGCCCAAAATCCCAAACTGGTGCCAGGGGTGGCTGTTTTATCGACCCTAAGACTAGTGCCCAGTCTGCTCACCTGAAAGCCCTACTGGTGCCAGGGGGGCTGTTTTTGCTGTCCTGTGATTAGTGCTCAGTCTGCTTATCCTAAAAACCCCAACTGGTGCCATGGGTGTCTGTTTTGGCCACCCAATGACTAGTGCCCGGTCTGCTTATCTTTAATGCCCCAACTGGTGCCAGGGGTGGCTGTTTTGCCCGCCCTATGACTAGTGCCCAATCTACATGCCCAAAAGCCCCAACTGGTGCCAGGGGAGGCTGTTTTGGCCACCCTATGTCTAGTGCCCAGTTTTCTCACCCAAAAGCCCCAACTTTTGCCACGTGTCTGTTTTTGCTGCCCCAAGACTAGTGCCCAGTCTGCTCACCCGAAAGCCCCAAGTGGTGCCAGGGGTGGCTGTTTTCACTGCCCTTTGATTAGTGCCCAGTCTGCTCATCTCAAAATCCCCAACTGGTGCAGGGGTCGTTGCTTTTTGCAGCCCTAAGTTTACTGCCCAGTCTGATCAAAGAAAGCCCCAACTGGTGCCAGGGGTGGCTGTTTTTTCCTCCCTATGACTAGTGCCCAGTCTACTTGCCTAAAAGCCCCAACTGGTACCAGGGGTGGCTGTTTTGGCTGTCCCTTAACTAGTGCCCATTCCGTTCGCCTGAAAGCCCCAACTGGTGCCAGGTGTGTTTTTTTTGACCACCCTATGACTAGTGCCCAGTCTGCTCACCCGAAAGACCCAACTGGTGCCAGGGGTGGCTGTTTTGTCCGCCCTATAAATTTTGGCTAATCTGCTTATCCTAAAAGCCCCAAATGGTGCCAGGGGTCGCTGTTTTGGCTGCCCTAAGACTAGTGCCCAGTCTGCTTATTATAAAAGCCCCAACTGGTGCCAGGGGTGTCTGTTTTGGCCACCCTATGACTAGTGCCCAGTCTGCTAACCCGAAAGCCCCAACTGGTGCCAGGGATGGCTGTTTTGGCCGCCCTATAACTAGTGCCCAGTCTGCTTTTTCTAGAAGCCCCACCTGGTGCCAGGGGTGGTTGTTATGGCTGCCTTATGACTATTGCCCAGTCTGCTTATCCTAAAAGCCCCAACTACTGCCAGGGGTGGCTGTTTTGGCCGCCCTATGACTAGTACCCAGACTGCTCACCTGAAAGCTCCAACTGATGCCAGAAGTGGCTGTTTTGGCCGCCCTATGATTAGTGCGCAGTCTGTTTATCCTAAAAGTGCCAACTGGTGCCAGGAGTTGCTTTTTTAGCCACCCTATATCTAGTGCTCAGTCTGCTTACCCGAAAGCCCAACTTTTGCCACATGTAACTGTTTTTGCAGCCACATGACTAGTGCCCAATCTGCTCATCCTAAAATACCCAACTGGTGCCAGGGGTTGTTGCTTTGTTTGCCCCAAGTCTACTGCCCAGTCTGCTCACAGAAAGCCCTAACTGGTGCCAGGGGTAGCTGTTTTGGCTTCCCCATAACTAGTGCCCAGTCCGTTCGCCTGAAAGCCCCAACTGTTGCCAGGGGTGGCTGTTTTTGCTACCCTATGTCTAGTGCCCAGTCTGCTCACCCGAAAGACCCAACTTTTGCCAGGGGTTGCTGTTTTGGCTGCCCCATGACTAGTGCCCAGTCTGCTCACCCAAATGCCCCAACTGGTGCCAGGGGTGGCCGTTTTGGCCACCCTATGTCTAGTGTACAGTTTTCACACCTGAAAGCCCCAACTTTTGCCAGGGGTGGCTGTTTTGGCTGCCCCATGAGTAGTGCCCAGTCTGCTAGCCCAAAAGCCCCAACTGGTGCCAGGGGTTATTTTTTTTGCAACCCTATGAATAGTGCCCAGTCTGCTCACCCGAAGGTACCAACTGGTGCCAGGGGTGGCTGTTTTGGCCACGCTATAACTTGTGGCTAGTCTGCTTATCCTAAAAGCTCCAATTGGTGCCAGGAGTGGCTGTTTTGACCGCCCTAAGACTAGTGCCCATTCTGCTTATCCTAAAAGCCCCAACTGGTGCCAATGTTGGCTGTTTTGGCTTCACTATGACTAGTGCCCAGTCTACATTCCCAAAAGCCCCAACTGGTGCCAGGGGTGGCTGTTTTATCCACCCTATGACTAGTGCCCAGTCTGCTCACCTGAAAGCCCTACTGGTGCCATGGTTGGCTGTTTTGGCCGCCCTATGATTAGTGCCCAGTCTGTTTATCCTAAAAGCCCCAACTGGTGCCAGGGGTGTATGTTTTGGCCACCCTACGAGTGCCCAGTCTGCTCACCTGAAAGCCCCAACAGGTGCCAGGGGTGGCTTTTTTGGCTGCCCTATAACTAGTGCCCAGTCTGCTTATCCTAAAAGCCCCAACTGGTGCCAGGGGTGGCTGTTTTGGCCGCCCTATGACTAGTGCCCAGACTGCTCACCTGAAAGCCCCAACAGGTGCCAGGGGTGGCTTTTTTGGCTGCCCTATAACTAGTGCCCAGTCTGCTTATCCTAAAAGCCCCAACTGGTGCCAGGGGTGGCTGTTTTGGCCGCCCTATGACTAGTGCCCAGACTGCTCACCTGAAAGCCCCAACTGATGCCAGACGTGGCTGTTTTGGCCGCCCTATGATTAGTGTCCAGTCTGCTTATCCTAAAAACGTGCCAACTGGTGCCATGGTTTTTTTTTTTAGCCACCCTATGTCTAGTGCCCAGTCTGCTCACCCCAAGACTACTGCCCAGGCTGCTCACAGAAAGCCCCAACTGGTGCCAGGGGTGGCTGTTTTGGCTGCCCCATAACTAGTGCCCAGTCTGTTCGCCTGAAGGCCCCAACTGGTGCCAGGGGTGGCTGTTTTGGCTACCCTATGTCTAGTGCCCAGTCTGCTCACACGAAAGCCCAAACTTTTGCCAGGGGTTGCTGTTTCGGCTGCCCCATGACTAGTGCCCAGTCTGCTCAACCAAAAGCCCCAACTGGTGCCAGTGGTAGCGGTTTTGTCCACCCTATTACTAGTGCCCAATCTTCTCGCCTGGAATCCCCAACTGGTGCATGTGGTGGCTGTTTTGGCCACCCTATAATTATTGCCCAGTCTGCTTATCCTAAAAGCGCCAATTGGTGACAGGGGTGGCTGTTTTGGCCACCCTATGACTGGTGCCCAGTCTGCTTACCTGAAAACCCCATCTGGTGCCAGGGGTGGCTGTTTTGGCCACCCTATGTTTAGTGCCCAGTAATCTCACCAAAAGCCCCAACTTTTGCCAGGGGTGGCTGTTTTGAATGCCCCATGACTAGTGCCCAGTCTGCTCACCCGATAGTCCCAACAGGTGCCATGGGTGGCAGTTTTGGCTGCCCTATAACTTTTGGCCAGTCTGCTAATCCCAAAAGCCCCAAATGGTGCCAGGGGTGGCTGTTTTGGCCGCCCTAAGACTAGCGCCCAGTCTGCTAATCCTAACAGCCCCAACTGGTGCCAGGGGTGGCTGTTTTATCCACCCTAAGACTAGTGCCCAGTTATCTCACATGAAAGCCCTACTTGTGCCAGGGGTGGCTGTTTTGGCCGCTCTATGATTAGTTCCCAGTCTGTTTATCCTAAAAGCCCTTAGTGGTGCCAGGGGTGTTTGTTTTGGCCACCCTATGAGTAGTGTCCAGTCTGCTCACCCGAAAGCCCCAACTGGTGCCAGGGGTGGCTGTTTTGGCCACCCTTTAACAAGTGCCCAGTCTGCTTATCCTAAAAGCCCCAACTGGTGCCAGGGGTGGCTGTTTTGGCCTCCATATGACTAGTGCCCAGTCTGCTTATCCTAAAAGTGCCAACTGGTGCCAGGGGTTGCTTTTTTAGCCATCCTATGTCTAGTGCCCAGTCTGCTTACCCGAAAGCCCCAACTTTTGCCACATGTGTCTGTTTTTGCTGCCACAAGACTATTGCCCAGTCTGCTCACCCGAAAGCCCCAAGTGGTTCCAGGGGTGGCTGTTTTGGCCGCCCTATGTCTAGAGCCCAGTCTTCTCACCCAAAAGCTCCAACTTTTGCCAGGGGTGGCTGTTTTGGCTGCCCCATGACTAGAGCCCACTCTGCTCACCCAAAAGCCCCAACTGATGCCAGACGTGGCTGTTTTGGCCGCCATATGATTAGTGCCCAGTCTGTTTATCCTAAAAGCCCTTAGTGGTGCCAGGGGTGTTTTTTTTGACCACCATATGACTAGTGCCCAGTCTGCTCACCCGTTTGTCCCAACTGGTGCCAGGGGTGGCAGTTTTGGCTGCCCTATGACTAGTGCCCAGTCTGCTTATCCTAAAAGCCCCAACTGGTGAAAGGGTGGCTGTTTTTGCCACCCTTTGACTAGTGCCCAGTCTACATGCCCAAAAGCCCCAACTGGTGCCAGGGGTGGCTGTTTTGGCCAACCTATATCTAGTGCCCAGTCTTCTCACCCGAAAGCCCCAACTTTTGCCACGTGTCTGTTTTGGCTGCCCCAAGACTAGTGCCCAGTCTGCTCACCCGAAAGCCCCAAGTGGTGCCAGGGGTGGCTGTTTTGACCACCCTATGACTAGTACCCAGTCTGCTTATCCCAAATTCCCCAACTGGTACCAGGGGTGGTTGCTTTTGCCGCCCCAAGTTTACTGCACAGTCTGCTCACAAAAAGCCCCAACTGGTGCCAGTGGTGGCTGTTTTTTCCTCCCTATGACTAGTGCCCAGTCTAGTTGTCTAAAAGGCCCAACTCGTACCTGGGGTGGCTGTTTTGGCAGCCTCATAAATAGTGCCCTGTCCATTCGCCTGAAAGCCCCAACTGGTGCCAGGGGTGGCTGTTTTGGCCACCCTATGACTAGTGCCCAGTCTGCATGCCCAAAATCCCAAACTGGTGCCAGGGGTGGCTGTTTTATCGACCCTATGACTAGTGCCCAGTCTGCTCACCTGAAAGCCCTACTGGTGCCAGGGGGGCTGTTTTTGCTGTCCTGTGATTAGTGCTCAGTCTGCTTATCCTAAAAACCCCAACTGGTGCCATGGGTGTCTGTTTTGGCCACCC
This sequence comes from Pseudophryne corroboree, assembly GCF_028390025.1. Taxonomy (NCBI): domain Eukaryota; kingdom Metazoa; phylum Chordata; class Amphibia; order Anura; family Myobatrachidae; genus Pseudophryne; species Pseudophryne corroboree. Next base: position 38,630,292 of record NC_086453.1, read on the forward strand.
ATTGACTAGTGCCCGGTCTGCTTATCTTTAAAGCCCCAACTGGTGCCAGGGGTGGCTGTTTTGCCCGCCCTATGACTAGTGCCCAGTCTGCTTATCCTAAAAGCCCCAACTGGTGAAAGGGTGGCTGTTTTTGCCACCCTTTGACTAGTGCCCAGTCTACATGCCCAAAAGCCCCAACTGGTGCCAGGGGTGGCTGTTTTGGCCACCCTATGTCTAGTGCCCAGTCTTCTCACCCGAAAGCCCCAACTTTTGCCACGTGTCTGTTTTTGTTGCCCCAAGACTAGTGCCCAGTCTGCTCACCCGAAAGCCCCAAGTGGTGCCGGGGTGGCTGTTTTTACTGCCCTTTGATTAGTGCCCAGTCTGCTCTTCCCAAAATCCCCAACTGGTGCCAGGGGTCGTTGCTTTTTGCCGCCTTAAGTTTACTGCCCAGTCTGATCAAAGAAAGCCCCAACTGGTGCCAGGGGTGGCTGTTTTTTCCTCCCTATGACTAGTGCCCAGTCTACTTGCCTAAAAGCCCCAACTGGTACCAGGGGTGGCTGTTTTGGCTGTCACTTAACTGGTGCCCATTCCGTTCACCTGAAAGCCCCAACTGGTGCCAGGTGTGGTTTTTTTTGACCACCCTATGACTAGTGCCCAGTCTGCTCACCCGAAAGACCCAACTGGTGCCAGGGGTGGCTGTTTTGGCCGCCCTAAGACTAGTGCCCCGTCTGATTATCCTAAAAGCCCCAATTGGTGCCAGGGGTGGCTGTTTTGGCTGCCCCATGACAAGTGCCCAGTCTACATGTCCAAAAGCCCAAACTGGTGCCAGGGGTGGCTGTTTTATCCACCCTAAGACTAGTGCCCAGTTATCTCACATGAAAGCCCTACTTGTGCCAGGGGTGGCTGTTTTGGCCGCTCTATGATTATTGCCCAGTCTGTTTTTCCTAAAAGCCCTTAGTGGTGCCAGGGGTGTGTTTTTTGGCCACCATATGACTAGTGCCCAGTCTGCTTATCCTAAAAGCCCCAACTTGTGCTGGGGTGGCTGTTTTGGCCGACCTATGACTAATGTCCAGTCTGCTTATCTTTAAAGCCCCAACTGGTGCCAGGTGTTGCTGTTTTGGCTGCCCTATGACTAGTGCCCAGTCTGCTTATCCTAAAAGCCCCAACTGGTGCCAGGGGTGGCTGTTTTGGCTGCCCCATGACTAGTGCCCAGTCTAAATGTCCAAAAGCCCCAACTGGTGCCAGGGGTGGCTGTTTTATCCACCCTAAGACTAGTGCCCAGTTATCTCACATGAAAGCCCTACTTGTGCCAGGGGTGGCTGTTTTGGCCGCTCTATGATTAGTGCCCAGTCTGTTTATCCTAAAAGCCCCAAGTGGTGCCAGGGGTGTGTGTTTTGGCCACCCTATGAGTAGTGTCCAGTCTGCTCACCCGAAAGCCCCAACTGGTGCCAGGGGTGGCTGTTTTGGCCACCCTTTAACAAGTGCCCAGTCTGCTTATCCTAAAAGCCCCAACTGGTGCCAGGGGTGGCTGTTTTGTCCTCCCTATGACTAGTGCCCAGTCTGCTAATCCTAAAAGCCCCGACTGGTGCCAGTGGTGGTTGTTTTGGCCGTCCTATGACTAGTGCCCAGACTGCTCACCTGAAAGCCCCAACTTTTGCCACATGTGTCTGTTTTTGTTGCCACAAGACTATTGCCCAGTCTGCTCACCCGAAAGCCCCAAGTGGTTCCAGGGGTGGCTGTTTTGGCCGCCCTATGTCTAGTGCCTAGTCTTCTCACCCAAAAGCTCAAACTTTTGCCAGGGGTGGCTGTTTTGGCTGCCCCATGAATAGAGCCCACTCTGCTCACCCAAAAGCCCCAACTGATGCCAGACGTGGCTGTTTTGGCCGCCATATGATTAGTGCCCAGTCTGCTCATCCTAAAAGTGCCAACTGGTGCCAGGGGTTGCTTTTTTATCCACCCTATGTCTAGTGCCCAGTCTGCTCACCCGAAAGCCCCAACTTTTGCCACGTGTTTGTTTTTGCTGCCACATGACTGTAGTCCAGACTGCTCACCCGAAAGCCCCAAGTGGTACAAGTGGTGGCTGTTTTGGCCGCCCTATGACTAGTGCCCAGTCTGCTCATCCCAAAATCCCCAACTGGTACCAAGGGTGGTTGCTTTGTTCGCCTCAAGTCTACTGCCCAGTCAGCTCACAGAAAGCCCCAACTGGTGCCAGGGGTGGCTGTTTTGGCTTCCCCATATCTAGTGCCCAGTCCGTTTGCCTTAAAAGCCCAAACTGGTGCCAGGGGTGGCTGTTTTGGCCACCCTATGTCTAGTGCCTAGTCTTCTCACGCGAAAGCCCCAACTTTTGCCAGGGGTTGCTGTTTTGGCTGCCCCATGACTAGTGCCTAGTCTGCTCACCCGAAAGCCCCAACTGGTGCTAGTGGTAGCGGTTTTGTCTACCCTATGACTAGTGCCCAATCTTCTCACCTGGAATCCCCAACTGGTGCCAGGGGTGGCTGTTTTGGCCGCCCTATAATTATTGCCCAGTCTGCTTATCCTAAAAGCCCCAATTGGTGCCAGGGGTGGCTGTTTTGGCCACCCTCTATTTAGTGCCCAGTCTGCTCACACAAAAGCCCCAACTGGTGCCAGGGGTGGCTGTTTTGGTTTCCCTATGACTTCTGCCCAGTCTATTCACCCAAAAGCCCCAACTGGTGCCAGGGGTGGCTGTTTTGGCCCCCATATGTTTAGTACACAGTCTGCTCACCCAAAAGCCCCAACTTTTACCAGCGGTGGCTGTTTTGGCTGCCTCATGACTAGTGCCCAGTCTGCTAACCCGAAAGCACCAACTGGTGCCAGGGGTATTTTTTTGGGCCACCCTATGACTAGTGCCCAGTCTGCTCACCCGATAGTCCCAACTGGTGCGTGCGGTGGCTGTTTTGTCCGCCCTATAACTTGTGGCCAGTCTGCTTGTCCTAAAAGCCCCAACTGGTGCCAGGGGTGGCTGTTTTGGCCGCCCTAAGACTAGTGCCCCGTCTGATTATCCTAAAAGCGCCAACTGGTGCCAGGGGTGGCTATTTTGGCCGCCCTAAGACTAGTGCCCCGTCTGATTATCCTAAAAGCGCCAACTGGTGCCAGGGGTGGCTGTTTTGGCTGCCCCATGACTAGTGCTCAGTCTACATGCCCAAAAGCCCCAACTGGTGCCAGGGGTGGCTGTTTTATCCACCCTAAGACTAGTGCCCAGTCTGCTCAACTGAAAGCCCTACTAGTGGCCGCTCTATGATTAGTGCCCAGTCTGTTTATCCTAAAAGACCCAACTGGTGCCAGGGGTGTCTGTTTTGGCCACCCTATGACTAGTGTCCAGTATGCTCACCCGAAAGCCCCAACTGGTGCCAGGGGTGGCTGTTTTGCCCACCCTATAACTAGTGCCCAGTCTGCTTATCCTAAAAGCCCCAACTGGTGCCAGGGGTGGCTGTTTTATCGACCCTATGACTAGTGCCCAGTTTGCTCACCCGAAAGCCCCAAGTGGTGTCAGCGGTGGCTGTTTTGGCCGCACTATAACTAGTGCCCAGTCTGCTTATCCTAAAAGCCCCAACTGGTGCCAGGGGTGGCTGTTTTGGCTGCCTTATAATTAGTGCACAGTCTGCTTATCCTAAAAGTGCCAACTGGTGCCAGGGGTGGCTGTTTTGGCCACCCTATGTCTATTGCCCAGTCTGCTCACCCGAAAGCCCCAACTTTTGCCAAATGTGTCTGTTTTTGCTGCCCCATGACTAGTGCCCAGTCTGCTCACCCGAAAGCCCCAAGTGGTGCCAGGGGTGGCTGTTTTGACCGACCTATGACAAGTTCCCAGTCTGCTCATCCCAAATTCCCCAACTGGTGCCAGTGGTGGCTGTTTTGGCCGCCCTAAGACTAGTGCCCAGTCTGCATATCCTAAAAGCCCCAACTGGTGCCAGGGGTGGCTGTTTTGGCTGCCTTATGATTAGTGCACAGTCTGCTTATCCTAAAAGTGCCAACTGGTGCCAGGGGTGGCTGTTTTGGCCACCCTATGTCTATTGGCCAGTCTGCTCACCCGAAAGCCCCAACTTTTGCCAAATGTGTCTGTTTTTGCTGCCCCATGAATAGTGCCCAGTCTGCTCACCCGAAAGCCCCAAGTGGTGCCAGGGGTGGCTGTTTTGACCGACCTATGACAAGTTCCCAGTCTGCTCATCCCAAATTCCCCAACTGGTGCCAGTGGTGGCTGTTTTGGCCGCCCTAAGACTAGTGCCCAGTCTGCATATCCTAAAAGCCCCAACTGGTGCCAGGGGTGGCTGTTTTGGCTGCCTTATGATTAGTGCACAGTCTGCTTATCCTAAAAGTGCCAACTGGTGCCAGGGGTGGCTGTTTTGGCCACCCTATGTCTATTGCCCAGTCTGCTCACCCGAAAGCCCCAACTTTTGCCAAATGTGTCTGTTTTTGCTGCCCCATGAATAGTGCCCAGTCTGCTCACCCGAAAGCCCCAAGTGGTGCCAGGGGTGGCTGTTTTGACCGACCTATGACAAGTTCCCAGTCTGCACATCCCAAATTCCCCAACTGGTGCCAGTGGTGGCTGTTTTGGCCGCCCTAAGACTAGTGCCCAGTCTGCATATCCTAAAAGCCCCAACTGGTGCCAGGGGTGGCTGTTTTGGCTGCCCCATGTCTAGTGCCCAGTCTACATGCCCAAAAGCCCCAACTAGTGCCAGGGGTGGCTGTTTTATCCACCCTAAGACTAGTGCCCAGTTATCTCACCTGAAAGCCCTTCTGGTGCCAAGGTTGGCTGTTTTGGCAACTCTATGATAAGTGCCCAGTCTGCTCACCCGAAAGCCCCAACTGGTGCCAGGGGTGGCTGTTTTGCCCGCCCTATGACTAGTGCCCAGTCTGCTTATCCTAAAAGCCCCAACTGGTGCCAGGGGTGGCTGTTTTATCGACCCTATGACTAGTGCCCAGTCTGCTCACCTGAAAGTACTACTGGTGCCAGGGGTGACTGTTTTTTCCGCCCTATGATTAGTGCTCAGTCTGCTTAACTTAAAAACCCCAACTGGTGCCAGGGGTGTCTGTTTTGGCCACCCTATGACTAGTGCACAGTCTGCTCACCAACTGGTGCCAGGGGTGGCTTTTTTGGATGCCCTATAACTAGTGCCCAGTCTGCTTATCTTTAAAGCCCCAACTGGTGCCAGGGGTGGCTGTTCTGGCTGCCCTATGACTGGTGCCCAGTTTGCTCACCCAAAAGCCCCAACTGGTGCCAGGGGTGGCTGTTTTGGCAACCCTATGTCTAGTGCCCAGTTTGCTCACCTGAGAGACCGAATTGGTGTTAGGGGTGGCTGTTTGGGCCACCATATAACTAGTGCCCAGTATGCTTATCCTAAAAACCCCAACTGGTGCCAGGGGTGGCTGTTTTAGCTGCCCCATGACTAGTGCCCAGTCTGCTCACCCGAAAGCCCCAACTGCTGCCAGGGGTGGCTGTTTTGACTGCCTTATGACTAGTGTCCAGTCTGCTCATACTAAAAGCCCCAACTGGTGCCAGGGCTGGCTATTTTGGCTACCCTATGACTATTGTCCAGTCTCCTCACCTGAGAGCCCCAACTTGTGCCAGGGGTGGATTTTTTTTGCTGCCCTATGACGAGTACCCAGTCTGCTCATGCTAAAAGCCCCAACTGGTGCTAGAAGTGGCTGTTTTGGCCGTCCCAAGTCTTGTGCTTAGCTTGCGCACAGAAAGCCCCACTTGTGCCAGGTGTGCCTGTTTTGGCCGCCCTGTAACTAGTGCCAAGTCTACTTATCCAAAAGCCCCAACTGGAGCAAGGGGTGGCTGATTTGGCTGCCCCATATCTTGTGCCCAGTCAGGTCACCTGAGACACCCAGCTGGTGCCAGGGGTGGCTGTTTTGGCTTCCCCATTACTAGTGCCCAGTCTGCTCATCTAAAAGCCTCAACGGGTGCCAGGGGTGGCTGTTTTGGCCACACTATTACTAGTGCCCAGTCTGCTCACCTGAAAGCCCCAACTGGTGCCAGGGGTGGCACTTTTGGCCGCCCTATGACTAGTGCCCAGTCTGCTTATCCTAAAAGCCCCAACTTGTGCTGGGGTGGCTGTTTTGGCCGACCTATGACTAATGTCCAGTCTGCTTATCTTTAAAGCCCCAACTGGTGCCAGGGGTGGCTGTTTTGGCTGCCCTATGACTAGTGCCCAGTCTGCTTTTCCTAAAAGCCCCAACTGGTGCAAGGTTGGCTGTTTTTGCCACTCTATGACTAATGCCCAGTCTACATGCCAAAAAGCCCCAGCTGGTGCCAGGGGCGGCTGTTTTGGCCACCCTGTGTGTACTGCCCAGTCTGCTCACCCGAAAACCCAACTGGTGCCAGGGGTAGCTGTTTTGGCTGCACTATGACTAGTGCCCAGTCTGCTCATCCTATAAGCTCCAACTGGTGCAAGGGGTGGCTTTTTTTGCCGCCCTATGACTAGTGCCCAGTCTGATTATCCTAAAAGCCCCAACTGGTGCCATGGGTGCCTGTTTTTGCTGCCCCATGACTAGTGCCCAGTGTTCTCACCCGAAAGCCCCAACTTTTGCCAGGGGTGGCTGTTTTGGCTGCTCCATGACTAGTGCCCAGTCTGATCACCCAAAAGCCCCAACTGGTGCCAGGGGTGGCTATTTTGGTTTCCCTATGACTTCTGCCCAGTCTATTCACCCAAAATCCCCAACTGGTGCCAGGGGTGGCTGTTTTGGCCCCCATATGTTTAGTGCACAGTCTGCTCACCCAAAAGTCCCAACTTTTGTCAGCTGTGGCTGTTTTGGCTGCCCCATGACTAGTGCCCAGTCTGCTCACCCAAAAGCCCCAACTGGTGCCAGGGGTGGCTGTTTTGGCCACACTATGTCTAGTGCCCAGTCTTCTCACCCGAAAGCCCCTACTGGTGCCAGTGGTGGTGGTTTTGGCCGCCCTATAAATTGTGGCTAGTCTGCTTATCCTAAAAGCCCCAACTGGTGCCAGGGGTGGTTGTTTTGTCCGCCCTAAGACTAGTGCCCAGTCTGCTTATCCTAAAAGCCCCAACTGGTGCCCGGGCTGGCTGTTTTGGCTGCCCTATGACTATTGCCCAGTCTACATGTCCAAAAGCTCCAAATGCTGCCAGGGGTGGCTGTTTTATCCACCCTATGACTAGTGCCCAGTCTGTTTATCCTAAAACACCCAACTGGTGCCAGGTGTCTATTTTGTCAACCCTATGACTAGTGCCCAGTCTGCTCACCCGAAAGCCCCAACTGGTGCTAGAAGTGGCTGTTTTGGCCGCCCTATAACTAGTGCCCAGTCTGCTTATCCTTAAAGCCCCAACTGGTGCCAGGGGTGGTTGTTTTGGCCGCCCTATGACTAGTGCCGAGACTGCTCACCTGAAAGCCCCAACTGGTGCCAGGGGTGGCTATTTTGGCTGCCCCATAACTAGTGCCCAGTCTATTCGACTGAAAGCCCCAAGTGGTGCCAGGGTTGTTTTTTTGGGCCACCCTATGACTAGTGCCCAGTCTGCTCACCCGATAGTCCCAACTGGTGGCAGCGGTGGCTGTTTTGTCTGCCCTATAACTTGTGGCCAGTCTGCTTGTCCTAAAAGCCCCAACTGGTGTCAGGGGTGGCTGTTTTGGCCGCCCTAAGACTAGTGCCCCGTCTGATTATCCTAAAAGCCCCAACTGGTGCCATGGGTGCCTGTTTTTGCTGCCCCATGACTAGTGCCCAGTGTTCTCACCCGAAAGCCCCAACTTTTGCCAGGGGTGGCTGTTTTGGCTGCTCCATGACTAGTGCCCAGTCTGATCACCCAAAAGCCCCAACTGGTGCCAGGGGTGGCTGTTTTGGTTTCCCTATGACTTCTGCCCAGTCTATTCACCCAAAAGCCCCAACTGGTGCCAGGGGTGGCTGTTTTGGCCCCCATATGTTTAGTACACAGTCTGCTCACCCAAAAGCCCCAACTTTTACCAGCGGTGGCTGTTTTGGCTGCCTCATGACTAGTGCCCAGTCTGCTAACCCGAAAGCACCAACTGGTGCCAGGGGTATTTTTTTGGGCCACCCTATGACTAGTGCCCAGTCTGCTCACCCGATAGTCCCAACTGGTGCGTGCGGTGGCTGTTTTGTCCGCCCTATAACTTGTGGCCAGTCTGCTTGTCCTAAAAGCCCCAACTGGTGCCAGGGGTGGCTGTTTTGGTTTCCCTATGACTTCTGCCCAGTCTATTCACCCAAAAGCCCCAACTGGAGCCAGGGGTGGCTGTTTTGGCCCCCATATGTTTAGTGCACAGTCTGCTCACCCAAAAGTCCCAACTTTTGTCAGCTGTGGCTGCTTTGGCTGCCCCATGACTAGTGCCCAGTCTGCTCACCCAAAAGCCCCAACTGGTGCCAGGGGTGGCTGTTTTGGCCACACTACGTCTAGTGCCCAGTCTTCTCACCCGAAAGCCCTTACTGGTGCCAGTGGTGGTGGTTTTGGCCGCCCTATAAATTGTGGCTAGTCTGCTTATCCTAAAAGCCCCAACTGGTGCCAGGGGTGGTTGTTTTGTCCGCCCTAAGACTAGTGCCCAGTCTGCTTATCCTAAAAGCCCCAACTGGTGCCCGGGCTGGCTGTTTTGGCTGCCCTATGACTATTACCAGTCTACATGTCCAAAAGCTCCAACTGCTGCCAGGGGTGGCTGTTTTATCCACCCTATGACTAGTGCCCAGTCTGTTTATCCTAAAAGACCCAACTGGTGCCAGGGTGTCTGTTTTGTCAACCCTATGACTAGTGCCCAGTCTGCTTACCCGAAAGCCCCAACTGGTGCTAGAAGTGGCTGTTTTGGCCGCCCTATAACTAGTGCCCAGTCTGCTTATCTTTAAAGCCCCAACTGGTGCCAGGGGTGGTTGTTTTGGCCGCCCTATGACTAGTGCCGAGACTGCTCACCTGAAAGCCCCAACTGGTGCCAGGGGTGGCTATTTTGGCTGCCCCATAACTAGTGCCCAGTCTATTCGACTGAAAGCCCCAACTGGTGCCAGGGGTGTTTTTTTGGGCCACCCTATGACTAGTGCCCAGTCTGCTCACCCGATAGTACCAACTGGTGGCAGCGGTGGCTGTTTTGTCCGCCCTATAACTTGTGGCCAGTCTGCTTGTCCTAAAAGCCCCAAATGGTGTCAGGGGTGGCTGTTTTGGCCGCCCTAAGACTAGTGCCCCGTCTGATTATCCTAAAAGCCCCAACTGGTGCCAGGGGTGGATGTTTTGGCTGCCCCATGACTATTGCCCAGTCTACATGCCCTAAAGCCCCAACTGGTGCCAGGGGTGGCTGTTTTATCCACCCTAAGACTAGTGCCCAGTTATCTCACCTGAAAGCCCTACTGGTGGCCGCTCTATGATTAATGCCCAGTCTGTTTATCCTAAAAGACGCAACTGGTGCCTGGGGTGTCTGTTTTGGCCACCCTATGACTAGTGTCCAGTCTGCTCCCCCGAAAGCCCCAACTGGTGCCAGGGGTGGCTGTTTTGGCCGCCCTTTAACAAGTGCCCAGTTTGCTTATCCTAAAATCCCCAACTGGTGCCAGGGGTGGCTGTGTTGGCCTCCCTATGACTAGTGCCCAGTCTGCTTATCCTAAAAGCCCCAACTGGTGCCAGTGGTGGCTGTTTTGGCCGCCCTATGACTAGTGCCCAGACTGCTCACCTGAAAGTCCCAACTGATGCCAGGGGTGTTTTTTTGGGCCACCCTATGACTAGTGCCCAGTTATCTCACCTGAAAGCCCTACTGGTGGCCGCTCTATGATTAATGCCCAGTCTGTTTATCCTAAAAGACGCAACTGGTGCCAGGGGTGTCTGTTTTGGCCACCCTATGACTAGTGTCCAGTCTGCTCACCCAAAAGCCCCAACTGGTGCCAGGGGTGGCTGTTTTGCCCGCCCTATAACTAGTGCCCAGTCTGCTTATCCTAAAAGCCCCAACCTGGTGCCAGGGGTGGCTGTTTTATCGACCCTATGACTAGTGCCCAGTCTGCTCACCTGAAAGCCCTACTGGTGCCAGGTGTTGCTGTTTTTGCCTCCCTATGATTAGTGCCCAGTCTGCTAATCCTAAAAGTCCTAACTGGTGCCAGGGGTGTCTGTTTTAGCCACCCTATGACTAGTGCTCAGTCTGCTCACCCGAAAGCCCCAAGTGGTGTCAGCGGTGGCTGTTTTGGCCGCACTATAACTAGTGCCCAGTCTGCTTATCCTAAAAGCCCAAACTGGTGCCAGGGGTGGCTGTTTTGGCTGCCTTATAATTAGTGCCCAGTCTGCTTATCCTAAAAGTGCCAACTGGTGCCAGGGGTGGCTGTTTTGGCCACCCTATGTCTATTGCCCAGTCTGCTCACCCAAAAACCCCAAGTGGTGCCATGGGTGGCTGTTTTGACCGCCCTATGACTAGTTCCCAATCTGCTCATCCCAAATTCCCCAACTGGTGCCAGGGGTGGCTATTTTGACCACCCTATGTCTAGTGCCCAGTCTTCTCACCCGAAAGCCCCAACTTTTGTCAGAGGTGGCTGTTTTGGCTGCCCTATGACTAGTGCCCAGTCTGCTCATACTAAAAGCCCCAACTGGTGCCACGGCTGGCTGTTTTGACCACCCTATAACTATTGTCCAGTTTCCTCACCCGAGAGCCCCAACTGGTGCCAGGGGTGGGGTTTTTTTTTTGCTGCCGTATGACTAGTACCCAGTCTGCTCATGCTAAAAGCCCCAACTGGTGCCAGAAGTGGCTGTTTTGGCTGCCCCAAGTCTTGTGCTTAGCTTGCTCACAGAAAGTCCCACTAGTGCCAGGTGTGCCTGTTTTGGCCACCCTTTAACTAGTGCCAAGTCTACTTACCCAAAAGCCCCAACTGGAGCAAGGGGTGGCTGATTTGGCTGCCCCATATCTTGTGCCCAGTCAGGTCACCTGAGACACCCAGCTGGTTCCAAGGGTGGCTGTTTTGTCTGCCCCATTACTAGTGCCTAGTCTGCTCATCTAAAAGCCTCAACTGGTGCCAGGGGTGGCTGTTTTGGACACCCTATTACTAGTGCCCAGTCTGCTCACCCGAAAGCCCCAACTGGTGCCAGGGGTGGCTCTTTTGGCCGCTCTATGACTAGTGCCCAGTCTGCTTATCCTAAAAGCCCCAACTTGTGCTGGGGTGGCTGTTTTGGCCGACCTATGACTAATGTCCAGTCTGCTTATCTTTAAAGCCCCAACTGGTGCCAGGGGTGGCTGTTTTGGCTGCCCTATGACTAGTGCCCAGTCTGCTTTTCCTAAAAGCCCCAACTGGTGCAAGGTTGGCTGTTTTTGCCACTCTATGACTAATGCCCAGTCTACATGCCAAAAAGCCCCAGCTGGTGCCAGGGGTGGCTGTTTTGGCCACCCTGTGTGTACTGCCCAGTCTGCTCACCCGAAAACCCAACTGGTGCCAGGGGTAACTATTTTGGCTGCACTATGACTAGTGCCCAGTCTGCTCATCCTATAAGCACCAACTGGTGCAAGGGGTGGCTTTTTTTTGCTGCCCTATGACTAGTGCCCAGTCTGCTTATCCTAAAAGCCCCAATTGGTGCCATGGGTGCCTGTTTTTGCTGCCCAATAACTAGTGCCCAGTGTTCTCACCCGAAAGCCCCAACTTTTGCAAGGGGTGGCTGTTTTGGCTGCTCCATGACTAGTGCCCAGTCTGCTCACCCAATAGCCCCAACTGGTGCCAGGGGTGGCTGTTTTGGTTTCCCTATGACTTCTGCCCAGTCTATTCACCCAAAAGCCCCAACTGGTGCCAGGGGTGGCTGTTTTGGCCCCCATATGTTTAGGTCACAGTCTGCTCATCCAAAAGTCCCAACTTTTGCCAGCGGTGGCTGTTTTGGCTGCCCCATGACTAGTGACCAGTCTGCTCACCCAAAAGCCCCAACTGGTGCCAGGGGTGGCTGTTTTGGCCACACTACGTCTAGTGCCCAGTCTTCTCACCCGAAAGCCCTTACTGGTGCCAGTGGTGGTGGTTTTGGCCGCCCTATAAATTGTGGCTAGTCTGCTTATCCTAAAAGCCCCAACTGGTGCCAGGGGTGGTTGTTTTGTCCGCCCTAAGACTAGTGCCCAGTCTGCTTATCCTAAAAGCCCCAACTGGTGCCCGGGCTGGCTGTTTTGGCTGCCCTATGACTATTGCCCAGTCTACATGTCCAAAAGCTCCAACTGCTGCCAGGGGTGGCTGTTTTATCCACCCTATGACTAGTGCCCAGTCTGTTTATCCTAAAAGACCCAACTGGTGCCAGGGTGTCTGTTTTGTCAACCCTATGACTAGTGCCCAGTCTGCTTACCCGAAAGCCCCAACTGGTGCAAGAAGTGGCTGTTTTGGCCGCCCTATAACTAGTGCCCAGTCTGCTTATCTTTAAAGCCCCAACTGGTGCCAGGGGTGGTTGTTTTGGCCGCCATATGACTAGTGCCGAGACTGCTCACCTGAAAGCCCCAACTGGTGCCAGGGGTGGCTATTTTGGCTGCCCCATAACTAGTGCCCAGTCTATTCGACTGAAAGCCCCAACTGGTGCCAGGGGTGTTTTTTTGGGCCACCCTATGACTAGTGCCCAGTCTGCTCACCCGATAGTCCCAACTGGTGGCAGCGGTGGCTGTTTTGTCCGCCCTATAACTTGTGGCCAGTCTGCTTGTCCTAAAAGCCCCAAATGGTGTCAGGGGTGGCTGTTTTGGCCGCCCTAAGACTAGTGCCCCGTCTGATTATCCTAAAAGCCCCAACTGGTGCCAGGGGTGGATGTTTTAGCTGCCCCATGACTATTGCCCAGTCTACATGCCCTAAAGCCCCAACTGGTGCCAGGGGTGGCTGTTTTATCCACCCTAAGACTAGTGCCCAGTTATCTCACCTGAAAGCCCTACTGGTGGCCGCTCTATGATTAATGCCCAGTCTGTTTATCCTAAAAGACGCAACAGGTGCCAGGGGTGTCTGTTTTGGCCACCCTATGACTAGTGTCCAGTCTGCTCACCCAAAAGCCCCAACTGGTGCCAGGGGTGGCTGTTTTGCCCGCCCTATAACTAGTGCCCAGTCTGCTTATCCTAAAAGCCCCAACTGGTGCCAGGGGTGGCTGTTTTATCGACCCTATGACTAGTGCCCAGTCTGCTCACCTGAAAGCCCTACTGGTGCCAGGTGTTGCTGTTTTTGCCTCCCTATGATTAGTGCCCAGTCTGCTAATCCTAAAAGTCCTAACTGGTGCCAGGGGTGTCTGTTTTAGCCACCCTATGACTAGTGCTCAGTCTGCTCACCCGAAAGCCCCAAGTGGTGTCAGCGGTGGCTGTTTTGGCCGCACTATAACTAGTGCCCAGTCTGCTTATCCTAAAAGCCCAAACTGGTGCCAGGGGTGGCTGTTTTGGCTGCCTTATAATTAGTGCCCAGTCTGCTTATCCTAAAAGTGCCAACTGGTGCCAGGGGTGGCTGCTTTGGCCACCCTATGTCTATTGCCCAGTCTGCTCACCCAAAAACCCCAAGTGGTGCCATGGGTGGCTGTTTTGACCGCCCTATGACTAGTTCCCAATCTACTCATCCCAAATTCCCCAACTGGTGCCAGGGGTGGCTATTTTGACCACCCTATGTCTAGTGCCCAGTCTTCTCACCCGAAAGCCCCAACTTTTGTCAGAGGTGGCTGTTTTGGCTGCCCTATGACTAGTGCCCAGTCTGCTCATACTAAAAGCCCCAACTGGTGCCACGGCTGGCTGTTTTGACCACCCTATAACTATTGTCCAGTTTCCTCACCCGAGAGCTCCAACTGGTGCCAGGGGTGGTTTTTTTTTGCTGCCGTATGACTAGTACCCAGTCTGCTCATGCTAAAAGCCCCAACTGGTGCCAGAAGTGGCTGTTTTGGCTGCCCCAAGTCTTGTGCTTAGCTTGCTCACAGAAAGCCCCACTAGTGCCAGGTGTGCCTGTTTTGGCCACCCTTTAACTAGTGCCAAGTCTACTTACCCAAAAGCCCCAACTGGAGCAAGGGGTGGCTGATTTGGCTGCCCCATATCTTGTGCCCAGTCAGGTCACCTGAGACACCCAGCTGGTTCCAAGGGTGGCTGTTTTGTCTGCCCCATTACTAGTGCCTAGTCTGCTCATCTAAAAGCCTCAACTGGTGCCAGGGGTGGCTGTTTTGGACACCCTATTACTAGTGCCCAGTCTGCTCACCCGAAAGCCCCAACTGGTGCCAGGGGTGGTTCTTTTGGCCGCTCTATGACTAGTGCCCAGTCTGCTTATCCTAAAAGCCCCAACTTGTGCTGGGGTGGCTGTTTTGGCCGACCTATGACTAATGTCCAGTCTGCTTATCTTTAAAGCCCCAACTGGTGCCAGGGGTGGCTGTTTTGGCTGCCCTATGACTAGTGCCCAGTCTGCTTTTCCTAAAAGCCCCAACTGGTGCAAGGTTGGCTGTTTTTGCCACTCTATGACTAATGCCCAGTCTACATGCCAAAAAGCCCCAGCTGGTGCCAGGGGTGGCTGTTTTGGCCACCCTGTGTGTACTGCCCAGTCTGCTCACCCGAAAACCCAACTGGTGCCAGGGGTAACTATTTTGGCTGCACTATGACTAGTGCCCAGTCTGCTCATCCTATAAGCACCAACTGGTGCAAAGGGTGGCTTTTTTTTGCTGCCCTATGACTAGTGCCCAGTCTGCTTATCCTAAAAGCCCCAATTGGTGCCATGGGTGCCTGTTTTTGCTGCCCAATAACTAGTGCCCAGTGTTCTCACCCGAAAGCCCCAACTTTTGCAAGGGGTGGCTGTTTTGGCTGCTCCATGACTAGTGCCCAGTCTGCTCACCCAATAGCCCCAACTGGTGCCAGGGGTGGCTGTTTTGGTTTCCCTATGACTTCTGCCCAGTCTATTCACCCAAAAGCCCCAACTGGTGCCAGGGGTGGCTGTTTTGGCCCCCATATGTTTAGGTCACAGTCTGCTCATCCAAAAGTCCCAACTTTTGCCAGCGGTGGCTGTTTTGGCTGCCCCATGACTAGTGCCCAGTCTGCTCACCCAAAGGCCCCAACTGGTGCCAGGGGTGGCTGTTTTGGCCACACTATGTCTAGTGCCCAGTCTTCTCACCCGAAAGCCCCTACTGGTGCCAGTGGTGGTGGTTTTGGCCGCCCTATAATTTGTGGCTAGTCTGCTTATCCTAAAAGCCCCAACTGGTGCCAGGGGTGGCTGTTTTGTCCGCCCTAAGACTAGTGCCCAGTCTGCTTATCCTAAAAGCCCCAACTGGTGCCAGGGCTGGCTGTTTTGGCTGCCCTATGACTATTGCCCAGTCTACATGTCCAAAAGCTCCAACTGCTGCCAGGGGTGGCTGTTTTATCCACCGTATGACTAGTGCCCAGTCTGTTTATCCTAAAAGACCCAACTGGTGCCAGGGTGTCTGTTTTGTCAACCCTATGACTAGTGCCCAGTCTGCTCACCCGAAAGCCCCAACTGGTGCTAGAAGTGGCTGTTTTGTCCGCCCTATAACTAGTGCCCAGTCTGCTTATCCTTAAAGCCCCAACTGGTGCCAGGGGTGGTTGTTTTGGCCACCCTATGACTAGTGCCGAGACTGCTCACCTGAAAGCCCCAACTGGTGCCAGCGGTGGCTGTTTTGGCTGCCCCATAACTAGTGCCCAGTCTATTCGACTGAAAGCCCCAACTGGTGCCAGGGGTGTTTTTTTGGGCCACCCTATGACTAGTGCCCAGTCTGCTCACCCGATAGTCCCAACTGGTGGCAGCGGTGGCTGTTTTGTCCGCCCTATAACTTGTGGCCAGTCTGCTTGTCCTAAAAGCCCCAACTGGTGCCAGGGGTGGCTGTTTTGGCCACCCTAAGACTAGTGCCCTGTCTGATTATCCTAAAAGCCCCAACTGGTGCCAGGGGTGGCTGTTTTGGCTGCCCATGACTATTGCCCAGTCTACATGCCCAAAAGCCCCAACTGGTGCCAGGGGTGGCTGTTTTATCCACCCTAAGACTAGTGCCCAGTTATCTCACCTGAAAGCCCTACTGGTGGCCGCTCTATGATTAATGCCCAGTCTGTTTATCCTAAAAGACCCAACTGGTGCCAGGGGTTTCTGTTTTGGCCACCCTATGACTAGTGTCCAGTCTGCTCACCCAAGAGCCCCAACTGGTGCCAGGGGTGGCTGTTTTGCCCGCTCTATAACTAGTGCCCTGTCTGCTTAAACTAAAAGCCCCAACTGGTGTCAGGGGTGGCTGTTTTATCGACCCTATGACTAGTGCCCAGTCTGCTCAACTGAAAGCCCTACTGGTGCCAGGTGTTGCTGTTTTTGCCTCCCTATGATTAGTACCCAGTCTGCTAATCCTAAAAGTCCTAACTGGTGCCAGGGGTGTCTGTTTTAGCCACCCTATGACTAGTGCTCAGTCTGCTCACCCGAAAGCCCCAAGTGGTGTTAGCGGTGGCTGTTTTGGCCGCACTATAACTAGTGCCCAGTCTGCTTATCCTAAAAGCCCAAACTGGTGCCAGGGGTGGCTGTTTTGGCTGCCTTATGATTAGTGCCCAGTCTGCTTATCCTAAAAGTGCCAACTGGTGCCAGGGGTGGCTGTTTTGGCCACCCTATGTCTATTGCCCAGTCTGCTCACCCAAAAGCCCCAAGTGGTGCCATGGGTTGCTGTTTTGACCGCCCTATGACTAGTTCCCAGTCTGCTCATCCCAAATTCCCCAACTGGTGCCAGGGGTGGCTATTTTGACCACCCGATGTCTAGTGCCCAGTCTTCTCACCCGAAAGCCCCAACTTTTGTCAGAGGTGGCTGTTTTGGCTGTCTCATGACTAATGCCCAGTCTCCTAACCCGAAAGCACCAACTGGTGCCAGGGGTGTTTTTTGTGCCACCCTATGACTAGTGCCCAGTCTGCTCACCCGATAGTCCCAACTGGTGCCAGCGGTGGCTGTTTTGTCCGCCCTATAACTTGTGGCCAGTCTGCTTGCCTTAAAAGCCCCAACTGGTGCCAGTGGTGGCTGTTTTGGCCGCCCTAAGACTAGTGCCCAGTCTAATTATCCTAAAAGCCCCAACTGGTGCCAGGGGTGGCTGTTTTGGCTGCCCCATGACTAGTGCCCAGTCTACATGCCCAAAAGCCCCAACTGGTGCCAGGGGTGGCTGTTTTATCCACCCTAAGACTAGTGCCCAGTTATCTCACCTGAAAGCCCTACTGGTGCCAGGGGTGGCTGTTTTGGCCGCTCTATGATTAGTACCCAGTCTGCTCATGCTAAAAGCCCCAACTGGTGCCAGAAGTGGCTGTTTTGGCTGCCCCAAGTCTTGTGCTTAGCTTGCTCACAGAAAGCCCCACTAGTGCCAGGTGTGCCTGTTTTGGCCACCCTTTAACTAGTGCCAAGTCTACTTACCCAAAAGCCCCAACTGGAGCAAGGGGTGGCTGATTTGGCTGCCCCATATCTTGTGCCCAGTCAGGTCACCTGAGACACCCAGCTGGTTCCAAGGGTGGCTGTTTTGTCTGCCCCATTACTAGTGCCTAGTCTGCTCATCTAAAAGCCTCAACTGGTGCCAGGGGTGGCTGTTTTGGACACCCTATTACTAGTGCCCAGTCTGCTCACCCGAAAGCCCCAACTGGTGCCAGGGGTGGCTCTTTTGGCCGCTCTATGACTAGTGCCCAGTCTGCTTATCCTAAAAGCCCCAACTTGTGCTGGGGTGGCTGTTTTGGCCGACCTATGACTAATGTCCAGTCTGCTTATCTTTAAAGCCCCAACTGGTGCCAGGGGTGGCTGTTTTGGCTGCCCTATGACTAGTGCCCAGTCTGCTTTTCCTAAAAGCCCCAACTGGTGCAAGGTTGGCTGTTTTTGCAACTCTATGACTAATGCCCAGTCTACATGCCAAAAAGCCCCAGCTGGTGCCAGGGGTGGCTGTTTTGGCCACCCTGTGTGTACTGCCCAGTCTGCTCACCCGAAAACCCAACTGGTGCCAGGGGTAACTATTTTGGCTGCACTATGACTAGTGCCCAGTCTGCTCATCCTATAAGCACCAACTGGTGCAAGGGGTGGCTTTTTTTTGCTGCCCTATGACTAGTGCCCAGTCTGCTTATCCTAAAAGCCCCAATTGGTGCCATGGGTGCCTGTTTTTGCTGCCCAATAACTAGTGCCCAGTGTTCTCACCCGAAAGCCCCAACTTTTGCAAGGGGTGGCTGTTTTGGCTGCTCCATGACTAGTGCCCAGTCTGCTCACCCAATAGCCCCAACTGGTGCCAGGGGTGGCTGTTTTGGTTTCCCTATGACTTCTGCCCAGTCTATTCACCCAAAAGCCCCAACTGGTGCCAGGGGTGGCTGTTTTGGCCCCCATATGTTTAGGTCACAGTCTGCTCATCCAAAAGTCCCAACTTTTGCCAGCGGTGGCTGTTTTGGCTGCCCCATGACTAGTGCCCAGTCTGCTCACCCAAAAGCCCCAACTGGTGCCAGGGGTGGCTGTTTTGGCCACACTACGTCTAGTGCCCAGTCTTCTCACCCGAAAGCCCTTACTGGTGCCAGTGGTGGTGGTTTTGGCCGCCCTATAAATTGTGGCTAGTCTGCTTATCCTAAAAGCCCCAACTGGTGCCAGGGGTGGTTGTTTTGTCCGCCCTAAGACTAGTGCCCAGTCTGCTTATCCTAAAAGCCCCAACTGGTGCCCGGGCTGGCTGTTTTGGCTGCCCTATGACTATTGCCCAGTCTACATGTCCAAAAGCTCCAACTGCTGCCAGGGGTGGCTGTTTTATCCACCCTATGACTAGTGCCCAGTCTGTTTATCCTAAAAGACCCAACTGGTGCCAGGGTGTCTGTTTTGTCAACCCTATGACTAGTGCCCAGTCTGCTTACCCGAAAGCCCCAACTGGTGCAAGAAGTGGCTGTTTTGGCTGCCCTATAACTAGTGCCCAGTCTGCTTATCTTTAAAGCCCCAACTGGTGCCAGGGGTGGTTGTTTTGGCCGCCCTATGACTAGTGCCGAGACTGCTCACCTGAAAGCTTTGGCTGCCCCATAACTAGTGCCCAGTCTATTCGACTGAAAGCCCCAACTGGTGCCAGGGGTGTTTTTTTGGGCCACCCTATGACTAGTGCCCAGTCTGCTCACCCGATAGTCCCAACTGGTGGCAGCGGTGGCTGTTTTGTCCGCCCTATAACTTGTGGCCAGTCTGCTTGTCCTAAAAGCCCCAAATGGTGTCAGGGGTGGCTGTTTTGGCCGCCCTAAGACTAGTGCCCCGTCTGATTATCCTAAAAGCCCCAACTGGTGCCAGGGGTGGATGTTTTAGCTGCCCCATGACTATTGCCCAGTCTACATGCCCTAAAGCCCCAACTGGTGCCAGGGGTGGCTGTTTTATCCACCCTAAGACTAGTGCCCAGTTATCTCACCTGAAAGCCCTACTGGTGGCCGCTCTATGATTAATGCCCAGTCTGTTTATCCTAAAAGACGCAACAGGTGCCAGGGGTGTCTGTTTTGGCCACCCTATGACTAGTGTCCAGTCTGCTCACCCAAAAGCCCCAACTGGTGCCAGGGGTGGCTGTTTTGCCCGCCCTATAACTAGTGCCCAGTCTGCTTATCCTAAAAGCCCCAACTGGTGCCAGGGGTGGCTGTTTTATCGACCCTATGACTAGTGCCCAGTCTGCTCACCTGAAAGCCCTACTGGTGCCAGGTGTTGCTGTTTTAGCCTCCCTATGATTAGTGCCCAGTCTGCTAATCCTAAAAGTCCTAACTGGTGCCAGGGGTGTCTGTTTTAGCCACCCTATGACTAGTGCTCAGTCTGCTCACCCGAAAGCCCCAAGTGGTGTCAGCGGTGGCTGTTTTGGCCGCACTATAACTAGTGCCCAGTCTGCTTATCCTAAAAGCCCAAACTGGTGCCAGGGGTGGCTGTTTTGGCTGCCTTATAATTAGTGCCCAGTCTGCTTATCCTAAAAGTGCCAACTGGTGCCAGGGGTGGCTGTTTTGGCCACCCTATGTCTATTGCCCAGTCTGCTCACCCAAAAACCCCAAGTGGTGCCATGGGTGGCTGTTTTGACCGCCCTATGACTAGTTCCCAATCTACTCATCCCAAATTCCCCAATTGGTGCCAGGGGTGGCTATTTTGACCACCCTATGTCTAGTGCCCAGTCTTCTCACCCGAAAGCCCCAACTTTTGTCAGAGGTGGCTGTTTTGGCTGCCCTATGACTAGTGCCCAGTCTGCTCATACTAAAAGCCCCAACTGGTGCCACGGCTGGCTGTTTTGACCACCCTATAACTATTGTCCAGTTTCCTCACCCGAGAGCTCCAACTGGTGCCAGGGGTGGTTTTTTTTTTGCTGCCGTATGACTAGTACCCAGTCTGCTCATGCTAAAAGCCCCAACTGGTGCCAGAAGTGGCTGTTTTGGCTGCCCCAAGTCTTGTGCTTAGCTTGCTCACAGAAAGCCCCACTAGTGCCAGGTGTGCCTGTTTTGGCCACCCTTTAACTAGTGCCAAGTCTACTTACCCAAAAGCCCCAACTGGAGCAAGGGGTGGCTGATTTGGCTGCCCCATATCTTGTGCCCAGTCAGGTCACCTGAGACACCCAGCTGGTTCCAAGGGTGGCTGTTTTGTCTGCCCCATTACTAGTGCCTAGTCTGCTCATCTAAAAGCCTCAACTGGTGCCAGGGGTGGCTGT
The DNA here is from genome assembly GCF_028390025.1 of Pseudophryne corroboree. Taxonomy (NCBI): domain Eukaryota; kingdom Metazoa; phylum Chordata; class Amphibia; order Anura; family Myobatrachidae; genus Pseudophryne; species Pseudophryne corroboree. Next base: position 38,650,782 of record NC_086453.1, read on the forward strand.
TTTGGACACCCTATTACTAGTGCCCAGTCAGCTCACCCGAAAGCCCCAACTGGTGCCAGGGGTGGCTCTTTTGGCCGCTCTATGACTAGTGCCCAGTCTGCTTATCCTAAAAGCCCCAACTTGTGCTGGGGTGGCTGTTTTGGCCGACCTATGACTAATGTCCAGTCTGCTTATCTTTAAAGCCCCAACTGGTGCCAGGGGTGGCTGTTTTGGCTGCCCTATGACTAGTGCCCAGTCTGCTTTTCCTAAAAGCCCCAACTGGTGCAAGGTTGGCTGTTTTTGCCACTCTATGACTAATGCCCAGTCTACATGCCAAAAAGCCCCAGCTGGTGCCAGGGGTGGCTGTTTTGGCCACCCTGTGTGTACTGCCCAGTCTGCTCACCCGAAAACCCAACTGGTGCCAGGGGTAACTATTTTGGCTGCACTATGACTAGTGCCCAGTCTGCTCATCCTATAAGCACCAACTGGTGCAAAGGGTGGCTTTTTTTTGCTGCCCTATGACTAGTGCCCAGTCTGCTTATCCTAAAAGCCCCAATTGGTGCCATGGGTGCCTGTTTTTGCTGCCCAATAACTAGTGCCCAGTGTTCTCACCCGAAAGCCCCAACTTTTGCAAGGGGTGGCTGTTTTGGCTGCTCCATGACTAGTGCCCAGTCTGCTCACCCAATAGCCCCAACTGGTGCCAGGGGTGGCTGTTTTGGTTTCCCTATAACTTCTGCCCAGTCTATTCACCCAAAAGCCCCAACTGGTGCCAGGGGTGGCTGTTTTGGCCCCCATATGTTTAGGTCACAGTCTGCTCATCCAAAAGTCCCAACTTTTGCCAGCGGTTGCTGTTTTGGCTGCCCCATGACTAGTGCCCAGTCTGCTCACCCAAAGGCCCCAACTGGTGCCAGGGGTGGCTGTTTTGGCCACACTATGTCTAGTGCCCAGTCTTCTCACCCGAAAGCCCCTACTGGTGCCAGTGGTGGTGGTTTTGGCCGCCCTATAATTTGTGGCTAGTCTGCTTATCCTAAAAGCCCCAACTGGTGCCAGGGGTGGCTGTTTTGTCCGCCCTAAGACTAGTGCCCAGTCTGCTTATCCTAAAAGCCCCAACTGGTGCCAGGGCTGGCTGTTTTGGCTGCCCTATGACTATTGCCCAGTCTACATGTCCAAAAGCTCCAACTGCTGCCAGGGGTGGCTGTTTTATCCACCGTATGACTAGTGCCCAGTCTGCTCACCCGAAAGCCCCAACTGGTGCTAGAAGTGGCTGTTTTGTCCGCCCTATAACTAGTGCCAAGTCTGCTTATCCTAAAGCCCCAACTGGTGCCAGGGGTGGTTGTTTTGGCCACCCTATGACTAGTGCCGAGACTGCTCACCTGAAAGCCCCAACTGGTGCCAGCGGTGGCTGTTTTGGCCGCCCTAAGACTAGTGCCCAGTCTGATTATCCTAAAAGCCCCAACTGGTGCCAGGGGTGGCTGTTTTGGCTGCCCCATGACTAGTGCCCAGTCTACATGCCCAAAAGCCCCAACTGGTGCCAGGGGTGGCTGTTTTATCCACCCTAAGACTAGTGCCCAGTTATCTCACCTGAAAGCCCTACTGGTGCCAGGGGTGGCTGTTTTGGCCGCTCTATGATTAGTACCCAGTTTGTTTATCCTAAAAGACCTAACTGGTGCCAGGGGTGTCTGTTTTGGCCACCCTATGACTAGTGTCCAGTCTGCTCACCCGAAAGCCCCAACTGGTGCCAGGGGTGGCTGTTTTGCCCGCCCTATAACTAGTGCCCAGTCTGCTTATCCTAAAAGCCCCAACTGGTGCCAGGGGTGGCTGTTTTATCGACCCTATGACTAGTGCCCAGTCTGCTCACCTGAAAGCCCTACTGTTGCCAGGGGTGACTGTTTTTGCCGCCCTATGATTAGTGCTCAGTCTGCTTAACTTAAAAACCCCAACTGGTACCAGGGGTGTCTGTTTTGGCCACCCTATGACTAGTGCCCAGTCTGCTCATCCGAAAGCCCCAACTGGTGCCAGGGGTGGCTTTTTTCGATGCCCTATAACTAGTGCCCAGTCTGCTTATCTTTAAAGCCCCAACTGGTGCCAGGGGTGGCTGTTATGGCTGCCCTATGACTAGTGCCCAGTCTGCTTTTCCTAAAAGCACCAACTGGTGCAAGGTTGGCTGTTTTTGCCACTCTATGACTAATGCCCAGTCTACATGCCAAAAAGCCCCAACTGGTGCCAGGGGTGGCTGTTTTGGTCACCCTATGACTAGTGCTTAGACTGCTCACCTGACAGCCCCAACTGATTCCAGACATGGCTGTTTTTGCTGCCCTATGATCAGTGCCCAGTTTGCTTATCCTAAAAGTGCCAACTGGTGCCAGGGGTGGCTGTTTTGGCCACCCTATGTCCATTGCCCAGTCTGCTCACCCGAGAGCTCCAACTTTTGCCACATGTGTCTGTTTTTGCTGCCCCATGACTAGTGCCCAGTCTGCTCACCCGAAAGCCCCAAGTGGTGCCAGGGGTGGCTGTTTTGACCGCCCTATGACTAGTTCCCATTCTGCTCATCCCAAATTCCCCAACTGGTGCCAGGGGTGGTTGCTTTTGCCGCCCCAAGTTTACTGCCCAGTCTGCTCACAGAAAGCTCCAACTGGAGCCAGGGGTGGCTGTTCTGGCCACCCTATGACTAGTGCCCAGTCTGCTCACCCGAATGCCCCAACTGGTGCCAGGGGTGGCTGTTTTGGGCACCCTATGACTAGTGCCCAGTCTGCTTATCATAAAAGCACCAACTGGTGTAAGGGTGGTTTTTTTTGCCACCCTATGACTTGTGCCCAGTCTACATGCTTAAAAGCTCCCAACTGTTGCCAGGGTGGCTGTTTTGGCCACCCTATGACTAGTGCCCAGACTGCTCACCTGACAGCCCCAACTGATGCCAGACATGGCTGTTTTGGCTGCCTTATGATTAGTGCCCAGTCTGCTTATCCTAAAAGTGCCAACTGGTGCAAGGGGTGGCTGTTTTGGCTGCCCCATAACGAGTGCCCAGTCCGTTCGCCTTAAAGCCCCAACTGGTGCCAGAGGTGGCTGTTTTGGCTGCACTATGATTAGTGCCCAGTCTGCTTATCCTAAAATTGCCAACTGGTTCCAGGGGTGGATGTTTTGTCTACCCTATGTCTAGTGCCCAGTCTGCTCACCTGAAAGGCCCAACTTTTGCCACATGTGTCTGTTTTTGCTGCCCCATGACTAGTGCCCAGTCTGCTCACCCGAAAGCCCCAAGTGGTGCCATGGGTGGCTGTTTTGACCGCCCTATGACTAGTGCTCAGTCTGCTCATCCCAAATTCCCCAAATGGTGCCAGGGATGGTTGCTTTTGCTGCCCCAAGTTTACTGCCCAGTCTGCTCACAGAAAGCCCCAACTGGTGCCAGGGGTGGCTGTTTTTTCCTCCCTATGACTAGTGCCCAGTCTACTTGCCTAAAAGCCCCAACTGGTACCAGGGGTGGCTGTTTTGGCTTCCCCATAACTAATGCCCAGTCCATTCACCTGAAAGTCCTAACTAGTGCCAGGGGTGGCTGTTTTGGCCACCCTATGTCTAGTGCCCAGTCTGGTCACCCGAAAGACCCAACTTTTGCCAGCGGTTGCTGTTTTGACTGCCCCATGACTAGTGCCCTGTCTGCTCACACGAAAGCCCCAACTGGTGCCAGGGGTGGCTGTTTTGGCTGCCCTATAACTAGTGCCCAGTCTGCTCATACTAAAAGCCCCAACTGGAGCCAGGGGTGGCTGTTCTGGCCACCCTATGACTAGTGCCCAGTCTGCTCACCCGAAAGTTCCAACTGGTGCCAGGGGTGGTTGTTTTGGCTACCCAATGACTAGTGCCCAGTCTGCTCACCTGAATGCCCCAACTGGTGCCAGGCGTGGCTGTTTTGGCTGCCCTATGACTAGTGCCCAGTCTCCATGCCCAAAAGCTCCAACTGGTGCCATGGGTGGCTTTTTGGGCCTTCCTATCTCTAGTGCCCAGTCTACTCACCCGAAAGCCCCAACCTTTGCCAAGATTTGCTGTTTTGGCTGCCCCATGACTAGTGCCCAGTCTTCTCAGCCGAAAGCCCCAACTGGTGCCAGGGGTGGCTGTTTTATACACCCTATGACTAGGGATCAATCTGCTTATCCTAAAAACTCCAACTGGTGCCGGGGGTGGCTGTTTTGGCCACCCTATCTCCAGTGCTCAGTCTGCTCACCCAAAAGCCCCAACTTTTGCCAACTGTGGCTTTTTTTGGCTAGTGCCCAGTCTGCTCACCCAAAAGCCCCAACTTTTGGCACGTGTCTGTTTTTGCTGCCCCATGACTAGTGCCCTGTCTGCTCACCCGAAAGCCCTAAGTGGTGCCAGGGGGTGGCCGTTTTGACCGCCCTATGACTAGTGCCTTGTCTGCTCATCCCAAAATCCCCAACTGGTGCCAGGGGTGGTTGCTTTTGCCGCCACAAGTTTACTGCCCAGTCTGCTCACAGAAAGCCCCAATTGGTGCCTCACTATGACTAGTGCCTAGTCTACTTGCCTAATAGCAACAACTGGTACCAGGGGTGGCTGTTTTGGCCACCCTATGTCTAGTGGCCATTCTGCTCACCCGAAAGACCCAACTTCTGCCAGGGTTTGCTGTTTTGACTGCCCAATGACTAGTGCCCAGTCTGCTCATACTAAAAGCCCCAATTGGTGCCAGGGGTGTCTGTTTTGGCCACCCTATGACTAGTGCCCAATCTTCTCACCTGGAATCCCCAACTGGTGCCAGGGCTGGCTGTTTTAGCCAACCTATGACTAGTGCCCAGTCTGCTCACCAGAAAGCCCCAACTGGTGCCAGTGGTGGCTGTTTTGGTCGCCCTATGTTTATTGCCCAGTCTGCTCCCCCGAAAGCCCAAACTAGTACCAGGAGTTGCTGATTTGGTTGCCCTATGACTTGTGCCCAGTCTGCTCACCCGAAAGCCCCAACTGGTGCCAGGCGTGGCTGTTTTGGCCGCCCTATGATTAGTGCCCAGTCTGCTTATCCTAAAAGCCCTAACTGGTGCCAGGGTTAGCTGTTTTGGCCACCCTATGACTAGTGCCCAATCTTCTCACCTGGAAGCCCCAACTGCTGCCAGGGGTGGCTGTTTTGGCCGCCCTATAAGTACTACCCAGTTTAATTATCCTAAAAGCCCCAACTGGTGCCAGGGGTGGCTGTTTTGGCCACCCTATGACTAGTGCCCAGTCTGCTCACCCGAAAGCCCCAACTGGTGCCAGGGATGGTTGTTTTGGTCACCCTATGACTAGTGCCCAGTCTGCTCACCCCGAAAGCCCCAACTGGTGCCAGTGGTGGCTGTTTTGGCCAACCAATGACTAGTGAGCAGTCTGCTCATCCCAAAAGCCCGATCTAGTGCCAGAGGTGGCTGTTTTGGCCACACTATTACTAGTGCCCAGTTTTCTTATCTTAAAAACCCCAACTGGTACTAGGGGTGGTTTTCTTGCCTGCCCTGTGACTAGTGCCCAGTCTGCTTACCCAAAAGCCCCAACTGGTGTCAGAGGTGGCTGTTTTGACCGGCCCCTGACTTATGCCCAGTCTGCTTATCCTAAAATCCCCAACTGATGCCAGGGGTGGCTGCTTTGGCTGCCCCTCTGTCTATCGCCCAGTCTGCTTGCCCGAAAGCCCCAACTTTTTCAGGGGTACCAGTTATGTCTGCACTATAACAAGTGACTAGTTTACTAACCTGAAAGCCCCAACTGGTGCTAGGGGTGGCTGTTTTGGCCACCTTATGTTTAGTGCCCAATCTGCTTACCCGAGAGCTCCATCTGGTGCCAGGGGAGGCTGTTTTAGCCGCCCTATGACTAGTGCCCAGTATGCTCACCTAATGGGCCCAACTGGTGCCAGCGGTAGCTGGTTTTTTTTCCATCCCATGCCTAGTGCCCAGTCTGCTCACCCACAATCCCTAACTATTGCCAGGGGTTGCTGTTTTGGCCTCCCTACACTATGTCTAGCACCCATTCTGCTCATTCAGAAGCACCAACTATTGCCAGGTGTGGTGGTTTTGGCTGCCTCAAGACTAGCATCCAGTCTGTTTTCCCAAAAGCCCCAACTGGTTCCAGGGGTGGCTGTTTTGGCCACCCAATGTCTAGCGCACAGTCTGCTCATCCAAAAGCTCCAACTGGGGCCACAGGTGACTGTTTTTGCTGCTCCATGTATAGCGCCTAGTCTGCTCACCCGAATGCCCCAACTGGTGTCAAGTGTGGCTGTTTTGGCCGCCCCATATCTAACGCCCAGTCCTTTTGCCCAAATGCCGCAACTGGTGCCAGGAGTCGCTGATTTGGCCACCCCATTTCTTAGAAAAGTGAAGTAAAATAGCTTCAGGAATCCTTTGGGCTACGACGACAAAATTCAGTCATTCCTTTAATAGTTTATATATTGTATAAACATACTTCTTCGTCAGCAAAGGTCAGCAGAAGGTTTTGAGAGCAGATACAATTAGGCAATTTTCACAGTTTTTGTTGATTAGCACAAAGGAATGCCAAAAAAAACCCCATAAAAAACAAAACAATAAACCACAACGGCCGAGTCTGGAATATGCAATGTTAGCTTTCCTGGAGAACCTCATATTTGTTATGAGTATTTGAAAGATTGTGTGAAGTCAACCTTTACAAATCATAACCAATGCAATAATAGTCATTTATAGAGAAGAAAATAATGCAGAAATGCTTATTTGTTTTAGTGCATAGGTGCCAATTCGGCTGCTGTACGTATACATACAGTATTTGCTTGAATTACTTTAGCTGTTAGGAAGCACACGTGAGCAGACGCATTTTGCTATCATTTGTTTGACTGCAACTTCTGATGGGAATTCACATGTGGGAAACAGCAAAAAGCCACTTTAAATCCCTGTCTGCCCTTAGTTGAAGTCCCTTTGTCCCCTTTAGTTTAAATGTTTCCATTTTGCTAAATCCAGTCTCATTTATGGCTTAAATTAGTTATAAGAGTCAGGGGACATCAGAATTTTCTTTATTGGGTCACATTTCTAAATTTTAAACTAGTTTTTTGCATGCCAATATACCTTCTAGTATAAAGTGCATCTGCATGATGGTATAATAAAGTTACTCATTAGTGACATCACAGACACTTTAGGCCATACATCCTCCTTAACCGCTTAACTGATGATTTTTTTTTCTCCAAAAACTGCTCAGAAATTGTCATTTTTTTAAATGAGTGAATTAGGTGAAGAACATGAATTTAACCCTATCCAAAATGATTTTAGATTAAAAAAAAGGAAAAAATAAATGTATTTTAATTTTTTTATTTTTCCCCAAACATCGATCGGAACATTGTGACCATCGGAACATTGGTAACATCGTGACCATTGCAACTTTAGTTTTTAGAGCCCGGTAAGATGCAAGATACACAGGGGAGTTCTGGGGGTGGCTTGGGGGCGAGGATTTACACTTACCAGCGGCTGATATTGTCTGCAGCCACTGGGTGGGGGGGTCCTGCCATGCTGGCCAGCAGCACAGCAACACTGGGGGCTGGGTGCTGGAAGGCAGAGGGAAGAGCAGCAGTGGAGAGAAGTTACCCTTCCCTGCCGCTGCTAACACTGTTTATCTGACTGGTCGCATCCTGTGCGACCAGGTCAGATAAAGCACTTGAAGGCATGGTCGCATCTGATGCGACCCTGCCAGGCAAGTGGTTAAAAAGACCCCTGCGGAGGTACAAGTGGCAAGTGGGAGTGGCCTTGTGACGGGACCACATGAAATGCATCGGCAATCCGCTAACTTCACCAGGTAAGTAGGCAAAAAGCATGTTGAAATATGGAGTGCAGTAATTATTGTGTTTCTTTAGAAGGCATCAATCATTCACCAAGATGGCTCCTGATCTTCTGCACTTGCACGGCACCATATTGTCACTGTGCTGAGTGCCACAGTGGGACACGTTCTACTTAGCTCCAAGAGACCCTGCGATATCCTGAGCATAACTGTCAGAAAGCCACACCACTACTGCTTGTATATGCTACATCCATACATGACCGGCTGGTGCTCTGTATGCTCTGCTCAAGCTTCGCTCCATCCTGATACTGAGTGTATGTAACAGTGAGTATGTCTGTACAAACATACTATTGTTCAATAAATCAACCTTCTGGTTAAGTTTTCGGCTGTTTGGTGTCTTTGGTGGATCCGCTGGTTTACATTTTTTTCTCTGCTTATACCCTCACCAAATTGTTCACACATATTTTCATAAATGTAGCCATGAGTTCACCCTGACATTGCATGAGGTTTGGCAAGCAGACTATTGCCAGAAATATTTGTTTTGGTCAAAAAATGGCTGCTTCCACTGCAAATCAATTACACAAAAACCGTCAACAGTTCAGAATGTTGCAGGGCAGTCCTATTCGCAATTTTACATGTTTGCGACTTTTATCATTAGGGGCTTGGCATGTGAAATAATTCCTACATGTTTAAATAATGATGGAGAGATACTAGTGGAGAGGGAGAAATTACAGATTTTAAGTAAGTCTGGCATGAATACAAGAGACTTGTATTTCATCAGATCTTATCAGTCTTGTCCTTGAAGTAGGAAACGCGATCTTTGGCAGGGATGGTGGCTGGAGCGTTGGTGTGGGAATGTTGAGAACAGAATGAAATATATTAAATGGGCATTTGGTGTAAAACATGTAAGCATAGATGAGAAGGCAATATAGCTGTATCCATTTCCTGGCATTGAAAACAAAGAATGCCAGAAATTTAGGTAAATCCGTTTTCCCAATATTATGTTATTGATCCTGGTCCCACATGCCATCCTCACATTCCCATATCCCTTTCCCACATTTCCATGTGCTGTCCTCATATTACCATGTCCTGCCCTCAAATAATCATACGCTCTCCGCATAATCTTGTCCTATATACTCTTATTGTATATACTCCCATATACTTCTTAATATCACTTGCTGGGTGTGGTATGGAAGGTAGATAGTAACTAGGTCGACAGTGTCTAGGTCGACCACTATCGGTTGACAGTAACTAGGTCGACAGGGTCTCTAGGTCGACAGGGTCTTTAGGTCGGCATGGTCTAGGTCGACAGGTCAAAAGGTCAACATGAATTTTTTATGTTTTTTGGGTGTCGTTTTCTTCGTAGGGTGACTGGGAACCCCAATTAGTGCACCGTGTCCCGCCGCATGGCTCTCTTCGTTCCAATCGTAATCCACATGGATCATTAGATATGAAAAGGTTCAAAAAAGAAAAAAATGGTGAAAAACTCATGTCAACCTTTTGACCTGTCGACCTAGAACATGTCGACCTAGAGAACCTGTCAACCTAGAAACCCTGTTGACCTAGTTACTGTCGACCAATAGTGGTCGACCTAGATAGTGTCAACCTAGTTACTGTCGACCTAGAGACCAGATCCCCACTTGCTTTCCATTTTAGTTGACCATTTGATGCTGGTTTCCACATGGCCGCAGTCAGTCTGCCTTAGTTATTATGTATTTGTCCCCGTTGCCCTGGTTAATGACAGGGGTACTATTCTATGATATGATAATTGTTCTATTGACTGCATTCAGGAGCAATGATACAGCAGGAATCAACATTCTAGAGTGTTATTCAGAGATGAACGCAGATCTCTGCATACTCAGCCAGATCTGCGTTCATCTCCTCAGATGCTTGGGGGCTGCCGCCTCCCGATGGGTCCACAATTAGATTTATATAACCCTGTGTCAGGCGGCTTGATTCAAACTTAATGAAACCCTCCAGCACCTCCATGACAATCTGGTTTCATGCCCTCATCCCCATGTTCTGTATAATATGTTGGAACTTCATGAATAAATGATACCATAAGTGCACGCAGCTGTTTGTGAATGATGTGCTAAACAGCTATTGAGTGATTTACACTAAACAGCTTTTCTGATATTTCTTTTCTCTAACACTATAAGGCGCTCATAACTTTATTGTGATTACATAAACCTTTTCTTTAAGCTAGCTTATCACTAAATTAAACAACACCACACACTGAAATAAAGACACGGACACAGTAGCTGGAGTTAAAGGTCAGACGATGTTTATTAATCGCTGACCAACTCTTTAAACTATAATTGTGATCGAATTAGAATTGATTTTGAATATGGACTTAAATTTAGTTTGGAGGATGGCAAACAGAAAGTCGCTGCCACACACCAGCACCCGTCACCTAGATGAAAACCACCAAACCAAGGAGGGGAGTACACATACCCCGCCTCCTTCCCGCATAACCCGCATTGTGCTGGCCTTACCCCTCTTTCTCTGGCAAACGTTCGGTTCCCGCAGGGGAACGTCTAAATGTCCAACCGCAAGAAAAGGACACACCTGCCGTCCTTCTAAAGAGGGAGCCCCACAATGACCACTTATGCCTGTGTGACAGCTGGTTGGTAGCGACTTCCCGCCACAAAGGTTTACAACCGCCACCGCCATCCGCAACCAGCAACCAAAACCAACTAAGAACAAACTAAATAGCCCCTACCGAAAAGGACCAAAAATATCCTACAGGAAAATCTGCACTCCTTCCGGAGAAAGATGCACCCCATCCTCCTCGTAGAACTGCCTATTACGCAGCACAAGTAAAGGATGCCTGATCGCTACTCCATCTATGGCCCTAACGAAGAGAGACGCTGCAGAATTCACCTTCTTGCGGGCCTTCTCCAGCGCCGAGAAACGCACCGCAGCACGCCAATGAAAAACGCGGCACTGTCTCCGACCAAACAATGCGCTTTCCTGGCCAGTGACAACGAATCGCCACCAAATCTGCCTTAACGGACAAATCAAACCTAAGCCCTTAACTCGACCTAGATCGTTACCACCTAAATGAAGGACAATCAACTAGGGCGACCCCAGCGGCGCTCCCGAGAAAAAGGAGCCGCAACAAATCACCCCACAACATACCTCTGACACCTAACCATCAAAATTCCCAAGACCCAAAAACTTCGGCTGCCATAAGTGCCCTGTGATGCCTTGCCGCCCAAAATTTATAGGCATGGCCAACCAGCCATATATGCTCCCCAAAATTGATGATAGCTGAAAAGAAAACATCCTAACATCAGAATTGTGAACACAATACATAGAATGCATAACATAACAAGTGAAGGAGAAAAATCAAAAAACCTCCCGTGGACCTTGATAGAACAGCCAATTGAAATTAGGCCCCCTCGGAGGAAAAAATTTAAAAATTCACTTCACACCCTTGATTCCTGAACGGTAGTCGTTCAAAAACCGACGAGTAAACATGTTTTTGGGTTAGCGCAACAGGCGCACCTACAACTTATCCAACTGACATAAGACCTATAGGAGGCAGACTTCCAACGGCCCAGCTCCCTAATAGCCGTAGGGGATTAACCCATAGCTGCTGCATGGGTAGCCGTCCCGATCCGAAAAGAATGGGTACCGAAGTCCGCCCCCCACAAATCGCCAAACATTTTTCAACACAGCAGCAAATTGAAACTTTGTCAGCGGGCCAACCTGCGCGTGCACCAGCAACTGGTCGCCCCCCGGAGGCCTCCACCGTCTATACTCCTGCGTCAACCGCAGCGGGCAAGCACCCGTTTCCTCCTGGGCCTCCAAGGCCACTCCGCGACCCCGACCTGTTTGATCTGTCTTGGACCGCACAATCCTACAGAGTAAACAGGCCATCCTGCATGCGCCCCTTTCCGTAGAGCAGACCCGAATCCACCTCGAATTTCGAGGTCGCAATTAGCGGCAGCACACACAGCAACTCAGTCAGACGTTGCACTTCACAGGTCTATGGGAGTCCGGGGGCGCCGGACGCAAACCTAGCCCAATTTGTCAGCGCTCTGGAAAGGACCAAAGACCCCGTGGGGTCCGTCGTCCCGTGGAGCCGCGAATGAAAAGCAATGCCCGCAAGGGCAGATGCCATAGCCGCTTTCGGCCTACCGGTTTGGCAATGTTCCCAAACAAAGACCATCAAGGCGCAGCCGAGGACTCACCCGCTACCCCGTGCCTACTTTGAAAGACCGACCCATCGCGCCAGGTTGCATCATAAGCCCTGATAGTGGAGGGAGCCAGCGCGCACGTGGCTAGAGCGGCTAACCCGATTCGACCATCTGTCAGACAGAAGACGGGCACCGTAAACCCTCAGCCGCCTCTCCCGGAACCAACGCCCGGAACTTGTCAAAATGGAATCGAGACCACGCATCCGCCATTCCGTTGTTGATTCCAGGAACGTGACGGGCCCTGACATTAAAACTGCGCCGCAAACAAACTAATACTAGATGCCGTAGCAGCCGCATAGCCTACAAGAGAGGAGGAACGCTGATTCTCAATCGCATGTACCACCCCCAAATTGTCGCAGCGAAACGAGATGTCCCTATCCGCGCACTGGCAGGCCCCTAAATCAAGAGCCACTATGATCGGGAACAATTCCAACAAAAGGAGGTTCTTGGTAAAACCTAGCGTTACCCCAGGGGCCGGCCAAGCAGCAGCGCACCATGCCCCAGAAAGACCGTATACGTGCACCATTGTCGCAGCTTGCTGTAACAACAAGGTGCAGGCCACAAAAACCTCCCTGATGAAGGACACCGGGAAAGGGACCAACTCCGCAAATCATACCTGATTTCGCGTGGAAGGTACATGGTGCGATGCCGCCGGACCGTCCTCGCCGTGGCCCGTTCAAGTCTGCGACAGAAAATCCTCCACATGGGGATAATCCGGCCCGCAAAGTTGAAAGAACCCACCAAGGACTGCTCCTGCATAAGCCGAACCCCGCGTTTGCCCAAACCGTCAGTAATTAAACCCAAAAGCTTACGCACTTTATCTTCGGGTAGGCGACAGCAACCCCCCACCGTGCGTATTTCAATTCCTAAATAGCTAAGACAAGTGCAGGGGCCCTCAGACTTGTCCGGCGCGACTTGCACCCCTAAACTGCCGCACAAGGATCTGGCAAACCGACAGAATATCCCCACAGATCGAAATGCCCCCCGGTCCCACAAAGAGAAAGTCGTCCAGGTATTGAGCCACCCCGCGATGGCCGGAGACGGACTGGACGCACCAATGCAAAATTGGGCTGACACTCTCAAAGCAGGCGCAGGAGACCAAACAACCCATGGGGAGACACCGATTCATGTAAAACTCGCCCCCTAGTTTGAAAGCCAGAAACCACCAGGAATCCGGATGCAGTGGAAGTAGCCCGAAATCCGGCTCCACGCCCAATTTTGCCAACAGACCCCCCGGACCACAATTCCGCACCAAGCGCAGAGCGTCATCAAAGATTGATAACGTACTCTGCACTAAGCCTGCGATCAGGGTACGTTATAAGGGTGCGATCAGTGCTGTATCCGGCGGAACTTGCCCGTGGCCTGCTTGGGCACCACCCCAACGGGAGAAATGCACATGGAGGGCAACGAGAGAAAGGCGTAGGGCCCAGACATGCGCCCTAAGCCGATCTCCCCGTCCACTTGCCGCCGGACCCACTGCAGTAAAACGCGCGCCGATCTCAAATTCCGGTGGGCCACCACGTGCACCTAATCCAAAATGGGCAAACGGACACCGTGTAGAAACCAACCAATCGGAAGGACGCTGCCGTCTTGTCGGGGTATAAGCTCAGCCAGCGCCGCAACTCGGGAACTTGAATCGTGGAGGAGGTTTTACTTGCCAATTCCCCCGGCCTCGGCAGGAGCGGAGGGCTTACCGCTCGCCGCTGAGGTGCAATCTTTGTCTGGGTGACTGGCCCCGCAAACTTACACAAGTGGCGAAAAATGACAATTCACCCCCTTGACGCACTTGCCCTCGCTGTAGGCAAACACTTCCCTTTCCCTATCAACCGGGAACCCGGAGCCCCGGCCGCCCCGGGCTTCTTGACCGTGACGTCCGGGGTGGGCTTAACCTGCTGCGTGACCTACAACCACACCTTGACATCATTAAAAACCCGCGGGCAGGATGGGGTTGCCATCCTGATTACGACGGAACTTCCATCGTAATCCCGCCAAGCGAAACCCTTGGATTCTAAGTACATGTCATGTGCTAAAAACAGATATTTAACTACACTGGCCTACTCCCCGGGTCACGATTCCGTGTAGCACGCCATAAAAAAGCAAAACCAAAACCTTCGCAACGACTGGTGGAAATTGCGGAAAGCACTTTCCCCAATGCCACCCGGTTTCCTAGCTGCGTCAAAAACCTGCCGCATCTTATCCGTAAGGGTGAAGATGTCAACGTACTTTTTTTGTTTTTTTGTTTTTTTGTTTTGTTTTTTCGTGCATCCGTTTATTCACCCCACCTGCAACTGCCGTGTTGGCGCAATGCCCCATCTCCGTATAACGGGAGGGGTCGGGAGGCACTGCCGACGCCAGCGCCGCCCCTTTCCGCGATTCTTTCGCCATGCACCGCGCAATAAGTCTAGCTAATTTACGCGGGCACCGCGGAGAACCTAAAGATACAATGCTAGACGAGGAGGAAGAACTACTAGACTAAACAGTGTGAAGGAATAGCGTGCTCACCCGTGCTTGAAGGACCCGGAACAGCCTCGACGGATGCACCCGACTCCGGTGGCGGCCGAACCTCTCCCGTCGGTGCCGCGGCCGCGACCCTCACCGGCCTCCGTCCCCTCCGCGACGCCGACCCGGAATCAGCCAGCACCTGTGAGGAAGAAACATAAGGGACAACATGCGCAGGGGAGACCTGCGCGTCAACGACAATGGGGGTAACAGGAGGGGGCAGGGGCCAAACCCCGGCGCGGAGTGCCCGCGGGAAGCGGCGGGGCAGGACCCCCAACTGGGGGGTACGCAGAGGCCCGGGGGAAGGCAGCCCCGGCCACGGGGAAGCCGCCTATGGTGTAAGCAGGCCGCCATGAAGGATGCGGAAGGTACTGACTGCCCTTGAAAATCCCGACGAAACCGGGAGTAACTGGGGAGGAGCCGGGGGAGGGGGGTCGGCAAACCGTGCGCTAACGGATTCGCTCCAGCCTGTGACGGCCCCGAATATGAGCCCGAAAATGCAGGGGGGGGGGGAAGGGGTTACACCGCAACCCGGGGGCCGCCGACCGCCCGCGTGGGCTGGACGACGACGCCCGAGCCGGTAACATGCGTGAAAAATTGTGGGGCGGACGTAACTGGTATTCCTGTGGGCGACGCTCCGACGGGAGTAGGGACCACCGGCGCAAGAGGCCAGGGAAGGCCCCCGGGGAAAAATTGATCCCCAGTGAACCGTTGAGGCGGGCCAATGAGAGAGCAGGGCCGGGCCGGGCCGGTTGAACGCAGCTGCGATGGCCGACTGTGTCGCCACCCGCCGCAACACACCCGGTGGGCCAGGGGAGGAGCCAGGAGCCCGGCCCCCGGGGGCGACGCCACGGGACGATGCGCCACAGGACGCCGCGCAAAGGGCGACAGAGAGCCCATCCAAAAGGAACCCTCGCCCAGACACATCAGGAGGGGCGGGCGCCACTGCCGCCCCAGCCAAGCCCCTAGCCCCGAAGATACCCGGGCCTGACCTCAGCCCCCCATCCCCGACCCCACAGCCGGGCGCCACAGTCCCCACTGTAGTGAGGGGTAAATCCGCCCCAGCTGCGAGTCCGGGGGCAGAGGGCACCCCACCCTGCTGCCCCAGAGTTAATAAATTGGTGTGAACATGCAGCCCCACCTCTCCCCCCGCAGGCCCGCCGCGGCCGCCCGGCACCACGTGGGCGCCCGAGCCGCCGCCCAGAGCCGCAGGCGGGGAGGGAAGGGGAGGCCCGGCGCCGACCAGCGCACCGGGCGAGGAAGCCACTGGGGAAGCTAAAGCCGCCGGGGATGCAGGTGAACGCGGTCCGGCCGAGCCGCGCGCCTCGGCGGCACGAGGAGTGTGACCACTGGCCGCACGCCCGACGTTGGCGGGGGAGCGGGCCGTCACTGCCCGACCCCGCCGTGGGCCCGCCGCCGCCGACCGCAACCCACGGGGGGGGGGGGGGGCCGTACTGCAGGAACGGGTGCGGGGGTTGTACACTGCCTCCCGAGGTGCTGGGAGGGAAGGGGGGGAAGCGGAACGGAGTGGACGCAGCATCAGGGGGGGGGGGCAGCAATACAACACAGGCAAAATCATATGGCAGGAAGGACCACCACAAGGAGGGGAGTGAATATGAAACAAATAAATCCACAAGGGAACAATTATACTGAGTGATGTCTATACTTATCCTTCCTGGGCATAAAATGAATGGCAAGAGGAAGTCTAGGAAAATGGCCCCCACCTATATACTATCCTAAGACCCTCCTACTAAGCTTGATGCACAACCTTCCAATCCAATAGGAAAAAACCAACAGGAAAAACTGATCTGCCTAGCAACTGCTTAGTCATTTAACAACCAATCACAAAAAGTGGATCTCTTATATGGCCTCAGGCTTATGCAGCCTTCAGCTTATCTTACCACTAAATAAATGTTGGTTTTGTACGCCAAACATCCCAGTGTAAGTGAAGCACATCTCCTTAATTTCACTTTTTTTATCTTTCTTATTTTAAGGATTTTGTTGAGTGTCCAAGACTGAGACATTTTTTGCAGTGCCAAGTGTTCTACTGTAGACAAATTGCATGGCCCTATGTGGGCACTACTATTATGTAGTGTTAGAACTGCTGATATTGGAGAAGCCTTGGCGCGGCTCAGCAGCTAAACATGTCTTTGCAAACACGTGTGACTAATTCTCTGAAATTCTATTACCAGGTAGGTTCAGGTATGGTTACAGGTAATTTTTTGGTGTGCTGGTGGGATACCAGGGGGGGGGGGAAGCACCACCCCCTCTCTGTCTGCTGTTTGTCTATGACCCCTCCCCCTTACTAGCACCTGATATAATTATCTCCAGGTATGATAGAGCATCTGCCACTGTTTGTCTCCAAGTGTATATAAACAATGGAGGATTCACAAAATAACGCAATCACAATTCTACACAACTTGAATAAATCCAACATTAACACATAAGGGGAGTTTCAATTAGGTGCGTGGTTTATCCTATAGCTAACTGAATGCGCTATCCAATTCATTCAGCTGCAGGAACCCTGTGCACTGATCCGCAGAGGGTGAATTTCCACTCGCAGCCTCAGGAGCTGCAAGGACAAATCTGCGTTAAAATGCAGACTCTTCATTTAGCGTGCAGGGATAACTCATAGATTCCAACACTTTGTGTGGAATCAAAGGGTTAGCAAGTGGTAACCCATGGTTTACCACGTGGGGAAAATGCTGATTAATTGAATAGGTCCGTGTATGAATCCTGGAGCTATTCCCTGCGTGGCAAACCCAGCACCTAATTGAATTCTGCCCCATAAAGTAAACTAGCAAAGGGAAGAATCTGTGGGTTTGAACTATGGTACACGGGACTCCAGTGCTCCATCTATATGGTGTGTCATGAGATCGACATGGGCAGTGGGAGCGTGGGGCAAAATGAAGGGGAGAGTCGCAGCAAGGCCAAGAGCGCCCAAACGGTTTTGCAGGCCAGGTAAGTGAAGCTTATAGAAGTAGTACAATAGTACGCTTGGTAACGATGAATGTCTTTATCATGAGTGTGCGCCATCACTGCCCTCTGGTTACAAACTAATGATAATTGAAGGAATTTCCCAAGCTGTGCTTCATGCAAAGTGGATGGACAGATCTCAGGAGCTCCAGGCTCCAGTAACATGGCAAGTGCCCCAACCCAGGGACAGCCCGATCTTGCTCACAATAACACATGCATAAGCTCCAATAAGCAGGTCATCTTTACCATGTGCATCATCAGTAAATAAGGAACTACTGCACTCTATATTACTTCAGAATCCATTGGCACCAACAAATACTGGGGTTATGTACTTACATTTCATTTGTCTGCAAGTTTTAACTAAATCAAACAGCAAATCAGGCATTTGCTTCCATTGTTCAACTTGTACTGGTCAAATAAAAGCTAAATGCTGATTGGTTGTTATGATTTATTGCAAATTTGTGCCCCAATGCAATGTTGGCGAGTAGCCCTTGGTGTAAAAGTAAGAGAAGGCTCTTTGATATATTTCCCCTGTATAACACAAGAAAAGTCTCAGTGTGTTAGGGGCCCATTTATCATGGATTGCATATTGAATGTGATCTGGGCGGGATCTTACCACCCAGAATCACATTGCAATATGCGATCCTATCAGGTGAATGTATCACCCGAAGAGGAGCTGTCCCTGCGATGTGCTCTGCAGGCTGGTGAGGGTCCTGCGCATGTGTGGTCGCGCGTGACCACAATGCACTGAGACCATTCCCAGTGGAGGGATCCGGGTAACTCAGCCGGAACCCTTTCCACAATCCGTAGCCCATAGGCTACAATGGGCTACCGCAATCAAAAGATTGCGGTAGCTGTTGGGAACAATTGATGCATCAGGCAGCATTGCATCCCCCATAGAAACCTATGGGGGATGTGGCTGTGGGCAGAAATGGAGGGATCGCTTTCGCAGCAGGTATCGGAGAGCCCCCGGAAACGGTTGTTGCGGCTAGCCCCCGAAAATGTGTGTTTTCAGGGAAATAGCCGCAAATATTATTTAATGAATGGGCCCCTTATACCGTTTTCACAATGCAAAACCGGGTCGCTTCTGGTACTTGTACATGAGTCCTTCCCTGGTGCGACCCGGTTCAGACCCCTTTCAGACTGGTAGCATTAACCCGGCAAATTGCCGGATTGGTGAGGTCAGGGGTGACGTGTGTGGAGACGGCGTCTGGAGATCAGATCATCTCCAAGAACAACCTTTTCCTCTAATGTCACCTCTCTCTATACTGTGAAGAGTTCCCAGGTCGCTAAGACTGCGTGTGACGTCACACAGCCGCCGCGGCCCACCCCAGCAACGGTCCGAACACCCCCCCCCCCCAAGACGGCGTTCTAAGGCAGAGGCGATCGCACCAGGGAGATGCTTTCTCCTCTGAATTAGGGACATAATTTCATATCAGTTATATTGCTGCATTACACTACTAATAAATGGCCCTGAAACATAATTTCTACAAAAGTAGGTGAAAGTGTTAATTCTCACCTACATTGTAAAAAGAGATGAAGAATAGACCCCTATGTAATTCATAATGCTAAATCTGTTCTATATTCTTCTATGGTATGTGTCTAAACCAAAGACCCCCCTGGGTGGTGACAGTGAGTGATAAGATGACCCTCCAACAGGGATGTAGTTGGCATCCCGTCGGTCAGGATGCTGGTCCCCTCCAACATGACCCCTTCCATAAAATGCTCTGGTCCTGGACTTCCTACCTAATTTATGACTGCTGTCACCTGTGGTTACCTATTTCATGGATAAAAAAGGTGGTTCATCATAGGTGACAGCAATCATAAATTAGGGGGGGGGGGGGTGTCCAGGAGCAGAGCAGTTTGTACAGTATGGAATGGGTCATGCTGGAGGGTCTGGATGAGTGATAGTTAGAGGCAGGCCTAGCCCCCTACCTCAACTCACAGCAGTCAATGGCTCAGCCCCCTCCCCTGCTCTCACCACCACTCCAGGAAAAGTCCCAACCTGGCCTCTCAATACCACAACAGTTTGGATGTGCACAGTTTTCCCAGGGTGTAAGTGATGCAAGTGATGTGATTATCTGCCATAATTAGCCTTGTTCCGTCATGTAGAACTTTGCTGCTGTGATGGCTTTAGCTTCTTTTGACGTAATAGCCCCTGTGACTCTATACTACTGCTAGTAAAAGCCCTTGCTCCGGGGTACAAGTGTACGTCTGACTGTGCAAGGACTGGGACATCTACTTGTGCATCTTAAGATGGAAAAATCTTGCTTGCTGCATCTGGAGATGCAAGTTCCTGACACACAATCAAACCTTCCACCAGCTCCTTGCTAAGTGCAAAAATATCCATCCAAGTATGGCTTCCAATGTCAGCAATTACGTGTGCAGAGCCGGCCTTAGCTATAGGCAGGCAAGGCATTTGCCTAGGGCCTCCATGCATGTCTAGAGGCATCCAAGCATGTTCCTGCTGTATCTCATGCTGGGAGGGACAGTCTGCAAACTGTTACTTTCTAAATGTATTCAATCAGTACTTGTAGACACTGCTGTTTAAATTTGTCAATAGAATGCACACTATTCCTTGAACTCCTTCCGACATGCTTGAATGCCCCTGGGATGTCTTTAAGAAAGATTATAGGGACTTAGGCCAGAAACGAAAAAAAAAGGACATCTAAGGTAATTTCCTCCGAAATATTACCAGTGCCACGCGCTAGCCCAGGGAGACAGAGGGAGATTAGGGAGGTAAATGTGTGGCTCAGAGACTGGTGTAGGAAAGAGGGGTTTGTGTTCTTGGAACATGGGCCCTCATTCCGAGTTGTTCGCTCGCAAGCTGCTTTTAGCAGCTTTGCACACGCTAAGCCGCCGCCTACTGTGAGTGAATCTTAGCTTATCAAAATTGCGAACGAAAGATTAGCAAAATTGCGAATAGACACTTCTTAGCAGTTTCTGAGTAGCTCCACACTTACTCGGCATCTGCGATCAGTTCAGTGCTTGTCGTTCCTGGTTTGACGTCACAAACACACCCAGCGTTCGCCCAGACACTCCTCCGTTTCTCCAGACACTCCCGCTTTTTCCCAGAAACGGTAGCGTTTTTTCGCACACACCCATAAAATGGCCAGTTTCCGCCCAGAAACACCCACTTCCTGTCAATCACATTACGATCACCAGAACGAAGAAAAAACCTTGTAATGCCGTGAGTAAAATACCTAACTGCATAGCAAATTTACTTGGCGCAGTCGCACTGCGGACATTGCGCATGCGCATTAGCGACTAATCGCTCCGTTGCGAGAAAAAAATAACGAGCGAACAACTCGGAATGACCCCCATTGGGCGGACTTCTCAGTCAGGCGCCATCTTTTTTCTCATGACGGATTGCACCTGAATGACGAAGGGGCTGCGGTGCTGGCGGGGTAGGATGGTTAGTAGGTTGGAGAAGCTTTTAAACTAGGAGCCTGGGGGGAGGGTTTAGTTAGAAACTATGGGTCATGCAGCGAGTATAGTAGGGATGGTGGTAGTGAGATAAAAGGGGGTGGAGAAGGGGGGAGGGAAAGTGCAGCCGGTAAGGGTATTTACATGGGTTCTAATAAGGGTGTTAAGAAAGGTATTGCTAAAGCATTAAATATTAACAATTATGTGTCATCATTACAGCCTTTAGAAAATGTTGTACGGGACTTAAGGGAAAATACTTATGTCAGGGCGGTGAATTTAGACTGGAACATTGGATTGACCAAAGAGAAAAGTAATGTGGGCAATACTAAGTACGGTGGGGTTGGAGAGGGAGCGAGAAGGACAGTCTGTATCAGTAACTCTAGGGATGCACTAGTTAACCAGGATGGGAAATCTTTAGGAAAACAAACAAATAAAGGAACCGATTAACTAAAATGTATGCTTGCAAACGCAAGAAGTCTAGCAGGAAAAATGGGGGAATTGGAATTGTTAGCATCAAAGGCTGAGTATGACATTATAGGTATTACGGAAACATGGTGGGACGACTCTCACTACTGGGTTGCTAACTTGGAGGGGTATTCTCTTTTCAGGAGGGACAGGGCTAACAAAAGAGGAGGAGGTGTATGTCTTTATGTTAAACATCACTTAAACCATACCTGAAGGAGGTTATTTATGAGGAGACTGGCGATAATATGGAGTCACTATGGGTTGAAATCTCAAGTGGGGGTATAGATGCAAAAAGAACTAGCCATAGGCACATGCTACAAACAGCCAGATATTAGCATACATGAGGAAGAACAACTATTGCAGCAAATCAAAAAGGCTGTTGGATTGGGGGACATCCTTGTGATTGGGGATTTTAATTACCCGGATATAAACTGGAATAACGATTCATGTGCTAAAGCGAGGAGCAGCAGGTTCTTAAATATGTTTAGGGATCACTACTTGTCTAAATTAGTCGAAGACCCAACTAGGGGTAAAACTACCCTGGATCTAGTAATTACTAATAATGTGGACATTATATCAAACACTAAAGTTGGGGAGACTTTGGGTAACAGTGATCACTATATAATCACATTCGACATCAGTTTCAAAAAACATAGCTACAGGGGTTCCACCAAAACTTTTAACTTTAGGAAGGCTAATTTCAGTATGCTTAGATGTGTACTTAACGACATTGGGGGTAATTCTGAGTTGATCGCAGCAGCTAGTTTGTTAGCAATTGGGCAAAACCATGTGCACTGCAGGTGTGGCAGATATAACATTTGCAGAGAGGGTTAGATTTGGGTGGGTTATATTGTTTCTGTGCAGGGTAAATACTGGCTGCTTTATTTTTACACTGCAATTTAGATTTCAGTTTGAATACACCCCACCCAAATCTAACTCTCTCTGCACATGTTATATCTGCCCCCCTGCATTGCACATGGTTTTGCCCAACTGCTAACAAAATTGCTGCTGCGATCAACTCAGAATTAGGCCCATAGTGTGGGAGGTTCTGTTTAATAATAAAAACACTTCGGAAATGTTGGATGTTTTAAAAGGGTTGCTGGATAGCAATATTCATAACTTTATTCCCATGGCAGTAAATGCAGGAGTATTAAACTTCAACCGATGTGGCTTAACAAGAAGGTTAAGGCAGAAATGGATGAAAAAAGCGGGCTTTCAAAGCATTTAAATCTAATGGAAAGGAGGAGTCTTTCCAGTATTACAAGGAGTGTAATAAGAAATGCAAAAAAGCAATAAGAGCAGCTAAAATGGAAAATGAAAAGCAAATCGCTATAGAGAGTAAAACCATTCCTAAAAAGTTTTTTTAAATACATAAACGGTAAAAGGTTAAAAAAGGAGAATATATGTCCATTAAAAGATGAATTAGGAGAATTGATAAATGATGACGAAATAAAAGCGGAAATACTGAACAAATTCTTTTCATCAGTATTTACCAGTGAAGAACTGATGGTGGGAGTAGAGCATAACAATTGTGACAGTAATGATTCATGGTTAGATACTTGTTTAAGCGAAGAAGTAGTCCGGGAGAGACTAAGCAAAATTAAGATTAATAAATCACCTGGTCCTGATGGACTTCACGCGAGGGTTCTTATGGAGCTTAGTTCACAACTAGCATGACCCCTATACTTGATTTTCAATAGTTCAATTAGATCAGGCATGGTACCGAAGGATTGGCGTATAGCTGAGGTAGTGCCATTACTTAAAAAGGGATCCAAAAATCTTCCGGGAAACTACAGACCAGTTAGTTTAACATCTATAGTGGGGAAAATATTGGAAGGAATTCTAAGGGACGGCATGCAGGAGTATCTATAGTCCGCTAGGATTATTAGCAAGAACCAGCATGGCTTTGTGAGGGACAGGTCATGTCAGAATAACTTAATTAGCTTCTACGAGGAAGTGAGCAATAATCTTGATCAAGGAAAAGCAGTGGATGTGGTCTTCCTAGATTTTGCAAAAGCCTTCGATACAGTTCCTCACAGGAGACTGATGATCAAATTAAAGGAGCTTGGCCTAGGAAAAACTACTTGCACATGGATAAGCAGCTGGTTGGATAGCAGGGTACAGCGAGTAGTGGTCAACTGGAAGTCCTCAACCTGGTCCCCAGTAGTCAGCGGAATACCACAAGGGTCCGTACTCGGACCACTACTGTTCAACATATTTATCAATGACCTAGAAATAGGCCTGGAAAGCACAGTGTCAATCTTTGCAGATGACACTTAACTGTGTAAGGTAATTAATTCAGAATTGGATGTGGAGTCCTTGCAGAATGATCTATCTAAACTTGAACTCTGAGCGTCTAAATGGAAAATGAGGTTAAATACAGACAAATGCAAGGTTATGCATTTTCGGACTAAAAACAAACTTGCATCCTACATATTAAATGGGGAACGCCTAGGGGAAACAGAGTTGGAAAAAGATTTGGGGGTATTCATTGATAATAGGCTTAATAACCGTACACAATGTCAAAACACAGTAAAAAAGGCAAGTAAGGTGCTAGCGTGCATAAAAAGGGGAATTGAGACAAGGGACTCGGATGTAATCATGCCGCTGTATAAGGCATTGGTACGTCCGCACCTGGAATATCGTGTTCAGTTTTGGGCACCATTGTATAAAAAAGACATCAGTGAACTCGAAAGTGTTCAAAGGGGAGCCACTAAATTGATTAAAGGCCTAGAGCAGGCATTCCCAACCACGGTCCTCAAGGCACACCAACAGTGCAGGTTTTAGTGATATCCAGGCTGCAGCACAGATGGTTAAATCAAAATAACTGAGCTACTAATTAAGTCACCTGTGCTGAAGCCTGGATATCACTAAAACCTGCACTGTTAGTGTGCCTTGAGGACCGTGGTTGGGAATGCCTGGCCTAGAAGGACTGGACTATAAGGAAAGACTTACTAGGCTGAATATGTATACACTAGAAAAGATGCACCTAAGAGGAGATATTATTAATATCTTCAAATATGTAAAGGGACATCACCAGGGGTTAAAGTGAGCCGGAACGGGCCGGAACTGCGTTCCGTCAGTTCCACTTGGAGACGGAACGCAGTTCCGCCTCCTCTGGCTCACCTAACCCGGCGATGTGTCCCCGTCGCTGCAGGGAGATGACGGGCGCCCGCTGAGAGTGTGTTACCAGCGGCCGCCTGTCTTCCCGCACAGCGGCAGCCGGAGGCAGGAGCTCAGTACCGAGCTCCGGCTTAGTCAGTGCGTGCCATGGGAGAGACGTCATGATGTCTCTCTCATAGTGCAGAGGAGCGGGCGGCGAGAGGACTGCAGCGGCCGGACACGGAGCGGGGCGTGGTAAGTATGGTGTGTGCTGTGTTTTTTTATTTTTTTTATTTGTGTAGCAGCTGGGGGGCAAACTACTGAGAGGGCATTACTACTAGGGGGAAAACTACTGAGGGGCATCTACTGGAGGCATTACTACTGGGGGGCATTTACTGGAGGCATTAACTGGGGGACATTACTACTGGGGGCAAACTACAGAAGGGTATTACTACTGGGGGACAGACTACTGAGGGGCAGTACTACTGGGGGACATTACTACAAGGGGGCAAACTACAGGAGGGCATTACTACTGGGGGACAGACTACTGAGGGGCAGTACTACTGGGGGACATTACTACAAGGGGGCAAACTACAGGAGGGCATTACTACTGGGGGCAAGCTACTGAGGGGCATCTACTGGGGGGCAAACTACTGGGGGGCATTTACTGGGGGACATTACTACTGGGGGGCAAACTACTGGGGGACATTACTTCTGGGGGCAAACTACAGGAGGGCATTACTACTGGGGGGGCATTACTACTGGGGGCAAACTACAGAGGGGCATCTACTGGGGGCATTACTACTGGGGGCAAACTACTGGGAGACATTACTACTGGGTGCAAACTACTGGGGGACAAACTACAGGAGGGCATTACTACTGGGGGCATAACTACAGTGGCATTACTACTGGGGGCGTAACTACAGGGGTTAAACTACTGGGGGCATTACTACTTGGAGGCATTACTACTGGGGGCTAATCTACAAGGGGGCTAAACGACTGGGGGCATTACCATTAAGGGCATTACTACTGGGGGCACTACTAATGAGGGCATTGTAAAGGGGGCACTTCATAAGGGGCATCAGTCCTGGGGTCATAAGGGGCACTGCTATTGCAAGCATTGCATAAGGGGCACCACTACTATGGGCTCTATATAAGGGGCGCTACCACTGTGGGCATTGTATAAGAGGCGCTACTGCTGTAGGCATTATGTGTATTATGGGGTTCTACTACTGTGGGCGTTATTACTATTGTGTAACACGCCCCTTTTTTGAGACCACGCCCCTTTTTGCGACCTTTGTTGAATTGCCACCGTGGGAAGGGGGGTGAGTTCCACCACCTCTCTAGGACCACTTTAAGCACTGGACATCACAAAGAGTTATCAGAGGAATTATTTATTAAAAGAACACAGTTTAGGACACGTGGTCACTCGCTGCAACTGGAGGAGAGAAAGTTCCGAACGCAACGGAGGAAAGGGTTCTTCACTGTTAGGGCAATCAGGATGTGGAATTCCCTGCCAGGGAAGGTGGTAATGGCGGACTCTCTAATTGGATTTAAAAAAGGAATGGATAAATTTCTGAATGAAAAAGCTATCCAAGGTTATAATACTTAAAATATCAACGTGGTTAATCCGGGGGTAACATGAGTTATAGTAGCTAACCAGTCATAAAACTTTATTTAGCAGGTATGTAGAATCATCACAACTTAAAAATGGTTGAACACGATGGGCAATTTGCCTCTATTCAACCTCATATACTATGTTACTATGGGGGTAATTCCAAGTTGATCGCAGCAGGATTTTTGTTAGCAAATGGGTAAAACCATGTGCACTGCAGGGGAGGCAGATTTAACATGTGCAGAGAGAGTTAGATTTGGGTGGGGTGTGTTCAATCTGCAATCTAATTTGAAGTGTAAAAATAAAGCAGCCAGTATTTACCCTGCACAGAAACAAAATAACCCACCCAAATCTAACTCTTTCTGCACATGTTATATCTGCCTCCCCTGCAGTGCACATGGTTTTGCCCATTTGCTAACAAAAATCCTGCTGCGATCAACTTGGAATTACCCCCCATGTTACTTGTGAGAGTTCAGACAGCAGAAGCCCAGTAACTGCCAGGGCCGAAACTAGGGGGGGGGGGGGCTAAGGGGTCACGCGTCCCGGGCGCCAGATTTCCGGGGGCGCAGGGACCTCTACCTGTCTGTCAGCTGCTTCTCTAACTCCCATCCACCGCGTTCATCTCCGTCAGCTGAGTGACCGGCGCGGTGCCGCCGCTGCTGCACGTCTCCCTGCTTGTCAAACACTCGGCCACCGCGATCATGTCCTGCAGCTGAGTACGGAGGCGCCACGGTCCCAACGCTGTTGCAGGTGACCTCTGTATTCCGGCCTGGCAGAGCCTTCTGCAAACCTGGCTCCAGCCCAGCTGCCTGTGCCTCCGGAGGGACGCTGAGACTGAGAAGACAGGCCAGCGACAAGTTCAACGAACTCCCCACTCTGGGCTAAGGCAAGCGGGCATTGTGTGAGGGGGGAGTCCAGGCAGGAGTAGCAGCCTGTGCAATATATGTATAGAGCATATATGCTTATACTGTGTCTGCTGTGTGTGTGTGTCGGTACATATATATATATATATTAGAGATGAGCGCCTGAAATTTTTCGGGTTTTGTGTTTTGGTTTTGGGTTCGGTTCCGCGGCCGTGTTTTGGGTTCGACCGCGTTTTGGCAAAATCTCACCGAATTTTTTTTGTCGGATTCGGGTGTGTTTTGGATTCGGGTGTTTTTTTAAAAAAACACTAAAAAAACAGCTTAAATCATAGAATTTGGGGGTCATTTTGATCCCATATTATTATTAACCTCAAAAACCATAATTTCCACTCATTTTCAGTCTATTCTGAATACCTCACACCTCACAATATTATTTTTAGTCCTAAAATTTGCACCAAGGTCGCTGGATGACTAAGCTAAGCGACACTAGTGGCCGACACAAACACCTGGCCCATCTAGGAGTGGCACTGCAGTGTCACGCAGGATGTCCCTTCCAAAAAACCCTCCCCAATCAGCACATGACGCAAAGAAAAAAAGAGGCGCAATGAGGTAGCTGACTGTGTGAGTAAGATAAGCGACCCTAGTGGCCGACACAAACACCGGGCCCATTTAGGAGTGGCACTGCAGTGTCACGCAGGATGTCCCTTCCAAAAAACCCTCCCCAATCAGCACATGACGCAAAGAAAAAAAGAGGCGCAATGAGGTAGCTGACTGTGTGAGTAAGATTAGTGACCCTAGTGGCCGACACAAACACCGGGCCCATTTAGGAGTGGCACTGCAGTGTCACGCAGGATGTCCCTTCCAAAAAACCCTCCCCAATCAGCACATGACGCAAAGAAAAAAAGAGGCGCAATGAGGTAGCTGACTGTGTGAGTAAGATTAGCGACCCTAGTGGCCGACACAAACACCGGGCCCATTTAGGAGTGGCACTGCAGTGTCACGCAGGATGTCCCTTCCAAAAAACCCTCCCCAATCAGCACATGACGCAAAGAAAAAAAGAGGCGCAATGAGGTAGCTGACTGTGTGAGTAAGATTAGCGACCCTAGTGGCCGACACAAACACCGGGCCCATTTAGGAGTGGCACTGCAGTGTCACGCAGGATGTCCCTTCCAAAAAACCCTCCCCAATCAGCACATGACGCAAAGAAAAAAAGAGGCGCAATGAGGTAGCTGACTGTGTGAGTAAGATTAGCGACCCTAGTGGCCGACACAAACACCGGGCCCATTTAGGAGTGGCACTGCAGTGTCACGCAGGATGTCCCTTCCAAAAAACCCTCCCCAATCAGCACATGACGCAAAGAAAAAAAGAGGCGCAATGAGGTAGCTGACTGTGTGAGTAAGATTAGCGACCCTAGTGGCCGACACAAACACCGGGCCCATTTAGGAGTGGCACTGCAGTGTCACGCAGGATGTCCCTTCCAAAAAACCCTCCCCAATCAGCACATGACGCAAAGAAAAAAAGAGGCGCAATGAGGTAGCTGACTGTGTGAGTAAGATTAGCGACCCTAGTGGCCGACACAAACACCGGGCCCATTTAGGAGTGGCACTGCAGTGTCACGCAGGATGTCCCTTCCAAAAAACCCTCCCCAAACAGCACATGACGCAAAGAAAAATAAAAGAAAAAAGAGGTGCAAGATGGAATTGTCCTTGGGCCCTCCCACCCACCCTTATGTTGTATAAACAAAACAGGACATGCACACTTTAACCAACCCATCATTTCAGTGACAGGGTCTGCCACACGACTGTGACTGATATGACGGGTTGGTTTGGACCCCCCCCAAAAAAGAAGCAATTAATCTCTCCTTGCACAAACTGGCTCTACAGAGGCAAGATGTCCACCTCATCATCACCCTCCGATATATCACCGTGTACATCCCCCTCCTCACAGATTATCAATTCGTCCCCACTGGAATCCACCATCTCAGCTCCCTGTGTACTTTGTGGAGGCAATTGCTGCTGGTCAATGTCTCCGCGGAGGAATTGATTATAATTCATTTTAATGAACATCGGCCCTCATTCCGAGTTGATCGCTCGGTAATTTTCTTCGCATCGCAGTGAAATTCCGCTTAGTACGCATGCGCAATATTCGCACTGCGACTGCGCCAAGTAATTTTACAATGAAGATAGTATTTTTACTCACGGCTTTTTCTTCGCTCTGGCGAACGTAGTGTGATTGACAGGAAATGGGTGTTACTGGGCGGAAACACAGCGTTTTCGGGGCGTGTGGATAAAAACGCTACAGTTTCCGGAAAAAACGCAGGAGTGGCCGGAGAAACGGGGGAGTGTCTGGGCGAACGCTGGGTGTGTTTATGACGTCAAACCAGGAACGACAAGCACTGAACTGAACGCAGATGCCGAGTAAGTCTGAAGCTACTCTGAAACTGCTAAGTAGTTTGTAATCGCAATATTGCGAATACATCGGTCGCAATTTTAAGAAGCTAAGATACACTCCCAGTAGGCGTAGGCTTAGCGTGAGCAACTCTGCTAAATTCGCCTTGCGAGCGATCAACTCGGAATGAGGGCCATCATCTTCTCCACATTTTCTGGATGCAACCTCGTACGCCGATTGCTGACAAGGTGAGCGGCGGCACTAAACACTCTTTCGGAGTACACACTTGTGGGAGGGCAACTTAGGTAGAATAAAGCCAGTTTGTGCAATGGCCTCCAAATTGCCTCTTTTTCCTGCCAGTATAAGTATGGACTGTGTGACGTGCCTACTTGGATGCGGTCACTCATATAATCCTCCACCATTCTTTCAATGGTGAGAGAATCATATGCAGTGACAGTAGACGACATGTCCGTAATCGTTGTCAGGTCCTTCAGTCCGGACCAGATGTCAGCATCAGCAGTCGCTCCAGACTGCCCTGCATCACCGCCAGCGGGTGGGCTCGGAATTCTGAGCCTTTTCCTCGCACCCCCAGTTGCGGGAGAATGTGAAGGAGGAGATGTTGACAGGTCGCGTTCCGCTTGACTTGACAATTTTCTCACCAGCAGGTCTTTCAACCCCAGCAGACTTGTGTCTGCCGGAAAGAGAGATCCAAGGTAGGCTTTAAATCTAGGATCGAGCACGGTGGCCAAAATGTAGTGCTCTGATTTCAACAGATTGACCACCCGTGAATCCTTGTTAAGCGAATTAAGGGCTCCATCCACAAGTCCCACATGCCTAGCGGAATCGCTCCGTGTTAGCTCCTCCTTCAATGTCTCCAGCTTCTTCTGCAAAAGCCTGATGAGGGGAATGACCTGACTCAGGCTGGCAGTGTCTGAACTGACTTCACGTGTGGCAAGTTCAAAGGGCATCAGAACCTTGCACAACGTTGAAATCATTCTCCACTGCGCTTGAGACAGGTGCATTCCACCTCCTATATCGTGCTCAATTGTATAGGCTTGAATGGCCTTTTGCTGCTCCTCCAACCTCTGAAGCATATAGAGGGTTGAATTCCACCTCGTTACCACTTCTTGCTTCAGATGATGGCAGGGCAGGTTCAGTAGTTTTTGGTGGTGCTCCAGTCTTCTGTACGTGGTGCCTGTACGCCGAAAGTGTCCCGCAATTTTTCTGGCCACCGACAGCATCTCTTGCACGCCCCTGTCGTTTTTTAAATAATTCTGCACCACCAAATTCAAGGTATGTGCAAAACATGGGACGTGCTGGAATTTGCCCATATTTAATGCACACACAATATTGCTGGCGTTGTCCGATGCCACAAATCCACAGGAGAGTCCAATTGGGGTAAGCCATTCCGCGATGATCTTCCTCAGTTGCCGTAAGAGGTTTTCAGCTGTGTGCGTATTCTGGAAACCGGTGATACAAAGCGTAGCCTGCCTAGGAAAGAGTTGGCGTTTGCGAGATGCTGCTACTGGTGCCGCCGCTGCTGTTCTTGCGGCGGGAGTCCATACATCTACCCAGTGGGCTGTCACAGTCATATAGTCCTGACCCTGCCCTGCTCCACTTGTCCACATGTCCGTGGTTAAGTGGACATTGGGTACAACTGCATTTTTTAGGACACTGGTGAGTCTTTTTCTGAGGTCCGTGTACATTCTCGGTATCGCCTGCCTAGAGAAGTGGAACCTAGATGGTATTTGGTAACGGGGGCACACTGCCTCAATAAATTGTCTAGTTCCCTGTGAACTAACGGCGGATACCGGACGCACGTCTAACACCAACATAGTTGTCAAGGCCTCAGTTATCCGCTTTGCAGCAGGATGACTGCTGTGATATTTCATCTTCCTCGCAAAGGACTGTTGAACAGTCAATTGCTTACTGGAAGTAGTACAAGTGGGCTTACGACTTCCCCTCTGGGATGACCATCGACTCCCAGCAGCAACAACAGCAGCGCCAGCAGCAGTAGGCGTTACACGCAAGGATGCATCGGAGGAATCCCAGGCAGGAGAGGACTCGTCAGAATTGCCAGTGACATTGCCTGCAGGATTATTGGCATTCCTGGGGAAGGAGGAAATTGACACTGAGGGAGTTGGTGGGGTGGTTTGCGTGAGCTTGGTTACAAGAGGAAGGGATTTACTGGTCAGTGGACTGCTTCCGCTGTCACCCAAAGTTTTTGAACTTGTCACTGACTTATTATGAATGCGCTGCAGGTGACGTATAAGGGAGGATGTTCCGAGGTGGTTAACGTCCTTACCCCTACTTATTACAGCTTGACAAAGGGAACACACGGCTTGACACCTGTTGTCCGCATTTCTGTTGAAATAGTTCCACACCGAAGAGCTGATTTTTTTGGTATTTTCACCAGGCATGTCAACGGCCATATTCCTCCCACGGACAACAGGTGTCTCCCCGGGTGCCTGACTTAAGCAAACCACCTCACCATCAGAATCCTCCTGGTCAATTTCCTCCCCAGCGCCAGCAACACCCATATCCTCCTCATCCTGGTGTACTTCAACACTGACATCTTCAATCTGACTATCAGGAACTGGACTGCGGGTGCTCCTTCCAGCACTTGCAGGGGGTGTGCAAATGGTGGAAGGCGCATGCTCTTCACGTCCAGTGTTGGGAAGGTCAGGCATCGCAACCGACACAATTGGACTCTCCTTGTGGATTTGGGATTTCGAAGAACGCACAGTTCTTTGCGGTGCTACTGCTTTTGCCAGCTTGAGTCTTTTCATTTTTCTAGCGAGAGGCTGAGTGCCTCCATCCTCATGTGAAGCTGAACCACTAGCCATGAACATAGGCCAGGGCCTCAGCCGTTCCTTGCCACTCCGTGTGGTAAATGGCATATTGGCAAGTTTACGCTTCTCCTCCGACAATTTTATTTTAGGTTTTGGAGTCCTTTTTTTACTGATATTTGGTGTTTTGGATTTGACATGCTCTGTACTATGACATTGGGCATCGGCCTTGGCAGACGACGTTGCTGGCATTTCATCGTCTCGGCCATGACTAGTGGCAGCAGCTTCAACACGAGGTGGAAGTGGATCTTGATCTTTCCCTAATTTTGGAACCTCAACATTTTTGTTCTCCATATTTTAATAGGCACAACTAAAAGGCACCTCAGGTAAACAATGGAGATGGATGGATACTAGTATACAATTATGGACGGACTGCCGAGTGCCGACACAGAGGTAGCTACAGCCGTGAACTACCGTACTGTGTCTGCTGCTAATATAGACTGGTTGATAAAGAGATGTCGTAGTATGTATGTATGAAGAAGAAAGAAAAAAAAACCACGGTTAGGTGGTATACAATTATGGACGGACTGCCGAGTGCCGACACAGAGGTAGCCACAGCCGTGAACTACCGTACTGTACTGTGTCTGCTGCTAATATAGACTGGTTGATAAAGAGATGTCGTAGTATGTATGTATGAAGAAGAAAGAAAAAAAAACCACGGGTAGGTGGTATACAATTATGGACGGACTGCCGAGTGCCGACACAGAGGAAGCAACAGCCGTGAACTACCGTACTGTACTGTGTCTGCTGCTAATATAGACTGGTTGATAAAGAGATGTAGTAGTATGTATGTATGAAGAAGAAAGAAAAAAAAACCACGGGTAGGTGGTATACAATTATGGACGGACTGCCGAGTGCCGACACAGAGGTAGCCACAGCCGTGAACTACCGTACTGTACTGTGTCTGCTGCTAATATAGACTGGTTGATAAAGAGATGTCGTAGTATGTATGTATAAAGAAGAAAGAAAAAAAAACCACGGTTAGGTGGTATACAATTATGGACGGACTGCCGAGTGCCGACACAGAGGTAGCCACAGCCGTGAACTACCGTACTGTACTGTGTCTGCTGCTAATATAGACTGGTTGATAAAGAGATGTCGTAGTATGTATGTATGAAGAAGAAAGAAAAAAAAACCACGGTTAGGTGGTATACAATTATGGACGGACTGCCGAGTGCCGACACAGAGGTAGCCACAGCCGTGAACTACCGTACTGTACTGTGTCTGCTGCTAATATAGACTGGTTGATAAAGAGATGTAGTAGTATGTATGTATAAAGAAGAAAGAAAAAAAAACCACGGGTAGGTGGTATACAATTATGGATGGACTGCCGAGTGCCGACACAGAGGTAGCTACAGCCGTGAACTACCGTACTGTGTCTGCTGCGACTGGATGATAAATAATGATATAAAAAATATATATATATCACTACTGCAGCCGGACAGGTATATATATTATATAATGACGGACCTGCTGGACACTGTCTGTCAGCAGAATGAGTTTTTTATAGAATAAAAAAAAAAACACCACACAAGTGAAGTCACACGACGAGTGTTTAACTTTTTCAGGCAATCACAATATAGTATACTACTAACTATACTGGTGGTCAGTGTGGTCAGGTCACTGGTCAGTCACACTGGCAGTGGCACTCCTGCAGCAAAAGTGTGCACTGTTTAATTTTAATATAATATGTACTCCTGGCTCCTGCTATAACCTATAACTGGCACTGCAGTGCTCCCCAGTCTCCCCCACAATTATAAGCTGTGTGAGCTGAGCACAGTCAGATATATAATATATACATAGATGATGCAGCACACTGGGCTGAGCAGTGCACACAGATATGGTATGTGACTGTCTTGTACTCCTGGCTCCTGCTATAACCTATAACTGGTACTGCAGTGCTCCCCAGTCTCCCCCACAATTATAAGCTGTGTGAGCTGAGCACAGTCAGATATATAATATATACATAGATGATGCAGGCATGCAGCACACTGGGCTGAGCAGTGCACACAGATATGGTATGTGACTGAGTCACTGTGTGTACCATTTTTTTCAGGCAGAGAACGGATATATTAAATAAAACAACTGCACTGCTGGTGGTCACTGTGGTCAGTCACTAAACTCTGCACTCTCTTCTACAGTATCAGCCTCAGGTCAATCTCTCTCTCTCTCTCCTAATCTAAATGGAGAGGACGCCAGCCACGTCCTCTCCCTATCAATCTCAATGCACGTGTGAAAATGGCGGCGACGCGCGGCTCCTTATATAGAATCCGAGTCTCGCGAGAATCCGACAGCGTCATGATGACGTTCGGGCGCGCTCGGGTTAACCGAGCAAGGCGGGAAGATCCGAGTCGCTCGGACCCGTGAAAAAAAACATGAAGTTCGTGCGGGTTCGGATTAGAGATGAGCGGGTTCGGTTTCTCTGAATCCGAACCCGCACGAACTTCATGTTTTTTTTCACGGGTCCGAGCGACTCGGATCTTCCCGCCTTGCTCGGTTAACCCGAGCGCGCCCGAACGTCATCATGACGCTGTCGGATTCTCGCGAGACTCGGATTCTATATAAGGAGCCGCGCGTCGCCGCCATTTTCACACGTGCATTGAGATTGATAGGGAGAGGACGTGGCTGGCGTCCTCTCCATTTAGATTAGGAGAGAGAGAGAGAGATTGACCTGAGGCTGATACTGTAGAAGAGAGTGCAGAGTTTAGTGACTGACCACAGTGACCACCAGCAGTGCAGTTGTTTTATTTAATATATCCGTTCTCTGCCTGAAAAAAACGGTACACACAGTGACTCAGTCACATACCATATCTGTGTGCACTGCTCAGCCCAGTGTGCTGCATGCCTGCATCATCTATGTATATATTATATATCTGACTGTGCTCAGCTCACACAGCTTATAATTGTGGGGGAGACTGGGGAGCACTGCAGTGCCAGTTATAGGTTATAGCAGGAGCCAGGAGTACAAGACAGTCACATACCATATCTGTGTGCACTGCTCAGCCCAGTGTGCTGCATCATCTATGTATATATTATATATCTGACTGTGCTCAGCTCACACAGCTTATAATTGTGGGGGAGACTGGGGAGCACTGCAGTGCCAGTTATAGGTTATAGCAGGAGCCAGGAGTACATATTATATTAAAATTAAACAGTGCACACTTTTGCTGCAGGAGTGCCACTGCCAGTGTGACTGACCAGTGACCTGACCACACTGACCACCAGTATAGTTAGTAGTATACTATATTGTGATTGCCTGAAAAAGTTAAACACTCGTCGTGTGACTTCACTTGTGTGGTGTTTTTTTTTTATTCTATAAAAAACTCATTCTGCTGACAGACAGTGTCCAGCAGGTCCGTCATTATATAATATATATACCTGTCCGGCTGCAGTAGTGATATATATATATTTTTTATATCATTATTTATCATCCAGTCGCAGCAGACACAGTACGGTAGTTCACGGCTGTAGCTACCTCTGTGTCGGCACTCGGCAGTCCATCCATAATTGTATACCACCTACCCGTGGTTTTTTTTTCTTTCTTCTTTATACATACATACTACTACATCTCTTTATCAACCAGTCTATATTAGCAGCAGACACAGTACAGTACGGTAGTTCACGGCTGTGGCTACCTCTGTGTCGGCACTCGGCAGTCCGTCCATAATTGTATACCACCTAACCGTGGTTTTTTTTTCTTTCTTCTTCATACATACATACTACGACATCTCTTTATCAACCAGTCTATATTAGCAGCAGACACAGTACAGTACGGTAGTTCACGGCTGTGGCTACCTCTGTGTCGGCACTCGGCAGTCCGTCCATAATTGTATACCACCTAACCGTGGTTTTTTTTTCTTTCTTCTTTATACATACATACTACGACATCTCTTTATCAACCAGTCTATATTAGCAGCAGACACAGTACAGTACGGTAGTTCACGGCTGTGGCTACCTCTGTGTCGGCACTCGGCAGTCCGTCCATAATTGTATAACACCTAACCGTGGTTTTTTTTTCTTTCTTCTTCATACATACATACTACGACATCTCTTTATCAACCAGTCTATATTAGCAGCAGACACAGTACAGTACGGTAGTTCACGGCTGTGGCTACCTCTGTGTCGGCACTCGGCAGTCCATCCATAATTGTATACCACCTACCCGTGTTTTTTTTTTCTTTCTTCTTCATACATACATACTACTACATCTCTTTATCAACCAGTCTATATTAGCAGCAGACACAGTACAGTACGGTAGTTCACGGCTGTGGCTACCTCTGTGTCGGCACTCGGCAGTCCGTCCATAATTGTATACCACCTACCCGTGGTTTTTTTTCTTTCTTCTTCATACATACATACTACGACATCTCTTTATCAACCAGTCTATATTAGCAGCAGACACAGTACAGTACGGTAGTTCACGGCTGTGGCTACCTCTGTGTCGGCACTCGGCAGTCCGTCCATAATTGTATACCACCTAACCGTGGTTTTTTTTTCTTTCTTCTTCATACATACATACTACGACATCTCTTTATCAACCAGTCTATATTAGCAGCAGACACAGTACGGTAGTTCACGGCTGTAGCTACCTCTGTGTCGGCACTCGGCAGTCCGTCCATAATTGTATACCACCTAACCGTGGTTTTTTTTTCTTTCTTCTTCATACATACATACTACGACATCTCTTTATCAACCAGTCTATATTAGCAGCAGACACAGTACAGTACGGTAGTTCACGGCTGTGGCTACCTCTGTGTCGGCACTCGGCAGTCCGTCCATAATTGTATACCACCTAACCGTGGTTTTTTTTTCTTTCTTCTTTATACATACATACTACGACATCTCTTTATCAACCAGTCTATATTAGCAGCAGACACAGTACAGTACGGTAGTTCATGGCTGTGGCTACCTCTGTGTCGGCACTCGGCAGTCCGTCCATAATTGTATACCACCTAACCGTGGTTTTTTTTTCTTTCTTCTTCATACATACATACTACGACATCTCTTTATCAACCAGTCTATATTAGCAGCAGACACAGTACAGTACGGTAGTTCACGGCTGTGGCTACCTCTGTGTCGGCACTCGGCAGTCCATCCATAATTGTATACCACCTACCCGTGGTTTTTTTTTCTTTCTTCTTCATACATACATACTACTACATCTCTTTATCAACCAGTCTATATTAGCAGCAGACACAGTACAGTACGGTAGTTAACGGCTGTGGCTACCTCTGTGTCGGCACTCGGCAGTCCGTCCATAATTGTATACCACCTACCCGTGGTTTTTTTTCTTTCTTCTTCATACATACATACTACGACATCTCTTTATCAACCAGTCTATATTAGCAGCAGACACAGTACAGTACGGTAGTTCACGGCTGTGGCTACCTCTGTGTCGGCACTCGGCAGTCCGTCCATAATTGTATACCACCTAACCGTGGTTTTTTTTTCTTTCTTCTTCATACATACATACTACGACATCTCTTTATCAACCAGTCTATATTAGCAGCAGACACAGTACGGTAGTTCACGGCTGTAGCTACCTCTGTGTCGGCACTCGGCAGTCCGTCCATAATTGTATACTAGTATCCATCCATCTCCATTGTTTACCTGAGGTGCCTTTTAGTTGTGCCTATTAAAATATGGAGAACAAAAATGTTGAGGTTCCAAAATTAGGGAAAGATCAAGATCCACTTCCACCTCGTGCTGAAGCTGCTGCCACTAGTCATGGCCGAGACGATGAAATGCCAGCAACGTCGTCTGCCAAGGCCGATGCCCAATGTCATAGTACAGAGCATGTCAAATCCAAAACACCAAATATCAGTAAAAAAAGGACTCCAAAACCTAAAATAAAATTGTCGGAGGAGAAGCGTAAACTTGCCAATATGCCATTTACCACACGGAGTGGCAAGGAACGGCTGAGGCCCTGGCCTATGTTCATGGCTAGTGGTTCAGCTTCACATGAGCATGGAGGCACTCAGCCTCTCGCTAGAAAAATGAAAAGACTCAAGCTGGCAAAAGCAGTAGCACCGCAAAGAACTGTGCGTTCTTCGAAATCCCAAATCCACAAGGAGAGTCCAATTGTGTCGGTTGCGATGCCTGACCTTCCCAACACTGGACGTGAAGAGCATGCGCCTTCCACCATTTGCACGCCCCCTGCAAGTGCTGGAAGGAGCACCCGCAGTCCAGTTCCTGATAGTCAGATTGAAGATGTCAGTGTTGAAGTACACCAGGATGAGGAGGATATGGGTGTTGCTGGCGCTGGGGAGGAAATTGACCAGGAGGATTCTGATGGTGAGGTGGTTTGTTTAAGTCAGGCACCCGGGGAGACACCTGTTGTCCGTGGGAGGAATATGGCCGTTGACATGCCTGGTGAAAATACCAAAAAAATCAGCTCTTCGGTGTGGAACTATTTCAACAGAAATGCGGACAACAGGTGTCAAGCCGTGTGTTCCCTTTGTCAAGCTGTAATAAGTAGGGGTAAGGACGTTAACCACCTCGGAACATCCTCCCTTATACGTCACCTGCAGCGCATTCATAATAAGTCAGTGACAAGTTCAAAAACTTTGGGTGACAGCGGAAGCAGTCCACTGACCAGTAAATCCCTTCCTCTTGTAACCAAGCTCACGCAAACCACCCCACCAACTCCCTCAGTGTCAATTTCCTCCTTCCCCAGGAATGCCAATAGTCCTGCAGGCAATGTCACTGGCAATTCTGACGAGTCCTCTCCTGCCTGGGATTCCTCCGATGCATCCTTGCGTGTAACGCCTACTGCTGCTGGCGCTGCTGTTGTTGCTGCTGGGAGTCGATGGTCATCCCAGAGGGGAAGTCGTAAGCCCACTTGTACTACTTCCAGTAAGCAATTGACTGTTCAACAGTCCTTTGCGAGGAAGATGAAATATCACAGCAGTCATCCTGCTGCAAAGCGGATAACTGAGGCCTTGACAACTATGTTGGTGTTAGACGTGCGTCCGGTATCCGCCGTTAGTTCACAGGGAACAAGACAATTTATTGAGGCAGTGTGCCCCCGTTACCAAATACCATCTAGGTTCCACTTCTCTAGGCAGGCGATACCGAGAATGTACACGGACCTCAGAAAAAGACTCACCAGTGTCCTAAAAAATGCAGTTGTACCCAATGTCCACTTAACCACGGACATGTGGACAAGTGGAGCAGGGCAGGGTCAGGACTATATGACTGTGACAGCCCACTGGGTAGATGTATGGACTCCCGCCGCAAGAACAGCAGCGGCGGCACCAGTAGCAGCATCTCGCAAACGCCAACTCTTTCCTAGGCAGGCTACGCTTTGTATCACCGCTTTCCAGAATACGCACACAGCTGAAAACCTCTTACGGCAACTGAGGAAGATCATCGCGGAATGGCTTACCCCAATTGGACTCTCCTGTGGATTTGTGGCATCGGACAACGCCAGCAATATTGTGTGTGCATTAAATATGGGCAAATTCCAGCACGTCCCATGTTTTGCACATACCTTGAATTTGGTGGTGCAGAATTTTTTAAAAAACGACAGGGGCGTGCAAGAGATGCTGTCGGTGGCCAGAAAAATTGCGGGACACTTTCGGCGTACAGGCACCACGTACAGAAGACTGGAGCACCACCAAAAACTACTGAACCTGCCCTGCCATCATCTGAAGCAAGAAGTGGTAACGAGGTGGAATTCAACCCTCTATATGCTTCAGAGGTTGGAGGAGCAGCAAAAGGCCATTCAAGCCTATACAATTGAGCACGATATAGGAGGTGGAATGCACCTGTCTCAAGCGCAGTGGAGAATGATTTCAACGTTGTGCAAGGTTCTGATGCCCTTTGAACTTGCCACACGTGAAGTCAGTTCAGACACTGCCAGCCTGAGTCAGGTCATTCCCCTCATCAGGCTTTTGCAGAAGAAGCTGGAGACATTGAAGGAGGAGCTAACACGGAGCGATTCCGCTAGGCATGTGGGACTTGTGGATGGAGCCCTTAATTCGCTTAACAAGGATTCACGGGTGGTCAATCTGTTGAAATCAGAGCACTACATTTTGGCCACCGTGCTCGATCCTAGATTTAAAGCCTACCTTGGATCTCTCTTTCCGGCAGACACAAGTCTGCTGGGGTTGAAAGACCTGCTGGTGAGAAAATTGTCAAGTCAAGCGGAACGCGACCTGTCAACATCTCCTCCTTCACATTCTCCCGCAACTGGGGGTGCGAGGAAAAGGCTCAGAATTCCGAGCCCACCCGCTGGCGGTGATGCAGGGCAGTCTGGAGCGACTGCTGATGCTGACATCTGGTCCGGACTGAAGGACCTGACAACGATTACGGACATGTCGTCTACTGTCACTGCATATGATTCTCTCACCATTGAAAGAATGGTGGAGGATTATATGAGTGACCGCATCCAAGTAGGCACGTCACACAGTCCATACTTATACTGGCAGGAAAAAGAGGCAATTTGGAGGCCATTGCACAAACTGGCTTTATTCTACCTAAGTTGCCCTCCCACAAGTGTGTACTCCGAAAGAGTGTTTAGTGCCGCCGCTCACCTTGTCAGCAATCGGCGTACGAGGTTACATCCAGAAAATGTGGAGAAGATGATGTTCATTAAAATGAATTATAATCAATTCCTCCGCGGAGACATTGACCAGCAGCAATTGCCTCCACAAAGTACACAGGGAGCTGAGATGGTGGATTCCAGTGGGGACGAATTGATAATCTGTGAGGAGGGGGATGTACACGGTGATATATCGGAGGGTGATGATGAGGTGGACATCTTGCCTCTGTAGAGCCAGTTTGTGCAAGGAGAGATTAATTGCTTCTTTTTTTGGGGGGGTCCAAACCAACCCGTCATATCAGTCACAGTCGTGTGGCAGACCTTGTCACTGAAATGATGGGTTGGTTAAAGTGTGCATGTCCTGTTTTGTTTATACAACATAAGGGTGGGTGGGAGGGCCCAAGGACAATTCCATCTTGCACCTCTTTTTTCTTTTATTTTTCTTTGCGTCATGTGCTGTTTGGGGTAGAGATGAGCGGGTTCGGTTTCTCTGAATCCGAACCCGCCAGAACTTCATGTTTTTTTTCACGGGTCCGAGCGACTCGGATCTTCCCGCCTTGCTCGGTTAACCCGAGCGCGCCCGAACGTCATCATGACGCTGTCGGATTCTCGCGAGGCTCGGATTCTATCGCGAGACTCGGATTCTATATAAGGAGCCGCGCGTCGCCGCCATTTTCACACGTGCATTGAGATTGATAGGGAGAGGACGTGGCTGGCGTCCTCTCCGTTTAGAATAGATTAGAGAGACACTTGATTTACTAATTTTGGGGAGCATTAGGAGTACTCAGTACAGTGCAGAGTTTTGCTGATAGTGACCACCAGTTTTATTTATAATCCGTTCTCTGCCTGAAAAAAGCGATACACAGCACACAGTGACTCAGTCACATACCATATCTGTGTGCACTGCTCAGGCTCAGGCCAGTGTGCTGCATCATCTATTATCTATATATAATATTATATATATCTGTCTGACTGCTCAGCTCACACAGCTTATAATTGTGGGGGAGACTGGGGAGCACTACTGCAGTGCCAGTTATAGGTTATAGCAGGAGCCAGGAGTACATAATATATTATATAGTGAGTGACCACCAGACACACAGTGCAGTTTATTTAATATATCCGTTCTCTGCCTGAAAAAAGCGATACACACAGTGACTCAGTCAGTCACATACCATATCTGTGTGCACTGCTCAGGCTCAGGCCAGTGTGCTGCATCATCTATATATATTATATATCAGTCTGACTGCTCAGCTCACACAGCTTATAATTGTGGGGGAGACTGGGGAGCACTACTGCAGTGCCAGTTATAGGTTATAGCAGGAGCCAGGAGTACATAATATTATATTAAAATTAAACAGTGCACACTTTTGCTGCAGGAGTGCCACTGCCAGTGTGACTAGTGACCAGTGACCTGACCACCAGTATATATAATATTAGTAGTATACTATCTCTTTATCAACCAGTCTATATTAGCAGCAGACACAGTACAGTGCGGTAGTTCACGGCTGTGGCTACCTCTGTGTCGGCACTCGGCAGCCCGTCCATAATTGTATATACCACCTAACCGTGGTTTTTTTTTCTTTCTTTATACATACATACTAGTTACGAGTATACTATCTCTTTATCAACCAGTCTATATTAGCAGCAGACACAGTACAGTGCGGTAGTTCACGGCTGTGGCTACCTCTGTGTCGGCACTCGGCAGCCCGTCCATAATTGTATATACCACCTAACCGTGGTTTTTTTTTCTTTCTTTATACATACATACTAGTTACGAGTATACTATCTCTTTATCAACCAGTCTATATATTAGCAGCAGACACAGTACAGTGCGGTAGTTCACGGCTGTGGCTACCTCTGTGTCGGCACTCGGCAGCCCGTCCATAATTGTATATACCACCTAACCGTGGTTTTTTTTTCTTTCTTTATACATACATACTAGTTACGAGTATACTATCTCTTTATCAACCAGTCTATATATTAGCAGCAGACACAGTACAGTGCGGTAGTTCACGGCTGTGGCTACCTCTGTGTCGGCACTCGGCAGCCCGTCCATAATTGTATATACCACCTAACCGTGGTTTTTTTTTCTTTCTTTATACATACATACTAGTTACGAGTATACTATCTCTTTATCAACCAGTCTATATATTAGCAGCAGACACAGTACAGTGCGGTAGTTCACGGCTGTGGCTACCTCTGTGTCGGCACTCGGCAGCCCGTCCATAATTGTATATACCACCTAACCGTGTTTTTTTTTTCTTTCTTTATACATACATACTAGTTACGAGTATACTATCTCTTTATCAACCAGTCTATATATTAGCAGCAGACACAGTACAGTGCGGTAGTTCACGGCTGTGGCTACCTCTGTGTCGGCACTCGGCAGCCCGTCCATAATTGTATATACCACCTAACCGTGGGTTTTTTTTCTTTCTTTATACATACATACTAGTTACGAGTATACTATCTCTTTATCAACCAGTCTATATATTAGCAGCAGACACAGTACAGTGCGGTAGTTCACGGCTGTGGCTACCTCTGTGTCGGCACTCGGCAGCCCGTCCATAATTGTATATACCACCTAACCGTGGTTTTTTTTTCTTTCTTTATACATACATACTAGTTACGAGTATACTATCTCTTTATCAACCAGTCTATATATTAGCAGCAGACACAGTACAGTGCGGTAGTTCACGGCTGTGGCTACCTCTGTGTCGGCACTCGGCAGCCCGTCCATAATTGTATACTAGTATCCAATCCATCCATCTCCATTGTTTACCTGAGGTGCCTTTTAGTTGTGCCTATTAAAATATGGAGAACAAAAATGTTGAGGTTCCAAAATTAGGGAAAGATCAAGATCCACTTCCACCTCGTGCTGAAGCTGCTGCCACTAGTCATGGCCGAGACGATGAAATGCCAGCAACGTCGTCTGCCAAGGCCGATGCCCAATGTCATAGTACAGAGCATGTCAAATCCAAAACACCAAATATCAGTAAAAAAAGGACTCCAAAACCTAAAATAAAATTGTCGGAGGAGAAGCGTAAACTTGCCAATATGCCATTTACCACACGGAGTGGCAAGGAACGGCTGAGGCCCTGGCCTATGTTCATGGCTAGTGGTTCAGCTTCACATGAGGATGGAAGCACTCAGCCTCTCGCTAGAAAAATGAAAAGACTCAAGCTGGCAAAAGCAGCACAGCAAAGAACTGTGCATTCTTCGAAATCCCAAATCCACAAGGAGAGTCCAATTGTGTCGGTTGCGATGCCTGACCTTCCCAACACTGGACGTGAAGAGCATGCGCCTTCCACCATTTGCACGCCCCCTGCAAGTGCTGGAAGGAGCACCCACAGTCCAGTTCCTGATAGTCAGATTGAAGATGTCAGTGTTGAAGTACACCAGGATGAGGAGGATATGGGTGTTGCTGGCGCTGGGGAGGAAATTGACCAGGAGGATTCTGATGGTGAGGTGGTTTGTTTAAGTCAGGCACCCGGGGAGACACCTGTTGTCCGTGGGAGGAATATGGCCGTTGACATGCCAGGTGAAAATACCAAAAAAATCAGCTCTTCGGTGTGGAGGTATTTCACCAGAAATGCGGACAACAGGTGTCAAGCCGTGTGTTCCCTTTGTCAAGCTGTAATAAGTAGGGGTAAGGACGTTAACCACCTCGGAACATCCTCCCTTATACGTCACCTGCAGCGCATTCATAATAAGTCAGTGACAAGTTCAAAAACTTTGGGTGACAGCGGAAGCAGTCCACTGACCAGTAAATCCCTTCCTCTTGTAACCAAGCTCACGCAAACCACCCCACCAACTCCCTCAGTGTCAATTTCCTCCTTCCCCAGGAATGCCAATAGTCCTGCAGGCCATGTCACTGGCAATTCTGACGAGTCCTCTCCTGCCTGGGATTCCTCCGATGC
The DNA here is from genome assembly GCF_028390025.1 of Pseudophryne corroboree. Taxonomy (NCBI): domain Eukaryota; kingdom Metazoa; phylum Chordata; class Amphibia; order Anura; family Myobatrachidae; genus Pseudophryne; species Pseudophryne corroboree. The sequence goes on from NC_086453.1 coordinate 38,695,357, forward strand.
ATCCTTGCGTGTAACGCCTACTGCTGCTGGCGCTGCTGTTGTTGCCGCTGGGAGTCGATGGTCATCCCAGAGGGGAAGTCGTAAGCCCACTTGTACTACTTCCAGTAAGCAATTGACTGTTCAACAGTCCTTTGCGAGGAAGATGAAATATCACAGCAGTCATCCTACTGCAAAGCGGATAACTGAGGCCTTGGCATCCTGGGTGGTGAGAAACGTGGTTCCGGTATCCATCATTACTGCAGAGCCAACTAGAGACTTGTTGGAGGTACTGTGTCCCCGGTACCAAATACCATCTAGGTTCCATTTCTCTAGGCAGGCGATACCGAAAATGTACACAGACCTCAGAAAAAGAGTCACCAGTGTCCTAAAAAATGCAGCTGTACCCAATGTCCACTTAACCACGGACATGTGGACAAGTGGAGCAGGGCAGGGTCAGGACTATATGACTGTGACAGCCCACTGGGTAGATGTATGGACTCCCGCCGCAAGAACAGCAGCGGCGGCACCAGTAGCAGCATCTCGCAAACGCCAACTCTTTCCTAGGCAGGCTACGCTTTGTATCACCGCTTTCCAGAATACGCACACAGCTGAAAACCTCTTACGGCAACTGAGGAAGATCATCGCGGAATGGCTTACCCCAATTGGACTCTCCTGTGGATTTGTGGCATCGGACAACGCCAGCAATATTGTGTGTGCATTAAATATGGGCAAATTCCAGCACGTCCCATGTTTTGCACATACCTTGAATTTGGTGGTGCAGAATTTTTTAAAAAACGACAGGGGCGTGCAAGAGATGCTGTCGGTGGCCAGAAAAATTGCGGGACACTTTCGGCGTACAGGCACCACGTACAGAAGACTGGAGCACCACCAAAAACTACTGAACCTGCCCTGCCATCATCTGAAGCAAGAAGTGGTAACGAGGTGGAATTCAACCCTCTATATGCTTCAGAGGTTGGAGGAGCAGCAAAAGGCCATTCAAGCCTATACAATTGAGCACGATATAGTAGGTGGAATGCACCTGTCTCAAGTGCAGTGGAGAATGATTTCAACGTTGTGCAAGGTTCTGATGCCCTTTGAACTTGCCACACGTGAAGTCAGTTCAGACACTGCCAGCCTGAGTCAGGTCATTCCCCTCATCATGCTTTTGCAGAAGAAGCTGGAGGCATTGAAGAAGGAGCTAAAAGGGAGCGATTTCGCTAGGCATGTGGGACTTGTGGATGCAGCACTTAATTCGCTTAACAAGGATTCACGGGTGGTCAATCTGTTGAAATCAGAGCACTACATTTTGGCCACCGTGCTCGATCCTAGATTTAAAGCCTACCTTGGATCTCTCTTTCCGGCAGACACAGGTCTGCTGGGGTTGAAAGACCTGCTGGTGACAAAATTGTCAAGTCAAGCGGAACGCGACCTGTCAACATCTCCTCCTTCACATTCTCCCGCAACTGGGGGTGCGAGGAAAAGGCTCAGAATTCCGAGCCCACCCGCTGGCGGTGATGCAGGGCAGTCTGGAGCGACTGCTGATGCTGACATCTGGTCCGGACTGAAGGACCTGACAACGATTACGGACATGTCGTCTACTGTCACTGCATATGATTCTCTCAACATTGATAGAATGGTGGAGGATTATATGAGTGACCGCATCCAAGTAGGCACGTCACACAGTCCGTACTTATACTGGCAGGAAAAAGAGGCAATTTGGAGGCCCTTGCACAAACTGGCTTTATTCTACCTAAGTTGCCCTCCCACAAGTGTGTACTCCGAAAGAGTGTTTAGTGCCGCCGCTCACCTTGTCAGCAATCGGCGTACGAGGTTACATCCAGAAAATGTGGAGAAGATGATGTTCATTAAAATGAATTATAATCAATTCCTCCGCGGAGACATTGACCAGCAGCAATTGCCTCCACAAAGTACACAGGGAGCTGAGATGGTGGATTCCAGTGGGGACGAATTGATAATCTGTGAGGAGGGGGATGTACACGGTGATATATCGGAGGGTGAAGATGAGGTGGACATCTTGCCTCTGTAGAGCCAGTTTGTGCAAGGAGAGATTAATTGCTTCTTTTTTGGGGGGGTCCAAACCAACCCGTCATATCAGTCACAGTCGTGTGGCAGACCCTGTCACTGAAATGATGGGTTGGTTAAAGTGTGCATGTCCTGTTTTGTTTATACAACATAAGGGTGGGTGGGAGGGCCCAAGGACAATTCCATCTTGCACCTCTTTTTTCTTTTCTTTTTCTTTGCATCATGTGCTGATTGGGGAGGGTTTTTTGGAAGGGACATCCTGCGTGACACTGCAGTGCCACTCCTAGATGGGCCCGGTGTTTGTGTCGGCCACTAGGGTCGCTAATCTTACTCACACAGTCAGCTACCTCATTGCGCCTCTTTTTTTCTTTGCGTCATGTGCTGTTTGGGGAGGGTTTTTTGGAAGGGACATCCTGCGTGACACTGCAGTGCCACTCCTAGATGGGCCCGGTGTTTGTGTCGGCCACTAGGGTCGCTAATCTTACTCACACAGCTACCTCATTGCGCCTCTTTTTTTCTTTGCGTCATGTGCTGTTTGGGGAGGGTTTTTTGGAAGGGACATCCTGCGTGACACTGCAGTGCCACTCCTAGATGGGCCCGGTGTTTGTGTCGGCCACTAGGGTCGCTTATCTTACTCACACAGCGACCTCGGTGCAAATTTTAGGACTAAAAATAATATTGTGAGGTGTGAGGTATTCAGAATAGACTGAAAATGAGTGTAAATTATGGTTTTTGAGGTTAATAATACTTTGGGATCAAAATGACCCCCAAATTCTATGATTTAAGCTGTTTTTTAGTGTTTTTTGAAAAAAACACCCGAATCCAAAACACACCCGAATCCGACAAAAAAAATTCGGTGAGGTTTTGCCAAAACGCGTTCGAACCCAAAACACGGCCGCGGAACCGAACCCAAAACCAAAACCCGAAAAATTTCAGGCGCTCATCTCTAGTTTGGGGAGGGTTTTTTGGAAGGGACATCCTGCGTGACACTGCAGTGCCACTCCTAAATGGGCCCGGTGTTTGTGTCGGCCACTAGGGTCGCTAATCTTACTCACACAGTCAGCTACCTCATTGCGCCTCTTTTTTTCTTTGCGTCATGTGCTGATTGGGGAGGGTTTTTTGGAAGGGACATCCTGCGTGACACTGCAGTGCCACTCCTAAATGGGCCCGGTGTTTGTGTCGGCCACTAGGGTCGCTAATCTTACTCACACAGTCAGCTACCTCATTGCGCCTCTTTTTTTCTTTGCGTCATGTGCTGATTGGGGAGGGTTTTTTGGAAGGGACATCCTGCGTGACACTGCAGTGCCACTCCTAAATGGGCCCGGTGTTTGTGTCGGCCACTAGGGTCGCTAATCTTACTCACACAGTCAGCTACCTCATTGCGCCTCTTTTTTTCTTTGCGTCATGTGCTGATTGGGGAGGGTTTTTTGGAAGGGACATCCTGCGTGACACTGCAGTGCCACTCCTAAATGGGCCCGGTGTTTGTGTCGGCCACTAGGGTCGCTAATCTTACTCACACAGTCAGCTACCTCATTGCGCCTCTTTTTTTCTTTGCGTCATGTGCTGATTGGGGAGGGTTTTTTGGAAGGGACATCCTGCGTGACACTGCAGTGCCACTCCTAAATGGGCCCGGTGTTTGTGTCGGCCACTAGGGTCGCTAATCTTACTCACACAGTCAGCTACCTCATTGCGCCTCTTTTTTTCTTTGCGTCATGTGCTGATTGGGGAGGGTTTTTTGGAAGGGACATCCTGCGTGACACTGCAGTGCCACTCCTAAATGGGCCCGGTGTTTGTGTCGGCCACTAGGGTCGCAAAATATGGGGTCGCTTATCTTACTCACACAGTCAGCTACCTCATTGCTTATTGCTTAGTCATCCAGCGACCTTGGTGCAAATTTTAGGACTAAAAATAATATTGTGTTGTGTGAGGTATTCAGAATAGACTGAAAATGAGTGGAAATTATGGTTTTTGAGGTTAATAATAATATGGGATCAAAATGACCCCCAAATTCTATGATTTAAGCTGTTTTTTAGTGTTTTTTAAAAAAAACACCCGAATCCAAAACACACCCGAATCCGACAAAAAAAATTCGGTGAGGTTTTGCCAAAACGCGGTCGAACCCAAAACACGGCCGCGGAACCGAACCCAAAACACAAAACCCGAAAAATTTCAGGCGCTCATCTCTAGTTCGGATTCAGAGAAACCGAACCCGCTCATCTCTAATATATATATATATATATATATATATATATATATATACTGTGTGTTTAAAAATAAATAAATAAATGTATATATTCCCTTGGAATTTATTTTTATATATTGTGTATTTGCTTTATTTTTATTTTTTTATTTATTTAAAAACATTATTTTTTTATCTATCTATCTATCTATCTATCTATCTGGGCCCGGTGTTTGTGTCGGCCACTAGGGTCGCTTATCTTACTCACACAGTCAGCTACCTCATTGCGCCTCTTTTTTTCTTTGCGTCATGTGCTGATTGGGGAGGGTTTTTTGGAAGGGACATCCTGCGTGACACTGCAGTGCCACTCCTAGATGGGCCAGGTGTTTGTGTCGGCCACTAGTGTCGCTTAGCTTAGTCATCCAGCGACCTTGGTGCAAATTTTAGGACTAAAAATAATATTGTGTTGTGTGAGGTATTCAGAATAGACTGAAAATGAGTGGAAATTATGGTTTTTGAGGTTAATAATAATATGGGATCAAAATGACCCCCAAATTCTATGATTTAAGCTGTTTTTTAGTGTTTTTTTAAAAAAACACCCGAATCCAAAACACACCCGAATCCGACAAAAAAAATTCGGTGAGGTTTTGCCAAAACGCGGTCGAACCCAAAACACGGCCGCGGAACCGAACCCAAAACACAAAACCCGAAAAATTTCAGGCGCTCATCTCTAGTTCGGATTCAGAGAAACCGAACCCGCTCATATCTAATATATATATATATATATATATATATACTGTGTGTTTAAAAATAAATAAATAAATGTATATATTCCCTTGGAATTTATTTTTATATATTGTGTATTTGCTTTATTTTTATTTTTTTATTTATTTAAAAACATTATTTTTTTATCTATCTATCTATCTATCTATCTATCTATCTATCTATCTATCTATCTATCAGTAGTTGATCACCTTGACAAAGGGGCGTGCCAGCCCAGAAACGTTGGTATGGCGTGATATTTAATACACGTTGTCACTGTGATTTTCATTTCTATATTTTATATATATATATATATATATATATACTTTCGGCGGCACTCAGAGCATCAAAGAAGGAGACAAGACTGTGTCTAATAGTCAATGTTTCAATGTTACATTATAACATTTTCGTCAGGACAATACACTGTGAGCAACAACATACCTTTATACCCGCCAGACCGTCCGTGGCACCCAGCGTCCGCCGATATTAGTGTGTATTTATTCTTCTATACACTTTTATTCTTTCCCTTTATTTTTATATGGTTTGTTATCCTTGTAATAAGTTGTTTGTTCTGTATCACTACCAGGCGAGATTCTCCGTGACGCCACGTCCAGTGTCCCGGGGTGACGTCATCTTCACTGAACGGGTGCGGCGGACACTGGGTGCCACGAACGGTCTGGCGGGTATAAAGGTATGTTTTTGCTCACATTGCATTCTCCTGACGAAAATGTTATAATATAACATTGAAACGTTGACTATTAGACACAGTCTTGTCTCCTTCTTTGATGCTGTGAGTGCCGCTGACAGTTCATTTATATATGGGGACCCTGTGTGTTTCTCATGAAAGGCACCGGCTATCATGCTGTTTTGTATTTAGGAGAAGAGTGCCGCTGACTGCACTTGTGTGTATGTATGCATGTATATATGTGTGTGTATATATATATATATATATATATATATAATTTATTGTTTTTTTTTCATTATTATTAATTTTTTTTGTATGTGTGCGTGCGGTGGTGGTTGTGGTGGGGGAAGGGGGGGGGGGGGGCGCTAAATTTCTGCCTTGCCCCGGTTGCCGAAAATCCTAGTTTCGGCCCTGGTAACTGCAATTCCTGGACCTGTGACATTTTCACTGATTATATAAGGTTATTACTGGATGGCTCCTTATGATATCACATGTGTATTTGGAAGACTGCTCCACATAAATCTAACGTCACCTATACTGCTTCTGCACATGGGGGAGGGGGACCCTGCTATCCTGTCTCTTATCCCTGTGCAAACCCCTAGTGTCTGCAGGGGTATAACATGGGCAGTGTTCTCCCCACACTTTATTTCTCAGGCAGTCCATGTCGTAAAATTCCCCTGCCATCCAGCACTGTAACATGGTCAGTAAGTTGCATTGAGCTATTCCTATATGAAACATCAGTGCAGTGTGACTTTCAGACGTGTCGGAGAGCAGAGCATATTGCTCCCACAGTATAAAATAAAAGGCATGTAGTTGCCGGGAGTAACAGACACCAGCAAACACACTGAACAGTGAAGAGAATGGACAGTTGCTACATGTTTGATACTGGTCTTTTTGTATAACCAGCAAGTGTGGCAGTATCTGGACATTGCTGCTATCTGTGTCCAACCAGCAAGCTAAAATAAAGGATGAGGCATGCAAAGGACGGCATACCCTGTGAGGTCACATCCCTTGTACGGGTGCCCCTTTAATGGGTGCAAGCGCAAGCACTCACCCATCCTTCCACCCCCATCTCACAAAATGCAGTCACGGAACTAGGGAGCTGCATGGGCGCACACACTGATTGCAAGCACACCAGCAAGCAAAAGTAAGTTTTATTAAAATAAAAAAAAAGCTACTAGCATTACCAATGTGGGGCATATGTGTAAGGTGCATTGCTGTTTGAAATTCTGTGTATTATGGGCATTACTAATGTGGGGCATATGTGAAAGGTGCATTACTTTTAGTGATGAGCGGGTTCGGTTCCTCGAGATCCGAAACCCCCCCCCCCCCCCCCGAACTTCACCCATTTTACACGGTTCCGAGGCAGACTCGGATTTTCCTGCCTTGCTCGGTTAACCCGAGCGCGCCCGAACGTCATCATCCCGCTGTCGGATTCTTGCGAGATTCGTATTCTATATAAGGAGCCGCGCGACGACGCCATTTTCACTCGTGCATTGGAGATGATAGGGAGAGGACGTGGCTGGCGCTCTCTCAGTTTGTTCAGTGTGCTGCAAATATCTGTGCTCAGTGTGCTGCAAATATCTGTGCTCAGTGTGCTGCAAATATCTGTGCTCAGTGTGCTGCAAATATCTACGTTCTCTGCCTGAAAAACGCTCCATATCTGTGCTCAGTGTGCTGCAAATATCTGTGCACAGTGTGCTGCAAATATCTGTGCTCAGTGTGCTGCAAATATCTGTGCTCAGTGTGCTGCAAATATCTACGTTCTCTGCCTGAAAAACGCTCCATATCTGTGCTTAGTGTGCTGCAAATATCTGTGCTCAGTGTGCTTTATTATGGGGAGTGGGGACCACCAGTATTATATTGGAGGAGGACAGTGCAGAATTTTGCTGACCAGTGACCACCAGTATTATACGTTCTCTGCCTGAAAAACGCTCCATATCTGTGCTGCATTGTACTATATAGGAGTACAGTGCATCATTTTGCTGACCACCAGTATATAATATATAGCAGTACGGTACAGTAGGCCACTGCTTTACCTACCTCTGTGTCGTCAAGTATACTATCCATCCATACCTGTGGTGCATTTAAGTTTTTGTGCGCAGTATATATATAGTAGTAGGACAGTGCATAATTTTGCTGACCACCAGTATATAATATATAGCAGTACGGTACAGTAGGCCACTGCTTTACCTACCTCTGTGTCGTCAAGTATACTATCCATCCATACCTGTGGTGCATTTAAGTTTTTGTGCGCAGTATATATATAGTAGTAGGACAGTGAATAATTTTGCTGACCACCAGTATATAATATATAGCAGTATGGTACAGTAGGCCACTGCTCTACCTTCCTCTGTGTCGTCAAGTATACTATCCATCCATACCTGTGGTGCATTTAAGTTGTGCGCAGTATATATAGTAGGAGTACAGTGCAGAATTTTGCTGACCACCAGTATATAATATATAGCAGTACGGTACAGTAGGCCACTGCTCTACCTACCTCTGTGTCGTCAAGTATACTATCCATCCATACCTGTGGTGCATTTAAGTTGTGCGCAGTATATATAGTAGGAGTACAGTGCATAATTTTGCTGACAACTAGTATATAATATATAGCAGTACGGTACAGTAGGCCACTGCTCTACCTACCTCTGTGTCGTCAAGTATACTATCCATCCATACCTGTGGTGCATTTAAGTTGTGCGCAGCATATATAGTAGGAGTACAGTGCATAATTTTGCTGACCACCAGTATATAATATATAGCAGTACGGTACAGTAGGCCACTGCTCTACCTACCTCTGTGTCGTCAAGTATACTATCCATCCATACCTGTGGTGCATTTAAGTTTTTGTGCGCAGTATATATAGTAGTAGGACAGTGCATAATTTTGCTGACCACCAGTATATAATATATAGCAGTACGGTACAGTAGGTCACTGCTCTACCTACCTCTGTGTCATCAAGTATACTATCCATCCTTACCTGTGGTGCATTTAAGTTTTTGTGCGCAGTATATATAGTAGTAGACCATTGCTATTGATATATTACTGGCATATAATTCCACACATTAAAAAATGGAGAACAAAAATGTGGAGGGTAAAATAGGGAAAGATCAAGATCCACTTCCACCTCGTGCTGAAGCTGCTGCCACTAGTCATGGCCGAGATGATGAAATGCCATCAACGTCGTCTGCCAAGGCCGATGACCAATGTCATAGTAGAGAGCATGTAAAATCCAAAAAAATAAAGTTCAGTAAAATGACCCAAAAATCTAAATCAAAATCGTCTGAGGAGAAATGTAAACTTGCCAATGTGCCATTTACGACACGGAGTGGCAAGGAACGGCTGAGGGCCTGGCCTATGTTCATGGCTAGTGGTTCAGCTTCACATGGGGATGAAAGCACTCATCCTCTCGCTAGAAAACTGCAGTGCCACTCCTAGATGGGCCAGGTGTGTTTGTGTCGGCCACTTGGGTCGCTTAGCTTAGCCATCCAGCGACCTTGGTGCACCTCTTTTTTTCTTTGCATCATGTGCTGTTTGGGGACTATTTTTTGAAGTGCCATCCTGTCTGACACTGCAGTGCCACTCCTAGATGGGCCAGGTGTTTGTGTCGGCCACTTGGGTTGCTAAGCTTAGTCACACAGCTACCTCATTGCGCCTCTTTTTTTCTTTGCATCATGTGCTGTTTGGGGACAAATTTTTTAATCTGCCATCCTGTCTGACACTGCAGTGTCACTCCTAGATGGGCCAGGTGTTTGTGTCGGCCACTTGGGTCGCTTAGCTTAGTCACACAGCTACCTCATTGCGCCTCTTCTTTTCTTTGCATCATGTGCTGTTTGGGGACAATTTTTTTCAATCTGCCATCCTGTCTGACACTGCAGTGCCACTCCTAGATGGGCCAGGTGTTTGTGTCGGCCACTTGGGTCGTTTAGCTTAGTCACACAGCTACCTCATTGCGCCTCTTTTTTTCTTTGCATCATGTGCTGTTTGGGGACAAATTTTTTAATCTGCCATCCTATCTGACACTGCAGTGCCACTCCTAGATGGGCCAGGTGTTTGTGTCGGCCACTTGGGTCGCTTAGCTTAGTCACACAGCTACCTCATTGCGCCTCTTTTTTTCTTTGCATCATGTGCTGTTTGGGTACAATTTTTTTGACGTGCCATCCTGTCTGACACTGCAGTGTCACTCCTAGATGGGCCAGGTGTTTGTGTCGGCCACTTGGGTCACTTAGCTTAGTCACACAGCTACCTCATTGCGCCTCTTTTTTTCTTTGCATCATTGCTGTTTGGGGACAATTTTTTTGAAGTGCCATCCTGTCTGACACTGAGGTGTCACTCCTAGATGGGCTAGGTGTTTGTGTCGGCCACTTGGTTCGATTAGCTTAGTCACACAGCTACCTCATTGCGCCTCTACTTTTCTTTGCATCATGTGCTGTTTGGGGACAATTTTTTTTAATCTGCCATCCTGTCTGACACTGCAGTGCCACTCCTAGATGGGCCAGGTGTTTGTGTCGGCCACTTGGGTCGTTTAGCTTAGTCACACAGCTACCTCATTGTGCCTCTTTTTTTCTTTGCATCATGTGCTGTTTGGGGACAAATTTTTTAATCTGCCATCCTGTCTGACACTGCAGTGCCACTCCTAGATGGGCCAGGTGTTTGTGTCGGCCACTTGGGTCGCTTAGCTTAGTCACACAGCTACCTCATTGCGCCTCTTTTTTTCTTTGCATCATGTGCTGTTTGGGGACAATTTTTTTAATCTGCCATCCTGTCTGACACTGCAGTGCCACTCCTAGATGGGCCAGGTGTTTGTGTCGGCCACTTGGGTCGCTTAGCTTAGTCACACAGCTACCTCATTGCGCCTCTTTTTTTCTTTGCATCATGTGCTGTTTGGGGACAAATTTTTTAATCTGCCATCCTGTCTGACACTGCAGAGCCACTCCTAGATGGGCCAGGTGTTTGTGTCGGCCACTTGGGTCGCTTAGCTTAGTCACACAGCTACCTCATTGCGCCTCTTTTTTTCATTGCATCATGTGCTGTTTGGGGACAATTTTTTTAATCTGCCATCCTGTCTGACACTGCAGTGCCACTCCTAGATGGGCCAGGTGTTTGTGTCGGCCACTTGGGTCGCTTAGCTTAGTCATCCAGCGACCTCGGTGCAAATTTTAGGACTAAAAATAATATTTTGAGGTGTGAGGTATTCAGAATAGACTGGAAATGAGTGGAAATTATGGTTGTTGAGGTTAATAATACTATGGGATCAAAATTACCCCCAAATTCTATGATTTAAGATGTTTTTGAGGGGTTTTTGTAAAAAAACACCCGAATCCAAAACACACCCGAATCCGACAAATAATTTTCAGGGAGGTTTTGCCAAAACGCGTCCGAATCCAAAACACAGCTGCGGAACCGGATCCAAAACCAAAACACAAAACCCGAAAAATGTCCGGTGCATATCACTAATTACTTTGTGGAATTATGTGTATTATGGGCATTACTGTGGGGCATTATGCAGGGTTGAACTGGCCCACAGGGCAATCCCCCTGGTGGGACACACTGCCTGAGTGTTGCTGGGTCAGATGCAGAACTAGCTGCTGCGCTAAAGGGCACCAGCCAAAATTTTGCCTAGGGCATCAAATTGGCTAGGGCCGGCTCTGTATGTGACACACCTGCAATATTCCCATAACACGGACCAGCTCCGAGCCTCTGAATAGTCGCCTCTCTCTCACTGCCCAGGAACACCCAATATATCTGCTTCCTGTCTCACTCTCTTCTGCCCCTCTGTGAGCACATGTGCGTGCGCTGTGCGAGCTGCTAGCAAATGAGATGCATGCGCAATTGATAAACATCAAGCAAATCTGTGGAAAGGCATGCTGGGATGTGTAGTTCCACAGCAACTGGAGTGCTTAATGTTGGATACCCCTAGCCTAGGGTGAAGACATTGTACTGGAAAAGGATGTCCATCCTTTGGGGTGCTCCTTAAGCTGGGTACACACCTGACTAAAGGATCCAGCAACCTATATAAATATCAGTAAGTGTATACACACTTACCAATTGTCCACCCGATGTGTTATCCCTGACATCACAATTGGGGGGGCATGTGCCAGCCCAGTAGAGATGTCAGTTGCCGCAGTCCTAGCAACAAGTTTACACACAGCCAGATGCGTCGATATAGCTGTAGATATATCTGTAGACATATCGGCCGTTGGCTGTGCTGCATGGCCGACGTGATATGTCTGTAAATTATGTCGTTCACAGCCATATTGGGGGTACACACTACCGTCGATGGGCTTGCAACATATTGTCTGCTCGATTGACCATCAGATATATCGCTTATAGGCCCTACACACTTGGCGATATTCTGAAAGATATGAACGATCTCGTTCATAAATGAACGAGAACTCGTTCATATCTTTCAGTGTGGAGACTTAAGCGATGAACGATGCGCGTCCCCGCGCTCGTTCATCGCTGGTCTCCCGTCGGCTGTGCATGCAGGCCAATATGGACGATCTCGTCCATACTTGCCTGCACTTCAATGCAGCCGGGTGACGTGGGGAGTGAAGAAACTTCACTCCCCCCGTCACTGCCCCCCCGCCGCCGGGTTGCTCGTCGGTCGCATCGGCCGTCGGGCACCTCGGCGGCACATCGCCAAGTGAGTAGGGCCCTTTAGGGTGTACACAGCTTTAGATATACAAGTGCCAAGAACACATCTGAGCCATCAGCAGAACATTCCTCCAGCAGGTATTTATTTCCTAGCAGAGCGAACCGTCCTTTCAGCAAGATCATCAGCTTGTCTATACACCTCTCCTCCCCCCAAGGAAACTAAGGGGGTGCAGGGATCTATTTTCCCCCTCACACTTTGAATAGCACCCAGTTAAGAAATGAAGACGTTTGTGACAGATCCTCTGCAATCATCTGCTGTTCAAGGCGACTCTGCATTTCCCAATCATTTAGTTTAGAAGGAGCAGTGCTGTATATAAATAAGAGGATGTTGCTGCTGCAATCAAATGTTTCTTATTTGTTTTGTTAATATTGTTTCATAGTAAAATGTATTGTTATAAAAAGAGTACAGGCAATAAACATTTAGAAAATGAACATGCAGGGAACACATCAGCTATAAACATTATTATATGAACAATATGTTTTGTTTAGCTTAATTGTTTTTAGTACTATCAAAGCTATTTCTGCTATTTACTTATACAGTATGTCTTCAAAATGGGTTTGAAAAGGATTGGGGTGTAATTTTTTTTGACAGTAATTACGGTATTTTGGGCCCTGGGTAAGTCCTAGAGCTGACAATCTTTACGAATCACTTGCCAGGACCTCTCTAAGTTTTCGGTTGCTCTCTTCATTCAGCCACTTACAGTAAAGCATCCATGGCATTAGTACAAGTACAAGAATAGATGGCCGTGCAACCAGGGCCGGCAACAGAAATCTTGGGCCCCAGTGCACTGATATCTCTGGGGGCCCCATGCAACCCCCCCTTGACTTGGCAGTGAGTGGCTTTCAAAATATAGTATATATATATATATACTAGGTGATTCATCGCGCCCTACGGGCGCTCTTCACACCGTCGCAAGGGGTTACACCCCTTTAACTGTTACACGCCCTTGGGGCGTGCAATATTTTTATTATATGGAGTATTACCTCCAATGATAATTTTGTGTGTGGTTAAATATTGCAGGGACAAAGGGTGTGGGATGGTTAAGGGGCCATAGCCCCTTGCGACGGCATGAACATTTCATGCAAGGCCTGATAAATGCACCTAGTAGGTGCTGTGGTTGGGGAAGTGGTGGGTGCGTGGGAGATGCGGAGGGGCGATTGCGAGGTTGCCGCAGGTGGGGGAGGGTGTTGTTAGTCACCGAAGGTGGGGGAGGGGCGGGGGTGCTGTGGGTGGGGGAGGGGTGCTTACAGAGGGGGCGCGGATGGGGGATGGGGTCAAGAGGTGCTGCAGGTGGGGGAGGGGCGGGTGCAGAGGGGGAGCGAATGGGGGAGGGGTTGCAGAGGTGTTGCGGGTGGGGGAGGGGATATGTAGATGCTTTTGGTGGGGGAAGGGCAGGGTCGGCAGATGAAGGAGGGGGTCTGGAGGAGCTGTCTGTGGGGGAGGGGCATGTGCAGGGGGGTGCATTTTGGGGAGTGGTTGCAGAGGTGCTGCGGGTGGGGGAGGAGTGGTTGTGGGGTGCCGTGGAAGGGGTCTGTAGATGATGTGGGTGGTGGAGGGGTGGCTGCGGGTGGGTGGCGAATGGGGGAGGGGGGCAGGAGGTGCTGTGGGTTGGGGAGGGGTGGTTGGTGGAGGGGTGGGGGCAGACGGGGTGCTGGGGATGGGGGAGGTGGTCGGGACGTGTTGCGGATGGGGGAGGGCCGAAAAAGTGGGGGCCATAGATGGGGGATGGGTGCCAGAGGTGCTGCGTGTGATGCAGGGATGGGGGTGGCGCAGGTGGGGGAGAGGCAGATGCGGGGCTGTTGCAGATGGGGGAGGGGTTATGGAGGCAGTGCAGGGGGTAGGGGTGGGTGTGGGGGTGCTGCGAGTTATGTTGGGGGTCGCGAGGCGCAGTGGGTGGGGGAGAAGCGAGGGTGAAGCGGCAGGGGGAGTGGCAGGTGCGGGGGTGCAGCGGATGGGGTTAAGAGGTGCTGTGGGTAGTGGCGTGGTAGGTGCGAAGGTTTTGTGGTTTGTGTAGGGGGGCAGGGGTGCCGTGGATGGGGGTCCGGTGGTGCTGGGGTGGGGTGGATGCTGGGGTGTGGTGTGTGTGTGGGAGGGTGCTGCGGGTGGGGAAGGTGCGGGTGCTGCGAGTGTGATAGCGGGTCGGGAGGCACGGAATTGATGCAGGCGGGGGAGTGGCAGGTGCAGGGGTGCCGCAGATGGGGTCCATAGTTTCTGTGGGTGTTGGAGTGCCGGGTGCGGGGTGCCGCGGTTTGGGTAGGGGTCTGGAGGCGGCACAGGTGGGGGAGGGGCGGGTGCGGTGATGCCGTGGATGGGGTCTGGTGGTGCTGGTGCTCCGGGGGTGGGGGAGGAGCGGGGCTGCCGGGGGTGGGGGAGGGGCAGGTTCGGGGGTGCTGCGGGTGGGGTAGGTTGTCAGGAGGCGTAGCGGGTGGGAGAGGAGCAGGGTTAACATGGGTGGGGGAGTGGCAGGTGCGTGGGTTCTGGGGATGGGGCGTGGTGTCCATAGGTGCAGTGGATGGTGCAGTGGCGGGTGCGAGGGTGCCACGGTTTGGGTAGGGGGTGTGGAGGAGCCACGGGTGGGGGAGGGGGAGGTGTGTGGATGTGACGGATGGTGGTGGTGTCTGGTGGCGATGCGGGTGGTAGAGGGCTGTGGGTGGAGGAGGGGTGGGTGTGGGAGAGGGGTGAGGGTGCTGTGTGTGGGGGAGGGGCAGGTGCATGGGTGCTGCGGGTGGGAAAGGGGCAGGTGTGGTGGAGGGGGGACCCAGGGTGCTGAGAGTGGGGTAGGGGGGCAGGAGGTGCAGGGGGTGGGGGCAGAGTGGAGTTGACGCAGGTGGGGGAGTGGCAGGTGCGGGGGTGTCGCGGTTGGGAGATGGGGTCCATAGGTGGTGCGGGTGGTGGAGCGGCCGGTGCGGGGTGCTGTGGTTTGGGTAGGGGGTCTGGACGCACCATGGGTGGGGGAGGGGCGGGTGTGGTGGTGCCATGGATGGGAGTCTGGTGGCGTTGCGGGTGGGGATAGTGCGGATGTGGGGGGAGGGGGGACTCAGGGGGTGGGATGTACTAACCTCTGCCACTGCGGTATCTGGCTTATTGCGTGTCTTCTCCTCGCTAATAGGATTGCTGTCCGCTGGGTGGGAGGTATGGGCCTAGTTCGGTTGTGGGATGGGCTTGTGGGTGCGGTGGGTGTTGCACGTGGGGCAAGAGGTTTGTTTGGAGGAGTTGTAGGTGTGCGTGGGTTGTGTTTGTTGTAGTGGTGTGAGGGTTAGGGGTGCATGAGGTGTTGGGGAGGGTTGTAAGATGTGCAGGGATGGGGAAGGGTGTGTGTGGGGGGGGAGTGTTAGTGTGTGTGTGTGTGTGTGTGTGTGTGTGTGTGTGTGTGTGTGTGTGTGTGTGTGTGTGAAGGAGAAGAGTGTGGGTTGGTGTGATAAGAAGGAGATGTGTCTCTGGGGTGTATGGCTGCAGCAGATGCGGGTAGTGGGGACTCCCTGTCTATGCAGTGACCTAGTGGTTTGGCTGCTGCAGGAGGGAGGGAGCTCCCGCTCAGCAGCACAGTGGCTGGAGCAGTGTCCCGTCTAGGCTCCGGGCCGGTGCACCTGATCTGGCCTCCTCAGTGTGTGCCTGGCGCCGGGGACGGAAATGGGGCTGGCGCCGCGCGTGTTCCCGGAGTTGCGGGCTGGCTGTGAGACGGGCGGCATAGTGGTGTGGCCGGAGCGGAGCGAGGCGGCAGTAGGAGGTAGCTGTGTACGTGCGGCGCTGGGGATTGGTGAGTGCGGTGCTCCGTCCCGCTGTACCTGCTCGTCCCTGCTGCCGTCCTGCGCGAACCCCCCACTGGCTGGATGCGGCAGGGAACGTGTTGGGGGATGCATAAGGGAGGGATTACTTTGTGTGGGTGTAAGGGGGCCAGGAAGTTGCGTCCAGCGGTGCTAGGAAGTCCCCTCCGCATAGCCTGTATTAGCCTCCCTGCTGCTGGCTGGAGCTGTGTGTGGTAAAACTGGTGGCCATGGCCACCCCTCTGTACTGTGCCAGGGGGCATTTTTTACGTTACCTCTGGTGCTGGCACAGGCCATGGTGTCTCTCCTCCCCCCTCCCCAGATGCTGCTGACTCCGCCCAGCTCTGTGACTCCGCCCAGCGTTATAGGCACAGAGTCACAGATTAAGGCAAATATATAGGAGATATATATATATATATATATATATATTATATATATATATACAGGTTGAGTATCCCTTATCCAAAATACAAAATCACACATTTTTGGTTCCCCTACTGCATAGGTTCTCAAACTCGGTCCTCAGGACCCCACACAGTACATGTTTTCCAGGTCTCCTCACAGAATCACAAGTGAAATAATTTACTCCACCTGTGGACCTTTTAAAATGTGTATGTGAGTAATTAATACACCTGTGCACCTGCTAGGTTATCTGCAAAACATGCACTGTGTGGGGTCCTGAGGACTAGAGATGAGCGGGTTCGGTTTCTTTGAATCCGAACCCGCACGAACTTCACTTTTTTTTCCACGGGTCCGAGCGACTCGGATCTTCCCGCCTTGCTCGGTTAACCCGAGCGCGCCCGAACGTCATCATGACGCTGTCGGATTCTCGCGAGGCTCGGATTCTATCGCGAGACTCGGATTCTATATAAGGAGCCGCGCGTCGCCGCCATTTTCACTCGTGCATTGAGATTGATAGGGAGAGGACGTGTCTGGCGTCCTCTCCATTAGAATAGAGATAGATAGATTAGATAGAGAGAGATTGTGCAGAGTCGCAGACAGAGTTAGTTTACCACAGTCAGTGACCAGTGCAGTTGCTAGTTAACTTTTATTTAATATAATATATCCGTTCACTTCTCTCTGCTATATCCGTTCTCTGCCTGAAAAAAAAAACGATACACAGCACAGTCAGTCACACAGTGTGACTCAGTCTGTGTGCACTCAGCTCAGCCCAGTGTGCTGCACAGTCATCAATGTATAAATTAAAAGCTTATAATTAATTGTGGGGGAGACTGGGGAGCACTGCAGGTTGTTAGCAGGAGCCAGGAGTACAATTATATTAATTAACAGTGCACACTTTTGCTGCAGGAGTGGTGACCAGTGCCTGACCACCAGTATAGTATTGTTGTATACTACTAATATCTCTTTAAATATCAACCAGTCTATATTAGCAGCAGACACAGTACAGTGCGGTAGTTCACGGCTGTGGCTACCTCTGTGTCGGCACACGGCAGGCAGTCCGTCCGACCAGAATTGTATTATTTATTATTATATACCTACCACCTAACCGTGGTTTTTTTTTCATTCTTTATACCGTCATAGTGTCATCCTAATTGTTACGAGTATACTACTATCTCTTTATCAACCAGTGTACAGTGCGGTAGTTCACGGCTGTGGCTACCTCTGTGTCGGCACACGGCAGGCAGTCCGTCCGACCAGAATTGTATTATTTATTATTATATACCTACCACCTAACCGTGGTTTTTTTTTCATTCTTTATACCGTCATAGTGTCATCCTAATTGTTACGAGTATACTACTATCTCTTTATCAACCAGTGTACAGTGCGGTAGTTCACGGCTGTGGCTACCTCTGTGTCGGCACACGGCAGGCAGTCCGTCCGACCAGAATTGTATTATTTATTATTATATACCTACCACCTAACCGTGGTTTTTTTTTCATTCTTTATACCGTCATAGTGTCATCCTAATTGTTACGAGTATACTACTATCTCTTTATCAACCAGTGTACAGTGCGGTAGTTCACGGCTGTGGCTACCTCTGTGTCGGCACACGGCAGGCAGTCCGTCCGACCAGAATTGTATTATTTATTATTATATACCTACCACCTAACCGTGGTTTTTTTTTCATTCTTTATACCGTCATAGTGTCATCCTAATTGTTACGAGTATACTACTATCTCTTTATCAACCAGTGTACAGTGCGGTAGTTCACGGCTGTGGCTACCTCTGTGTCGGCACACGGCAGGCAGTCCGTCCGACCAGAATTGTATTATTTATTATTATATACCTACCACCTAACCGTGGTTTTTTTTTCATTCTTTATACCGTCATAGTGTCATCCTAATTGTTACGAGTATACTACTATCTCTTTATCAACCAGTGTACAGTGCGGTAGTTCACGGCTGTGGCTACCTCTGTGTCGGCAGTCGGCAGGCAGTCCGTCCATCCATAATTGTATTATTATTATAATATATACCACCTAACCGTGGTTTTTTTTTTCATTCTTTATACCGTCATAGTGTCATACTAGTTGTTACGAGTATACTACTATCTCTTTATCAACCAGTGTACAGTGCGGTAGTTCACGGCTGTGGCTACCTCTGTGTCGGCAGTCGGCAGGCAGTCCGTCCATCCATAATTGTATTATTATTATAATATATACCACCTAACTGTGGTTTTTTTTGCATTCTTTATACCGTCGTCATAGTGTCATACTAGTTGTTACGAGTATACTACTATCTCTTTATCAACCAGTGTACAGTGCGGTAGTTCACGGCTGTGGCTACCTCTGTGTCGGCAGTCGGCAGGCAGTCCGTCCATCCATAATTGTATTATTATTATAATATATACCACCTAACCGTGGTTTTTTTTTCATTCTTTATACCGTCGTCATAGTGTCATACTAGTTGTTACGAGTATACTACTATCTCTTTATCAACCAGTGTACAGTGCGGTAGTTCACGGCTGTGGCTACCTCTGTGTCGGCAGTCGGCAGGCAGTCCGTCCATCCATAATTGTATTATTATTATAATATATACCACCTAACCGTGGTTTTTTTATACCACCTAACCGTGGCAGTCCGTCCATAATTGTATACTAGTATCCAATCCATCCATCTCCATTGTTTACCTGAGGTGCCTTTTAGTTCTGCCTATAAAATATGGAGAACAAAAAAGTTGAGGTTCCAAAATTAGGGAAAGATCAAGATCCACTTCCACCTCGTGCTGAAGCTGCTGCCACTAGTCATGGCCGAGACGATGAAATGCCAGCAACGTCGTCTGCCAAGGCCGATGCCCAATGTCATAGTACAGAGCATGTCAAATCCAAAACACCAAATATCAGAAAAAAAAGGACTCCAAAACCTAAAATAAAATTGTCGGAGGAGAAGCGTAAACTTGCCAATATGCCATTTACCACACGGAGTGGCAAGGAACGGCTGAGGCCCTGGCCTATGTTCATGGCTAGTGGTTCAGCTTCACATGAGGATGGAAGCACTCAGCCTCTCGCTAGAAAACTGAAAAGACTCAAGCTGGCAAAAGCACCGCAAAGAACTGTGCGTTCTTTGAAATCCCAAATCCACAAGGAGAGTCCAATTGTGTCGTTTGCGATGCCTGACCTTCCCAACACTGGACGTGAAGAGCATGCGCCTTCCACTATTTGCATGCCCCCTGCAAGTGCTGGAAGGAGCACCCGCAGTCCAGTTCCTGATAGTCAGATTGAAGATGTCAGTGTTGAAGTACACCAGGATGAGGAGGATATGGGTGTTGCTGGCGCTGGGGAGGAAATTGACCAGGAGGATTCTGATGGTGAGGTGGTTTGTTTAAGTCAGGCACCCGGGGAGACACCTGTTGTCCGTGGGAGGAATATGGCCGTTGACATGCCAGGTGAAAATACCAAAAAAATCAGCTCTTCGGTGTGGAGGTATTTCACCAGAAATGCGGACAACAGGTGTCAAGCCGTGTGTTCCCTTTGTCAAGCTGTAATAAGTAGGGGTAAGGACGTTAACCACCTCGGAACATCCTCCCTTATACGTCACCTGCAGCGCATTCATAATAAGTCAGTGACAAGTTCAAAAACTTTGGGTGACAGCGGAAGCAGTCCACTGACCAGTAAATCCCTTCCTCTTGTAACCAAGCTCACGCAAACCACCCCACCAACTCCCTCAGTGTCAATTTCCTCCTTCCCCAGGAATGCCAATAGTCCTGCAGGCCATGTCACTGGCAAGTCTGACGAGTCCTCTCCTGCCTGGGATTCCTCCGATGCATCCTTGCGTGTAACGCCTACTGCTGCTGGCGCTGCTGTTGTTGCCGCTGGGAGTCGATGGTCATCCCAGAGGGGAAGTCGTAAGCCCACTTGTACTACTTCCAGTAAGCAATTGACTGTTCAACAGTCCTTTGCGAGGAAGATGAAATATCACAGCAGTCATCCTACTGCAAAGCGGATAACTGAGTCCTTGACAACTATGTTGGTGTTAGACGTGCGTCCGGTATCCGCCGTTAGTTCACAGGGAACTAGACAATTTATTGAGGCAGTGTGCCCCCGTTACCAAATACCATCTAGGTTCCACTTCTCTAGGCAGGCGATACCGAGAATGTACACGGACGTCAGAAAAAGACTCACCAGTCTCCTAAAAAATGCAGTTGTACCCAATGTCCACTTAACCACGGACATGTGGACAAGTGGAGCAGGGCAGGGTCAGGACTATATGACTGTGACAGCCCACTGGGTAGATGTATGGACTCCCGCCGCAAGAACAGCAGCGGCGGCACCAGTAGCAGCATCTCGCAAACGCCAACTCTTTCCTAGGCAGGCTACGCTTTGTATCACCGCTTTCCAGAATACGCACACAGCTGAAAACCTCTTACGGCAACTGAGGAAGATCATCGCGGAATGGCTTACCCCAATTGGACTCTCCTGTGGATTTGTGGCATCGGACAACGCCAGCAATATTGTGTGTGCATTAAATATGGGCAAATTCCAGCACGTCCCATGTTTTGCACATACCTTGAATTTGGTGGTGCAGAATTTTTTAAAAAACGACAGGGGCGTGCAAGAGATGCTGTCGGTGGCCAGAAAAATTGCGGGACACTTTCGGCGTACAGGCACCACGTACAGAAGACTGGAGCACCACCAAAAACTACTGAACCTGCCCTGCCATCATCTGAAGCAAGAAGTGGTAACGAGGTGGAATTCAACCCTCTATATGCTTCAGAGGTTGGAGGAGCAGCAAAAGGCCATTCAAGCCTATACAATTGAGCACGATATAGGAGATGGAATGCACCTGTCTCAAGTGCAGTGGAGAATGATTTCAACGTTGTGCAAGGTTCTGATGCCCTTTGAACTTGCCACACGTGAAGTCAGTTCAGACACTGCCAGCCTGAGTCAGGTCATTCCCCTCATCAGGCTTTTGCAGAAGAAGCTGGAGGCACTGAAGAAGGAGCTAACACGGAGCGATTCCGCTAGGCATGTGGGACTTGTGGATGCAGCCCTTAATTCGCTTAACAAGGATTCACGGGTGGTCAATCTGTTGAAATCAGAGCACTACATTTTGGCCACCGTGCTCGATCCTAGATTTAAAGCCTACCTTGGATCTCTCTTTCCGGCAGACACAGGTCTGCTGGGGTTGAAAGACCTGCTGGTGACAAAATTGTCAAGTCAAGCGGAACGCGACCTGTCAACATCTCCTCCTTCACATTCTCCCGCAACTGGGGGTGCGAGGAAAAGGCTCAGAATTCCGAGCCCACCCGCTGGCGGTGATGCAGGGCAGTCTGGAGCGACTGCTGATGCTGACATCTGGTCCGGACTGAAGGACCTGCCAACGATTACGGACATGTCGTCTACTGTCACTGCATATGATTCTCTCAACATTGATAGAATGGTGGAGGATTATATGAGTGACCGCATCCAAGTAGGCACGTCACACAGTCCGTACTTATACTGGCAGGAAAAAGAGGCAATTTGGAGGCCCTTGCACAAACTGGCTTTATTCTACCTAAGTTGCCCTCCCACAAGTGTGTACTCCGAAAGAGTGTTTAGTGCCGCCGCTCACCTTGTCAGCAATCGGCGTACGAGGTTACATCCAGAAAATGTGGAGAAGATGATGTTCATTAAAATGAATTATAATCAATTCCTCCGCGGAGACAATGACCAGCAGCAATTGCCTCCACAAAGTACACAGGGAGCTGAGATGGTGGATTCCAGTGGGGACGAATTGATAATCTGTGAGGAGGGGGATGTACACGGTGATATATCGGAGGGTGAAGATGAGGTGGACATCTTGCCTCTGTAGAGCCAGTTTGTGCAAGGAGAGATTAATTGCTTCTTTTTTGGGGGGGGTCCAAACCAACCCGTCATATCAGTCACAGTCGTGTGGCAGACCCTGTCACTGAAATGATGGGTTGGTTAAAGTGTGCATGTCCTGTTTTGTTTATACAACATAAGGGTGGGTGGGAGGGCCCAAGGATAATTCCATCTTGCACCTCTTTTTTCTTTTCTTTTTCTTTGCATCATGTGCTGATTGGGGAGGGTTTTTTGGAAGGGACATCCTGCGTGACACTGCAGTGCCACTCCTAGATGGGCCCGGTGTTTGTGTCGGCCACTAGGGTCGCTAATCTTACTCACACAGCTACCTCATTGCGCCTCTTTTTTTCTTTGCGTCATGTGCTGTTTGGGGAGGGTTTTTTGGAAGGGACATCCTGCGTGACACTGCAGTGCCACTCCTAGATGGGCCCGGTGTTTGTGTCGGCCACTAGGGTCGCTAATCTTACTCACACAGTCAGCTACCTCATTGCGCCTCTTTTTTTCTTTGCGTCATGTGCTGTTTGGGGAGGGTTTTTTGGAAGGGCCATCCTGCGTGACACTGCAGTGCCACTCCTAGATGGGCCCGGTGTTTGTGTCGGCCACTAGGGTCGCTAATCTTACTCACACAGCTACCTCATTGCGCCTCTTTTTTTCTTTGCGTCATGTGCTGTTTGGGGAGGGTTTTTTGGAAGGGCCATCCTGCGTGACACTGCAGTGCCACTCCTAGATGGGCCCGGTGTTTGTGTCGGCCACTAGGGTCGCTAATCTTACTCACACAGCTACCTCATTGCGCCTCTTTTTTTCTTTGCGTCATGTGCTGTTTGGGGAGGGTTTTTTGGAAGGGACATCCTGCGTGACACTGCAGTGCCACTCCTAGATGGGCCCGGTGTTTGTGTCGGCCACTAGGGTCGCTTATCTTACTCACACAGCGACCTCGGTGCAAATTTTAGGACTAAAAATAATATTGTGAGGTGTGAGGTATTCAGAATAGACTGAAAATGAGTGTAAATTATGGTTTTTGAGGTTAATAATACTTTGGGATCAAAATGACCCCCAAATTCTATGATTTAAGCTGTTTTTTAGTGTTTTTGGAAAAAAACACCCGAATCCAAAACACACCCGAATCCGACAAAAATAATTCGGTGAGGTTTTGCCAAAACGCGTTCGAACCCAAAACACGGCCGCGGAACCGAACCCAAAACCAAAACACAAAACCCGAAAAATTTCAGGCGCTCATCTCTACTGAGGACCGAGTTTGAGAACCTGTGCCCTACTGAGATAATGACACATATACATATATATTATATTATATATCTATATAATATATCTATACATGCACATAATATATAATCTCCTATATAATAGCCCAGATCTGTGACTTTGTGATTCATTTGCTAACGCTGGGCGGAGTCACAACAGTGGGCGGAGTTAGTCAAATGAGTCACAGATCTGGCCAAATCTACAGGAGACTAGGAGCAGAAGCAGATAGTATGGGCATGGCACAGGCAGGGGTGCACACCTCCCAACTTTCTGCAGGAGCTTTCTTCAGACAGAAGGAGGGACACACACTCGGCGAAAAGGGGGCGTGGCTTCACAGGAGGGCCCCGTTTTCGTCAATGAGGGGGCATGCATTGCCCAGCGCTCTGTGAGCTGCTGGCATGCCCCCAGGGGCTGATTATGAGTCCGGGGGGGCCAGGGCACTTGAGACAGGGGAGCCCTATCTCATTGCTGTGCCTGCTGTGGGTTGGGGGCGTGGCCTAATCGCGGGACACGAGGCCACGCCCCCTTACACAAATTCCGTTTTTTATTTTTTTAAATGGAATTTTGGCCCCTCAGCTAGGGGTAAATCCAGAGGAGGTGGTCGCTCCCACCTACACACCCGCACAGGCAGAAGAATGCATGGAGACTGCTGCCTCCCTGCAACACCACAGACCTGCCAACACGCAGCAGCGTGTGCTGACAGTAGCACAATGCTGCCGTTGTTGCTGGCAGGACGGGGGGGGGGGCTTCTGAGCTGGGACAGAGCTACTCGAGCCGGGGGGCCGCCTAAAACTGTGGGGGCAACGGTACGTACCCCCTGCCCCCCCCCCCTTAATCCGGCTCTGCTGCTGGAACCCCCCCTTAATCCATACCCCCTGATGCCCCCTCTCCCTCTGTCTCCACTATTCACCGCTGCTCTGCTAAGCAGAACAGCGAGTACAGGAGCTTTCCAACTGACCCCCCCCCCCCGTTACCGCGGGACACTGCGACCCGCGGGTGGGACAGCGGGACAGACCCAAAAAATGGGACTGTCCCGTGAAAATCGGGACATTTGGGAGGTATGGGGGTGTGTGAGGGTGTATGCCGTACAGACAGACGGGCACCGGCTCACTGTGTGCTTGACCCCCCCCCCCTCTCTGGCGCGGAGGAGCGTCACTTTCTGGCACACTCCACGTTTCTTAGCTGCAGTTTTGTGGGGCACCTGCCGCTGTGCAGGTTCCGTACTGTCTCTGTTATCTCCAGCCCCGGCAACCCCACCGCTAGCTGCAGCGCTGCCACCCACAGTGAGGTGAGCCCAGCTTCTTCACACACTTTAGCCGGCGGGTAACGCTGCAGAAGTCCGAGCTGCTTGCAGGCTCCGACCCGCAGCATCTCCTGGGGGCTAACCAGTCACTCCCAGTCTCCCCTTACCACAGTGCCCGGCAGCTGCGCGAGGTCTGCGGTGTGTGACTGAGGAGGGGGGGGAGGGATGCGGACGGGCAGAGGAAGCAGGACTCCAGCCTAAGAGAGTCAGCCATGCCAAGTCTCCACCAGCAGCAGATCCCAACAGGTTGGAGTGGAACAGCAGCAGCCAGCAGCAGTGACTCCGGTAAGACACATCTGTCCGTCACCACTGTTTTGTCCCTAATACCAATCTCTCCCATGCCCTGTGTTCTGTCATGTCCCTGTCACCCCTGGCCTTGCCCTGCCACCCTTATCCTGGCCCTTTCACCCTTATCCTGGCCCTGTCACCCTTATCCTGGCCCTGTCACCCTTATCCTGGCCCTTTCACGCTGGCCCTGTCACCCTTATGCTGGCCCTGTTACCCTTATGCTGGCCCTGTTACCCCTATCCTGGCCCTGTTACCCCTGTGCTTGCCCTGTCAACCCTATACTGGCCCTGTCACCCCTGTCCTGTTCCTGCCACCCCTACCCTGGCCTGTCACCCCTATCCTGTCCCTGTCATTTCTGTCCTGGCCCCGTCACCCCTTTTCTGACCCTGTCACCCCTGTCCTGGCCCCGTCAACCCTGTTCTGACCCTGTCACCCCTGTCCTGGCCCTGCATACCCTCCAACTACCTTTTTGGCAGGTACAGTACCCGCAGCGCCTCCAGACCTCTCCCCAATGCACCACACCTCCGCACCTTCCCCTCCACCCCTCCCCCACACGCTGTGCCTCCAGACCCCCTAAACCACCCGCGGCTACCACTCCTCCGCCCCTTCACCACCCACAGCACCTCCAGGCCCCCTCCACCATCCACCCCCTTTATATGTCTCCCCCCACACCTGCCCCCCTCCACCCACAGCATCTGCAGACACCCTCCTCCATCCGCGGTCCCCCCTCACCCACCCCTCCCCCACCAATGGCACCACCGCACCTGCCCCTCCACCACCAGCAGCACCTCCGGACCTCCTTCCCTATGCGCCGCACCACCCGTACCTGCCCCTCCCCTACCCATGGCACCTGCGGACCCCTACCCCACCCCCGGCACTCCCGCCCCTTCCCATCCCACAGCACCTCCAGAACCCTTCACCCATCCACAACATCCCCACACCTGCCCCTCTCCCACCCATGGCACCCCTGCCCCTCCCCCACCTGCAGTGCCTCCGGACCCCTCCCTAATCTGCATCCCCCACTCCTCTGCCCCTCCCCCACCCGCAGCACCTCCCGACTCTTCCCCATCCGGGCCCCACCCCCACTTCTGCCCCCCCTCCACCTGCAGCATCTACAGACACCATCCGCAGTCCCCCCCGCACCCGCTACATTCTGTACATCATGCCCTGCAGGTGCTGTTTACGCCGTCGCAAGGGGCTGCGCCTCCTTCACCATCGCACACCCTTTCATTGTGCAATATTTAAGCACTAACAAAGGAATGCAGGTAATACTTTATATAATACAAATATTGAACCCCAGAAAGGCATGCAAGGGTTAAGGGGGCGTAGCCCCTCGCGACGGTGTGGAGAGCGCCCGTAGGGCGCGATGAAGCACCTAGTATATATATCATTATCTCAGTAGGGGACCCAAAAATGTGGGATTTTGAATCATATATATATATATATATATATATATATCAGGGACGTGCAGTCAGGGGAGGCAGAGCCTCCCCCGTCATAATGACTGCAGTAATACAAAGAAGACATTTATAACATGTCCTGTGTCATAATTATCCTCTTTGCATTTTTCCTAATTATATTTGCTGTGTGGAAACACAGCCAACGGTGGGTGGGAGGCAGCTGAGAGCGCTGCCTCCCACTGACTATGGTAAAGTGTCCGAGCTGGGGGGCGGGCAGGGGGCAAGGCCAAACGGAGGGCAGGAAAAGCCCATTGTAAAAACATGCAGTAGAGGCAGCAGCAGATCTGCCTCAGTGACAGGGGCGTGCCTGCATCCCACCTCAGAGCCCGCCCCTGTCAGTGAGGCAGATCTGATTGGCCAGTGGCTGTGAATGTTTCCTGATGCACTGTCAGTGCAGAGTCCGGATCTCCCTCTCTCCAGGTGCTGGTCGTGTTACAGATGGTGAGGTGAGCTGTCAGGGTGCACTCTAGCATGAATATAGCATGGATAGCACTGTTATCAGGGGGGAGTGGGGACCTCTGGTTTCCTGCACATGGCTACTATAGCCACGGACAGTAGGGTCAGGCTGCTGCTGTCAGGGCTATGGCAGGAGCAGGCTGCGAGTCACTGTCTGCTCCAGCCTTTAGTTTCCCAGGCCTCAGCTGCTGCCTGTGGATGTGTGTTACTGATACCTCCTCCATTCCCACACACATGCAGCAGCAGCAGCACAGCCCTGGCTGGGGGTGGGAGGAAGACGGATGCTGGGGCTTTTGTTGTTCTGTACACTGGAGTACTAATTTCTTATATTTGTACTCCGTTCTTTTCTGTTCCAGTTTTTGTTTGGTCACTGGCACTGCAAATCCTGAGTAACGGGCCCTACACACTGGGCGATTACACGAAAATTTATTTCAGTGTGTATTTACCAACGATGAACGATGTGCGACCCTGCGCTCGTTCATCGTTGGTGCCGTGTCGTTTATGCGTGCAAGCCAATATGGACAATATCGTCCATATTAGCAGGCGGGACTATGGGGCCGGGTGACGGGGGGAGTGAAGAAACGTCACCTCCCCTTGCCGCCGAGGCATCCGTCAGCCGTATCGGCGGTCAGGCACCTCGGCTGAAAATCGGCCAGTGTGTAAGGCCCTTAAGTGTTGTTGTGAAGATGTTGCAAAAACGGATGGTACAGTATATTATAAGCGTTAAATATAAATGCTGCAATATGGCCTGATTTGGCCTGGTCACCTACTGTACTGTATGTCAAGCTCACTGGTAGGGAATGCGGTTAGTTTACTGGCAGTCGGGATCCTGCCCCCGCCACAATGCCGTCGCCAGAAATCCGATTTGGTCATGATACAGACGTCCAAATCCCCGACAGTTGGCGTCCCGACCTATGTAAGTATAGTGCCACCGATAGTTTTAGGGTCGGCAGGGTTAGTTTAGCCGCCCCTCCCCCCAGGGAGGTTAGGGTTAGGCTGCAGGGAGGGGGGTTAAGCACCCACGGAGAGGGATAGGGTAGCGCTGCGGGGGAGGGAGAGTTAAGTTTAGTCAGCGGGGAGGGGGGTTAGGTTTAGTCAATGCTGCAGGGATGTTAGGGTTGGGCACTAGAGGGGCAGGTTAGGGTTAGGCTGCGTGGGGAGGTTAGGCTGCAGGGAGGAGCGTTAGGCACCCACGGAGAGGGTTAGGGTTAGGCTGCGGGGGAGATTAGGCAATGCTGCACAGATGTTAGGGTTAG
This sequence comes from Pseudophryne corroboree, assembly GCF_028390025.1. Lineage (NCBI taxonomy): Eukaryota > Metazoa > Chordata > Amphibia > Anura > Myobatrachidae > Pseudophryne > Pseudophryne corroboree. The sequence continues at coordinate 38,723,714 of NC_086453.1, forward strand.
GCACTATAGGAGGAGGTTAAGGTTAGGCTATGGGATTGGAAAAGGAGGATTAGGGGTTTGGGGAGAGGGTATAATACCCCCTAGCTGTATGTTGGTGTAAATCAAGTTCTGATATTAGCCAGTGCCTCCCCAATCATTGACCTGACCGCACGTCACTGATATATATATATATATATATATATATATATACTAGAGATGAGCGCCTGAAATTTTTCGGGTTTTGTGTTTTGGTTTTGGGTTCGGTTCCGCGGCCGTGTTTTGGGTTCGAACGCGTTTTGGCAAAACCTCACCGAATTTTTTTTGTCGGATTCGGGTGTGTTTTGGATTCGGGTGTTTTTTTCCAAAAACACTAAAAAACAGCTTAAATCATAGAATTTGGGGGTCATTTTGATCCCAAAGTATTATTAACCTCAAAAACCATAATTTACACTCATTTTCAGTCTATTCTGAATACCTCACACCTCACAATATTATTTTTAGTCCTAAAATTTGCACCGAGGTCGCTGTGTGAGTAAGATAAGCGACCCTAGTGGCCGACACAAACACCGGGCCCATCTAGGAGTGGCACTGCAGTGTCACGCAGGATGTCCCTTCCAAAAAACCCTCCCCAAACAGCACATGACGCAAAGAAAAAAAGAGGCGCAATGAGGTAGCTGTGTGAGTAAGATTAGCGACCCTAGTGGCCGACACAAACACCGGGCCCATCTAGGAGTGGCACTGCAGTGTCACGCAGGATGGCCCTTCCAAAAAACCCTCCCCAAACAGCACATGACGCAAAGAAAAAAAGAGGCGCAATGAGGTAGCTGTGTGAGTAAGATTAGCGACCCTAGTGGCCGACACAAACACCGGGCCCATCTAGGAGTGGCACTGCAGTGTCACGCAGGATGTCCCTTCCAAAAAACCCTCCCCAAACAGCACATGACGCAAAGAAAAAAAGAGGCGCAATGAGGTAGCTGTGTGAGTAAGATTAGCGACCCTAGTGGCCGACACAAACACCGGGCCCATCTAGGAGTGGCACTGCAGTGTCACGCAGGATGGCCCTTCCAAAAAACCCTCCCCAAACAGCACATGACGCAAAGAAAAAAAGAGGCGCAATGAGGTAGCTGTGTGAGTAAGATTAGCGACCCTAGTGGCCGACACAAACACCGGGCCCATCTAGGAGTGGCACTGCAGTGTCACGCAGGATGTCCCTTCCAAAAAACCCTCCCCAAACAGCACATGACGCAAAGAAAAAAAGAGGCGCAATGAGGTAGCTGTGTGAGTAAGATTAGCGACCCTAGTGGCCGACACAAACACCGGGCCCATCTAGGAGTGGCACTGCAGTGTCACGCAGGATGGCCCTTCCAAAAAACCCTCCCCAAACAGCACATGACGCAAAGAAAAAAAGAGGCGCAATGAGGTAGCTGTGTGAGTAAGATTAGCGACCCTAGTGGCCGACACAAACACCGGGCCCATCTAGGAGTGGCACTGCAGTGTCACGCAGGATGTCCCTTCCAAAAAACCCTCCCCAAACAGCACATGACGCAAAGAAAAAAAGAGGCTTTTTACTGATATTTGGTGTTTTGGATTTGACATGCTCTGTACTATGACATTGGGCATCGGCCTTGGCAGACGACGTTGCTGGCATTTCATCGTCTCGGCCATGACTAGTGGCAGCAGCTTCAGCACGAGGTGGAAGTGGATCTTGATCTTTCCCTAATTTTGGAACCTCAACATTTTTGTTCTCCATATTTTAATAGGCACAACTAAAAGGCACCTCAGGTAAACAATGGAGATGGATGGATTGGATACTAGTATACAATTATGGACGGGCTGCCGAGTGCCGACACAGAGGTAGCCACAGCCGTGAACTACCGCACTGTACTGTGTCTGCTGCTAATATATAGACTGGTTGATAAAGAGATAGTATACTCGTAACTAGTATGTATGTATAAAGAAAGAAAAAAAAACCACGGTTAGGTGGTATATACAATTATGGACGGGCTGCCGAGTGCCGACACAGAGGTAGCCACAGCCGTGAACTACCGCACTGTACACTGGTTGATAAAGAGATAGTAGTATACTCGTAACAACTAGTATGACACTATGACGACGGTATAAAGAATGAAAAAAAAACCACGGTTAGGTGGTATATATTATAATAATAATACAATTATGGATGGACGGACTGCCTGCCGACTGCCGACACAGAGGTAGCCACAGCCGTGAACTACCGCACTGTACACTGGTTGATAAAGAGATAGTAGTATACTCGTAACAACTAGTATGACACTATGACGACGGTATAAAGAATGAAAAAAAAACCACGGTTAGGTGGTATATATTATAATAATAATACAATTATGGATGGACGGACTGCCTGCCGACTGCCGACACAGAGGTAGCCACAGCTGTGAACTACCGCACTGTACACTGGTTGATAAAGAGATAGTAGTATACTCGTAACAACTAGTATGACACTATGACGACGGTATAAAGAAAGAAAAAAAAATACCACGGTTAGGTGGTATATATTATAATAATAATACAATTATGGATGGACGGACTGCCTGCCGACTGCCGACACAGAGGTAGCCACAGCCGTGAACTACCGCACTGTACACTGGTTGATAAAGAGATAGTAGTATACTCGTAACAACTAGTATGACACTATGACGACGGTATAAAGAATGAAAAAAAAACCACGGTTAGGTGGTATATATTATAATAATAATACAATTATGGATGGACGGACTGCCTGCCGACTGCCGACACAGAGGTAGCCACAGCCGTGAACTACCGCACTGTACACTGGTTGATAAAGAGATAGTAGTATACTCGTAACAACTAGTATGACACTATGACGACGGTATAAAGAATGAAAAAAAAACCACGGTTAGGTGGTATATATTATAATAATAATACAATTATGGATGGACGGACTGCCTGCCGACTGCCGACACAGAGGTAGCCACAGCCGTGAACTACCGCACTGTACACTGGTTGATAAAGAGATAGTAGTATACTCGTAACAACTAGTATGACACTATGACGACGGTATAAAGAATGAAAAAAAAACCACGGTTAGGTGGTATATATTATAATAATAATACAATTATGGATGGACGGACTGCCTGCCGACTGCCGACACAGAGGTAGCCACAGCCGTGAACTACCGCACTGTACACTGGTTGATAAAGAGATAGTAGTATACTCGTAACAACTAGTATGACACTATGACGACGGTATAAAGAATGAAAAAAAAACCACGGTTAGGTGGTATATATTATAATAATAATACAATTATGGATGGACGGACTGCCTGCCGACTGCCGACACAGAGGTAGCCACAGCCGTGAACTACCGCACTGTACACTGGTTGATAAAGAGATAGTAGTATACTCGTAACAACTAGTATGACACTATGACGACGGTATAAAGAAAGAAAAAAAAATACCACGGTTAGGTGGTATATATTGTAATACAATTATGGATGGACGGACTGCCTGCCGAGTTCCGACTGCCGACACAGAGGTAGCCACAGCCGTGAACTACCGCACTGTACTGTGTCTGCTGCTAATATAGACTGGTTGATAAAGAGATAGTATACAATACATACAACAATATACTACTATACTGGTGGTCAGGCACTGGTCACCACTAGTCACACTGGCAGTGGCACTCCTGCAGCAAAAGTGTGCACTGTTTAATTTTAAATTAATATAATATTATGTACTCCTGGGGGCTCCTGCTATAACAACCTGCAGTGCTCCCCAGTCTCCCCCACAATTATTATAAGCTTTGCCTTTTATACATTGATGTGCAGCACACTGGGCTGAGCTGAGTGCACACAGACTGAGTCACACTGTGTGACTGGCTGCTGCTGTGTATCGTTTTTTTTCAGGCAGAGAACGGATATAGCAGAGAACGGATATATTATATTAAAATAAATAAAAGTTAACTAACAACAACTGCACTGGTCACTGTGGTAAACTCTGTCTGACTCTGCACAATCTCTCTCTCTCTTCTAATCTAATTTCTAATGGAGAGGACGCCAGCCACGTCCTCTCCCTATCAATCTCAATGCACGTGTGAAAATGGCGGCGATGCGCGGCTCCTTATATAGAATCCGAGTCTCGCGAGAATCCGACAGCGTCATGATGACGTTCGGGCGCGCTCGGGTTAACCGAGCAAGGCGGGAGGATCCGAGTCTGCTCGGACCCGTGAAAAAAACATGAAGTTCGTGCGGGTTCGGTTTCAGAGAAACCGAACCCGCTCATCTCTAATATATACTAGGTGCTTCATCGCGCCCTACGGGCGCTCTTCACACCGTCGCAAGGGGCTACGCCCCCTTAACCCTTGCATGCCTTTCTGGGGTTCAATATTTGTGTTATATGGAGTATCACCTGCATTCCTTTGTTAGTGGTTAAATATTGCACAATGAAAGGGTGTGCGATGGTGAAGGAGGCGCAGCCCCTTGCGACGGCGTGAACAGCACCTGCAGGGCATGATGTACAGAATGTAGCGGGTGCGGGGGGGACTGCGGATGGTGTCTGTAGATGCTGCAGGTGGAGGGAGGGCAGAAGTGGGGGTGGGGCCCGGATGGGGAAGAGTCGGGAGGTGCTGCGGGTGGGGGAGGGGCAGAGGAGTGGGGGATGCAGATTAGGGAGGGGTCCGGAGGCACTGCAGGTGGGGGAGGGGCAGGGGTGCCATGGGTGGGAGAGGGGCAGGTGTGGGGATGTTGTGGATGGGTGAAGGGTTCCGGAGGTGCTGTGGGATGGGAAGGGGCGGGAGTGCCGGGGGTGGGGTAGGGGTCCGCAGGCGCCATGGGTAGGGGAGGGGCAGGTACGGGTGGTGCGGCGCATAGGGAAGGAGGTCCGGAGGTGCTGCTGGTGGTGGAGGGGCAGGTGCGGTGGTGCCATTGGTGGGGGAGGGGTGGGTGAGGGGGGGACCGCGGATGGAGGAGGGTGTCTGCAGATGCTGTGGGTGGAGGGGGGCAGGTGTGGGGGGAGACATATAAAGGGGGTGGATGGTGGAGGGGGCCTGGAGGTGCTGTGGGTGGTGAAGGGGCGGAGGAGTGGTAGCCACGGGTGGTGTAGGGGGTCTGGAGGCACAGCGTGTGGGGGAGGGGTGGAGGGGAAGGTGCGGAGGTGTGGTGCATTGGGGAGAGGTCTGGAGGCGCTGCGGGTACTGTACCTGCCAAAAAGGTAGTTGGAGGGTATGCAGTAACAGGGCCAGGACAGGGGTGACAGGGTCAGAACAGGGTTGACGGGGCCAGGACAGGGGTGACAGGGTCAGAAAAGGGGTGACGGGGCCAGGACAGGGGCGACGGGGCCAGGACAGAAATGACAGGGACAGGATAGGGGTGACAGGCCAGGGTAGGGGTGGCAGGAACAGGACAGGGGTGACAGGGCCAGTATAGGGTTGACAGGGCAAGCACAGGGGTAACAGGGCCAGGATAGGGGTAACAGGGCCAGCATAAGGGTAACAGGGCCAGCATAAGGGTGACAGGGCCAGCATAAGGGTGAAAGGGCCAGGATAAGGGTGAAAGGGCCAGGATAAGGGTGACAGGGCCAGGATAAGGGTGAAAGGGCCAGGATAAGGGTGGCAGGGCAAGGCCAGGGGTGACAGGGACATGACAGAACACAGGGCATGGGAGAGATTGGTATTAGGGACAAAACAGTGGTGACAGACAGATGTGTCTTACCGGAGTCACTGCTGCTGGCTGCTGCTGTTCCACTCCAACCTGTTGGGATCTGCTGCTGGTGGAGACTTGGCATGGCTGACTCTCTTAGGCTGGAGTCCTGCTTCCTCTGCCCGTCCACATCCCTCCCCCCCTCCTCAGTCACACACCGCAGACCTCGCGCAGCTGCCGGGCACTGTGGTAAGGGGAGACTGGGAGTGACTGGTTAGCCCCCAGGAGATGCTGCGGCTGGAGGGAGGAGAGGGTCGGAGCCTGCAAGCAGCTCGGACTTCTGCAGCGTTACCCGCCGGCTAAAGTGTGTGAAGGAGCTGGGCGCACCTCACTGTGGGTGGCAGCGCTGCAGCTAGCGGTGGGGTTGCCGGGGCTGGAGATAACAGAGGCAGTACGGAACCTGCACAGCGGCAGGTGCCCCACAAAACTGCAGCTAAGAAGCGTGGAGTGTGCCAGAAAGTGACGCTCCTCCGCGCCAGAGAGGGGGGGGGGGGGGTCAAGCACACAGTGAGCCGGTGCCCGTCTGTCTGTACGGCATACACCCTCACACACCCCCATACCTCCCAAATGTCCCGATTTTCACGGGACAGTCCCATTTTTTGGGGTCTGTCCCGCTGTCCCACCCGCGGGTCGCAGTGTCCCGCGGTAACAGGGGGGGGTGTCAGTTGGAAAGCTCCTGTACTCGCTGTTCTGCTTAGCAGAGCAGCGGTGAATAGTGGAGACAGAGGGAGAGGGGGCATCAGGGGGTATGGATTAAGGGGGGGTTCCAGCAGCAGAGCCGGATTAAGGGGGGGGGGGCAGGGGGTACGTACCGTTGCCCTCACAGTTTTAGGGGGCCCCCCGACTCGAGTAGCTCTGTCACAGCTCAGAAGCCTCCCCCCCGTCCTGCCAGCAACAACGGCAGCATTGTGCTACTGTCAGCACACGCTGCTGCGTGTTGGCAGGTCTGTGGTGTTGCAGGGAGGCAGCAGTCTCCCTGCTTTCTTCTGCCTGTGCGGGTGTGTAGAGGGGAGCGACCACCTCCTCTGGATTTACCCCTAGCTGAGGGGCCAAAATTCCATTTAAAAAAATAAAAAACGGAATTTGCGTAAGGGGGCGTGGCCTCGCGTCCCGCGATTAGGCCACGCCCCCAACCCACAGCAGGCACAGCAATGAGATAGGGCTCCCCTGTCTCAAGTGCCCTGGCCCCCCCGGACTCATAATCAGCCCCTGGGGGCATGCCAGCAGCTCACAGAGCGCTGGGCATGCCCCCTCATTGACGAAAACGGGGCCCTCCTGTGAAGCCACGCCCCCTTTTCGCCGAGTGTGTGTCCCTCCTGTCTGAAGAAAGCTCCTGCAGAAAGCTGGGAGGTATGCACCCCTGCCTGTGCCATGCCCATACTATCTGCTTCTGCTCCTAGTCTCCTGTAGATTTGGCCAGATCTGTGACTCATTTGACTAACTCCGCCCACTGTTGTGACTCCGCCCAGCGTTAGCAAATGAATCACAAAGTCACAGATCTGGGCTATTATATAGGAGATATATATATTTCTCTGGCGTCCTAGTGGATGCTGGGTACTCCGTAAGGACCATGGGGAATAGACGGGCTCCGCAGGAGACTGGGCACTCTAAAAGAAAGATTAGGTACTATCTGGTGTGCACTGGCTCCTCCCTCTATGCCCCTCCTCCAGACCTCATTTAGAATCTGTGCCCGGCTCGAGCTGGTTGCACACTAGGGGCTCTCCTGAGCTTCTAGTAAAGAAAGTATTTGTTAGGTTTTTTATTGTCAGTGAGATCTGCTGGCAACAGACTCACTGCTACGAGGGACTTAGGGGAGAGAAGCGAACCTACCTGCTTGCAGCTAGCTTGGGCTTCTAGGCTACTGGACACCATTAGCTCCAGAGGGATCAAACACAGGCCCAGCCTCGGTCGTCCGGTCCCGGAGCCGCGCCGCCGCCCCCCTTGCAGAGCCAGAAGCAAGAAGAACATCCTGGAAATCGGCGGCTGAAGACTCCGGTCTTCATTAAGGTAGCGCACAGCACTGCAGCTGTGCGCCATTGCTCCCTATGCACACCACATACTCCGGTCACTGATGGGTGCAGGGCGCTGGGGGGGGGGGGGCGCCCTGGGCTGCAATTAGAGTACCTTACATTGGCAAACAGCACATAATATAGTCTAAAAAACTATATATGTGCAAAAATCCCCCGCCATAATATAAATATAAGAGCGGGAGAAGTCCGCCGAGAAGGGGGCGGGGCTATCTCCCTCAGCACACTGGCGCCATTTCCTCTTCACAGCTCCGCTGGAAGACAGCTCCCCAGGCTCTCCCCTGCAGTTTCCAGGCTCAAAGGGTAAAAAAGAGAGGGGGGGCACTAAATTTAGGCGCAAACTGTATATGTAAAGCAGCTATAGGGAAAAATCACTTTGTGTTAGTGTAAATCCCTGATTATATAGCGCTGTGGTGTGTGCTGGCATACTCTCTCTCTCTGTCTCCCCAAAGGACTTTGTGGGGTCCTGTCCTCAGTCAGAGCATTCCCTGTGTGTGTGCGGTGTGTCGCTACGGCTGTGTCGACATGTTTGATGAGGAGGCTTATGTGGAGGCGGAGCAGGGACCGATAAGTGTGATGTCACCCCCTGCGGGGTCGACACCTGAGTGGATGGATATGTGGAAGGTATTAACCGACAGTGTCAACTCCTTACATAAAAGGTTCGATGACGCAGCTTTGGGACAGCCGGCATCTCAGCCCGCGCCTGCCCAAGCATCTCAGAGGCCGTCAGGGGCTCAAAAACGCCCGCTACCTCAGATGGCTGACACAGAAGTCGACACGGAGTCTGACTCCAGTGTCGACGAGGATGAGTCAAATATACAATCCACTAGGGCCATCCGATGTATGATTACGGCAATGAAAAATGTGTTGCACATTTCTGACATTAACCCGGTTACCACAAAAAAGGGTATTATGTTTGGGGAGAAAAAGCAGCCAGTGACTTTTCCCCCATCTGATGAGTTAAACGAATTGTGTGAAGAAGCGTGGCGTTCCCCAGATAAGAAACTAGTAATTTCTAAGCGGTTACTAATGGCGTACCCTTTCCCGCCAACGGATAGGTTACGCTGGGAGACATCCCCTAAGGTGGACAAAGCGCTCACACGCTTATCAAAAAAGGTGGCACTGCCGTCTCAGGATACGGCCGCCTTAAAGGAGCCTGCAGATAGTAAGCAGGAGGCTATCCTGAAGTCTGTGTATACACACTCAGGTACTATACTGAGACCTGCTATTGCTTCAGCATGGATGTGTAGTGCTGCAGCAGCATGGTCTGATTCCCTGTCAGATAACATTGATTCCCTTGACAGGGACACTATTTTGCTAACTATATATACGTAGTCTTATATATGAGAGATGCACAGAGGGACATTTGCCGGCTGGCATCTAGAATTAATGCAATGTCCATTTCTGCCAGGAGAGTATTATGGACTCGGCAGTGGACAGGTGATGCTGATTCTAAAAGGCACATGGAAGTTTTGCCTTATAAGGGTGAGGAATTGTTTGGGGACGGTCTCTCGGACCTCGTGTCCACAGCAACAGCTGGGAAGTCGACCTTTTTACCTCAGGTCCCCTCACAGCCTAAGAAAGCACCGTATTATCAAGTACAGTCCTTTCGGCCTCAGAAAGGCAAGCGGGTCAGAGGCGCGTCCTTTCTGCCCAGAGGCAGGGGTAGAGGGAAAAAGCTGCACCAGACAGCCAGTTCCCAGGAACAAATATCCTCCCCTTCTTCCACTAAGTCCACCGCATGACGCTGGGGCTCCACAGGTGGAGCCAGGTGCGGTGGGGGCCCGTCTCCGGAACTTCAGCGACCAGTGGGTTCGCTCACAGGTGGATCTCTGGGTTCTACAGGTATCTCAGGGATACAGGCTGGAGTTCGAGACGTCTCCCCCTCGCCGTTACCTCAAATCAGCCTTGCCTGCTACTCCCAAGGAAAGGGAGGTAGTACTGGCGGCAATTCACAAGCTGTACCTCCAGCAGGTGATAATCAAAGTTTCTCTCCTTCAACAGGGACGAGGTTACTATTCCACAATGTTTGTGATACCGAAACCAGACGGTTCGGTGAGACCCATTCTAAATTTGAAATCCTTGAACACTTATATAAGAAAGTTTAAGTTCAAAATAGAATCGCTCAGGGCGGTTATTGCAAGCCTGGAAGAGGGGGATATTATGGTGTCACTGGACATCATGGATGCTTACCTACATGTCCCCATTTACCCACCTCACCGGGAGTACCTCAAGGTTGTGGTACAGAACTGCCATTACCAATTCCAGACGTTGCCGTTTGGTCTGTCCACGGCACCGAGGGTGTGTTCCAAGGTAATGGCCAAAATGATGATACTCCTTCGAAAGAAGGGAGTTATAATTATCCCGTACTTGGACGATCTCCTTATAAAGGCGAGGTCCAAGGAGCAGTCGTTGATCGGAGTAGCACTATCTCAGGAAGTGCTACAACAGCACGGCTGGATTCTGAATATCCCAAAGTCGCAGCTGGTTCCTACGACGCGTCTGCTGATATTGGGCATGTTTCTGGACACAGAACAGTAGAAGGTGTTTCTCCCGGAGGAGAAGGCCAAGGAGTTGTCATCTCTGGTCAGAGACCTCCTGCAACCAAAACAGGTGTCGGTGCCTCATTGCACGCGAATCCTGGAAAAGATGGTAGCTTCTTTCGAAGCAATTCCCTTCGGCAGGTTCCTTGCAAGGAACTTTCAGTGGGACCTGTTAGACAAGTGAGGATCGCATCTTCAGATGCATCGGCTGATCACCCTGTCCCCGAGGGCCAGGGTGTCTCTGCTGTGGTGGCTGCAGAGTGCTCATCTTCTCGAGGGCCGCAGATTCGGCATTCAGGACTGGGTCCTGGTGACCACGGATGCAAGCCTCCGAGGTTGGGGAGCAGTCACTCAGGGAAGAAACTTCCAAGGACAATGGTCGAGTCAGGAGACTTCCCTACACATAAATATTCTGGACCTAAGGGCCATTTACAATGCCCTAAGGCAAGCAGAACCCCTGCTTCAAAACCAGCCGGTGCTGATTCAGTCAGACAACATCACGGCTGACGCCCATGTAAACCGACAAGGCGGCACAAGAAGCAGGATGGCGTTGGCAGAAGCCACAAGGATTCTCCGATGGGCGGAGTATCACGTGCTAACACTGTCAGCAGTGTTCATTCCGGGTGTGGAAAACTAGGAAGCAGACTTCCTCAGCAGGCACGACCTCCACCCGGGAGAGTGGGGACTTCATCCAGAAGTCTTCACGCCGATTGTGAACCGTTGGGAACGGCCACAGGTGGACATGATGGCGTCCCGCCTCAACAAAAGCTAAAATAGTATTGTGCCAGGTCAGGATACCCTCAGGCGATAGCTGTGGATGCACTAGTGACACCGTGGGTGTACCAGTCGGTTTATGTGTTCCCTCCTCTTCCTCTCATACCCAAGGTACTGAGGATAGTAAGTAAGAGAGGAGTAAGAACTATACTCGTAGTTCCGGATTGGCCAAGAAGAATTTGGTACCCGGAACTACAAGAAATGATCTCGGAGGACCCATTGCCTCTGTCTCTCAGACAGGACCTGTTACTGCAGGGGCCCTGTCTGTTCCAAGACTTACCGCGGCTGCGTTTGAAGGCTTGGCGGTTGAACGCTGGATCCTAACGGAAAAGGGCGTTCCAGATGGAGTGATTCCTATGCTGTTAAAGGCTAGGAAAGACGCTGCCTGAAGTTCAGACGTTGTTAAGGGAGTGCTGCATATTCAGCTCCCTTTTTTGTGCCTCCAGTGGCACCTTGGGATCTCAACGTAGTGTTGGATTTCCTAAAATCACATTGTTTTGAGCCACTTCAGAACGTGGAGTGGAACTATCTCACGTGGAAAGTGGTCATATATATATTTGGCCTTGGCTTCGGCTAGGCATGTGTCAGAATTGGCGGCTTTGTCGTGTGAAAGCCCTTATCTGATCTTCCATAGGGACAGGGCAGAATTGAGGACTCGTCCCCAATTTCTCCCTAAGGTGGTATCAGCGTTTCATTTGAACCAACCTATTGTGGTGCCTGCGGCTACTCAGGACTTGGAGGCTTCCAAGTTGCTGGATGTAGTCCGGGCCCTGAAAATCTATGTTTCCAGGACGGCTAGAGTCAGAAAATACTGACTCGCTGTTTCTCCTGCATGCACCCAACAAGCTGGGTGCTCCTGCTTCTAAGCAGACTATTGCTCGCTGGATCTGTAGCACGATTCACCTTGCACATTCTGCGGCTGGACTGCCGCATCCTAAATCAGTAAAAGCCCATTCCACGAGGAAGGGGGCTCTTCTTGGGCGGCTGCCCAAGGGGTCTCGGCATTACAACTTTGCCGAGCTGCTACCTGGTCGGAGTCAAACACGTTTGCAAAATTCTACAAGTTTGATACCCTGGCTGAGGAGGACCTTGAGTTTGCTCATTCGGTGCTGCAGAGTCATCCGCACTCTCCCGCCCGTTTGGGAGCTTTGGTATAATCCCTATGGTCCTTACGGAGTACCCAGCATCCACTAGGACGTCAGAGAAAATAAGAATTTACTCACCGGTAATTCTATTTCTCGTAGTCCGTAGTGGATGCTGGGAGCCCGTCCCAAGTGCGGATTGTCTGCAATACTTGTATCTAGTTATTGCTTAACTAAAGGGTTATTGTTATGAGCCATCTGTTCAGTGAGGCTCAGTTGTTATTCATACTGTTAACTGGGTATAGTTATCACGAGTTGTACGGTGTGATTGGTGTGGCTGGTATGAGTCTTACCCTGGATTCCAAATCCTTTCCTTGTAGTGTCAGCTCTTCCGGGCACAGTTTCCCTAACTGAGGTCTGGAGGAGGGGCATAGAGGGAGGAGCCAGTGCACACCAGATATTACCTAATCTTTCTTTTAGAGTGCCCAGTCTCCTGCGGAGCCCGTCTATTCCCCATGGTCCTTACGGAGTACCCAGCATCCACTACGGACTACGAGAAATAGAATTACCGGTGAGTAAATTCTTATTATATATATATATATATATATATATATATGTCATCCTGAGGTTCAGATATATGGTGGGGGACAGGATTTGCTTCTGCTTGTGCACGTATTTTATGATTGGCAGACACCAGCACTGGTTTTGCCTGTAACATTGAGTATAAATAATTTGTATTGGTCCTGGGCCACCAACCCAGGGCAAGTGTCCTGAGCACCCCAGGATGATTTTGAGAAATACTGGTCTGGTGCGCACCCAGCTTAATTATTGCATTGGGTTACAGCTCCCAGCTCCACTTCTGCAAAAAAATGCAACAATGTAATTTGAGTGACAAGCTGCAGAGATTAACCCCTTCTGTGACTGCTGCACAGGGATCACACAACCTCTATTCATAGGGATGAATTCAATTAGGGGAGAAGTTCTCGCCCCGCAAAGAAGTGCAGGTACTGTATATACCTGTACCCCAATTACCATACCGTTGGTTTCGCAGATGTTTTCTTGCAATAAACTATGGACCTTATTCAGTAAGGATTGCACATTCTGCCCGGCGCCATTTTTTAGTTTGGAGTGGCAGCGTGTGATGACACGCAGCTGCCCCAATAATGCCGCCGACAATCCCCCTCGTTTGCGTCGCCATGCCCGTTTCCCTGCCGCTGCCTCCACATCGCTCTGTCTCTGCCTTGGAAACGCAGAGGCGTTCATAATTAGAGTGGGCAAAACCCTGAATATTACTAGAGTTTTTTTGACTTTGGCTGCATTTTACATATGTACTAAGCACCAGAATGCAATGCATTCTCCGTGCTTGGATGCGGTGGGTAATGCCAGCTTTTGCTGGCGTTACTTTATAGAAGCCTATGGGTTTCTTTCTGCATTTTCTCTTGATAGGGATCCCTCCCCTCACCCCACCGTGGGGGAAGTATGCAGACATTTAATTTAATAAAGCTAGGGGCACACTGGGTTAAAATGAATCCACCTGTAAGTTAAGTGTAAATCCACCAGTAAATATTGTATTGATTCAGGGTCGAACTGTCCCACAGGGGTAAAGGGGAAACCACCGGTGGGCCCCACTGCCTTAGGGCCAACTCCTTTCTCTAGGGATCAGGTTACAGACTGTGCACTTGTATTATACATGGTAGATATGTTGCATTACACTGCAAAAGACAATTGTGTATTTCAAGCCTCTGTGGAGGCTGGCCACACCCCCTTTGTAGGCTGGCCACTCCCATAAGTATAGGCCCCTATCACTGCATTCCCCCAATGGGCCCTTCATGCCCCAGTCCGACACTGTATAGATTCTAATTCTGAGGTGGAAATAAAACAAAAAAGAACAAGAAGTGGGGCTGATGTAACATGTGCAGAGAGAGTTAGATGTGGGAGGGGCGTGTCCAAACTCGGATCTAAAATAAACTGCAGTGTAACAATAAAACTGTTTAGCATGTGTGGGTTCTGGTATAAATGGTCGACCATGTTAAGGTCGACATTCATTAGGTCGACCACTATTGGTCGACATAGATATGGTCGACGTGGACTAATAGTCAACACATGAAAAGGTCGACACGTGGCAGGTCGACACATGAAAAGGTCAACATTGATTTTTTAACTGTTTTTGGTGTCATTTTTTCCGTAACATGACCAGGAACCCCAATTAGTGTACCGCATCCCCTTGCATGGCTCGCTTCACTCGCCCTGCTGCGGACAAGGTGCCTCGCTCTGCTACCGCTGCGCTAGGTACAGGTTACCATTCCCAATTGTAGTCCACGTGGATGGCAAAGTGTGAAAAAGTAAAAAATCTAATTTTTTTTTTAAAAGCCATGTCAACCTTTTCATGTGTCGACCTGTCACGTGTTGACCATATTCATGTGTCAACCATTCGTCCATATCGACCAAGTCAATGTCGACCAATAGTGGTCGACCTAATGACTATCGACCTTAACATGGTCGACCATCCAAATGAATACCACATGTGTGGGCTACATGCAAAAGCAGCCAGTATTTACCCTGCATGCACAAAAAAAATAATAAGATTTTAAACCTACCGGTAAATCTATTTCTCCTATTCCGTAGAGGATGCTGGGGACTCCGTAAGGACCATGGGGTATAGACGGGCTCCGCAGGAGACATGGGCACCTATAAAGAACTTTGAGTATGGGTGTGCACTGGCTCCTCCCTCTATGCCCCTCCTCCAGACCTCAGTTAGAGAACTGTGCCCAGAGGAGATGGACAATACGAGGAAAGGATTTTGTTAATCCAAGGGCAAGATTCATACCAGCCCACACCAATCATACCATATAACCTGGAACACACGTAACCAGTTAATAGTATGAACAAGAAACAGTATCTGTCAAAGACCGATTCCAACTGTAACATAACCCTTATGTAAGCAACAACTATATACAAGTCTTGCAGATTTTGACCGCACTGGGACAGGCGCCCAGCATCCTCTACGGACTAGGAGTAATAGATTTACCGGTAGGTTTAAAATCTTATTTTCTCTTACGTCCTTGAGAATGCTGGGGACTCCGTAAGGACCATGGGGTGTATACCAAAGCTCCAGAATGGGTGGAAGAGTGCGGATGACTCTGCAGCACCGACTGAGCAAATGCGAGGTCCTCGTCAGCCAGGGTATCAAACTTGTAGAATTTAGCAAAAGTGTTTGAACCCGACCAAGTAGCTGCTCGGCAAAGATGTAAGGCCGAGCCGCCTCGGGCAGCCGCCCAAGAAGAGCCCACCTTCCTAGTGGAATGGGCCTTTACCGAATTTGGTACCGGCAATCCAGCCGAAGAATGAGCCTGCTGAATCGTGTGACAGATCCAGCGAGCAATAGTCTGCTTAGAAGCAGGGGCGCCAACCTTGTTGGCTGCATACAGGACAAACAGGGCCTCTGTTTTCCTAAATCTAGCTGCTCTAGCTACATATTATTTTTTTTATTTTTTTAAGGCCATGACTACATCCAAGGACTTGGAGTCCTCCAAGTCACTCGTAGCCACAGGCACCACGATAGGTTGGTTCATATGAAATGAAGACACCACCTTAGGCAGAAATTGAGGACGATTCCTCAATTCTGCTCTATCCACATGAAAATATCAAATAGGGGCTCTTGTGAGACAAGGCCGCCAATTTTGACACTCGCCTTGCCGATGCCAAGGCCAATAACATGACCACCTTCCAGGTGAGACATTTTAATTCAACCGTTTGAAGGGGTTCGAACTTCGAACCAATGTGATTTAAGGAACTGTAACACCATGTTAAGGTCCCAGGGTGCCACTGGGGGCACAAAAGGAGGCTGGATGTGCAGCACTCCCTTTACAAAAGTCTGGACTTCCGGCAGAGAAGTCAATTTCTGAAAGAATATAGATAGGGCCGAAATCTGTACTCTAATGGAGCCTAACTTCAGGCCCATAACCACTCCTGTCTGTAGGAAATGGAGAAACCAGCCCAGATGAAAACCTTCCATAGGAGCATGCTTGGTTTCACACCAAGAGACATATTTCCTCCAGATACGATGATAATGTTTCGCCATCACCTCCTTCCTAGCCTTTATCAGAGTAGGTCCGGAATACCTTTCTCCGCTAGGATTCGGCATTCAACTGCCATGCCGTCAAACTTAATAGCGGTAAGTCTTGGAACACGCAGGGCCCCTGCTGCAACAGGTCCTCCCTGAGAGGAAGAGGTCACGGATCTTCTGTGATAATTTCCTGAAGATCTGAGTATCAGGCCCATCGAGGCCCATCTGGAACAAAGAGTATTGCCTGTACTCTTTTCCGCCTCATGATTCTCAATATTTTTGAGAGGAGAGGAAGAGGAGGAAACACATAGACCGACTGAAAACACCCATGGTGTCACCAGGGCGTCCACCGCTACCGCCTGAGGGTCCCTTGACCCGGCGCAATACCTCCTAAGCTCTTGTTGAGGCGTGATGCCATCATGTCCATCTGAGGAAGCTTGCAACGACTTGTTATCTCTGCAAAGACTTCTTGATGAAGTCCCCACTCTCCTGGATGGAGATCGTGTCTGCTGAGGAAGTCTGCTTCCCAGTTGTCCACTCCCGGAACGAATATCGCTGACGGAGCGCTTAAGTGATTTTCTGCCCATCGCAGAATCATGGTGGCTTCCACCATTGTCACTCAGTTCCTTGTACCGCCTTGGCGGTTTACATGAGCCACTGTTGTGACGCTGTCTGATTGAATCAGAACTGGTAGGTCGCGAAGAAGATTCTCCGCTTGCCTTAGGCCGAAGCATATGGCCCTTAATTCCAGTATGTTAAAGTGTAGACTAGCCTCCTGGCTTGACCACAGTCTCTGAAAATTCCTTCCTTGTGTGACTGCTCCCCATCCACAGGGACTCGCGTCTGTGTTCACCAGGACCCAGTCCTGAATGCCGAACCTGCGACCTTCTAGAAGATGAGCACTCTGCAGCCACCACAGGAGAGATACCCTGGCCCTGGGGGACAGGGTTATCTTCTGATGTATTTGAAGGTAAGACCCGGAAACTTGTCCAGAAGTCCCCCTGAAAAGGCCTCGCATGAAACCTGCCGAAGGGGATGGCTTCGGAGGTCGCCACTTTTTTCCCCAGTACTCGAGTGCATTGATGGACTGACACTCTTTTGTTTTTAACAGGTCTCTGACCATATCCTGGAGTTCCAGGGCTTTTCCTATCTGGAGAAAAGACCCCTTTATGTTCTGTGTCCAGACACATGCCTAAGAAGGACAGCCGAGTTGATTGAATCAACTGTGACTTCGGTAGATGTAGAATCCATCCATGTTACTGCAGCACTCTCAGGGAGAGCGACACGCTGTTCTGCAACTGTTCCTGTGATCTCGCTTTTATCAGGAGATCGTCCAAGTACGGGATAATTGTGACTCCTCGCCTGCGCAGGAGTACCATCATGTCCGCCATTACCTTGGTGAAACACCCTCGGGGCCGTGGATGTACAGTGTGCATCCTTTATGTCTAGTGACACCATAAAATCCCCCCCTTCTATCCTGGAGATCACTGCCCTGAGTGATTCCATCTTTAACTTGAACCTTTTAAGTACAGGTTCAGGGATTTTAAGTATAGAATGGGTCTGACCGAGCCATCCGGCTTGGGGACCACAAACAGGGTTGAATAGTACCCTATTCCCCGTTGCAATAAGGGAACCTTGATAATCACTTTGCTGTAGACACAGCTTTTGAATTGCAGCCAACACTATCTCCCTCTCTGGGGAAGATGTTGGTAAAGCCGATTTGAAGAATCGGCAGGGAGGCATGTCTTCGAACTCCAGCCTGTGACCTTGGATCATAATTTCCATCGCCCAAGGATTTACCCGCGGTAGCTGTGGAAACCAGGTCCGTGAGACCTTCTCCAAATAAAAGCTCACTCTTGTAAGGCAAAACTTCCATATGCCTCTTTGAGTCGGCATCGCCCGTCCATTGGCGGGTCCCCAGTGCTCGCTTAGCAGAAATCGCCATGGCGCTTGCTCTCTAAACTAGCAGCCCAACGTCTCTCTGAGCTTCTCTCATATATAAGACAGCGTCTTTAATGTGACCTAAGATCAATAAAACGATAACCCTATCCAGGGTATCAATATCAGCTGACAAGGTATCTGTCCAAGCTGCTAACGCGTTACAAACCCATGCCGATGATTTGGCCGGTCTGAGCAATGCGCCCGTATGTGTATAAATTGATTTTAAGGTAGCTTCCTGCCTGCGATCCGCAGGATCTTTTAGCGTCGCCGTGTCCGGGGACGGTAGGGCCACCTTTTTAGACAAGCGCGTTAAGGCCTTGTCGACCGTGGGTAATGATCCCCCCCCCCCCCCCCCCCGTAACCTGTCCTGTGAGGGGAAAGGATACGCCATAGCAACTCTTATGGGAACTGCAGATCTTTGTCTGGAGTTTCCCAAGGTTTTTCAAATAACGCATTCAGCTCATAATATGGGGGAAAAATCACCTCAGGTTTCTTTTCTTTAAACATGCGCACCCTCGTGTTAGTGACAGAGGGGTCATCTGTGATATGCAAAACATCTTTTATTACAACAATCATATAATGAATACTTTATGCCACCCTTGGGCGCAACCTTGCATCATCGTAGTCGACACTGGAGTCAGAATCCGTGTCGGTATCCGTGTCTGCTATCTGGGACAGGGGACGTTTTTGAGACCCTGAAGGGCCCTGTGATACAATCAAAGCCATGGATGGACTCCCTGCATCAACCCTGGACTCTGCTTTGTCCAATCTCTTATGTAATAATTTCACATTTGCATTTAAAACATTCCACATGTCCAACCAATCAGGTGTCGGCGTTGCCAACGGAGACACCACAATCATCTGCTCCACCTCCTCCTTATATGAGCCTTACGCCTCAGACATGCCGACACACACGTACCGACACCCGCACACACATATATTTATATGGAGACAGATCCCCAATAAGGCCCTTTGGAGAGACAGAGAGAGAGTATGCCAGCACACACCCAGCGCCAACTGACCCTGGAAATTAGAATTCCCATATAAACAGCGCTTTTATATATTATCATACACATATATATATATATATATATATATATATATCCTCAATGCTGCTTATAAGTGCCCCCCTCCTCTCTTTTTAGCCCTGTGTCACCGTGTACAGCAGGGGAGAGTCTGGGGAGCTAGTTTCTCTGCAGTGCTGTGGAGAAAATGACGCTTTCATTGCTGAGGGATCAAGCTCCGCGCCCTCACCAGCGGGCTTCGGTCCCGCTCAATTTCACAAACCTGGCGGGAATATTATCTATATAGTGCCTCTGTAGCCTATATACTGCTGAGTGCCAGTTCTAGAGGTTTATTGCTGCCCAGGGCGCCCCCCCTGCGCCCTGCACCCACCAGCCTTCCGTATTGTGTGTGTGTGTGTGTGTGTGTGTGTGTGTGTGTGTGTGTGTGTGTGTGTGTGTGTGTGTGGGAGCAATGGCTCGCAGCGGTAACCTCAGAGAAGATCTGAAGTCTTCTGCCGCCTTTGAAGTCTTCTTTCTTCACATACTCACCCGGCTTCTATCTTCCGGCTCTGCAAGGAGGACGAACTCCAGGGTGAGACCTGTGTTCCGACTCCCTCTGGAGCTAATGGTGTCCTGTAGCCTAAGAAGCAGAGCCTATCATTTAAGTAGGGCTGCTTCACTCCCCTCAGTCCCACGATGCAGGGAGCCTGTTGCCAGCAGTGCTCCCTGAAAATAAAAAACCTAACAAAATTCGTTTAAACAGAAAACTCAGGAGAGCTCCCTGTAATGCACCCTATCTCCTCTGGGCACAAGATGTAACTGAGGCCTGGAGGAGGGGCATAGAGGGAGGAGCCAGTGCACACCCATACTCAAAGTTCTTTATAGGTGCCCATGTCTCCTGCGGAGCCCGTCTATACCCCATGGTCCTTACGGAGTCCCCAGCATCCTCTAGGACGTAAGAGAAAATGGATTTGCACCGCTTACATAGCAGCATCAAGCTCCCCAATCATCGCGGGCATGCTTGTGGCACCCATTTAGTGCTGGGAGAAGCCTAGTAGCTTCAGGAGTGCTGAGTTACCCCCAACGTGATTAGAAATGTGGTATGACATGAGGTAACACTCCCAGAAGCACGAGCCCGTACCACAATCCCTTTCTTGTCCACTACTACTGCAGCTCCCACTACTGCAGCTCTGTATGCTGTATCTGAAAAAGGGGTGCTCTCTGTCAGCTGTATCTGAAAATGGGGTGCTCTCTGTCAGCTGTATCTGAAAATGGGGTGCCCTCTCTGCTTTATCTGAAAAAGGGGTGCTCTCTCTGTCAGCTGTATCTTAAAGGGGTGCTCTGTCTGCTGTATCTGAAAAAGGTGTGCTCTCTCTGTCAGCTGTATCTGAAAGGAGTGCTCTGTCTGCTGTATCTGAAAGGAGTGCTCTGTCTGCTGTATCTGAAAGGAGTGCTCTGTCTGCTGTATCTGAAAGGAGTGCTCTGTCAGCTGTATCTGAAAGGAGTGCTCTGTCTGCTGTATCTGAAAGGAGTGCTCTGTCTGCTGTATCTGAAAGGAGTGCTCTGTCTGCTGTATCTGAAAGGAGTGCTCTGTCTGCTGTATCTGAAAGGAGTGCTCTGTCTGCTGTATCTGAAAGGAGTACTCTATCAGCTGTTTCTGAAAGGGGTGCTCTCTCTCTGTCAGCTGTATCTGAAAAAATGGTGCTCTCTCTGTCTGCTGTATCTGAAAAAGCAGTGCTCTGTCTGTCTGCTGGATTTGAAAGGGGTGCTCTCTCTGTCAGCTGTATCTGGAAAAGGGTTGCTCTCTCTCTCTGTCAGCTGTATCTGTAAAGGGGTGCTCTCTCTGTCAGCTGTATCTGTAAAGGTGTGTTCTCTCTGTCAGCTGTATCTGTAAAGGGGTGCTCTCTCTGTCAGCTGTATCTTAAAAAGTGGTGCTCTGTCTGTTGTATTTGAACGGGGTGCTCTCTCTCGGTCAGCTCTGGCTGAAAAAGGGGTGCTCTGTCTGCTATATCTGAAAGGGGAGATCTGTCCATCCATCCAGGGACTCTGCTCCAGTGTAAAATTAAAATAATAAAGGCTAAAAGCAAAAAACTTAAAATTATAATTATAAAAAAATATGTGTATATTTTTTGTTTGTGCTGTACCCCAGTGTACTATACAATTTGTATTTTATTTTCATACAGTAAGTACTGTGACACTGCCGGTCAGATCACAGTATATTATTTCCTACTCATACACGTATTGTGCGATGCTGTCGGTAAAGTCAACCACAGTGTGTAATTATTATATATATATTTCTGACTCATTTGTGCAACGCTGTCGGTGAAGTCAACCGCAGTGAGTAATTATTATTATATACCTTTCTGACTCATTTGTGCAACGCTGTCGGTGAAGTCAACCGCAGTGTGTAATTATTATTATATACATTTCTGACTCATTTGTGCGACGCTGTTGGTGAAGTCAACCGCAGTGTGTAATTATTTATTGTATATATTTCTGACTCATTTGTACAACGCTTTTGGTGAAGGTCAACCCTACTTTGTGTTTATAGAAATGCAGGCTACTGCTAGTGCTAAAGCTGCTGCCACTAGTCATGTCATTGACAATGCAAGTCCATCAACGTCATCTGCTAAGGCAGATGCCCAGGGGCATAGAGGGAATAGAGAGTATGTAAAATAATTTAATCTTAGAGTGGCAAAGAAAAAAATCAAAAGAAAAGTCAGCTGCAGAGGCAGTAAGACAAACTGTGCATTTAGAATCAGAACCATCAGACATTTTTGAGGAACGTTTAGGGGTGTCCACGTCAGCTGATATTTCTTCCACTGTCCTCATAGAAAAGCCTCTTTCACCTCCTTCCACCATTTCTGAACCATCTGCATATGTGGGGAGCAGTACAAGTAAAGATAGTGATGAATCTGATGAGGAGGGTGATGAATCTGATGAGGACATAATACAAATTGAGGATTCGTGTGTAGAAGTGGGACAGGATGAGGGAGATATGTGTGTACTATCTGACAGTGAGTATTTTCATGATGATGTTTATTTAAGTCAGGCACCAGTTGCTGCAGTTGTTGACCATGATAAAAAGAAATCCATTGCGATGCCTTGGAATAAGACCAAAAAAGCCACCTCTTGGGTGTGGGATTATTTTTACCCCAATCCTGACAATGTATATGAAAGCATTTGCTCCATTTGTGAGGCTAAATTTAGTAGAGGTAGGAATGTTAGCTATCTAGGCACCGCCTCCATGTTACGTCATTTGCGGCGAAGACATGAAATTTATTGTACAAGATTATAATGTAATTAACACCTCATCATCAACATCCTCAGAATAATTACTTAATGGATGAAGTCCTTCTAAAAAAATTGTTTTTTGTGGGGGCCCAAACAAACCAATAATTTCAGCCACAAGTTACGGTCCCTGTCGCTGAAATGATTGGTTTGTTAAACTATGCATGTCCTGTTTAATATATACAACATAAGGGTGGGTGGGAGGGCCCGAATTGCAAGCAGAAGCAACTATCTACTGCTGATGGCCATAATCTGTACGCATTTTACATTTGTGCACCCTACCCTAACCATTTACGCTTCTCTAAAACTACATACAGTATGGACACAGACACAGCCTATTCTTCTTATACGTGCTCATACAAGCATGTACATCTTGTATTAAGCAAACGGGGCTATGCCCAGCTCGTCAAGAGCCTCTACGTCTCTTCTCCTCTCCAGCAACAGATCACTCTTAGAAGTCATCTACCATTATTGAAGGACATGGGATATATACTGTAGATCAAGACTTCGCTATACCTCAGTTGTTATAAATGCAATAAGCAAAGAAAACTATAAACAAGCATTCAACCATGGAACATGAACAGGGGTGTGAATCATCAAATCAACTGTGTCTAGGTCGACAATGTTTAGGTCGACCACTATAGGTCGACAGTCACTAGGTCGACAGGGTCTGAAGGTCGACAGGGTTTCTAGGTCGACATGTGCTAGGTCGACATGAGTTTTACTTTTTTTTGTGTTGTTTTCTCCGTACAGTGACCGTGAAGCCCAAATAGTGCACCATGTCCCCTCGCATGGCTCGCTTCGATTACCATTCCAATCATAGTCCACGTGGATCGTTAAGTATAAAAAATTCAAAAAAAGAAAAAAATGTGAAAAACTCATGTCGACCTTTTGACCTTTCGACCTAGCACATGTCGACCCAGTGACTGACAACCTATAGTGGTCGACCTAAACATTGTCGACCTAGACAGTGTCGATCTTCAGACCGGATCCCCATGAACAGCTGCTGGTTCCCTAATAAAGGCACTCCAATAATTTATTAGCAAAGCTGAACAAAATTAGAATTAGACAACCAGCCCTTATTATACCACATACAATTTATCAAAGAGTCTGAGATATTGTTAGAATGTCTCTCTTCTAATTCTCTCCGTATGAAGAGGTATGACATCAAGGTATCTTTAAAACAGCTTGTGCCCAACTTCCAACACAATATCCTTTGTCTGATTCTAATTTTGTTCAACTAAACAAAGAAAAGTAACATTTTAATCAAATAAAAAAGTGCTAAAAAAACATACAGTATTTTGTATTTTTATATCAGCAGAATTACATTAAGAGATAAATTTATAGGTACATTTCAGGGTACAAACTAATTACATAAGGGCATACAGTACTTGTGCACTTTAGGAGACACCCCGTCCTGGGCATTCCAGGTGGCAAGCATTTGGTCATGCCAGTATGACTCATGTCATTATGTCCATGCCATTTTGTGTAATGCTGCCATTTATAACATCACACAGCTGTGGGAGGTGCTATAACGACATGATTTGCCTCAAAGCCACTGTCCTGCCCACTTTAATAGGGGAGTGTCTGTTATTGGGGAGGATGCACAGCTTTCCCTATAGAACTCGCCGAAAGCCACTGAACTCCTGGACATTCCTGGAAAGTAATCAAGACATATATATATACTAGGTAGTACATACGTTATTCAGATATAGATGGGTACAAAAAACTTTGGGGGAGATTTATCAAAGCGTGGAGAGAAATAATGCACCAACCAATCAGCTCCTGTAAGTTTTCAAACACAGCCAATAAAATCCCAGCTAGAAGCTAATTGGTTAAAACTTTAGCTCTCTCCATGCCTCCCTTTGTTTGGCCATCATTTTTAGCATTATGACATACTTTCAGGCCACACGTGTTAGTCCGCATTAATGGGTGGAGAATCAATAATCTGTACTTACTGTTCTTTGGATGACCTGCCAACTGTGTAGTAACTATGATAACCTCTGGAAGTGACAAATGCTACTTTATTGTTTGGCAGTTTTAAAAAAAATATATCACCAAGTGAAATTTTGGGTATAATACGTGATGGATTCTAGTAAAATAACTTAGTATGAATGCCTATAAAAATAAAAGCATTTCAGTTTATTTAACTTTTGTCCTTGATATCTGGATTTTCCTCTAATCATCATTTCAGTGGAAATTCCCTGCTGTGAACCCTCTGCCATGTTTCCTCCGTATTTTTGATTGATTTGTACATTTCTGGATTTAGCCTTGGATTTGTAATTCTCTAATTGCTGTGAAGTGCAATTAAATAATCATTAGATTATTAACTATACAGCAGAAGGCATATTTCAGGAAAGCCCCTAGCATTGTTACATTTCTACAGTTTATATTTAGTTCCAAATATGAAATCATTGTAGTCGACAAGAGCGCATACAGTAGCTGTCCGCCAAGCTCATATCAAAGTTCAAATCCGTTGTAAAAGCGTTCTGACCTTAGTTGTTCAATAAACCCGAGTATTATGTACAGAGAAAAAATTTCACATTTCAGTCCGAACATCTACAATAATATATTCATTTCTTTTCTTTTCTATTTTCCTTCAAAAATTATATTTTGTATAGGCTCATTAAAGACTTTAATTATGAAAAGTAGGGGAAATCATTACTGATTTAGAAAAAAAAATGATGGAAATTGAATTGGTGCTGATTGTCTAACTGACCAGAGCTTCAGCTCCATCCTGCCTGCGGGATGGGTCATATACCGATAGTAGTAATGACATTATTACTGTTAACTTATTGGACAATTAAATATCATTCATTTTGTAGTATCCTAATCAAGGGGATATTTTTATTATTTTGAAAGTTTACTCCACCCATTAAAAATTGGCTGCACCTATAGTGCAGCAATAGCCCAGCGTTCTAGGTATCCTGGTTTCCCTACAGCACAGCATGGAGGCACCATGCAACATTATAAATGCACGTAGTTAATAATTTCACATTGATAACCTACATATCTTTTGAGAATACTGTATACTTGCATCCTAAGGAACCCTGGGTATGCCACCTAGGAACATTTATTTCAGATTAAAATAAATACAAAATATCAGAAGGACATATTCTTTGTTGTAACATTGGTAACAGTGGCAGGAATTTAAATGTATAAATTATTAAAACACGTAGGGTGACTGAGACACTAGTAGAAAGGGATGAGGTCCTACAGCCACTGTTCAGCAAATCACTTGATGTTTCAAGTCCACAACTATGGATGTGCATTGCTGCTCCAGTGTTACTTGTGTTTGGCTTTCAGGGTGCCCGGAACACTGCAGTAAGAAGAGCTACCTAGTTACCTGCAAGCAGAAGGGGCATAATGTGATAGCCAGGGGCCTGGGAGGTGGAGAGGAGTTGGCTGCACTGTGGGGAACAAGTAGGGTCATCTTAACAGCAGTGTATTCCCCTGTGCAGCACAATTCGCTGGGGCCCCTACCCATCCTCCAGCAGTGGGGGTGGGTTTTTTTTTATCTGTGGCAGCTGTGATGTCCCTCAGGCAGTAAGGGGTTTAGAACACTAAATTGTAGAAGGGGGCATTGGGCTGGATGAAAGGGCCCTGGACTTACATTGTGGTAGGGGGTGTTTCATACATGGTGGAGGAGTGGATAGTGGAGTGGGCTTAATATTCATCATTTTCCGGTGAGAGTGCAGCTTGCTTGACCACGTTTATCTCCAGTTGCTGGGGGTGGATTTCTTAGCTTTTAGTGGGATAAAAAACTAGACAGTCCCACCTTTCAGGGGTACTGGGGTTTTGGGGAACGGGATTCAGAACCCGGAGCAATCCACCAACAAAAAGATAAAACCTCACCCCATGTGTGTGGAGCTGGAGCAGGGACCGGATGCTGGATGGCTGATATCTCTGGTTCTGGGTAAGACAGAGACAAGCTGCTGGTATTTTCTGAAAGGGAAGAGTCCCAGCTTTTGGAAGATACCCTGAGAAAAATTCTACGTAAGACGGAACCAAATATACTCTATCTGGCCGGAAAAAGCAACTAATAGGCTTGGATGGTGACCCCTGATTCAAAGTTGGATATCTCTGGTTCCCCAGGGCTGATTTTAAAAATTCTGGTAGCCCTGGAAAGAGGGGACCTTCAGCTATCTGTCTATGTCCATTACTGTCCTGGGGCCCTTGGGCAACTGTCCATTTAGCCCAATGGAAAAGACGGCCCTGGGAAAAGGTCAATGACTGTACAGTAGGCCAAAATGGACAAAGTATATTAAGATAGTGTCAAAGTCAGAAAAATATCTCTATGCACACTACCATATTTGCACCTCACACAGGTCCGTGCTGCGCATGCGTACGCTCTCCCGTACGTGCGCATACTCACAGTCGCGGGCACCCGCAGGCGCACGGTATGCGTATTTACGGTAGAGTTTATGTGTTCGTAGCGTGCGACTCAATCGTTACATATTTTCACTATATAATGTATTTTGTAGATCATGGTCCCTTTGATAGATTCTGAAAGTTTAGTTAATATAGCATGTTCCTGGACAGAGAGATTCCTCTTAGTATTGTACGAAGGGTCTAACAGGGGTCATACAGTGGTGTTTGGTACCCATCGGAAGAGTATTTAAATAGCAATATTCCGGTGTTGGTTTGGAGCGGATTAATCGCTCGTGCGAATAGTTATGGACATAAGAAGTTTATGTCCATTTACTATTATTTGTTCTTACTTAGTCATGCGGCGGGAAACCCAGTATCCCACCCACCTGAACTGTTGGAAGTAGTCACAGCCCACCTGTATGAATCAACCTATGACCTTTTGTTATAATGCGAAGCCGAATTCCTGTGTCCAATGAACAATGAGATTGTAGGGACCATTGAATTGTATTGTGTGTGGGGCATAAATAGACAGCCGACCATATCCAGTTCACTCTCTTCAACGGTTCTCATTGCTGATAATCGGGAGCTGGATATCGAGGCGCATGCGATCGTTTCCCCTTGTGCGTAAGTGTTTCTCCACAATCATATTGATCTTCTTGTTATTGTGAGCCAATTTCTCTCTCTCTCTCTCTTCTCCTCTTTCTCTCTTAATTTTCCCTTAAATAGTAATTGTATTGTATTTCCTGTGTAGTTATCTCGTTAGGTAGTCTATGTTATATTGTAGTGTATGATTTGTATTTGTATTAATTCTTTTGCAAGTATATCATTCATAATATATATATTAGGCGTTGGACCCTGAGCACGGTATCTGTGTATTTCTTATAGTGTTAAGTATTCTCAGAGCGTCGGTGACGCTCGAACAGCTTTAAAAGGTAATAAGGTTATACTGTGTTGCATTTACACTCTATCATTACACTAAGGTTTTACTGCACAATACACTGTTTATGGTTTAGATACAAAGGTTTAACATTGTGAGCGTCAGCGCCGCTGGTGATCTCCTCGTGGTCCCGAGCGTCCGCTACGCTATAGCGAATCATTACGTTAGTCAGCAGCCAATAGCGTGCCTGCCTGTGATCTCTTGGCCGTGAGCGAACATGACGCTTGAGCGTCTCGACTACGGCTAAGCGATTGCTACGCAACGTGCGTGCCCTTACGGTACTTCATACGTAGATAGCGTACAGTGTTCTTAGACCTCATAAAGGGTATTATATACGATAAATATTTAGCTTTATCAATTGCGGGCTCGTCCTGTCCTTCACACATCTCTGCTAGGTAGATACAGCAGACATTATCCATCAGTAAAGGGCGGGAGGTTATATTCCTCGTAGTGCTGTCGGGATAAGCGTCTGCTTCTCTTAGAAAAGGGTGCTGAAGGAATCCGGGACCGGAGGTAAGAACAAAACAATAGTGTCTTTTTAAAACTGTTTATTTTTCTGTCTTGCGTACACACGCACGCACACATATATATCTGCATTTCCTTTTTATTTGTGTATTTTCGTATGTCACTCTCCTGTTTGCCTTTTTATAATTGATAAACGTGCTCAGAGAGATTTGTTGCTTTTTCATAGTTAAAGTGTAAAAGTAATACATTAAAGGGATAAAGTGTAAAGCGCACACGCAACTCTACCTAAAGGTATAAGGAGAGATTGGTGTGGTGCTTGGTAGATGATCAAGGATCATCTACATTGATAAACGTGTTAGTTGTGTTACAGTGGATAAAGACTGGTATACACGTGTCTCGAACAAAGGGTGAGACTCGCGTACGCAAAGGCCGACGCACGCAGCGTAAATTACGCAACGGAGCGTCTGGGTACGCCCACGTAACTCAAACAACACGCGATAAATAACGCAACAGGCGATAAATAGCGCAAATTTATTTTAACATTCGAAATTTAAATTAATAGATCCTTCTCCTAATTTGTAACACATCTGGTCTAAAGAGAAATTTCTGCGCAGAAATAGAAATAGAAACAAAAGTATACATGTGGTGAGTGAGTGTTTTTACATACAATTTTGAGGTTGAACCAAAAGAAATCACCGAGTTCTCGTGAGGTACATACGTGTAAGTGACATGCACGGTGGCTAGGGAGGCATCCTTGGTTAAACATAAAAATTGAGCATTAGAGTGTAGCAGACCAGGAGGTCATACTGTAACAGACCAGGAGGTCATAGCAGACCAGCAGGTTCAAGTACAGCAGACAAGGAAGTCCGCTATACAGTCCACAGGCACAACACCTAAAAGGGTTGGTGCAACACCCATATAGGCCATACAAGCTCGCTGAAGGAATTCGCAGCCGCAATTTTCGATTCCGTTGGTCGCTCCGTACATAAGATTAGTTGCTTATGTACTGAACGATTGTACCGCACGTAATTGTGTGCATTAGTAAACCTGACCAGTACCATTTACGTACCAAGGGTCATAAACGCTATTTGTACATTCTGACGTGATTTGTGTAATTTTTTATTTTTAAAAAGGGAAGTTCGCTGGTCACACAGGAATTATCCAACAACCTCACCTTTACTGGAAAGAGTAAGTGTTCTGCGGATATCCCTCGCATGTTCCAGTAAACAAAGGTTAAATAGGTGCCCTGGGTCGAGTACGCCAGCACCATATCGGTGTGATCAGGTCGTATTGGTCGGCGTGGGCAGAGTGAGTAAGGTGCTCGGTAAACCTTACCGTCAACCTATCGTGAATATCTTGGTTTTTTGTAAGGGTCCGTAACACCTGCAAATTATGGGGGCCAGTTGTTCAGGAAGGGGGCGATCAACCTCGGTTCGGGTTGATTCCATAAACCGACCAGTCGGGTCGGCAAGGTACGTAATGTGTGAAAAGTACGGGAGTCACACAGAAGCTTTATGTGATGAATGGGAGAGAATGACAGTACATGACGGGGAGAAATTCCCAAGAGTAGGTAGCTTCAGCTCAGAAGTGTTAGCGAATTTAAGGAGAAGGATATGTCTCATTAAATCAGCAAAGAGACGAATCAAGCATTATGATTATTTGCAGCTGTGGCAACAGGAAGGTGACATACAGAGAGGATTGGCTCAGGCGGCGGGATCTGGCTCTATCAGGAAACTGATCGCCACGGCCCCACCGCCACCATATATATCGGGAGAAAAATTGGTTGCGGAGAATGACGCACTAAGGTATAACAAACAAACACTTAGCAACTGTGTAAATGTTAAAGATAATGTTAACCAATTAACCAATGCAAGTATTAACCCGTGCAAGTTGTACCCTGTTTTGAACTTTCCTCAGGAGTGTGATCAAGAAGACGAATCGGCAACAATTTCAGCGCTCTCTCTAGCAGCCACCATAGCAGAGACCACAGTAGGCACAGCTCCACCCCCGAGATTAGTAACAAAGGCCCCTAGCGGAGGGATAGGTGAGGTCGTATCAACGGGTAAGTACGGCACCATACATTATGCTGAAACTATTTCACCACAGCCTGTAGAATCTACACAGAATGAGGTTGTTAGAGTTAATCCTGTTAAGGTAATAGTAGTTCCAAATGGGAAAACAGACACTTCAGGAGTCACTCCTGTTAGGAACATTGCCATGTACAGCCCATTTTCCCGAATGGAATTAAGGACCATAGTGTCTGAATTCCCTGACCCTAGAAAAGACTTAGTTGCCAGCCAAAAATACATCAGAGACCTAGGTAACACTGTAGAGCCCAACAATAAAGACTGGCAGATATTGCTGAGAGCATGTTTACCCTCCAATGTTGACGCAGCTCAATTTTTAGCTGACTGTGGATTAGATCAGGATGTACCTCTTACAGAAGTGTACAACAAAGACAATGTAAAAAGAATAAGCTTACAGTTAAAAGAGTATTTCCCAGCGGTAGTTAAATGGAACAAGATATTCTCCATTAAACAAAAGGAGTCGGAAACAGCTGCAGAGTATTTTCACAGAGCATTATCAGAAATGGCAAAATACACAGGCATAGAGGACATTAAAACAAACATAAACCATCGAGAAGTAGCAGTATCAGTACTGATGGATGGTCTAAAAGAGTCATTGAAGACTAGGGTACAGACCACACAACCATGTTGGCTAGGTCTGTCTGTGGCTACTTTGAGAGAGGCTGCTATTGATCACGATAGGAACATCACCAGACACAGGGAACAACAAGGTGATAAGTTAATGGCAGTAAGTATACAGGCCCTGACCACAAAACAGCCTGTGTTAATATCACCAAACCCTGTGGGTAAGTCAAATGTGGTAACATGTTATTTTTGTCACAAACAGGGACACTTTGCACGAGACTGTAGATCGAGAAATATACAAAAATCTTATCAACCCCCTAGACAACGACACGACACACGACATTGGGATCAGGGTCCGCAGAAACGGAGTTATGAGCCACACGTAGGGGAAACAAAAAGATATCCCCCGAACAGAGACTGGCAAGCCTCTGGTAGCTCCCAATTAACTCCGTCACAAGTAGTTGCTGCCAGCGGGATTCAGGGAGGTCACCATACCCAATAGGGATGTGGCCATACCTGTAATCTGCAGCCAGTAAAATTGATTGCAAGCCTTGGAAGTGAACCCGAAATTGCAATTAATGTAGCTGGTAAATCATTAAACTTTCTTGTAGATACGGGGGCGGCCAAATCAGTGATAAATTCGACAGTGGGCATGAGAACCACTGGTAGGACAATTCCAGCCATGGGAGTAACAGGAGTAGTCCAGCATTACCCTGTTAGCAAACCAGCAGAGATTACAATAGGGCCTTTACATACCAAGCATTCCTTTTTGCTGGCTGCATCGGCACCGACCAATCTCCTGGGAAGAAATTTACTGTGTAAAATGGGGTGCGTCATTTATTGTACTCCTGAAGGTGTATTCTTGGACATACCTGAGAATCACGCTCAGGAAGTGCGAGACATGTTAGACTCCCCATCAAAATTAATGTCACATACCATTATGACAAATAGGACTCCATCCCAAGTAGAAGAAATGACATCTCAGATACCAGAGTCACTTTGGACTAAAGATGGACAGGATACTGGATTAATGGCAAACGTAGCTCCGGTAGTTGTACAAGTAAAAGATGGTAGGATAGCTCCAAAAATCCCACAGTACCCTCTGAAGCCAGAGGTGGAGTTAGGAGTTTACCCAGTAATAGAGCGCTTGCTACAACAGGGCATTCTGGTAAGAACGTCCAGCACTGCCAATAGTCCCATCTTCCCTGTGAAAAAGAGTGGGGGGAGGGGTTACAGGTTAGTGCAGGATCTAAGGGGGATTAACAAAATAGTTGAGAGTCAGTTCCCCGTAGTGCCAAATCCAGCTGTCATCCTAATGCAAATCCCTCCCACTGCAAAATTTTTCACTGTTATTGACCTCTGCTCCGCTTTCTTTTCGGTACCGCTGCACCCTGACAGCCAATATTTGTTCGCATTTACATACAGAGGAGTCCAATACACATGGACTCGATTACCACAAGGATTCATAGATAGTCCAAGTATATTTTCCCAGGCTTTGCACGATTGTTTACAGTCTTTCCAACCAGAGAGTGGATCAGTATTGATACAGTATGTGGATGATTTACTGCTGTGTTCAGATTCACTGGAAGCGTCCCTGAAGGATACGAAACAGCTCCTGTTTCATCTTTCAGACACAGGACACAAGGTTTCCAAAGACAAGTTGCAATTATGCCAGACTAAGGTAAAATATTTGGGACACTGTCTAACACAAGGACGGAGACACCTGACCGCTGATAGAATTCAAGCAATTAGAGACATGACTCTGCCACAAACCCAGCAACAGATCAGAACGTTCTTAGGAATGTGTGGGTATTGCCGTAATTGGATCCCAGGATTTTCCATTCTAGCGTTACCTTTGCAGGAGATGGTCTCCTCAAACAAACCTGATCGGATTTCGCATACAGACGAGTCTGAGACAGCATTTGAGAGACTTAAACAGTGCCTAACGCAGGCACCAGCACTAGGTATGCCAGACTATGGGAAACCCTTTGAACTATACGGAACAGAAAGTGCTGGTTGCGCGGCAGGCGTACTAACCCAAAAGCACGGTGATGCCAGCAGGCCAGTAGCATACTACAGCGCTCAGCTAGACACGGTAGCGCGATCCCTCCCCACATGCTTGCGAAGCGTTGCTGCAATAGCATTGCTAGTAACGAAAAGCAAAGACGTCGTGCTAGGTCACAACCTCACAATTCATACACCACATGCAGTGTCAGCCTTGTTGAATTCTGCCCAAACCAGGCACGTCTCATCAGCGCGATTTACAAGATGGGAATTGACACTAATGGCCCCCGTAAACATCACCATAAGGAGATGCAGTGCATTAAATCCTGCAACATATCTCCCGGGTGTGTCTGGACAGACACAAAGGGTGGAGGATGAGAGTGGTGGGGAAGGAGGATTTAATACAAAGGAAGACACTCATGATTGTATGGAATATTTGACCCAAACTTTTACCGCAAGACCTGACATCAGTGACAACCCACTGGAAGATGTAGAACTTACGTTCTACACGGACGGTAGTTGTCATAGACAGTCAGACTCGGGAGACTTGTGTACTGGATACGCAGTCGTAGATGACCAAGGCACCATAGAAGCGGAACCGCTAGGCCCACCTCACTCAGCCCAGGTTGCTGAACT
Organism: Pseudophryne corroboree; assembly: GCF_028390025.1. Classification (NCBI taxonomy): domain Eukaryota; kingdom Metazoa; phylum Chordata; class Amphibia; order Anura; family Myobatrachidae; genus Pseudophryne; species Pseudophryne corroboree. The sequence goes on from NC_086453.1 coordinate 38,757,180, forward strand.
GGTCGCCCTAACCAGAGCATGTGAATTGGCTAAGGGAAAATCAGCCAATATCTACACCGATTCTAGATACGCATTCGGGGTAGTCCATGATTTCGGAGCCCTATGGCGCCTCAGAAATTTCATGACGGCAGCTGGTACACCAGTAGCGCATGCAGCTCACATAAAAAGGCTTCTAACAGCGATACAGGAACACGACAGAGTGGCTGTTATCAAGTGTAAAGCACACACATATAGCCAGGACCCAGTATCACTTGGTAACAGCCGAGCAGACGAAGCTGCTAAGTTAGCAGCTGCTACCCCCAGACAGACAGACACCACACAACTGATGGTATCTAATACCATCAACACACAGAAGTTGTGTGAAATGCAAAATTTGTGTTACACACAGGAAAAGGCAGTCTGGAAGGCAAAAGGATATGGCCAGGAGTCCTCAGGACTCTGGACGGATGGACATGGTAAACCAGTGACCCCCAGAGCATACCTTCCATGTTTAGCTGAGGCAGCTCACAGGCTGACTCATCTGGGCAAGGAAGGGATGTGCAAGTTGGTAAGAGCATATTGGTGCGCCCCAGGATTTTCATCTCATGCGAGTAAAAGAGCAATGTCATGCCTTACCTGTTTGAGAAAGAACATCGGAAAGGCAATACCTACAGAACCATCTCATATCCCACCTGCCGGCGGCCCTTTCCAGGTAATACAGATTGACTTCATTCAATTACCCCCTTGTCGGAATTTGAAATATGTACTTGTTTGTATAGATGTTTTCTCAAATTGGGTTGAAGCATTTCCTGCGGCCACAAATACCGCTATGTTTACTGCTAAGAAAATTGTGCAGGAATTTGTATGTAGATATGGTATCCCTAGAATAATCGAAAGTGATAGGGGTACCCATTTTACAGGTGATGTCTTTCAAGGAATGTGTAAGTTGATGGGAATTGATAGCAAGCTGCACACTCCATACCGTCCACAGGCGAGTGCGAAAGTGGAAAGAGTGAACAGCACTATTAAAAATAAACTGAGTAAAGTTATGGCAGAGACAGGATTGACATGGCCAGAAGCTTTACCCATTGTATTGTACAGTATCAGAACCACTCCCAGGTCCCCTCTTAATCTGTCTCCCTTTGAAATCTTGTTTGGTCGACAACCGCATGTTATGATTAACCCTCAGGATGATTTGAAATGTAACAATGAAGTGACTGTAAAATACTTGATTCATATGAGTAAACAGTTAAGGAATCAAAATGATAATCTGAAGTTGGTGATTCCTGATTTACCAGATAGTAATTGTCATGACATTGAACCTGGGGATTATGTAATGATACGGAATTTTCTACGCTCAGGTTGCCTTATTGACAGATGGGAAGGACCATACCAGGTCTTATTGACTAGCACTACAGCATTGAAGGTTGCTGAGAGAGAGACTTGGGTTCATTCGTCCCACTGTAAGAAGGTTGCTGATCCAGAGAGGTCCCGTGATAAGGAACAGACGGTAGAGGTTGTATCACTGGAGTGTCTGTTCCAGGAGGATTGAGGCGGCACCTGAGCATTGAAAATCACAAGACCAAAAGCAGTTGTCGATCCCCTGTTCCCTTTTATTGTTTTTCTCCAACTTCCCATCCTATCTCCCTCAATTATTTTTTCCCCCTTCTCATTCTTCTTCGTTTTCTCCTACAAGATGGACTTGCCCCAAGAGACTGTGATCCCGATTTTCCTGTTGACCATGATGTTGACCAGAGCAGTCTGTTCCGGCGAGAGTACCATGGAGGTCGAGAGAGGTTCTGGAATGGGTTCTGATGATAAAGATAGAGGCGTAGTTTTTCAAGAACAACTTAACCAACAAGTAAAGGCGAGTATCAGAAAACGATCCGATAGCATTGACCATAGAAGGAATTGTGAAGGATTGTTAGCTGAAGAAAACTGTATCTGTAGGCTCTGTAACAATGTCATTGAGGATGGGTGCATTAAGAAATGCCAATCCAGTTTTAATATCCATATGGACCGGCATCCATTGAGTGACTATCACTCCTTAGTGGGTAGTGTGTTAAATAAAACAGATTGTTGGGTATGCTCTCAAGTACCTCAAGGTCATAGCAAATCAGGGCTAGTACCATTTCCTTTAACGTTAGGGGAGGTACTTGAGTTAAGTGGTGGGAGACCGGTGGAGAGGAGGTTTAATATCTCCAGCCCTCCTAGTTTGAAGCTCCACCAATGCCATGTGGATAGGTCCCTATTATGTTTCAACATCTCCAATCCCCGAAAGCCGGGAAATTGGGAAGTGTCATGGAGTAATCAAACCATGACCTTTTCGCATAGAGCAGATAGAATGCCTACAGATACAGAGCTTATACGCCACATAGCCAGTAGAGGAAAATCTTTCCGGTATAGGTATACCTTAGGAAATAGGATTACGAGAGTTGGAGAGGTATCACCAGGATACTGTGCACATATCGTACAACCTGATACGTGTACTAAGCAGATGGAAGAATTAGGGTTAGGAGATTTCACATGGAAGGTGTGTAATATGGTTATGTCCTACTTGTCCCATATGTTCTCCCCGATGATGCATATTTCATATGCGGGAGAAAGGCGTATAAGTGGCTTGCCCCAAACTCTGAAGGATTGTGTTATATTGGAAAAGTACTGCCTGAAGTAATGACTGTATCACATGACAAAATGAAAGACATACACCGTGGTGCCCAAGCTCCTTATACTCACACCCATTACGAGCACGTGGTTAAAAGGCAATTGACAGAAAGGTCAGAGCATCCGGCCTCTGACATGATCCATGAATCCACCGGGATTCAGGTTCTACTCGCACTAGATTTCACTCGCACCGCTCGAGGAATGATGAACTATAGATACATCTCTGCGCTTGCAAATTTGTTAGATAATATCACTGAAATGTATGATGACACGTTTAGGTACACTGGAAGAGAACTTCAAGCTTACAAAACAGAACTGGTACAGCATAGAATGGTTCTTAATTACCTCACAGCAGTGACAGGCGGATATTGTGTCACACTGGCAACACAATATGGCGTGAAATGTTGCACATATATCACGAATAGCACCGAGGATCCGGTCGAGGTCATAGACCAAAAGATGGACGATATTCTCCAACTAAAGTGGGAATTTCGCAAGAGACACAATCTCACTTGCTGCTGTAGGTAATGAGCTGACTGGTTGGGTGTCATGGTTGAACCCGCGAAATTGGTTTTCTGGTTTAGGAGAATGGGCTCAAGGAGTCATAATGGATGTTGGGAAGTTTCTCCTATGTATCTTAGGTGTTGTCATATCAATTGGCTTGATATTTAGATGCGGTCAGGCTTTAATGAAGTGCAAACATCGTACCAGGGTAATGAGTTTGAAGAGTGAGGAAACTGTAATTCCAATGGACTTGATTTATGACCCAACGGTAGAAACAATGATGTAATGAAAATGCGATTATACGGTCCGTTTCTTTCACCTGTTTTTCCGTTTTCTTCCAAGGTAAAAAGACCCACTTGGACGAGGAATTTGATGAGCCGATATACAGACAACAGATGGATTAAAGAAGAAGTTTTGACAACCTTATACACAGATTTTTGATGAACTATGCCATGGATCCCCAGTTTCCCTAGAAATTTTAAAATTACGCTAGCCCAACACTTTTGTAAATCTATGGACATTGACAGCTTTTGCCCGCACCTTATGGGCAAAAGCACAAAGAAGACTGCAACCAACAGACACCGAACAAGACTTCAACCGACAAATGTACATTAACCTGACATAGAATACCACTGCATTTACCATAAGTGTTCTTTATCTTCATTTCTACAACCCTCAGGTAATGACACACATAGTCGATAGGGAATCCCGGCACAGATATCAGCAATCACATAATTCCCCCATTCATGTATCATCAACTAAAATGTGCTCCCCCATTTTGTTACAACCACAGCCGAAAAGAGCTCGGTAGAGTTTGACAGCCCATCCACAGACCCTTAATACGGGATAAGAAGGAATTCAAATGTATACTTCGCAATACCTCGAAGCTTGATGTACCACACGTACGGCACGATGATACATGACCCCCCAAACATGGACTCATACACACATGCTTCTGCTATCTCACTAGGTCATACCCTCTTCACACCTTCTCCTCTCTCCTCCCTTACCCAACCATGGAAATGTATTAACCCCTGACATATATTTTTCTCTTTTTGAAATGTTTTAGAAGGTGGCAGTTATTATTGACTGCCAAAGGGTGGACTGTCAAAGTCAGAAAAATATCTCTATGCACACTACCATATTTGCACCTCACACAGGTCCGTGCTGCGCATGCGTACGCTCTCCCGTACATGCGCATACTCACAGTCGCGGGCACCCGCAGGCGCACGGTATGCGTATTTATGGTAGAGTTTATGTGTTCGTAGCGTGCGACTCAATCGTTACATATTTTCACTATATAATGTATTTTGTAGATCATGGTCCCTTTGATAGATTCTGAAAGTTTAGTTAATATAGCATGTTCCTGGACAGAGAGATTCCTCTTAGTATTGTACGAAGGGTCTAACAGGGGTCATACAGTGGTGTTTGGTACCCATCGGAAGAGTATTTAAATAGCAATATTCCGGTGTTGGTTTGGAGCGGATTAATCGCTCGTGCGAATAGTTATGGACATAAGAAGTTTATGTCCATTTACTATTATTTGTTCTTACTTAGTCATGCGGCGGGAAACCCAGTATCCCACCCACCTGAACTGTTGGAAGTAGTCACAGCCCACCTGTATGAATCAACCTATGACCTTTTGTTATAATGCGAAGCCGAATTCCTGTGTCCAATGAACAATGAGATTGTAGGGACCATTGAATTGTATTGTGTGTGGGGCATAAATAGACAGCCGACCATATCCAGTTCACTCTCTTCAACGGTTCTCATTGCTGATAATCGGGAGCTGGATATCGAGGCGCATGCGATCGTTTCCCCTTGTGCGTAAGTGTTTCTCCGCAATCATATTGATCTTCTTGTTATTGTGAGCCAATTTCTCTCTCTCTCTCTCTTCTCCTCTTTCTCTCTTAATTTTCCCTTAAATAGTAATTGTATTGTATTTCCTGTGTAGTTATCTCGTTAGGTAGTCTATGTTATATTGTAGTGTATGATTTGTATTTGTATTAATTCTTTTGCAAGTATATCATTCATAATATATATATTAGGCGTTGGACCCTGAGCACGGTATCTGTGTATTTCTTATAGTGTTAAGTATTCTCAGAGCGTCGGTGACGCTCGAACAGCTTTAAAGGTAATAAGGTTATACTGTGTTGCATTTACACTCTATCATTACACTAAGGTTTTACTGCACAATACACTGTTTATGGTTTAGATACAAAGGTTTAACATTGTGAGCATCAGCGCCGCTGGTGATCTCCTCGTGGTCCCGAGCATCCGCTACGCTATAGCGAATCATTACGTTAGTCAGCAGCCAATAGCGTGCCTGCCTGTGATCTCTTGGCCGTGAGCGAACGTGACGCTTGAGCGTCTCGACTACGGCTAAGCGATTGCTACGCAACGTGCGTACCCTTACGGTACTTCATACGTAGATAGCGTACAGTGTGCTTAGACCTCATAAAGGGTATTATATACGATAAATATTTAGCTTTATCAATAGGGTAAGAGTGCCCATAGAATGGTACAAGTATGTTACCATAAGAAAATGATTACTGCATCCTGATTCCAATAATACGTTTGCATTGAGATCTACATGCCAGAGAGAGAAGGAGAAGAACCACATATTAGAGATAGTCAGCGAAATATATCAAGTGAAGACCCCAAAGCAAAAGGGGAGAGGGACTGGTGCACAAAGGTATGAGGGCTCAGGGCTGAGCAAGATGCTGGAGAGAGTGTCAGGGTCTTTGTCCAGAGATCACCCCAGTAGAGGATGGATGAGATGCAGCTGAGAGAAGATCCGATCCAAGCGGTCTCGGTTGGAATCTTTCTCCAGTTCGGAATTCAGATTTTAAATTGCAATTTTGCGTATTGCATTGCAAAATGTACATGATTTTAGCTTTTTATTTTGATTTTTCTCAATGATTACCATTTTTTTTTAACTGAAACCTATCCGAATCTAAACCAAAACAAGATGATGAATTAAAACCAAAACTAAATCACAGGGGTCCGCTCACATCTCTAGCTGGGAGTACACTAAAGGTGTGTACACATGGTGCGATTTTTTCTTCCGATTCTGACTATATAGTCAAAATCGGAAGAAAAGTTAGTGCAGATCACAAGGTGAAAAACACCTTGCGATCCCGATTCGATCCCGATGCACGTCCCCGCCAGGTCGGCATCGCAAGAAAAGATAGACCATGCAGGCAAGTCAATCCTTGCTAGATCGGTGTCCTATCTAGTTCATATCGCAAGTGTTTCTAGTACCTTGCGATATGAGCTTGCGATGCCGATCTGAGTCATCCAGCCACTCCCCGCTGGGTCCATTTTCTTTACTGCGCGGAGGAAGAAGCAGCAGCAGCGGCAGCACGTGGAGGAGAAGACCATCCTTGGAAATGTATGTATATCAGCAGCGGGGTTGGGGGGCAGCACTGGGGTACATCGAATCTGCACTGGGGGTCATTGTAGGGGGACATATCTGGCACCATAGGGGGACATATCTGGCACTGTGGGGCAATGTATACTGGCACTGGGGTGGGTATATCTGGCACTGTGGGGTATTGTAACCTGGCACTGGGGTGGGCATATCTGGCACTGTGCGGCAATGTATACTGACACTGGGGGGGCATATCTAGCACTGTGGGGCATTGTAACCTGGCACTGGGGTGGGCATATCTGGCACTGTGGGACATTGTAACCTGGCACTGGGGTGGGCATATCTGGCACTGTGGGGTATTGTAACCTGGCACTGGGGTGGGCATATCTGGCACTGTGGGGCAATGTATACTGGCACTGAGGGTGCATATCTGGCACTGTGGGGCATTGTAACCTGGCACTGGGGTGGGCATATCTGGCACTGTGGGGCAATGTATGCTGGAACTGGGGGGGGGGCATATCTGGCACTGTGGGGCAATGTATACTGGCACTGTGGGGGCATATCTGGCACTTTGGGGCAATGTATACTGGCACTGGGGGGGCATATCTGGCACTGTGGGACATTGTAACCTGGCACTGGGGTGGGCATATCTTGCACTGTGGGGCAATGTATACTGGCACTGAGGGGGCATATCTGGCACTGTGCGGCATTGTAACCTGGCACTGTGGGGCAATGTATACTGGCACTGGGGGGGCATATCTGGCACTGTGGGGCAATGTATACTGACACTGGGGGGGGCATATCTGGCACTGTGGGGCATTGTAACCTGGCACTGGGGTGGGCATATCTGGCACTGTGGGGCAATGTATGCTGGCACTGGGGTGGGCATATCTGGCACTGTGGGACAATGTATACTGGCAGTGCAGGGGGGGGGGGCATATCTGGCACTGTGGGGCATTGTAACCTGGCACAGGGGTGGGCATATCTGGCACTGTGGGGCAATGTATGCTGGCACTGGGGGGGCATATCTGGCACTGTGGGGCATTGTCACCTGGCACTGTGGTGGGCATATCTGGCACTGTGGGGCAATGTATGCTGGCACGGGGGGGGGGCATATCTGGCACTATGGGGCATTGTAACCTGGCACTGGGGTGCGCATATCTGCCACTGTGGGGCAATGTATGCTGGCACTGTGGGGCAATGTATCTGGCACTGGGGGGCTCTCCCACATGCGGTTCTCCCCCCTCCTCCGCCGGCCCCGTCCTCCCACTGACAGGAGCAGCGGCATGGCCCTGCAGTGTATGCGGCTCTCCCCAGCAGCAGCAGGTTAGTCTCTCTCTCTCTCTCTCTCTCCTGTGGATGTGTTAAGTATAATTTTCATTTTTACAGGTACCCCTACCCTATTGAATTCTACTGGACAAGTGGACGTGACCGGCATGGGATGTAGGTAAGTATTACCGCTTTCACATCGCTAACCCAGTAAAGAACCGGCTTTTGAACACGCTTCCGACCCGGGTCTGAACACGCTATACCCCTTTCACATCGCAGTTTGGAGCCGTGTTATTACCGGGTTATTCCCGGGTTGGTGCCTTTCACACTGAACCCGGTTCACCCTTTGAAAACATTTGTGATGTCATTATAAATGGACTTTTCTGTCTCTTATTGATGAGGTTTGAAAGGTATTACAAGGAGGGGCTGGGGAGTGCTCAGTAGTGCCGCAATCATGGCCGACACAGCAAGCATCTTCGTTATGTTTTTGTACGTGATTGCATCCTTAACAGTCCCTGTCATTTGGTGGGTGATTTCCGACTCCCCTCTTATCCGTAACAGCTCCATAAACTCATCCTCACTCCAGTTTGCCATATTCTCCAAGCACTGTAGCAATGTAGCACTGTGAATGTAGTATAAATAAAAACACACTGTTTAAAGCGTGCTGCCTGTTTATTTCCGGGTTCAGACAGGTGACATCATGCAGGGAGACAACCTATCACCTCCTTTTTAAGATTACCGGGTTGAATATAGCGGGTCTGAGGCTTTCACACTGCCAAATCAACCGGTTCTGAACCGTGTAGGATCCTTCTTTTTACACGATTTGAAATACCGGGTTGTTTGACACAGTAAATTCATAATGGCGTTTTCACACTGCACCTCAAACCGGGTTGACACGGCTCAAACTCGGCAATATACCGGGTTATTTTTGCGATGTGAAAGGGGTATAAGTGTGAGTGTGCAAGTGTGTTTTAATAAATTTTTACTGTCATGGTGTGCTAGTTGTGTTTTTATTTGGGCATTTTTTTTGTAGAATTACAGGTACCAGCGGGCCCATTATTTCCCAGAATGCTGGTACTTGAGGTTCTCCAAGTACCAGTAAGCGGGGGAGGCTTGCTGGGCCTTGTAGTTCCACAACAAAAGACAATATTCTTTTCTTTACACACACGACTATCAGCCTCCCATCCACCGCCCACGGATGGGGGGGACAGCCTCGGGCTTCACCCCTGGTCCTTGGGTGCCTGGAGGGGGGGGTGACCCCTTGATTTAAGGGGTCCCCACTCCTCCAGGGAACCCCGGCCAGGGGTGACTAGTATGGGGGGTAATGCCACAGCCACAGGGACCTCCATAAATGTGTACCCCGGCTGTGGCATTATGTCCCTGGCTAGTGGAGCCCGGTGCTGGTTTTAAAAATATGGGGGACCCCTACATCTTTTGTCCCCCGCATTTTTGGAACCAGGACCGGACTAAGAGCCCGGTGCTGGTTGTCTAAATACGGGGAACCTCTGTCCAATTTTTTCCCAGTATTTAAACAACCAGGACTGGCTTAAAGAGCCCGAGGCTGGTTATACTTGGGACCCCACGCATTTTTTTTTTTTTTTTTTAACACATTCAGACCCTTCTCCATTAAGTTAATGGAAGCCCTGGACAACAAAATTGGTAAAAAGTGGACTCTTGCCTGCCGTGATGTATAAAATGGGGACAACTGCCTGCAGCAATGTATAAAATGGGGATTCTGCCCTGATGTATAAAATGGGGACACGTGCCTGCCATAATGTGTAAAAAGGGGGACACTTGCCTGCAGTAATGTATAAAATGGGGACTCTTGCCTTCCATAATGGCCCTCATTCTGAGTTGTTCACTCGCAAGCTGCTTTTAGCAGCATTGCACACGCTATGCCGCCGCCCTCTGGGAGTGAATCTTAGTTTAGCAGAACTGCGAGCAAAAGAGTCTCAAAATTGCGAATAGAAATTTCTTAGCAGTTTCTGAGTAGCTCCAGACTTACTCTGCCACTGCGATCAGTTCAGTCAGTTTCGTTCCTGGTTTGACGTCACAAACACACCCAGCGTTCGCCCAGACACTCCTCCGTTTCTTCAGCCACTCCTGCGTTTTTCCCAGAAACGGCAGCGTTTTTTCACACACACCCATAAAACGACCAGTATCCGCCCAGAAACACTCACTTCATGTCAATCACACTCCGATCACCAGAACGAAGAAAAAAGCTCGTAATGCTGTGAGTAAAATACCAAACTTCTTAGCAAATTTACTTGACGCAGCCGCAGTGCGAATATTGCGCATGCGCAGTTAGCGGAAAATCGCACCGATGCGAAGAAAAATAATGAGCGAACAACTCGGAATGAGGGCCAATGTGTAAAATGTGGACTCTTGCCTGCCGTAATGTATAAAATGGGGATTCTGCCCTGATGTCTAAAATGGGGACACGTGCCTGCCATAATGTGTAAAAAGGGGGACACTTGCCTGCCATAATGTGTAAAATGCGGACTCTTGCCTGCCGTAATGTGGGGATTTAATGTATCAAGGGCATTTCGGAGTGTGGCATAATATGGTGCATTACTGTGTCCCGGACTATGGATCGTCGTGAAGACTGCTCTTCTTGTGTTCCTTCAAGACTGTTTGGAAATTTGATGATGTTCTTCACCCAAGGCAAAATTGCACTGTTTGCCTCTACTGTACTCGGATTTGCCCGTTTCCTGTTCTGTTGGCATAGTCCCTGTCCAAAGGCACTCGTTCTCATGGTACAGCTTATGAATCCTGGCCAGAGTTGGCGTTGGCATTTAATATTTTTATAAAGTTTTGGAAAAAAACAAACTGTGTGGTGTATTTTTTAAAAAAATTATATTTTGTTATCGGCAGGTAGTAAAAACGCCCTATAGCATGTTTAGGTGGGGGAGTAGTTTTTTTTTTTTTTTGGGGGGGTGGGGTGGATGGGAGTTGAGTGTTGCTGAGGTGTGTGTGTGGGGTGGGGGGGGGTACTGCCGAGAACAACATATTTTTTATGTTTTTTGGGGGTCATGTTTTATTAGAGGCTAATTCAGACCGGATCGTAGCCCTGCATAATTTTGCAGGCCTACGATCAGGCACACTGACATGCAGGGGGACGCCCAGCACAGGGCTAGTCTGCCCCGCATGTCAGGCCCACAGAAGTGCAAAAGCATCATACAGCTGCAATGCTTTTGCACTTCAGTAGTAACTCCCAGCCAGCACAACTTTTGCGTGCTAGGCGGGAGCTACTCGTCGTTGGCCGGGTCACAGCGGCTCCGTGTGACGCCACGCTGCTGCGGCCTGCCCCCCCCCCCCCCCGCACAGTCTGGCCATGCCTGTGTTGGCTGGACCGCGCCCACAAAATGGCAGCAGAACGCAGCCGTGCCGCCCCCTCCCGCCTCAGCCTGTCAATCAGGCAGAGGCGATCTCAAGCCCACGACAGCTGTCGGCCATTCGGCGCACTTCTGACCTGATCGCTGAGATGAACTGCAGCAAGCAATCAGGTCAGAATGACCCCCTTACTCAGAAGCATATACAGACCAATAAGATCCGTGCATGCTTCTGTGTAAAAATGTTAAGAAAGTGTTAAAAAAAAAAAAATGATGTGCAGGTCCCCCCAAAAAACATAACCAGCCTCGGGCTCTTTGAGCCGGTCCTGGTTTCAAAAATATGAGGGAAAAATGGAGTAGGGGTCCCCCATATTTAAGCAACCAGCACCGGGCTCTTTGTCCGGTCCTGGTTCCAAAAATACGGGGGACAAAAAGAGTAGGGGTCCCCCATATTTCTGAAACCAGCACCGGGCTCCACTAGCCAGGGAGGTGATGCCGCTGCCGGGGGACACTTTTATACAGGTCCCTGCGGCCGCAGCATCACACACCCCAACTAGTCACCCCTGGCCGGGGTTCCTTGGGGGGTTGGGGACCCATTAAATAATGGGCCCCTCCACCTCCAGGCACCCAAGGGCCAGGGGTGAAGCCCGAGGCTGTCCCCAGCACCCCTGGGTTGTGGGTGCCGGGCTGATAGTCAAAATTGTGTCAAAAAGAATATTGTCTTTTGCTATGAAACTACAAGTCCCAGCAAGCCTCCCCAACATGCTGGTACTTAGAGAACCACAAGTACCAGCATGCAGAGAATTAAAAGGCCTGCTGGTACCTATAGTTCCACAACAAAATAAATACCCCAAGAAAGACAAAACACACACACCGTGAAGGTAAAAGTTTATTGACACACCGACACACTCGCACATACTTACCTAGTGTCCCACGCAGCCCCTCTGTCCTCTTGTCCATGTAGAATCCATAGGTTCACTGGGAAAAAATGAAAACAAAAATCAGCCACAGAGCAGAAATGCACTGTTTTAAAAATGGCTGACAGTCGAAAAAGACACTCCCCCCAACCCTGTAATGCCATCCCACTATGATAATGAGATAGTCAAAATCTCACATAAACCGATATCTCACATAAGCCAAAATCTCACAAAAGCCAAAATCTTAGGGTGCATACACACGGTGAGATTCGGACTTATCCGATTCTCACCGTGCGACAGGGGGCCGGGACGGCACTTAGCCAGTATCGCAAGCACATAATGAGTGTGCTTGCGATGCTGGCTATGTGCGATTTTGGCTAAGTGTCAATCCTGACTATCTCTTCTATAGAGATAGTCAGGATTGACTTGCCTGCACAGCCTATTTTTTCTGCCGCTGCCGACCGCGCGGGGCCGCGCATCGGCATCGGATCGGGATCGCAAGGTGACTGTCACCTTGCGATCTGCACTATCTTTTCATCCGATTCTGACTATATAGTCAGAATCAAATGAAAAAATCTTACCGTGTGTACACACCTTTAAGCACACATAACACAGATCTCAAGAAAAGTTAGTCAAAATCTGTCCTATCTGGGCTCCGGAGAGTTCAAGGGAAATCTCAAGAAAAAATAGGACATAGCAAGGATCTCACCGTGTGTACACACCTTAAGTGTTAGAACTGTGTGGAATAAGTGTAACCCAAACTAAGAGATACAGTATGTATCACCAGTGCAAGCAGTTGCTGCAATGAGTATTGTATGCAACAACCCCTTCTGTTGTATGTATTGTGAGGGTGTATATATATATATATATATATATATACATTCCTCCCAACTGTCCCAAATTTAGCAGGACAGTCCCGCTAATTGGACACGGCCCCGCTGTCCCACCCGCGGGCTGCATTGTCCTGCAGGTGGAGGGAGGAGAGTTGGGAGAGCCAGTGATCACTGCTGCTCTGCAAAGCAGCCAGTGATCACTGAGTAGATGCCATGTGCATGCGCAAAATGATGAAAATGAGGGTCATGGGGCTTGGCCCCACCCCTCCACACAAGGCAATGCCCCCCTGCATTCCAAAGAGACTTAAGTTGGGAGGTATATATATATATATATATATATATATATATATATATGTTAGAGATGAGCAGGTTCGGTTTTACTCTGATTTACTCGGTTCTCAAAATGCCATCTTATTGGCTCATGGATGTCACATGTTTTGAATAGCCAATATGAAAAAGTCCTCATAAAAATGAACCACCGTTGATTCTGGCGTTAAATCCGAACCCGCTCATCTGTGATAAATATATATATATATATATATGTATATATTAGAGATGAGCGGGTTCGGTTCCTTGGAATCCGAACCACCCCGAACTTCACCCATTTTTCATGGTTCCGAGTATACTTGGATCCTCTTGCCTTGCTCGGTTAACCCAAGCGTGCCTGAACGTCATCATCCCGCTGTCGGATTCTCGCAAGATTCGTATTCTACATAAGGAGCTGCGCGTTGCCGCCATTTTTCACTCGTGCATTGGAGATGATAGTGAGAGGACTTAGCGGGCGTTCTCTCAGTTTCTGTGTTCAGTGTGCTGCAAATATCTGTGCTCAGTGTGCTGCAAATATCTGTGCTCAGTGTGCTTGCAAATATCTGTGCTCAGTGTGCGGCAAATATCTACTTTCTCTGCCTGAAAAACGCTCCATATCTGTGCTCAGTGTGCTGCAAATATCTGTGCTCAGTGTGCTGCAAATATCTGTGCTCAGTGTGCTTGCAAATATCTGTGCTCAGTGTGCTGCAAATATCTGTGCTCAGTGTGCTTGCAAATATCTGTGCTCAGTGTGCGGCAAATATCTACGTTCTCTGCCTGAAAAACGCTCCATATCTGTGCTCAGTGTGCTGCAAATATCTGTGCTCAATGTGCGGCAAATATCTACGTTTTCTGCCTGAAAAGCGCTCCATATCTGTGCTCAGTGTGCTGCAAATATCTGTGCTCAGGGTGATTTATTGTGGGGACTGGGAACCACCAGTATTATATAGTAGGAGGACAGTGCAGAGTTTTGCTGACCAGTGACCACCAGTATTATATGTTCTCTGCCTGAAAAACGCTCCATATCTGTGCTGCATTGTAGTATATAGTAGGAGGACAGTGCATAATTTTGCTGAACAGTGACCACTAGTATATAATATATAGCAGTACGGTACAGTAGACCACTGCTCTACCTACCTCTGTGTCTTCAAGTATACTATCCATCCATACCTGTGGTGCATTTTAGTTGTGCGCAGTATATATATAGTAGTAGGACAGTGCATAATTTTGCTGACCACCAGTATATAATATATAGCAGTACGGTACAGTAGGCCACTGCTCTACCTACCTCTGTGTCGTCAAGTATATTATCCATCCATACCTGTGGTGCATCTAAGTTGTGCGCAGTATACATATAGTAGTAGGACAGTGCATAATTTTGCTGACCACCAGTATATAATATATAGCAGTATGGTACAGTAGGCCACTGCTCTACCTACCTCTGTGTCGTCAAGTATACTATCCATCCATACCTGTGGTGCATTTAAGTTGTGCGCAGTATATATTGTAGTAGGCCATTGCTATTAATATATATCTGGCATATAATTCCACACATTAAAAAATGGAGAACAAAAATGTGGAGGATAAAATAGGGAAAGATCAAGATCCACTTCCACCTCGTGCTGAAGCTGCTGCCACTAGTCATGGCCAAGACGATGAAATGCCATCAACGTCGTCTGCCAGGGCCGATACCCAATGTCATAGTAGAGAGCATATAAAATCAAAAAAACTAAAGTTCAGTAAAATGACCCAAAAGTCTAAATTAAAAGCGTCTGAGGAGAAGCGTAAACTTGCCAATATGCCATTTACGACACGGAGTGGCAAGGAACGGCTGAGGCCCTGGCCTATGTTCATGGCTAGTGGTTCAGCTTCACATGAGGATGGAAGCACTCATCCTCCCGCTAGAAAAATGAAAAGACTTAAGTTGGCAAAAGCACAGCAAAGAACTGTGCGTTCTTCTAAATCACAAATCCCCAAGGAGAGTCCAATTGTGTCGGTTGCGATGCCTGACCTTCCCAACACTGGATGGGAAGAGGTGGCGCCTTCCACCATTTGCACGCCCCCTGCAAGTGCTGGAAGGAGCACCCACAGTCCAGTCCCTGATAGTCAGATTGAAGATGTCAGTGTTGAAGTACACCAGGATGAGGAGGATATGGGTGTTGCTAGCGCTGAGGAGGAAATTGACAAGGAGGATTCTGATGGTGAGGTGGTTTGTTTAAGTCAGGCACCCGGGGAGACACCTGTTGTCCGTGGGACGAATATGACCATTGACATCCAAAACCAAAACACAAAACCCGAAGAATGTCCGGTGCATTGAATTAAATCACTGCATTTGTTTCACGTGTTTGGAAGTCCAGGAGTGCCTCTTTGCATTGCGATTGGTATCTAAGGATCTGAATGACCCATAGGAGAGCACCTTGGCCAGGTATTTATAAGCTATCCAGGGAGTGCCGGCTGTTGATATGTGGTATATATATATTAGAGATGTGCACCGGAAATTTTTCGGGTTTTGTGTTTTGGTTTTGGGTTCGGTTCCGTGGCCGTGTTTTGGGTTCGAACGCGTTTTGGCAAAACCTCACCGAATTTTTTTTGTCGGATTCGGGTGTGTTTTGGATTCGGGTGTTTTTTTCAAAAAACCCTAAAAAACAGCTTAAATCATAGAATTTGGGGGTCATTTTGATCCCAAAGTATTATTAACCTCAATAACCATAATTTCCACTCATTTTCAGTTTATTCTGAACACCTCACACCTCACAATATTATTTTTAGTCCTAAAATTTGCACCGAGGTCGCTGGATGGCTAAGCTTAGCGACCCAAGTGGCCGACACAAACACCTGGCCCTCATTGGAGTGGCACTGCAGTGTCACGCAGGATGGCCCTTCCAAAAAACACTCCCCAAACAGCACATGACGCAAAGAAGAAAAAAAAGAGGTGCAATGAGGTAGCTGTGTGAGTAAGCTAAGCGACCCTAGTGGCAGACACAAACACCTGGCCCATCTAGGAGTGGCACTGCAGTGTCACGCAGGATGGCCCTTCCAAAAAAGACTCCCCAAACAGCACATGACGCAAAGAAGAAAAAAAAGAGGCGCAATGAGGTAGCTGTGTGAGTAAGCTAAGCGACCCTAGTGGCCGACACAAACACCTGGCCCATCTAGGAGTGGCACTGCAGTGTCACGCAGGCTGGCCCTTCAAAAAACTACTCCCCAAACAGCACATGATGCAAAGAAGAAAAAAAAGAGGCGCAATGAGGTAGCTGTGTGAGTAAGCTAAGCTACCCTAGTGGCCGACACAAACACCTGGCCCATCTAGGAGTGGCACTGCAGTGTCACGCAGGCTGGCCCTTCAAAAAACTAATCCCCAAACAGCACATGACGCAAAGAAGAAAAAAAAGAGGCACAATGAGGTAGCTGTGTGAGTAAGCTAAGCGACCCTAGTGGCCGACACAAACACCTGGCCCATATAGGAGTGGCACTGCAGTGTCACGCAGGCTGGTCCTTCAAAAAACTACTCCCCAAACAGCACATGACGCAAAGAAGAAAAAAAAGAGGCGCAATGAGGTAGCTGTGTGAGTAAGCTAAGCGACCCTAGTGGCCGACACAAACACCTGGCCCATCTAGGAGTGGCACTGCAGTGTCACGCAGGCTGGCCCTTCAAAAAACTACTCCCCAAACAGCACATGACAAAGAAAAATTAAAGAAAAAAGAGGTGCAAGATTGAATTGTCCTTGGGCCCTCCCACCCACCCTTATGTTGTATAAACAGGACATGCACACTTTAACCAACCCATCATTTCAGTGACAGGGTCTGCCACACGACTGTGACTGAAATGACGGGTTGGTTTGGACCCCCACCAAAAAAGAAGCAATTAATCTCTCCTTGCACAAACTGGCTCTACAGAGGCAAGATGTCCACCTCATCATCATCCTCCGATTCATCACCGTGTACATCCCCCTCCTCACAGATTATCAATTCGTCCCCACTGGAATCCACCATCTCAGCTCCCTGTGTACTTTGTGGAGGCAATTGCTGCTGGTGAATGTCTCCACGGAGGAATTGATTATAATTCATTTTAATGAACATCATCTTCTCCACATTTTCTGGAAGTAACCTCGTACGCCGATTGCTGACAAGGTGAGCGGCGGCACTAAACACTCTTTCGGAGTACACACTTGTGGGAGGGCAACTTAGGTAGAATAAAGCCAGTTTGTGCAAGGGCCTCAAAATTGCCTCTTTTTCCTGCCAGTATACGTACGGAATGTCTGACGTGCCTACTTGGATGCGGTCACTCATATAATCCTCCACCATTCTTTCAATGGTGAGAGAATCATATGCAGTGACAGTAGACGACATGTCCGTAATCGTTGGCAGGTCCTTCAGTGCGGACCAGATGTCAGCATCAGCAGTCGCTCCAGACTGCCCTGCATCACCGCCAGCGGGTGGGCTCGGAATTCTGAGCCTTTTCCTCGCACCCCCAATTGCGGAAGAATGTGAAGGAGGAGCTGTTGACCAATCAAGTTCCACTTGACTTGATAATTTTCTCACCAGCAGGACTTTGAACCCCTGCAGACTTGTGTCTGCCGGAAAGAGAGATACAACATAGGTTTTAAATCTAGGATCGAGCACGGTGGCCAAAATGTAGTGCTCTGATTTCAACAGATTGACCACCCGTGAATCCTGGTTAAGCGAATGAAGGGCTCCATCCACAAGTCCCACATGCCTAGCGGAATCGCACTGTCTTAGCTCCTCCTTCAATGTCTCCAGCTTCTTCTGCAAAAGCCTGAAGAGGGGAATGACCTGACTCAGGCTGGTAGTGTCTGAACTGACTTCACGTCTGGCAAGTTCAAAAGGTTGCAGAACCTTGCACAACGTTGAAATCATTCTCCACTGCGCTTGAGACAGGTGCATTCCACCTCCTATATCCTGGTCAGATGTATAGGCTTGAATGGCCTTTTGCTACTCCTTCAACCTCTGAAGCACATAGAGGGTTGAATTCCACCTCGTTACCACTGCTTGCTTCAGATGATGGCAGGGCAGGTTCAGGCGTTTTTGGTGTTGCTCCAGTCTTCTGTACGTGGTGCCTGTACGCCGAAAGTGTCCCGCAATTCTTCTGGCCACCGACAGCATCTCTTGCACGCCCCTGTCGTTTTTTAAATAATTCTGCACCACCAAATTCAAGGTATGTGCAAAACATGGGACGTGCTGGAATTTGCCCAGATATAATGAACGCACAATATTGCTGGCGTTGTCCGATGCCACAAATCCACAGGAGAGTCCAATTGGGGTAAGCCATTCTGCGATGATCTTCCTCAGTTGGCGTAAGAGGTTTTCAGCTGTGTGCGTATACTACAAAGCGTAGCCTGCCTAGGAAAGAGTTGGCGTTTGCGAGATGCTGCTACTGGTGCCGCCGCTGCAGTTCTTGCGGCGGGAGTCAATTCATCTACCCAGTGGGCTGTCACAGTCATATAGTCCTCAGTCTGCCCTGCTCCACTTGTCCACATGTCCGTGGTTAAGTGGACATTGGGTACAACTGCATTTTTTAGGACACTGGTGAGTCTTTTTCTGAGGTCTGTGTACATTTTCGGTATCGACTGCCTAGAGAAATGGAACCTAGATGGTATTTGTACCGGGGACACAGTACCTTAAACAAGTCTATAGTTGGCTCTGCAGTAATGATGGATACCGGAACCACGTTTCTCACCGCCCAGGATGCCAAGGCCTCAGTTATCCGCTTTGCAGCAGGATGACTGCTGTGATATTTTATCTTCCTCGAAAAGGACTGTTGGACAGTCAATTGCTTGGTGGAAGTATTAAAAGTGGTCTTACGACTTCCCCTCTGGGATGACCATCGACCCCCAGCAGCAACAACAGCAGCGCCAGCAGCAGTAGGCGTTACACTCAAGGATGCATCGGAGGAATCCCAGACAGGAGAGGACTCGTCAGAATTGCCAGTGACATGGCCTGCAGGACTATTGGCATTCCTGGGGAAGGAGGAAATTGACACTGAGGGAGTTGGTGGGGTGGTTTGCGTGAGCTTGGTTACAAGAGGAAGGGATTTACTGGTCAGTGGACTGCTTCCGCTGTCGCCCAAAGTTTTTGAACTTGTCACTGACTTATGATGAATGCGCTGCAGGTGACGTATAAGGGAGGATGTTCCGAGGTGGTTAACGTCCTTACCCCTACTTATTACTGCTTGACAAAGGCAACACACGGCTTGACACCTGTTGTCCGCATTTCTGTTGAAATACTTCCACACCGAAGAGCTGATTTTTTTTGTATTTTCACCAGGCATGTCAATGGCCATATTCCTCCCACGGACAACAGGTGTCTCCCCGGGTGCCTGACTTAAACAAACTACCTCACCATCAGAATCCTCCTTGTCAATTTTCTCCCCAGCGCCAGCAACACCCATATCCTCCTCATCCTGGTGTACTTCAACACTGACATCTTCAATCTGACTATCAGGAACTGGACTGCGGGTGCTCCTTCCAGCACTTGCAGGGGGTGTGCAAATGGTGGAAGGCGCATGCTCTTCACGTCCAGTGTTGGGAAGGTCAGGCATCGCAAACACAATTGGACTCTCCTTGTGGATTTGTGATTTCGAAGAACGCACAGTTCTTTGCTGTGCTTTTGCCAGCTTAAGTCTTTTCATTTTTCTAGTGAGAGGCTGAGTGCTTCCATCCTCATGTGAAGCTGAACCACTAGCCATGAACATAGGCCAGGGCCTCAGCCGTTCCTTGCCACTCCGTGTGGTAAATGGCATATTGGCAAGTTTACGCTTCTCCTCCGACGATTTTATTTTAGTCCTTTTTTTACTGATATTTGGTGTTTTGGATTTTACATGCTCTGTACTATGACATTGGGCATCGGCCTTGGCAGACGACGTTGATGGAATTTCATCGTCTCGGCCATGACTAGTGGCAGCAGCTTCAGCATGAGGTGGAAGTGGTTCTTCATCTTTCCCTATTTTTGAAACCTCAACATTTTTGTTCTCCATATTTTAATAGGCACAACTAAAAGGCACCTCGGGTAAATAATGGAGATGGATGGATACTAGTATACTTATGGATGACGAGTGACTGACGACACAGGGGTAGCTACAGCCGTGGACTACCGTACTGCGTCTGCTAGTATAGAGATGATAATTAATGATATAAAAAATATATATATATATCACTACTGCAGGTATATATAATATAATGACGGACCTGCTGGACACTGTCAGCAGACTGCTGAACTACTAGTATGAAGAAGATAGAAAAAAAAACCTCACCACAGGTAGGTAGGTATACAATTATGGACGAGCACTGACGACACAGAGGTAGCTACAGCCGTGGACTACCGTACTGTGTCTGCTAGTACAGAGATGATAATGATATAAAAAATATATATATATCACTACTGCAGGTATATATAACATAATGACGGACCTGCTGGACACTGTCAGCAGACTCCTAAAACTACTAGTATGAAGAAGATAGAAAAAAAAACCCCACCACAGGTAGGTAGGTAGGTACACCACAGGTAGGTAGGTAGGTATACAATTATGGACGAGCACTGACGACACAGAGCTAGCTACAGCCGTGGACTACCGTACTGTGTCTGCTAGTAAAGAGATGATAATGATATAAAAAATATATATATATCACTACTGCAGGTATATATAATATAATGACGGACCTGCTGGACACTGTCAGCAGACTCCTAAACTACTAGTATGAAGAAGATAGAAAAAAAAAACCAACCACAGGTAGGTATACAATTATGGACGAGCACTGACGACACAGAGGTAGCTACAGCCGTGGACTACTGTACTGTGTCTGCTAGTATAGAGATGATAATGATGTAAAAAATATATATATATCACTACTGCAGGTATATATAATATAATGACGGACCTGCTGGACACTGTCAGCAGACTCCTAAACTACTAGTATGAAGAAGATAGAAAAAAAAAAACCCACCACAGGTAGGTATACAATTATGGACGAGCACTGACGACACAGAGGTAGCTACAGCCGTGGACTACCGAACTGTGTCTGCTAGTATAGAGATGATAATTATATAATATATATATATATATATATATATATATATATCACTACTGCAGGTATATATAATATAATGACGGACCTGCTGGACACTGTCAGCAGACTCCTAAACTACTAGTATGAAGAAGATAGAAAAAAAAAACCCACCACAGGTAGGTATACAATTATGGACGAGCACTGACGACACAGAGATAGCCACAGCCGTGGACTACCGTACTGCGTCTGCTAATATACAGATGATAAAGATGATAGAGATGAACAAAAAAAATATAACACTACTGCAGGTAAATATTTATATAATATAATGAATGACGGAACAGCTGGACACTGTCAGCAGAATGCGTTTATAGAATTAAAAAAAAAAACACCACAGGAGTGTTTGTTTAACTTTTTCAGGCAGACAATATACTGGTGGTCAGTGGTCACACTGGCAGCAAAAGTGTGCACTGTACTCCTGCTATAACTGCTCCCCAGTCTCCCCCACAATTAAGCTGTGTGAGCACTGGCAGTGAGCACTCAGCACAGTCAGATATATTATACATACATAGATGATATATCATGCAGCACACTGAGGCTGAGCACAGAAATGGTATGTGACTGTGTATCGTTTTTTTTCAGGCAGAGAACGGATTAAAATTAAACTTGTGGTCACACTATCAGCAAAACTCTGCTGCACTGTACTGAGTAGTACTCCTCCTAATGCTCCCCAAAATTAGTAAATCAATCAACTCAAGTGTCTAATCTAAACGGAGAGGACGCCAGCCACGTCCTCTCCCTATCAATCTCAATGCACGTGTGAAAATGGCGGCGACGCGCGGCTCCTTATATAGAATCCGAGTCTCGCGAGAATCCGACAGCGGGATGATGACGTTCGGGCGCGCTCGGGTTAACCGAGCAAGGCGGGAGGATCCGAGCCTGCTCGGACCCGTGAAAAAAAAGCTGACGTTCGGGCGGGTTCGGATTCAGAGGAACCGAACCCGCTCATCTCTAGTATGTATATAGATCTATCTCGCTCATCTCACTTTGTATATATATATATATAGTGAATGATGTTGATGCGTCTCACTTCTGTACATGGTTTTCAGTGCCTCCAACCTTTTCTAGGAAGTGTTCTGAAAATACATTGGGGAAGGTTCAGGAAACCCCCTGCCCCGCTCTGGCACACTGTGACACACTAAGTGTTGCAGAAGACGACCCGGCACAGTTATTAAACTAGAACTAATAATTGCAGCTTTTGTGATTTGAAAGGAAATGATACTCTGGCAAAGTGTGGAATAACAGTGTGAAGCATACAATAACGGGGAAGTGTGGATGGAAGTAGAGGGGAAGCTCCTTGACTTAATCTAGGAACAGGTTAACACAACAACTCACAGTAACTTGATAATGTCAACAGATTATGACATACAGTTGACATCAATTGTCACAACCTTATACACTGGATCAATATATATCAGATGCTAACCTCACTAGCTCCTGATACTGGGAATTATCTCAAGAGTGAATGTATATTTATTATTTACTTATTACCAGTGGCTGTAAACCTACAAAGTTAAAATACAGCTTGAAGCATTTTACTGGTGTCGGCGGTATAGTGTTTACAGTTATACTGCCGACACTGTTAAAATGCTTTAAGCTGCATCTTAGTTTTGTTGGTACACTGCTGCCGACAAACTCCTGTCAATCTCAAACGTCTTAACATAATTTTATAAGGGCCATTCCTAGGTTTCGAGGACACAGCCATTTTTACTCCTCAGTCCAACTGGACATAGGCACTGGCGTGTGCAGCACATTTTATTAGGGGGTGCACCGTGGGAGGGGGGTGTCTAGCACCGCCTTTTGGGCGTGTCTAGCACCATCTATTGATGGTCAACGCATATAAAATATCCACCTTTGTACCAATCCTAATAAAGCAGATACATTGTCAGATGTTGTGGTGTGCACCAAACAAGCACCCCTGATGGCACTCACTGCAAT
The DNA here is from genome assembly GCF_028390025.1 of Pseudophryne corroboree. Classification (NCBI taxonomy): domain Eukaryota; kingdom Metazoa; phylum Chordata; class Amphibia; order Anura; family Myobatrachidae; genus Pseudophryne; species Pseudophryne corroboree. Next base: position 38,780,379 of record NC_086453.1, read on the forward strand.
TACACTGCTCCTCCTCAGCCTGGTCTGGCTCCCCCTCTCTTTCCCCTGCAAGCTGCAGCAGCTTACTTACAAGTCAGTCACTCACTGATACTGACAGTCGCAGACTAGTACTGCTGCTGCTGGAAAAACAAGTGACGTGTCAATGCTGCTGCCGGCCGTCTGCCAGTATTGAATTTGTCTTCCTAAGAGGAACGCTGGCTGCATGCTGCTCCTCATCAGTGGCTGGCGTTGGCATAACATAGAAGGAGAGAGGTGGGCGTGCGACGGATGGGAGTTCGAGCAGCATGACGTAATCACATCACATCATACTGTTTTTGTAGATGGAGGTGGAGCCGGGAGTTTGAAAGCCGGTGGCAGTGGCACCCTTGACTAACCCAGACGTCTGGTCAGTAATGCAGTCCTGACAGGGTGCAGCGCAGAGGGGACAGTAATCAGCCTGCTCGGCTATCGCTGCATCAAGCATGTGATATCGGGGTGCCAGACATTAGGTGGTGCCTGTGCGCACCAGGCACCCCCCCTGCGCACACCTATGGAAATAGGGTCTAACTCAGGGGCAATCTATAATGCCCTGCACCCATGGCAAGTCTCACAGGATCCATGTAGGGAGCTCTCTCTTGCTGTATGTAAAGTACTGGTGGCACCATATTCCAGGTAATAGCTTTGGAAAGCTGGTGCAGCAATAGTAAAGACTCTGGTACTGGGACAGAGACCTTGCTATCTTCTGTGAAGGTGGCACCGCCATCACAAGATAAGAAGCGGGGCTCTGCATGGGGGGTGGAAGGTGCTGCTTACACCCCCGCCTCACCAGGGAATTAATATACCCCTTCTCTCACCCTATTCCGTGGCACATTCCGCACTTTGCAGTTGCTCTTCAGGGCAGGTTTGAAAAATTCCAGTCTCATTTTATTCCAATGTAAAAACAGACATAGAAAGTTGATGTGTGCAGAGGAGACCAGCAGGGGGCAGTAGGTCAAATACAACCGACTTGTGAGCTATATACTGGGGGTTAAAAAAGATATGAGTCTGACTGTTATGTAATGAGTATAAAATCTATTATTCTAAAGTACATGTACTGTAATGTGTGACTGATGTATACTGCATGCTACATGTAATGACTACAAATGTTATGTATGATTATTCCTATAGCAACATCCAATATATCATGTCACTAGTACAATAGTACAATGTATATGTCATAGTAAAACAGGAAGCACGGTAGCTGTGACACACATCGCTGCACCTGCCAAGCAAAGCGTGCAGAGCTCAGAGCGCACATTTTAATTTTAGCCTGTATGTGCTGCTGCTGCTGCTGCTGCTTTATTTGATCTTATATCTGGTTTTATTATTTGTCGTGCATTATTGGGAATGAAGCAATTACTGGTCTGGCAGAGGGATTGCTATAATAGATGCAGGGTGTACAGTCCACACAGACTTCTGGGTCCAGGGGATCCGGTCTGAAGATCGACAGTGTCTAGGTTGACAATGTTTAGGTCGACCACTATAGGTCGACAGGGTCAGAAGGTCGACATGTTCTAGGTCGACATGAGGTTGTTGTTTTTTTAATCATTTTTTTTACTTTTTCATACTTAACGATCCACGTGGACTACGATTGGAACGGTAATCTTTGCCGAGCGCTGCGGTAGCGGAGCGATGCACCCTGCCCGAAGCATGGCGAGCGAAGCGAGCCATGCGAGGGGACACGGTGCACTAATTGGGATTCCCGGTCACTCTACGAAGAAAACGACACCAAAAAAATAAAAAAACCTCACGTCAACCTTTTGACCTGTCGACCTAGAACATGTCGACCTTATGACCCTGTCGACCTAGTGACTGTCGACCTATAGTGGTCGACCTAAACATTGTCGACCTTCACACTGTCGATCTAATGATCCACACCTGGGACCAAGGGGTCCAACACTGTACATATAGCACCCATGTATTAAACTTGCCTCTCGAGTCCCGTGTCAGCAGCGTCAGCGGTGCTGCACAAATCACCCAAAAATTGGCACTGCGCACATTTTCCAGCAGACATTTACATGCACAGGTGACTTTGTCACAGCCAGGACCAGAGTAACAATGGGGCGGATGGAGCGCCAGCTCCAGGCCTCCACATAAAAATAGGCCCATCATGCTGGCAGCAGAATGCTGACCAGGTGCACAGTTGGCCTAATAATCATAAATCAAAGTATTAAAATGATTTTTGTCGTTTTCTCACAAAATTATCCAAGTTTTCTATGTTTATTTATTGAGGGAGACATTGGGGCACATAGTGTATAAGGTGTACACGCACCACATGGCTCTAGCCACAATCACACAGCACTAGTCACAGCTCCTCTTCTTCTCAGTATAGGCCCTTGAAGATTTTCAGCTCCAGGCCCATGTGGCCCTTAATCCGGCCCTGGCCACAGCGCCAGATTCAACTCACCTGTGCTGCCAGAGAGAGAGGAGGGGGCACTGCACAAATACTGTACATGGGCCCCCCAGTGGCAGATTTAGGGTGAGGGTGCCCCTAGACACAACAGTAAGGACTGCCCCCCGTGTGCCTTATTTTATTATTTTTATTGCTGTTATAAGCCCTCATTTGATTGATAACCAATTTAATAGAATAAAAAAGCTAAAAACAATGCCATTTAAAAAAAAAAATTGTGGCTCCATCTGTGACTAGGCGCGCCCGCCCAGGCGCGCCTATCGCTGAGAGCGTCACCGTCCTGTATGTGTACATATTTCAAGGCCGTAACTAGGTGTGTGCCGATGGTGCCTTGCCCACAGCGCAAGTGCAGTGAAGGCGCACCGTCTGGCAGCACACCCCTATCTACGGCTGTTTTAGTCAGTGATGGAGTAGAGAAATTTCCGCTGTCTGCCGGTGCCTGCCTCTGTAAGCGACGGGGAGCGCGCCATTTGGTATTACCCGTCATGCGGTAATTCTGGCTGTGAGCTCCGCCGCCACCTCTGAAGTGGAGAAGGAGCGCTCCTTCAGCCGCCTGGTCCCGTATAGGAGCCGCCGCTGCCTCTACTGTGACACCCGCCGCAGCCTGAACATTGGAGAGGGGACTGTGAGCGCCAGTAAATGAGTGTCTGTGCCAGGTAATCCTGGATGCCGCATCGCACTAACAGGTAACTTGACATACACACACACACACTCTCACTCACTCTCTGTTGCTGTAATATGTCACAAAGGGTGACTCTGCTGCTGTAATGTGTAAAACGGGACTATGCTGCTGTAATGTGTAAAATGGTACTCTACGTGCCGTACTGTGTAAAAGAAAGCTCTGCCTGCCTTACTGTATAAAAGGTAGCTATGTGAACACGCCCCTTCCACATAAAGCCACACTCCTATATTTTGCCGCGCGCCTACGGCGCACATTGGCCCAGTTTTATATTTGGGGTGAGGGGGCGCTGATGCTGTTTTTTTGCACACAGCGCTAAAATGTCTAGTTACGGCACTGACATATTTACCAAGTAGAACAGCTTACAGGGGCAGTATGTGCATGTCCTACCCATTTACACTCCATTCAAGATGGCATATGGTACAGTACAGTGGCTATATTTTGCAGATATTGGTACTTTTTGGGCTGACAGTACCAACACAGGCATCCAAGTGCCGCCCCAAAACAACTGCCGCCCCTAGGCATGTGCCTCACGTGCCTAACGGGAAATTTGCTACCCACCACTCTTAAGCTGCTCCTGAAGACTGTGGACCTACAGTAATGTAACAGCCTGCATGAGCCATGTGGGTTGCGAAAAAGATCAAATATTTACCAACTGTAGTCGCAAAGATTCAAAGCATCAACTTTGAACTTTCTGCTTTTAATCTCATGGATCTGTCTCATTTATTGTGGTGGAAATTCAGGTTGTTTTTGCCTTTCACCTATAGCAGCACCCTTTTCCCTGGAGCATTGCCCACCAATAATCAGCTTCGTCCAGGTCTTGTGCACGTCCAGTGGCTGTAGATGCTAGAGGAGTAGGTTCTGTGCACTGACTCCTCTTTACTGTCCGGGCAGTAAGACCCAGGACCACCAGAGATGACCAAGCCAAGTTCAGAACTCTGAGTAGATCCTGCTGCCCCCCTTGTGAATATAGGTGCACTACACAAACCAGCATTAACCCTGTACCTGATGCACACTGTTGAACCCTGTGTTATTCTGTACCTACTTTCTTCCGGTTAATAGACCATCCCCGGTTAAGTTATCTGCCATGTGAACCAACCTTTATAGTATCTATTTATTAATTTATTAACAGTTTCTTATATAGCGCAGCAAATTCCGTTGCGCTTTACAATTAGAAAAAAGGTAATAGAACAAAACTAGGTAAAAAAAAAACAGACAGACATAGAGGTAGGAAGGCCCTGCTCGCAAGTTGACAATCTATAATATACAGACGTATGAAAGCCCCTGAAGAATTACAGTAGGAAATATAGGATACTAATATCCCAAAACTCAAATGATATATGTCAATTCAACATTGTTACGGTCACAAGCGAAGGTCAGGGCAGGAGGCAATCAAGGAGCATTAGGTTCACAGGCAGAGGTTAATATGAGCAAGGCAGATGACAGAATACAGCGGCAACACAAGCCAGACAATGATTACCAATGCTATAGCAAGCAATGAGTCTGCACTACAGTATACGGGCACATATAAGCAGTGTCGGACTGGGGCATGTAGGGCCACCGGGGAATGCAGTAGTAGGGGCACATGTTTAGGGGTGTGGCCAGTCTGCAGAGGGGGTGTGGCTTGCCACCTCATTGGTTTTGACTAACCATTAGAGAGTACAACGTCTGGGCCCCTTCATAAATATATACAGTAAATTCAGCTGCTGCATGCATGATAATGTACCAGATTAATAACAGATTAATAACAGCAATGCACTGTAGAAAATACACCATAGTTCAGTATAAGGCAACATATGTATAATGTATAATTCAAGTGCACAGTCTGGAACCTGATCCTTAGAGCAGGAGGTGGGGCCCCAGGCAGTGGGGCCCACCGGTGGTTTCCCCTGTACCCCTGTGGGCCAGTCCAAGCCTGACTGTAAGCTATCCTAGTAGCAGGACCCTCCAATACAGCAAATGGGTTCAGCAAAAAGCAACACCTGACCACTATAAGAGCTTAACCATAGGTGTGTGCAGGGGGGGGTGCCTGGTGCGCACAGGCACCCCCTAATGTCTGGCACCCCAATCTCACATGCCTGATGTAGCGATCGCCAAGCAGGCTGATTACTGTCCCCTCTGCGCTGCACCCTGTCAGGACTGCATTACTGACCGGACGCCTGGGTTAATCAAGGGTGCCACTGCCACCGGCTTTTAAACTCCCAGCTCCACCTCCATGTACAAAAACAGCGTGATGTGATGTGATTACATCATGCTGCTTGCACGCCCACCCGCCACATGCCCACCTCTCTATGCCAACGCCAGCCACTGATGAGGATCAGCATGCAGCCAGTGTTCCTCTTAGGAATACAATTTCAATATTGCCAGGCGGTCGGCAGCAACATTGACACGTCACTCGTTTTTCCAGCAGCAGCAGTACTAGTCTGCGACTGTCAGTGCCAGTGAGTGACTGACTTGTAAGTAAGCTGCTGCAGCTTGCAGGGGAAAGAGAGGGGGAGCCAGACCAGGCTGAGGAGGAGCAGTGTAATTGCAGTGAGTGCCATCAGGGGTGTTTGTTTGGTGCACACCACAACATGTGACAATGCATCTGCTTTATTAGGATTGGTACAAGGGTGGACATTTTATATTGCATTGACCGTCAATAGATGGTGCTAGACACGCCCAAAAGGCGGTGCTAGACACACCCCTCCGACAGTGCACCCCCTAATAAAATGTGCTGTGCATTCCTATGAGCTTAACACATGGGCCTGGAAAAACTGGAGTGGGAGATGAATGGGCCAAAAGGACACATTTTTATTGACTACATAGCAGAAAATCTGGGACTACCTACACCTCAGATGAGACTGAATTAGAAGGGTATTTTAGCTACTGTCATCACACATTTGCCTTACTTTATTACTGTACAGTATATGCATTATGTACAACACATACTTGAAGAGCAGCGTTTAACCTTACATTTACTCTTCACAGTTTCTCAGTTCCAGTTTTTAACATAACAAAATATTTTTGATACCGAAAAAAGCAGAGCAAAGACAGGAAGCTCAGGGAGGGAGGGCGATGGGGCATCATAGTTCTGCTTGACTGGAGGACGAGCCAGTGTGTTACTGGGGTACGGTCCTGAAGAGAAGCAGGCGGTCATCACTTTAGAGGGCAGAGCTGGAATTCTGAAAAAAAATGAGGTAAATGAAGTGTATGCATGCCTTGAATTTTCTGTGCAGCAAATAAATACAGGTACTGTATATCACACATACATGTCATTATTATACCACAGTTATCTTTGCAGAGACAATTATTGTTTTTTTTATTTTTGTCAGAAATATTTTGCAAAATGAAATACATCTGAATCAGTAAATTTGAATATTGTCAAGATCTAAATATTTATTATTCTGTTTAAGAGTATATAATGTTCAAGGACTCTTGTTTATAATGAAGCGAGTGTTGTTTAGTCAATAGTATATACAACATAGAAATGCACGTCTGAATTTGATGTTTGACTAATAGACAGAAATGATGCTAATTTAGTTCAAATTAAGAATACACTCATTAATGTATAAATTCTGTTAGATTGACTCAGTAGATGGTTGATACAGTATTAATTGTGTTGTAATAATAGTTCTAATTACAAATAATAACTTTTTAATATGTGCGGCATACAATTTAAATATTTTAGCCTATTAAACAGATTCAGCTGTTACAAGTAATCTCATTAGAAAGGGTATAAATATGTGATTGAATAGAGAGGAGGTATCCGTCTTGAGGAAGTCTCCGGTTGTCAAGGAGACGAAACGCGCTGACGCCCACTTTCTAAATTCCAGTTGTTCGGCATTACTCGCTGATTGATCCCGCTCACGGCTTCTCACAGCCACAATCCACTACGGCCTGGTTAAACGTCGGGCGCTTCAGTCGGCGGCTTTCAGCTGGAGCACTGACATCGATCACTGTGATGTGCTGTAGACGTCCGGTACTCCGTTCACCCGCACTGAGTGACTGCTGCTGGCCTCCGCAGTGAGGTCTAACACCCGTGACGAGGAAGTGAGTTCTTTGGAGTCCTATATACAGGTTATCAAGAATCTCCATTTGCCCGAAGCACAGCCGTGGCAATTACACGGCATTTTCCAAACCAGCTTTAATCAGCTCAACTAATTATATACCCGTATATGTGCACAGATATCTAAACGGACCCTGTTCATTTAAACTCTCAGGAACCAGCACATGGGTAACTATACACCATTTTATATAAAAGCTCATCATTACAAGGCTGTTATTATTCCTTGCGGGACATTTTATTAAACACTGGGACGCCAGTGTATTTCAATTTTATATGGCATTATAACAAAGAAATCCTACCATATTGTATGCTATATTAATCATCATTAATACTTATTAATTATTTGTTGCTAAGTATATGCTGCTTGTATGTTAGAAATGTGTTATTTTTAACGATTATTGGATAAAGAATTTATTTATACGTATCTTTTTAGTTCTACTGAGTCAATTATTTTATATGACAAACTGCACACTATAGTTTAACTTGATACAGTGTACATATAGCGCGGAGTATACACTTTTTCTCTTACATCTGAATCAGTGTCATCTACAGCCTGGAGTAGGAAGTTTTGTTTCCTCTCTCTTTATTGTGTCTCTCTCAGAAGATGATACATTTAATCATTTCTCTGTCTATTTATTTGTTTTCCATTGTTTAAATGGAATTAATCTCCATACAGCCGAGCATACACTATACAATTATCTGGCAGACCATGTATGCAATCTGACTGGTTGGAAGGAGAATCTGGAAATAGACAAGAGCAAATGACAATTGACCATTTGTTCCCAAACACCAGAAAATGGACAAAAAATGGGCATTCAGACAAATTGGTCAAATCATTTGCTCCCATAAATCACCATATTTTCATTCCAACCAGCCAGATGTCACAGATGATCTGCCAGATAATTGTAAGATTTTTACCCAGCTTTAAACAAATGAAAATATATCTGCTGTCGGGGCTTAAGTGGTCCTTGAAAGGTGGGGGAACTCACCTCTCCCACGACCCCTCCCGCTTAGCGCGCTGCAGAAAGGGGTGTGGCCTCACAAGGAATGAGCGTGGTCAGTAACATGTCTAAAACTGACCTTATGTCCTCCACTCCACCAGGGTTCTCCTTTCATCCCACCTCACTCTTTCTGTTGCTATCACTATCCTCTCTTTACTAGTCCGCTACCTGGGTATCATCCTTGACTCCTTCTCCTTCACATTCAAGTTTTTGCTAAATCATGCCGCTTTCACCTCCGAAATACAGTATCTCCAGGATTAGACCTTTACTGACCCTGTAGGCTACCACATCTCTTATTCATGCTCTTGTAATCTACCTCCTGGACTACTGTAACCTGATTCTCTCTGGTCTTCTTCTCTTCTGCTTCTCCCTTCCTAAATCTGTCCCTAATGCTACTGCTCACCTCATCTTCCCATATTATCATTCTGATCCAACCTCACCTTCAACTCCTTCATTGGCTCCACTTCACCTACAGAATGGTGTTTAAACTCAGCTTGGTGGTCCTGAATGCACTTTATATGCCCATCAGACATACCCCACGCTCCTTATATGCTCATCAGATGTCTCCCATGTCCCTTACAGTATATGCCCACCAGATGTCCCCTTGCAGATAATATGCCACATCAGATATCCCCACAAGTTACATGCCATCAGTCTTCCAAAATATATCTTTCAACTCAGCTAAGCTCTCCTCCACTTAACCCGTTGTTCCTTGATCTCATGCAGGGGCAGCAGCAGAGCAAATAGAGAAGGTGGGAGAAAACACTCTTTTCCTCCAACTTCTCCGATTGGATGTGTTGCTTCTGTGACAGCCTCCCGGGTCCTCCCAAGCTAGTCTCTGAGTGAGGTAGCATGTTACTGCCCAGGTTTCAGTGTCTGATCATGATGTCGCCACTTTGAATCTGGCGCCGATTGTGCGCCATTCACAGCTCCCGGACCACCAGCTAATGAGAAGCTGCACAAACCGGTCGGCTCCTAATTGTCATTGTACAGGTTGTGTTTGAATAATGACAGTTAGGAGCTAATTGGCTGATACTTTATTTCTCTCCAAGCTTTGATACATCTCCCTTAGGTCATTTCTGTATTTGTTGTTGCTTTACTTATATGCATTGTGTTACGATTATATGTATTTTCATCAGATGGGAAGATGCAAACACACAATTCATCAAACAACGAATTGTGTGTACACAATGGCATATACACAGCGTCTATTAACTGGGTGAGAGAGGTCTCCCAACTGTCCTGTCCCATCCCCCCCTACCGTGGGACACTGCGACTGTGTGTGGGACAGCAGGACAGTCCCAGAAAAATGGGACATTCTGGCCAAAATCAGGACAGGTGGAAGGTATGCACTCTAGATGATGGTGGTGCACGGTGGTCTCAGGTGCCATGACTGCACGACAAACCATGTAGTGTGTAACCAGCTTTAGGGGCCTATTTATCACCAGGATGCGGATGACAGGTGATAAACTTGACCAAACTCGCACTGCGATAATTGATTACATTGCAGGGATGTATCAATTACCGCATGCAGGGACAGAGCTTGCGGTCCGTAGTTACAGCCGCCGCCGGGATCATCCCCTCCCCATCGTGACTACCCCGTGCGCAAAAGAGCTCCCCCACCCCAGATTTTATACTCATCTGTCCAGGGAGTTGGTGTCCTCTGCTGCGGTGAGTGCTGCCGGGCAACGGGTCCTTCTTCTGCGCTGTGACCCCCGGTGCTGTAAAGTGTGCTGCCGCTTTGGAGCGTCACTTTACCGCACCGGGGTCACATTGCAGTACATGGGGGACACGGCGCCCAGCAGCGCTCACCGAAGCAGCGGACATCGGCTCCTTGGACAGGTGACTATGGATTTTTTTTTACTTTTTTGCTTTTGATCAGCTTGTGTGTCCATCAGACACATAGAGCTGATCACTGGAGCCAGGTCCCGCTCAGCTTTCTCTGCCAAGGGCAGAGAAAGCTGGTCAAAAAAGTGCAGATCGCAGTGTTGCCCTGTGATATCGCCAGCCTGAGATGGTGTTATTATTACAGGGCACACTGCAGTATTTTTTTACTTTTTTTTTAGTAAATTCGGGCCAGATCGCATTTCCCATTATAAGTATGGGGAATGCAATCTGGGTTACTAAAAAATTTAAATTAAAGGGTTTGGAGCAGTTTTTCATGAAAACTGCTCCAAATTCCCTTTAATACATTTCAGTGATACCAAAATAATGTGAAAAGGGTGTGAAAACTGACAATACCCTTTTTCACATTATTTTCGTAAAAATAATTTTACTAAATGGACCCCTAAGTCTGCATGCAGATAGCACAATGCAGTGTACTCTAGAACAGTGGTTCTCAAACTCTGTCCTCAGGGGCCCACACAGTGCATGTTTTGCAGGTAACCCAGCAAGTGCACAGGCGTATTAATTACTCACTAACACATTTTAAAAAGTCCACAGGTGAAGTTAATTATTTCACCTGTGATTCTGTGAGGAGACCTGCAAAATATGCACTGTGTGGGGTCCTGAGGATCGACTTTGAGAACCTTTGCTCTAGAACAGTGGTTCTCAAACTCGGTCCTCAGGACCCCACACAGTGCATGTTTTGCAGGTAACCCAGCAAGTGCACAGGCGTATTAATTACTCACTGACACATTTTTAAAGGTCCACAGTGGAACTAATTATTTCACTTGCGATTCTGTGAGGAGACCTGCAAAACATGCACCGTGTGGGGTCCTGAGGACTGAGTTTGAGAACCTGTGCTCTAGAACATTGTGCTCTGAAGGTTTAGCAGATGCAATGGCTGCAAATCAAAAGATTATGCGGAAGCACATGAATGAGGGAACTTGGGGAATCCCAAGAGTGTAAGAACAATCAGCTGAATATTAACCAGTTGTATTCTCTGCATTGTCTCGGGCTGTGATATGCTGGGGATTCCCAAAATGCTAATTACTGCTCGGAATCACATTTATTCTTATTAAAAAAAAAAAAATAATAATAATAATAATTTAAATTGAGAATCCTTCTAACAGAATTTTCTTTTAGTGATTATTTATGGAAACCAGAACTGTATTGAAATACAAATAATACTGTATGATACATTGTTTTACATCATCACTTGAGTTGCTGGACGTGAAATGTTTAAGCTTGCTAATTGCATGATAAATATATATCCTGTACAACACCTGAAAAATCAGCAATGGCTCATAACAGACAACTGAAAGACTACCAGGCAGTAAAGTTTGAAGTAAACTGTTATTATGTATTAATGTACTTGGAGAGCCTTGGAGAGAGATAAAGTAGCATCCAATCAGCTCCTAACTGTCATTTTTCAAGCACAGCCTGTAACTTGGCAGTGAGGAGCTGATTGGCTGGTACTTTATTTCTCTCCATTTTAATACTCTCCAAGGCTTAGTACATACTGTATACCCCAAAGTCACTTAGGCACCTGAAATATATAGAACAAATGTTCTCCTCTGACATTGAAAAGTGCTAACGGGACAAGCACGCGCACCTGAGCACATACAGTAATTATGTTTGTGGATCTGCATATTTTGCAGTTTATGGGATATATTTATTAATTATCGTGTCCTAGATTACATTTTTATTTCTTATTAACATTATTCTCCGCAATAAGAAATGAATGATTGCATGTACGTTTATCAAAACATCCGCAGAGGGGAGCTCTGAAATGGAGCCTTTCCCTGTGGTGTGTTAGAAGTGGTGATCGCTAACTGTGCGCGGCTGCAGTCCTGCAAGTATGGCGGTATGGGGCAGTACGGCATACCGGTAACAAATTCCCAGCCGTCACGCCGTACCGCCGGGCCATCCACCATACCTGCATTCCACTGCTGTGTCCACCGCAGCGCCTCTCCTGCCCCTCAATTCTCTGTGACGTCCGGTCTCCGGCGGCGGCAGGGTGAATCTCAATAAGGCACCAGTTTGCTAACCAATCAGAGCTGCCGGTCCACGAGCTCTGATTGGCTGACAAACCGGCACCTCATTTGAGATACCCGCCATCGGAGACCGGACTTCACGAGCATTGAGGGGCTGGAGAGGAGAGGAGCTGCGCTGCGCTCTCCTACCCTCACATAGCAGCAACAGAGGCAGCGGTGAGCAGGGGGGGCACTCTGGGGCAATGTATGTCTGGCACTGTAGGGCAATGTATATATGGCACTGTGGGGCAATGTATATCTGGCACTGTGGGGCAATGTATATCTGACACTGGGGCAATATGTATCTGTCACGTCTCTGGGGCAATGTTTATCTGACACTGGGGCAATGTGTGTATCTGACACTGTGGGGCAATGTATATCTGGCACTGGGGCAATGTGTATCTGACACTGGGGCATTTGTGTATCGGACACTGTGGGGCAATGTATATCTGGCACTGTAGGGCAATGTATATATGGTACTGTGGGGCAATGTATATCTGGCACTGTGGGGCAATGTATATCTGACACTGGGGCAATATGTATCTGTCACGTCTCTGGGGCAATGTTTATCTGACACTGGGGCAATGTGTGTATCTGACACTGTGGGGCAATGTGTATCTGACACTGTGGGGCAATGTATATCTGGCACTGGGGCAATGTGTATCTGACACTGGGGCATTTGTGTATCGGACACTGTGGGGCAATGTATATCTGGCACTGTAGGGCAATGTATATCTGGCACTGTGGGGCAATGTATATCTGACACTGGGGCAATATGTATCTGGCACTCTGGGGCAATGTTTATCTGACACTGTGGGGCAATGTGTATCTGGCACAGGGGCAATGTGTATATGACACTGTGGGGCAATGTGTATCTGACACTGTGGGGCAATGTATATCTGGCACTGGGGTAATGTGCATCTGATACTGGGGCATTTGTGTATCTGGCACTGTGGGGCAATGTGTATCTGGCAATTTGGGGCATTTGTGTCTGGCACTGTGGGGCAATGTATATCTGACACTGGGGAATTGTGAATCTGACACTGGGGGAGCAATGTGTATCTGACACTGGGGCATTTGTGTATCTGGCGCTGTGGGGCAATGTATATCTGGCATTGTGAAAGCATTTTTATATATGGCACTGTGGGGGCATTTGTGTTTCTGGCATTCTGGGTCAATGTGTATCTGACACTGTGGGGCAATGTATATCTGGCACTCTGGGGGCATTTGTGTATCTGTCACTGTGGGGCAATGTATATCTGACACTGGAGCAAGGTGTATCTGACACTGGGGCAATGTATAACTGACACTGGGGCAATGTGTATCTGGCAATGTGGGGGCATTTGTGTATCTGGCACTGTGGGGGCATTTGTGTATCTGGCACTATGGGGGCATTTGTGTATCTGGCACTCAGAGACCATGTATATCTGGCACTGCAGGGAAATGTGTTTCTGGCACTATTGGGATTATATGTGCATCTGCCTCCCCCCCATATGTGTATCATGCCTCCACTTTCATTGGCCACACCAAATGTGGCATTTGGCCACACCCATTTTTTGGGCACGTGCATCACTGGGTGGCTCCAGAGGTGGGGCTGCAGCATAGTCCATAATTCAAATAGGAAAGTCACACCAACTGCCCCCACAAACACTGCCAAACATCGCCGGCCGGGACGCACTGGCAGTTGGTGTAACTCCTCTATTTGAATGTTGGACTGTGCTACAGCCCCACCCCTGTAACTGCCACTGATCTATAATGTGATCATTTCACTTCTCCTTGAGGGAGCTATGTGCTCCACTGAACTTGAGTGGTCTGCTGATTGTGTATGCACCAGAGGAGAGTGCCAGGGGAAGGATTCTACGGATTCCTCTCCTGGTAGCTCTTGCGATTTGTAGCCTATATGCTACAGCAGTTTACGCCATCTGGTGTCACCTACTGGGGCCAGCGGGTTCCAAAGCTTGGTAAGTACAGCAAAATAGCCTACAGAAACCTATGTGGGCTGCTTTCACCAGCAAAAATTGGACTGCAGTGGATATATCCAATATCTGCTGCCTTCCCTTATACATATTCCATAGACAAAAAACCTTGCGGTTTCACATGTCCCATTGAGGCTTCTTACACATGATCTGGCATTTCAGAAACCTGTTGTAACTCTTCCACTCAAACTCCAAAAAGCAATGAAATTCCTATCATTAAGGCTGACGCCTTAATGGAAGTGTTCCTTGCGCAATACAGATATGTATATATAGGGATTTCTAAAAAGCTTATGAAAAAACTTTATAAAAACTTATAAGAAACATGTTTCTTATAAGTTTTTATAAAGTTTTTTCATAAGCTTTTTAGAAATCCCTATATATACATTTAATTTTTTCAGCGCTCGGTGCAAATATATTTTACTAGTATTCAATTAAACAAGAGCTGCTTAGACACACACAGCGCAGTTTTTTCTGTAAAAAAAAAAAAAAAAAAAAAAAAAAAAAAAGCAATACAGATATGGTATGCCATCACAGCCTGTGGGTAAGTGCAGATTCAGCACTCTCACAAAGTGAGATTGCTGTCACTCACACAATGCTAATTCACAGATTTGTGTGCTCATTGGAATACACACATGCAGTCTATACAACTGAAGGTCTGAGCAGTTATGTGGTGCACCAATCCCACTCAGTGCCCACAACCATCCAATTCGGTCACCACAACACTCCCACCTTGTTAGAACAGCCTTCTCACTCCATACATCCATCTCACTTAGTACACACATTTAACTCCCTCAAACATCTTGGTTAATTGCTAAAACCCCCTTCTGTGGACGTCGGGCCCTCATACCACCCTCATGGAGTCTGTCTCTGATCATTTGAGTAGACACATGCACATTTGTGGCTTGCTGGAATTCATTTTGCAGGGCTCTGGCAGTGCTCCTCCTGATCCTCCTTGCACAAAGGCGGAGGTTGCGGTACTGCTGCTGGGTTGTTGCCTTCCTACGGCCTCCTCCACGTCTCCTGATGTACTGGCCTGTCTCCAGGTAGCGCCTCCATGCTCTAGACACTACGCTGACAGACACAGCAAACCTTCTTGCCACAGCTCGCATTGATGTGCCATCCTGGATGAGCTGCACTACCTGAGCCAGTTGTGTGTGTTGTAGACTCCGTCTCATGTTACTACTAGAGTGAAAGCACCACCAGCTTTCAAAAGTGACCAAAACATCAGCCAGAAAGCATAGGAGCTGAGAAGTGGTCTGTGGTCACCACCTGCAGAACAACTCCTTTATTGGGGGTGTCTTGCTAATTGCCTATAATTTTCACCTGTTGTCTATTCCATTTGCACAACAGCATGTGAAATTGATTGTCAATCAGTGTTGCTTCCTAAGTGGACAGTTTGATTTCACACAAGTGTGGTTGACTTGGAGTTACATATTGTTGTTTAAGTGTTCCCTTTTTTTTTTTTTTTTGAGCAGTGTAGTATTCTGCCACACATGCAATCCCTTGCAGCCACACACTACATAGATCTGCTCAGTTGCAATGCTGAACATTTTTATAAAAAGTACAAGGTAAGCTTCAAATCAGCAGTGCCACAACGTTATATGGTTGGGGGGGAATGGAAAAAAAATTGGTGCTTCCCAACGATTACACCAACTCCCCCCCCCCCCACACACACACACACACACACATGCGGGGAGCGCCTACCGCCGGATCACCGCGGAGCGCCGGAGACTCCAGTCCCACTTGGAAAGTCGACAGGACACATGACATGGGGCAGCACGCAACAGACTTTCCAAAGTGGGACTGGAGTCTCCGCAGTGATCCGCCGGTAAGCGCTCCCCCTCCCCAGCGCCTGCGCATCTGTCAAGTTTGGGGGGGCATGCTGCCCCCTTGCCCCCCCCATTACAATGCCCATTCTTCAAATAGATAGAATTCTCTAGTTTAGAATTATCTAGCTTTCTATGCAAGATCATTGAATAGAATGTGTCTGACTGCAATGCCACAGGCAATGTATTAGAATCCCGGGTGTGTCAGCATCTTGAAATGTAATAAAGGACAGTGTGTCTGCATAACAAAGAGCTCGCAAGTTAAGTTCATGAATGTTGTATAGGTATTAGCGTCAGAAGGGGTCAGGGTAGGAGACAGCAGCGGTCAGGAGATGCTGGGCTTCAATAAGAGAGGAAGCTGCAAGTGAAAGTAATTAAAACATATAAGTGACAAGTGCCACCAACAGCGCCCCCTACCCTGCAGCGCTATGTGTGGTGGCACACACCGCATACACCTAGTTACGGCCCCGATACCTACCATCAGTAGTGGATCTTACCACAGGCAAGCAGTACTTTTGCCCGGGGCGCCGCCTTCCGCTGCCGCTGGGAAGGGAAACTAGACGCGTACACGTCTAGTTTCCCTTCCTGGAGAGGTCCTTTACTGTGCGGTGCGCGATGACGTCATCGCGCACCACACATCAATGCAGTCTGTACAGGGGGCGTAAATGACCACGCCCCCTGTACAAAGCCATGCCCCCTAATGCCGCCCGGGCGCCAGAAGCCCCGGAGCCGGCCCTGCCTACCATACGTATAAGCCTAAGTAGTCACCTGCATAAGGCAACACAGGAGGGGACAGCAGAAACATACTGTACTTTTTTGTTTATCTGCAATACATGTTATATGTATCTTTTCTGCTTGATGGCCATTACTGCTTTTTAAGTACTTGTGCCCTTTATAATTTAGCTTGTCTTTTCTGTGGTTACATAGCACAGTAGAAATTGTATATAGTACCCTGTTCCTTGGGGTGAAGAAAAATGCAACTAGAGTAGAAGTAGGTCTTGGTGGGGAGAGGGAAGAGAAAAATATTGTAGAACTTATAGAAAAGACAAAAACTTCTGTCATTTAAGATATCTGAACAACAAGTCATGATGCAGAAAAGCCATCTGGTATCCTGTTATCTCCTCATGTAATTAATCTTGAAGATGTGAAGTGAACTCTAGCACTGTTTTGCTGTTTTGATATCATCCTGCACAGACGTTACAGATAACCAGAGGAAGATCATGCAGATATAGAAAAGAGTTAATTTTTTTGTATGTTAAAGTCTATAATTTGTTTTTTAATGAGTAGTGGTTATGTAAGCATTGTCACCTCATGGGCCGGATGTAATGACACCCGAGATCGCTGGAGGTGCGGGATTCCGGCCAATCTCGGACGTGTGCCTTGAAAGTAATTGCCCCTTAAAAAAGTCTGAAATTGTCCGGAATTACGCACCTCCGTCGATCACAGGCGTTATTACATCTGGACCCATGTGGAAGATTTTAGAGGGAAATAGTGGGGGCAGGGACGTGCCGTGATCTAATTGGCTCAGGAGCCACTGGATAGCACCAGAGACAGATTTACACACAATATACTGTATGAGCCAAAGGGTACATCTGGACATTATACACAGGTACAGCAGTATATACATGTGGGTATTATACACAGGTGCAGCAATATATACATCTGGACATTATACACAGGTGCAGCAGTATATACATGTGGGCATTATACACAGGTGCAGCAGTATATACATGGGGACATTATACACAGGTGCAGCAGTATATACATCTGGACATTATACACAGGTGCAGCAGTATATACATCTGGACATTATACACCGGTGCAGCAGTATATGCATCTGGACATTATACACAGGTGCAGCAGTTTATACATGTGGGCATTATAAACAGGTGCAGCAGTATATACATGTGGGCATTATACACAGGTGCAACAGTATATACATCTGGACATTATACACAGGTGCAGCAGTATATACATGGGGACATTATACACAGGTGCAGCAGTATATACATCTGGACATTATACACAGGTGCAGCAGTATATACATGTGGGCATTATACATAGGTGCAGCAGTATATACATCTGGACATTATACACAGGTGCAGCAGTTTATACATGTGGGCATTATACACAGGTGCAGCAGTATATACTTGTGGGGATTATACACAGGTGCAGCAGTATATACATGTGGGCATTATACACAGGTGCAGCAGTATATACATCTAGACATTATACACAGGTGCAGCAGTATATACATGGGGACATTATACACAGGTGCAGCAGTATATAGATATGGACATTATACACAGGTGTAGCAGTATATACATGTGGACATTATACACCGGTGCAGCAGTATATACATGAGGGCATTATACACAGATGCAGCAGTATATACATCTGGACATTATACACAGGTACAGCAGTATATACATCTGGACATTATACACAGGTGCAGCAGTATAAACTCCTGGAAATTTGGTGCGTTTTGATCAGAGATGTGTGGAAAAGATACACAGGTGAGGCACTGCCTGCCATAGACTTTTTACTCCAGAGTTTTGGCTATAAAAATTATTAGAATAATGCAAAGAAGGTATTTCAAACATATTCTTTGTATGTTTCATATACTTTATACAGTCAAAACTCTGGCACAAACGTTAGTATGACAGGAAAGACTCTGCCTCACCTGCCTCACTCCACCGCACGTCACTGAGTGTGGGTAATTCAGATCTGATCGCTGCTGTGCGTTTTCGCACAGCGGGCGATCAGGTCCTAACTGGGCATGCGTATGCACCGCAATGTGCACGTGCGTCAGACAACAACAAGAGGCATCGCCGGTCAGCAACGGTATGGTGGGAAAAATCCGATCTCACATCCATTCACAAGGTGATTGACAGGAAGAGGATGTTTGTGGGGCCCTGTGGCTCCCAACTTTGATGTGTGTGGGACCCTGTGTGTGAGTCCAAAAAGGGGCATATCCTCGGGAAAAGGGGGCAGATCCTCCTGGCACCCCTATCATGTCACTGTGGGGGTATGCCTAGCACTCTCCGAGATGATGACCTACCCTCAGGCATCCCCTACACTGTGAATAGATGCCATGCGAAGCAATGTGTGCTCCCCCAAACTCCTACCACATACACACCCCACCCCTCCATGCAGGATCCTGCAGCCTGATGCACCGGGACTGTCCCGCTGAATTGGATGGGAGAACTGTTAACATAACAGTTATTTATATAGCAAGAAAATATTCCACAGTGATTTGTAAAGTATATTTAGATATTCATCACATTACCTACCCCATTAGAGCTTACTACAATCTATGGGGGAGATTTATCAAAGCTAGGAGAGAGATAAAGTACTAACCAATCAGCTCCAAACTGTCAATTTTCAAACACAGCCTGTTATATGGCAATTAGATGCTGATTGGTTGGTAATTTATCTTTCTTCACTTTATCTGTTTACACTGTAAGTTCTAATAAATATCCCCCTATGGCCCAGATTTATCAAGCCTTGGAGAGTGATAACTTGCACAGTGATAAACTACCAACCAATCAGCTCTTAGCTGTCATTTTTCAAACACAGGCTGTAAGTTGGCAGTTAGGAGCTGGTTGGTTGGTGCTGTATCACCGTGCAATTTATCCCTCTGCAAGGCTTGATAAATCTGGGACACTGGGGCAGATGTATCAAGGCTGGTGAAGTGATAAAGTGGAAGGTGATAACTCACCAGTCAATCAGATCCTAACTTTCATGTTACAGTCAGGGTTTGAAATATTACAGTTAGGAGCTGACTGGCTGGTGCTTTATCACCTTCCACTTTATCACTTCTCCAGGCTTAATACATTCGCCCCTATATTCCCTGCCAGTTCTACACATATACATATATTAGGTTTAATCAATTTGATTGTCACTTTTTGTGAGGGGTGCTGATTGAGTTATTACGTTCATTGTTTTAGTAGTTATGGTTCAGCAGACTGTTTTGTGCTTCAACCGGTTAATGCATGGGCACTGCTACAGTAAGGAAGGGAAGGGGGAGAGGCAGGGCACATGCCACCGGTGGCAGAGAGTGGAGCACCAGCAATGGAGCAGCAGCTGTAATCCCGTGTGAGGTGGGATTTAGTATTATAAAAGCGACGGGGAGAGTGTGTAGTGGGGAGCAGTAATCCCCTCCCAGGGGCTGTGTGCTGCAGCCAGAGGAAGTACAGTCGCTGTCTTCTTACTGATGGCCTCTCCTTCTCACTGACAGTCAGCAACCATGGCAGGACCATCTTGCTTCCTGAATGCTGTGTGCTGTCTGCAATAGGAGGAACATGTGAGATTTCTAACATGTAAATTGTTAGGGAATAGGGAGGAATCGGCATAACTTATTTGAGTAAAATTAAGAATAAGGAGGTAATGGAGAAATACTTTAATAGGGTTAATACTAAAATGTTTAATTTACATGAGACTAAGGAAGGTAATTAGGGAGCTAATGTAGTACATTCTGTATTGTAGATTATGGTGGTCACAGTGTGATGTTCCCTGTATTGTATTGTGGTGGTCACTGTGACGTTCTCTGTATTGTATGATGGAGACTGATACTCTCTATTTTATGGCTGTTAATGATGCTCTCTCTGTTGTATGTCAATCACTGATGCTCTGTCATGTTGTGAGGATTTTGTGGATCCGGATTTGGATCTTTGTTTGAAATGGATACATGTTTCGGTTTGGAGGTGTGGGTTTAGATATCAGACTGGAACCGATAAGTGAATATCGGACTAGAATCAATGGTACAAATATCTGGCTGGGACCAATGGAGTGTATATATATACATATGGACATTATACACAGGTGCAGCAGTATATACATGTGGGCAGTATACACAGATGCAGCAGTATATACATCTGGACATTATACACAGGTGCAGCAGTATATACATGTGAGCATTCTACACAGATGCACAGTGTATAGCTCCTAGGCCCTGGTTCTTCTTAAAAGCCTGCAGTGTTTCCCCTGGGAGCCTCCCAGGGGAGGATGGATCCTCCTGGGGAGGAGGATGATGGAGAGTCCCAGGCTGCAAGGCCTGAGGGAGGCCCTGGGAATTCTGACATACCTATTGCAGTGGAAGCCTCAGTGCTTGAGGATTTGGACAGTACAGCGTTTCCAGTGATTGTGGGTCCGGTGATGAAACAGGATCCCCAACTGGAGACCCCCAAACCACAGGATGCCGGCTCTCTGGGTGAGGTAACTCAGGGAGGTGATAAGGTGAATGAACTTGCCTGTGGTGGGGCGGGGGTTAGTGCTGCAGGTGGAGATGCTGAGGTTTCTGATTGCAGCCTGGAGGATTCAACATCCTCTAGTGAGAAATACATGAATATGAGTCTAGAGGAATTAAGAATGGAGCAGAACCGTATATACTCTCGCATTACTTATAAAAAAAGAAGGCGTAACTGTAGCAGCAGATGGGAGAGAGTTGTCCTGAAAGATGAACTTTGGGAGCTGAATGACACTTTGGCTGCAGTTAAAAAGAGGATTAAAATGTTGCACGATCAGGCTCTATTGCAAAAGGAAAAAGCACTGCTAGAGTCCATACCAGGACAAGAATGCGGATGTGATGGCAGCCCGGTCCCGGTGGGTTCTGTGGCGGCATCTGGGCTCATAGTTCCAGTGGAAGACATGGAGGTGGGCAGCCAGACTGCGGAAGAAGTGGTGGATATCGTGGGCCATGATGGAGGTGAAACTTCTGGGATTGTGTCTGGTGCCGTGGATACCGAGGGGAACCCTGCGATGACGACATCCTGTGCTTTCCATGAGGGGGAGGCGTCTCTCCCAGAGAGAGTGCTGGGTGGTGGCAGTGCAGGGGGCATGGTGGCTGCCGGGTTGACGGCGGGTGCCGGAGCTCTGGTGGCTGCTACTGCTTCCTGTGGACTTGCTCCCGATGCACTTGTCTCTGAAGCTGCGGATATGGGGACGGCGCGGGCCGTGGTAGATGCTGAGGCTGGCTCTCCCTGTAAGCCAGCAGCGACTGGCTCTGGCTTAGTCGCTGTGGTGGCTGAGGGGGGCGGGGCCAAAGACGCATCATGTGTGACATCACGAGTGACATCATTAACTGCATCAATGGGAATTCCGGAGTATGAAGCCATATTGAAAACTGGGCAAAGACTGGCCCAAGGACTGCCGGCAGTTGATAAGAGCAGCTTAACCCCTGAGGAGACTACACTGGTAGAAACAGTTTACGGAGATATGGATATGCCTGTGAGGGCTTTAGCGGCCGTAAGCTTGATCCAGGCAAACCAAACTAGGATGGCTGGTGGGGCTGGTAGTGCGGGTATAGAGGTCAGTAAGAAGGTAAATGTTCAGGCACCCAAGGGTCTCCCTGTAATCCCTCCTGTGGTTAGACCAGGATCTGGTTCATATGCCAAAACTTTGGAGGGTTCTGGTTGGGCTAGTACTGGTCCTCAGCTTGGGGTAAGTGGGGGTCAGCCTATAAAAAGGCGCAATGTGGTTCAGTTTAGATGGGTAGGGGAGGGGGAGGCTCCTTCAAAGTCGGAGTTCTTGGATATAGTATTCTCGCTTGGTTTTAGGGCCGCAGACCTTTTTGCGTGCATCCATCCGGTGAGAACTCCCGACTTTGATCTGAG
Source organism: Pseudophryne corroboree (assembly GCF_028390025.1). NCBI lineage: Eukaryota > Metazoa > Chordata > Amphibia > Anura > Myobatrachidae > Pseudophryne > Pseudophryne corroboree. The sequence continues at coordinate 38,802,868 of NC_086453.1, forward strand.
CTTCCTCTCCCTGAATGGCTTGCAAGCTTTTGGCTCCCAATGGGAGAAGAACAAGACCAAGGAGCCGTACTGCCATTTTAAAACCAACACCATCACCAGGCAGGATAGGGTAAAGATTACTGTTCTGGTGCGCAATGAGTCACTACCGTCTGCGGATATCGTATATTGGTTGTCCAGGTCCTGCACAGTGTTGTCCCCGCTTGAGAAATTTGATTACACTAAGGGGGTCTGGGGTGGTGCCTATTCGACCTTTGTGAGGCTGCACCAGGTAGGGACTGAGACTAAGCACATACCATCTGCTGCTTATATTGGCCGTGACCGGCTTCAGTGCTTCTATCCTGGGCAGCCCAGAACTTGTCACAAGTGTGGTGACTTTCGCCACCTTAGTAATGATTGTACGGTTGTTAAATGTGCTTTGTGTGGCCAGATGGGGCATGGGTCCCGTGAGTGTAATAAGGTGAGGTGCAATCCCTGCGGAGCGGATGGCCATCCCTATAGTCGGTGCCCTAAAGCATTGCATAATCATGATGCAGGGGTGGTTGAGGAGGCACTAGAAATCAGGCCCAGTCATGAGGATAACATGGTGGTTGCTTTACAGCATCAGGATATGTTGAGGAAACTAGAAGCTGGCGGGGTAGGGAAAGTACAGGTCGAAAGGGGGGAAGCATCTTTTCAGGCAGTGAGTAAAGGCAGGAGGAAGAAGCTGAAAAAGAAGGGGGTGGACGTTGTATGCTCTAATAGGTTTGACGTTTTGTCCTCTGCTGATGATGAGGATGAGGGGGAGGTAGTCATGGTTGGGGGAAAAGAGCTAGTGTTTGTTCCGAATACTTCTAAAAGTAAAAAGCCAAAACAGGCCTCTAATCTGTCTGTTGATGGGGTGGCAGTTACGGTCAAAGCTAAACAGGAAAAGGGGGGATGTGGTAAAGTTCAGAGCAAAACCAAGCACTTAGATAGTTCTCAGGGGGATCTAGAGTGGGATCCTACAGGGACAGAGTTAAGCCAGGCCTTGGTACCGTTATTAAATAAGGTTGAGGTAGTGCAGAGTTCAGAGGGGAAGGCCCCTCAATCTCCGGGAGAGGTGATTGTGGTGGAGGAGACTCCTAGCCTTGAGGCGGGGAGCCTTAGCTATTCTCCTTTGGCGTCCTCTGGTGGGGATGATCCTGGGGGCGGTTCTTGTATTAGTGCCCCAAAAGTCCCTGATCCGGATCCTCCCCCAGACAGGGTTGAAAATGGGGAGGGGTGTGATATTAGGGAGGGTGTTGTTGTACAGGGATCTAAGGGTCTGTTCTGTGACACTGCGGTCTCAGTTGTTGGTGGGGTGGAGGAGGGGGAGGTGGAAGAAATCTCTTTGTCTGATGAGGATGTTCTTCCCTTCGGGGTTACGTGTAAAAGAGTAGGATCCTCGGATGAGGATTCTAAAAGACAAGCAAAGAAAAAGTGAATGGGGTCCTACCTCTATAATCCAAGAAACATGGATCCCCAACCTATACGATGTGCCACCATTAATGTGGCTTCCGTGTTTTCTGAACGTGCTCGTTTCTTGGCCTTCGATTTTTTCAACACGGTTGATGTTGACTTTTTATTTTTGCAGGAGACCAGGGTAGGTGACTTGGCCACACTCCATCGGGCCAAGTGTCAGTGGAAGCGGGGGCCTTCCTTCTGGTCTCTTGCGGCCGAGGCGTCCAGTGGGTTGGCAGTACTTTTTACTGATATGGTAAACGTGCACAGGATTATAGATTTACAGGTAAGTAGGTGCATGGTTTTAGATGTCAACCTGAGAGGACATGACCTGAGGCTAATAAACATCTATGGGCCCCATTCAAAGTGGGACAGGAAATGTCTTTTCAGGGAGATAAAACCGTTTCTTTTTACGGCCCGGCAGATTGTCTTTGGAGGTGATTTTAACACTGTCATTAGGCCAAAAGACAGAGGGGACACAAAGGCGACCCTGGGCTATGATTCCAATTTTCTAGTTAGCATGGTTAGAGAGGCTGGTCTGGTGGATGTGCACGTTCGCCATTTTCCAGACCTCACAGGTTTCACCTATCATTGTGGTAGTCGTAGGTCTAGGATAGATAGGTTTTTTGTTAAGGAGTCCTCGAAAACTTTGCCTCCTGAGACAAAGCCAGTAGAGTTCTCCGATCACGTTTTTCTGTGTGTTGCTTTGAACGTCTCAGAAACCCCTCAGAAAGGGCGGGGCCTTTGGCGTTTGAATTCCGAGCTCCTAAAGGAGGAGGGAGTAAGACAGTCCTTTAGAGACTTTCTTCAACTACAGGAAACGCTTCTGGAGGCTGGTTGGAGTAGGTCTGAGTGGTGGGAGGAGTGTAAAAAGAGGACTCGAAGGCTTTTTCAAAGGCTGGTAGCCAGGAAAAACTTGTCAAAAAGATGTATCTACCAGAGCCTGAGAAAGAAACTGGATTTCTTGATCTCTGAGCGTGGAGATAGTGGGGAAATCTCCCGGGTGAAGGCTCAGATGAAGGAATATCAGTACGATCGCCTGGCTTCTTTGATTCTGGATAGGGATTATGGAAAATACCACTCGCCTGATCCCTACCAGAGTTGCAGAAAATCAGTTGATTTGAGGGAGGTCAGGGGCCTGTTTGATGACCAGGGTACTCTTCATGAAGACAGGGAGGGTATTTTGGGAGTCATCAGGTCCTATTACTCCAGCCTTTTGTCTGAGCAGCCACTCATCAGAGAGAGGATGGATCAGTTTCTGAGGGAGACACCTGGACTTGAGCAACTTGATCCTTCTTTTGACTCTTTGGGCAGTGATGTGACAGTGGAGGAGGTCAAGAGAGCCATAGACGGTTTGTCTATAAAAAAATCTCCGGGCCCAGATGGGTTAACATCTGAATTTTTTAAAGCTTTTTCAGACATATTGGCTCCTCATCTCATGGAGGTATTTAATGAAAGCCTGGGTAAGGGATCACTACCTCCCTCTATGAGATCCTCTGCTCTCATATTATTGTCTAAAGGTAGGGACCCAGTGCGTGTTGAGAACTGGCGCCCCATCGCTCTTCTCAATACAGACAGAAAGATTCTGGCAAAGGTACTTTTTAATTGGCTGATGGAAGTTTCCGGGCTGTTACTTTCTCCGTCTCAGCATTGCACTGTAAAAGGCCGAAGCACCTTTAGTGCTGTCCTTGGCATCCGGGAGGCTGTGGAGCAATGTCGTGCTGAAAAATGGGGCAAGTATTTGCTGGCATTGGATCAGTCCAAGGCTTTTGACCGAGTTAATCATCAGTACCTGTGGGCTGTGCTGGAGAGGTATGGTCTTCCAGCGAGGGTGGTAGATTGGCTACGTGTCATTTACAATCAGGCTGAGAGCTTCCCACTTGTCAATGGCTGGGTAGGCCCTGCTTTTGCGGTCGACTCGGGTGTCCGTCAGGGGTGTCCCCTGAGCCCCCTTCTATATGTATTTGCAATTGATCCTTTTGTGCGGAGGATTGAGAGCGGTCCTGTGGCAGGGGTTCAGCTGGGCCCTGGGTTGCCGCTGAGGGTGGTGGCCTACGCAGACGATGTTACTGTGGTCCTGTCATCTGTGGCAGAGGCACGTGACATGGAACATCTTATCTGTGAGTACTCTGAGGCTTCGTGCTCCAGAATCAATCAGGATAAGTGTGAAGCTTTCTGGATGGGGGAGGAAGGTGATGAATTTACCCTTCCGGATAGCCTCCCCCGCGCCAGTCCAGAGATAAAAATTTTAGGTATCAAATTTGGCCGTGGTGATTATGCAACTCAGAATTGGGAGAAGAGGCTGGAAGATGCTACCAGGAAGGTGCAGTCCTGGAGAAGGTGGCAACTTTCTCTCAGGGAGAGGGTTGACTTATGCAATCTGATTCCGCTTTTTCTGTATGTCAGTTATGTGTGCTTCTTGCCACAGTCTTTGTGGACCAAGATGAATTCTTTATTCTTCCTGATGTTATGGGGGAATAGAATGAATCTGGTCAAGAGAGGGATCACCTACAGATCGAGGGAACAGGGGGGGCTGAGTATGATCAACCCTGTGGTGTTTTTTGCTACAACGTTTTTAAAACTTAATCTAGGGAGTTTGTTTCTAGGAACTCCCCCTCGATGGGTAGAGAGTTTTAGGGCCTGGGTGTTTCCCTTCCTCAGGTTATGGATGGATGGTGGCCAAGTAAAAACCTTTCGAGTCCGGCATGGCTACCTCCCGATCTACGTTATACTGTGCTTGAAGATGACGAGGCTTTGGGGGCTGGAGGTGGGTGAAGTCAAAAACTTCTCTAGAAGGGAGTTGGAGAGAAGAATTTTGCAGACTCACTTTTATGCTCCGCTGTCGTTAAGGGACTGCCCAGACAGTGTCTGCTCAGATGGGTTGTCTGTGATTAATTCTCAAAGAATCCCACTGAAGTTCAGAGATATTGCCTGGCTTTCTTTCCAAGGGAGGCTTTATGTGCGGGGTAACCTCAAGTGTCGAAGTGCCAATGATCGTGGCTGCCCACGTGAGGAATGTCTAGGGGAGGTGGAGACAATGGACCATTTCCTCCTTGAGTGTCCCTTCAATATAAAGGTTTACAGAGCGGTATCAAGGGCCTTACGCATCCCGTGCCTTTCGGGGCTTAGTTACCCTGAGTGGGTTTATGGGGCGTTCAAAGGGTATAGAAGGTTTGATTTAACCACAATTTTTATAGTTAGTTTAGCAGTTAGGTTTCACACATGGGGTGCACGGTGTCAGGTTTCCCTCAGAGCAAAGGTCCTCCCCTGTGAGGAGGTGGTGGGAAATATTCTGCACGAGGTTAAGAGGATGATGGATATGGATAGGAAGAGGTTGGATGCTGTCAGGTGGTCCAGGCTCTGGCGCCACCTGAAACCCCCTTGAGTGGGTAGCAGAAGTCCTTTTCTTGTTCATCTTATGGCTTCCTATCCTTCACCTTCCCGTAGATTTTCTTTTTACTGTTTTTTTCATTAAAGCGGTTTGCATGTGACTAAAAGACTTCATTCATCTTTTCATTGCTTATGGTTATGAGATGTGTTGTTCGAATACAGTAGGTTGTTTTTTGCTTAGATGTTAAGCAATTTTGACATTGCGTATAGTTATACAAGCTTTGTTGCTTTTTGGTTTGGATTATTGGGCAACAATTCAATGTATATTGTATGTCCTATTTTTATGAGTTTTACCATATTTATGTAATGTATGTTGCAATTTTTTCTTAATAAAAGATAGCAGTATATACATGTGGGCAGTATACACAGATGCAGCAGTATATACATCTGGACATTATACACAGGTGCAGCAGTATATACATGTGGGCATTATACACAGGTGCAGCAGTATATACATATGGACATTATACACAGGTGCAGCAGTATATACATGTGGGCATTATACACAGGTGCAGCAGTATATACATGTGGGCATTATACACAGATGCAGCAGTATATACATGTGGGCATTATACACAGGTGTAGCAGTATATACATCTGGGCATTATACACAGGTGCAGCAGTATATACATCTGGACATTATACACAGGTACAGCAGTATATACATGTGGACATTATACACAGGTGCAGCAGTATATACATGTGGGCATTATACACAGGTGCAGCAGTATATACATCTGGACATTATACACAGGTGTAGCAGTATATACATGTGGGCATTATACACAGGTGCAGCAGTATATACATGTGGGTATTATACACAGGTGCAGCAGTATATACATGTGGACATTATACACAGGTGCAGCAGTATGTACATGTGGGCATTATACACAGGTGCACAGTGTATAGCTCCTAGGCCCTGGTTCTTCTTAAAAGCCTGCAGTGTTTCCCCTGGGAGCCTCCCAGGGGAGGATGGATCCTTCTGGGGAGGAGGATGACGGAGAGTCCCAGGCTGCAAGGCCTGAGGGAGGCCCTGGGAATTCTGACATACCTATTGCAGTGGAAGCCTCAGTGCTGGAGGATTTGGACAGTACAGCGTTTCCAATGATTGTGGGTCCGGTGATGAAACAGGATCCCCAACTGGAGACCCCCAAACCACAGGATGCCGGCTCTCTGAGTGAGGTAACTCAGGGAGGTGATAAGGTGAATGAACTTGCCTGTGGTGAGGCGGGGGTTAGTGCTGCAGGTGGAGATGCTGAGGTTTCTGATTGCAGCCTGGAGGATTCAACATCCTCTAGTGAGAAATACATGAATATGAGTCTAGAGGAATTAAGAATGGAGCAGAACCGTATATACTCTCGCATTACTTATAAAAAAAAGAAGGCGTAACTGTAGTAGCAGATGGGAGAGAGTTGTCCTGAAAGATGAACTTTGGGAGCTGAATGACACTTTGGCTGCAGTTAAAAAGAGGATTAAAATGTTGCAGGATCAGGCTCTATTGCAAAAGGAAAAAGCACTGCTAGAGTCCATACCAGGACAAGATGGCGGATGTGATGGCGGCCCGGTCCCGGCGGGTTCTGTGGCAGCATCTGGGCTCATAGTTCCAGTGGAAGACATGGAAGTGGGCAGCCAGACTGCGGAAGAAGTGGTGGATATCGTGGGCCATGATGGAGGTGAAACCTCTGGGATTGCGTCTGGTGCTGTGGATATCGAGGGGAACTCTGCGATGACGTCATCCTGTGCTTTCCATGAGGGGGAGGCGTCTCTCCCAGAGAGAGTGCTGGGTGGTGGTAGTGCAGGGGGCATGGTGGCTGCTGGGGTAACGGCGGGTGCTGGAGCTCTGGTGGCTGCTACTGCTTCCTGTGGACTTGCTCCCGATGCACTTGTCTCTGAAGCTGCGGATATGGGGACGGCGCGGGCCGTGGTAGATGCTGAGGCTGGCTCTCCCTGTAAGCCAGCAGCGACTGGCTCTGGCTTAGTTGCTGTGGTGGCTGAGGGGGGCGGGGCCAAAGACGCATCATGTGTGACATCACGAGTGACATCATTAACTGCATCAATGGGAATTCCGAAGTATGAAGCCATATTAAAAACTGGGCAAAGATTGGCCCAAGGACTGCCGGCAGTTGATAAAAGCAGCTTAACCCCTGAGGAGACTACTCTAGTAGAAACAGTTTACGGAGATATGGATATGCCTGTGAGGGCTTTAGCGGCCGTAAGCTTGATCCAGGCAAACCAAACTAGGATGGCTGGTGGGGCTGGTAGTGCGGGTATAGAGGTCAGTAAGAAGGTAAATGTTCAAGCACCCAAGGGTCTCCCTGTAATCTCTCCTGTGGTTAGACCAGGATCTGGTTCATATGTCAAAACTTTGGAGGGTTCTGGTTGGGCTAGTACTGGTCCTCAGCTTGGGGTAAGTGGGGGTCAGCCTATAAAAAGGCGTAATGTGGTTCAGTTTAGATGGGTAGGGGAAGGGGAGGCTCCTTCAAAGTCGGAGTTCTTGGATATAGTATTCTCGCTGGGTTTTAGGGCCGCAGACCTTTTTGCGTGCATCCATCCGGTGAGAACTCCCGACTTTGATCTGAGCTTCCTCTCCCTGAATGACTTGCAAGCTTTTGGCTCCCAATGGGAGAAGAACAAGACCAAGGAGCCGTACTGCCATTTTAAAACCAACACCATCACCAGGCAGGATAGGGTAAAGATTACTGTTCTGGTGCGCAATGAGTCACTACCGTCTGCAGATATCGTATATTGGTTGTCCAGGTCCTGCACAGTGTTGTCCCCACTTGAGAAATTTGATTACACTAAGGGGGTCTGGGGTGGTGCCTATTCGACCTTTGTGAGGTTGCACCAGGTAGGGGCTGAGACTAAGCACATACCATCTGCTGCTTATATTGGCCGTGACCGGCTTCAGTGCTTCTATCCTGGGCAGCCCAGAACTTGTCACAAGTGTGGTGACTTTCGCCACCTTAGTAATGATTGTACGGTTGTTAAATGTGCTTTGTGTGGCCAGATGGGGCACGGGTCCCGTGAGTGTAATAAGGTGAGGTGCAATCTCTGCGGAGCGGATGGCCATCCCTATAGTCGGTGCCCTAAAGCATTGCATAATCATGATGCAGGGGTGGTTGAGGAGGCACTAGAAATCAGGCCCAGTCATGAGGATAACATGGTGGTTGCTTTACAGCATCAGGATATGTTGAGGAAACTAGAAGCTGGTGGGGTAGGGAAAGTCCAGGTCGAAAGGGGGGAAGCATCTTTTCAGGCGGTGAGTAAAGGCAAGAGGAAGAAGCTGAAAAAGAAGGGTGTGGACGTTGTATGCTCTAATAGGTTTGACGTTTTGTCCTCTGCTGATGATGAGGATGAGGGGGAGGTAGTCATGGTTGGGGGAAAAGAGCTAGTGTTTGTTCCGAATACTTCTAAAAGTAAAAAGCCAAAACAGGCCTCTAATCTGTCTGTTGATGGCGTGGCAGTTACGGTCAAAGCTAAACAGGAAAAGGGGGGATGTGGTAAAGTTCAGAGCAAAACCAAGCACTTAGATAGTTCTCAGGGGGATCTAGAGTGGGATCCTACAGGGACAGAGTTAAGCCAGGCCTTGGTACCGTTATTGAATAAGGTTGAGGTAATGCAGAGTTTAGAGGGGAAGGCCCCTCAATCTTCGGGAGAGGTGATGGTGGTGGAGGAGACTCCTAGCCTTGAGGCGGGGAGCCTTACCTATTCTCCTTTGGCGTCCTCTGGTGGGGATGATCCTGGGGGCAGTTCTTGTATTATTGCCCCAAAAGTCCCTGATCCGGATCCTCCCCCAGACAGGGTTGCAAATGGGGAGGAGTGTGATATTAGGGAGGGTGTTGTTGTACAGGGATCTAAGGGTCTGTTCTGTGAGACTGTGGTCTCAGTTGTTGGTGGGGTGGAGGAGGGGGAGGTGGAAGAAATCTCTTTGTCTGATGAGGATGTTCTTCCCTTCGGGGTTACGTGTAAAAGAGTAGGATCCTCGGATGAGGATTCTAAAAGACAAGCAAAGAAAAAGTGAATGGGGTCCTACCTCTATAATCCAAGAAACATGGATCCCCAACCTATATGATGTGCCACCATTAATGTGGCTTCCGTGTTTTCTGAACGTGCTCGTTTCTTGGCCTTCGATTTTTTCAACACGGTTGATGTTGACTTTTTATTTTTGCAGGAGACCAGGGTAGGTGACTTGGCCACACTCCATCGGGCCAAGTGTCAGTGGAAGCGGGGGCCTTCCTTCTGGTCTCTTGCGGCCGAGGCGTCCAGTGGGTTGGCAGTGCTTTTTACTGATATGGTAAACGTGCACAGGATTATAGATTTACAGGTAGGTAGGTGCATGATTTTAGATGTCAACCTGAGAGGACATGACCTGAGGCTAATAAACATCTATGGGCCCCATTCAAAGTGGGACAGGAAATGTCTTTTCAGGGAGATAAAACCGTTTCTTTTTACGGCCCGGCAGATTGTCTTTGGAGGTGATTTTAACACCGTCATTAGGCCAAAAGACAGAGGGGACACAAAGGCGACCCTGGGCTATGATTCCAATTTTCTAGTTAGCATGGTTAGAGAGGCTGGTCTGGTGGATGTGCACGTTCGCCATTTCCCAGACCTCACAGGTTTCACCTATCATTGTGGTAGTCGTAGGTCTAGGATAGATAGGTTTTTTGTTAAGGAGTCCTCGAAAACTTTGCCTCCTGAGACAAAGCCAGTAGAGTTCTCCGATCACGTTTTTCTGTGTGTTGCTTTGAATGTCTCAGAAACCCCTCAGAAAGGGCGGGGCCTTTGGCGTTTGAATTCCGAGCTCCTAAAGGAGGAAGGAGTTAGACAGTCCTTTCGAGACTTTCTTCAACACCAGGAAACACTTCTGGAGGCTGGTTGGAGTAGGTCTGAGTGGTGGGAGGAGTGTAAAAAGAGGACTCGAAGGCTTTTTCAAAGGCTGGTAGCCAGGAAAAACTTGACAAAAAGATGTATCTATCAGAGCCTGAGAAAGAAACTGGATTTCTTGATCTCTGAGCGTGGAGATAGTGGGGAAATCTCTCGGGTGAAGGCTCAGATGAAGGAATATCAGTACGATCGCCTGGGTTCTTTAATTCTGGAGAGGGATTATGGAAAATACCACTCGCCTGATCCCTACCAGAGTTGCAGAAAATCAGTTGATTTGAGGGAGGTCAGGGGCCTGTTTGATGACCAGGGTACTCTTCATGAAGACAGGGAGGGTATTTTGGGAGTCATCAGGTCCTATTACTCCAGCCTTTTGTCTGAGCAGCCACTCATCAGAGAGAGGATGGATCAGTTTCTGAGGGAGACACCTGGACTTGAGCAACTTGATCCTTCTTTTGACTCTTTGGGCAGTGATGTGACAGTGGAGGAGGTCAAGAGAGCCATAGACGGTTTGTCTATAAAAAAATCTCCGGGCCCAGATGGGTTAACATCTGAATTTTTTTAAAGCTTTTTCAGACATATTGGCTCCTCATCTCATGGAGGTATTTAATGAAAGCCTGGGTAAGGGATCACTCCCTCCCTCTATGAGATCCTCTGCTCTCATATTATTGTCTAAAGGTAGGGACCCGGTGCGTGTTGAGAACTGGCGCCCCATCGCTCTTCTCAATATGGACAGAAAGATTCTGGCAAAGGTACTTTTTAATCGGCTGATGGAAGTTTCCGGGCTGTTACTTTCTCCGTCTCAGCATTGCACTGTAAAAGGCCGAAGCACCTTTAGTGCTGTCCTTGGCATCCGGGAGGCTGTGGAGCAATGTCGTGCTGAAAAATGGGGCAAGCATTTGCTGGCATTGGATCAGTCAAAGGCTTTTGACCGAGTTAATCATCAGTACCTGTGGGCTGTGCTGGAGAGGTATGGTCTTCCAGCGAGGGTGGTAGATTGGCTACGTGTCATTTACAATCAGGCTGAGAGCTTCCCACTTGTCAATGGCTGGGTAGGCCCTGCTTTTGCGGTCGACTCGGGTGTCCGTCAGGGGTGTCCCCTGAGCCCCCTTCTATATGTATTTGCAATTGATCCTTTTGTGCGGAGGATTGAGAGCGGTGCTGTGGCAGGGGTTCAGCTGGGCCCTGGGTTGTAGCTGAGGGTGGTGGCCTACGCAGACGATGTTACTGTGGTCCTGTCATCTGTGGCAGAGGCACGTGGCATGGAGCATCTTATCTGTGAGTACTCTGAGGCTTCGTGCTCCAGAATCAATCAGGATAAGTGTGAAGCTTTCTGGATGGGGGAGGAAGGTGATGAATTTACCCTTCCGGATAGCCTCCCCCGTGCCAGTCCAGAGATAAAAATTCTAGGTATCAAATTTGGCCGTGGTGATTATGCCACTCAGAATTGGGAGAAGAGGCTGGAAGATGCTACCAGGAAGGTGCAGTCCTGGAGAAGGTGGCAACTTTCTCTCAGGGAGAGGGTTGACTTATGCAAAACCTATCTGATTCCGCTTTTTCTGTATGTCAGTTATGTGTGCTTCTTGCCACAGTCTTTGTGGACCAAGATGAATTCTTTATTCTTCCTGATGTTATGGGGGAATAGAATGAATCTGGTCAAGAGAGGGATCACCTACAGATCGAGGGAACAGGGGGGGCTGAGTATGGTCAACCCTGTGGTGTTTTTTGCTACAACGTTTTTAAAACTGAATCTAGGGAGTTTGTTTCTAGGAACTCCCCCTCGATGGGTAGAGAGTTTCAGGGCCTGGGTGTTTCCCTTCCTCAGGTTATGGATGGATGGTGGCCAAGTAAAAACCTTTCGAGTCCGGCATGGCTACCTCCCGATCTACGTTATACTGTGCTTGAAGATGACGAGGCTTTGGGGGCTGGAGGTGGGTGAAGTCAAAAACTTCTCTAGAAGGGAGTTGGAGAGAAGAATTTTGCAGACTCACTTTTATGCTCCGCTGTCGTTAAGGGACTGCCCAGACAGTGTCTGCTCAGATGGGTTGTCTTTGATTAATTCTCAAAGAATCCCACTGAAGTTCAGAGATATTGCCTGGCTTTCTTTCCAAGGGAGGCTTTATGTGCGGGGTAACCTCAAGTGTCGAAGTGCCAATGATCGTGGCTGCCCACGTGAGGAATGTCTAGGGGAGGTGGAGACAATGGACCATTTCCTCCTTGAGTGTCCCTTCAATATAAAGGTTTACAGAGCGGTATCAAGGGCCTTACGCATCCCGTGCCTTTCGGGGCTTAGTTACCCTGAGTGGGTTTATGGGGCGTTCAAAGGGTATAGAAGGTTTGATTTAACCACAATTTTTATAGTTAGTTTAGCAGTTAGGTTTCACACATGGGGTGCACGGTGTCAGGTTTCCCTCAGAGCAAAGGTCCTCCCCTGTGAGGAGGTGGTGGGAAATATTCTGCACGAGGTTAAGAGGATGATGGATATGGATAGGAAGAGGTTGGATGCTGTCGGGTGGTCCAGGCTCTGGCGCCACCTGAAACCCCCTTGAGTGGGTAGCAGAAGTCCTTTTCTTGTTCATCTTATGGCTTCCTATCCTTCACCTTCCCGTAGATTTTCTTTTTTTCTGTTTTTTTAATTAAAGCGGTTTGCATGTGACTAAAAGACTTCATTCATCTTTTCATTGCTTATGGTTATAATATGTGTTGTTTGTATATAGTAGGTTGTTTTTTGCTTAGATGTTAAGCAATATTGACATTGCGTATAGTTATACAAGTTTTGTTGCTTTTTGGTTTGGATTATTGGGCAACAACTCAATGTATATTGTATGTCCTATTTTTATGAGTTTTACCATATTTATGTAATGTATGTTGCAATTTTTCTTAATAAAGGATAGCAGTATATACATGTGGACATTATACACAGGTGCAGCAGTATATACATGTGGGCATTATACACAGGTGCAGCAGTATATACATGTGGACATTATACACAGGTGCAGCAGTATATACATGTGGACATTATACACAGGTGCAGCAGTATAAACTCCTGGAAATTTGGTGCGTTTTGATCAGAGATGTGTGGAAAAGATACACAGGTGAGGCACTGCCTGCCATAGACTTTTTACTCCAGAGTTTTGGCTATAAAAATTATTAGAATAATGCAAAGAAGGTATTTCAAACATATTCTTTGTATGTTTCATATACTTTATACAGTCAAAACTCTGGCACAAACGTTAGTATGACAGGAAAGACTCTGCCTCACCTGCCTCACTCCACCGCACGTCACTGAGTGTGGGTAATTCAGATCTGATCGCTGCTGTGCGTTTTCGCACAGCGGGCGATCAGGTCCTAACTGGGCATGCGTATGCACCGCAATGTGCACGTGCGTCAGACAACAACAAGAGGCATCGCCGGTCAGCAACGGTATGGTGGGAAAAATCCGATCTCACATCCATTCACAAGGTGATTGACAGGAAGAGGACGTGGATATATTCTGATAAGTCTTTGTATTTTGTATTTAATGATATTTTGTATTTTTTTATTTATTGAGTCTGTATATTACATGGTCTATTTAACTTTGCATTAACTAATGACACTGGGGGTAATTCAGACCTGTTCGCTAGCAGGCGATTTTTGCACTGCTGCGATTAGATAGTCGACGCCTATAGGGGAGTGTATTTTAGCTGTGCAAGTGTGCGATCGCATGTGTAGCAGATCTGTACAAACAGATCTTGTGCAGTCTCTGAGTAGCCCAGGACAAACTCGGCCGCTGCGATCACATCAGCCTGTCCAGGACCGGAATTGACATCAGACACCCGCCCTTCCAACGCCTGGACACGCCTGCGTTTTTCTAGACACTCCCAGAAAACGGTCAGTTGCCACCCACAAATGCCTTTTATCCTGTCAATCCCCTTGCGAACGCTTGTGTGAAATGATCCTTCACACAAACTCATCGCTGAGCGGTGATCCATTTTGTACCCGTGCGACGCGCCTGCGCATTGTGGTGCATACGCATGCGCAGTTTAGACCTGATCGCCCGCTGTACGAAAATGCAGCCTAGCGATCAGGTCTGAATTACCCCCAATATTCTCTCATGTGCGGATCACACTTGTTGGACTGCTTCACAAAGAACATTAGACAAGACGAGATTATTGAGGATGCAAACACAATTGTGAGATCACCAGGTAAAGAACAGAACACTGGGGGTAATTCCAAGTTGATCGCAGCAGGATTTATGATAGCAATTGGGCAAAACAATGTGCACTGCAGGGGAGGCAGATATAACATGTGCAGAAAGAGTTAGATTTGGGTGGGTTATTTTATTTCTGTGCATGGTAAATACTGGCTGCTTTATTTTGACACTGCAAATTAGATTGCAGATTGAACACACCCCACCCAAATCTAACTCTCTCTGCACATGTTATATCTGCCTCCCCTGCAGTGCACATGGTTTTGCCCAATTGCTATCAAAAATCCTGCTGCGATCAACTTGGAATGACCCCCACTATTAGACTTCCTAGGAATGAAGTCTTGAAAGAGAGACGTTATTGGTTACTAGACAGAAAGTACCTATAGTAGTTGTGCAAAAGATCTTCAGGTTTCTGCTCTGGCTCTCTTTCTTCAGCAGTTTTTGTCTGTACCTCACCCTGGCAGAGAGGCTGCGATCACATCAGCCTGTCCAGGACCGGAATTGACATCAGACACCCGCCCTTCCAACGCCTGGACACGCCTGCGTTTTTCTAGACACTCCCAGAAAACGGTCAGTTGCCACCCACAAATGCCTTTTATCCTGTCAATCCCCTTGCGAACGCTTGTGTGAAATGATCCTTCACACAAACTCATCGCTGAGCGGTGATCCATTTTGTACCCGTGCGACGCGCCTGCGCATTGTGGTGCATACGCATGCGCAGTTTAGACCTGATCGCCCGCTGTACGAAAATGCAGCCTAGCGATCAGGTCTGAATTACCCCCAATATTCTCTCATGTGCGGATCACACTTGTTGGACTGCTTCACAAAGAACATTAGACAAGACGAGATTATTGAGGATGCAAACACAATTGTGAGATCACCAGGTAAAGAACAGAACACTGGGGGTAATTCCAAGTTGATCGCAGCAGGATTTATGATAGCAATTGGGCAAAACAATGTGCACTGCAGGGGAGGCAGATATAACATGTGCAGAAAGAGTTAGATTTGGGTGGGTTATTTTATTTCTGTGCATGGTAAATACTGGCTGCTTTATTTTGACACTGCAAATTAGATTGCAGATTGAACACACCCCACCCAAATCTAACTCTCTCTGCACATGTTATATCTGCCTCCCCTGCAGTGCACATGGTTTTGCCCAATTGCTATCAAAAATCCTGCTGCGATCAACTTGGAATGACCCCCACTATTAGACTTCCTAGGAATGAAGTCTTGAAAGAGAGACGTTATTGGTTACTAGACAGAAAGTACCTATAGTAGTTGTGCAAAAGATCTTCAGGTTTCTGCTCTGGCTCTCTTTCTTCAGCAGTTTTTGTCTGTACCTCACCCTGGCAGAGAGGCAAGGATTCCCCAAGACGCATTTGCACACAAATAAACTAATATAGGCAGAGAGGGTCATGCAATAATGAAAGGATTGTATTAATTCTGCAACCCATAATATGAGGTATCATCCATGGTTAGGTATGCAAGAAAATAATAAGAAAAAAGAATAGGTTTAGTTTTTACTTGTATTGTTATCTCAACAATAGCTTTTTAACTATGCAAGTTCTCTTTATGTCATACCATAAAACAAAATAACAGTTCTACATATACCTTAAGGTAATGTCAACTATTTGCCCATACAACATACTTGTCTACTAAAACCAGTTTTTATAAGATGTAAATTGCTACTTGCAAGGTAGCCATATACTGGCCTGGCCCTAAATAGTTTACCTTGTTACAAGGAGGGGGGGGGGAGGTGAAGGGGGGGGAGGGTGATGCTTCTATACATATGTGGGCCCAGTGATCCCAATGGCTTCCAATAAAGCTGGAAGTTCCTCTTCACAAATGGTTAAACATTTCATTGCTGTATACAAAATGTCAAAGAGGAACCTAACTGGTGGAATTAAAAAATATCTCTAGGTGTCCATTAACTTCCCACGCATTGAGTATGTTTAGCCGGCAGTCGGGATGCCAAAGGTCAGCATACCGACCCCAGGATCCCAGCTGCCAAAATGCTGGCGGGAGGGGGGGGGGGGGTTCACTGAGCTCACCACCTAGCAGGTTCAGTGCACAGGTTCTATTCCCACTCTATGGGTGTCGTGGACACCCACGAGTGGGAATAGTCCATGTGTGTTGGTATTTGGCCCGTCGGCATTGCCAATGGTCGGGGTTCTGGCATTGGCATCCTGACCGCCGGGATGCCGACCGCTGGTAATGTGACTTCATACCCTTCCCATGTATTGCAAACTCAGAACCAGAGTAATGTCCCAAGCAATAAGAGCTATAAAGGTATATATAATTTGTATACGTGACTCTTTCTCACCATACCAGGTTCCACCAAGAATGCAGGCAGACCAATAGTGTTTTAGAGACTCTTTGGTAGTAGGCGGTTCTGAGTAACTGGATGGCAAACTGCAAGGTAGCTTCCCTTCTTGCTTCTTTTTCTCTCTCTATCTTTCCACAACTTTTTCTTTTTCTCTGCTTCTGTCTTTCTGCAGCTCTCTTTCTTTTCCTTCACGGCTTATTGTTCTACAGCTCTCTCTCTTTATCTCCAATTCTTTCTCACACTTTTTCTACATGCAGTTGGCTTTTTCTCCCCAATGCCTTCCCAGCTCATCACGTCCTATATCGCTCCCTCATCATTAATCACATTTGTACATTCGCACCAGGATATTATTCCACACTTCTGCTTCCACACCTCCTCATGCTCTGTACCTTTTGCACAAAGTAGTCTGTCCAGTGCATCCCGCGCAGAGGTGGCTTCTGGCTTCCCTGATAAACAAGTAAGCGGTACCCTGTGTTAGGGGGGTATCACATGACCTCAGAGCCACTTAATTAAAATAGAAATTACCTCTGTCAGGCAGAACCATGAAAAAGTTAGGAAGAGTTTAAAGTAACACTACACATCATGGAACATTCTGTAATGTAATTTAGATGATACAATTTCAGCATAACAGCTTTGCGGCTGACTCTATGGAACTGACTGCCCCACAAAGTTGGAGAGGCTCACACTGTAGAATCCTTCGGACTCAAGATTTATCTGTTTACTAGAGATGAGCGGGTTCAGTTCCTCTGAATCCGAACCCGCCCGAACTTCAGGTTTTTTCTCACGGGTCCGAGCATGCTCGGATCCTCCCGCCTTGCTCGGTTAACCCGAGCGCGCCCGAACGTCATCATCCCGCTGTCGGATTCTCGCGAGACTCGGATTCTATATAAGGAGCCGCGCGTCGCCGCCATTTTCACACGTGCATTGAGATTGATAGGGAGAGGACGTGGCTGGCGTCCTCTCCGACTTTAGAAAGATTAGACAGTCCACTTGATTCTGATTGATTTACTAATTTGGGGGAGCATTAGGAGTACTACTACTCAGTACAGTGCAGCAGAGTTTTGCTGATAGTGTGACCAGTGACCACCAGTTTAATTAATCCGTTCTCTGCCTGAAAAAAAACGATACAGTCACAGTCACATACCATATCTGTGCTCAGCCTGAGCAGCCTCAGTGTGCTGCATGCTATATCATCTATGTATGTATAATATAATTAGCTGACTGTGCTGAGTGCTCACTGCCAGTGCTGCTCACACAGCTTAATTGTGGGGGAGACTGGGGAGCAGTTATAGCAGTAGTACAGTGCACACTTTTGCTGCCAGTGTGACCACTGAGACTGACCACCAGTATATTGTTTGTCTGCCTGAAAAAGTTAAACACTCCTGTGGTGTTTTTTTATTTTTTATTCTATAAACGCATTCTGCTGACAGTGTCCAGCAATTCCGTCATTCATTATATTATATAAATATATACCTGCAGTAGTGATATATATCTTATTTATATCATTATCATCTCTATATTAGCAGACGCAGTACGGTAGTCCACGGCTGTGGCTACCTCTGTGTCGTCACGTCAGTGCTCGTCCATAATTGTATACCTACCTGTGGTGGGGTTTTTTTTTCTATCTTCTTCATACTAGTAGTTCAGCAGTCTGCTGACAGTGTCCAACAGGTCCGTCATTATATTATATATACCTGCAGTAGTGATATATATATCTTTTTTATATCATTATCATCTCTATATTAGCAGACGCAGTACGGTAGTCCACGGCTGTGGCTACCTCTGTGTCGTCACGTCAGTGCTCGTCCATAATTGTATACCTACCTGTGGTGGGGTTTTTTTCTATCTTCTTCATACTAGTAGTTCAGCAGTCTGCTGACCGTGTCCAGCAGGTCCGTCATTATATTATATATACCTGCAGTAGTGATATATATATCTTATTTATATCATTATCATTTCTATATTAGCAGACGCAGTACGGTAGTCCACGGCTGTGGCTACCTCTGTGTCGTCAGTCACTCGTCATCCATAAGTATACTAGTATCCATCCATCACCATTGTTTACCTGAGGTGCCTTTTAGTTGTGCCTATTAAAATATGGAGAACACAAATGCTGAGGTTCCAAAAATAGGGAAAGATCAAGATCCACTTCCACCTCGTGCTGAAGCTGCTGCCACTAGTCATGGCCGAGACGATGAAATTCCATCAACGTCGTCTGCCAAGGCCGATGCCCAATGTCATAGTACAGAGCATGTAAAATCCAAAACACCAAATATCAGTAAAAAAAGGACTCAAAAATCTAAAATAAAATCGTCGTCGGAGAAGCGTAAACTTGCCAATATGCCATTTACCACACGGAGTGGCAAGGAACGGCTGAGGCCCTGGCCTATGTTCATGGCTAGTGGTTCAGCTTCACATGAGGATGGAAGCACTCAGCCTCTCGCTAGAAAAATGAAAAGATTTAAGCTGGCAAAAGCACAGCAAAGAACTGTGCGTTCTTCGAAATCACAAATCCACAAGGAGAGTCCAATTGTGTCGGTTGCGATGCCTGACCTTCCCAACACTGGACGTGAAGAGCATGCGCCTTCCACCATTTGCACGCCCCCTGCAAGTGCTGGAAGGAGCACCCGCAGTCCAGTTCCTGATAGTCAGATTGAAGATGTCAGTGTTGAAGTACACCAGGATGAGGAGGATATGGGTGTTGCTGGCGCTGGGGAGGAAATTGACCAGGAGGATTCTGATGGTGAGGTGGTTTGTTTAAGTCAGGCACCCGGGGAGACACCTGTTGTCCGTGGGAGGAATATGGCCATTGACATGCCTGGTGAAAATACCAAAAAAATCAGCTCTTCGGTGTGGAAGTATTTCAACAGAAATGCGGACAACAGGTGTCAAGCCATGTGTTGCCTTTGTCAAGCTGTAATAGTAGGGGTAAGGACGTTAACCACCTCGGAACATCCTCCCTTATACGTCACCTGCAGCGCATTCATCATAAGTCAGTGACAAGTTCAAAAACTTTGGGCGACAGCGGAAGCAGTCCACTGACCAGTAAATCCCTTCCTCTTGTAACCAAGCTCACGCAAACCACCCCACCAACTCCCTCAGTGTCAATTTCCTCCTTCCCCAGGAATGCCAATAGTCCTGCAGGCCATGACACTGGCAATTCTGACGAGTCCTCTCCTGCCTGGGATTCCTCCGATGCATCCTTGCGTGTAACGCCTACTGCTGCTGGCGCTGCTGTTGTTGCTGCTGGGAGTCGATGGTCATCCCAGAGGGGAAGTCGGAAGACCACTTTTACTACTTCCACCAAGCAATTGACTGTCCAGCAGTACTTTGCGAGGAAGATGAAATATCACAGCAGTCATCCTGCTGCAAAGCGGATAACTGAGGCCTTGGCATCCTGGGCGGTGAGAAACGTGGTTCCGGTATCCATCATTACTGCAGAGCCAACTATAGACTTGTTTGAGGTACTGTGTCCCCAGTACCAAATACCATCTAGGTTCCATTTCTCTAGGCAGGCGATACCGAAAATGTACACAGACCTCAGAAAAAGACTCACCAGTGTCCTAAAAAATGCAGTTGTACCCAATGTCCACTTAACCACGGACATGTAGACAAGTGGAGCAGGGCAGACTCAGGACTATATGACTGTGACAGCCCACTGGGTAGATGTATTGACTTCCGCCGCAAGAACAGCAGCGGCGGCACCAGTAGCAGCATCTCGCAAATGCCAACTCTTTCCTAGGCAGGCTACGCTTTGTATCACCGCTTTCCAGAATACGCACACAGCTGATAACCTCTTACGGCAACTGAGGAAGATCATCGCAGAATGGCTTACCCCAATTGGACTCTCCTGTGGATTTGTGGCATCGGACAACGCCAGCAATATTGTGCGTGCATTATATCTGGGCAAATTCCAGCACGTCCCATGTTTTGCACATACCTTGAATTTGGTGGTGCAGAATTATTTAAAAAACGAGAGGGGCGTGCAAGAGATGCTGTCGGTGGCCAAAAGAATTGCGGGACACTTTCGGCGTACAGGCACCACGTACAGAAGACTGGAGCAACACCAAAAACGCCTGAACCTGCCCTGCCATCATCTGAAGCAAGAAGTGGTAACGAGGTGGAATTCAACCCTCTATATGCTTCAGAGGTTGGAGGAGCAGCAAAAGGCCATTCAAGCCTATACATCTGACCACGATATAGGAGGTGGAATGCACCTGTCTCAAGCACAGTGGAGAATGATTTCAACGTTGTGCAAGGTTCTGCAACCTTTTGAACTTGCCACACGTGAAGTCAGTTCAGACACTGCCAGCCTGAGTCAGGTCATTCCCCTCATCAGGCTTTTGCAGAAGAAGCTGGAGACATTGAAGGAGGAGCTAAGACGGAGCGATTCCCCTAGGCATATGGGACTTGTGGATGGAGCCCTTCATTCGCTTAACCAGGATTCACGGGTGGTCAATCTGTTGAAATCAGAGCACTACATTTTGGCCACCGTGCTCGATCCTAGATTTAAAACCTACGTTGTATCTCTCTTTCCGGCAGACACAAGTCTGCAGGGGTTGAAAGACCTGCTGGTGAGAAAATTATCAAGTCAAGAGGAACTTGATCGGTCAACAGCTCCTCCTTCACATTCTCCCGCAATTGGGGGTGCGAGGAAAAGGCTCAGAATTCCGAGCCCACCCGCTGGCGGTGATGCAGGGCAGTCTGGTGCGACTGCTGATGCTGACATCTGGTCCGGACTGAAGGACCTGCCAACGATTACGGACATGTCGTCTACTGTCACTGCATATGATTCTCTCACCATTGAAAGAATGGTGGAGGATTATATGAGTGAATGCATCCAAGTAGGCACGTCAGACAGTCCGTACGTATACTGGGAGGAAAAAGAGGCAATTTGGAGGCCCTTGCACAAACTGGCTTTATTCTACCTAAGTTGCCCTCCCACAAGTGTGTACTCCGAAAGAGTGTTTAGTGCCGCCGCTCACCTTGTCAGCAATCGGCGTACGAGGTTACTTCCAGAAAATGTGGAGAAGATGATGTTCATTAAAATGAATTATAATCAATTCCTCCGTGGAGACATTCACCAGCAGCAATTGCCTCCACAAAGTACACAGGGAGCTGAGATGGTGGATTCCAGTGGGGACGAATTGATAATCTGTGAGGAGGAGGATGTACACGATGATATATCGGAGGATGATGATGAGGTGGACATCTTGCCTCTGTAGAGCCAGTTTGTGCAAGGAGAGATTAATTGCTTCTTTTTTGGTGGGGGTCCAAACCAACCCGTCATTTCAGTCACAGTCGTGTGGCAGACCCTGTCACTGAAATGATGGGTTGGTTAAAGTGTGCATGTCCTGTTTATACAACATAAGGGTGGGTGGGAGGGCCCAAGGACAATTCCATCTTGCACCTCTTTTTTCTTTAATTTTTCTTTGCGTCATGTGCTGTTTGAGGAGTAGTTTTTTGAAGGGCCAGCCTGCCTGACACTGCAGTGCCACTCCTAGATGGGCCAGGTGTTTGTGTCGGCCACTAGGGTCGCTTAGCTTACTCACACAGCTACCTCATTGCGCCTCTTTTTTTTCTTCTTTGCGTCATGTGCTGTTTGGGGAGTAGTTTTTTGAAGGGCCATCCTGCGTGACACTGCAGTGCCACTCCTAGATGGGCCAGGTGTTTGTGTCGGCCACTAGGGTCGCTTAGGTTACTCACACAGCTACCTCATTGCGCCTCTTTTTTTTCTTCTTTGCGTCATGTGCTGTTTGAGGAGTAGTTTTTTGAAGGGCCAGCCTGCCTGACACTGCAGTGCCACTCCTAGATGGGCCAGGTGTTTGTGTCGGCCACTAGGGTCGCTTAGCTTACTCACACAGCTACCTCATTGCGCCTCTTTTTTTTCTTCTTTGCGTCATGTGCTGTTTGGGGAGTAGTTTTTTGAAGGGCCATCCTGCGTGACACTGCAGTGCCACTCCTAGATGGGCCAGGTGTTTGTGTCGGCCACTAGGGTCGCTTAGGTTACTCACACAGCTACCTCATTGCGCCTCTTTTTTGTCTTCTTTGCGTCATGTACTGTTTGAGGGAGTAGTTTTTTGAAGGGCCAGCCTGCCTGACACTGCAGTGCCACTCCTAGATGGGCCAGGTGTTTGTGTCGGCCACTAGGGTCGCTTAGCTTACTCACACAGCTACCTCATTGCGCCTCTTTTTTTTCTTCTTTGCGTCATGTGCTGTTTGGGGAGTAGTTTTTTGAAGGGCCATCCTGCGTGACACTGCAGTGCCACTCCTAGATGGGCCAGGTGTTTGTGTCGGCCACTAGGGTTGCTTAGGTTACTCACACAGCTACCTCATTGCGCCTCTTTGTTTCTTTGCGTCATGTGCTGTTTGGGGACTGGGGAGTAGTTTTTTGAAGGGCCAGCCTGCGTGACACTGCAGTGCCACTCCTAGATGGGCCAGGTGTTTGTGTCGGCCACTAGGGTCGCTTAGGTTACTCACACAGCTACCTCATTGCGCCTCTTTTTTTTCTTCTTTGCGTCATGTGCTGTTTGGGGAGTAGTTTTTTGAAGGGCCAGCCTGCATGACACTGCAGTGCCACTCCTAGATGGGCCAGGTGTTTGTGTCGGCCACTAGGGTCGCTTAGGTTACTCACACAGCTACCTCATTGCGCCTCTTTTTTTTCTTCTTTGCGTCATGTGCTGTTTGGGGAGTAGTTTTTTGAAGGGCCAGCCTGCGTGACACTGCAGTGCCACTCCTAGATGGGCCAGGTGTTTGTGTCGGCCACTAGGGTCGCTTAGCTTAGCCATCCAGCGCCCTCGGTGCAAATTTTAGGACTAAAAATAATATTGTGAGGTGTGAGGTGTTCAGAATAGACTGAAAATGAGTGTAAATTATGGTTATTGAGGTTAATAATACTATGGGATCAAAATGACCCCCAAATTCAATGATTTAAGCTGATTTTTAGGGTTTTTTGAAAAAAACACCCGAATCCAAAACACCCAAATCCGACAAAAAAAATTCGGTGAGGTTTTGTCAAAACGCGTTCATACCCAAAACACGGCCGCGGAACCGAACCCAAAACCAAAACACAAAACCCGAAAAATTTCCGGTGCACATCTCTACTGTTTACACACACATTTCACTAATGTCCCTTTAGTTCCTAAAAAAAATAGAACCCAAATACAGTACTTAATTCTCTTGTCTGTTAAGCTAATTTAATATTTTGTGCTGTAAATTAAAATGTAAAGCACTTAGGGGTCAGTCCTATTAGGTGTGAGCTGCGAGTTGTTTCATGAAACTTGCAGACATTTGCATGAATACACATTCCTGAGAATTCTTCAATCCAATTAAAAATGTATATTTGGGGTACTCGCAGCGGGCGTTTGCGAATTGTCAGTCATATGCAATGTGATAGAAGTGCATGAAAAAGTGGGGTAACCTTCCTGGACCTCCCAAAAATTTCAATATCACTTGTTTAATCATACAGATGTCTGTTAGTGGTCATATGGAAAGTAGTGGAGATTTTTAAACAGTGTTTAATGGCTGATTTATGCATTTAAAAAAATGATAAAAAGCTAACTTTTTTCGTTTATGTTCATACGAAAAATGCAAAGAAAAGCAGTAAAAAAATATGCTTTTGGGGTACTTTGCATATAGCAATGAAAAAGTTGATTTTAGGGTAATTTCTAATTTGAGGCCATTTTTTTCAAACCCCCCCAAAATGACGTTATTAATTGACTAAGTAAGCTAATTGGAAACTTCAAATTGCCTAATTAGTCATTAGGGGGGTGTCTAAGGGGTTCTGCACATTTTAACCTTAAAATAAGGACTTTCCTGACCATCTCTCACCCTTAATGAGGTGCAAGTAGAAAAATGTGAGTTTACTCTGACTGGTTCATGTTTGTAATTGTACTACAAAATTAATTTGCAAAGCGAATTCACAGATAAAATGGCAACTACTGTAGCACCTTTACCTCACACCTAATTGGACTGATCCTTTTGAGAAGGAGGAGAATAAGAAGGAGAAGAAGGATGAAGAGGGGGAGGAGGAGGAGGAAGAGGAGAAAGATTAAGAGGAGGAGGAGAAGAGGGAGAAGAAGAAAAAGAACACTGGCCAGTGCTGTGACAAGATTTATTTCACAAGTTGGTTGTGTGACCTAGGCAATTTGAAATGAATAAATAGAAGCTACTAACTTAATCCTTAAGTCAATATTATTATTTATAACTCTCTTTTATACTCCTTTTATACATCAGACCTGGGAAATTGCTGGGTCTACCAAGCCGGTAATTTCCCGGGTCTCAGCCCCACCCTGGTAAGGAGCAGGGTTGGGTACTCTCCTTTCAGATATACAGAAATCCCGGGTTGATGCCAGGGACGTGCAGTCAGGGGAGGCAGGGGAGGCAGTGCCTCCCCTGTCATTCATTAATGATTAAAATAATACAAAAAGATACATATGACACATATTCTGTGTCATATGTATCCTGTTTATATTATTCTAATAATTTTAGTGTATTAAACTAGATTGGGAGGCACTGATATCAAGTGCCTCCCGAGACAGCGTGTAGACAGTGGGAAGGGGGATAATGCCGGGGGCGGGGCCAAGCGCTGGGCTGAAAAAGCCCATTACAAAATACAATGAAAGCGGCACTTATGTAAGTGCCTCGCTGGCAGGGAAAGCACGCCCCTGCTAGCGAGGCACATTTGATTGGACAGCTTGCCCAATCATCAATACGCAGTGGCAGGACAAGGAAGGGACTCAGAGCTCCCCTCTCTTCCACTCCCGCCAGCACCCGCCATCACCTACCAGCACCCGGGGATTTAGAGGTAGAAGAACCGGGGAGGGGGGCAGAGCCAAGTGTCGCCGTGCAGCAGCAACTAATCTGCACGGCGGCAGCGGTAAGACCAGATCCAGGGAGGAAATTGTGCAGCGGCCGGTGCTCTCCTCTCTCACAGGCAGAAAACCCAATTCCTGCTGCAATCTCCTGGCGGTGGTTTCTGCACAGGTCCCAGCGCTGCCTGCTCCAGCCCAGACTGCTCTTCCATGTGATCTCTGGAGAGGGCCCACCGCCACATATCAGGTACTTCCATTTGTCCCTACCCGGATCCCCAGACTTCATATTTGCAGCCTTATCTGGGTGCCAGTGATGCCGGAAAGGGGATGGGGGGTGTAAAAAGGGGACTCTGTCTGCCATAATGTGTAATAAGAGAACGCTGTCTGCCATAATGTGTAACAACGGGGATGCTGTCTGCCATAATGTGTAAAAAGGGGACTCTGCCATAATGTGTAATAAGAGGACGCTGTCTGCCATAATGTGTAACAAGGGGGACGCTGTCTGCCGTAATGTGTAACAAGGGGGATGCTGTCTGCCATAATGTGTAACAAGGGGGACGCTCTCTGCCATAATGTGTAACAAGGGGGACGCGGTCTGCCGTAATGTGTCACAAGGGGGACGCTGTCTGCCGTAATGTGTCACAAGGGGGACGCTGTCTGCCGTAATGTGTAACAAGGGGGACGCTGTCTGCCGTAATGTGTAATAAGAGGACGCTGTCTGCCGTAATGTGTAACAAGGGGGACGCTGTCTGCCGTAATGTGTAACAAGGGGGACGCTCCCTGCCGTAATGTGTAACAAGGGGGACGCTGTTTACCATAATGTGTAATAAGAGGACGCTGTCTGCCGTAATGTGTAACAACGGGGACGCTGTCTGCCGTAATGTGTAACAAGGGGGATGCTGTCTGCCATAATGTGTAACAAGGGGGACTCTGTCTGCCATAATGTGTAAAAAGGGGACTCTGCCATAATGTGTAATAAGAGGACGCTGTCTGCCGTAATGTGTAACAAGGGGGACGCTCTCTGCCGTAATGTGTAACAAGGGGGACGCTGTCTGCCGTAATGTGTAACAAGGGGGACGCTGTCTGCCGTAATGTGTAACAAGGGGGACGCTGTCTACCATAATGTGTAACAAGGGGGACTCCGTCTGCCATAATGTGTAAAAAGGGGACTCTGCCATAATGTGTAATAAGAGGACGCTGTCTGCCGTAATGTGTAGCAAGGGGGACGCTGTCTGCCGTAATGTGTCACAAGGGGGACGCTGTCTGCCGTAATGTGTAACAAGGGGGACGCTGTCTGCCGTAATGTGTAATAAGAGGACGCTGTCTGCCGTAATGTGTAACAAGGGGGACGCTGTCTGCCGTAATGTGTAACAAGGGGGACGCTCCCTGCCGTAATGTGTAACAAGGGGGACGCTGTTTACCATAATGTGTAATAAGAGGACGCTGTCTGCCGTAATGTGTAACAACGGGGACGCTGTCTGCCGTAATGTGTAACAAGGGGGAAGCTGTCTGCCATAATGTGTAACAAGGGGGACTCTGTCTGCCATAATGTGTAAAAAGGGGACTCTGCCATAATGTGTAATAAGAGGACGCTGTCTGCCGTAATGTGTAGCAAGGGGGGCGCTGTCTGCCGTAATGTGTAACAAGGGGGACGCTCTCTGCCATAATGTGTAACAAGGGGGACGCTGTCTGCCGTAATGTGTAACAAGGGGGGCGCTCTCTGACGTAATGTGCAACAAGGGGGACGCTGTCTGCTGTAATGTGTAACAAGGGGGACGCTCTCTGCCGTAATGTGTCACAAGGGGGACGCTGTCTGCCGTAATGTGTCACAAGGGGGACGCTGTCTACCATAATGTGTAACAAGGGGGATGCTGTCTGCCGTAATGTGTAACAAGGGGGGCGCTGTCTGCCATAATGTGCAACAAGGGGGATGCTGTCTGCCGTAATGTGTAACAAGGGGTACGCTCTCTGCCATAATGTGTAACAAGGGGGACGCTGTCTGCCGTAATGTGTAATAAGAGGACGCTGTCTGCCGTAATGTGTAACAAGGGGGACGCTGTCTGCCGTAATGTGTAACAAGGGGGACACTCCCTGCCGTAATGTGTAACAAGGGGGACGCTGTCTACCATAATGTGTAATAAGAGGACGTTGTCTGCCGTAATGTGTAACAACGGGGACGCTGTCTGCCATAATGTGTAAAAAGGGGACTCTGCCATAATGTGTGATAAGAGGACGCTGTCTGCCGTAATGTGTAACAAGGGGGACGCTGTCTGCCGTAATGTGTAACAAGGGGGACGCTGTATGCCGTAATGTGTAACAACGGGGACGCTGTCTGCCATAATGTGTAACAACGGGGACGCTGTCTGCCATAATGTGTAACAAGGGGGACGCTGTCTGCCGTAATGTGTAACAACGGGGACGCTGTCTGCCGTAATGTGTAACAAGGGGGACGCTGTCTGCCATAATGTGTAACAAGGGGGACGCTGTCTGCCGCAATGTGTAACAAGGGGGACGCTGTCTGCCGCAATGTTTAACAAGGGGGACTCCGTCTGCCGTAATGTGTAAAAAGGGGGACTGTCTGCCGTAATGTGTAAAAGGGGCTCTACCTGGTGTAGTGGCGCTACTGTGCAGCGTAATTTGAATAATGGAGACTACTGTGCACCGTAGTATGAATTGCTATTATTTTGTGGCCATTCCCCTTCCCCATGAAGCCACGCCCCTATACATTTTTCACTGCCCCTATCTTGCATGGGAAGGGGGGGGCACCAATGCCGTTTGTTGCACACAGCGCTAAAATGCCTAGTTACAGCACTGATGGA
This sequence comes from Pseudophryne corroboree, assembly GCF_028390025.1. Lineage (NCBI taxonomy): Eukaryota > Metazoa > Chordata > Amphibia > Anura > Myobatrachidae > Pseudophryne > Pseudophryne corroboree. The sequence continues at coordinate 38,830,744 of NC_086453.1, forward strand.
ACGCAGCTACTACACCTATGCCCTGAGCACAGCACTGGCATCCAAGAGCCCATGAGCTCTGGGATCTGCAGGGACCATGGAGACGCGGCAGGTAGGGAGGGCTGGGGGCCCCAAATTGGTGGTGGGAGATTAGAGGAGATTGTACAGTATAGCATTTAGCTTCTTTTTTTTTTTTTGGTCCACTTATAGTGAGGGATTCAGTATGAGATGCCAGCGCTTGGGACCCCAGCGATCAGAAGACAGATGCTGGGATCCTGAAGTTTACAATGCCGAGAGGGGTGAGTTGAGGGTGTTCTCCCCTAACCTTCCCTTGCCCCAGCCTAACTCTAACCTCCCCCTATAGTTCCTAACCTCCCTGTGGCATTACCTAAACCTAACCCTCCCAACCAGCAGCCTAATCCTAACCTCCCTGCGGCGGTACCTAACCCTCCCTCCCCGCACACTAACCTCCCTGCGGTGGTACCTAACCCTCTCTCCCCGCACACTAACCTCCCTGTGACGGTACCTAACCCTCCCTCCCTGCAGCCTAACCTTAACATCCCTGCGGCGGTACCTAAACCTAACCCTCCCTCTCCGCAGCCTAATCCTTCCCGTTGATGCCCAGGGGTCGGCTAAAGTACTATGTGTAAGACTGTAGGAGGTGATGATAATACAGTATATCTATTTAAAATTTGATAATATATAATTACGAGGCTAGTTCCACTTTCCTAGGAGTGTGCGCGCCTTCATTGCGCACATTGGGGGGAGAGGGGGTGCGTCAACAGATCTCGCTCAGAATGCCAGTAGTTTTGGGCCCAGGCCTGGCTGCTCTCTGGGTACTTTGCAATCTGTCCTGTAATCACAGTACTGTACATACACAATTGCTGCAGTACCAGACCCCTCCCCCCCCCCGTGCACTCTAATGTATTTGTTTTCCCTAAAAAGTGAGCTGTGGTTTGTGTTCTTGTGTGACTGGGGATGTACTTGAGAAGCCAGTGCCTCCCCAGCCATTGACTTCACCGCACGTCACTGGTTGATGCGCATTCACAAGCAAAAACCTGGGATTTTGAAGTGAGTATGAAAGAGGTATACTGTAAGTCCTAAAATGATTCTCACCAGTAAATCTAATGCAATTCTTAATTCTATCCTTGATACTAATGCAGGCACAACTACACTTCTGCCTAGAACAAGGCTATTGAGTGACATTTAGCAACCTGAGATAACATTGTAAGAAAGCACAGGGGGGCCACTAATAAGAGATTTGCTGTGTCCTGAAAGAGATTTGCACTTGAGCTTGTTATTGCGCAGACTCCATTTATTTATTATATGTTTTGTATATTGTATGAAATTGATACGCCTGTGTGCGGCACAATAACTGATTTGGCACATATCTAGCAGAGGGTCTCTCTCGCAGCTAGCAGGCACCAGGATTTGGCTGCATAGCCGACAACCTTTCTAGGTGGGTTGGGTGTTAGCGGTCACAGGAGGATGGGTTATAGTTTCAGGGAAGGAAGGTGTGGGTGTGGGGGTGATTAGGCGTTCCCTGTACTCCATACCGACATAGCCAGATTATAAGGGGGATGCAGGGCATACTGTACCCCGGGCCCCCCTTTGTCAGGGGCCCCCCATCCAAAGCACACTGATATCACTAGCTTTCCCGCTTAATGTGAGAGACAGAATGAGAGCAGGACAGTATGCAGTGCAGGAAGAGACACAAGAATATCATGTTTCATGAGCTACCGACAGAGCTTTCTGACCAGAGGAGAGATGTGAGGGTGGAGAGAGCTGGGACACAGGGTTCCCAGCTTCTCCTCCTCTCTGCCCGGGTGTCTGAGTACTGTAAACTTTTATTCAACTAAACCATTTGGATCTAGAGAAAGAGACACACACACAAAGGGGTACATTTACTAAGGTGGGAGATTTTTAGAACTGGTGATGTTGCCCATAGCAACCAATCAGATTATATCTATTATCTGCTAGAAGCAGCTAGATAAATGGTAAGTAGAATCTTATTGGTTGCCATGGGCAACATCACTAGTTCTAAAAATCTCCCACCTTAGTAAATTTACCCCAGAGAGTCCTCCTGGGTCCTGTCCCAGTGTGTAAGTAATACAGAGGCTGATGCTATTCTTGCATGTGACAAGATACATTTTATTTTTCTATGTGTATTTTAAGGTTGTTTAAGTTGTCTTTGTTCCACTACAAGAACATTTTCAATTAGGTGGATCTACTGTATAAACAGTACCCAGGTATTATTAAAATATTGTTTTAAAACTAATATACACCATTGGTTTAAATGTAATATACACAATCTATACCTCCCACCATGACCCATTCCAGGAGGTACAAAATGCTTTCTACCTGGACTTCCTTCTTAATTTATGATTGCAAACACCTGCGTTGAAATACCTTTCTTATCAATTAAATAGTTCAACACAGGTTACATCAATCATATATTAAGTTGGAAGTCCAGGCAAAGAGCATTTTGTCCCTCCTGGAATGGGACATGTAGGGAGGTATGCACAATCTTATAAACATCCCCTACCTTCCACCGGGGCCCCCCTGTCTTAAGTGCCCCGGGCACCCCCAAGGCTTAATCCGGCCCTGCATACCGAGGCCCAGGTAATCCATACTCACTCCACCTCTCTCAGCTCCCCTGCCTAGCTGTAATTGGAGACTTACAAACAGGCCAGAAGAGAACCAGCTCTAATCACATTTACATGGGGACGGTGGGTGGTGTCAGTCTTAGGAGGAGTAAGAAATGGGTTTAACACCTGTCAAATGTCTAAGGGGTCTGTTTTTTAAGCCTTGGATGGAGATAAAGTCGCTGGAGGTAAAGCACCAGCCAATCAGCTCCTAACTGCCATGCCACACGCTGTTTGAAAAATGACAGTTAGGAGCTGATTGGCTGGTACTTTATCTCCAGCTCCTTATCTCCATCCAAGGCTTAGTAAATTTACCCCGTAAATCTGGGGGAGGGGCTTATTCTTGATTATGATTTTGTTTGCTGTGGGCGGGGCAATCCATGATGAGAAATCTAATTACACTGTGTCCTGTCGCTGCCAATGGTGACCAGGGAGAAACTGCTCGTTCATGTGCAATTGTCTGTCAGCCTAGCAAAGAATGCACAAGGCTGTTATATCAACTTGAAGGTGCCAGTGTCGCACAAGGTAGGAGTACTGCAGAAGCATTGTTTCTCTGTAGTTCAAACAATACGTACATTGCCTCTCATACTGTATACAGCGTTCTTTATTCCTGACAATCACTCACAAAAAAACAACAACAACAACAACAACAACAGTATGTAATAAAAAAAAATTTGAGTAAATTAGAATCCATGGAATAATGACCTTGTGAAAGGCACTTACATACCACAAGAGACAAAGTTTAAATGTCATATTTACAAACAGTTATAGTATTCAGCCCATGTGATTTCTAACAGCTATGATTTTGTGTTTTAAAACCATTCCATTGCTGAGACCATACCAGGACACAGCTCAGTGATTGCGTGCTGGGAACTGTAATGCTTGAGCTACTACGTTTTGCCTATACCAGATGGCACTTCCTTTACTTACTAAAATGTTCCATTTCAAAAGAAGTCAATCAGCAGAACAACTTACTGTCTCTCTCTCTCTTTTTTTTTCTTTACGGTATTCTTATTATTTTCATATTGTGTATTGTACTGTACTACTTTCCAGAAATGATGTACAGTATGATGTATGTTGCATGCCACTTACTCTACATCCTTATTAAGAACCTTTTATTGTTGTACTGTGTGAAGACCGTGTAGAGTAACTTTGCCTAAGGTAACCGACTTCATGTAATTCTAGCCTCCAAGTGCACTGTCCTGGATTTATCCTTGACGATTCCATCTCCTTCAAACCTCACATTCATTACCTTTTGAAATCCTGCCTTTTCCATATCTGAAATATATCCAGGATCAGAACCTTTCTCACCCTGGAGGCAACTAAGACCCTCATCCACTCGCTGTCATCTCTAAATTGGACTACTGTAACCTCCACCTATATGACCTTCCTGATTCCCACCTCTCTTCACTCCAATTTGTTTTCATTGCTGCTGCCCAGCTCATTTTCCCTTCTAAATGTACAATGTCTGCCTACCCTCTCTTACAAGCCCTGCACTGGCTCCATTTCCCCTTCAGAACCCAGATCAAGCTTCTCACTCTCTCTTATAAAGCCTCCCTCCCATTTACATGCCCTCTGCACTCCACAAATGAATGCTGCCTCACCTGACATCCTTCAGCTCCGACCTCCAAGATTTAGCCTGTACTGTTCCCCAGGGGCGGATCCAGAAGAAAATGAAAGGGGGGTCACCATGATAGGGGAACGGTAATAATTATATTTACATGCACCTAAGGCACGCGTGCTCTCAGATAAGGGGTGTGGTATCACAGGGGGCGTGGCCTCACAGAATATGTCATCAGGTAATGATTGGCTGTAGGAGCGCATCCTGTTTTATTGCCAATGTTTCACCTTGATGAAAAGGCTGATTGGGGCTTGAAATGTTGGTCACCTGTTGCATTAGTTATGGGAGCCTGGAAGGCACCCCAGCACAATATAATTATTATAGTGTTTAGTTGGTGGTGGCAGGTGCAGCATACCTTGTTTTGGGCACTGCACTGAGACTCTGACTGCAGGACAGGAACTGCCCATCTTTGATCAGTAGAAACATCCAGCTGCATCTCCAACAAGCAGCATAAGACATCTGCAGAACAGCCCTGTCACAATCACACAGCATAAGACTTCTGCAGGACAGTCCTGTCACAATCACACAGCATAAGACATCTGCAGGACAGCCCTGTCACACTAACACGGGCCGCCTTCTCAAAGCTGAGGCTGAGTGTGACTGCACCTAGCATGGTGGTAAAGGAAGTGGAGGAGGAAGCGCTGGGATACTGTGCGGTGCAGTGAGGGCTAATGAAGTCTTCTGCGTCATCATAAGTAACAGTCTTACTCGATGCTGGTATTTGAACCACGCGCCTGGGCTGGACTCTGGCTGGCTGCCTGTGGGGGAGGTAGGTTGCGGTGTGAGCAGGGGGAGGCTGGAGCTGCAGCTCCAGCCTCCCCATTGGTTACCACTAGTGATGAGCGGGTTCGGTTCCTCGGGATCCAAACCCCCCCGAACTTCACCCATTTTACACGGTTCCAAGGCAGCCTCTGATCTTCCTGCCTTGCTCAGTTAACCCGAGCGCGCCCGAACGTCATCATCCTGCTGTCGGATTCTCACGAGATTCGTATTCTATATAAGGAGCCGCGCGTCGCCGTCATTTTCACTCGTGCTTTGGAGATGATAGCGAGAGGACGTGGCTGCATTCTCCCAGTTTCTGTGTTCAGTGTGCTGCAAATATCTGTGCTCAGTGTGCTGCAAATATCTGTGCTCAGTGTGCTGCAAATATCTACGTTCTCTACCTGAAAAACGCTCCATATCTGTGCTGCATTGTAGTATATAGTAGGAGGACAGTGCAGAATTTTGCTGTGACCACCAGTATATATATATATATATATATATATATATATATATATATATAGCAGTACGGTACAGTAGTCCACTGCTCTACCTACCTCTGTGTCATCAAGTATACTATCTATCCATACCTGTGGTGCATTTTAGTTGTGCGCAGTATATAGTAGGAGGTCAGTGCAGAATGTTGCTGACCACCAGTATATATATAGCAGTACGGTACAATAGTCCACTGCTCTGCCTCTGTGTCGTCAAGTATACTATCCATCCATACCTGTGCTGCATTTTAGTTGTGCGCAGTATATAGTAGGAGGACAGTGCAGAATTTTGCCGACCACCAGTATATATATAGCAGTACGGTATAGTAGTCCACTGCTCTACCTCTGTGTCGTCAAGTATACTATCCATCCATACCTGTGCTGCATTTTAGTTGTGCGCAGTATATAGTAGGAGGTCAGTGCAGAATGTTGCTGACCACCAGTATATATATAGCAGTACGGTACAATAGTCCACTGCTCTGCCTCTGTGTCGTCAAGTATACTATCCATCCATACCTGTGCTGCATTTTAGTTGTGCGCAGTATATAGTAGGAGGACAGTGCAGAATTTTGCTGACAACCAGTATATATATATAGCAGTACAGTACAGTAGTCCACTGCTCTACCTCTGTGTCGTCAAGTATACTATCCATCCATACCTGTGCTGCATTTTAGTTGTGCGCAGTATATAGTAGGAGGACAGTGCAGAATTTTGCCGACCACCAGTATATATATAGCAGTACGGTATAGTAGTCCATTGCTCTACCTCTGTGTCGTCAAGTATACTATCCATCCATACCTTTGCTGCATTTTAGTTGTGCGCAGTATATAGTAGGAGCACAGTGCAAAATTTTGCTGACCACCACTATATATATAGCAGTACGGTACAGTAGTCCATTGCTCTACCTCTGTGTCGTCAAGTAAACTATCTATCCATACCTGTGCTGCATTTTAGTTGTGTGCAGTATATAGTAGAAGGACAGTGCAGAATGTTGCTGACCACCAGTATATATATAGCAGTATGGTACAGTAGTCCACTGCTCTACCTCTGTGTCATCAAGTATACTATCCATCCATACCTGTGCTGCATTTTAGTTGTGCACAGTATATAGTAGGAGGACAGTGCAGAATTTTGCAGACCACCACTATATATATAGCAGTATGGTACAGTAGTCCACTGCTCTACCTCTGTGTCGTCAAGTATACTATCCATCCATACCTGTGCTGCATTTTAGTTGTGCGCAGTATATAGTAGGACAGTGCAGAATTTTGCTGACCACCACTATATATATAGCAGTACGGTACAGTAGTCCATTGCTCTACCTCTGTGTCGTCAAGTATACTATCCATCCATACCTGTGCTGCATTTTAGTTGTGCGCAGTATATAGTAGGAGGACAGTGCAGAATTTTGCTGACCACCACTATATATATAGCAGTACGGTACAGTAGTCCATTGCTCTACCTCTGTGTCGTCAAGTATACTATCCATCCACACCTGTGCTGCATTTTAGTGTTGCGCAGTATATAGTAGAAGGACAGTGCAGAATTTTGCTGACCACCAGTATATATATAGCAGTACGGTATAGTAGTCCACTGCTCTACCTCTGTGTCGTCAAGTATACTATCCATCCATACCTGTGCTGCATTTTAGTTGTGCACAGTATATAGTAGGAGGACAGTGCAGAATTTTGCTGACCACCAGTATATATATAGCAGTACGGTACAGTAGTCCATTGCTCTACCTCTGTGTCGTCAAGTATACTATCCATCCATACCTTGCTGCATTTTAGTTGTGCGCAGTATATAGTAGGAGGACAGTGCAGAATTTTGCTGACCACCACTATATATATAGCAGTATGGTACAGTAGTCCACTGCTCTACCTCTGTGTCGTCAAGTATACTATCCATCCATACCTGTGCTGCATTTTAGTTGTGCGCAGTATATAGTAGGAGGACAGTGCAGTATTTTGCTGACCACCAGTATATATATAGCAGTACGGTGCAGTAGTCCACTGCTCTACCTCTGGCTGCCCGTACGGAAACCTCCCATCAGCGTGACTCATCCAGCCGCACGGATAGAAGCCACTAGCTAACTGCACTATACCGCTACGGCTCACAGGTAACAGCCGTATATCACATCGTACATCCCCGGGGACGCTTGGGCTGCACTAAAAACTCCTCGTACTGGCAAACAGGTCCCATATTACAAGCATAAGGGACAGAGTGAGCAAATGTACCTGTGACCGCTTTTATCTGTGGTGCACAGCTTTTGGATATAAATGCCGGTGTCCTTTGGACTCAATTATCGGGTGCAATTTAACACGGAGGATTCCATTCCTCACTGAACTTGTGGCTTAATTCTTGTCAGTTTGGACAATATACTTTTCAGCACACTTATTTATGATGAGAATTGTCTCTTTTTAATTGCTATATTGATGTATTTGAGGGTGTTGTGACTAGAGATGAGCGGGTTCGGTTTCTCTGAATCCGAACCCGCCAGAACTTCATGGTTTTTTTCACGGGTCCGAGCAGACTCGGATCTTCCCGCCTTGCTCGGTTAACCCGAGCGCGCCCGAACGTCATCATGACGCTGTCGGATTCTCGCGAGGCTCGGATTCTATCGCGAGACTCGGATTCTATATAAGGAGCCGCGCGTCGCCGCCATTTTCACACGTGCATTGAGATTGATAGGGAGAGGACGTGGCTGGCGTCCTCTCCATTTAGATTATAAGAGACTGAGAGAGATTTACTGGAGCTGACTAGGAGGAGTACTGTTACTGTAGAAGTGTAGAGACTGAGTGGAGAGAGTTTACTAGTGAGGACAGTGCAGTTTACTTTATAATCCGTTCTCTGCCTGAAAAAAGCGATACACAGCACACAGTGACTCAGTCACATACCATATCTGTGTGCACTGCTCAGGCTCAGGCCAGTGTGCTGCATCATCTATATATATATTATATATCTGTCTGACTGCTCAGCTCACACAGCTTATAATTGTGGGGGAGACTGGGGAGCACTACTGCAGTGCCAGTTATAGGTTATAGCAGGAGCCAGGAGTACATAATATATTATATAGTGAGTGACCACCAGACACACAGTGCAGTTTATTTAATATATCCGTTCTCTGCCTGAAAAAAGCGATACACACACAGTGACTCAGTCACATACCATATCTGTGTGCACTGCTCAGGCTCAGGCCAGTGTGCTGCATCATCTATTATCTATATATAATATTATATATATCTGTCTGACTGCTCAGCTCACACAGCTTATAATTGTGGGGGAGACTGGGGAGCACTACTGCAGTGCCAGTTATAGGTTATAGCAGGAGCCAGGAGTACATAATATATTATATAGTGAGTGACCACCAGACACACAGTGCAGTTTATTTAATATATCCGTTCTCTGCCTGAAAAAAGCGATACACACAGTGACTCAGTCAGTCACATACCATATCTGTGTGCACTGCTCAGGCTCAGGCCAGTGTGCTGCATCATATATAATATTATATATATCTGTCTGACTGCTCAGCTCACACAGCTTATAATTGTGGGGGAGACTGGGGAGCACTACTGCAGTGCCAGTTATAGGTTATAGCAGGAGCCAGGAGTACATAATATATTATATAGTGAGTGACCACCAGACACACAGTGCAGTTTATTTAATATATCCGTTCTCTGCCTGAAAAAAGCGATACACACAGTGACTCAGTCAGTCACATACCATATCTGTGTGCACTGCTCAGGCTCAGGCCAGTGTGCTGCATCATCTATTATCTATATATAATATTATATATATCTGTCTGACTGCTCAGCTCACACAGCTTATAATTGTGGGGGAGACTGGGGAGCACTACTGCAGTGCCAGTTATAGGTTATAGCAGGAGCCAGGAGTACATAATATATTATATAGTGAGTGACCACCAGACACACAGTGCAGTTTATTTAATATATCCGTTCTCTGCCTGAAAAAAGCGATACACACAGTGACTCAGTCAGTCACATACCATATCTGTGTGCACTGCTCAGGCTCAGGCCAGTGTGCTGCATCATCTATATATATTATATATCTGTCTGACTGCTCAGCTCACACAGCTTATAATTGTGGGGGAGACTGGGGAGCACTACTGCAGTGCCAGTTATAGGTTATAGCAGGAGCCAGGAGTACATATTATATTAAAATTAAACAGTGCACACTTTTGCTGCAGGAGTGCCACTGCCAGTGTGACTGACCAGTGACCTGACCACACTGACCACCAGTATAGTTAGTAGTATACTTATATTGTGATTGCCTGAAAAAGTTAAACACTCGTCGTGTGACTTCACTTGTGTGTTTTTTTTTTTTTTATTCTATAAAAATAAAACTCATTCTGCTGACAGACAGTGTCCAGCAGGTCCGTCATTATATAATATATAATATATACCTGTCCGGCTGCAGTAGTGATATATATATATTTTTTATATCATTTATCATCCAGTCGCAGCAGACACAGTACGGTAGTTCACGGCTGTGGCTACCTCTGTGTCTCTGCACTCGGCAGGCAGTCCGTCCATAATTGTAATACCACCTAACCGTGGATTTTTTTCATTCTTCTTTATACATACATAGTTACATAGACATCTTCTCTTTATCAACCAGTCTATATTAGCTGCAGACACAGTACAGTACGGTAGTTCACGGCTGTGGCTACCTCTGTGTCTGCACTCGGCAGGCAGTCCGTCCATAATTGTATACCACCTAACCGTGGTTTTTTTTCATTCTTCTTTATACATACATAGTTAAATAGACATCTTCTCTTTATCAACCAGTCTATATTAGCTGCAGACACAGTACAGTACGGTAGTTCACGGCTGTGGCTACCTCTGTGTCTGCACTCGGCAGGCAGTCCGTCCATAATTGTATACCACCTAACCGTGGTTTTTTTTCATTCTTCTTTATACATACATAGTTACATAGACATCTTCTCTTTATCAACCAGTCTATATTAGCTGCAGACACAGTACAGTACGGTAGTTCACGGCTGTGGCTACCTCTGTGTCTGCACTCGGCAGGCAGTCCGTCCATAATTGTATACCACCTAACCGTGGATTTTTTTTCAGTCTTCTTTATACATACATAGTTACATAGACATCTTCTCTTTATCAACCAGTCTATATTAGCTGCAGACACAGTACAGTACGGTAGTTCACGGCTGTGGCTACCTCTGTGTCTGCAGACGGCAGGCAGTCCATAATTGTATACTAGTATCCATCTCCATTGTTTACCTGAGGTGCCTTTTAGTTGTGCCTATTAAAATATGGAGAACAAAAATGTTGAGGTTCCAAAATTAGGGAAAGATCAAGATCCACTTCCACCTCGTGCTGAAGCTGCTGCCACTAGTCATGGCCGAGACGATGAAATGCCAGCAACGTCGTCTGCCAAGGCCGATGCCCAATGTCATAGTACAGAGCATGTCAAATCCAAAACACCAAATATCAGAAAAAAAAGGACTCCAAAACCTAAAATAAAATTGTCGGAGGAGAAGCGTAAACTTGCCAATATGCCATTTACCACACGGAGTGGCAAGGAACGGCTGAGGCCCTGGCCTATGTTCATGGCTAGTGGTTCAGCTTCACATGAGGATGGAAGCACTCAGCCTCTCGCTAGAAAAATGAAAAGACTCAAGCTGGCAAAAGCAGCACAGCAAAGAACTGTGCATTCTTCGAAATCCCAAATCCACAAGGAGAGTCCAATTGTGTCGGTTGCGATGCCTGACCTTCCCAACACTGGACGTGAAGAGCATGCGCCTTCCACCATTTGCACGCCCCCTGCAAGTGCTGGAAGGAGCACCCGCAGTCCAGTTCCTGATAGTCAGATTGAAGATGTCAGTGTTGAAGTACACCAGGATGAGGAGGATATGGGTGTTGCTGGCGCTGGGGAGGAAATTGACCAGGAGGATTCTGATGGTGAGGTGGTTTGTTTAAGTCAGGCACCCGGGGAGACACCTGTTGTCCGTGGGAGGAATATGGCCGTTGACATGCCAGGTGAAAATACCAAAAAAATCAGCTCTTCGGTGTGGAGGTATTTCACCAGAAATGCGGACAACAGGTGTCAAGCCGTGTGTTCCCTTTGTCAAGCTGTAATAAGTAGGGGTAAGGACGTTAACCACCTCGGAACATCCTCCCTTATACGTCACCTGCAGCGCATTCATAATAAGTCAGTGACAAGTTCAAAAACTTTGGGTGACAGCGGAAGCAGTCCACTGACCAGTAAATCCCTTCCTCTTGTAACCAAGCTCACGCAAACCACCCCACCAACTCCCTCAGTGTCAATTTCCTCCTTCCCCAGGAATGCCAATAGTCCTGCAGGCCATGTCACTGGCAATTCTGACGAGTCCTCTCCTGCCTGGGATTCCTCCGATGCATCCTTGCGTGTAACGCCTACTGCTGCTGGCGCTGCTGTTGTTGCCGCTGGGAGTCGATGGTCATCCCAGAGGGGAAGTCGTAAGCCCACTTGTACTACTTCCAGTAAGCAATTGACTGTTCAACAGTCCTTTGCGAGGAAGATGAAATATCACAGCAGTCATCCTACTGCAAAGCGGATAACTGAGGCCTTGACAACTATGTTGGTGTTAGACGTGCGTCCGGTATCCGCCGTTAGTTCACAGGGAACTAGACAATTTATTGAGGCAGTGTGCCCCCGTTACCAAATACCATCTAGGTTCCACTTCTCTAGGCAGGCGATACCGAGAATGTACACGGACGTCAGAAAAAGACTCACCAGTGTCCTAAAAAATGCAGTTGTACCCAATGTCCACTTAACCACGGACATGTGGACAAGTGGAGCAGGGCAGGGTCAGGACTATATGACTGTGACAGCCCACTGGGTAGATGTATGGACTCCCGCCGCAAGAACAGCAGCGGCGGCACCAGTAGCAGCATCTCGCAAACGCCAACTCTTTCCTAGGCAGGCTACGCTTTGTATCACCGCTTTCCAGAATACGCACACAGCTGAAAACCTCTTACGGCAACTGAGGAAGATCATCGCGGAATGGCTTACCCCAATTGGACTCTCCTGTGGATTTGTGGCATCGGACAACGCCAGCAATATTGTGTGTGCATTAAATATGGGCAAATTCCAGCACGTCCCATGTTTTGCACATACCTTGAATTTGGTGGTGCAGAATTTTTTAAAAAACGACAGGGGCGTGCAAGAGATGCTGTCGGTGGCCAGAAGAATTGCGGGACACTTTCGGCGTACAGGCACCACGTACAGAAGACTGGAGCACCACCAAAAACTACTGAACCTGCCCTGCCATCATCTGAAGCAAGAAGTGGTAACGAGGTGGAATTCAACCCTCTATATGCTTCAGAGGTTGGAGGAGCAGCAAAAGGCCATTCAAGCCTATACAATTGAGCACGATATAGGAGGTGGAATGCACCTGTCTCAAGTGCAGTGGAGAATGATTTCAACGTTGTGCAAGGTTCTGATGCCCTTTGAACTTGCCACACGTGAAGTCAGTTCAGACACTGCCAGCCTGAGTCTGGTCATTCCCCTCATCAGGCTTTTGCAGAAGAAGCTGGAGGCATTGAAGAAGGAGCTAAAAGGGAGCGATTCCGCTAGGCATGTGGGACTTGTGGATGCAGCCCTTAATTCGCTTAACAAGGATTCACGGGTGGTCAATCTGTTGAAATCAGAGCACTACATTTTGGCCACCGTGCTCGATCCTAGATTTAAAGCCTACCTTGGATCTCTCTTTCCGGCAGACACAAGTCTGCTGGGGTTGAAAGACCTGCTGGTGACAAAATTGTCAAGTCAAGCGGAACGCGACCTGTCAACATCTCCTCCTTCACATTATCCCGCAACTGGGGGTGCGAGGAAAAGGCTCAGAATTCCGAGCCCACCCGCTGGCGGTGATGCAGGGCAGTCTGGAGCGACTGCTGATGCTGACATCTGGTCCGGACTGAAGGACCTGACAACGATTACGGACATGTCGTCTACTGTCACTGCATATGATTCTCTCAACATTGATAGAATGGTGGAGGATTATATGAGTGACCGCATCCAAGTAGGCACGTCACACAGTCCGTACTTATACTGGCAGGAAAAAGAGGCAATTTGGAGGCCCTTGCACAAACTGGCTTTATTCTACCTAAGTTGCCCTCCCACAAGTGTGTACTCCGAAAGAGTGTTTAGTGCCGCCGCTCACCTTGTCAGCAATCGGCGTACGAGGTTACATCCAGAAAATGTGGAGAAGATGATGTTCATTAAAATGAATTATAATCAATTCCTCCGCGGAGACATTGACCAGCAGCAATTGCCTCCACAAAGTACACAGGGAGCTGAGATGGTGGATTCCAGTGGGGACGAATTGATAATCTGTGAGGAGGGGGATGTACACGGTGATATATCGGAGGGTGAAGATGAGGTGGACATCTTGCCTCTGTAGAGCCAGTTTGTGCAAGGAGAGATTAATTGCTTCTTTTTTGGGGGGGGTCCAAACCAACCCGTCATATCAGTCACAGTCGTGTGGCAGACCCTGTCACTGAAATGATGGGTTGGTTAAAGTGTGCATGTCCTGTTTTGTTTATACAACATAAGGGTGGGTGGGAGGGCCCAAGGACAATTCCATCTTGCACCTCTTTTTTCTTTTCTTTTTCTTTGCATCATGTGCTGATTGGGGAGGGTTTTTTGGAAGGGACATCCTGCGTGACACTGCAGTGCCACTCCTAGATGGGCCCGGTGTTTGTGTCGGCCACTAGGGTCGCTAATCTTACTCACACAGTCAGCTACCTCATTGCGCCTCTTTTTTTCTTTGCGTCATGTGCTGTTTGGGGAGGGTTTTTTGGAAGGGACATCCTGCGTGACACTGCAGTGCCACTCCTAGATGGGCCCGGTGTTTGTGTCGGCCACTAGGGTCGCTAATCTTACTCACACAGCTACCTCATTGCGCCTCTTTTTTTCTTTGCGTCATGTGCTGTTTGGGGAGGGTTTTTTGGAAGGGACATCCTGCGTGACACTGCAGTGCCACTCCTAGATGGGCCCGGTGTTTGTGTCGGCCACTAGGGTCGCTAATCTTACTCACACAGCTACCTCATTGCGCCTCTTTTTTTCTTTGCGTCATGTGCTGTTTGGGGAGGGTTTTTTGGAAGGGACATCCTGCGTGACACTGCAGTGCCACTCCTAGATGGGCCCGGTGTTTGTGTCGGCCACTAGGGTCGCTAATCTTACTCACACAGCTACCTCATTGCGCCTCTTTTTTTCTTTGCGTCATGTGCTGTTTGGGGAGGGTTTTTTGGAAGGGACATCCTGCGTGACACTGCAGTGCCACTCCTAGATGGGCCCGGTGTTTGTGTCGGCCACTAGGGTCGCTAATCTTACTCACACCGCTACCTCATTGCGCCTCTTTTTTTCTTTGCGTCATGTGCTGTTTGGGGAGGGTTTTTTGGAAGGGCCATCCTGCGTGACACTGCAGTGCCACTCCTAGATGGGCCCGGTGTTTGTGTCGGCCACTAGGGTCGCTAATCTTACTCACACAGCTACCTCATTGCGCCTCTTTTTTTCTTTGCGTCATGTGCTGTTTGGGGAGGGTTTTTTGGAAGGGACATCCTGCGTGACACTGCAGTGCCACTCCTAGATGGGCCCGGTGTTTGTGTCGGCCACTAGGGTCGCTTATCTTACTCACACAGCGACCTCGGTGCAAATTTTAGGACTAAAAATAATATTGTGAGGTGTGAGGTATTCAGAATAGACTGAAAATGAGTGTAAATTATGGTTTTTGAGGTTAATAATACTTTGGGATCAAAATGACCCCCAAATTCTATGATTTAAGCTGTTTTTTAGTGTTTTTTTAAAAAAACACCCGAATCCAAAACACACCCGAATCCGACAAAAAAAATTCGGTGAGGTTTTGCCAAAACGCGTTCGAACCCAAAACACGGCCGCGGAACCGAACCCAAAACCAAAACACAAAACCCGAAAAATTTCAGGCGCTCATCTCTAGTTGTGACCACACCAGATCTTAAATATCACAAGAATAATATATGTTTATATGGTTATATGTTTTAAATAAATATTTTACAATTGAGAATGGTGTGGAACAATTAATTGGCTCTATAGCGCGACCTCTTTCTTATTCAATCCTTAGAAGTCTTTGCTAAATTAGCAAAAACTGTTTAGGATCAAATCGCATGCTAGGATCCGCCCAGCGCAGGCAAGGCCGCCCAGCATGTATGGCTCCTCCCAACGACGCGATCGCAATTCAATTGTGATTGCATCACAGAAACCATAGTTAGATGTTGACCCCTGCCCATGCAGCCAGTCTGCGTAGGCAGGCGCACCGCCGCTATGTTTACTATCATAAAAAACGCAGGTGACATCATCAGGTCGCCCCAAAAATGGCCATGACATGCCTCCGTTACCTGCTCCACTCTCCCCCCAATGCAGCAACGTCGCCCCCCCACCCCCAACAACCGCCGCCTGTCAATCATCCGGACAGCAATCGCATTAAGACAGATCGTGCACATGCACAGATGGATGAAAATCAGCCATTTGCAATTTTTGCCCATCTGTGCCCAACTTAGAATAAACCTCTGTGACCGCTGATGCAGCAATTTTTGTAAATTTTGTCCTTGTCTTGCAATGTTCTTTACTGTAAGTACCTTTTGTTCATTCTTATTCTGTTAATGTTCTTTGTAAGGCGCTGCAGACTCCTTGTGGCGCCTTATAAATAAAGGATAATAATAATTGTGTGACAAATGTGGTAAAACGGTTATAAGCACCTGTTCCAATGTATTTGCTGTAACTTTGATGTACCCAATATGGGCTGTATTCCGGACAGAATACAATATAAGAGTGCCGCCGGGTGGGAAAGACCAGCAAGGAATCTAATGACATCTATGCTGCGCCATTCTAGACATGCACAGGACTAATGAGTACTGTAACTATGTGTCATGTGCTCTGATTGGCTACAGGTTTGGGTCAGTCCATTTAATTTATTGCAAAAGCATCTGTTCCCTCTTTGAAATAATAAGTGCAGTATGTTCCCTGATTTTTTTTTTTATTATTTTCAGATTTTGCCCCCCCAATATTTAGAGGTTTTTTTAATTATTATTTATTGCCAGTTATTTATATAGTGCACATATATTCCACAGCGCATTACAGAAACTATTTACCCATTCACATCAGTTCCTGCTCCAGTGGAGCTTACAATCTATGCAGTAGCGGATCTTGGTACGGGCACACGGTAATTTTGCCCGGGGTGCCGCCGCCGTGGCAAGATCCGCTACTGGTAGTGCCCCCCCCCCCCCTCCTCCACCCGTGCCGGTACTGCTGCACCGCACGGCATTGTAGGAGCGGCACTTAGACACTAGGGGTCATGATTGACTTCTAGTGTCTATGGGAGAGATGTCATGACGTCTCTCCCATAGATCAGAGGAGCGGCGCCAGCGGCCAGAGACGGAGGGCAGCAGCAGTCGGGAATCTGGAACGGAGATGGTAAGTATTCATTTTTTTTATTTCTAAAAGCCACAGAAACGGGGGCAATACTACTGGGGGCACAAACTGGGGTAATACAACTGGGTGCACAAACAGGGGCAGTACTATTGGGGGCACATTGACCACGACCTATTATGACGCCCCGCCCCTATTTTTGCCCGGGGCGCCACAAGGGCTAGATCCGGCTCTGAATCTATGATCCCTACCAAATGCACAAACACATATACACACTAGGATTAATAAATTATCAGGAGCCACTTAACCTACAAGTATGTTTTTGGATTGTGGGAGGAAACTGGAGTACCCAGGGAAAACCCACTCAAGTATGTGGAGAATATACAAACTCCACACAGTTAGGGATATGGTGGGAAACGAACCCAGGACATGTGTTGCTAACCAATACACCAATCGTGGTGCCCCAATTCAAGAAATTAATTCAGGTCTTAAAAAAATATTTCACAAATCATAAAACATTCGCTCACAGACATACCAGTAAACTACTGTATTTTTTAGGTTTTGCAGACATGATTACAACTGATCCTGCACTCGCTCTTGTCTCCCATGTAAGGAAAGCGCTCAGTCTGTCCCAGTATCATAAAATATATAAATAACAGAAATGTTTTTACAGAAAATGCTGCGAAATTTAGCAACATTTTTATTGCTCATTTAAATGTCCTTTAAATAGTTATATATTAATTATTGATCTTAACAATTTGCATTTCCAAATTTTTCTTTAGGATAATGGACAATGTCCTAATTTGGGGGATAAGGATTTACATATGCCTACTCTTGTTGCACGGAGGTAAGTTGAACTACTGTATAGTATTTTTAAAGTGATGTGATTTAAAGATAGATAGATAGATAGATAGATAGATAGATAGATAGATAGAGTTTCACTTATGCATATTTATGGGGGACAAACAGTTATCTATATTAGAATTACAGTAGTTTATATTTGAGCAAAGAAGAAATGTAAGTGTTCATTTAAGTTTGAAAGACAATAGTTTGTTTTACTTAGATATCTGATCAGAATTAATACATTTACGTCTCTGCCGAAGTGTAGGCATTTTACAGAATACTTGGAAATTCTAAATAAATATATTATACTGTAAGAAACAGAATTATTCTATGACAAAAAGCCTGTCAGGAGGAGGTAACTAAAATGTATGTGCCCTACTGCCCTACAAAAGGGCCCTCTATACACCATCACCCACCACAACGGGGGTCATTCCGAGTTGATCGCTCGCTAGCTAGATTTAGCAGCTGTGCAAACACTATGCCGCCGCCCACTGGGAGTGTATTTTAGCTTAGCAGAAGTGAGAACAGTTGTATCGCAGAGCGGCTGCAAAAAATGTTTGTGTAGTTTCAGAGTAGCTAAAAACCTACTCAGCGCTTGTGATCACTTTAGACTAGAGATGTGCACCGGTCATTTTTCGGGTTTTGTATTTTGGTTTTGTATTCAGTTCCGCGGCCATGTTTTGGATTCGGACGCGTTTTGGCAAAACCTCCCTAAACATTTT
This sequence comes from Pseudophryne corroboree, assembly GCF_028390025.1. Lineage (NCBI taxonomy): Eukaryota > Metazoa > Chordata > Amphibia > Anura > Myobatrachidae > Pseudophryne > Pseudophryne corroboree. The sequence continues at coordinate 38,849,237 of NC_086453.1, forward strand.
TTGTCGGATTCGGGTGTGTTTTGGATTTGGCTGTTTTTTTTTTCCAAAGAACCCTCAAAAACCGCTTAAATCATAGAATTTGGGGGTAATTTTGATCCCATAGTATTATTAACCTCAGTAACCATAATTTCCACTAATTTCCAGTCTATTCTGAACACCTCACACCTCACAGTATTATTTTTAGTTCTAAAATTTGCACCGAGGTCGCTGGATGACTAAGCTAAGCGACCCAAGTGGCCGGCACAAACACCTGGCCCATCTAGGTGTGGCACTGCAGTGTCAGGCAGGATGGCACTTAAAAAAATTGGCCCCCAACATCACAGGATGCAAAGATAAATTAAAGAAAAAAGAGGTGCAAGATGGAATTGTCCTTGAGCCCTCCCACACACCCTTATGTTGTATAAACAGGACATGCACACTTTAATAAACCCATCATTTCAGTGACAGGGTCTGCCACACGACTGTGGCTGAAATGACTGGTTGGTTTGGGCCCCCACCAAAAAAGAAGCAATCAATCTCTCCTTGCACAAACTGGCTCTACAGAGGCAAGATGTCCACCTCCTCCTCATCTTCCGATTCCTCACCCCTTTCACTGTGTACATCCTCCTCCTCACAGATTATTAATTCGTCCCCACTGGAATCCACCATCTCAGGTCCCTGTGTACTTTCTGGAGGCAATTGCTGCTGGTGAATGTCTCCACGGAGGAATTGATTATAATTCATTTTGATGAACATCATCATCTCCACATTTTCTAGAAGTAACCTCGTACGTCGATTGCTGACAAGGTGAGCGGCTACACTAAACACTCTTTCGGAGCACACACTGGAGGGGGGGAAACTTAGGTAAAATAAAGCCAGTTTTTTGCAAGGGCCTCCAAATTGCCTCTTTTTCCTGCCAGTATACGTACGGACTGTCTGACGTGCCTACTTGAATGCGGTCACTCATATAATCCTCCACCATTCTTTCAATGGTGAGAGAATCATATGCAGTGACAGTAGACGACATGTCAGTAATCGTTGGCCGGTCCTTCAGTCCGGACCAGATGTCAGCACTCGCTCCAGACTGCCCTGCATCACCGCCAGCGGATGGGCTCGGAATTCTTAGCCTTTTCCTCGCAGCCCCAGTTGCGGGAGAATGTGAAGGAGGGGCTGTTGACGGGTCACGTTCCGCTTGAGTTGACAAGTGTCACACCAGCAGGTCTTTGAACATCTGCAGACTTGTGTCTGCTGGAAAGAGAGATACAACGTAGGCTTTAAACCTAGGATCGAGCACGGTGGGCAAAATGTAGTGCTCTGATTTCAACAGATTGACCACCCGTGAATCCTGGTTAAGCGAATTAAGGGCTCCATCCACAAGTCCCACATGCCAAGCGGAATCGCTCCGTTTTCTCTCCTCCTTCAATCTCTCCAGCTTCTTCTGCAAAAGCCTGATGAGGGGAATGACCTGACTCAGGCTGGCAGTGTCTGAACTGACTTCACGTGTGGCAAGTTCAAAGGGTTGTAGAACCTTGCTCAACGTTGAAATCATTCTTCACTGCGCTTGAGTCAGGTGCATTCCCCCTCCTTTGCCTATATTGTAGGTAGATGTATAGGCTTGAATGGCATTTTGCTGCTCCAACATCCTCTGAAGCATATAGAGGGTTGAATTCCACCTTGTTACCACCTCTTGCTTCAGCTGATGGTGGGGTAGGTTCAGGAGTGTTTGCTGGTGCTCCAGTCTACGGCACGCGGTGGCTGAATGCCGAAAGTGGCCCGCAATTCTTCGGGCAACTGACAGCATCTCTTGCACGCCCCTGTTGTTTTTAAAAAAATTCTGCACCACCAAATTCAATGTATGTGCAAAACATGGGACATGCTGGAATTTGCCCACATGTAATGCACGCACAATATTGGTGGCGTTGTCCGATGTCACAAATCCCCAGGAGAGTCCAATTGGGTAAGCCATTCTGCGATGATGTTCCTTAGTTTCTGTAAGAGGTTGTCAGCTTTGTGCCTCTTATGGAAAGCGGTGATACAAAGCGTAGCCTGCCTAGGAACGATTTGGCGTTTGCCAGATGCTACTACTGGTGCCGCCGCTGCTGTTCTTGCTGCGGGAGGCAATACATCTACCCAGTGGGCTGTAACAGTCATATAGTCCTGAGTCTGCCCTGCTCCACTTATCCACATGTCCGTGGTTAAGTGGACATTGGGTACATCTGCATTTTTTAGGACACTGGTGACTCTTTTTCTGACGTCTGTGTACATTCTCTGTATCGCCTGCCTAGAGAAATGGAACCTAGATGGTATTTGGTACTGGAGACACAGTACAGGTTGAGTCTCCCTTATCCAAAATGCTTGGGACCAGAGGTATTTTGGATATCGGATTTTTCTGTATTTTGGAATAATTGCATACAATAATGAGATATCATGGTGATGGGACCTAAATCTAAGCACAGAATTAATTTATGTTTCATATACACCTTATACACACAGCCTGAAGGTCATTTTAACCAATATTTTTTATAACTTTGTGCATTAAACAAAGTGTGTGTACATTCACACAATTCATTTATCTTTCATATACACCTTATACACACAGCCTGAAGGTAATTTAATACAATATTTTTAATAACTGTGTGTATTAAACAAAGTTTGTGTACAATGAGCCATCAGAAAACAAAGTTTTCACTATCTCACTCTCACTCAAAAAAGTCCGTATTTCGGAATATTCCGTATTTCGGAATATTTGGATATGGGATACTCAACCTGTACCTCAAACAATTCTGTAATTCCCTGTGAATTAACGGTGGATACCAGACACACGTGTAACACCAACGCAGCTGCCAAGACCTGAGTTATCCGCTTTGCAGCAGGATGACTGCTGTAATATTTCATCTTACTGCAAAGGACTGTTGGACAGTCAATTGCTTACTGGAAGTAGTACAAGTGATCTTCCGACTTCCCCTCTGGGATGACGATTGACTCCCAGCAGCAACAACAGCAGCGCCAGCAGCAGTAGGCGTTACACTCAAGGATGCATCGGAGGAATCCCAGGCAGGAGAGGACTCGTCAGACTTGTCAGTGACATGGCCTGCAGGACTATTGGTTTTCCTGTCTAATGAGGAAATTTACACTGAGGGAGTTGGTGGTGTGGTTGGCAGAAGCTTGGTTACAAGAGGAAGGGATTTAGTGGTCAGTGGACTGCTTCCGCTGTCATCCAAAATTTTTGAACTTGTCACTGACTTATGATGAATGCGCTGCAGTTGACGTATAAGGGAGGATGTTCCGAGGTGGTTAACGTCCTTACCCCTACTTATTACAGCTTGACAAAGACAACACACGGCTTGACACCTGTTGTCCGCATTTGTGTTGAAATAATTCCACACCGAAGAGGTGATTTTTTTTTGTATTTTGACCTGGCATGTCAATGGCCATATTCGTCCCACGGACAACAGGTGTCTCCCCGGGTGCCTGACTTAAACAAACCACCTCACCATCAGAATCCTCCTTGTCAATTTCCTCCCCAGCGCCAGCAACACCCATATCCTCATCCTGGTGTACTTCAACAGTGACATCTTCAATTTGACTATCAGGAACTGGACTGCGGGTGCTCCTTCCAGCACTTGCAGGGTGCGTGCAAATGGTGGAAGGCGCCACCTCTTCCCATCCAGTGTTGGGAAGGTCAGGCATCGCAACTGACATAATTGGACTCTCCTTGGGGATTTGTGATTTTGAAGAACGCACAGTTCTTTGCTGTGCTTTTGCCAGCTTAAGTCTTTTCATTTTTCTAGCGGGAGGATGAGTGCTTCCACTCCGTGTCGTAAATGGCATATTGGCAAGTTTACGCTTCTCCTCAGACGCTTTTAATTTAGATTTTTGGGTCATTTTACTGAACTTTGGTTTTTTGGATATTACATGCTCTCTACTATGATATTGGGCATCGGCCTTGGCAGACAACTTTGATGGCATTTCATCGTCTCGGCCATGACTAGTGGCAGCAGCTTCAACACGAGGTGGAAGTGGATCTTGATCTTTCCCTATTTTACCCTCCACATTTTTATTCTCCATTTTTTATGTGTGGAGTTATTTGCCAGTAATATATCAATAGCAATGGCCTACTGTACTGTACTATATATGTATACTGTTGGTCACCAAAATGCTGCACTGTAATACTATATATACTGCTCACAAAATGCTGCACAGATATGGAATGGATAAGTGCACTCAGTGACACAGATATGCAAGATACAGCAATGGCCTACTGTACACAACTATGGGGGTAATTCCAAGTTGATCGCAGCGGGATTTTTGATAGCAATTGGGCAAAACCATGTGCACTGCAGGGGAGGCAGATATAACATTTGCAGAGAGAGTTAGATTAGTTAGATTCCCTAGATTCTTGCATACTACAGAGTCAGACAAGGAGCTACTGTTTAGAAGGCCTGGACTGTAGACTTTGTCGGTCATATATATTTTTAATATATATTTTTCAGCAAAGACAAATGCCAACACCAACACTGCTAGAATCCAAATCAAATGAATTTCAACCCTTTTGCGCTTATGAAAAGCCCTTGCAAGTCTGTAGCACCCAGTCAGCATAGTAACACTTGTAGCATAAGCAATAAAACCAATCAGATAAAACATTTTTTATATTTATGAGTACTGATGTGGTGTTTTATGGGGATGAGATGTGCTATTATATAGTGGGGCACAACTGTAGAACTGACATCAAGCTATGGGGTATATTTTCCAACCACGTGGTAAGCAAATGGCTTCAGAATTACATTCAAAGCAAGCCTGATTTAGCATTTATTTCTGTGGTTTGACATCCCACTGATTAGTAAATACACCTTAATTTCTCTTTATAATAGAGACAATAGTACTAACATTTACATCCTACCTGCAGTACATTTCTTTTTTTTTTTATTAAATAGACACACACACACACACACACACACACACACACACACACACACATGCAGAGCTAGATTATTTCATTCCATGGCATACAATTGTACCAAAAATATCTAGAGATTTGCAAAAACTGCAATGATGACAAAGGACACCAGATGGCGTAATAGCGACACACACAGATCATTACTGCGCATGTGCAATGCTGGTTTCCCATGCTTGTTTCTCTGGCTTAGGAATTTGGGAAGTGACGATGTGCACTCACTGGGGAGAGCATAATATTGTATATCAACCATGAACCTCAGAGTATATTCTGTTGACTCACCGTGGTGTTGACTGTATAAAAAAAATGAATGAATGGATGACTGAGTAAATTAATCTGATATAAACAAAATGTAATTTGTGTATTGCTTTGTGTTGCACTAAACAAATCCTATTTTGCATAAAGCACACATCTTAAGTATTCATGCAGGTTAAAAGCCCTATAGCATTAAAAACAAAACAAAAAAATCACAACAAAAAAATTTATATTAAATTGAGATGGACGGAAATTGAAACTTATAGCTATAATTATAAGATTCATTTCTGTTATCTTATTCATGTTGCAGGGACTGACTGCATTATTTTATGTTACAAAAATAAATTAAACTAAAAATTTATATGAATTATTAAATCTGTGTTTATACTCGTTCCTTAGGCTCAGGTTACTATTATTCCGAAGATATTGAGTTTGTGAAAGTTTTACAGAGTGTGAAAGCCTGGCGTGGCTCTTGTGTCCTGTTACCATGTACAATTACTTACCAAGGAGCAGTTAACAATTACACATGGTATCATAATCCAGTGTACGATGACCAAGTAAAGGATTTTATAGGGAAAATTGCTTACAATAGCCTCAACAATACAGAGCTTGACAGTTTATTTGAGAACAATGTGGAATATAAGGGAATGAAAGAGAAGGATTGCACCATACTGATAAAAAACCTGAAGAATGAACACAGCGGGCAGTACAGGCTGAGGCTGGTTAAGAGCGGAAACCCTGGTTTTAAGTGGATGTCAAAGACATATGTTAACGTCACAGTATCAGGTAAGTGACGGATGTCTGTATAACAGCTGCTTCCTTACTAGAGTCCAACACTGGCCAATCTGCTTTACTGAGATTATTATTATTATTATTATTATTATTATTATCATCATCAACGAGGACAAAAGAAAGACATAGGGGTATATGCAATTGCGGTCGAATTCCCGAAATTGTCGAATTTCGGGTATTTTTCGCCAAAAAAAAAAAATTCGTCAATGCAATTCAGTGCTTTCCGTCAAAAAAACGGACTTTCAAAATTCGACTTTTTGAAATTCGACTTTTTGCAAATTCGACTTTTCTGCAATGATACAAGTGCTGCAATTCGACAAAAGCATATTCAATTCAAGTTTGGAAATTCGACAGCAGTGCTTTTAGACAGCAAATTCGTCATTTTCAATCCGCCACACTTTGGAGGGTGAAACCAATAAAAAAAATTTAAAACATGTTTTTTTTGTGGGTTTTTTTCGTGGTAATATCAGATCTATTTATATTAGAAGGGATTAGGTACTTGGTTTGTCTTTTTTGGAGGCACAAGTATTATTTATATATTTTTAAAAATAATATATATATATATTTTTTTATAGATGGAATGGTGAAATCCCTGAAAAAAATGGCGTGGGGTCCCCCCTCCAAAGCATAACCAGCCTCGGGCTCTTCGAGCTGGTCCTGGTTCTAAAAATGCGGGGAAAAAATTGACAGGGGATCCCCCGTATTTTTAAAACCAGCACCGGGCTCTGCGCCTGGTGCTGGTGCAAAAAATACGGGGGACAAAACGAGTAGGGGTCCCCCGTATTTTTTACACCAGCATCGGGCTCCACTAGCTGGACAGATAATGCCACAGCCGTGGGTCACTTTTATACAGTGACCTGCGGCCGTGGCATTAAATATCCAACTAGTCACCCCTGGCCGGGGTACCCTGGGGGAGTGGGGACCCCTTCAATCAAGGGGTCCCCCCCACCCAGCCACCCAAGGGCCAGGGGTGAAGCCCGAGGCTGTCCCCCCCCATCCAAGGGCTGCGGATGGGAGGCTGATAGCCTTGGTAAAATGTCAAGAATATTGTTTTTTTACAGAAGAACTACAAGTCCCAGCAAGCCTCCCCCCCGCAAGCTGGTACTTGGAGAACCACAAGTACCAGCATGCGGGAGAAAAACGGGCCTGCTGGTACCTGTAGTTCTACTGGAAAAAAAATACCCAAATAAAAACAGGACACACACACCGTGACAGTAAAACTTTATTTCATACGCCGACACACACATACTTACCTATGTTCACACGCCGACATCGGTCCTCTTCTCCAAGTAGAATCCACGGATACCTGAAAAGAAAAGATCAATATACTCACCTCAACCAGGGTCCAGAGATAAATCCACGTACTTGTTAAAAAAAAAAAAAACGGACACCCGTACCATGCCGGACTGAAAGGGGTCCCATGCTTACACATGGGACCCCTATCCCCGAATGCAGAGAGACCTCTCAGAGTGACAGCTGTCACAGAAAGGTCTCTAAAGCCAATCAGGAAGCGCAACTTCGTTGCGCTAACCTGATTGGCTGTGCGCTGTCTGAACTCAGACAGCGCATCGCACAGCTCCCTCCATTACTTTCAATGGTGGGAACTTAGCGGCTAGCGGTGAGGTCACCCGCTGGTCAGCGGCTGACCGCGGGTAATCCCCGCAGACGGCAAAGTTCTCACCATTGAAAGTAATGGAGAGGCTTTGCGATGCGCTGTCTGACAGCTCAGACAGCGCACAGCCAATCAGGTGAGCGCCACGGAAGTAGCGCTTCCTGATTGGCTGAAGGGACTTCAGTGACAGGAGTCACGTGGTGTCCCGGCATTCGGGGAAAGGGGTCTGATGTGAAAGCATGGGACCCCTTTCATTCCTGCATGGAACGGGTGGTTCGTTTTTTTTTTTTTAAACAAGTACGTGGATTTATCTCTGGACGCTGGAAGGTGAGTATAATTTTTTTCACAGGTACCCTCGGATCGACGGAGACCGTGGCAGTCGGCGTGTCAACATAGGTAAGTATGTGTGTGTCGGCAGAGTGTAATAAAGTTTTACTGTCACTGTGTCTGTGTACTGTTTTTATTTGGGTATTTTTTTTCCAGTAGAACTACAGGTACCAGCGGGCCCGGTTTTCTCCCGCATGCTGGTACTTGTGGTTCTCCAAGTACCAGCTTGCGGGGGAGGCTTGCTGGGACTTGTAGTACTGCTGGAAAAAACAATATTCTTGTCATTTTTCTCAAGGCTATCAGCCTCCCATCCGCAGCCATTGGATGGGGGGGACAGCCTCGGGCTTCACCCCTGGCCCTTGGGTGGCTGGGGGGGGGACCCCTTGATTGAAGGGGTCCCCACTCCCCCAGGGTACCCCGGCCAGGGGTGACTAGTTGGATATTAATGCCACGGCCGCAGGGCACTGTATAAAAGTGACCCCCGGCTGTGGCATTATCTGTCCAGCTAGTGGAGCCCGATGCTGGTGTGAAAAATACGGGGGACCCCTACTCTTTTTGTCCCCTGTATTTTTTGCACCAGCACCAGGCGCAGAGCCCGGTGCTGGTTTTAAAAATACGGGGGATCCCTGCCCAATTTTTCCTCGCATTTTTAGAACCAGGACCAGCTCGAAGAGCCCGAGGCTGGTTATGCTTTGAAGGGGGGACCCCACGCCATTTTTTTTACGGGTTTTTCCCGTTTTTTCCCGTTTTTTTTAAATCGCGGCAAAATCCGGCAAATCGGCCGTTTTTCGCCCGCGGGACTGTCGAATCCGTTTTTCATTGAATATGGTGAATTCCGGCAGCCACCTGCCGGAATTCACCTGTCGAATTGTGTCGAATTAAAAAACGGCGATAATTTGCCGCGATTCGCCGTGAATTGCATATACCCCATAGAGTGAAAACAAATTAGGGGTAAAGCTAATGCCATTAATTATCGGGCACATGGCCCAGTTTGTCCAACAATCTAACCTAATTTTGATCAACTCTTTATCTTTTAGATAGCCAGGTTAGTTATACAGTAGGTAGTATATCCTCAACATGTGTGTAGTAATGTCTGGTAGTTTTCTATACTCAGTGTAAGATTATTCTGCTCCCATCGTATATTCAGAAGTTTTCCATCTATGATAAGAGATATTGATTCCTTTTGAGCAGATTCATCCAAATTAGGATGAAGAATTAGCAAATCATGGTTTACATTCACTCCACTTCTGCTAAGTTGTGAGTGACTAGCACCAAAGGTACTTGAGTCTGCAGGGAACAGAGAGACAGTAGCGTCACTACGGGGTGAGGGGAGGTGCGGTGGGTGTGGGCCGCACCCGGCTGTCACCCACCGAGGGGTGGCACGAAAATGTAACATTACTTGCAGCACCCGGCTCCTGTCACTGTTTAGGAACTGGCACTGCACCCCCAGAGTGACAGAAAAAAGTGAGGATTTTGGAGGCAATGCCATGGCCTTTACCACAAAGTAACGCCCCCTCCTGTGAAGTCACTACCCTCCCATGAAGCCGTGCCCCCTTTTTGCAGCACGTACTGTAGGCACGTGCATAGATCACTCAGAGCGGCACCGGGTGCCATAGGGATAAATAACTCCCCTGCAGAGATGTGCTGCCTGGGGCAATGGAACTGGCAAATCTCAGATCCTGTACATGTAATATTGATAAAAAGGGTTTATCCTTGCACTTTCTCTAACGTCCTAAGTGGATGCTGGGGACTCCGTAAGGACCATGGGGAATAGCGGCTCCGCATGAGACTGGGCACAAAAGTAAAGCTTTAGAACTACCTGGTGTGCACTGGCTCCTCCCCCTATGACCCTCCTCCAAGCCTCAGTTAGATTTTTGTGCCCGAACGAGAAGGGTGCACACTAGGTGGCTCTCCTGAGCTGCTTAGTGAAAAGTTTAGAGGACTAAGGGGAGAAGAAGCGAACTCACCTGCGTGCAGAGTGGATTGGGCTTCTTAGGCTACTGGACATTAGCTCCAGAGGGACGATCACAGGCCCAGCCATGGATGGGTCCCAGAGCCGCGCCACCGGCCCCCTTACAGAGCCAGAAGACGGAAAATCGGCGTCAGAAGACGTCAGTCTTCAACAAGGTAGCGCACAGCACTGCAGCTGTGCGCCATTGCTCTCAGCACACTTCACACTCCGGTCACTGAGGGTGCAGGGCGCTGGGGGGGGGGCGCCCTGAGACGCAATAAAAACACCTTGGATGGCAAAAAATGCATCACATATAGCTCCTGGGCTATATGGATGCATTTAACCCCTGCCAGAATAGATAGAAAAACGGGAGATAGGCTCCGCCCCCTTATCGGCGGCCTTATCTCCTCAGCACACTGGCGCCATTTTCCCTCACAGCTCCGTTGGAGGGAAGCTCCCTGGCTCTCCCCTGCAGTCACTACACTACAGAAAGGGTTAAAAAAGAGAGGGGGGGCACTAATTACGCGCAGTATTAAAGATACAGCAGCTATAAGGGGAAAAACACTTATATAAGGTTATCCCTGTATATATATAGCGCTCTGGTGTGTGCTGGCAAACTCTCCCTCTGTCTCCCCAAAGGGCTAGTGGGGTCCTGTCCTCTATCAGAGCATTCCCTGTGTGTGTGCTGTATGTCGGTACGTTTGTGTCGACATGTATGAGGAGAAAAATGATGTGGAGACGGAGCAGATTGCCTGTAATAGTGATGTCACCCCCTAGGGGGTCGACACCTGAGTGGATGAACTGTTGGAAGGAATTACGTGACAGTGTCAGCTCTGTATAAAAGACAGTGGTTGACATGAGACAGCCGGCTACTCAGCTTGTGCCTGTCCAGACGTCTCATAGGCCGTTAGGGGCTCTAAAGCGCCCGTTACCTCAGATGGCAGATATAGACGCCGACACGGATACTGACTCCAGTGTCGACGGTGAAGAGACAAATGTGACTTCCAGTAGGGCCACACGTTACATGATGGAGGCAATGAAAAATGTTTTACACATTTCTGATAATACGAGTACCACCAAAAAGGGGTATTATGTTCGGTGAGGAAAAACTACCTGTAGTTTTCCTGAATCTGAGAAATTAAATGAGGTGTGTGATGATGCGTGGGTTTCCCCCGATAACAACTGATAATTTCTAAAATGTTATTGGCATTATATCCTTTCCCGCCAGAGGTTAGGGTGCGTTGGGAAACACCCCCTAGGGTGGATAAAGCGCTCACACGCTTGTAAGGGCTCTACCCTCTCCTGAGATGGCCGCCCTTAAGGATCCTGCTGATAGAAAGCAGGAGGGTATCCTAAAATGTATTTACACACATACTGGTGTTATACTGCGACCAGCAATCGCCTCAGCCTGGATGTGCAGTGCTGGGTTGGCGTGGTCGGATTCCCTGACTGAAAATATTGATACCCTAGATAGGGACAGTATATTTTTGCCTATAGAGCATTTAAAAGATGCATTTCTATATATGCGTGATGCACAGCGGAATATTTGCCGACTGGCATCAAGTCTAAGTGCGTTGTCCATTTCTACCAGTAGAGGGTTATGGACACGACAGTGGTCAGGTGATGCGGATTTCAAACGGCATTTGGAAGTATTGCCTTATTAAGGGGAGGAGTTATTTGGGGTCGGTCTTTCAGACCTGGTGGCCACGGCAACAGCTGGGAAATCCACGTTTGTACCCCAGGTCGCCTCTCAACATGAGAAGACGCCGTATTATCAGGCGCTGTCTTTTCGTGGACAAGCGGGCAAAAGGTTCCTCATTTCTGCCCCATGACAGAGGGAGAGGGAAAAGGCTGCAGAAATCAGCCAGTTCCCAGGAACAGAAACCCTCTCCCGCCTCTGCCAAGCCCTCAGTATGACGCTGGGGCTTTACAAGCAGAATCAGGCACGGTGGGGGGCCCGTCTCAATGAATTTCAGCGCGCAGTGGGCTCACTCGCAAGTAGACCCCTGGATCCGTCAGGTGATATCTCAGGGGTACAAATTGGAATTCGAGACGTCTCCCCCTCGCCGTTTCCTAAAGTCGGCTTTACCGATGTCTCCTTCTGACAGGGAGACAGTTTTGGAAGCCATTCACAAGCTGTATTCCCAGCAGGTGATAATCAAGGTACCCCTCCTGCAACAGGGAACGGGGTATTATTCCACACTGTTGTGGTACCGAAGCCGGACGGCTCGGTGAGACCGATTCTAAATCTAAAATCTTTGAACACTTACATACAGAGGTTCAAATTCAAGATTGAGTCACTCAGAGCAGTGATTGCGAACCTGGAAGAAGGGGACTACATGATGTCTCGGGACATCAAGGATGCTTACCTTCATGTCCAAATTTACCCTTCTCACCAAGGGTACCTCAGGTTTATGGTACAGAACTGTCACTATCAGTTCAGACGCTGCCGTATGGATGGTAGACGGCACCCCGGGTCTTTACCAAGGTAATGGCCGAAATGATGATATTCCTTCGAAGGAAGGGAATTTTAGTTATCCCTTACTTGGACGATTCCCTGATAAGGGTAAGATCCAGGGAACAGTTGGAGATCGGTGTAGCACTATCTCAGGTAGTGTTGCGGCAGCACGATTGGATTCTCAATATTCCAAAATCGCAGCTGGTTCCGACGACTTGTCTTCTGTTCCTAGGGATGATCCTGGACACAGTCCAGAAAAAGGTGTTTCTCCCGGAGGAGAAAGCCAGGGAGTTATCCGAGCTAGTCAGGAACCTCCTAAAACCGAGCCAAGTCTCAGTGCATCAATGCACAAGGGTTCTGGGTAAAATGGTGGCTTCCTACGAAGCAATCCCATTCGGCAGATTCCACGCAAGAACTTTCCAGTGGGACCTGCTGGACAAATGGTCCGGGTCGCATCTTCAGATGCATCAGCGGATAACCCTGTCACCAAGAACAAGGGTGTCCCTCCTGTGTTGGTTGCAGAGTGCTCATCTTCTAGAGGGCCGCAGATTCGGCATTCAGGACTGGGTCCTGGTGACCACGGATGCCAGCCTGCGAGGCTGGGGAGCAGTCACACAGGGAAGGAATTTCCAGGGCTTATGGTCAAGCCTGGAGACATCACTTCACATAAATATCCTGAAGCTAAGGGCCATTTACAATGCTCTAAGCTTAGCAAGACCTCTGCTTCAAGGTCAGCCGGTGTTGATCCAGTCGGACAACATCACGGCAGTCACCCACGTAAACAGACAGGGTGGCACAAGAAGCAGGAGGGCAATGGCAGAAGCTGCAAGGATTCTTCGCTGGGCGGAAAATCATGTGATAGCACTGTCAGCAATTCCGGGAGTGGACAACTGGGAAGCAGACTTCCTCAGCAGACACGACCTCCACCCGGGAGAGTGGGGACTTCACCCAGAAGTCTTCCACATGATTATAAACCGTTGGGAAAAACTCGACAGGTATTGCGCCAGGTCAAGGGACCCTCAGGCAATAGCTGTAGACGCTCTGGTAACACCGTGGGTGTACCAGTCAGTGTATGTGTTCCCTCATCTGCCTCTCATACCCAAGGTACTGAGATTGATAAGATGGAGAGGAGTAAGCACTATATTCGTGGCTCCGGATTGGCCAAGAAGGACTTGGTAACCGGAATTCCAAGAGATGCTCACGGAGGATCCGTGGCCTCTACCTCTAAGAAGGGACCTGCTCCAGCAAGGACCCTGTCTGTTCCAAGACTTACCGCGGCTGCGTTTGACGGCATGGCGGTTGAACGCCGGATCCTGAAGGAAAAAAGGCATTCCGAATGAAGTCATCCCTATCCTGATCAAAGCCAGGAAGGATGTAACCGCAAAACATTATCACCGCATTTGGCAAAAATATGTTGCGTGGTGCGAGGCCAGTAAGGCCCGACGGAGGAAATTCAACTGGGTCGATTCCTACATTTCCTGCAAACAGGAGTGTCTATGGGCCTGAAATTGGGGTCCATTAAGGTTCAAATTTCGGCCCTGTCAATTTTCTTCCAAAAAGAACTAGCTTCAGTCCCTGAAGTTCAGACGTTGTAAAAGGGGTACTGCATATACAGCCTCCTTTTGTGCCTCCAGTGGCACCTTGGGATCTCAATGTAGTTTTTGGGTTCCAAAAGTCACATTGGTTTGAACCACTTAAATCTGTGGAGTTAAAATATCTCACATGGAAAGTGGTCATGCTGTTGGCCCTGGCCTGGGCCAGGCGCGTGTCAGAATTGGCGGCTTTATCCTGAAAAGCCCTTATCTGATTTTCCATTCGGACAGGGCGGAATTGAGGACTCGTCCTCAGTTTCTCCCTAAGGTGGTTTCAGCGTTTCACCTGAACCAACCTATTGTGGTGCCTGTGGCTACTAGGGACTTGGAGGACTCCAAGTTGCTAGACGTTGTCAGGGCCCTGAAAATATGTTTCCAGGACGGCTGGAGTCAGAAAATCTGACTCGCTGTTTATCCTGTATGCACCCAACAAGCTGGGTGCTCCTGCTTCTAAGCAGACTATTGCTCGTTGGATTTGTAGTACAATTCAGCTTGCACATTCTGTGGCAGGCCTGCCACAGCCAAAAATCTGTAAATGCCCACTCCACAAGGAAGATGGGCTCATCTTGGGCGGCTGCCCGAGGGGTCTCGGCTTTACAACTTTGCCGAGCAGCTACTTGCTCAGGAGCAAATACGTTTGTAAAATTCTACAAAATTGATACCCTGGCTGAGGAGGACCTGGAGTTCTCTCATTTGGTGCTGCAGAGTCATCCGCACTCTCCCGCCCGTTTGGGAGCTTTGGTATAATCCCCATGGTCCTTACGGAGTCCCCAGTATCCACTTAGGACGTTAGAGAAAATAAGAATTTACTTACCGATAATTCTATTTCTCGTAGTCCGTAGTGGATGCTGGGCGCCCATCCCAAGTGCGGATTGTCTGCAATACTGGTACATAGTTATTGTTACCAAAAAATCGGGTTATTGCTGTAGTGAGCCATCTTTTCTAGAGGCTCCTCTGTTATCATGCTGTTAACTGGGTTTAGATCACGAGTTGTACGGTGTGATTGGTGTGGCTGGTATGAGTCTTACCCGGGATTCAAAATCCTTCCTTATTGTGTACGCTCGTCCGGGCACAGTATCCTAACTGAGGCTTGGAAGAGGGTCATAGGGGGAGGAGCCAGTGCACACCAGGTAGTTCTAAAGCTTTACTTTTGTGCCCAGTCTCCTGCGGAGCCGCTATTCCCCATGGTCCTTACGGAGTCCCCAGCATCCACTACGGACTACGAGAAATAGAATTATCGGTAAGTAAATTCTTATTTTCTCTGTGTTGTATGTGCTCTTCCTTGGTGTATTGGGGCAGATGTATTAAGCCTGGAGAACTGATAAAGCAGTGATAATTCCAAGGTGATAACGCACCAACCAATCAGCTCCAACATATAAATTGACAGTTAGGAGCTAATTGGCTGGTGCGTTATCACCTTCCACTTATCACTGCTTTATTGCTTCTCCAGGCTTAATACATCTGCCCCAGTGTGTGAAGAGAAAAGATAAATATATAGGCCCTCATTCCGAGTTGATCGGTCGCAAGGCGAATTTAGCAGAGTTACACACGCTAAGCCTACGCCTACTGGGAGTGTATCTTAGCTTCTTAAAATTGCGACCGATGTATTCGCAATATTGCGATTACAAACTACTTTGCAGTTTCTGAGTAACTTCAACCTTACTCTGCCTGTGCGATCAGTTCAGTGCTTGTCGTTCCTGGTTTGACGTCACAAACACACCCAGCGTTCGCTCAGACACTCCCCCGTTTATCCAGCCACTCCTGCGTTTTTTCCGGAAACGGTAGCGTTTTCATCCACACGCCCATAAAACGCCGTGTTTCCGCCCAGTAACACCCATTTCCTGTCAATCACATTACGATCGCCGGAGCGATGAAAAAGCCGTGAGTAAAAATACTATCTTCATTGTTAAATTACTTGGCGCAGTCGCAGTGCGAATATTGCGCATGCGTACTAAGCGGATTTTCATTGCGATGCGATGAAAAATACCGACCGATCAACTCGGAATGAGGGCCATAGTGTAGACTTTTGAAATTCATTGAGAGGATATATATGGGAGATACCTGTATACTCACCCTGTGTAAGACTCGGGTAGGCTTTGGATAAACTTTACAACATTTTCCTATGGTGGTTGCTGGATCAACAGTGTTTCCTCAGCTTGTCCAGATGTTTGTGACGCACACTCTCAGATGCTTAAGAAAGGAGTAAGAAAGCAGACAACACATTATATAGCTATCAATTAAGATAAGTTAATTATTCCCCTAAGTGGTTGTACTCACACTATTGTTGGTGAATGGAAATTGACACATACCCCATATTGTATATTTGACTGCAAAAAACCAAATGCTTGATGGCGGTATAATCCATCATGTCGGGCTGGGGCCAGAGAGTTGTGTAGAAAGAAAACACATGTAAGTTTTGTGTGAACTGTGTGGATGAGTGGTCATTGGGTAGAATAGCTTATGGAGGTTATGTGGGTGGTTCTGAAATTTGATAAACTTGTCTGAAGAGGTGAGCCTTTAATAACAACCAGAATAACTAACCTTTATTTTTCTAGATGCCGGGCCCAGTATTGAAATAGAACCAGTGCCTGAAATTGAAGAGTTCCAGGTTGTGACTCTAACTTGCTCTATAAAATATTACTGTCCTCTCCATAACATAAAGCTCTCTTGGATTGAGGATGTAAATGGTACAGCTAAGACTGAAACAAGATCTGACACAGGTGACGTAAGCACCAAAACCTCTCTGACTTTTCGTCCGTCGTGGGCCGACCACAAAAAAAACTTCACTTGTGTTCTTCAACAAGAGGATCAAGAGAAAAATGAAAGCCAAAGCGTACAGCTGAATGTGAAGTGTAAGTTTTCTTGGTAGCGTGTTGTTCCAGCAACATGACCAATACATACAGAACTGTAATGGCACGTGACAGAATTATTATTTCTTTATTATACTGAGTTTATTAAATTTGTCTTTAAGTATGCACTTACGGTAGGAACAGAATATTGGCCCTCATTCCGAGTTGTTCGCTCGCAAGCTGCTTTTAGCAGCATTGCACACGCTAAGCCGCCGCCTACTGGGAGTGAATCTTAGCTTCTCAAAATTGCGAACGAAAGATTCTCAAAATTGCAAATAGAAATTTCTTTGCAGTTTCTGAGTAGCTCGGGACTTACTCTGCCACTGCGATCAGTTCAGTCAGTTTCGTTCCTGGTTTGACGTCACAAACACACCCAGCGTTCGCCCAGACACTACCCCGTTTTTCCAGCCACTCCCGTGTTTTTTCCAGAAACGGCAGCGTTTTTTCACACACTCCCATAAAACGGCCAGTTTCCGCCCAGAAACACCCACTTCCTGTCAATCACACTCCGATCACCAGAACGAAAAAAAACCTCGTAATGGCGTGAGTAAAATACCAAACTTCTTAGCAAATTTACTTGGCGCAGTTGCAGTGCGAACATTGCGCATGCGCAATTAGCGGAAAATCGCTGCGATGCGAAAAAAAATAACGAGCGAACAACTCGGAATGAGGGCCATTATTTCTTGTTTTAAATATCCTAAGCTAATCAAAGGTTGACTAATCAGATATCTGTGACAAGTTATTCACTGCAGCAATAAATATTGGTCCATAGGGGCATACCATTGAGTCACCAAACCCTTTAGTGAAATTTGGGGTGGAAGGCTGGTGGTAAGGGTCCATTCTTTGCAGTGGCCACCATTGTATTTTTCTGAGCATTCAAGGGTCTAGAGCTGAAAGCCCTTAAGAGGTTTCTCTGTACTTACTGTGGCTCTTCTTTCCACCATGCCCCTGTAGCATCCGCATGTGCTGGCCACCAATAGTTCCACCCCTGCTGTCCCACTTGTGTAGAAAACTAATAGGAACACCACAAGAGTAGCATTCCTGGTTTACCAAATATGAACAAGTGATTCTGAGAAATAATTTATTCCGACATAATTTGAATGTTCCCTAGGTATGATCCGTGGGGTCACTGCTAACATCATTGTAACCTCATCTTATACTGAATGTGAGATATAAAATTCAGCACTATTTTGAGAATGTTACAGTAAATTATCTGATTCATTCTTGCTTTGGCTGCAAACATTTAGCAAATTTTATCAGTGGAATTTGTCCTTAAGTGTTCCCAATACTACAGTACCTCAACCAGACCGCTCAGTGCAATAAATTGACCATGGTCATCCCAGTGTTACTCATATACTGTAAATTCGGTGAAATACAAATTTGGTGATATAGGGGCCTGACGCAAAGCTGGGCTGAAACTGAGCACATTGCAAGAATGGAGAAAAATGTGAATATTCGCTATATGAAGAGTTGGAGAGCAAATGTGTTACCATGCCTTCATTGCACATTGCCTATGTGAGATTACCCCGTTACAGACCAGTTGCGCCTCTTTAGCCACAAGTGTAGATACATTTGAAATACTTTATGTCTCTGCATCGCAGGTACTTGTGTGTGAATGTTGTGGAGCATGTGAGGTGTGAAAACATGAAGGATCCACTCTGCTGAAAGGCTCTGCTTTAGCCCTACATTGCGGAGCGTCATTCTGGCAAAATGCAAGTGGAACTCGAACATTGTACATTTGCATCTTTGATTATCGCGAATGAATTACACTGATTATATTGAGTCTAATTTTAGGTGATGCAAGACCACAGCACATCTTCTCTGACCAATACACAAGGTACTACGATTAAAGGGCCTTATTCAGTATGGATTGCATCAACGATGAGATCGCATACTGAAGTATTTATATACCCAGTGCTTATGCGCGGGAGCAGTACTGCGCATGTGCAAAAATCACGAATCGTGACCGATGCACGCAATGGGCCCAATGGTGATCTGAGGCTGCGTCCGCACCCGCAGCTCCCGGATCCTCGCCAATGCAAACAGGAGGGCGTCTATCTCCTACAGATGCCTCCTTCCGTATTAGAATTTTATTTAAATGGAAATACAGAGCCGCTTGCTTGCAGCTGTGCAATTCCTTACAAACATGAATCAGGTTCTATGTAGCAGAGATGTGCGGTGGGCACTTTTCGTGTTTTGGTTTTGGATCTGGATGATTTTTGGATAAAAATAGCTAAAATCACAGAATTTGGGGGTAATTTTGATCCTACGGTATTATTAACCTCAATAACATTCATTTCCACTCATTTTCAGTCTATTCTGAACACCTCGCACCTCACAATATTGTTTTTAGGCCTAAAAGTTGCATGAGGTAGCTGTATGACGAAGCTAAGCGACACAAGTGTGCGGCACAAACACCTGGCCCATCCAGATGTGGCACTACAGTGACAGACAGGACGGCACTTAAAAAAAACTAGGCCCCAAACAGCACATCATGC
This sequence comes from Pseudophryne corroboree, assembly GCF_028390025.1. NCBI lineage: Eukaryota > Metazoa > Chordata > Amphibia > Anura > Myobatrachidae > Pseudophryne > Pseudophryne corroboree. The sequence goes on from NC_086453.1 coordinate 38,868,504, forward strand.
AAAGAAGTAAAAGAGGTGCAATGAGGTAGCTGTATGACTAAGCTAAGCGAAACAAGTGTGCGGCACAAACACTTGGCCCATCTAGGAGTGGCACTGCAGTGGCAGACAGGATGGCACTTAAAAAAACTAGTCCCCAAACAGCACATCATGCAAAGAAGTAAAAGAGGTGCAATGAGGTAGCTGTATGACTAAGCTAAGCGAAACAAGTGTGCGGCAAAAACACCTGGCGCATCTAGGAGTGGCACTGCAGTGGCAGACAGTATGGCACTTAAAAAAACTAGGCCCCAAACAGCACATCATGCAAATAAGTAAATGAGGTGCAATGAGGTAGCTGTATGACAAAGCTAAGCGACACAAGTGTGCGGCACAAACACCTGGCCCATCTAGGAGTGGCACTGCAGTGGCAGACAGGATGGCACTTAAAAAAACTAGTCCCAAAACAGCACATCATGCAAAGAAGTAAAAGAGGTGCAATGAGGTAGCTGTATGACTAAACTAAGCAAAACTAGTGTGCGGCACAAACACCTGGCCCATCTAGGAGTGGCACTGCAGTGGCAGACAGGATGGCACTTAAAAAAACTAGTCCCCAAACAGCACATCATGCAAAGAAGTAAAAGAGGTGCAATGAGGTAGCTGTATGACTAAGCTAAGCGACAAAAGTGTGCGGCACAAACACCTGGTCCATCTAGGGTTGGCAGTGCAGTCTCACTACACTAATGGCAGATTCCGGATGCACGTCTAACACCAACATAGCTGTCAAGGCCTCAGTTATCCGCTTTGCAACAGGATGACTGCTGTCATATTTAATCTGCCTTGCAAAGGACTGTTGGACAGTAATTTGCTTAGTTGAAGTAGTACAAGTGGTCTTCCGACTTCCCCTCTGGGATGACGATCAACTCCCAGCAGCAACAACAGCAGTGGCAGCAGCAGCAGCAGTATGAGGAAGTGGTTCTTGATCTTTCCCTATTTTATCCTCTAAATTTTGGTTCTCCATTATTTTTCTAAAGTTAGATAACAAAATGCAGCAAAGGAGAGTGTACCTCTACACCACACAGGGCAAACCCTGTAAAAATTATTTTGATTAAATAATAATAACCCCTTTATTTGGAGTAAAAAATATACAACACATGACAGCACCACTCAACTTATATGGCAGCACCACTGGACTGGACTTATACTGCAGTACCACTAGACATATACGGCAGTATCACTGGAATTATATGGCAGTACCACTGGACATATACGGCAGTATCACTGGAATTATACGGCAGTATCACTGGACTTATAGGGCAGTATCACTGGATTTATATGGCAGAACCACTGGACATATACAGAAGTATCACTGGACTGGATTTATACGCCACTACCACTGGATTTATACAGCAGTACCACTGGACATATACGGCAGTATCACTGGAATTATATGGCAGTACCACTGGACATATACGGCAGTATCACTGGATTTATATGGCAGTATCACTGGTCTGGATTTATACGCCAGTACCACTGGATTTATACGCCAGTACCACTGGACATATACGGCAGTATCACTGGAATTATATGGCAGTATCACTGGATTTATATGGCAGTATCACTGGTCTGGATTTATACGCCAGTACCACTGGATTTATACGCCAGTACCACTGGACATATATGGCAGTATCAATGGATTTATACGGCAGTATCACTGGACATATATGTCATTATCACTGGAATTATATGGCAGTATTACTGGACATAAACAGCAGTATCACTGGATTTTACTGCAGTATCACTGGACATATACAGCAGTATCACTGGAATTATATGGCAGTATCACTGGACATAAACAGCAGTACCACTGGATTTATACGACAATACCACTGGACATATACGGCAGTATCACTGGAATTATATGGAAGTACCACTGGACACATACGGAAGTATCACTGGACTGGATTTATATGCCAGTACCACTGGAATTATACGGCAGTACCACTGGAAATATTTTGCAGTATCACTGGAATTATATGGCAGTACCACTGGATATATATGGCAGTATCACTGGACTGTATTTATACGCCAGTACCACTGGATTTATATGGTAGTACCACTGGTGGACATATACGGCAGCATCACTGGACTGGATTTATACAGCAGTACCACTGGACATATACGGCAGTATCACTGGATTTATATGGCAGTATCACTGGACTGGATTTATACGCCAGTTACACTGCATTTATACTAGAGATGAGCGCCTGAAATTTTTCGGGTTTTGTGTTTTGGTTTTGGGTTCGGTTCCGCGGCCGTGTTTTGGGTTCGAACGCGTTTTGGCAAAACCTCACCGAATTATTTTTGTCGCATTCGGGTGTGTTTTGGATTCGGGTGTTTTTTTCCAAAAACACTAAAAAACAGCTTAAATCATAGAATTTGGGGGTCATTTTGATCCCAAAGTATTATTAACCTCAAAAACCATAATTTACACTCATTTTCAGTCTATTCTGAATACCTCACACCTCACAATATTATTTTTAGTCCTAAAATTTGCACCGAGGTCGCTGTGTGAGTAAGATAAGCGACCCTAGTGGCCGACACAAACACCGGGCCCATCTAGGAGTGGCACTGCAGTGTCACGCAGGATGTCCCTTCCAAAAAACCCTCCCCAAACAGCACATGACGCAAAGAAAAAAAGAGGCGCAATGAGGTAGCTGTGTGAGTAAGATTAGCGACCCTAGTGGCCGACACAAACACCGGGCCCATCTAGGAGTGGCACTGCAGTGTCACGCAGGATGTCCCTTCCAAAAAACCCTCCCCAAACAGCACATGACGCAAAGAAAAAAAGAGGCGCAATGAGGTAGCTGTGTGAGTAAGATTAGCGACCCTAGTGGCCGACACAAACACCGGGCACATCTAGGAGTGGCACCGCAGTGTCACGCAGGATGTCCCTTCCAAAAAACCCTCCCCAAACAGCACATGACGCAAAGAAAAAAAGAGGCGCAATGAAGTAGCTGTGTGAGTAAGATTAGCGACCCTAGTGGCCGACACAAACACCGGGCCCATCTAGGAGTGGCACTGCAGTGTCACGCAGGATGTCCCTTCCAAAAAACCCTCCCCAATCAGCACATGATGCAAAGAAAAAGAAAAGAAAAAAGAGGTGCAAGATGGAATTATCCTTGGGCCCTCCCACCCACCCTTATGTTGTATAAACAAAACAGGACATGCACACTTTAACCAACCCATCATTTCAGTGACAGGGTCTGCCACACGACTGTGACTGATATGACGGGTTGGTTTGGACCCCCCCCAAAAAAGAAGCAATTAATCTCTCCTTGCACAAACTGGCTCTACAGAGGCAAGATGTCCACCTCATCTTCACCCTCCGATATATCACCGTGTACATCCCCCTCCTCACAGATTATCAATTCGTCCCCACTGGAATCCACCATCTCAGCTCCCTGTGTACTTTGTGGAGGCAATTGCTGCTGGTCAATGTCTCCGCGGAGGAATTGATTATAATTCATTTTAATGAACATCATCTTCTCCACATTTTCTGGATGTAACCTCGTACGCCGATTGCTGACAAGGTGAGCGGCGGCACTAAACACTCTTTCGGAGTACACACTTGTGGGAGGGCAACTTAGGTAGAATAAAGCCAGTTTGTGCAAGGGCCTCCAAATTGCCTCTTTTTCCTGCCAGTATAAGTACGGACTGTGTGACGTGCCTACTTGGATGCGGTCACTCATATAATCCTCCACCATTCTATCAATGTTGAGAGAATCATATGCAGTGACAGTAGACGACATGTCCGTAATCGTTGTCAGGTCCTTCAGTCCGGACCAGATGTCAGCATCAGCAGTCGCTCCAGACTGCCCTGCATCACCGCCAGCGGGTGGGCTCGGAATTCTGAGCCTTTTCCTCGCACCCCCAGTTGCGGGAGAATGTGAAGGAGGAGATGTTGACAGGTCGCGTTCCGCTTGACTTGACAATTTTGTCACCAGCAGGTCTTTCAACCCCAGCAGACCTGTGTCTGCCGGAAAGAGAGATCCAAGGTAGGCTTTAAATCTAGGATCGAGCACGGTGGCCAAAATGTAGTGCTCTGATTTCAACAGATTGACCACCCGTGAATCCTTGTTAAGCGAATTAAGGGCTGCATCCACAAGTCCCACATGCCTAGCGGAATCGCTCCCTTTTAGCTCCTTCTTCAATGCCTCCAGCTTCTTCTGCAAAAGCCTGATGAGGGGAATGACCTGACTCAGGCTGGCAGTGTCTGAACTGACTTCACGTGTGGCAAGTTCAAAGGGCATCAGAACCTTGCACAACGTTGAAATCATTCTCCACTGCACTTGAGACAGGTGCATTCCATCTCCTATATCGTGCTCAATTGTATAGGCTTGAATGGCCTTTTGCTGCTCCTCCAACCTCTGAAGCATATAGAGGGTTGAATTCCACCTCGTTACCACTTCTTGCTTCAGATGATGGCAGGGCAGGTTCAGTAGTTTTTGGTGGTGCTCCAGTCTTCTGTACGTGGTGCCTGTACGCCGAAAGTGTCCCGCAATTTTTCTGGCCACCGACAGCATCTCTTGCACGCCCCTGTCGTTTTTAAAAAAATTCTGCACCACCAAATTCAAGGTATGTGCAAAACATGGGACGTGCTGGAATTTGCCCATATTTAATGCACACACAATATTGCTGGCGTTGTCCGATGCCACAAATCCACAGGAGAGTCCAATTGGGGTAAGCCATTCCGCGATGATCTTCCTCAGTTGCCGTAAGAGGTTTTCAGCTGTGTGCGTATTCTGGAAAGCGGTGATACAAAGCGTAGCCTGCCTAGGAAAGAGTTGGCGTTTGCGAGATGCTGCTACTGGTGCCGCCGCTGCTGTTCTTGCGGCGGGAGTCCATACATCTACCCAGTGGGCTGTCACAGTCATATAGTCCTGACCCTGCCCTGCTCCACTTGTCCACATGTCCGTGGTTAAGTGGACATTGGGTACAACTGCATTTTTTAGGAGACTGGTGAGTCTTTTTCTGACGTCCGTGTACATTCTCGGTATCGCCTGCCTAGAGAAGTGGAACCTAGATGGTATTTGGTAACGGGGGCACACTGCCTCAATAAATTGTCTAGTTCCCTGTGAACTAACGGCGGATACCGGACGCACGTCTAACACCAACATAGTTGTCAAGGGCTCAGTTATCCGCTTTGCAGTAGGATGACTGCTGTGATATTTCATCTTCCTCGCAAAGGACTGTTGAACAGTCAATTGCTTACTGGAAGTAGTACAAGTGGGCTTACGACTTCCCCTCTGGGATGACCATCGACTCCCAGCGGCAACAACAGCAGCGCCAGCAGCAGTAGGCGTTACACGCAAGGATGCATCGGAGGAATCCCAGGCAGGAGAGGACTCGTCAGACTTGCCAGTGACATGGCCTGCAGGACTATTGGCATTCCTGGGGAAGGAGGAAATTGACACTGAGGGAGTTGGTGGGGTGGTTTGCGTGAGCTTGGTTACAAGAGGAAGGGATTTACTGGTCAGTGGACTGCTTCCGCTGTCACCCAAAGTTTTTGAACTTGTCACTGACTTATTATGAATGCGCTGCAGGTGACGTATAAGGGAGGATGTTCCGAGGTGGTTAACGTCCTTACCCCTACTTATTACAGCTTGACAAAGGGAACACACGGCTTGACACCTGTTGTCCGCATTTCTGGTGAAATACCTCCACACCGAAGAGCTGATTTTTTTGGTATTTTCACCTGGCATGTCAACGACCATATTCCTCCCACGGACAACAGGTGTCTCCCCGGGTGCCTGACTTAAACAAACCACCTCACCATCAGAATCCTCCTGGTCAATTTCCTCCCCAGCGCCAGCAACACCCATATCCTCCTCATCCTGGTGTACTTCAACACTGACATCTTCAATCTGACTATCAGGAACTGGACTGCGGGTGCTCCTTCCAGCACTTGCAGGGGGCGTGCAAATGGTGGAAGGCGCATGCTCTTCACGTCCAGTGTTGGGAAGGTCAGGCATCGCAACCGACACAATTGGACTCTCCTTGTGGATTTGGGATTTCAAAGAACGCACAGTTCTTTGCGGTGCTTTTGCCAGCTTGAGTCTTTTCAGTTTTCTAGCGAGAGGCTGAGTGCTTCCATCCTCATGTGAAGCTGAACCACTAGCCATGAACATAGGCCAGGGCCTCAGCCGTTCCTTGCCACTCCGTGTGGTAAATGGCATATTGGCAAGTTTACGCTTCTCCTCCGACAATTTTATTTTAGGTTTTGGAGTCCTTTTTTTACTGATATTTGGTGTTTTGGTTTTGACATGCTCTGTACTATGCCATTGGGCATCGGCCTTGGCAGACGACGTTGCTGGCATTTCATCGTCTCGGCCATGACTAGTGGCAGCAGCTTCAGCACGAGGTGGAAGTGGATCTTGATCTTTCCCTAATTTTGGAACCTCAACATTTTTGTTCTCCATATTTTAATAGGCACAACTAAAAGGCACCTCAGGTAAACAATGGAGATGGATGGATTGGATACTAGTATACAATTATGGACGGGCTGCCGAGTGCCGACACAGAGGTAGCCACAGCCGTGAACTACCGCACTGTACTGTGTCTGCTGCTAATATATAGACTGGTTGATAAAGAGATAGTATACTCGTAACTAGTATGTATGTATAAAGAAAGAAAAAAAAACCACGGTTAGGTCACTGGTATATACAATTATGGACGGGCTGCGGAGTGCCGACACAGAGGTAGCCACAGCCGTGAACTACCGCACTGTACTGTGTCTGCTGCTAATATATAGACTGGTTGATAAAGAGATAGTATACTCGTAACTAGTATGTATGTATAAAGAAAGAAAAAAAAACCACGGTTAGGTGGTATATACAATTATGGACGGGCTGCCGAGTGCCGACACAGAGGTAGCCACAGCCGTGAACTACCGCACTGTACTGTGTCTGCTGCTAATATATAGACTGGTTGATAAAGAGATAGTATACTCGTAACTAGTATGTATGTATAAAGAAAGAAAAAAAAACCACGGTTAGGTCACTGGTATATACAATTATGGACGGGCTGCCGAGTGCCGACACAGAGGTAGCCACAGCCATGAACTACCGCACTGTACTGTGTCTGCTGCTAATATATAGACTGGTTGATAAAGAGATAGTATACTCGTAACTAGTATGTATGTATAAAGAAAGAAGAAAAAACCACGGTTAGGTCACTGGTATATACAATTATGGACGGGCTGCCGAGTGCCGACACAGAGGTAGCCACAGCCGTGAACTACCGCACTGTACTGTGTCTGCTGCTAATATATAGACTGGTTGATAAAGAGATAGTATACTCGTAACTAGTATGTATGTATAAAGAAAGAAAAAAAAACCACGGTTAGGTCACTGGTATATACAATTATGGACGGGCTGCCGAGTGCCGACACAGAGGTAGCCACAGCCGTGAACTACCGCACTGTACTGTGTCTGCTGCTAATATATAGACTGGTTGATAAAGAGATAGTATACTCGTAACTAGTATGTATGTATAAAGAAAGAAAAAAAAACCACGGTTAGGTCACTGGTATATACAATTATGGACGGGCTGCCGAGTGCCGACACAGAGGTAGCCACAGCCGTGAACTACCGCACTGTACTGTGTCTGCTGCTAATATATAGACTGGTTGATAAAGAGATAGTATACTCGTAACTAGTATGTATGTATAAAGAAAGAAAAAAAAACCACGGTTAGGTCACTGGTATATACAATTATGGACGGGCTGCCGAGTGCCGACACAGAGGTAGCCACAGCCGTGAACTACCGCACTGTACTGTGTCTGCTGCTAATATATAGACTGGTTGATAAAGAGATAGTATACTCGTAACTAGTATGTATGTATAAAGAAAGAAAAAAAAAACACGGTTAGGTGGTATATACAATTATGGACGGGCTGCCGAGTGCCGACACAGAGGTAGCCACAGCCGTGAACTACCGCACTGTACTGTGTCTGCTGCTAATATATAGACTGGTTGATAAAGAGATAGTATACTCGTAACTAGTATGTATGTATAAAGAAAGAAAAAAAAACCACGGTTAGGTCACTGGTATATACAATTATGGACGGGCTGCCGAGTGCCGACACAGAGGTAGCCACAGCCGTGAACTACCGCACTGTACTGTGTCTGCTGCTAATATATAGACTGGTTGATAAAGAGATAGTATACTCGTAACTAGTATGTATGTATAAAGAAAGAAAAAAAAACCACGGTTAGGTCACTGGTATATACAATTATGGACGGGCTGCGGAGTGCCGACACAGAGGTAGCCACAGCCGTGAACTACCGCACTGTACTGTGTCTGCTGATAATATAGACTGGTTGATAAAGAGATAGTATACTACTAATATTATATACTGGTGGTCAGGTCACTGGTCACTAGTCACACTGGCAGTGGCACTCCTGCAGCAAAAGTGTGCACTGTTTAATTTTAATATAATATTATGTACTCCTGGCTCCTGCTATAACCTATAACTGGCACTGCAGTAGTGCTCCCCAGTCTCCCCCACAATTATAAGCTGTGTGAGCTGAGCAGTCAGACAGATATATAATATATATAGATGATGCAGCACACTGGCCTGAGCCTGAGCAGTGCACACAGATATGGTATGTATGTGACTGAGTCACTGTGTGCTGTGTATCGCTTTTTTCAGGCAGAGAACGGATTATAAATAAAAGTGGTGGTCACTGGTCACTATCAGCAAAACTCTGCACTGTACACTACTGAGTACTCCTAATGCTCCCCAAAATTAGTAAATCAAGTGTCTAAACGGAGAGGACGCCAGCCATGTCCTCTCCCTATCAATCTCAATGCACGTGTGAAAATGGCGGCGACGCGCGGCTCCTTATATAGAATCCGAGTCTCGCGATAGAATCCGAGCCTCGCGAGAATCCGACAGCGTCATGATGACGTTCGGGCGCGCTCGGGTTAACCGAGCAAGGCGGGAAGATCCGAGTCGCTCGGACTCGTGAAAAAAAACATGAAGTTCTGGCGGGTTCGGATTCAGAGAAACCGAACCCGCTCATCTCTAATTTATACAGCAGTACCACTGGATTTATATGGCAGTACAACTGGACATATAAGGCAGAATCACTGGAATTATATGTCAGTACCACTGGACATATACGGCAGTATCACTGGATTTATACAGCAGTATCACTGGACATATACGGCAGTATCAGTGGATTTAGACAGCAGTATCACTGGATTTATATGGCAGTATCACTGGACTGGTTTATACGCCAGTACCACTGCATTTATACGCCAGTACTACTGGATTTATATGGCAGTACAACTGGACATATAAGGCAGAATCACTGGAATTATATGTCAGTACCACTGCACATATACGGCAGTATCACTGGATTTATACAGCAGTATCACTGGACATATACGGCAGTATCACTGGATTTGTATGGCAGTATCACTGGACTGGATTTATACGCCAGTACCACTGCATTTATACGCCAGTACCACTGGATTTATATGGCAGTACAACTGGACATATAAGGCAGAATCACTGGAATTATATGTCAGTACCACAGGACATATATGGCAGTATCACTGGATTTATACAGCAGTATCACTGGACTTATACGGCAGTATCACTGGTCTGGATTTATACGCCAGTACCACTGGATTTATACGGCAGTACCACTGGACATATATGGCAGTTTCACTGGAATTATATGGCAGTACCACTGGACATATATGGCAGAATCACTGGATTTACTGTATACGGCAGTATCACTGGACTTATACGGCAGTATCACTGGACTGGATTTATACCCCAGTACCACTGGATTTATACGGCGGTATCAGTGGACAGATACGGCAGTATCACTGGAATTATATTGCAGTACCACTAGACACATACGGCAGTATCACTGGACTGGATTTATACGCCAGTACCACTGGATTTATCCGGAAGTACCACTGGACATATCCGGCAGTATCACTGGACGAGATTTATACGGCAGTACCACTGGACATATATGGCAGTAACACTGGATTTATATGGCAGTATCACTGGACTTATACGAGAGAATCACTGGACTGGATTTATACACGAGTACCACGGGATTTATACGGCAGTACCACTAGACATATACGGCAGTATCACTGGAATTATATGGCAGTATCACTGGACATAAACAGCAGTATCACTGGATTTATACGGCAGTACCACTCGACATACAGTATACAGCAGTATCACTGGAATTATATGGCAGTACCACTGGATATATACGGCAGTATCACTGGACTGCATTTATACGCCAGTACCACTGGACATATACGGCAGTACCACTGGACATATATGGCAGTATCACTGGACTGGATCTATACGGCAGTACCACTGGACATATACGGCAGTATCACTGGACTGGATTTAAACGCCAATACCACTGGATTTATACGGCAGTACCACTGGACATATACGGCAGTATAACTGGACATATACGGCAGTACCACTGGACTTATACGAGAGAATCACTGGACTGGATTTATACACGAGTACCACGGGATTTATACGGCAGTACCACTAGACATATACAGCAGTATCACTGGACATATACGGCAGTATCACTGGATTTATATGGCAGTACCAGTGGACTTATACGGCAGTACCAGGGACACCACCACTGGACTGATGGAACACAACACAGCACCACTGTACTGGACTTATACAGCAGCACTGGACATATGGCAGCAGAGGACACCACCATTGTGACTGGACTGATGCAGCACAATACACCAGCATTGAACTGATGCAGGACAACACAGCACCACTGGACTGGACTTATACAGCTACACTGGACATATGGCTGCAGAGGACACCAACACTGTGACTGGCTGGACTGATGCAGCATAAGACACTACACTGGACTGAGCAGCACAAAATAGCACTGGAATCACCACCCCACTTTCCCTCCCGCACAGACACTGAGGATGGAGACATGTGGAGACACAATGCCAGAGTGAAAATGGCAGCGAAGCGCGGCTCCTTATATGGAATCTAAACACCGCGAGAATCCGACAGCGGGATGATGACGTTTTGCCTCGTTCTGGTTTCCGAGTCAGGCCGGAAAACCCGAGCCGGGCTCGGATCCGGGCTCGGGTAGTGAAGTTCGGGAGGTTTTGGTTCTCAGAGAACCGATCCCGCTCATCTCTAATGTAAAGTATTTGATGTTTGGCCATATGGTCCAATACAGTCTATTGCCATCTAAAGTCCTCTGTTTATTCCCATCGGTTTTGCCGTTAGTAAATCGTCACACAATTGACGTCATAACGCAGAAAAACACCAAATGAACCACATTTTACTTTAGTAAATTTACTCCCTGGGATAAATATAGCTACTGTGTGCCTTGCTTTTTTGTGTATTTTCCCATATAGACCAGATGACAGACCCGATATATAATTTTACATTTATTTTTGTAGATGCTCCAAAAAATGTCAAGATTTGGTCTAACAATACAACAACATTCATGGAAAGGGAAAGTATAACCCTGGAGTGTTCTGTGGAGACTAGCAACCCACCAGTTGATTCATTCGTGTGGTACAAAAATGGTAAAGAAATGTACCGCAGTACAAACACAATTACTGTCAGAGAAGCGGGAAAATACTATTGTGAGGCTGACAACACCATCGCCAAAACTCAGTCAAACGTTGTGGAGATATCTGTGCTGTGTAAGTAATCAGGTCCATTGGGAAATTGTTATGTTAAGGTGTAACCGTATATAGGCAAATAATGTATTACCGTCTGATTGGTTTGCATTCTGCATCCTGGTGGTCGGGATGCTGGCGGTCATGTGACCGATGCCGGAATCCCGACACGACTCAGGTAAGTATTAGGGTTCTAGTTAGGGCTAAGGACCGGGGAGGGGGGGGGAGGCAGTTAGGGTTAGGCACTAGGGGGGATAGGGTTATGCCCTAGGGGGGAGGTTAGCCCTAGCCAACATTGCCAGAGAGGGTTAGGGAAGGGAAGGTTAAAAATACTTATCCCCTGCGATGTCGGGATTTCCAGTGTTCAGGATACCGCTGACGGTCATGTGACCGCCGGCATCCCGAACAATGGTGTTTCATATTGAACCCATCTGGTTAACTAAGTCATTAGCGTTTCTACAGGATGCTTCAAAAGTTGCAGTACACCCTTTTGTTTCAAAAACTGTGCAGGAAATGGGAAACGGAATACTCCAGTAAGGTATGGGTGAGGTGGGCTATCTTTTAGGGTATGTACCGAACATGGGCGCCATCTTGAAATCGCCCATCTTGACTGCTATTTCAAATCTGTTTGCAGCAATAAACTTTTCAGCAAATTCTGATGTTGTTTGACATGTTACATGACCCCCTTTCCATTTGAAAAAACTGACTCAGATTCAACATGGCCAATTTCAAGATGGCACCCATATTCTAATACTCACCTTTCCGGAGTCCAGCGTTGGGCGCTGCTCTTGTGGAAAAAATCGCAGCCAAAATGACCGCCGCACATGCGCAGTAGCCAGATTGGTGTCCGGCACGGACGTGCGGTGAGGAAAATAGCTCTGGAGGCACTGTCTTGCACCAGAGCCAGATTTACACGCAATATATGAGCCACAGGGTACATCTGGGCATTATACACAGGTGCAGCAGTATAAACTCCTGGAAATTTGGTGAGTTTTGATCAGAGATGTGTGGAAAAGTTAGCCAGGTGAGGCACTGCCTGCCATAGACTTTTTACTCAAGAGTTTTGGCTATAAAACTTATTAGAATAATGCAAAGAAGATATTTCAAACAAATTATTTGTATTTTTCATATACTTTATACAGTCAAACCTCTGGTACAAACGTTAGTATGACAGGAAAGGCTCTGCCTCACCTGCCTCACCCCACCACACGTCACTGGTGTCCGGAACATGGCGGGTGCCATGTTTCCGGAGACCTGTGCATATGCAGTAGACATATTGCCGGATACTACTGTGCCATACAGAGGAGGGGGCCCACCCGGAGATGCACACGGGCCCCCTCCTCTGTTTAAGCACCCCTGAACTAAGTAATAGATAATCCAATAACTTAATGCCTACAGAGCACTATCACATAACATGGCTGCTATCACTGTTGGTTTTCTAGCATTCTAGTATTCATGTTTGCTACTTTCCATATACTATAGGTGTCCCCTTTGTTCCCCCCTGTCGCCAGGCCTGACTGTAGCTATTCATATTGTGCTTTACAAATGTTTTCAGATGCTCCCAAAAAGACACTTATCAACACAAAGGGGTCCGTAGTAGAAGGAAAGGCTGTTACCCTGACTTGCTCCACTACTGCAAACCCACCGGTCTCTCTTTACACCTGGTGCAAGAATGGAAAGCAGTGTTTCAATAGCACCAACATATATAAGATTAATGCAATAACAACATATGATAGTGGATCTTATACGTGTGCTGCTCACAATAAACTGGGATCAGATGTATCAGACCCTCTAAAAGTGGACGTAAAGTGTAAGTATTTTATTTCTTCAGAGTTATGTAAGGTGATGTACAGTATAACATTATCTAAAATATTGTTGTGAGCGCTTACCCTTGTCAGTTGTATCTTGCACGATAGAAAGGATTTTGTTGATGTGGTGTAAATCCAACCTTCTATCACGTTTAGGAACTGAGGGGTAAATTTACTAAGGTGGGAGATTTTTAGAACTGGTAATGTTGCCCATAGCAACCAATCAGATTATATCTATTATCTGCTAGAAGCAGCTAGAAAAATTGTAAGAAGAATCTGATTGGTTGCCATGGGCAACATCACCAGTTCTAAAAATCTCCCACCTTAGTAAATTTACCCCTGAGTCTTCACACGCAGGGGATCAGCCACGTTCTTCCGCCCGTGCGCGTAATTCCCTAAACGCTCCTATGGTGTATGTGTTACTGGTAGAACAGGCGGCTTATGGGGGAGGGAAATTCCATCAATATAATCTTCCACTGAATGACGCTCCGGACTGTAATTGTAGAGGCCACATTCTGCATTTTGCTGTATTTATAGTTAATAAATGGAGCTGTGATGACGGTTATGATATCAAGTCATAGCGCACAGCGGCTGAGGTATTATAAAGGAGACGTTTGGACGTATAGGGGGGATTTCATGAGGAACGCTTAAGGACAAATTCCAGTGGAGAAATTCCACAACCAAATGTGCCATGAGATGAATATTTTGAGGAAAACTAATGAACATTTGTGTAATTTGAAAGTGATACTTTACACTATAAACAATATTGTTGGTTTCTATGACTACAGAGGACTAATATCATAAGTTGATATACAGAGGTTGCAAAGAAGGATGAATTACATCTGCTATCTTTTTTTCCATGTGTTTAGTAGAGATGAGCGCCTGAAATTTTTCGGGTTTTGTGTTTTGGTTTTGGGTTCGGTTCCGCGGCCGTGTTTTGGGTTCGAACGCGTTTTGGCAAAACCTCACTGAATTATTTTTGTCGGATTCGGGTGTGTTTTGGATTCGGGTGTTTTTTTCCAAAAACACTAAAAAACAGCTTAAATCATAGAATTTGGGGGTCATTTTGATCCCAAAGTATTATTAACCTCAAAAACCATAATTTACACTCATTTTCAGTCTATTCTGAATACCTCACACCTCACAATATTATTTTTAGTCCTAAAATTTGCACCGAGGTCGCTGTGTGAGTAAGATAAGCGACCCTAGTGGCCGACACAAACACCGGGCCCATCTAGGAGTGGCACTGCAGTGTCACGCAGGATGTCCCTTCCAAAAAACCCTCCCCAAACAGCACATGACGCAAAGAAAAAAAGAGGCGCAATGAGGTAGCTGACTGTGTGAGTAAGATTAGCGACCCTAGTGGCCGACACAAACACCGGGCCCATCTAGGAGTGGCACTGCAGTGTCACGCAGGATGTCCCTTCCAAAAAACCCTCCCCAAACAGCACATGACGCAAAGAAAAAAAGAGGCGCAATGAGGTAGCTGTGTGAGTAAGATTAGCGACCCTAGTGGCCGACACAAACACCGGGCCCATCTAGGAGTGGCACTGCAGTGTCACGCAGGATGTCCCTTCCAAAAAACCCTCCCCAATCAGCACATGATGCAAAGAAAAAGAAAAGAAAAAAGAGGTGCAAGATGGAATTATCCTTGGGCCCTCCCACCCACCCTTATGTTGTATAAACAAAACAGGACATGCACACTTTAACCAACCCATCATTTCAGTGACAGGGTCTGCCACACGACTGTGACTGATATGACGGGTTGGTTTGGACCCCCCCCAAAAAAGAAGCAATTAATCTCTCCTTGCACAAACTGGCTCTACAGAGGCAAGATGTCCACCTCATCTTCACCCTCCGATATATCACCGTGTACATCCCCCTCCTCACAGATTATCAATTCGTCCCCACTGGAATCCACCATCTCAGCTCCCTGTGTACTTTGTGGAGGCAATTGCTGCTGGTCAATGTCTCCGCGGAGGAATTGATTATAATTCATTTTAATGAACATCATCTTCTCCACATTTTCTGGATGTAACCTCGTACGCCGATTGCTGACAAGGTGAGCGGCGGCACTAAACACTCTTTCGGAGTACACACTTGTGGGAGGGCAACTTAGGTAGAATAAAGCCAGTTTGTGCAAGGGCCTCCAAATTGCCTCTTTTTCCTGCCAGTATAAGTACGGACTGTGTGACGTGCCTACTTGGATGCGGTCACTCATATAATCCTCCACCATTCTATCAATGTTGAGAGAATCATATGCAGTGACAGTAGACGACATGTCCGTAATCGTTGTCAGGTCCTTCAGTCCGGACCAGATGTCAGCATCAGCAGTCGCTCCAGACTGCCCTGCATCACCGCCAGCGGGTGGGCTCGGAATTCTGAGCCTTTTCCTCGCACCCCCAGTTGCGGGAGAATGTGAAGGAGGAGATGTTGACAGGTCGCGTTCCGCTTGACTTGACAATTTTGTCACCAGCAGGTCTTTCAACCCCAGCAGACCTGTGTCTGCCGGAAAGAGAGATCCAAGGTAGGCTTTAAATCTAGGATCGAGCACGGTGGCCAAAATGTAGTGCTCTGATTTCAACAGATTGACCACCCGTGAATCCTTGTTAAGCGAATTAAGGGCTGCATCCACAAGTCCCACATGCCTAGCGGAATCGCTCCCTTTTAGCTCCTTCTTCAATGCCTCCAGCTTCTTCTGCAAAAGCCTGATGAGGGGAATGACCTGACTCAGGCTGGCAGTGTCTGAACTGACTTCACGTGTGGCAAGTTCAAAGGGCATCAGAACCTTGCACAACATTGAAATCATTCTCCACTGCACTTGAGACAGGTGCATTCCATCTCCTATATCGTGCTCAATTGTATAGGCTTGAATGGCCTTTTGCTGCTCCTCCAACCTCTGAAGCATATAGAGGGTTGAATTCCACCTCGTTACCACTTCTTGCTTCAGATGATGGCAGGGCAGGTTCAGTAGTTTTTGGTGGTGCTCCAGTCTTCTGTACGTGGTGCCTGTACGCCGAAAGTGTCCCGCAATTTTTCTGGCCACCGACAGCATCTCTTGCACGCCCCTGTCGTTTTTAAAAAAATTCTGCACCACCAAATTCAAGGTATGTGCAAAACATGGGACGTGCTGGAATTTGCCCATATTTAATGCACACACAATATTGCTGGCGTTGTCCGATGCCACAAATCCACAGGAGAGTCCAATTGGGGTAAGCCATTCCGCGATGATCTTCCTCAGTTGCCGTAAGAGGTTTTCAGCTGTGTGCGTATTCTGGAAAGCGGTGATACAAAGCGTAGCCTGCCTAGGAAAGAGTTGGCGTTTGCGAGATGCTGCTACTGGTGCCGCCGCTGCTGTTCTTGCGGCGGGAGTCCATACATCTACCCAGTGGGCTGTCACAGTCATATAGTCCTGACCCTGCCCTGCTCCACTTGTCCACATGTCCGTGGTTAAGTGGACATTGGGTACAACTGCATTTTTTAGGAGACTGGTGAGTCTTTTTCTGACGTCCGTGTACATTCTCGGTATCGCCTGCCTAGAGAAGTGGAACCTAGATGGTATTTGGTAACGGGGGCACACTGCCTCAATAAATTGTCTAGTTCCCTGTGAACTAACGGCGGATACCGGACGCACGTCTAACACCAACATAGTTGTCAAGGACTCAGTTATCCGCTTTGCAGTAGGATGACTGCTGTGATATTTCATCTTCCTCGCAAAGGACTGTTGAACAGTCAATTGCTTACTGGAAGTAGTACAAGTGGGCTTACGACTTCCCCTCTGGGATGACCATCGACTCCCAGCGGCAACAACAGCAGCGCCAGCAGCAGTAGGCGTTACACGCAAGGATGCATCGGAGGAATCCCAGGCAGGAGAGGACTCGTCAGACTTGCCAGTGACATGGCCTGCAGGACTATTGGCATTCCTGGGGAAGGAGGAAATTGACACTGAGGGAGTTGGTGGGGTGGTTTGCGTGAGCTTGGTTACAAGAGGAAGGGATTTACTGGTCAGTGGACTGCTTCCGCTGTCACCCAAAGTTTTTGAACTTGTCACTGACTTATTATGAATGCGCTGCAGGTGACGTATAAGGGAGGATGTTCCGAGGTGGTTAACATCCTTACCCCTACTTATTACAGCTTGACAAAGGGAACACACGGCTTGACACCTGTTGTCCGCATTTCTGGTGAAATACCTCCACACCGAAGAGCTGATTTTTTTGGTATTTTCACCTGGCATGTCAACGGCCATATTCCTCCCACGGACAACAGGTGTCTCCCCGGGTGCCTGACTTAAACAAACCACCTCACCATCAGAATCCTCCTGGTCAATTTCCTCCCCAGCGCCAGCAACACCCATATCCTCCTCATCCTGGTGTACTTCAACACTGACATCTTCAATCTGACTATCAGGAACTGGACTGCGGGTGCTCCTTCCAGCACTTGCAGGGGGCGTGCAAATGGTGGAAGGCGCATGCTCTTCACGTCCAGTGTTGGGAAGGTCAGGCATCGCAACCGACACAATTGGACTCTCCTTGTGGATTTGGGATTTCAAAGAACGCACAGTTCTTTGCGGTGCTTTTGCCAGCTTGAGTCTTTTCAGTTTTCTAGCGAGAGGCTGAGTGCTTCCATCCTCATGTGAAGCTGAACCACTAGCCATGAACATAGGCCAGGGCCTCAGCCGTTCCTTGCCACTCCGTGTGGTAAATGGCATATTGGCAAGTTTACGCTTCTCCTCCGACAATTTTATTTTAGGTTTTGGAGTCCTTTTTTTACTGATATTTGGTGTTTTGGTTTTGACATGCTCTGTACTATGCCATTGGGCATCGGCCTTGGCAGACGACGTTGCTGGCATTTCATCGTCTCGGCCATGACTAGTGGCAGCAGCTTCAGCACGAGGTGGAAGTGGATCTTGATCTTTCCCTAATTTTGGAACCTCAACATTTTTGTTCTCCATATTTTAATAGGCACAACTAAAAGGCACCTCAGGTAAACAATGGAGATGGATGGATTGGATACTAGTATACAATTATGGACGGGCTGCCGAGTGCCGACACAGAGGTAGCCACAGCCGTGAACTACCGCACTGTACTGTGTCTGCTGCTAATATATAGACTGGTTGATAAAGAGATAGTATACTCGTAACTAGTATGTATGTATAAAGAAAGAAAAAAAAACCACGGTTAGGTCACTGGTATATACAATTATGGACGGGCTGCCAAGTGCCGACACAGAGGTAGCCACAGCCGTGAACTACCGCACTGTACTGTGTCTGCTGCTAATATATAGACTGGTTGATAAAGAAATAGTATACTCGTAACTAGTATGTATGTATAAAGAAAGAAAAAAAAACCACGGTTAGGTCACTGGTATATACAATTATGGACGGGCTGCCGAGTGCCGACACAGAGGTAGCCACAGCCGTGAACTACCGCACTGTACTGTGTCTGCTGCTAATATATAGACTGGTTGATAAAGAGATAGTATACTCGTAACTAGTATGTATGTATAAAGAAAGAAAAAAAAACCACGGTTAGGTCACTGGTATATACAATTATGGACGGGCTGCGGAGTGCCGACACAGAGGTAGCCACAGCCGTGAACTACCGCACTGTACTGTGTCTGCTGCTAATATATAGACTGGTTGATAAAGAGATAGTATACTCGTAACTAGTATGTATGTATAAAGAAAGAAAAAAAAACACGGTTAGGTGGTATATACAATTATGGACGGGCTGCCGAGTGCCGACACAGAGGTAGCCACAGCCGTGAACTACCGCACTGTACTGTGTCTGCTGCTAATATATAGACTGGTTGATAAAGAGATAGTATACTCGTAACTAGTATGTATGTATAAAGAAAGAAAAAAAAACCACGGTTAGGTCACTGGTATATACAATTATGGACGGGCTGCCGAGTGCCGACACAGAGGTAGCCACAGCCGTGAACTACCGCACTGTACTGTGTCTGCTGCTAATATATAGACTGGTTGATAAAGAGATAGTATACTCGTAACTAGTATGTATGTATAAAGAAAGAAAAAAAAACCACGGTTAGGTCACTGGTATATACAATTATGGACGGGCTGCCGAGTGCCGACACAGAGGTAGCCACAGCCGTGAACTACCGCACTGTACTGTGTCTGCTGCTAATATATAGACTGGTTGATAAAGAGATAGTATACTCGTAACTAGTATGTATGTATAAAGAAAGAAAAAAAAACCACGGTTAGGTCACTGGTATATACAATTATGGACGGGCTGCCGAGTGCCGACACAGAGGTAGCCACAGCCGTGAACTACCGCACTGTACTGTGTCTGCTGCTAATATATAGACTGGTTGATAAAGAGATAGTATACTCGTAACTAGTATGTATGTATAAAGAAAGAAAAAAAAACCACGGTTAGGTCACTGGTATATACAATTATGGACGGGCTGCGGAGTGCCGACACAGAGGTAGCCACAGCCGTGAACTACCGCACTGTACTGTGTCTGCTGCTAATATAGACTGGTTGATAAAGAGATAGTATACTACTAATATTATATACTGGTGGTCAGGTCACTGGTCACTAGTCACACTGGCAGTGGCACTCCTGCAGCAAAAGTGTGCACTGTTTAATTTTAATATAATATTATTTATCATGTACTCCTGGCTCCTGCTATAACAACCTGCAGTGCTCCCCAGTCTCCCCCACAATTATAAGCTTTATATACAATACATTGATGTGCAGCACACTGGGCTGAGCAGTGCACACAGACTGAGTCACTGTGTGACTGTGTATCGTTTTTTTCAGGCAGAGAACGGATATATTAAATAAAACAAACAACTGCACTGTCTCTGGTGGTCACTGGTCACTGTGGTCGTCAGTCACTAAACTCTGTCTGCACTCTCTTCTAATCTACAGTATCACAGCAATCTCTCTCTCTCTCTCTCTTCTAAATCTAATCTAAATGGAGAGGACGCCAGCCACGTCCTCTCCCTATCAATCTCAATGCACGTGTGAAAATGGCGGCGACGCGCGGCTCCTTATATAGAATCCGAATCTCGCGAGAATCCGACAGCGTCATGATGACGTTCGGGCGCGCTCGGGTTAACCGAGCAAGGCGGGAAGATCCGAGTCGCTCGGACCCGTGAAAAAAAAAGTGAAGTTCGTGCGGGTTCGGATTCAAAGAAACCGAACCCGCTCATCTCTAGTGTTTAGTACATAGTGGGGCCCCCAGAGTCAACTTGGCTTTGTAGTTTATCCCTCTTTGCATTAGAAATCACATTACTGTATGCATGACATTGGCTCCTCAGACATATAACACACTCCTTGGTTATTTTTGGACTTGGGTTGAGCTTTATAGAAAATGCTATACCTTTGAATAATTTAAGTGTATTACTATGACTAAGATCTCATGTGTTTGCTGTCGGCCAGTGCCATCTAGTGTCCTCAAACTGCTACTGTTCTTGGCATTACCAAGTGGTAACTTTTTTTATACTGCAGTTGTGGCTAATTCAGAAGAGGATGGAGTTGCTATAGCAGCTGTATAGCTCTGTATGTAAATGCAGCAGGTGGCGTCTATTACAAGTAGATGTCTCCTGCTGCAGTAATGATCTGAGCTGCGTCTTAGGATGCAGCATTCGTTCACTGCGACACCATCTGGTGGCCTGTGGCACCCATGGAGTTGTGCAAGCCGCCTGCACCAGATCCTTGTAAGAGGCCAGGAAATCCTGGCCTCTTCCCTCTTCTTTTCTCAAATGGAGGCAGCCACTGCCCCCTCCCCACCCCCAAACGGCATCAGGCTGTCATTCGCTGACAGTCTCATGCCGTCCTTTGTCTTGCCGTAGGACCCGTTTGTTGCCTTCTTACTGTTGTCTGTCTGAGACAAACGGTGAGGTCAGACAGATGCTGCTGGTAGTGCCCTGTCCGCCAGCACAGGGGACAGGGAGCGTGACGCACTGACCAGAGGCGGAACTACCGCCAGTGCAACCAGTGCGTTGCACTGGGGCCCGCCACTGACTAGGGGCCCAAAGCAGCGCGGCATGTAATGAGTCAGTTTGACTCATTACATGCCGCTGTGTGCTGCGGGCAACCGCCGCCCGCAGCACACAGCCGCCGCCGAGGACAGGAGAGGAGCAGCGGCTATGGGGGTGAAGGAGGAGGAAGGAGGTGGAGGAGGGAGCCGCAGCAGCGCATTGTAATTGGTAGAGACGCTGCTGCTGTCGCTTTCCTTCCCCATAGGCTGTCCTCCGCCGCTGTGAATGCTGGGAAGCGCATCCCAGCATTCACAGCGGCGGAAGACAGCCAATGGGGAAGGAAAGGGACAGCAGCAGCAGCAGCGTCTCTACCAATTACAATGCGCTGCTGCGGCTCCCTCCTCCACCTCCTTCCTCCTCCTTCTCTCCTGCCCGGGATCATCATCTGCCAGAAGTTGCACGAGGAGCCTGACCCTGCGGAGACTGTAAGTATAATTCTCTTTCTTTCTTTCTTTCTTTCTTTCTTTCTTTCTTTCTTTCTTTCTTTCTTTCTTTCTTTCTTTCTTTCTTTCTTTCTTTCTTTCTTTCTTTCTTTCTTTCTTTCTTCTCCTCAATGTGTAAAAAGAGGGTCACTGTCTGCCGTAATGTGTAAAACGGGGATCACTGTCTGCCGTTATGTGTAAAAAGGGGGTCACTGTCTGCCGTTATGTGTAAAAAGGGGGAGGCTGTCTGCCGTTATGTGTAAAAAGGGGGACGCTGTCTGCCGTACTGGGTAAAAAGGGGGACGCTGTCTGCCATAATGTGTAAAAAGAGGACGCTGTCTGCCGTAATGTGTAAAAAATGGGACGCTGTCTCCCGTAATGTGTAAAAAGAGGACGCTGTCTGCCGTAATGTGTAAAAAAATGGGACGCTGTCTGCCGTAATGTGTAAAAAATGGGACGCTGTCTACCGTAATGTGTATAAAGGGGGTCGCTGTCTGCCGTTATGTGTAAAAAGGGGACGCTGTCTACCGTTATGTGTAAAAAATGGGACGCTGTCTGCCATAATGTGTAAAAAGGGGGTCGCTGGGTGCCGTAATGTGTAAAAAGGGGACGCTGTCTGCCGTAATGTGTAAAAAAGGGGATGCTGTCTGCCGTAATGTGTAAAAAGAGGACGCTGTCTGCCGTAATGTGTAAAAAATTGGACGCTGCCTGCCGTTATGTGTAAAAAGGGGATGCTGTCTGACGTAATGTGTAAAAAATGGGACGCTGTCTACCGTAATGTGTACAAAGAGGATGCTGTCTGCCGTAATGTGTAAAAAGGGGGACGCTGTCTACCGTTATGTGTAAAAAGGGGACTCTGTCTGCCGTTATGTGTAAAAAAGGGGATGCTGTTTGCCGTAATGTGTAAAAAATGGGACGCTGTCTGCCGTAATGTGTAAAAAGGGGACGCTGTGGTACTATTTTGTGGCCACACCCCTTCCCCACAAAGCCATGCCCCTATATTTTTTTGCGCGCCTGCGGCGCGCACTGCCCCTGTTTTACATGGAGGTTGGGGGGATCCGATGCCATTTCTTGCACACAGTGACGGCACTGTTGCTAGGTATCCATTTCTCTGGCCATGAGCAGGTCCCCCTCACCAGATCCTCTCCAGGGGTGAGGGTGTGGACTTGGATGGGATGGGGGAGCCCAAAGCATTTTGTCGCACCTGGGCCCACTGCTCGCTAGTTCCGCCACTGGCACTGGCGTATCTATAATGGGTGCAGTGTGTGCGCTGCACACGGGCCCCTGAGTCCAGAGGGGGCCCACACCGCACACACTGCACCCATTTTTTCTACACTTACCTTTCCGGCGTCAACCGGTGACTGTGTGTGGGCCCCCTCCTCTCCTGTAGCCGTCACCGCCGCTGCTAGCGCACTGAGAGTCTACAGCGCATGCGCAGGACTCTGTAAAATGGCGCTGCTGCCATTTTTCTGAGCCCTGCGCATACGTTGTATTCTGGCACTGTGCCAGAGTCTCAGCGCTGACAGCGGCGGATAGCTACAGGAGAGGAGGGGGCCGCTGGCGTGACGCGACGTTGGTGTCACACTCCCGGTATCCCTAGCTAAATACAGTAAGAACCTGTCATGCTGGGCAGCACTGTGTGCAGCCGGTGCAGTGTGTGCAGCCGGTGCAGTGTTTGCAGCCGGTGCAGTGTGTGCAGCCGGTGCAGTGTGTGCAGCCGATGCAGTGTGTGCAGCTATTGGCAGCACTAAGGTGTTAGGGTGGTACTGCATACTGGCTGTTAATTTCTTAATGGTACATCCATACTTGCACCACTGAGTATAACCCTATTTATGAAACATTTCTTGCATTCATTTTGTTTCGGAACTGGGCGTACAGAAGTAAGAGCAATGCATAGGTGTACGCATTTTTAGCTGCATCTCCACTTGCTTGGAAGGGAAGTTAGTACATACCAGGGGCCCAGTCTACTGCTCCTGGTGCTTGTTCTGTAAAGTCATGATGACAAACCAGGGCCGTTTCTTGGGGCAGGCGAGCAGTGCAACCGCACTTGGCGCCCGCCGCGGCACTAACTGTGGCTCCCTGCTTCCCCCTCCTATTTCTCCCCGAGTAACCCGCTCGGGGGGGGGGCGGAGTTTCACGGAATGACGCGGTTGTGTCGTTATGTCACGACGCAACCCCGTCACTCCGCGAAACTCCCCCCCACGCGGAGTACAGAGGGGGATCCAAGTTAGGAAGAGGGAAAGGCCGGCGCAAGGAGCGACTGCTGAGGCGGGCCGAAGAGCGGTAATCGCCACTGTAAGTATGCTCTCTCTCTCTCAGTGTGTAAAATGGGAACACATGCCGTAATGTGTGAAATGGGGACTCTTGCCTGCCGTAGTGTGGGGATTTAATGTATCAAGGGCATTGCAGTGTGTGGCATAATATGGTGCAGGGGGCATTACTGTGTGGGGCTTAATATGGTAGAATTTTTTTTTTCCTGTGGTGGTCGTGATCTGTTGGAGCAGGGTCAAAAACTGGATTGTGAGGCAGTCTTTTCAGACGAGGCCATGCCAATTTAAATGAGACCACACCCATTTAGATGAGGCCACGCCCCCTTGTCTGGTGCGCACATAAGTTTTTTTTTTTTTATCTAGGTGTGTGGGGGGGCCACATTTTTTTATGTCATGGGGGGCGCATTTTTAAATCTCGCACTGGGAGCCAAATTGGCTAGAAACAGCCCTGTGGCAATCACGCAGGGAGGTGAATTGCCCAATGCAATCCTGGGTCTTGCTTTGGTCTGGTCTGGCTGCAAAGAAACGTACAGCGAACAGACTGTATACTTTTTTTTCTATGCGACACAGCATCTTATTTACAGCAAAGTTGCATTTATCTTTGCATTTGCAGTCTCTAGGGGTTGTTAACCATTGCAGACTTTGAGGCTATAATAGTTATATTTACTGTGACCACATTATTATTATAGCCATTCTCACTTAGACCAATGGATAAAAATATGCAGCGATTCAGTATGTAGTTTCACTAAACAAGGAATGAGTTTAAATAAAAATCAAAAACAAGGTATTTATAATAAAAATAAAATGTTGTGATTAGAGGGGTTGTCTCTTTGCTTTATTGCCCACATTGCTGTGGGATCAGCTCCCTCCAAGTGAGAATATTCCTGTGTACCCTGCAGTAGCAATAGTGGTTTGGAATTCTGTGTTTTCAAGGTTGCCCAGAGTCAGCCGGGAATAATCACCGGAGAACAGGAAGAATTTAAAACTCCCATTCACCCAGAGTTCTGTGCACTGATGCTGATTAGCAGCCAGTAAGTAGGCCAGAGTCTCCATAGTGTCAGGGACTGATGATATTGGCTGTGACAGAGGAGCATAGCAGACTGTGGCTTCAGTTCATTGCAGTAGACTGATAATTAAGCATTTTAGTGCCGGGACATTTACTTTTCACTTGTTTTATTTAATAAATCTGTGAAGGATAAAGGGGGTAATTCAGAGTTGATCGCTGCAGCAAATTTGTTAGCAGTTGGGCAAAACCATGTGCACTGCAGGGGGGAGCAGATGTAACATGTGCAGAGAGAGTTAGATTTGGGTAGGGTGTGTTCAAACTGAAATCTAAATTCTAGTGTAAAAATAAAGCAGCCAGTATTTACTCTGCACAGAAACAAAATAACCCACCCAAATCTAACTCTCTCTGCAAATGTTATATCTGCCCCACCTGCAGTGCACATGGTTTTGACCAACAGCTAATAAATTTGCTGATGTGATCAACTCTGAATTACCTCCAAAGTACAGTGTCTGATATCATTAAAGATACTGCTTCACCGTCTTGAGTCCTCATTTCTACAACCCTGTTATATTTGATGACCCATATGGGTTACTGTGCTGGTCTTGCACATCCCAGATGCCAAAAGCCTCCGGCGTGGCAAAGCATTTAACGAGGCAGACCATTTCAGAATATGTGAGTATGGCTGGCGTGTCATAAAAAGAATCTGATATGAATTGCTGTGTTCTGTTGGAAAAAAAATAATAATAAAGGTTTCTTTACTGCAGTGCTTAAACATGTTTTTCAAGCAAAATGCAGGCAGCCTATTCTCCAAGTGTTGATTGCATACTGTGTAGTTTAAATCCACATGCTGCCTGAGAGCAATGTTCACCTTATTTAATTTCATTAACCATTGCATTGCTGAAAAGGAAAAAAAACAGTGAATTAGGTTATAAATGTTTAATCTACCTGTATATATTTGTTGTTAGAGAACACTGGCTTCTCATTGCTCTTATTTAAGAGCACCTACATTTTTGCATACACCTTCAGATGGTTCAGTATGCTTGACCGGCGCACGGGGTGACGAATGTCAGTATACCGGCATCGGCATCCCGTGCGGGGGAATGCCGGCAGGGGGAGAGTACAACTAAGCCCCTTGTAGGCTCAGTGGCGAGTTTAGCTCGCCACAGGTTCTATTCTCCCTCTATGGGTGTCGTGGACAGCCATAGAGGGGGAATCGCCTCCCTCGCCAGTATATTGGCGGCAGTATGGTGCCCCCGTTCGGGATCCCGGCATCTTTGTTGTGACCGCCGGAATCCCGACGATCGGTATGCTAACGGCATACCCCTTCAGAAGCAACAATGGAGGAATTTGTTTGCACTATAGCAAATTTGTTGGCCTCTCAATAGAGGACAGAGCAGAAAATGTTACAGCTGGTAACCCAGTCAGTGAAAACAACAGGTGCACTTTAAAAAATGTCTGCCTCAGACGACCCAGAGGCATACTTATTAATATTTGAGAGAGTCGCACAATGTTTAAAATGTACAGCCGCTTCATAGGCTTATAAGCTTGCCCCCAAGCTCACTGGCGAAGCCCAAAAGGCATATGAAGATCTATTAATTTATTTATTAGCAGTTTCTTATATAGTGCAGCATATTCTGTTGCGCTTTACAATTAGAACAACAGTAATAGAACAAAACTGGGCAAAAACAGACAGACATAGTGGTAGGAAGGCCCTGCTCACAAGCTTACAATCTATAGGGAAATAGGCATTGATACACAAGGATAGAGTGCTTAATGGTCCTCTAGATTGCCAGGTTCTTAATGGGTTGTATGATATGATCACCCAGCAATGTTGAAAGCCAAAATGTGAGGTTACAGTATGTGTACTGTACAGAGACGATGTGATTAGAAAGAGAAGCATTGAAGGTTATGTGGGTGCATCTGGAATTTGATAGGCTTGTCTGAAGAGGTGAGTTTTCAGGGAACGTTTAAAGGTTCGGAGACTAGAGGTAAGTCTTATTGTGTGTTACAGAAAAATATGACCTGGTCAAAAATGACATTTTGGCACAGTCAGCACTTACTCCAGCTGAGAAGGCACATCGCATTCATGGGTGAGCCCTACTATAAGGGGTTCCAATTCAGAAGCAAGTTGCAGAACCACCCAGGCAGGGGAAAAGTTGGCTAAAGACACTGCTACACAGATTGTGGAAATGGTAGTTATTGACTAGTGCATAAGGACCTTGGGTCGAAGTATGCAGCGATGGATGGTACACGCCGATCCTCAAAACTTGGAGAAGTTAATTACAGTATTGGAGAGGTATGAAAATGCAGGAAGTATGGCAAAGATGCCAGAAAAGAGACCAGGGAATAGGCGCCCTGTTAAGTTGGCACCCCACTGGCCTGTGACTTCATCTACACCCACTGTTTGTGGAGATCCCAATGGAGACTCCAGTGTCGTCTGCTATGAGTGCGGAGAGCCAGGTCACATAAGGCGGGCCTGTCCAAAGAAGTCAAAGCCTATAGAATGTGGTGTGGCCAACACAGTTATTTGAGGTACTCTGTTTACATGGATCTATGGAACGTTTTTCCTGTGTGCGAGTGAGTCTCACCACAAAGGGTTACACTTATGAGGTAGTAACCACAGTTGTTTCTAAGTTCTCTTACCCACTGATATTGGGATGCATCTTCCTAGGGTTCAGTGAGCTCTTAAAGACACCTCAGAGACATGAAAAGAATAACGCCTCTAAGTCCCTTCCTCAGAAGGTGAAGAGGTATGTGAAGGCAACAACTAATCTTCAGTGAGGAACCCTCACAGGAATTCATATCGGAGGAATATACTCATATTCCAATGTGGGATACACTGCCGGATGACATAGATTTACAAAGCTTTGCCATAACAGCAGAATGACGCTGCCCTCGAGAATATTATGACCCTTCTCATCAAGGTGATGTCAAGGCAAAAAGCACGTTCCCACCAGAAGGCACTTCATATTTTATCCTCAAGTCAGACCTACTATATATGGGTAATAGGGAACAAGGGAAGAAAGTCAAACAATTATTGATGCCCAGGGTGCATGTCCCACTAGTACTACAAGCCACTCACACCCATCTCTGTGGAGGTCATCTCAGTGAGGAAAAGACCCTAGATCGTATCCTGCTTGAGATCTTTTGGCCAGGAGTCACATCTGAAGTCAAGAAGTACAGTGTCCTGTATCCCAGAGGACCAGTCCAAGACCACATTTAAGGGCTCCTCTGGTCCCAATACCTGTTAGTGGAATACCATTTGACAGCATTGTAATGTATCTAGTGGGTCAACTGGAGAAACTGAAATGAGGTAACCAATATGTCCTGGTAATCTTGGACTATGCCACTCGTTCTCCAGAAGTGATACCCCTGTGGAACACCAAGACAACTACCATTGCCAAGGAATTGCTCCTCCTCTTTTCTCAACTCAGGTTTCCTAAGGAAATCCTTACAGATCAAGGGACTCCATTCATGTCCCAGATAATGTCATGTTATGTAGGAGGTTTGAAATAATTCGTCTTCATACCTCAGTTTACCACCCAAAGGCTAGAAAAAAGATTAAATAGTACCTTAAAGTCATGATTCACCAGGCTGTCCTGAAAAATAAATGGGAGTGGAATGAAGTACTCCCTTACCTCATGTTTACCATACGTGAGGTACCTCAATTTTCAACAGGATTCAGCCCTTTCGACCTTCTCTTTGGGAGGCAACCTAGAGGCATTTTGGACATTTTGAAAGAAGGCTGGGAACAGCAGAAGATAGAGGAACCAAATATTGTGGAATTTATTAAGAAATTATATAAATGACTGTATAAAATAAGTTCTATTGTTCATGACAGAGGCTCAAAGTTGGCAAAAGCAAGCCTATGATGCTTTAGTGCAAGTTTGAAAGTTCCATCCAGGGGACAAGGATTTAGTGTTAGTACCAACAAAAGAAAGCGATTTGTTTGTTCATTGGCACTGCCCTTTCTGGGTCGTATAAACTGTAGGACTGGTAAATTACCATGTCAGACAGACAGGAAGGAGGAATACAGCGCAAATATACCATATTAACTTGCTTAAACCCTGGCAAGAGGGTAGGTCAATTCTTATATCCCTGGCTTGGTCACTTTGTTCTCTCACTGTTCCCTGAAGGCATATATTGTCTGCAGAGCAGTGGGCAGAGTAAAACCCGGTGTCTGCAGAAAAAGGAGGGTGGTTACTCCTCTACCAAAACACACCACATTCATGGGATATGAGGAAGACACGCCTGGAAAGGTGGTCCGGAAATCTAAATGGTGTCGAGCATCAAGAAGGAAAAAAATGATCTTCCCCAAGCTTGGAAAGGTGAAAGGAGGGGATGTGTGGTGAGAGGGGATGTCTCTCACCTGAATTTGCCACATTCCTGTCGGATCAGCTCCCTCCAAGGAAGAGCAAAGCAAAGCCTGCGCACTCCAGAGTCAGCTGGGAATTATCACCAGAGAACCGGAAGAATTTAAAACTCCCATTCACCCAGAGTTCTGTGCACTGATGCTGATTAGCAGCCAATAAGTAGGCCAGAGTCTCCATAGTGCCAGGGACTGCTGATATTGGTTGTGACAGAGGAGCATAGCAGACTGTAGCTGCAGACCATTGCAGCAGACTGATTATTGAGCACTTTAGTCCTGGGACATTTACTTTTAACCTGTTTATGTATTTAATGTGTCTGTGAAGGATAAAGTACAGTGTCTGATGCTATTAAAGATGCTGCTTCACCGTGAACCTGCCTGTTGTGAGTCCTCTTTTCTACAAACACGTTGCAAATATACATTCAGTATCCTACACAGCAGTCTTCTATTATGTGTGATATCATATTACTAGCCTCAATCCTAACATGATAAATACTTCTATTCTGTGTATTTTGTATTGTACATCCCAGTCCCTTGAGAGTAAATATGTCTGTGTACTTGCAATACTGACAAAGTTTATTTTCTGAAGTAAACTACTGTATAATTTCTCTATTGTGTACAAAACTATGTATTATAAATTATAATTGCCTGGTATCAGAATATTATTGTTCCCTGATTGACTAGACCTCTGCTGAATGCAAATGACACCACAATTATAGAATATGTATGGTAATAGACATGCTCCTTTCATTGATAATTAGAATATATTTCATGACAGGCCCTCCTTGCTTCACTCTGATTTTTTAAAATTGTATATTTGAAAAAAAAAAAACAACCTAGCAATCCTGTAGGGAACAACATTTTTTTTTTCAAATGCAAAATTAAAAAATGTGTGACCCAACCGGCCGCTACAGAAAAGCAGCAGACAATTACCAGAAACAAGTTATCTGAACTTAAATTTTAGTCCACTTAGAATTTAGTCCAATAGAGTATGATAATCAGTCCTTGCGCTAATCTTTGTTTCATTAGGAAAAGTCCATGTAATAATCAACCATATACCTCCACTGTCTCAGGTTTCAAAATGGTTCATGCAAAGAAATAACACAAACAAAAACACTAATTAGAATCTGTCTTTGATTAATTGGGTTTGAAAGTGAAAAGGTGGAAGTTGCTGACTCATCACCAAGGGAACAACCCAAATGTTGTGATGGGTTCTATTTCAATCACCAAATGCACCACTGTATTATGTGTGATTATGAACAGGTATCCAATATGGGGGTATATTTACTAAGCTCCCGATTTTGACCGAGATGCCGTTTTTTCTTCAAAGTGTCATCTCGGTAATTTACTAAACTCAAATCACGGCAGTGATGAGGGCATTCGAATTATTTTGGAAGTCCTGAAAAAAAATTACGAATGAATACACCATCGGTCAAATACACCAGCAAATTAGTAGAACTCGGTCATTTACTAAAAAGTGCAAATCTCAAAATAGCCAAACACTGCCGTGAAAAAGTTAAATTCGTAAAAAAGTGCTAAAAAAAACAGACCTGCTTTTTGAGCCGTGATTGGATAGGCATGCACGGATCCATGAGATCCGTGCATGTATATCAGTGGGAAGGGGTGGGAAAGTGTTAATTTGTAAAAAAAAAATTGCATGGGGTCCCCCCTCCTAAGCATAACCAGCCTCGGGCTCTTTGAGCCGACCCTGGTTGCAGAAATATGGGGAAAAAATGGACAGGGGTTCCCCCATATTTAAACAACCAGCATCGGGCTCTGCGCCTGGTCCTGGTTCCAAAAATACGGGGGACAAAAAGCGTAGGGGTCCCCCGTATTTTTGAAACCAGCACCGGGCTCCACTAGCTGGACAGATAATGCCACAGCCGGGGGTCACTTTTATACAGTGCCTTGCGGCCGTGGCATCAAATATCCAACTAGTCACCCCTGGCCGGGGTACCCTGGGGGAGTGGGGACCCCTTCAATCAAGGGGTCCCCCCCAGCCACCCAAGGGCCAGGGATGAAGCCCGAGGCTGTCCCCCCCATCCAATGGGCTGCAGATGGGGGGCTGATAGCCTTTGTTGAAATAGTTTGATATTGTTTTTAGTAGCAGTACTACAAGTCCCAGCAAGCCTCCCCCGCAAGCTGGTACTTGAAGAACCACAAGTACCAGCATGCGGCGGAAAAATGGGCCCGCTGGTACCTGTAGTACTACTACTAAAAAAATACCCCAATAAAGACATCACACACACACCTTGAAAGTATAACTTTATTACATCCATCCACACCTCCATATACACATACTTACCTTATGTTCCCACGCAGGTCGGTCCTCTTCTCCAGTAGTATCCATGGTGTACCTGTTGAAAAAATTATACTCACCAAATCCAGTG
The DNA here is from genome assembly GCF_028390025.1 of Pseudophryne corroboree. NCBI lineage: Eukaryota > Metazoa > Chordata > Amphibia > Anura > Myobatrachidae > Pseudophryne > Pseudophryne corroboree. The sequence goes on from NC_086453.1 coordinate 38,900,483, forward strand.
TAGAAGGCTCCTCGGATAATCCTTTTGTAATCCACGTACTTGAAAAAATAAAAAAATGGAGACCCGATCTCGCACTGAAAGGGGCCCCATGTTTTCACATGGGACCTCTTTCCCCGAATGCCAGAAACCCCCTCTGACTTCTGTCTAAGTGGGTTTCTTCAGCCAATCTCCCTGAGCCACGTTGTAGCACCCTCCTGATCGGCTGTGTGCTCCTGTACTGACTGACAGGTGGCACACGGCAGTGTTACAATGTAGCGCCTATGCGCTCCATTGTAAACAATGGTGGGAACTTTGTGGTCAGCGGTGAGGTCAGTTTCGGTCAACCGCTGAGCAAAAAGTTCCCACCATTGGTTACAATGGAGCGCATAGGCGCTACATTGTAACACTGCCGTGTGCCGCCTGTCAGTCAGTACAGGAGCACACAGCCGATCAGGAGGGTGCTACAACGTGGCGCTCCCTGATTGGCTGAAGAAACCCACTTAGACAGAAGTCAGAGGGGGTTTCTGGCATTCGTGGAAAGGGGTCCCATGTGAAAACATGGGGCCCCTTTCAGTGCGAGGTCGGGTCTCCGTTTTTTTATTTTTTCAAGTACGTGGATTACAAAAGGATTATCCGAGTAGCCCTCTACACAGGATTTGGTGAGTATAATTTTTTCAACAGGTACACCATGGATTCTACTGGAGAAGAGGACCGACCTGCGTGGGAACATAAGGTAAGTATGTGTATATGGTGGTATGGATGGATGTAATAAAGTTATACTATCAAGGTGTGTGTGTGTTGTCTTTATTGGGGTATTTTTTTAGTAGTAGTACTACAGGTACCAGCGGGCCCGTTTTTCCGCCGCATGCTGGTACTTGTGGTTCTCCAAGTACCAGCTTGCGGTGGAGGCTTGCTGGGCCTTCTAGTACTGCTACTAAAAACAATATCAAACTATTTCAACAAAGGCTATCAGCCCCCCATCCGCAGCCCATTGGATGGGGGGGACAGCCTCGGGCTTCACCCCTGGCCCTTGGGTGGCTGGGGGGGGGACCCCTTGATTGAAGGAGTCCCCACTCACCCAGGGTACCCCGGCCAGGGGTGACTAGTTGGATATTTGATGCCACGGCCGCAGGGCACTGTATAAAAGTGACCCCCGGCTGTGGCATTATCTGTCCAGCTAGTGGAGCCCGGTGCTGGTTTCAAAAATACGGGGGACCCCTACGCTTTTTGTCCCCCGTATTTTTTGCACCAGGACCAGGCGCAGAGCCCGGTGCTGGTTGTTTAAATATGGGGGAACCCCTGTCCATTTTTTCCCCATATTTCTGCAACCAGGATCGGCTCAAAGAGCCCGAGGCTGGTTTGCCTTAGGAGGGGGGACCCCACGCATTTTTTTTTTCCATTTAAACTATTTTTTTGTTTTTTACAAGGTGCACAATGAAGCCCAGCACGGATCTCTCAGATTCGGCCGAGATTCATTGTATTAAAGTCGGCAGTGTTTTACAATTCACTCACGTAAAACACTGCCAAAAAAACTGAATGACATCGACATCGGAAAACCCGAAAATGCAGAACACGGCAGCTTAGTAAATTAGTCGTAATCAATTCAAAAAGTTGCAATTTTACACTTTCGATGTCATTCGTGATTGAACTTTGACCTCTTTCGGAAAAATACGAATTTTAGTAAATATACCCCATGCAATCATATCACAATGTATATTGATTAGCTGATCCTCACAGTTTCTCTTACTTGAAAACAGCTGATCTATGCACATAAAGGTTTCTTTTCATCCCATGTAGCAGAGTCCCTTTTCTCACCAAACATATGGACAAAAATGGAAACTCTCATAGTGTAGAAGTTAAAACATTTTAATATATTAAAAACAGAAAGTGGGGAATAGCCTCCATACCTGAATGAATGTAGATATACTGTACAGGATCAGGGCGGATTGGCCATAGGGCTCATCAGGAAGATTCCTGGTAGGCTGACGTGTCTGTGGGGCCTGTTTTGTGTGCTGTCATGTGGTCCCATGTGACAGGCAACTCACGGCACTCAGTACACTGCATTGTCCCCTTTCATTCTGTTATTCCATCTCTTCAGTACAGCAACTCTGCCATCCAGTGATGCTGCCATGGCTACATGGTTGGAAAATATTACTATTATGAGCGCCCGCCAGCTGCACCCCCGTGATCACTCACAAGGGAACATGTGTAGTGAGACAGAGGACAGCGGTGGGACGCTAATGTAAAACAAGCAGCATAATTATGTTCGTTGGTTAATGAAGTTATTATACCATGTGACTCCTTTAGCCAATTGGAGCCTCAAGGACACGCGATGGGAGATATGAGTCTACCCGATCACGTGACTTTATTCTAAGGGCAAATTCACCATCTTTGTTTAATTTTTTTATACAAAACATTGTTTTTATTGTATTTACATTTTTTATTAAATTGTATTTTGAAATAATGATCAATAATAAATAGAATGAATTTAATATAAATTCACATATTATGTACTAAAGCATTTATAATGGGAACTTCTAACAACCCAACTCCCTTACAATGTACATACTGTTTATATACATACATAACATGTATATATACAAGCAAATCAAAAAAAGAAGAGGAACTCAAGGACTTATAAAAAACATTTAACCTCAAAATCACGATTGAGGTCTGCAAGGCGTAAAAGTATTGAGATCATATATGTAACACATCTCTCTTTGTGCTAAACGGATGTCCCTGTTGTTTGCTCTCCAATTGTCCTTTACTAATGAGATACCGCAAAACCGTTGAATACTCTCAAGTGACTTGTCATGTTTTTCTTTGAAATGGGCTGAAAACAGATGGCTTTCTAAACCTTTTGTAATATTTCTAGCAAGTTCAGCCCATCTTACTGTACTTTAAGTTGTCTCTTTTTCTTACCTACTGTATATAGATCATGTTGCAGGTAGATTCAATTGCATATACTATAATAATAGGCTAATACTATTGCCTATCATGTAATACAAGTTATAAAATCAGAAATTTTCACACATTTTCCCTTTGTATTGAACGGGATCCGGTCTCTAGGTCGACAGTAACTAGGTTGGCGGTGTCTAGGTTGACCACTGTTGGTCGACAGTAACTAGGTCGACAGGGTTTCTAGGTTGACATGTTCTAGGTCGACAGGTCAAAAGATCGACATGAGTTTTCCACAATTTTTTTACTTTTTTTGAAACTTTTCATACTTAACGATCCACGTGGACTACGACTGGAATGGTAGCGAGCCATGCGAGGGGACACGGTGCACTAATTGGGGTTTCCGGTCAATCTACGCAGAAAACGATGCCAAAAAACCCATAAAAAAACTCATGTCGACCTTTTGACCTGTCGACCTAGACCTGTCGACTTAAAGACCCTGTCGACCTAGAGACCCTGTCGACCTAATTACTGTCGACCAATAGTGGTCAACCTAGACACTGTCGACCTAGTTACTATCTACCTACCATACTACACCCGTTTTGAACTCCATTACTTTACTAGTATTGTTGTGACACAGCTCTGCACAGATTGCAGTCGCCACATCTATAGGATCCCTTAGGTCTTGGTAAGAACCTGTTACTATCCATACGTAAAGCACTTGAAACTATTGCATCTTTAATTGTGGGGGCCCATCTATAAATAAATTTAGGTTTAGCTGGCAAATGTTTACATAAAGTGTCATCATTTAGAAATAGAAGCACCAAAGTGAAGAATAACACGATAATTACAGGCAAAACTCCCACAATATCAAATATTGCTGCAAAGAGAAATACACTTGAAAATGAAGCAAAGGTCAAAATTTTCATTCTAAGCAATTATATACTTAATGATATAGAAATGTCTGTTTTATCTAGAGGCTTAAAATTCACCCCTTCAAATATGATTTTTTTTTTATTTGTTTATTAACATGCAGACATTTATCTGGAAATTGTCGTCAAAAAATCCACTTTTAATCCCTCTTTTGCGAAAGGTTGTTTTGTTGAGGCATTTTTTAAAAGTGTGATTAGTGACATTCAAAATCTGAAAAAAGACAACAGTAAATATCCCAACAATTTAACATTAGAAGAAAGAATGGCCCTAAAAACACTACAAGAGAATCATGACTTAATTATTAAACAGGCAGACAAAGGTGGAGGAGTGGTGGTCCTCAATAGATCAGATTATATCAACAAAGGAAATGGCTTAAGGAAGGTAATATGTATGCTACATTACAGTCTAATCCATTTTATTTGCGTATAAGGCAAATCGTTCAACTGACGATGCCGTCCTTACCATGTTGTACTCCGCTTTAACCCATCTAGAGCTGAGGAAATTGTATGTGTTAGGATTTTATTTGTGGATTATACATCTGCTTTTAATTCCATTGCGCTGTACTTTTTGGTATCCAAGTTATTTAATTTAGGCCTAAATGGGTTTATGTGCAATTGGGTTCTTCATTTTTTGTCAAACAGGCCGCAGGTGGTAAAGATAGGATGTTCCAGATCACAGGTGTTGTTGCTAAATACTGGTGTCCCAAAGGGCTGTGTTCTTAGTCCTTTGTTGTATGCCCTGCTCACCCACGACTGAGAGTCATCTTCCGAATCTGTAAGGTTTGTGAAGTTTGTTGATGACATAGCAGTCGTGGGGCTGATTAGGGATGTTGGGCTGATTAGGGATAATGATGAGAGTTTTTAAAGATGAGAGGTAGCTAGGTTGGTGCACCGCAGCCGGGTAAATCACTTAGTTTTAAATGGTGCTAAAACAAAGGAAATAGTGATTGATTTCAGGAGGAGTGGTTGCACTGTTAAGTCACCAGTGATGATAAAGGATGCTACCATTGAGATAGGAGAATCTTTTAAGTTTCTGAGAACCATGGTCTCGAAGGGCCTAACATGGTCTTCCAACACCACAGTCATGTTAGGAAAGGCCCAGCAACATCTCTGTTTCCTAAGACGGTTGAAGGTGGCAGAAATGTTGTAGGTAGAGACACTCTTGTGAATTTTTATCGATGCACCATTAAGAGTGTTTTAACCTTTGGACTGATAATTTGGTTTGGCAATTGTACTGCAGGAGAAATCGGAGGGCTGGAATACTTGGTTAAAACTAGAGATGTGCACCGGACATTTTTCGGGTTTTGTGTTTTGGTTTTGGATTCGGCTCCGCGGCCGTGTTTTGGATTCAGACGCATTTTGGCAAAACCTCCCTGAAATTTTTTTGTCGGATTCGGGTGTGTTTTGGATTCGGGTGTTTTTTTTCCAAAAATCCCTCAAAAACAGCTTAAATCATAGAATTTGGGGGTAATTTTGATCCCATAGTATTATTAACCTCAATAACCATAATTTCCACTCATTTCCAGTCTATTCTGAACACCTCACAACTCACAATATTATTTTTAGTCCTAAAATTTGCACCGAGGTCGCTGGATGACTAAGCTAAGCGATCCAAGTGGCCGGCACAAACACCTGGCCCATCTAGGAGTGGCACTGCAGTGTTAGACAGGGTGGCACTTAAAAAAATTAGCCCCAAACATCACATGATGCAGAGATAAATAAAATAAAAAAAGAGGTGCAAGATGGAATTGTCCATGGGCCCTCCCACCCACCCTTATGTTGTATAAACAGAACATGCACACTTTAACAAACCCATGATTTCAGTGACAGGGTCTGCCACACGACTGTGGCTGAAATGACTGATTGGTTTGGGCCCCCACCAAAAAAGAAGCAATCAATCTCTCCTTGCACAAACTGGCTCTACAGAGGCAAGATGTCCACCTCCTCTTCATCATCTGATTCCTCACCCCTTTCACTGTGTACATCTCCCTCCTCACAGATTATTAATTCATCCCCACTGGAATCCACCATCTCAGGTCCCTGTGTACTTCCTGGAGGCAATTGCTAGTGAATGTCTCCACGGAGGAATTGATTATAATTCATTTTGATGAACATCATCTTCTCCACATTTTCTGGAAGTAACCTCGTATGCCGATTGCTGACAAGGTGACCGGTTGCACTAAACACTCTTTCGGAGTACACACTGGAGGGGGGGCAATTTAGGTAAAATAAAGCCAGTTTGTGCAAGTGCCTCCAAATTGCCTCTTTTTCCTGCCAGTATATGTACGGACTGTCTGACGTGCCTACTTGGATGCGGTCACTCATATAATCATCCACCATTCTTTCAATGGTGACAGAATCATATGCAGTGACAGTAGATGACATGTAAGTAATCGTTGGCAGGTCCTTCAGTCTGGACCAGATGTCAGCATTCGCTCCAGACTGGCCTGCATCACTGCCAGCGGGTGGGCTCGGAATTCTTAGCCTTTTCCTCGCAACCCCAGTTTCGGGAGAATGTGAAGGAGGAGCTGTTGGCGGGTCACGTTCCGCTTGACTTGACAAGTGTCTCACCAGCAGGTCTTTGAACATCTGCAGACTTGTGTCTGCTGGAAAGAGAGATACAACGTAGGCTTTAAACCTAGGATCGAGCACGGTGGCCAAAATGTAGTGCTCTGATTTCAACAGATTGACCACCCGTGAATCCTGGTTAAGCGAATTAAGGGTTCCATCCACAAGTCCCACATGCCTAGCGGAATCGCTCCATTTTAGCTCCTCCTTCAATCTCTCCAGCTTTTTCTGCAAAAGCCTGATGAGGGGAATGACCTGACTCAGGCTGGCAGTGTCTGAACTGACTTCACGTGTGGCAAATTCAAAGGGTTGCAGAACCTTGCACAATGCTGAAATCATTCTCCACTGCGCTTGAGTCAGGTGCATTCCCCCTCCTTTGCCTATATCGTAGGTAGATGTATAGGCTTCAATGGCCTTTTGCTGCTCCTCCATTCTCTGAAGCATATAGAGGGTTGAATTCCCCCTTGTTACCACCTCTTGCTTCAGCTGATGGCAGGGCAGGTTCAGGACTGTTTGCTGGTGTTCCAGTCTTCGGCACGCGGTGGCTGAATGCCGAAAGTGGCCCGCAATTCTTCGGGCCACCGACAGCATCTCTTGCACGCCCCTGTCATTTTTTAAAAAATTCTGCACCACCAAATTCAATGAATGTGCAAAACATGGGACGTGCTGGAATTTGCCCACATGTAATGCACGCACAATATTGGTGGCGTTGTCCGATGTCACAAATCCCCAGGAGAGTCCAATTGGGGTAAGCCATTCTGCGATGATGTTCCTCAGTTTCCGTAAGAAGTTGTCAGCTGTGTGCCTCTTATGGAAAGCAGTGATACAAAGCGTAGCCTGCCTAGGAACGAGTTGGCGTTTGCGAGATGCTACTACTGGTGCCGCCGCTGCTGTTCTTGCTGCGGGAGGCAATACATCTACCCAGTGGGCTGTCACAGTCATATAGTCCTGAGTCTGCCCTGCTCCACTTGTCCACATGTCCGTGGTTAAGTGGACATTGGGTACAACTGCATTTTTTAGGACACTGGTGACTCTTTTTCTGACGTCTGTGTACATTCTCGGTATCGCCTGCCTAGAGAAATGGAGCCTTGATGGTATTTGGTACTGGGGACACAGTACCTCAAGCAATTTTCTAATTCTCTTTGCAGCAGGATGACTGCTGTGATATTTCATCTTCCTCGCAATGGACTGTTGGACAGTCAATTGCTTACTAGAATTAGTACAAGTAGTCTTCCGACTTCCCCTCTGGGATGACGATCGACTCCCAGCAGCAACAACAGCAGCGCCAGCAGCAGTAGGAGTTACACTCAAGGATGCATCGGAGGAATCCCAGGCAGGAGAGGACTCGTCAGACTTGACAGTGACATGGCCTGCAGGACTATTGGCTTTCCTATCTGAGGAGGAAATTGACACTGATGGAGTTGGTGGTGTAGTTTGCAGGAGCTTGGTTACAAGAGGAAGGGATTTAGTGGTCAGTGGACTGCTTCCGCTGTCACCCAAAGTTTTTGAACTTGTCAATGACTTCTGATAAATGCGCTCCAGGTGACGTATAAGGGAGGATGTTCCTAGGTGGTTAACGTCCTTACCCCTACTTTTTACAGCTTGACAAAGGCAACACACGGCTTGACACCTGTTGTCCGCATTTCTGTTAAATTAATTCCACACCGAAGAGGTGATTTTTTTTGTAATTTGACCAGGCATGTCAATGGCCATATTCGTCCCACAGACAACAGGTGTCTCCCCGGGTGCCTGACTTAAACAAACCACCTCACCATCAGAATCCTCCTTGTCAATTTCCTTCTCAGCGCCAGTAACACCCATATCCTCATCCTGGTGTACTTCAACAGTGACATCTTCAATTTGACTATCAGGAACTGGACTGCGGGTTCTTCTTCCAGCACTTGCAGGGGGTGTGCAAATCCAGTGTTGGGAAGGTCAGGTATCGCAACCGACACAATTGGACTCTCCTTGGGGATTTGTGATTTAGAAGAACGCACAGTTCTTTGCTGTGCTTTTGCCAGCTTAAGTCTTTTCATTTTTCTAGCGGGAGGATGAGTGCTTCCATCCTCATGTGAAGCTGAACCACTAGCCATGAACATAGGCCAGGGCCTCAGCCGTTCCTTGCCACTCCGTGTCGTAAATGGCATATTGGCAAGTTTACGCTTCTCATCAGACGCTTTCAATTTTGATTTTTGGGTCATTTTACTGAACTTTTGTTTTTTGGATTTTACATGCTCTCTACTATGACATTGGGCATCGGCCTTGGCAGACGACTTTGATGGCATTTCATCATCTCTGCCATGACTATTGGCAGCAGCTTCAGCAGGAGGTGGAAGTGGATTTTGATCTTTCCCTATTTTACCCTCCACATTTTTGTTCTCCATTTTTTAATGTGTGGAATTATATGCCAGTAATATATCAATAGCAATGGCCTACTGTACTGTACTATATATCTATACTGTTGGTCACCAAAATGCTGCACTGTAATACTAGAAGCTATAGAAAAGTATATATATTATTGTATATATCAGTACAGACTAGAGTGGTATTACTGTGACCCATGTGTCCTGACAAGCAGTATAGAAGCTATAGAAAAGTATATATATTATTGTATATATCAGTACAGAGCAGTGTCTATGACACATGTGTCCTAACAAGCCGTATAGAAGCTATAGAAAAGTATATATATTATTGTATATATCAGTACAGAGCAGTGTAACTGTGACACGTGTCCTGACAAGCAGTATAGAAGCTATAGAAAAGTATATATATTATTGTATATATCAGTACAGAGCAGTGTATCTGTGACCATGTGTCCTGACAAGCAGTATAGAAGCTATAGAATAGTATATATATTATTGTATATATCAGTACAGAGCAGTGTAACTGTGACACATGTGTCCTGACAAGCAGTATAGAAGCTATAGAAAAGTATATATATTATTGTATATATCAGTACAGAGCGGTGTAACTGTGACACATGTGTCCTGACAAGCAGTATAGAAGCTATAGAAAAGTATATATATTATTGTATATATCAGTACAGAGCAGTGTAACTGTGACACATGTGTCCTGACAAACAGTATAGAAGCTATAGAAAAGTATATATATTATTGTATATATCAGTACAGAGCAGTGTCTATGACACATGTGTCCTAACAAGCCGTATAGAAGCTATAGAAAAGTATATATATTATTGTATATATCAGTACAGAGCAGTGTATCTGTGACCATGTGTCCTGACAAGTAGTATAGAAGCTATAGAATAGTATATATATTATTACTGTATATATATATATATCAGTACACAGCGGTGTAACTGTGAAACATGTGTCCTGACAAGCAGTATAGAAGCTATAGAATAGTATATATATTACTGTATATATATATATATATATATATATATATATATATCAGTACAGAGCGGTGTAACTGTGACATATGTGTCCTGACAAGCAATATAAAAGCTATAGAATAGTATATATATTATTACTGTATATATATATATATATATATATATATATCTATCCGTATAGAGCGGTGTAACTGTGAAACATGTGTCCTTACAAGCAGTATAGAAGCTATAGAATAGTATATATATTACTGTATATTAGTGATGAGCGGGTTCGGTTCCTCGGAAAGCGAACCCCCCCGAACTTCACCCATTTTACACGGGTCCGAGGCATACTCGGATTCTCCCGTATGGCTCGGTTAACCAGAGCGCGCCCGAACGTCATCATCCCGCTGTCGGATTCTCGCGAGATTCGGATTCTATATAAGGAGCCGCGCGTCGCCGTCATTTTCACTTGTGCTTTGGAAATGTTAGGGAGAGGATGTGGCTGGCGTTCTCTCCGTTTATTAATGTTGCTGCAAATATTTGTGCTTATTGCTTAATTGTGGGGACTGGGGAGCAGCAGTATTATATAGGAGGAGTACAGTGCAGAGTTTTGCTGATCAGTGACCACCAGTTTTATCCGTTCTCTGCCTGAAAAACGCTCCATATCTGTGCTCAGTGTGCTGCATATATCTGTGCTCACACTGCTTTATCGTGGGGACTGGGGACCAGCAGTATTATATAGGAGGAGTACAGTGCAGACTTTTGCTGACCAGTGACCACCAGTATTATACGTTGTCTGCCTGAAAAACGCTCCATATCTGTGCTCAGTGTGCTGCATATATCTGTGCTCACACTGCTTTATTGTGGGGACTGGGGACCAGCAGTATTATATAGGAGGAGTACAGTGCAGAGTTTTGCTGACCAGTGACCACCAGTATTATACGTTGTCTGCCTGAAAAACGCTCCATATCTGTGCTCACACTGCTTTATTGTGGGGACTGGGGACCAGCAGTATTATATAGGAGAAGTACAGTGCAGAGTTTTGCTGACCAGTGACCACCAGTATTATACGTTGTCTGCCTGAAAAACGCTCCATATCTGTGCTCAGTGTGCTGCATATATCTGTGCTCACAGTGCTTTATTGTGGGGACTGAGGATCAGCAGTATTATATAGGAGGAGTACAGTGCAGAGTTTTGCTGACAGTGACCACCAGTATATATAGCAGTATGGTACGGAAGGCCACTGCTCTACCTACCTCTGTGTCGTCAAGTATACTATCCATCTAGATTCTATACCTGTGGTGCATTTTAGTTTTGCAGTTTGCTGACAGTGACCACCAGTATATATAGCAGTACGATACGGAAGGCCACTACTCTACCTACCTCTGTGTCGTCAAGTATACTATCCATCTAGATTCTATATCTGTGGTGCATTTTAGTTTTGCAGTTTGCTTACAGTGACCACCAGTATATATAGCAGTACGGTACGGAAGGCCACTGCTCTACCTACCTCTGTGTCGTCAAGTATACTATCCATCTAGATTCTATACCTGTGGTGCATTTTAGTTTTGCAGTTTGCTGACAGTGACCACCAGTATATATAGCAGTACGGTACGGAAGGCCACTGCTCTACCTACCTCTGTGTCATCAAGTATACTATCCATCTAGATTCTATACCTGTGGTGCATTTTAGTTTTGCAGTTTGCTGACAGTGACCACCAGTATATATACCAGTACGGTATGGAAGGCCACTGCTCTACCTACCTCTATGTAGTCAAGTATACTATCCATCTAGATTCTATACCTGTGGTGCATTTTAGTTTTGCAGTTTGCTGACAGTGACCACCAGTATATATAGCAGTATGGTACAGAAGGCCACTGCTCTACCTACCTCTGTGTCGTCAAGTATACTATCCATCTAGATTCTATACCTGTGGTGCATTTTAGTTTTGCAGTTTGCTGACAGTGACCACCAGTATATATAGCAGTACGGTGCGGAAGGCCACTGCTCTACCTACCTCTGTGTCGTCAAGTATACTATCCATCCATACCTGTGGTGCATTTCAGTTGTGTGCAGTATATATAGTAGTAGGCCATTGCTATTGATACTGGCACATAATTCCACGCATTACAAAATGAAGAACAAAAATGTGGAGGTTAAAATAGGGAAAGATCAAGATCCACTTCCACCTCGTGCTGAAGCTGCTGCCACTAGTCATGGCCGAGACAATGAAATGCCATCAACGTCATCTGCCAAGGCCGATGCCCAATGTCATAGTAGAGAGCATGTAAAATCCAAAAAACAAAAGTTCACTAAAATGACCCAAAAATCAAAATTAAAAGCGTCTGATAAGCGTAAACTTGCCAATATGCCATTTATGACATGGAGTGGCAAGGAACGGCTGAGGCTCTTGCCTATGTTCATTGCTAGTGGTTCAGATTCACTTGAGGATGGAAGCACTTATCCTCTCGCTAGAAAAATGAAAAGACTTAAGCTGGCAAAAGCACAGCAAAGAACTGTGCGTTATTCTAAATCACAAATCCCCAAGGAGAGTCCAATTGTGTCGGTTGCGATGCCTGACCTTCCCAACACTGGAAGGGAAGAGCTTGCGCCTTCCACCATTTGCACGCCCCCTGCAAGTGCTGGAAGGAGCACCCGCAGTCCAGTTCCTGATAGTCAAATTGAAGATGTCACTGTTGAAGTACACCAGGATGAGGATATGGGTGTTGCTGTCGCTGGTAGAGATGAGCGGGTTCGGTTTCTTTGAATCCGAACCCGCACGAACTTCACTTTTTTTTCCACGGGTCCGAGCGACTCGGATCTTCCCGCCTTGCTCGGTTAACCCGAGCGCGCCCGAACGTCATCATGACGCTGTCGGATTCTCGCGAGGCTCGGATTCTATCGCGAGACTCGGATTCTATATAAGGAGCCGCGCGTCGCCGCCATTTTCACTCGTGCATTGAGATTGATAGGGAGAGGACGTGTCTGGCGTCCTCTCCATTAGAATAGAGATAGATAGATTAGATAGAGAGAGATTGTGCAGAGTCACAGACAGAGTTAGTTTACCACAGTCAGTGACCAGTGCAGTTGCTAGTTAACTTTTATTTAATATAATATATCCGTTCACTTCTCTCTGCTATATCCGTTCTCTGCCTGAAAAAAAAAACGATACACAGCACAGTCAGTCACACAGTGTGACTCAGTCTGTGTGCACTCAGCTCAGCCCAGTGTGCTGCACAGTCATCAATGTATAAATTAAAAGCTTATAATTAATTGTGGGGGAGACTGGGGAGCACTGCAGGTTGTTAGCAGGAGCCAGGAGTACAATTATATTAATTAACAGTGCACACTTTTGCTGCAGGAGTGGTGACCAGTGCCTGACCACCAGTATAGTATTGTTGTATACTACTAATATCTCTTTAAATATCAACCAGTCTATATTAGCAGCAGACACAGTACAGTGCGGTAGTTCACGGCTGTGGCTACCTCTGTGTCGGCACACGGCAGGCAGTCCGTCCGACCAGAATTGTATTATTTATTATTATATACCTACCACCTAACCGTGGTTTTTTTTTCATTCTTTATACCGTCATAGTGTCATCCTAATTGTTACGAGTATACTACTATCTCTTTATCAACCAGTGTACAGTGCGGTAGTTCACGGCTGTGGCTACCTCTGTGTCGGCACACGGCAGGCAGTCCGTCCGACCAGAATTGTATTATTTATTATTATATACCTACCACCTAACCGTGGTTTTTTTTTCATTCTTTATACCGTCATAGTGTCATCCTAATTGTTACGAGTATACTACTATCTCTTTATCAACCAGTGTACAGTGCGGTAGTTCACGGCTGTGGCTACCTCTGTGTCGGCACACGGCAGGCAGTCCGTCCGACCAGAATTGTATTATTTATTATTATATACCTACCACCTAACCGTGGTTTTTTTTTCATTCTTTATACCGTCATAGTGTCATCCTAATTGTTACGAGTATACTACTATCTCTTCATCAACCAGTGTACAGTGCGGTAGTTCACGGCTGTGGCTACCTCTGTGTCGGCACACGGCAGGCAGTCCGTCCGACCAGAATTGTATTATTTATTATTATATACCTACCACCTAACCGTGGTTTTTTTTTCATTCTTTATACCGTCATAGTGTCATCCTAATTGTTACGAGTATACTACTATCTCTTTATCAACCAGTGTACAGTGCGGTAGTTCACGGCTGTGGCTACCTCTGTGTCGGCACACGGCAGGCAGTCCGTCCGACCAGAATTGTATTATTTATTATTATATACCTACCACCTAACCGTGGTTTTTTTTTCATTCTTTATACCGTCATAGTGTCATCCTAATTGTTACGAGTATACTACTATCTCTTTATCAACCAGTGTACAGTGCGGTAGTTCACGGCTGTGGCTACCTCTGTGTCGGCACACGGCAGGCAGTCCGTCCGACCAGAATTGTATTATTTATTATTATATACCTACCACCTAACCGTGGTTTTTTTTTCATTCTTTATACCGTCATAGTGTCATCCTAATTGTTACGAGTATACTACTATCTCTTTATCAACCAGTGTACAGTGCGGTAGTTCACGGCTGTGGCTACCTCTGTGTCGGCACACGGCAGGCAGTCCGTCCGACCAGAATTGTATTATTTATTATTATATACCTACCACCTAACCGTGGTTTTTTTTTCATTCTTTATACCGTCATAGTGTCATCCTAATTGTTACGAGTATACTACTATCTCTTTATCAACCAGTGTACAGTGCGGTAGTTCACGGCTGTGGCTACCTCTGTGTCGGCAGTCGGCAGGCAGTCCGTCCATCCATAATTGTATTATTATTATAATATATACCACCTAACCGTGGTTTTTTTTTCATTCTTTATACCGTCGTCATAGTGTCATACTAGTTGTTACGAGTATACTACTATCTCTTTATCAACCAGTGTACAGTGCGGTAGTTCACGGCTGTGGCTACCTCTGTGTCGGCACTCGGCAGCCCGTCCATAATTGTATATACCACCTAACCGTGGTTTTTTTTTCTTTCTTTATACATACATACTAGTTACGAGTATACTATCTCTTTATCAACCAGTCTATATATTAGCAGCAGACACAGTACAGTGCGGTAGTTCACGGCTGTGGCTACCTCTGTGTCGGCACTCGGCAGCCCGTCCATAATTGTATACTAGTATCCAATCCATCCATCTCCATTGTTTACCTGAGGTGCCTTTTAGTTGTGCCTATTAAAATATGGAGAACAAAAATGTTGAGGTTCCAAAATTAGGGAAAGATCAAGATCCACTTCCACCTCGTGCTGAAGCTGCTGCCACTAGTCATGGCCGAGACGATGAAATGCCAGCAACGTCGTCTGCCAAGGCCGATGCCCAATGTCATAGTACAGAGCATGTCAAATCCAAAACACCAAATATCAGTAAAAAGCCTCTTTTTTTCTTTGCGTCATGTGCTGTTTGGGGAGGGTTTTTTGGAAGGGACATCCTGCGTGACACTGCAGTGCCACTCCTAGATGGGCCCGGTGTTTGTGTCGGCCACTAGGGTCGCTAATCTTACTCACACAGCTACCTCATTGCGCCTCTTTTTTTCTTTGCGTCATGTGCTGTTTGGGGAGGGTTTTTTGGAAGGGCCATCCTGCGTGACACTGCAGTGCCACTCCTAGATGGGCCCGGTGTTTGTGTCGGCCACTAGGGTCGCTTATCTTACTCACACAGCGACCTCGGTGCAAATTTTAGGACTAAAAATAATATTGTGAGGTGTGAGGTATTCAGAATAGACTGAAAATGAGTGTAAATTATGGTTTTTGAGGTTAATAATACTTTGGGATCAAAATGACCCCCAAATTCTATGATTTAAGCTGTTTTTTAGTGTTTTTGGAAAAAAACACCCGAATCCAAAACACACCCGAATCCGACAAAAAAAATTCGGTGAGGTTTTGCCAAAACGCGTTCGAACCCAAAACACGGCCGCGGAACCGAACCCAAAACCAAAACACAAAACCCGAAAAATTTCAGGCGCTCATCTCTAGTCGCTGGGGAGGAAATTGACAAGGAGGATTCTGATGGTGAGGTGGTTTGTTTAATTCAGGCACCCGGGGAGACACCTGTTGTCCGTGGGACGAATATGGTCATTGACATGCCTGGTCAAAATACAAAAAAAAAAATCACCTCTTCGGTGTGGAATTATTTCAACACAAATGCGGACAACAGGTGTCAAGCCGTGTGTTGCCTTTGTCAAGCTGTAATAAGTAGGGGTAAGGACGTTAACCACCTAGGAACATCCTCCCTTATACGTCACCTGGACCGCATTCATCAGAAGTCTGTGACAAGTTCAAAAACTTTGGATGACAGCGGAAGCAGTCCACTGACCACTAAATCCCTTCCTCTTGTAACCAAGCTCCTGCAAACCACACCACCAACTCCCTCAATGTCAATTTCCACCTTACACAGGAAAGCCAATAGTCCTGCAGGCCATGTCACTGGCAAGTCTGATGAGTCTTCTCCTGCCTGGGATTCCTCCGATGCATCTTCCTTCACATTCTCCCGCAACTGGGGGTGCGAGGAAAAGGCTAAGAATTCCGAGCCCACCCGCTGGCGGTGATGCAGAGCAGTCTGGAGCGAGTGCTGACTAGAGATGAGCGCCTGAAATTTTTCGGGTTTTGTGTTTTGGTTTTGGGTTCGGTTCCGCGGACGTGTTTTGGGTTCGACCGCGTTTTGGCAAAACCTCACCGAATTTTTTTTGTCGGATTCGGGTGTGTTTTGGATTCGGGTGGTTTTTTCAAAAAACCCTAAAAAACAGCTTAAAACATTGAATTTGGGGGTCATTTTGATCCCATAGTATTATTAACCTCAATAACCATAATTAACACTCATTTTCAGTCTATTCTGAACACCTTACACCTCACAATATTATTTTTAGTCCTAAAATTTGCACCGAGGTCGCTGGATGACTAAGCTCAGCGACCCTAGTGGCCGACACAAACACCTGGCCCATCTAGGAGTGGCACTGCAGTGTCACGCAGGATGTCCCTTCCAAAAAACCCTCCCCAAACAGCACATGACGCAAAGAAAAAAAGAGGCGCAATGAGGTAGCTGTGTGAGTAAGATTAGCGACCCTAGTGGCCGACACAAACACCGGGCCCATCTAGGAGTGGCACTGCAGTGTCACGCAGGATGTCCCTCCCAAAAAACCCTCCCCAAACAGCACATGACGCAAAGAAAAAAAGAGGCGCAATGAGGTAGCTGACTGTGTGAGAAAGATAAGCGACCCTAGTGGCCGACACAAACACCGGGCCCATCTAGGAGTGGCACTGCAGTGTCACGCAGGATGTCCCTTCCAAAAAACCCTCCCCAAACAGCACATGACGCAAAGAAAAAAAGAGGCGCAATGAGGTAGCTGACTGTGTGAGAAAGATAAGCGACCCTAGTGGCCGACACAAACACCGGGCCCATCTAGGAGTGGCACTGCAGTGTCACGCAGGATGTCCCTTCCAAAAAACCCTCCCCAAACAGCACATGACGCAAAGAAAAAAAGAGGCGCAATGAGGTAGCTGACTGTGTGAGAAAGATAAGCGACCCTAGTGGCCGACACAAACACCGGGCCCATCTAGGAGTGGCACTGCAGTGTCACGCAGGATGTCCCTTCCAAAAAACCCTCCCCAAACAGCACATGACAAGATTAGCGACCCTAGTGGCCGACACAAACACCGGGCCCATCTAGGAGTGGTACTGCAGTGTCACGCAGGATGTCCCTTCCAAAAAACCCTCCCCAAACAGCACATGACGCAAAGAAAAAAAGAGGCGCAATGAGGTAGCTGACTGTGTGAGAAAGATAAGCGACCCTAGTGGCCGACACAAACACCGGGCCCATCTAGGAGTGGCACTGCAGTGTCACGCAGGATGTCCCTTCCAAAAAACCCTCCCCAAACAGCACATGACGCAAAGAAAAATAAAAGAAAAAAGAGGTGCAAGATGGAATTGTCCTTGGGCCCTTCCCACCCACCCTTATGTTGTATAAACAAAACAGGACATGCACACTTTAACCAACCCATCATTTCAGTGACAGGGTCTGCCACACGACTGTGACTGAAATGACGGGTTGGTTTGGACCCCCACCAAAAAAGAAGCAATTAATCTCTCCTTGCACAAACTGGCTCTACAGAGGCAAGATGTCCACCTCATCATCATCCTCCGATATATCACCGTGTACATCCCCCTCCTCACAGATTATCAATTCGTCCCCACTGGAATCCACCATGTCAGCTCCCTGTGTACTTTGTGGAGGCAATTGCTGCTGGTCAATGTCTCCGCGGAGGAATTGATTATAATTCATTTTAATGAACATCATCTTCTCCACATTTTCTGGATGTAACCTCGTACGCCGATTGCTGACAAGGTGAGCGGCGGCACTAAACACTCTTTCGGAGTACACACTTGTGGGAGGGCAACTTAGGTAGAATAAAGCCAGTTTGTGCAAGGGCCTCCAAATTGCCTCTTTTTCCTGCCAGTATAAGTACGGACTGTGTGACGTGCCTACTTGGATGCGGTCACTCATATAATCCTCCACCATTCTATCAATGGTGATAGAATCATATGCAGTGACAGTAGACGACATGTCCGTAATGGTTGTCAGGTCCTTCAGTCCGGACCAGATGTCAGCATCAGCAGTCGCTCCAGACTGCCCTGCATCACCGCCAGCGGGTGGGCTCGGAATTCTGAGCCTTTTCCTCGCACCCCCAGTTGCGGGAGAATGTGAAGGAGGAGATGTTGACAGGTCGCGTTCCGCTTGACTTGACAATTTTCTCACCAGCAGGTCTTTGAAACCCAGCAGACTTGTGTGCGCCGGAAAGAGAGATCCAAGGTAGGTTTTAAATCTAGGATCGAGCACGGTGGCCAAAATGTAGTGCTCTGATTTCAACAGATTGACCACCCGTGAATCCTTGTTAAGCGAATTAAGGGCTCCATCCACAAGTCCCACATGCCTAGCGGAATCGCTCTGTCTTAGCTCCTCCTTCAATGTCTCCAGCTTCTTCTGCAAAAGCCTGATGAGGGGAATGACCTGACTCAGGCTGGCAGTGTCTGAACTGACTTCACGTGTGGCAAGTTCAAAAGGTTGCAGAACCTTGCACAACGTTGAAATCATTCTCCACTGCGCTTGAGACAGGTGCATTCCACCTCCTATATCGTGGTCAGTTGTATAGGCTTGAATGGCCTTTTGCTGCTCCTCCAACCTCTGAAGCATATAGAGGGTTGAATTCCACCTCGTTACCACCTCCTGCTTCAGATGATGGCAGGGCAGGTTCAGGCGTTTTTGGTGGTGCTCCAGTCTTCTGTACGTGCTGCCTGTACGCCGAAAGTGTCCCGCAATTTTTCTGGCCACCGCCAGCATCTCTTGCACGCCCCTGTCGTTTTTTAAAAAATTCTGCACCACCAAATTCAAGGTATGTGCAAAACATGGGACGTGCTGGAATTTGCCCAGATGTAATGCACGCACAATATTGCTGGCGTTGTCCGATGCCACAAATCCACAGGAGAGTCCAATTGGGGTAAGCCATTCCGCAATGATCTTCCTCAGTTGCCGTAAGAGGTTTTCAGCTGTGTGCGTATTCTGGAAACCGGTGATACAAAGCGTAGCCTGCCTAGGAACGAGTTGGCGTTTGCGAGATGCTGCTACTGGTGCCGCCGCTGCTGTTCTTGCGGCGGGAGTCCATACATCTACCCAGTGGGCTGTCACAGTCATATAGTCCTGACCCTGCCCTGCTCCACTTGTCCACATGTCCGTGGTTAAGTGGACATTGGGTACAGCTGCATTTTTTAGGACACTGGTGACTCTTTTTCTGAGGTCTGTGTACATTTTCGGTATCGCCTGCCTAGAGAAATGGAACCTAGATGGTATTTGGTACCGGGGACACAGTACCTCCAACAAGTCTCTAGTTGGCTCTGCAGTAATGATGGATACCGGAACCACGTTTCTCACCACCCAGGATGTCAAGGCCTCAGTTATCCGCTTTGCAGTAGGATGACTGCTGTGATATTTAATCTTCCTCGCAAATGACTGTTGGACAGTCAATTGCTTGGTGGAAGTAGTAAAAGTGGTCTTACGACTTCCCCTCTGGGATGACCATCGACTCCCAGCAGCAACAACAGCAGCGCCAGCAGCAGTAGGCGTTACACGCAAGGATGCATCGGAGGAATCCCAGGCAGGAGAGGAATCGTCAGAATTGCCAGTGACATGGCCTGCAGGACTATTGGCATTCCTGGGGAAGGAGGAAATTGACACTGAGGGAGTTGGTGGGGTGGTTTGCGTGAGCTTGGTTACAAGAGGAAGGGATTTACTGGTCAGTGGAGTGCTTCCGCTGTCACCCAAAGTTTTTGAACTTGTCACTGACTTATTATGAATGCGCTGCAGGTGACGTATAAGGGAGGATGTTCCGAGGTGGTTAACGTCCTTACCCCTACTTATTACAGCTTGACAAAGGGAACACACGGCTTGACACCTGTTGTCCGCATTTCTGGTGAAATACCTCCACACCGAAGAGCTGATTTTTTTGGTATTTTCACCTGGCATGTCAACGGCCATATTCCTCCCACGGACAACAGGTGTCTCCCCGGGTGCCTGACTTAAACAAACCACCTCACCATCAGAATCCTCCTGGTCAATTTCCTCCCCAGCGCCAGCAACACCCATATCCTCCGCATCCTGGTGGACTTCAACACTGACATCTTCAATCTCACTATCAGGAACTGGACTGCGGGTGCTCCTTCCAGCACTTGCAGGGGGCGTGCAAATGGTGGAAGGCGCATGCTCTTCACATCCAGTGTTGGGAAGGTCAGGCATCGCAACCGACACAATTGGACTCTCCTTGTGGATTTGGGATTTCGAAGAACGCACAGTTCTTTGCTGTGCTTTTGCCAGCTTGAGTCGTTTCATTTTTCTAGCGAGAGGCTGAGTGCTTCCATCCTCATGTGAAGCTGAACCACTAGCCATGAACATAGGCCAGGGCCTCAGCCGTTCCTTGCCACTCCGTGTGGTAAATGGCATATTGGCAAGTTTACGCTTCTCCTCCGACAATTTTATTTTAGGTTTTGGAGTCCTTTTTTTTCTGATATTTGGTGTTTTGGATTTGACATGCTCTGTACTATGACATTGGGCATCGGCCTTGGCAGACGACGTTGCTGGCATTTCATCGTCTCGGCCATGACTAGTGGCAGCAGCTTCAGCACGAGGTGGAAGTGGATCTTGATCTTTCCCTAATTTTGGAACCTCAACTTTTTTGTTCTCCATATTTTATAGGCAGAACTAAAAGGCACCTCAGGTAAACAATGGAGATGGATGGATTGGATACTAGTATACAATTATGGACGGACTGCCACGGTTAGGTGGTATAAAAAAACCACGGTTAGGTGGTATATATTGTAATACAATTATGGATGGACGGACTGCCTGCCGAGTGCCGACACAGAGGTAGCCACAGCCGTGAACTACCGCACTGTACACTGGTTGATAAAGAGATAGTAGTATACTCGTAACAACTAGTATGACACTATGACGGTATAAAGAATGAAAAAAAAAACACGGTTAGGTGGTATATATTGTAATACAATTATGGATGGACGGACTGCCTGCCGAGTTCCGACACAGAGGTAGCCACAGCCGTGAACTACCGCACTGTACACTGGTTGATAAAGAGATAGTAGTATACTCGTAACAACTAGTATGACTGACTATGACGGTATAAAGAATGAAAAAAAAACCACGGTTAGGTGGTATATATTATAATACAATTATGGATGGACGGACTGCCTGCCGAGTTCCGACACAGAGGTAGCCACAGCCGTGAACTACCGCACTGTACACTGGTTGATAAAGAGATAGTAGTATACTCGTAACAACTAGTATGACTGACTATGACGGTATAAAGAATGAAAAAAAAACCACGGTTAGGTGGTATATATTATAATACAATTATGGATGGACGGACTGCCTGCCGACTGCCGACACAGAGGTAGCCACAGCCGTGAACTACCGCACTGTACACTGGTTGATAAAGAGATAGTAGTATACTCGTAACAACTAGTATGACACTATGACGGTATAAAGAATGAAAAAAAAACCACGGTTAGGTGGTATATATTATAATACAATTATGGATGGACGGACTGCCTGCCGAGTGCCGACACAGAGGTAGCCACAGCCGTGAACTACCGCACTGTACACTGGTTGATAAAGAGATAGTAGTATACTCGTAACAACTAGTATGACTGACTATGACGGTATAAAGAATGAAAAAAAAACCACGGTTAGGTGGTATATATTATAATACAATTATGGATGGACGGACTGCCTGCCGACTGCCGACACAGAGGTAGCCACAGCCGTGAACTACCGCACTGTACACTGGTTGATAAAGAGATAGTAGTATACTCGTAACAACTAGTATGACACTATGACGGTATAAAGAATGGAAAAAAAACCACGGTTAGGTGGTATATATTATAATACAATTATGGATGGACGGACTGCCTGCCGACTGCCGACACAGAGGTAGCCACAGCCGTGAACTACCGCACTGTACACTGGTTGATAAAGAGATAGTAGTATACTCGTAACAACTAGTATGACACTATGACGGTATAAAGAATGAAAAAAAAACCACGGTTAGGTGGTATATATTATAATAATACAATTATGGATGGACGGACTGCCTGCCGACTGCCGACACAGAGGTAGCCACAGCCGTGAACTACCGCACTGTACACTGGTTGATAAAGAGATAGTAGTATACTCGTAACAACTAGTATGACTATGACGACGGTATAAAGAAAGAAAAAAAAATACCACGGTTAGGTGGTATATAATTATACAATTATGGATGGACGGACTGCCTGCCGAGTGCCGACTGCCGACACAGAGGTAGCCACAGCCGTGAACTACCGCACTGTACTGTGTCTGCTGCTAATATAGACTGGTTGATAAAGAGATAGTATACAACAATATACTACTATACTGGTGGTCAGGCACTGGTCACCACTAGTCACACTGGCAGTGGCACTCCTGCAGCAAAAGTGTGCACTGTTTAATTTTAAATTAATATAATATTATGTACTCCTGGCTCCTGCTATAACAACCTGCAGTGCTCCCCAGTCTCCCCCACAATTATTATAAGCTTTTATACATTGATGTGCAGCACACTGGGCTGAGCTGAGTGCACACAGACTGAGTCACACTGTGTGACTGCTGTGTATCGTTTTTTTCAGGCAGAGAACGGATATAGCAGAGAACGGATATATTAAATAAAAGTTAACTTAACAACAACTGCACTGGTCACTGTGGTAAACTCTGTCTGCACAATCTCTCTCTCTCTCTCTCTCTTCTAATCTATTCTAATGGAGAGGACGCCAGCCACGTCCTCTCCCTATCAATCTCAATGCACGTGTGAAAATGGCGGCGACGCGCGGCTCCTTATATAGAATCCGAGTCTCGCGAGAATCCGACAGCGTCATGATGACGTTCGGGCGCGCTCGGGTTAACCGAGCAAGGCGGGAAGATCCGAGTCGCTCGGACCCGTGAAAAAAAAAGTGAAGTTCGTGCGGGTTCGGATTCAAAGAAACCGAACCCGCTCATCTCTAGTGCTGACATCTGGTCCGGACTGAAGGACCTGCCAACGATTACTGACATGTCGTCTACTGTCACTGCATATGATTCTGTCACCATTGAAAGAATGGTGAAGGATTATATGAGTGACCACATCCAAGTAGGCACGTCAGACAGTCCGTACGTATACTGGCATTTAAAAGAGGCAATTTGGAGGCCCTTGCACAAACTGGCTTTATTCTACCTAAGTTGCCCTCCCTCCAGTGTGTTCTCCGAAAGAGTGTTTAGTGCAGCTGCTCACCTTGTCAGCAATCGGCGTACGAGGTTACTTCCAGAAAATGTGGAGAAGATGATGTTCATCAAAATTAATTATAATCAATTCCTCCGTGGAGACATTTACCAGCAATTGCCTCCAGAAAGTACACAGGGATCTGAGATGGTGGATTCCAGTGGGGTCGAATTAATAATCTGTGAGAAGGGGGATGTACACAGTGAAAGGGGTGAGGAATCGGAGGATGATGATGAGGTGGACATCTTGCCTCTGTAGAGCCAGTTTGTGCAAGGAGAGATTGATTGCTTCTTTTTTGGTGGGGGCCCAAACCAATCAGTCATTTCAGTCACAGTCATGTGGCAGACCCTGTAGCTGAAATGATGGGTTCGTTAAAGTGTGTATGTCCTGTTTATACAACATAAGGGTGGGTGGGAGGGCCCAAGGACAATTCCATCTTGCACCTCTTTTTTATTTCATTTTTCTTTGCATCATGTGCTGTTTGGGGACTATTTTTTGAAGTGCCATCCTGTCTAACACTGCAGTGCCACTCCTAGATGGGCCAGGTGTTTGTGTCGGCCACTTGGGTCGCTTAGCTTAGCCATCCAGCGACCTCTGTGCAAATTTTAGGACTAAAAATAATATTGTGAGGTGTGAGGTGTTCAGAATAGACTGAAAATGAGTGTAAATTATGGTTATTGAGGTTAATAATACTATGGGATCAAAATGACCCCCAAATTCTATGATGTAAGCTGTTTTTGAGGGTTTTTTGTAAAAAAACACCCGAATCCAAAACACACCCGAATCCGACAAAAAATTTTCAGGGAGGTTTTGCCAAAACGCGTCCGAATCCAAAACATGGCCGCGGAACCGAATCCAAAACCAAAACACAAAACCCGAAAAATTTCCGGTGCACATCTCTACAGTGTATATATATATCAGTACAGAGCGGTGTAACTGTGACCATGTGTCCTGACAAGCAGTATAGAAGCTATAGAATAGTATATATTATATACTGGTGGTCCCCAGTCCCCGCAATGCAGCACACTGATCAGATATTTGCAGCACACTGAGCACAGATATGGAGCGTTTTCAGGCAGAGAACGTAGATATTTTCAGCACACTGAGCACAGATTATTTGCAGCACACTGAGCACAGATATTTTCAGCACACTGAGCACAGATTACGGAGCTTTTCAGGGAGAGAACGCAGCCACATCCTCTCCGTTCAATCTCCAAAGCACGAGTGAAAATGGCAGCGACGCGCGGCTCCTTATATAGAATATGAATCTCGCGAGAATCCGACAGCGGGATGATGACGTTCGGGTGCGTTCTGGTTAACCGAGCAAGGCAGGAGGATCCGAGGTTGCCTCGGAACCGTGTAAAATAGGTGAAGTTCGGGGGGGGTTCGGATTCCGAGGAACAGAACCCGCTCATCTCTAGTTAAAACTGCAGGTAAAATTGTTGGGGTACAGTTGCCTAGCATTCATGAGCTTTATAAAAGCAGGGTTTTAAAAAGAGCATGAGGCATTATGTGTGACTCTGGTCATCCACATGGTAGGATGCTTAAAAAACTACCATCAAACAAAAGGTTTAGAGTCGAGAACTGATGTCACGCACCAAGCGACTGCATGACAGTTTTTTGCCTTCAGCTATTCTCATTTTAAATCAATATTATTTAATCTAAATATGTTTGAGAATCTGCTCTGTATGCTTTCTTACTACTTGGTCATTTTTAGCGCAATAGTGCGGTACTTGTAATTTTGTTTAACAAATCATGTTTTTGTTTTGTTGGATGACAATAAACTGTATTATTATTATTATTATTAGTAGTAGTAGTAGTAGTAGTAGTAGTAGTAGTAGTAGTAGTAGTAGTAGTAGTATTATCATCTTGAACCATAGTATCCTCTTTGAAAACAAACAATAATACAAAAATATGTAGATTTAGGGCTTATATCAAATGAGGTAAAGAATTTCCTCATCACTGAGGAATATTCAATACAGTCCTCTATCTCCTTTCCCCCTCCTTAGATGTCCTATTGTCGCAGGGACAAATGCAATTATGGCAAATTTATTGGCATATATTGACCACTATCTCCAACCACTACTTTGTAGAGAACAATCCCACCTCATAGACACTAAGGACGCCCTTAATAAATTGGAGACTGTCAATGGGAAAGTGATTTTATTCTTGTGACAGGGAATGTTTCAACCCTCTATACTATTATTTCACATAATGATCGTATAGAGCAGTGATGGCTAACCTTGACACTCCAGCTGTTGTTGAACTACACATCCCAGCATGCCCTGCATCAGTTTTAGCATGGCCAAATAGCAAAACTGTAGCAGGGCATGCTGTGATGTGTAGTTCGACAACAGCTGGCGTGTCAAGGTTAGCCATCACTGGTATAGAGACTGTCAAAAATGCATTGGATAAGACAGATTTAAATGTTACATTATGTCAGATTTTATTGGAGGGCATTACATTTGTCCTCCAAAACAATTATTTTAATTTTGATGGATCATTCTATAAACAGAACATTGGAACTACAATGGGTACAAAGTTCGCACCCAACTATGCAAACCTCTTTATGTCGAGGTGGGAGGAGACACATGTGTTGGCTGGGCATGACTGGGGTGCGAGCATGGTACACGGTGGAGATACATTGACAATGTTCTATTTATTTAGAGTGGCAATGGTGGTCATTCCGAGTCGATCGCTAGCTGCATTTGTTCGCAGCGCAGCGATCAGGCTAAAAATCTGCAGTTTTGCGCATGCGTATGCGGCACAATGTGCACACACATTGTACGGGCGCAACAAACGATGTGGTTTTGCACAGGGTCTAGCGAATCATTTCAGTCGCACTGGTGGCCGCAGAGTGATTGACATGAAGTGGGCGTTTCTGTGTGTCAACTGACCATTTTCAGGGAGTGTTCGGAAAAATGCAGGCGTGCCAGGAAAAATGCAGGCGTGGCTGGGAGAACGCAGGGCGGGTTTGTGACGTCAAAACAGTTACTAAACAGTCTGCAGTGATCGCAAGCGCTGAGTAGGTTTTGAGCTGCACGAAAAACTGCACAAAAAACTTTGTAGCCGCTCTGCGATACATCCGTTCGTACTTCTGCTAACCTAAAATACACTCCCAGTGGGCGGTGGCATAGCGTTTGCACGGCTGCTACAAACTGCTAGCGAGCGATCAACTCGGAATGACCACCCATGAGTCCACATTGGAGAGTTTTTGTGAGCATCTGATTTTAAATTCCCTAAACATTAAATTCTCCTTTATTAGTAGTTCAGTCAAGGTCAATAATTTAGACCTTACTATTGAGATAAAAAATAATAAATTGAAGCATTAATTTTGAGATGGCCTTCTGTACAGGTTTCAATAAATAATATAAAAAGGTCGAAAGAATAGTGAGTGACAAGTGGAATTTTTTTTTTCAAGATGACACTTCATGTAAAATTTTGCCAGCTAAACCTTAATTTAGTTATAGACAGGCCCTTACAATTAAAGATACAATAGTTTCAAGTGATTTACCTATGGATAGTAACAGTTTATTACCAAGAAATAAGGGATTCTTTTGATTTGTTGTATTGCTTGTATATATACATGTTATGTATGTATATTCACATTGCAAGGGAGTTGGGTATTTGTGAAAAGCAGCTGTTGTTAGAGGTTCCCATTATAAATGTTTTAGTACATAATATGTGAATTTTATATTCAAACAGTGCCCCACGGTGGTAATATAGTGGAGTGTTTGGTGATTTAAATAGAACCCCTCACACAGGGGCGCTTTAAGTGAGGAGGAGGCCATGTCCATTCGGGCCCCCTCCTCTCTGCCGAGAGAGCTGCAGAGTCTGAGCACTAGAGGTGCCAGACTCTTCTGAGCATGTGCAGATCTCCGTAAAAATGGCGCAGTGGCCATTTTCCCAGTGATTTCTCTACTGCGAATATGCAGAACTCCGTGAAAATGTCCGCTGCACCATTTACACAGGGTTTTAAAGGTGGTGGTGATGTCGGCGCAGGACTCCGGAGGAGTGAGTATTAAAAAAATGGGAGCAGTGTGTGCAGTGTGGGCACCCCATGTCCACCACACATTCTGCACCCATTATAGATATGCCAGTGCCATCACAACATTCGGGTGGTTCCCTTGGTGAAGAGTGTGACGACACAGCCGGCGCGTCGTGTCGCACAGTGGTGAAATACGTGCGGTTACTTTCCTAGCCCTGGTCCTAAACATGGACTCCTCTAATTGCCGATATGTTATTAGTTTTATGCTAGGCAATATTGTATTGTATTGTGTTGTTATTATATTGTACTGTTATGTTTTATCTGTTATATTAAAAATATGCAGGTTATTTGGTTATACTGTGTTCAAGGTGTGTAATTGTATGCCCATAGGCGTGCGCAGCACATTTTATTAGGGGGTGCACCATCGGAGGGGTGTGTCTAGCACCACCTTTTGGGCGTGTCTAGCACCATCTATTGACGGTCGACGCAATATAAAATATCCACCATTGTACCAATCCTAATAAAGCTGATACATTGTCAGATGTTGTGGTGTGCACCAAACAAACACCTCTGATGGCACTCACTGCAATTACACTGCTCCTCCTCAGCCTGGTCTGGCTCCCCACTCTTTCCCCTGCAAGCTGCAGCAGCTTACTTACAAGTCAGTCACTCACTGACACTGACAGTCGTAGACTAGTACTGCTGCTGCTGGAAAAACGAGTGACGTGTCAATGCTGCTGCCGGCCGCCTGCCAGTATTGAATTTGTCTTCCTAAGAGGAATGCTGGCTGCATGCTGCTCCTCATCAGTGGCTGACGTTGGCATAGCATAGAAGGAGAGAGGTGGGCATGTGGCGGGTGTGGCAGGGGGGCTTGCGAGCATGTTTTTGTACATGTAGGTGGAGCTGGGAGTTTGAAAGCCGGTGGCAGTGGCATCCTTGATTAACCCGGGCGTCCGGTCAGTAATGCAGTCCTGACAGGGTGCAGCGCAGAGGGGACAGTAATCAGCTTGCTTGAGATCATTGTATCAGCCATGTGAGATCGGGGTGCCAGACATTAGGGGGTGCCTGTGCGCACCAGGCACCCCCCCTGCGCACACCTATGTGTATGCCAGAGTGTTAGTAACATAGTTAAATCAGTTCATTGTAATGTAAGTCCCCTAGCTGTACAATCAGATGTGATTAGGATGAGTAGGTTAAGCATACTTGCGTACTTTTGAAAAGTAGTTTCAGGGAGATTGTAGGAGCGCCTTTGGGCGTATCTATTTCCACTCAAGAGTGTTTCCCGCAGTGTTAGGTGAAAATGATAGTACGAAGAGCAGCATACCACAGAAGGTGATATAGTATGCACACAGTGACACAGTGATTAGCGTTCATAGCACCCTGCATACCCTACTTGCTATAAACATATTATATCACCCTGCATACGCTATCCACTATATACCTATTATATCACCATATGTACCCTATCCACTATATACCTATTACATCACCATATGTACCCTATCCACTATATACCTATTACATCACGCAGAGAGGGTTAGGTTAAAGTGCCACCTGGGGGGGGGGGGGGGGTTTGGATGAGGCTGCAGGGGGGAACGTTAGGGTTAGGCTGCGGGGAGGGGGGTTAGGATTAAGCACCACGGGGGGGGGTAGGTTTAGGCAATAAGGGGGGATGATTAGGGTAAGGCTGCGGAATGTGGGTGTCAGGTTTAGGCACGGTTCGGGTTAGGCAATAAGGAGGGAGGTTGGGTGGGAGTTTGAATACTTACCTCAACCCTGTCAGTATCGTGACTATCAGGAGGCCAGCGTCAGTATTGTGACCCCGTCCCCTGGAATCATATACCAATCCCCCTTGCTCAAAATAGGGTGTAGTAGGGTATGCCGACAGCTGGGTGAGTGCAAATGAGCTCCTTGCAGGCTCGTTGCGCTCGCCACGCTGCGGGCATGGTGGCGCGCTATGCTATTTATTCTCCCTCCAGGGGGGTCGTGGACCGCCAAGAGGGAGAAAAAGTGTCGGTATGCCGGCTGTCAGGATTCCGGTGCCGGTATACTGTGCGCCGGGATCCCGACAGCCAGCATACTGAAGACCACCCCTCAAAATATACCTATTATATCACACTCTGTACCAACCCTACATAGGGGGTACTTCAGACCTGATCGCTGGGATGCCAACTTTGCTGTCCTGCATTCAGACAGTCGCCTCCCAAGGGGAGTGTACATTCGCCGTGCAAGTGCGTGATCCCATGTGTATGCCGAGCTGCAAAAATCCACTGTATGCAGTCTCTATGTATGTGCTGTATGCGCAGGTCAGTACTTACTCCTACAGTGTGATGAGAACAGGCTGATCGGGTCCGAAGCTGACGTCACACACCCTCCCTGAAAACGCTTGGACACGCCTGCGTTTTTCCGTACACTCCCTGTAAATGGTCAGTTACCACCCACAAACAGCTTTCTCCTTTCAACCACCTTCTGAACGCCTGTGTGATCGTAATTTACGCACCATCCTGATGATGTTCAGCGATGCCTGTCGTTGTTAGGCGATGTACGTGCGCATTGCAGTGTATACGCATGCACAGTCTAACACTGATAGCGGAAATACTCAGCAGCGATCAGATCTCATTTACCCCCACAGTTTGTTTCCTTTCCCCTGCAACACCCTGCCCTACCCAGCCACCATGCATCCCATCCATGATGCCGCTTGGTTTAATCTAATTTCCTTACATTTTACAGAACACTCACCATTGGGGGTAAAGAGGTCACCGCTGCTGCTGTTGCCACTGCTGACACTGCCGCCTCCGCCCGCGCACATTTCTGCTCAGTCTCTCCCGTGTGCACTGCTGGGCAGCCCCCGCTACGCCACAACTCGGCAGTGGCCAGCATTTAAATAACACAACATAAGGGTGACCCCTTATGAATAATAATAATAATAATAATACACAGGGAATTTGAAAAAGCAGAGCAGCTGACAGAAGGACAAATGGGACACCAGGGGACAGTGGGTGTAAAACAGCAATTTGCACCAATGCTGACATGCATGCCCACAAATGCCAGGGGTGTCGCTGGGCATGCAGCAACAGGACACAGGGCATGGAGGGGTCAGCCCAGGAAACACGACACCTCACCTGCACCCGCTGCACAGACAGCATGTGTTCCATAGGTCACCATACCCTATGTGCCTGTAGCACCAAGTGACCAGGGGAAGCCATTCCCCTATTAGCTCCCTTACCTGACTCCCAGGGGCTCACTCTGACCGATGTCAGTCGTTAAAGGGTAAGCCTTCCCTCTCTAGCAGCCGAGAACAGCTCTGCCATTCTGCCCTCCGCTGCTCCCCCCACCACCGGTCTCCTCCTCCAGCCTCTCTCCATCACTCCAGCTCACAGACAGCTACAAGAAGCCATGCCCCCTCATGTACCAGCAGCGCTGTCACACACCAGAGACCAGCCCCCACCTGTACCCGCTCCTTAGCGCACCGCTACTTTGGTCTTGATAATCAATGGGTACAGCCCCGCCTCCCACCTGGCTGCATACTGTCACTCATGGCCGACTCGTCACTTGTGCTGGCTCTGCCCCCGGTGCTTTAGTACTGGCGCATGCGCAGTCTACATTGACATAAGTACATCTGAAAAAACGAGAGAACGCGGAAGATTTGCGGGGCAGCGGGAGGCTCGGTTAAAAACGGGAGCCTCTCGCTGAATGTGGGAGGGTAGGCAAGTATGAGGTTAAGTGGAGCTGCAGGTAATCTGATCCTATGCACCCCATTGTGTACAGGAGCCCAGACACCTCGTCTCCACTCCTCTGTGACCTCCTGACAGACCAGCTTGTGTGATGAATAGACAGGGGAGGGTATAACAAGAGCAGTGACCTCTACTGGTGAGGGAGAGATCTGCACAAAAGGTCAGAGAGTGGATGTACCTCTGAAGTGCAGACACTGACTAGGCACTGCGGTGCCGGCAGTGGCGAGAATCTGTGGCGCAGGACGCTGTGTGAATTGGTATCCTAGACCAGGGGACACAGAACCACGGCCAGTGTGTAACAGCAGGAGATCGCAGGCATCTGTAATACTAAACTACAGTAGGACTTAGTAAGTAAGATACCATCCTGGCTTGCAATTGTTAATGTTATTGTGTACTGTGTGTGTATATTTACAATAAAGGGCATTTGCCACTTTACTAAACTGTTTACCTGAGTGATCAGAGAATCCGTATCTTCACAAAGAGTGTACAACTTCCACCATTCCACTTTCAAACCCTATTAATCAAAGACAAATTCTAATTAGTGTTGTGTTATTTCTTTGCATGAACCATTTTGCTTACCGAAAAAAAAAGTGGAGGTATATGGGGGGTCATTCCGACCCGATCGCGGAACTGCACATGCGCCGGCACCGCAGTGCCCTGGCGCATGCCAGAAGGCCGAAGGCCGTTGTTGCCAAGCGATCGCCTCTGAGGCAGAGGCAGTCGCTGGGCGGGAGAAGGCCCGACGGCGTCGTTAAGCTGCCGTTTAGAGGGCGCGGTCCGTCTAACGCAGGCGTGGCCGGACCATTGTGGGGGCGGGCCGTGGCGGCAGCGTGACGTCACACGCAGCCGCTGCGACCCGGGGCAGCGAAGAGGTTCTCCTGGCCAGCTGCAGGAGCTGCGCTGGCCGGGAGTAACTCCTGAGATGCAAAAGCATCGCCGCTGTGCGATGCCTTTGCACTTCTGCGGGGGGGGGGGGGGGCGGCACTGACATGCGGGGCGGACTAGCCCTGTGCTGGCCGTCCCCCCGCATGTCTGAATGCCTGATCGTAGCTGTGCTAAATTTAGGACAGCTACGTTCAGCTCGGAATGACCCCCTAGGAGCATATGGCTGATTATTACATGGACTTTTCCTATTGAAACAAAGATTGGCACAAGGACTGATTATCATACTCTATTGGACTACAGGTTTTTTTACGTGTCCTTAAGAATATTTCCAGTACATATAGAAATAATTGCTTTCTACCACTCTGGGGCACTGTTTTGTATGCAGTACATTTCATTTCATTTCACCTTAGCAGAGCAAGATTAGCTGTTTGGTGACTGGCCTTAAACTTTTAGTTAGGGGCCAGGAGTTGACCTAGACTTGAGGGATGACTGTGGAAAAATGTAAAATTATTATTTATTTTCAATTCTACTTGAGTTCATACAAATAAAAACACTGATTATTTTTGAATAATAAAAAAAACTGCTTTCTTCTAGATCCTCCCAAGGATGTGAAGATTGTCCTAGAACCAGCTTCACAAACTTTCCGTGAAGGAACCAAGGTTAAATTTGCTTGTGTTGTCGGAAGCAGCAACCCAAGTGTAACCAGCATTGTATGGCTCAAAAATGATAAACAAGATTATACAATCAGGGGAGAAATATCTATTAGAGCAGAGGACTCTGGGATGTACACTTGTCAAGCTGGAAATAATATAGGTCAATCGTCATCCCAACCCGTTTCCGTGGAAGTCCAACGTGAGTACAGGATTATCTATCTTCAATTATTTATTGATGCGGCTATTTAGCACTGGGTGATGGGAGGGAGAATGGAAATCATTTTCTTTATTATTGAGTTAGGTTTTCTGTATTTTATACTGTGTTTCTCCACTTTGAGCTATATTTATTTCTAGCACCCATGCAAACCCATATTGTTAGCTGGCACTCAGAATATGGATCGAAAGCACTCTACATTAGCAGGGAAACCATCTTACAAAAGAGGCAGCCATCTTGAGCACTCTACATACTGTAGTTTACAGTGGCTGTATACCACATATGGACTATAAAGGTAAAATATACAAACAGAATAACCAGTTCTGCAGATTTTTTTATTCCACCAGTAAAAGTATCAGATGAGGAAGCCATCTTGGGTGCACAACATACAATAGGATACAATGGGTGGGATAGCAATATGTGGTGATATGATAAGACTTTGTGGAGAAATAAAGTACACAGTATAAATAATATACAACAATATACACAAAGAATCATTTGTTCTATGGAATGTGCAGAAGTAAACAAAGCAAAGCAGCCTTTTTAGGCATAGTGCATTGACTACAATGTTTAGGATAAGCCAAACCTTCATATGCATTCCATAAAGGGGAACTACAAAAAGAAGCGTATGAAATATACAATACAACAACCGACAAACAAAAAAGTTTTGTGTGCAGGTACATACACAGTACAGCAAGCTCCACCTACAACTCTGAATCGGGCCATTAATGTACAAATTGCCTTATTTGAAAACCCCAACCTGCTCGCCCCACTGGTCCATTCCCACCATCAACTCTTATCAGCTCTTCGTTCTTACTGATTAGCAGGATGAAGATATTTGTCTAGAATCCAAATGTTGGTGACGCTGATTCAAGGTTTATTTCCCCAATTAGTGGCTACAGTCTGGGATAAATCACATTCAGCTCACAGCTGGGGGAAAATTTACAAAAGAATCGTGTTTGTCTTCTAAACCAAATCGCTGGACTTCACCAGCAGTTTAGAAGGTCAAAAATCCAGATTTACTGAGCATCGTTTTTAAGTGTTGTCTTCAGATGGCGATACCCAGTGGTTTTCTCTGTGTAAAACCAGATTTCCCCCTGTAGACGGCGCTGCCAGTATGACTGACATGACACCAATGAAAACTGATTAAATTTGAGTATCATTTCCTATTGTTTTCCTATTGGTAGAAGGCATTACATGCAACTGTGTCACCGAACAACCCTGACACACTTCTGTCTAGGGGCCTGATTCACAATGGTTTGTGTACAGATGTTATGTTTGGGGGTCTGCACAGGTGCAAGACCGATTCATCACATGTGCAGAACGAATCCTGCAAAGTCGCTTGCAGCCCCCTGAGAGCTGATGCATGATTGACACATTGGAGCATATGGTTAGGGGGGGTTCTTCAAAACGGGGACATGTTGCTCCCGGTTCGAATTGCACAGCCACTTCTTTGCAATTCCATACAAACGTGAATCAAGCCCTAAGCAAAGGATACAATGTTTGGCCATATTGTCTAATGCAGTCTATTGCCATCTAAAGTTGTGTTTCCTCTGTGAATTCCCATTGGTATTGCTGTTAGTAAATCTCTAATTCCCAGAACTGACACCATAACGCAGAAAAACACCAAATAAACCACAACTGACCTTAAGTAAATTTACTCCCTGGGGCAAATATAGCTTCTGTATGCCTTGCTTTTTATGTATTTCCTATATTTACCAAATAACAAAACTGATATATATATAATTTTACATTTAATTTTGGAAATGCTCCAAAAAATGTCAAGATTTGGTCTAACAATACAAGTTATGGATAAACCAATAGCATTATGCCTACACAGCACTATCACATAACGTGGCTGCTATCACTGTTGTTTTTCTAGCATTCTAGTATTCATGTTTGCTGCTTTCCATATTCTGTAGCTATTCATATTGTGCTTTACAAACGTTTTCAGATGCTCCCAAAAAGCCAATTATCAACACAGAGGGGTCCGTAGTAGAAGGAAAGACTGTAACCCTGAATTGCTCCACTACTGCAAACCCACCGGTCTCTCTTTACATATGGTACAAGAATGGAATGCAGTGTTTCAATAGCACCAACAGTATATATAAGATTAATGCAATAACAACATATGATAGTGGATCTTATACATGTGATGCTCACAATACTCTGGGATCAGACTCATCAGACCCTCGAAAAGTGGACGTAAAGTGTAAGTATTTCTTTCTTTAAAGTTATGTAAGGTGATGTACAGTATAACGTTATATATTAATATTGTTGTATTGTTGTATCAGTTGTATCTAGCATGAGAGAAAGGATTTTGTTGATGTGGTTCAAATCCAACCTTCTATCACGTTTTTGGAACTGAGTCTTACTCACACGCAGGGCCGATGTTCACAGGGGTGAGTGGCCTCCTGCTACCACACGTGCGCAAAATTCCCTAAACGCTCCTATGGTGTATGTGTTAGTGGTAGAACTGGCGATTTGTGGGGGAGTGAAATTCCATTGATATAATCTTCCACTGAATGACGCTCCGGACTGTAATTGTAGAGGCCACATTCTGCATTTTGCTGTATTTATAGTTAATAAATGGATCAGGGATGATGGTTGTGGTATCAAGTCATAGCGCACAGCGGCTGAGGTATTATAAAGGAGACTTTGGACGGATAGGGGGGATTTCATGAGGAACTCTTAAGGACAAATTCCAGTGGAGAAATTCTACAACCAAATGTGCCATGAGATGAATATTTTGAGGAAAACTAATGAGCATATGTGTCCTTTGA
Source organism: Pseudophryne corroboree (assembly GCF_028390025.1). Taxonomy (NCBI): domain Eukaryota; kingdom Metazoa; phylum Chordata; class Amphibia; order Anura; family Myobatrachidae; genus Pseudophryne; species Pseudophryne corroboree. Next base: position 38,936,364 of record NC_086453.1, read on the forward strand.
AAGTGGTTCTCTACTGTATAAACAATATTGTTGGTTTCTATGACTATGGAGGACTGATATCAGGTTAATATACAGAGGTTGCAAAGAAGGATGAATTACATCTGCTATCCTTTTTTTCCCCCCATGTGTTTAGTCCATAGTGGGGCCCCGAGAGCCGTAATCTGGTTTGTTGTTTATTCCTCTTTATTTCTTGGCATTAGAAATCACATTACTGTATGCTTGAGATTGGCCCCTCAGACATAGAAGACACTCCTTAGTTTTTTCTTGGACCTGGGTTGAGCTTTATAGAGAATGTAATGCCTTTGAATAATTTAAGTGTATTCCATGACTAAAGACCCTCCCACACATGGAACGATATAGCTGACGGAATCATAAAAAAGCTATATTGCTCCGTGTGTATGCATGATATCGTTCATTGGGCGCTACCATGGGGTCATCTGTCGCTTCACCTGGTCTTTCTGTATGTTCAAAAGATCAGGCGATGCGGCTGACATTCCCATGCAGCGCTATGTGGGAGAGGGGGGCCAGCATAGTGGGTGGTCATGCACCGTATCGCCCCATGTGTTGGGACCGCCCAATATGTCGGCCCTCGGATCATCAGTTACACCGTTTGTATACATCGTACCATGAGCGGGGGACTTAAGATCTCATGTGTTGGCCTGTCGGTCAGTGCCATCTAGTATCCACAAGTTTGTACTATTGTTGGCATTACCAAATGGTGACAATGGCGTCGCCCTCCCAGCACCCCTAGCTAAATACAGCAGGAAATCCTGTTATGCTCAGCAGCACTGTCTGCAGCTAGTGCAGTGTGTGTAGCTAATGGCAGCGGTAAGGTGGTCAGATGGTACAGTGTACCGGCTGCTAATTTCTTAACGGTACGCCATACCGGCCCATTCCACCATACTTGCACCACTGAGTATTTATGCATGTTTTGTGTGTTTTGGAACTTGGTGTACAGAAGTAAGGGCAATGCATAGGTGTACGCATTGTCAGTTGCATCTCCACTTACATGGAAGGGACGTTAGTACACACCAGGGGCCCAGCTTACTGCTTGCTCTGTAATGTCATGATCAAACACACGGAGATGAATTGCCCAGTGCGGTTATGAGTCTCACTTTGGCTAATCGATTTCAACTTTGCATTTGCAGTCCTTAGGGGCTGTTTCCCATTGTAGACATTGAGGCAAGGGCCGGCAGGGTCAGATGGACAGGTGGGCCGAGCTGGTCACAGAGAAGTCAGGAAGGCCACGCGCAGCGCAGCTACCCAAATCTCTGTTGTGCCCCCCCCCCGCCGCCCAAAAATGGGTGCGTGCCACAAGTCCACACCCTCCTGACTCATGCCACGTCCCATGCGGTGTCCGTACGCCCACCGCCCCCTGCTCGTACTGTGCAGATCAATAAAAATGGGGGGGGGGGGAGTGTAGCACGAGTCCAGGCCCCCATGACTTGTGGAATGCCCTCGTGCACCGAGCATGTGCACCCCCCCCCCCCCACCGAGTGGGCGAGCTCACATGCCGAGTGCATGCATGAGGATGCCAGGGCCGAATTCTTGCCATAGTCCGTCCCTGTTTGAGGCTATCATATTTATATTATCTGTGACCACATGATCGATATACCGCTATTCTCACTTTTACCAATAAATATAAATATGCGGTATATGTAGTTTTACCATACATGGAATGAGTAAAAACAAACTAAAAATTAGTTATTTATAATAAAAATATAATAACAAAATAAATATACATATTCCACACAGCAGTCTTCTATTATGTGTGATATGAGTGATAAGTCATTACTAGGTTCCTAACATGATAAATACTTCTGTTCAGTGTATTATATACAGCCCTGTCCCTTGATAGTAAATATATCTGTGTACTTCCAATACTGACAAAATTTATTTTTTGAAGTAAACTACCGTATAATTTCTCTATACTATCATTTTTCAAAATTGTACATCTGAAAAAAATTCAAGCATTCCTGTAGGGAACATAACATTTAAAAAAAAATGTTTTTAAGAATATTGTCAGTACATACTGAATAGAAATAATTGCTTTCTACCACTGTCGGGCACTGTTTTGACAAAGTGTACGCATTATATCTAATTTCACCTTAGCAAAGCAAGATTAGCTGTTTAGTGGCTGGCCATAAGTTTTTCGGTTGAGGCTAAAGGTGGGTACACAACTACACACTGGCCGATATATCGGCCTTTCTATTGAACGGCCGATATATTGCAGGTCCGTCGGCCAGTGTGTACGGGCGATACGTCTGTGAACTCCGTCGTTCACAGACATATCGCGTCGGCCCCGCAGCACAGCCAACGGCCAATATATTTACCAATATATTGGCGCATTGCTGTGTGTACACATGCTGCGGCAGCCCGCGGTGATTGACAGCTGAACTGGGCGGGCGTGTGTACACGCCCGCCCAGTTCATGATGTCAGTCCCCGACGGATCGGGCAGTGTGTGTATGCACAGCACACTGCCCGATCCGTCCATAGATATATCTGCAGATTAATTGATCTGCAGATATATCTTTCCAGTGTGTACCCACCTTAAGAGTTGACCTAGACTTGAGGGAAGGCAGCTGACTATGCAAAAATGTATTTATTTATTTATTTATTTATTTTATTCAACTTACATTCTATAAACCAAAAACTGTCTACTTTCTTCTAGATCCTCCCAAGGATGTGAAGATTGTCCTAGAACCAGCTTCACAAACTTTCCGTGAAGGAACCAAGGTTAAATTTGCTTGTGTTGTCGGAAGTAGCAATCCAAGTGTAACAAGCATTGTATGGTTCAAAGATAAGGAAAGGTTACAAACATTCAGGGAAGAAATATCTATTAGAGCAGAGGACTCTGGGATGTACACTTGTCAAGCTAGAAATGATATAGATCAATCGACTTCCCAACCCATTTCCGTGGAGGTCCATTGTGAGTACAGAATTATCTATTTTCAATTATTTATTAATGCGGCTATTTAGCACTGGGTGATGGCAGGTGGAATGAAAATATTATTCTTTATTATTGTGATAGGTTTTGTGTGTTGTATACTGTGTTTTCACTATTTATTTCTTGCATCCATGCAAGCCCATATTGTTAGTTGGCAGTTAGACTATGGATTCAAAGCACTTTACATTAGCAGGGAAACCATCTTACAAAGAAGACAGCCATCTTGAGCACACTACATACTGTAGTTTACAGTGGCTCGGCTGTATACCACATATGTGGAAAATATACAGACTAATGAGCGTATTTTTCATTTAACCAGTGAAAGTACCAGATGAGGAAGCCATCTTAGCTGCACAACATACAATAGGATACAATGGGTGGGATAGCAATATGTGGTGATATGATTACACTTTGTGGAGAGATAAAATACACAGTATAATATACAAAGTAATTGTGAAACATGCAATATCACAAGAGAGCGTTAGATACCGATCATTACTATATAAACATTTTATTCAATCACATAAAATAAAAGCATAAAAAGTGCAATGCATATTTTCATAAAATAATTATTCTCACTGCTGATATTATTTACACACTGCCATATACTGTATACCAATTGTATATTGCACAGATGTCCACATCCAAAAGACCAGTGTGGCTGGTTCGCTCCAAAGCCAATTATAAAGTCCCAATTTGTTTTAGGGAATGTGAATGGTGTTCACTAGATGGTAAGTGTTCAGCTGTATAAACGATGGGCGCTATGCTACTACCTCCCCCGACCGCCAAACAATTTTGTGCTCACCACTTATTCCTTAGAGCAGGGCTGGCCAAACCGGTCCTCGAGATCTACTAACAGTTCATGTTTTCCAGGCCTCCTGGAGATCTGTGGACTTGTCAGTTAGGAATGAATGCAGCACATCTTAATTAGTAATCACTACACCTGTGCACCAGCTAGGTGGTCTGGAAAATGTGAACCGCTGGTAGATCTCGAGAACCGGTTTGGCCAGCCCTGCCTTAGAGTCTCATGTGAGGCTGGCTGTCAGCATGCGGAATCCGTTGTGGTTGGTGGGAGCGGCGGTGTTCTGCACGGTGACCGTCTGATGAAACCGTGGTTTGATTTTCACGGAGAAACATGTTAAGGACATCTCACGCTGCTGTTTTTCCCTGGGATCTACACAAGCACAGCACCACAGTCCGGACTCCAGCACACAGCAAACTGCCTGAATTCTGCAGCTACGAACGGCGCCCTCCCTCCCTGGTGAACTGAATAGAATATCGCCGCTCCCACCAACCACAACGGATTCTGCATGCTGACAGCCAGCCTCACATGAGACTCTAAGGAATAAGTGGTGAGCACAAAATTGTTTGGCGGTCGGGGGAGGTAGTAGCATAGCGCCCGTCGTTTATACAGCTGAACACTTACCATCTAGTGAACACCATTCACATTCCCTAAAACAAATTGGGACTTTATAATTTGCTTTGGAACGAACCAGCCACACTGGTCGTTTGGATGTGGACATCTGTGCAATATACAATTGGGATACAGTATATGGCAGTGTGTAAATAATTATCAGCAGTGAGAATAATTCTTTTATGAAAATATGCATTGCATTTTTTATGCTTTTATTTTATGTGATTGAATAAAATGTTTATATAGTAATGATTGGTATCTAGCGCTCTCTTGTGATATTGCATGTTTCACAATTACTTTGTATCTATTTGAGTATCGCAGAATACTCTTGTGGGAGCAGCTATAATTATATAGATATCAGTATATCAATTCTATTATATAAATTGGGTGACCAACAGCTTTATTTTGTGCCTTATATCAGAGCGCCTGATTTGATAATTTTAGGTGTCATAATTATCAAGCACTATAGTCCAATATAATATACAGTAAGATACCCAAAGAATCATTTGTTTCATGGAATGTGCCACAAGTAAATGAAGCAAAGCTGACGTTTTGGGCATACTGCATTGATTACAATATTTGTGATAAGCAAAACCTGCATATGTATTCCATAATGCAGACAACAAAAGGCAGCATATAAAATACACAATAACAAACAAACAATAGAAGAAACCCACAGAATGATCAGTTCCATGTGTTTTTCATTCTACCAATGAACAAAATGTGCATGTAAGGTGAGGGTTTACGGGGCCGTAACAAAGGGGCGGGGCAGGGTGGGGTTAACAGGGCCACAACTGGGGGGTGTACCTAGGGGGCATGTGCCCGGCGCTCCGGATTTGATGGGACACCAAGATAGTCAGAGATTACCGCCAGGCCCTCCTCTCTCAGGGGGCCTCAAGGCTGGAGCTCCCTAACCCATCTTTAGCTGATGTCTGGTCAATAATTGTGACCAGGCTCTGAGCCGCTGGGCTAATAAGCAAGGTGCCGGCTTAGAGGGACCATGATCACCCAGCACAATAAAGTTTTTTTTTCCCCAATCTGCACTCTGCTGGTGATGTCATGTTGTACAAAAAAAACGAAGAACAGTGTGTGAGGAGCCTGCTACTGCCTTAAGAAGGGGCAAGGAGAAGATGCAGGTAAGTGGTGTTGGGGGGAGGGGTAACACATGCACAGACTGCTCCTGCAGAGATTTAGGGGGAGAGACAGAGATTTGCAGTGAATCGGGAAGAGGGGGTCACAGCCGTGTCCCCACAGAATGATCAGTTCCATGTGTCTTTTACCCTACCTACAGGGTCACAACTAGGGGGGAGAGAGGGTTAACAGGGCAACAACTAGGAGCACCGTATTTGAGGAGGTGCCGAGACTGCCAGAGAAAAAGAGCGGGAAACCTGTTATGAGTTGGAAGCATTCTATGGGGGAGGCAAGGGTTGGCTTAAGGGGGCGGGCACATAGGTCAAGGCCTGGTCCTCTTCACTCAGGCCCCACCGTTACCCTGCACGCTTAAGCTTTCTTTTCCGTATATGCACTGTGCGCATGATGTCATGGTGTCACGTATGCTGAGGTACAATGTGTGAGGAGCCTGTCACTGCTGCTGCCTTAAGGAGGAGCAAGGAGAAGATCCAAGTAATTGGTGTTGGGGGAGTGGTAACACAAGTACCGGCTGCTTCAGAGCTATAGGGGGGAGAAACACAGGCATTTTCCTTGATACAGACTGCTATAGAGAAACCAGTGTGTGTGTGTGTGTGTGTGTGTGTGTGTGTGTGTGTGTGTGTGTGTGTGTGTGTGTGTAGGGAGGGTGGGGAGGGGGTCAATCTATGACCCAGTGGGGTGAAAAAATTGCCAAATTACTGCTTTGTCCCAGGTGACAAAACCCCATCTTTAGGCCCTGGGGTTAATCTAGACTGGAAAAACAAACAAATAAATTCCACCAGCACAACAAAATGGACAAGCAAAAGAGACATACATCTACAGGGTTCAGTATGAATTGCCGGTGCACGGTATACCGGTGGTCATGAAACCGACGCCGGGACCCTGATAGGTGTAAAACTGCACAGGGGTTGCCCTTACAATAACCCTCTGTTCCTGCAGCTTAACCCTAACCTCCCCCTTAGTGACTGACCCTAACCAACCCCCGGAGGTGTCTAAACCTAAGCCCCCATCCTCACTGCCTACCCCTAACCCCCCCTCCCTGCAGCCTAACTCTAATCCTCCCATCTGGCTCCTAAATCGAACCCCCCTTCCCTGGCACTAAACCTAACCCATTGGCTATACTTACGGTTGGGATGATGGATGTTGGGATTTCGGCATCGGTCTCCTAGTCCTTTCAAAGTTCCTGTGTTCTAAGGAATGTTGGGATTCCAGCATCGGTATTTCGACTGTCGGATTCCCGGCATCCGGCAATCTGACCGCATCCCATCCTACATGGCAATAATAATGCAGAGATCTCAAGTACATATAGCATATTTACAAACATATGGTAAGCCGCCAGCCATCTGCTCCAGTGGTCCTACACTGCATGATAATATCACCTACCGGTATATTGGGTCATATCGTATATTTTATGTATTTTAAATTGAGAGCCAACTCACCTGGAGGCACCCCAAGATCCTCCAATATGGTACTACAAGGATAAGCATATACTCCTACTGATGCCATCCATGCCTCTCAGAACAGTGATACACAGAATGGTAGTTGCTCAAATCATTGAGTTGGTCTCTCACCGGTGCATGTAAGAGAGGGGTTAAACTAGAGTAGCAAAAAAAAGATTGGAAAGAAAATTAATTTACATTAATTCAATGGAATCACAAATAAATCATACAATAAGAAAATTATAAACAGAAAGTAAAAATGTGAAATAAAATATGTTTTCTCTCTGTGGGCCTGTTCAACATACAGAAATGCTAGTTTCCACATGTTTTTAGAAACAGGCCAAATTCTTATTAGGTGTCGGATGAGCACACCTAGGATTTGCTTGTGGTAACCAACACTTATTTCAGATAACACTGAATCCCATAGCCCCATTCCTTGCTAAGGGACAGAGGTCCTTGGTTGTAAAGAGGGATTCAAGGCGATCCCTTTCCCTACCACCACACTGTGTGTCCTTCCCAGCTCAGGTTACGCATGAGCAGTCTGCCAGACTGGAGTGAAATAAGTATCACTTCTACTTCAGAAGCAGTTATAAAATTTGTGGGGATAGTTGCTTTTTGGAGCAGCTTTCCCCGCACCAGAGCAATGCTGAATTGCTCCAGTAGTTTAGTATACACAGGCCCAATTCACGGCTAGTTGGATATTTAATAATCTGAGGCCACCCAACCCCTGATGATGAATCTTTCCCCTAAAAAAATAGATGCCACTTAGCGGCATACACATTTTTACATGTGACGTTAAACACCAAGAAGCCGGCCTGATGCTCGAATACATGAATACATTTTAAATAACTTAAATTGACTTTTAACATAATAAACAGTAAAAAATAATACAGGTTGAGTATCCCTTATCCAAAATGCTTTGGACCAGAAGTGTTTTGGATATCGGATTATTCCATATTTTGGAATAATTGCATATCATAATGAGATATCATGGCGATGGGACCCAAGTCTAAGCACAGAATGCATTTATGTTACATATACACCTTATACACAGCCTGAAGGTCATTTATTACAATATTTTTAATAACTTTGTGTATTCAACAAAGTTTGTGTACATTTAGCCATCAAAAAAGAAAGGTTTCACTATCTCACTCTCGCTCAAAAAAATCTGTATTTCGGAATATTCCGTATTTGGAATATTTAGATATGGGATACCCAACCTGTACTTGAAAATTATTTAACTATTTTGGTTTTCCTTTTTCTGAATATTGACATTATATTTATATTTGCTACTTTCTGTAAGTAAACATTTTACTATTTCTCTACTAAATTATTTGCTCCAAACAAGGGACAATCCATTGAACTTTAACATTTTCTTTGTTTCTTTCTAATCTTATTTTTTTTATTTTAAACATTGGTATTGTGTCTATTTATACTCAATGGCTGAGTCATAGACTGAAATAATTTTGTTTACTTTTTCTTTTCAGATCCTCCAAAAGCAGCAAAAATTACAATTGAAAAAGAATCGGTGACCAAAGAAGGAGATCAGATCACATTAAAATGTTCAGTACAACATGGTAACCCCAAGACCAGCCATTTTGAGTGGCTCAAAGATGGAAAAGTCTACAAGTCTACAGGAGATTCAGATATCCTGTTGATAAATACAACATGGAAAGACTCTGGATATTATTCATGTAGAGCCTCAAACAATATAGGAAATAGCACATCAAAATCGGCATTTCTTAATGTCCAGTGTAAGTACTTTTTGCAAAACTGTGAACTCACATACTGTATGCACAAACATTTATAGACAGGTAAAATGATGTGCCATAGAATTGTGATAAGATGTAAACACAGAAACTGTGAGTGAAAAGAAACAACCATAAACAGTTGGAAACAAGGAGAGGAGAAACAGAACAGGAAAGCGGAAGAATTAGAGATGAGGTGAAGATGAATCAGACAGAAAAAAGAGAAAATGAAGGTGCACATTCTGATCACTTAAGAACTGAAAATCAGAACAATAATAATAAACTGCAATTTAGCATAGAGTAAAATTTAAGTTCTTAGCATAATTTTTTGCTATAAAATATGGGCCCACCTACCACGGCTAGGTGACCTCATCAGGTGGTCCCTGACATTCCTAAGGTTCAAGTACACAGCATGGGAGACCCAGGCCAGCACAGTTCAACTGCCCTAAGACAACACACTAGTGAGAAATAAAATTTTAAGTGTTAAAAGGTGTTACATAAATAAGAGGTAGTAAAGTGATACATTAGTGAAAATCAGTTTAGGTACTAAAAAGTGTTAGATTAAGTTTTACAATAATGATGCCCCAAAGCAGCCTGGTCATACCAACCCAGGGGGGCCACGTCTCAAACCCATTCCTAATACTGTCAAATTTTATACATTTATCAAGGACTTACCATTCATGGGGGTATATTTACTAACATTCGTAATTTTCCGAAAGAGGTCAAAGTTCAATCACGAATGACATCGAAAGTGTAAAATTGCAACTTTTTGAATTTATTACGACTAATTTACTAAGCTGACGTATTTTGCATTTTCGGGTTTTCCGATGTCGATGTCATTCGGGTTTTTTTTGGCAGTGTTTTACGTGAGTGAATTGTAAAACACTGCCGACTTTAATACAATGAATCTCGGCCAGATCTGAGAGATCCGTGCTGGGCTTCATTGTGCACCTTGTTAAAAAAAAAAAAATAGTTTAAATGTTTTAAAAAAATTGCGTGGGGTCCCCCCTCCTAAGGCAAACCAGCCTCGGGCTCTTTGAGCCGATCCTGGTTGCAAAAATATGGGGGAAAAATGGACTGGGGTTCCACCATATTTAAGCAACCAGCATTGGGCTCTGCGCCTGGTCCTGGTTCCAAAAATACGGGGGACAAAAAGTGTAGGGGTCCCCCGTATTTTTGAAACCAGCACCGGGCTCCACTAGCTGGACAGATAATGCCACAGCCGGGGGTCACTTTTATACAGTGCCCTGCGGCCGTGGCATCAAATATCCAACTAGTCACCCCTGGCCGGGGTACCCTGGGGGAGTGGGAACCCCTTAAATCAAGGGGTCCCCCCCCAGCCACCCAAGGGCCAGGGGTGAAGCCCGAGGCTGTCCCCCCCATCCAATGGGCTGCGGATGGGGGGCTGATAGCCTTTGTTTGAAGTTATGAATATTGTTTTTAGTAGCAGTACTACAAGGCCCTGCAAGCCTCCCCCGCAAGCTGGTACTTGGAGAACCACAAGTACCAGCCTGCGGCGGAAAAACGGGCCCGCTGGTACCTGTAGTACTACTACTAAAAAAATACCCCAATAAAGACAGAAGACACACACCGTGACCGTATAACTTTAATACGTACATACATACCAACATGCATACATACTTACCTTATGTTCACACGAGGGTCGGTCCTCTTCTCCAGTAGAATCCATGGGGTACCTGTTGAAAAAATTATACTCACAAAATCCAGTGTAGATCGGTCCTCTTCTGCAAGCAATCCTTTTGTAATCCAGGTACTTGTGGGAAAAAAAAAACGAATAACCGACCACAAACTGAAAGGGGCCCCATGTTTTCACATGGGACCCCTTTCCCCGAATGCCAGAAACCCCATCTGACTGATGTCTAAGTGGGTTTCTTCAGCCAATCAGTGAGCGCCACGTTGTGGCACCCTCCTGATCGGCTGTGTGCTCCTGTACTGACTGACAGGCGGCACACGGCAGTGTTACAATGTAGCGTCTATGCGCTACATTGTAACCAATGGTGGGAACTTTTTGCTCAGCGGTGAGGTCACTTTCGGTCAACCGCTGACCACCATTGGTTACAATGGAGCGCATAGGCGCTACATTGTAACACTGCCGTGTGCCGCCTGTCAGTCAGTTTCAACAGGTACCCCATGGATTCTACTGGAGAAGAGGACCGACCCTCGTGTGAACATAAGGTAAGTATGTATGTATGTTGGTATGTATGTATGTATTAAAGTTATATGGTCACGGTGTGTGTCTTCTGTCTTTATTGGGGTATTTTTTTAGTAGTAGTACTACAGGTACCAGCGGGTCCGTTTTTCCGCCGCAGGCTGGTACTTGTGGTTCTCCAAGTACCAGCTTGCGGGGGAGGCTTGCTGGGCCTTGTAGTACTGCTACTAAAAACAATATTCATAACTTCAAACAAAGGCTATCAGCCCCCCATCCGCAGCCCATTGGATGGGGGGGACAGCCTCGGGCTTCACCCCTGGCCCTTGGGTGGCTGGGGGGGGGACCCCTTGATTTAAGGAGTTCCCACTCCCCCAGGGTACCCCGGCCAGGGGTGACTAGTTGGATATTTGATGCCACGGCCGCAGGGCACTGTATAAAAGTGACCCCCGGCTGTGGCATTATCTGTCCAGCTAGTGGAGCCCGGTGCTGGTTTCAAAAATACGGGGGACCCCTACGCTTTTTGTCCCCCGTATTTTTGGAACCAGGACCAGGCGCAGAGCCCGATGCTGGTTGCTTAAATATGGGGGAACCCCTGTCCATTTTTTTCCCATATTTTTGCAACCAGGATCGGCTCAAAGAGCCCGAGGCTGGTTATGCTTAGGAGGGGGGACCCCACGCAATTTTTTGGGGGAAAATTAACACTTTCCCACCCCTTCCCACTGATATACATGCACGGATCTCATGGATCCATGCATGCCTATCCAATCACGGCTCAAAAAAGCAGGTCTGTTTTTTTTTAGCACTTTTTTACGATTTGTAATTTTTCACGGCAGTGTTTGGCTATTTTGAGATTTGCACTTTTTAGTAAATGACCGAGTTCTACTAATTTGCTGGCGTATTTGACCGATGGTGTATTCATTCGTATTTTTTTTATTGGACTTCCAAAAAAATACGAATGCCCTCATCACTGCCGTAATTTGAGTTTAGTAAATGACCGAGATGACACTTTGAAGAAAAAACGACATCTCGGTCAAAATCGGGACCTTAGTAAATATACCCCATAGTGCCCATTCCAATGTGCCATCTGCAAATGAAAGGACCCTATACTAATTAAAAACACCAAAAAAAGATGAGTCCGAACAGGAGAGAAAAAGATTTCTAGATAAAGTTAAGCTGAAACTGAACAGGAGAGAGGAAGAACAAGATATGATGGAAAAATGAGACAGAACTAGAGAGAAAAAGAACCGGAGATGCTGGAAAAATGAGACAGAACTAGAGAGAAAAACAACCAGAGATGAAGGGAAAATGAGCCAGAACTAGAGAGAGGAAGAACCAGAGATGAGGGAAAGATGAGATGGAGCAGGAGAGAGGTAGAGCTAGAGATGAAGGGAAGATGAGATTGAGCAGGTGAAAGGAAGAACCTGAGTTGAGGTAAAGATGGGAGAGCATATGAGAGGAAGTACCAGAGATGATGGGAAGATGAGACAAAGGAGGAGAGAGGAAGAAACAGAGATGATAGAATTCTGAAAAAAAAAGAATATTAGTTATAATCTTGGTGCCCGGGGTTGCTTCAGATTGTAAAGCCTTATGTTGTATGTCCATAAAAATGGATGGATCATTATGGTGTCTGTGTGGTCATTGTCCAAACGCTAATGATGCCCTTTCAGAAGGAGCATTTCTAGAGTGGAGGAGGACCATTTGCAGGATCTCTCTGGGCCCCCCTCCTCTCTAGCTGGCAGTGCTGTGGCTCTGGGAACAAGGGTCCCTAACTGGCAGCGCTGTGGCTCTGGGAACCCTAGTGCTGTCCCAGAGTTTAGAGTGCAAACGCAGATCACTGGGAAAATGGCAAGGTGTCAATTTTCCCAGTGATTTTTCTATTGCGCATACGAGAAAAACCGGGAAAATGGTGCAGCGCCATTTTCCCAGTGATTTCTGCAGCGCTGCTGCTGCACCACAGGATCCTGGAGGGTAAGTATTAAAAATAATGGTTGCAGGGTGTGCGGTGTGGGCCCCTTCCCCCCTTCCTGGACCCCGGGGGCCCGTGTGCACCACACACTGCACCCATTATAAATATGCCAGTGCCTTTCAGATTCTTCCAGACTTGTGTATTATCATGTATGGCATTATATAACAGCGCTCCGGCTAAACATTTAACTGACTTGATTGGCCTGTATATTGGGAGCTTTACTCCTCAATAGGTCTTATTTTCCTTTGAGCAGGAAATCCTTGATTACTAAGAGGTCATTAAGAAATGGTTTTGGAACCAGCCAGTTAGGTAACAAAAAACATTGATATATTATATTTGTTATATGTCACATTGCAGATGCTCCACGAAATGTGACTTTATCCATCACACCGGGAAACCATGTAACGGAATACACAGATGTAATGCTGAGGTGCACAGCCCAATCGAATCCACAAGAGCGTCACTACTTGTTGTATAAAGATAATCAATTCATCATAATAAATGAATATATGGCACTGGATAATATACAACGCAGCAACGCGGGAGAGTACCGATGTTCTGCAAGAAATGCTGTTGGAGAACAAAGGTCAGAAGTTGTCAATCTGTATGTTTCATGTAAGTATCTAATCGCAAGGTAACTAAACAGACAAGAACGATGCACCTTTCCCACATATTGCTCTATTACAGTCATCAATACGCTGCCAACATTTTTGGTAGCAAAGAACATGACAACTATTTTTAACTACACAAAACGCAGATATTCATATAGCGCCAACAGCAGGGCCGGACTGCCCACCTGGGCTGATGGACAGGTGGGCCCATCAGCAGGGCCACAGAGAAGCTGGGAAGGGCGTGCGCAGCGCAGCTCAAGGCTCTCTGTTTGTGCACTCTGCCGCCTGAAAATGGGTGCGTGCCGTGAGTCCATGCCCCTTCTGACTCTCGGCACGTGGCGTGTCCACACGTCCACCGCCTCCCGCCCTTACTGTGCACATCAATAAAAATGGAGGCGTGCCGCAAATCCATGCCATTCTAGCATAAAATGGGCACTAGAACAAAAAAAAGTTGTGTCATAGCCAAAATGGCAATTGTCTTCAATATGGATTGGCTACACCAAAATGGCCACCAGATATAAAATATTTCTTACAATAATTCTTAAAAGATGAATGTATCACACTCACAAGCAGTATTTTGCTATTTTTTAGCATCATTATATATAAATGAAATTCTGCAGGAAAGAATAGCAGGTTTTTTAGTTCAAATCCTTTTCTGTTTTATTTTTTTGTAATTGCTAAGAGATTTGTCTAATCTCGCACATGTGCACTGGAATCTAAGATGTTGATGCTCAGTCACCACAGGAAATTCTCTACATCAGGGGTGGGGAACCTCCGGCCCGCGGGCCGTATAAGGCCCGCAAAGCCGCTTGTTCCGGCCCACTGCTGTGTGTCAGCGAGACACACCGCCCCTCAGTCCAGCGGCGGCGTGTCTCAGCTGTCAGGGCAGGGAGGAGAGCGCAGCTATGTCTGGCGGCAGCGCGGGTAGGATTTCAAACCAGCCGCCGGTTCGTGAGCCAATCAGAGCTCACGGACCGGCAGCCAATCAGTAGCCGCCGCTACCGGCGGCTAGTTTGAGGTCCTACATGCCACCTGACATAGCTGCGCTCTCCTCCCTGCCTGGCCCCTGACAGCTGAGGCACGCCGCTGCCGGACGGAGCACTAAGGGGCAGGAGAGGCACATGCTGCGCTCTCCTCCCCTCCCCTGACACCCAGCAGCAGCGGTGAGCAGCACAGTGGGGTGGGGGGCATCTGTGGGGCAATGTGTATCTGGCACTGTGGGGCATTTGTGTATCTGGCACTGTGGGTCATTTGTGTATCTGGCACTGTGTGGCATTTGTGTATCTGGCACTGTGGGGCATTTGTGTGTCTGGCACTGCACTGGCATATGTGTATCTGGCACTGCACTTGCATATGTGTATCTGGCACTGCCCTATTGGGGGCATATGTGTTTCACGTCCCATTTTAATTGGCCACACCCTTTTTTTGGGCACACACCGACGGAACCCAGTACCGCTAAGGGGCTTAACTACTGGGGGAATAACTACTGGGGGCAGGCTAATTTTTAAGTTTATCATTTTTGTATGGCCCCCGAAGGATTTTATAAATATTCAAATGGCCCTTGATAGAAAAAAAGTTCTCCACCCCAGCTCTACATGGTAATGCCTTTATGGTATATACAGTATAAGGCTGCAGGTGCACCTTAGAAGAATTTCCTGATGAAGTCCAGCTACATAAAAGTGTTAGAGACTAAACGCGTTGAGGAAATGTTTTGTGGTGTCTTGCACTCCTCATCCACTGCAATGTTATCCCATGGATTTTGGGACTGACAGATAAGCTTTTCAACTAGTCTTAAGTGGACGGGCAATGTAATGATATTTGTGTTGCATTAAATTATTAGATACTACACTATGAGATTTCTCTCTCTTTCACATATGTTTGGTGCTTTAACTTGATGTGTTGAAAACTGGATCAGCATTACAGTTGTAAAGAAGCTGCTTTACCGGCATCTTTACAGTTGTGATGCCAATCTGGCTATCATGCTGTACGTGGCATGCTAACATAGTCGGCTTGCCGATGCCTGCATTGCGGAATTGACATCATCACTGTTGACATAAAGACTGTCAGTCCCACAAACCACACCCATACTTATACAATACCATAGTTGACTGCTCCTCTGGAATGTCCGGGAACCTCCAGAATTTCAGGAGTTCTACTGCACTCTGGGGATAGTAGAACAGCCTTCCAGATCCCACCAGCTTCCCCAGTGACACGGGCTCTTGAGGGTGTGGTAACGCGATCTACGACCAATTGAGTCATAATATCCCATCCCCTGCTGGCCAATGCTGCAAATCAGGGCACTGCACAGCAGGATCGGGGCACGTGATTGACAGCAACACCCCCCCTGCCCCTGCCGCTACTTTCTCCTTGTAAGCAAGTATGTATGAGTTTCACTTAATGAGGATTGAATGCAAATTTGAAAATACTATAAATACGATGAACATATTGTAATTCTATAGTGATATAATAATGCTAACAAAAGCAGAATGAGTGACTACAGTATAGTACATTGTAAATTTTTACTGTACTAATAATGGGGCAGATGTATTAACCTGGAGAAGGCATAAGGAATGATAAACCAGTGATAAGTGCAAGGTGATAATCGCACCAGCCAATCAAGTTCAATATGTAAATAACAGCTAGTAGCTGACTGGCTGGTGCTTTTATCACCTTGCACTTATCACTGGTTTATCACTTCCTTATGCCTTCTCCAGGTTAATACATCTGCCCCAATATTAGTAACCTCTTTTAATTGATAGGCAACACACTATACTTTACAAAGAATGATTAATCACTGACTTCAGCCCGTCACAAGGTGCAATGTTGTCCTAGGTCTGCTAACCTACTAGAATGTAATATTTGTTACTTAGGAGCAGATTTATTAAGCTCGTGAAGTGATAAAATGGAAGGAGATAAAGTACCAGCCAATCAGATCTTAACTGACATGTCATAGGCTGGGTTTGAAATATGACAGTTAGGAGCTGATTGGCTGGTCCTTTATCACCTTCCACTTTATCACTTCACCAAGCTTAATAATTCTACCCCTTAGTTTTATAGCAACAGAAAAGAGCGCTTTAGAAATAAAAAAGATCAATTTTAATCACATATAAAAATGTATTTACATCAGACATCGGCACTTTAAAACTGCATCTATACTAGCCCAATTACTGATATTGTTTTATTTTATTATTGTTGTTCTTATATTTAATGTGTCAATAAATTTTTATATGTGATTTAAATAGATATTTTTTATTCCTAAAGCGCTCTTTTTTGTTGCTGTATAACTAAGTAACAAATATTACGTTTTATATACCTGACACCCAGATCGTCTTATAGGAGCTGCTAATCCATATTTAATTAAAATGATTATATTGACAGAGTTTTAAATATTAGAAATGTTCGCCTGATTCCTCATATTTCTATAAAATCATATAGGAGGATCTAATTGTGTTAACCTACTAGAATGTAGTTTTGGACTGTGAGATGAAACCCAAGTGAACACATGGGGAACATAAAAACTCCACACAGTAAAAGGGTAACCGGTATATTTTATCCATCTTGAAGGTCAATAGAATGATTATAAATCCTGAAATAAATAAACTTCTATTACATTACAATTAAAAGTATTTAATTGATGACATTTTTTACTGCTAATGAAAGAGCAAGCCTGGCTTTCTAATCATTATAATCAGCCATTAATTATCAAATACTTCAGTAAATACCTTCCAAACTTTCCATCTGTAATGTATACTAAAGAAAATATATTTTTATTATTATTATTATTATTATTATTATTATTTGTCTAAAATATAACACTAATGCCATATATTATATTATATTTTACTGTATA
Organism: Pseudophryne corroboree; assembly: GCF_028390025.1. Classification (NCBI taxonomy): domain Eukaryota; kingdom Metazoa; phylum Chordata; class Amphibia; order Anura; family Myobatrachidae; genus Pseudophryne; species Pseudophryne corroboree. The sequence goes on from NC_086453.1 coordinate 38,953,659, forward strand.
AAATTGCATTTTTTTAGAATAATATATGCATTTGATTTTGTTTTGCAGACAGCTGGTACAGCATAGGCATATATATATCATCGGTTTTGGGTTCTCTAATTTTGATTATAATTTTTCTCATTATTGTTCAGTTCAGAGTTTGGTAAGTTATTTTCTGTGTAATAAATACAATTTCATAGATGTTTTGTTGGCTATTGAGTATATAATAGGGTATGTCACGCACTCACTGTACTCTGGCTGCATTCACAGCCTAGTCCTCATCAATTCTTCATAACCTACAGCTTCTGTACAACAATATGTAAATCTAGTACAGCAGAGTGTAGTGTGTGTGCTTGTATATATATATATATATATAGCAAAGGGTACCCTACGGCGCTATGTGGGTATGGACTAGGCTGCACCTCAGAAAGAACCTCCTGTTAGGCAAGGCTCAAAGATAGCAATATGGAATACAAATCTGAGGGCGCAACAAGATAGTACTGTTGATCACATCAATATGATTACCATAAAAAACATTAAGAACTCAGTTTTAGTTTTTATTACATAAAAATGTCACAACAATATAGAATCACAGTATAGATTTTCGAGGTGTTAGCTGATAGACATTCAGATGGTAAAACGATTCTTTGTTGGCATATGTCAAGAATGGACTTAATGCTTATGACAATCCTTCATTCACAGCATGTGGCAAAGATGGATACAGTACTTGAACAAAAACCAACGCATTTTGTCCCTTTCCGGGACTTCCTCAGGGGTATAGATGTGAATGCCAAATGTTTTGAAATGATCCTGAAGGGGCATAAACCTCACTGTGTGTGTCGATAAAAAAAATAGGTATAAAACCAAATAACTAAATCAGGTGACTTACTGACACGATTCCATACTTAAATGGAATCCATACAATTTGGAATGTAGTCAAGTAAGTGACTGGTCTTAGGTATAGATAAAGTCTAGCCCTGACTCTATATGGACGGGTAGTACATAGCACATATAAAATAGGAACGATGTGGTCCTCTTAGAGTTCAGAGTGATCACCCTAAGTGTTGCTTTCACTGTATAACTTCCCTTGTAATGCAAATTGTAACAGTTTTTATAGGCATTCAAATTTGAAAAACATTCAAATTTCAAAAAGTGTCTGCAATTTTGGCCACCACTGTGTGTGTGTGTGTGTGTGTGTGTGTGTGTGTGTGTGTGTGTGTGTGTGTGTGTATATATGTGTGTGTGTGTGTGTGTGTGTGTGTGTGTGTGTGTGTGTATATATATATATATATGTGTGTGTGTGTGTGTGTGTGTGTGTGTGTGTGTGTGTGTGTGCATATATATATATATATATATATATATATTTGAATGTAAGTTAGCTATGCATTTTATTATCTAAACTGTATGTGTTTTTTGCAGTGTTAATTTGATTACAAAAAAAACTATAGGTCAAACCTCAATCCAACCTTGTGAGCTTATTTCTTTATCACCAATACTATTTCAAATTATTTCACTAACCACAGTTATCTTGTAACAAAAGAAAAATTTTTTTTTTTTTAGACAGGTAGATAGATAAATAGATAGATAGATAGATAGATAGATAGATAGATAGATAGATAGATCCCTGAAGAAGTCAAATGAGCACCTGGGAGTCTGTGGACGAAATGCAGTGGCTCTGGAGATCCATCTGCCTTACCCCATTGGTTTGGAATCAGATAGCTACAGATTACAATGTTTAGATAAGCTCTTATTGTCTTTACTGAGTGTTCACGTGATATTTATTGTTTACTCAAATAATAAAAATTTTAAAAAATGACACAAATGGAGGGGATTTCTAAATTTTCTTTTTCATTTACAGATGAGAGACCGATAGATAGATAGATAGATAGATAGATAGATAGATAGATAGATAGATAGATAGATAGATAGATAGATTATTTTGACAGAGAGAGAGAACAACTTTGTTGATTTTTATCTTCCCAATGTCAGGAAGAAGAATGGAAGGAAAACAACGGATGATTCATCTTTTTTCGTGCTGAAGAAGGTATTGAGCTGCTGTAGTCAATAAAGAAACATTACTACATTTTTATGCCGGGTACAGAGATTGTCCATCTGATGTGCCCCTGAAATTAGTATCTACACAATGTGTTATTGATTATATATGTGTACATAAAATATAACAATGGCTAGTAATGGCAACCAGTATGCCAAAGCTGATTTGCTGCTTTCTAAATTATAATATTTATTTTACCTAGCAGTCACATAATGAGAACCATGAAGGACAAGATACCCCATCGGCAAACAGCTCGACCGATCATCTCAATTACTCCACTCTGCAGTTCCCTGCTGGCGATAATGGGCAGATCGACCAGCCCAGGTCTGAACTGACAAAACTGTAGTGTAACTTAACGAGAAAAGAAAATTGCTTGTCCTTTATGACAGCGACAATATCTTAAATCTCTTTTTACATGTAAATAAGCCTACTATATTAAAATGAAACAATCACAATTGTTAAAAGAGGGTTCATATTATTGTTTCGAATACAAATTGAATGTTTGCTGGATATTTCTAAGTCAGTTTCTGTTAGGGATCCCATAAATATGAAATAAAATAATATAAAAAAAAAATGTTTATTAAGGAAATAGATAACATTCAGTAATGATGTTATATGTCAACTATTATCAATCTTGCAATAATTTGGTAAGGATAAGTAAGTTCTACAGGTGCAAATGTAACACAGATGATAAATGACAAAACCTTGGTAGCAATGACAGTACTTTACACATTGTCATGTATTCTTTGGCAGACAGCTCTGCATTCACTTACATAATGTACCAAATGCCTGATAATGCCCTTAACACAACATCTGCTCTACAATTACCCAACTGCTGCATCTCAATTTTCAATTAAGTTGGCTGCAACCAGGGCCGCCTCAGGGGGGGGACAGCCAGCACTAGAGTCCAGGGCCCATACAGAGAAGGGGTCCACCCCTTGCTCCTACCACTAATACCTGGAAAGCTACAGTACACCAGGCTGTGCAACAACAGCAGGCCAATGCGCAAGGATGACTTCTACAAAGCAAGCCTGCTTTTTCCATTGGGCCTCTGTGATTCATTCCCGCAGGTCAGTGACGCTTCACTTATATATAACGTCATAATATGTGAAGTCACATATTGGAGCACCATGGAAGAATTTTTTTTTTTGGGGAGGGGGGGGGGGGCTGCCTATTTTGTTAGTCCCGGGCCCACAGATTTGATGGCAGCCCTGGCCGCAACTAAATGTGGACCTTACCCGTATGCTTAGTAGCATGCATCTTTGAAATTGAACCTATCCATTTGTTTGTTCAAATAACCATTAATGTTAGTGGCGTGCACTTGCACTAAACCTATACCTGGTGCGAGAGACCAGTCGGAAGCATATGGCCTGCAATCCCAAACCCTTGCAAAGCCCATCCATACCCACTCCTCTTGGCACCGCTGCTGAAATCAGATACTGTATGTGCATACGCACAACACCACAGCCCACAATTCCATATACACATCTACAGTACATTCATGCTCAAGCACCCATTTACTGACAATTTACACCCATGCCACCATATGTCAGTGGCAGATTTAGGGGGGCAATAGAGGTCAGGGGAACTGCGGGTGCCAGCCGGGACCTGGCCACGCTGGTCACAGTCAGCTGATACGGTGCCAGGTGGGACCACCCAATCTGCCCCGAGATCTGCTACTAGTAGCAGCAGCAGCACAACTCTCCTGCTGTACCAGGAGGTGTGAGGTAAGTCAGTGCCTATCTGGGGGGAAAAGAGGGAGCGGAGACTGATCGTGTACAGTACAAACCTGTTCCAAGCTTACAGTATCCTGGTATGACACAGAGAGCTCCAGGTGTGACTCTCACCCCGGCCATTGCTCTGACTATACCAGGATAACAGAGCAGCTCATGTAGGGTCATAGGAAGCTCCCCCCTGCCTGTGCAATGCACATGGAGTGATGGCAGATTCGGTCTCCAGGTTCCTAGCAGTCTGCAGACATTTTTTTTACATTGTTATGATACTATTGTATCTCTCACACTTTCCCATGTGATTGTTTTTTTTCCCCAAAACTTTTTCCCCATACAACTTAAGTCCATTTGAAGTCTGCAGTTGGATGACTACATTTATTTTGGTACAGTAAGTATAGTGAATTAGTCCAGAAGAGCTTGCAATCTTTTACATTGATACTGTATCACGATTACTAGCCTAATATAATGTGGTATGCACTGCAGAACATTCATTTACTGTCTGGTGAGGTTTCTAATGCATTCAAGAACCCTGAGATAGGTCCACATGGTGTGGAAATGTTTAGGATAGGGTTTGTACCTTATAAACTGCTTGTTGAAGAACTCTACTGTGAAGAACATGCAGCTTACTGATACAAGCATCTAAAAAATAAATGAAATGGATTAGCATGAAAACGGGAGGAGTAAGGGCTGGAAGGGGGAGGAGGAATAAATAGGGAGGGGAGAAGTTAGGATTCATTTTAAAACCTCCCTGCCCCCATATATGAAAAGTTTAGATCAGCCCCTGCCATAAGCAGAGATGTGACTGAGATGCATAAAGCTCTGAATTGCCCATAGGCTAAGGAGTATGCTCCATCCTGAAAATGGCAAGATCTGTCCACAAAAAATAATTGTGGGAAACTCTACATCAGTCCTTTAATGTCTAATTATTGACCCATATTCAACTGTTTTACCACCAATATTGGAAAATGATATGGCCTTACATGGCCAGGGCACCCAGAGGTCTGCTCATGTGGATCTTCTCCAGGCACTGTCCTAAATCTTTTCAGGAGATGACTACTGTCTGCCTATTGTACCTGATAACCGGCTGACCACACTAAGATGGTCCCAGTCATCCTCACTATAGATGCTCCAAATTTTTAGATAATCTTTCTTAACCCAATTCAATTAATTGGATGTAAATTTTAAAAAATCATCAGAATTTCTCGAGAGCTAGATCAATAAAACACAATTACTGTATTGTGAAATTTGAGCAAGGCGGGACGACTAATTAGTTGCACAAATTCTATAACAAATTCTCTGCAAATGGTTTGGAAGGAACATTTTTCTAGGTAAATGTGTCCAGTACCAGTAAGAAAAGAGAAATATACACAACAGGGAACATTTCCAGGTCGGGGATTAGAGTGAAACTGTCTGTGAATTCCTCTCATAGGTATTTACATATTTGAACTCACAGTAATGTTCTCTGTTTAGGGTGGAGAGAAAACATGAAGACCCCAGTGCTATTTACAGCATTGTGAAGAAACCCCTCATTACTGCCGAGGTAAATGAACTTGCTCTGTCTCTAGATTGGATCAATCAGTTTGTTTGCTGCAGAAACGGTTTCTAGACCAGAATGATTATTTTATGTTTCTTAGTGCAGAAATGCAAGAACACGCAGAAATTGTTAAGTTATGGCTCCAAATTTGCGAATAATAATGATGTTATTTTCAAACAAGTTTCTACCGGCGATTTGACAGATTTGTAGTTTAAGATTCAGGATTTGCACTAACTGGTTTCACTTTTCAGTCAATCATTTTATATTTGAGAGGAGCAGCGAGTTACGTGTAGCATTTGAGAGTTACATGTAGCATCCAATAGTTACCAGTGACGTGTGGTGGGGTGAGGCAGGTCTTAGAGTTACATGTGGCATCAGAGAGTTATGTGTAGCATCTGAGACCCTGTCTGACTTTTGACTGTCTGACTTTTGACTGTCTGACTTTTGACCCTGTCTGACTTTTGACTGTCTGACTTTTGACCCTGTCTGACTTTTGACTGTCTGACTTTTGACCCTGTCTGACTTTTGACTGTCTGACTTTTGACCCTGTCTGACTTTTGACTGTCTGACTTTTGACCTTGTCTGACTTTTGACCCTGTCTGACTTTTGACTGTCGACCATATAGTGTCTAACTAATGACTGTCTATCTTTTAACTATCTGTCTATAGACAGGAACCCGAGTTACGTGTGGTGTCTGAGAGTTACATGTGATATCTGAGAGTTATATGTAGTATATGAGAGTTACGTGTGATGTCTGAGAGTTACATGTTGCATCTGAGAGTTACGTGTAGCGTCTGATAGTTATGTGTGGTGTCTGAGAGTTACGTGTAGTGTCTGAGAGTTATGTGTAACATCTGATAGTTAAATGTGGCGTCTGAGAGTTACGTGTAGCATCTGAGAGTTACGTTTAGTGTTTGAGAGACATGTGTAGTGTCTGAGAGTTACATGTAGGATATGAGAGTTACGTGTGGTGTCTGAGAGTTACATGTAGGATATGAGAGTTACGTGTAGTGTCTGAGAGTTACATGTAGTGTCTGAGAGTTACGTGTAGCATCTGATAGTTACATGTGGAGTCTGAGAGTTACGTGTAGCATCTGAGAGTTACGTGTAGTGTCTGAGAGTTATGTGTAGTGACTGAGAGTTACGTGTAGCGGCTGAGAGTTACGTGTAGCATCTGAGAGTTACGTGTAGTGTCTGAGAGTTACGTGTAACATCTGAGAGTTATGTGTAACGCCTGAGAGTTATGTGTAGTGGCTGATAGTTACATGTAGCGGCTGAGAGTTACATGTAGGATATGAGAGTTATGTGTAATGTCTGAGAGTTACGTGTAGTGTCTGAGAGTTACGTGTAGCATCTGAGAGTTACGTGTAGCATCTGAGAGATACATGTAGCATCTGAGAGTTACGTGTAGCATCTGAGAGTTATGTGTAGCGTCTGAGAGTAATGTGTAGCGGCTGAGAGTAACGTGTAGCGGCTGAGAGTTATGTGTAGCGGCTGAGAGTTATGTGTAGCGGCTGAGAGTTACGTGTAGCGGCTGAGAGTTATGTGTAGTGGCTGAGAGTTATGTGTAGCGGCTGAGAGTTATGTGTAGTGGCTGAGAGTAACGTGTAGCGGCTGAGAGTTATGTGTAGCGGCTGAGAGTTATGTGTAGCGGCTGAGAGTTATGTGTAGTGGCTGAGAGTAACGTGTAGCGGCTGAGAGTTATGTCACTATAAACCCATTGTAGCTCTGTATTCATACATCCTGGTGTTTGTTCGACCCAGAAATAGGAGTGAGATGAGTCATTCACACAAAGTATCTTCTTGCATTTCCAGTATGAAAATATTGAATCTTCAAAGAAGGTCCATGATGAAGATGAGATTCACTACTCCGTCATCGCCAATTTACCCAAAGAGGGCACTCAGGTCAAGCAGGACCCTGAGGTGGAATATGCCATGCTCAGACATTAATGAAATAGGTCAGAAATTAATTCTAAGTTGCAATTTGTAGTACCCCCCCCCCAAAAAAGGATATTACGCTATTTTTCCACAAAATGCATACAGACCTTAAGAAATAATAAAAAAGTTAAAAAAATTTCAAGTGAGCTTAAGACCTAAAAATTAATCCACTGATTTAAAGAATTTGACCCTGATTCAGAGTTGTGCTACCACTAAGCATCTTGTGTAAAGATGGATACATCTGCGCTGTATACGTAAGCAGGAAAAGACATGTGCATGAGAAAACTTACATATGCTCATATGTTCAGACGCATGCATATCAAAATGCGCTCAGCTCCGCAGCAGTGGAAAATGCGCCAGGTTTACCTCAAGGGTAACAAGTGTGTATGTTTACACCAAGAGCATAGAGCCAGTGTTTAGCCAATGTTTAAGTATAGCCATAGTTTGAAAGTTTAAATACAAAAGTCACTTGTACAATATGCTGAATAGAATGATGTAATGAGGGGTGTCATATACATAAGAGCGACACTAGTGTTATTTATACATGAAAATTCAAATTCACCACACAAAGTAAAATTGAATACAAACATCTGCCGCTTTACCCTTAAAAATCAAATTGGAATCTTACTTCCTGCTCTCGTCCAACTGGAAATATCAGGAAAGGAATGCAAATAGGCAGCAAGTACTATCAGTGGGTGGGATCAAGATGCAATCAGCCAATCATAAGCGATAAGTTATTGCTGCCAATTCCCATCAACCTCTCTGCAAATAATACCCTTCCTGACAGGTGTATATGGTCCATGTACAGTACAGCATTCCCAATGTTTCGTGAACACACTCTTACAGAACTCGGCAAACAGATGCCCATGCAACAAAATCAAAAGTACAGATGTGCACAGACCCCCTGGTCTTGGTTTCTAAATCATTGTTGAGTTCTAACATGTTTTTAGTTTTGGATTTGGATTTCTTTAAATATTGATAAAACAGTGAAAATCATGTATTTTGGATGCCAGTATGTAGTATTGCAGCATAAACCCCAGCCCACACCCTCTCCATGCACTCTCCTGTGTGATATGGCACCTGACATCACAAGGGAAGGACTTACATGCAACCAACAACATCCGAGATCTGTTTTTGAGATCTGAGATTCAAACTTGATGGGAAGACCCAAACCAGAACTCGGTTCTACTTGGAACCCCAATTTTATCTGAGCCAGGACTTGGTCTGACTTGGGACCCCAAAATTTAGGTGTGTTCACTTTTCAGCAAAACCAGACCGCTCTTCTCTAATATAAAGCAGAATGAGAATGTGTACAAATTCACTCTCGTTCATAAAGTACCCAAATAACAGAACAGGTGGTGGTGTGGAAAGCATGTCTGACTATGGTTAGGCAGAAGCTTAGCAGCCACCAATAGTGTAGCAACTCATAGTGATTTAGGCCAGGTAAAATAAGTGGATAGAGTGGTAGATTGAAATATGAAACATGAAGAACCCTCCTGCACTAGTTTGGGAGAACACTCTTGCCCTTGTGCTGTATGGGCACTCTTGTGGTGTCTCCATATTTTATTGTAGCATCATACTTGATGATGGAAACAGAACAAGAACTCGTCAGGTTAGGCGGCTGGCGTCTCCCAGATGGAGACAGCAGAGATCACCAAAGCAAGAGCTGAAATGGCTCAGCAATGACAGTTGGCCGCCATGACAAATTAATTCACTAGGTCCAGCGGCTAAACTGAGATGTCATTTAGCAGCTCTTCTTAAAAACTTAGGAGGATATTTATCAAAGCTTGGAGAGAGATAAAGTATAGAGTAAAGTACCAACCAATCAGCTCCTGTCATTTTTTCAAAAACAACCTGTAACATGTCAGTTAGGAGCTGATTGGCTAGAACTTTATCTCTTTCTACTTTATCACTCAAGTTTTGCTAAATCTCTCCATTTGTACTCCATGTGATGTCCCCCCCCCCCCCCCCCCTCCCTCCATTGTCATGACCTTGGTAATTTTCTAGTGCCTTCACACATTTTTAACAGTTCATTGGTTTGCGAGAAGATGCTTCTGTGGGGGAATAGTGTGTGTGTGTGTGGGGGGGGGGGGGGGGGGGGTGGTGTAACAGGCAATTATAGCCTACTGCCAGCCATACATGAATGCAATTGACATAAGTGTTTACAGTGCAAATAAAGGGAATATGGGACAGAGATAAAAGTGTGGTGCTCCATAAGATCCACTGGTAGATTTGGTGACATTTTGGTTTTAAAAAATATTTGATCTGGAATAATTGTTACAACTGAATTATATTTATAAATTATTTGTCTAATATGCAACAAACAAATATAAATGGCAGATTAAAATGCAGGAATAGTGTTATTATTTGCGGCATCACACTCCACTATACTGTAGTGTCACAATAATTCCCTAATCTACTGTACTCCAGTAATAAAATAAATCAAACTGGAAATGGCACAAACAGAAATACATAAATTAATTTACAACTTTCCTCAACCCTCTAACCTAGGTCATTTTAAGACTATAGGACACTAATAACTTTATTTAGCCTTGTTTTTCTGAGAATTAATACTATAGATGTGCGGTTAGGTTCACCAGAAATCCAAATTTTATTGATCTACTGTAAATCGAACCATAACCTGGACTGGATCCCCTGAGGAGATCCGATCAAAGTCACGGTTCAGATTTTCCCACGGTTCAGAATTTGGATTGCAAAAAGTTACGTGATTTGTGCTGTTTTTACAGATTTTTATCCATGATTATCGATTTTTTTAATCTATTTTAACCTGAATCAAAATACTTGAGGGTGGTTTTGCCAAAACTAAAACATGATGATGAATGTAGAAACCAAACCAAAACACGGGTATCTGCACACATCTCTATTCTCTTTCTTTACAAAACTTTGTATGGTACAGCACAGCAATATGTGGGTAAAACATGTTAATAATAGACAATGTCCATCGGAATTGCGGGCTGTGATGAATAATAGATGATGATGAACGACAACATATGTCATTAACCACTTGCTGACCAGTTGTTTTAGATAAGATTCAGCCTGGTCGCTCTAAAAATTTGTCATTTATATATATATATATATATATATATATATATATATATATATACACTGCTCAAAAAATAAAGGGAACACGTAAACAACACATCCTAGATCTGAATGAATGAAATATTCTAATTAAATACTTTGTTCTTTACATAGTTGAATGTGCTGACAACAAAATCACACAAAAATTATCAATGGAAATCAAATTTATTAACCCATGGAGGTCTGGATTTGGAGTCACACTCAAAATTAAAGTGGAAAAACACACTACAAGCTGATCCAACTTTGATGTAATGTCCTTAAAACAAGTCAAAATGAGGCTCAGTAGTGTGTGTGGCCTCCACATGCCTGTATGACCTCCCTACAACGCCTGGGCATGCTCCTGATGAGGTGGCGGATAGTCTCCTGAGGGATTTCCTCCCAGACCTGGACTAAAGCATCCGCCAACTCCTGGACAGTCGGTGGTGCAACGTGGCGTTGGTGGATGGAGCGAGACATGATGTCCCAGACGTGCTAAATTGGATTCAGGTCTGGGGAACAGGCGGACCAGTTCATAGCATCAATGCCTTCGTCTTGCAGGAACTGCTGACACACTCCAGCCACATGAGGTCTAGCATTGTCTTGCATTAGGAGGAACCCAGGGCCAACCGCACCAGCATATGGTCTCACAAGGGGTCTGAGGATCTCATCTCGGTACCTAATGGCAGTCAGGCTACCTCTGGCGAGCACATGGAGGGCTGTGCGGCCCCCCAAAGAAATGCCACCCCACACCATTACTGACCCATTGCCAAACCGGTCATGCTGGAGGATGTTGCAGGCAGCAGAACGTTCTCCTTGGCATCTCCAGACTCTGTCACATCTGTCACATGTGCTCAGTGAGAACCTGCTTTCATCTGTGAAGAGCTCAGGGCGCCAGTGGCGAATTTGCCAATCTTGGTGTTCTCTGGCAAATGCCAAACATCCTGCATGGTGTTGGGCTGTAAGCACAACCCCCACCTGTCGATGTCGGGCCCTCATACCACCCTTATGGAGTCTGTTTCTGATCTTTTGTGTAGACACATGTACATTTGTGGCTTGCTGGAGGTCATTTTGCAGGGCTCTGGCAGTGCTCCTCCTTGCACAAAGGCGGAGGTAGCGGTTCTGCTGCTGGGTTGTTGCCCTCCTACGGCCTCCTCCACATCTCCTGATGTACTGGCCTGTCTCCTGGTAGCACCTCCATGCTCTGGACACTACACTGACAGACACAGCAAACCTTCTTGCCACAGCTCGCATTGATGTGCCATCCTGGATGAGCTGCACTACCTGAGCCACTTGTGTGGGTTGTAGACTCCGTCTCATGCTACCACTAGAGTGAAAGCACCGCCAGCTTTCAAAAGTGACCAAAACATCAGCCAGAAAGCATAGGAGCTGAGAAGTGGTCTGTGGTCACCACCTGCAGAACAACTCCTTTATTGGGGGTGTCTTGCTAATTGGCTATAATTTCCACCTGTTGTTTATTCGGGTCTAGGACTCCAGGTCAACAACAAAAAGGTCGACACACCTTAGGTCGACGCCAATTGGTCGACACGCCTTAGGTCGACATGGACGACAGGAGCACGGTCGACATGGAAAAAGGTCGACGTGAGTTTTTTATGTTTTTTTGGTGTTGTTTTCTTCCTAGAGTGACCAGGAATCCCAATTAGTGCACTGCATCCCCTCGCATGGCTCGCTTCGCTCGCCATGCTTTGGGCATGGTGCCTTCGCTTCGCTCGGCACAGATTACCATTCCAATCGTAGTCCATGTGGATCGTTAAGTATGAAAAGGTTCCAAAAAAGAAAAAAATTGTGAAAAACTCATGTCAACCTTTTCCCATGCCGACCTTGTTACTGTCGACCTTTTGTCCATGTCGAACTTTGTACATGTCGACCTAAGGTGTGTCGACCAACTGGCGTCGACCTAAGGTGTGTCGACCTTTTTGTTGTCGACGTGGAGTCCGGATACCGTCTTTTCCATTTGCACAACAGCATGTGAAATTGATTGATTGATTGTCAATCAGTGTTGCTTCCTAAGTGGACAGTTTGATTTCACAAAAGTGTGATTGACTTGGAGTTACATTGTGTTGTTTAAGTGTTCCCTTTATTTTTTTGAGCAGTATATATATATATATATATATATATATATATACACACACAGTATTGTTTCCTCACAATTGTGACCTTGCTCTCGTGCGCCATACTTTGACCTGTCCCCTCACTGACAGCCCAAGGGTACCATGTGTCAGGAAAAAAGTTGTGCAGTTAGTGGCAGAGAGTGCCAGGAAACTTGGTGATGTCATGATGATGTCATCAGAAATTCCCTGTAATAACATTACTGTGAGAGCTAGACCATTCTTACCCTTCCCTGGGCTTTCAGGCCTCCAAAAAGTAAAAAAAAAGAGCAAAAACTAAATATCTTGAGAAGTAAGAAAATAAATAAAAATTTTGAAAAGTGACATAGCCTTATGAAGTCTGTGGGGTATATGCAATTGCGGTCGAATTCCCGAAAATGTCGAAAAACTGAACTTTTTCGCCCCCCCAAACATTCGACAATGCAATACAGTACTTTTCGTAAAAAAAACGGGCTTTTAAAATTCTACTTTTTGAAATTCGACATTTGACAAATTCAACATTTCTGCAATGGTACAAATGCGGCTTTTCGACAAAAGTATATTCAATTGAAGAATGTAAATTCGACAACAGTGCTTTTCGTCAGTAAATTCGTCATTTTCAATCCGCCTCACTTTGCTGGCGGAATGTAATAAAAAAATTTCAATAAAAACATGTTTTTTTGTGTTTATTTTATTGCTAATAGCATATCTATTTATATTAGAAGGGATTAGGTACTTGGTTTGGCTCTTTAGGAGGCACAAGTATTATTTATATATTTTTTAAAATATATATATATTTTTTTATGGAATGGGTTAAAACCCCTCCCAAAAAAATGCGTGGGGTCCCCCCTCCTAAGCATAACCAGCCTCGGGCTCTTCGAGCCGGTCCTGGTTGTAAAAATACAGGGGGGGAAATGACAGGGGATCCCCCGTATTTTAACAACCAGCACCGGGCTCTGCGCCTGGTCCTGGTGCAAAAAATACGGGGGACAAAAAGAGTAGGGGTCCCCCGTATTTTTGTACCAGCACCGGGCTCCACTAGCTGGACAGATAATGCCACAGCCGGGGGGACACTTTTATACCGCTCCCTGCGGCCGTGGCATTAAATACCCAACTAGTCACCCCTGGCCGGGGTTCCCTGGAGGAGTGGGGACCCCTTCAATCAAGGGGTCCCCCCCAGACACCCAAGGGCCAGGGGTGAAGCCCGAGGCTGTCCCCCCCATCCAAGGGCTGCAGATGGGGGGCTGATAGCCATGTGTAAAAATGAAAGAATATTGTTTTTTGCAGAAGAACTACAAGTCCCATCAAGCCTCCCCCGCAAGCTGGTACTTGGAGAACCACAAGTACCAGCATGCAGGGGGGGAAACGGGCCCGCTGGTACCTGTAGTTCTACTGCAAAAAAATACCCAAATAAAAACAGAACACGCACACCGTGAAAATACAACTTTATTTCACACATGCCGACACATACATACTTACCTATGTTGACACTCCGACTGCCACGTCTACAATGTCGAAGAATCCGGGGTACCTGAAAATAAACTTATACTCACTTAAATCCAGTGTCCTGTGATATTTGTAATCCACGTACTTGGCAAAACAAAAAAAACACATGGGACCCCTTTCCCCGAATGCTGAGACCCGCTGTGACTCCTGTCACAGAAGGTCCCTTCAGGCAATCAGGTAGTGCCACGTCCTGGCACTCTCCTGATTCCCTATGCGCGTCTGAGCTGGCAGACAGCGCATCTCACAGCACCTCCATTAGTTTCAATGGTGGGAACTTTGCGGTCAGCGGTGGGGTTACCCGCGGTCAGCCGCTGACCGCGGGTGACCGCACCGCTGACCGCAAAGTTCCCACCATTGAAGATAATGGAGGGGGCTGTGCGATGCGCTGTCTGACAGCTCAGACGCGCATACAGCCAATCAGGAGAGTGCCACGACGTGGCGCTCCCTGATTGGCTGAAGGGACCTTCTGTGACAGGAGTCACAGCGGGTCTCAGCATTCGGGGAAATATGGGGGATCCCCTGTCATTTTTCCCCCCGTATTTTTGCAACCAGACCGGCTGGTTATGCTTAGGAGGGGGGACCCCACGCAATTTTTTTTCTGTTTTTTTACCGTTTTTGGTACCATCTGAAAAGTCGATTCAAAATCCGTCAATTGATCCGTTTTTCGACAGCGGGACTGTCGAATCCGTTTTTTATTGAATATGTCGAATTCCAGCACCCGCCGGACGGAATTCGACGGTCGAATTGTGTCGAATTTAAAAACGGGCGAAAAATTGCAGCAATTCGCCCGGAATTGCATATACCCCTGTAACCTTATCCCAGCCAAGACTAGTCCACAGCAGGAAGTTTGTGTGATCCACATTTTGTGCACATGTACACCTGCATAAGTATGTGTAAATATTACACACAAAAACTCTGGAAATTGATCCCAACCTGCAGAAAATGTTCCTGTATCTTTTACCTATACCAGGCCTTATACAAAGTATACTTGCCATTGCTCTTATACAGTATGCTTCGTAAATGCCTCGTATATATTTGGCATTGCTATATGTAGAAGTGTTAGGTTTTGTTGACAGATTTGAGGTTGCACTGATATTGTTTCATCATTTTCCCATATGCAGTATGTCTTACGTTATAACAGTTTACAACATATGATCTGGTTAAGAAGTCCAGCAAACGCAATAGCGCAACAAAGCAATATTCAGTTCTTCATCTGGATAAGGACCATCCACAAGTGGCCAAATCGCTCTCAGATCTATTCATTTCATGGTGGCAACATGTGCGGGCACCGTGAACGCCGAAGAGCTTCACAAATCCAGCTATAGAGTGTGAAATTATTTTACTGAGATATAGAAAGCTTTTAATTTCTTATTACATTTCTGTATATATTGTGATGCTAAATGTGTACTGTTTGTACTGTTTGTCAGTTTGATACTAAATGTGAATTGTTTTCCTCTATATTTGTATACAATAAACATATTTTAACACAGAAGCTTGTTTATGTCAATAATATAGTTTTTTTTTTAATTTATTTGAAATATTCTCTACTTCCAAAAGATGGCAAAAATAGGGCTGAATATACTTAAGTACACAAAATCATAGTAAGACAAGTTTGAAACAGAATGGCGCCTTATGAAATAACTGTACCAGAAATGCACTGAAGAAAATACACCATAGTTCTGTGCAGTATAAGGTAACGTATGTACAGGGCCGGCCAGCCAATAACGCAAGCTACGCAGCTGCAATGGTGCCAAGCTCTTAAGGGCGCCGTCTTCCACTGCCGATGCGCTGTCTCACCCACGGCATCTGCTGGCTGCGCCTCCTGGCAGTGGCAGGCGCCACTGACACATCTTCTGGTAGTGGCAGCACTGAGTCTGCTGCTGCTGCATGCCTCTCCCCAGTGTCTCCGTCGCCTCTGCTGAGTCTGCTCTGCAGCATCAGCACTGCTGGTAGACAGGAGCAGCCTTGAAAAGCTCACTATTATGGTGGCCAATCCCGGGATCTGCGGGATCCTGGGATTTAGGGCCAAAAACGGCCAGGATTCAATCACGGGATTGGAAGGTCCAATCCCGGGGATTGAGGCATCAGCGTTGAGCGTCCACAGGACACTCAGACGCTGCCCGGCTTCCTCCTTCCGGATCTGCCGGCGCAGCATGAGGTCACGCTGCGCCGCTGGAGGAGAGAGAGAGACCGAGACTAACTGTGGATGGTTCCACCCGCCCGCCCGCGGTATACGGTTAGTTATGTGTGCGGGGCAGGGCGAGGGGGCGGCCACATAGTGTAAAGTAGAGATGAGCGCCGGAAATTTTTCGGGTTTTGTGTTTTGGTTTTGGGTTCGGTTCCGCGGACGTGTTTTGGGTTCGACCGCGTTTTGGCAAAACCTCACCGAATTTTTTTTGTCGGATTCGGGTGTGTTTTGGATTCGGGTGTTTTTTTCCAAAAAACCTAAAAAACAGCTTAAATCATAGAATTTGGGGGTCATTTTGATCCCAAAGTATTATTAACCTCAAAAACCATAATTTCCACTCATTTTCAGTCTATTCTGAATACCTCACACCTCACAATATTATTTTTAGTCCTAAAATTTGCACCGAGGTCGCTGGATGACTAAGCTAAGCGACCCTAGTGGCCGACACAAACACCTGGCCCATCTAGGAGTGGCACTGCAGTGTCACGCAGGATGGCCCTTCCAAAAAACACTCCCCAAACAGCACATGACGCAAAGAAAAAAAGAGGCGCAATGAGGTAGCTGTGTGAGTAAGATAAGCGACCCTAGTGGCCGACACAAACACCGGGCCCATCTAGGAGTGGCACTGCAGTGTCACGCAGGATGGCCCTTCCAAAAAACACTCCCCAAACAGCACATGACGCAAAGAAAAAAAGAGGCGCAATAAGGTAGCTGTGTGAGTAAGATAAGCGACCCTAGTGGCCGACACAAACACCGGGCCCATCTAGGAGTGGCACTGCAGTGTCACGCAGGATGGCCCTTCCAAAAAACACTCCCCAAACAGCACATGACGCAAAGAAAAAAAGAGGCGCAATGAGGTAGCTGTGTGAGTAAGATAAGCGACCCTAGTGGCCGACACAAACACCGGGCCCATCTAGGAGTGGCACTGCAGTGTCACGCAGGATGGCCCTTCCAAAAAACACTCCCCAAACAGCACATGACGCAAAGAAAAATTAAAGAAAAAAGAGGTGCAAGATGGAATTGTCCTTCCACCCTTATGTTGTATAAACAGGACATGCACACTTTAACCAACCCATCATTTCAGTGACAGGGTCTGCCACACGACTGTGACTGAAATGACGGGATGGTTTGGACCCCCACCAAAAAAGAAGCAATTAATCTCTCCTTGCACAAACTGGCTCTACAGAGGCAAGATGTCCACCTCATCATCATCCTCCGATATATCACCGTGTACATCCCCCTCCTCACAGATTATCAATTCGTCCCCACTGGAATCCACCATCTCAGCTCCCTGTGTACTTTGTGGAGGCAATTGCTGCTGGTCAATGTCTCCACGGAGGAATTGATTATAATTCATTTTAATGAACATCATCTTCTCCACATTTTCTGGATGTAACCTCGTACGCCGATTGCTGACAAGGTGAGCGGCGGCACTAAACACTCTTTCGGAGTACACACTTGTGGGAGGGCAACTTAGGTAGAATAAAGCCAGTTTGTGCAAGGGCCTCCAAATTGCCTCTTTTTCCTGCCAGTATAAGTACGGACTGTGTGACGTGCCTACTTGGATGCGGTCACTCATATAATCCTCCACCATTCTTTCAATGGGGAGAGAATCATATGCAGTGACAGTAGACGACATGTCCGTAATCGTTGTCAGGTCCTTCAGTCCGGACCAGATGTCAGCATCAGCAGTCGCTCCAGACTGCCCTGCATCACCGCCAGCGGGTGGGCTCGGAATTCTGAGCCTTTTCCTCGCACCCCCAGTTGCGGGAGAATGTGAAGGAGGAGATGTTGACAGGTCGCGTTCCGCTTGACTTGACAATTTTCTCACCAGCAGGTCTTTCAACCCCCAGCAGACTTGTGTCTGCCGGAAAGAGAGATCCAAGGTAGGCTTTAAATCTAGGATCGAGCACGGTGGCCAAAATGTTGTGCTCTGATTTCAACAGATTGACCACCCGTGAATCCTTGTTAAGCGAATTAAGGGCTCCATCCACAAGTCCCACATGCCTAGCGGAATCGCTCCGTGTTAGCTCCTCCTTCAATGTCTCCAGCTTCTTCTGCAAAAGCCTGATGAGGGGAATGACCTGACTCAGGCTGGCAGTGTCTGAACTGACTTCACGTGTGGCAAGTTCAAAGGGCAGCAGAACCTTGCACAACGTTGAAATCATTCTCCACTGCGCTTGAGACAGGTGCATTCCACCTCCTATATCGTGCTGAATTGTATAGGCTTAAATGGCCTTTTGCTGCTCCTCCAACCTCTGAAGCATATAGAGGGTTGAATTCCACCTCGTTACCACTTCTTGCTTCAGATGATGGCAGGGCAGGTTCAGTTGTTTTTGGTGGTGCTCCAGTCTTCTGTACGTGGTGCCTGTACGCCGAAAGTGTCCCGCAATTCTTCTGGCCACCGACAGCATCTCTTGCACGCCCCTGTCGTTTTTTTAAAAATTCTGCACCACCAAATTCAAGGTATGTGCAAAACATGGGACGTCCACAATATTGCTGGCGTTGTCCGATGCCACAAATCCACAGGAGAGTCCAATTGGGGTAAGCCATTCCGCGATGATCTTCCTCAGTTGCCGTAAGAGGTTTTCAGCTGTGTGCGTATTCTGGAAACCGGTGATACAAAGCGTAGCCTGCCTAGGAAAGAGTTGGCGTTTGCGAGATGCAGCTACTGGTGCCGCCGCTGCTGTTCTTGCGGCGGGAGTCCATACATCTACCCAGTGGGCTGTCACAGTCATATAGTCCTGACCCTGCCCTGCTCCACTTGTCCACATGTCCGTGGTTAAGTGGACATTGGGTACAGCTGCATTTTTTAGGACACTGGTGACTCTTTTTCTGAGGTCTGTGTACATTTTCGGTATCGCCTGCCTAGAGAAATGGAACCTAGATGGTATTTGGTACCGGGGACACAGTACCTCCAACAAGTCTCTAGTTGGCTCTGCAGTAATGATGGATACCGGAACCACGTTTCTCACCACCCAGGATGCCAAGGCCTCAGTTATCCGCTTTGCAGTAGGATGACTGCTGTGATATTTCATCTTCCTCGCAAAGGACTGTTGGACAGTCAATTGCTTGGTGGAAGTAGTAAAAGTGGTCTTACGACTTCCCCTCTGGGATGACCATCGACTCCCAGCAGCAACAACAGCAGCGCCAGCAGCAGTAGGCGTTACACGCAAGGATGCATCGGAGGAATCCCAGGCAGGAGAGGAATCGTCAGAATTGCCAGTGACATGGCCTGCAGGACTATTGGCATTCCTGGGGAAGGAGGAAATTGACACTGAGGGAGTTGGTGGGGTGGTTTGCGTGAGCTTGGTTACAAGAGGAAGGTATTTACTGGTCAGTGGACTGCTTCCGCTGTCACCCAAAGTTTTTGAACTTGTCACTGACTTATTATGAATGCGCTGCAGGTGACGTATAAGGGAGGATGTTCCGAGGTGGTTAACGTCCTTACCCCTACTTATTACAGCTCGACAAAGGCAACACACGGCCGTGGACTAACGTACTGTGTCTGCTGCTAATATAGACTGGATGATAATGATATGAAATCAATATATATATGTATATATAATATCAATAGTACTGCAGCCGGACAGGTAGATATATATTTATTAGGTAATGATGACTGATGACGGACCTGCTGGACACTGTCAGCTCAGCAGCACCGCAGACTGCTACAGTAAGCTACTATAGTAGTATGTATCAAGAAGAAAGAAAAGAAAAAAAACACAGGTAGGTGGTATACAATTATGGATGGACTGCCGAGTGCCGACACAGAGGTAGCTACAGCCGTGGACTAACGTACTGTGTCTGCTGTTAATATAGACTGGATGATAATGATATGAAATCAATATATATATGTATATATAATATCACTAGTACTGCAGCCGGACAGGTAGATATATATTTATTAGGTAATGATGACTGATGACGGACCTGCTGGACACTGTCAGCTCAGCAGCACCGCAGACTGCTACAGTAAGCTACTATAGTAGTATGTATCAAGAAGAAAGAAAAAAAAAAAAAACCACGGGTAGGTGGTATACAATTATGGATGGACTGCCGAGTGCCGACACAGAGGTAGCTACAGCCGTGGACTAACGTACTGTGTATGCTGCTAATATAGACTGGATGATAATGATATGAAATCAATATATATATGTATATATAATATCACTAGTACTGCAGCCGGACAGGTAGATATATATTTATTAGGTAATGATGACTGATGACGGACCTGCTGGACACTGTCAGCTCAGCAGCACCGCAGACTGCTACAGTAAGCTACTATAGTAGTATGTATCAAGAAGAAAGAAAAAAAAAACCACGGGTAGGTGGTATACAATTATGGATGGACTGCCGAGTGCCGACACAGAGGTAGCTACAGCCATGGACTAACGTACTGTGTCTGCTGCTAATATAGACTGGATGATAATGATATGAAATCAATATATGTATATATAATATCACTAGTACTGCAGCCGGACAGGTAGATATATATTTATTAGGTAATGATGACTGATGACGGACCTGCTGGA
The DNA here is from genome assembly GCF_028390025.1 of Pseudophryne corroboree. Lineage (NCBI taxonomy): Eukaryota > Metazoa > Chordata > Amphibia > Anura > Myobatrachidae > Pseudophryne > Pseudophryne corroboree. Next base: position 38,974,307 of record NC_086453.1, read on the forward strand.
CACTGTCAGCTCAGCAGCACCGCAGACTGCTACAGTAAGCTACTATAGTAGTATGTATCAAGAAGAAAGAAAAAAAAAAACCACGGGTAGGTGGTATACAATTATGGATGGACTGCCGAGTGCCGACACAGAGGTAGCTACAGCCGTGGACTAACGTACTGTGTCTGCTGCTAATATAGACTGGATGATAATGATATGAAATCAATATATATATGTATATATAATATCACTAGTACTGCAGCCGGACAGGTATATATATTTATTATGTAATGACTGATGACGGACCTGCTGGACACTGTCAGCTCAGCAGCACCGCAGACTGCTACAGTAAGCTACTATAGTAGTATGTATAAAGAAGAAAGAAAGAAAAAAAAACACGGGTAGGTGGTATACAATTATAATATTATATATATATTAATTATATACAATTATATATATATATATATATTAATTAAACTGGTGGTGATTATTAAACTGGTGGTCAGGTCACTGGTCACACTATCAGCAACTTGCAAGTAGTACTCCTAAGCATACAATCACAATATATATTATACTGGTGTGGCACTCTGGCAGCAAAAGTGTGCACTGTACGTTATATGTAGTATGTACTCCTGAGTCCTGAGTCCTGCTCTCAGACTCTAACTGCTCCCCACTGTCAGTGTCTCCCCCACAAGTCAGATAATACAATACAGTCACACTATCTATCACTTCACTTCAGCAAGTACTAGTAGTAGTAGTACTCCTCCTAATGCTCCCCAAAATTACTACTGTGTCTCTCTCTAGTGAGACTGTCTCACTCTCTTCTCGAATCTCTATAAACGGAGAGGACGCCAGCCACGTCCTCTCCCTATGAATCTCAATGCACGTGTGAAAAATGGCGGCGACGCGCGGCTCCTTATATAGAATCCGAGCCTCGCGAGAATCCGACAGCATGATGATGACGTTCGGGCGCGCTCGGGTTAACCGAGCAAGGCGGGAGGATCCGAGCCTGCTCGGCCCCGTGTAAAAAACCCTGAAGTTCGGGCGGGTTCGGATTCCGAGGAACCGAACCCGCTCATCTCTAGTGTAAAGCCAATGCCAGGTATCCCGGGAATCCCGGGATTGCCCACTTTTCAATCCCGATACCCGGGATTGAAAAAATGGCCCGGGATTGGCTTCCCTACTCACTATCAACGGGAAAAGGAGATCTGCCAGGGTGAGTGGCTGAATCTCTCTCGCTCACCTCTTTCTCTCTGTCTCACCCTCAACTCTTTCTCTCTCTTCTTCTCACCTCTCTCTCACCTCTCAGTCTCACCCCTCTCTCTCTCATCCTCACTTCTCTCTCTCTCTCACCTTTCTGTCTCTCTCTAACCTTTCTGTCTCTCGCTCACCTCTTCCTCTCTCTCGCCCTCACCTCTCTCTCTCACCCTCCCCTCTCTCTCTCACCCTCACCTGTCTCTCTCATCCTCACCTCTCTCTCGTCCTCACCTCTCTCACCATCTCACCTCTCTCTCTCTCATTCTCACCTCTCTCGTCCTTACATCTCTGCCTCTCTCTTTCTCTTGTCCTCACCTCTCTCTCTCTCGTCCTTGCATCTCTGCCTCTCTCTTTCTCTTGTCCTCACCTCTCCTCTCTCTCCCTATTCATCACCTCTCTCATCCTCACATCTCTTCCTCTCTCTTTCTCTTGTCCTCTCTCTCTCTTGTCCTCACCACTCTCTCTCTCTCTCTCTCTTTCGCCTCTCTCTACCTCATCCTCACCTCTCTCATTCTCACCTCTCTCTCTGTCCTCTCTCTCTCTCTTGTCCTCATCTCTCTCTCACCTCTCTCTTGTCCTCACCTCTCACCCTCGCCTATCTGTCTCTTTCTTTCTTTTGTCCTCTCTCTCGTCCCCACCTCTCTCTCTCTTTCTCTTTCTTTCTTTCTTTCTTTCTTTCTTTCTTTCTTTCTTTCTTTCTTTCTTTCTTTCTTTCTTTCTTTCTTTCTTTCTCTCTCCCTCACCTCTCTGTGTGTCTCTCTTGTCCTCACCACTCTCTCTCTCGCCTCTCTCTCCCTCATACTCACCTCCCTCATCCTCACCTCTCTCTCACCCTCACCTCTCTAGTCCTCATTTCTATCTCTCACCTCTCTCTCTCTCTCTCTCTCTCTCTCATCCTCACCTCTCTCATCCTCACCTCTCTGCCGCTTTCTTTCTTTTACTCTCTCTCTCTCATCCTCACCTCTTTCTCGTCTTCACCTCTGTCTCTCTTTCTCTTGTCCTCTCTCTCTCTCTCTCTCCCTCTTTCTCTCGTCCTCACCTCTCTCTCTCTCTCTCTCTCTCTCTCTCTCTCTCTCCCTCCCTCACCTATCTCTCTGTTGTCCTATCTTGCTCTCTCTCTTGTCCTCATTTCTCTTTCTCATCCTTACCTTGTCTCTCTTTCTCTTGTCCTTTTTCTCCTCTCTTGTGCTACTTCCATAGTGGCTCCGCTGTGGTGTAACGCGGCTAAGGGACTCTACCATGGCATAATGTGTATAAGCGGCTCTATTTCAGTGTAATACAGTGGTTCCCAAACTTTCTTGAATCACAGTGCCATAGAGTATCAGCATTTTTTCACGGCACCCCTAGGATAAAAGTTCATTATTGATATATTTGAAAAAAATATATCAAATTAAGTAAATTGTGTTTATATGTTATCCTTCGGTTCAGTTATGTGGTGTGGTACAGATGTGCTTCTGTTTGTCCACATGGTTTATGGTTGGCAGCCACTAGCACTGGTTTTGTCTATCACTTTGGCCATAAATAATTTGATTTGGTCTTTGACCACAAACCCGAGACATCCCTGCAAATTCCTTGCGGCACCCCAGGGTGCACAGCACACAGTTTTAAAACCACTGGTGTAACATGTATAATCGGCTGTACTGTGGTGTAATGTGTATAAGGGGTTGTGTTTTTCTCATGTGAATCATGTGTTTTATTTTTTTCTTTTATCTACAGATTCCCTTGTGTCATTGTTACATTATTACTTGTACACACCGAGTAAATGACAGTTATGTCATACACTTGTACACACCGAGTAAATGACAGTTATGTCATATTAGTGATGTGCACCGGAAATTTTTCGGGTTTTGTATTTTGGTTTTGGATTCGGATTCGGATTTGGATTCGGTTCCGCGGCCGTGTTTTGGATTCGGACGCGTTTTGGCAAAACCTCCCTGAAATTTTTTTGTCGGATTCGGGTGTGTTTTGTATTCGGGTGTTGTTTTACAAAAAACCCTCAAAAACAGCTTAAATCATAGAATTTGGGGGTCATTTTGATCCCATTGTATTATTAACCTCAATAACCATCATTTCCAATAATTTCCAGTCTATTCTGAACACCTCACACCTCACAATATTATTTTTAGTCCTAAAATTTGCACCGAGGTCACTGGATGACTAAGCTAAGCGACCCAAGTGGCCGACATAAACACCTGGCCCACTAGGAGTGGCACTGCAGTGTCAGACAGGATGGCAGATTTAAAAAAAGAGTCCCCAAGCAGCAAACCCACCACACAAGCACAATCAATACAGCACACAGCAAGAGTACAGACAGGATGGCAAGATTTCACAAAAAAGTCCAAAGAAGACATGATGCAAAGAAAAAAAGAGGTGCACCAAGGTCGCTGGATGGCTAAGCTAAGCGACCCAAGTGGCCGACACAAACACCTGGCCCATCTAGGAGTGGCACTGCAGTGTCAGACAGGATGCACTTCAAAAAATAGTCCCCAAACAGCACATGATGCAAAGATAAATTAAAGAAAAAAGAGGTGCAAGATGGAATTGTCCTTGGGCCCCCCCCCCCCCCCCCTACCCACCCTTATGTTGTATAAACAGGACATGCACACTTTAGCAAACCCATCATTTCAGCGACAGGGTCTGCCACATGACTGACTGAAATGACTGGTTGGTTTGGGCCCCCACCAAAAAAGAAGCAATCAATCTCTCCTTGCACAAACTGGCTCTACAGAGGCAAGATGTCCACCTCCTCCTCATCGTCCGATTCCTCACCCCTTTCACTGTGTACATCCCCATCCTCACAGATTATTAATTCGTCCCCACTGGAATCCACCATCTCAGGTCCCTGTGTACTTTCTGGAGGCAATTGCTGGTGAATGTCTCCACGGAGGAATTGATTATAATTCATTTTGATGAACATCATCTTCTCCACATTTTATGGAAGTAATCTCGTACGCCGATTGCTGACAAGGTGAGCGTCTGCACTAAATACTCTTTCGGAGTACACACTGGAGGGGGTCAATTTAGGTAAAATAAAGCCAGTTTGTGCAAGGGCCTCCAAATTGCCTCTTTTTCCTGCCAGTATACATACGGACTGTCTGACGTGCCTACTTGGATGCGGTCACTCATATAATCCTCCACCATTCTTTCAATGGTGACAGAATCATATGCAGTGACAGTAGACGACATGTCAGTAATCGTTGGCAGGTCCTTCAGTCCGTACCAGATGTCAGCAGTCGCTCCAGACTGCCCAGCATCACCGCCAGCGGGTGGGCTCGGAATTCTTAGCCTTTTCCTCGCACCCCCAGTTGCGGGAGAATGTGAAGGTTGAGCTGTTGACGGGTCACGTTCCGCTTGACTTGACAATTTTCTCACCAGCAGGTCTTCGAACCTCTGCAGACTTGTGTCTGCCGGAAAGAGAGATACAACATATGTTTTAAATCTAGGATAGAGCACGGTGGCCAAAATGTAGTGCTCTGATTTCAACAGATTGACCACCCGTGAATCCTGGTTAAGCGAATTAAGGGCTCCATCCACAAGTCCCACATGCCTAGCGGAATCGCTCCATTTTAGCTCCTCCTTCAATCTCTCCAGCTTCTTCTGCAAAAGCCTGATGAGGGAAATGACCTGACTCAGGCTGGCAGTGTCTGAACTGACTTCACGTGTGGCAAGTTCAAAGGGTTGCAGAACCTTGCACAACATTGTAATCATTCTCCACTGCGCTTGAGTCAGGTGCATTCCCCCTCCTTTGCCTATATCATAGGTAGCTGTATAGGCTAGAATGGCCTTTTGCTGCTCCTCCATTCTCTGAAGCATATAGAGGGTTAAATTCCACCTTGTTACCACCTCTTGCTTCAGATGATGGCGGGGCAGGTTCAGGAGTGTTTGCTGGTGCTCCAGTTTTCGGCATGCGGTGGCTGAATGCCGAAAGTGTCCCGCAATTCTTCGGGCCACTGACAGCATCTCTTGCACGCCCCTGTCGTTTTTTTAATAATTCTGCACCACCAAATTCAGTGTATGTGCAAAACATGGGACGTGCTGGAATTTGCCCACATATAATGCACGCACAATATTGGTGGCGTTGTCCGAAGTCACAAATCTCCAGGAGAGTCCAATTGGGGTAAGCCATTCTGCGATGATGTTCCTCAGTTTCCGTAAGAGGTTGTCAGCTGTGTGCCTCTTATGGAAAGCGGTGATACAAAGCGTAGCCTGCCTAGGAACGAGTTGGCGTTTGCGAGATGCTGCTACTGGTGCCGCCGCTGCTGTTCTTGCTGCGAGAGGCAATACATCTACCCAGTGGGCTGTCACAGTCATATAGTCCTGAGTCTGCCCTGCTCCGCTTGTCCACATGTCCGTGGTTAAGTGGACATTGGGTACAACTGCATTTTTTAGGACACTGGTGACTCTTTTTCTGACGTCTGTGTACATTCTCAGTATCGCCTGCCTAGAGAAATGGAACCTAGATGGTATTTGGTACCGGGGACACAGTACCTCAATCAATTCTCTAGTTCCCTGTGAATTAACGGTGGATACCGGAAACACGTTTAACACCACCCAGGCTGCCAAGGCCTGAGTTATCCGCTTTGCAGCAGAATGACTGCTGTGATATTTCATCTTCCTCGCAAAGGACAGTCAATTGCTTACTGGAAGTAGTACAAGTGGTCTTCCGACTTCCCCTCTGGGATGACCATCGACTCCCAGCAGCAACAACAGCAGCGCCAGCAGCATTAGGCGTTACACTCAAGGATGCATCGGAGGAATCCCAGGCAGGGGAGGCCTCGTCAGACTTGACAGTGACATGGCCTGCAGGAATATTGGCTTTCCTGTCTAAGGAGGAAATTGACACTGAGGGAGTTGGTGGTGTGGTTTGCAGGAGCTTGGTTACAAGAGGAAGGGATTTAGTGGTCAGTGGACTGCTTCCGCTGTCACCCAAAGTTTTTGAACTTGTCAATGACTTCTGATGAATGCGCTCCAGGTGACGTATAAGGGAGGATGTTCCTAGGTGGTTAACGTCCTTACCCCTACTTATTACAGCTTGACAAAGGCAACACACGGCTTGACAAATGTTGTCCGCATTTCTGTTAAAATAATTCCACACCAATGAGGTGATTTTTTTTTGTAATTTGACCAGGCATGTCAATGGCCATATTCGTCCCACGGACAACAGGTGTCTCCCTGGGTGCCTGACTTAAACAAACCACCTCACCATCAGAATCCTCCTTGTCAATTTCCTCCTCAGCGCTAGCAACACCCATATTCTCATCATGGTGTACTTCAACAGTGACATCTTCAATTTGACTATCAGGAATTGGACTGCGGGTGCTCCTTCCAGCACTTGCAGGGGGCGTGCAAATGGTGGAAGGCGCCACCTCTTCCCGTCCAGTGTTGGGAAGGTCAGACATCGCAACCGACACAATTGGACTCTCCTTGGGGATTTGTGATTTAGAAGAATGCACAGTTCTTTGCTGTGCTTTTGCCAGCTTAAGTCTTTTCATTTTTCTAGCGAGAGGATGAGTGCTTCCATCCTCATGTGAATCTAAACCACTAGCCATGAACATAGGCCAGGGCCTCAGCTGTTTCTTGCCACTCCGTGTCGTAAATGGCATATTGGCAAGTTTACGCTTCTTATCAGACGCTTTTAATTTTGATTTTTGGGTCATTTTACTGAACTTTTGTTTTTTGGATTTTACATGCTCTATGACTATGACATTGGGCATCGGCCTTGGCAGACGACGTTGATGGCATTTCATCGTCTCGGCCATGACTAGTGGCAGCAGCTTCAGCACGAGGTGGAAGTGGATCTTGATCTTTCCGTATTTTACCCTCCACATTTTTGTTCTCCATTTTTTAATGTGTGGAATTATATGCCAGTAATATATTAATAGCAATGGCCTACTGTGCCGTACTGCTATATATTAGATACTGGTGGTCAACAAAATTCTGCACTGTCCTCCTACTATATATACTGTGCACAACTAAAATGCACCACAGGTATGGATGGATAGTATACTTGACGACACAGAGATAGGTAGAGCAGTGGACTACTGTACCGTACTGCTATATATTATATACTGGTGGTCAGCAAAACTCTGCACTGTCCTCCTACTATATATACTGTGCACAACTAAAATGCACCACAGGTATGGATGGATAGTATACTTGATGACACAGAGATAGGTAGAGCAGTGGACTACTGTATCATACTGCTATATATTATATACTGGTGGTCAGCAAAATTCTGCACTGTCCTTCTACTATATATACTGCGCACAACTAAAATGCACCACAGGAATGGATGGATAGTTTACTTGCCGACACAGAGGTAGGTAGAGCAGTGGCCTACTGTACCGTACTGCTATATATTATATACTGGTGGTCAGCAAAATTCTGCACTGTCCTCCTACTATATATACTGCGCACAACTAAAATGCACCACAGGTATGGATCGATAGTATACTTGACGACACAGAGGTAGCTAGAGCAGTGGCCTACTGTACCGTACTGCTATATATTATATACTGGTGGTCAGCAAAATTCTGCACTGTCCTCCTACTATATATACTGCGCACAACTAAAATGCACCACAGGTATGGATGGATAGTATACTTGATGACACAGAGGTAGTTAGAGCAGTGGCCTACTGTACCATACTGCTATATATTATATACTGGTGGTCAGCAAAATTCTGCACAGTCCTCCTACTATATATATATTGCGCTCAACTAAAATGCACCACAGGTATGGATGGATAGTATACTTGACGACACAGAGGTAGGTAGAGCAGTGGCCTACTGTACTGTACTGCTATATATTATATACTGGTGGTCAGAAAAATTCTGCACTGTCCTCCTACTATATATACTGCACACAACTTAAATGCACCACAGGTATGGATGGATAGTATACTTGACGACACAGAGGTAGGTAGAGCAGTGGCCTACTGTTCCGTACTGCTATATATTATATACTGGTGGTCAGCAAAATTCTGCACTGTCCTACTATATATACTGCGCACAACTAAAATGCACCACAGGTATGGATGGATAGTATACTTGATGACACAGAGGTAGGTAGAGCAGTGGCCTACTGTACCGTACTGCTATATATTATATACTGGTGGTCAGCAAAATTCTGCACTGTCCTCCTACTATATATACTGCGCACAACTAAAATTCACCACAGGTATGGATGGATAGTATACTTGATGACACAGAGGTAGGTAGAGCAGTGGCCTACTGTACCGCACTGCTATATATTATATACTGGTGGTCAGCAAAATTATGCACTGTCCTCCTACTATATATACTGCGCACAACTAAAATGCACCACAGGTATGGATGGATAGTATACTTGATGACACAGAGGTAGGTAGAGCAGTGTCCTACTGTACCGAACTGCTATATATTATATACTGGTGGTCAGCAAAATTCTGCACTGTCCTACTATATATACTGCGCACAACTAAAATGCACCACAGGTATGGATGGATAGTATACTTGATGACACAGAGGTAGGTAGAGCAGTGGACTACTGTACCGTACTGCTATATAATACTGGTGGTTACTGGTCAGCAAAATTCTGCACTGTCCTCCTACTATATACTACAATGCAGCACAGATATGGAGCGTTTTTCAGGCAGAGAACGTAGATATTTGCAGCACACTGAGCACAGATATTTGCAAGCACACTGAGCACAGATATTTGCAGCACACTGAGCACAGATATTTGCAGCACACTGAACACAGAAACTGAGAGAACGCTGCATGTCCTCTCCCTATCATCTCCAATGCACAAGTGAAAATGGCGGCGACACGCGGCTCCTTTTATAGAATACGAATCTCACGAGAATCTGACAGCGGGATGATGACGTTTGGGCGCGCTCGGGTTAACCGAGCAAGGCGAGAGGATCCGAGTCTGCCTCAGAACCGTGTAAAATGGGTGAAGTTCGGGGGGGGTTCGGATTCCGAGGAACCGAACCCGCTCATCACTAAAATATATGAGGGTCTTTTACACCAAGGGGCACCAAAATCTATATCTGCTTACCAAAAAAATAAGGTTTGGGCCGGCCCTGCATATGTATAGTTCAAGTGCACAGTCTGGAACCTGATTCCTAGATGAGGAGGAGTGCCCACAGGCAGTAGGGCCCACCGGGGGGTTTCCACTGTACCCCTTTGGGCCAGTCCAACCCTGCCTGTAATTCAATCCTATGAACAATTGCCCTAGTTCTGCCCAAGCTCCTCTTCTGGAAATACCCGTTATCAGACTTTTGGTTGGGAAAGACTGCAACAATGTGTTTTATTGGCCAAGGAAAGCCTAACCTTATTGGACATGAGACAATCATTGTACTTCAATTTTATGCCAGTTTCTATGGAATGTAATACCTCACTTTTTCATTCTCTACTGCCTGATGGTATTAAATAATGTGGCAGCCTCATTCTTTCATTGACAATTCACACAGGGTAGTGTTCCCCACTAGGAATTTTTGAGGGCAGGGCGCCGGTCTGTGGGGGTACTTGTGCACGCGCCTGAAAATGGGGCATGACTGTGCAAATTGCGGGTGACGGCATCACTAAAGGGGGCGTGGGCGGGCGGCGGCATCCCTAAAGGGGGCGTGTGCGGCTGGCGTCGTCACTAAAAGGCCCGTGGTCGGCTGGCGGCGTCACTAAAGGGGGCGTGCCTATCACCTACGGAGGTGCTGGGCTTACCCCAAGCGCTCTCCCGTAGCGTGAATGGATGCTGTGCGCATGCGCACGGCATCTATACATGCTGGGAGAGCAGGAAGCGGGCAGGCTGTTTAGCAGGGTGCCGCAGAAAGGGCAGAGCGGATTTTGCCTTAATAAAATCAGGCAGGGCGCGGCGCCCTGCTAAAACAGCCTAGCGTGAAAACTACAGGGTATATGTGTCTTATACCAACTGAGAATTTGTAAGTACAAAATGTTTCCTGAAATCAACATTTTTGATAGTGACCCATTTGCTTTCTCATGGTTTAATGTATACACACTTTATTTTATGCACACCATTATTAAAAATAACGTAGTATATAAAATTACCTGTAGGCTATGCGTATTAGGTGTATATGAAACAAAAATACATTTTTTGTTTAGACTTGGGTCCCATACCCAAGGGATTTATGGTGTAAATATACCAAAATATGGAAAAAAACTGATATCCAAAAATACTTCTGGGTCAGAAACAGCTGTCCGTGAAACCACTGTAAGTTCTTACATTCAGATTGTTTGTATTAATCTCCATACCTTTATTCGATAATTGAATTTTATCATCTTTCTTATACACATTCATTATTTTCATATGCAGGACAATACAATTTCAGAGGACTGCAAGTCACTGTCGCCAGTCACATACATAGAAAATGTGCAATAAACACTTTTATGTGTACTGTATGGGACGCAGTTACTTTCCCAACACTCGGGATCCCGGCAGTCAAAATGGGTTCACTACGGCTGGCCGGCGGTCGGGCTCCCGGCGACCAGCATACCGGCGCTGGGAGCCCGACCGCCGGCTTACCGACAGTGTGGCGAGCGCAAATGAGCCCCTTGCGGGCTCGCTGCGCTCGCCACGCTACGGGCACGGTGGCGCGCTACGCGCGCCACACTATTTTATTCTCCCTCTATGGGGGTCGTGGACCCCCACGAGGGAAAATAAGTGTCGGTATGCCGGCTGTCGGGCTCCCGGCGCCGGCATACAGAAGACCACCCGTTAAAATACCGATGCAGAAATCTCAAAACCTATTGAAATGCCAGTGGTCAGAATCCCGACAGACGCCGAGAAACCCCACTTGGGTATTGGTCCACGCTACCACCCAAGAGGGGAATAGATTAGTGTGGCAACCGAAGGTGGGCATGATCCCTGTGATATATGGACAGTAGCTACAACCCAATTTGGTAGTACTAGTTGACTTCCAATTCAACATGTTGAACTGAGGCCACAGTGTAGGTTTAATGCAGATAAGTACCACAGAACCGATCAAATGTCCCAGGCTATGGGGGTCATTCCGAGTTGATCGCTAGCTGCATTCGTTCGCTGTGCAGCGATGAGGCAAAAAAACTGCACTTCTGCGCATGCGTACGCGGCGCAATGCGCACGCATGACGTACTATTACAACGAACAATGTAGTTTCACACAGGGCCTAGGGATGCTTTCCAGTCGCACTGCTGGCCGCAGAGTGATTGACAGGAAGAGGGCATTTCTGGGTGTCAATTGACCATTTTAAGGGAGTGTTCGGAAAAACGCAGGCGAGCCAGAAAAAACACAGGCGTGGCTGGGCGAACGCAGGGTGTGTTTATGATGTCAAATCAGGAACTCAACAGTCTGAAGTGATCGCAAGTGCTGAGTAAGTCTGGAGCTACTCTGAAACTGCACAAAAATAAGATTTTAGACCTACTGGTAAATCTTTTTCTCCTAGTCCGTAGAGGATGCTGGGGACTCCGGAAGGACCATGGGGTATAGACGGGCTCCGCACGCAGGAGACATGGGCACTATAAAGAACTTTTAGTATGGTTGTGCACTGCCTCCTCCCTCTATGCCCCTCCTCCAGACCTCAGTTAGAGAAACTGTGCTCCAGAGGAGATGGACAATATGAGGAAAGGATTTTGTTAATCTAAGGGCAAGATTCATACCAGCCCACACCAACCACACTGTATAACCTGGAATATACACAACCAGTTAACAGTATGAACAAAAAACAGCATCAGTCAAAGACCGATCCCAACTGTAACATAACCCTTATGTAAGCAACAACTATATACAAGCCTAGCAGAATTTGTCCGCACTGGGACGGGCGCCCAGCATCCTCTACGGACTAGGAGAAAAAGATTTACCGGTAGGTTTAAAATCTTATTTTCTCGTACGTCCTAGAGGATGCTGGGGACTCCGTAAGGACCATGGGGTTTATACCAAAGCTCCAAACCGGTCGGGAGAGTGCGGATGATCCTGCAGCACCGATTGAGCAAACGCAAGGTCCTCATCAGCCAGGGTATCAAACTTGTAGAATTTCGCAAAAGTGTTTGAACCCGACCAAGTAGCTGCTCGGCAAAGCTGTAACGCCGAGATGCCTCGGGCAGCCGCCCAAGAAGAGCCCACCTTCCTAGTGGAATGGGCCTTTACCGAATCTGGTAACGGCAATCCAGCCGTAGAATGAGCCTGCTGAATCGTGTTACAGATCCAGTGAGCAATAGTCTGCTTAGACGCAGGAGCGCCAACCTTGTTGGCTGCATACAGGACAAATAGAGCCTCTGTTTTCCTAACCCTAGCCGTCCTGGCTACATAAATTTTTAAGGCCCTGACTACATCCAAGGACTTGGAGTCCTCCAAGTCACCCGTAGCCACAGGCACCACAATAGGTTGGTTCATATGAAATGAAGAAACCACCTTAGGCAAAAATTGAGGACGAGTCCTCAACTCAGCTCTATCCACATGAAAAATCAAATAGGGACTCTTGTGCGACAAGGCCGCCAATCTGGACACCCGCCTTGCAGATGCCAGGGCCAATAACATGACCACCTTCCAAGTGAGAAATTTTAATTCCACCGTTTGAAGAGGTTCAAACCAGTGAGATTTTAGGAACCTTAACACCACGTTAAGGTCCCAAGGTGCCACCGGGGGCACAAAAGGAGGCTGGATGTGCAACACTCCCTTCACGAAAGTCTGGACTTCTGGGAGAGAAGCCAATTCCTTCTGAAAGAATATAGATAGGGACGAAATCTGTACCTTAATGGAGCCTAACTTCAGGCCCATATCCACTCCTGTCTGTAGAAAGTGGAGAAAACGGCCCAGATGGAAATCTTCCATAGGAGCATTCTTGGCTTCACACCAAGATACATACTTCCTCCAAATACGGTGATAATGTTTCGCCGTCACCTCCTTCCTAGCCTTTATCAGAGTAGGGATGACTTCCTCCGGAATACCTCTCCCGGCTAGGATCCGGTGTTCAACCGCCATGCCGTCAAACGTAGCGGTAAGTCTTGGAATACGCAGGGCCCCTGCTGCAACAGGTCCTCCCTGAGAGGAAGAGGCCGCGGATCTTCTGTGATCATTTCCCGAAGATCCGAATACCAGGCCCTTCGAGGCCAATCTGTAACAACGAGTATCGTTTGCACTCTTTTTCGTCTTATGATTCTCAATATTTTTGAGATGAGAGGCAGAGGAGGGAACACATAGACCGACTGAAACACCCATGGTGTCACTAGGGCGTCTCCCGCTACTGCCTGTGGGTCCCTTGACCTGGCACAATACCTCAAAGCTTTTTGTTGAGATGTGACGCCATCATGTCTATTTGAGGAAGTCCCCAACGACTTGTTATTTCTGCAAAGACTTCTTGATGAAGATCCCACTCTCCTGGATGGAGATCGTGTCTGCTGAGGAAGTCTGCTTCCCAGTTGTCCACTCTCGGTATGAAGACCGCTGACAGAGCGCTTACGTGATTTTCTGCCCAGCGAAGAATCCTGGTGGCTTCCGCCATTGCCACTCTGCTCCTTGTCCCGCCTTTGGCGGTTTATATGAGCCACGGCTGTGACGTTGTCTGATTCAGAACCGGTAGGTCGCAAATAAGATTCTCCACTTGTAGAAGGCCGTTGTATATGGCCCTTAATTCCAGCATGTTGATGTGTAGACAAGCCTCCTGGCTTGACCATAGTCCCTGAAAATTCCTCCCTTGTGTGACTGCTCCCCATCCTCGGAGGCTTGCGTTCGTGGTTATCAGAACCCAGTCTTGAATGCCGAATCTGCGACCCTCTAGAAAGTGAGCACTCTGCAGCCACCACAGGAGAGACACCCTGGACCTGGGGGACAGGCTTATCTTCTGATGTATTTGTAGATGGGACCCCGACCACTTGTCCAGAAGGTCCCACTGAAATGTCCTAGCATGGAACCTGCCGAAGGGGATGGCCTCGTAGGCTGCCACCATTTCCCCCAGAACTCGAGTGCATTGATGAATAGACACTCTTTTTGGTTTTAGCAGGTCTCTGACCATGTTCTGGAGGTCCTGGGCTTTTTCCCTTGGGAGAAAAACCCTCTTCTGTTCTGTGTCCAGAATCATGCCTAGGAATGATAGTCGAGTCGTTGGAACCAATTGTGACTTTGGCAGATTGAAAATCCAACCGTGCTGTTGTAGCACTCTCAGGAGAGTGACACGCTTTTCAGCAATTGATCTCTCAATCTTTTATCAGGAGATCGTCAAAGTACGGGATAATTGTGACTCCCTGCCTGCGCAGGAGCACCATCATCTCCGCCATCACCTTGGTGAAAATCCTCGGGCCGTGGAAAGCCCAAACGGCAACATCTGAAACATCTGAAACTGGTAATGACAGTCCTGTACAGTGAATCTCAGGTACGCCTGATGAAGAGGATATATGGGGACATGAAGGTATGCATCCTTTATGTCGAGTGACACCATAAAATCCCCCCCTTCCAGACTGGAGATCACCGCCCGGAGCGATTCCATCTTGAATTTGAACTTTTTCAAGTACAGGTTTAGGGATTTTAGATTTAAAATGGGTCTGACCGAGCCATCCGGCTTCGGGACCACGAACAGGGTTGAATAGTACCCTTTCCCCTGTTGGACTAGGGGAACCGTGATAATCACTTGCTGTTGACACAGCTTTTGAATTGCAGCTAACACTACTGCCCTCTCTGGGGAGAAGTTGGCAAGGCAGAATTTAAAAATCGGCGAGGAGCAACCTCTTCGAATTCCAGTTTGTAGCCTTGGGATACAATTTCCATCACCCAAGGATCCACGTCTGACAGAACCCAGACCTGGCTGAAGAGTCGAAGACGTGCCCCCACCGGCGCGGACTCCCTCAGTGAAGCCCCAGCGTCATGCAGTGGATTTAGTAGAAGCCGAGGAGGACTTCTGCTCCTGGGAACTAGTCGGAGCAGGTGCTCTCTTCCCTCTACCCTTACCTCTGGCGAGGAAAGATGAGTCCCGACCTCTTCTGGACTTATGCAACCGAAGGGACTGCATCTGATATTGTGGAGTTTTCTTTTGCTGTGGGGGAACAAAAAGCAAAAAGGTAGATTTACCCGAGGTAGCTGTGGAAACCAGGTCCGCGAGACCTTCCCCAAATAAAACTTCACCTTTGTATGGCAAAACCTCCATATGCTTCTTTGAGTCGGCATCACCCGTCCATTGGCGGGTCCACAGGGCTCGCCTAGCAGAAATCGCCATGGCGTTGGCTCTCGAACCTAGCAGCCCAACATCTCTTTGAGCATCCCTCATATACAAGACTGCGTCTTTAATGTGACCTAAGGTCAATAAAATGGTATCCCTGTCTAGAGTGTCAAGGTCAGCTGACAAGGTATCTGTCCAGGCTGCAACTGCACTACACACCCATGCCGATGCTATTGCCGGTCTGAGTAAAGCACCCGTATGCGCATAAATAGATTTTAAAGTAGTTTCCTGTCTGCGATCAGCAGGATCCTTGAGGGCGGCCGTGTCCGGAGACGGTAGCACCACCTTCTTGGACATGCGCGTTAAAGCCTTGTCCACCCTGGGTGAGGATTCCCAACATATCCCTGTCCTATGCAGGTAAAGGATATGCCATAAGAATCCTTTTGGGAATCTGCAGTTTTTTATCTGGAGTTTCCCAAGCTTTTTCAAATAACTCGTTAAGCTCATGAGATGTGGGAAAGGTTAACTCAGGTTTCTTTTCCTTATACATGTGCACCCTCGTGTCAGGGACCGAGGGGTCCTCAGTGATATGCAAAACATCTTTTATTGCAATAATCATATAATGAATACTCTTGGCCACCCTTGGGTGTAACCTTGCATCATCGTAGTCGACACTGGAGTCAGAATCCGTGTCGGTATCAGTGTTTGCTATTTGGGATATGGGACGTTTATGAAACCCAGAAGGGCCCGGTGACCCAGTCGAAGCCGTGGATTGACTCCCTGCTTTTTCCCTGGACTCTGCTTTGTCTAATCTTTTATGTAATAAGGTCACATTTGTATTTAAAACATTCCACTTGTCCATCCAATCGCCGACGGAGACACCACAATCATCTGCTCCACCTCCTCCTTAGATGAGCCTTCCGCTTCAGACATGCCGACACACGCATACCGACACCCCCACACACACAGGGATATATCTATAAGGGGACAGTTCCCCAACAAGGCCCTTTGGAGAGACAGAGAGAGAGTATGCCAGCACACACCCAGCGCCAACTGACACTGGAAACAAATTCCCAGATATAGCGCTTTTATATATAATAACCGTGTAATACACTCACTGCGCCATACAAGTGCAACCAACCCCCCCCCCCCCCCTCTTTTTCTGCCCTCTGTCACCGTGTTCAGCAGGGGAGAGTCCGGGTAGCCAGCGTCGCTGCAGTGCTCTGTGGAGAAAATGGCGCTGGTTAGTGCTGAGGGACCAAGCTCCGCCTCCTCCAGCGGCGGGCTTCGGTCCCACTCAACTATTGTGTGTTTTTCTTTTCATTTTATATGGAGAATTATATGGAGAATTACGTCCTGAACAAATGACCAAGCAAGAAATGATTATTGGATGAAAAACTGATGAGAAGTTGGTAGCTATTTTAAACACAAAATTGGAGCACAATTGTTTATTGGATGTCAATTGGTATATGGTATTTGTATTGGGTGAAGGTGACCCTTGGTATCTTATAACTTGCTGCTCTAATAAAGGAATCCATATTGTTTTATGAATTGCTGCATTGTCTTGTTTTGTCTTGTTTTCACCTATTAGTTTAGACTCTGTTCAAAGTTTGAATTTAACAGCACTGCAACATACTGTACAGAGGAAGGACCCCAACTTGTGCACCTACAGACCCAAATGTAACTCGGGTATCACACTGTTCAAGCTCTCTTGAGGGAAACATCTTGTTACTAGAGTGCTGGACATTATAGGGAGTTATATAAGACATAGGAATTGTAGTGAGATGTAAATTAGTTTACAGTATATTAGTGTTCATTACATGTCTCACTGATGTTATATTAAGCCTACATATTAGCTAAATAAGCTATATATCTTATTAGTAATAGCATTGTATATTAGTAGGGAACAGTGAAAATATTGAGTGTCATTATTGTGATTGATATTGGTGGTCATTCCGAGTTGATCGCAGCCTGCAACTTTTTGCTGCTGCTGCGATCAACTAGTCCACGCCTATGGGGAGTGTATTTTAGCTTAGCAGGGCTGCGATCGCTTGTGCAGCCCTGCTAAGCGAAAAAAAAATTCAAAACAAGACTAGCCCTGGACATACTTACCCTGTGCAACGATCTCAGCGATGCTGGGGCCAGCTTTGACGTCATACATCCGCCCTCCGTTCTCCTGGACACGCCTGCGTTTTCCTTACCACTCCACGAAAACGCCAGCCAACGGTCTGGATCCGCCCAGGAATGCCTTCTGTCTGTCTATCTTCTTGCGGTCGGCTCTGCGACCGCTTTTTCCGTCGGTCGCGACGTAACCCGGCGACAGGGACGTCATGCATGCGCAGTGCGGCCGACGCGCAAATGCATTCCGGACCAGTTCGCACCGCAGCGACAAACCGCTGTGTGCGAACGGGTCGGAATGACCCCCATTAGTCTGTTTTATATGTGCTTTATGCACTTGACTTTTCCCTAAGAAATCCTTTAACTCATGTGTCCCACCTTAGTCTCTACTGTGAAGTTCTTAGTAATACTGTAAATACTACTTTATTTTGGCACAACTTCTGGCCTGATTCCTGTCTTTCTCAGGGGGGTGAAATCTTTGCCTCTCTGCAGTGGTTTAAAGGGGGAAGTAATAAGAGTGCGGCTGATAAGAAGAATTGGCATAAGCGCCACTTCCCCTAGACACACCAACAGAAGGTGACATACTGTAATACACAAACAAATACAAATCTTAATTCGGTTACCACACAATAATTACTGTTTTTCTACAGTTTGGCATGAAAATAAGTCATATTTATAGAGTAATTTGTCTTTTTAGCATGATTTGCTTTTGTATAATTACTTTTGCAGACAGATTGCAGGGCAAATTAGATTTAGTCACGTTAAAAGTAGTGATGAGCGGATTCGGTTTTACTCGGTTTTACTCGGTTCTCAAAACGGCATCTTATTGGCTCACGGATGTCACGTGTTTTGGATAGCCAATAAGATGCCGTTTTGAGAACCGAGTAAAACCGAGTAAAACCGAACCTCGCTCATCACTAGTTAAAAGGTTATAGAGACGTCAAGGAAATGTTTTTGAAAACAAGCAGTGAGTTTCCAGGGGGTTTATGACTTAATGACTAAGAAATATTATCTCATTTACTGTGACTAACAATATCTGATGGTTACATACTGGTAACAGATAAGTGTCTAATGTTTGCCTATATCCTATGAACATAGATAATGTTTATTACTATTTTAAGGTCAAGTAATAATCAATGTTGTCCTACTATTGGTGCTGCACTCATGGCGTTGTAGGGCTTTTTTATGGTAAATATTTTACCATAAGGTGAAGGCAGCACAGTATCTCCAGAGGCGTTTGCATCAGTAAGATGTGATCGTATCTCACTGTGTGCACACGTGCAGTAGGGTGTGACTCCTGCGCATGCACACTGTGCTCAGAATAGTCAGTATGTGATTGTATCGCTGATGCGTCGCATACTGAATTAGGCCCTTGGTGTAACAGGATCCACTCAGTCCAAGTACACACAGTAGCAATGTATTTTATTATTCCCAGTATTGTGCATTCTCCATTCTCTTATTACATAGAAACATAGAATTTGTCGGCAGATAAGAACCACTTGGCCCATCTAGTCTGCCCCTTATTTTTTTTTTACCATATTTTTTATCTCTAACCTTATTTGATCCTTATTTCTTTGTAAGGATATCCTTATGTCTATCCCATGCATGTTTAAATTGCTCTACTGTCTTAGCCTCTACCACCTCTGATGGGTGGCTATTCCACTTGTCCACTACCCTTTCTGTGAAGTAATTTTTCCTCAAATTTCCCCTGAACCTCCCCCCCTCCAGTCTCAGTGCATGTCCTCGTGTCCTATTGCTTCTCTTCATTTGGAGAATGTTTCCCTCCTGGACTTTGTTAAAAACCCTTGATATATTTGAAAGTTTCTATCATGTCCCCCCTTTCCCAAACTATACTGTACATATTGAGATTTCTAAAGGCCCGTATTCACGGGCAGATCTAGGGAGATATGTGTGCTGAGCGCGATGTGTGCTGAGCGTGCGGGGGACGGGGGGGGGGGGACGCTCATTGAGCCTGCATGCAGGCCAATCTAGAACCAGCGATAGCGATACGCGGGGCTGCGCATCGCTATCGCTGTAGGGGGTACACACGGAGCGATCATGCTTAAAATCTAAGCAATCTAGTCAGATTGCTTAGATTATCGCTCTGTGAGTACCCCCCTTTAGTCTTTCTGGTACAATGCATGCAAACAACGGACAGCTGAAGTGATGAGGCATTCTCCAAAATCCTGGGTCTATACTGTCTATTCTAAATTACCAGACGTCTGGTTATTTATTACGTCATACATTACATCATACAGAGGTATCACTTAGGGATACAGGGTGGCAAAAAGTGTGAACCAACCAATGTATCTAATGCTGCTGCAATACTTATCTGTCAGTAACAGCTATAAATCACAAGCAGCGATAAGAGCGGAGAAGTGAACCAGTGGAGAAATTTCCCCATCAACCAATCAGCAGCTCTGTATCATTTTATAGCATGCAAATTATAGATGTTACTTCAGTGCTGATTGGTTGCCATGGGCAACTTCTCCACTGGCTCACTTCTCCGCTCTTATCACTGCTTAGTAAATGTCCCCCTGAGCCCTTTTCCCCGCTGCCCAGCGATGTCAGCGGGGGTGAGTGGCTTTCCATAGCAGGACGCTATGGAAAGACGCTCACCCCGCCGTTCATCTACTGGTAATACTGGTAATAAGAGCGGAGAAGTGAGCCAGTGGAGAAGTTGCCCATGGCAACCAATCAGCACTGAAGTAACATCTATAATTTGCACACTATAAAATTATACAGAGCTGCTGACTGGTTGATGGGGCAACTTCTCCACTGGCTCACTTCTCCGCTCTTATCACTGCTTAGTAAATGTCCCCCTTAGTTCTATTAATGTGTTACAACAGGGATGGGGAACCTTTGGCATCCAGCTGTTGTTGAACTACACATACCAGCATGCTATGCTACATTTTTGCTACTTGGTCATGCTAAAACTATTGCAAGGCATGCTGGGATGTGTAGTTCAACAACAGCTGGAGGGCCAAAAGTACCCCATCCCTGTGTTACAATATCTGTCTGCTATTTGAGTATTTCAAAATCACAGTCTAGGATTGATGCATTTTAACAGACTCTGCCTGACTGGTGAATACCTGCACTGAGTGTTCGGTTGAGTAGACAATTGTGATGTAATATATCAAGAAGCTATTTTTTTTTTTTGTCTGATAAATACAGATTAAACTACATTGGGAAATTTACTAAGAATCGATATGGGCTGCGATATGTGATCGCCCCTTACAGCTGCAAATCACACATTTACTAACAATTCAGTGACGCACGCAGGCGGGGTTTCTAAGTACCCAGAAACATCCCCCCCCCCCCCCCACTCCCCGACTAGCCAAATTCTTTTATTCTGAGAAGGAGACAGTGGAGTCTCCATCTCAGTACAAACCAAGATCACAATCACAGAAGCTGCTGCTGCACGGAGCTCTCTCGTCCGCAGAAGGACAGAAGAGAATTTAAAGTGCTGCTCCCTCTCCTCCTCAAATTCTGCCCCGGGGATGGGTGTATGTGTGTGTATGTTTGTATGTATGTATGTATGTATGTATGTATGTATGTGTGCGAGTGTGTGTGCCATATGTAAATATATATTTTTATAGACACATCATATAGTGTATATATAATACATATATATATATATATTTATATAGACTCTATATCAACATTGGTGGTCAAGTCATCTCTTTATTTGCTGCGAGTGCCGCACGCCCTTTCTTTATATATATATATATATATATATATATACTCTATATACTCTCTCTCTCTCTATATATATATATATATATATATATATATAAACAGGTTGAGTATCCCACATCCGGAATGCTTGGGACCAGCAGAATTCAAGATATGTGATTTTTCCAAACAACAGAATACCTGTTATCCAGACGGGTCCCAGGGGTCTGCGGTGGGTCTGGCGCATTGGTGACGGTAAGGGAATGGCTGTAAAGCCAATCCCTCACCTGTCTGTGATTGACCACGTCATGACGTTACTACAGGGCTGAAATAAACTGGTTTTCGGAATATTTTTGTTAATGGGTATCCATGTATACAGTATGCTAATGTGGAAACCCCCATCAGTAAGTCCTGCGTTTGCCCCTGCAATGGCTTGCGTATTGTCTTTCGATGTTGTTTTTAGTCATTTTGTGGAGTGTTGGGCAGTGCAAATTTAGCTGCAATAAAGAAGCATGTTTGCTGCAAAGCCTTCATGGATCAGTGAAATATGAGCAGACTTTTGTGTTTTAAGTGAGTTAAAGAGTTGATTTTATATATTTAATAAAACAGCATGGAGTCCCCCAAAAGCAAAACCAGCACAAGGCTGTGAGTCAGTCCTGGTTCTCGAAATACATGGGAAAAACAGCTTGAGGCTTGCCCGTATTTCAGTGAACCAGCACCGGGCTCTTGAACTGGTCCTGGTGCTGGAAATACATGGGTAAAAATACATAGACATCCCCCATATTTCCAGAACCAGCACTGGGCTCTTAGTGGGGTTGTAATACCACAGCCATGGTACACACTTGATGGAGTTCCCCGGCAAAAGCATTCATCCCCCCAACTAGTCACCCCAGCCTCCCAGCCTTGCAATTCCTCATAAAGTGGGTACCCCCCAATAACAAGGATCCCCAGAGCTAGGGAAAAGCCCGGGGCTGTCCCTGACACCGCTGGGCAGTGGGTGTCGAGTTGATATAATTTACGTACAAGTTAAACTAATATTGTCTTTTACAGGAGTACTGCAGGTATCAGCAAAGCTCCTGGCATGTCAGTACTTGGAGAACCACAAGTACCATTAAGTCCCCCGGTACAAAAAATATTAAAATAAATACAGTACACAGACCGCAGAAAGTACAATTTTAATAGACGCATGTACTGTACACTGGATTGTCTGGACAGGTTTTTTTTAGAAGCTCTGTGAGTGGAGCAGCCCAAGTGACAAAGTTCTTCACAAATCAGCAGTAGCATCCTACCAAGCTGAGGAATGTCCTTAGTTGGCTCTTTTCTCTGGCTTGGGCCATTTCTTTGTGGCTTCCACCAGGAGATGCCGGGTGCCCGCTAAAATTGTCTTACTTGCAGACGCCCGGCTCTCGCTCCACAGCGGAAGCCGGCAGCAGGAGCTCACTACTGAGTTCTGGCTTCTGGCTCCCGGCTCTGTCAGTGCACGTTATGGGAGAGACGTCATGACATGTCTCCTATAGTGCTGGGGAACAGATGCCAGGAGGATCACAGCGGTTGGACGCGGGAGCGGGGCTTGGTGAGTATGGTATTTTTTTTAACATGTGTATGACTGTATTAGCGGCACAACTACTGGGGGTTAGCTACTGGGGGCTAACCACTGGGGGCAAACTACTAGGGGCAAGCTACATGGGGCCTAACTACTGGGGAGCAAACTACTAGGGGCAAGCTACAGGGGACTAACCATGGGGGGCAATCAACTGGGGGCATATTACAAGGGGGGCAATCTACTGGGGGCAAACTACAAGTGGGCAAGCTACTGGGGGCAAAGTACAAAGGGGCAAACTACAAGGGGGCAAGCTACTGGGGGCAAACTACAAGGGGGCAAACTACTGGGGGCACACTACAGGCACGCATTACTACTGGGGGCATAACTACAGAGGTGCATTACTACTGGGGGCATACAGTAACTACAGGGGCGCATTATTACTGGGGGCATAACTACAGGGGGCATTACTACTTGGGGGCTAAACTACAGGGGGCTAAACTACAAGGGGGAAACTACAGGGGGGCATTACTACTGGGGGCTAAACTACAAAGGGACAAACTACAAGGGGTCTAAACTACTGGGGACATTACTACTCGGGGGCTAAACTACAGGGGAGCTAAACTACAAGGGGGCATTACTACTGGAGGTTAAACTACAAAGGGACAAACTACAAGGGGGCTAAACTACTGGGGACATTACTACTCGGGGGCTAAACTACAGGGGAGCTAAACTACAAGGGGGCATTACTACTGGGGGCTAAACTACTGGGGGCATAACTATAGAGGCTAAACTACTGGGGGCATTACTACTTGGGGCAAACTACATGGGGCTAAACTACAGGGGCTAAACTACTGGGGGCATTACTACTTTGGGCAAACTACATGGGGCTAAACTACAGGGGCTAAACTACTGGGGGCATTACTACTGGGGTAAAACTACAGGGTGCTAAATGACTGGGGGCATTACTACAAGCGACATTACTTCTGGGGGCAATACTACACGGGGCATTACCATTAAGGGCATTATTAATGGGGGCACTACTAATGAGGGCATTGTAAAGGGGGCACTTCATAAGGGGCATCACTCCTGGGGACATAAGGGACACTACTACTGGGGGCATTGCATAAGGAGTGCCACTGCTATGGGCTCTATATAAGGGGCACTACCACTATGGGCACTACCAGTACAGTGGACATTGCATAAGGAGCCCTACTACTGTGGGCACTGTAAAAGAGGCGCTACTGCTGTGGGGATTGTGTATTATGGGGTGCTACTACTGTGGGCACTGTAAAAGGGGCGCTGCTGCTGTGGGCATTGTGTATTATGGGGTGCTACTAGTGTGGGCATTATGTGTATTAGGGGTGCTACTAATGTGGGCATTATTACTATTTTGTAACCACGCCCCTTTCTTTTTGAGACCACACCCCTTTTTGGGGTTGCACCGCAATACCTTTATTGCATGGGAGTCGGTGGGAGGGGTGATGAGTTCCACCACCTCTCTAGGACCACTTTAAGCACTAGATTCCACCTTATCGACTTGGGCTTTTCTGCTTCCCCGTCTGACATCGCCAATGCACATTTTTCCAGATTGGCAGTAAGAGCATGTACACTTAAGAATTCCAACACACCCTACACTTTGAGAACACAGAGGGTGATTCAGATCTGATCGCTGCTGTGCATTTTTACACAGCGGGCGATCAGGTTCTAACTGCACATGCGTATGCACCACAATGTTCAGGTGCGGTGGACAGCTACAACGGCCATCGTCAGTCAGCGACAAGATGGTGCGAAGGATCTATTCGCATGGGCATTTGCAAGGTGATTGATAGGAATATGCCATTTGTGGGTGGCAACTCACCGTTTACAGGGAGTGTCCGGAAAAGTGCAGGCGTTCCCAAGCGTTTTGAGGGAGGGTGTCTGACGTCAGCTCCGGCCCCGATCAGCAGGATTAAGACTGCACAAACTGATTTTTAGCAGCTCTGCTAACACATAGGAAAGCACACTTGCACAGTAAAAATACACTCCCCCTGTAGGCGGCGACTATCTGATCGCAGCCCAGCGATCACATATGAATTACCCCCACAGTCCTGTGTATAGATGACTATGTAATCTAGATACTGTATGCTGTAGCTTATGCCCTATGCGGTTTTAAGAGCTTATCCAAAATCCTCTGGAATGTAGAAGGTGCACCACGCAGGCCAAAAGGAAATATGTCACAACTGAGGGTTTAGGCTGACGGGAGGAAGCCTCAGTTGTAGGGGCTGGAATGAAGTGAAACTTAGATGGTTTAATCAGACCCCTGGACATGTAAGTGTGGAAGGAAACCCGAAGGTGTGGCCATGACTAGCAGGTTAAAAATCAAATGAAAGTTTATTAAACAGACTCCGTATAATCACAACAGCGTTCACAGTCAGTATTAGCAGTGGCAGATAATACAGTTCCTGGATCACTAAACCATAAAAAGGTATAACAGGGCACTGGTAGGTTGCAGAACGGATGTTATAGTCCTTGGGTAGAATAACCTTACCAGGCCAGGCTGTAGTAGTGGAGACAACCGAGGAACACGCCAGTAGATGTATGAGATGATGCTGGTAACTGGAATGCACTGTAGGAGTCACTGGACGGAACCAGCCAGATGGTGGAGACACGGAGTTAAAACTGAAAGATGCTAGGGTGCGTGGAAACAGATGAAATGAAGAGTGGTTACCGGTGGTAGTGGATACTGCTGGTAAGTAGAAAGCCGCTCTGGGAGAACACCGGCTCTTTAAGGAGGCTGAATTCTGTTGGAAGCAGGTTGCTGGAAACAGATGGGTTAATAGCTGAAAGCTTGGAAGCTGGAAGCAAAGGAAGTAATAGCTGAAAGCTGGATCAGTCACAGAGGATTGCAAAGTCAGGCTGCACCGCAGGATGGAAAGCAGGTGTGGGTCTCTTTGTGGATGCTGGAGACAGGAGCTGGAACCTGGAGAAACAAGCCACAGGAGAGAGAGACTGGAACAAGGTATGACATTCAAAGCACTGACCTCTATCTGGCCCAGACACAGGATACTTATACCTGCTGCTATGCAGGCATTGGCTGGGCAATTATGCAGATTCCAGCAACGGTGGATTGGAGGAATTGGAGCATGTGATCAAATCCAACATGGCTGCGCCCATGCTGGAACCTGGAGGGAAAACTGGTTTGAAATGAAATGTGCTAACATAATGATAATGGCGGCGCCGGCCACGGAGGACAGGAGACGCCAGATGACAATTATATCCTGAGACACTTGGAGGGCAGCAGAGGCTGCGGCAGGCATGATACATGATTCTGAGAACCTGCAGCAATAACACAGTAACGGTGGCGGAGGCCGCGGAGGACGGGAGACGCCATGTTGGATTCAAACATGGCGCCGCTGTGGTAGTGTCTCAGAATGACAGGAGGGATGTGCAGGGTGTTGACACAGATGAGATCCGGATTTGGAACGCTGGGCCAGTCTCAGAAGACACCTAAACGGCAGGTAATGGCGTCCAGATACCCGGATCGTGACAGCACCCCCCCCTTTAGGAGTGGCCCCAGGACACTTCTTAGGCTTTAAAGGAAACTTTGAGTGGAAATTTCGGACCAAGGCAGGAGCATGGACGTCTGAGGCATTGGTCCAAGAGCGTTCTTCAGGACCATAGCCCTTCCAGTCAATGAGATACTGTAGCTGACCGTAACGGAAACGTGAGTCCAAAATCTTGGCCACCTCGTACTCGACTCCCAGTTGAGTCTGAACTTTGGGAGCTGGAGGAAGTGCGGAATGAAACCGATTTAGGATCAGCGGTTTCAACAAGGAAACATGAAATGTCCTGGGTATTTTCAAGAAGGGTGGTAACTGTAATCTGTAGGCAACAGGATTGATGACTTGTTCAATCTTGAAGGGACCGATGTAGCGAGGTGCAAATTTCATGCTGGGAACTCTCAACCTCAAATTCTTCGTGGACAACCACACACAATCACCCACCTTGAGAGCAGGAACCGCTCTACGCTTCCTATCGGCAAACTTCTTATACCTGGATGAGGCTTTAAGCAGGGCTGCGCGGACGTTCCTCCAGTTATTTGAAAACTGACGCAAGGTGACATCCACTGCTGGAACAGAAGTTGCGGGAAGCGGTTGGAATTCTGGGACTTTAGGGTGGAATCCATAATTAACGAAGAATGGTGTAGAAGAAGATGAGGAATGGTATTGATTGTTGTGGCTGAACTCGGCCCAAGGAAGGAGTTGAACCCAGTCATCTTGAGAGGAAGACACATATATACGGAGGAAGGCCTCCAAGTCCTGATTCACCCTCTCGGCTTGACTATTGGTCTGAGGATGGTAAGCCGTGGAAAACTTTAACTTGACTTGGAGGGCTTGACACAAACTTCGCCAAAATTTGGCTACAAATTGTACTCCACGATCCGAGATGATCTCTTCAGGAAGACCGTGAAGTCGGAAGATCTCTTGTATAAATACTTGAGCCAACTTGGAAGCTGACGGAAGACCGGTGAGAGGGATGAAATGTGCCATCTTGGTGAACCGGTCAACTACCACCCAGATGGTATTAAACTTGTTGCAGATAGGTAGATCGGAAACAAAGTCCATCGACAAATGGGTCCATGGTCGACGGGGAACAGATAATGGAACCAGTTGCCCCGCAGGCGACTGGCGGGAGACTTTGTGTTGGGCACACTTTGGGCAGGAGGCAATAAATTCCATAACGTCCTTCTTCAGAGTTGGCCACCAGTAGGACCTAGAAATAAATTCAAGGGTTTTCTGAATGCCTGTATGTCCAGCAAAACGGCAAGCATGGGCCCAATGCATGAGCTTCTTCCTTAGAACTGGCTTAACAAAACTTTTCCCTGGTGGAGGCGTAGAGTCCATCCCTACCGTGGAGAATGCCAACGGATTAATAATAGGATGCTTGTCTGCAGACTCGGACTCATTTTCTTGCTCCCATGAGCGGGAAAGGGCATCGGCCTTACGATTCTGAGAACCCGGACAGAACTGGAGTTTAAAGTCAAACCTAGAGAAGAAAAGTGCCCATCTGGCCTGACGAGGATTCAGACATTGTGCGCCTTTGAGATATAAAAGATTTTTGTGGTCGGTAAGTATGGTGATTGAGTGGGAAGCTCCCTCCAACAGGTATCTCCACTCCTCCAGAGCAAGCTTGATGGCCAGCAACTCCTGATCGCCAATGGCATAGTTGCGCTCAGCTGGGGAGAACTTCCGGGAGAAGAAACTGCAAGGATGTAGATGTCCATCTTTGGCCCTCTGGGATAACACTGCTCCTACTCCAACGGAGGAGGCATCTACCTCTAAGATAAAAGGAGAGTCGGTGTCGGGCTGTTTCAGAACTGGTGCAGAGATGAACCGTTGCTTCAGAAGGTGAAAGGCTTGTGTAGCTTCCTTGGACCACTTGGACGGATTAGCACCTTTCTTGATTAATGCAGTGATAGGCGCCACAATGGTGGAAAAGTCTCGTATAAATTTTCTATAATAATTGGCGAACCCTAAGAACCTCTGGACCCCTTTGAGGGTTAAGGGTATAGGCCAATTCTGGATTGCTTGGAGTTTCTCAGGATCCATCTCTAGTCCGGAACCGGACACAATGTAACCTAGAAACGGAATGGTTTTAACTTCAAACACACACTTCTCCAATTTACAATAGAGGTGATTGACACGGAGACGGGAAAGAACCACTTTTACCCAGAAACGATGATCTTCGAGATTATTAGCAAAGATGAGGATGTCATCTAGATAAACCACGACATGGCGGTACAAGATGTCCCTGAAGATCTCATTCACGAAGTGCTGGAAGACTGCTGGAGCGTTGCTCAATCCGAAGGGCATGACGAGGTACTCATAATGTCCGTCACGGGTGTTAAAGGCGGTCTTCCACTCGTCACCCTCACGGATTCGGATGAGATTGTAGGCACCCCTCAAGTCCAGCTTTGTGAAAATGGTTGCACCACTAACTCTATCAAAGAGCTCGGTAATCAGGGGTAAAGGGTATCGGTTCTTGACGGTAATGTCGTTCAGACCTCTGTAGTCGATGCACGGATGCAGACCACCGTCTTTCTTCTTAACGAAGAAGAAGCCTGCGCCGGCTGGAGAAGAAGATGGTCGGATGAAACCCTTTGCCAGGTTCTCTTTGATGTACTCTTCCATGGAGTGTGTCTCAGGCAGAGACAACGGATAAGTTCGGCCTCGCGGTGGAACCTTCCCTGGAATGAGGTCGATTGGGCAGTCCCATTCTCTATGAGGAGGAAGGATATCAGCAGAGGCTTTACTGAACACGTCCGTGAAGTCTTGATATGGAGGAGGCGGAACATCAGATGACCTGGGGAAGGAAGAACAAACAGGAAGAACTTTGGCTAAACAAGTCTCAGCACAGGAGGGACCCCATGCCAGTATTTGCGTAGTCGTCCAGTCAATCGATGGGTTGTGGAGACGGAGCCATGGAAGGCCTAAAACCACTGGATGTGTGGCTCTTGGAATCACTAGAAAAGAAATATACTCAGAATGAAGAACTCCCACTCTCAGACGAACTGGAAGAGTCCTTAAGGAAATGACTGCGTCAAAAATCTTGCTGCCATCCACGGCAGTCAAAGAGATGGACGAGGACAGTCTCTCGGTGGGTAGGGACCACCGTTTAACATAAGCTTCGGTTATGAAATTCCCAGCTGCTCCGGAATCAAGGAGGGCAATGACGTTCCTGTAACGTTGAGCAATTTGGAGCGACACTGGGAGGTTACAATCATGAGGAGATGGAGAGGAGATCATTACTCCTAGCCGGCCCTCTCCTTGGCGAGCTAGGATCTGGAGTCCCGAACGTTTGGGACAGGCGTTGATAGTGTGCGACGGAGCTGCACAGTAGAGACATAGAGACTCGGAGAGGCGTCTTCGGTGCTCAGCGGGAGATAGACGGGAACGACCAATTTGCATAGGCTCATCCTTGGATGGAGATGGTTGACGAGGAGGAGGAGCAGAAGATTTAGGAACGGATGATCTTCCTCGCTCGGTTGCTCTCTCTCTGAACCGTAGATCAACCTTCGTGCATAGTGAAATTAGCTCATCCAACTTAGAAGGCAAGTCTCTGGTAGCTAACTCGTCTTTAATGCGTTCTGACAAGCCATGCCAGAATGCAGCATACAGGGCCTCGTCGTTCCAGGCCAGTTCAGACGCCAGGATTTTGAACTGTATAAGATACTGTCCCACAGTACGTGTTCCCTGGCGTAGACGGAGAATCTCAGATGAAGCAGAGGAAACCCGGCCTGGCTCGTCGAAGATGCGCCTGAATGATGCTACAAAGTCAGTATAGGAGGACAGCAGGGGATCAGACTTCTCCCATAACGGTGATGCCCAATCAAGGGCTGAGCCACTGAGGAGAGAAATAATATAAGCAACTTTGGTACGGTCACTGGGGAAGTTGCCAGATTGAAGCTCAAAATGGATTTCGCATTGGTTGAGAAATCCCCTGCAGAACCTTGGAGATCCGTCAAATTTTGCTGGCGTTGGAAGATGGAGACGTGGTATGGAAATGGGCAAGGTGGGTGGGGTTACAGCTGGAGTCACTGTGGTGGACGCACCAGACGTGCCAGGTCCACGGAGGGTCGTCTGAATCCCATCCAGCCGAGTAGAGAGATCCTGGAGACAGCGGATGATGTGACCTTGTGCAGCCTCCTGATGTTCGAGTCTGGCTGCCAGTTCTTTCATAGGTCTAGCCGCTTGATCCTGGTCTCCGGCTGGATTCATATGGTCAGTGCTTACTGTCACAACTGAGGGTTTAGGCTGACGGGAGGAAGCCTCAGTTGTAGGGGCTGGAATGAAGTGAAACTTAGATGGTTTAATCAGACCCCTGGACATGTAAGTGTGGAAGGAAACCCGAAGGTGTGACCATGACAAGCAGGTTAAAAATCAAATGAAAGTATATTAAACAGACTCCGTATAATCACAACAGCGTTCACAGTCAGTATTAGCAGTGGCAGATAATACAGTTCCTGGATCACTAAACCATAAAAAGGTATAACAGGGCACTGGTAGGTTGCAGAACGGATGTTATAGTCCTTGGGTAGAATAACCTTACCAGGCCAGGCTGTAGTAGTGGAGACAACCGAGGAACACGCCAGTAGGTGTATGAGATGATGCTGGTAACTGGAATGCACTGTAGGAGTCACTGGACGGAACCAGCCAGATGGTGGAGACACGGAGTTAAAACTGAAAGATGCTAGGGTGCGTGGAAACAGATGAAATGAAGAGTGGTTACCGGTGGTAGTGGATACTGCTGGTAAGTAGAAATCCGCTGGGAGAACACCGGCTCTTTAAGGAGGCTGAATTCTGTTGGAAGCAGGTTGCTGGAAACAGATGGGTTAATAGCTGAAAGCTTGGAAGCTGGAAGCAAAGGAAGTAATAGCTGAAAGCTGGATCAGTCACAGAGGATTGCAAAGTCAGGCTGCACCGCAGGATGGAAAGCAGGTGCGGGTCTCTTTGTGGATGCTGGAGACAGGAGCTGGAACCTGGAGAAACAAGCCACAGGAGAGAGAGACTGGAACAAGGTATGACATTCAAAGCACTAACCTCTATCTGGCCCAGACACAGGATACTTATACCTGCTGCTATGCAGGCATTGGCTAGGCAATTATGCAGATTCCAGAGATGGTGGATTGGAGGAATTGGAGCATGTGATCAAATCCAACATGGCTGCGCCCATGCTGGAACCTGGAGGGAAAACTGGTTTGAAATGAAATGTGCTAACATAATGATAATGGCGGCGCCGGCCGCGGAGGACAGGAGACGCCAGATGACAATTATATGCTGAGACACTTGGAGGGCAGCAGAGGCCGCGGCAGGCATGATACAGATTCTGAGAACCTGCAGCAATAACACAGTAACGGCGGCGGAGGCCGCGGAGGACGGGAGACGCCATGTTGGATTCAAACATGGCGCCGCTGTGGTAGTGTCTCGGAATGACAGGAGGGATGTGCAGAGTGTTGACACAGATGAGATCCGGATTTGGAACGCTGGGCCAGTCTCAGAAGACACCTAAACGGCAGGTAATGGCGTCCAGATACCCGGATCGTGACACAATACCTTTTACTAAATAAAAACACTTGGGCGTAAAATCTTGGGCTTGGCAGAAGCTGGCAGAGGTATTTGACAATATCCCTTTGTTGGGTCTAAAGTGGTCAGATACTTACTTCCGGATAAATTCTCCATCAGTTTGCCTATCCATGGAATAGGATATATATCAAATTGGGAGACTTTATTCAAACATCTAAAATCATTGCAAAAGCATATCATCCCATTAGGTTTTGGGACTATTACAATAGGACTAGTCAGCTCACTGGTGGATCCCTCCACTATGCCTAGTTGAATCATATTTTCATCTTCTTGCTTTACTGCAGCCAGTCCAGCCTCCAGTATACAGTATGACCATTGCTTAACTGCTACCCCAGAGGGTGTGATTATATCATGTTCTATAAGAGTGGAATGCCCAGGAATAGGAGAAAGGAGGTCCCTGTTTCAAGGGGATCGGTATGAAATACCTCCAATCAAAATCCCGACGTTCAAAATCCCGACACCAATTGACCGATGGTCAAAATCCCGACAAGGTCAAATTCCCGACATGGACACAATACCGACATTTAAAATACCAACAAGGTCAAAATACCGACATGTAAAATGCCGACAGGTCAAAATACCGACATGCATATTTTTTGTGTGTGTGTGAATGTCGACATAAGTCAACATGGACACCATATAAAGTGGACTGCATCCACTCGCATGGCTCGCTGCACTCTGCACACTATTATATTCCCCCTCCAGGTCCACTGGGATGGTAAAGTATGAACAAGTCGGTTTCAATGAAAAAAATCATGAAAAACTCATGTTGGTATTTTGATCTGTCTGCATTTTACATGCCGGTATTTTATCCATGTCGGGATTTTAAATGTCGGTATTTTATCCATGTCGGGATTTTGACCTTGTCGGGATTTTGACCATCGGCCAATTGGTGTCGGGACTTTGAACGTTGGGATTTTGATTGGAGGTAAACTGACTGCATCCCGTTTCAAGCCACCATTTCTACCACCTGTTGCCTTAGAAGTGATGCCAATGAGGACCTTTTAGGTACCTCACAGTCCTCGGTTTTAATGGTTAGCATTGAAGGCACAGTGAATTCCTCATGCCAAGTCATTAGTATGTGGACATGATAAATTTGTACGTCCCACCTTCTTGCCAGCTGGCGGACTCTATAGTTTGCTTGCCCCACCACTTCTATGACCTCATACAGGGCCTAATTCAGACATGATCGCTCGCAAGGGTTTTTTTTTGCAGCACTGCGTGCAGATAGTCGCTGCCCATAGGGGAGTGTATTTTTGCTTCGCAAGTGTGCGATCGCATGTGCAGCCGCGCTGTACAAAAAAGTTTTGTGCAGTTTCTGAGTTGCCCAGAACTTACTCAGCCACTGCGATCACTTCAGCCTGTTCGTGTCCGGAATTGATGTCAGACACCCGCCCTGCAAACACGTGGACACGCCTGCGTTTTTCCAACCACTCCCAGAAAGCAGTCAGTTGCCACCCACAAATGCCTTCTTCCTGTCAATCTCCTTCCGATCGGCTGTGCAAATGGATTCTTTGTAAAACCCATCGCACAGCAATGATCTGCTTTGCACCCGCGCGATGCTCCTGCACATTCCGGTGCATACGCATGCGCAGTTCTGACCTGATCGCAGCGCAGTGAAAAAGCCTAGCGTGTGATCAGGTCAGTATGACCCCATAGTCCCTGCAAGTGTGCAAAAAGTTTACTTTCCTGGGTAGGAATAAGGACTAACACCTTATCCCTTGGGTTGAAAGAACAGACTGCTGTCCGAGTGTTATAATGATTTTTCTGATGCTCCTGGACCTTCTCTAAGTGTAGTTTCACAGTGGACCTCTTTGTCTCATTCTCTTATATAGTTGTGCAACAAATAGAACTTCATTTGGTTGTTTTGGTTTTTGTTTCTCCCAGTCTTCCTTGAGGATGTCCATGAAACTGGTAATACTCCTTTCATATTCTGCTGGACACATTCCGAAGAACTAAGGTGACATACACATGTTGATTGCAAGAATTTACCCTTCCTTATCTTTGTCACATGTTGGACCTAAACTGTCAGGACATATTCTGAACCTTAATATTAAGTTAGACTGTTTTCCTCATGTGAGCCATGGTGCTAGTACATGGACGCCACCATCTTGCCTGAGATCAGCTGTCCACTGATCAACCAATTCCAGTGTAGATCTCCTGCACATGACTCCAGGGACCTATTAGCAGTCAGGGCTCCCTATATAAGTCTCTCCCTGGCCACTACACATTGCCAGAACAATTTCTGCTGTATCTGCCTGCCATTTCTAGTCTGCATTATCCAGAGTTTGGCTCCAAAGTTCAATGTGTTCCAGTGTGTTCCATCAACTGCTGTATGTTTCTGCAGTACTAGTCAGTCCTGCTGAGCGCTATCCATAGTCTTCTGTGCAATGTTGAATGCTTCATGTTCCAGTTAGTCCTGCTGTGCACCATTTAGGACTACTGTGTAAAGCTGTGTATTTCTCCAGCACTAACCAATATTGCTTAACACTAACCACAGCCTTTTTTGTGCTGTTCTTTTCTTCAAGATTTATCCAGTTTTACTGAATGCCATTCAGGACTCCTGTGTAGAGCTGTGTATTTCTCCAGCACTAGCCAGTACTGCTGAGCGCTATCCACAACCTCCTGTGCATTGTTTTATGCTTGAAGTTTCAGCAAGTTCTACTGAACTCCATTCATGGCTGTGTACTCTTAAAGTGCTAATTAGCCCATCTGAGCAATAGCCACAGACTCATGAGTGTTTGCTGTATGCTTCTAAGTATCATGCAGTTCTTCTAGCTTCATTCAGTCTCCGGTGTGTACCTCTATATCTACAAGAACCAGTCAGTCCATCTTGAGCTATTTAAAGTCATATACGGTATGTGTTATGAACTGAGTATCTGGAACTCAGGAGAGGGGGTGGCAACTGGGGAGTTCCAGTACTCACGTGTGGAGCTGTGGCTGGAAATGGATAATCGCAGCTACACCTACTCTAACCCCTAACTCTGTTATTCCTCTCAGTAGTCAGATGGTGCCTGCAGAGCTAGTCTTCTCCTTTAGTAGGCGCATTTGAATAGGCGAATTAGGTCCGCCCAGACTCCCATGCCCACAGGTCTTACAAGGTAACAAGGCACCAACTGAGACTGAGAGTGAATAAGGGGAAAGCTAAGACTAGCGTGACTACAAACGGATGAGAATACAGAGAAAACAATAAACATATTATGTGCGATGCGTCCGCCAAAACCCCAACACGGAAATCAAGGCAAACGGGGGAACCGAAGAATACGATACCGTCGCTACTGAAGGTGTACAATAAAAGTATCGCGGCCTAGCCGCAAAATGCAATACCGTCGCAAATAAACAACGAGGGCTGCGTGGAACCACTGCAGAAACAACACAATAAAAGTAGAGACAGAAGATGCGACCTCTGCTGCTTAATGCGGCAGTGCCGTTAACTCCCGGTGCCACAAGAGGCGAACGCAGAAACTACTGGAGTTCCAAGGTGTTCTGGAACCAGACCAACTCCACTGGAAGCGGACCAGGAGACAAATTGGACACAATCCCTCTGACTGGATGCAGGCAACAGGAACACCAGGAATCACAAGCTGGGACTGGAAACTAACCAGAGGCTAGCAGACTGGCTCACGGGAAGTTATCACTGGCGGGGCTGTACTGTCCTGGCTCCCCTAAAAAGGCCCTGCCAACTATTCATGTGAGAACCGGGCAGCCCAGCCCCCCGGGCCCTGATCCAGCCAGCTGAACCTTTGCGCGCTGAGCGCGGCGTCCAGGCTGCTTAGTAACAGCGGGGACTGAACTATAGAGAGGCCGTCTTGCGTCTCCGGTCACCAGGAAACCGGACGGAACAGGACACTAGGCGGCGGAAGTAACACGCCGGCCCCGTCGCCCAGCAACGGCCGGGAGCCGGCGCGTCCCATCACAGCTGTGGCGGCTGACAATGTGGAATAAAGATTGCACCAACAGTCTGTTCTGCTGGGCCATAACAGACTTCAGTAATACCAGAAACACTTTCAGTGCTAGTTTGCCTACAAAGCACTCCATCATTTCTCCAGAGTATTCCTATGGTATCTTAATCTGCCAATTCACCAGCTTCTTCAGTCTGTAGCTGGGATACTTCAAGTACCATTAATCCTGCACGCTCTCTACTAGTAAGCACTGTTCAGCGTTTCCTGTCCATATCTTGGTACTCTAAGCATTACTCCATCCTGTCCCACTATTTGCTGCTAAGAAACATCACTGTGTGAACTACTACCCATTGGCTTCTGCCTATCAAGACTGTTACCACGAGACTATCTTTATTAGAAGTGTTGGGCACTCTCTGCAATTCCCTGTGTTGATCATATTCTCCAGCCTTGCTGGTAATAAGAGACTGTACACTGTGCCCTATCAGATTTAAGTATTCTTAGTGTTCAATAAACAAGACCCATTTACCATAAATGTAGAGAGACTTTGATAAACCACCAAGCATCCATCATACGGTCTCCAGCCATATACAAACATCGGGTGCGAACTGCGAATCCAGACAAATCACAGAAACTCAAAATCTTAAAGTTGCCCATTTATAATACTGCAGGTGGAATTTTAGCTATATTTCTATGTATGCATGCATGCTGGCACTTTTAGTACTTTTATATGTTATTAAAAAAGCTTATATTTAGGTCTGATCTGTTTGAATTCTGAGTTTTCCGATACAGTAGATTGGTAAATCCACCATGTTTTTTTATTGGTATATGTGAAAAGTGCAGTTTCCTCTCTTCTATTATACTGTCTAATCTAAAATCTTATTTTTGCATTTTAAAAGCAATATTATGTCTGACCCCCGTCCCCCATCCCATGCTACAATGAATTCCTTTACTTTCCTTATGGTTTTTAAAAATGACATCAGCGCTTTCTTTTCAGCAAATGAACATTGCAACCATAGTGCCTTATTTTATTGCTAGTCAACATGTAGTTACTCAATTTCGATATACTGTATGGTTGTATTTGTTTTGCTAAATGTCCAGTCAGGCTGTGATTACTGTAAATGATGTTCTCTTAGTTACAGTCTCTATGAGACCCAACCGTTAACTGTGGTCTTGTGATCCTGTACCAGCTAACACTCTCTCCATCCTGCAATATTGAATATTTTGTACGAACGATGGTGTAAATCTCTCGAAGGCTTATCACTTAATTGGCAGTATTTTAGTACTGATTTAAAACCACGTTATAGAATCAGTCCTGAATTTATTGCTTTATGGGCCGTTAGTTAATGCCGACTTGTTAAACAAGCTTGTTGGATGTAATGTTACAGGAGATCAGCAATCTTTCTGGACCATTTCCCATCCATTTAGAGAACAAAAATAAAGGGCAGATTGGCTATGAGCCAGGCGTTTAATAATTCACTCAAAACTGGCTGCAAAATTCACAACAGTCTTTATTCTGGGCTGGACAAGTCAAGTTGAGTTGGAATTCCTAATACAGCAGTGGTGACCACAATCTGAGAATTCCATTTTCTGCACAAATATTGCATTGCAAGTGGGACTGCAAGTCAGCATTGCCTAATGATTTTTGGTCAACCAAGAAAAGCAATGATGTCTTCATCAACATACTTCCTGACCATCACTGGATGCTTCTAAAATGTATATGGATACTTTGTCACTGGCAATTTATGTGATGACCATGATTTTAGGCTTGCCAGCCAACATTCTGGTATTTTACATTTTTTTCAAGAGGGCTCGGATCCGGCTGACCCCAAACCTCATCTATATGATAAATCTTTGTTTGTCTGACCTGGTGTTTATAATGTTTTTACCTATAAAAATAACAGAGACTTTCCTAAGTGACTGGACCCTGCCGGAAATCTTATGTCCCCTGTATAACTTAATTCACTTTGGTACCATATACGCCAGCGTGTTATTCCTGACTGCCGTGAGTGTTGGCCGGTACCTGAGTGTGGCTTTCCCAATCAAATACAGGATTTACAAGAAGCCAAAATACTCCTTTCTGATCTGTGTTGTTCTCTGGATGATTGTGCTTGGCCACGTGGCTTTCGTCTTTGTCTTAGAGACCTCTCAAAACGGCTATCTTCAAACTTTTCTGGTCCAAGATGGCCAAAAAGTAGTATGCTATGAAAACTTCACGGACAAACAGTTGACTTGGGTAGCACCAGCCAGACTTGAGATGTCCATAGTCCTATTTTTCTTGCCTTTGGCGATCACCGTCTTTTGCTACACGCGTTGTATCCAGATCCTAATGAGGTGCTGCATGCATGTAAAGCACAAGAAGAGGGCCATTCGCGTTGCAATCACAACGTTGACAGTTTTCATTGTTTGTTTCGCTCCTTATAACATTTCACATGTCGTGGGCTTTGTAAAAAATGAGCACGTGTCATGGCGCAAAGTGGCACTATTGCCTAGTACTTGCAATGCTTTCCTAGACCCTCTCATCTTCTACTGCTTGTCTTCATCTGTAGATCAGGGGTTCTACAAAGCCTGGAAGTCACTGCAGAAAACATACAGCATGTCCAAGAGGAAACTTTCATCCGTGTTCATGAAGGAGCCTCCAGACAAGTCAAAGGCACCGGGTATAAAAACAATTTCAGCATCTTTAGACGCAGACTAAGCAAGCATATTGTATGCTATATTCAGATACAAGCACTGTGGGTATAAAAAGAACTCGAAAATAATAAGTACGCATTTTCAAGAAATTCTTTTTTAAACTTTCCCCTTAATATGCATTAAGAAAATTGTCAGAACCTTTCTCAAAATTATACCTTTGTGGTTCTAACTTTGGGGGTGGCATTTGTGGCTGTTTCATGTTATTGGTACCACTAATGGTAGGTCTCAGCGCATATTGGGGGTCTTTCCGAGTTGATCGCTCGCTGCCGTATTTCGCAGGGCAGCTATCAGGTCTCTACTGCGCATGCGTGCACATGCGCGTCGTACGGGTACAAAATGGATCGCTGCTGAGCAAAGGATTTAATGAACAATCCATTTGCATGGCCGATCGCAAGGAGATTGACAGGAAGAGGGCATTTGTGGGTGGCAACTGACCGTTTTCTGGGAGTGTTTGGAAAAAACGCAGGCATGTCCATGCGTTTGCAGGGCGGGTGTCTGACGTCAGTTCCGGCACCAAAAAGACTGAAGTGATCGCAAGGGCTGAGTAAGTTCAGACCTACTCAGAAACTGCACAAAATGTTTTTGCAGAGCTCGGCTGCAAAGCCGTTAGCACACCTGCAAAGCGAAAATACAATCCCCTCGTGGGTGGCGACTATGTGTTTGCACGGCTGCTAAAAGTAGCTAGCGAGCGATCAACTCGGAATGACGGCCATTGTCATAACATAATAATATCAGGTGTGTCCTCATACAATCATTGCTGCAGTCACGCCAAACAGCCCCTCTCGGCACTCAAAGTCCCATGAGATTCTGCTAGCGTCAGGCACCTTTTTTTGCATTGCCAAAATCTTGAGTTAGTCACAATGCAATGTAACCGAGATGCAACAGTAGATTGCGCTAATTAATTTAATATGGCACTTGTACATCTGTGTCTCTGAATCTCTGAATCTGTGGACGAATTGCTGCCAGGTTATGTTGTGCTTCGTATACAGACTCAGTTTCACACAGATATACAAGTGTCGCATATCAAATTAATCAGCACAACCTCATGGTGTGTCCTAGTTGTGTTGAGTTGTGTCGCAAGAAAAGATGCACGACACCACCAGATTTGCACAGAATCTGAAGGCTCACACATGAGGAATTTTGTGCTGCATGACTTATTGAGGCTGGATGTATGAGGACACATCTAGAAATTGTTAATTTAAAGCTGACTTAGATTATTTTTAATATTGTCAAATTTAACTGTCAGATTTTTTTTTAAATAGCAAAACTACAAGTAATTAAAAAAAATCTTTTTTTAACCCTAAAAAATGTTTCTTTGTGCAGAAAAAGTGGAAGGATAATTAGTATGAAATGCCAATTTTGCTAATAATTTAGTAAAACAATCTATGATAACTTATCAACTTTACACTGTATGTAAAAAGTACTACTGTCTAACCTGGACCAGATATTTTAATGGCCCTGTTTGTATCACTATGTTCTATACAAGTGCTTTAAAAAATCAGAACACACTTTAATTCAGTTCAATGAAAAAAAAAAAGTTATTTCAGAATTGTACTATATTTTTGTATATATAAAATTTATGTCATGAATTGATGTCATGATTCACATTTTGTGAGGCTTTTATATATAATAAATGTATAAACATAAAGTACCTTTATTTATAAATCAGCTACAATTTTCTCCTCATTACAAAGAGCTGGTGTTTATGCATCAATATCAGGGTGTAATAAACTGGCGTATATCGATTAAAATGTTACTTTATTTTCTATTGCCTGTAGACATTTGTTGGTTAAACAGGTCTGATTGAACGCTTGCAACTACAGTATATGAAAGAGTGTTTGCTACATTGATAAATTAGTTTATCGTTTCAGAATTCTGTATCAAATGAAACAAAACACATGAGTTCTATTTATACTGGAGACACCAGTTTTTGAGATTATCTCAGTGTTTAATAGAGTTATTTGTCAAAAGTTTAAAGATGGCACTGTGACAAATCATAAAAGGTCATTTGTGGGAAGTATTATCAAACATATTTTCCTGATTAATGAGGTGATTAAATAGGATTTGTATAATGTAATGATTTTAGATACAAATAATGTCACATTTTAAATGCAGATAACAGTGCTGATTTAACATATTTGCTTTAAGTACTGTAGATTAAGTACTTTCA
This sequence comes from Pseudophryne corroboree, assembly GCF_028390025.1. Lineage (NCBI taxonomy): Eukaryota > Metazoa > Chordata > Amphibia > Anura > Myobatrachidae > Pseudophryne > Pseudophryne corroboree. The sequence continues at coordinate 39,014,886 of NC_086453.1, forward strand.
ACTATGTGATGAAGGTTTATTACACCAGCTATGTGTGATGGTATATATATATATATATATATATATATATACTCCTCCAGCAAGAACGGCACTCAGAGACTGTAAAAGTTTAAAGCTGTATTGATTCAAACGTTTTCGGGGTCACTCCCCCTTCCTCAAGACCACAGACAACAGTGAAAAGTGAGCAACAAACATACATTTAAATACCATTAGCGCTAGCCGCAGTGATGCACTTCCCATAGAAACTGGAACCGTCGCCATGGTGACCGCTGGTATGCATTACACATGTCCGGACTTCCTGCTTCCGGGTGCGCTCCATACCGCGTATACCCGGCTACCCGGTACCTGAATAGGCTGATTTGGATTGGTAGAGAGAGAGAGAGGAATATACAGTGTGTGTGTGTGTGTGTGTGTGTGTGTGTGTGTGTGTGTGTGTGTGTATATATATATATATATATATATATATATAAAAACATCAGCATAATCTTGAACATGAAGATAATTAATTGCCAATTTATATTTATAAATATATACGTTTTTAAATAATATTTGAATAAACAATGTATTCTGGAGATCAATAGCAAATGGTTTAATAATTCTAAGTAACTTTACATAGTTCTCCTGCCCCAGTCAATAAGACATTGCTCTCGCGCTTGTTTTACTCATTCCATAACTCATTTTTCCATATGTTGAAGATCTGGCTCTTTGTCTCTGTGAGAGCTAAGCTACTTTTCTAAAATGTTTATGAATTAAGATCCTGATGATTTTTACTCAATGAACACCTGGGCTGAAAGCAGCTGTTTTCCCAGTGTTATTCAGGCAAAACCAGCCCACTGAAGCTGTAGTTATATAAATAAGATAATCCAGTTGCATTACCCTCTTCAACAAGGAGTATATTCCTACAGATCCTCTGGACTGACATTCTATTACCAGTCCTGCATGTAACTTTACACCTAAACATCAATTATGAATGGAGTCAGCAAGCATTTTGATACATATCATCTACTTCATTCGTTCATCATATGTCTTTGAAATTAATCTAAGCCCAAGTTGGTAATATTCCATTCTATAGCTGCAAACCTTCTTGTTAAAGAAAAAGACAATGTCTTTAAATCTGTATTATGCGGTGGAAAATCAGCAGCAGCCTATGTGAAACTGATTCTGCCACAAAAAGGTTTTTCAAGGACAGTGACAGAAACAGGGAGTTTGTGTACTTTTGTAAACAGATTTGAGAACACTTTCATGGTTTCGTTCTGAAGCCTTCCTGAAGCCCAGCTTCATTTACTTTCAAGTAGTGGCAATGTTTTTGTGACATTCTGTGGGCTGGACCCTCTATAATAACAAGCCAACTGTAATAATGCTGTTACATGCTTCTTGTTCTGTGACTTTGTCCAGTTTTATGTAGCATTGTAATGAGTCAGGGTTTAACACTCTGCCTACAACATTTGCTAAATAAACAGTCTCTGTAAGTCCTACTGTATGGTACATTTTGTTCTTTATTACACTGTCAAGTAGTGACTGAACAATACAGAGGGGAGACACCAAGTCAGGGACCTGAATAACATTGAGCTCTAAACACTGCAACTGTGTCCCAATAATCTTAGTTTCATATCCAAAAAAGTATTAAAATATGACTCTTGATACCATACTGCATACAAATGAATACAACATACTGTATTAAAGGAGGAAGACAGAACAACAACTTTTACTGATTTGGAGTAGTCTGATATGTGTTTTTTTTTTCCTTTAATTAATATCATCTCATATCAGGATTAGATAGAAATCAAATTGAGAGAACACATTAAACTTTCAAAAGTCATTACAAAACCTTTGAGGTCCATTCTGTTTTGGTTCTAATGTTTCACAATTACCACACATAGGGGTCATTCTGAGTTGATAGATAGCTGCATTTGTTCGCTGCACAGCGATTAGGCTAAAAAACTACACTTTTGCACATGCATATGTGGCGCAATGCACACGCAGGACGTACTATTACAATGATCAATGTTGTTTCACACAGGGTCTAGTGATGCATTTTAGTCGCACTGGCTGCCATAGAGTGATTGACATGAAGTGGGCGTTTCTGGGTGGCAACTGGCGGTTTTCAGGAAGTGTTCGGAAAAATGCAGGCGTGCCAGGAAAAACTCAGGCTTGGCTGGATGAACGCAGGGCATGTTTGTGACGTCAAATCCGGAACTGAATGGTCTGAAGTGATCGCAAGCGCTGAGTAGGCTTTGAGCTGCTCTAAAACTGCACAAATTATTTTTCTAGCCTTTCTGCGATGAAAGCGTTCGCACTTCTGCAAAGCTAATATACACTCCCAGAGGGCGTTTTTCCTGGCACACCTGCGTTTTTTCGAACACTCCCTGAAAATGGCCAGTTGACACCCAGTAACGCCCTCTTCCTGTCAATCACTCTGCAGCAGCAGTGCGACTGAAAAACTTTGCTAGACCTAGTGTGAAACTACATCGTTCATTGTAATAGTACGATGCGCATTGTGCCTTTTTTTGCCTGATCGCTGCGCAGCGAACGAAAGCAGCTAGCGATCAACTCGGAATGACCACCTTTAAATGTAACAGTAAATGTTGTCATTTTACAATAGGTAAAACATTAATTCAATATAAAATGCATACAGTACATAAAGTACAAGGATGTTCTTTAGCCACATTTGGGTTCTGAACTGAATAAGCATGCTCTACCTTAAATACACTCATAAAAGCATCTACAACAGATACAGATGAGTCCTAGCTCATCTTACTAGCTAATCGCTGCAAACGCTGGTCCTTTGCTGTGATTAGCATGCCTGCAGGTGTACACGTGCATAGCGCACACACCCACAATTCACTGTAATGCATAAGTGTGTACAGTCCAGGGACGTGCAGTCAGGTGTCATTCTCCCCTGTCATTAATGATTGCAATACTATAAAGAAGGTACTTATGACACATATTCTGTGTCCTAAGTATATGCTTTATATTATTGTAATCATTTCTACATTTTAAAACAGGTTAAAAAAAATTCTAGATGCACCGAGAGCAGTGCCCCCTGTGGATAATGACAAAGGGCCAGAAGCGGGGGGTGGGCTGGGGGCAGGGCCAAGGACAGGGCTATAAAAGCCCATTAAAAAAAACAGGACAAACAGCACTAGTATAAGTGCCTCAGTGACAGGGGCGTGCTTTCAGCCCATATGAAAGCACGCCACTGTCACTGATGCAAATATGATTGGACACTAGAATTTGACCTCACCGTGTGGACCAGCCTACTTTTGCTGTCCGATCATCGGCTACTCCCTACTCGAGTCCTGCTGGCCACTGCCGTTCCTCTGGCCAGACCCTCTGGGAGTTCTACCGAGGAGACCCTGGCGGCCTCTGCTCCCCTGACCTCTCCTGACTAGGTGGCTGTGCAGAGCGATGAGCGCTGTTGAATTCACCCCCTGCTCAGCACCGCTAATCACATGCTCACCACCGACGCCGCTCATCACCCTTCCCCCGCTCATTGCCAATGCCGCTCATCAACCCCCCCACTCACTGCCAGTGCCACTCATCAACCCCCCACCGCTCAGCGCTGGTGTCGCTCATCAACCCCCTCATTCACCGCTGGTGCCACTCATCAACCACCACCCCACACTCACCACCAGTGCCGCTCATCAAACCCCCCCCCGCTCACCGCTGGTGTCGCTCATCAAACCCACCCCCCGTGCGCTCACTGCCAGCGCAGCTCATCAACCCCCCCCCCCCCCGCTCACCGCCAGTGCCACTCACCAACCTCCCCCCCTCCCGCACTAACTGCTGGTGCCGCTCATCAAACCCCCCCGGTCACCGCTGGTGCTGCTCATCACCCCCCGCTCACCACTGGTGCCACTCTTCAACCCCCCCTAACACTCCCTGCTCACTGATGGTGCCACTCATCATCACCACCACCCCCACTCATCTAAGTCAACGCCAACACCGCTCATCATCCCCAGGCACACACAACCCATCGTTCGTCACCCCCAGCTCACCTCTCATCACCCCCAGCCCCCCCCCCCCATCACTGCCACCCGCCGTTCTCCGGCCAGCTGATCTGAGCTGGGCTGTCAGCTGGAGGGAGCGCAGGAGATGTTGCAGGGGCTTGGCCGAAGCATCTGGCTATATGTGAGAGACCACAGCTGCTATTGACAGACACTGGTGATTGGTGAGTAGCTTGTAAACTCCCAAACTCCCCCCACCCAGTAGCACCAATCTATCTTTTTGCCGGTGGGTGCCATGACGTAATTACGTCTCCGTGGCTGCACACGCAACAGACAGGAGGCTGACTGTGAGCTGGGGGTGGAGCCGCTGGCTGAGGAATTTAAAGCCAGTGGCTCCACCCACCCCCAGCTCACAGTCAGCCTCCTGGTCTCTGGGGTATTGGGCGGCTGGGTGAAGCTGTAGTGCCGGACACTGACACTATCCTGTGCTCACTGCTCACCCCCCGCTGGCGGCTCATTGAGTGTCAGCTGGGGGAAGCTGCAGTGCTGTTCCTGGGGCTCTGCTGAGACTGCTGCACTCAAACCCGCTGGTGACTCATGTGATGTATGCATACACCACATGAGCCACCAGCGGGGGTGAGCGCAGCATAGTCATACAACAGATGAGCCACCAGCGGGGGTGAGCGGGTGACTATAAGGACCTGTATATGGCCGGGTGCTCATCATTTTCCGTGGGTGTGTGCTATTTTGCCTTCTCTCCCCTCAGCTATATCCCTCCCTTCAAGCGGCTCTCCTGTGGTGTAGTGTGTATAAGCGGCTCTCCTGTGGTGTAACGTGTATAAGTGGCTCTCCTGTGGTGTAACGTGTATAAGCGGCTCTCCTGTGGTGTAAAGTGTATAAGCGGCTCTACTGTGGTGTAACGTGTATAAGTTGCTCTTCCGTAGCGTAGCGGGTATAAGCGTCTCTACTGTGGTGTAACATGTATAAACGGCTCTTCTGTGGTGTGAAGTATAAGTGTCTTTACTGTGGTGTAACGTGTTAAGCATCTCTTCTGTGGTGTGACGTTTGTATAAGCGTCTCTTCTATGGTGTAATGAGTATAAGCGTCTCTACTGTGGTGTGACGTATATAAGCGTCTCTTCTGTGGTGTAACGTGTATAAGTGTCTCTTCTGTGGTGTAACATGTATAAGTGTCTCTTCTGTGGTGTAACGTGTATAAGTGTCTCTTCTGTGGTGTGACGTGTATAAGCATCTCTTCTGTGCTGTAATGTGTATAACGTCTCTTCTGTGGTGTGTCATGTATAAGCGTCCCTTCTGTGGTGTGACGTGTATAAGCATCTCTACTTGGTGTAACGTGTATAAGCGTCTCTTCTGTGGTGTGACGTGTATAAGCATCTCTACTGTGGTGTGACGTGTATAAGCGCCTCTTCAGTGGTGTAACATGTATAAGTGTCTCTACTGTGGAATAACGTATATAAGTGTCTCTTCTGTGGTGTAATATGTATAAGTGTGTCTTCTGTGGTGTGACGTGTATAAGCGTCTCTACTGTGGTGTGACATGTATAAGCGGTTCTTCTGTGGTGTGACATGCATAAGCGTCTCCACTGTGGTGTGACGTGTATAAGCATCTCTTCTGTGGTGTAACATGTATAAGCGGATCTTCTGTGGTGTGACGTGTATAAGCATCTCTACTGTGGTGTGACATGTGTAAGCATCTCTAATGTGGTGTGACGTGTATAAGCGTCTCTTCTGTGGTGTAATGTGTATAAGCGTCTCTACTGTGGTGTGACGCGTATAAGTGTCTCTTTTGTGGTGTAACGTGTATAAGCGGCTCATCTGTGTTGTAACGTGTATAAGCGTCTCTTTTGTGGTGTAACGTGTATAAGTATCTCTTCTGTGGTGTAACGTGTATAAGCGTCTCTACTGTGGTGTAACGTGTATAAGCGTCTCTACTGTGGTGTGACGTGTATAAGTGTCTCTTCTGTGGTGTAACATGTGTAAGCGTCTCTTCTGTGGTGTAACGTGTATAAGCAGCTCTTCTGTGGTGTAACATGTGTAAGCGTCTCTTCTGTGGTGTAACGTGTATAAGCGGCTCTTCTGTGGTGTGACGTGTATAAGCATCTCTTCTGTGGTGTAACATGTATAAGCGGATCTTCTGTGGTGTGACGTGTATAAGCATCTCTTCTGTGGTGTAACATGTATAAGCGGATCTTCTGTGGTGTGACGTGTATAAGCATCTCTACTGTGGTGTGACATGTCTAAGCGGATCTTCTGTGGTGTGACGTGTATAAGCACCTCTACTGTAGTGTGACATGTATAAGCGTCTCCACTGTGGTGTGATGTGTATAAGCATCTCTTCTGTGGTGTAACATGTATAAGCGGATCTTCTGTGGTGTGACGTGTATAAGCATCTCTACTGTGGCGTGACATGTGTAAGCATCTCTAATGTGGTGTGACGTGTATAAGCGTCTCTTCTGTGGTGTAACGTGTATAAGCGTCTCTACGGTGGTGTGATGTGTATAAGTGTCTCTTTTGTGGTGTAACGTGTATAAGTGGCTCTTCTGTGTTGTAACGTGTATATGCGTCTCTTTTGTGGTGTAACGTGTATAAGCGTCTCTTCTGTGGTGTATCGTGTATAAGCGTCTCTACTGTGGTGTGACGTGTATAAGTGTCTCTTCTGTGGTGTAACATGTATAAGCGTCTCTTCTGTGGTATAACGTGTATAAGCGGCTTTTCTGTGGTGTAACATGTGTAAGCGTCTCTTCTGTGGTGTAACGTGTATAAGCGGCTCTTCTGTGGTGTGACGTGTCTAAATGGCTCTTCTGTGGTGTAATGTGTATAAGTGGCTCTTCTGCGGTGTAACGTGTATAAGCGGCTCTTCTGTGGTGTGACGTGTATAAGTGTCTCTTCTGTGGTGTAACATGTATAAGTGTCTCTACTGTGGTGTAACGTGTATAAGCGTCTATACTGTGGTGTAACGTGTATAAGTGGCTCTTCTGTGGTGTAACGTGTATAAGCGTCTCTTCTGTGGTGTAACGTGTATAAGCATCTCTTCTGTGGGGTAACGTGTATAAGCGGCTCTTCTGTGGTGTAACATGTATAAGCGGCTCTACTGTGGTGTAACGTGTATAAGCGTCTATACTGTGGTGTAACGTGTATAAGTGGCTCTTCTGTGGTGTAACGTGTATAAGCGTTTCTTCTGTGGTGTAACGTGTATAAGCGTCTCTTCTGTGGTGTAACGTGTAAAAGCGGCTCTTCTGTGGTGTAACATGTATAAGTGGCTCTTCTGTGGTGTGACGTGTATAAGTGGCTCTTCTGCGGTGTAACGTGTATAAGCGGCTCTTCTGTGGTGTGACGTGTATAAGTGTCTCTTCTGTGGTGTAACATGTATAAGCGTCTCTACTGTGGTGTAACGTGTATAAGCGTCTATACTGTGGTGTAATGTGTATAAGTGGCTCTTCTGTGGTGTAACGTGTATAAGCGTCTCTTCTGTGGTGTAACGTGTATAAGCGTCTCTTCTGTGGTGTAACGTGTATAAGCGGCTCTTCTGTGGTGTAACATGTATAAGCGGCTCTACTGTGGTGTAACGTGTATAAGCGTCTATACTGTGGTGTAACGTGTATAAGTGGCTCTTCTGTGGTGTAACGTGTATAAGCGTCTCTTCTGTGGTGTAACGTGTATAAGCGTCTCTTCTGTGGTGTAACGTGTTAAGCATCTCTTCTGTGGTGTGACGTTTGTATAAGCGTCTCTTCTATGGTGTAATGAGTATAAGCGTCTCTACTGTGGTGTGACGTATATAAGCGTCTCTTCTGTGGTGTAACGTGTATAAGTGTCTCTTCTGTGGTGTAACATGTATAAGTGTCTCTTCTGTGGTGTAACGTGTATAAGTGTCTCTTCTGTGGTGTGACGTGTATAAGCATCTCTTCTGTGCTGTAATGTGTATAACGTCTCTTCTGTGGTGTGTCATGTATAAGCGTCCCTTCTGTGGTGTGACGTGTATAAGCATCTCTACTTGGTGTAACGTGTATAAGCGTCTCTTCTGTGGTGTGACGTGTATAAGCATCTCTACTGTGGTGTGACGTGTATAAGCGCCTCTTCAGTGGTGTAACATGTATAAGTGTCTCTACTGTGGAATAACGTATATAAGTGTCTCTTCTGTGGTGTAATATGTATAAGTGTGTCTTCTGTGGTGTGACGTGTATAAGCGTCTCTACTGTGGTGTGACATGTATAAGCGGTTCTTCTGTGGTGTGACATGCATAAGCGTCTCCACTGTGGTGTGACGTGTATAAGCATCTCTTCTGCGGTGTAACATGTATAAGCAGATCTTCTGTGGTGTGACGTGTATAAGCATCTCTACTGTGGCGTGACATGTGTAAGCATCTCTAATGTGGTGTGACGTGTATAAGCGTCTCTTCTGTGGTGTAATGTGTATAAGCGTCTCTACTGTGGTGTGACGCGTATAAGTGTCTCTTTTGTGGTGTAACGTGTATAAGCGGCTCATCTGTGTTGTAACGTGTATAAGCGTCTCTTTTGTGGTGTAACGTGTATAAGTATCTCTTCTGTGGTGTAACGTGTATAAGCGTCTCTACTGTGGTGTAACGTGTATAAGCGTCTCTACTGTGGTGTGACGTGTATAAGTGTCTCTTCTGTGGTGTAACATGTGTAAGCGTCTCTTCTGTGGTGTAACGTGTATAAGCAGCTCTTCTGTGGTGTAACATGTGTAAGCGTCTCTTCTGTGGTGTAACGTGTATAAGCGGCTCTTCTGTGGTGTGACGTGTATAAGCATCTCTTCTGTGGTGTAACATGTATAAGCGGATCTTCTGTGGTGTGACGTGTATAAGCATCTCTTCTGTGGTGTAACATGTATAAGCGGATCTTCTGTGGTGTGACGTGTATAAGCATCTCTACTGTGGTGTGACATGTCTAAGCGGATCTTCTGTGGTGTGACGTGTATAAGCACCTCTACTGTAGTGTGACATGTATAAGCGTCTCCACTGTGGTGTGATGTGTATAAGCATCTCTTCTGTGGTGTAACATGTATAAGCGGATCTTCTGTGGTGTGACGTGTATAAGCATCTCTACTGTGGGGTGACATGTGTAAGCATCTCTAATGTGGTGTGACATGTATAAGCGTCTCTTCTGTGGTGTAACGTGTATAAGCATCTCTACGGTGGTGTGATGTGTATAAGTGTCTCTTCTGTGGTGTAACATGTATAAGCGGCTCTACTGTGGTGTAACGTGTATAAGCGTCTATACTGTGGTGTAACGTGTATAAGTGGCTCTTCTGTGGTGTAACATGTATAAGCGTCTCTTCTGTGGTGTAACGTGTATAAGCGTCTCTTCTGTGGTGTAACGTGTATAAGCGGCTCTTCTGTGGTGTAACATGTATAAGCGGCTCTTCTGTGGTGTATCGTGTATAAGCGTCTCTACTGTGGTGTAACGAGTATAAGTGTCTCTTCTGTGGTGTAACATGTATAAGCGTCTCTTCTGTGGTATAACGTGTATAAGCGGCTTTTCTGTGGTGTAACATGTGTAAGCGTCTCTTCTGTGGTGTAACGTGTATAAGCGGCTCTTCTGTGGTGTGACGTGTATAAGTGGCTCTTCTGTGGTGTAACGTGTATAAGTGGCTCTTCTGTGGTGTGACGTGTATAAGTGGCTCTTCTGCGGTGTAACGTGTATAAGCGGCTCTTCTGTGGTGTGACGTGTATAAGTGTCTCTTCTGTGGTGTAACATGTATAAGCGTCTCTACTGTGGTGTAACGTGTATAAGCGTCTATACTGTGGTGTAACGTGTATAAGTGGCTCTTCTGTGGTGTAATGTGTATAAGCGTCTCTTCTGTGGTGTAACGTGTATAAGCGTCTCTTCTGTGGGGTAACGTGTATAAGCGGCTCTTCTGTGGTGTAACGTGTATAAGCGTCTATACTGTGGTGTAACGTGTATAAGTGGCTCTTCTGTGGTGTAACGTGTATAAGCGTTTCTTCTGTGGTGTAACGTGTATAAGCGTCTCTTCTGTGGTGTAACGTGTAAAAGCGGCTCTTCTGTGGTGTAACATGTATAAGTGGCTCTTCTGTGGTGTGACGTGTATAAGTGGCTCTTCTGCGGTGTAACGTGTATAAGCGGCTCTTCTGTGGTGTGACGTGTATAAGTGTCTCTTCTGTGGTGTAACATGTATAAGCGTCTCTACTGTGGTGTAACGTGTATAAGCGTCTATACTGTGGTGTAACGTGTATAAGTGGCTCTTCTGTGGTGTAACGTGTATAAGCGTCTCTTCTGTGGTGTAACGTGTATAAGCGTCTCTTCTGTGGTGTAACGTGTATAAGCGGCTCTTCTGTGTTGTAACATGTATAAGCGGCTCTACTGTGGTGTAACGTGTATAAGCGTCTATACTGTGGTGTAACGTGTATAAGTGGCTCTTCTGTGGTGTAACGTGTATAAGCGTCTCTTCTGTGGTGTAACGTGTATAAGCGTCTCTTCTGTGGTGTAACGTGTATAAGCGGCTCTTCTGTGGTGTAACATGTATAAGCGGCTCTTCTGTGGTGTAACGTGTATAAGCGGCTCTTCTGTGGTGTAACATGTATAAGCGGCTCTTCTGTGGTGTGACGTGTATAAGCGGCTCTTCTGTGGTGTAACATGTATAAGCGTCTCTACTGTGGTGTAACGTGTATAAGCGTCTATACTGTGGTGTAACGTGTATAAGTGGCTCTTCTGTGGTGTAACGTGTATAAGCGTCTCTTCTGTGGTGTAACGTGTATAAGCGTCTCTTCTGTGGTGTAACGTGTATAAGCGGCTCTTCTGTGGTGTAACATGTATAAGCGGCTCTACTGTGGTGTAACGTGTATAAGCGTCTATACTGTGGTGTAACGTGTATAAGTGGCTCTTCTGTGGTGTAACGTGTATAAGCGTCTCTTCTGTGGTGTAACGTGTATAAGCGTCTCTTCTGTGGTGTAACGTGTATAAGCGGCTCTTCTGTGGTGTAACGTGTATAAGCGGCTCTTCTGTGGTGTAACATGTATAAGCGGCTCTTCTGTGGTGTAACGTGTATAAGCGGCTCTTCTGTGGTGTGACGTGTATAAGCGGCTCTTCTGTGGTGTAACATGTATAAGCGTCTCTACTGTGGTGTAACGTGTATAAGCGTCTATACTGTGGTGTAACGTGTTTAAGTGGCTCTTCTGTGGTGTAACGTGTATAAGCGTCTCTTCTGTGGTGTAACGTGTATAAGCGTCTCTTCTGTGGTGTAACGTGTATAAGCGGCTCTTCTGTGGTGTAACATGTATAAGCGGCTCTACTGTGTGTAACGTGTATAAGCGTCTATACTGTGGTGTAACGTGTATAAGTGGCTCTTCTGTGGTGTAACGTGTATAAGCGTCTCTTCTTTGGTGTAACGTGTATAAGCGTCTCTTCTGTGGTGTAACGTGTATAAGCGGCTCTTCTGTGGTGTAACATGTATAAGCGGCTCTTCTGTGGTGTATCGTGTATAAGCGTCTCTACTGTGGTGTAACGTGTATAAGTGTCTCTTCTGTGGTGTAACATGTATAAGCGTCTCTTCTGTGGTATAACGTGTATAAGCGGCTTTTCTGTGGTGTAACATGTGTAAGCGTCTCTTCTGTGGTGTAACGTGTATAAGCGGCTCTTCTGTGGTGTGACGTGTATAAGTGGCTCTTCTGTGGTGTAACGTGTATAAGTGGCTCTTCTGTGGTGTGACGTGTATAAGTGGCTCTTCTGCGGTGTAACGTGTATAAGCGGCTCTTCTGTGGTGTAACATGTATAAGCTGCTCTTCTGTGGTGTACCGCTCCGGATAGGCTGCTGGTCCGCAGCAGATTTGAAATAATAGCGCCGCAGTCATAGGAGCTACAGTTCCGCTGACCACAGCCTCCTCCTCCTTGCACCGCCGCCACCCTCTGCCTCCTCTTCGCTACACCTCCACCACACTCAACCGCACGGCTGCCCTCAGTCTTTCTTTGCACCTCTGCCTCCTCCGCACCATGCCGACCACAGCCTCCTCATCCACCGCACTGCAGACCACAGCATCCTCAGCACCGCCGCTGCTAAAGAGGTAATCTTACCCTGCTGCCTTTCTCTCTCCCTAGTCCCTACTGTATGCCCTTGCTGACCCTCTCTCTGTCACTCTCCCTGTCCCTATGTCCCTTCTGTCACTTTCCCTGTTGCTCTCTGTCACTCTCCCTGTCCCTATGTCCCTGCTGTCACTTTCCTTGTCCCTATGTCCCTGCTGTCACTTTCCCTGTCCCTCTTTCACTCTCCCTGTTCCTATGTTCCTGCTGTCACTCTCCTTCGCTCTCTGTCACTCTCCCTGTCCCTATGTTCCTGCTGTCACTCTCCCTGTCGCTCTCTGTCACTCTCCCTGTCCCTATGTCTTCGCTGTCACTTTCCCTGTCCCTCTTTCACTCTCCCTGTCCCTATGTTCCTGCTGTCACTCTCCTTCGCTCTCTGTCACTCTCCCTGTCCCTATGTTCCTGCTGTCACTCTCCCTGTCGCTCTCTGTCACTCTCCCTGTCCCTACGTCTTCGCTGTCACTTTCCCTGTCCCTCACCATGTCACTCCCCCTTTCCCTATGTCCCTGCTGTCACTTTCCCTGTCCCTCTTTCACTCTCCCTGTCCCTATGTCCCTGCTGTCACTCTCCCTGAATTTTTTCTCATTCCATTTAGCATAATGTGAATTTCGACTCATACTGTGTGCTATAATGTGAACTTCAGCTCATTCTATGTGCTATAATGTGAATTTCGTCTCATACCGTGTGTTATAATGTGAATTTCGGCTCATACCGTGTACTATAATGTGAATTTCGGCTCATTCTGTGTACTATAATGTGAATTTCGGCTCATTCTGTGTGCTAGAATGTGAATTTCGGCTCATACCGTGTGCTATAATGTGAATTTCGGCTCATACCGTGTGCTATAATGTGAATTTCGGCTCATTCTATGTGCTATAATGTGAATTTCTTCTCATACTGTGTGCTATAATGTGAATTTTGGCTCATACCGTGTGCTATAATGTGAATTTTGGCTCATACCGTGTGCTATAATGTGAATTTTGTCTCATTCTGTGTGCTATAATGTGAATTTTGGCTCATACTGTGTGCTATAATGTGAATTTCGGCTCATACCGTGTGCTATAATGTGAATTTTGGCTCATACTGTGTGCTATAATGTGAATTTTGGCTCATACTGTGTGGTATAATGTGAATTTTGGATCATACCGTGTGCTATAATGTGAATTTCGGCTCATTCTGTGTGCTATAATGTGAATTACTGCTCATACCGTGTGCTATAATGTGAATTTCGGCTCATACCGTGTGCTATAATGTGAATTTCGGCTCATTCTGTGTGCTATAATGTGAATTACAGCTTATACCGTGTGCTATAATGTGAATTTCGGTTCATACCATGTGCTAACCCTCAGAGTAAACTGTGGGTCTTTACTAGAGATGAGCGGGTTCGGTTCCTCGGAATCCGAATCCGCCCGAACTTCAGCTTTTTTCTCATGGGTCCGAGCGACTCGGATCCTCCTGCCTTGCTCGGTTAACCCGAGCGCGCCCGAACGTCATCATCCCGCTGTCAGATTCTCGCGAGACTCGGATTCTATATAAGGAGCCGCGCGTCGCCGCCATTTTCACACGTGCATTGAGATTGATAGGGAGAGGACGTGGCTGGCGTCCTCTCCGTTTATAGAGAAGAGACTAGAGTAGAGAGAGACACAGTATTTAGTAATTTTGGGGAGCATTTTTAGGAGTACTACTACTTGCTGAAGTGTAGTGTGACTGTATATGTATATCTGACTTGTGGGGGAGACAGTGGGGAGCAGTTAGAGTCTGAGAGCAGGAGTACATATTTTAACGTACAGTGCACACTTTTGCTGCCAGAGTGCCAGCCACACTGCCATTGTGACCACACTGACCACCAGTATATTGTGATTGTCTGCTTAGGAGTACTACTTGCAAGTTGCTGATAGTGTGACCAGTGACCTGACCACCAGTTTAATTAATCACCACCAGTTTAATATATATATATAATTGTATATATATATAATTGTATACCACCTACCCGTGTTTTTTTTTTTTCTTTCTTCTTGATACATACTATAGTAGCTTACTGTAGCAGTCTGCGGTGCTGAGCTGACAGTGTCCATCAGGTCCGTCATCAGTCATTACATAATAAATATATATACCTGTCCGGCTGCAGTACTAGTGTAGTGATATTATATATATATATATTAATTTCATCTCATTATCATCCAGTCTATATTAGCAGCAGACACAGTACGGTAGTCCACGGCTGTAGCTACCTCTGTGTCGGCAGTCGCTCGTCCATCCATAATTGTATACCACCTACCCGTGGTTTTTTTTTCTTTTCTTTCTTCTTGATACATACTACTATAGTAGCTTACTGTAGCAGTCTGCGGTGCTGAGCTGACAGTGTCCAGCAGGTCCGTCATTACATAATAATTATATATACCTGTCCGGCTGCAGTACTAGTGATATTATATATATATATATATATATATTAATTTCATCTCATTATCATCCAGTCTATATTAGCAGCAGACACAGTACGGTAGTCCACGGCTGTAGCTACCTCTGTGTCGGCAGTCGCTCATCCATCCATAATTGTATACCACCTACCCGTGGTTTTTTTTTTCCTTTCTTCTTGATACATACTACTATAGAAGCTTACTGTAGCAGTCTGCGGTGCTGAGCTGACAGTGTCCAGCAGGTCCGTCATTACATAATAAATGTATATACCTGTCCGGTTGCAGTACTAGTGATATTATATATATACTAGGTGCTTCATCGCGCCCTACGGGCGCTTTTCACACCGTCGCAAGGGGCTACGCCCCCTTAACCCTTGCATGCCTTTCTGGGGTTTAATATTTGTATTATATGGAGTATTACCTGCATTCCTTTGTTAGTGGTTAAATATTGCACAATGAAAGGGCGTGCGATGGTGAAGGAGGCGCAGCCCCTTGCGACGGCGTGAACAGCACCTGCAGGGCACGATGTACAGAATGTAGCGGGTGCGGGGGGGACTGCGGATGGTGTCTGTAGATGCTGCGGGTGGAGGGGAGGCAGAAGTGGTGGTGGTGCCCGGATGGGGAAGGTTCGGGAGGTGCTGCGCGTGGGGGAGGGGCAGAGGAGTGGGGGATGCAGATGGGGGAGGGGTCCGGAGGCACCGCAGGTGGGGGAGGGGCAGGGGTGCCACGGGTGGGAGAGGGGCAGGTGTGGGGATGTTGTGGATGGGTGAAGGGTTCCGGAGGTGCTGTGGGATGGGAAGGGACGGGTGTGCCGGGGGTTGGGTAGGGGACCGCAGGCACCATGGGTAGGGTAGGGGCAGGTACGGGTGTTGCGGCGGATGGGAAAGGAGGTCCGGAGGTGCTGCAGGTGGTGGAGGGGCAGGTGCAGGGGTGCCATTGGTGGGGGAGGGGTGGGTGAGGGGGTAACCGCTGATGGAGGAGGGTGTCTGCAGATGCTGCGGGTGGAGGGGGGCAGGTGTGGGGGGAGACGTATAAGGGGGGTGAATGGTGGAAGGGGCCTGGAGGTGCTGTGGGTGGTGAAGGGGTGGAGGAGTGGGAGCCACGGGTGGTGTAGGGGGTCTGGAGGCACAGCATGTGGGGGAGGGGTGGAGTGCCGCATGTGGTGGAGGGGAAGGTGCGGAGGTGTGGTGCATTGGGGAGAGGTCTGGAGGCGCTGCGGGTACTGTACATGCCATAAAAGGTAGTTGGAGGGTATGCAGTAACAGGGCAAGGACAGGGGTGACCGGGTCAGTACAGGGTTGACGGGGCCAGGACAGGGGTGACGGTGCCAGGATAGGGGTGACGGGGCCAGGACAGGGGTGACGGGGCCAGGACAGGGGTGACGGGGCCAGGACAGGGGTGACAGTGCCAGGACAGAAATGATAGGGACAGGATAGGGGTGACAGGGCCAGGGTAGGGGCGGCAGGACCAGGACAGGGGTGACGGGGCCAGTATAGGGTTCACAGGGCAAGCACAGGGGTGACAGGGCCAGGATAGGGGTAACAGGGCCAGCATAAGGGTGACAGGGCCAGGATAAGGGTGACAGGGCCAGAATAAGGGTGGCAGGGCAAGGCCAGGGACATGACAGAACACAGGGCACGGGAGAGATTGGTATTAGGGACAAAACAGTGGTGACAGACAGATGTGTCTTACCGGAGTCACTGCTGCTGGCTGCTGCTGTTCCATTCCAACCTGTTGGGATCTGCTGCTGCTGGAGACTTGGCATGGCTGACTCTCTCAGGCTGGAGTCCTGCTTTCTCTGCCAGTCCGCATCCCTCCCCCCCCCCTCCTCAGTCACACACCGCAGACCTCGCGCAGCTGCCGGGCACTGTGGTAAGGTGAGACTGGAAATGACTGGTTAGCCCCCAGGAGATGCTGCGGCTGGAGGGAGGAGGGGGTCATAGCATGCACGTGGCGCGGACCTCACGGCTTCCGGGCACTGTCGTAAGGGGAGACTGGGAGTGACTGGTTAGCTCCCAGGAGACGCTGCGGCTGGAGGGAGGAGTGGGTCAGAGCCTGCAAGCAGCTCGGATTTCTGCAGCGCTACCCGCCAGCTAAAGTGTGTGAATGAGCTGGGCGCACTCCACTGCGGGTGGCAGCGCTGCAGCTAGCGGTGGGGTTGCCGGGGCTGGAGATAACAGAGGCAGTATGGAACCTGCACAGCGGCAGGTGCCTCACTAAACTGCAGCTAAGAAGCGTGGAGTGTGTCAGAAAGTGACGCTCCTCCGCACCAGAGAGACCCTGCTGAGTATGCCGATGTGGGGGGTCAAGCACACAGTGAGCCGGTGCCCGTCTGTCTGTATGACATACCCCTCACACACCCCCATACCTCCCAAATGTCCCGATTTTCGCGGGACAGTCCCATTTTTTGGGGTCTGTCCCGCTGTCCCACCCGCGGGTCGCAGTGTCCTGCGGTGGGGGGGGGGGCAGTTGGAAAGCTCCTGTACTCGCTGTTCTACTTAGCAGAGCGGCGGTGAATAGTGGAGACAGAGGGAGAGTGGGCATCAGGGGGTACGGATTAATGGGGGGGTTCCAGCAGCAGAGCCGGATTAAGGGGGGGGGGGGGGGGGCGGGGGATACGTACCGTTGGCCCCACAGTTTTAGAGGCCCCCCCGGCTGGAGTAGCTCTGTCCCAGCTCAGAAGCTCCCCCCCCCCCCGTCCTGCCAGCAACAGTGGCAGCATTGTGCTACAGTCAGCACACGCTGCTGCATATTGGCAGGTCTGTGGTGTTGTGCAGGGAGGCAGCAGTCTCCCTGCTTTCTTCTCCCTGTGCGGGTGTGTAGGGGGGAGCGACCACCTCCTCTGGATTTAGCCCTAGCTGAGGGGCCAAAATCCCATAAAAAAAATAAAAACAAAAATCGGAATTTGCATAAGGGGGCGTGGCCGCGCGGGGGGGGGGGGGCGATTAGGCCACGCCCCCAACCCCCAGCAGGCACAGCAATGAGATAGGGCTCCCCTGTCTCAAGTGCCCTGGGCCCCCCGGACTCATAATCAGCCCCTGGGGGCATGCCAGCAGCTCACAGAGCGCTGGGCATGCCCCCTCACTTACGAAAACGGGGACCCTCCCGCGAAGCCACGCCCCCTTTTCGCCGAGTGTTTCCCTCCTTCTGCCTGGAGAAAGCTCCTGCAGAAAGCTGGGAGGTATGCAGCCCTGTCTGTGACATGCCCAATGTCCATGCTATCTGCTTCTGCTCCTAGTCTCCTGTAGATTTGGCCAGATCTCTGTGACTCATTTGAATAACTCCGCCCACTGTTGTGACTCCGCCCAGCATTAGCAAATGAATCACAAGGTCACAGAATAGGGCTATTATATAGGAGATATATTAATTTCATCTCATTATCATCCAGTCTATATTAGCAGCAGACACAGTACGGTAGTCCACGGCTGTAGCTACCTCTGTGTCGGCAGTCGCTCGTCCATCCATAATTGTATACCACCTACCCGTGGTTTTTTTTTTTTCTTTCTTCTTGATACATACTACTATAGTAGCTTACTGTAGCAGTCTGCGGTGCTGAGCTGACAGTGTCCAGCAGGTCCGTCATTACATAATAAATATATATACCTGTTCGGCTGCAGTACTAGTGATATTATATATATATATATATTAATTTCATCTCATTATCATCCAGTCTATATTAGCAGCAGACACAGTATGGTAGTCCACGGCTGTAGCTACCTCTGTGTCGGCAGTCGCTCGTCCATCCATAATTGTATACCACCTACCCGTGGTTTTTTTTTTTCTTTCTTCTTGATACATACTACTATAGTAGCTTACTGTAGCAGTCTGCGGTGCTGAGCTGACAGTGTCCAGCAGGTCCGTCATCAGTCATTACATAATAAATATATATACCTGTCCGGCTGCAGTACTAGTGATATTATATATATATATATATATATATATATATATATATATATTAATTTCATCTCATTATCATCCAGTCTATATTAGCAGCAGACACAGTACAGTAGTCCACGGCTGTAGCTACCTCTGTGTCGGCAGTCGCTCGTCCATCCATAATTGTATACTAGTATCCATCCATCTCCATTGTTTACCTGAGGTGCCTTTTAGTTGTGCCTATTAAAATATGGAGAACAAAAATGTTGAGGTTCCAAAAATAGGGAAAGATCAAGATCCACTTCCACCTCGTGCTGAAGCTGCTGCCACTAGTCATGGCCGAGACGATGAAATGCCATCAACGTCGTCTGCCAAGGCCGATGCCCAATGTCTTAGTACAGAGCATGTAAAATCCAAAACACCAAATATCAGTAAAAAAAGGACTCCAAAATCTAAAATAAAATTGTCGGAGGAGAAGCGTAAACTTGCCAATATGCCATTTACCACACGGAGTGGCAAGGAACGGCTGAGGCCCTGGCCTATGTTCATGGCTAGTGGTTCAGCTTCACATGAGGATGGAAGCACTCAGCCTCTCGCTAGAAAAATGAAAAGACTCAAGCTGGCAAAAGCACCGCAAAGAACTGTGCGTTCTTCGAAATCCCAAATCCACAAGGAGAGTCCAATTGTGTCGGTTGCGATGCCTGACCTTCCCAACACTGGACGTGAAGAGCATGCGCCTTCCACCATTTGCACGCCCCCTGCAAGTGCTGGAAGGAGCACCCGCAGTCCAGTTCCTGATAGTCAGATTGAAGATGTCAGTGTTGAAGTACACCAGGATGAGGAGGATATGGGTGTTGCTGGCGCTGGGGAGGAAATTGACAAGGAGGATTCTGATGGTGAGGTGGTTTGTTTAAGTCAGGCACCCGGGGAGACACCTGTTGTCCGTGGGAGGAATATGGCCGTTGACATGCCTGGTGAAAATACCAAAAAAATCAGCTCTTCGGTGTGGAAGTATTTCACCAGAAATGCGGACAACATTTGTCAAGCCGTGTGTTGCCTTTGTCAAGCTGTAATAAGTAGGGGTAAGGACGTTAACCACCTCGGAACATCCTCCCTTATACGTCACCTGCAGCGCATTCATAATAAGTCAGTGACAAGTTCAAAAACTTTGGGCGACAGCGGAAGCAGTCCACTGACCAGTAAATCCCTTCCTCTTGTAACCAAGCTCACGCAAACCACCCCACCAACTCCCTCAGTGTCAATTTCCTCCTTCCCCAGGAATGCCAATAGTCCTGCAGGCCATGTCACTGGCAATTCTGACGAGTCCTCTCCTGCCTGGGATTCCTCCGATGCATCCTTGCGTGTAACGCCTACTGCTGCTGGCGCTGCTGTTGTTGCTGCTGGGAGTCGATGGTCATCCCAGAGGGGAAGTCGTAAGCCCACTTTTACTACTTCCACCAAGCAATTGACTGTCCAACAGTCCTTTGCGAGGAAGATGAAATATCACAGCAGTCATCCTGTTGCAAAGCGGATAACTGAGGCCTTGACAACTATGTTGGTGTTAGACGTGCGTCCGGTATCCGCCGTTAGTTCACAGGGAACTAGACAATTTCTTGAGGTAGTGTGCCCCCGTTACCAAATACCATCTAGGTTCCACTTCTCTAGGCAGGCGATACCGAGAATGTACACGGACGTCAGAAAAAGACTCACCAGTGTCCTAAAAAATGCAGCTGTACCCAATGTCCACTTAACCACGGACATGTGGACAAGTGGAGCAGGGCAGGGTCAGGACTATATGACTGTGACAGCCCACTGGGTAGATGTATGGACTCCCGCCGCAAGAACAGCAGCGGCGGCACCAGTAGCAGCATCTCGCAAACGCCAACTCTTTCCTAGGCAGGCTACGCTTTGTATCACCGGTTTCCAGAATACGCACACAGCTGAAAACCTCTTACGGCAACTGAGGAAGATCATCGCGGAATGGCTTACCCCAATTGGACTCTCCTGTGGATTTGTGGCATCGGACAACGCCAGCAATATTGTGTGTGCATTAAATATGGGCAAATTCCAGCACGTCCCATGTTTTGCACATACCTTGAATTTGGTGGTGCAGAATTTTTTAAAAAACGACAGGGGCGTGCAAGAGATGCTGTCGGTGGCCAGAAGAATTGCGGGACACTTTCGGCGTACAGGCACCACGTACAGAAGACTGGAGCACCACCAAAAACGCCTGAACCTGCCCTGCCATCATCTGAAGCAAGAAGTAGTAACGAGGTGGAATTCAACCCTATATATGCTTCAGAGGTTGGAGGAGCAGCAAAAGGCCATTCAAGCCTATACAATTGAGCACGATATAGGAGGTGGAATGTACCTGTCTCAAGCGCAGTGGAGAATGATTTCAACGTTGTGCAAGGTTCTGCAACCTTTTGAACTTGCCACACGTGAAGTCAGTTCAGACACTGCCAGCCTGAGTCAGGTCATTCCCCTCATCAGGCTTTTGTAGAAGAAGCTGGAGGCATTGAAGGAGGAGCTAAAAGGGAGCGATTCCGCTAGGCATGTGGGACTTGTGGATGGAGCCCTTAATTCGCTTAACAAGGATTCACGGGTGGTCAATCTGTTGAAATCAGAGCACTACATTTTGGCCACCGTGCTCGATCCTAGATTTAAAACCTACCTTGGATCTCTCTTTCCGGCACACACAAGTCTGCTGGGGTTCAAAGACCTGCTGGTGACAAAATTGTCAAGTCAAGCGGAACGCGACCTGTCAACATCTCCTCCTTCACATTCTCCCGCAACTGGGGGTGCGAGGAAAAGGCTCAGAATTCCGAGCCCACCCGCTGGCGGTGATGCAGGGCAGTCTGGAGCGACTGCTGATGCTGACATCTGGTCCGGACTGAAGGACCTGACAACGATTACGGACATGTCGTCTACTGTCACTGCATATGATTCTCTCACCATTGAAAGAATGGTGGAGGATTATATGAGTGACCGCATCCAAGTAGGCACGTCACACAGTCCGTACTTATACTGGCAGGAAAAAGAGGCAATTTGGAGGCCCTTGCACAAACTGGCTTTATTCTACCTAAGTTGCCCTCCCACAAGTGTGTACTCCGAAAGAGTGTTTAGTGCCGCCGCTCACCTTGTCAGCAATCGGCGTACGAGGTTACTTCCAGAAAATGTGGAGAAGATGATGTTCATTAAAATGAATTATAATCAATTCCTCCGTGGAGACATTGACCAGCAGCAATTGCCTCCACAAAGTACACAGGGAGCTGAGATGGTGGATTCCAGTGGGGACGAATTGATAATCTGTGAGGAGCGGGATGTACACGGTGATATATCGGAGGATGATGATGAGGTGGACATCTTGCCTCTGTAGAGCCAGTTTGTGCAAGGAGAGATTAATTGCTTCTTTTTCGGTGGGGGTCCAAACCAACCCGTCATTTCAGTCACAGTCGTGTGGCAGACCCTGTCACTGAAATGATGGGTTGGTTAAAGTGTGCATGTCCTGTTTATACAACATAAGGGTGGGTGGGAGGGCCCAAGGACAATTCCATCTTGCACCTCTTTTTTCTTTCATTTTTATTTGCGTCATGTGCTGTTTGGGGAGTGTTTTTTGGAAGGGCCATCCTGCGTGACACTGCAGTGCCACTCCTAGATGGGCCAGGTGTTTGTGTCGGCCACTAGGGTCGCTTAGCTTACTCACACAGCTACCTCATTGCGCCTCTTTTTTTCTTCTTTGCGTCATGTGCTGTTTGGGGAGTGTTTTTTGGAAGGGCCATCCTGCGTGACACTGCAGTGCCACTCCTAGATGGGCCAGGTGTTTGTGTCGGCCACTAGGGTCGCTTAGCTTACTCACACAGCTACCTCATTGCGCCTCTTTTTTTCTTCTTTGCGTCATGTGCTGTTTGGGGAGTGTTTTTTGGAAGGGCCATCCTGCGTGACACTGCAGTGCCACTCCTAGATGGGCCAGGTGTTTGTGTCGGCCACTAGGGTCGCTTAGCTTACTCACACAGCTACCTCATTGCGCCTCTTTTTTTCTTCTTTGCGTCATGTGCTGTTTGGGGAGTGTTTTTTGGAAGGGCCATCCTGCGTGACACTAGAGTGCCACTCCTAGATGGGCCAGGTGTTTGTGTCGGCCACTAGGGTCGCTTAGCTTACTCACACAGCTACCTCATTGCGCCTCTTTTTTTCTTCTTTGCGTCATGTGCTGTTTGGGGAGTGTTTTTTGGAAGGGCCATCCTGCGTGACACTGCAGTGCCACTCCTAGATGGGCCAGGTGTTTGTGTCGGCCACTAGGGTCGCTTATCTTACTCACACAGCTACCTCATTGCGCCTCTTTTTTTCTTTGCGTCATGTGCTGTTTGGGGAGTGTTTTTTGGAAGGGCCATCCTGCGTGACACTGCAGTGCCACTCCAAGATGGGCCAGGTGTTTGTGTCGGCCACTAGGGTCGCTTAGCTTAGTCATCCAGCGACCTCGGTGCAAATTTTAGGACTAAAAATAATATTGTGAGGTGTGAGGTATTCAGAATAGACTGAAAATGAGTGGAAATTATGGTTTTTGAGGTTAATAATACTTTGGGATCAAAATGACCCCCAAATTCTATGATTTAAGCGGTTTTTTAGTGTTTTTTGAAAAAAACACCCGAATCCAAAACACACCCGAATTCCGACAAAAAAAATTCGGTGAGGTTTTGCCAAAACGTGGTCGAACCCAAAACACGGCCGCGGAACCTAACCCAAAACCAAAACACAAAACCCGAAAAATTTCAAGTGCACATCTCTAGTCTTTACTCTGTAGCAGAAAGGCAGGATGCAGATGCAGACAGACCTGTTATGCAGAGTTTGGTGGGGAAGGGGGGGGGCAGTTGGTGCAGCTCCCCGATTTGAATTTTGGACTGTGCTGCAGCCTCACCTCTAGAGCCACCACTGCTATAACTGCCATAAATACAGAGGACATCCTAGTGACAACTATACAGATCATTATAGAGAGTATTCTTGTGACTACTATACAAGACTGAGAGCGCAAACTAGCAGATGGCTGATCTTTGCAGAGGGGTCAGACACCAGAGACATTAGTGGTCCATTTAGGCCACAGACCCAATGGGAAAAGTCTTGTAGGGTATATGGCCAATCCACCTCTGGTGGCTCCCACTCGAGTCCTGGCCCACTAGGATGCAGCTGGACAGCCTGTTGGTTGGTCAAACAGTGTCATTGCCCATTTGTAGATGTACAGAAAGAAAACAGAATAAAATGCAGCCTACACAGGAATATACAGTATCTTTCCTACTGAGAAACAGTAATATAGCTTACACGTAAAGAAAATTCACTTAGGAGCTTATGGAGCGAATGACGCACTAAATACTTGTATAGTGCACGTGAATCTATTCGTTAAAAAAAGTATATATTGTGTACCACATATTACATCGATTATTAAATTATTGTCCAAGTGCCAGTGAAACGTATGTTGGGTATTGGCATTAATTACATGACTTAGGTGGTCATTTCCGAGTTGATCGCTAACTGCATTTGTTCGCAGCACAGCGATCAGGCAAAAAAATTGCATTTCTGTGCATGTGGCGAAATGCACACGGGCGCGACGTACGGTACAATGAACGTTGCAGTTTTGCACAGGGTCTAGTGATGCATTTCAGTCGCACTGGTTGCCGCAGAGTGATTGACATGAAGTGGGCGTTTCTGGGTGGCAACTGACCGTTTTCAGGGAGTGTTTGGAAAAACGTAGGCGTGCCAGGGAAAAAGCAGGTGTGACTGGGCGAACGCAGTGCATGTTTATGACGTCAAAACAGGAACTGAATAGCCTGAAGTGATCGCAAGCGCTGAGTAGATTTTGAGCTACTCTGAAACTACACAAAAAATTTTGCAGGCGCTCTGCGATAAAAACGTTCGCACTTCTGCTAAGCTAAAATACACTCCCAGTGGGCGGTGGCATAGCATTTGCACAGCTGCTAAAAACTGCTAGCGAGCGATTAACCCGGAATGACCCCTTAAATTCTCAGGGTAATTGACCCATGTTTAATCAATTGTAGTTAGCATTCTGTAATCATCACTATGGAATTGTATTGACAACTATTGAATAAATGGAACAGGTTAGTGTAAAATAGATAGTTGTTGCAATTATACAATAATAATAATAATTATTATTATTATTATTATTATTATTATTATTTATAGTACCATCATATTTTGAAGCACTTTCCAGAGAATATACAGTAGAATAATTCTCATTGTCCCGTTGTAGATTACAACTGAAATTCCCCACCAAACCCACCAGTATGTATTAGCTGTCAGTTATGTTTTTTTCCACTATCAACATGTTCACTGTATGGAGGATTGAAGATTGTTTAATTGCCCGTGAATAATTTGTTATGCCAGATCAATGGAAAATCTGTTAGTCACAATGAGATTCACCGACAAGACAATCCATTATATGCTGAGAGCAAAGTCATTTTATTACCCCGCTTTTTTACCTTCAATTTTTACAGAGCAAACAAATAGTTACATATTCAACAGGCATTCAACCCCCTTTGTTTTGATCTGATGGGCAAACAAACATACGGGAACTCTGAGATATGTATACATGATGCACGTTATGGCCCTCATTCCGAGTTGTTCATCGGTAATTTTCTTTGCATCGCAGCGATTTTCCGCTAATTGCGCATGCGCAATGTTCGCAGTGCGACTGCGCCAAGTAAATTTGCTAAGAAGTTTGGTATTTTACTCACGGCATTACGAGGTTTTTTCTTCGTTCTGGTGATCGGAGTGTGATTGACAAGAAGTGGGTGTTTCTGGGCGGAAACTGGACGTTTTATGGGTGTGTGTGAAAAAACGCAAGGCGGATGGAACAGAGAAGTGGTGGGAAGTTGGGGTGAAGCAGAGCTGGGGAGATGAGCAGCAGTAAAGGCGGCAGACAGAGGGGGGGAATTCACAAACACTCATCCACAGTCACAGAGGCCACGTTTAGAGAAATTTGAGTTGGAATCACTGAGCAGTTTATAAAGTGCCACAAGTGTTGATGGTGCGAGTGATGGTGAGCCGATGGAGGAATTTTCACAACCACTGTCACAGGTGCACTGTCCACAGACACTGAAAGTGGTGGTCTCGCACTTGTACTCACTTGTGCACGAGAGGAAGTCAGAAAAGAGCACTATTCAAATTACTGTAGCCACAAAATCCCCCCAAAAATGATGAATATACCAGGCCCTAATAAAAGATTTACACAGTATTTATTAATGGTTTTAGTAGACAATGATCTACTCTCTTGATTGACTGAGCCAGAGATTATGGGAGAGCCATCAAATGGTTTCAAGAAGAATACTGAGGGGTGTATGCACTAAGCTTTGGAGAGATATAAGTGGAGAGAAATAAACTACCAGCCAATCAGCTCCTAACTGCCATGTCACAGACTGTGTTTGAAAAATGACAGTTAGGAGCTGGTTCGCTGGTACTTTCTCTTTCTCCAAGGCTTAGTACATAGGTGGTCATTCCGAGTTGATCGCTAGCTGCTTTCGGTTGAAGCGCGGCGATCATGAAAAAAATCGGCGTTTTTGCGCATGCATATGGGCCACAGTGCGCACGCGCGAAGTACTTTCACACAAAACTATGCACTTTTACGCAAGGTCTAGAGGCGCTTTTCAGTCGCTCGGATGATCGGTGAGTGATTGACAGGAAAGGGGTGTTTCTGGGAGGTAACTGATCGTTTTCCGGGAGTGTGCTAAAAACCGCAGGCGTTTCATTTGAAAATGCAGGCGTGCCTGGGGAAACGGGGGAGTGGCTGGCCGAGCGCAGGGCGTGTTTGTGACGTCAAAGCAGGAACCAAACTGTCTGCAGTGATCGCAAGGTAGGAGTAGGTCTGGAGCTACTCAGAAACTGCAGGAAAAGATTTACGAGCAGTTCTGCTAATCTTTCGTTCGCACTTCTGCTAAGCTAAGATACACTCCCAGAGGGCGGCGGCCTAGCGTGTGCACTGCTGCTAAAAGCAGCTAGCGAGCGATCAACTCGGAATGAGGGCCATATTCAGGTTCAGTTGCAGATTCTGCGAAAAAGCAGACTCTGCAACGGCTTGTGATCACATGCTGGGGACTATCCAGCACACGGCAAGGCCATGCAACATGCAAAGTCCCGCCCAGCGATGCGATCGCAAACCAATTGCACATCACATCGCAGAACGGGAAATAAGGGATGACCCCTGCATATGCAGCATGGCTGCATATGCACCGACAACATTTTCTTTATCGGAGCAGTAGGGTGTGACATCATGCAGCCACCCCAAAAATGGTCCGGCCGCTCCCCCGCAGTGGTCCGTCGTTGTCTACCCCTTGGGCGCCGCTGGCAATTTGCGCTGTGATGGTTCACGCTCAAGTGCTACGTATGCTGTGCATGCACAGGCGGCCGAGATCGGCTGGTCTGCATTTTTGCAGTAGCAGCGATCCAACCTCTATGAGGGCCATAGACCCCTAAATTCCATATTGGCTACAGGTACTTGAAATTCTTACGCTAGTCCTTTATCAACATAATTCTTCGTAGATCAAGGGCCTATTTCAGACCTGATCACAGCAGCAACTTTGTTCTCTAATGGGCAAAACCATGTGCGGTGCAGGTAGGGCAGATGTAACATGTGCAGAGAGAGAGAGATTTGGGTGCTGCTTGCTTCTGGAGAGCTCTGGGGCCTGGAAGAGGTGCATCAGGGCTATGAGGAGCAGCCATTGGGGCGCCCCTTGGTAGCCATAGTTACATCCACCATATGTACCTTAACATGACTTGATGTTACAATTGTCCTTATGGAAGAAGCGCTGAGATACTATGTGGTACAGCCTGATAGCGGCAGATGCACCTGATTAGACCCGCAGCAGCAGCCAGCGCAGTGTACAAGGAGGAGATCACATACAGAGAAATCCTTCATTTTCTTTGCTAGATGAATTCAGTGGTGCCCTCGAAGGGCTGGGGCCCCTAGGCAGCCGCCTAAAACTGATTAATGGTAGAGACTGCCCTTCCCTCCTCCAACAAGGCAGTGACAGCAACAAACAGGCAAGCGGGGAGGTGCAATTTCCCCTCCCTCCATGCGGGTAGTAGTAACCAAAGAGAATATGGGCACATAGGGAGCAGTAAAATGGAAGGGGACTGACCTGTAACTAAGAGCTACCCACTTAAAGTGAGTTTGCATAGACTTTTGGAAAATAAGTTAATGCAGACACTCTTAGCTGTGCACACTGGGGTAATTCAGAGTTGATCACAGCAGCAAATTTGTTAGCAGTTGGCCAAAACCGTGGTGGTCATTCTGAGTTGTTCGCTAGCTGTTTTCGGACGTAGCACAGCGTTCAGGCAAAAAAGCGGCACTTCCACATGCGCGACGTACTTTCACAACAGCCGAAGTAGTTTCACACAGGCACTAGATAAGATTTTCAGTCGCACTGCTGACCGCAGAGTGATTGACATGAAGTGGGCGTTTCTGGGTGTCAACTGACCGTTTTCAGGGAGTAATCATAAAAACGCAGGCGTGCCTGGAAAAATACAGGCGTGGCTGGCCGAACGCAGGGCGTGTTTGTGACATCAAATCCGGAACTGAATGGTCTGAAGTGATCGCAAGCGCTGAGTAGGTCTGGAGCTACTCTAAAAGTGCTCAAAAATATTTTGCAGCCGCTCTGCGATCCTTTTGTTCGCACTTCTGCTAAGCTAAGATACACTCCCAGAGGGCGGCGGCTTAGCGTTTGCACGGCTGCTAAAAACAGCTAGCGAGCGAACAACTCGGAATGACCACCCATGTGCACTGCAGGCAGAGCCGGGCTTAGGCAAACTAGGCAAATGCCTAGGGCATTTGATATGCCTAGGGGCACAAGCAGCTTCTGCTGATTAAAATGATATGCAGCATGCCTATAGTCTGTGTGTGTCTGCGGCTGTATCTGCATACAAAATGCTACGTTACAGTGTATTCCTGGAAATCACTGTAACATAGCATTTCATATGCAGATACAGCCACAGTCGCACACAGAATATAGGCATGCTCAGAGCCGGATCAAGACCATGGGGGGCCCGGGGTACTTTAGACAGTGGGGCCCCTATTGAAGAGAGGGGTGGAGGGGTGGTGGGCACACCTATTAACGGGGCCTAATGCCCACCATGTGCCCTTGGGCCGGGAGGGCCCGACTATAAATGGCCACGGGCCGAGAGTGCCCGACTACATACCCACAGGCCGGGAGGGCCTGACTGTACCTACGGGCCTAGTGCCCGATCCCTGAAGCTCTAGGGAGGAAAGGATGGGGGGGGTGAGATCAGCCTCACCTGGTCCGGGTCACCTTCCATCAGGAGCACGGCATCTTCCGGCCTCTTCAGCGGCCACCGGAGCTCTTCTCCCTCCGTCCGGCTCTTCACTGCTCTTCAGCGCGGCCTCCCTCTTCGGTTCCTGCCCGGTGTCTTCTGCGCTCTTCCGCGCGGACATCGTCTTCGGCTCCCGCCCGGCGTCTGACTTCAGATGCCGGGGGTGGGGCCTATGACGCGGCGAGCACCGATTGGCTCGCCGCGCCATCTTCTGATTGGCTGGCGCCACGCGAGCCGTGATTGGCTCGCGGACGGCGCCGGATTTGAACTCCCGCCGCCAGCGCTTCAGATTGGCTGCCAAAACGGCGCCAAGTTTAAAGCGCCGCTGCCCGTCGCCACTTCCAGTCTGGTGCAGGGTAACACCTGGTCCCTGCACCGGACACCCGCCGCTTACTGACAGGCGCTGGGGACACACTGCCCCAGCGCCGGCCACCGCTGTACTCTGCAGGGGACGCAGATCCCCTGCACCCTGCTGCTCTGATGTGCCCTGGAACACAGGGCACATCTCTACAGCACCACAGATTGGATCAGAAGAGAGATCCGATCTGTGGTGTGGCAAGGGGCCCTTTTGGAAAGGGGGGCCCGGGGGTACGTATCCCCGGGACCCCCCCCCCCCCTTAATCCGGCTCCGGGCATGCTGCATATCATTTAAATGAGCAGAAGCTGCGTGTGCATCCTAGCCACATAGTAATGCAAATAAGATGCATTTTCATCAAAAAAAGGTGCCCGACATTAGCAGAGCTGCTAGGCATCTCCTGCTGCATGGCATATTGAGGTAAGATGTATGAGGACACATCTGTATCCAAGGAGAGGCAGAGGTCACAGTGTTAGCAGCCGTGTGAGTGCTGTGTGCAGGTGGGATTCTTGTGCAATAGTGTTCGGCATATGTGTAAGTATGGGGCATTATGTGTGTCATGTGTATAGATGCATTGATAATGTGCGGCATATGTGTAAGGGGCACTATGTGTGTCAATATATATATAAGTGAACTAATAATGTACGGCATATGTGAAAGGGACATTATGTGTGTCATGTGTATAAGGGCATTAACAATGTGGAGCATATGTGTAAGGGACATTATGTGTATAAGGGCATTAATAAAGGTTGGCATAATGTGTAAGGGGCATTACTGTGTGATATTATGTGTATAAATGCATTACTAATGTGTGGCATTAATGTGTATAAGGTGCTCTACTGTGTGGCATAACAAATAGAAAGGGCATTACTGTGTGGTCTAATGTGAATAAAGAGCAATAAGGTGTGGTGTAATGTGAATAAGAAGCAATTCAGTGTGATGTAATGTGAATAAGGGGCACAACTGTGAGGAGTAATGTATATAAGGTAAAGTGGTACTACTGTGTGATGTAACATGAATTAAGGACACTATCCCATGATAAAATGTGAATAAAGTTGTAATACTGTGTGGTGTAATTTGAATTGGGGGTACTTTGGTGTGGCCATGCCGCTTCCCAGCAAGAACACGCCCCTTATTGAGCTGTGCGCCGAATGTGCACACCGTTCCTATTTAAAATATAGGGGGTAGGAATATCAAAATGAGGACTGCTATGGTTGAGGAGTGATGGTGCTTGGAAAGGGGTGCAGGGTCAGAGGCGGAGCTGGCGGTGGTGCCAGGGGGCACCAGCCAAAATCTTGCCTAGGGCATCATATTGGTTAGGGCCGTCTCTGACTGCAGGTGTGGCAGATATAACATGTGCAGAGAGAGTTAGATTTGGGTGGGTTATATATTGTTTCTGTGCAGGGTAAATATTGGCTGCTTTATTTTTACACTGCAATTTAGATTTCAGTTTGAACACACTCCACCCAAATCTAACTCTCTCTGCACATGTTACATCTGTCCCCCCTGCAGTGCACATGGTTTTGCCCAACGGCTAACAAATTTGCTGCTGCGATCAACTCTGAATTAGGCCCACTGTTTCCTATATCAGTGATTCACAAACTTTTTTGAATCATGGCGCCCTAGAGTATCAGAATTTTTTTCACGGCAGCCCTAGGACAAAGATTTTTTATTGAGAAATGTAGAAATAAAGCTTAAATTAAGTAAATGGTGTTTCTATGCCATCCTTATATACAGTTGCCTGGTAAGGGACAAAATTTGCTTCTGTTTGTCCACATATTGGTGGTCATTCCAAGTTGTTCGCTCGTTATATTTTTCTCGCAACGGAGCGATTAGTCGCTAATGCGCATGCGCAATGTCCGCAGTGCGACTGCGCCAAGTAAATTTGCTATGCAGTTAGGTATTTTACTCACGGCATTACAAGGTTTTTTCTTCGTTCTGGTGATCGTAATGTGATTGACAGGAAGTGGGTGTTTCTGGGTGGAAACTGGCTGTTTTATGGGTGTGTGCGAAAAAACGCTACCGTTTCTGGGAAAAACGCGGGAGTGGCTGGAGAAACGGAGGAGTGTCTGGCCGAACGCTGGGTGTGTTTGTGACGTCAAACCAGGAACGAAACTGACTGAACTGATCGCAGATGCCGAGTAAGTCTCGAGCTACTCAGAAACTGCTAAGAAGTGTCTATTCGCAATTCTGCTAATCTTTCGTTCGCAATTTTGATAAGCTAAGATTCACTCCCAGAGGGCGGCGGCTTAGCGTGTGCAAAGCTGCTAAAAGCAGCTAGCGAGCGAACAACTCGGAATGAGGGCCATTGTATGATTGATAGCCACCAGCACTGGTTTTGCCAATTACATTGAACATAAATATTTTGAATTGGTCCTGGACCACCAATCCAAAGCACCCCTGCAAGTGTCCCGAAGCACCCCAGGGTGCCACAGCATACAGTTTGAGCGCCACTGGCCTATACTGAATGCTGTAGGCAAAGATAGTTTGAACCATTTATCTGCTTAAGTACAGTACTACAAAAGTGCAGCTTTAAGCAGCAGCTCATCTCTAAACAGGCAAAGTATCCAGGGATAGACAGCTCCTTTATCTCTAATTGACAGCTACACTTTATAAGTTACCAATGATAAGAAGTGCTAGGACCAGGGCCGGACTGGCCATCTGTCACATGCCAGAAGGACCGATGGTCTGGTGGGCCGATCCGTTCCACAGAGAGCCGGGAAAGCTGCGCTCAGCGCAGCTCCCGGCTCTCTGGTTTGTCCCCAGCTGCCGCGGCAAGGCGTGCCCCCCGTTGCTAAGCAATATAGGGGCGTGCTGCGAGTCCACACCCCCTGACTCGTGACACGCCCCATTTGCAGTGTCCGCGCGCCCTTTACATGGCGCGCGCCCCCTTTCTCATGCGCGCACAAATGCCAGGGCCGGGCGGAGTCCCCATTCCGTCCCTGGATAGAACTGAGGTGCAAAAATTAAAGCATCTACTGCCTAGCAGGGCAATGTGGATAAGACAGACAGTGCTCACCAAGGGAATAGTGCTAAAACAGTTAACATAATCTTCAAGTAGACATCGTTACAGTAATAGCGCTGAGCCTTGAGTTTACCCAAAAGCACAGTTAGGAGGAAACATATGCCCAGATTTATCAAGCCTTGGAATATGATAAATATCACGTTGATAACGTACCAGACAATCAGCTCCTAACTGTCATTTTTAAAACTCATCCTGTAACATGGCAGTTAGGAGTTGATTGGCTGGTACTTTATCACTGTGCTATTTATCACTGTCCATTCTCCAAGACTTGATAAATGAGCCACATAGTTGCCAAAAGTTTACTGCCACTGCAGAGTAACCAGAGGAAATTATAACAGAGAAATATGGACAGGGAAAAGCAACATTACCCTATGGCTAGACAGAGCTAGCTAGATTTCATCTTTTGTTACCTTCTGTTTGCTACATTTGTTCAAAACTGATTAACAACTAATCCCGGGAAATGACCTCTTAAGGTCCATACACACGAAGCGATATGGCTGAGCAATTTTGACTATATTATTATTATTATTACATTTTATTTATAAGGCGCCACAAGTGTTTTGCAGCGCCGTACAAAGGACAGTACAGGGAGACAAAACTTAGCATTACAGTAAATAGATAAATAAAAATAGAGTACAGGTGACAAAGAGCACCACAACTCTCAATACATAATACAGCTAAGATGTAAGTAGTGAGGGAGTAATCATCGTACTACTTGGAGCTGGCGGCCATAGGTAGAGATGAGCCTTTACCAGCAGGAGAAAAAGCGGGTAAAGATGGTCGCTGAGTAGGAGAAAGCTGCGAATGAAATGTGTGGAGAAGAGGGCTTTGACAACAAGAGGAAAGAGGGCCCTGCTCTGAAGAGCTAACAATCTAGTGGGAAGGGGCGACATACAGATGACATGAGGTGCAGGCAAGCAGGAGGTAGCCTGATGGCAGTATGTAAGCAAAGCTGAGATGTTTAAGGCATGAGGCAGGGGGATGGAGGAGCAGCCTCAGGACTAGGTTATGCATCGGAAGGGTAGGCTTTGATAAATAGGTGGGTTTTCAGTGCCCGTTTGAAGCTTTGTAAGGTCGGAGAGAGTCTAATGGAGCGAGGGAGCACATTCCACTGAAGGGGTGCAGCACGGGTAAAATCTTGAATTCGTGCATGGGAAGCAGTGACCAGGGCAGAGGAGAGGCAACGGTCAAAATCCCTCAGAAAGTTAGTGCATATCGCTCTGTGTGTACACAGCCAGCAATAGCGATGCGCGTCCCCCCCAGGTCGCTATCGCTGCTAAAAATAGACTGTGCAGACAAGTCAATTTCGACTAGGTCGCTGGAAAAGTGAAAACATCCCCCTATTTAAATGAGTTAGCCAAAATCGCCCATAGCCAAAATCGCTTGCACACTTAGTCAAAATCGCTGGTAAAATTAGTCGGGTTAAAATGGTTGAGCGCTTGTGATTAATAAATAAGCATGGCACCTGTGGAAAAAAGTATATTAACGTAATGTTTACAGCCCCTTTAGGAAGCGGGTTTGTGGGACAGTCAGGAGTAGGTTTGGTTGTACTGACCCTACCTTAGCCTATCTTCCATCGGAGATGGTATTCGTTGGTCTCTTGCCCGTCCGTGTTCCGATGTTTGACTTCCGTTGCGGGAAGCAGGTAACGCTTGCTCAAGTTCAGCCTCTGGTGTTCTGCGCCATTTGCCGCTGCATCCAGTGGCCGTTCTGGCGGCGTATCGGGCGGGAAGAGGCGGTCTCCGGGGTGGTGGTATCTTCTGCCTGGCTGTCCTGGTCACGTCGCCAACGCGTTTCGTACACTTCAGTGTACTTTTTCAAGGATGAAGTGACTGTTCAGATCGTGCCATTTTTATAGTAAAAAAACTTTATTGTTCTGAGTTAAAAAAAAACCGGAATTTACGTTCCGGAAGGGCCGAAATCGGCGGGAATCACATGTTATTCCACATGTGGTGTTTTTACATAACTTAAGGTGCCATGTTATTGAAAAAGTATGATAAATGTATATTAAAAAAATAAAATTTAAAAATTAAAACATGAATAGATTATTAGAATAATTTTTATAAGAATACATTAAATTCGATATTGATGTTTAAACCTTTTGGTAAAATTAGTCAAATCTCTTACTGCAAGTTCAAGGTAAATCGCTCAGTCAAAATCTCTCATGGTCAGAATCACTCTGTGACTGTGTGTACGGGACTTTACAGAAATGTGCACTATAAAACTTACTTCAGCTAGCTGTAGTTTATATAGGTTACGGTGCCCCGTTTGTAGTGTAATTTTTATGTGACTATAATTGTTTATATTAGCTTGTTAAGATTGTTAATTGATGATAATATTTTCTGTAATGTGTATGTCAAGTGAGTCGTTCTGAATTGGAATTGTTTCATTAATGAGCTAAGTGTCAGTGTACTGTATACAACTGTAATGTATATTTGTGATAACCACCTTCTTACAGAGGTGAGCACCTTTGCAGACAAGATCCAGAGTAATAAATCTTACTTGTGTGTGTTTTATTGAATTTCATTGAACTAATCTGAGTTAATAAAATCATTATTTACTGCAGATGAGCTGTGTGAAATAAGTTCTATTATTAAACACATCTATTGATCCTTCTGTGAAGACGGTGGTGGAGTCTACTGTATATCAGCGAAGTCACACATTCATTCCATTCCAGTGAGAAGTACAACTCAGGTGGGATCAACTACCCGTCTACAACACCTAATCTAATAATAGCCAAATCCAAAAGACTTACTACAAACGTGCCTGTAAACTGTTGCCTTCATGATACTTATCTGAGTGCTCTTTAATAAATAAGCCCTATAGTGCTTTATAACAGTCCACGTAGCAGAATGATACCCTGATGCGGGGCCGTAACTAGGGGTGTGCGAGAGGATCGCTGTCCCACGGGATCTGCATGTGGTTTACAGGGTGCCTGGATTGGATCAGTATGATTTGCCGATAGGCGAGATGCCGGCGGTTAGAATACCGACAGCGTCATCCGGTCCATTAGAATCCCGCCAGCCGCCAGTAAGCCCCCTAACCCTCCGCTGCCCCCTACCCTAACTCTCCCTTGTGGGTGCTTATTCCTAACCCTCCCGGTGGTGCCTAACCCTCCCTGCTTTGGTGCCTAACTCTTAAGGCCCATATAGATGGGCCGATGCAGAAGAGATGTGTGATGAGCGAACCGCTCAGCACACATCTCTCCCGCCGCTCAGCACAGCGCGATTTGTGCTGAGCATGCGGGGGGAGACGGGGGGGGGGGCGCTCACTTTACCCAGCGGGTGAAGTGAGCGACCCACTAGATTGGCCTGCATGCAGGCCAATCTAGCAGCAGCGATAGCGATGCGCTGGGCTGCGTTCCGCTATCGCTGTAGGGGGTACACACGGAGCGATAATGCTGAAATTCTAAACAATCTAGTCAGATTGCTTAGAATATCGCTCCATGAGTACCCCCCTTTAGAGTGGTGCCTAACTCTAACCCTACCTTCCCCACTGCCTAAACATAACCCTCCCCGCTTGATGCCTTACCTCCCCTTCTATGTGCTTAACCCCAACCCTCCCTCCCCGGTCCCTAACCCTAACCTTCCCGGCCCTGCATCCTAACCCTAACTCCCTTTCTTCTGCCTAAACCTAACCTCCCCGCGCTGTTCAGACGATTAGCATGCCGGCTGTTGGTAATCTCGACACCGGCATTGCCTCCTACTTTGGGATCCTGGCATTGGTATATTGACTGCCGGGATCCTGTCTGTCGGGAAGCTAACTGCTTCCCCCTTGGAACATCAGCATGCAGCCGTTACCACTACTATTGCATGCTCCAGCCAGAGCTCTGCTTATATGAGAATGATGGCAGATAAGAACCACTTGGCCCATCTAGTCTGCCCTAAACACATGTACATGCACACACTTACACACTAGGGTTCATTTTTGTCAGGAGCCAATTGACCTGCCAGTATATTTATGAATTTTGGAAGCAAACCGGAGTACCCGGAAGAAACCCATGCAAGGACGGGGAGAACATACAAACTCCACACATTTGGTGCCATGATGGGAATCAAACCCAGGACCTCAGTGCTGTGAGGCAGTAATGCTTAACATTACACTGTCGATACTGCCTAGAGCCAGTTGCCCCACACCCTAGGCCTAACATCATGATGGCATAGGTTTAGGTGGAGGGGCACTGGGCGCACTGCCATACCACAAAGGTGCTGACCTAATGAGAACATTACAGTTGTCCCCTGCACAAATCTCTGACTCTGGCATTCAGTAACTTTACTTAAAATATATGTTTCCAGTACAGTAATTAAAGAACTGCTAATGCAGTTGCAATAAATGTAATGTACTCCACATGATATACAGTATACGTCTTACGTTTAGCTGATTGTCATGAAAATGGTAATTAATATTAAAGATTGACATATGTACTGTAATGTGCTTTTAAGCCCGGAACATAAAACTATGCCATTCACATTTAAATAAAGAAGGTTGATCTTCCAGACATATATAAACTTTTTCCGCAGAAGGCAGGAGCCAACGACCAATAAAGGAGGACAGGAGACAGACAAGTTCAAAACCTTTTTTAAATCTTCCCTTGGTGACAAATACATTACCCAAAGTTATTGTATATTATATTGGCGCCTGACAAAGTTTATGGTTCATACACAAATACACACACACACAAAAAAAAAAATCATTAAAAAGTCATAAAAAAGTAGAATAATTTTCTAGACCATTTTCTCATGGAAAAAGAATAGTTTCCTGTAAGAGACTTTAAAAAACACTTTATTTTTTTGTCATGTTTAATAACGTTTTCCGATTTCATCAAATGTACTGGTATATGATAGGTTGTTCAGTGTCAGTGAGCAGAGAGGTAACAACGCAAAATTTAGGAGGATTTTTTACTAGATTACATTCGGAGGATATTCCAGTTGCTGGCCGTCTCATCGCCTACGAGGTACAGTATGGCAATTTCTTTATATATCTGTATCCCTAATGTATCCCCAATACTTTTTAATTAATTGATATTTCTAAAGTATTTAAATATTCCTCTAACCGTTACCAACAAACCAGGCATTGAATTCTTTTGTGTAACTTGCACCGGATATGAAAGCTAATATCTGATCACTAGGCTCTTATAGTCATTTACACATTACCACTATTTTTTCTTAAATAGACCTCAATGGTCTATTTACTGTATAAGAATTTTTTGGTTCACCTTTAACCCTGTAAAGCCTGACACATGAAACAACATATATAACAAATATGAAACAGTTGACATTATATTGTTACAGAAACAATGTAGTCAACTGATTTGGGCAGCATCTAATAGTCATTCTACTGTATAAGACCATCGGGGGTATACAGTATTTACTAAGCTGTGAGCTTTTTAAAAAGTGGAGATGTTGCCCATAGCAACCAATCATATTCTAGTTATTATCTTCTAGATCAGAGGTTCCCAAACGCGGTCCTCAAGGCACCCCAACAGCCCAGGTGTTAGGTATATCCATGACTCAGATGGTTAAATCAAATTGACTGAGGTGCTAATTAAGTCACCTGTGGCCAAGCATGGACACATTTAAAACCAGGAACGTTGGGGTGCCTTGAGGACTGCGTTTGGGAATCTCTGTTCTAGATAAATGTTAAGTGGAATTTGATTGTTTGCTATGGGCTACATCTCCACTTCTCAAAAAAAATCACATTTTAGTAAATCTACCCTTAGATCACTGAAACATTATATAACATGCAGCAATTATTTGTTGACGTTAATAAAACATACACAGCTAAAAGCTGGTTATAAATAATCCATCTTGCTTAGCCTCAGTGCAAAGGTTCTCAAACTCGGTCCTCGGGGGCACACACAGTGCATGTTTTGCAGGTCTCCTCACAGAATCGCAAGTGAAATAATTAGCTCCACCTGTGGACCTTTTAAAATGTGTCAGTGAGTAATTAATACACCTGTGCACCTGCTGGGTTACCTGCAAAACATGCACTGTGTGTGCCCCCGAGGACCGAGTTTGAGAACCTCTGGCTTAGTGGGTGCTGTAGAACATAAGTTCTCAAACTCGGTCCTCAGGACCCCACACAGTGCATGTTTTGCAGGTCTCCTCGCAGAATCGCAAGTGAAATAATTAGCTCCACCTGTGAACCTTTTACAATGTGTCAGTGAGTAATTAATACACCTGTGCAGCTGCTGGGTTACCTGCAAAACATGCACTCTGTGGGCCCCGGGGACCGAGTTTGAGAACCTGTGCTGTAGAAGGTTGGAATTTCCTTGCAAAATGACCTGATTAGTGCATGTTGGTGAGGTACCAACCACTATTGGTCGACATACATTAAGTCAACATGGTCACTAGGTAGGCATGACCATAGTCGACACATAAATGGGTCTAAGTGAGTTTTTTTTTAAAAAGATTTTTTTGACTTTTTCATACTTTATAATCCACGTGGACTACGATTGGGAATAGTAACCTTGCCCGAAGCATGGCGAGTGGACACGGTGTATTAATTGAGGTTCCCGGTCACATTACAAAGAAAACGACACTAATTTTTTTTTTTAAACTCATGTTGACCTTTTTCCATGTCAACCTATTCCATGTCGACCTAATGACTGTGTCGACCTATTTCAGGTGTCGACCTAGTCACTGTCGACCAAGTTATTGTCGACCCTGTGATCCACACCCGAAATAAGGGTGTGTTGGCTTTTATACTCTACACCCTATTACCCCATCGTTTCAGAAATGTTACTGTTGCAAACGTATGAAACTCTCTCTCTCTCTTTCTCTCCCCCCCTCTCTCTCTCTCTCTCCCTCTCTCTCTCTCTCTATATATACTGTATATATATATATATATATATATATATATATATATATACTGTACTGTACTGTATGTTTGGGATATAGGGCTGAATTTTATGCCCATACATGCAACAAATGTAATAATGAAAAGAAAATATGACAATTTAAATTTTGTGTCAAATGCTCCATTATTTCTTTAGCATATGAATATGAATGACATGCATAGGACTGACAGATGCTTTGCATACTGTATATACTGTACAGATCCTAATTTTGGTAGGGCAGTCATCCAGAGTGCGTGTGGGTGTACCTGAAATGGGCATGGTGTGGATGAATGACCTACTATAGGTCCAGGTAGCGACGTACCTAGAGAGGAGGGGACCCGTGTGCAGTCTTCATGTGTGGGCTCCCTCCTCTCTGTCCTGTAGCCGGCAGCGCTGTTAGTGCGCAGAGCGGTAGAGACTCTGGCACCGTGCCAAAGTCTCTAGCGCTCAGACCGCTAATGATGCTGCCGGCTACAGGACAGAGAGGAGAGGGCCCACACACAGACACAGATGGACAACTTTCTCTGCACATGTTACATGTGCCACACTTGCAGTGCAGCATGGTTTTGCCCAATTGCTAACTTCTTTGGTTTGCTAACCTGAATAAGGCCCATAGTACAACCCCCCCTCCCCCTTCCGAGCAAACTACTATGATAGAGGGAGGAGAGGGGGCAGAAGGAGTCACAAAGTGCCACGGCGGGCGCCCACCACAAGAAACAGCACTGTATAGGTAATCCTTAGTTTCCTGATAGTCGGAATTGCTGACAGAGGTGCAGATAGATCGGGGTTAATGTAGTAAAACATTGTGCATAATGCTGTGAGGTTGTGGACAGGATCCCGGCAGTCAGAATACCAATACTGTGCATTAGCAGGTACTGTAAAGAGACCAGAGAACTAGGACACCCAGGGCCATGTTAAAGTATAGGCACACTGGGCAGCTGCCAGGGCCCCACAATTCTAGGGTCCTTTGAGCAGGGCCAGGTGGTGGCCACACAATCAGAGCGACTAGGCCGCACTCTCTACCTGCTTCCCAGCCTGCAGCCAGACAGTGAATGGCTGTCTGTATGCTGATTGGTGAATGGCTGGAGCTATCCACCAATCAGAGTACCGACCAGGGCCGCATTAAGCCTGAGGGGTGCCTGGGGCACTTAAGACAAGGGGGGCCCTGGTGGAAGGCAGGGGAGTGTATTTTAGATTGTGCATAACGCCAACATGACCCATTCCAGGAGGGACAAAATGGTTTCTATCTTACTTCCTTCTTAATATATGATTGATGTCACCTGTGTTGAACTATTTGATAGATAAGAAAGGTGTTTCAACTAAGGATGAGTGGGTTCGGTTCTCAGAGAACCGAACCGTACCGAACTTCACCATTCGAGTCCGGTTCCGAGCCAGGCTCGGGTTTTCCCCCCTGACTCGTAAACCAGAACGAGGCAAAACGTCATCATCCCGCTGTCGGATTCTCGCCGGTTTGGATTCCATATAAGGAGCCGCGCGTCCCCGCCATTTTCACTCCGGCATTGGAGAGTGTACAGAGAGGACGTGTCTCAGTTCTCTCAGTGTCCGTGGCTTGTGCTGAATCTGTCCAGTCACAGTGGTGGTGTCATCTGCTGCCATATGTCCAGTGCTGTCCAGTGGTGCTGTGTTGTGCTGCATCAGTACAGTGGTGCTGTGTTGTGCTGCATCAGTACAGTGGTGGTGTGTTGTGCTGCATCAGTTCAGTGGTGGTGTCCTTTGCTGCCATATGTCCAGTGCTGTCCAGTGGTGCTGTGTTGTGCTGCATCAGTTCAGTGGTGGTGTGTTGTGCTGCATCAGTTCAGTGGTGGTGTCCTTTGCTGCCATATGTCCAGTGCTGTCCAGTGGTGCTGTGTTGTGCTGCATCAGTTCAGTGGTGGTGTGTTGTGCTGTATCAGTCACAGTGGTGGTGTCCTTTGCTGCCATATGGCCAGTGCTGCTGTATAACAAGTCCCTTACAGTGTTGCTGTGTTGTCCTGCATCAGACCAGTGGTAGTGTCCTGGGCATCAGTCAGTCCAGTGATCATTCACAGTGGTGGTGTCATCTGCTGCCATATGCCCAGTGCTGCTGTATAATTATCTGTGTTGTCTTGCATCAGACCAGTGCTAGTGTCCTGGGCATCAGTCAGTCCAGTGATCATTCACAGTGGTGGTGTCCTCTGCTGCCAAATGTCCAGTGCTGCTGTATAATAAGTCCCTTACAGTGTTGCTGTGTTGTGCTGCATTAGACCAGTGGTAGTGTCCTGGCCATCAGTCATTCCAGTGACCAGGCAGTCACAGTGGTATACGCTGCTGCTATATGTCCACTGTTGCCGTATTATTGTAATAATTAGTAATGAGCGAGTTCGGTTCCTCGGAATCCGAACCCCCCCCCCCCCCCCCGAACTTCACCCATTTTACACGGTTCTGAGGCGGACTCGAATCTTCCCGGTTAACCCGAGCGCGCCCAAACGTCATCATCCCGCTGCCGGATTCTTGCGAGATTCGTGTTCTATATAAGGAGCCGTGCATCGCCGCCATTTTCACTCGTTGCATTGGAGATGATAGGGAGAGGACGTGTGCAGCGTTCTCTCAGTTGTGTTCAGTGTGCTGCAAATATATGTGCTCAGTGTGCTGCAAATATCTGTGCTCAGTGTGCTTGCAAATATCTGTGCTCAGTGTGCTGAAAATATCTACGTTCTCTGCCTGAAAAACGCTCCATATCTGTGCTGCATTGTAGTATATAGTAGGAGCACAGTGCAGAATTTTGCTGACCAGTGACCACCAGTATTATATCAGTACGGTACAGTAGTCCACTGCTCTACCTACCTCTGTGTCATCAAGTATACTATCCATCCATACTTGTGGTGCATTTAAGTTTTGCGCAGTATATATAGTAGGAGGACAGTGCATAATTTTGCTGACCACCAGCATATAATATATAGCAGTACGGTTCAGTAGTCCACTGCTCTACCTACCTCTGTGTCGTCAAGTATACTATCCGTCCATACCTGTGGTGCATTTAAGTTTTGCGCAGTATATATAGTAGGAGGACAGTGAATAATTTTACTGACCACCAGTATATAATATATAGCAGTACGGTACAGTAGGCCACTGCTCTACCTACCTCTGTGTCATCAAGTATACTATCCATCCATACCTGTGGTGCATTTTACTTGTTGTGCGCAGTAGCAGGAGGACAGTGCATAATTTTGCTGACCACCAGTATATAATATATAGCAGTACGGTACAGTAGTCCACTGCTCTACCTACCTCTGTGTCGTCAAGTATACTATCCATCCATACCTGTGGTGCATTTAAGTTTTGCACAGTATATATAGTAGGAGGACAGTGCATAATTTTGCTGACCACCAGTAAATAATATATAGCAGTACAGCAGTCCACTGCTCTACCTACCTCTGTGTCATGAAGTATACTATCCATCCATACCTGTGGTGCATTTTAGTTGTTGTGCGCAGTAGTAGGAGGACAGTACATAATTTTGCTGACCACCAGTATATAATATATAGCAGTACGGTACAGTAGTCCACTGCTCTACCTACCTCTGTATCATCATGTATACTATCCATCCATACCTGTGGTGCATTTAAGTTTTGCGCAGTATATATAGAAGGAGGACAGTGCATAATTTTGCTGACCACCAGTATATAATATATAGCAGTACGGTACAGTAGGCCACTGCTCTACCTACCTCTGTGTCATCAAGTATACTATCCAACCATACCTGTGGTGCATTTTAGTTGTTGTGCGCAGTAGTAGGAGGACAGTGCATAATTTTGCTGACCACCAGTATATAATATATAGCAGTACGGTACAGTAGGCCACTGCTCTACCTACCACTGTGTCGTCAAGTATACTATCCATCCATACCTGTGGTGCATTTAAGTTTTGCGCAGTATGTATAGTAGGAGGACAGTGCATAATTTTGCTGACCACCTGTATATAATATATAGCAGTACGGTACAGTAGGCCACTGCTCTACCTACCTCTGTGTCGTCAAGTATACTATCCATCCATACCTGTGGTGCATTTTAGTTGTTGTGCGCAGTAGTAGGAGGACAGTGCATAATTTTGCTGACCACCAGTATACAATATATAGCAGTACGGTACAGTTGGCCACTGCTCTACCTACCACTGTGTCGTCAAGTATACTATCCATCCATACCTGTGGTGCATTTAAGTTTTGCGCAGTATATATAGTAGGAGGACAGTGCATAATTTTGCTGACCACCAGTATATAATATGTAGCAGTACGGTACAGTAGTCCACTGCTCTACCTACCTCTGTGTCGTCAAGTATACTATCAGTCCATACCTGTGGTGCATTTAAGTTTTGCGCAGTATATATATAGTAG
Organism: Pseudophryne corroboree; assembly: GCF_028390025.1. Classification (NCBI taxonomy): domain Eukaryota; kingdom Metazoa; phylum Chordata; class Amphibia; order Anura; family Myobatrachidae; genus Pseudophryne; species Pseudophryne corroboree. The sequence goes on from NC_086453.1 coordinate 39,058,115, forward strand.
GAGGACAGTGAATAATTTTGCTGACCACTAGTATACAATATATAGCAGTACGGTACAGTAGGCCACTGCTCTACCTACCTCTGTGTCGTCAAGTATACTATCCATCCATACCTGTGGTGCATTTTAGTTGTTGTGCGCAGTGCTAGGAGGACAGTGCATAATTTTGCTGACCACCAGTATATAATATGTAGCAGTATGGTACAGTAGTCCACTGCTCTACCTACCTCTGTGTCATCAAGTATACTATCAGTCCATACCTGTGGTGCATTTAAGTTTTGCGCAGTATATATATAGTAGGAGGACAGTGAATAATTTTGCTGACCACCAGTATATAATATATAGCAGTACGGTACAGTAGGCCACTGCTCTACCTACCTCTGTGTCGTCAAGTATACTATCCATCCATACCTGTGGTGCATTTTAGTTGTTTTGCACAGTGGTAGGAGGACAGTGCATAATTTTGCTGACCACCAGTATATAATATATAGCAGTACGGTACAGTAGTCCACTGCTCTACCTACCTCTGTGTCGTCAAGTATACTATCCATCCATACCTGTGATGCATTTAAGTTTTGCGCAGTATATATAGTAGGAGGACAGAGCATAATTTTGCTGACCACCAGTATAAAATTTATAGCAATACGGTACAGTAGTCCACTGCTCTACCTACCTCTGTGTCGTCAAGTATACTATCCATCCATACCTATGGTGCATTTTAGTTGTTGTGCGCCGTAGTAGCAGGACAGTGCATAATTTTGCTGACCACCAGTATATAATATATAGCAGTACGGTACAGTAGTCCACTGCTCTACCTACCTCTGTGTCATCAAGTATACTATCCATCCATACATGTGGTGCATTTAAGTTTTGCGCAGTATATATAGTAGGAGGACAGTGCATAATTTTGCTGACCACCAGTATATAATATATAGCAGTACGGTACAGTAGGCCACTACTCTACCTACCTCTGTGTCGTCAAGTATACTATCCAACCATACCTGTGGTGCATTTTAGTTGTTGTGCGCAGTAGTTGGAGGACAGTGCATAATTTTGCTGACCACCAGTATATAATATATAGCAGTACGGTACAGTAGGCCACTGCTCTACCTACCTCTGTGTCGTCAAGTATACTATCCATCCATACCTGTGGTGCATTTAAGTTTTGCGCAGTATATATAGTAGGAGGACAGTGCATTATTTTGCTGACCACAAGTATATAATATATAGCAGTACAGTACTGTAGGCCACTGCTCTAACTACCTCTGTGTCGTCAAGTATACTATCCATCGATACCTGTGGTGCATTTAAGTTTTGCGCAGTATGTGTAGTAGGAGGACAGTGCATAATTTTGCTGACCACCAGTATATAATATATAGCAGTACGGTACAGTAGTTCACTGCTCTACCTACCTCTGTGTCGTCAAGTATACTATCCATCCATACCTGTGATGCATTTAAGTTTTGCGCAGTATGTATAGTAGGAGGACAGTGCATAATTTTGCTGACCACCAGTATATAATATATAGCAGTACGGTACAGTAGTCCACTGCTCTACTTACCTCTGTGTCGTCAAGTATACTATCCATCCATACCTGTGGTGCATTTAAGTTTTGCGCAGTATATATAGTAGGAGGACAGTGCATAATTTTGCTGACCACCAGTGTATAATATATAGCAGTACGGTACAGTAGGCCACTGCTCTACCTACCTCTGTGTCATCAAGTATACTATCCAACCATACCTGTGGTGCACTTTAGTTGTTGTGCGCAGTAGTTGGAGTACAGTGCATAATTTTGCTGACCACCAGTATATAATATATAGCAGTAGAGTACAGTAGTCCACTGCTCTACCTACCTCTGTGTCATCAAGTATACTATCCATCCATACATGTGGTGCATTTAAGTTTTGCGCAGTATATATAGTAGGAGGACAGTGCATAATTTTGCTGACCACCAGTATATAATATATAGCAGTACGGTACAGTAGGCCTCTGCTCTACCTACCTCTATGTCGTCAAGTATACTATCCATCCATACCTGTGGTGCATTTTAGTTGTTGTGCGCAGTAGTAGGAGGACAGTGCATAATTTTGCTGACCACCAGTATATAATATATAGCAATACGGTACAGTAGTCCACTGCTCTACCTACCTCTGTGTCGTCAAGTATACTATCCATCCATACCTGTGGTGCATTTAAGTTTTGCGCAGTATATATAGTAGGAGGACAGTGCATAATTTTGCTGACCACCAGTATATAATATATAGCAGTACGGTACAGTAGGCCACTGCTCTACCTACCTCTGTGTCGTCAAGTATACTATCCATCCATACCTGTGGTGCATTTAAGTTTTGCGCAGTATATATAGTAGGAGAACAGTGCATTATTTTGCTGACCACCAGTATATAATATATAGCAGTACAGTACTGTAGGGCACTGCTATAACTACCTCTGTGTCGTCAAGTACACTATCCATCCATACCTGTGGTGTATTTAAGTTTTGCGTAGTATGTATAGTAGGAGGACAGTGCATAATTTTGCTGACCACCAGTATATAATATATAGCAGTGCGGTACAGTAGGCCACTGCTCTACCTACCTCTGTGTCGTCAAGTATACTATCCATCCATACCTGTGGTGCATTTTAGTTGTTGTGCGCAGTAGTAGGAGGACAGTGCATAATTTTGCTGACCACCAGTATATAATATATAGCAGTACGGTACAGTAGGCCACTGCTCTGCCTACCTCTGTGTTGTCAAGTATACTCTCCATCCATACCTGTGGTGCATTTTAGTTGTGCGCAGTAGTAGGAGGACAGTGCATAATTTTGCTGACCACCAGCATATAATATATAGCAGTACGGTACAGTAGTCCACTGCTCTACCTACCTCTGTGTCATCGAGTATACTATCCATCCATACCTGTGGTGCATTTAAGTTTTGCGCAGTATATATAGTAGGAGAACAGTGCATTATTTTGCTGACCACCAGTATATAATATATAGCAGTACAGTACTGTAGGGCACTGCTATAACTACCTCTGTGTCGTCAAGTACACTATCCATCCATACCTGTGGTGTATTTAAGTTTTGCGTAGTATGTATAGTAGGAGGACAGTGCATAATTTTGCTGACCACCAGTATATAATATATAGCAGTACGGTACAGTGGGCCACTGCTCTACCTACCTCTCTGTCATCAAGTATACTATCCATCCATACCTGTGGTGCATTTTAGTTGTTGTGCGCAGTAATAGGAGGACAGTGCATAATTTTGCTGACCACCAGTATATAATATATAGCAGTACGGTACAGTAGGCCACTGCTCTACCTACCTCTGTGTTGTCAAGTATACTATCTATCCATACCTGTGGTGCATTTTAGTTGTGCGCAGTAGTAGGAGGACAGTGCATAATTTTGCTGACCACCAGTATATAATATATAGCAGTACGGTACAGTAGTCCACTGCTCTACCTACTCTGTGTCGTCAAGTATACTATCCATCCATACCTGTGGTGCATTTAAGTTTTGCGCAGTATACATAGTAGGAGGACAGTGCATAATTTTGCTGACTACCAGTATATAATATATAGCAGTACGGTACAATAATCCACTGCTCTACCTACCTCTGTCTCGTCAAATATACTATCCATCCATACCTGTGGTGCATTTTAGTTGTTGTGCGCCGTAGTAGGAGGACAGTGCATAATTTTGCTGACCACCAGTATATAATATATAGCAGTACGGTACAGTAGTCCACTGCTCTACCTACCTCTGTGTTTTCAAGTATACTATACATCCATACCTGTGGTGCATTTAAGTTTTGCGCAGTATATATAGTAAGAGGACAGTGCATTATTTTGCTGACCACCAGTATATAATATATAGCAGCACGGTACAGTAGGCCACTGCTCTACCTACCTCTGTGTCATCAAGTATACTATCCATTCATACCTGTGGTGCATTTTAGTTGTTGTGCGCAGTAGTAGGAGGACAGTGCATAATTTTGCTGACCACCAGTATATAATATATAGCAGTACGGTACAGTAGGCCATTGCTATTGATATATTACTAGCATATAATTCCACACATTAAAAAATGGAGAACAAAAATGTGGAGGGTAAAATAGGGAAAGATCAAGATCCACTTCCACCTCATGCTGAAGCTGCTGCCACTAGTCATGGCCGAGATGATGAAATGCCATCAACGTCGTCTGCCAAGGCCGATGCCCAATGTCATAGTAGAGAGCATGTAAAATCCAAAAAACAAAAGTTCAGTAAATTGACCCAAAAATCTTAATGAAAAGCGTCTGAGGAGAAGCGTAAACTTGCCAATATGCCATTTACGACACGGAGTGGCAAGGAATGGCTGAGGCCCTCTCCTATGTTCCTCATGACTAGTGGGTCAGCTACACATAAGGATGAAAGCACTCATCCTCTCGCTAGAAAAATGAAAAGACTTAAGCTGGCAAAAGCACAGCAAAGAACTGTGCGTTCTTCTAAATCACAAATCCCCAAGGAGAGTCCAATTGTGTCGGTTGCGATGCCTGACCTTCCCAACAGTGGACGGGAAGAGGTGGCGCCTTTCACTATTTGCATGCCCCCTGCAAGTGCTGGAAGGAGCACCCGCCATCCAGTTCCTGATAGTCAAATTGAAGATGTCACTGTTGAAGTACACCAGGATGAGGATATGGGTGTTGCTGGCGCTGGGGAGGAAATTGACAAGGAGGATTCTGATGGTGAGGTGGTTTGTTTAAGTCAGGCACCCGGGGAGACACCTGTTGTCCATAGGATGAATATGGCCATTGACATGCCTGGTCAAATTACAAAAAAAATCACCTCTTCGGTGTGGAATTATTTCAACAGAAATGCGGACAACTGGTGTCAAGCCGTGTGTTGCCTATGTTAAGCTGTAATAAGTAGGGGTAAGGACGTTAACCACCTAGGAACATCCTCCCTTATACGTCACCTGGAGCGCATTCATCAGAAGTCATTGACAAGTTCAAAAACTTTGGGTGACAGCGGAAGCAGTCCACTGCCAACTAAATCCCTTCCTCTTGTTACCAAGCTCCTGCAAGCCACACCACCAACTCCCTCAGTGTCAATTTCCTCCTTACACAGGAAAGCCAATAGTCCTGCAGGCCATGTCACTGGCAAGTCTGACGAGTTCTCTCCTGTCTAGGATTCCTCCGATGCATCCTTGAGTGTAACGCCTACTGCTGCTGGCGCTGCTGTTGTTGCTGCTGGGAGTCGATCGTGATCCCAGAGGGGAAGTCGGAAGACCACTTGTACTACTTCCAGTTAGCAATTGACTGTCCAACAGTCCTTTGCGAGGAAGATGAAATATCACAGCAGTCATCCTGCTGCAAAGCGGATAACTCAGGCCTTGGCAGCCTGGGTGGTGTTAAACGTGTTTCCGGTATCCACCGTTAATTCACAGGAAACTAGAGAATTGATTGAGGTACTGTGTCCCCGGTACCAAATACCATCTAGGTTCCATTTCTCTAGGCAGGCGATAACGAAAATTTACACAGACCTCAGAAAAAGAGTCACCAGTGTCCTAAAAAATGCAGTTGTACCCAATGTCCACTTAACCACGGACATGTGGACAAGTGTAGCAGGGCAGACTAAGGACTATATGACTGTGACAGCCCACTGGGTAGATGTATTGCCTCCCGCAGCAAGAACAGCAGCGGCGGCACCAGTAACAGCATCTCGCAAACGCCAACTCGTTCCTAGGCAGGCTACGCTTTGTATCACCGCTTTCCATAAGAGGCACACAGCTGACAACCTCTTACGGAAACTGAGGAACATCATCGCAGAATGGCTTACCCCAATTGGACTCTCCTGGGGATTTGTGACATCGGAAAACGCCACCAATATTGTGCGTGCATTACATGTGGGCAAATTCCAGCACGTCCCATGTTTTGCACATACATTGAATTTGGTGGTGCAGAATTATTTAAAAAACGACAGGGGCGTGCAAGAGATGCTGTCGGTGGCCCGAAGAATTGCAGGCCACTTTCGGCATTCAGCCACCACGTGCAGAAGACTGGAGCACCAGCAAACACTCCTGAACCTGCCCCCGCCATCATCTGAAGCAAGAGGTGGTAACGAGGTGGAATTCAACCCTCTGGAGGAGCAGCAAAAGGCCATTCAAGCCTATACAGCTACCTACGATATAGGCAAAGGAGGGGGAATGCACCTGACTCAAGCGCAGTGGAGAATGATTTCAACGTTGTGCAAGGTTCTGCAACCCTTTGAACTTGCCACACGTGAAGTCAGTTCAGACATTGCCAGCCTGAGTCAGGTCATTCCCCTCATCAGGCTTTTGCAGAAGAAGCTGGAGAGATTGAAGGAGGAGCTAAAACAGAGCGATTCCGCTAGGCATGTGGGACTTGTGGATGGAGCCCTTAATTCGCTTAACCAGGATTCACGGGTGGTCAATCTGTTGAAATCAGAGCACTACATTTTGGCCACTGTGCTCGATCCTAGATTTAAAACCTACGTTGGATCTCTCTTTCCGGCAGACACAAGTCTGCAGAGGTTCAAAGAAAATTGTCAAGTCAAGCGGAACGTGACCCGTCATCAGCTCCTCCTTCACATTCTCCCGCAACTGGGGCTGCGAGGAAAAGGCTAAGAATTCCGAGCCCACCCGCTGGCGGTGATGCAGGGCAGTCTGGAGCGAGTGCTGACATCTGGGCCGGAATGAAGGACCTGCCAACGATTACTGACATGTCGTCTACTGTCACTGCATATGATTCTGTCACCATTGAAAGAATGGTGGAGGATTATATGAGTGACCGCATCCAAGTAGGCACGTCAGACAGTCCGTACGTATACTGGCAGGAAAAAGAGGCAATTTGGAGGCCCTTGCACAAACTGGCTTTATTTTACCTAAGTTGCTCCCCCTCCAGTGTGTACTCCGAAAGAGTGTTTAGTGCAGCCGCTCACCTTGTCAGCAATCGGCGTACGAGGTTACTTCCAGAAAATGTGGAGAAGATGATGTTCATCAAAATGAATAATAATCAATCCCTCCATGGAGACATTCACCAGCAATTGCCTCCAGAAAATACACAGGGACCTGAGATGGTGGATTCCAGTGGGGACGAATTAATAATCTGTGAGGAGGGGGATGTACACAGTGAAAGGGGTGAGGAATCATATGATGAGGAGGAGGTGGACATCTTGCCTCTGTAGAGCCAGTTTGTGCAAGGAGAGATTGATTGATTCTTTTTTGGTGGGGGCCCAAACCAACCAGTCATTTCAGTCACAGTCGTGTGGCAGACCCTGTCGCTGAAATTATGGGTTTGTTAAAGTGTGCATGTCCTGTTTATACAACAATAGGGTGGGTGGGGGGGCCCAAGGACAATTCCATCTTGCACCTCTTTTTTTCTTTAATTTATCTTTGCATCATGTGCTGTTTGGGGACTATTTTTTGAAGTTCCATCCTGTCTGACACTGCAGTGCCACTCCTAGATGGGCCAGGTGTTTGTGTCGGCCACTTGGGTCGCTTAGCTTAGTCACACAGCGACCTTGGTGCACCTCTTTTTTTCTTTGCATCATGTGCTGTTTGGGGACTATTTTTTAAATCTGGCATCCTGTCTGACACTGTAGTAACACTCCTAGATGGGCCAGGTGTTTTTTTGTCGGCCACTTGGGTCGCTTAGCTTAGTCACACAGCGACCTTGGTGCACCTCTTTTTTTCTTTGCATCATGTGCTGTTTGGGGACTATTTTTTTAAGTGCCATCCTGTCTGACACTGCAGTGCCACTCCTAGATGGGCCAGGTGTTTGTGTCGGCCACTTGGGTCGCAAGGATTAGTCATCCAGCGACCTCGGTGCAAATTTTAGGACTAAAAATAATATTGTGAGGTGTGAGGTGTTCAGAATAGACTGGAAATGAGTGGAAATTATGGTTATTGAGGTTAATAATACGATGGGATCAAAATGACCCCCAAATTCTATGATTTAAGCTGTTTTTTTAGGGTTTTTTGTAAAAAAAAAACCACCTGAATCCAAAACACACCCGAATCCGACAAAAAATTTTCAGGGAGGTTTTACCAAAACGTGTCCGAATCCAAAACACGGCCGCGAAACCGAATCCAAAACCAAAACACAAAAACCGAAAAATGTCCGGTGCACATCACTAAAATAATATTAAAAATAACAACAACAAGTCCCTTACAGTGTTGCTGTGTTGTGCTGCATCAGACCAGTGGTAGTGTCCTGGCCATCAGCCTTCGGTCATTCCTGTGCGCATATTAGCCCTCATTCCGAGTTGTTTGCTCGCTAGCTGCTTTTAGCAGTAGTGCAAACGCTAAGCCGCCACCCTCTGGGAGTGTATCTTAGCTTAGCTGAAGTGCAAACGAAAGGATCGCAGCGCTGCTACAAAAAACAATTGTGCAGTTTCAGAGTAGCTCGAGACTTACTCCTGCCTTGCGATCACTTCAGACTATTTAGTTCCTGTTTTGACGTCACAAACACGCCCTGCATTCGCCCAGCCACTCCCCCGTTTCCCCAGCCACTCCTGCGTTTTTATCTGGCACGCCTGCGTTTTTCAGCACACTCCCCGAAAACGGTCAGTTACCACCCAGAAACACCCACTTCCTGTCAGTTACTCAACGATCAGCAGTGCGACTGAGAAGCGTCGCTAGACCTTGTGTGAAACTGCATCGGCTTTTGTGAAAGTACGTTGCGCGTGCGCACTGCGCATCATACGCATGCGCAGAAGTGCCGATTTTTAGCCTGATCGCTGCGCTGCGAACGAAAACAGCTAGCGATCAACTCGGAATGACCCCCATTGTGTTATATAACTCCAGAAACATAATGGAGAACAAAAATTTGGAGGATAAAATAGGGAAAGATCAAGAACCACTTCCTCCTAGTGCTGAAGCTGCTGCCACTAGTCATGACATAGATGATGAAATGCCATCAACGTCATCTGCCAAGGCCGATGCCCAATGTCATAGTAGAGGGCATGTAACATCCAAAAAGCCAAAGTTCAGTAAAAAGACCCAAAAAAAGAAATTGAAATGGTCTGAGGAGAAACGTAAACTTACCAATATGCCATTTTATGACATGGAGTGGCAAGGAACGGCTGAGGCCCTGGCCTATGTTCATGACTAGTGGTTCAGCTTCACATGACGATGGAAGCCCTCATAACTGAGGCCTTGACATTTATGTTGGTGTTAGACGTGTGTCCGGTATCCGTCATTAGTGCAGTGGATTTAGACAATTGATGGAGGTATTGTGTCCCCGGTAACAAATCCCATCTAGATTCCACTTCACTAGGCAGGCAATACCGAGATCTTGCCATTTAATTCCAGTGATTTGGACATATAATTCCAGTGATTTTGCCATTTAATTCCAGTGATTTTGCCATTTAATTCCAGTGATTTAGACGTATAATTCCAGTGATTTGGACGTATAATTCCAGTGATTTTGCAGTATAATTCCAGTGATTTTGCAGTATAATTCCAGTGAATTTGCCAGTTAATTCCAGTGATTTGGACGTATAATTCCAGTGATTTGAACGTATAATTACAGTGATATTGCAGTATAATTCCAGTGATTTCGCCATTTAATTAAAGTGATTTGGACGTATAATTCCAGTGATTTGGATGTATAATTCCAGTGATTTGGACGTATAATTCCAGTGGTAATTGTTTGTGTCGCTTGGCTTAGTCATACAGCTACCTCATTGCGCCTTTTCGACATCTTTGCATGAGGTGCTGTTTGGGGCCTAGTTTTTGAAAAGTACCATCCTGTGTGACACTGCCGTATGAGTCCAGGGGTACTGCTGTATTAGTCCTGGGGTACTGCCGTATAAGTCCTCCAATTGCAGAATTTTTAAAAAATTACAGGGGCGTGCTGGAGATGCTGTCAGTGGACCGAACAATTGCGGTCCACTCTCGACATTCAGCCACTGCGTGACACTACTAGATGGGCCAGGTGGTTGTGTTGCTTAGCTTAGTCATACAGCAACCTCGGTGCACCTTTTTTTTCTTCTTTGCATCATGTGCTGTTTGGGGACTATTTTTTTAAAGTGCCATCCTGTCTGACACTTCCGTATATGTCCAGTGGTACTGCCATTTAATTCCAGTGATTTGGATGTTTAATTTCAGTGATTTTGAAGTATTATTACAGTGATTTTTGCAGTATAATTCCAGTGATTTTTCTATTTAATTCCAGTGATTTGGCCATATAATTCCAGTGATTTGGCCTTATAATTCCAGTGATTTTGCAGTATTATTACAGTGATTTTGCAGTATAATTCCAGTGATTTTGCCATTTAATTCCAATGATTTGGACGTATAATTCCAGTGATTTGGACATATAGGCCCTCATTCCGAGTTGTTCGCTCGGTATTTTTCATCGCAGTGAAAATCCGCTTAGTACGCATGCGCAATGTTCGCACTGCGACTGCGCCAAGTAACTTTACTATGAAGAAAGTATTTTTACTCACGGCTTTTTCTTCGCTCAGGCGATCGTAATGTGATTGACAGGAAATGGGTGTTACTGGGCGGAAACACGGCGTTTCAGGGGCGTGTGGCTGAAAACGCTACCGTTTCCGGAAAAACGCAGGAGTGGCCGGAGAAACGGTGGGAGTGCCTGGGCGAACGCTGGGTGTGTTTGTGACGTCAACCAGGAACGACAAGCACTTAACTGATCGCACAGGCAGAGTAAGTCTGGAGCTACTCTGAAACTGCTAAGTAGTTAGTAATCGCAATATTGCGAATACATCGGTCGCAATTTTAAGAAGCTAAGATTCACTCCCAGTAGGCGGCGGCTTAGCGTGTGTAACTCTGCTAAATTCGCCTTGCGACCGATCAACTCGGAATGAGGGCCATAATTCCAGTGATTTGGACGTATAATTACAGTGAGTTTGCCTTATAATTCCAGTGATTTGGACGTATAATTCCAGTGATTTTGCCTTATAATTCCAGTGATTTGGACGTATAATTCCAGTGATTTTGCCATTTAATTCCAGTGATTTGGACGTATAATTCCAGTGGGGCCTAGTTTTTGAAAAGTGCCATCACTGCAGTGCCACTCCTAGATGGGCCAGGTGTTTGTGCCGCACACTTGTGTCGCTTAGCTTGGTCATACAGCCACCTTGGTGCAACTTTTTGGCCTAAAAACGATATTGTGAGGTGTTCAGAATAGTGTCACTTACAACTCTCTCCAGCCTCCTATCTCTGCTCTAGTCGGAAAGCTCAATCGGTAGCTCATAAAACTTGATACTCTCCCAGCAATGCATACTGCCCTCCTCGCATTCTGGCAGCCTGGTTCTGCTACTGTGTGAGAGGGAAAGCTAGCAATGTCGGTGTGCTCTGGCTGGGGGGCCCCCTAACAAAGGGGGGCACGGGGTACAGTATTCCCTGCAACCCCCCCCCCCCTTAATCTAGTTATGGTGCTGAAAATCATTCACTGTATGAAAGCATGTGGAGAGATGACACATGAGCACAAAAGGGGCAAGTTATGATTTATTTATTTTTATTGGTTCCCTGGATGAGTGTGTAGGGCTAGGGCCCCCAGTGCATTGCTTCCCTAGGGCCTACCATGCTGTTAAGAAGGCCAGAGGACACCTGACCCATTTTGTATATTGTGTGATTAGTCGAGGATCTTGGCTGGCTCTGCAGTCTCTGACATTCATTGCACTTAGAAGATAATTAAATAAATAAACCTAAAACGCTGTCAAACATTTGCCATAAACATTTCCTCTCCATCTACAAAACAGGAAGTCATCTTAGTGTTAACCTTTGACCTTCAGCTATCATATTTCAAGGAGCAATAACTCTTTAAATAAAGAGAGTTGTTTACTTATCTTTCACTTATGCATTAACCCCATGTCAGACAAAACTACTGTGCACATGATTGATGAAATATGTTAATATATCTGCAACTGAATTAAGCAATGTGTTTGTATTCATTTGTTGTATTACAATTACTACTATTCTTCGTATAGTATAGTATAGTATAGTATAGTATAGTATAGTATAGTATAATAAAGCACTTATACAGTACATGCATGCTATATAGAGCTGCACATCAAAGGGATTGTTCATTATTGTTAAGTCCCACCCTTAATGCGTATGCCCCCTAGGTGCCGATATCAGAGCTCCGACCCTTTACATAAGGCAGTGTCACTGTGGCTAGTGTCGAACCGAGGCATGAAGGGCCCACCAGGGGAAGACAGTGGTAGGGGCCCATGCATAATGGATGTGGCCAGCCACCACAGAGGCTTGGCCAACCACTGAAGAGGGCATAGCCTGCATACAGCATGGCTACTACAGTGCATGTTCTGTTCAGCCATGTTCCTACACTACAAGGTAACTGACCCTGTAATAGAGTAATAACGTATAATTCAAGTGTACTGTCTGAAAGATGAGTGGGTTCGGGTTTTACTCGGATTCACTCGGTTCTCAAAACGGCTTCTTATTGGCTATCCAAAACACGAGACATCCGTGAGCCAATAAGATGCTGTTTTGAGAACCGAGTAAATCCGAGTAAAACCGAGTAGAACCCGAACCCGCTCATCTCTATCTGAAACCCGACATAGAAGAGGAGACTGGGCCCTCGGCCAGAGGAGTATACCACAGATTTCCCCTGTATTCCTGTGGGCCAGTCTGACCCTTACTGTAGCACTTATTCTATTAGAGTGACAATGAGGCTCACTGATAACCTAGTTATCAATAAACACTTCCAATAGAGCTATGTAAAAGACATATGCAAAACCATTAAGTGAAATAGAAAATAAAACAGCACTGCTTTAAAACAGCTTACAATCTTAAAGGTGTGGGTAAACTTTATACAAGTGTTAATTTAAAGGGTCTATCCATTTCGGGGCGATGCGCACAAATTAATGCACTCCTATGACGCACATATGGTAGCCCTTAAATCGCATATTTTATTACGCCAACCGATGAGGCTACAAACTAAAATAGTCTATTTTGGGAGCTATTGCTATATGGGTGCTATATACAGCCTGTCTCTTGAGACTGTATTGAACACTCTATCATGCATGTTACCAGGGCCGGTTTTAGACTAGAGCCCAGGGTGAAAAGTCCCCCTTTAAATAAAATCTATATTGTTTTCTGTGTGCAGTAAATAAGAATACATCCTATCTACATGGTGGTTTCTCTGCAGCCGGGAACCTCTGAAAAAATTGATCCTCCCTGAGCAAACGGCGTCATGCAGTATTCCTATTGTTTGTGTTGGAATACTGTACAACTAATATCATCACGCAACAGAGGTTCAACCACATCCTTGCCCACTGTGTTACCTCCTGACCCATGTACCTGCCACTCTCCGGCCCACTGTGCCTCACTGGCCTTCTATCCCCTATGTCTCTTCAGCGTCCGACCAATTGACTATACTGTCCCATGTCAACCCCCAGCCTCCAGACCCATGTCACATCATAGCTAAGTCCAAACTTCTTTATAAGAACTCTCTGATGAATATCTGCATTACATTAGACTCGATACCCTTAGGATAAGTAGAGCCAAAGTGGTCTGGCTGCATCCACTCATAACAGGTCTTCAGAAACAAGGAACATAAGATATAATGTTTGTATCTACTTAACAGTAAAATTATTTTATTTGTAAATTATGCCATTTGTACTGTACATATACTGTATCCTTTTGCAAAGATATAGATTTTTTTGGTGTAAGATGCAGTTTGTGATATTGCACCTACTGTAGATGCATGATGGGTTCCTGTAAGGGTTGCATCTCCTGTGCTTGTCTTTTGTAAGGCACACATTTCCCAAACCCGGATCCAAAATACTAATTCAGCTAGTTTTGGCTGTCTCTTGACTGTATTCTGCTTGATTAGGATGTATTTTCCTTGATTTGTAAGGATACCTTCCCATTGGCTGTAAGGATGGCTTCTCCTTGGCAGAAAGGATGTGTTTTCCTTGATTTGTAAGGATACCTTCCCATTGGCTGTAAGGATGGCTTCTCTTTGGCTGTTTGTATGGTTTTCCATTGGCTGTAAAGTTGACTCTCACTTCACTGTGGGGGATAGCTTCCCATTGGCTTTAAGCATGCCATCTCCTTGGCAGTAAGTATGACTTCCCATTGACTGTAAGGATGCCCTCACCTTGGCTGAAAAGATGGCTACTTTTATGATATAAGAATGGTTTAACCATGGCTGTAAGGTTGGATTCCCCTTGGCCGTTTATTTTCTGCGCCCCACTGCTCTGCTCCCCCTACCCCGTTTTTTGCCTGATGTAAATGATTACAATATTCTCTGTAGGGCTATGCATTATATGTTGGCGCTATATAAATAAAGAATAGTAATGATGACAATAATAGAAATTATAATAATTTATTAATGTCTCCTTTCATAGGCAGAGATTTTCCTGCTATGGCCTCCATGACACAGACTTCGCTGGTTCTGTTTGTCTACATCCTGGCATTTGTAACCGGAGTCCCATCCAACCTCCTGGCACTTCATACAATCGTGGTCAAGGTCCACCAGAAGCCATCTCCCGTGGGGATTTTCCTCCTCAACCTCACCATCTCTGACCTGCTACTCCTCTTCTTCCTACCTTTCAAAATGGTGGAAGCTGCTTCAGACATGACCTGGCCTATGCCCCATTTCCTCTGCCCTATTGTGGTAGTTGTGTACTTCTGCAGTATATACATCAGTTCACTCTTCTTGACGGCAATCAGCATTGAGCGCTATATGGGGGTTGCTCACCCAATCAAATACAGAGCTAGCAAGAAAATAGCCTATGCCATATGGGTCTCTGTGTTCATTTGGGTGTTCAGTGCCCTCCAAGGCAGTGTCTCTGTCTTTGTCCTTACGCTACTGCCCAGTAATGTAAGTCACCAGGACAGATGCTATCAGAGTTTCTCCAAGGAACAGTCGAGGATTTTAATGCCATTCAGACTAGAGGGCAGCATTGTACTGTTCTGCATCCCGTTTATTATAACGGCCTTTTGCTACGTCAGCTTTGTCAGACTGCTGATGGCGATGCCCAATATTCGACGGAAGAGAAAGCACAGAGCTGTGTGTTTGGCAGTGGCCACTCTTTTCAATTTCACCCTCTGTTTTTTACCATACAATGTATCCCACATCGTTGGATTCATAACCGACAGGAGCCCACGCTGGAGAGTCTATGCTCTATTGCTGAGCACGCTCAATGCTAGCATTGATCCCATAGTATTCTATTACTCCTCTACTGCTGTACAGAGAGCCTTTATAAAATGCCTGCAAGATGTGAAAAAGAAACTTAATATAGTGAACTCTACCAAGACTCAAATGGAGATGAGCCAGTTCAGTGATACACAGACAGCATACGAAAGGGAGGGAGCTTCTAACCCATCCTGTAACTCACTCCTAATGTCTAACTAGCATATAATGTTACAAGGACTGTCATCCATTCATATAGCATAGAGGCATAGGGGGAGAGATATCAAAGCTTGGGGAGAGAGAGACCGTGGAGAGAAAACGAAAGTATCAACCAATCAACTCCTAAGTGTCATTTGGCAAACACAGCCTATACAATGATTGGTTGGTACTTTATCTCTCTCCAAGTTTTGTTTATTCTCCCCCAGAGAGTTTGATGACATTAAAGGGCTGCTAAACTGATTTGTGTTTCATTGGCTGCTGTGTGGCAGCTCTCTAGGCTGCAGAGTGTCATTGAAAGCAGTCTGCAAGCCAATTCCAGGTTAAACGGGGTGGTACTGTGCCTTGGGAGGTGGCACTGCTCACCCAACCCTAGTTCCGATCCTGTTCTTCAGAGTTCACTTTCTATTTCCTGATGCACTTTAAAAAGCATAATAATATTGTCACACTCCATTGCAGACCCACATTGAAGGATGTGCCCTATTGTATGTGATACAGGTCAAAAAGCAACCAACTATGCAGTGTATTTCTGTCACATCAGCCAAGATGTCAGTCATCCCCTGCCTGCTCTGCTGCAAAAACACAGCACTTCTAACCGGGTGTAGTATGAGTGGCCGGCAGCTAGGATCCCGGGGGCCAGCACACACATGCGCCAGGATCCCGACCGCCGGCATACCGACAGCTGGGCGAGCGGTAATAAGACCCTTGCGGGCTTGCTGCGTTCGCCACGCTGCGGGCATGGTGGCGCGCATACTATTTATTCTCCCTCCAGAGGAGTCGTGGACCCCCAAGAGAGAGAATATGTGTTGGCGTGGCTGGCGGTCGGGTTCCTGGTCGCCAGGATCCCGGCCGGTGGCATACTGAAGACCACCCCTTCTAACATGGTACCCTGCGGCAGAGGAGTGTAAGAATGCATGCTAGCTTATTGCGGTATAAAGAAACACTCTAGTTATTCCTGGTGTATGTTTCAGCACAGGAGAATGCAGCCACTTATATACACTCTTTAAACAGTAGCTTCACTTGCTCATTAATGTGACCATGTAATAATGTTGACAGTGTTGGATATATATATATATATATATATATATATATCTGTTCCGTCTTGAACTATAGTCTGCCATCAGTAACAGAGAAACCCCATCGGGCCAATTGTTCCTCTGAATGCTGGAACTATAGTATGTACCGGGGTGTAGCCAGAACTTTGTGGGCCCCATAGCAACATATTGAAGGGGCCCCTGTCCCAATGCCTCTAGAGAGACTCCTCTCCACAGCAGTTGATAATTTTATGCCCCATAATAGTGCCCTAGTTCATTTTCTGAACCATAGTAGTGCCCTAGTTAACATTATTTATGTTACAATATAGGGCTGCCAGAACACATTATGCAAGAAAGTACCCTCAATTAACATTATAACATACACTGTTCCAAGTTCATATTATGCCACAATACAGTGCCTCCAATTCATATTATGTAACATTATAATGTCCTCCAGTTCATTTTATACCACATTATAATGAGCAGGTCCAGGGTATACCAAGATATATTGCAGACCCCAAGGTAAAAGTTTGTAAGGGCACCTATGCACCACCCAATGGTAAAACATGTATATAACTTTGGCTAGGAAGGTGGGCCCCTTTCAGCTCTGGGCCCCATAGCAGCTGCACTCCCTGCACCTATGGTAGCTACGCCCTTGGTATGTACTAAGCATTTACAGTAGGAGGCCACTGTAGAACCAGCTGACAGGTGCTCTAGAATATTATGTAGGCACTAGTCCAGTGATTCTGCTTTGTCCAGCTTGCTTCATTGTTCTGATAAACTTCCTAACTATTGATATACACAGTTAACCAATAAGACTTGTCTCTAACTGAAAATTCTTATCTAAAAATAAAGTTACACACATCAAAAAAGGAGATTAATGTAGGTCAAATTTTTGACATCATCCAATAAAATCTTTCTTGCATTTTTCTTGAATCATTAAATTACTTAAAGTGTGTGTGTGTGTGTGTGTGTGGGGGGGGGGGGGGGGGGGGGCATAAAGAACAGACAAAATACAGCAAGGACATACAGTACAAGCAAATCATTCATTGGTGTTCGGTTCTACTGAGAAGTATGCTCATTCGGGCTGTGTCATTTCCCGAAGGGGACCGTTTGGCCTATAATTGAATAAAGGAGAGTGCACCCATCTAAAGCACCTAACAAATAAATTACAACCTTCCCTAAATACAAAAAGACTTTCATACAATTTACAGTCTCTCAAGTTGCAATGTTTACAATTGGACGTACAATTCCCATTAGTACTAATTCCATTATACAGAACAAAATTATGATCCCTTACAAGAGGCACCATCTTGTTGTCCTACAGTATGAACCCATGGATAAAAACTGAGACAAATTTGCAGAAACAGGATCATGACATTATCACGCCACGTATTTATCACGATTCCAGCATGCCCTCAGATACCGCAATCTATGACAGCTGGGTCGTGTTGGTGCACACTTTGGTCACACAATACTCAATACACAATTTCTATGCCACCACGACAGAAAATAATAGAGTCCTTATGTTCTCCACACAAATATTAATATTTCTCACTTAATTACACATAGGTATGTAGCATTGGGCCTCACAGGCTCACAAATTCAATAAGAAACACAGAGGATATACTAGATTAAATGTATTTAATAAAAAAAATTACAAAGCTTAATTATCAAAACACTTAGTAAAATATAGCATACAGATTATAATTGCAGAGTAATTTCACAAATAAACGGGATCAGAAAAGTCAGAAATCCAGGAGTTATGATGCAGACCTTAGGAACTTCTGTTGTGGGGAGCTATGATGCATTCCCAGCGTTTAGTTGTTTCCCCAAGTAATGAATAATAATAGCTATGTGATATGTCTTTTTATGGATACTACCTCCTTTGTTCTTCCCTCAAACAGATTCTACTTGTCAAGCCAGCAGGGCCTAAACTCAAAATGGCACACCCTGGGTCTTCCAAACAGGGTCATATTATCAAAGTAGCAGGGTCTACATAACCCATAGCAGGTGGATATGACTAGATCACCCATACGGCAGAAAACATTTGTGAATCATTGATGTGCATCTTCCTTTGGCTTCAAAAGGATTTGTCACCTGTATAGACTTTATATAGAGATTTGTAAAGGAGAAAAGTGTCCTCTGCACATGACCTCATGTTGTGAAGAGTACACACATGATCATTTATAACCTGGAACCTAGAAAATATCATTTCATGGTCCCTATGTCACAGTAATATTTATGTTTCCATTCTACAAGCAGATTTGCGCCATATACCAATCTCATATTTTGGAATCTATTGGAACTTGGCAGTTTGGAAGTTCTCAAATAATCGCAAAACAGCAGCAATAAATTATTTTTAAAAATAAGAACTGCTGAAAACTTGTCTGCTAACATATGATTTGGAAACAAAATATTGTAGTTATAAAAATGCAATTTTTTAACAAAAGATGTAAAAGCTTATATAAAACAAAAATCAAAGAAATGACAGTATCAATAAATGTTTATGCCATTGCAATTGTTTGTAAAATCTGTAACATTAATAATATTAATGTAAAAGGTAGTACTACTACTACTGCTAATAATAATAATAATAATAATAATAATAATATATTGATTTCTTATCTTTACTTATGCTGCTGTAATACAAAAGTGATCGTAATAAAAGGATATATTTGGAGTTGTGACTGTATCACTAGTTTTTATAAGGAGAATGTATGTATTATAAGGCATAATGCAACCATTGCTTAATTTATACTGTATATTAGAAGTCACCTTAGATTTCATTCTCTGTGGTCATAGAAGTTTTCTGTTACTGCTAATTTTCATACAATGTACAGTAGGCATTGCATTATACATATACAATTTATTTACTCCTATAGCAATTAGAAGAAATAAATTGTATTTACAGTGTATAATTTTCAATTAACTGTTTCCTCAGATCACTGTATAAGTGTATATATTCATTAATGTACTATCTTAGTTGTTTGCAATAGCTATTTTAACAGAATTTCAGATATAGTTCTCGGCTTGTAAAAGAGTGAAATAAAGTGGTTTATATTGTGTGCAATTCAAGTAAGTGTCCACAAGAGGGCAGCATTAATGTATTAATCTATTAAGATTATGAGCGCTATTTCAGTTATTATTGTTTGCAAAGTCTTGTGTTATTACACAGCGATGATTCTTTTGAAAGCAGATTAGCAAAATGATCAAATTATGTAATCCTTGGATTTTGGGAGAGTTGTCTGTCTTGTAAGAAAGAACTAATGAAATAAAGCAAGGAATGTTTGACTACATTATTTAACATATTTTAATTGGTATATGTGGATTAATAATGCTAATCCAGTTCCGTGCAGGCCACACTCTCATGCATCTGCAAATTAAAACTGTGCCTTAGTTTATAGGAAGGTGGAAAAATATGCAAAAGTATAAATATAGACTCCAACCACAGGCATTTTACCACCCCTACCACTTTTCTTTGTTTTTCTAAAATGCAGCTCAGGTTACCTTTGTATACGAATGTGTCCAGGGGTGGATCTAGAAAAAAAAACAGGGGGCAGGGGGAGGGGGCACCATGATAGGGGAAGAGGGGGTTAGTTGTGTTATGTACATTTGTTAGGCGTGGTCTCGCTACAAGGGCATGGCCTCTCAAGTTATGCTATCCCTGGGAGCTATACCCCTCTTTTTCGTCATACTGGGGTAATGGGGTACATCCAAAAAACAAGGCCATCATCCATACCTGCTTTCCACCGATTGGCCTATAATTGAATAAAGGAGAGTGCACCCATCTAAAGCACCTAATAAATACATTACAAACTTCCCTAAATACAAAAAGACTTTCATACAATTTACAGTCTCTCAAGTTGCAATGTTTACATTTGGACGCACAATTAGCATTAATACTAATTCCATTATACAGAATAAAATTATGATCCCTAACAAGAGGCACCATCTTGTTGTCCTACAGTATGCACCCATGGATAAAAACTGAGACAAATGTGCAGAAACAGGAACATGACATTATCACGCCACCTAATTATAATGATTCCAGCCTACCCTCAGATACCGCAATCTATGACATCTGGGTCGTGCTGGTGCACACTTTGGTCACACAATACGCAATACACAATTTCTATGCCACCACGACAGAAAATAATGGAGTCCTTATGTTCTCCGCACAAATATTAATATTTCTCACTTACTTACACATAGGTATGTAGCATTGGGCCTCACAAATTCAATAAGAAATACAGAGGATATACTAGATTAAATGTATTTAATAAAAAAACAAATTCAAAGCTTAATTATCAAAACACTAAGTAAAATATAGCATACAAACTATAATTGCAGAGTAATTTCACAAATAAAATAAAAGGGATCAGAAAAGAAAGAAATCCAGTATTTATGACGCAGACCTTAGGAACTTCTGTTGTGGTAAGTTTCATTCACAGGGATAAGAGCTATGATGCATTCCCAGTGTTTAGCTGTTTCCCCAAGTAATGAACAATAATTGCTATGTGATATGTCTTTTTATGGATAAAACTTCCATTGTTCTTCCCTCAAACAGATTCTACTTGGCAAGCCAGCAGGGCCTAAGCTCAAAAGGTGACCACCTGGCTCTTCCAAACAGGGTCACATTATCAAACTAGCAGGTTCTACATAACCTATAGCAGGTGGATATGACTAGATCACCCATACGGCAGAAAACATTTGTGAATCATTGATGTGCATCTTCCTTTGGCTTCAAAAGGATTTGTCACCTGTATAGACTTTATATAGAGATTTGTAAAGGAGAAAAGTGTCCTCTGCACATGACCTCATGTTGTGAAGAGTACACACATGATCATTTATAACCTGGAACCTAGAAAATATCATTTCATGGTCCCTATGTCACAGTAATATTTATGTTTCCATTCTACAAGCAGATTTGCGCCATATACCAATCTCATATTTTGGAATCTATTGGAACTTGGCAGTTTGGAAGTTCTCAAATAATCGCAAAACAGCAGCAATAAATTATTTTTAAAAATAAGAACTGCTGAAAACTTGTCTGCTAACATATGATTTGGAAACAAAATATTGTAGTTATAAAAATGCAATTTTTTAACAAAAGATGTAAAAGCTTATATAAAACAAAAATCAAAGAAATGACAGTATCAATAAATGTTTATGCCATTGCAATTGTTTGTAAAATCTGTAACATTAATAATATTAATGTAAAAGGTAGTACTACTACTACTGCTAATAATAATAATAATAATAATAATAATAATAATATATTGATTTCTTATCTTTACTTATGCTGCTGTAATACAAAAGTGATCGTAATAAAAGGATATATTTGGAGTTGTGACTGTATCACTAGTTTTTATAAGGAGAATGTATGTATTATAAGGCATAATGCAACCATTGCTTAATTTATACTGTATATTAGAAGTCACCTAAGATTTCATTCTCTGTGGTCATAGAAGTTTTCTGTTACTGCTAATTTTCATACAATGTACAGTAGGCATTGCATTATACATATACAATTTATTTACTCCTATAGCAATTAGAAGAAATAAATTGTATTTACAGTGTATAATTTTCAATTAACTGTTTCCTCAGATCACTGTATAAGTGTATATATTCATTAATGTACTATCTTAGTTGTTTGCAATAGCTATTTTAACAGAATTTCAGATATAGTTCTCGGCTTGTAAAAGAGTGAAATAAAGTGGTTTATATTGTGTGCAATTCAAGTAAGTGTCCACAAGAGGGCAGCATTAATGTATTAATATATTAAGATTATGAGCGCTATTTCAGTTATTATTGTTTGCAAAGTCTTGTGTTATTACACAGCGATGATTCTTTTGAAAGCAGATTAGCAAAATGATCAAATTATGTAATCCTTGGATTTTGGGAGAGTTGTCTGTCTTGTAAGAAAGAACTAATGAAATAAAGCAAGGAATGTTTGACTACATTATTTAACATATTTTAATTGGTATATGTGGATTAATAATGCTAATCCAGTTCCGTGCAGGCCACACTCTCATGCATCTGCAAATTAAAACTGTGCCTTAGTTTATAGGAAGGTGGAAAAATATGCAAAAGTATAAATATAGACTCCAACCACAGGCATTTTACCACCCCTACCACTTTTCTTTGTTTTTCTAAAATGCAGCTCAGGTTACCTTTGTATACGAATGTGTCCAGGGGTGGATCTAGAAAAAAAAACAGGGGGCAGGGGGAGGGGGCACCATGATAGGGGAAGAGGGGGTTAGTTGTGTTATGTACATTTGTTAGGCGTGGTCTCGCTACAAGGGCATGGCCTCTCAAGTTATGCTATCCCTGGGAGCTATACCCCTCTTTTTCGTCATACTGGGGTAATGGGGTACATCCAAAAAACAAGGCCATCATCCATACCTGCTTTCCACCGATTGGCCTATAATTGAATAAAGGAGAGTGCACCCATCTAAAGCACCTAATAAATACATTACAAACTTCCCTAAATACAAAAAGACTTTCATACAATTTACAGTCTCTCAAGTTGCAATGTTTACATTTGGACGCACAATTAGCATTAATACTAATTCCATTATACAGAATAAAATTATGATCCCTTACAAGAGGCACCATCTTGTTGTCCTACAGTATGCACCCATGGATAAAAACTGAGACAAATGTGCAGAAACAGGAACATGACATTATCACGCCACCTAATTATAATGATTCCAGCCTACCCTCAGATACCGCAATCTATGACATCTGGGTCGTGCTGGTGCACACTTTGGTCACACAATACGCAATACACAATTTCTATGCCACCACGACAGAAAATAATGGAGTCCTTATGTTCTCCGCACAAATATTAATATTTCTCACTTACTTACACATAGGTATGTAGCATTGGGCCTCACAAATTCAATAAGAAATACAGAGGATATACTAGATTAAATGTATTTAATAAAAAAACAAATTCAAAGCTTAATTATCAAAACACTAAGTAAAATATAGCATACAAACTATAATTGCAGAGTAATTTCACAAATAAAATAAAAGGGATCAGAAAAGAAAGAAATCCAGTATTTATGACGCAGACCTTAGGAACTTCTGTTGTGGTAAGTTTCATTCACAGGGATAAGAGCTATGATGCATTCCCAGTGTTTAGCTGTTTCCCCAAGTAATGAACAATAATTGCTATGTGATATGTCTTTTTATGGATAAAACTTCCATTGTTCTTCCCTCAAACAGATTCTACTTGGCAAGCCAGCAGGGCCTAAGCTCAAAAGGTGACCACCTGGCTCTTCCAAACAGGGTCACATTATCAAACTAGCAGGTTCTACATAACCTATAGCAGGTGGATATGACTAGATCACCCATACGGCAGAAAACATTTGTGAATCATTGATGTGCATCTTCCTTTGGCTTCAAAAGGATTTGTCACCTGTATAGACTTTATATAGAGATTTGTAAAGGAGAAAAGTGTCCTCTGCACATGACCTCATGTTGTGAAGAGTACACACATGATCATTTATAACCTGGAACCTAGAAAATATCATTTCATGGTCCCTATGTCACAGTAATATTTATGTTTCCATTCTACAAGCAGATTTGCGCCATATACCAATCTCATATTTTGGAATCTATTGGAACTTGGCAGTTTGGAAGTTCTCAAATAATCGCAAAACAGCAGCAATAAATTATTTTTAAAAATAAGAACTGCTGAAAACTTGTCTGCTAACATGATTTGGAAACAAAATATTGTAGTTATAAAAATGCAATTTTTTTAACAAAAGATGTAAAAGCTTATATAAAACAAAAATCAAAGAAATGACAGTATCAATATAAATGTTTATGCCATTGCAATTGTTTGTAAAATCTGTAACATTAATAATATTAATGTAAAAGGTACTACTACTACTACTGCTAATAATAATAATAATAATAATATATTGATTTCTTATCTTTAATTATGCTGCTGTAATACACAAGTGATCGTAATAAAAGTATATATTTGTAGCTTTGAC
Source organism: Pseudophryne corroboree (assembly GCF_028390025.1). Lineage (NCBI taxonomy): Eukaryota > Metazoa > Chordata > Amphibia > Anura > Myobatrachidae > Pseudophryne > Pseudophryne corroboree. The sequence goes on from NC_086453.1 coordinate 39,082,512, forward strand.
TGTATCACTTTAGTTTTTATAAGGAGAATGTATATATTATAAGGCATAATGCAACCAGTGCTGTAATTTATACTGTATATTAGAAGTCACCTTAGATTTCATTCTCTGTGGTCATAGAAGTTTTCTGTTACTGCTAATTTTCATACAATGTACAGTAGGCATTGCATTATACATATACAATTAATTTACTCCTATAGCAATTAGAAGAAATAAATTGCATTTACAGTTTATCATTTTCAATTAATTGTTTTCTCAGATCACTGTATATATTCATTAATGTACTATCTTAGTTGTTTGCAATAGATATTTTAACAGAATTTTAAATATAGTTCTCGGCTCGTAAAAGAGTGAAATAAAGTGGTTTATAGTGTTTGCAATTCAAGTAAGTGTCCACAAGAGGGCAGCATTAATGTATTAATATATTAAGATTATGAGAGCTATTTCAGTTATTATTGTTTGCAAAGTCTTGTGTTATTACACAGCGATGATTCTTTCAAAAGCAGATTAGCAAAATGATCAAATTATGTAATCCTTGGATTTTGGGACAGTTGTCTGTCTTGTAAGAAAGAACAAATGAAATAAAGCAAGGAATGTTTGACTACATTATTAAACATATTTTAATTAGTGATGAGCGGGTTCGGTTCCTCGGAAACCGAATAACCCCCGAACTTCACCCATTTTACACGGGTCCGAGGCATACTCGGATTCTCCCGTATGGCTCGGTTAATCCGAGCGCGCCCGAACGTCATCATCCCACTGTCGGATTCTCGCGAGATTCGGATTCTATATAAGCAGCCGCGCATCGCCGCCATTTTCACTCGTGCATTGGAAATGTTAGGGAGAGGACGTGGCTGGCGTCCTCTCTGTTTATTAATAATATTTGTGCATGCTTATTGCTTAATTGTGGGGACTGGGGAGCAGCTGTATTATATAGGATGAGTACAGTGCAGAGTTTTGCTGACCAGTGACCACCAGTATACGTTGTCTGCCTGAAAAACACTCCATATCTGTGCTCAGTGTGCTGCATATATCTGTGCTCACACTGCTTAATTGTGGGGACTGGGGAGCAGCTGTATTATATAGGAGGAGTACAGTGCAGAGTTTTGCTGACCAGTGACCACCAGTATACGTTGTCTGCCTAAAAAACACTCCATATCTGTGCTCAGTGTGCTGCATATATCTGTGCTCACACTGCTTAATTGTGGGGACTGGGGAGCAGCTGTATTATATAGGAGGAGTACAGTGCAGAGTTTTGCTGACCAGTGACCACCAGTATACGTTGTCTGCCTGAAAAAACACTCCATATCTGTGCTCAGTGTGCTGCATATATCTGTGCTCACACTGCTTAATTGTGGGGACTGGGGAGCAGCTGTATTATATAGGAGGAGTACAGTGCAGAGTTTTGCTGACCAGTGACCACCAGTATAAGTTGTCTGCCTGAAAAACACTCCATATCTGTGCTCAGTGTGCTGCATATATCTGTGCTCACACTGCTTTATTGTGGGCACTGGGGACCACCAGTATATTATATAGGAGGAGTACAGTGCAGAGTTTTGCTGACAGTGACCACCAGTATATATAGCAGTACTTTACGGAAGGCCACTGCTCTACCTACCTCTGTGTCATCAAGTATACTATCCATCCATACCTGTGGTGCATTTCATTTGTGCGCAGTATATATAGTAGTAGGCCATTGCTATTGATACTGGCATGTAATTCCACACATTAAAAAATGGAGAACAAAAATGTGGAGGTTAAAATAGGGAAAGATCAAGATCCACTTCCACCTCGTGCTGAAGCTGCTGCCACTAGTCAGGGCCGAGATGATGAAATGCCATCAACGTCGTCTGCCAAGGCTGATGCCCAATGTCATAGTAGAGAGCATGTAAAATCCAAAAAACAAAAGTTCAGTTAAATGACCCAAAAATCTAAATTGAAAGCGTCTGATGAGAAGCGTAAACTTGCCAATATGCCATTTACGACACGGAGTGGCAAGGAACGGCTGAGGCCCTGGCCTATGTTCATGGCTAGTGGTTCAGATTCACATGAGGATGGAAGCACTCATCCTCTCGCTAGAAAAATGAAAAGACTTAAGCTGGCAAAAGCACAGCAAAGAACTGTGTGTTCTTCTAAATCACAAATCCCCAAGGAGAGTCCAATTGTGTCGGTTGCGATGCCTGACCTTCCCAACACTGGACGGGAAGAGCTTGCGCCTTCCACCATTTGCACGCCCCCTGCAAGTGCTGGAAGGAGCACCCGCAGTCCTGTTCCTGATAGTCAAATTGAAGATGTCACTGTTGAAGTACACCAGGATGAGGCTATGGGTGTTGCTGGCGCTGGGGAGGAAATTGACAAGGAGGATTCTGATGGTGAGGTGGTTTGTTTAAGTCAGGCACCCGGGGAGACACCTGTTGTCCGTGGGACGAATATGGCCATTGACATGCCTGGTCAAAATACAAAAAAAAATCACCTCTTCGGTGTGGAATTATTTCAACACAAATGCGTACAACAGGTGTCAAGCCGTGTGTTGCCTTTGTCAAGCTGTAATAAGTAGGGGTTTGGACGTTAACCACCTAGGAACATCCTCCCTTATACGTCACCTGGACCACATTCATCATAAGTCAGTGACAAGTTCAAAAATTTTGGATGACAGCGGAACAGTCCACTGACCACTAAATCCCTTCCTCTTGTAACCAAGCTCCTGCAAACCACACCACCAACTCCCTCAGTGTCAATTTCCTCCTTACACAGGAAAGCCAATAGTCCTGCAGGCCATGTCACTGGCAAGTCTGACGAGTCCTCTCCTGCCTGGGATTCCTCCGATGCATCCTTGAGTGTAACGCCTACTGCTGCTGGCGCTGCTGTTGTTGCTGCTGGGAGTCGATCGGCATCCCAGAGGGGAAGTCGGAAAACCACTTGTACTACTTCCAGTAAGCAATTGACTGTCCAACAGTTCTTTGCGAGGAAGATGAAATATCACAGCAGTCATCCTGCTGCAAAGCGGATAACTCAGGTCTTGTCAGCCTGGGTGGTGAGAAACGTGGTTCCGGTATCCACCGTTAATTCAGAGGCAACTAGAGACTTGATTGAGGTACTGTGTCCCCGGTACCAAATACCATCTAGGTTCCATTTCTCTAGGCAGGCGATACTGAAAATGTACACAGACCTCAGAAAAAGAGTCACCAGTGTCCTAAAAAATGCAGTTGTACCCAATGTCCACTTAACCATGGACATGTGGACAAGTGGAGCAGGGCAGACTCAGGACTATATGACTGTGACAGCCCACTGGGTAGATGTATTGCCTCCCGCAGCAAGAACAGCAGCGGCGGCACCAGTAGCAGCATCTTGCAAACGCCAACTCGTTCCTAGGCAGGCTACGCTTTGTATCACCGCTTTCCATAAGAGGCACACAGCTGACAACCTCTTACGGAAACTGAGGAACATCATCGCAGAATGGCTTACCCCAATTGGACTCTCCTGAGGATTTGTGACATCGGACAACGCCAGCAATATTGTGCGTGCATTACTTCTGGGCAAATTCCAGCACGTCCCATGTTTTGCACATACATTGAATTTGGTGGTGCAGAATTATTTAAAAAACGACCAGGGTGTGCAAGAGATGCTGTCGGTGGCCCGAAGAATTGCAGGCCACTTTCGGCATTCAGCCACCGTGTGCCGAAGACTGGAGCACCACCAAACACTCCTGAACCTGCCCTGCCATCATCTGAAGCAAGAGGTGGTAACGAGGTGGAATTCAACCCTCTATATGCTTCAGAGGATGGAGGAGCAGCAAAAGGCCATTCAAGCCTATACATCTGCCCACGATATAGGCAAAGGAGGGGGAATGCACCTGACTCAAGCGCAGTGGAGAATGATTTCAACATTGTGCAAGGTTCTGCAACCCTTTGAACTTGCCACACGTGAAGTCAGTTCAGACACTGCCAGCCTGAGTCAGGTCCTTCCCCTCATCAGGCTTTTGCAGAAGAAGCTGGAGACATGGAAGGAGGAGCTAAAACAGAGCGATTCCGCTAGGCATGTGGGACTTGTGGATGGAGCCCTTAATTCGCTTAACCAGGATTCACGGGTGGTCAATCTGTTGAAATCAGAGCACTACATTTTGGCCACCGTGCTCGATCCTAGATTTAAAACCTACGTTGTATCTCTCTTTCCAGCAGACACAAGTCTGCAGAGGTTCAAAGACCTGCTGGTGAGAAAATTGTCAAGTCAAGCGGAACGTGACCCGTCAACAGCTCCTTCTTCATATTCTCCCGCAACTGGGGGTGCGAGGAAAAGGCTAAGAATTCCGAGCCCACCCGCTGGCGGTGATGCAGGGCAGTCTGGAGCGAGTGCTGACATCTGGTCCGGACTGAAGGACCTGCCAACGATTACTGACATGTCGTCTACTGTCACTGCATATGATTCTGTCACCATTGAAAGAATGGTGGAGGATTATATGAAAGAATAGTGGAGGATTATATGAGTGACCGCATCCAGTTTCTGCAAGGGCAGGAAAAAGAGGCAATTTGGAGGCCCTTGCAGAAACTGGCTTTATTTTACCTAAGTTGCCCACCCTCCAGTGTGTACTCCGAAAGAGTGTTTAGTGCAGCCGCTCACCTTGTCAGCAATCAGCATATGAGGTTACTTCCAGAAAATGTGGAGAAGATGATGTTCATCAAAATGAATTATAATCAATTCCTCCGTGGAGACATTCACCAGCAATTGCCTCCAGAAAGTACACAGGGACCTGAGATGGTGGATTCCAGTGGGGACGAATTAATAATCTGTGAGGAGGGGGATGTACACAGTGAAAGGGGTGAGGAATCGGACGATGAGGAGGAGGTGGACATCTTGCCTCTGTAGAGCCAGTTTGTGCAAGGAGAGATTGATTGCTTCTTTTTTTGTGGGGGCCCAAACCAACCAGTCATTTCAGTCACAGTCGTGCGGCAGACCCTGTCGCTGAAATGATGGGTTCGTTAAAGTGTGCATGTCCTGTTTATACAACATAAGGGTGGGTGGGAGGGCACAAGGACAATTCCATCTTGCACCTCTTTTTCTTTCATTTTTCTTTGCATCATGTGCTGTTTGGGGACAATTTGTTTGAAGTGCCATCCTGCCTGACACTGCAGTGCCACTCCTAGATGGGCCAGGTGTTTGTGTCGGCCACTTATGTCGCTAAGCTTAGTCACACAGCGACCTTGGTGCGCCTCTTTTTTTCTTTGCATCATGTGCTGTTTGGGGACAATTTTTTTGAAGTGCCATCCTACCTGACACTGCAGTGCCACTCCTAGATGGGCCAGGTGTTTGTGTCGGCCACTTGTGTCGCTTAGCTTAGTCACACAGCGACCTTGGTGCGCCTCTTTTTTTCTTTGCATCATGTGCTGTTTGGGGACAATTTTTTTGAAGTGCCATCCTGCCTGACACTGCAGTGCCACTCCTAGATGGGCCAGGTGTTTGTGTCGGCCACTTGTGTCGCTTAGCTTAGTCACACAGCGACCTTGGTGCGCCTCTTTTTTTCTTTGCATCATGTGCTGTTTGGGGACAATTTTTTTGAAGTGCCATCCTGCCTGACACTGCAGTGCCACTCCTAGATGGGCCAGGTGTTTGTGTCGGCCACTTGTGTCGCTTAGCTTAGTCACACAGCGACCTTGGTGCGCCTCTTTTTTTCTTTGCATCATGTGCTGTTTGGGGACAATTTTTTGAAGTGCCATCCTGCCTGACACTGCAGTGCCACTCCTAGATGGGCCAGGTGTTTGTGTCGGCCACTTGTGTCGCTTAGCTTAGTCACACAGCGACCTTGGTGCGCCTCTTTTTTTCTTTGCATCATGTGCTGTTTGGGGACAATTTTTTTGAAGTGCCATCCTGCCTGACACTGCAGTGCCACTCCTAGATGGGCCAGGTGTTTGTGTCGGCCACTTGTGTCGCTTAGCTTAGTCACACAGCGACCTTGGTGCGCCTCTTTTTTTCTTTGCATCATGTGCTGTTTGGGGACAATTTTTTTGAAGTGCCATCCTGCCTGACACTGCAGTGCCACTCCTAGATGGGCCAGGTGTTTTTGTCGGCCACTTGTGTCGCTTAGCTTAGTCACACAGCGACCTTGGTGCGCCTCTTTTTTTCTTTGCATCATGTGCTGTTTGGGGACAATTTTTTTGAAGTGCCATCCTGCCTGACACTGCAGTGCCACTCCTAGATGGGCCAGGTGTTTTTGTCGGCCACTTGTGTCGCTTAGCTTAGTCACACAGCGACCTTGGTGCGCCTCTTTTTTTCTTTGCATCATGTGCTGTTTGGGGACTATTTTTTAAGTGCCATCCTGTCTGACACTGCAGTGCCACTCCTAGATGGGCCAGGTGTTTTTGTCGGCCACTTGTGTCGCTTAGCTTAGCCATCCAGCGACCTCGGTGCAAATTTTAGGACTAAAAATAATATTGTGAGGTGTGAGATGTTCAGAATAGACTGAAAATGAGTGGAAATTATGGTTATTGAGGTTAATAATACTATGGGATCAAAATGACCCCAAAATTCTATGATTTAAGCGTTTTTTTGAGGGTTTTTTGTAAAAAACACCCGAATCCAAAACACCACCGAATCCGACAAAAAATTTTCAGGGAGGTTTTACCAAAACGCGTCCGAATCCAATACACGGCCGTGGAACCGAATCCAAAACCAAAACACAAAACTCAAAAAATTTCCGGTGCACATCACTAATTTTAATTGGTATGTGTGGATTATTAATGCTAATCCAGTTCCGTGCAGGCCACCCTCTCATGCATCTGCAAATTGAAACTGTGCCTTAGTTTGTAGGAAGGTGGGAAAATATGCAAAAGTATAAATATAGAGTCCAACCACAGGTTTATAACCACCACCACCACCACCACCACCACCCACCACCACCACCACCACCACCACCACTTTTCTTTGTTTCTCTAAAATGCAGCTCAGGTTACCTTCGTATACGAATGTGTCCATGGTCGGATCCAGAAAAAAGAAATGGGGGGGCACCATGATAGGGGAAAAGGGGGCTAGTGTAGTGCTATGTATTTTGTTAGGCGTGGTCTCGCTACAAGGGCACAGCCTCTCAAGTTATGCTATCCCTGTGAGCTATACCCCTCTTTTTCATCATGCTGGGGTAATGGAGTACATCCAAAAAACAAGGACATCATCCATACCTGCTTTCCATGCCTTGGGTTTTGTCTACTGGACGATGACCGCGTCCTTTGGGTGGCTGTTCCAAATGATGGGGTCCTGGCCCCTGTCCACAATCTGTACCCTAACGTCAGTCATTAAAATAAGACAATAGCACAGTCAGAAAGCGCTGTACACCTCACAGCACTCTGCCACCCTTCAATGTCCAGCCAACAGCACCCCCCCCCTTCAACATCCAACTCACAGCACTCACAGCAATTCCCACTTAAATGTTCCCTCTACAACAGACACTCCCTTCCCCCACCCCCGAACCCTTAAATGTCCACAGCAGAGCATACTCCCCCACTGCATTCCCCCCCTTCCCCATCCACTTATGGATGTGTCCACATGAAGCAAAATATATTGAGGTAGGAAAAACCTGGTTCAGATCATCAAGTAGTAATACGATTGCAATGTCTTGGTTCTTTCACTTGTTTTATAATTGTGTTCCCAATTGTAAAGAACTGCAGACCATGCTAGCATTATATATATATATATATATATATATATATATATATATAAATATATATATATATATATATATATGTTGCTAAAGGATAAAATGCAATTGGTTAGACAAACGGTGTGGTGAACTCAATTACGGGAGATTTCCTTGTTATAAAGTCATTAGATCTACACCGTATGGTCGACATTCAAAAGGTCGACAGGGGGGGTATTATTTTCTGTTCTTAATCATATTTGCCCAAATTGGTTGAAATGTGTCCCCTCACGGGCTCACTTCGCTCCCTGCGCTTTGCTCGCCTCAAGATTACTAAAGGTAATAGTTTGTGACATGGATAGTAAATGCAGCAAAAAACACGTGTCGACAATATGTGTGTCAACTGTCAACCGTTGTCATGTCGACCCTTTGACCCTGTGAACCTTTCGATTATCGACCTTTTGACCATGTCGACCATATAGTGTCGACATTTAAACTGTCTATCTGGCAACCACCTCCCTTTACACACAGTCTACAAAACGAGAGGTGGTACTGTGCAGGGCCATAACTAGGTGTGTGCAGAGCGTGCCACCGCACATAGCACTGCAGGACAGGGGGCGCTGTTGGCAGCACTTGTCCATTGTCTGTTTTTATGTTAAAGTCCAGCAAGACCTGACCACCCTTGTCTACCTCCACCACCCCTTCCGTCATTAATTCATATACATTCATGAACTTAACTTGATAGCTACTTGTTATTCAGTCACACTGTCCTTTATTACATTTCAAGATGCTGATATTCCCAGGATTCAAGGCCATTGCCTGTAGCATTGCAGTTAGACACTCTATTCATTGAGCTATCTGCCCTTGCAAAGAAAGCTAGAGAATTCTAACTATTTGAAGCTTACCTTGTACTTTGTGAAAAAATGATCAGCATTGCGGCTGAGCAGATCTATGTAGTGTGCGGCTGCAAGAGATTGGATATGTGGCTGCACACTACATAGATCTGCTCAATTGCAGTACTGATTATTTTTTTACACAGTACAAGTAGTTTCATATTGTTAGGAATCTCATAGTTTTAATTCAGGATCAAATAGGCCAATGAGTAGGGTGTTTGACTGGAATGCAACACGTTATAGGTTTAAATCCTGGGTATGGCAGTATATTGAAATGTGTTATTTAATAAAAGGTATTGTATCTAAATAACAGTGAGCTCTCAAGTTAAATGCACAAATACGGTATAAAGAGGATTTGTACCCAAATCCATTTTCTTGCAGTGTTCTGTAAATGCGTGTGTATAGCATATACATATATATATATATATATATATATATATATATATATAGTTGTGAGGATACACGCATACCTCCCAACTGTTCCAATTTTCGCGGGACAGTCCCGTTTTTTGGGGACTGTCCCGCTGTCCCACCCACGGGCCACAGTGTCCCGCAGTGGGGGGGGGGGGGGCAGTTGGGAAGCGCATGCACTCGCTGCCCTGCATAGCAGAGCAGCGGTGAATAGAGCGCTGGGCATGCCCCCTCAGTGACGAAAATGGGGGGGTCCTCCCACGAAGCTACGCCCCTTTTCTTAGGTCACACCCCTCTTTGTAAAGATGAAATGTTCTTATAATCACTCAGACACAGCAGATGAAACCAAAGTGAAGGTTTATTTCTGACTGCACACAGCAGGGCCGTTTCTAGACAATTTGGCTCCCAGTGCGAGATTTCAAAATGCGCCCCCCTCCCCCAATTGCTCTAAAAAAAAAAATGCGTGCCCTCCCCCCCCCATATAGCCATAAAAAGAAAAAGCATGCGCGCGCCTTCGGCGCGCGCACTCCCGACAAGGGTGTGTGGCCTGATTAAAATGGGCGTGGTCTCATTAAAGTGGGCGTGTCCTCGTCTGATATCATCACACCCACCACAGGGGGAAAAAAATAAAAATAAAAAAGTCCCCTTTTTACACATTACAGCAGGCAAGTGTCCCCATATTACACAGCGCGGCAGGCAGGTGTCCCCATTTTACACAGCGCGGCAGGCAGGTGTCCCCATTTTACAAAGTGCGGCAGGCAGATATCCCCATTTTACACAGTACGCAGGCGCCCCCATTTTACACAGTGCGGCAGGCAGATATCCCCATTTTACACAGTACGCAGGCAGGTGCCCCCATTTTACACAGTGCGGCAGGCAGGTATCCCCATTTTACACACTACGCAGGCAGGTGCCCCCATTTTACACAGTGCGGCAGGCAGGTATCCCCATTTTACACAGTACGGCAGGCAGATATCCCCATTTTACACAGTACGCAGGCAGGTGCCCCCATTTTACACAGTGCTGCAGGCAGGTATCCCCATTTTACACAGTACGGCAGGCAGATATCCCCATTTTACACAGTACACAGGCAGGTGCCCCCATTTTACACAGTGCGGCAGGCAGGTATCCCCATAGGCAGGTGTCCCCATTTTACACAGTGCGGCAGGCAGGTATCCCCATTTTACACAGTACGGCAGGTAGGTGTCCCCATAGGCAGGTGTCCCCATTTTACACAGTGCAGCAGGCAGGTATCCCCATTTTACACAGTACGGCAGGCAGATATCCCCATTTTACACAGTACGCAGGCAGGTGCCCCCATTTTACACAGTGCGGCAGGCAGGTATCCCCATAGGCAGGTGTCCCCATTTTACACAGTGCGGCAGGTAGGTATCCCATTAGGCAGGTGTCCCCATTTTACACAGTGCGGCAGGCAGGTATCCCCATAGGCAGGTGTCCCCATTTTACACAGTGCGGCAGCGGCAGGCAGATTTCAAGTGGGGGGCGAGAGGGGGGGGAGAGAGAATACTTACGTCTTCCCGCTCTTCGGTCCCGCCGACTCACGTCCCTCGCGCCGGCCGCCTCCTCCTTCCATGCTTATCTCCTTATCGCCTCTGCCCGAGCGCTCGTGCTCGGGGGGCAGAGTTTCGCGGAATGACGCGTTTGCGTCGTGACGTCACGACGCAAACGCGTCATTCCGCAAAACTCCGCCCCCCGAGCAGGAGCGCTCAGGCAGAGGCGATAAGGAGTAACAAAGTGCCGCGGCGGGCGCCCCGTGCGGTTGCATGGCTCGCCCGCCGCTAGAAACGGCACTGGCACACAGGAATAGATATCACACAGAACACAGAAGTGAATATAGCCCAGAAACAATATACAGGTAGCAGTCCAGATAATAAGTCCCAGTAGATGATTTAGGTCCACAGCAATTCCACACAGAAGTTACAGATACACAGGTCCACACAGCAGAACTATCACTAAGTCCACACAGCAGTGATAGCAGATTAGTCCACAGGAGAATATGTGTATAACTCCATGCAGTAGTAAATACGTATAAGTCCACACAGCACTGGTGATTCGTTCCACAAGGTTCCCTGGCAGGGAATCACCCCTTAGCCAGAGTTCTGCAATTAACATCCGGAGCTGACCTGTGCAACCTCTTTTAAAACCTTCCAAATGCCCATCATGCCGCGCTCACCTGGGGAGGACACACAGGTTCCTGATTGGTGGGACCCAATTTCAGGTATCTCCCAACTCCCTCCCACAGCTGGCCTTCTCATGCTGACCACATGCTGGGTCATGCTCTGAGTTGTCTGTGAGAGCCCAGGGTTTAACAGAGGAAAGTAAACAGAAGGAACAATGACAGGGAAATTGGTTTAAGTCCTGATTGTCCCCTGTGGAGGGGCATCTTCAGGGAGAGATTACCTGGCCCTCATGTTTTGTTTACTTTTGTGCAACCATATAAGGATAATAGATGGGTTAAACAGGATTATCCATGATAACTTGTAACCTCCTACACAGACTGGCATCCTCCTACAATAACATAACATGACAGCACTATGTGCCTGGTCACAGCACACCTGTATTTACCTGAGTAAGATTATAGTTCAGAATATATAAACTAACGAGTGAACACACACATGGGGTAATAGTGACACAAGCCAGATAGATAATGGAACAAAAGGAATAAAAAGTACATTTAATGCTATAAAGATTGAAATGCCACAAATACAGTTTTACCCTCTGTCTCATATCTTTACAATTATATATATATATATATATATATATATACCGGTATATATATATAGGTATATGCAAAAGAGTCCCGGCACTCACTCTCAATATGCTGTTATATGCTGCGGTGCCCTCCCGGAGAAATGCAGGATTCCTCTATGCAGTGTGAAGAAATAAGGCGGCACTCATGCAGACTGATTAGCAAATCAACAGACTGGTCAGTTTATTACCGACATGTTTCAGGGATACAACCCCGTCCCCGTCCTTCAATTTTGAACATATACAGGTTAGCGAGTGCCGGTGCCACGGATGAACCCATGGCACACCCGCTGACCTGCAAATAAAATTTATTGTCAAACAAAAAATAATTCATTGTCAAAACTAATTCTAATAATTGACAAATCACTATCCTCTGATCAGAGTTAAACTCACTTTCAGCACTAAGAAAATCACTAACTGCTTTTATACCATCAGAATGGGGAATCACAGTATACAAGCTAGTCACATCCAATGTGACCAACCAAGAATCATTCGGAATCTGTGTGATGTTACTTAATTTGTTCAACAGCATTGTGGTGTCCAGTAGAAATTTTTTTTGTCGTTGTACAATCGGTTGGAGAATTGAATCCAGAAATATTGCAGTGGGTTGTAACAAAGAATCTCTGGCTGAAACTATCGGCCGTCCTGGTGGCTCATATGACACGCTGCAGTGTTACCCGGCAGTATCACGGCGGGATCATTCCCATGCTGTGAACACCTGGGGGATATCTAGTGACGTGATCAGGGCGTGCCACCGCCGTGGTGAACGCCCGCATTGGGAGGTGATCACTTGGTGCAGGGATACTTAAGAGGTAAGAGCTGTTGGTATTATTATGGAAGCCTGATGAAAATCTGAATAAGATTGAAACGTTGCAGACATGCTGTTTGTTGTCTTTTCTTTATCCTGAGCCCTGAGTGCCGCACCTCCACTTATTTGATTACATTGTACCATGTTACTGTGAGGGCACCGGGTCAAGTTCATTTTCATGGAGGAGTGCCGGACTTACCATGCCATATATATATATATATATATATACAGTTTTATATATATATATATATATATATATAGGAGAGATGCAGCACTCACGGCATAGGAAATAACTTCAATCCTCCACAGAAAGGGTATCAACGTTTCAATTAGAAATTGTCATCAGGATACAACAATAGAAACGTGTAGCAGCTTACCTTGTATCCCCACCACAGTGCTTGAGCGTGCATTCTGGCCGCTTACCGCTTCCCGGCCGCAGCACACAGAGATGACATCATCGCGACACGATGTACATCAAAGAGTCCCGTCACCATGACAACCCAAGTGACAGATGAAAATACAGACACTGGGGAAAAATACATTATATACACACAGGATAATAGTGTATAAATGTAGACAAAGAGCATGTTATACCCATGAGAGACACATCCATAGTAACACAATAGGTAAGTGCACAAAGCCTTGTACTGCTTTACAGACATATGCAGACACTATGATGCCATATCAGTAACACATGGGCCCAAATGGAGATATAGACAGGATAATGGAACACACCAAAGATTAGGCCACAATAAACGATATATATATGTAAGAAAAACATGATAAGGGTATCATATCATTAAATCCCCTAGGGCTAATAGATTCCAATCACTGAATCCATCTGGATTCACATCTAAGTAGGGCTGATCCACAATCACCTCCCCTAAGTAAAGGGGGGATATGGTCAATCATACGATATCTGAGGCTAACCAAATTGTGACATGCTACCAAAAAATGGCGTGCCACTGGCTGGTCATTGGTCCCATTGGCCAGGGCTAACCTAATTGAAGACCTGTGGGTGGTCATCCGTTCTTTAAACTTTCTAGTGGTTTTACCCACATACAGTATGATAGCCCACACGGGCAAATTATCTGATATACCACATATGTGGTTTCACATGTCAAGTGATATTTGATCGAAACTTTGTGATCAAAAATTTACAGGTGGTACAGGGACATTTGAAGCACCCACATTACTTCTGGGACAAAAAGTTAGAACAATATTTTTCTATACCAGAAATATCTGTTTTAACTAATACATCACAAAGATTTCTAGCCAGCCTATAGCAGGGCAGTAAATCAGTATCTCTCAGTTTTAAGTCTTTGTCTGATTGCATTTATTTCCAATATTTCTTAGAGATGGTATTCGATTTATCAGCAAAAAGGTGTTAAATTGATTAAACCAAGGGATTTTAAATTTACATGAGAAATCCTCTTTTTTCTTTAAAAAGGTATTTCTATCTAACGCTAGAGCCTTATTTTTGGAAGGTAATACGTTTTTTAGACTATAACCACTCAAAAGAAATTTAGTAATCAATTCTTCAATTTGTACAGCAGCTGTCTCTGGATCACTATTGAGCCTCATAATCCAAATAATTTGGGAATATAGTAACCCATACTTAAGACTTTTGAGATGACAGCTATTTCAATGAAGGAAAGTATTTTGGTCAGTATTTTTAGAAAAAACAGTGGCAACAATTTCTGTATGCTCTACTGTCATCCCAACATCTAGAAAATTGATGGAATGCTGATCCATTTTATATGTTAGTCTCCCTGGACTATTAGATTTATTAGGGTTGTCCAAGATATTTAGGAGTAACTCTAGAGGCCCATTACAAGAAAGCAATAAATCATCTATATACAGTACCTAGTGTAAAAAAAACACTTCAGAGGCAACCTCTGGGTCATTGAAGAAAATGTCAGCTTCTACATCAAACATAAAAATGTTAGAATAAATCGGTGCAACTGCCGATCCCATAGCACAACCTCTGTTCTGTAGAAAAAAAAAATCTACCATCATACAGGAATTTTTTTTAGTAAGAATTAATTCTAAGAGGTGTAAGATTATGTCACTGAGCAAATGAGAATGTAATTTTATTCATCAAGGCTCTCTTGATGAGAGATCACCATATACTAACTGGGTATGTCCATGGATACCAACCCTAATTCATCTGGAAGTTTTCCTAGATTGTTTAACTTATTTAGTAGCAGGGTCATGTCCATAAAAAAATATTGTTGATCTTGTATCAAAGGCTGTAGAAAAAAGTCAAGAAGAACTGCCGTAGGCTGAAATAACGAACCCTTTGACGCAATTATAGGGTGTCCAAGGAGAGGAGTAGTACTTTTGTGAATTTTAGGTAATGTACTGTATAGAGGATGGGGGCCACCAGAAACTCAGGGATCAATAAAATAAAGATATGTTCAGAAATAAGTAAGGCATCCTTGCTGTAATCAGTGCCTCTCTCAACTCCTTTAGATCTTGCAGCACAATGGCACCGCCTTTAATCGGCTGAACGAATAATAAATTGTTCAGTCTTAGATAGTGAGTCAGGTGCCAGTCTTTATGATTTTGATAAAGTGCAGTTAACTTTAATTGTACTTGTATATGTTTGCCATATCGATCACCTCTTTGTCCAGTATTCTTATAAAAGGCATTATTCTGGAATTGTTGGAAAGAGGGTCAAAAGTGGATATCTTCTTAAATTGCTTAAGCATCTTAGGCAGATCCGTAGGTGTTATAGTAGGTTTTTCTGAAAAAGAACTCTTTAATTTTTAATTAGTGGAGTAGTTAAATCTTTTCCATCTGCCATCTCAGTAGAAACCTTGTTAGTAGGCACAAAGGAAAGTCCTTTTGATAAGACACTTTTTCATTTACAGTAAGCTCATGGCTAGAAAGGTTGAAGATTTGTTCTTTTTGTTGGTTTTTGCGGACCTACGATCACGCTTGTACTGGCCCTCTCTCCTGGTAAAGCCTTTTTTGGGGGATTTTTGGTGTGAGTTAAAATCCATAAAGGACAGATGGTGTATTGTAACGTCTGTTACTCCCTTCTTGATCACTAGCTGTACTGTTACTATCCGCTGATGTTGCTGTATCAAATCCCATTTAGGCTATCTGCGTCTATGAAAGAAGGGGCGTTTCTTCTCCTCAGCTGTGTAGCCAGAGAGCCATCTGCATACTTGATGGTTTTCATAATCTTTCTCAACTTTAAGAAATTTCTATCTTTTTAACTTGATTAGATCACATTTATATATAGTGAGTTGATTACTCAATTTATCAAGCCAATCATTCTCACTATCAGCTGTTAAGGTGCCCATACACCAGTGGGATATTGCCTGATTTCATCCGATTCCGACATTTAGGGCCGATAAATTCAATGAAAACTGGCAAATCGCATGTGCTTTACCTCCAATCCAGTCCAATGCGCAGTCCCGTGAGCATCAGATCGGAGCCCATTGATTGGAAGTAATGTACTATAGATATCTCGGATCCTGATGGCATGGCTAGGATTGCATACGATACATCGTATGCAAAAGGACCGCATATGATGTATCGTATGCGATCCCTCCACCCGGGAAGCTGCCGGGCGGTTCAAGGGAAATCTTATGTGACTTCTCCCTCGGAGAAGTAGAATAAGTGTATGGCCACCTTTAGAGTGGGAAGATGGATGCTTTTAAAATTAGAATTTTTTTGTTTAATGTACTCCACTTCTTTATTAGAATATTCAATTACAAGTAACATCAGGTCTGATGAGCACTTGTTTAAAATGGAGACCCATTTACAACAAAAAGCAGGATCAAATCTGCCAATGGTCGGGCAATTACGGACCCTAAAGTAACGTGGAATTTTTTTAGAATGAAAATAATCGCTCAAGGATATAGCATGTAAATTAAAATCCATGTTTTTCTTTTTTAATGTGAGTAGATCTTTAAAAAAATGTATATATATATATACATATATATATATATATATATCTACAAAATACAAAAGGGGACGCCACTAGTGTATTAAAAGTGCAACAATTTTATTAAAATGCACTAGTGGCGCCCCCTTTCATATTTTGTAGACAATTATTGCCTGATCGAAGTCGGGTTCATGGGGAAGACGAAAGCTGGCAACTCCGGTGTGTCACAACTGAGGGCTGGAGCTGACGAGAGGAAGCCTCAGTTGTAGGGGCTGAGGTGAACTTAAACTTGGAGGGTTGGATCAGACCCCTAGACATGCAGGTGAGCTGCAGTATAAATGCCCGAAGATGTGACCACGACAAATGAGATAAAAGTCTATGGATTTTATTAAGCACAGTTCTTTAAACACAGCAGTAGTACTTTGCAAGAATATAATGAATGAAAAAATAACCACAGTTCTTTGGAGAGCTTGCAGAATGGTGGATACCACAGGGCACTGGTAATATCAGGTACAGTTCTTATAGACCAGGAGTTGGAATGTCCTTAACCACAGAACCCGTCTGCAGAATACTGAAGTAGAGATAAGGAACTAGCCAGCAGGTGTTCCTTGGAAGCTGGCAATACGGGGTAAAGTGGTAAACTGCTGGGAGTACCGGATGGAACCGGTCAGATTACAAAGTGTGAAGTACTGTGCTGGAATGATGCTAGAGTGCGATGAAATAGTAGATAAACAGTGGCAGAACACTGGTAATGTGAAGAGATAAAACACCACTGTAAGCTTGGCGCTGGAAGGTGGTATATCAATAGCCAGGAGTGACAATGGCAGAGCACTGTGGAGTCAGGCGGCACCGCAAGGTTGTAGGCTGGTGCGGGTCTCTAGTGGAGGTTGGACGCAGGAGCTGGAAACCTGTAACAGCAATGTCCACAGCAAAGAGAGACCTGGTAACACTAGGTTTGACAACCAAAGCACTGACGGTTTCTTGTCTCTGACACAGGATATTTATACCTGCAGGGAGGCAGGCATTGGCTGAACAATCATGCAGATTACAGTGGGACAACGGATTGGTGTAAAGTGAATCATGTGACTGAAACCAACATGGCTGCGCCTACGTAGCACTTGGAGGGAAAAGTTAGTTTGAGAAAAGCATGTGGAAATTCAGTAACAATGGCGGCGGATGCCGCAGAAAGCAGGAAGCGCCACACAGACATCTTGCACACTGAAACTCATGAGCGACATCAGAGGCTGCAGCAGACAGTAGATACCATCCTGAAGACTCTGTGAATTACAAACATAGGAGCGGCTGCGGAGGCCGCGGCGGGCCGGAGACGCCAACCTGAAATCAACATGAAGCCGCTGTGACTGCGCTGCGGGGTGACAGGAGGGAAATGTAGATTATGGATCTCAGCTGCACCGCTGAGATCCGGCCCTGGAACGCTGAGCCAGCCTCAGGAGACATCTGGATGGTAAGTAATGGCGTCCAATTACCCGGATCGTGACACGTTGTGCAGACTGACAAAGACCATGTATCATTTACCATTTACCATTTGTGGCCCGACAGCTGTTTCATTGCATACTGGTTTTTAGCCCCTGATGAAAACCATTATGCGTTGAAACAGCTATCGGGCCACAGCTGTAGGATTCACCTACTATGGATTATTGTTGAAGAATAAATCTTGTCCTGCATTCATCTGAATCATGAGTGCTGTTGTTGTTGTTGTTCTTTCTTCTTTTCATTTTTCTTTGGGAAAGTGAGTCTCTCTCTCTCTCTCTCTCTATATATATATATATATATATATAAGTGATACTATTGAGAGGGATCTGTTTGAATCATGTATCTGGTTACTTAATAGTAACACTAGTTGCTATTTTAATACAGGGTATGTATGTATGTATATATATATATATATATATATATATATACAATCCAACAATACCCAAATGTGCTAATATACTGAGTTAGGAACCAGTCCTCAAACCCAACTGGGATAATGTTGTCCTCAGAGGAGTCGACTGCTATCCCCAAACAGGTCCTTTTGCCATTACAGAACCAACAAGCATTGGATAATAGAATGGTTAGGGGAGCGCCCAGTGTCCACTATTAATGTCTACAAAGTTCTTAGTCGATCTTTTTGTAATTCCACAGATTTCTTATTAGATGGAGATTAAAGAGAATTTTTTTAAATGGTTTTCAGATCATTCTGGACTAAAACCTCATACCACAGTTCAGCAAAACAATAATGGCTCATTAGCTCGAATAATCTTCAGAAAATGTATGAAAAGAACTTTCACAATAAAACTTGTTTTCTTACATTACATATATCTTGACCTTTGTTAGTCTGATGTTACATAAAGGACTTTACTGTCTACCCTAGCCAGGGAAGAGCTCTCCAATAGCTTGTGTCAAGTTTTTGGTCACCCAATGTGTTTCATCTAATGAGACTTCCTCAGGGGTGTTTAGTAAACATAAGTGATGGAACAAAAAAACAAATAAATCTTTTTTTTTGTTCATGTTTGCAATTTTCAATACCTGTAGCAAGTCTATGCTTAGGGAAACCTGTTGTCATGGTTATTACCAATAACCATTGTAGCTAAGTCAGTTTACTTGGAAAATAACACACAAATACGCAAAACCATATGCTTTATATGACTGTAGATAACTGCAACAACAATAGCAAAAAGAGCAAAAAAATTAATAATTAACTGGAACAATAATTAGTTACAATATGCTGTGTGTGAGGAAGAGTTGTAAAAATTTAATTACAGTACTATTAACTGTATGCAAATCGAAAGTCTATTGTACCTATTACACATTGGGCCTGAGGTGGGCGCAGCTGCAGCAGTGACTACATCTTTTGCTGCAACAGCGAATACATATTTCTGCTTATGCAGTTGCTGATGGACTTCCTATTGGGACACCCACCAGCTGCGATACTTATCCATCACTGTGCGTAATAAAATTAGTGATGAGCGGGTTCGGTTCCTCGAAATCCGAACCCCCCCAAACTTCACCCATTTTACACGGGTCCGAGGCAGCCTCGGATCTTCCCGCCTTGCTCGGTTAACCCGAGCGCGCCCGAACGTCATCATCCCGCTGTCGTATTCTCGCGAGATTCGTATTCTATATAAGGAGCCGCGCGTCGCCGCCATTTTCACTCGTGCATTGGAGATGATATGGAGAGGACGTGCAGCGTTCTCTCAGTTGTGTTCAGTGTGCTGCAAATATCTGTGCTCAGTGTGCTGCAAATATCTGTGCTCAGTGTGCTTGCAAATATCTGTGCTCAGTGTGCTGAAAATATCTACGTTCTCTGCCTGAAAAAAGCTCCATATCTGTGCTGCATTGTAGTATATAGTAGGAGGACAGTGCAGAATTTTGCTGACCAGTGACCACCAGTATTATATAGTAGGAGTACAGTGCAGAGTTTTGCTGACCAGTGACCACCAGTATTATACGTTCTTTGCCTGAAAAACGCTCCATATCTGTGCAGCATTGTAGCATATAGTAGGAGGACAGTGCAGAATTTTGCTGACGAGTGATCACCAGTATTATATAGTAGGAGGACAGTGCAGAATTTTGCTGACCAGTAACCACCAGTATTATACGTTCTCTGCCTTAAAAACGCACCATATCTGTGCTGCATTGTAGTATATAGTAGGAGGACAGTGCAGAATTTTGATGACCAGTGACCACCAGTATTATATCAGTACGGTACAGTAGTCCACTGCTCTACCTACCTCTGTGTCGTCAAGTATACTATCCATCCATACCTGTGGTGCATTTAATTGTGCGCAGTATATAAAGTAGGAGGACAGTGCATAATTTTGCTGACCACCAGTATATAATATATAGCAGTATGGTACAGTAGGCCACTGCTCTACCTACCTCTGTGTCGTCAAGTATACTATCCATCCATACCTGTGGTGCATTTTAGTTGTGCACAGTATATATAGTAGGAGGACAGTGCATAATTTTGCTGACCACCAGTATATAATATATAGCAGTACGGTACAGTAGGCCACTGCTCTACCTACCTCTGTGTCGTCAAGTATACTATCCATCCATACCTGTGGTGCATTTTTGTTGTGCGCAGTATATATAGTAGGAGGACAGTGCATCATTTTGCTGACCACCAGTATATGATATATAGCAGTACGGCACAGTAGGCCACTGCTCTACCTACCTCTGTGTCGTCAAGTATACTATCCATCCATACCTGTGATGCACTTAAGTTGTGCGCAGTATATATAGTAAGAGGACAGTGCATCATTTTGCTGACCACCAGTATATAATATATAGCAGTACGGTACAGTAGGCCACTGCTCTACCTACCTCTGTGTCGTCAAGTATACTATCCATCCATACCTGTGGTGCATTTTAGTTGTGCGCAGTATATATAGTAGGAGGACAGTGCATAATTTTGCTGACCACCAGTATATAATAAATAGCAGTACGGTACAGTAGGCCACTGCTCTACCTACCTCTGTGTCGTCAAGTATACTATCCATCCATACCTGTGGTGCATTTTAGTTGTGCGCAGTATATATAGTAGGAGGACAGTGCAGAATTTTGCTGACCACCAGTATATAATATATAGCAGTATGGTACAGTAGGCCACTGCTCTACCTACCTCTGTGTCGTCAAGTATACTATCCATCCATACCTGTGGTGCATTTTAGTTGTGCGCAGTATATATAGTAGGAGGACAGTGCATCATTTTGCTGACCACCAGTATATATATAGCTGTACGGTACAGTAGTCCATTGCTCTACCTCTGTGTCGTCAAGTATACTATCCATATATGTGCTGTTTGGGGACTATTTTTTTAAGTGCCATCCTGTCTGACACTGCAGTGCCACTCCTAGATAGGCCAGGTGTTTGTGCCGGCCACTTGGGTCGCTTAGCTTAGCCATCCAGCTACCTCATTACACTTCTTTTTTTCTTTGCATCATGTGCTGTTTGGGGACTATTTTTTGAAGCGCCATCCTGTCTGACACTGCAGTGCTACTCCTAGGTGGGCCAGGTGTTTGTGTCGGCCACTTGGGTCGCTTAGCTTAGTCACACAGCTACCTCATTGCACCTCTTTTTTTCTTTGCATTCTGGGGGTAATTCTGAGTTGATCGCAGCAGTATTTTTGTTAGCAGTTAGGCAAAACCATGTGCACTGCAGGAGAGGCAGATATAACATGTGCAGAGAGAGATAGATTTGGGTGTGGTGAGTTCAATCTGCAATCTAAATTGCAGTGTAAAAATAAAGCAGCCAGTATTTACCCTGCACAG
Organism: Pseudophryne corroboree; assembly: GCF_028390025.1. Classification (NCBI taxonomy): domain Eukaryota; kingdom Metazoa; phylum Chordata; class Amphibia; order Anura; family Myobatrachidae; genus Pseudophryne; species Pseudophryne corroboree. The sequence continues at coordinate 39,104,188 of NC_086453.1, forward strand.
AAACAAAATAAACCACCCAAGTCTAACTCTCTCTGCACATGTTATATCTGCCCCACTGCAGTGCACATGGTTTTGCTCAACTGCTAAAAAATTTCCTGCTGCGATCAACTTGGAATTACCCCCCGTGTGCTGTTTGGGGACTATTTTTTGAAGTGCCATCCTGTCTGACACTGCAGTGCCACTCCTAGATGGGCCAGGTGTTTGTGTCGGCCACTTGGGTCGCTTAGCTTAGCCATCCAGCGACCTTGGTGCAAATTTTAGGACTAAAAATAATATTGTAAGGTGTGAGGTGTTCAGAATAGAATGGAAATGAGTGGAAATTATGGTTATTGAGGTTAATAATACTATGGGATCAAAATGACCCCCAAATTCTATGATTTAAGCAGTTTTTGAGGGGTTTTTGTAAAAAAAACACCCGAATCCAAAACACACCCGAATCCGACAAAAAATTTTCAGGGAGGTTTTGCCAAAACGCTTCCGAATCCAAAACACGGCCGCGGAACCGAATCCAAAACCAAAACACAAAACCCGAAAAATTTCCGGTGCACATCTCTAAATTTAAAATGCACCATCGTTTGCACTATCAAATATCGCACAAGCACTATGGAGGCACAGATTCTCCATCTGAACGTGGCCTCCTGTGTCAATGCAATTGCATCAAAACGAAGCCGCAACAGAGGGAGTGGGGGTGCAGGGCCTCAGGTCTCCTGGTAACCATGGCAGGTACGGTGGGAGGCACATAGGGGTATATCTTTTTATTGGATGTCCTTGTGTGCTGGCCCTTCCTAGAAGGGTCCGCATCTCCTCTTCTTTTTCTCTTGTGATTCTTCTGTCCAGACTAGTGGCAACCTTCCTTCTTTAACAGGAATCTTCTCCTATGTGCCAGCACCTCTCTCTCTCTCTCTCTCTCTCTCTCTCTCTCTCTCTGCCATTTTTTATTCTCTTGGTTTGGCATCTTCTCTATTGCCTGTGGTGCTTCTTCTCCTATTCAGTGCAATCTTCAGTATTGAGGAGGTCTTCTGTCCTTCCTCTCTGCTGTCAAACTGCCATTTTCCCACTCTTGCCAGCTAATATAAGGCGCCCATAATTTTATTGTGATTGACATAAACACTTCTTTAAGCTAGTTTACCACTAAAATAACGACACACTAAAATAACGACACGGACACGGTTAGCTGTAGTTAAAGGTCAGATGATATTTATTGATCGCTGACCTGTTCTTTAAACTATAATTGTAATTTAATTGATTTTATATTGGAGGATGGCAAAGGAAAAGTCGCTACCAGACACCAGCTCCAGTCATTTAGATTGAAACACAAAAACTGAGGAGGGGACTAAACCACAACACCGCCTTCTACCTGCATAACCCGCATTGTGCAGGACTCACCACTCTTTTCTCTGGCAAACGTTCGGTTCCCGCAGGGGAACGTCTAAATGTCCAACCGCAAGGTAAGGACACACCAGCCGTCCTTCTAAAGAGGGTGCCCCACAATGACCACTTATGCCCAACTGACCGCTGGTTGGTAGCGACTTCCCGCCAATCTGGCTGTCAAGAGCCAACCGAGAAGGACAAGAACGCAGGAAAAAATATAGTCAGGGCGGGCGGGAGGGCATTCCAAAATGGCAGGAGGAAGTCTGAGGCACATGACTGGGATTATATATTGTCCTAAACAAAAAATCCCCAATGGAGAGGACCAAAACCCCACCTATGAAAACCCGAAATTCCAGCCGGAGAGAGACGAACCCCATCCACCTTGTAGAACTGCCGATTACGCAGCACAAGCAAAGGATGCTTAACAAACCACTCCACCTAAAGCCGCAACCAACAACGAAAAACCCAAACCGCCCTGGTACAAAAAACATCAGCCGTCCTACGTGCCATGGGAAACCCTGCCGCCCAAAAAGTAAGAGCGGCCAACCAGCCACACCTGTTCCCCAAAATCATCGACGGCTGCAAAAGAAAAACATACTAACAGCAGACACCGAAATACATGACATAGCAAAACAGATTGACAGAAAACAGGAATAACCCAAGTGAAGGAGAAAAATCAAAAACCTCCCGTGGACCTTATAAGTGCCAATCTTAATCAAGCCACCTCGGAGGAAAATATTAAAAATTCACTTCACACCCTCGATTCCTGAACGCTACCCGTTCAAAAACCAACGGGTAAACCAAGTTTTTGGGTTAGCGCAGCAGGCGCAACTAAACCGTATCCAAAAGCAAGCTGAAAAGCTGCCATGGAGGACCCTGTGGCCGCCGCATGGTAGCCACTCCAATCCGCAAGGAATAGGACCTATAAGAAGTATACCTCCAACGGCCCAGCTCCTGAACAGCTGTCGTGGAGGACCCTGTGGCCGCCGCATGGTAGCCACCCCAATCCGCAAGGAATAGGACCTATAAGAAGTATACCTCCAATGGCCCAGCTCCTGAACAGCTGTCGTGGAGGACCCTGTGGCTGCCGCATGGTAGCCACCCCCATCCGCAAGGCATAGGACCTAAGAAGTATACCTCCAATGGCCCAGCTCCTGAATAGCTGCCGTGGAGGACCCTGTGGCCGCCGCATGGTAGCCACCCCCATCCGCAAGGCATAGGACCTAAGAAGTATACCTCCAACGGCCTAGCTCCTGAACAGCTGCCGTGGAGGACCCAGTGGCTGCCGCATGGTAGCCACCCCCATCCGTAAGGAATAGGACCTAAGAAGTATACCTCCAACGGCCCTGCTCCTGACTAGCTGCCGTGGAGGACCCCGAGGCTGCCGCATGGTAGCATCCCCAACCCGCAAGGAATAGGACCTAAGAAGTATACCCCCAACGGCCCAGCTCCTGAACAGCTGTCGTGGAGGACCCTGAGACTGCCGCATGGTCAGCCACCCCAATCCGCAAGGAATGGGTACCGAACCCAAACACAGCGGCAAACTGGAAATTAGTGAGAGGACCAGCGAGCGCCTGTATCAGCAACTGGTCGCCCCTCGGAGGCCCATATATACTCATGCGCCAGGCGCAGCGGGCAGACACCCACATCCTCCAGGGCCTCCAAGGACACCCAGCGACCCCCAGCTGCTTGACCTGACTTGGATCACACCATCCTGCAGAGCAAACCGACCATCCTGCAACACGCGTTACAGAAAAGGCTCCGGAATCCCGAAATGCCTCGCTGCTCGCCACCACTCGCTTACCCTCAAAACCCAGAAAAACCCAAAGCAAAGGCTAATCTAAAAAGGGGGGCCACCTCCAACACTGACTCGGAGCATGAGGCAGCACACCCAGCAACTCCGCCAAAAGTAGCAACGTAGCAGGCCTACGGGTATCCGCAGGCGCGGAGCGCACCCAAACCCAACTCCTAAGCGCTTACGAAAGGGGCAAAAGACCTGGCGGAGTCCGCCAGCCCGCGCAGCCTAGAACGGAAGGAAATGCCCGCAAGGGCAGAAGACCTGGCCGACATGGACCTACCGCACAGATAATGCACCCACACGAAAGCCATCAAACCGTCTACCAGGGACGCACCCACTGTATCAAACCCACTGACAAACACTGTGCCGCAGCAGACGCCCTAAGCGAGGAAGGAGCAAATGCATGCCGAGCCAGAGCAGACAACCCTACTGGACAATCCGCCAACCGAAGGCGGGCATGGGAAAACCTCCTGACGCCACCCTGTAACCAGCTCACGGAAATCAAGCTGAAAACGAGACAAGCATCCGCCATCCCGTCGCGAATACGGGGGCGTGAGGGGCCCCGAAAGCAATACTGTGCCGCAAGCAGACAAGCAGAAGCGCCACCATAGCAAAGCCTGGGGGGGGGGAAAGAAAGCCGATTGTCAATAGTGTGAACCACTCCCAGGCTGACGCAATGGATCAAAATGTCCATTACCGAACCCGCAGGCCCACAATACCCAGGTTACCATGAGAGGAAACCATCCCAAACAGCGGGAGGTACCTCAGGCAGTCCCCGCAGCGTACCGTACAAGTACCAGCAAAAAATCCCACCCATGGGAATAAACCCTTCCGCAAAAGTGAAGGAGCCAAGCCACGACTGCACCCGCTAAAGCCGAAACCTTGCACTTCCCCAAGCAGACGTTACTCAAATCCAAAAGTTTAGGCACCATGGCAGCGGGGAGGCGACAGCACCCGCTACCGTGCCCAGGACAATCCCCTGATATGATAACTCAGTCAACCGGAGGGCCTCGCAGCGTACCAGGGCAACGGTACCACCCAGGACCCCGAACAAAAATACGGAAACCGACGAACATACCGCTGCAAACCGAAATGTCTCCCGGACCCATGAAGAGAAAATCGCCCAGGCAGTGAGCAGCACCGGGGGAAAACGGAGGCGGAAAGTATGTACAAACGCAATAAAGCGCAGAATTTCTAAAAACAGGCACATGGTACAGGAAAACAACTCAGGGGCAGGAACCTATAAACACAAAACTAAGCCCCTAATCAGAGACCCAAAACCCGCAGGGGACAGGGGCGCAGGTGGAGAGACAAAAACCGACCCCACGTCTAAGGTAGCCAACAGAGAAACCGGACCACATACGCGAACCAGACGCAGCGTCCCATAAAAGACTGACACCCACCCTGCACACAGCCTAGAGAATGGAGCCAGCAAAAGAAACCCCCAAGAGGACGAGACAAATGTTGGATAAGGTGGAACTCGCCCTGCGTGCTCTTGGGCACCAACCCTACAGGGGAGATGCACAAATCGGGCAGAGGTGAAATTGGCGTAGGGCCCAAACACGCGCCCCAAGCCTATCACTGCGTCCACCTTTAGCCGGGCCTGATGCTGGAAAGCACGGGCTGACCGCCAACGCCGGCGCGCCACCACGGGCACGGAATCCGAAACGGGCAGGCGCAAACATGGCGGAAACTAACGGAAATGCGTGACCGACCCATCGGGGTACGGACCAAAAACCGAAAAACGAAACAGTGAATGGGCCGCACTCCACATCCAGTGGCCCCCCGCAGGAGCGGAGGTTAACCCGCTTTTGGCTGGGGTGCGGTCCTAGGACAGGTTACCGGCCCCGCACATGGGCGACGAAAAAACAGCACTGGACGCCTCAGGAGCACTAGAGCGTGAAACAGAAGCGCCAACTGCGAGGGGCCCCCTGCTCGGGACCCCCCCGGGCGGTCCGACCTGCTGTGTGACCCCAACTGAGAATGGCGTTACCACCCTGATAACGACGGACTGCACGTCGCAATATACCAAACAGAATCCTTGGATGCAGTTCATCCTCCGCGCCAAAACAACACTGCACAATGTGGGGATATTCGGCAGACCGCGACCCGGTGTAAAAGGCCGCAAAACCAAAACCCGCAACCACTGATGGAAAAAATCCGGAAAGCATTCTCCCAAAGCCCGCCACCCACCTACTCCGCGAAACGCAGGGTGCGGAGGGAAAAGCAGCCGACGGAGCCCTGACGGTCCAAGAAATCCTACGCCACGCGCCGCGCCATGAGCCTAGCCAACTGATGCGGGCGCCTAGGAGAAACCGAGGAAACACAACAAAGGGCAGAATAATACTGTAAAAATAAGGAGAAAAAACAGCATGCTCACCGATGCCCGGAGGGCCTGGAACACGATCACCCGCCCCCACCGCCACCGACCCTGGCGGAGCGTCTTTCGCAGCCGCTGCAGCCCTCCTCGTCTTCTGGGTCCTCCGCGAGGAAGCCACCGACTCCGTTGGACTCGCAGACACCTGTGGAGACGAAACAAAGGGGGACAACAAGCGCAGAAAGCGTCCGCACACCAACAACAGAAACAGGAGGCATGAGGGAGGAAGGCAGCGGGCAGAGGTGGGGGGAAACAACCCAGACGGGAGGGAGGAAACCCGCAGCGGGAGGGGTAGCCCCGACCCACAACCCAAACGGAGAAGGCCGGAAGCCAGAAGGGCCAAAACTGGGGATGCAGGGCCGAAGCCGCCGGGGAAATACCGGGATCGAAACTGCAAAGGACGGGTGCGGGGGGGGGGTGGGGGGTCAGCAACAGATCGACCCGGACGCCGTGCCCGGAGGACCCAGGAAATAAATGTCTAACGGACAAAAGGGGGGGGGGGGTGCCTTCCTGGGAAACCCTGTGGAAAAACGGCCCACCGGCACACCCGACCGGCGAGAAAGCAGGGAAGGAGGGCCAGGCAAGGGACAGGAGGCAGTCATGGCAGACTGCGCAGCCATCCTCCGCAAAACCCCAGCCCGACCAGCCGGGGGGCACCAGTGAACCGGGGGGGGGGGGGACGAGGAAAAAGCAGCCCCAAGGGAGCAGGGGGGGAAGGGCACGCCCGCAAGACCCTGGCACGAGACCCCTGCGTGAGCCCCGCGGCAGGCGACCCCCGCAGAGGAATCGCCGGCACCACGTTGGCCCCGGGTGAAACTGCGGACCCCCGACCACGAACACAGAGCAGCTGGTCCCCAGCACCCACCCTCGGTCATGGCAGCATGCCAGTGTACGGCCACCACCCCTGGGGGAGCTGAAACCCCCCCCACCCAGGGACACGCCACAAGGGGAGATCGGGAAATGTCGCCCCGACCCCCACCCACCGCCGCCCGTCTCCCCCCGCAGTCAGCCCAGGGACGGCAGGCCCACATGGGCGCCAGAGCAGTCAGCCGGGACCGAAAGCGGCGAGGGAAGAGAGGTGCACTCAGGGACGCCAAGCGGGAGGAGAAGGGAAACTGCAGCGTCGCGGGCGCCGGGGAGGACACACGCGTCCACGCCCGTCTAAACGCCCGAGGCAAAAGCACCCGTCCCACACACAGCCGGATGCGCGGCGCGGCCCGCAGCAGCGCGATCCCGCCATGACCCGCCGGCAAGAGCGGGATCAGCGGCAGGGGAGACCCCAGCACGCGAGCACGGGCGCTGAGCTCGGCGACCTAGCAAACGCCGGAGGGGGGGGGGGGGGGGGGAGCAGACCTGCGGGGACGCTGAAGGGAAGAGGGACAGCAGCAACCTGAGCAATAACCATATTTTGCATGAGAAAACCGCTGTAGAACCAAGCAAAAAACCAAGCCAAATGATAAATAAATGACAGTGTAAAAAACAGCATGTGTACTCAGCCTTCCAGGGCCATTCCAAAATGGCAAGAGGAAGTCTGAGGCACATGACTGGGATTATATATTGTCCTAAACACACGCCCCCTAAACGTTGATGGACAGCCCAACAATCCTATAGGAAAAATTACCACAGAACCAGAAAACTACCTAGCAACTGCATAGTCATAGACAACCAATCACAAAAAATTGGGCTCTTATATGGCCTCAGGTTTATGCAGACTTCAGCTAATCTAAGGGTGGCATGCCATGCCAATCTCTGACTGGGTAACCTGCTGCAAACTAGAGATGAGCGGGTTCGGTTTCTCTGAATCCGAACCCGCACGAACTTCATGTTTTTTTTCACGGGTCCGAGCAACTCGGATCTTCCCGCCTTGCTCGGTTAACCCGAGCGCGCCCGAACGTCATCATGATGCTGTCGGATTCTCGCGAGACTCGGATTCTATATAAGGAGCCGCGCGTCGCCGCCATTTTCACACGTGCATTGAGATTGATAGGGAGAGGACGTGGCTGGCGTCCTCTCCATTTAGATTAGGAGAGAGAGAGAGAGATTGACCTGAGGCTGATACTGTAGAAGAGAGTGCAGAGTTTAGTGACTGACCACAGTGACCACCAGCAGTGCAGTTGTTTTATTTAATATATCCGTTCTCTGCCTGAAAAAAACGGTACACACAGTGACTCAGTCACATACCATATCTGTGTGCACTGCTCAGCCCAGTGTGCTGCATGCCTGCATCATCTATGTATATATTATATATCTGACTGTGCTCAGCTCACACAGCTTATAATTGTGGGGGAGACTGGGGAGCACTGCAGTGCCAGTTATAGGTTATAGCAGGAGCCAGGAGTACAAGACAGTCACATACCATATCTGTGTGCACTGCTCAGCCCAGTGTGCTGCATCATCTATGTATATATTATATATCTGACTGTGCTCAGCTCACACAGCTTATAATTGTGGGGGAGACTGGGGAGCACTGCAGTGCCAGTTATAGGTTATAGCAGGAGCCAGGAGTACATATTATATTAAAATTAAACAGTGCACACTTTTGCTGCAGGAGTGCCACTGCCAGTGTGACTGACCAGTGACCTGACCACACTGACCACCAGTATAGTTAGTAGTATACTATATTGTAATTGCCTGAAAAAGTTAAACACTCGTCGTGTGACTTCACTTGTGTGGTTTTTTTTTTTTTATTCTATAAAAAACTCATTCTGCTGACAGACAGTGTCCAGCAGGTCCGTCATTATATAATATATATACCTGTCCGGCTGCAGTAGTGATATATATATATTTTTTATATCATTATTTATCATCCAGTCGCAGCAGACACAGTACGGTAGTTCACGGCTGTAGCTACCTCTGTGTCGGCACTCGGCAGTCCATCCATAATTGTATACCACCTACCCGTGGTTTTTTTTTCTTTCTTCTTTATACATACATACTACTACATCTCTTTATCAACCAGTCTATATTAGCAGCAGACACAGTACAGTACGGTAGTTCACGGCTGTGGCTACCTCTGTGTCGGCACTCGGCAGTCCGTCCATAATTGTATTCCACCTAACCGTGGTTTTTTTTTTCTTTCTTCTTTATACATACATACTACGACATCTCTTTATCAACCAGTCTATATTAGCAGCAGACACAGTACAGTACGGTAGTTCACGGCTGTGGCTACCTCTGTGTCGGCACTCGGCAGTCCGTCCATAATTGTATACCACCTAACCGTGGTTTTTTTTTCTTTCTTCTTCATACATACATACTACGACATCTCTTTATCAACCAGTCTATATTAGCAGCAGACACAGTACAGTACGGTAGTTCACGGCTGTGGCTACCTCTGTGTCGGCACTCGGCAGTCCGTCCATAATTGTATTCCACCTAACCGTGGTTTTTTTTTCTTTCTTCTTTATACATACATACTACGACATCTCTTTATCAACCAGTCTATATTAGCAGCAGACACAGTACAGTACGGTAGTTCACGGCTGTGGCTACCTCTGTGTCGGCACTCGGCAGTCCGTCCATAATTGTATACCACCTAACCGTGGTTTTTTTTTTTCTTTCTTCTTCATACATACATACTATGACATCTCTTTATCAACCAGTCTATATTAGCAGCAGACACAGTACAGTACGGTAGTTCACGGCTGTGGCTACCTCTGTGTCGGCACTCGGCAGTCCGTCCATAATTGTATACCACCTAACCGTGGTTTTTTTTTCTTTCTTCTTCATACATACATACATACTACGACATCTCTTTATCAACCAGTCTATATTAGCAGCAGACACAGTACAGTACGGTAGTTCACGGCTGTGGCTACCTCTGTGTCGGCACTCGGCAGTCCGTCCATAATTGTATACCACCTAACCGTGGTTTTTTTTTCTTTCTTCTTTATACATACATACTACGACATCTCTTTATCAACCAGTCTATATTAGCAGCAGACACAGTACAGTACGGTAGTTCACGGCTGTGGCTACCTCTGTGTCGGCACTCGGCAGTCCGTCCATAATTGTATTCCACCTAACCGTGTTTTTTTTTTCTTTCTTCTTTATACATACATACTACTACATCTCTTTATCAACCAGTCTATATTAGCAGCAGAGACAGTACAGTACGGTAGTTCACGGCTGTGGCTACCTCTGTGTCGGCACTCGGCAGTCCGTCCATAATTGTATACCACCTACCCGTGTTTTTTTTTTCTTTCTTCTTCATACATACATACTACGACATCTCTTTATCAACCAGTCTATATTAGCAGCAGACACAGTACAGTACGGTAGTTCACGGCTGTGGCTACCTCTGTGTCGGCACTCGGCAGTCCGTCCATAATTGTATACCACCTAACCGTGGTTTTTTTTTCTTTCTTCTTCATACATACATACTACGACATCTCTTTATCAACCAGTCTATATTAGCAGCAGACACAGTACGGTAGTTCACGGCTGTAGCTACCTCTGTGTCGGCACTCGGCAGTCCGTCCATAATTGTATACTAGTATCCATCCATCTCCATTGTTTACCTGAGGTGCCTTTTAGTTGTGCCTATTAAAATATGGAGAACAAAAATGTTGAGGTTCCAAAATTAGGGAAAGATCAAGATCCACTTCCACCTCGTGCTGAAGCTGCTGCCACTAGTCATGGCCGAGACGATGAAATGCCAGCAACGTCGTCTGCCAAGGCCGATGCCCAATGTCATAGTACAGAGCATGTCAAATCCAAAACACCAAATATCAGTAAAAAAAGGACTCCAAAACCTAAAATAAAATTGTCGGAGGAGAAGCGTAAACTTGCCAATATGCCATTTACCACACGGAGTGGCAAGGAACGGCTGAGGCCCTGGCCTATGTTCATGGCTAGTGGTTCAGCTTCACATGAGGATGGAGGCACTCAGCCTCTCGCTAGAAAAATGAAAAGACTCAAGCTGGCAAAAGCAGTAGCACCGCAAAGAACTGTGCGTTCTTCGAAATCCCAAATCCACAAGGAGAGTCCAATTGTGTCGGTTGCGATGCCTGACCTTCCCAACACTGGACGTGAAGAGCATGCGCCTTCCACCATTTGCACGCCCCCTGCAAGTGCTGGAAGGAGCACCCGCAGTCCAGTTCCTGATAGTCAGATTGAAGATGTCAGTGTTGAAGTACACCAGGATGAGGAGGATATGGGTGTTGCTGGCGCTGGGGAGGAAATTGACCAGGAGGATTCTGATAGTGAGGTGGTTTGTTTAAGTCAGGCACCCGGGGAGACACCTGTTGTCCGTGGGAGGAATATGGCCGTTGACATGCCTGGTGAAAATACCAAAAAAATCAGCTCTTCGGTGTGGAACTATTTCAACAGAAATGCGGACAACAGGTGTCAAGCCGTGTGTTCCCTTTGTCAAGCTGTAATAAGTAGGGGTAAGGACGTTAACCACCTCGGAACATCCTCCCTTATACGTCACCTGCAGCGCATTCATAATAAGTCAGTGACAAGTTCAAAAACTTTGGGTGACAGCGGAAGCAGTCCACTGACCAGTAAATCCCTTCCTCTTGTAACCAAGCTCACGCAAACCACCCCACCAACTCCCTCAGTGTCAATTTCCTCCTTCCCCAGGAATGCCAATAGTCCTGCAGGCCATGTCACTGGCAATTCTGACGAGTCCTCTCCTGCCTGGGATTCCCCCGATGCATCCTTGCGTGTAACGCCTACTGCTGCTGGCGCTGCTGTTGTTGCTGCTGGGAGTCGATGGTCATCCCAGAGGGGAAGTCGTAAGCCCACTTGTACTACTTCCAGTAAGCAATTGACTGTTCAACAGTCCTTTGCGAGGAAGATGAAATATCACAGCAGTCATCCTGCTGCAAAGCGGATAACTGAGGCCTTGACAACTATGTTGGTGTTAGACGTGCGTCCGGTATCCGCCGTTAGTTCACAGGGAACTAGACAATTTATTGAGGCAGTGTGCCCCCGTTACCAAATACCATCTAGGTTCCACTTCTCTAGGCAGGCGATTCCCGAGAATGTACACAGACCTCAGAAAAAGACTCACCAGTGTCCTAAAAAATGCAGTTGTACCCAATGTCCACTTAACCACGGACATGTGGACAAGTGGAGCAGGGCAGGGTCAGGACTATATGACTGTGACAGCCCACTGGGTAGATGTATGGACTCCCGCCGCAAGAACAGCAGCGGCGGCACCAGTAGCAGCATCTCGCAAACGCCAACTCTTTCCTAGGCAGGCTACGCTTTGTATCACCGCTTTCCAGAATACGCACACAGCTGAAAACCTCTTACGGCAACTGAGGAAGATCATCGCGGAATGGCTTACCCCAATTGGACTCTCCTGTGGATTTGTGGCATCGGACAACGCCAGCAATATTGTGTGTGCATTAAATATGGGCAAATTCCAGCACGTCCCATGTTTTGCACATACCTTGAATTTGGTGGTGCAGAATTATTTAAAAAACGACAGGGGCGTGCAAGAGATGCTGTCGGTGGCCTGAAAAATTGCGGGACACTTTCGGCGTACAGGCACCACGTACAGAAGACTGGAGCACCACCAAAAACTACTGAACCTGCCCTGCCATCATCTGAAGCAAGAAGTGGTAACGAGGTGGAATTCAACCCTCTATATGCTTCAGAGGTTGGAGGAGCAGCAAAAGGCCATTCAAGCCTATACAATTGAGCACGATATAGGAGGTGGAATGCACCTGTCTCAAGCGCAGTGGAGAATGATTTCAACGTTGTGCAAGGTTCTGATGCCCTTTGAACTTGCCACACGTGAAGTCAGTTCAGACACTGCCAGCCTGAGTCAGGTCATTCCCCTCATCAGGCTTTTGCAGAAGAAGCTGGAGACATTGAAGGAGGAGCTAACACGGAGCGATTCCGCTAGGCATGTGGGACTTGTGGATGGAGCCCTTAATTCGCTTAACCAGGATTCACGGGTGGTCAATCTGTTGAAATCAGAGCACTACATTTTGGCCACCGTGCTCGATCCTAGATTTAAAGCCTACCTTGGATCTCTCTTTCCGGCAGACACAAGTCTGCTGGGGTTGAAAGACCTGCTGGTGAGAAAATTGTCAAGTCAAGCGGAACGCGACCTGTCAACATCTCCTCCTTCACATTCTCCCGCAACTGGGGGTGCGAGGAAAAGGCTCAGAATTCCGAGCCCACCCGCTGGCGGTGATGCAGGGCAGTCTGGAGCGACTGCTGATGCTGACATCTGGTCCGGACTGAAGGACCTGACAACGATTACGGACATGTCGTCTACTGTCACTGCATATGATTCTCTCACCATTGAAAGAATGGTGGAGGATTATATGAGTGACCGCATCCAAGTAGGCACGTCACACAGTCCATACTTATACTGGCAGGAAAAAGAGGCAATTTGGAGGCCATTGCACAAACTGGCTTTATTCTACCTAAGTTGCCCTCCCACAAGTGTGTACTCCGAAAGAGTGTTTAGTGCCGCCGCTCACCTTGTCAGCAATCGGCGTACGAGGTTACATCCAGAAAATGTGGAGAAGATGATGTTCATTAAAATGAATTATAATCAATTCCTCCGCGGAGACATTGACCAGCAGCAATTGCCTCCACAAAGTACACAGGGAGCTGAGATGGTGGATTCCAGTGGGGACGAATTGATAATCTGTGAGGAGGGGGATGTACACGGTGATATATCGGAGGGTGATGATGAGGTGGACATCTTGCCTCTGTAGAGCCAGTTTGTGCAAGGAGAGATTAATTGCTTCTTTTTTGGGGGGGGTCCAAACCAACCCGTCATATCAGTCACAGTCGTGTGGCAGACCCTGTCACTGAAATGATGGGTTGGTTAAAGTGTGCATGTCCTGTTTTGTTTATACAACATAAGGGTGGGTGGGAGGGCCCAAGGACAATTCCATCTTGCACCTCTTTTTTCTTTTATTTTTCTTTGCGTCATGTGCTGTTTGGGGAGGGTTTTTTGGAAGGGACATCCTGCGTGACACTGCAGTGCCACTCCTAAATGGGCCCGGTGTTTGTGTCGGCCACTAGGGTCGCTAATCTTACTCACACAGTCAGCTACCTCATTGCGCCTCTTTTTTTCTTTGCGTCATGTGCTGATTGGGGAGGGTTTTTTGGAAGGGACATCCTGCGTGACACTGCAGTGCCACTCCTAGATGGGCCAGGTGTTTGTGTCGGCCACTTGTGTCGCTTAGCTTAGTCATCCAGCGACCTTGGTGCAAATTTTAGGACTAAAAATAATATTGTGAGGTGTGAGTTATTCAGAATAGACTGAAAATGAGTGGAAATTATGGTTTTTGAGGTTAATAATAATATGGGATCAAAATGACCCCCAAATTCTATGATTTAAGCTGTTTTTTAGTGTTTTTTTAAAAAAACACCCGAATCCAAAACACACCCGAATCCGACAAAAAAAATTCGGTGAGGTTTTGCCAAAACGCGGTCGAACCCAAAACACGGCCGCGGAACCGAACCCAAAACCAAAACACAAAACCCGAAAAATTTCAGGCGCTCATCTCTACTGCAAACCTTAACTGGCTTGTTGACAGCATCGATCCTGAAATGTATTTATTTAATATTAATTTATTACCAGTTATTTATATAGTGCACACATATTCCTCAATAATAATAATAATTTTATTTATATAGTGCTCTTTCTTCAATAGGACTCAAGGCGCTTAATAAGAACAAAAGTACAAGAACAAAAGTTAAGTATTTATTCAAAACATTATATACTGGTGGTGCTGAGTGCAGGGACGGAACTACCGCCAGTGCAACCAGTGTGTTGCAATGGGGCCCGCCACTGTCCAGGGGCCCAAAGCATGTAATGAGTAAAACTGACTCATTACATGCCGCTGTGTGCTGCGGGCAACCGCTGCCCGCAGCACACAGCCGCCCGCCGAGGAGAGGAGAAGAGCACAGTGGCACGGGGGAGAAGGAGGAGTAGGGAGGTGGAGGAGGGAGCCGCAGCAGCGCTGTGTTATTGGTAGAGGCGCTGCTGCTGCTGTCCCTCTGCTTCACTATAGGCTGCCCTGCAGGGACGGAACTACCGCCAGTGCAACCAGTGCATTGCACTGGGGCCCGCTACTGTCCAGGGGCCCAAAGCATGTAATGAGTCAAACTGACTCATTACATGCCGCTGTGTGCTGCGGGCAACCGCTGCCCGTAGCACACAGCCGCCCGCCGAGGAGAGGAGAAGAGCACAGCGGCACGGGGGAGAAGGAGGAGGAGGGAGGTGGAGGAGGGAGCCGCAGCAGCGCTGTGTTATTGGTAGAGGCGCTGCTGCTGCTGTCCCTCTGCTTCACTATAGGCTGCCCTCCGCCGCTGTGAATGCTGGGAAGCGCATCCCAGCATTCACAGCGGCGTAGAACAGCCTATGGTGAAGCAGAGGGGCAGCAGCGCCTCCACCAATTACACAGCGCTGCTGCAGCTCCCTCCTCCACCTCCCTCCTCCTCCTTCTCCCCTGCCTGGGATCTCTAGAGAAGCTGCAAAGAGGAGCCTGAGTCAGCGGAGAGAGTAAGTATAATTCTTCTTTCTTTCTTTCTTTCTTTCTTTCTTTCTTTCTTTCTTTCTTTCTTTCTTTCTTTCTTTCTTTCCTGTCTGCCTTAATGTGTAAAAAGGGGGACGCTGTCTACCGTAATGTGTAAAAAGGAGGACGCTGTCTGCCGAAATGTGTAAACAAAAGGAGGATGCTGTCTGCCGTAATGTGTAAAAAGGAGGACGCTGTCTGCCGTAATGTGTAAAAAAGGGGACGCTGTCTGCCGTAATGTGTAAAAAGGGGGGCGCTGTCTGCCGTAAGGTGTAAAAAGGAGGACGCTGTCTGCCGTAATGTGTAAAAAAGGGGACGCTGTCTGCCGTAATGTGTAAAAAGGGGGCGCTGTCTGCCGTAATGTGTAAAAAGGAGGACGCTGTCTGCCGTAATGTGTAAAAAGGGGGACGCTGTCTGCAGTAATGTGTAAAAAGGGGGACGCTGTCTGCCGTAATGTGTAAAAAGGGGAACACTGTTTGCCGTAATGTGTAAAAATGGGGCGCTGTCTGCCTTAATGTGTAAAAAAGGGAACGCTGTTTGCCGTAATGTGTAAAAAGGGGACGCTGTCTGCCGTAATGTGTAAAAAGGGCACGCTGTCTGCCGTAATGTGTAAAAAAGGGTATGCTGTCTGCCGTAATGTGTAAAAAGGGGAATCTGTCCGCCATAAGATGTAAAAGGGGCTCTACCTGGTGTAGTGGCGCTACTGTGCGGCATAATATGAATAATGGAGACTACTCTGCACCGTTATATGAATTGGTATTATTTTGTGGCCATACCCCTTCCCCACGAAGCCACGCCCCCAATTTTTTTAGGTGTGCACCCGCGGCGCGCACTGTCCCTGTTTTGCATGTAGGGGTGGGGCTCCGATGCCGTTTCCTGCACACAGTGCTAAAATGTCTAGTTACGGCACTGTTGCTACGTATCCATTTCTCTGGCCCTGAGCAGGTCCCCCTCACCAGATCCTCTCCAGGGTTGAGGGGGTGGACTTGGATGGGATGTGGGGGGCAAAGCATTTTGTCGCACCTGGGCCCACCGCTCGCTAGTTCCACTGGCTACTGGCTGAGTGCAGTACATTAAACAGTGGCATCACAAGAGGTGTGCGTTGGGAGGGGGGGTGGGCGGCTTGCACCTGAGTGCAGCCCCCGCCATGGGGTAACACCAAAGTGCCGGCTCTTGCTCAGTGACAGAAGTCGGGTGCTGCTCTGTAACACGGCTCCTGTCACCATGTAAGAAGTCTCAACTGCAGACAAGAAAGTCTCCAGGGGCAGGCCGCACCTCCCATACCACCCAAGCAATGGAAACGGAGGTTGAGACACATAGTCCTGGCCACGAAGCCACGTCCCCTTTTTGTGTCAGTGCCCCTTTCTGTGAAGCCACACCCCCATTTTAGCGCTCACACACCCTCATTCCACAAAACCATGCCCTCTTTTTATTAGCCACTGCACCAGGTGTCGGAGGGGTAAGTGACCAACTGCTAATAAATACTTACTGTCCGGTCAGACCTTATTTTATATACACAGTGTTAAGTCTAGTTGTTTGACACAATTTCAACATTGTGGTTCTCAACAATTTTCTTTTTGGGTAAAGACTGAATCCAGTAGCTGGGCACCGCTAGAGGTAGCAAGGCACTGCCAGTCAGGGCCGGCTCCAGGCCTATTAGCACCCTGAGCGAAAACATGTAAAAGCGCCCCCACCCCCACCCCCATGTGCGCGTCGAAGGCGCGCGCCCCCCAGGAAAAGTGGGTGTGGCCTATTGGAAAGTGGGCGTGGTCTCATAACTTCATATTATTAGACTTTAAATAAATATGTTTTCACACCCCCTCTACGCACACAATTAGCAGCCTTACACATAACAGCCACAGTAGTGTTCCTTACACACAATGGCCCTCATTCCGAGTTGTTCGCTCGGTATTTTTCATCGCATCACAGTGAAAATCCGCTTAGTACGCATGCGCAATGTTCGCACTGCGACTGCGCCAAGTAACTTTACTATGAAGAAAGTAATTTTACTCACGGCTTTTTCTTCGCTCCGGTGATCGTAATGTGATTGACAGGAAATGGGTGTTACTGGGCGGAAACACGGCGTTTCAGGGGCGTGTGGCTGAAAACGCTACCGTTTCCGGAAAAAACGCAGGAGTGGCCGGGGAAACGGTGGGAGTGCCTGGGCGAACGCTGGGTGTGTTTGTGACGTCAACCAGGAACGACAAGCACTGAACTGATCGCACAGGCAGAGTAAGTCTGGAGCTACTCTGAAACTGCTAAGTAGTTAGTAATCGCATTATTGCGAATACATCGGTCGCAATTTTAAGAAGCTAAGATTCACTCCCAGTAGGCGGCGGCTTAGCGTGTGTAACTCTGCTAAATTCGCCTTGCGACCGATCAACTCGGAATGAGGGCCAATGTCTCCAGTATAGTGCCAGATAGACATGATATGCCCCCCAGCAGTGGCAGCTACACACAATATGCCCCCCTAGCAGTGCCAGTTACACGATGGTGTTCACTTTTTAGGGCAGGGAGGGCACATTTTTAAGTTAGGAGGGCAAAATGACGTACATACTGTAATGCTTGGTGCTCATCTACCTACATGGCAAACCATGGACAGTGCGCGCCGAAGGCGCGCAGCAAAAATTTAGGGGTGTTGCTTCGTGGGGGAGGTGCGTGGCCACATAATAGTGGCAATTCGCATTACACAACACAGTAGTGCAGTTAATACAAACTGCACCAGGTAGAACCTCCTAGACACTTTGCGCCAGGCAGAGCATGTTAGACACTTTGCGCCAGGCAGAGCACGTTAGACACTTTACGCCAGGCAGAGCACGTTAGACACTTTGCGCCAGGCAGAGCACGTTAGACACTTTGCGCCAGGCAGAGCACGTTAGACACATTGCCTAGCCACAGACGCCTAGCAGGAACACTATAGGATATGCTCCCCAGCCGTGCCAGCTACACATGACATGCCCCCCAGCAATGCCAGATACATAAATGGCCACACAGTGCCATCCATAAATGCCCCCACAGTGCCATCCATAAATGCCCCCAGTGCCAGATAAATGTCCCCACAGTGCCAGCCATAAATGCCCCCACAGTGCCAGCCATAAATGCCCCCACAGTGCCAGCCATAAATGCCCCCAGTGCCAGATAAATGCCCCCAGTGCCAGATAAATGTCCCCACAGTGCCAGATAAATGCCCCCACAGTGCCAGCCATAAATGCCCCCACAGTGCCATTCATAAATGCCTTCAGTGCCAGATAAATGTCCCCACAGTGCCAGCCATAAATGCCCCCACAGTGCCAGCCATAAATGCCCCCACAGTGCCAGCCTTAAATGCCCCCAGTGCCAGATAAATGTCCTCACAGTGCCAGATAAATGCCCCCACAGTGCCAGCCATAAATGCCCCCACAGTGCCAGCCATAAATGCCGCCACAGTGCCAGCCATAAATGCCCCCACAGTGCCAGCCATAAATGCCCCCACAGTGCCAGCCATAAATGCCCCCAGTGCCAGATAAATGCCCCCAGTGCCAGACATAAATGCCCCCACAGTGCCATCCATAAATGCCCCCAGTGCCAGATAAATGTCCCCACAGTGCCAGCCATAAATGCCCCCACAGTGCCAGCCATAAATGCCCCCACAGTGCTAGCCATAAATGCCCACAGTGCCATCCATAAATGCCCCCAGTGCCAGATAAATGTCCCCACAGTGCCAGATAAATGCCCCCACAGTGCCAGCCATAAATGCCCCCACAGTGCCATCCATAAATGCCCCCAGTGCCAGATAAATGTCCCCACAGTGCCATCCATAAATGCCCCCACAGTGCCATCCATAAATGCCCCCAGTGCCAGATAAATGTCCCCGCAGTGCCAGCCATAAATGCCCCCACAGTGCCAGCCATAAATGTCCCCACAGTGCCAGATAAATGTCCCCACAGTGCCAGATAAATGCCCCCACAGTGCCAGCCATTAATGCCCCCACAGTGCCAGCCATAAATGCCCCCACAGTGCCAGCCATAAATGCCCCCACAGTGCCATCCATAAATGCCCCCAGTGCCAGATAAATGTCCCCACAGTGCCATCCATAAATGCCCCCACAGTGCCATCCATAAATGCCCCCAGTGCCAGATAAATGTCCCCACAGTGCCAGCCATAAATGCCCCCACAGTGCCAGCCATAAATGTCCCCACAGTGCCAGATAAATGTCCCCACAGTGCCAGATAAATGCCCCCACAGTGCCAGCCATTAATGCCCCCACAGTGCCAGCCATAAATGCCCCCACAGTGCCATCCATAAATGCCCCCAGTGCCAGATAAATGTCCCCACAGTGCCATCCATAAATGCCCCCACAGTGCCATCCATAAATGCCCCCAGTGCCAGATAAATGTCCCCACAGTGCCAGCCATAAATGCCCCCACAGTGCCAGCCATAAATGTCCCCACAGTGCCAGATAAATGTCCCCACAGTGCCAGATAAATGCCCCCACAGTGCCAGCCATTAATGCCCCCACAGTGCCAGCCATAAATGCCCCCACAGTGCCAGCCATAAATGCCCCCACAGTGCCAACCATAAATGCCCCCACAGCACCATCCATCCTTAAATGATTCACCTCCCCCCCCATACCTGCGGCGTTGGAGGGGGAGTACTGCTGTCCGGGTCCAGGTCCGGGTCCGGGTGCGGGCGGCCGGGTGCGGGGTCGGGGGGAGGGCGGCAAGCCAGGAAGCGTCCAAGGCGCTTGTGTGCGCTGTGTGCGCTGCGCGGCGCCGGCATCTGACGTTAGATACCGGCGCCCATTAAGGGTGGCGCCCTGCGCGGTCGCTCTATTCGAACATGCCTAGAGCCGGCCCTGCTGCCAGTCATGCAAAAGCTGGTGATCTGGTGATGAGAAATAAAGGGGGAGAGAGATAAACTACCATCCAATCAGCTCCTGACATTTTTCAAACATAGCCAGTAACATGACAGTTATGAGCTGATTGGTTGGTACATTATCTCTTTCCAAGTTTTGCTAAATCAGCCTCTATAAAAAATAAATAGTGATGAGCTGGTACGGTTCCTCGGAATCCGAACCCGCCCGAACTTCACCTTTTTTTGCACGGGTCCGAGCAACTCGGATCCTCCCGCCTTGCTCGGTTAACCCGAGCGCGCCCGAACGTCAACATCCCGCTGTCGGATTCTCGCGAGATTCGTATTCTATATAAGGAGCCGCGCGTCGGCGCCATTTTTCACTCGTGCATTGGAAATGATAGTGAGAGGACGTGGCTGGCGTCCTCTCAGTTTGTTCAGGGGGCTGCAAATATCTGTGCTCACTGCTTTATTCTAGGGACCAGCAGTATTATAGGAGGAGTACAGTGCAGAGTTCTGCTGACCAGTGACCAGTGACCACCAGTATTATACGTTCTCTGCCTGCAAAAAACGCTCCATATCTGTGCTCAATGTGCTGCATAGATCTGTGCTCACACTGCTTTATTGTGGGGACTGGGGAGTGGGGACCAGCAGTATTATATAGGAGGAGTACAGTGCAGAGTTTTGCTGACCAGTGACCAGTGACCACCAATATTATATGTTCTCTGCCTGAAAAACGCTCCATATCTGTGCTCAGTGTGCTGCATATATCTGTGCTCACACTGCTTTATTGTGGGGAGTGGGGACCAGCAGTATTATATAGGAGGAGTACAGTGCAGAGTTTTTCTGACCAGTGACCAGTGACCACCAGTATTATACGTTCTCTGCCTGAAAAACGCTCCATATCTGTGCTGCATTGTAGTATATAGGAGTACAATTGACAATGCTAAATTCCTTGTCGTATAAACAACCCTTTATGAAGCTAAGAACACTGTACGCTGTTTACTTAAGAAGTACCGTAATGGTACGCTATTGGCGTAGCGATCGCTCAGCCGTAGGCGAGACGCTCAAGCGTCACGTTCGCTCACGGCCCAGTGATCACAGGACACGTTATTGGTTATGACTAGGGGAATGATTCGCTGTAGCGTAGCGTACGCTCGAGACCACGGGGAGGTCACCAGCGATGCAGACGCTCACAACACTATACCTTTATGTTAAAACCTTATACCAATGAAATACACTGAATACCTTAATGTGAGTACAGGGTGTAAGTGCAACCTTGTGTAACCTGACTAACTACAAAGCTGCTTGAGCGTCACCGACGCTCAAGTGAACACTTAACACTATAGAAAATACACAGATACTGGTTTAGGTTCCAAAGCCTATTAACTGTATTATATCTAATATACTTGTAAAAGGGGATAACAGTACAAATGATACACTACAATATAACAAGGACTTCCTAACCACAGAACTAAACAATAAATACAAAAAGACAATACTACACTGACCTAAATGCAATACAGTACAATATTATAATACTATGAGAGATATAAGAGAAAAGAGGAGAGAGAGAGATAGAGAGAGAGAGAGAAATTGGCTCACAGAAAGACAATGATTACGGAGAGAAACTTACGCACAAAGGGTATGATCGCCTGCGCCTCGATATCCAGCTCCCGGCTATCAGCAGATAACCGTTGATGAGAGTGAGTGAAATTGGATATGGTCGGCCTGCCTATTTATGCCCCACACACAATGCAATCTCATAGTCCCTACAATCCCATTGTTCATTGGCCGAAGGAATTCGGCCCTGCATCATAACAAAAGGTCATAAGTTGATTCATATCAGTGGCCCTGGTTATGCAAAATAATGGGTGATGACTAACACATTCCTGTCTTCTGGAGAGCGATTGTTTGGCGAATACAAAACAGAATCCTGTCTGGGTTCTGTTCTATATTCATGATGTCCACTTTCAGTTGAGACAATGACATCTCAGCCCTCATTCTCCTGTATACAAATCCAGCCCCATTTGTAAACACAGGTGTTGGCCCTCCTTATTGAGTCTCAAAAACTCAGTGTAATTAAAGGCTATTGTACTCCGTCTGCGGGAAAGATACTGATTTGGAGTACAATTGATCTTCAATTACTATTCCTGTGTTTACCTTATGCATGTGTAGATATGAGGCCCTCTTAACATGCAAACTATTGTTTGGGGGATCTCTGAGGTCAAAGAGACATTTGAGACCCACTGATGCCTGTCTCCAACTGTTCAGATGCATGACTAAGTAAGAACAAATAATAATAAATAAATGGACATAACTTCTTATGTCCATAACTATTCGCACGAGCGATTAATACGCTCCAAACCAACACCGGAATATTGCTAATTAAATACTCTTCCGATGGGTACCAAACACTGCTGTATGATTCCTGTTAGACCCTTCGTACGATGCAAAGAGGGATTCCTCAGCTCAGGGACATTCTATTTTAACCAAACTTTCAGAATCTATCAAAGGGACCATGATCTATAAACTACATTAATTGTGAACAGTTGTAACGAATGGGTCGCACGCTACGACTACGTAAACTCTACCGTAAATACGCATACCGCGCCTGCGAGTGCACGCTATTGCGGGTATGCGCCTCCACGGGAGAGCGCACGCATGCGCAGCACGGACCAGTGTGCGGTGCAAATATGGCAACGTGCATAGAGACATTTTTCTGACTTCGACAGTCCACCCTTTGGCAGTCAATAATAACTGCCACAAAACGTTTAAGGAGAAAAATGTAAGTCAGGGGTTAATTGATTTCCATGGTGGGGTAAGGAAGAAGAGAGGAGTAGGTGTGAAAAGGGTATGACCTAGTGAGAGAGTAGAAGCATGTGTGTATGAGTCCATGTTTGGAGGGTCATGTATCATCGTGCCGTACGTGTGGTAAATCAAGCTTCGAGGTATTGCGAAGTATACATTTGAATTCCTTCTTATCCTGTGGTACAGGTCTGTGGATGGGCTGTCAAACTCTACCGAGCTCATTTCGGCTGTGGTTGTAACAAAATGGGGAAGCACATTTTAGTTGATGATACATGAATGGGGGAGGTATGTGGTTGCTGATATCTGTGCCTGTATTCCCTATCGTCTATGTGTGTCGTTACCTGAGGGTTGTAGAGATGAAGATAAAGAACACTTATGGAGAATGCAATGATATTCTATGTCAGGGAAATGTACATCTGTCGTTGAGGTTGTGTTCGGTATCTGTTGAGAGTCGTCTTCTTTGCGCTGTATTGCTCCTTAGGCATGAGCAAATAGCTTTGTCTGAGCCATCAGATTTACAAAAAATGTTGGGCTAGCGTGAGTTTAAAAGTACTAGGGAAACTGGGGATCCATGGCAAAGTTCATCAAGTGTCCATATCATAGGTTGTCAAAACTTCATCTTTGGTGCTTGTCTGTTGTCTTGTCTGTATACCGTCTCGTCAACTTCCTCGTCCAAGGGGTCTTTGTATCTTGGAGAAAAGCAGAAAAACAGGTGAAAGAAACGGACCGTATAATCGCATTTTCATCACATTCTAGTTTCTATCATTGGGTCATAAATCAAATCCAGGTTAATTACAGTTTCCTCGCTCCTCAAGCTCATCACTTTTGTACTTTGTTTGCACCTCATTAAAGCCTGCCCGCATCTAAATATCAATCCAATCGATATAACGACACCCAAGATACATAGTAGAAACTTTCCAACATCCATTATGACTCCTTGAGCCCAGTCTCCTAAACCGGAGAACCAATTTCGCGGGTTCAACCATGACACCCAACTAGTCAGCTCATTACCTACAGCAGCAAGGGTGAGATTGTGTTTTCGACGAAATTCCCACTTCAATTGGAGAATATCATCCATCTTTTGGTCTATGACCTCTACCGGATCCTCGGTGCTATTTGTGATGTACGTGCAACACTTTATGCCGTACTGTGTTGCCAATGTAACACGATATCCGCCTGTTACTGCTGTAAGATAATTAAGAACCATCCTATGCTGAACTAGTTCTGTTTTATAAGCTTGAAGTTCTCTTCCAGTGTATCTAAACGTGTCATCATACATTTCAGTGATATTATCTAACAAATTGGCGAGTGCGGAAATGTATCTATAATTCATCACTCCCCGAGCGGTACGAGTGAAATCTAACGCTACCAGAACCTGAATCCCGGTGGATTCATGGATAAGATCAGAGGCCGGATGCTCTAACCTTTCTGACAGTTGTCTTTTAACTCGGTGCTCGTAATGAGTGTGAGTATAAGGAGCTTGGGCACCACGGTGTATGTCCTTCATTTTGTCATGTGTAACAGTCATCACTTCAGGCAATACTTTTCCAATATAACACAATCCTTCAGAGTTTGGGGCAAGCCACTTGTACGCCTTTCTCCCACATATGAAATATGCGTCATCGGGGAGAACATAGGGGACGGAGAAGGACATGACCATGTTACAAACCTTCCAGGTGAAATCTCCTGACCCTAATTCTTCCATCTGCTTAATGCACGTATCGGTTTGTACGATGTGTGCACAGTATCCTGGTGATACCTCTCCAACTCTAGTAATCCTATTTCCTAAGGTATATCGATACCGGAAAGATTTTCCTCTACTGGCTATGTGGCGTACCAGCTCTGTATCTGTAGGCATTCTATCTGCTCTGTGTGAAAAGGTCATGGTAAGGTTGCTCCATGACACTTCCCAATTTCCCGGCTTACGGGGATTGGAGATATTAAAACATAAGAGGGACCTATCCACATGATATTGGTGGAGCTTCAAACTAGGAGGGCTGGAGATGTTAAACCTCCGGTCCACCGGTCTCCCACCACTTAGCTCAAGTACCTCCCCTAACGTTAAAGGAAATGGTACTAGCCCTGATTTGCTATGCCCTTGAGGTACTTGAGAACATACCCAAAAATCTGTCTCATTTAACACGCTACCCACTAAGGAGTGATAGTCACTCAATGGATGCCGGTCCCTATGGTTATTAAAACTGGATTGGCATTATTGTTACCGAGCCTACTGATACAGTTTTCTTTTTTTTTGAGCTAACAATCCTTCAAAGAAAATGTTTACAGATAACATGGTTGTTAGATCGTGCCCGGTACTCGCCTTTGCTTGGTGATTGGGTTGCTATTGGAAATTTACACCTCCGTCTCAGTCATTAGAGCCTTTCTGGATCCTTTCTCGACCTCACTGGTACTCTCACCGAAACAGACTGCTCTGGTCAACATCATGGTTAACGGGAAAATCCATATCGCAGTCTCTTGGGGCAAGTCCATCTTACAGGAGGAGAAAAGACGAAATTTGTAAAGGGGGTATAAGAAAACAGTTTGAGGGGGGGGGGAGAACTCGTTACGATAATAAGTTCTCTCGTATTGTTGTTCTTCTTGTTCTGCTGTCCTCTCAAAGGTGCTGTCTCTCAGTCTTCAAAAACGATCATTCTGGTGATGCAATATTCCTTCCTAACCGACGATCTTTCTGTAAGGAGCAAAAATCTGGCATTACCATTGGTCCAACTGAGGGGTGACATACCATCTTTAAACCATGGAAACATGAGTGAGAAGAGAGAGAAAATAAAAAAAATAAAAGAGATAGAGAACAATTCATGTGCATATATACATTACATAACTCGACAATAACCATCAATAAGAAAAGAGAAACAAAGCATTTTTAAACATTGTAAGAAAACATTGTTAGCATTAGAAAAACATTGTCAGACTTATTAGGCTGTCATATCTATGTGTCTAATGGTCTCCCTGAGCAGTCCCTTCCCACCAGCACCTGCATTACTCCACTGTCTGTATCTGGCCAGAAATACATTGTGGCGGAGGTCATGCTGGGGTTTGGTAGACTTCTGCAAGGACCAAGTGGATATGCAATGTGTGAATTCTTACCACTACTAGTCAGAGATGGGGATAGAGAGAGGGAGAGAAAAACATTTTTCACAAATACATTTACAACTTTTCACCTGGTCATTCCTGTGTCTTTAGTGAATGACCTCCCACTTCATTAACCGTTACTTCAGGCTTGCCTCCATTCCTAATAATCACCTTTCCTGCCTATGTGATCCTTGATTATAATGGTGTGTATTGTAATTTTGCTCATTTCTTGGTCTAGGGGGTCTAACTTTATGTGGGTTATTACAGTTGCTAACACAATGCCCTTCTCTCCTACACTGATAACAAATCCTGGGCTTCCTCCACGTGTCCATGACCTGAGGTTTTGGTTGATTTGATGCCTCCTCAAACGCTCGGATGCTCATCATCATCAATCGTTTCCCCTGTACTTCCCTGATTCCTTGGATTTTATGATTATGGTGTTGTCTTTCTCTTGATCTACAATCTCTTGCAATGTGTCCCTTTTTATGACAATTGTAACAGATTTCCATATCTGGATTTCTCGCAGGGGTGTGTGGCTTTTGTTGGGGTGGTCTTGTGGTTTGGGCCTGTATATTTGCTGCCATTAACTTATCTCTTAGTGACTCTCTGTACCTGGTGATATTCTGGTCATGATTAATGACGGCCTCTCTTAGTGCGGCCACCGAGATCTCTCTCCAGTTTGGGTTGGTGGTCTGTACCCTTGTTCTTAATTCATCCTTTAAACCATTCATTAATACCTTAACCGCTATTCCTTTATGTTGTGCATTTGTCTTGATGTCTGCGATCCCAGTGTTTCTAGCCATTATTTGCAGTGCTCGATTGAAATAATTAGAAACATTTTCCTTTTCGTTTTGCCTTATGGAGAAAATTTCATTCCACTTGACAGTGGTTGGGAAATATATTCCTAACTGTCGGTTAATTTGCCTAATACATTCCTGATTGTGTTCCTCCATACAGGGTACCTCCGTGTTTAATTTACAATCAGCAATGAATTTTTCAGGGTCAACACTGGAGGGCAAACATGCCCTCAGCACTGTCCGCCACTCTTTGTTGGTGGGTTCTGTGGCGTTTCCTAGTTCTTTAATAAACCTTTGACATTTGGCTAGATTTTTCCTCGGATCAGGAAATTCAGACATAATTGATCTCAATTCGGTCCGGGACAAGAGACAGCGCATTGCACTGTCCTTGACGGGAATGATTCCCTGATCGTCAGTCTTCCCATTGGGGACTGAGATCACCCTGGCCAGATCGAGCTCAGTTACATCATCTTGTGTTGGTCTTACAATATGGGGTACATCTGTTTGTGCGTGATATAAAACATTGTACGTACCTGTGGACACGACCTCACCTGACCCTCCGTTAGGGGGTTTGATTATTGCCTTTACCAATTTGGTCGCGTCCACCTGGATGTCTTTTGTGATGGTTGCTGGAAGAGGTGCTGACATCGTTCTGGGCTCACTTTCTTGTTTGTATTCCTGAGGGAGGTTTGACATGGGGTGCAGCTTGCACAGGTTAATAGTTGTACATTCAACAGTATTACAATAATCATTGTTACATTTATTACACTTGTTCTTATAATCTATATTACAGTTGCTAAGAGCGTTTTTATTGTTCACCCTTGTGTCTTTCTCTCCGCAATCAACTCCTCTCCTGATGCCACTGTCTCTCCTCTCAAGATAAGAGTCAGAAAAGTCAATAGACTCTTTTTGTAATTCACTTTCCTGTTGCCATAACTGTAAATATTCATAATGTTTATTTTGTCTCTTCGTTGGTTCAATGAGACTTATCCTCCTCCTTAAATTTTGTAACACTACTGGACTGAAGCTACCTATTCTTGGGAATTTGTCCCTGTCTTGTACAGTCATTCTCTCCCATTCATCACATAAAATTTCTGTGTGACTTCCGTATTTTTCACACATGATGTACCTTGCCGACCCAATTGATCGGTTCTCTGAATCAACCCGAACCGAGGTTGATCGCCCCCTACCTGAACAACTGGCCCCCATAATCTGCAGGCGTTGCTTATTCCTCCTTGAATATCAAGGCTTTCAGCGAACCCTTACAAACAAACCAAGAAGTCCTGGGCAGGCCGGCGGTGGCGGTTTACCAAGTACCCCACTTACTTCTCGCCCACGTTGGCCTGTGCTGCAATCACTGTATCCAGAGCTGCGGTACCCAACCCAGGGCCCCTGTGAACCTTTATTTACTGGGGCGCGTTCCCCAGCAAGTATCGGTTGTTGGATAGTTCCTGAGTGACCAGCGAACTTCCCTTCCAAAAATAAAAAATTACACAAATCACGTCAGAATGTACAAATAGCGTTTGTGACCACTTTACTCTAATGGTATTAGGTCAGATTACTAACTACTGCACACAATTACGTGTGGTCCAATCGTTCAGTACACAAGCACTACTTGTTATGTACTGAGAGATCAATGGAATCGATGTTTCCGGCCGCGATTCCTTCAGCAAGAGCTTATGGCCTATATGGGTTCTGCACCAACACCCCAGGCGTTGTGCCACTGGACTTTTATAGCGGACCTCTTTGTCTATTTTACCTGTTACCTTATGACCTCCTGGTCTGTTACCTTATGACCTCCTGGTCTGTTACCTTATGGTCCGCTATACTCTAATGCTCAAATATTATTTAACCAGGGATGCCTCCCTAGCCACCGTGTATGTCACTTACACGTATGTCCCTTGACGAGTACCCGGCTTTCCTTTTGGTTCCACCTTAAAGTTATATAAACTTTTGTATACAAAACACACTCACTCAACACATGTACACTTTTGTTTCTATATCTATTTCTGCGCAGAAATTGTCTTTAGGCCAAAAGTGTTACCAATTAGGAGCAGGATCTGTTAAACTAAATTTCAGATTTTTCCAAAAATAGATTTGCGTTATTTACCGCGTCGCGTCATCTACCGCTGTGCGTTACTTATCGCCTTTGCGCTAATTATCGCTTTGCGCTAATTCAACTTTTCGTGACGAGCTACGTGGGCGTAACCAGACGCTACGTTGCGTAATGTACGCTGCGTGCGTCTGCCTTTGGATTGCGTACGCTAGTCTTTGTTAATGACACGTGTACGCAATGCAAAGATCCACCGTAACACAATATATACTTTTATCAATGTAAATGATCCCTGATCATCTACCGCAATCCACACTGACTGCCTTATCTCCTAGACAAACCGTGTGTTGTTCTATACTTTAACTATTACCTTTACTATGAAATAACAGCAAATCTCTTTTTAGCACTTTCTATCAACTATAAAAATTGGCAAACAGGAATAGTGATATACGAAATTGAAAAAGAAATGCAGATATGTGTATGCGTACGCAAGACAAAAGAAAAATAAACAGTTTTAAAAAGACACAAGCGTTTTGTTCTTACTTCCGGTTACCGGATTCCTTCAGCACTCTTTATCTAAGCGAAGCAGACGCTTATCCCGCCAGCACTATGAGACAATCTCCCACCCTTTGCTGGGGGATAATGTCTGCTGATCTACCTAGTGCAGATATGAGAAGGATCGGACGAGTCCCCAATTGACAATGCTAAATTCCTTGTCGTATAAACAACCCTTTATGAAGCTAAGAACACTGTACGCTGTTTACTTAAGAAGTACCGTAATGGTACGCTATTGGCGTAGCGATCGCTCAGCCGTAGGCGAGACGCTCAAGCGTCACGTTCGCTCACGGCCCAGTGATCACAGGACACGTTATTGGTTATGACTAGGGGAATGATTCGCTGTAGCGTAGCGTACGCTCGAGACCACGGGGAGGTCACCAGCGATGCAGACGCTCACAACACTATACCTTTATGTTAAAACCTTATACCAATGAAATACACTGAATACCTTAATGTGAGTACAGGGTGTAAGTGCAACCTTGTGTAACCTGACTAACTACAAAGCTGCTTGAGCGTCACCGACGCTCAAGTGAACACTTAACACTATAGAAAATACACAGATACTGGTTTAGGTTCCAAAGCCTATTAACTGTATTATATCTAATATACTTGTAAAAGGGGATAACAGTACAAATGATACACTACAATATAACAAGGACTTCCTAACCACAGAACTAAACAATAAATACAAAAAGACAATACTACACTGACCTAAATGCAATACAGTACAATACTATAATACTATGAGAGATATAAGAGAAAAGAGGAGAGAGAGAGATAGAGAGAGAGAGAGAAATTGGCTCACAGAAAGACAATGATTACGGAGAGAAACTTACGCACAAAGGGTATGATCGCCTGCGCCTCGATATCCAGCTCCCGGCTATCAGCAGATAACCGTTGATGAGAGTGAGTGAAATTGGATATGGTCGGCCTGCCTATTTATGCCCCACACACAATGCAATCTCATAGTCCCTACAATCCCATTGTTCATTGGCCGAAGGAATTCGGCCCTGCATCATAACAAAAGGTCATAAGTTGATTCATATCAGTGGCCCTGGTTATGCAAAATAATGGGTGATGACTAACACATTCCTGTCTTCTGGAGAGCGATTGTTTGGCGAATACAAAACAGAATCCTGTCTGGGTTCTGTTCTATATTCATGATGTCCACTTTCAGTTGAGACAATGACATCTCAGCCCTCATTCTCCTGTATACAAATCCAGCCCCATTTGTAAACACAGGTGTTGGCCCTCCTTATTGAGTCTCAAAAACTCAGTGTAATTAAAGGCTATTGTACTCCGTCTGCGGGAAAGATACTGATTTGGAGTACAATTGATCTTCAATTACTATTCCTGTGTTTACCTTATGCATGTGTAGATATGAGGCCCTCTTAACATGCAAACTATTGTTTGGGGGGTCTCTGAGGTCAAAGAGACATTTGAGACCCACTGATGCCTGTCTCCAACTGTTCAGATGCATGACTAAGTAAGAACAAATAATAATAAATAAATGGACATAACTTCTTATGTCCATAACTATTCGCACGAGCGATTAATACGCTCCAAACCAACACCGGAATATTGCTAATTAAATACTCTTCCGATGGGTACCAAACACTGCTGTATGATTCCTGTTAGACCCTTCGTACGATGCAAAGAGGGATTCCTCAGCTCAGGGACATTCTATTTTAACCAAACTTTCAGAATCTATCAAAGGGACCATGATCTATAAACTACATTAATTGTGAACAGTTGTAACGAATGGGTCGCACGCTACGACTACGTAAACTCTACCGTAAATACGCATACCGCGCCTGCGAGTGCACGCTATTGCGGGTATGCGCCTCCACGGGAGAGCGCACGCATGCGCAGCACGGACCAGTGTGCGGTGCAAATATGGCAACGTGCATAGAGACATTTTTCTGACTTCGACACAGTGCATAATTTTGCTGACCACCAGTATATAATATATAGCAGTACGGTACAGTAGGCCACTGCTCTACCTACCTCTGTGTCGTCAATTATACTATCCATCCATACCTGTGGTGCATTTCAGTTTTGCACAGTTTGCTGACCACCAGTATATAATATATAGCAGTACGGTACAGTAGGCCACTGCTCTACCTACCTCTGTGTCGTCAATTATACTATCCATCCATACCTGTGGTGCATTTCAGTTGTGCGCCAGTATATATAGTAGTAGGCCATTGCTATTGATACTGGCATATAATTCCAAACATTAAAAAATGGAGAACAAAAATGTGGAGGGTAAAATAGGGAAAGATCAAGATCCACTTCCACCTCGTGCTGAAGCTGCTGCCACTAGTCATGGCCGAGACGATGAAATGCCATCAACGTCGTCTGCCAAGGCCGATGCCCAATGTCATAGTAGAGAGCATATAAAATCCAAAAACCAAAAGTTCAGTAAAATGACCCAAAACTCAAAATTAAAAGCGTCTGAGGAGAAGCGTAAACTTGCCAATATGCCATTTACGACACGGAGTGGCAAGGAACGGCTGAGGCCCTGGCCTATGTTCATGGCTAGTGGTTCATCTTCACATGAGGATGGAAGCACTCATCGTCTCGCTAGAAAAAAGAAAAGACTTAAGCTGGCAAAAGCACAGCAAAGAACTGTGCGTTCTTCTAAATCACAAATCCCCAAGGAGAGTCCAATTGTGTCGGCTGCGATGCCTGACCTTCCCAACACTGGACGGGAAGAGGTGGCGCCTTCCACCATTTGCATGCCCCCTGCAAGTGCTGGAAGGAGCACCCGCAGTCCAGTTCCTGATAGTCAAATTGAAGATGTCACTGTTGAAGTACACCAGGATGAGGATATGGGTGTTGCTGGCGCTGAGGAGGAAATTGACAAAGAGGATTCTGATGGTGAGGTGGTTTGTTTAAGTCAGGCACCCGGGGAGACACCTGTTGTCCTTGGGACGAATATGGCCATTGACATGCCTGGTCAAATTACAAAAAAAATCACCTCTTCGGTGTGGAATTATTTTAACACAAATGCGGACAACAGGTGTCAAGCCGTGTGTCGCCTTTGTCAAGCTGTAATAAGTAGGGGTAAGGACGTTAACCACCTCGGAACAACCTCCCTTATACGTTACCTGGAGCGCATTCATCAGAAGTCATTGACAAGTTAAAAAACTTTAGGTGACAGCGGAAGCAGTCCACTGACAACTAAATCCCTTCCTCTTGTAACCAAGCTCCTGCAAACCACACCACCAACTCCCTCAGTGTCAATTTCCTCCTTACACAGGAAAGCCAATAGTCCTGCAGGCCATGTCACTGGCAAGTCTGACGAGTTCTCTCCTGCCTGGGATTACTCCAATGCATCCTTGAGTGTAACGCCTACTGCTGCTGGCGCTGCTGTTGTTGCTGCTGGGAGTCGATCGTCATCCCAGAGGGGAAGTCGGAAGACCACTTGTACTACTTCCAGTAAGCAATTGACTGTCCAACAGTCCTTTGCGAGGAAGATGAAATATCACAGCAGTCATCCTGCTGCAAAGCGGATAACGCAGGCCTTGGCAGCCTGGGTAGTGTCAAACGTGTTTCCGGTATCCACCGTTAATTCACAGGAAACTAGAGACTTGCTTGAGGTACTGTGTCCCCGGTACCAAATACCATCTAGGTTCCATTTCTATAGGCAGGCGATACCGATAATGTACACAGACCTCAGAAAAAGAGTCACCAGTGTCCTAAAAAATGCAGTTGTACCGAATGTCCACTTAACCACGGACATGTGGACAAGTGTAGCAGGACAGACTAAGGACTATATGACTGTGACACCCCACTGGGTAGATGTATTGCCTCCCGCAGCAAGAACAGCAGCGGCGGCACCAGTAGCAGCATATCGCAAACGCCAACTCGTTCCTAGGCAGGCTACGCTTTGTATCCCCGCATTCCATAAGAGGCACACAGCTGACAACCTCTTACGGAAACTGAGGAACATCATCGCAGAATGGCTTACCCCAATTGGACTCTCCTGGGGATTTGTGACATCGGACAACGCCACCAATATTGTGCATGCATTACATGTGGGCAAATTCCAGCACGTCCCATGTTTTGCACATACATTGAATTTGGTGGTGCAGAATTATTTAAATAATGACAGGGGCGTGCAAGAGATGCTGTCGATGGCCCGAAGAATTGCGGGCCACTTTCGGCATTCAGCCACCGCGTGCCGAAGACTGGAGCACCAGCAAACACTCCTGAACCTGCCCTGCCATCATCTGAAGCAAGAGGTGGTAACGAGGTGGAATTCAACCCTCTATATGCTTCAGAAGATGGAGGAGCAGCAAAAGGCCATTCAAGCCTATACAGCTACCTACGATATAGGCAAAGGAGGGGAATGCACCTGAATCAAGCGCAGTGGAGAATGATTTCAACGTTGTGCAAGGTTCTGCAACCCTTTGAACTTGCCACACGTGAAGTCAGTTCAGACACTGCCAGCCTGAGTCAGGTCATTCCCCTCATCAGGCTTTTGCAGAAGAAGCTGGAGAGATTAAAGGAGGAGCTAAAACAGAGCGATTCCGCTAGGCATGTGGGACTTGTGGATGGAGCCTTTAATTCGCTTAACCAGGATTCACGGGTGGTCAATCTGTTGAAATCAGAGCACTACATTTTGGCCACCGTGCTCGATCCTAGATTTAAAACCTACGTTGTATCTCTCTTTCTGGCAGACACAAGTCTGCAGAGGTTCAAAGACCTGCTGGTGAGAAAATTGTCAAGTCAAGCGGAACGTGACCCGTCAACAGCTCCTCCTTCACATTCTCCCGCAACTGGGGCTGCGAGGAAAAGGCTACGAATTCCGAGCCCACCCGCTGGCGGTGATGCAGGGCAGTCTGGAGCGAGTGCTGACATCTGGTCCGGACTGAAGGACCTGCCAACGATTACTGACATGTCATCTACTGTCACTGCATATGATTCTGTCACCATTGAAAGAATGGTTGAGGATTATATGAGTGACCGCATCCGAATAGGCACGTCAGACAGTCCGTACGTATACTGGCAGGAAAAAGAGGCAATTTGGAGGCCTTTGCAGAAACTGGCTTTATTTTACCTAAGTTGACCCCCCTCCAGTGTGTACTCCGAAAGAGTGTTTAGTGCAGCCATTCACCTTGTCAGCAATCGGTGGACGAGGTTACTTCCAGAAAATGTGGAGAAGATGATGTTCATCAAAATTAATTATAATCAATTCCTCCGTGGAGACATTCACCAGCAGCAATTTCCTCCAGAAAGTACACAGGGACCTGAGATGGTGGATTCCAGTGGGGACAAATTAATAATCTGTGAGGAGGGGGATGTTCACAGTGAAAGGGGTGAGGAATCGGAGGATGAGGAGGAGGTGGACATCTTGCCTCTGTAGAGCCAGTTTGTGCAAGGAGAGATTGATTGCTACTTTTTTGGTGGGGGCCCAAACCAACCAGTCATTTCAGTCAGTCGTGTGACAGACCCTGTGGCTGAAATGATGGGTTTGTTAAAGTGTGCATGTCCTGTTTATACAACATAAGGGTGGGTGGGAGGGCCCAAGGACAATTCCATCTTGCACCTCTTTTTTCTTTCATTTTTCTTTGCATCATGTGCTGTTTGGGTACTATTTTTTGAAGTGCCATCCTGTCTGACACTGCAGTGCTACTCCTAGATGGGCCAGGTGTTTGTGTCGGCCACTTGGGTCGCTTAGCTTAGTCACACAGCTACCTCATTGCACCTCTTTTTTTCTTTGCATCATGTGCTGTTTGGGGACAAATTTTTTAATCTGCCATCTTGTCTGACACTGCAGTGCCACTCCTAGATGGGCCAGGTGTTTGTGTCGGCCACTTGGGTGGCTTAGCTTAGTCACACAGCTACCTCATTGCGCCTCTTTTTTTTTTGCATCATGTGCTGTTTGTGGACAATTTTTTTAATCTGCCATCCTGTCTGACACTGCAGTGCCACTCCAAGATGGGCCAGGTGTTTGTGTCGGCCACTTGGGTCGCTTAACTTAGTCATCCAGCGACCTCGGTGCAAATTTTAGGACTAAAAATAAATAATATTGTGAGGTGTGAGGTGTTCAGAATAGACTGGAAATGAGTGGAAATTATGGTTATTGAGGTTAATAATACTATGGGATCAAAATGACCCCACATTCTATGATTTAAGCTGTTTTTGAGGTTTTTTTGTATAAAACACCCGAATCCAAAACACACCCGAATCCGACAAAAAATTTTCAGGGAGGTTTTGCCAAAACGCGTCCGAATCCAAAACACGGCCGCCGAACCGAATCCAAAACCAAAACACAAAACCTGAAAAATGTCTGGTGCACATCACTAAGTGAAACCAACAAGCCCTCCAAGCACTACTCTGTTATAAATAAAAATAAATAAAAAATAAATTGTGGACGGAGACCCTTGTGGCCACATGGTTAATGGCGGCCACGGCACTTCAGGGGTCAACCCTTAAGTGCCCTGTGCCATTACAGAGGACAATAGGTGCTTGGTGCCACTTTTTCAAATGCACTGGCGCTAGGCGCCAACTTTGAAATGTTATGGGCGCTAGGCGCTGGGTATTTAAATGTTTTAAGAAATATATTTTTTGTGTTCACCGCGGTTCCGGACCTCTCAAGTGACCACGGCAGTGAGGGTAGCCCCCTGGCGCACTGAGCTGTGTGTGGGTGCTGGGGAGAAGGGGGAGCTGCTGCAGCCGGGAGATCAGCTCCTGCTGTAGCGCTCTGTGTGATGCTTCTGCTGGGGGCTCCTGGCACCTCAGCACTACGGAGGTGGCAAGCCGCGGCAACTGGGACGGGCTGCTGGGCTGCAGGGGGGTGCGCCGCAGCCGGGATCACTGCCGGAGGCTGAGGCGAGGCCACAGAGGTACGCGCTGCACACAGGGAACCGGGCTAGCCTGCCCTCTATGCGGCGAAGGAGTGTGTAGGGTGCTGGGCACTGGGGTCCAGGAGGTATGCTCCCGGCGCCTCAGCGCTACGGAAGCACAGAACCACGGTGGCCAGGACGAGCGTGCCCGGCTTCAGGAGGGGTTGCGCCACAGCCCAGATCACCTCCAGCAGGCTGCGGCGAGGCCACTAAGTGCCGCACTGGGGGGACTGGGAGAGCCAGTTCCCTGGACCCCAGTGGCAAGCATTGCACAGGCAGGCTAGAGGATCAGGGAAGCCAGCCCCTATACCTCCAGCACTGAGAGAGCCCTAGCAGCCAGGCTGCAGGGCTCAGGGAGCCCAGTGCTGAGCGCTGGGCACAGTAAAGTAAAAACCACAGTGTATTTAAATGTATAAATACATATTGTATGATGAGGCACTGCAGTGCCTGGGTATGTGGAGCCTGTGCAGGGCACAGGCTCAGTGTATATTTACAGAAGTGTGTACTGTATATTTAATGTAAAAATTCACTTACTGGTTTTTGTGTACCAGGAAGTGTGAATCCATTGCTGTGCAGGCTGTTGGATTCCTCCAGACCTTTTCCCCAAAAACTGAATGCCTTCTCCTCCAGCCTTCCACAGGGAAGTAGCATGGGGAGAGAGAGGCTAAACTCAGCTTCCCAACAAGCTGAGTGGTTTTCTGGAGCTCCATGGGGATCACTTCTGGTGAGCAGGAAACCCTGACCGAGGATCTAGGCTGCCCAGCTCTGGAGCTCGAATCCAGGCTGCAGATAGTGAGCTAGGCCTCGGGTAGATTCCTGGAAGTAAGTTTAGGCAGGAAAACTTCCCCCAGCCCAGACTGAACATCACCGGGGTGGATACCGATCCTCCAGAATGGGACGGTCAAAGGAGAGTGACCACTCCCCACTGTCCATAGAGGACAATGGTAGCTGTGCATGTGACCAAGGCATGCACAGCACATGGGTAAACAGTGATTGGTTGTAAACCACAGGGCGGACTTACCCCCTGTGGTACTGTGTGGAAAATGGACATAAAAAGGAGGCCTGCAAGCCTCCAAAGTGTATTATACCAACTACTTTCTGCTGTAAACATCTGCTGTATTGCTGAATCTTTTTTAAGACTATTTGGGGCAAATAAAACATCTTCTGCCTCAAGACGACCACTTCATCTTGTGACCTGCAGGGCTAGGCGAAACCTAGCTCTGTTTTCCGGCTGTCCAGGGAGCGCCCAGCGTCTCCAAGCTCCGCCTCCAGCCAGCTACTGGGTAGAGGCCTAGTCAAG
The DNA here is from genome assembly GCF_028390025.1 of Pseudophryne corroboree. Lineage (NCBI taxonomy): Eukaryota > Metazoa > Chordata > Amphibia > Anura > Myobatrachidae > Pseudophryne > Pseudophryne corroboree. The sequence goes on from NC_086453.1 coordinate 39,141,530, forward strand.
CGACTAATGGGGATTCATCAACACCACACAGGTGTGGTAAGACGGCGTGTCGATGCATACAGAGCAGAACAGTGGTTTCAGATGCCACGGCAGGTTAGGAGTCTGTGGTGGCAGCGTAGTACCCGCCCACTGCACAGTGAGTGGAGTCAGTAACAGGCGGTTACTGACGGTAAGCGGGAATTCCCTAATTGGCAAGGTCCCGTGTGACCTAAAACTCCATTCTGTGCACTGGGGCTGGGACGTGAAAGCGGTAAGGGCTTTCGTACGGGACCGTCCGCCACAGAAATTGGTGGCATAGGCGTGGGATAATCCCAGGCGGCTTTTCGGTCACCCGATTGGAGAAGCCGAGTAACTCAGGAGAGGAGAACTGCAGAACAGGAGAACGCACAAGATGGCGGACTTCAGCGGAATGTCTAAGGACGATCTGGAGATCGTGTGTTGGCAGAAGGGTGTGGATATCCCTTTGAGGAGTCCCGCCGGGCAGAGGTAGAGAGCACTGAGGGCGTCAGCATCGGAGAGGACGGCCTACCAGTGGACCTTCATAGGGAACTGGTGAGACCCACAAGCCCCGCTCCCTCTCGCAGCAGCCATGTTTCCCAGCAATACCTAGCAGGGCCAGGATTCCAACGTCCCAAGGGGGGCGGCATGGATACCCTAGCAGATCAGCTAGCGATATTGGGGGAAAGGGCAATGGAGCAAGAGCGCTTGATCATCATCTGGATGTGGCGTGATGAGCGGGCACAAAAGGCCGTGGTACCCTGAGAGCCGTTGTCCGCTCCTGCACACAGATCGGGACGCATTCAGTTTGCCAAGTTTGCAGACAGTATTGGGGATATTGATGGACATTTACAAGTGTTTGAGAGGACTTGCAAACTACATGAATTACCCAAGTCAGAGTGGGTGAGACACCTTGTGCCCACTCTGCATGGAGAGACCTTGGAGGCCTATCGAGGAGTGGCCACGGAGGATTGTGAGTATTACGACTAAGTCGCAAAGGCCCTCCTCCAGTGATTCTTCATCACTCCAGAGTCCTACAGGAAAAAGTACCGGGACCTGCCCAAGAACCCTAACAGCACCCATGAGCAGTTCGCTACCCAACTGCGTCAGCATGTGGTGAAGTGGGTGAAGGATTCTGAATCCACTACATGGGACACACTGATCAACCTGATCTGCAGGGAGCAGTTCTATCGCAGGTGTGCCCCAGAAGGGAAGGAGTGGGTGCTAGACCAGGAGCCACCCAGCTTAAAGATGGCTGCCCAGTTAGCCAACAAGTATGTGGCAATTCGGCCACAGCGGCAGAAGCGCCCAACCAGCAGCCAGCCTCAAAGGACTGTTCCACCAAGGGGACACCCCTCTTTAGCTCATTACCCCCCAAAACAAGCATCCTCCAACCCGAGTGCTCTTGGCCAGCAACCGCACCGCAGCGTCCCTGCAAGTTATCAGAGACCATCGGTACCACAACTGCAGAAGAAGTGCTACAGCTGTGGGAAAATCGGACATCTGAGGATGAACTGTTCTGCACCCCAAGCACCCCAGACCCGCATTCCAAATCCGAGTGCTGGAGCCCGGCTCGCTTGTTTAACGAGCGGAGATGAGCCTACAGGGACTGTTTCCCCTCCAGTTGGTCCAATAGAGTGTGGCGAGAAACAGGTGCACTCTGCGGAGAGTCACCTACATGGCTAAACGGCCCCTACACAATATGTGTAGGCACCTGCAGCCGGTCCATGTGGAACCCCTGCAGGGGCAAGGCCTAAGAGACTCTGGGGCCTTAATCACTGTAGTGAGCCCCCACCTTATCCATCCTGCTGCAGAATTGCAGGGTCGCACTGCCAAGGTCACCCTGGCAGATAGAATGTAGAAAGAGGTTCCCATGGCAAGAGTCTACCTGGACTGGGGAGCTGGACCAGAGTTGCGAGAAGTTGCCGTCATGGATGGTCTCCCAACTGATGTGGTCCTGGGAAATCATCTGGGTGGTGGGATCATCACTTTTGCTGGCGCCGTTCCCCGAAGTCAAGTTCCACAACCACCGTTGACATCAGCTAATCCAGCACAGCACAGCCCAGAGGAAAAGACTACAGCTGCTAGACAACTGCCAGCACAGCCAACCACCACATCAACCAGCCCAGAGGAAAAGATTACAGTGGCTAGATCAGCACATTGACCCCTCATGCCTTTTGCCTCTGGAATGCCTACGTTCCCTAGCAAAGCAGAGGATGTTGGTTCCAGCTCGTTTGATCCTGTGGGGGTGCCCAATGATGCTACTGACCCAAGTGGTTTGCCAACCCCGGCGGTGAGTATGAGAAACCACACTGACCTCTCCATGACCGACCCCTACCAGACTGACCCTAGTAGTCCCCACCTAGATCCCCCTGTAGAGTGTCCCAATTTATGAGAGATTGAGGGCTGCAGGCAGAAGTTTAGGGAGGCTCCGCTCTCTGACCCATCCCTGAAAGGCATGAGGCGCCAAGCTGGCAGCTGCCTTGACAGGGTTGGGGCGGTAAGTGTGACCTGGCAGGAAGGGTTCATGTACAGGGTAGCCAGGAAAGTGGGAGAGGATAGACCAGATAGGGAACGTGTCCAACTGGACCCCCTGGAAACTTTCCTGTGAAACCGGTGTTAGTTGCCAGCGAAACCCCTTTGGACAGTAACCCGGAGATAGACCGTACCCTGAAGTGCCTGTCACAGAGCATACTCTGGTCTGGAATGTCAGATGACGCCCAGACCAACTGTAAGGCTGGTGCCATGCGTTGGCAGCTGGGGCACTCCAGCGTTTGCCCTTACAGCAAGTTGCTGTGGACATAGCAGGTCCCATGCCAGTGCGCAGTAGATCAGGGAAGACAAGCAGCCTCCCTGTAGTGGCTGCTATGCAGGATCCAGAGGCTGGTGGTCTGGCCACCATCACTGTGGTACAGGTAGCAGATAAGGAGGTAAGAGCAGACCTAGGTGACAGGGTAGGTTTCCTGAGTCATAGGTCGACAGAGGAGTATTGGAGGGCAGGTCTAACAGTTAGGACAGACAGATGCCAGATAGAAATGACAGAGGTGCAGTGCCTAGGGCACCATGTGGGAGGAGACAGGGGTAGGCCCAAAGCAGAGGTGACCAGAGGCTGTCCCCGGCCCACATCACCCAGACAGGTACTGACCTTAGAACCTGTAAGGCCCTACGGACATGTTGTCACTGACTGTAGTTCTGTAGTGAACCCCCTTACAGAGATGACTAGGAAGGGCATTCCCAAGTCAGTGGACTTTGAACCCGCTTGTGAATTGGCATTCCAGTCATTGAAGGAGGCTCTGGTACCCGTTCCACTGCTGATGGCACACATTCTTGACCAGGACTTTGTGGTATGAACTACTGCACCACTGCATGGACTGGGAGCAGTACTGAGCCAGGAGGAGCCATATGGGCGGGAGCACCCTGTGGCCTGTTTGAGCAGAACACTGCTATGGTGGGAGGTGGGGTATGCCACAATTGGGACACCTTGGGTGGCACTTGTGTGCGCATTGGACCAGTTTTTACTCTGTTTGTGTAACTGGCCCCCCACAGTGATGACTTACCACCCACCTGTTAGGTGGCTGCAACCTACCTTGGGGAAATCTGACAGACTTTTGTGGTAGAGCCTTGAACTTGGACTTCATGTGGACTACATGAACCTTGTGTACCCACGAAGAAAAGCCCACTGCACTATGGATAAACTGTCTAAGCTGGAGCCTACAACCCCCAGGTAGCGTCCCCTTCAACCCAAGAGACTGCGGGACCCGTAGCCAAATTATTGGGACATGGCTCCCTGGTATTCCCGCTTGAATTGAGGGGGGATGAGTGTGGCCAGAGACCTTTGTGGCCACATGGTTAATGGCGGCCACAGAACTTAAGGGGTTAACCCCTAAGTGCTCGGCTCATTACAGAGGACAATAGGCGCTTGGCACCACCTTTTTAAATGAAACAGGAGTGTCATTATTTCTTACGAGACCTCCTATAAGACGTGTTTGTTTGTTTCTTTCCACCATGGTGTAGTGTTCCAAATAGTGTTCTTTTAATACTGTATATAAAGGATACAGTAATTCCACATGAATAAAGTGGAAAAAAAGAATATATTTAAAATATGGAAAAAAATCTTTAATATAGTTTATAATAGCTAAAAGACATGCAAACATTGAATTGGTTGGGAGCCCTTAGACCAGAGAGGTACTGTAGATCATTATTGCACATGGGTAGCAGAGGATTATGATCTCAGGATAACACATAGGTAGTCAAGTGCCAGGGACAAGAATTTACTCACACAGAATTGCACACAGTTACCAGAGTGCCTGGTACATAGGTTAGTGGATGGTAGTAGAGTGATTTGTACTCAGGAATGCATTCAGGTAGCAAAGAGTTAGGAGGACACAGATTTCAGGGATGTGACAAATGGATAGCAGAGTGTTAAGAACTCATTACACTAGGGTAAAAGAGTATTAGGAGCACACAAAATAGTGTAGGTTTACAGACAGCAGTAGGCCAATAATCGGTTGCTCAGGATTGCATACTGGTAGCAGTATGCTGGATAATTAGGATAACAGGGCCAGGAATTGCAGAAACAGGAAATCAGAAGCAGAAGGTTGCAGGGCCAGCAACTCATAACAGCAGAAACAGGTTCAGAACCAAAACAAAGGGAAATCTGAGGTGTGACACCATTGGCTCTACAAGGAACAATGATCTTTCCTGGATGCAGGGACATGGGATATCTCCAGCAAAACAGAAAGCCTCAGTATTCACCAAGTTCTTTATAACCACTGAATAGTTACCAGTGAATATTGGTAGGGTGAGAAACTTGGTGAAAGATAATTATGAGGATGAGATAACATTTAAAACTTTGAGCAGTGTACAGTAAAGACCTATATATCACATTGTCTAAACTTATCTCAGGTTCAAACTATAGTACGTTTGTTGAAAATTATATGGCATACAGTTTACCCAATTTAAGGATAAAATAGTTATAATGGCTAGAGTCATTCATGTAAATAACATATTGTACATCATACTATATCAGACTGAGTAAAATAAGTCAAACTAACCAATAAAAACTTTGCAAGAAAAAGCGTTGCTTTGGAACACACAAATATACAAATATCACAAAACATTAAAACAAAAAAAGTAAATCCTAACACCAAGAAAACGTTTACAGGTAAATCTCACTTCTCTAGTGCACTAGATAAGTAAAGTTTACCTTTAAAATTGTCTTAATTTTACACATTAATATTTAAGTGACAGTATATGGTCCATCACCGTTTCCTCCCCTTGACGCACAAGTTTGCCTAGATACACACAAGATATTTATATAATATAGATAAATGCAATATATATATATATATATAGATTGGATTTAAAAATATACTGTACATTGTACCTTTCAGTAAACAAAGAAGAGATAATGCTATGAGGGAAATCTATGTGTAAACTATATTTAATTATGTCTCCATACTAAATGGAGAGGGTTATTTAATTGAGTCATGCAGACAGGAGAGAAATTAGTTACAGTCTGCGCCTGAGAGTGTGAGGAATGGAGGATGCTTAGTTCAACCATACTGTATAGTAGGTTTGTAATATTTTATTATTTATATACTTTTGTAATATATATATATATATATATATATATATATATATATATATACGCGCTACCACAATCTCAAGTGGGCTAAGTGAGCTGTTTAGGGGCTTATGCGCCCTAAGGGTGACATCAAGAGATTAGACATTTGATTCTGTTATGTTATATATGTGCGTGAGAATATTTTAATTGTTTATATGCGATTTTTAAATTACACATTGTATTATTGAATAAGAAGTGAATTTTAAATTGTTTTAATCTGAAATTGTACCATGGGTTTTTATTCTTGTTCTTGAAATAACGGTCAATCCTTTCATCAGCACTAAGAACAGCTAACACTAATTTTCAACTGGTATTTCGAACATTTAAATAACTGGGCCCTGCCTAAAACCATCTTTCATATAAATGACTGTTCAAGATTATGAAGATGTCATTGATATGGGAACTTGAACATGCATACACCAAATACAGGCGGCAATTTTTTGAGGCACTTTCTCTTAATACTAATGATATGAAGCACAAAGGGTGACATATGCAAGTTGACTTAAATTAACATTTTTTAGAAAGATTTAAAAGTGAAAAGTGTATATCTAGTGGATTGAGTACAACATCATAACTCTGTTTCCACAAATTTACTGTATATTTATTGCAGCTATAATATGTTTATTGCAATAGTTGTGTAAATTACAATATAGCCTAAAAAGAAAATAGAGTACGTACAATTATATGTTCTTTGTCTGTCTTTTATGTAATAAAATAAATGAATAGAAGTGTAAGCAAGACAGGTAAAAACTCTGTTCCATAGATATCGTGTTGTTATTAACCATGGATGCCCTCTTTTATAGACTTTAATTTTACACTTCTATTTATCTGCAACCCTCATTATACTGTATAGACTTTAATTTTACACTTATTATCCGTATCCCTCATTAAACTGTATACTGTATACTTTAATTTTACACTTCTTATTATCCCTCATCATACTGTACCTTGTATAATAAAATATATAATACAATATTCATTATCTTATATTATTCTTTATATAAGTATGCTTGTTTTCTGTGTGTGGGGGGGGATTCATTTGGTTTTGTACTGTATGTTAGTTGGAGTGTCTCTTGATTTTCTATATAACAGCATAGGTAACATTAATCCTTGTCCTGCAGTTACATTGATGTTTGTGTTGTACAGTCTATAGATAAGGGAAGTGTAAGAGGGTTCTTTATGTTTTAGTACTTTAGTAGTAACTTTTATACAGAATAATGATCAATAATTCATATGGCAGTATATTTGGAAATGTAATAGGCTTATGAAATGTATTCTTTGTTACATATGATTTTGACTAGTTTTAAGTCGGAGCAATGTGCCCAGTGTGTACCTGATATAGTCAGGGGTGTAGGCACCACCTGACATGCATTTTGGCTACTTTCCCACACCCCATAGAGGTACTGTATGCAGAAAATGAGAAAACATGTCCTACTGTAGTAATAGGTAATGTGCATTGGCGGGTGTCTTGGCGATGTTCAACAGTATATCTCTCTTCACTAAATGGCTCCTTGCTCTTTTACAAAGTCTACCTGTCAGATTTATAGACACCTGCCTGTAATATTTATGAATCACATTTTGTTATGTGCCATGTACAATGTGTGTTACATTTTAAGGTGTAATTCTGTAAAGGGTTCAAATACACTGAAATTGAACACAGGGGGCTGTTTTGTTCTCCGCAGCGTACACATCACGGTAGAATATATTGCCCCAACAATGCTACGTTTCCTTCAATGCTCTATGTGGTGCAAGGGCAAATCGCCGATGTTCAAGTCAAAATTGGAGCTGTATACAATTTGTGTACAATTTATTGGTGCATATCCTGAAGGGGATATTATCAAACAGAAGGCAAGTCAAAAGAATGATAATTAAGCAAGAATCAGTATTCAATTTATAAGAATCAAAACTTAACTTATATGTGATTGTTCTTAAATATGTCCTTCATATCTTCATTCAACATGATAACGATGTTTTCTTTCACTCAGGACTTCTGCACACCTTACGCAGCTACTTTTTATCCCAGATTACAATGAAATGAACACTAGGTTGTAGCAGCCATTCTAACTCAATGTTTTGATTTTGAAATTTAAGAAAATTAAACTGATATCAATAGAATAACATCTGGGGGTATATTTATTAAAGTTCGATTTGGAATTCATTTTTATGAATCCAAAAAATCGACTGAAATCGATTCTATTGAAACTAAAAAATCCCTTAAACGATCTCTCATTTACTAAAAATCAATTTTGCATTCGAGTTTTAAATCGAATTCGATTTTGATTTATTTTTACAAGGGATTTTGTGTTGAGATTTTGAAATCCCTACCAAAATTGAACCTCAAATCCCCATTAAAATCCCCAGCAAAATTGAATGCAAAATCAAACTGAACTTCCTCATTGCTTACTATTGGTCCAAATGTGTCATATGCACACTAAATAAAGAGGAAACTCTCACTTAACAGTGCTTTATCCACAAAAACCTAATTGATTATTAAAATTTAGATTTTTTTTTTTAAATACTTACAGCTCAAATAGTTGGCATTTAGCTTAGCCCTAATCGGCCTTCCTGTCTGCCTTCCACTATCTGTGCTCACATAGACAGTTGTTGGTAACAAAACCTCTGCCTGCTCCCTATTTATTGCATAATCTGGAGGGAGTGGTTTATTGTATGCGCTATTATGCAATAGACGGCAGCAGAGCACAATATTGGACACTTTTGCCAAATTATATAATAACTTGCCTTCCAAATTATCTATGTTTAATAGACCAAAGGTGCATTCTGACATGGATTTGGTGGCTATATGTGCCTTTTTTTTTTACTTATGCTCAGCAGCAGTTTGATGATTTGTCAATGGAGTCAGAAGCCAGGAGCATCAGCCATAGCCTAAATCACCTAATATGGGCAGGGAGGGGGAAGGGGGGAGATTTGAACAATATAGTAACAAGTACTATTAGCTGCATTGTTAAAACTTATAGGTAACTTACCCAACAACCATGCCTCTGGCTTTTGACTTGCTAAGGATGTAGGCATCATGGCATGAACAAGGATAGCCAGTAACAACACTTGTAAATTTAAGTTTCATTATATCCTTCAACAAAAGTGTCAGGTATTGTGCTATGCTGTATTTATTGCACATTCATGGACTAGGTATGATGCCTATTTATATAAAAATGTGTGTTCAACTCATGAAGCTGCTGATGTTGCTCTGATTAATGCTCCTGGGTTCTCTCAGTCAGGTGGTAATTTGCATACTGCAGATAGGTGCACAACATACCATAACCTTGGACAGCAATTATTCCTACAGCCACACTGCTCCACACACTTTTGGGTACTCTAAAAGCCATCTTAATCAATTTACTACCAATAGAGTGGTGTTTATAAGCAAAAATTAAATGTCTAACATGATACAATTCATTTGGAGATTTGAAGTTTGATTTAGAGTTTGATTTAGAGTTCAATTTAAAATTGAATTTTGGTGAATGATGGCATCTTATATTCGACAATGGGAAAATACTGATGTTTTTCAGAAATTTGATTTTGAGTGGGATTTGAGTTGAATTTGGTTTTAGAATTGATTTGACATTCTACAGATGGAGACTCGCTCATCTAGCCTTCTCTGCTGCACCATGGTGCACCAAGGTTTATTAGCATAAGCCTTTCATCTATTGTTCTCAGCTGCAATACAATACAGAGAACAATACAGCAGGGGATTAAGTCATTAAAGCAGGGGATTAAGTCAGACTACCCTGGCTCAATTAATCTTATTAAAGGGATAGATTAGCATGGCTCCATCTGTATTTTGTCTTTAGTAAATCTTATCAATCAAAATTGAATGGGAATTGAATTGAAATCGAATGCCAAATCTCTAGAAAATAAAAATCGAACTTAATAAATATACACCCTGTTCAAAACAATAAAATAGCTAGAAAATATTGTAGGGTTGTATTGAATAACTTAACGAAAAAGAAAAATAATTCAAGTAGGAGAAACATCTCTTGGTTGGTAGACATGATAAACAAATTATCTATTTATAAAGTGTCTACAGAGTATATAAAAAAAAGATATCATTGGGTCCTAAGTAGTTATCCAGCATTGAGAGTGTATTTTGGAGAATTTATGAGATAATTGTATTGTAGCAGTATACACAGCAGTACAAAGTATTTCAGAGTGTAAGGTAGAGATATATCCTCTCATATGTGTTGGAAATTATGTGTTTGCAGGTGTTGATATTGCAGAGTCATATAGGACACATCAATGGATGACTTAAGCTATGAACAGTCCAGTTACTTAACCAGTGGTGTTGGTTTATTGATAAATAAATAAAGGTACAGCCATACTCACTGTGAAACCAGCCAATGGGAGTCTGGGGGCGGTCTTATTGAAGATAGACAGGCTGAGCACTGTGTGCCTCTGCCACGTATGTGTTATGACCCGCAGATTATAAAACGTAAGGTTTTTATCAGACAGATGTGATGTCAAATTCATATTTATATGCAACAAATTTTCTAAATCCAACCTATTATCAATCACTAATATGTTCTTATATATTTTACAATTTTTTTCAGTGCCTTCAAAAAACATCAACAAGTGCACAAACAAGCCAAACAGAACCTGCTTCTTTTCTACAATGCCAATATCACCATAATGAAGTCAATCATGATTGATTTCCCTGGCTCCGAGTGTCTCTTTTTGTTTGTCTACGTTACTACTTTTGTAACAGGGCTTCCTCTGAACTTAATAGCCCTTTGCACACTTATAAAAAAGTGTCGGCAAAATCTTCTCCCTGTGGACATTCTGCTGATAAACTTGACCATTTCTGATTTGATTCTTCTGTCATTTCTCCCATTCCGTATGGTGGAGGCAGCATCCGATATGAAGTGGACTATGCCCTATGTCCTTTGTCCTTTGACCAATTATATGCACTTCAGTAGTATTTATATCACCTCGCTCTTCCTCATGGCCATAAGTGTGGAGAGATACTTGGCTATCGCTTTCCCGATAAAGTACAAGCTGCTGCAGAAACGCATCTACTCCTTGGTGGCCAGTGTCTTCATTTGGTGCGTGGCAATAGTCCACTGCAGTATTGTCTACATTGTCGAAAGTGTCGTGCCTATTAATGAGACAGAAACCAATGTGACAGTGTGTTATGGTGCATTTACACCACCCCAGTTGGCCATTCTACTGCCTGTACGCCTGGAGATATGTCTTCTGCTCTTCTGCGTCCCATTTGTGATCACCGTCTTCTGTTATGTTAGCTTTATCAAGATTATTATGTCGCAGGCTCGCATACAGAGGAAAAGAAAACTAAGGGCCATTGGGCTGGTGGTGGCCACTCTCATCAACTTCATCATTTGCTTCATGCCCTATAACGTATCGCATGTGGTGGGCTTTATCATAGGCGACAGTCCGAATTGGAGGGTCTACACTATGCTCCTCAGCACTTTTAATGCATCTGTGGATCCTATCATATTTTACTACTCATCAGCCTCATTCAAGAAAGCATTTCTGGAGGGCCTTCTGCATGTGATGAAATCACTCAATTTTGGATCGCGTCTGTATAAATATTGCATTGCGTATTTTGAAAAAGAGAATGAAGAGACAAGAGCTTCTTGCTGAAAGCAAATGATGTGTGCAGCATGATAATACTGCCTTTAAGATGACAGTAAAAATTGTCTTGGAATTAGTTAAGGAGAAAAAAAGCCTTGAAAGTACTGTCTTGATCTCTAAGCATCTGAATTTAAGCATATTATATTATGATATCAACTTAAATATAACACAAAGATGGAAATGGGAAAAAAAGAGTTGAATTGATATTGACTGAAAACTAATCCAAGATGATGCTTTATACTGTATTTCATATATGTATTTATATTATTATATAATTTATGTCATCAATTTGGAATTTAATGACACTTGGTATGAACTCTGAACCCTCCCCCCCCCCCCCCCCCTCACTTTTCGGTATCTGATGTTACATCATAGCACACATCTACAGTCTGCAAGAGTTTCTGTTATAGTATTTCAAATACTTACTCATCGCATACCACTGTATGATGAAAACAAAGACACTTCTGATAACTCAGTCCTGCAGAATATGATTCAATAAATGGTGTTTACAAATCTCAGACTGATTCCTAAGGTATTTGGGGCCTTATTTAGGTTATCTAGCAAACCAAAAAAAGCATACTAATGGGGAAAAACATGTTACACTGCAAGTGGGGCAGATGTAACATGTGCGGAGACTTAGATTTGGGTGGGGTGTTGTCAAAATGAAATCTAAATTGAAGTGTAAAAATAATGCAGCTAATATTTACCATGCACAGAAACAAAATAACCCACCCAAATCTAACTCTCTCTGCACATGTTACATCTGCCCCACCTGCAGTGAAACATGGTTTTGCCCATTAGCGTGCTGTTTTGGTTTGCTAACAACTCTGAATAACCCCCTTGCTGTGCTGATTACAAAAAAATATGATTTCTCTCTATGACATAAAGACTTTTCACAAAATGAATATGAACATATGATAAAAATAGACCAGTCTCATGTATTCTGGTGACATGTTGATTTTATTACCAAAAGTAAAAAAAAATATTCTGCTGTACAAAACAAGGTAACAAAGAAACAATTTACAATGCAACTCAGTTTCACAGGTCATTACACTGCTTTATTCTTTACCATTATAGTTTTATTTGGTTCATTTTATTTTATACACTACTTGTGGGGCTTCTCTTTGTCGCAGCCAACAGTAAATTCCCATCTTCCCTGATATTGTCGTCCATCTCCTTTAAGTCTTTGTGGAATATTTGTTCTTGCTCCTTACTAATGGCTAGTTGTTTCTAGAAAATATATAAATGGCCATCCATAACAAATAATTGTGGTCTGGTATCTATATGTTGGCGGTGCTCCACCGAGGTATAGACAAATTAAATTGTTAGGACAAGCACTTACTGCAAAAAAGCAAAGCGGAAATAAATAACCTCTTTGTGGGGCACACGCTTGAGATAGTAAAAAATACTTAAACTATAACTTTTATTGAAATAGTGGGGGTCATTCCGAGTTGTTCGTTCGTTATATTTTTCTCGCAACAGAGCGATTAGTCACTAATGCGCATGCGCAATGTCCGCAGTGCGACTGCGCCAAGTAAATTTGCTATGCAGTTAGGTATTTTACTCACGGCATTACGAGGTTTTTTCTTCGTTCTGGTGATCGTAATGTGATTGACAGGAAGTGGGTGTTTCTGGGCAGAAACTGGCCGTTTTATGGGTGTGTGCGAAAAAACGCTACCGTTTCTGGGAAAAACGCGGGAGTGGCTGGAGAAACGGAGGAGTGTCTGGCCGAATGCTGGGTGTGTTTGTGACGTCAAACCAGGAACGAAACTGACTGAACTGATCGCAGTTGCCCAGTAAGTGTGGAGCTACTCAGAAACTGCTAAGAAGTGTCTATTCGCAATTCTGCTAATCTTTCGTTCGCAATTTTGATAAGCTAAGATTCACTCCCAGTAGGCGGCGGCTTAGCGTGTGGAAAGCTGCTAAAAGCAGCTTGCGAGCGAACAACTCGGAATGAGGGCCCGTATGTTCAAAATTGCAAAGAAACGGTAAATGTTTCTATATAGAAAATGTAAGTCTCTCACTTTTTATAATTTTCGTGGCGATAGGGCTCACAAATGATATTTTCTGCTACCCTGGGTGAAATTATTGTTAAGCTGTAATAGCTGTATAGTCACAATAATATGCAGAGTATAGGATACTCAAATGTATTACAGAAAAAAGAAAAAAAAGACGGGGGGGGGGAATAAATAGTTTTAGTAATTAATTAATAAGTAGCAACAGCACTAGAAAAGTTACCAGGTATTTTGCCAAATGCAAAGGTAAGTAATAGTGTATTAGAGTTAGGCAAAGGTAAGTAGTGAATTAGCGTTCCTCTCTTTGGGACTTTCTGAGATGGAGATGTGCAAAAAATAGGACTGATAATCAGTGTATCATTAGCTGTGGTTAATCACAACTTCAAGATACGGAGAGCATATACATTCAGGATTTGAGTCTTATCTGTTTAGAAAGATGTCTGTCCCTGAAGTGTTAGATTATGTTATATGCAGAATGCAGATTTAAAGCCAATATATATAGATATAGATATATACTATATATATATATATATATATATATATATATATATATATAGTAACATAATATCTAAGGTTGAAACAGGACAATTTGTCCATCAAGTTCAACCTATTTGTGGTCTCCTATACAGGATTATTTTGGTCTAAATTTTGTCTGATGCTGATGTCAGCCGTTGAGTTTTATTCCTCTTTTCATAGTAACTATAGTGCGCAATTACGCACCATAACCCTGGATATCCTTATCCATTAGGAATTTATCTAACCCATTCTTAAAGGTGCTGACTGAGTCCGACATTACAACTCCCTCAGGCAGGGAATTCCAAACACGTATTGTTCTTACTGTGAAAAAACCTTAATGCCGCAATGTGCGGAATCTCCTCTCCTCTAACCTAAGCGAGTGTCCAAGTGTCCTCTGTGCTAATCTTACCAAAAACAGATCCCGCGCAAGCTCTGTGTATTGTCCCCTTATATATTTGTAGATATTGATCATGTCCCCTCTCAGTCTCCTCTTTTCCAGTGTAAACATGCCTAGCCTTGCAAGCCTTTACTCGTATTCCAGCGTCTCCATGCCCTTAATTAGTTTGGTCGCCCGCCTCTGAACCTTTTCTAGCTCCAGGATATCCTTTTTGTAGTATGGTGCCCAAATTTGCACACAGTATTCAAGATGTGGCCTCACTAGTGATTTATATAATGGGAGTATAACACTCTCGTCCATTGCATCAATTCCCCGTTTTATGCATACTAATATCTTATTAGCCTTCTTTGCTGCAATCCTACTTTGGGTACTGCTGCTTAGTTTGCTGTCTACTGTATGTGAACACCTAAGTCCTTTTCCAGTACAGAATCCCCTAATGTTACCCCATTTAGTATGTAGGTGTAATTTTTGTTCTTGCTACCACAGTGCATTACCTTACACTTGTCTGTATTGAAGCGCATTCTCCATTTGGCTGCCCATGCTTCTAATTTAACTAAGTCGTTCTGAAGAGACTCAGCATCCCCCTCCATATTTATAACTTTACACAATTTGGTGTCGTCTGCAAAAATTTACACCATACTCTCTAGACCTTCTGTTAGGTTGTTAATGAAAATGTTGAACAATAGTGGTCCTAGTACAGACCCCTGTGGCACACCACTCAGCACTTCAGTCCAATTTGAAAATGATCCATTAACCACAACGCGCTGTTCCCTATTATCTAACCAATTTTTGACCAAAGTGCATATTGTGCTTCCTAGCCCTATTTCTTGTAGCTTATAGATAAGTCGCAAGTGTGGTACAGTTTTGAAAGCTTTGGCAAAGTCTAAAAAAGATTACATCCACTTCCTTACCCTGATTAAGGTTCGCACTAACTGTTTCATAAAAGCCAAGTAAGTTGGTTTGACATGATCTGTCCTTCACAAATCCACGTTGATTCCTTTTAATGACCTTATTGACTTCAAGGAACTTCTGAATACTATCCCTTAGAATACCTTCCAATACTTTCCCCACTATAGATGTAAGACTAACTGGTCTATAATTACTCGGTTCGGCTTTACTTCCCTTTTTGAATATTGGCACTACTTCCGCTATACGCCAGTCTTTGGGAACCATACCTGATATAACTGAATCTTTAAAGATCAAAAATAGCGGTCTTGCAAGTTCTGAGTGAAACTCCATTAGAACCCTTGGGTGAATTCCATCGGGACCCGGTGACTTATTAATCTTTACATTTTTTAATCGGTCACAGACTACCTCCTCACGTAAATAAGCACTTATCAGTGGGTCATTATCATTATTGAGATTGTGTGTTAGTCTCTGAATTTGGTCTTCTCTTGTAAATACCGTTGAAAATAACTCATTTAGTTTGTCCGCTATGTCATTATCATTTTTGACTAAGACTCCCAACTAGTCTTTTAAAGGGCCTATACTATCCTTCTTTAATCTCTTGTTGTTGATGTATTTAAAGAATTTTTGGGGATTCGCCTTGCTTTCTTTTGCTACTAGTTTTTCAGTTTCTACTTTAGCCGCTTTTATTTCTTTTTTTGTATATATTGTTACAGTCCTTATAGTGCTGAAATGACTCCGCACTCCCGTAAGATTTGAATTTTTTGAATGCTCGCCTTTTCTTGCCCATAAGTTCCTTTATCTTTTTGTTAAGTCACATTGGTTTGGTATTTTTATTCCTTTTTTTTTTTGCTGCTTATGGGAATAAATTTGAGAGTATACTGTACTTAACTAGCAGTGATTTTAATACATCCCATTTCTCCGTAGTATTTTTTCCTTGAAAGAAAATTTACCATTCAGTATCCCTTAAAGCTTCCCTCATCATATCAAAGTTGGCTTTGCTAAAGTTTAGAGTCCTAGTTGAGCCAGTATAGGACTGCCTGTGAAAACTGATACTGAATGTGACCATATTGTGGTCGCTGCTTCCTATGGGCTCCCCTACTATAATATTTGATACCAATTCCCCATTGTTTGTTAATACCAGGTCTAAGATTGCATTGTACCTAATAGGTTCCTCAATTAGTTGAACTAAGTAGTTATCATTAAGTGTGTTTAAAAACATGTTACCCCTAGCAGTATCACATGAATCGTTTTTCCAATTTATCTCTGGGTAGTTAAAATCTCCCATCAGTACTATGTCACCTACTCCTCCTGCTTTCAATTTGCTGTAGTAACAATTCCTCATCAGACACATTAATACCAGGCGGCCTATAGCATAAACCCAATTCTAACTTTTTTATTCCTTTACCCCCGCTTGCAATTTCTACCCATAACGTCTAAACAGTGTCTACAGTCCCCTCCTGAATATCTCCCCATATATCAGGTTTTAAAAACGGCTTTACGTAAAGACATACCCCTCCACCCCGTTTATTTAATCTGTCTCTCCTGAACAGCGTATAACCCTCTAGATTGACTGTCCAATCATGAGATTCGTCCCACCAAGTTTCAGTAATGCCTATAATATCATACTGTTTGCTTGCTGCAAGTATTCCTAGTACGCCCTATTTACAACTGTCTAAAATCGTCACTCTCCTTTCTCTAGCAGCAGCTAAGCCGGGTGCCCTCAGTGTATATACATATAGGGCCTAATTCAGAGTTGATCGCAGCAGCTAATTTGTTAGCAGATGGGCAAAATCATGTGCACTGCAGGGGGGGGGGGCAGATATAACATGTGCAGAGAGAGTTACATTCGGGTGGGTTATTTTGTTTCTGTGCAGGGTAAATACTGGCTGCTTTATTTTTACACTGCAATTTAGATTTCAGTTTGAACACACTCCACCCAAATCTCTCTCTGCACATGTTACATCTGCCCCACCTGCAGTGCACATGGTTTTGCCCATCTGCTAACAAATTTGCTGCTACGATCAGGTCTGAATTAGGCCCATACTACATACAAATTTCGAAGGAGCGGCACTCACAGCATTAGTAAGAAACGACAGGAACTCAGAGGTATCTCAACGTTTCAATGTCATTATAGAAATTTTCATCAGGAGTTATAATATATATATATATATATATATATATATATATATATACTCTATATATCACAAACACTGCCTTTATCTTGCCCCGATGAGTTTAAGCAGCACCTCTTGTGCAGTCCTTTGTGTTAGCAAAGACCAAGATGATGGATATGGTCTTTTAACAATCTTCACCCCACTGCAATACAATATGATTTTTTTGGAAATAAACATTTATTTTCCATAAAGGTAAAAAAACGTAAAAGATGAAATATCACAATACAACAAGCTGCAAGTTTTCCACAATTTAACAGAGAAATGGATGTTATAATTGACACCTATTACCCTCACGGGTATGAGCTCACTAGGTGGATGTCATTCTGCTGGTTTATTGGGAACTGCAGGCCCAAACCCTACACGTTTCATCCAGACAGACTTCTTCAGGGGTAGTAATGCTGCCAGTAATTAGATGATAAATTCTTATCAAGAATGAAGTTTAAAAGAATGAAGCAGGCAGATCCTACTGCAAGTAAGGATAAAAATGTTGTTCACAAAATTAGGAGTGCTTGGAAAGAGCTAGAGGCATACTTCTTCCATATTAAAGCAAATGATTCCTCTCAGGTCTATAGAACCAAATTTGTAGACCAACTGACAAAACGACTGTTTCTTACTCGGTAGATAGTTTAAGACAGTGGTTTCCAAACTTTTTTGAATCACGGCACCCTAGAATATCAGAATTTTTTTCACGGCACCCCTAGGCCAAAAATTTCTTATTGAGAAATTTAGAAAGAAATATTACATTAAGTAGATCGCGTTTATATGTGGTGAGGGACAAGATATGCTACTGTTTGGCCACATATTTTATGACTGGCAGCCACCAGCACTGGTTTTGCCTATTATATTGACCATGAATAATTTGAATTGGTCCTGGACCACCAACCCAGGGCACCCCTGCAAGTGTCCCGAAGCACCCCAGTGAGCCACGGCACACAGTTTGGGAACCTCTGGTTTAAGATATAGTCCTCAACTGTGTAGGGATTACTTAAACACAAAGGATTAATAGATCCCCTACATTCAAGTGTCTTCTGGCTCCAGCAATACATACAGGTAGACTGCCCAGAACTCCATTAAATTTCAACAGGTCCTAGTGCCTGAATCACGATCATAAAACAGTGCAAGCAATAGAAGACACTCAGGAAACCACACAGCAGATGTACTGTACGGTCGGAGGGACAGTCCTGTTTATCAGGCAATTTCCTGCTGTCCCACCCTTGGGCCACAGTGAGCCATAGTGGTAGGAGAAGTTAGGAAGCCCCATCACTCGCTGCTCTGCTTGGCAGAGCAGGAAAGCATAGATGCTGTGACTCACATGTGCCTGGCATCTATTCATAGGAGAATAAGACTGGGGTCATGGCCAGCAGCACCCACAGTGATGAATAAGAAGGAGGTGTCTCGTGGGCTCGGCATTTCCTGTAAAGCCACGCCCCCTTGCAGTGCAGCCACAGACCCTAATTTGGATGTGCGCCTTAGGCACGTGCAACTCTCTCTCTCTTCCTGCACTTGAAAAGTTGGGAGGTTTGCAAAAGTAACCCCAGAGAGTCTTAAAACACATGGTCAGATTTAGAATCGGAGAGACTCCAAGCCGGAAAGTCAGAGCCTCAAACTCTTGGCTTCGGCTGAAATGCAGCCTTATTACAACATCTGAAATTTGTAGATCAAACAAGAAATAACTCATTATACTGTAATTCTAAAAATAAGTTATCAGATACAGTTCTAGCAAAGTTGAACTAACATTGGAGCCAGGAAAAATCTAGTCCAGAAGCAGAAAGCCTTTGGGAAGCTGGTGGCCCCCGCGGAATGTCCCTTTCTGACCTGCCCCAAAACAGCCAACGTGAGAATACCATAACTGTTATTATGCGTTATGATGTCTTCTGCTAGCAAGTATGAGATAATGCACCAACGACTAGAAACCATGAGCTGCTGCTATCTCTGCCATTCCTACATTATGCTCTTGCATGTTTCACAATGTGTAGCCAAATGATTTTACTTTGAAATTAACAATCAAATAAAGTATAACAAACGCTATAAACTTTATCCGAGTGCAGATAACTGGAACAATAATCTTTAGTGTAGAAAATTAATAATTAACTTCGTTGAGATAAACTTGGGTTTATGAAAACATGCTGTGCATCATTGCATGTAGTGCCATAGTCTGCTTACCTGAATTCCTAGATCTAGTATTGTACAGTAAAAGTGATAGGTCATTATGTAATTATACCGTCTTAGTCACCTTAGTTGTGAGCCCCCAGTCGCAGCCCCATCAGAATTGGACACCTGTCCTGGTGCCATGAAATAACGAGTTTTATGGTAAGAACATACCTTTTTTAAAACTCTTTCTGCGAGGTACACTGGGCTCCACAAGGATAGACATAGGGGTGTAGAGTAGGATCTTAATCCGAGGAACCAACAGGCTGAAAAGCTTTGACTGTTCCCAGAATGCATAGCGCTGCCTCCTCTATAACCCCGCCTCCCTGCACAGGAGCTAAGTTTTTAGTTAACCAGTCCAATGCAGTAGCAGGAAAAGAGACCACAACGGTTAGTAGCCACATACACCACACTCTCATGACAGGAGAAGTGTCAGCAGCTAATGCCATACCAACCCAAAGAAGCTAAGTGCGTCAGGGTGGGCGCCTTGTGGAGCCCAGTGTACCTCGCAGAAAGAGTTTTAACAAAGGTAAGTTCTTACCATAAAACTCGTTTTCTGCTGCGGGGTACACTGGGCTCCACAAGGATAGACATAGGGGATGTCCTAAAGCAGTTCCTTATGGGAGGGGACGCACTGTAGCGGGCACAAGAACCCGGCGTCCAAAGTAAGCATCCTGGGAAGTGGCAGTATCGAAGGCATAGAACCTTATGAACGTGTTCACAGAGGACCACGTAGCCGCCTTGCACAATTGTTCAAGGGTCGCACCACAGCGGGCCGCCCAAGAAGGTCCAACAGACCGAGTAGAAAGGGCCGTAATGTGAGCAGGAGCTGATAGACCAGCCCTCACATAAGCATGTGCAATCACCATTCTAATCCATCTGGCCAAAGTCTGCTTGTGAGCAGGCGAGCCCCGTTTGTGAAATCCAAACAGCACAAAGAGAGAATCAGATTTTCTAATTGAAGCAGTTCTCTTCACATAGATACGGAGAGCCCGTACCACATCCAAAGACCGCTATTTGGGAGACAGATCAGGAAAAACAAGTGCCGGAACCACAATCTCCTGGTTAAGGTGGAACGAAGAAACCACCTTAGGTAAATATCCGGGACGAGTCCTAAGAACCGCCCGGTCATGGTGAAATATCAGATATGGGGAACTACAGGACAAGGCACCCAAATCCGACACTCTTCTAGCTGAAGCAATAGCCAGGAGAAACACCATCTTAAGGGAAAGCCACTTAAGGTCAGCTGAACCAAGAGGTTCAAACGGAGACTCTTGTAACGCCTCCAAAACCACCGTCAAGTCCCAAGGAGCCACAGGCGGGACATAGGGAGGTTGGATAGGCAACACACCCTGAGTAAAGGTATGCACATCAGGTAAGGTCGCAATTTTTCTCTGAAACCACACCGACAAGGCAGATATTTGAACCTTGAGGGAGGCCAGACGCAGGCCAAAGTCCAGGCCCTGCTGAAGAAAAGCCAACAACTTGGCTATACTAAACATGGAAGCGTCATAATCGTTAGATGCGCACCAAAGTAAGAATGCCAGACCCTATAATAAATCCGAGCCGATGCCGGATTCCGGGCCCGCAACATAGTTTGAATGACCGCCTCAGAAAACCCTTTAGCCCTTAAGACGGAAGCTTCAAGAGCCACGCCGTCAAAGACAGCCGGGCTAGGTCCTGGTAGACACAGGGGCCCTGAATGAGGAGGTCTGGGCATTGTGGAAGTAGAATTGGACGCTCTGACGATAGGCCTTGCAAGTCTGAGAACCAGTGCCGTCTGGGCCACGCTGGAGCTATGAGAAGCAGATTTACTTTTTCTTGCTTGAACTTCCGAATTACTCTGGGCAGAAGTGACACGGGAGGGAACACGTACGGCAGCCAAAACCTCCACGGCACCGCCAGCGCATCCACGAATGCTGCTTGAGGATCCCTTGTCCTTGCTCCGAAAACCGGAACCTTGTGATTGTGTCGAGACGCCATCAGATCTACGTATGGAAGGCCCCACTTTTCCACTAGGAGTTGAAACACTTCTGGATGGAGGCCCCACTTGCCGGCATGTACGTCCTGACGACTGAGAAAGTCCGCTTCCCAATTCAGGACTCCCGGAATGAATATTGCCGATATGGCCGGTAGATGGCGTTCCGCCCAATGTAGAATCCGTGAGACTTCCTTCATTGCCAAACGGCTTCGAGTGCCGCCTTGATGATTTATATAAGCCACTGAGGTGGCGTTGTCCGGCTATACTTGAACAGGATGGTTCTGAATTAAATGCTGGGACAGGTTCAACGCATTGAAGACCGCCCGCAATTCCAGAATGTTGATCGAGAGGAGGAATTCCTCCTGGGTCCACCGACCCTGAAGGGAGTGTTGCTCCAGCACCGCACCCCAACCTCTTAGACTGGCATCTGTCGTCAACAGGACCCAGTTGGATATCCAGAAGGGACGGTCCCTGCACAATTGTCGGTCCTGGAGCCACCATAGCAGCGACAGATGGACCTCCGGAGTCAATGAGATGATGTGAGACCTGATCCGGTGAGGTAGGCCATCCCACTTGGCTAGAATCAGCTTCTGGAGGGGCGAGAATGGAATTGAGCATACTCCACCATGTCGAATGCTGATACCATGAGGCCAAGCACCTGCATCGCCGAATGTATCGACACTTGCGGACGAGAAAGGAAGCAACGAATCCTGTCCTGAAGCTTCAGGACTTTCTCCTGAGACAAGAACAACCTCTGGTTGTGAGTGTCCAATAGCGCTTCCAGGTGCACCATGCTCTGAGCAGGGACCAGGGAGGATTTCTTCCAGTTGATGAGCCACCCGTGGGCTTGTAGAAACCGGACAGTCATATCCAGATGACGTAGGAGAAGTACTGGGGAATTTGCCAGGATTAATGAGTCGTCCAGATATGACAGTATCCTGACCCCTTGACGGCGGAGTACCACCGTCATCACCGCCATAACTTTGGTGAAGACTCGCGGAGCCGTAGTTAAACCAAAAGGTAACGCCCAAAACTGGTGATGGAGGTTGCCAATCGCAAACCTCAGGTATTGCTGATGTGATGCTGCTATAGGAATATGCAGGTAAGCATCCTGTATGTCCAGGGAAACCATGTAGTCCCCAGGTTCCAAGGCCAGAACTATAGAGCGAAGGGTTTCCATACGGAACTTGGAAACCTTCACAAACCTGTTCAATGCCTTGAGGTTGAGAATGGGCCGGGAGGACCCATTCGGTTTCAAGACTAGAAACAGCGGGGAATAGTACCCCCGGCCCCTCTGCGTAAGAGGCACCTGTACTACGACTCCTGTATCCAGGAGGGTCTGTACCACCGAATGTAGAATGTTTGCCTTTGTCTGTCCGGCAAAATCGATGAGGGGGTCGGTTTTTGAAGGCTATGGCGTAACCTCGAGTGACGACTTCCCGTACCCAGGCATCTGAAGTGGTCTTCAACGATTCCTGGGTATACCCTAGAAGCCGGCCCCCCACCCTGGGATCCCCCAGGGGGAGGCCCACCCCGTCATGCGGCAGGCTTATCGGTCTTGGAAGCTGGCTGACGGGCCGCCCAGGCTCTTTTGGGCTTTGGCTTACCAGGTTTGGAAGTGCGGGCCTGCTTGTTGTACGCCTGACCTTTTGCTTTACCTGAAGGACGAAAGGGGCGAAAGGAAGTACCTTTAGCCTTCGACACAGAAGGAGCGGTACTTGGCAGACAGGCAGTTTTGGCAGTAGCCAAGTCAGCCACAATCTTATTTAAGTCCTCCCCAAACAGAATATCTCCCTTGAAGGGGAGTACCTCCAGGGTTTTTCTAGAGTCCAGATCCACAGACCAGGATCTCAGCCACAATATCCGGCGAGCCAGGACTGATGTAGTAGAGGCCTTGGCTGCTAGGATACCGGCATCAGAAGCCGCCTCTTTAATATAGTGAGAAGCTGTGACAATATATGACAAGCATTGTCTAGCATAGTCAGAAGAGATTTCAGCTTCTAACTCCAAGGCACATGCTTCAATAGCCTCTGCAGCCCATGTTGCTGCAATAGTGGGCCTTTGTGCAGCACCCATGAGGGTGTAAATCGCTTTAAGACAACCCTCCACACGTTTATCCGTAGGCTCTTTTAGAGACGTGATGGTAGTGATGGGTAGAGCTGAGGAAACCACCATCCTAGCCACATGTGAGTCTACTGGAGGAGGCGTTTCCCAATTTTTAGACAGCTCTGGCGCGAGGGGATAGCGAGCCAGCATCTTCTTTTGACGCACAAACTTCTTACCCGGGTTTTCCCAGGGTTCCTGACGTATATCCACTAGGTGGTCAGAGTGAGGTAAAACTTGTTTAACCACCTTCTGACGCTTGAACCTATCTGGTTTACTAGGAGGGACGGATGGCTCGGGATCATCCGTAATCTGTAAAATCAACTTAATAGCCTCCAAAAGATCAGGAACATCCACATGTGAACAGCAGTTCACAGTGAACATCAGCAGTATCTGTGTCAGAATCTGTGGGGTCAGTGTAAGTGCCATCTTCATCAGACGAGGTGTCAGTGACAGCAGTGGATTGTGAGGAGACAAGAGCTCGCTTAGAGGACCCCTTGGGCTTGGGCGAGCGAGAGTCAGACTTTTTAGTAGTCAGGGACTGGTTCAACTTCTTCAATTGAGCAGATAAATTGTCCGCCCACGGCCGGTTAGCTGCAGGGACCACATACGGTTGCACCGGCATAGGGGGTCCCATAGAGGGTGTTAGTTTATTAACTAGCATATGTAGAAGCGTGGAAAAAGCAGCCCACGGTGGGTCATTATGTACCTCCGTTGCCACAGTCCCACTGGGGGGCAAAGAGCCCCCACAACCAGAGCCCACAGCTGCTATATTCTCCTCATATGGATCTGTGGCTTCAGCAACACCTGCAGTGTGTTCCGCCCCAGAACCGTTACCCTCAGAAGCAGACATGATATAACTTGCAGTATCAGGTAACACAGTACAATTGGCAGCAGCACAATACCTCTTACCCAAACCCCTGCGCAGTGTAGTCAGCACCAGCAGAGATATAGGAGAGATATGGTGACTAAAATCACAGAGAAAAATACGTATTAAAGTATATCTTGTGAAAATCCTATATAAAACCTGACGCACCAAGCCCCCTCAGGTTATAGAATATAGGGATAGCAAGTTGAGTGAAAGACACGAAATGGACACCACTCAGCAAGCTAATGCACACACATATAGTCACAGTTGTACAATGCAGAGGTTATTACTAACAATAATACTGCACTGGACCAGCTGATATAGCTATGCAGTCAATAGATATAACACTGCACAGTAAGAACTGGATGTATATCACAGGGTAATTGTACTAGAAAACCCTGACTAAGGGGGTAATTCCAAGTTGATCGCAGCAGAATTTTTTTTAGCAGTTGGGCAAAACCATGTGCACTGCAGGGGAGGCAGATTTAACATGTGCAGAGAGAGTTAGATTTGGGTGTTGTGTGTTCAATCTATAATCTAATTTGCAGTGTAAAAATAAAGCAGCCAGTATTGACCCTGCACAGAAACAAAATAACCCACCCAAATCTAACTCTTTCTGCACATGTTATATCTGCCTCCCCTGCAGTGCACATGGTTTTGCCCAACTGCTAACAAAAATCCTGCTGCGATCAACTTGGAATTACCCCCTAAATGCACTCTTTCTTAACTAACACTGTCTAATAGGCAGGTAGGATACTTAAGTGTCATGTAAAGTCACAGCGCTGACAACCAGGCGGCTTTACACAGGAGGATTTGCCCAAGCAGTCCCAGGAACAGTGTAGCTGAGAGAAATGGCGCCCAAACACTGACAGGGAGTGAGGGAGATACAGATATGCAGCTCCAGGGCGTGAACATTTGCGGGAAATGGCGCCCTGGGGCTGGGGGAGGGGCTCCAGGTCTAAGCCTTATCCCCCTGCTGGCAAAACCACCAAGTACTGTGGGCTACTATTAAAATGGCTTTAAGGGAAAACCTGACCTGCACCCATGCCCTGGTGATCTAGTGGGATCG
This sequence comes from Pseudophryne corroboree, assembly GCF_028390025.1. Taxonomy (NCBI): domain Eukaryota; kingdom Metazoa; phylum Chordata; class Amphibia; order Anura; family Myobatrachidae; genus Pseudophryne; species Pseudophryne corroboree. The sequence goes on from NC_086453.1 coordinate 39,166,940, forward strand.
CCTGTACTGCCACAGTGTCCACCGCTAGCGCGCGCAGCCCGCCTCCCACTGACCACGCCGGATCACGATAAAGTACGGGTCCCGCAAGCGGGACCCACTCACCACCTCCCGAAGCGCGGCCACGCGATCCCGGAGAGCCCCCGTCGTGTGTGCCTGACCATGGAAGAAAACCTGGGCCTCCTGCTGTAGTTACCCGGCAACCAGGGCTCGGGAGCGTACAGCGCCGCTGGGGAGAGCTGGAGCTGCAGCAGTGAATGTCTCCTGACATTTACACACCGCTGCTGCCCTTGTAGTCTTCACTTTTTCTTCAAAAAAGCTCTTCTTAGGGCTGCCCAGAGCAGCCCCTCTGTTATGTGCCTGCTATCTGCGGCACCAACTACAAAACTGAGATCCTGTGCAGGGAGGCGGGGTTATAGAGGAGGCGGCGCTATGCATTCTGAGAACAGTCAAAGCTTTTCAGCCTGTTGGTGCCTCGGATCAAGATCCTACTCTACACCCCTATGTCTATCCTTGTGGAGCCCAGTGTACCCCGCAGCAGAAAACAGTTTATTAATCAATACTGATAAATCCTTAGGCCATAAACCAAGACTTTGTCAAGATGTTCTTTGGATGGAATTTTTGTGGAATTACTCTTCTCACATCACATCCTGGGGCAGATGTACTTAGCCTTGGAGAGTGAAATATAGAACCAGCCAATCAGCTCCTAACTACCATGTTACGGGCTGTATTTGAAAAATAACAGGTAGGAGCTGATTGGTGGGTAGTTTATCTCTCTTCACTTTATCACTCTCCAAGCCTTAGTACAGCTGCCCCCTGTGTCAATCTCCACATGGGATAAATAAAAATAAAATAAAAATTTCTAATAAAATAGTGTGTAGTATTTTTCTATGGAATTTTATTAATAAAATCCAACCATTACCAACACTACTTCTACTGCCTAGATCAGGCTTGTGCAATTGGCCAAATTAATAATGGTTGCGGCTATGGTGGACATTCCCGGGATCGAGATCGGTGGCATCCCGGGATTTTAGGCAAAAATGAGTTGGGATTCAATCCCGGGATTGGGGCTTCTAATTCCGGGGATTCCGGGATTAGGAAGCCACTTTGTTTTTTTCAATGCCGGGCAGCTTTGAGCCTCCTCGGGAGGCTCAGACGCTGCCCGACTCCCTCTGCTCACCTCCCCCTGCTCCCGGCTGTGCACACGGTATCCGGACTCCAGGTCGACATCACAAAGGTCGACACACCTTAGGTCGACGCCAATTGGTCGACACACCTTAGGTCGACATGGACAAAAGGTCGACATGGACAAAAGGTCAACAGGAACAAGGTCGACATGGAAAAAGGTCGACATGAGTTTTTCACGATTTTTTTCTTTTTTTGAACCTTTTCATACTTAACGATCCACGTGGACTACGATTGGAACGGTAAAGTGTGCCGAGCGAATCGGTAGCGGAGCGAAATCACCATGCCCGAAGCATGGCGAGCGAAGCGAGCCATGCGAGGGGAAGCGGTGCACTAATTGGGGTTCCCGGTCACTCTACGAAGAAAACGACACCAAAAAAACATAAAAAACTCATGTCGACCTTTTTCCATGTCGACCTTGTTCCTGTCGACCTTTTTCCATGTCGACATTTTGTCCATGTCGACCAATTGGCGGCGACCTAAGGTGTGTCGACCTTTGTGCTGTCGACCCTCAGTCCCAGACCCGTGCACACTGCACAGCGTGAGGTGAAGTCAGAGGTCACATTGCACAGCCAGCCGCCCGGACCTCAGCGCCTGCACCGGCCCGCAACTGACCTCCTTGCAGCAGGTGGATCCACCCCTCCCATCCGGATAAGGGTAAGTTATGTGGACTAGGCAGCTTACCCTCATCCGGATGGGAGGGTGGATCCACCTTTTGCACGGAGGTGAGGTGCAGGCCGGTGCAGGTGCTGAGGTCTCATTAATAGTAAAGATGCAGATCAGTGACTTAGGGGAGGTGAGGCAGAGCCTTTTTGACAACCTAAAGCATAAGCCATTTTGACTATATAAAGTATATAAAAAAATACAAACATATATATTAGAAATATGATCTTCTTTGTATTATTCTAATCATTTTTATAGTAAAAACTCTGGAGGCAAAAGTCTATGGCAGGTGAGGCAGTGTCGGGATTGAAAAAATGGCCCAAGATTGGCCACCCTAGTTGCAGCAGATGTCATAGTGTCAATGGGCAGTACGGCTTGCTGCTTGCAGACGCAAGTATCCACGCATTAGCCATACAGATTGCTATATAAAGAAAACTAGTAAAGTTTTCCTGTCCATACAAGCCTTACAGCTAATGGAATCCCTTTGTGTTGTGAATGCTCAGCTGATTTGAATGCCTAGTACTTCCATTACCAAACCAATTTGTTTACCAAGGTCATAAAATTATTAAGCATGACTTTGATGCTATACCTACTGCTATTCTACTGAGAGGAGAAGTTCAGTATGCCCTGAACTTTCCCCTGACTGAAATGAGAAGCATCTGCAGTCCCACATTGAGTCAGTGGATCCGTGGACACCACACAAAACGTGACCTACAGAGAGGACGCTGAGACAGTAAGTAGAAGGACGAGCCCTGGGGGGGGGGGGGGGGGGAAACAGCTGGGTAAGCTTGTGAATATACGAAATGTATTTTTATGGTGTGTGTATAGTTATTCTGTAACCTAACATTTTTAACAATAATTATATAACATGAGATTAGTGGCCCTTCATCAAAAACGGCACAATAATAAGATGTCACTGTGGACTTCTCTGTAAGTTGCAAAAAGTCCACAGAAATGGGCTTTATTGATTGGCTTAAAATAGAAATGATGGCTTTGGCAAACAAAGAAGAAATAAAACTATGAAGAAAAGCATTGTGCAAACTACGTCTAATTATTACCAGTTACAATAAGGAGAGAGTTACACAACAGATGAGCGAGATATGCAGACTGTAGGGAATGAGTTACAGTATATGACAGTGTGAGGAATGGAAGATGGTAATAGTATCATGAAGATACTCCGATTGTACACATAATGCTTGTATGTCAACATTATAAGCATTTCATTGAGGAAGGTGCAATGAGCAGCAAAACAGCTGTTGACCACTTCCCACCATGACAGGCTCAGGAACTTAGTATAGTGCCGAAACTATCATGTTGGGCTTTTACTGCTTTAGGGTGTCACACTGTAATTATACTCTATGGGGTAGATTTACTGAAGCTTCTAAAAATGATAAGTGAAGGCGAACAATCAAACTGGGGTAGGTCGATATGATGTATGGTTAAATGTAGGGATGCAGTATAAGTAGATGTAGAGATGGAGTGTGGTAGGTAGAGCTGGTGTGTAGGCAAATATAGGGATGCAATATAAGAAAATATAGGTATAGAGTGTGGGTAGGTAGAAATGATGTATGGTTAAATGTAGGGATGCAGTATGAGTAGATGCAGAGATGGAGTGTGGGTAGGTAGATATGATGTGTGGCTTAATATAGGGATACAGTTTAAGTAGATGTAGAGATGGAGTGTGGGTAGGTAGATATGATGTGTGGCTAAATATAGGGATACAGTATAAGTAGATGTAGAGATGGAGTGTGGGTAGGTAGATATGATGTGTGGCTAAATATAGGGATACAGTATAAGTAGATGAAGAGATGGAGTGTGGGTAAATGTAGGGATGCAGTATAAGTAGATATAGAGATGGAGTGTGGGTAGGTCGATATGATGTGTGGGTAAATGTAGGGATGCAGCATAAGTAGATGTAGAAATGGAGTGTGGGTAGGTAGAGCTGGAGTGTAGGCAAAAATAGGGATACAGTATAAGAAAATATAGGGATAGAGTGTGGGTAGGTAGATATGTTGTATGGTTAAATGTAGGGATGCAGTATGAGTAGATGCAGAGATGGAGAGTGGGTAGGTAGATATGATGTGTGGGTAAATGTAGGGATGCAGTATAAGTAGATGTAGAGATGGAGTGTGGATAGGTAGAGCTGGTGTGTAGGCAAAAATAGGGATACAGTATAAGAAAATATAGGGATAGAGTGTGTGTGGGTAGGTAGATATGATGTATGGTTAAATGTAGGTATGCAGTATAAGTAGATGTAGAGATGGAGTGTGGGTAGGTAAATATGATGTGTGGCTAAATATAGGGATACAGTATAAGTAGATGTAGAGATGGAGTGTGGGTAAATGTAGGGATTATAACTAGATATAGAGATGGAGTGTGGGTAGGTAGATATGATGTGTGGGTAAATGTAGGGATGCAGTATAAGTAGATGTAGAGATGGAGTGGGGGTAGGTAGCTATGATGTGTGGGTAAATGTAGGGATGCAGTATAAGTAGATGTGGAGATGGAGTGGGGGTAGGTCGATATGATGTGTGGGTAAATGTAGGGATGCAGTATAAGTAGATGTAGAGATGGAGTGTGGGTAGGTAGAGATGATACATACTCTCCAATTGTACCTTTTTGGCAGGTACAGTAGCTTTTTTTATGGTCTGTACTGATTTTTGGCTCTCCAAACTTTCATTGAAAGTATAGGAAAAGAGGCGTGGCCACTCCCCCTTTAGGTAGATTTGATGTACAGTATGTGGGTAAATGTAGGGATGCAGTATAAGTAGATGTAGAGATGGAGTGGGGGTAGGTAGATATGATGTGTGGGTAAATGTAGCAATGCAGTATAAGAAGATGTATAGATGGAGTGTGGGTAGGTAGATATGATGTGTTGGTAAATGTAAGGATGTAGCATAAGTAGGTGTAGAGATGGAGTGTGGGTAGGTAGATATGATGTGTGGGTAAATGTAAGGATGTAGTATAAGTAGGTGTAGAGATGGAGTGTGGGTAGGTAGATATGATGTATGTGGGTAAATATATGGATGCAGTGTACGTAGATGGAGAGATGGAGAGGTGGGTAGGTAGACATGTTGTGTGGGTAAATGTAGAGATGCAGTATAAGTAGATGTAGAGATGGAGCCTGGATAAATGTAGGGTTTCAGTATAAGTAGATGTAGAGATGGAGTGGGGGTAGGAAGATATGATGTGTGGGTAAATGTAGGGATGCAGTATAAGCATATGTAGAGATGGAGTGGGGGTAGGAAGAGATGGTGTGTGGGTAAATGTAGTGATGCAGTATTAGTAGATGTGGAGATGGAGTGTGGCTAGGTAGATATTGTCTGATTTTGGGTTTCGGATGTATCCGGACTGGTGTCAGAGATGTTGGTCCTCTGGGTATTGTTGTACTGGAAGCTGGGAGGCCAGAGATTGCGCTTTCACATAGAATTAATTATTATTTGATGATTACTGGAATATGGTCAGAACTAGTACCAGGAGGTTTATGAGACCCAGAACAGGGGCGCGGAGCCTTACCTCACTTGTGGTCTTCACCAGGAAGGCACAAGATGAACTTTGTGCTTCGCTGCACCCAGTGAGCCGGTCTCGGCCCCCTGCCTGGGTTACCTTGTCTAGATGTTCGGAAGATGTTCTGGTCTGACCAGCTGGAACAGGACTGGAATGCTGACTAAGCTGGTACCAGGTTGATGATTCTGGATGCGGACTGGAGTGTAAACGTACTGGAACCGGACTGGAGAGTAACCGGACTGGAATGCAAACGTACTTGAGCAAGACTGGAGTGTAACCAGACTGGAACCAGACTGAGGTGCAAATGGACGAAGACGGACTGGAGTGTAACTGGACTGCAGCTGGACTGGAGTCTAACCAGATTGGAGTGCAAATGGACTGGAGCCGGACTGGAGTGTAAATAGACTGGAATAATGCTTGTATAGAAAGGTTTTCACAGAGATACTCAGAACCGAGGCTATAGTCTAACTAAGGGAGCGCAGCTACAATGCTCCCACTGCTGTGTGACTATGGATCTGGCACCAGAGTCCTGTGAAGCAGGAAGCTTTATACCCTCAAGTGAATCCAGACTGGCTGCAGGAATCAGCTGACTTACAACCTGACCAGGATTGGACTGATCCTGATCAGGTGACCTGAAGCAAGATGGCACCATCCATACCACATCATGAGAATCACTGCAGCAGCATGACACAGTCTCCTCTCTGCCCTGTGCCCTGCCACCGACCACCTCCGGGAACAGTGATGTGACTGAACAGATGCAGCATGGAAGTGTCAGTCCCCTGCTTTTCGGTAAAGTGATTGCTAGCACTTCTTCAGCATTCTACATAGAATTTTAGACTATTTGCTGCTGTGCTATGAATTTATTATTCTAAATTTCATATACAGTAAAAGTACTGTAGGTTTTTAGTTTTTACTTCCGTTCTGGTTACCATGCTTTTGTTTATCAATAACCTAGTGTTTGTGGTTTTTGTGTTGGCTTTGTTGGCTGCTGTTGGTCTTTTGGTTGGTGACTTTGTTTCTTTTATCTAGTACAGTATGATGTTTATTCATTTTTCTATTGAATTTTACACAATTGTTCAATAATAGGCCTATTTGGATTATTGTCCATTATTTTTGTTTATTGGGCTGCCCAATCATTTGCAGCTCATGATCCTAGTTACTTTGGTGTAGTTGATCAAGTTTGTTGGCTTGTGTTTTCGGGCATATTGTGGAAAGAGTTGAAGGGGCATTTGCTGGATGAGGTGCATAGGTTTGGTCTGCATAAAGTGTTGGTTATACATCTTGGTGGGAATGACTTGTGCCTGATGACATCCTTGGACCTCAAGTAGGTAATTGGTCATTGTTATGTTTAAATACAGAAAGGAGGATCACAAATTATATGGGATCAAAGGTGCGATTACCTGCAGGAATAATCACCAATAATGTTTTCAAGTGACTGTATATATATATATATATATATATATATATACTTTGTATTCTTTCAACTTAGATGTGATAAAATGGCTGACAGGCAATGTCCTGCGTTTAACCTCCATACATCTAGGCTGGGGGAATTCTGCAGACCATAAAGTATGACATGTGCAATGACCAGACCGGAGGTTATAAATACTGATAGAGGGAGAATTATATATTGTCCAAAATATAAATTATCTGTGGTCTGTGATCTTGACATGACCATTGTAAAAAGGGGATTGCATTTCTACATCAAAAGTAGATATTGCCAAGCTCTGGACATTGAGGTCTGATAAGCCCAATTCATTTGTTATGTCAACAATGGGGGGGGGGGGGCTCTGTAAACAGACCAGGGAAGGGTGAGCAAATGTCCTGATGGGAATGCAGGAGTCCTATTTCCTGGCTAATGTCATAAACCTCTAATACTTCAAATCCACAACTCCAGGTTTAGGAAGATGTGACCCCCCAGGGCCTAGACCTCACTCTCTTTGAAAGAGTTTCCTACAGTATGCCTTTGGGCTACACCCCTTGCCTGTTGCCAAGCACCAAGTATGTAAAACTGGTGAGTGAAGTGTCCAGCAGGGTAGTAGTTAAAAATCCTGAGGGGGCCTGCTGGAGCTGAAGACTATATCTGTCTCCCTCATGGGGACAGAAAGTGTGATCTCTTGGGGAATAAACACTGTTGGAGATGACCTGAGTTATTCTGTGAAATCGCCCACAGCAGAAATACCTAAATTTGTTTGAGTAAGTGAGCTAGGTTTTCTGTATGTTTTATTTCCTTTCATTTATTGAGATTGCTGTATTCTGTGTGTGTTTTTAAAATATTCTCAATAATCTTTGTAACTTTTTTGTAATTAAAGCTCTGAAGTATTCTTGAAATTAAATATCTAATTTTAGTTCTTATTCTGGAATTCTTATGAACCCAGGGTCCGCGTGGCTCACGTCTACCTATTTTTCTAAGTATTGCAGTGTGTGTGTGATAGGTAAAGCTAAAGGCGCCTGCAACATGTCCAAAAGTGACCCCCACGTCGCATGTGGCAATTCTCAAATTGGCTTATTTGTGGACTTGGCCGGCAGCGTCGTGGCAGTCATGATTTTAAAATTACATTGCGCCACAAATTCCTCGCTGTAAGTGGTATTACTGCAAACTGAGTAGGGTGATGGTAGAGGTCAGATGCTAGCTGAATTCTGCAGTGACCTCTTTTATGTTATCAATTGGTGGTGGTGTGGTGGTGGTGGTGGTACGTAGTATAATAAAGTTCAAGGATGCACATATGTTTGTTTAGGCCTGATGGTGTGCATTTGATGGCTGAGCGGTTGCTTTTGTTTGTGGAAGCTTTGTTCAAAGGTCTCTTGGAGTTGGTTTATTTGGTTTGTTTAGTTTTTAATTGTATTCGGATGGTGGGCAGCAGATTGAGTTGCCTTGCTTTGATGGAAAGAACGGTAGTTTGGTTAACTGATTATATATTTTAGATGGGTGCACCCTCCTTATTCAATTATATGCCATTTGGTCCTTACGTGGAAATTACGGCCCATACAGCGTGCTTTTATCTAAAGAGTTGAACACCACCTTTTTGTTGTAGTTGTCCATTATTGTTGTCCACCGCAATGCTAACTTTAATTATATAACATATTTTTTATGTGATCATCCAAAAATTTGAATTTAATTGGTTAATGTCATAATAAATTTGACCAAAATTAAATTCCAACTCCTGTTGTCCGTGCATTAATTTTTAGATAAGATTTTAGAGCTGTGATAAGTCTTAGAGGTAAATTCTGGATATCTACCGCAAGGGAGTTTATTACATTTGGTAAACACCAATAGATAGCTGTAACAAATAGAAACAGTTCTGATGGCAGAATAAAACATGACGAAAACAGTTTGAGATCCATGATGTGATTGAATACTTAAACAAATGGGGTGAAAACACTCACCCAATACAACATGGTCACCAGTGTGCATCCTCTCCTCACAATATACTTGACAAATGTAGACCCCCTGATGCAGGTGGTATCAACAAACCCCATGTGAGGTACATGTTGGCCTCTCCTACTTGCAATAGACCAAATATGTAAAGTAGTGTCCACTGTTTGCCCCACTTTACTGCACCAACAACAAGGCAGGACAAGACCAACCAACAACAGACACACAAAAAGGGGGTCAGGAAAGTGGGAAATTATCACATTACTGGGACAGAGCTGTATGTCACAAGGGCAGCCTCATGCTATGAGTTTGGGATGGCTATCAGTATTTTAAAAACATCAATGGATTATGGCCGATGTCGAATGCTTTTAGCATCGATGGTGCAGCACCAAATGGTTTTCCACCATTGACGGTGGGTGTCTGGCCGATGGTGATGGTTTGTTTATTGTGCCCACTCACTACTCACTAGTGCTCTTCTGTCGTCTGTCAGTCAGCACCCAGCAACCCCGACTCTCCCCCACCCACTGTATCTATCTTCATAGACAGGGAAAGCAGCTACTTGCCTCTTGTCCTGCCTATGTGGGCATGTGTTGTGAGCTCTGTCTCCCCCCTCAGCTGCTCAGTAAATGGGGAGCCACTGCGCAAGGGCAGAGGAAACTTTTGCTGGCTGACTCTCCAGATAAAGGGGTCTATTTACTAAGCTTTGGATGGAGATAAAGTAATTGGAGATAAAGTGCCAGCCAATCAGCTCCTAACTGTAAGTTTTCAAACACAGCCTGTGGCATAGCAGTTAGGAGCCGATTGGCTGGTACTTTATCGCCAGCGACTTTATCTCCATCCAAGGCTTAGTAATTAGACCCCAAAGTCTCTTCTGCGCATGAGTGGCTATTCAACAGTGGGAACTATCGATGGAAGATGATAACATAGTTCCTAACCATCAATGGTTCCAGTGAAAACACCCATCAATGGCAACCATCGATGGGTGTGGTGCCGATGGCAATCCCTACTATGAGTAGGGGACTAATAGTAGGTAGGACAGAGGAACCAATCAACTATCTAGCTTTGCTAGATAAATGATAGCTAGAAGCTGATTAATTGATTGCTATGGACAACTTCTGTCTACTTTATCTCTCTCAATGTTTTCATAGTTCTCCCCCAGAGAGTAGATCAGGTTCTTAAAAGCACCGGACAGTTATATCAGTCTCTTGTCAAATGGAGGTGGTGTCATGCCTCTATATGAAAAATGTGTGCATTTAATTCATTATCATAATATTAATATGTTAATTTGTGTTCTTCAATTTTCCAGTACTTTGAAAAAACTCTCAATATCAAGAACAAGCCAAAAGGAACCATCTATATTTCTACACTGCCAATATCACCGGGATGAAGTTGCTGTAAGCGAATCATGGCTGATTTCCCTGGCTCAGAGAATTTCTTTTTGATTGGCTACATTACTACTTTTGTAACAGGGCTTCCTCTGAACATAATAGCCCTTTGCACACTTATTAAAAAGTGTCGGAAGAATCTTCTCCCTGTGGACATTTTGCTAATCAACTTAACTATTTCTGATTTGCTCCTTCTTGCGTTTCTCCCGTTCCGTATGGTGGAGGCAGCATCCGATATGAAATGGCTTCTGCCCTACTTCATTTGCTCGTTGTCCTTCTTTTTGCTGTTCAGCAGCATTTACATCACCTCGCTCTTCCTCATGGCCATAAGTGTGGAGAGATACCTGGCTATCGCTTTTCCGATAAAGTACAAGCTGTTGCAAAAACGGATCTACTTTGTGGTAGCCAGTGTTTTCTTTTGGTGCTTGGCAACAGTCCACTGCAGTATTGTCTACATTGTAGAACATGTGGTGCCTATGAATGTGATGGAAACCAATACGACAGTGTGTTATGGTGCATTTTCACCACCCCAGTTGGCCATTCTACTGCCTGTGCGCCTGGAGATATTTCTTCTGCTCTTCTGCGTCCCATTTGTGATCACCGTCTTCTGTTATGTAAACTTTATCAAGATTATCATGTCGCAGGCTCGCATACAGAGGAGAAGAAAACTGAGGGCCATTTGCCTGGTGGTGGCCACTCTCATCAACTTCATCATTTGTTTCTTGCCCTATAATGTATCACATGTGGTGGGCTTTATCGAGGGTGACAGTCCGAAGTGGAGGGTATACACTGTCCTCCTCAGCAGTTTTAATGCGTCCGTGGATCCGATCATATTTTACTTCTCAACACCATCATTCAAGAAAGCATTTCTGGAGGGTCTCTTTAACATGATGAAGAAGCTGCATTTTGAATCCCAGTGCTACAAATATTGTAGTGCGTATTGTATTTGTAACACAGAGAATGAGGAGACTAATGTTACCTTTTAAAAGTAAACGACATAACGTAGACAAGATTATAATACTGCCTTAAAACTGAAAAGGAAAAACACATCTTCCCTAACCAGAAAAGAAATTAAATGTCATCCTTGCAAAATGTCACAAACTTGAGTAGTTGTATTTCTTACGGTGATTCGATTAGGTTCCTCAATATTACTTTGTATACTTGTGTTCCTGACAGTGATCATGTTGGCACAGTAACACAGCTGAGGGGACATAGGAGGAAATTATGTTCCAGTAATCCTTTCACTTCCCACCCATTTCCCCCTGTGCTTCTGCAGCTCCAGCTCCGCAGTGTCTGTCCAGCCAGTACACTTCTGTCTCACCATAGAGCATCCTTCTGTCACTCAAGTCAGCACCCCTCTGTCTCTCCAATCAGCCCTTCTGTCTCATTAGCCAGCCCCCTTCTGTCTCACCAGCCATCCTCCCTTCTGTCTCTCCAGCCAGCCTCCCTTCTGTCTCAGCAGCAAACCTTTCTTTTGTCTCACCAGCCAACCTCCCTTCTGTCTCTCCAGCTAGCCGCCCTTCTGTCTCTCCAGCCAACCTCCCTTCTGTCTCTCCAGCCAGCCTCCCTTCTGTCTCAGCAGCAAACCTTTCTTCTGTCTCACCAGCCAACCTCCCTTCTGTCTCTCCAGCTAGCCTCCCTTCTGTCTCTCAAGCCAACTTCCCTTCTGTCTCATCAGCCAACCCCCTTCTGTCTCACCAGCCAACCTCCCTTCTGTCTCTCCAGCTAGCCACCCTTCTGTCTCACCAGCCAACCTCCCTTCTGTCTCTCCAGCCAGCTTCCTTTCTGTCTCTCTAGCAAACCTTCCTTTTGTCTCACCAGCCAACCTCCCTTCTGTCTCATCAGCCAGCCCCCCTTCTGTCTCACCAGCCAACCTTCCTTCTGTCTCTCCAGCTAGCCGCCATTCTGTCTCATCAGACAGCCCCCCTTCTGTCTCACCAGCCAACCTCCCTTCTGTCTCTCCAGCTAGCCGCCATTCTGTCCCATCAGACAGCCCCCCTTCTGTCTCACCAGCCAGACTCCTTCTGTCTCACCAGCCAACCTTCCTTCTGTCTCTCCAGCCAACCTCCCTTCTGTCTCTCCAGCTAGCCGCCATTCTGTCTCATCAGACAGCCCCCCTTCTGTCTCACCAGCCAACCTCCCTTCTGTCTCTCCAGCTAGCCGCCATTCTGTCCCATCAGACAGCCCCCCTTCTGTCTCACCAGCCAGACTCCTTCTGTCTCACCAGCCAACCTTCCTTCTGTCTCTCCAGCCAACCTCCCTTCTGTCTCTCCAGCTAACTTCCCTTCTGTATCTCTAGCCAGCCCACCTTCTGTCTCTCCAGCTCCAGCATCCCCAACCAGCACCCGCCACCCCACACAGCCCTCAGACACTTACCTTCTACTGTGTCTCCTGGCTGCTTCTCTGTCAGCGGTGTGGTGCTTGCGATGTCATATTGTACCAGGCAACCAATTGCCCGAAAACCGTACAGATAGATCCATCTATAAAGTGATCAGAGGTAAGAAATGGATTTATCTGTGTCCCTTCTGCTCCACTGACAGCTGGCACAGAGAGACCAATGCTTCCATGGCCTCCGCGGCTCTGCCGCTGTACTTTATGTAAAGCGCTCTTCCCTGTGACAATGGGAGTAAGTACTAATTGGTAGATTGTAGGTGTATAGCATGTGTATCATTTCTCCTCACAGCACAGTGTCTGGAGGTGGAGGCACTTGATGATCCTACCAGAATATTTGACAAATGGGGAGATGTGCAAAGCCTTAGAGAGAGAGATAAAGTGGAGCAACCAATCATCCTCTGTCATTTAAAAGACTGTTCTAGATATGCGACAGTCAGAAGCTGGTTGCTTTGGGCAACTGTTCCACTTTATCTTTCTCCAAGCCATGATACTGTATATCTCCCCCACAATCACTAATAGTTTCCTGGATAGACAGGTCTCCAGATAACAGAGGCTTGGCTGCATTGTGAGAGGAATAAACAGCAGAAAGAAGTAATAATGCCACGGTATAGGTCATTGGGGGTGTAGTATGGCTGACCGGCGGTCTCCTGACCGCCGGTCAGCTTACCGACGCCGGGATCCCGGCAGCATACCGACGCCGGGATCCCGGCAGGGAGAGGCGAATGCAGCAAGCCCCTTGCGGGCTCGCTGCACTCGCCACCTACGGTCGCCACGGGTTCTATTCCCACTCTATGGGTGTCGTGGACACCCACGAGTGGAAATAGTCCCTGTTGGTCGGCATGCCGACCATCGGGATAGTGGGTGTCGGGAAGCTGCAGGAGGTCATGTGACCGTCGGTCTCCCGACCGTCGGTCACATGAATACCACCCGTCATTGGTACAGCCTCATCCAGAATACTGGGCTCAGCCCTGGAGGCCATATCTCCAGAAGGATACTGCAGAGAGTTCCAGTTTCCAGCAGTCTGATTTGTAGTTCAGTAAACGGGATTAAAGACTGAAGCAGAGCGTGGCCCAAATGTAATGACCTGCGAATTGCTGGCACCGGCGAGATTCCATCCACCGTAGATAAATCAGCAATCATTTAAAAGGCAAAAACAGTGGTTTTGCCTTAGATGATTGCTGCCATAAATGTACGGGCTACATCACTGGATGTGCCAGTGTCTGCACTTGCAGACCAATAGCTTTATACTCTTCTGTGGTTTTTACCATGGAGTATTTCCATTTGCGCTGATATGAAGTCCAGGAATGCAGCCTGTCCTGGGGAAATAATGGGGCACAGAACACAGATGGATGAGGATATTAGAACATGTTTGAAAAAAGGTACTTTGCCAAATGTAACTATGATATTTGTAAATGGATAAATGAATAACTCCCTCTGATTGTTAGTAATCCCTAATAAAATAACTTACAGTGATACACAGTAGTGTTCATTCATTATGCATATATTATTTTAAAGCAACATTAACGTGCAGTTATATGCAGCAGCATATCACCCCAATCCTCCAGGCTGAGTAGACAATAAAATTTAAGTTCCAAGTGAAGTTACAGTGTCCAGGAGAAAGAGAGAGTGACCAGGAGCAGAAAGAGAGGGAGTCATGGGGGATGGGGGGGGGGGTCATCGAGCAGAGAGAGTGGGAGACATGGGGGAAGAGAGAGATATACATGGGGCAGAGCGAGGGGAATCCATGGGGTGAGAGAGACATGGGCAGAGAGAGAGAGACATGGGAGAGAAATAGAGAGCAAGATCTGGGGCTGAGTGGAAGACATGGGAAAGAGAGAGAAAGAGAGAGAGAGAGAGAGAGAGAGAGAGAGAACAGGGGAAAGAGAAAAAGAGAGGGAGACATGGCAGAGAGATAAACATGGGGCAGAGTGATAGGGAGACATGGGGAGGGGAAGAAAGAGAGAGACCAGGGACAGAGGGGAACATTTACTAAGCAGTGATAAGAGCGGAGAAGTGAGCCAGTGGAGAAATTTCCCCATCAACCAATCAGCAGCTCTGTATCATTTTATAGTATGCAAATTATAGATGTTACTTCAGTGCTGATTGGTCGCCGTGGACAACTTCTCCACTGGCTCACTTCTCCGCTCTTATCACTGCTTAGTAAATGTACCCCAGAGAGAGATATATATACATGCGGGGGAAAGAGGAAGAGAGACCAGGTGCAGAGAGAGAGGTAGGCATCGGAGATAAAGAGCATGAGAGAGAGTCCTGAGGCAGAGAGAGAGGGAGACATGGGAGAGAGAGACTAGGGGCAGAGAGAGGGAGACATGAGAGAGAGACTAGGGGCAGAGAGATAGAGAGACATGGGAGACATGAGAGAAACCAGAGGAGGAGAACAATAGAGGTAAATATGGGGGGACCAGGGGCTGAGAAAGAGGGAGACATGAGAGAGACCAGAGGTAGATATGGGGGGAGGAGACCAGGCCAGAGAGAAAGGCAGACATGGAGGGGACAGAGAGAACAGAGGCAGAGAAAGAGGGATATATGGGGGAGAAAGAGAGACCGGGGCAGAGAGAGGTAGTCATGAGAAAGAGAGAGATAGACCAGGGGCAGAGAGATAGGGAGACATGGGAGACATGAGAGAGACCAGAGGCAGAGAGCGAGAGAGGTAGGCATGGTGGGGAGGGGGGGGGGGGGGGGACCAGGGACAGAGAGAGAGAGGGAGACATGGTGGGAAGAGAGAGAAATAGGGCAGAGAGAGAAAGAGAGAGAGATGGGTGAGAGAGAGAGGGAGACATGTTCCTAGTTCACTTTGCTCCTACCTGTTCCTGTGGTGGTCATGCAATGTGCAGAGTGCAGTGTCCCTACTGATTTCCAGCTGGACAGCAGATGGTGGTACTGTTGCAGGTGCCTCACCACTTCCCCTCCGCGTCCAACTCCTCAAGTGTCAGTTTGGACAGCAGGACTTGCTGGGAAAGGGAAGCGGAGCAGTGATACAATATGAGAACGCTGAGGGTAGATGACGGGAAAATTTGTGCGTGAATTGGGTTTCTTAGCAGAACACGCCGTTTTGTAGATGTGCAAAGTTCCTGCAATACAATCTTTATGTTTACATTTTTTTTTTATTTTTTTTTTTGCTGTTGCAAATAATGGCTTCCACATTGTGGTCCTGATTCATAGTTGTTTGCAGTATCGATATTTACGCCATGCACATGAGCCGCACTGCACATGTGCAGATCAGGCCTAGCAATTTTGGACGTAGTACTGCCGCAGACGTCAGGTGAGTGACAGACTTTTGGCATGGAGGTGCACCATTCCAGAAAACGGGGGTGTCGGCTTTTGCATATTTTAGCATAATCCAGTGTAAAGTTTACAACTATATTGTAAATCAGCCCCTGTATTTGCAAATTGCACATTGTGTTTTTTTGCACAGTTTATAGTCTACAAACAGAAGTCGGGCAATGAAGGTTTCAACTCAATTTGCTCCATTGTGTACTTTATATAAAGGAGAGGTTCTGGTGGAGTAACAATGATAGGAGTAATTAATGACAAAAAAATCTGAACTTTAATAGCATATAAATTAAATAAATTAAAAAATTTCAACTTTTTATTGTTAAAGTGACAACTTAATAATTATTGTGTGATCATTTATTAATAAAAGGATCAATGCAATTATTCCCCCCCCCCCACACACACACACAAATGACTAGCATTTTACATGTGTACAAATGGTCACTAGACAATTACAGATGCATCGTAGTTATCTACTTTTTAAGTCTCCTCTCCATGAGAAGCCCGGAGAGAAGATGCTGCTTGCCACTCCAGGGGGTGGGGTCTGACTGTCAGTCACTAGACCATGCCTCCAAAATACCATGATTTGCAGGTTTGCAGGGAGGGATGGGGCTAAATGACACAATGTGTGATTATACACAGGATTTTCAACTTAGTGGGAGGGTGCCTCCACACGGAGCCGAAAATCCCAGGTATAATCTCCTCATCCTGCCTGCTTCACTAGGAAGTGGCTGGTAGGCGGGAGATATAGCCACTCTTCTGAGGGACTGCCTGATAAAATGGAGTATCCCGCAACTTGCGGGAGGGTAGGCAAGTATGACACACATCACAGTAAAGAGCACTGTAGACTGTAACTGAGGACATGCTTGAATGCGGAAAGAGCACTTTGATGCATTTTGGGTGGTCTGCAGCTAATTGCCCCACTCTACAGAGCCATAACTACCAGTTAGTCGTGAAGGCATTTGCAAAGTGCGTTGATTGAGAGAGGACACTCCCTCAATTTTGAGCTCCATGGGCAGGGCCGTAACTAGGGGTGTGCAGGCAGTACCGCCTCCTTTGGAGGCTCCAGATGTGCACATTGCTGCTCTTACAGCATCCTGGAGCATCCTCAGGGTCTGTAATTCCTGGAACCAGTGGCCCTACCCCTCCACATGATGTCATCTCAGGACTTTGTGACTGGCACAGGGTGTAGAAAATACTTGTTATGGTGCTGCTCTTGGGGGGCCATGCCCACCTGTCTCCAGGGAAGACCATCTACATATAATCTCAGCATTGCTTTTTGGATCAAGCTCCTGGATCTGGGCTTCATCGTAGAGCATGATGTTGTTGCCCACAAGGGCCACACACACTACATCATGATTAGAGATGAGCGGGTTCGGTTTCTCTGAATCCGAACCCGCCAGAACTTCATGTTTTTTTTCACGGGTCCGAGCGACTCGGATCTTCCCGCCTTGCTCGGTTAACCCGAGCGCGCCCGAACGTCATCATGACGCTGTCGGATTCTCGCGAGGCTCGGATTCTATCGCGAGACTCGGATTCTATATAAGGAGCCGCGCGTCGCCGCCATTTTCACACGTGCATTGAGATTGATAGGGAGAGGACGTGGCTGGCGTCCTCTCCGTTTAGAATTAGAATAGATTAGAGAGACACTTGATTTACTAATTTTGGGGAGCATTAGGAGTACTCAGTAGTGTACAGTGCAGAGTTTTGCTGATAGTGACCAGTGACCACCACTTTTATTTATAATCCGTTCTCTGCCTGAAAAAAGCGATACACAGCACACAGTGACTCAGTCACATACCATATCTGTGTGCACTGCTCAGGCTCAGGCCAGTGTGCTGCATCATCTATTATCTATATATAATATTATATATATCTGTCTGACTGCTCAGCTCACACAGCTTATAATTGTGGGGGAGACTGGGGAGCACTACTGCAGTGCCAGTTATAGGTTATAGCAGGAGCCAGGAGTACATAATATAATCCGTTCTCTGCCTGAAAAAAGCGATACACAGCACACAGTGACTCAGTCACATACCATATCTGTGTGCACTGCTCAGGCTCAGGCCAGTGTGCTGCATCATCTATTATCTATATATAATATTATATATATCTGTCTGACTGCTCAGCTCACACAGCTTATAATTGTGGGGGAGACTGGGGAGCACTACTGCAGTGCCAGTTATAGGTTATAGCAGGAGCCAGGAGTACATAATATATTATATAGTGAGTGACCACCAGACACACAGTGCAGTTTATTTAATATATCCGTTCTCTGCCTGAAAAAAGCGATACACACAGTGACTCAGTCAGTCACATACCATATCTGTGTGCACTGCTCAGGCTCAGGCCAGTGTGCTGCATCATCTATATATATTATATATCTGTCTGACTGCTCAGCTCACACAGCTTATAATTGTGGGGGAGACTGGGGAGCACTACTGCAGTGCCAGTTATAGGTTATAGCAGGAGCCAGGAGTACATAATATTATATTAAAATTAAACAGTGCACACTTTTGCTGCAGGAGTGCCACTGCCAGTGTGACTAGTGACCAGTGACCTGACCACCAGTATATAATATTAGTAGTATACTATCTCTTTATCAACCAGTCTATATTAGCAGCAGACACAGTACAGTGCGGTAGTTCACGGCTGTGGCTACCTCTGTGTCGGCACTCGGCAGCCCGTCCATAATTGTATATACCAGTGACCTAACCGTGGTTTTTTTTTCTTTCTTTATACATACATACTAGTTACGAGTATACTATCTCTTTATCAACCAGTCTATATATTAGCAGCAGACACAGTACAGTGCGGTAGTTCACGGCTGTGGCTACCTCTGTGTCGGCACTCGGCAGCCCGTCCATAATTGTATATACCAGTGACCTAACCGTGGTTTTTTTTTCTTTCTTTATACATACATACTAGTTACGAGTATACTATCTCTTTATCAACCAGTCTATATATTAGCAGCAGACACAGTACAGTGCGGTAGTTCACGGCTGTGGCTACCTCTGTGTCGGCACTCGGCAGCCCGTCCATAATTGTATATACCACCTAACCGTGGTTTTTTTTTCTTTCTTTATACATACATACTAGTTACGAGTATACTATCTCTTTATCAACCAGTCTATATATTAGCAGCAGACACAGTACAGTGCGGTAGTTCACGGCTGTGGCTACCTCTGTGTCGGCACTCGGCAGCCCGTCCATAATTGTATATACCACCTAACCGTGTTTTTTTTTTCTTTCTTTATACATACATACTAGTTACGAGTATACTATCTCTTTATCAACCAGTCTATATATTAGCAGCAGACACAGTACAGTGCGGTAGTTCACGGCTGTGGCTACCTCTGTGTCGGCACTCGGCAGCCCGTCCATAATTGTATATACCACCTAACCGTGGTTTTTTTTTCTTTCTTTATACATACATACTAGTTACGAGTATACTATCTCTTTATCAACCAGTCTATATATTAGCAGCAGACACAGTACAGTGCGGTAGTTCACGGCTGTGGCTACCTCTGTGTCGGCACTCGGCAGCCCGTCCATAATTGTATATACCACCTAACCGTGGTTTTTTTTCTTTCTTTATACATACATACTAGTTACGAGTATACTATCTCTTTATCAACCAGTCTATATATTAGCAGCAGACACAGTACAGTGCGGTAGTTCACGGCTGTGGCTACCTCTGTGTCGGCACTCGGCAGCCCGTCCATAATTGTATATACCACCTAACCGTGGTTTTTTTTTCTTTCTTTATACATACATACTAGTTACGAGTATACTATCTCTTTATCAACCAGTCTATATATTAGCAGCAGACACAGTACAGTGCGGTAGTTCACGGCTGTGGCTACCTCTGTGTCGGCACTCGGCAGCCCGTCCATAATTGTATACTAGTATCCAATCCATCCATCTCCATTGTTTACCTGAGGTGCCTTTTAGTTGTGCCTATTAAAATATGGAGAACAAAAATGTTGAGGTTCCAAAATTAGGGAAAGATCAAGATCCACTTCCACCTCGTGCTGAAGCTGCTGCCACTAGTCATGGCCGAGACGATGAAATGCCAGCAACGTCGTCTGCCAAGGCCGATGCCCAATGGCATAGTACAGAGCATGTCAAAACCAAAACACCAAATATCAGTAAAAAAGGACTCCAAAACCTAAAATAAAATTGTCGGAGAAGCGTAAACTTGCCAATATGCCATTTACCACACGGAGTGGCAAGGAACGGCTGAGGCCCTGGCCTATGTTCATGGCTAGTGGTTCAGCTTCACATGAGGATGGAAGCACTCAGCCTCTCGCTAGAAAACTGAAAAGACTCAAGCTGGCAAAAGCACCGCAAAGAACCGTGCGTTCTTTGAAATCCCAAATCCACAAGGAGAGTCCAATTGTGTCGGTTGCGATGCCTGACCTTCCCAACACTGGACGTGAAGAGCATGCGCCTTCCACCATTTGCACGCCCCCTGCAAGTGCTGGAAGGAGCACCCGCAGTCCAGTTCCTGATAGTCAGATTGAAGATGTCAGTGTTGAAGTACACCAGGATGAGGAGGATATGGGTGTTGCTGGCGCTGGGGAGGAAATTGACCAGGAGGATTCTGATGGTGAGGTGGTTTGTTTAAGTCAGGCACCCGGGGAGACACCTGTTGTCCGTGGGAGGAATATGGCCGTTGACATGCCAGGTGAAAATACCAAAAAAATCAGCTCTTCGGTGTGGAGGTATTTCACCAGAAATGCGGACAACAGGTGTCAAGCTGTGTGTTCCCTTTGTCAAGCTGTAATAAGTAGGGGTAAGGATGTTAACCACCTCGGAACATCCTCCCTTATACGTCACCTGCAGCGCATTCATAATAAGTCAGTGACAAGTTCAAAAACTTTGGGTGACAGCGGAAGCAGTCCACTGACCAGTAAATCCCTTCCTCTTGTAACCAAGCTCACGCAAACCACCCCACCAACTCCCTCAGTGTCAATTTCCTCCTTCCCCAGGAATGCCAATAGTCCTGCAGGCCATGTCACTGGCAATTCTGACGAGTCCTCTCCTGCCTGGGATTCCTCCGATGCATCCTTGCGTGTAACGCCTACTGCTGCTGGCGCTGCTGTTGTTGCCGCTGGGAGTCGATGGTCATCCCAGAGGGGAAGTCGTAAGCCCACTTGTACTACTTCCAGTAAGCAATTGACTGTTCAACAGTCCTTTGCGAGGAAGATGAAATATCACAGCAGTCATCCTACTGCAAAGCGGATAACTGAGGCCTTGGCATCCTGGGTGGTGAGAAACGTGGTTCCGGTATCCATCATTACTGCAGAGCCAACTAGAGACTTGTTGGAGGTACTGTGTCCCCGGTACCAAATACCATCTAGGTTCCATTTCTCTAGGCAGGCGATACCGAAAATGTACACAGACCTCAGAAAAAGAGTCACCAGTGTCCTAAAAAATGCAGCTGTACCCAATGTCCACTTAACCACGGACATGTGGACAAGTGGAGCAGGGCAGGGTCAGGACTATATGACTGACAGCCCACTGGGTAGATGTATGGACTCCCGCCGCAAGAACAGCAGCGGCGGCACCAGTAGCAGCATCTCGCAAACGCCAACTCTTTCCTAGGCAGGCTACGCTTTGTATCACCGCTTTCCAGAATACGCACACAGCTGAAAACCTCTTACGGCAACTGAGGAAGATCATCGCGGAATGGCTTACCCCAATTGGACTCTCCTGTGGATTTGTGGCATCGGACAACGCCAGCAATATTGTGTGTGCATTAAATCTGGGCCAATTCCAGCACGTCCCATGTTTTGCACATACCTTGAATTTGGTGGTGCAGAATTTTTTAAAAAACGACAGGGGCGTGCAAGAGATGCTGTCGGTGGCCAGAAGAATTGCGGGACACTTTTGGCGTACAGGCACCACGTACAGAAAACTGGAGCACCACCAAAAACTACTGAACCTGCCCTGCCATCATCTGAAGCAAGAAGTGGTAACGAGGTGGAATTCAACCCTCTATATGCTTCAGAGGTTGGAGGAGCAGCAAAAGGCCATTCAAGCCTATACAATTGAGCACGATATAGTAGGTGGAATGCACCTGTCTCAAGTGCAGTGGAGAATGATTTCAACGTTGTGCAAGGTTCTGATGCCCTTTGAACTTGCCACACGTGAAGTCAGTTCAGACACTGCCAGCCTGAGTCAGGTCATTCCCCTCATCAGGCTTTTGCAGAAGAAGCTGGAGGCATTGAAGGAGGAGCTAACACGGAGCGATTCCGCTAGGCATGTGGGACTTGTGGATGCAGCCCTTAATTCGCTTAACAAGGATTCACGGGTGGTCAATCTGTTGAAATCAGAGCACTACATTTTGGCCACCGTGCTCGATCCTAGATTTAAAGCCTACCTTGGATCTCTCTTTCCGGCAGACACAGGTCTGCTGGGGTTGAAAGACCTGCTGGTGACAAAATTGTCAAGTCAAGCGGAACGCGACCTGTCAACATCTCCTCCTTCACATTCTCCCGCAACTGGGGGTGCGAGGAAAAGGCTCAGAATTCCGAGCCCACCCGCTGGCGGTGATGCAGGGCAGTCTGGAGCGACTGCTGATGCTGACATCTGGTCCGGACTGAAGGACCTGACAACGATTACGGACATGTCGTCTACTGTCACTGCATATGATTCTCTCAACATTGATAGAATGGTGGAGGATTATATGAGTGACCGCATCCAAGTAGGCACGTCACACAGTCCGTACTTATACTGGCAGGAAAAAGAGGCAATTTGGAGGCCCTTGCACAAACTGGCTTTATTCTACCTAAGTTGCCCTCCCACAAGTGTGTACTCCGAAAGAGTGTTTAGTGCCGCCGCTCACCTTGTCAGCAATCGGCGTACGAGGTTACATCCAGAAAATGTGGAGAAGATGATGTTCATTAAAATGAATTATAATCAATTCCTCCGCGGAGACATTGACCAGCAGCAATTGCCTCCACAAAGTACACAGGGAGCTGAGATGGTGGATTCCAGTGGGGACGAATTGATAATCTGTGAGGAGGGGGATGTACACGGTGATATATCGGAGGGTGAAGATGAGGTGGACATCTTGCCTCTGTAGAGCCAGTTTGTGCAAGGAGAGATTAATTGCTTCTTTTTTGGGGGGGGTCCAAACCAACCCGTCATATCAGTCACAGTCGTGTGGCAGACCCTGTCACTGAAATGATGGGTTGGTTAAAGTGTGCATGTCCTGTTTTGTTTATACAACATAAGGGTGGGTGGGAGGGCCCAAGGACAATTCCATCTTGCACCTCTTTTTTCTTTTATTTTTCTTTGCATCATGTGCTGATTGGGGAGGGTTTTTTGGAAGGGACATCCTGCGTGACACTGCAGTGCCACTCCTAGATGGGCCCGGTGTTTGTGTCGGCCACTAGGGTCGCTAATCTTACTCACACAGTCAGCTACCTCATTGCGCCTCTTTTTTTCTTTGCGTCATGTGCTGTTTGGGGAGGGTTTTTTGGAAGGGACATCCTGCGTGACACTGCAGTGCCACTCCTAGATGGGCCCGGTGTTTGTGTCGGCCACTAGGGTCGCTAATCTTACTCACACAGTCAGCTACCTCATTGCGCCTCTTTTTTTCTTTGCGTCATGTGCTGTTTGGGGAGGGTTTTTTGGAAGGGACATCCTGCGTGACACTGCAGTGCCACTCCTAGATGTGCCCGGTGTTTGTGTCGGCCACTAGGGTCGCTAATCTTACTCACACAGCTACCTCATTGCGCCTCTTTTTTTCTTTGCGTCATGTGCTGTTTGGGGAGGGTTTTTTGGAAGGGCCATCCTGCGTGACACTGCAGTGCCACTCCTAGATGGGCCCGGTGTTTGTGTCGGCCACTAGGGTCGCTAATCTTACTCACACAGCTACCTCATTGCGCCTCTTTTTTTCTTTGCGTCATGTGCTGTTTGGGGAGGGTTTTTTGGAAGGGACATCCTGCGTGACACTGCAGTGCCACTCCTAGATGGGCCCGGTGTTTGTGTCGGCCACTAGGGTCGCTAATCTTACTCACACAGTCAGCTACCTCATTGCGCCTCTTTTTTTCTTTGCGTCATGTGCTGTTTGGGGAGGGTTTTTTGGAAGGGACATCCTGCGTGACACTGCAGTGCCACTCCTAGATGGGCCCGGTGTTTGTGTCGGCCACTAGGGTCGCTAATCTTACTCACACAGTCAGCTACCTCATTGCGCCTCTTTTTTTCTTTGCGTCATGTGCTGTTTGGGGAGGGTTTTTTGGAAGGGACATCCTGCGTGACACTGCAGTGCCACTCCTAGATGTGCCCGGTGTTTGTGTCGGCCACTAGGGTCGCTAATCTTACTCACACAGCTACCTCATTGCGCCTCTTTTTTTCTTTGCGTCATGTGCTGTTTGGGGAGGGTTTTTTGGAAGGGCCATCCTGCGTGACACTGCAGTGCCACTCCTAGATGGGCCCGGTGTTTGTGTCGGCCACTAGGGTCGCTAATCTTACTCACACAGCTACCTCATTGCGCCTCTTTTTTTCTTTGCGTCATGTGCTGTTTGGGGAGGGTTTTTTGGAAGGGACATCCTGCGTGACACTGCAGTGCCACTCCTAGATGGGCCCGGTGTTTGTGTCGGCCACTAGGGTCGCTTATCTTACTCACACAGCGACCTCGGTGCAAATTTTAGGACTAAAAATAATATTGTGAGGTGTGAGGTATTCAGAATAGACTGAAAATGAGTGTAAATTATGGTTTTTGAGGTTAATAATACTTTGGGATCAAAATGACCCCCAAATTCTATGATTTAAGCTGTTTTTTAGTGTTTTTGGAAAAAAACACCCGAATCCAAAACACACCCGAATCCGACAAAAAAAATTCGGTGAGGTTTTGCCAAAACGCGTTCGAACCCAAAACACGGCCGCGGAACCGAACCCAAAACCAAAACACAAAACCCGAAAAATTACAGGCGCTCATCTCTAATCATGATGTCATGTTACAGCAGAGCAGAAGTATTATTTAGTCAAGAATTTCACTTTGCCAGAGGTGCCCGCATCCAAGATAGAATATTGCCACAGTGACCTCTGTGTAACATAGCCAGACTCCCGGTAGAAAGGAAAGGCATCATTGGGTCATCACCCATACTACTTTAAAGGGCCAGGCGTTGCTCTGTTGTATCGTTACCTGATGCTTCTATTCTTTATATAATCAGGGAATTCCTTGGAGGCTCCTCTAGTTTGTTGCACAGATTTTTAAATAATTCCCCTTACACGGAAACAGGAAGAGACTTTAAACGTTCAAATTGAAAAAAACTCTATTAAATCGTGTTTCGACCTTTGTTCTCAAACATCAGAACAATTCAGCCATTGCCTAAGTGTTGATTTAAACATATTAATGTCAAATACTACTGTGACATGTTTACTCTTTGCTAGCTAGTAGTTCAAATGTCATTTCCTGGGTCGCACGTGGCCGCTACCCATGTCACTACTCTCCTGTTATAAAATATATTTATATATCTCACAGCTTCCCATGCAGTAATAAGGCCAGCGCTTGTTTATAGTATGTCCACAGACTGTGATCTCCCAAACCTCATTTGTTTTTGCTAAAGTTTTGTTAATTTATAGCACGCTCTGCAACTTGCTAAACATTAATTCAATCTACATATATAAAACATGAATAGAAGACGATTGTTGTACATTTATCAGACAGCGGTGAGATATAGACGATACTGAGCCGTACCCCGATTTGACACTACCAGCCAGGAGGTGCAGTATCCAATGGACCCGACGGTTTTCACCAAGAACCGCCACTGGTTGGATAACCTTGCTACCAGGAGTCCAATCTTCTAAGTTAGCACAGGGTGTGAACAGTGTAGGGCGAGATGATAGTGGAAGACTCCCAGAAGCTAGCGACAGACACCGGGGCTGGCTGACACAACTAGGACTCCTCAGTGAAGACTGAGGCACGAGGCAGCAGACACCAAATAGAAAAGCTTGTGAAAGATGCAGGAACTAGCTGGTAATACAGAGACTCCTAGAAGCTGAATGGATCAGCAAGGCAAGAGGCAGGAGGCACTGCGGATATTATCTGAAACAGAAGTCACAGGAACACTGGGAGAAAAGAAGTAATGCTGTAGATTCAGAAGGAGACTGGAGACACAAATGCAAATGCACCGGGAGTCATGGCAGGGCTGAAACTAGGAATTTTGTCACTGAGGGTAAGGCAGTAATTTTGCACGCACCCCTTCCCCCTCACATTAAAATAATCAGATTATAAAATATATTGAAAAAATGGGATATTGGATGATATTTATCTGGCATGGCTGGTGAAGATGGAGATACCCGCTCCATTCTCCAAAAACACAGCAAGGGCAGAACCCCTTCAGATGTCAAGAGAATGCCTGGGTCCATTAGAAAGATTAAACTATGTATAAAGGTCACATTACTACATCCCTATAAGGGGCTAGTAAACATACATTGAGAGAAATTATAAATATAAAAAGATTTGTTATGTTCTGTGGAGCAGTGTTACTCGTTGGGGGAGATGCAGGCTGCCTCGCTGTAACCAGGACATGCTGAGTATCCTCTCACACGCCGTCCATGTCTGCAGTCACACTGGAGGAAGCAGGTGCCAGATGCAGGCTGCCTCGCTGTAACCAGGATATGCTGAGTATCCTCTCACACGCCGTCCATGTCTGCAGTCACACTGGAGGAAGCAGATGCCAGATGCAGGCTGCCTCGCTGTAACCAGGACATGCTGAGTATCCTCTCACACGCTGTCCATGTCTGCAGTCACACTGGAGGAAGCAGGTGCCAGATGCAGGCTGCCTCGCTGTAACCAGGACATGCTGAGTATCCTCTCACACGCCGTCCATGTCGGCAGTCACACTGGAGGAAGCAGATGCCAGATGCAGGCTGCCTCGCAGTAACCAGGACATGCTGAGTATCCTCTCACACGCCGTCCATGTCTGCAGTCACACTGGAGGAAGCAGGTGCCAGATGCAGACTGCCTCGCTGTAACCAGGATATGCTGATTATCCTCTCACACGCCGTCCATGTCTGCAGTCACACTGGAGGAAGCAAGTGCCAGATGCAGGCTGCCTCGCTGTAACCAGGACATGCTGAGTATCCTCTCACACGCCGTCCATGTCTGCAGTCACACTGGAGGAAGCAGGTGCCAGATGCAGGCTGCCTCGCTGTAACCAGGACATGCTGAGTATCCTCTCACACGCCGTCCATGTCTGCAGTCACACTGGAGGAAGCAGGTGCCAGATGCAGGCTGCCTCGCTGTAACCAGTATATGCTGAGTATCCTCTCACACGCCGTCCATCTCTGCAGTCACACTGGAGAAAGCAGGTGCCAGATGCAGGCTGCCTCGCTGTAACTAGGACATGCTGAGTATCCTCTCACACGCTGTCCATGTCTGCAGTCACACTGGAGGAAGCAGATACCAGATACAGGCTGCCTCGCTGTAACCAGGATATGCTGAGTATCCTCTCACACGCCGTCCATCTCTGCAGTCACACTGGAGGAAGCAGGTGCCAGATGCAGGCTGCCTCGCTGTAACCAGGATATGCTGAGTATCCTCTCACACGCCGTCCATGTCTGCAGTCACACTGAAGGAAGCAGATGCCAGATGCAGGCTGCCTCGCTGTAACCAGGATATGCTGAGTATCCTCTCACACGCCGTCCATGTCTGCAGTCACACTGAAGGAAGCAGATGCCAGATGCAGGCTGCCTCGCTGTTACCAGGATATGCTGAGTATCCTCTCACACGCCGTCCATGTCTGCAGTCACACTGGAGGAAGCAGATGCCAGATGCAGGGTGCCTCGCTGTAACCAGGACATGCTGAGTATCCTCTCACACGCCGTCCATGTTTGCAGTCACACTGAAGGAAGCAGATGCCAGATGCAGGCTGCCTCGCTGTTACCAGGACATGCTGAGTATCCTCTCACACGTCGTCCATGTCTGCAGTCACACTGGAGGAAGCAGGTGCCAGATTCAGGCTGCCTCGCTGTAACCAGGATATGCTGAGTATCCTCTCACACGCCGTCCATGTCTGCAGTCACACTGGAGGAAGCAAGTGCCAGATGCAGGCTGCCTCGCTGTAACCAGGACATGCTGAGTATCCTCTCACACGCCGTCCATGTCTGCAGTCACACTGGAGGAAGCAGGTGCCAGATGCAGGCTGCCTCGCTGTAACCAGGACATGCTGAGTATCCTCTCACATGCCGTCCATGTCTGCAGTCACGCTGGAGGAAGCAGGTGCCAGATGAAGGCTGCCTCGCTGTAACCAGGACATGCTGAGTATCCTCTCACACGCCATCCATGTCTGCAGTCACACTGGAGGAAGCAGGTGCCAGATGCAGGCTGCCTCGCTGTAACCAGGACATGCTGAGTATCCTCTCACACGCCATCCATGTCTGCAGTCACACTGGAGGAAGCAGGTGCCAGATGCAGGCTGCCTCGCTGTAACCAGGACATGCTGAGTATCCTCTCACACGCCGTCCATGTCTGCAGTCACACTGAAGGAAGCAGATGCCAGATGCAGGCTGCCTCGCTGTAACCAGGACATGCTGAGTATCCTCTCACACGCCGTCCATGTCTGCAGTCACACTGGAGGAAGCAGGTGCCAGATGCAGGGTGCCTCGCTGTAACCAGGACATGCTGAGTATCCTCTCACACGCCGTCCATGTCTGCAGTCACACTGGAGGAAGCAGGTGCCAGATGCAGGGTGCCTCGCTGTAACCAGGACATGCTGAGTATCCTCTCACACGCCGTCCATGTCTGCAGTCACACTGGAGGAAGCAAGTGCCAGATGCAGGCTGCCTCGCTGTAACCAGGACATGCTGAGTATCCTCTCACACGCCGTCCATGTCTGCAGTCACACTGGAGGAAGCAGGTGCCAGATGCAGGCTGCCTCGCTGTAACCAGGACATGCTGAGTATCCTCTCACACGTCGTCCATGTCTGCAGTCACACTGGAGGAAGCAAGTGCCAGATGCAGGCTGCCTCGCTGTAACCAGGACATGCTGAGTATTCCTCTCACACGCTGTCCATTTCTGCAGTCACACTGGAGGAAGCAGGTGCCAGATGCAGGCTGCCTCGCTGTAACCAGGATATGCTGAGTATCCTCTCACACGCCGTCCATGTCGGCAGTCACACTGGAGGAAGCAGGTGCCAGATGCAGGCTGCCTCGCTGTAACCAGGACATGCTGAGTATCCTCTCACACGCTGTCCATGTCTGCAGTCACACTGGAGGAAGCAGATGCCAGATGCAGGCTGCCTCGCTGTAACCAGGACATGCTGAGTATCCTCTCACACGCCGTCCATGTCTGCAGTCACACTGAAGGAAGCAGATACCAGATGCAGGGTGCCTCGCTGTAACCAGGATATGCTGAGTATCCTCTCACACGCCGTCCATGTCTGCAGTCACACTGGAGGAAGCAGGTGCCAGATGCAGGCTGCCTCGCTGTAACAAGTATATGCTGAGTATCCTCTCACACGCTGTCCATGTCTGCAGTCACACTGGAGGAAGCAGATGCCAGATGCAGGCTGCCTCGCTGTAACCAGGACATGCTGAGTATCCTCTCACACGCCGTCCATGTCTGCAGTCACACTGGAGGAAGCAGGTGCCAGATGCAGGCTGCCTCGCTGTAACCAGTATATGCTGAGTATCCTCTCACACGCCGTCCATCTCTGCAGTCACACTGGAGAAAGCAGGTGCCAGATGCAGGCTGCCTCGCTGTAACTAGGACATGCTGAGTATCCTCTCACACGCTGTCCATGTCTGCAGTCACACTGGAGGAAGCAGATACCAGATACAGGCTGCCTCGCTGTAACCAGGATATGCTGAGTATCCTCTCACACGCCGTCCATCTCTGCAGTCACACTGGAGGAAGCAGGTGCCAGATGCAGGCTGCCTCGCTGTAACCAGGATATGCTGAGTATCCTCTCACACGCCGTCCATGTCTGCAGTCACACTGAAGGAAGCAGATGCCAGATGCAGGCTGCCTCGCTGTAACCAGGATATGCTGAGTATCCTCTCACACGCCGTCCATGTCTGCAGTCACACTGAAGGAAGCAGATGCCAGATGCAGGCTGCCTCGCTGTTACCAGGATATGCTGAGTATCCTCTCACACGCCGTCCATGTCTGCAGTCACACTGGAGGAAGCAGATGCCAGATGCAGGGTGCCTCGCTGTAACCAGGACATGCTGAGTATCCTCTCACACGCCGTCCATGTTTGCAGTCACACTGAAGGAAGCAGATGCCAGATGCAGGCTGCCTCGCTGTTACCAGGACATGCTGAGTATCCTCTCACACGTCGTCCATGTCTGCAGTCACACTGGAGGAAGCAGGTGCCAGATTCAGGCTGCCTCGCTGTAACCAGGATATGCTGAGTATCCTCTCACACGCCGTCCATGTCTGCAGTCACACTGGAGGAAGCAAGTGCCAGATGCAGGCTGCCTCGCTGTAACCAGGACATGCTGAGTATCCTCTCACATGCCGTCCATGTCTGCAGTCACACTGGAGGAAGCAGGTGCCAGATGCAGGCTGCCTCGCTGTAACCAGGACATGCTGAGTATCCTCTCACATGCCGTCCATGTCTGCAGTCACGCTGGAGGAAGCAGGTGCCAGATGAAGGCTGCCTCGCTGTAACCAGGACATGCTGAGTATCCACTCACACGCCATCCATGTCTGCAGTCACACTGGAGGAAGCAGGTGCCAGATGCAGGCTGCCTCGCTGTAACCAGGACATGCTGAGTATCCTCTCACACGCCATCCATGTCTGCAGTCACACTGGAGGAAGCAGGTGCCAGATGCAGGCTGCCTCGCTGTAACCAGGACATGCTGAGTAT
The DNA here is from genome assembly GCF_028390025.1 of Pseudophryne corroboree. Lineage (NCBI taxonomy): Eukaryota > Metazoa > Chordata > Amphibia > Anura > Myobatrachidae > Pseudophryne > Pseudophryne corroboree. The sequence goes on from NC_086453.1 coordinate 39,197,574, forward strand.
CCTCTCACACGCCGTCCATGTCTGCAGTCACACTGAAGGAAGCAGATGCCAGATGCAGGCTGCCTCGCTGTAACCAGGACATGCTGAGTATCCTCTCACACGCCGTCCATGTCTGCAGTCACACTGGAGGAAGCAGGTGCCAGATGCAGGGTGCCTCGCTGTAACCAGGACATGCTGAGTATCCTCTCACACGCCGTCCATGTCTGCAGTCACACTGGAGGAAGCAGGTGCCAGATGCAGGGTGCCTCGCTGTAACCAGGACATGCTGAGTATCCTCTCACACGCCGTCCATGTCTGCAGTCACACTGGAGGAAGCAAGTGCCAGATGCAGGCTGCCTCGCTGTAACCAGGACATGCTGAGTATCCTCTCACACGCCGTCCATGTCTGCAGTCACACTGGAGGAAGCAGGTGCCAGATGCAGGCTGCCTCGCTGTAACCAGAACATGCTGAGTATCCTCTCACACGTCGTCCATGTCTGCAGTCACACTGGAGGAAGCAAGTGCCAGATGCAGGCTGCCTCGCTGTAACCAGGACATGCTGAGTATTCCTCTCACACGCTGTCCATGTCTGCAGTCACACTGGAGGAAGCAGGTGCCAGATGCAGGCTGCCTCGCTGTAACCAGGATATGCTGAGTATCCTCTCACACGCCGTCCATGTCGGCAGTCACACTGGAGGAAGCAGGTGCCAGATGCAGGCTGCCTCGCTGTAACCAGGACATGCTGAGTATCCTCTCACACGCTGTCCATGTCTGCAGTCACACTGGAGGAAGCAGATGCCAGATGCAGGCTGCCTCGCTGTAACCAGGATATGCTGAGTATCCTCTCACACGCCGTCCATGTCTGCAGTCACACTGGAGGAAGCAGGTGCCAGATGCAGGCTGCCTCGCTGTAACCAGTATATGCTGAGTATCCTCTCACATGCCGTCCATGTCTGCAGTCACACTGGAGGAAGCAGGTGCCAGATGCAGGCTGCCTCGCTGTAACCAGTATATGCTGAGTATCCTCTCACATGCCGTCCATGTCTGCAGTCACGCTGAAGGAAGCAGGTGCCAGATGAAGGCTGCCTCGCTGTAACCAGGACATGCTGAGTATCCTCTCACACGCCATCCATGTCTGCAGTCACACTGGAGGAAGCAGGTGCCAGATGCAGGGTGCCTCGCTGTAACCAGGATACGCTGAGTATCCTCTCACACGCCGTCCATGTCTGCAGTCACACTGGAGGAAGCAGATGCCAGATGCAGGCTGCCTCGCTGTAACCAGGACATGCTGAGTATCCTCTCACACGCCGTCCATGTCTGCAGTCACACTGGAGGAAGCAGGTGCCAGATGCAGGCTGCCTCGCTGTAACCAGGACATGCTGAGTATCCTCTCACACGCCGTCCATGTCTGCAGTCACACTGGAGGAAGCAGATGCCATATGCAGGCTGCCTCGCTGTAACCAGGACATGCTGAGTATCCTCTCACACGCCGTCCATGTCTGCAGTCACACTGGAGGAAGCAGGTGCCAGATGCAGGCTGCCTCGCTGTAACGAGGATACGCTGAGTATCCTCTCACACGCCGTCCATGTCTGCAGTCACACTGGAGGAAGCAAGTGCCAGATGCAGGCTGCCTCGCTGTAACCAGGACATGCTGAGTATCCTCTCACACGCCGTCCATCTCTGCAGTCACACTGGAGGAAGCAGGTGCCATATGCAGGCTGCCTCGCTGTAACCAGTATATGCTGAGTATCCTCTCACACGCCGTCCATGTCTGCAGTCACACTGGAGGAAGCAGGTGCCAGATGCAGGCTGCCTCGCTGTAACAAGGACATGCTGAGTATCCTCTCACACGCTGTCCATGTCTGCAGTCACACTGGAGGAAGCAGGTGCCAGATGCAGGCTGTCTCGCTGTAACCAGGATATACTGAGTATCCTCTCACACGCCGTCCATGTCTGCAGTCACACTGGAGGAAGCAGGTGCCAGATGCAGGCTGTCTCGCTGTAACGAGTATACGCTGAGTATCCTCTCACACGCCGTCCATGTCTGCAGTCACACTGGAGGAAGCAGGTGCCAGATGCAGGCTGCCTCGCTGTAACCAGGATATGCTGAGTATCCTCTCACACGCCGTCCATGTCTGCAGTCACACTGAAGGAAGCAGATGCCAGATGCTGGCTGCCTCGCTGTAACCAGGATACGCTGAGTATCCTCTCACACGCCGTCCATGTCTGCAGTCACACTGGAGGAAGCAGGTGCCAGATGCAGGCTGTCTCGCTGTAACGAGGATACGCTGAGTATCCTCTCACACGCCGTCCATGTCTGCAGTCACACTGGAGGAAGCAGGTGCCAGATGCAGGCTGCCTCGCTGTAACCAGGATACGCTGAGTATCCTCTCACACGCCGTCCATGTCTGCAGTCACACTGGAGGAAGCAGGTGCCAGATGCAGGCTGCCTCGCTGTAACCAGGACATGCTGAGTATCCTCTCACACGCCGTCCATGTCTGCAGTCACACTGGAGGAAGCAGGTGCCAGATGCAGGCTGCCTCACTGTAACCAGGATATGCTGAGTATCCTCTCACACGCCGTCCATGTCTGCAGTCACACTGGAGGAAGCAGGTGCCAGATGCAGGGTGCCTCGCTGTAACCAGGATATGCTGAGTATCCTCTCACACGCCGTCCATGTCTGCAGTCACACTGGAGGAAGCAGGTGCCAGATGCAGGCTGCCTAGCTGTAACCAGGATATGCTGAGTATCCTCTCACACGCCGTCCATGTCTGCAGTCACACTGGAGGAAGCAGGTGCCAGATGCAGGCTGCCTCGCTGTAACCAGGATATACTGATTATCCTCTCACACGCCGTCCATGTCTGCAGTCACACTGAAGGAAGCAGATGCCAGATGCAGGCTGCCTCGCTGTAACCAGGATACGCTGAGTATCCTCTCACACGCCGTCCATGTCTGCAGTCACACTGGAGGAAGCAGGTGCCAGATGCAAGGTGCCTCGCTGTAACCAGGATACGCTGAGTATCCTCTCACACGCCGTCCATGTCTGCAGTCACACTGGAGGAAGCAGGTGCCAGATGCAGGCTGCCTAGCTGTAACCAGGATATGCTGAGTATCCTCTCACACGCCGTCCATGTCTGCAGTCACACTGGAGGAAGCAGGTGCCAGATGCAGGCTGCCTCGCTGTAACCAGGATATACTGAGTATCCTCTCACACGCCGTCCATGTCTGCAGTCACACTGAAGGAAGCAGATGCCAGATGCAGGGTGCCTCGCTGTAACCAGGATATGCTGAGTATCCTCTCACACGCCGTCCATGTCTGCAGTCACACTGGAGGAAGCAGGTGCCAGATGCAGGCTGCCTAGCTGTAACCAGGATATGCGGAGTATCCTCTCACACGCCGTCCATGTCTGCAGTCACACTGGAGGAAGCAGGTGCCAGATGCAGGCTGCCTCGCTGTAACCAGGATATACTGAGTATCCTCTCACACGCCGTCCATGTCTGCAGTCACACTGAAGGAAGCAGATGCCAGATGCAGGCTGCCTCGCTGTAACCAGGATACGCTGAGTATCCTCTCACACGCCGTCCATGTCTGCAGTCACACTGGAGGAAGCAGGTGCCAGATGCAGGGTGCCTCGTTGTAACCAGGATACGCTGAGTATCCTCTCACACGCCGTCCATGTCTGCAGTCACACTGGAGGAAGCAGGTGCCAGATGCAGAGCTGCCAAGAGAAATCCCGGGCCCCGGTACAACAACTCTCTGGGACCCCGTACCCCCCCCCCCAGAGGGGGGGTGACCACAGCATGCTTGGGGCATGGTCACACATCTTTGGGGGGGGGGCCTAGAACACGATAAGCACCCACTCAAAGGAGCATGGCATGCCTCCCTGCCAGGGCAGTAGAGAGCCTGGCTAAGCCCAGGTACTTTTCAGGGGGCGTGGCCTAATCAGAGGAGGTGTGGCCATGCACCCTTAGAAAAAAATACAGTTATTTTTATTTTAAGCACATTATTGGCCCCACTGCAGCCCAATAGAGAAGCTGCAGATGCTGCTTCCAGGTAAGGGAAAAGTTTAACACGTGCTAATGGGACTTTGAGATTATCACTTAGGGTGTTGTCTTCATTGAAGACTTTGCATGCATTGAAGGTAACAATTAAGGCTTGAAAACCATATTACAATTGGGAAAATTGGAGTTTGTTTTGCCTTATACAACAAAGGACTTTATCCAATTAAGTGCGAGTCTGTGAATGTTTTTATAAGTTATAATAATAATAATAATAATAATAATGATACGTTTATTTATATAGCACTTTTCCTCCGACAGGACTTAAGGCGCTTTATAGACATCAAAAACAATGCACATAGGCCCTCATTCCGAGTTGTTCGCTCGTTCTTTTTCTTCGCATTGGTGCGATAAGTCGCAAACTGCGCATGCGCAATGTTCGCAGTGCGCGTGCGCCAAGTAAATTAGCACAAAAGTTTGTTATTTTACTCACGGCTTAACGAAGATTTTTCTTCCTTCTGGTGATCATAGTGTGATTGACAGGAAGTGGGTGTTTCTGGGCGGAAACTGGCCGTTTTATGGGAGTGTGCGAAAAAACGCAGGCGTGTCAGGGGGAAAAAACGCGGGATTGTCTGGAGAAACGGGGGAGTGTCTGGACGAACGCTGGGTGTGTTTGTGACGTCAAACCAGGAACGAAAAGAATTGAACTGATCGCAGTGGCAGAGTAAGTCTCGAGCTACTCAGAAACTGCAAAGAAATTTCTATTCACAATTCTGCTAATCTTTCGTTCGCAATTCTGCAAAGCAAAGATTCACTCCCAGTAGGCGGCGGCCTAGCGTGTGCAATGCTGCTAAAAGCAGCTAGCGAGCGAACAACTCGGAATGAGGGCCATAGGGCCTAAATCAAGATTGATTGCAAAACAATATTTTCCTCTAATGAGCAAAACTATGTGCAGTGCGGGGGGCGGGGGGGGGGGGGGGCAGATATAACATGTGCAGAGAGAGTTAGGTTTGGGGGGTTATATTATTTCTGTGCAGGGTAAATACTGGCTGCTTTATTTTTACACTGCAATTTAAATTTCCGTTTGAGTACACACCACCCAAATCTAACTCTCTCTGCACATGTTATATCATATCTGCCAGCCCCCCTTCCCCACCACCTGCTGTGCACATGGTTTTGCCCATTGGAAGAAAATGTTGTCTTGCAATCAACCTGTAAGTAGGCCTATACTGCAGAAGATTTAAGCAATCCAGCAATAGACAAGCCACAGAGACATAAAAGAAAACCTTGAGCACACAATAAGTATAATGCAGGATTGGTGCAGGCATTTTGGGTAACAACTTCCAAGGGTTGTGTATTCCACCCTCACAGGTACCAGGTGCGGCAGCCATCTTGGGCGTGCAGCATAGGATTACCATGCGTGGAATAGTCTACCCCTAGAAGAGATGACACGAAATGGGGAGACTGTAATGTCTTCACGCTCAGAGTAGGTCCAACAAAACCACCAGGTCCATGTATTTTTCATCCCATCCACAAGTGTACCAGATGAGGCAGCCATGTTGGGCACACTACGAAGGTTACACTGTGGGAGGTGAGCCATACAAGGGCCCAATGCATGCTTGGGAAAACTGACACAAGTTGCAATGATAAAATGTTTAAATAACAGACACATCTGCTTGGATTAAACGTCTCAGCATTTATTAATTGATGACCAAATTAGAATCTATGGTATGAAGTTGGCCAAGAAGACCCTACTAAACCTTAGATCTAGCCAATTCTGATTGAAAAAAAGAGGGGGCAAATGATTGGCAGCCATGGAGATTGGAAAGAAAGAGAGAATTTTGGAGATGTGGGGCGCAGAGAGGGAGGCCGGGCCAAGGTAATGCAGGAGGCATAGCTTAATCATGTGAGCCATGGCAACACCCCTTTTAAACACTTTTAAAAAAAATACTGCACAGGTGGGTTCCAATTGCACCTCAGCAGGGGCAGATAAATGAGGGGTTCGAACAGTGTGATCGCATCCCCCCCCCACGCACACACACACACACACACACACACACACACACACACACACACACACACACCCTCCCTCCCACAGGCAGAGGAGGACCTCTGCAGCTCAGCCACAGCAGCCTCCCCAAACTCATGCAGCCAAGCGTGTGCTGGTTGCTGAGGAGAGAGAGGCTGCTGCCAGCTGACATGTGAGGAAGGGAAGGGCGGACCAAGGCCTACACCAGGCCCCTCCAGCAAGCCCAGGCCCCCTTCTTGGCGTCTCTACATTTACAGGAAGACAGGGAGCAGAGAGTGTTCAGACTTAGATATCCACAGGCAGCAAAGGTAGAGTTCACTAGTTAAGTTATAATACATTATTAGGCACCTGGATTTAAATAAAAAAACAAAAAAAGTCCCCTCAGTAATCGTTACAGGACCATTACAGCTCTCCATTCTAAAGCACTCTAATAAAGTTTCTGTAGACTGCTAATAGAGAGATGTGTGGAGGAACCTGCCACTGCTAGTGATCTACACACATTAAGCTGCACACAAAATTGCAAGATGGGTCAGCGCAGCGCTGAAAATATTAAAGCATCAAACATCTGTCAGAGAAGAGGAGAAATAATTCAGAGCAGAAGTTTACAGTTATAGAGTTATAGCAAAAGCAGATTCATCAGCTGGAAAAGTTAACTATGTGGAAATACCGTACATAGGTGGTCATTCCGAGTTGTTCGCTCGTTGCCGATTTTCGCTATGCTGCGACTTGCTGCTAAATGCGCATGGTACGCAGAGCGCATGCGCTAAGTTATTTAACACAAAACTTAGCAGTTTTGCTGGTGTTAGTACGACGCTTTTCAGTCGCACTGCTGATCGGTAAATGATTGACAGGAAAGGGGCGTTTCTGGGAGGTAATTGAGCGTTTTCCGGGAGTGTGCTAAAAAAAAGCAGGCGTGTCAGGGAAAAACGCGGGAGTGTCTGGAGAAAAGGGGGAGTGGCTGGCCGAACGCAGGGCGTGTTTGTGACGTCAAACCAGGAACTGAACGGACTGAGGTGATCGCAATCTAGGTGTAGGTCTGGAGCTACTCAGAAACTGCAAAGAATTATTTAGTAGCAATTCTGCTAATCTTTCGTTCGCTATTCTGCTAAGCTAAGATACACTCCCAGGGGGCGGCGGCCTAGCGTGTGCACTGCTGCTAAAAGCAGCTAACGAGCGAACAACTCGGAATGAGGGCCATAGTTCAATGGTTCCCAAACTGGGTGCAGTGGCGCCCTGGGATGATTTTGGGCACCTGCAGGGGTGCCTTGGTTGGTGGTCCAGAACCAATTCACATTATTTATGGTCAATATAATAGGCAAAACCAGACCTGCTGACATCTAATCATAACATACTGTATGTGGGCAAACAGAAGCAAATCCTGTACCTCAATATAACTGACCCTAAAGGATGACATATTAATACAATTTACGTATTTTAAAGTTTTTATAGAATTTCTCATAAGAAATGTTTGGCCTAGGGGTGCAGTTAATATAATTCTGATACTCTAGGGTGCTGTGATTAAAAAAAGTTTGGGAACCACTGTAGTGAAAACGCCGGATTGCTTTGAAGATGGATTTTATGGGATGACATATGATAATCTGGGCTGTGTGCCAAAGAACAATCATTTCTTTGTAGTACTGTACACTAAGGGGCCGATTTATTAACATTATTTTTACTAAAATAATGTGAAAAGGGGTGTTTTCTGTTTTCACACCTTTTTCACATAATTTTAGTATCACCTGAATGTATTAAAGGGCTTTTGGAGCAGCTTTCTGGAAAAACTGCTCTAAATCCTTTATTTCACCTTTTTTATAGTAACAAGATTGCATTACCCATACTTACTGTATAATGAGAAATGGGGTCTGACCAAATTTACTAAAAACAAATCTGCCCGTAGGCAGGGAAAACTATGCAGGGAGCAGGCAGTGAGATCAGCTCTGTGTATCCCATCTGACCACTGTGTAAAAAAAAAAAAAAGTCAAAGATATACTTACATTCCCTGGTGACCAGTACCCCGGTGCTCTTCCGCCGGCTCCAGTCTTCTGATCTCTGGCTCCTGCACTGTGACCCTGGTATCTGCTGTAAACCGGCATTTACGGCAGTTTACAGCATCAGATGACCAAGTTACAACGCAGAAAGCTGGCAATCACATGACCAGAGACGGAGGAGAGCAGCGGGGCACCAATCACAGGGTAAGTATGCAGGGAAGGGTAAGTCACGACGGGGGGTGCACCTGGCGGTGGTAGCGGCGGAGCATGCACAGCCATTACTCCGGGTATCTCTCACCGGGAGCGTCGGAGTGGCATCACAGGGACAGAGCTTTTTTGTAAGCTCTGTCCATGCATGCGATAATTGATGCATCCATCCAATGTAGTCAACTATTGCATTGCAGATTGGGGGCGATTTTATCACATCGGGGGCCAAATGTAATAGAGTGAGAGTTTCAGAAAGTGAGAGATTTGGTAAGGTTTTGCAGTCTTTTTTTAAAGTGGCAATCATTGCAAGATCAATCTGGTTTTGCAGTGTAAATGATTACCACTTTAAAAAAAAAACTGAGAATCCTTACCACATCTCTCACTTTCTGAAACTCTCACTCTATTACATTTGGCCCACATCCTCAGATGCGGATGGTGATAAATATGCGCCTAAGTAATAGCTGCATATAAATCAATACATCTATTCTATACAGTAAGTCTCACTAAACATACTATATGCCCCAACTAAATGCAGAATTAAAAGAGGATTTCATCCACTACTTTTTTCAATCACGGCACCCTAGAATATCATAAACATTTTTCACAGCACCCCTAGGCCAAAAGTTTCTTATTGAGAAATTTAGAAAAGAGATATTAGAATCAGTAAATGATGTTTCTGTCATTGTTAGGGTCAGTTATGTGATGATAGATAAGATTTGCTTCTGTTTGGACACATATTTTATGATTGGCAGCCACCGGCACTGGTTTTGACTATTACATTGACCATATACTGTATAATTTGAATTGGTCCTGGACCACCAACCCAGGTCTTCCCTGCAAGTGTCCCGAGGCACCCCAGGTCGATTTTCTCCCTGGCACCTTTCAGACTGCACATGAACACGGGTTATGCACGCTCATGTGCCAATAACCCGTGTTCATAGCTGGCGGTCTTAAAGGGGTATAACACTCCAGGTTAGAGAAGCAAACCTGCTTACTATTTCATCATAATCGCTATATGTGATGTTATCATGGTCCAAGGGAGGATCCCATGTGAATCCAAAGTTGGTTCCCCAAACAGCTTGAGATGCCTCCCTGCAGTCAGTTTACCTCCAATCAAAATCCAGACGTTCAAAATCCCGACACCAATTGACCGAAGGTCAAAATTCCGACAAGGTCAAAATACCGACATGAGTTTTTCATGATTTTTTTCATTGAAACCGACTTGTTCATACTTTACCATCCCAGTGGACCTGGTGGGGGAATATAATAGTGTGCCGAGCGCAGCGAGGCACCGTGCCCGAAGCATGGCGAGCGCATGGTGTCCATGTTGACTTATGTTGACATACACACACAAACAACAACAACAAAAAACGCATGTCGGTATTTCGATCTGTCGGCATGTTACATGTCGGTATTTTGACCTTGTCGGTATTTTAAATGTCGGTATTTTGTCCATGTCGGGATTTTGACCTTGTCGGGATTTTGACCATCGGTCAATTGGTGTCGGGATTTTGAACGTCGGCATTTTGATTGGAGGTATTTTGTACCGATCCCCTCCCTGCAAGCACAGATACCACTGCATTTAGCATGGGTGAGGGATCACTAAGTAGTTGTATACCTCTAAAAGTTAAATAGCATATTTTGATGCCATTTTATGATTTGAGGACTATAGTACATATTACACCTAATGACTGTAGGGGGCGTCAAATGTCCTTTTCATCCTGTGCTCCACTTGGTCTAGAACTGACCCTGCCAGTTTTCTATGTGGTTAACATACAAATCTGCATATCTTTTTCTTTCATCTCTGTTACGCAATCTGTTTCATTTAGTTGGAATCTCAAAGGAGCTGCTTTTGGGTTAGATTTCTTTGCACGGACGCATATAGCGAGTTTCAGAATATTCTGCCTGCATTTTTGTGCATCTCTGTCCGACTGTGAGTGGGCCGAATCTGTCTTTGCGTGAAATGGGGAACTGGACGGTGAAATGCAATAGTACATAACTGCTCTATCTTGCAGTAGTGTCACGGTAGTGACATGGGTGTGTAGCTAGACGTCCACGCTATTCAGAGCAGTGTGCACGGGGGGATGGGAAGCTGGTGCAAGTGGCATCCCACTTGAAGCCACATGAATCCTCGCATTGGCCCAACATAAATTTGCATTAGTATAAGGTAATAAATCAGATTTTAACGGCATGACGCAAACACAGTCACTTTGCGTTTATCCCAGTATTAGCCCCAAAATGAGCTCCTATGTTAATTTAAAAGGTAATCACTAGTGTGTTGCCTTGGGGCGGTTGGGTTGTGCTGACCCGGGGGAGGAAGGGGGCGGTCTTGTGCTCTTTACTTAGCCTTAGAAATGTTAGGGACAAGCCTGATGAGGTTACCTGGCCGTGGTAGGTGGGCCTATATTTTTGATATAAATTTAGAAAACATCGCGCTGTTAATAGAATAAAATATAATAATAGTAATTTTTGTGATATTAGTTATCGGGCTGTAAAATTGTCAGAAATGAGGTCGGGAGACTGTATAAAGATAATAATAAGAAATATATACTTTTTATTTTAAACCAAATACTACACCATAAAGATAAAACATATATATATAATATAGTAAAAGATTCTTTTCTATGCAAGCTAATAAAGAAAAAACAATATAATAAAAAACAATATAATAAAAAAGGTCTCCCAACCTTAAGCTTTAATTATTTCTAAATATTCTATATTGTTTTTTCTTTATTATACTGTTTTTATATATATATTTATTTATTATTTATGTTTATTATTATTATTCTTAAGTAGCATGACATTTATAAGCATCAGGAATCAGATAAATATTGACTCATATAAATACCCAGAGAATCTGTATGGCTTTAAACCAATTTGTTGCAAACAGCTACAATTAATTAACTAATTAGGGATCATTGCTGGCTATATAAAAAAGGAACACCACAACTAAATGGCAGTCTTGAGGAAGTCCCAGTGCATTGTGGGACGAAACGCGTTGACGTTTATTGGATATCCAGCAGTGTCTTGATCCACCGGGAGAAACGGAATTGGCTCCTGATAGTTTATACAGAGCCATTGCAGCCGCTCATTACCAGCAAGCATCTTCCAGAATACCCTCTGCCCTGCTTGGTAATTTGTCCGCCGTACACCTTTACGCTGCAACACACTGACAGCGGGAGACCTGTGGGCTGCATTTGCGAGCACTTTGGAGCAACATACCCGGAGCGGTGACGGCCTCACCACCGGGAGAGGGAAGACGGCACGCAGCTTCGGCAGGAACCACCTGTGAGTACTCTGTCTCCTATTCTTTCACGGACACTCGATACAGTACGCCCGGGGCGGTGATAGCCTCACCACCGGGAAAGGAAGGACGCTCTCAGGTACAACTCTGACAGCCACAGGCGGTAATTATCTAACCTTCAGTTTATCCTGAACTAATCATTACAGCCGGGACGCCGGCATATAAAGCCATCTATTAAACCTGTGTGGATCTTGCAAAGGAATACAATCTGACACATACTGTCTTTAAAGGACACGTAGTATCTATTTTATAACACACTCGTTTGAGCTGTTATTATAGTTACAAGTATTTATAGGTTTTGAATTATGCTATGACTATTAAATATCTGATGCTTGCATAGAAAAGAATCTTTTACTATATTATATATATATGTTTTATCTTTATGGTGTAGTATTTGGTTTAAAATAAAAAGTATATATTTCTTATTATTATCTTTATACAGTCTCCCGACCTCATTTCTGACAATTTTACAGCCCGATAACTAATATCACAAAAATTACTATTATTATATTTTATTCTATTAACAGCGCGATGTTTTCTAAATTTATATCATTTCGTTTATGCTAGAGACCCTAACCAAGTCTCAAAACAGACGCTGCTGTTTACTTATATGAAATAAATAAAAAATCTTTTTATACTAACAATTTCTTAAACTGTAAAAATATATTGAACAGCGCCGGGAGAGTGGGATTAGCATACCACTGGGGATTTTTATCTCCTCCATATCTTTGGGCCTATATTTTTGGTCAAAATTGATGCTAAGTACCTCAACTTTACTCCACATTAAACTGCAGAGTTTTTCTTTTATAATTGTTCTATATTATTGGGGTTCTTAGTGCTTAGAGTGTGCCCCTGCATTTTCTCTTATTTATGTTTGGCAATACGTAACCACCATCTGTAGAAATGGTGACCATCGCCGCCTCACTTCACTCACCACACTTCCTTCAAGGCGGCTCACTCTGCTACCGCTGTGCTTGCAACAGGTTGCAATTTGCAATTGTAGTCCATGTGGATAGTAAATTAAGCAAATGTTAGTAAAATATGTAAAAAAAACTAAAAAAATATGTCGACCATTGTGTGTTGACCAATGTCATGTCAACCTTTTGAACCTGTCAAACTTTTACAAGTCAACCTTTTGTATCTGTTGACCTACTGAAAGTCGACCATATCATGTCGACCTATTGACTATCGACGTAGACACTATCATCTGGATACCAATCATAAGCGCTAATTTCAGGCTCTTGAAGTGCAGTGTAAGAGGAAGTTTCAGAGTCAGAGGGCTTGTTAAAATTAGAGATGAGCGGGTTCGGTTTCTCTGAATCCGAACCCGCACGAACTTCATGTTTTTTTTCACGGGTCCGAGCGACTCGGATCTTCCCGCCTTGCTCGGTTAACCCGAGCGCGCCCGAACGTCATCATGACGCTGTCGGATTCTCGCGAGACTCGGATTCTATATAAGGAGCCGCGCGTCGCCGCCATTTTCACACGTGCATTGAGATTGATAGGGAGAGGACGTGGCTGGCGTCCTCTCCATTTAGATTAGGAGAGAGAGAGAGAGATTGACCTGAGGCTGATACTGTAGAAGAGAGTGCAGAGTTTAGTGACTGACCACAGTGACCACCAGCAGTGCAGTTGTTTTATTTAATATATCCGTTCTCTGCCTGAAAAAAACGGTACACACAGTGACTCAGTCACATACCATATCTGTGTGCACTGCTCAGCCCAGTGTGCTGCATGCCTGCATCATCTATGTATATATTATATATCTGACTGTGCTCAGCTCACACAGCTTATAATTGTGGGGGAGACTGGGGAGCACTGCAGTGCCAGTTATAGGTTATAGCAGGAGCCAGGAGTACAAGACAGTCACATACCATATCTGTGTGCACTGCTCAGCCCAGTGTGCTGCATCATCTATGTATATATTATATATCTGACTGTGCTCAGCTCACACAGCTTATAATTGTGGGGGAGACTGGGGAGCACTGCAGTGCCAGTTATAGGTTATAGCAGGAGCCAGGAGTACATATTATATTAAAATTAAACAGTGCACACTTTTGCTGCAGGAGTGCCACTGCCAGTGTGACTGACCAGTGACCTGACCACACTGACCACCAGTATAGTTAGTAGTATACTATATTGTGATTGCCTGAAAAAGTTAAACACTCGTCGTGTGACTTCACTTGTGTGGTGTTTTTTTTTTTATTCTATAAAAAACTCATTCTGCTGACAGACAGTGTCCAGCAGGTCCGTCATTATATAATATATATACCTGTCCGGCTGCAGTAGTGATATATATATATTTTTTATATCATTATTTATCATCCAGTCGCAGCAGACACAGTACGGTAGTTCACGGCTGTAGCTACCTCTGTGTCGGCACTCGGCAGTCCATCCATAATTGTATACCACCTACCCGTGGTTTTTTTTTTCTTTCTTCTTTATACATACATACTACTACATCTCTTTATCAACCAGTCTATATTAGCAGCAGACACAGTACAGTACGGTAGTTCACGGCTGTGGCTACCTCTGTGTCGGCACTCGGCAGTCCGTCCATAATTGTATACCACCTAACCGTGGTTTTTTTTTCTTTCTTCTTTATACATACATACTACGACATCTCTTTATCAACCAGTCTATATTAGCAGCAGACACAGTACAGTACGGTAGTTCACGGCTGTGGCTACCTCTGTGTCGGCACTCGGCAGTCCGTCCATAATTGTATACCACCTAACCGTGTTTTTTTTTTCTTTCTTCTTCATACATACATACTACGACATCTCTTTATCAACCAGTCTATATTAGCAGCAGACACAGTACAGTACGGTAGTTCACGGCTGTGGCTACCTCTGTGTCGGCACTCGGCAGTCCGTCCATAATTGTATACCACCTAACCGTGGTTTTTTTTTCTTTCTTCTTCATACATACATACTACGACATCTCTTTATCAACCAGTCTATATTAGCAGCAGACACAGTACAGTACGGTAGTTCACGGCTGTGGCTACCTCTGTGTCGGCACTCGGCAGTCCGTCCATAATTGTATACCACCTAACCGTGGTTTTTTTTTCTTTCTTCTTCATACATACATACATACTACGACATCTCTTTATCAACCAGTCTATATTAGCAGCAGACACAGTACGGTAGTTCACGGCTGTAGCTAACTCTGTGTCGGCACTCGGCAGTCCGTCCATAATTGTATACTAGTATCCATCCATCTCCATTGTTTACCTGAGGTGCCTTTAGTTGTGCCTATTAAAATATGGAGAACAAAAATGTTGAGGTTCCAAAATTAGGGAAAGATCAAGATCCACTTCCACCTCGTGCTGAAGCTGCTGCCACTAGTCATGGCCGAGACGATGAAATGCCAGCAACGTCGTCTGCCAAGGCCGATGCCCAATGTCATAGTACAGAGCATGTCAAATCCAAAACACCAAATATCAGTAAAAAAAGGACTCCAAAACCTAAAATAAAATTGTCGGAGGAGAAGCGTAAACTTGCCAATATGCCATTTACCACACGGAGTGGCAAGGAACGGCTGAGGCCCTGGCCTATGTTCATGGCAAGTGGTTCAGCTTCACATGAGGATGGAGGCACTCAGCCTCTCGCTAGAAAAATGAAAAGACTCAAGCTGGCAAAAGCAGTAGCACCGCAAAGAACTGTGCGTTCTTCGAAATCCCAAATCCACAAGGAGAGTCCAATTGTGTCGGTTGCGATGCCTGACCTTCCCAACACTGGACGTGAAGAGCATGCGCCTTCCACCATTTGCACGCCCCCTGCAAGTGCTGGAAGGAGCACCCGCAGTCCAGTTCCTGATAGTCAGATTGAAGATGTCAGTGTTGAAGTACACCAGGATGAGGAGGATATGGGTGTTGCTGGCGCTGGGGAGGAAATTGACCAGGAGGATTCTGATAGTGAGGTGGTTTGTTTAAGTCAGGCACCCGGGGAGACACCTGTTGTCCGTGGGAGGAATATGGCCGTTGACATGCCTGGTGAAAATACCAAAAAAATCAGCTCTTCGGTGTGGAACTATTTCAACAGAAATGCGGACAACAGGTGTCAAGCCGTGTGTTCCCTTTGTCAAGCTGTAATAAGTAGGGGTAAGGACGTTAACCACCTCGGAACATCCTCCCTTATACGTCACCTGCAGCGCATTCATAATAAGTCAGTGACAAGTTCAAAAACTTTGGGTGACAGCGGAAGCAGTCCACTGACCAGTAAATCCCTTCCTCTTGTAACCAAGCTCACGCAAACCACCCCACCAACTCCCTCAGTGTCAATTTCCTCCTTCCCCAGGAATGCCAATAGTCCTGCAGGCAATGTCACTGGCAATTCTGACGAGTCCTCTCCTGCCTGGGATTCCTCCGATGCATCCTTGCGTGTAACGCCTACTGCTGCTGGCGCTGCTGTTGTTGCTGCTGGGAGTCGATGGTCATCCCAGAGGGGAAGTCGTAAGCCCACTTGTACTACTTCCAGTAAGCAATTGACTGTTCAACAGTCCTTTGCGAGGAAGATGAAATATCACAGCAGTCATCCTGCTGCAAAGCGGATAACTGAGGCCTTGACAACTATGTTGGTGTTAGACGTGCGTCCGGTATCCGCCGTTAGTTCACAGGGAACTAGACAATTTATTGAGGCAGTGTGCCCCCGTTACCAAATACCATCTAGGTTCCACTTCTCTAGGCAGGCGATACCGAGAATGTACACGGACGTCAGAAAAAGACTCACCAGTGTCCTAAAAAATGCAGTTGTACCCAATGTCCACTTAACCACGGACATGTGGACAAGTGGAGCAGGGCAGGGTCAGGACTATATGACTGTGACAGCCCACTGGGTAGATGTATGGACTCCCGCCGCAAGAACAGCAGCGGCGGCACCAGTAGCAGCATCTCGCAAACGCCAACTCTTTCCTAGGCAGGCTACGCTTTGTATCACCGGTTTCCAGAATACGCACACAGCTGAAAACCTCTTACGGCAACTGAGGAAGATCATCGCGGAATGGCTTACCCCAATTGGACTCTCCTGTGGATTTGTGGCATCGGACAACGCCAGCAATATTGTGTGTGCATTAAATATGGGCAAATTCCAGCACGTCCCATGTTTTGCACATACCTTGAATTTGGTGGTGCAGAATTATTTAAAAAACGACAGGGGCGTGCAAGAGATGCTGTCGGTGGCCAGAAAAATTGCGGGACACTTTCGGCGTACAGGCACCACGTACAGAAGACTGGAGCACCACCAAAAACTACTGAACCTGCCCTGCCATCATCTGAAGCAAGAAGTGGTAACGAGGTGGAATTCAACCCTCTATATGCTTCAGAGTGTTATGATTCCCGTACTCCAGACCAGAGGAGATCGTATGGCTGAGGTCAGAGTACTGGGAAGATATGCTGGTTGTGGGAGCAGGAAAGCCTAGTAACCCCTGGCGCCCTAACTCCGTTGTCTCGCCCGTGTTATCAGAAATCCCCTGCGAGACTATGGTTGCTTGAGCCCATGGCAGCCGCGTTCGAAGGGCGGATTATGTCTGCCCAACCCCGATGCCCCCTCAGGTCTTAATGGGAGACAAAGGGAAATCCGAGACAGGGTGATAACAAGGGGCCCTCTGACTAAGCAACCAGGCCAGGGGTTACAAGCTAACTTAACTAAATCAAAAGGTATGTGCGGACTAGCCGCCAGGGAAAAGGACAACCAAAGATCCACTGATCCGTAACTCCTATCCAGCACCGCTGGATACCAGAGTGGATCAGGGAGAGCGGAATCCTCCGCAAAAGCTCCAGGACACAAAAATACTAAATAATAAACAGTAGCGGACAAGCCGCAACACACGGCTGCGCCGTGACTCACGAACACCACAGGATGTTAAAGGTGCTCAGTCAGACTCCAGGAAAAGATGACAAATCTCCGAGTACAGGACCACTGAGGACAGGAACAACCGGCTTGAGCAGGACTGGATACTTTCTGCAACTGACATAGGCAAACAGGAAGCTGCCGACACCGACTTTCAGAACTGGAGGACAGGCAGAATCCACTGGAACTCAGGGTAGGACACGGGATCAGACACAGGGACTGACACAGGAATCAACACAGGGACTGACACAGGAATCCACACAGGGACTGACACAGGAATCCACACAGGGACTGACAGGAACCAGCTCAAACTTAAAGCAGACTGCAAACCAAGGAATATCATCAGCATCTGCTAACTGCAGTGAGCCAGCATATATCAGAGAGGCCTAATTAATTATCTCTTGCAGCTGGCCTGCTGCACGACTAAGCTGACAAGATGCAATCAGCAGCCAGATGAGGCTGAACACATGGGAACAAGCTGCAATTGCACAGACTCACCAGCGGCAGCAGACAAGAGTAATCCAAAACAGAGCAATGGGAAATCCTGGCATGCAAGACAACTAAATAAACATAAAATAGGAATGAACCACTACCTGTGGTTCATAACAGTATCCCCTCCTTAAGGGTGAGCTCCGAGCACCCCATGACACCCACGGGGAACATAAACAGAAGTATAACATGAAATACAGAACAAAACTGCAAAACAGGAATGAGCCACAGCCGTGGCTCATAACAGTACCCCCCCCCCCTTGAGGAGGGGTCAAAAGACCCCAAAATTCAGACTATCCAGAACAAGGGATACAAAAAAAAAAAAAACCTGACACATTGGTCTAACAGACACGAAAACAGAAACAAGCTGCAACCACAGCTTGTAACAGTGCCCTCCCCTTGATGGTGGCCACTGGACGCAAGACAAGGGGAAAAAAAATCTTTTTTTTTTTTTTTTTTTTTTATATCAAGGCAAGAGTCAAAAAATTATTTCTTTTTCTTCTTCTTCTTTTTACAAAGCTCTTTAGGTCTGACCAAGGTAATTCCCCAAACATTGTCTGAACTGATGGTACCACCCAGCAAGGCTGCGTTCAAATCAGAGACAGGTCTCTTACCCTTGGGAGCTGAACTTTCTGGTAAAGTACTATTATTAGAAGAAGTAGTCAGAAAAGCACATCCTGCAGTCACAACAACGGGCTGAGACTCCTGTGCCGAGTTTACAGTATTTTGTGGACTCTCAGCAGACAAGATGGGTGACTTAGAGGAACCTGAACCAATTTCTTTGGAACCATATCTTTTAATAATTGCATCACTGAATGCTGGGGGATCCTGAAGAATGGGATCTTCAGCTTTCATTAGGCTGGTCGCCCACTCAAAAGGCTCTCCTCTAAAAGAATAAATAAGATAGAGCACAAGGTTCTCTGGAGTGATGCCCAGAAATGGTCTAGACAACATAATAATGTAATAGTGTTTGTAAAGCGCCAGAAATTGGGCTAAGTCCCCATCAAAGATTATGGATGTTGAGATATCAGAGTCAGGATCTGTTTCCTTCTCATCTGACTGACTGGAGTGCTTTGCTAGGACCTGGTCACTATTGACCTTACTCGAGGCTGAGACTCTCTGAACCCCACCCGGGGCTGAGACTTTCTGAACCCCACCCGGGGCAGTGACTTTCTGAACCCCACCCGGGGCAGTGACTTTCTGAACCCCACCCGGGGCAGTGACTTTCTGAACCCCACCCGGGGCAGTGACTTTCTGAACCCCACCCGGGGCAGTGACTTTCTGAACCCCACCCGGGGCAGTGGCCTCCGGGAACCCCGCTGGGGCAGTGGCCTCCGGGAACCCCGCTGGGGCAGTGGCCTCCGGGAACCCCGCTGGGGCAGTGGCCTCCGGGAACCCCGCTGGGGCAGTGGCCTCCGGGAACCCCGCTGGGGCCAGCATCTCGGATTCTTTTACTGGGACCGGGTCGTTGGCCTCCCTGACTGGGATCGGGCCATCGGCCTCCCTCTCTGAGTCGATAATAATCGAAAGTTCTCCCGGGACTATGACTTCCGGGACTTTTGCTGAAGCAATAACGTTCAGATCCTCCACTAATGCTATGCTTCTTAAGTTCTTTCCTGGGGAAGCGACTTCTAGACCCTTCTTTGGGGCTGCGTCGAGACCCCACTTGGGGATATTACTTCAAAGATCCCTTCTGGGGTTTTGCTTCTCGAGTTCCCTTCAAGAACTATGGTTTTAGATACCCTTTCTGAGGTTGCGCTCCTCAAGTCCCTACCTGGGGTAACAGCTTCTGAGACCCCTTCTGGTATGGAAACCTGAGCTACAATATTTGATGTCCCTCTATAAGCTTGGGCATCGGGTACCGCTCCAGCACTCTGGGCATCGGGTACCGCTCCAGCACTCTGGGCATCGGGTACCGCTCCAGCACTCTGGGCATCGGGTACCGCTCCAGCACTCTGGGCATCGGGTACCGCTCCAGCACTCTGGGCATCGGGTACCGCTCCAGCACCCTGGGCTACGGGCACCGCTCCAGGACCCTGGGCTACGGGCACCACTCCAGGACCCTGGGCTACGGGCACCACTCCAGGACCCTGGGCTACGGGCACCACTCCAGGACCCTGGGCTACGGGCACCACTCCAGGACCCTGGGCTACGGGCACCACTCCAGGACCCTGGGCTACGGGCACCACTCCAGGGACTTGCAACTCCGCTTCCACAGGAACCTCAAGAGAGGAGAGAAACATTCTCTTTTGATTCCTGAATCTATAATGGGGCTCCCTTGCCCAAGGACCCCAATTATAGGACAGAGAGCTTTTTTGTGTGGGTTGTGTGACAAGTACCTCTGCCACAGTAGAGACAGGAGTAGGTCTTGTATCATGACTCAACTTGGCCAGAGGGCAAGACTCGTCACCACACTTTGGCTTGCGCAACTCACAGGTCTGCAGATAATGGCCTAAACCCCCACAATATAGGCATAAGTTTAAGTTTCTGCGACGCAGACGCTCCTCTTCTGAGATCCTGGGCCGCAGAAAACTTTTAAACTTTTTCTCTTCAATTAAACCAGAGGATTCTCTTGTCACCATACTGTGAACAAGAGTCTCTTTAGAGATAGATGTACTCTCAACGACTTCTGGCAAAATAAGCAAGATTTTAGTCAGAAGGTTTTGCAGTTGCTTTAGGGATTGCTGCAAAACTTCTAGTCGCTCTGGTCTCAAAGCACTGAATACAGAGTTCAGGGCTGCGAGAGATGCCTGCAGGGCTTGCATAGTAGACATAGGAGGATTTAAAACTAGACAAGACAAGACAAGGCAAGACAAGGCAAGGCAAGGCAAGGCAAGGCAAGGCAAGGCAAGACAAGGCAAGGCAAGGCAAGGCAAGACTAAATTTTGCTAAACAAAACAAGACTTTTTTTTTTTTTTTTTTTTTTAAACACCGGACTGGATTCTAAACACCGGACTGGATTCTAAACACCGGACTGGATTCTAAACACCGGACTGGATTCTAAACACTGGACTGGATTGGATTCTAAACACCGGACTGGGTTGGATTCTAAACACCGGACTGGATTC
Organism: Pseudophryne corroboree; assembly: GCF_028390025.1. NCBI lineage: Eukaryota > Metazoa > Chordata > Amphibia > Anura > Myobatrachidae > Pseudophryne > Pseudophryne corroboree. The sequence continues at coordinate 39,218,492 of NC_086453.1, forward strand.
TAAACACCAAATTCTAGACAAGACTGGATTCTAGACTAGACACTGGACTGGGCCAAAAAAGAAAAAAAAAGTTTTATTTCTTTTTTGTGGTATGGCTGATGATAATGTTATGATTCCCGTACTCCAGACCAGAGGAGATCGTATGGCTGAGGTCAGAGTACTGGGAAGATATGCTGGTTGTGGGAGCAGGAAAGCCTAGTAACCCCTGGCGCCCTAACTCCGTTGTCTCGCCCGTGTTATCAGAAATCCCCTGCGAGACTATGGTTGCTTGAGCCCATGGCAGCCGCGTTCGAAGGGCGGATTATGTCTGCCCAACCCCGATGCCCCCTCAGGTCTTAATGGGAGACAAAGGGAAATCCGAGACAGGGTGATAACAAGGGGCCCTCTGACTAAGCAACCAGGCCAGGGGTTACAAGCTAACTTAACTAAATCAAAAGGTATGTGCGGACTAGCCGCCAGGGAAAAGGACAACCAAAGATCCACTGATCCGTAACTCCTATCCAGCACCGCTGGATACCAGAGTGGATCAGGGAGAGCGGAATCCTCCGCAAAAGCTCCAGGACACAAAAATACTAAATAATAAACAGTAGCGGACAAGCCGCAACACACGGCTGCGCCTTGACTCACGAACACCACAGGATGTTAAAGGTGCTCAGTCAGACTCCAGGAAAAGATGACAAATCTCCGAGTACAGGACCACTGAGGACAGGAACAACCGGCTTGAGCAGGACTGGATACTTTCTGCAACTGACATAGGCAAACAGGAAGCTGCCGACACCGACTTTCAGAACTGGAGGACAGGCAGAATCCACTGGAACTCAGGGTAGGACACGGGATCAGACACAGGGACTGACACAGGAATCAACACAGGGACTGACACAGGAATCCACACAGGGACTGACACAGGAATCCACACAGGGACTGACAGGAACCAGCTCAAACTTAAAGCAGACTGCAAACCAAGGAATATCATCAGCATCTGCTAACTGCAGTGAGCCAGCATATATCAGAGAGGCCTAATTAATTATCTCTTGCAGCTGGCCTGCTGCACGACTAAGCTGACAAGATGCAATCAGCAGCCAGATGAGGCTGAACACATGGGAACAAGCTGCAATTGCACAGACTCACCAGCGGCAGCAGACAAGAGTAATCCAAAACAGAGCAATGGGAAATCCTGGCATGCAAGACAACTAAATAAACATAAAATAGGAATGAACCACTACCTGTGGTTCATAACACAGAGGTTGGAGGAGCAGCAAAAGGCCATTCAAGCCTATACAATTGAGCACGATATAGGAGGTGGAATGCACCTGTCTCAAGCGCAGTGGAGAATTATTTCAACGTTGTGCAAGGTTCTGATGCCCTTTGAACTTGCCACACGTGAAGTCAGTTTAGACACTGCCAGCCTGAGTCAGGTCATTCCCCTCATCAGGCTTTTGCAGAAGAAGCTGGAGACATTGAAGGAGGAGCTAACACGGAGCGATTCCGCTAGGCATGTGGGACTTGTGGATGGAGCCCTTAATTCGCTTAACAAGGATTCACGGGTGGTCAATCTGTTGAAATCAGAGCACTACATTTTGGCCACCGTGCTCGATCCTAGATTTAAAGCCTACCTTGGATCTCTCTTTCCGGCAGACACAAGTCTGCTGGGGTTGAAAGACCTGCTGGTGAGAAAATTGTCAAGTCAAGCGGAACGCGACCTGTCAACATCTCCTCCTTCACATTCTCCCGCAACTGGGGGTGCGAGGAAAAGGCTCAGAATTCCGAGCCCACCCGCTGGCGGTGATGCAGGGCAGTCTGGAGCGACTGCTGATGCTGACATCTGGTCCGGACTGAAGGACCTGACAACGATTACGGACATGTCGTCTACTGTCACTGCATATGATTCTCTCACCATTGAAAGAATGGTGGAGGATTATATGAGTGACCGCATCCAAGTAGGCACGTCACACAGTCCATACTTATACTGGCAGGAAAAAGAGGCAATTTGGAGGCCATTGCACAAACTGGCTTTATTCTACCTAAGTTGCCCTCCCACAAGTGTGTACTCCGAAAGAGTGTTTAGTGCCGCCGCTCACCTTGTCAGCAATCGGCGTACGAGGTTACATCCAGAAAATGTGGAGAAGATGATGTTCATTAAAATGAATTATAATCAATTCCTCCGCGGAGACATTGACCAGCAGCAATTGCCTCCACAAAGTACACAGGGAGCTGAGATGGTGGATTCCAGTGGGGACGAATTGATAATCTGTGAGGAGGGGGATGTACACGGTGATATATCGGAGGGTGATGATGAGGTGGACATCTTGCCTCTGTAGAGCCAGTTTGTGCAAGGAGAGATTAATTGCTTCTTTTTTGGGGGGGGTCCAAACCAACCCGTCATATCAGTCACAGTCGTGTGGCAGACCCTGTCACTGAAATGATGGGTTGGTTAAAGTGTGCATGTCCTGTTTTGTTTATACAACATAAGGGTGGGTGGGAGGGCCCAAGGACAATTCCATCTTGCACCTCTTTTTTCTTTTATTTTTCTTTGCGTCATTTGCTGTTTGGGGAGGGTTTTTTGGAAGGGACATCCTGCGTGACACTGCAGTGCCACTCCTAAATGGGCCCGGTGTTTGTGTCGGCCACTAGGGTCGCTAATCTTACTCACACAGTCAGCTACCTCATTGCGCCTCTTTTTTTCTTTGCGTCATGTGCTGATTGGGGAGGGTTTTTTGGAAGGGACATCCTGCGTGACACTGCAGTGCCACTCCTAAATGGGCCCGGTGTTTGTGTCGGCCACTAGGGTCGCTAATCTTACTCACACAGTCAGCTACCTCATTGCGCCTCTTTTTTTCTTTGCGTCATGTGCTGATTGGGGAGGGATTTTTGGAAGGGACATCCTGCGTGACACTGCAGTGCCACTCCTAAATGGGCCAGGTGTTTGTGTCGGCCACTAGGGTCGCTAATCTTACTCACACAGTCAGCTACCTCATTGCGCCTCTTTTTTTCTTTGCGTCATGTGCTGATTGGGGAGGGTTTTTTGGAAGGGACATCCTGCGTGACACTGCAGTGCCACTCCTAAATGGGCCCGGTGTTTGTGTCGGCCACTAGGGTCGCTAATCTTACTCACACAGTCAGCTACCTCATTGCGCCTCTTTTTTTCTTTGCGTCATGTGCTGATTGGGGAGGGTTTTTTGGAAGGGACATCCTGCGTGACACTGCAGTGCTACTCCTAAATGGGCCCGGTGTTTGTGTCGGCCACTAGGGTCGCTAATCTTACTCACACAGTCAGCTACCTCATTGCGCCTCTTTTTTTCTTTGCGTCATGTGCTGATTGGGGAGGGTTTTTTGGAAGGGACATCCTGCGTGACACTGCAGTGCCACTCCTAAATGGGCCCGGTGTTTGTGTCGGCCACTAGGGTCGCTTATCTTACTCACACAGTCAGCTACCTCATTGCGCCTCTTTTTTTCTTTGCGTCATGTGCTGATTGGGGAGGGTTTTTTGGAAGGGACATCCTGCGTGACACTGCAGTGCCACTCCTAGATGGGCCAGGTGTTTGTGTCGGCCACTAGTGTCGCTTAGCTTAGTCATCCAGCGACCTTGGTGCAAATTTTAGGACTAAAAATAATATTGTGAGGTGTGAGGTATTCAGAATAGACTGAAAATGAGTGGAAATTATGGTTTTTGAGGTTAATAATAATATGGGATCAAAATGACCCCCAAATTCTATGATTTAAGCTGTTTTTTTAGTGTTTTTTTAAAAAAACACCCGAATCCAAAACACACCCGAATCCGACAAAAAAAATTCGGTGAGGTTTTGCCAAAACGCGGTCGAACCCAAAACACGGCCGCGGAACCGAACCCAAAACCAAAACACAAAACCCGAAAAATTTCAGGCGCTCATCTCTAGTTAAAATAGGTTCCGGTATGAATGGTCGACCATGTTATGGTCGACAGTCATTAGGTCGACCACTATTGGTCGACATTGACATGGTCAACATGGACACATGGTCGACACATGAAAATGGTCGACACGTGAAAAGGTCGACACGTGAAAAGGTCGACATGAGTTTTTTTACTTTTTTTGGTGTCGTTTTTTGTGTAATGTGACTGGGAACCCCAATTAGTGCACCGCGTCCCCTCGCATGGTGCCTTCGCTCCGCTACCGCTTCGCTCGGCACAGATTACCGTTCCAATCGTAGTCCACGTGGATCGTAAAGTATGGAAAAGTTCCCCAAAAGAAAAAAAGTTAAAAAACTCATGTCGACCTTTTCATGTGTCGACCCTTCATGTGTCGACCATTTTCATGTGTCGACCATGTGTCCATGTCGACCATGTCAATGTCGACCAATAGTGGTCGATCTAATGACTGTTGACCATAACATGGTCGACCATCTGAACGGATACCGTTAAAATAAATATTAGGTGACTGAGGGTTTTTTTTATCAGCAAACAGAGCACAGAACGGAAAACACCAATATTAATTAAATACTTCCTTATCTACAGCAGTACAAAGGGGATATTCTGACAGGAACATTGAAGCCATGTGCTGCTGTGAATTCCCAGGTCTGTAGGTTTTCTCAGGAGACTAAGGGAGTTTATTTAACTTTCACACAGCTGTATGCAGCCTGTGCATGCACAACACAGAACAGCGGAAGTCACTGTCCGAGAACAGGAGCCACTGGGCACCTGTTCACAGCAATTGCAGGGTCATATTGACCCTGTATGGGGGGCCTCCTGTTTAGGGGGGGCCCGGGGCGAACGCCCCTATTGTCCGCCTAACCCTTAATCCGGCCCTGGTAACAGACTTAAAATATCTTATGTAACTTACTGGAAAACCCTTGTTCATTGATGGATCAGAGTATGACACGTCTGTTAGCCCATGTCATCACTTAATAATTACTGTATGTGCAATCTAGAACGATTGCAGAATGATATAGTAAATACAGTACGTTCCCTTTATAACACAATCAGTGATAGCTCAGCAAATGGTTATAGAGAAATCAGCATTATATTATTAAGACAGTTTTTAATCAACTAAAGAAAATTTATGGATGTCACTAATGAAGAGTAATATCTTATTAGTTGCTACGGATTTGCCTCTTTGCACTGTGATTATCAATAAGGCTTAATGAGTGTTCACCGTCCTTTTATAAAGAACAACACAACATTTATTTTGGCTTCCACAAAGGCTCTAAAATAAAAATATAAACCAAAAATATAAGAAACCCGCAACACTAAAAAACATAAAAATTATTCATCAAACATTTTGATTTAATTATTAGTTGTTTTTATGGAAAAATACCTGTAAAACATGAATTTATAAGAGCAAAATGGCATACATTATGTGGCAATATCAAGATAGGTGGCAATAGTGAAAAGGGGGTGTCCCCACACCAAGAGATTGCTCTGTGGGGCAGCCTGGGTGGGGTTCTGGCAGTCAAGTCAAGTTGCCCTGTGGAGACAGTCCAAGTGAGACTGTGGAAGCCAAAGCGTAATGTGTGCCTGGAGGCTGAGGAGCCAGGAGGCCAGTTGGGGCCAGGAGGTAGGGAGGACCAGAAAACTCTGAAACTGTGTATGTGAAGCTGTGGAAGCCAAGAGTTTGCAGAAGCTGCTGGGCTAGATCGGGCTTAAGTTAGTACCCTGAATGGGGGCTAGGTTTTTGTTATTATGTTGCTGTATACTAACAATAGTAAAGCACTGTTATGTTCATTTGATCAGAAAAGCTACCCTACCGAGCTAAAATACCCCAGATTGCACAATTCCTATCGCACAACATTCACGGTGGTATATAAAACTCAGACAATTTATGTTACAATCTTGATCTGTCCAAACCACCCACTGGTCAGTCTGTGTCTCTCCCACAAACAGGACTGAAAATCAGGAGGTACTGTATAAATATTTTATCTGTGATATTAGGATCCTAATTATTATCTGGGGCTGATTGACTGCCAGAGCAATGCAGCACTGCTCCAAAATCAGCTATCCCATTACCTGCGATCCCTAGCACTGCTACCATAGGCGTAGGGACAGTAGGTGCAGGAGGTGCAGCTGCTACGGGGCCAAGGTCATCTCCGGAGCCCGGCCCTCCCCCTGCACACACACTGACGTCTCCTGTGCCCCGTGGCTTCTCTTATGGCAGTGTGCTGCTGCTGCATGCACATTTTCTGTTGGGGTTAGTGCTGGGTCTGTCTCTTCGTTCACGCTGGTGCTGGCAGGAGGCGTGGCATTGTTTAGCCTGGTCCTCTCGGCATCAGTGGAAACGGAGTGACGGAGCCGGCCGGGACACCGGCAGCAACTGTGCGGCAGCGCACTGCTAGAGGAGAGGCAACGGGCAAAGGAGGTGAGTGCCGCACACCACTAAGCTGTGGAAGGGGGGGGGGGGGGGGGGAGTTGGGCAGATGTGATGAGGTGCGGGGGGGATAGGGATAGATTTGCAGGGGTCTTCGATCAGATAGCCGCTGCCCATAGAGAGTGAAAACCCGCCCTGTGCAAGTGTGCGAATGCATGCGTACGCCGCACGAAAACGTCGACAGATGGTGGACATCTGAAAATCCGTTCGCAACTCACTCACCATAGAATGATTTTTCCCATACTGTGCGGTCTGTGCGTAGCCCCGTACTTACTCCTACAGTGCGATACAAACAGGCTGATCGGGGCCAGAGCTGACGTCACTCACCCGTTCTGAAAACGCTTGGGAACACCTGCATTTTTCCTGACCCTCCCAGAAAATGGGCAGTTACCACCCCCAACCGTCTTCTTCCTGTTAATCAGCCTGCGTTGCCTAGCTATAAAAAAAAAGAAGGATTTTTTTCGCAGTTTGGCCTCACGCCTGCGCATTAGGATCCATACGTATGCGCAGTCATTCAATAATCATCCACTGTGCGAATTCGCACCACTGCGATCAGGTCTGAATTAGGCCCTTAGGGATACATTTACTAAGCAGTGATAAGAGCGGAGGTGTAAGCCAGTTGAGAAGTTGCCCATGGCAACCAATCAGCACTGAAGTAACATCTATAATTTGCATACTATAAAATGATACAGAGCTGCTGATTGGTTGATGGGGAAATTTCTCCACTGGCTCACTTCTCCGTTCTTATCACTGCTTAGTAAATGTCCCCCTTAGTTCCACCCAGCCAGATTGGACAGAAAATATTAAATTGTGTACCCAGCTTTACACAATTATTTTACCTCTGAGTTTGGACCCAACTGAGCTACAGAATATGCTCAGTTATCAGCCTGAATATTTGCAAGCGGTATTTACCACAGAGGTATCCAGAAGTTATAAAGATTGCGTTAGCTAGTGGGGCCAGGGCTTAGTTAATGGGGTTGTTATGTAGGGGTATGGGACTAAGTGTCGACAGTGTCTAGGTCAACACCCATTAGGTCGACACCTATTGGTTGACAGGGCTAGGTCGACACTAGAAATAGGTCGACACGGCCATCAGGTCGACGTGAACAAGGTCGACATGAAAAAAAGGTCATGCGTTTTTCATGGGTTTTTTTTGTGTTGTTTTCTTCGTAAAGTGACCGGGAACCCCAATTAGTGCACCGTATCCCCTCGCATGGCTCGCTCCACTGCCGCTGCGCTCGGCACAGGTTACCGTTCCCAATCGTAGTCCACGTGGATCGTAAAGTCTGAAAAAGTAAAAAAGTAAATTGAAAAACTCATGTCGACTTTTTTGCATATCGTAAAAATATGTGTAAACCCTCCAAAAACAGCCATTTTCACAGCATTGACTACATCTTTAGTGAAACATACAGGTCTGCTATGATGCGTCTACTGAACGGCCGATATATTGCAGATCCGTCGGCCAGTGTGTACGAACGATATGTCTGTGAACGCCGTTGTAGCACAGCCGACGGCCAATATATCTAACCATATATTGGCGCATCGTGCTGTACATACACTTGCTGCAGACGCCGGCGGCAATTGTCAGCACAACTGGGCGGGTGCATGTAAATGCCCGCTCAGTTTGTGACGTCAGTCCCGACGGATCGGGAAGTGTATCTATGCCCCAGTGACGTGCGGTGAGGTCATTGGCTGGGGAGGCACTGAGATTTTATATATATATATATATATATATATATATATATATATATATACATACATACAGTGGGGGTATGGAAAAGTGAAGGTTGCAATTATGCGTGCACCTCCGGAAAAGGGGGTATGGCCACTCAAACTGGGGTGTGTCCTTCAGTGTAGTAGGACCCCTTATACTATCTAGTACTGGCGCCCCTTTCACTTGATACCACACAGTATGAGCCGAAATTCACATTACAGCACACGGTTTGAGCCGTAATTCACATTACAGCACACAGTTTGAGCCGAAATTCATATTTTACCACACAGTATGAGCCGAAATTCACATTACAGCACACGGTATGAGTCGAAATTCACATTACAGCACACGGTATGAGCCGAAATTCATATTTTACCACACGGTATGAGCCGAAATTCACATTACAGCACACGGTATGAGCCGAAATTCCCATTACAGCACACCGAATGACACGAAATTCATATTTTACCACACAGTATGAGCCGAAATTCACATTACAGCACACGGTATGAGCCGAAATTCCCATTACAGCACACCGTATGAGCCGAAATTCATATTTTACCACACGGTATGAGCCGAAATTCACATTACAGCACACGGTATGAGCCGAAATTCATATTACAGCACACAGTATGAGCCGAAATTCATATTTTACCACACAGTATGAGCCGAAATTCACATTACAGCACACGGTATGACCCAAAATTCAGATTTTACCACACGGTATGAGCTGAAATTCACAGTATGCCACATGGAATGAGACAAAATTCAGGGAGAGTGACAGCAGGTACAGGGAGAGGGAAAGTGACAGCAGTGACACAGGGACAGGGAGAGTAACAGAGGGACAGGGAAAGTGACAGCAAGGACATAGGGACAGGGAGAGGGACAGCAAGGGCATACAGTAGGGACTAGGGAGAGAGAAAGGCAGCAGGGTAAGATTACCTCTTTAGCAGCGGTGGTGCAGAGGATGCTGTGGTCTGCAGTGCGGTGGATGAGGAGGCTGTGTTCGGCATGGTGCGACGGAAGTGCAGAGAAGAACTGAGGGCGGCGGCGGAGCTGCTGAGGGTGGCGGGGTGCGGATGAGGGTAGTGGCGGTGTAGTGAGGAGGAGGCAGAGGACGGCGGCAGTGCAAGGAGGAGGAGGCTGTGGTCGGTGGCACTGCGGCTCCTATGACCGAGGCACTACTATTTCATATCTGCTGCGGACCGACAGCCAATAAGGAGTGGCCGCGTGGCAGATTTGAAATGTGTGTGCTAAATGTGTGTGCTGTAATCTGCTGCAGACCGGCAGCCAATCAGGAGCGTCTGCCTCCCCCTGTATCTCCCTAAGACTGCCTCCCCCCTGTATCGCCCCAAGACTGCCTCCTCCCTGTGCAGGGGCGGATCCAGAAGAAAATGATAGGGGGGGCACCATGGAAGTGGCAAGTACAATTGCGTGCGGCTTCGGTACATGTGAGGTGGCGCTTCTTATACAATGCCCACAGTTGTAGCGCTCATTATGCAATGTCCACTGTACTGGTAGTGCCCCTTATATAGACCCCATAGTAGTGGTGCCCCTTATGCAATGCCCGTATTGCCCCCAGTAGTAATGTTGCCTGTAGTAATGCCCCCAGTCATTTAGCGCCCTAGTAGTTATGCCCCCAGTGGTAATGCCCCTGCAGTTATGACCCCAGTAGTTTACCCCCCCCCCTTTAGTTTAGCCTCCCAGTGGTAATGCCCCCAGTAGTTTGCCTGCTTGTAGTTTAGCCACCAGTAGTAATGCCCCCCTGTAGTTTGCCCCATTGTAGTTTAGCCCCTGTAGTTATGCCCCCAATGTAGTTTAGCCCCCAGTAGTAATGCCCCCAGTAGTTTGGCCCTGTAGTTATCCCCCAGTAGTTTGGCCCCTGTAGTTATGCCCCCAGTAGTTTGGCCCCCCTGTAGTTTAGCACCCAAGTAGCAATGCCCCTGTAGTTTAGCCACCAGTAGTAATGCCCCCCTGTAGTTTGCCCCATTGTAGTTTAGCCCCTGTAGTTATGCCCCCAATATAGTTTAGCCCCCAGTAGTAATGCCGCCAGTAGTTTGGCCCCTGTAGTTATCCCCCAGTAGTTTGGCCCCTGTAGTTATGCCCCCAGTAGTTTGGCCCCCCTGTAGTTTAGCCCCCAAGTAGTAATGCCCCTGTAGATACGCCGCCAGTAGTAATGCCCCTGTAGGATCACCGCCAGTAGTAATGCCCTCCTGTAGTTTGCCCCCAGTAGTTAGCCCCTTTGTAGTTGGCCCCCAGTAATAATGTCCCCCAGCAGTGTGCCCCCAGTAGATGCCCGCCAGTAATAATGTCCCCCAGTAGTAATGCCCCCTAGGAGTTTGCCCCCAATAGATGACCCCCCCAGTAGTAATGCCCCCAGTAGATGCCCCCCAGTAATAATGCCCCCAGTTGTATTACACCCAGTAGATGCCACCAGTAATAATGTCCCCCAGTAGTTTGCCCCCAGTAGATTACCCCCAGTAAAAATGTCCCCCAGTAGCTGCCACCAGTAGTAATGCCCCCAATAGATGACCCCCCAGTACTAATGCCCCAGTAGATGCCCCCCAGTAATAATGCCCCCAGTAGTAATGCCCCCCCAGTAGTAATGCCCCCAGTAGATGCCCCCCAGTAATAATGCCCCCAGTAGTTTGCCACCAGTAGTAATGCCCTCCCCAGTAGTAATGCCCCTTGTTGATGCCCCCAGTAGTAATGCCCCTTGTTGATGCCCCCCAGTAGTAATGCCCCCAGTAGATGATCCCCCAGTAATAATGCCCCCCCCCCCAGTAGTAATATCCCTTGTTGATGCACCTCAGTAGTAATGTCCCCCCCATAGTTTGCCCCCAGTAGATGCCCCCGCTGCACTGAGGAAGAGAAAACAGAACATACTTACCAAGCCCCGTTCCCGCTTCCAGGCCGCTGCAGTTCTCCTCCTCCCTGGGCGTCCGCTCCTCAGTCAGTTCTATGAGAGAGACGTCATGACTGACGTCTCTCCCATAGCACAAGCCGCACAGTGACAGCGCCGGAAGCCGGAGCTCAGTACTGAGCTCTTGCCTCCGGCTGCCACTGTGCAGGGAGACGGGCGCCCGCTGGTAACACAATCTCAGCGGGCGCCCGTCATCTCCCTCTGCGGCGCCGGAGCTGGTGGGGACGGAGGCCACAAATGACAGGGGGGCACGGGCCCGAGTGCCCCCCCCCCCTGGATCCGCCACTGCCCCTGTGTATCCCCAAGCTGCCTCCCCCCTTAAGGTCCCCAATGCTGCTTCCCTTCCTTTATATCCCCATGGCTGCCTCCCCCCTTAAGGTCCCCAATGCTGCTTTCCCCCTGTGTATTCCCAAGGTTGCCCCCTTCCCCACCGTGTGTCCGCCCCCCCTGAGTCCCCGCATGGCTGCCTCTCTCTCCATGGCTCATCCCCCCCCATGTCTGGTCTCCGGCCCCCCTTGCTTGCCTGGGGTTACTGCTGGGGTCGCTGGGGAGAGCATTCATTCATGCCTCCCGTCCCGCAGCGCGGCCTCCGAACTACTGCTACTGGCGGCGGGACCGAGACAGGCGGCTGGCTGGAGCATGAGTTCTGCTGATGCCGCCCGGGACTCAAGTCAGGCGTTAAGCAGGCCGGACTCCAGGGTGGGCTCAGGATCTGATGCCCAATCATATTTGCATCAGTGACAGGGATGTGCTTTCATATGTGCTGAAAGCACGCCCTTGTCACTGAGGCACTCATACTAGTGCCGCTTATACTTCTTTTTTAATGGGCTTTTACAGCCCTCTCTTTGGCTCTGCCCCCTGCACTGCCCCCCGCATCCAACCCTTTGTCATTAGCCGCAGGAGGCACCGCTATCGGTGCCTCTAACACAGATCAAAACTTGTTTTCTCATGTAAAAATTATTACAATCATATAAAGCATATACTTAGGACACAGAATATGTGTCATAAGTATCTTCTTTATATTATTATAATCATTAATGACAGGGGAGAATGACAGGGGAGGCACTGCCTCCCCTGACTGCACGTCCCTGCTATGCCCGGTGAATCTATGTGTATCTATGCCCGGTCCGTCCATAGATATATCTGTAGATCAATTGATCTGCAGATATATCTACAAGTATGTACCCAGCATTAGAGAGAAAGAGAGAGAAAAAAGTCACCAATCCATAGACAGAGCATCTTCATTCACAGGCAGGCTGCCAGTTTGGAGAAAATGACTATTATAAAGTCGAGTCCATCCAATAAGAGAATCTGCCATAGCCAAAGAATAACCTAGTATGGATTCAGCACAAGCTGCAAGAGAGTGAGAGTGACTCTGCACAGGGAAGAGAGAACCACATATTAGCAGAGAGGAAAGATAACCACTCCCTAACTGTGTGGAGTTTGTACATTCTCCCCGTACTTGCGTGGGTTTCCTCTGGGTGCTCCGGAATCCTCCCACAATCCAAAAATATACAGGTAGGTTAATTGGGATGCTGTCAAAATCCTAGCAGTCGGGATCAAAAAACCGACAGTGGAATCCCGACGGACAGAATCCCAACAGATCCTGCCAGTAAGTAGTGGGCTTAGGTTTATTTTTTATTTATTTATTACCAGTTATTTATATAGCGCACACATATTCTGCAGCGCTTTACAGAGAGTATTTGGCCATTCACATCAGTCCCTGCCCCGATCTATGGGGGTCATTCCGAGTTAGCACAGCTATGATCAGGCACTCAGACATGCGGGGGGACGCCCCCTTCCCCCCACAGAAATGCAAATGCATTGCACTGCGGCGATGCTTTTGCATATGAGGAATAACTCCCGGTCAGCGGGCCGGGAAAACCTCTTCGCTGCCCGGGTCGCACCGTCCAGACCCCTCCCGCCCAGCGACCGCCACTGCCTGTCAATCAGGCAGAGGCGATCGCTAGGCAACGACGGCCTCCGTCCGTCTGGCATGCGCCGGCGCATGTGCAGTTCCGACCCGATCGCAGCGCTGTGATAAACTGCAGCGAGCGATCGGGTCGGAATGACCCCCTATATTCCCTACCACACATACACGCACACACATTCACGCTAAGGTTAATTTGTATGGAGCCAATTAACCTACCAGTATATTTTTGGATTGTGGGAGGAAACCGGAGTACCCAGAGGAAACCCACGCAAGCACAGGGAGAATATACAAACTCCACACAGTTAGGGCCATGGTGGGAATTGAACCCATGACCTCAGTGCTGTGAGGCAGGAATGCTAACCATTACACCATCCGTACTGCCAGGTTTTGACACAAGGGGGAGGATTACAGTTAGGCTGCGGGGATGGGGGAGGATAGGGTTAGGCTGCATAGGGGGACGGTTAGAGATAAGCTGCAGTAGGGGATGTTTAGGGATGGGGTAGGGTTAAATTACTTACTGGGATGCATCGGGATTCTGCTATTGGTCTTCTGACTGTTGGGATCCTGACTGGCAGGATTTCATAACCAACCCGGGTATGGCTGCCAACAAAAAAAATTTAATTAACCGTAGTGTGTGCGTGTACATGTGTTTCAGGCAGACCAGATGGACCAAATGGTTCTTATCTGTGTTAAGTTCTATGTTTCAAAGAGACCAGCATAGAGGGAAGAAGAGGTTCTGAGGAAAATTACAGAAATCAGGAGTATTCCAGCTATCTGCTGCTTTTACTGATTTAGTTGAAATTATTTTAGTTTCCTGTCACTGACATTTCTGTTGCATTTTTCATTTTCACATATGAGGTGAGATGTACCAAGGTATGGAGAGAAAAAAGTGTAGCAGTTGCTGAAAGCAACCATTAAACTGCTAACTGTCATTTCAGGGATTGTGCTAGATAAATGACAAGCTGGGTAACATCTCCACTTTATCTGACTCCAAGGCTTGATACATCTCTCCCATGGTGAGGAGAATTACAGGAGAATTTTCCAGATGTTTGGATTGTGTTTGGCAAATCTTACAACTTTCTTTATTTGGTGCAGTGTCAGGTGTGTGTGTGTGTGTGTGTGTGTGTGTGTGTGTGTGTGTGTGTGTGTGTGTGTGTGTGTGTGTGTAGCCTGCCTAGCATTGCCTGCATTGCACTACACTGCTGGGACAACTCTATCCTCCCCTAACCCTACTTCAGTTCATATCTACTCCTTCCCTTTTCACAAAATCTTGTTGACATGTAGTTAAATGGTTAAACTTAACAAGTTGTCTCTTAACTGTTAGGGTACATGACTGATCAGCCACAATAGCATCACATGTTTGAGGCATCAGGCTTGATGGTCATGCTGATTAGACTGCAGGTGCATGTGGTTTTCTTGGCTCTATAATAAGGTCTGCATATGCACAAGCGTGTCACTGTGTTATTGGAGCGCTGCAGTGCTGTACAGCTGTACAGTACTTAGCCCAGGAGAGATTGATACCTTATCATGCTGACTGCTGTTTATATTCTATCACCTGAATCCTAATAGCTTCAATGAAGCCCAGTCTGGTTTGGACTAGTCAACGGGTGGACTTACCTCCTTGCTCACACTCAGTATGCACCTACCAACTTGTAAACATCTGCCAAAACATCTATCCCCAGCTATAAAGCAACCAGGGATGTACTGGTGGAAGGGGGGCATCTTGTGGAGATAGAGCCAGTCTTTGTACTCTGCCAAGTTTGATAATACCCAATAATGATAATTCACCCATTTTTATTGGACCCCAAATGTCCTATTCCACTGAAATCAATGGCAATTTGGCAGCTGATGTTCATCATAATTCAAGAAAGCAGATACATTATATTCTCTGTATAGCATGACCTGTCCTATTGATCATTTTAGAACAACATTAAAGAGTAGGTAGTTAAAAAGAAATCTAGACAATTGTCTTTTCTTCTCTGTAATACTGAAAAGTATTCTTAGGGGGTGTTTCTTACAGGTCACTGTCACCAACCGTTTGGATTTTGGAAACTTCACCAGGAAAATAACTGCTACAACTTTGTTGATTTCTGTGGGTGATAGGACTTTTTTTTTGCATCATTACCTGTGTGTTTATGTCCGCCATTGTTTATTTGTTTTTCCTAGTCATTTTTTTCATCAACTTTTTTGTTTTGTTTTGTTTGTTTTTAGCTCTCTCTATTAATCACTTGTTATTTTTTGTCTTCTCTGGAAATCTGAGGTCATGTGATCTGCAAGTTTACTTAAGTCACTCCAGACAGTAGCAGTAGCACAATAAACACTGCTCAGCCTACTGTATTGTGCATCACTGGCTGACAAGCTCTGCATGAGAACTCATTCAACCTGTTTCTTTGCACTCAAGACGTTCAAACTAAGCAGACGGTTTTCCATCTCACCGGAGTCGTTGCAGCAACGAGATCATTTTGCAAAAGAAAAAAAAAATCATTCATTAAGCAGCACAGCAGCGCAGCAGCGTGGTACCTGGAATGTGAATTTTGTGTGGCGCTGCCCCATCACGATGACCATATAGCTTCTCTGCAGTTAAAGATTGATTTTTGTTTTAATTCTTAGACAAATGGAGTCGCCTTCAAACTCTACTCAAGAACATTGGTATGTGAGTGAATGCTTATGTCTGTCTTGTATACAGTAATATCTGAGCTTAATGTTAATTTCTAATATCCGTGTGCTAGTCATTCTGCATGAAATAATGCTCCGTATTATTATAGGATATAAGGTACTGAATCTAGGAAGACCGATATATTACACCTAAAAATACGTCATGTACAGCTCCGAGCAAATATGCAGTTACGGGATGAGTTTACCATATCCCAAAAATCTGATAGCCGAAATGGGTAGCAGTTGATTTACCGACGGACGCAATACCGACGGTCATAATTTCCGACAGCCATTGACCGACAGTCAAAATGCTGACACAGTCAAAGTACCGACAGCCATTGTGTTGACATGTTCAAAATGCCGACATAGTTAGAATACTGACATTTGAAATGCCGACATGCATTTTTAAGGAATTTTTGACCCAAAACAGACTTGTTCATACTTTACCATCCCAGTGGCCTTGGAGGGGGAATATAATAGTGTGCCGAGCGCAGCGAGCCGTGCGAGGGGACGTGGTACACTTACACGGTGACCATGTCGACATATGTCGGCATTGGCACAAAACCTCCAGAAAAGCTCAGGTCGGTATTTTGACAGGTCAGCATTTCAAATTACAGTATTCTGACTATGTCAGCATTTTGAACATGTCGGCATAATGAATGACGGTATTTTGACTGCGTTGGTATTTTGACTGTAGGCCAATGGCTGTCGGCATTGTGTCCGTCGGTAAATCATACCGAACCCACCTGAAATATTCCAAAATCCAAACATTTTGAGTACAAATAAAATTATTTTATCCGTACACATAGGGGGGTATTCAGTTGTTTGAAAAGTCAGTTGGGTGTCTGTTTTTTCCTATCTAATAGACAAGAAAAAACAGACACCCAACCGACTTTTCAAACATTTGTATTCCCCCCATAGTGTCGATCTCCGTATACACATTGATACACACAAGGTGAACGCTCAAACCCCCCTCGCTGCAACTGAAATAGTGACCCCTTTGCTTTCTGATGGGTCAATGTACACAAACTTTGTTTCATGCACAAAATTAGCAAAACAAACGTAAACATTAAAAATCCAAAGTACTCCTGGTTCCAAGCATTTCGGATAAAGGGGACTCAACCTGTATACATACATGCCAGACGGACTTTTTCAGTGGGATAACAGTTTACTTCAGATTTTCCCACTTATTTCTATCTGCAATAATTCGTATCAAATGACTGAATCATAGATTACTTTATTTCCAGTTAATTAATGCAATACAAGTGACAGTAATTGGAAAATAACAGGGAAAGTCAGAAGCAGACTATTTGCACCCTGGAGAAAAGATTATGCAGTATATAAGTAAAACGCATTTATTGAACTGGGAAAAGTTGCATGAAGCTCAACATGGGAGGACAGAAAAAAGAAAATGATGCGTTCAATGTTCTTTTAATAAACAGATTATCTATTCTGTAGTAGAATATATGGATCAGATCTGTTCAGGCGCTGGCCTGGCCAACCTGTTGTGAAACTGCAAGTCCCAGCATGCCCTGCCACATTTTTGCTATTAGGGAATGCTAAAACTGTGACAGGGCATGCTGGGATGTGTAGTTTCGCAACAACTGGAGAGCCACGGGTTGGCCAGGCTTGCACTTTAGAGAAATCATTTTAACACACAGATTACATCAAATAGATAAGGAGATTATTGCTCGTTATCTCTTGAAAGTTATTCAACTACAGTATATCAACAAATCTTGCCGACTGCTGCTGTAATGACTGCCTCACGTAAATATTATTATTCAAAAAAGGCGACAGGTACAGGGATGTTCAAGTCTCAGGAGTTAATTGGAGAACCCAGCGTAACATCATTAATTTGACAATATTATTTATACGTGGCATTATCTGCTGTAATTCCAACATTGTTGGATTAACCTATCTGATAATTAGCTGCTAAGAAAGCATGGACTCATGTTGGGATGTTACTGTATTGAATTCCAACCTTGTAAATGAGTTTTGGGTTAACATTTTTCCGGGAACATTGGTGCATAAATATTCATAAACGTTTAACTTGCGGTTACAGAGAAGAACTATAAGTTACAGTAAGAGGAAAGGAGCGTGGGAGCTTTGCATGAATGAAAACGCATCAATCTCCTAAGGGGATGCGAAGAGGCTTGTGGCGACCCAAGATCAACAGTGCGACATGCTTTTAGGAGACAGCATGTAAACCCCCCCCCCCCCTCCAAATCCTATGTTTGCTGCACCAACCAATCAGCTCCTGTCATTTTTAAAACACAGCTAGATTCTGATAGGTTGGTACTTTGGGGGTCATTCCGAGTAGATCACACGCTGGCTACTTTTAGCAGCCATGCAAACGCATTGTCGCCGCCCACTGGGAAGTGTATTTTCGCTTTGTAGAAGTGCGAACGCCTGTGCAGCAGAGCGCCTGCAAAATCATTTTGTGCAAAACAAGACCAGCCCTGGACTTACTCTACGTGTGCGTTGATTCTAACGACGGAGGGACAGCTTTTGATGTCACACACCCGCCCAGCCACGCCTGCGTTTTTCCCGACACGCCTGCGTTTTTCTAAGCACTCCCTGAAAACGGTCGGTTGACACCCAGAAACGCCCACTTTATGTCAATCTTCCTGCGTTCGGCCGTGCGACTGAAAGCTTCGCTAGGACCTGTGCAAAACCACAATGCTCTTTGTACCCGTACGACGTGCGTGCGCATTGAGGTGTATACGCAGGGCCGGTGCTAGGGTGTTCGGCGCCCTCCTGCAAACTATAAATTTTGCGCCCTCCTATGGCCACATCATAGTCATTGGCCTAAATTTATTAAGCCTTAAAAAGTAATAATGTGGAGACAGATAAAGGGGGATATTCATTTATGTCCTGATTTTTCGGCTAGCTGAAAAATCCGGACATAGCTATTCAATGCTACCCGTTTTTTACCACATTTCCACTGGTGCAGATTCGCCTTTTTAAAAAGGCGAATTTGCAGCCACAGAAAATAGTCAAAAACGGACATGTTTTCGACAAAAACACGTGTATCTGCAAATAATTCGCCAATCCATGGGGTATATGCAATTCACGGCGAATCGCGGCAAATTATCGCCGTTTTTAAATTCGACTCAATTCGACAGGTGAATTCTGGAAGGTGGCTTCCGGAATTCACCATATTCAATGAAAAACGGATTCGCCAGAATCGCGGGCGAAAATCGGCCGATTTGGCGGATTTGGCCGCAATTTAAAAAAACGGGAAAAAACGGGAAAAACCCGGAAAAAAAATGGCGTGGGGGTCCCCCCTCCAAAGCATAACCAGCCTCGGGCTCTTCGAGCTGGTCCTGGTTCTAAAAATGCAGGGGAAAAATTGGGCAGGGATCCCCCGTATTTTTAAAACCAGCACCGGGCTCTGCGCCTGGTGCTGGTGCCAAAAATACGGGGGACAAAAAGAGTAGGGGTCCCCCGTATTTTTAACACCAGCATCGGGCTCCACTAGCTGGACAGATAATGCCACAGCCGGGGGTCACTTTTATGCCGTGCCCTGCGGCCGTGGCATTAAATATCCAACTAGTCACCCCTGGCCGGGGTACCCTGGGGGAGTGGGAACCCCTACAATCAAGGGGTCCCCCCCCCAGCCACCCAAGGGCCAGGGGTGAAGCCCGAGGCTGTCCCCCCCCATCCAATGGGCTGCGGATGGGGGGGCTGATAGCCTTTTGTGATAATAAAAAGATATTGTTTTTTCCAGTAGTACTACAAGTCCCAGCAAGCCTCCCCCGCAAGCTGGTACTTGGAGAACCACAAGTACCAGCATGCGGGAGAAAAACGGGCCCGCTGGTACCTGTAGTACTACTGGGAAAAAAATACCCAAATAAAAACAGTACACACACACCGTGATAGTAAAACTTTATTACACACTACCGACACACACATACTTACCTATGTTGACACGCCGACTGCCACGGTCTCCGACGATCCGAGGTACCTGTGAAAAAATTATACTCACCTTCCAGCGTCCAGAGGTACATCCAGGTCCAGAGATAATCCACGTACTTGGCAAAACAAAAAAACGAACACCGATCCATACCGGACTAAGAAAGGGGTCCCATGCTTTCACATCAGACCCCTTTCTCCCGAATGCCGGGACATCACGTGACTCCTGTCACTGAAGTCCCTTCAGCCAATCAGGAAGCGCTACTTCCGTGGCGCTCACCTGATTGGCTGTACGCTGTCTGTGCTGTGACAGCGCATCGCAAAGCCGCTCCATTACTTTCAATGGTGGGAACTTTGCGGGTAGCGGTGGGGTTAACCCGCGGTCAGCCGCTGACCGGCGGGTGACCTCACCGCTAGCCGCTAAGTTCCCACCATTGAATATAATGGACTGGGCTGTGCGATGCGCTGTCTGCTCAGATGCGCAGAGCCAATCAGATGAGCGCAACGAAGTTGCGCTTCCTGATTGGCTTTAGAGACCTTTCTGTGACAGCTGTCACTGACAGGTCTCTCTGCATTCGGGGTAAGGGGTCCCATGTGTCAGCATGGGACCCCTTTCAGTCCGTTTGGTCGGGTATTTGCGTTTTGTTTTTTTCTCCAAGTACGTGGATTTATCTCTGGACCATGGCTGAGGTGAGTATATTGATCTTTTATTTTCAGGTACCCCTGGATTCTACATGGAGAAGAGGACCGATGTCGGCGTGTGAACATAGGTAAGTATGTGTGTGTCGACGTATGAAATAAAGTTTTACTTTCACGGTGTGTGTGTCCTGTTTTTATTTGGGTATTTTTTTCCCAGTAGTACTACAGGTACCAGCGGGCCCGTTTTTCTCCCGCATGCTGGTACTTGTGGTTCTCCAAGTACCAGCTTGCGGGGGAGGCTTGCTGGGACTTGTAGTACTGCTGGAAAAAACAATATTCTTTTCATGATCACAAAAGGCTATCAGCCCCCCCATCCGCAGCCCATTGGATGGGGGGGGACAGCCTCGGGCTTCACCCCTGGCCCTTGGGTGGCTGGGGGGGGGGACCCCTTGATTGAAGGGGTCCCCACTCCCCCAGGGTACCCCGGCCAGGGGTGACCAGTTGGATATTTAATGCCACGGCCGCAGGGCACGGCATAAAAGTGACCCCCGGCTGTGGCATTATCTGTCCAGCTAGTGGAGCCCGATGCTGGTGTTAAAAATACGGGGGACCCCTACGCTTTTTGTCCCCCGTATTTTAGGCACCAGCACCAGGCGCAGAGCCCGGTGCTGGTTTTAAAAATACGGGGGATCCCCTGTCAATTTTTCCCCCGCATTTTTAGAACCAGGACCAGCTCGAAGAGCCCGAGGCTGGTTATGCTTTGGAGGGGGGACCCCACGCCATTTTTTTTTAGGATTTTACCGTTCCAGCAATAAAAATAAATAAAAAAATAAATAATATTTTAAAAAATATATAAATAATATTTGTGCCTCCAAAAAAAAAAAAAAAATACCTAATCCCTTCTAATATAAATAGATCTGCTATTCCCCAAAAAAAAAACACAAAAAAAAACATGTTTAAAATTTTTTTATTTGTTTTCACCCTCCAAAGTGTGGCGGATTGAAAATGACGAATTTGCTGTCTAAAAGCACTGCTGTCGAATTTCCAAACTTGAATTGAATATGCTTTGGTCGAATTGCAGCACTTGTATCATTGCAAAAAAGTCGAATTTGCAAAAATTCGAATTTCAAAAAGTCGAATTTTGTAAGTCCGTTTTTTGGTCGGAAAGCACTGAATTGCATAGGCGAATTTTTTTTTGGGTCGAAAATGACCCGAAATTCGTCAATTTCGGGAATTCGACCGCAATTGCATATACCCCCATGTGTTTACCGACATTTCCAATTTTTTTGACAGTCGAAAAATCGGTACTTTAATTGAATAGGTCGAAATGTAAGTAAGACTTAACGGGCAAAAAGCGCTGATTTTCCGGCTGTTGGAAAATTTGGCACTATTTGAATACCCCCCATAGGGTGATAAAGTACCAGCCAATCACACACATTACACTACCGCTGCTACCCTGCACCCTCTCTCCCTACACACACTACATTACACTACCGCTGCTACCCAGCTCCCCTCACACACTACATTACACTACCGCTGCTACCCAGCTCCCCTCACACACTACATTACACTACCGCTGCTCCCCAGCTCCCCTCACACACTACATTATACTACGGCCACTACCCTGCACCCCCTTTCCCTCGCACACACTACATTACACTTCCGCTGCTACCCTACACCCTCTCTCCCTACACACACTACATTACACTACTGCCACTACCCTGCTTTCCCCGCACACACTAGATTATACTACCGCTGCTACCCTGCACCCTCTCTCCCTACACACATTACATTATATTACTGCCACTACCCTGCACCCCCTTTCCCCGCACACACTACATTACACTACCGCTGCTACCCTGCACCCTCTCTCCCTACACACACTACATTACACTTCCGCTGCTACCCTGCACCCTCTCTCCCTACATTATACTACTGCCACTACCCAGCTCCCCTCTCCCCACACACTACATTATACTACTGCCACTACCCTGCACCCCCTTTCCCCGCACACACTACATTACACTACCGCTGCTACCCTGCACCCTCTCTCCCTACACGCACTACATTACACTACCGCCGCTACCCAGCACCCCTCCTCCCAGACAAACCACATGACAGTACTGCTGCTATCCTGGATTCCCCCCCCCCCCCGCAGACTACCGCTGCTACCCTGCACCCCACACACGACACTGCCACTACCCTGCACCCTCTTTGTCTGCACAACTACACTATTGCTGCTACCCTGCATCCCTCTCCCCACACACTACAACGGACAGAGAATGCAGCAGCGGGGAAAGACCGCCAGAGCAGGTGAACATTTCCCTTTTTCTTTCCTCCCACCGCTGGGTTTTCAAAGCAGAAAACCCAAATTGCAGCACACACTGTTACTATGCCACTTCTGCCCCCTCCCCCAGCACACATGAATATGGTACTCCCCCCATCACACATGAACATGGTACTTTCCCCCCCTCCCCAGCACACATGAATATGGTACTCCCCCCATCACACATGAACATGGTACTTTCCCCCCCTCCCCAACACACATGAATATGGTACTCCCCCCCCCCCTCCCCAGCACACATGAATATGGTACTCCCCCCCCCCCCCTCCCCAGCACACATGAATATGGCATACCCTCCAACTGTACCTTTTTAATAGGTACAGTACCTTTTTTTCATGGTCTGTACCGATTTTTGGCTCTCCAAACTTCCATTGAAAGTATAAGAAAAGGGGCGTGGCCACGCCCCTTTTACCCGCGGCCACGCCCCTTTTTCGGATTTGTACCGATTTTTCTGTGTAAAATGTTGGAGGGTATGATATGGTACTCCCCCCATCACACATGAACATGGTACTTTCCCCCCCTCCCCAGCACACATGAATATGGTACCATGAATATGGTACTCCCCTCCCCCAGCACACATGAATATGGTACTCCCCCCATCACACATGAACATGGTACTTTCCCCCCCTCCTCCTCCTTTATCAGCAGAATAATTTACCTCAGTCAGCTCCTCTGTGGCTGGCTACTAGGGCTGCAGGCTGCTACACTGGCTGGCTGTTCCTCTTCACACGTCAGCTTGCTCCTCCAGAGTCCAGAGTCAGACAGTGCACAGTGTGTATATCATGTGACTTCCTGTGTCCCCTATCTGACGCTTAAGACTGCTGTGTATTCAGTGACAGAGGGGAGGGAAGAGACGAGTTGGGGAGAGGCACCACTGTGCTTCTGTCTTCCACCTGACATGGGCAGCGGCCCGGAGCAAGGAGGAGAGTGGAGGGGGGCGTGACACACAGGACAGGAGGAGATCTGATCATACTGCCGGTGCCGCTGCCTGAGGCTGTCACAGTGTGACAGGTGCAGCGACATCCAGCAGCAACATGGCGCATCAGCAAGGTAGCAGAGCGGGGAAGGCACCTCTCCGTCCTGGCGCCTCCCTGCTTTGCGGACCTTGCTGAGCGGTTAGCGCCGGCTCTGTGTATACGTATGCGCAGATTAGCCGTTTTTTTCACTGATCGCTGCGCTGCAAACAACGGCAGCTAGCGATCAACTCGGAATGACCCCATTTATCTCTTCCACTTTATCTCTCGCTAAGGTTTGATTCATCTCCCTATTAGGCAGCTTTACTAAGACTTGAAGATTGATAAAATAGAGAGAGTAAGTGCGGGATGTACTAAGAGACATCGCCGCCCATCATCATGTTGCTAATCCGATAAGAGCTGTCCATTCGCAGCCCCCGGTGGCTCCCTGACATCCGTGTTTCGGTCCCGGGAGTCATTGTGCGCATGCGCAGAGTGACAGGGGTGGCCGCGGGGCATGCTGGGAGAGATCCGATCGGATCCCTCACACCAGCACTGCGGTATCACCAGCAAAAGCTGGCGTCGCTGACACGGTGGCTGGGGCTTAGTATATTCGGAAAATGCGGTAAACAGGGGTTTCCTGCATTATCCATTTAGTAGATCCCGCCCTTAAACTACCAACCAATCAGATACTAACTGTCATTTTTCAAACACAGCCTGTAACATGGTTAGGAGCTGGAGCTGATTGGTTGGTAGCTTATCTCTCTCAACTTTATCACTTTCCAAGGTTAAGTGCATCTCCCCTCTTGAACATACCTCCCAACATCGGGAGATGTTAAGGAGGGACTTCCCCGGATGAAAAGGGGCGTGACCTATAGAAAAGGGTGGGTGGCTTTGAGGGAATGCCGCGATCACGAGCCACGCCCCCGTTTTCCATGACTGTGCATGCACAGAGCTCTCCAACAAGTCCCCTTCGTTCCTCCAAAAACACCTTTGCACTATCACACGAAAGCAGTGAGAGATGGTGCCACTGCCCAGTGCAGAAAGTTGGGGGGTTCCGGGGGGTGGCAGGGCAGCCTGTCCTTGGTCTCTGAAGTATCCTAGGTCTTTTCTACCTTCAGTACCATGAGTTGTGTTAGTGCAGAGGAACTAGAGAACAGAGGGAGAACAGTGGTCGAACTAGTAAGTATGAGGATGTGACAGTCAGAGCCATAGAAGATGCTCCTGCCACCACACAGGTGACATCTTGACATCACACAAATGAAGAGCTGGATGCATGGAGTTCAAATCCTGGTGCAATGGAAGGATGTGCTGTGCACCACTCCATGCAGCGATGCCCCTCCTGAGATCCCAGAAGCCAGAGACAGGTGCCACAAGAGCAGCAACGGGGCACTCTGGGAAATGGCACAAGTCGTGCAACCCTAGTTATTTTGCTGATGAAAGTGGAGGAATATTAGTGATGACAGAGAGTACAGGGGGTGTGGGGGGTATGGAGGTGACAGGTCTATTTAGTATTTACTAAGCCTTGCATGGAGATACAGTGGATGGAGATAAAGTACCAGCCAATCAGCTCCTAACTACAATGTCACAGGCTGTGTTTGAAAAATGACAGTTAGTAGCTGATTGGCTGGAACTTTGGGGGTCATTCCGAGTTGATCGCAGCTGTGCTAAATTTAGCACAGCTACGATCGTTAACTCAGACGTGCGGGGGGACGCCTAGCACAGGGCTAGTCCGCCCCGCATGTCAGTGCCGCCCCCCCCCCCCCCCCCCGCACAAATACAAAAGCATCGCACAGTTGCGATGCTTTTGTATTTGAGGAGTAACTCCCGGCCAGCGCAGCTCCTGCAGCTGGCCGGGAGTTGCTCGTCGCTCCCGCTGGCCGCAGCGGCTGCGTGACACGTCATGCAGCCGCCGCGGCCCGCCCCCCCCAACAGTCCGGCCACGCCTACGTTGGCCGGACCGTTCCCCCTAAACGGCAGCTTAACGCCGCCATTCAGGCCCCTCCCGCCTAGCGACCGCCTCTGTCTCAGAGGCGATCGCTAGGTAACGAAAGCTGCCATGCGCCGGCACACTGTGGCGCCAGCGCATACGCAGTTCCGACCCGATCACTGCGCTGCGACAAACTGCAGCAAGCGATCGGGTCGGAATGACCCCCTTTATCTCCATCCACTTTATCTCCATTCAAGGCTTAGTAAATAGATACCAAAGAGAAGATGGCGATTCAGGGAGCTGCACATCCAGTATGAGGAGCAACATTCTGCGGTACAGCACTGTACACACTAATTTTAGGTGTCTGCAAGACATAAAACCAGCCAGATATATAATCCTACGGGCTATAAGCCTGTTTCAAGTTTGCAAGTAAAGCAAAATTATCAAGCAACTGGGTAAAACCATGTGTACTGCAGACAAATGTAACATGTGCAGAGAGAGTTAGATTTGGGTGGGGTGTGTCCAAACTGAAGTCTAAATTGCATTGTAAAAATAAAGCAGCCACTATTTACCCTGCACAGAAACAAAATAACCCACCAAAATCTAACTCTCTCTGCACATGTTACATCTGCCCCCCCCCCCCCCACACACACACACACACACCCCCTGCAGTGCAGCATGGTTTTGCCTAGTTGCTTGATAAGTTGCTTTAGCTGCAAACATGAATCAGGCCCCATGTACATAAATAGCAAAACAGAAAAAATAGCTTTGCCAGTGTCTAATATTATCAGTAAATATTATTGATAAATAAACATTGTGGATATTAATTTATATAAAATCTAAAAAATAGATTCAAGTTAATCAAATGCAGGTACTATAAAAATAACTATTCATAAAATATAATACATGCAAAACAATTCCAAAAATGAATAATAGAAAATAATAAAAATAATTCTAATAGTAACTGACACTACGTCTGGCACATACTGTAAAATGACAGAAACTCAGTGGCTGCTATGGCCACCTTCTCCACTCCAAGATTTGATAAATCTCTCCCTGTTCATGTTTTCCAGAACACCTGTGGATCTTTTACATCGTGACAGTAATGAATTCTCCTGTGCACCAGCTAGGACAGAAGTTCTCATACTCGGTCCTCAGGACCCCACACGGTTCATGTTTCCCAGGTCCCCCCCACAGTTACACTGTGTACCACCAACTGTCACATTTTAAAAATCCACAGGTGACCTGGAAAACAACTGTCTGGGGTCCTGAGGACCGACTTTAGGAACCTGTGAGCTAGGAGATACAGAAAACATGAACTGTTAGGAATTCTCAAGGTCGGATCAAGTTTTCATAACATCTTGGTTATATTACATCTAGATAATAGCCAAAACGGGCATGTCCTGTAAATTTGCAGTGGTATAATTTCCGTGGCACAAAACTGTTGCACTCCCTCACCCTGAGGCGCTGCTTATCTGTTAAAGGGCAGTAGGCTACTGTATGTTAAGTTTCTGAAGGGAAGATGTATCAAGTCTTGGAGTGAGATAAAGTGGAGAAGTCCCCCAAAGTAACCAATCAGATTCTAACTGTCATTCCAAAAAACTATAAATGACAGTTAGTAGCTGATTTGTTGCTTTGGACAACTTCCCCACTATCTCTCTCTAAGGGGGATATTCAATTGTTTGAAAAGTCAGTTGGGTGTCTGTTTTTTCCTATCTAATAGATAGGAAAAAACAGACCCCCAACCGACTTTTCAAACAATTGAATTCCCCCCTAAGACTTGATACATCTTCCAGTGAGCCTTTATCGGACATTTTCAGTCAGAAGTAACCTTTAAATAACCAAGTGTATGGGCGTTTGGCCGCGCCCGCAGAGAATGTCGTGTTCCCTCTGAAGATACTGAAATGTTGCAAAATGACAACAAGGGGTTACTTGCGAGCCTCTTCATCAGGCTATTCTGAACAGGCTATGTAACCACACCCTGTATCGGTGCCCCCCTCTGCTCATTTCCATTGTTTTCTACATAACATGACATTATTTTATAGTTTATTATTGAGGGGGTAATTCAGACCTGATCGCTAGGGTGCAGTTTTTGCATCCCTGCGAGCAGGTAGTCGCCGCCTACAGGGGAGGGGGTAATCGCTGTGCAGGTGTGCCATCACATTAGCAGCAGAACTGCACAAACATCAGTTTGTGCATTTTCTGCAGAGCCCAGGACTTACTCTGCCGCTGCGATGATCGGGGCCGGAACTGACTTCAGACACCCTCCCTCCAAACACCTGGACACGCCTGCGTTTTTCCAGACACTCCCTGAAAACGGTCAGTTGCCACCCACTGACGCCCTCTTCCTGTCAATCTCCTTGCGTTCGCCGGTACGTTCCTAATTTTTGCACCATCACCATCGCTGCCCGCCGATCCCCGTTGCTGCGGTCAGTCGTCCCCGATCACCCGCTGTGTGTTTTCGCAGGTCTGAGTTACCCCCTAAGTTATTAGCGTTTGCCCACAGCTTCACTTGCGTGGATGTCTATTATTGCTCAGCAGAACTAGTTTTACAAAGACAGTAGTGGCATCTAATATTGTGATGAACTTATATTGTACACACTGATCACAGAATTTCTTTGTAAACAGTATTTGCAAGTTTTCCTTCAGGAATTAACACAAAAAGATGCAAAAGGCTACTCATTTGTGAGCAAGCCACATAAAGCTACGCGTGGGAGAAGCAGCTGGTCCTGAAATCTATGCCTGCAGGCCTGAGCGTTTTTCTGGGGCTGTGCAAGTGATACGATGCTGCATGTTGTATCATGGTATGCTGCATGTTGTGCCAGGCTGCGACTATTCGCAGCCGGTGATTGCTTCATTGATTCCTTTAGGAAGTAATGGAGCGATCGCTGACTATAAATAGTCGCAGCCAGGCACACCATGCAGCAAGCCGTGTTGCAGCATCCCGCATCGCAGTAAGATGAGCCTTACAGTTTTATCATATGTTTATTATTGTAATACATTATTATTAAGTCATATATTATTGTATTATATATCTGTTCTCTGCTATTCAGTTATAGAAGTGGACAGATCTCTATCATTCATAAGCCATGTAACCAGCTCACTTCTCTCCTAAAGTGCTGTGTGCGTCTGTGAAGGTTCTGATGAGCTGATTGGCTGTGGGATGTTACACACGACAGAGACAGACAGTTAATACAACAGGCGCTGTGATTGTTGAATGTTTTTAAAAATGAAGTCATTAATTAACCCTACAGAGATTGCGGACTCATGTAGTTACTTTTATCTCTCCCATTTGTTACATACGCATCCTTGACAGTGGATTTCTGCTACAGTTATAAGTAATAGTCGCGCTTTGTATGATTCTAGATATCCTGATATGGAAGTTATTAATAAAAATGATTAATGACTGCAGAGGAATTGCTTATCTGTCCCAGTATTGACAATTCACAAATAAACACATTTAACTCTTTTGTGCTTCTGGAATAATGAGCCGTGTTTGAGAGCTGAATTTGTAAAGCCTCTTTCTGCTGGATGTCAGGCTGACATAGGACGGAATATAAATGACTTGAGACATCCGGTAGATAAATGACATCAATAGAAGGATGATTGACCTTATATAATAGCCAGTGTAATTTGCGACCCGTTCCCAGGACAGAGTGGAGGAAATCAATCTGAGGATTAAGCAATATTTATAATGATGAGTTATGGGGGTCATTCCGATCCGATCGCTCGCTGCAGTTTATCGCAGGGCAGCGATTGGGTCGGAATTGCGCATGCGCGATGCTTTCGTATTTGTGCGGGGGGGGGGGGGGCGGACTGACATGCGGTGTGGACTAGCCCTGTGCTGGGCGTCCCCCCACATGTCAGGGAAGATGATCGTAGCTGTACTAAATTTAGCACAGCTACGATCAACTCGGAATGACCCCCAATATCCACCAATAATGTCAATGTGAGATATTCTGCAGTACTTATGGGCTCATTCAGTATGGATTGCATCAGCGATGGATGCGACCGCATACTAAAGTATTTATGCCCAGTGCACACACACAGGAGCCGTACTGTGCGTGCGCATACAGTGAGATGTGATTGCATCTCACTTATGCGAATGCCCCTACCTTATTGACAGACAGAGGCATTCTTGTGGCGGTCTGGGGTAGCAACGCAGCATTGTGGGGGTATCGAGTCAGGAACTGCGGGAGCGTGCCGTCGTAAACAAGGGTGGGTTCTGGGCTACTGTGTGTTGTCACACGCGGCCGCTGCGACTGGAAACTTGGTAGGTGGGCTACTCTAAATCAGCAATACGATCGCAATTGAATTGCCGTCATTACCATGCTGGGTGGCCTTGCCCTGTGCTGGGTGGGCCCCTGTGAGAGATAGCGCTTGCAGTTTTGCTATTTTAGCCATTAGGAACTCATTCAGTAAGGATTGCAAAATTAGCGAATCGCAATGTGGCCGATTATTGAATGACTGCGTATGCTCAGCGTTCGCACTGCCCGTGCGTAAGCAAAAACAGCAACAAAAAATGCGTACACACTGTGATCGCAATGCAGCCGCTGTTTGACTGAATTGCCCATTAGACTATAGATATAGAATATAGATATTATTCTACAGCTGACATTGATAGCACTGGTATAAAAAGATCCAGTCCAGTAAGTTAATAATAATATCGCATTGAAATTGTTAGCATTTAAAAAACAATTAAAACATATGTTTTTCTGTATTATTATTATTATTACTATTTATTTATAAGGGGTCTGTAGTGACGCAGCAGTGGGAAAACAACTAGCAGTATTTTCCATGTACACAAACCAGTACAAATACGTTTCACATTAATCACTTTGCTGTTAATTATTTGGTTTATATTTTTTATTTTTTTCAAAAACTGCATAAACTATGTTTTGTTTTCTTTATTCAAGTCAAGAATTTTTTTAAAGCGTATTTAAATATTTTAGTGGGGGGGGGGGAATAGACCTACTAAACATAAGGTGGGTCTAGCACCCCATCCCCCCGCCCCCCAGTGACCATAGCCCCTATTGTAACATTAACCCCTAACCAATAAAGGGGCGATCAGGTCTGAACTGTGCATGCGCCAGCGCATGCCAGACAGCCGACGGCTGTCTCAGCCCTGCGATCGCCTCTGGAATGCCAGAGGAATGCCATTTGCACAGCATTCTGGGGTGCACAGTCCTTAGTGACAGCGGTGATCAGAGAGCACTACCCCACTGCCTGGGGGCTGGGGCTGCAGCAGGAAATCAGTTGTGCTCTTAAATCCCTGGGGCACGCAGCAGCAGGAGAGCATGGCTGCATGGGATGGAAGTGTGTGTGGGGAGGGGGGGCATACCTCCAAGATAAATGACCTTTTTCAGTGTGGTCTGCCTTGTATGACGGTGATAATGTAACTGGGGGGTACAGATCTGAGCCTACAATACGATCAGGTCAGACAAACCAGCGACTAGAGGAGAACATTTAACACAGACATTGCGACATTTTCTTTACACAGCAACTTATCTAACTGCAAAGTTCCTCAGAGATAACAATCATTAAAAAAAAAAAGCAAACAAGCCCTTGTCACATCCACAGTGTTACAGCATGAAGCTACCTAGTATGGTCTGAGGCTTCTTGTTGTACCATCCCATTGTACTCACTTTAGTCATCACTCATCAGGGCAGAGGGGTATCTTTAATGGGTCCAGGGCCCACACCATACACCTTGCACCCATTTCTTCAATAACTACCCCTCCGGAGTCCCGTGCCGGTTTAGCAGCGCTGCACAAATAACCGGGAAAATAGAGCAGCGGCCCGGGGTTTCACACATGTGCAGTAGGAATAACCAGGAAAATCTTTGCCATGGCATTTCCCAGAGGTCCTGTGCATGCACACTAGGGTCTACTAGGGTCCTAAGTTCTCAGAGTCTGTTACCCAACCAGCTAGAGAGCAGGGGGCGCAGATGGAGACTGCACATGAGCGCCCTCCTCTCTTTATACGCCCCTGCATCAGGTGGTAAGTATAGGAGGTCAGCTACTGAACTGTCAGGGTGGCAGGTTACTCCTTATTCCACCCTCCATAGCATACACTGCATCTGGAAAGTATTCACAGCGCTTCAATTTTTCCACATTTTGTTATGTTACAGCCTTATTCCAAAATGGAATAAATTAATTTTTTTCCCTCAAAATTCTACACACAATACCCCTTAATGACAATGTGAAAAAAAAATGTTTTTATTTTTGCTAATTTATTAAAAATAAAAAACTAAGAAATAACATGTACATAAGTATTCACAGCCTTTGCCATGAAGCTCAAAATTGAGCTCAGGTGCATCCTGTTTCCACTGATCATCCCTGAGATGTTCCCTCAGCTTAATTGGAGTCCACCTGGAGTCCACCTGTGGTAAAATTCAGTTGATTGGACATGATTTAGAAAGGCACACACCTGTCTAGACTATATAAGGTCCCACACTTGACAGTGCATGTCTGTTGTTCGGTAGCGCAGGGCTACATACATATATTGTTTGCCTGACAGTGCATGTCTGAGCACAAACCAAGCATGAAGTCAAAGGAATTGTCTGTTGACCTCCGAGACAGGATTGTCTCGAGGCACAAATCTGGGGAAGGGTACAAAAAAATATCTGCTGCTGTGAAGGCCCCAAAGAGCCCAGTGGCCTCCTTCATGGAAGAAGTTCAGAACCACCAGGACTCTTCCTAGAGCTGGCCGGCCGTCTAAACTGAGCGATGGGGGGAGAAGGGCCCTAGTCAGGGAGGTGACCAAGAACCCAATGGTGGAGAGAGGAGAACCTTCCAGAAGGACAACCATCTCTGCAGCAATCCACCAATCAGGCCTGTAAGCTAGAGAGGCCAGATGGAAGCCACTCCTTAGTAAAAAAGCACATGGCAGCCCGCCTGGAGTTTGCCAAAATGCACCTGAAGGAATCTCAGACCATGAGAAACAAAATTCTTTGGTCTGATGAGACAAAGATTGAACTCTTTGGCGTGAATGCTAGGCGTCATGTTTGGAGGAAACCAGGCACCGTTCATCACCAGGCCAATGCCATATCTACAGTGAAGCATGGTGGTGGCGGCATCATGCTGTGGGGATATTTTTAAGCTGCAGGAACTGGGAGACTAGTCAGGATAGAGGGAAAGATGAATACAGCAATTTACAGAGACATCCTGGAAGAAAACCTGCACCAGAGCGCTCTTGATCTCAGACTGGGACGACGGTTCATCTTTCAGCAGGACAACGACCCTAAGCACACAGCCAAGATATCAAAGGAGTGGCTTCAGGACAACTCTGTGAATGTTCCTGAGTGGCCCAGCCAGAGCCCAGACTTGAATCCGATTGAACATCTCTGGAGAGATCTGAAAATGGCTGTGCACCGACACTTCCCATCCAACCCGATGGAGCTTGAGAGGTGCTGCTAAGAGGAATGGGCGAAATTGCCCATAGATAGGTGTGCCAAGCTTGTGGGATCATATTCAAAAAGACTTGAGGCTGTAATTGCTGCTAAAGGTGCATCAAAAAAGTATTGAGCAAAGGCTGTGAATACTTATGTACTTTTTTCACGTTGTCATTATGGGGTATTGTGTGTAGAATTTTGAGGGGGAAAATTAATTTATTCCATTTTGGAATAAAGCTGTAACATAACAAAATGTGGAAAAAGTGTAGCGCTGTGAAAACTTTCCAGATGCACTGTATTTTTAATGTGGATTTAATATTAGTTTGAATAGAACTTATCAAAGCTTAGTAATGATTTTTGCATGGGGTTGCAGGAGGATTTTGCTGCAGACAATCCGACACATTAACGGGAGTCACTGCTGTGAAAGAATCCAGGAACTATTTATTCTGAGTCCACTGTGTATATAAATGCCATTTGGGATACACAGATGAGTACGGTCTTATTCCTATAAATCCTTTGTCACAGTGGAACATGGCAGGACTTTGCAGAGGATCGTAACTCAGCCATGCCCTATTACTACATATCAATGGAGAAAGTATAAACACCCTCTCATCCGGCCCTCCAAATGTGTCTCCGCAGTGTAAACACAGACTGCTGAGTCTCTGTGTTCCATCATTCTGTCTGTTATTAAAAGGGACATTATATTATTCTGCAAATGATTTTCTTTAAACAGAGAAAACGTAACGCCCTCTTCCTGCATGTACTGCATTGTGGATACCAAAAACAGCTGTGTATAGAAACTACTGGTACACCGTACTATGGGGCTAATTCAGACCTGATTGCTCGCTAGTTGTTTTTTTTTTTTGCAGTCCTGCATTCGCATAGTCGCCGTCCATAGGGGAGTGTATTTTAGTGTGCAAACGCATGTGTAGCAGATCTGTACAAACAGATCTTGTGCAGTCTCTGAGTGTCAGGAATGTCTGTGTGTTTGTGTTGCTTTGCATTATGTCTCCTTCCTGCCTCTAGGGGTCTCACCTGCTGCCAGAGGTCTGAATGGCAGTTGCACACGCTGTCCCTGCAGGTTAAATACCTGATTGTAAGCAGCTGTGGCCAACACCTTGTGCTGCTACTTAGGTCATACTTACCTACCTGCCCCTCTCCATGAGGGAGAAAATGCTCTTTTCCTGGACTGTCCTGGTAATGTATGATTGCCATCACCTGTGGTGAAACACCTTTCTTATCAATTACCTAGCTCACCACAGGTGATGGCAATCATACATTACCAGGAAAGTCCAGGAACAGAGCATTTTCTCCCTCATGGAGAGGGTCAGGTAGGCCAGTATGACTTAGGTCCAGCTCACTAGCATTCATGTGCAGATCATTGTGGTTCCATGTGGCTTGTGACTAGGCTCTCTCCAGTTATCCTGTCCTGCTTCAGCCATACCTGCATCTCAGAGACATTTCCTGTAGTCTGGTGTTACCTATGCCTTGGTTCAAGACGTCTAGCCCTGCTGGAGCAATATCTGCATTCCTGAGTTATTATTTGCAGTCTGTTTCCTAGATTTTGGTATGTTATTTTCCTCTGCTTAGTTTAAATCCGGATTTCTTCATGTTCATTTCACCACTGCTATTAACCTGGGCTGTACCTGCATACCTCCCAACATGACCCTATCCAGGAGGGACAGAATGCTCTGCTCCTGGACTTCCCTCTTTATTTATGATTGCCAGCACCTGTGCTGAAACACCTTTCTTATCCACTAACCTGTTCAACACAGGTGCTGGCAATCCTAGATTAAGAGGAAAGCCAGAAGCAGAGCATTGTGTCCCTCCTGGAGAGGGTCATGTTGGGAGGTATGTACCTGTATTCAAACGTCATCATATTCACTGTTCCAATAACAAGCCATTGCAATAATCTGGGAATATTTGCATTCTGTTCCGTGTATATCTAAGATATATCTTTTTGTATTCATTTTATCATTATATATTCCAGCATCATACTGGTTCTGTTATTACAATAAACCTTGTTTAATATTAACCTGGTTTCAGCTGACCTCATTTCAGTTTCATCCTGCATGTGCACACGCAGAGAAGCCTAGTAATCATAACAGAATGATCTGCCCAATAAACATGTGCAGGAGTTTGAGGTAATAACTGAATTTCATAAAATGGCTTCATTTCAAATAAGTTCCCTGCCTCTCGAGTTGATGCCGTTTGTGGACTCTACATTGCTAGCTGATTTCAGAGAGAAACTGGAGAATATACAAACCCTGTCTTCTGAGATACTGTCTGCTCTGCCAAAGCTCCTAATTCTGCTCAGTTATGCCATTGTGACGCTCAAATTTCAAAAGGAGGGGTGTCCTGCCCAGCAACCGCAGGAGGGGTGTCCAGCCCAGCGACCGCAGGAGGGGTGTCCGGCCCAGCGACCGCAGGAGGGGTGTCCGGCCCAGCGACCGCAGGAGGGGTGTCCGACCCAGCCACCGCAGGAGGGGTGTCCGGCCCAGCGACCACAGGAGGGGTGTCCATCTCTACTGCCCTTGCCTTCGGGCATGAGGAGAGTGCCGTTGTATCGGCTATTATCCCGAAAAATATGTTTTCTTTCAGTGGGTCTCGAGAACCGCAGACCAAGGAGGGGGCCCTGCCTGTCCTGCCCCAGGATGGGGCTCTGCCTGTCCTGCCCCAGGATGGGGCTCTGCCTGTCCAGCCCCAGGAGGGGGCTCTGCCTGTCCAGCCCCAGGAGCGGCTCTGCCTGTCCAGCCCCAGGAGGGGGCTCTGCCTGTCCAGCCCCAGGAGGGGGCTCTGCCTGTCAAGCCCGAGGTCATCCGGGGTGCCTGCCGTGCCCGAGGTCATCCGGGGTGCCTGCCGTGCCCGAGGTCATCCGGGGTGCCTGCCGTGCCCGAGGTCATCCGGGGTGCCTGCCGTGCCCGAGGTCATCCGAGACTTCCCTGTCTGAGGTCTGAGAAGAGTCCATCTTGTCTGAGGGGCCACAGTCGTCTATCCTCCCTGATGTAACATCTAATTTGGAAAGCCAAGTCATTGAGGAACTGCCTTATTTTGATGGAGATATCTCTCAGTGTATAGCTCTCCAAGTATTATTTGAGTTTTGGTGACATTTTCCCTATTGATATAATTGCTAACATATGTATGAGGTTCAGAGAGGGGGTTTAAAGTGGGTAAGTGGTCTTGTACATTCGGAAGATCCAGTTTTACAAGATTTGCCCGCTTTCTTCAAGGTAGTGTTCGAAATATTCAGCCCACCAACTGTCCTCGCTCTCCTGGATGAATCTGTTAAAGTGTGCCCATCTGAGGACCTGCCTTTGCGGTTTGGGCAGCATTCTCAGTTTCTGAGATGTGGGTACTTATCTTTAGGTGTTCATGCAGATTGCTCGGCAAGTTTGGCTTCTGCAAATTTACCATCCGCTCTTGATACAATCCAAGAAAATAAGTGGTCATTACTGTGATGGGTTGTGACTCCGATTCTGAGAGCAAGCTTCGGGAGGATCCTAGACTTATAATTGATGGACCTGTACTGCCGAGTAGTGTCTTTGTGACACCTTCAGATAGATCTAGGCAACCCAAAAAGAGGAGAAGAAAAAAGAAGAGAAGATGAACTTATAGGCATCTGGATTTCGCCTGCTTAATGGGGGGATAATGTCAGGAATATCTGTGTGTTTGTGTTGTCTTGCATTATGTCTCCTTCCTGCCTCTAGGGGTCTCACTTGCTGCCAGAGGTCTGAATGGCAGTTGCACACTCTGTCCCTGTAGGTTAATTAACTGATTGTGAGTAGAGATGAGCGGGTTCGGTTCCTCGGAATCCGAACCCCCCCGAACTTCAGCCTTTTTTGCACGGGTCCGAGCAGACTCGGATCCTCCCGCCTTGCTCGGTTAACCCGAGCGCGCCCGAACTTCATCATCCCGCTGTCGGATTCTCGCGAGACTCGGATTCTATATAAGGAGCCGCGCATCGCCGCCATTTTCACACGTGCATTGAGATTGATAGGGAGAGGACGTGGCTGGCGTCCTCTCCGTTTAGATTAGAAGATAGAGACGAGTGACATTTGATTTACTACTAATTTTGGGGAGCAGTTGTTAGGAGTACTCAGTACAGTGCAGAGTTTTGCTGATAGTGACCACCAGTTTTATTATAATCCGTTCTCTGCCTGAAAAAAACGATACATACCATATCTGTGCTCAGCCTCAGTGTGCTGCATGATATATCATCTATGTATATCTGACTGTGCTGAGTGCTCATTGCTCACACAGCTTAATTGTGGGGGAGACTGGGGAGCAGTTATAGCAGGAGTACAGTGCACACTTTTGCTGCCAGTGACCACCAGTATATTGTCTGCCTGAAAAAGTTAAACACTCCTGTAGTGTTTTTTTTTTTTATTCTATAAATGCATTCTGCTGACAGTGTCCAGCAGGTCCGTCATTCATTATATTATATAAATATTTACCTACAGTAGTATTATATATTTTTTTTCATCTCTATCATCTTTATCATCTCTATATTAGCAGACGCAGTACGGTAGTCCACGGCTGTGGATATCTCTGTGTCGTCAGTGCTCGTCCATAATTGTATACCTACCTACCTGTGGTGGGGGTTTTTTTTCTATCTTCTTCATACTAGTAGTTTAGGAGTCTGCTGACAGTGTCCACCAGGTCCGTCATTATATTATATACCTACAGTAGTAATATATTTAGTATATTATCTATTCTAGCAGACGCAGTACGGTAGGCCACGGCTGTACCTACCTCTGTGTCGTCAGTGCTCGTCCATAATTGAATACCTACCTACCTGTGGTGGGGTTTTTTTTTCTATCTTCTTCATACTAGTAGTTTAGGAGTCTGCTGATAGTGTCCACCAGGTCCGTCATTATATTATATACCTACAGTAGTAATATATTTAGTATATTATCTATACTAGCAGACGCAGTACGGTAGGCCACGGCTGTACCTACCTCTGTGTCGTCAGTGCTCATCCATAATTGAATACCTACCTACCTGTGGTGGGTTTTTTTTCTATCTTCTTCATACTAGTAGTTTAGGAGTCTGCTGACAGTGTCCACCAGGTCCATCATTATATTATATACCTACTGATAAAGCTGAATATTTATCGTATATAATACCCTTTATGAGGTCTAAGAGCAATGTACGCTAACTACGTATGAAGTACCGTAAGGGTACGCACGTTGCGTAACAATCGCCTAGCCGTGGTCGAGACGCTCAAGCGTTACGTTCGCTCACAGCCAAGGGATCACTGGTAGGCACGCTATTGGCTGCCGACTACCGTAATGATTCGCTATAGCGTAACGGACGCTGTATCGGGAGCGGGCTGCTCAAGCGATACAGACGCTCACGAGAATACGCTGTTGGTATCGGGCACACTTATAGGTGAGCGACTACCGCAATGCTACGCTATCAGCGTAGCGGACGCTCGAGACCACGAGGAGATCACGAGCGGCGCAGACGCTCACTATGTTAAACCTTTATCTCTAAACCATAAACAATGTATTATGCAGCAAACCCTTTGTGTAGTGATATGGTGTAAATGCAACACAGTATAACCTTATTAATTTAAAAGCTGTTTGAGCGTCACCGACGCTCTGAGAGTACTTAACACTATAAGAAATACACAGATACCTGGGCTTAGGGTCCAACGCCTAACATATATATATTTTGAATGATATACTTGCAAAAGAATTAGTACAAATACAAATCATACACTACAATATAACATAGACAACCTAACCAGATAACTACACAGGAAATATAATACAATTACGTTTAAGAGAAAATAAGAGAAAGAGAAGAGAGAGAGAGAAAGATATGGCCCATAATAACAAGAGAGAAACAGTATGATTACGGAGAAAAACTTACGCACAAAGGAAACGATCGCATGCGCCTCTGGACATCCAGCTCCCGATTTTCAGCAATGATAACCGTTGAAGAGTGAGAGCTGGATGTGGTCGGCCTTTCTATTTATGCCCCACACACAATGCAATTCAATGGTCCCTACAATCTCATTGTTCATTGGACACAGGAATTCCTCCTCGCATTATAACAAAAGGTCATAGGTTGATTCATACAGGTGGGCTGTGACTATTTCCAACAGCTCAGGTGGGAGGGAAACTGGGTTTCCCGCCGCATGGGTAATAAAGTGCAAATAAAGTAAATGTTCATAAACTTCTTATGTCCATAACTATTCGCACGAGCGATTGATCCGCTTCAAACCAACACCGGAATATTGCTAATTAAATACTCTTCCGATGGGTACTAAACACCACTGTATTACTCCTGTCTGACCTTTCGTATCAAACAAAGAGGGATTTCTCTGTTCACGAACATTCTATATTAACCAAACTTTCAGAATCTATCAAAGGGACCATGATCTACAAAATACATTATATGGTGAAAATATGTAACGATTGAGTCGCACGCTACGATCACATAAACTCTACCGTAAATACGCATACCGTGCGCCTGCGGGTGCCCGCGACTGTGAGTATGTGCACGTACGGGAGAGCGTACGCATGCGCAGCACGGACCTGTGTGAGGTGCAAATATGGTAGTGTGCATAGAGATATTTTTCTGACTTTGACAGTCCACCCTTTGGCTGTCAACAATAACTGCCACTTCCTGAAAACATTTCAAAAAGAGAAAAATATATGTCAGGGGTCAATACATTTACATGGTTGGGTAAGGGAGGAGAGGAGAAGGTAGGAAAAGGGTATGACCTAGTGAGATAGCAGAAGCATGTGTGTATGGATCCATGTTTGGGGGGGTCATGTATCATCGTGCCGTACGTGTTGTACATCAAGCTTCGAGGTATTGCGAAGTATACATTTGAATTCCTTCTTATCCCGCGGTACGGGTCTGTGGATGGGCTGTCAAACTTTACCGAGCTCTTTTCGGCTGTGGTTGCAACAAAATGGGGGAGCACATTTTAGTTGATGATACATGAATGGGGGAGATATGTGATTGCTGATATCTGTGCCTGTATTCCCTATCGACTATGTGTGTCATTACCTGAGGGTTGTAGAAATGAAGAAAAGACATAATTACGGTAAATGCGGTGGTATTCTATGTCCGGTAAATGATCATTCGTCGATTGAGGTCTTGTTTGGTGTCTGTTGATTGCAGTCTTCTTTGTGCTTTTGCTCATAAGGTGCGAGCAAAAGCTGTCAATGTCCATAGATTTACAAAAGTGTTGGGCTAGCGTAATTTTAAAATTTCTAGGGAAACTGGGGATCCATGGCATAGTTCATCAAATCTGTGTATAAGGTTGTCAAAACTTCTTCTTTAATCCGTCTGTTGTCTGTATATCGGCTCATCAAATTCCTCGTCCAAGTGGGTCTTTTTACCTTGGAGAAAAACGGAAAAACAGGTGAAAGAAACGGACCGTATAATCGCATTTTCCTTACATCATTGTTTCTACCGTTGGGTCATATATCAAGTCCATTGGGATTACAGTTTCCTCACTCCTCAAACTCATTACCCTGGTACGATGTTTGCACTTCATTAAAGCCTGACCGCATCTAAATATCAAGCCAATCGATATGACAACACCTAAGATACATAGGAGAAACTTCCCAACAACCATTATGACTCCTTGAGCCCAGTCTCCTAAACCAGAGAACCAATTTCGCGGGTTCAACCATGACACCCAACCGGTCAGCTCATTACCTACAGCAGCAAGAGTGAGATTGTGTCTCCTGCGAAATTCCCACTTCAATTGGAGAATATCATCCATCTTTTGGTCTATGACCTCGACCGGATCCTCGGTGCTATTCGTAATATATGTGCAACACTTCACGCCGTATTGTGTTGCCAGAGTGACACAATATCCGCCTGTCACTGCTGTGAGATAATTAAGAACCATTCTATGCTGTACCAGTTCTGTTTTATAAGCCTGAAGTTCCCTTCCAGTATACCTAAACGTGTCATCATACATTTCAGTGATATTATCTAACAAATTGGCGAGCGCAGAAATGTATTTATAATTCAGCACTCCTCTAGCGGTGCGGGTGAAATCTAACGCGATTAAGAATTGAATCCCGGTGGATTCACTTATCAGATCAGAGGCCGGATGCTCTGTCTTCTCTATCAGGTGCCTTTTAACAACGTGCTCGTAATGGGTGTGAGTATAAGGAGCTTGGGCACCACGGTGTATGTCTTTCATTTTGTCATGTGATACAGTCATTACTTCAGGCAGTACTTTTCCAATATAACACAATCCTTCAGAGTTTGGGGCAAGCCACTTGTACGCCTTTCTCCCGCATATGAAATATGCATCATCGGGGAGAACATATGGGACGGAGTAGGACATAACCATATTACACACCTTCCATGTGAAATCTCCTAACCCTAATTCTTCCATCTGCTTAGTACACGTATCAGGTTGTACGATATGTGCACAGTATCCTGGTGATACCTCTCCAACTTTAGTAATCCTATTTCCTAAGGTATACCTATACCGGAAAGATTTTCCTCTACTGGCTATGTGGCGTACAAGCTCTGTATCTGTAGGCATTCTATCTGCTCTATGCGAAAAGGTCATGGTGTGGTTACTCCATGACACTTCCCAATTTCCCGGTTTTCGGGGATTGGAGATGTTGAAACATAATAGGGACCTATCCACATGGTATTGGTGGAGCTTCAAACTAGGAGGGCTGGAGATATTAAACCTCCGGTCCACCGGTCTCCCACCATTTAACTCAAGTACCTCCTCTATCGTTAAAGGAAATGGTACTAACCCTGATTTGCTATGACCCTGAGGTACTTGAGAGCATACCCAACAATCCGTTTTGTTTAACACATTACCCACTAAGGAGTGATAGTCACTCAATGGATGCCGGTCCATATGGATATTAAAACTGGATTGGCATTTCTTAATGCACCCATCCTCAATGACATTGTTACAGAGCCTACAGATACAGTTTTCTTCAGCTAACAATCCTTCACAATTCCTTCTATGGTCAATGCTATCGGATCGTTTTCTGATACTCGCCTTTACTTGTTGGTTAAGTTGTTCTTGGAAAACTACGCCTCCATCTCTGTCATCAGAACCCATTCCAGAACCTCTCTCGAACTCCATGGTACTCTCGCCGGAACAGACTGCTCTGGTCAACATCATGGTCAACAGGAAAATCCGGATCACAGTCTCTTGAGGCAAGTCCATCTTAGGAGGAGACGAAGAAGAATGAGAAGGGGGAAAAATAATTTGAGGGAGAGGGGATGGGAAGTGGAGAAAAACAATAAAAGGGAACAGGGGATCGACAACTGCTTTTGATCTTGTGGTTCTCGATGCTCAGGTGCCGCCTTAGTCCTCCTGGAACAGACACTCCAGTGATACAACCTCTACCGTCTGTTCCTTATCACAGGACTTCTCTGGATCAGCGACCTTCTTACAGTGGGACGAATGAACCCAAGTCTCTCTCTCAGCAACCTTCAATGCTGTAGTGCTGGTCAATAAGACCTGGTATGGTCCTTCCCATCTGTCAATAAGGCAACCTGAGCGTAGAAAATTCCGTATCATTACATAATCCCCAGGTTCAATGTCATGACAATTACTATCTGGTAAATCAGGAATCACTAACTTCAGATTATCATT
Source organism: Pseudophryne corroboree (assembly GCF_028390025.1). NCBI lineage: Eukaryota > Metazoa > Chordata > Amphibia > Anura > Myobatrachidae > Pseudophryne > Pseudophryne corroboree. The sequence continues at coordinate 39,260,835 of NC_086453.1, forward strand.
TTGATTCCTTAACTGTTTACTCATGTTAATCAAGTATTTTACAGTCACTTCATTGTTACACTTCAAATCATCCTGAGGGTTAATCATAACATGTGGTTGTCGACCAAACAAGATTTCAAAGGGAGACAGATTAAGAGGGGACCTAGGAGTGGTTCTGATGCTGTACAGTACAATGGGTAGAGCTTCTGGCCATGTCAATCCTGTCTCTGCCATCACTTTATTTATTTTTAATAGTGCTGTTCACTCTTTCCACTTTCGCACTCGCCTGTGGACGGTATGGAGTGTGCAGCTTGCTATCAATTCCCATCAACTTACACATTGCTTGAAAGACATCACCTGTAAAATGGGTACCCCTATCACTTTTGATAATTCTAGGGATACCATATCTACATACAAATTCCTGCACAATTTTCTTAGCAGTAAACATAGCGGTATTTGTGGCCGCCGGAAATGCTTCGACCCAATTTGAGAAAACATCTATACAAACAAGTACATATTTCAAATTTCGACAAGGGGGTAATTGAATGAAGTCAATCTGTATTACCTGGAAAGGACCGCCGGCAGGTGGGATATGGGATGGTTCTGTAGGTATTGCCTTTCCAATATTCTTTCTCAAACAGGTAAGGCATGACATGGCTCTTTTACTCGCATGAGAGGAGAATCCTGGGGCACACCAATATTCTCTTACCAACTTGCACATCCCTTCCCTGCCCAGATGAGTCAGCCCGTGAGCTGCCTCAGCTAAACATGGAAGGTATGCTCTGGGGGCCACCGGTTTACCTTGTCCATCCGTCCAGAGTCCTGAGGACTCCTGGCCATATCCCTTTGCCTTCCAGACTGCCTTTTCCTGTGTGGAACACAAATTTTGCATCTCACACAACTTCTGTGTGTTGATGGTATTAAATACCATCAGTTGTGTGGTGTCTGTCTGTCTGGGGGTAGCAGCTGCTAACTTAGCTGCTTCGTCTGCTCGGCTGTTACCAAGCGATACTGGGTCTTGGCTATATGTATGTGCTTTACATTTGATAACAGCCACTCTGTCGGGTTCCTGTATCTCTGTTAGAAGCCTTTTTATGTGAGCTGCATGCGCTACCGGTGTACCAGCTGCCGTCATGAAATTTCTGAGGCGCCATAGGGCTCCGAAATCATGGACTACCCCGAATGTGTATCTAGAATCGGTGTAGATATTGGCTGATTTGCCCTTAGCCAATTCACATGCTCTGGTTAGGGCGACCAGTTCAGCAACCTGGGCTGAGTGAGGTGGGCCTAGCGGTTCCGCTTCTATGGTGCCTTGGTCATCTACGACTGCGTATCCAGTACACAAGTCTCCCGAGTCTGACTGTCTATGACAACTACCGTCCGTGTAGAACGTAAGTTCTGCATCTTCCAGTGGGTTGTCACTGATGTCAGGCCTTGCGGTAAAATTTTGGGTCAAATATTCTATACAATCATGAGTGTCTTCCTTTTGTATTAAATCCTCCTTCCCCAGTACTCTCATCCTCCACCCTTTGGGTCTGTCCAGACACACTTGGGAGATATGTTGCAGGATTTAATGCACTGCATCTCCTTATGGTGATGTTTACGGGGGCCATTAGTGCCAATTCCCATCTTGTAAACCGTGCTGATGAGACGTGCCTGGTTTGGGCAGAATTTAACAAGGCTGACACTGCATGCGGTGTATGAATTGTGAGGTTGTGACCTAGCACGACATCTTCGCTTTTCGTTACTAGCAATGCTATCGCAGCAACGCTTCGCAAGCATGTGGGGAGGGATCGCGCTACCGTATCTAGCTGAGCGCTGTAGTATGCTACTGGCCTGCTGGCATCACCGTGCTTTTGGGTTAGTACGCCTGCCGCGCAACCAGCACTTTCTGTTCCGTATAGTTCAAAGGGTTTCCCATAGTCCGGCATACCTAATGCTGGTGCCTGCGTTAGGCACTGTTTAAGTCTCTCAAATGCTGCCTCAGACTCGTCTGTATGCGAAATCCGATCAGGTTTGTTTGAGGAGACCATTTCCTGCAAAGGTAACGCTAAAATGGAAAACCCTGGGATCCAATTACGGCAATACCCACACATTCCTAAAAATGTTCTGATCTGTTGCTGGGTTTGTGGCAGAGTCATGTCTCTAATTGCTTGAATTCTATCAGCGGTCAGGTGTCTCAGTCCTTGTGTTAGACAGTGTCCCAAATATTTTACCTTAGTTTGGCATAATTGCAACTTGTCTTTGGAAACCTTGTGTCCTGTGTCTGAAAGATGAAACAGGAGCTGTTTCGTATCTTTCAGAGATGCTTCCAATGAATCAGAACACAGTAGTAGATCATCCACGTACTGTATTAATACTGATCCACTCACTGGTTGGAAAGACTGTAAACAATCATGCAAAGCCTGGGAAAATATACTTGGACTGTCTATGAAACCTTGTGGTAATCGAGTCCATGTGTATTGGACTCCTCTGTATGTAAATGCAAACAAATATTGACTGTCAGGGTGCAGAGGTACCGAAAAGAAAGCGGAGCAGAGGTCAATAACAGTGAAAAATTTCGCAGTGGGAGGGATTTGCATTAGGATGACAGCTGGATTTGGCACTACGGGGAACTGACTCTCAACTATTTTGTTAATCCCCCTTAGATCCTGCACTAGCCGGTAACCCCTCCCCCCACTCTTTTTAACAGGGAAGATGGGACTATTGGCAGTGCTGGACGTTCTTACCAGAATGCCCTGTTGTAGCAAGCGCTCTATTACGGGATAAACTCCTAACTCCACCTCTGGCTTCAGAGGGTACTGTGGGATTTTTGGAGCTATCCTACCATCTTTTACTTGTACAACTACCGGAGCTACGTTTGCCATTAATCCAGTGTCCTGTCCATCTTTAGTCCAAAGTGACTCTGGTATCTGAGATGTCATTTCTTCTACTTGGGAGGGAGTCCTATTTGTCATAGTGGTATGTGACATTAATTTTGACGGGGAGTCTAACATGTCTCGTACTTCCTGAGCGTGATTCTCAGGTATGTCCAAGAATACACCTTCAGGAGTACAATAAATGACGCACCCCATTTTACACAATAAGTCTCTACCCAGGAGATTGGTCGGTGCCGATGCAGCCAGCAAAAAGGAATGCTTGGTATGTAAAGGCCCTACTGTAATCTCAGCTGGTTTGCTAACAGGGTAGTGCTGGACTACTCCCGTTACCCCTATGGCTGGAATTGTCTTACCAGTGGTTCTCATGCCCACTGTCGAATTTATCACTGATTTGGCCGCCCCTGTGTCTACAAGAAAGTTTAATGATTTACCAGCTACATTGATTGCAATTTCTGGTTCACTTCCAAGGCTTGCAATCAATTTTACTGGCTGCAGATTACAGGTATGGCCACACCCCTATTGGGTATGGTGACCTCCCTGAATTCCGCTGGCAGCAACTACCTGTGAAGGGGTTAAATGGGAACTCCCAGAGGCTTGCCAATCTCTGTTTGGGGGGTATCTTTTTGTTTCCCCTGCATGTGGCTCATAACTCCGTTTCTGCGGACCCTGCTCCCAATGTCGTGTGTCGTGTCGTTGTCTAGGGGTTTGATAAGATTTTTGTACATTTCTCGATCTACAGTCTCGTGCAAAGTGTCCCTGTTTGTGACAAAAATAACATGTTACTATATTTGACTTACCCACAGGGTTTGGTGATGTTAACACAGGCTGTTTTGTGGTCAGGGCCTGTATACTTACTGCCATTAACTTATCACTTTGTTGTTCCCTGTGTCTGGTGATGTTCCTATCGTGATCAATAGCAGCCTCTCTCAAAGTAGCCACAGACAGACCTCGCCAACATGGTTGTGTGGTCTGTACCCTAGTCATTGGCGTGCGCAGAACATTTTATTAGGGGGTGCACCATCGGAGGGGCGTGGTTAGCACCACCTACTGGGCGTGTCTAGTACCGCCTATTGACACTCAATACAATATAAATCACATACCGCAAGAGGCGTGGCCACTGCAAACACGTGTCAATATGACACGCCATCTGTTTCTCATCACTCTTGGAGCATTCCTTTCTATTCCATATGACCTTACCTATATGGTGGTTTCTTACAACAGGGAACCTCTGAAGATGCTCTCTGCCCAGTGAGGGCATTTCTTCAGTCTATAATTACTATTCATGTAGGAAATTGTATGGTCCGGAAGATGCCTGTTTGTGTAGGAATATAACCAAGATCATCATCATGCAACAGACGTTCAACAAGACTCGTGTCATCTTCTGCCCCCGGCATCTCTCAGCCGCACCATCATCTCTTCCCTGTGTCTCTCAGCCCCTCCATCACCTCCTCTCCCTGCATCGTCTCTCACCCTCACAATCATGCCCTCCCTGCTTGATCTCTCATCCACCCACACCATCATCTCCCTGCCATGCATCTCTCACAATCCACCTCACTTTGTATCTCTCAGTCTCCCCCTTCCCTCTGTGCCTCTCAGTCCCCCATTCACTCTGTGCCTCTCAGTCCCCCATTCACTCTGTGCCTCTCAACCTTCATTCTGTGTCTTCCAGCCTACCACCCTTCACTCCGTGTCTCTCAGCCTGCCCCCTTCATTCTGTGTCTTCCAGCCTCCCACCATTCACTCCGTGTCTCTCAGCCTGCCCCCTTCATTCTGTGTCTTCCAGCCTCCCACCATTCACTCCGTGTCTCTCAGCCTGCCCCCTTCATTCTGTGTCTTCCAGCCTCCCACCATTCACTCCGTGTCTCTCAGCCTGCCCTCTTCACTCTGTGTCTTCCAGCCTCCCACCCTTCACTCCGTGTCTCTCAGCCTGCCCTCTTCACTCTGTGTCTTCCAGCCTCCCACCCTTCACTCCGTGTCTCTCAGCCTGCCCTCTTCACTCTGTGTCTTCCAGCCTCCCACCCTTCTCTCCGTGTCTCTCAGCCTGCCCTCTTCACTCTGTGTCTTCCAGCCTCCCACCCTTCACTCCGTGTCTCTCAGCCTGCCCTCTTCACTTTGTGTCTTTCAGTCTCCACCTCCCTTCACTCTCTGTCCAGTGCCGCTTACACACAATGCCCATAGTAGTAATGCCCCTTACACAATGACCCTAGTTGTGCTCCTTACACAATGCCCACTGTAATTGTGCCCATTACACAATGCCCAGCAGTAGTTGTGCCCCATACACATTGCCCAGACAGTAGTTGTGCCCCATACACAATGCCCAGACAGTAGTTGTGCCCCATACACAATTCCCACAAAAGCAGTGCCTCTTACACAATGCCCATAGTAGTGCCCTTTACATAATGCCCATAGTAGTAGTGCCCCTTACACAATGCCCACAATAGTAGTGCCCCTTATACAATGCCCACACAGTAGCTGTACCCCTTAAACAATGCCTATATATTAGTGACCCTTGCACAATGCCCATAGTAATAGTGCCCCTCACGCAATGCCCATAGTAATAGTGCCCCTCACGCAATGCCCATAGTAATAGTGCCCCTCACGCAATGCCATAGTAATAGTGCCCCTCACGCAATGCCCATAGTAATAGTGCCTCTCACGCAATGCCCATAGTAATAGTGCCCCTAACGCAATGCCCATAGTAATAGTGCCCCTCACGTAATGCCCATAGTAATAGTGCCCCTCACGTAATGCCCATAGTAATAGTGCCCCTCACGCAGTGCCCATAGTAATAGTGCCCCTCACGTAATGCCCATAGTTATAGTGCCCCTCACATAATGCCCATAGTAATAGTGCCCCTCATGCAATGCCATAGTAATAGTGCCCCTCACGCAATGCCATAGTAATAGTGCCCCTCACATAATGCCCATAGTAATAGTGCCCCTCATGCAATGCCATAGTAATAGTGCCCCTCACGTAATGCCCATAGTAATAGTGCCCCTCACATAATGCCCATAGTAATAGTGCCCCTCACGCAATGCCATAGTAATAGTGCCCCTCACGCAATGCCATAGTAATAGTGCCCCTCATGCAATGCCATAGTAATAGTGCCCCTCACGTAATGCCCATAGTAATAGTGCCCCTCACATAATGCCCATAGTAATAGTGCCCCTCATGCAATGCCATAGTAATAGTGTCCCTCACATAATGCCCATAGTAATAGTGCCCCTCATGTAATGCCCATAGTAATAGTGCCCCTCACGCAATGCCATAGTAATAGTGCCCCTCACGCAATGCCCATAGTAATAGTGCCCCTCACGCAATGCCCATATAATAGTGCCCCTCACATAATGCCCATAGTAATAGTGCCCCTCATGCAATGCCATAGTAATAGTGCCCCTCACGCAATGCCATAGTAATAGTGCCCCTCACGCAATGCCCATAGTAATAGTGCCCCTCATGCAATGCCCATAGTAATAGTGCCCCTCATGCAATGCCATAGTAATAGTGCCCCTCACGCAATGCCATAGTAATAGTGCCTCTTACACAATACCTTTTAGTTGTGGCCCTTACGCTATTATTCCTCCGATTCCTCCTCCTCCTAGGAACGCTGTTATGTGGCGTGGCAAACATGAGTAGAGAGAGAAGTGAGCACAGGCGCGCTGGCGGACGCGCGGCGTGTCGTCAAGAAGCAGAGCCAGAAGAACTAGGTTCCGTGACTTCCGTTCCGTCTCTTCAGTGCAGTGTGCGGCCACTACTAAAGTAAACTGACAGTCCCTCCTGATCGGGCAGCAGGCGGTGGGGACTGTAATGACCAACTCTCGTCTCGACAGTCACTGCAGCAGTGCTGCTGCAGGCGTAGCGTGTGTGCGAGGGGTGCCGGACATTAGGGGGTGCCTGTGCGCACCAGGCACCCCCCGTGCGCACGCCTATGACCCTAGTCTTTAATGATTCTATTAAACCATCCATCAGTACCGATACTGCTACTTCTCGATGGTTTATGTTTGTTTTAATGTCCTCTATGCCTGTGTATTTTGCCATTTCTGATAATGCTCTGTGAAAATACTCTGCAGCTGTCTCTGACTCCTTCTGTTTAATGGAGAATATCTTGTTCCATCTGACTACCGCTGGGAAATATTCTTTTAACTGTAAGTTTATTCTTTTTACATTGTCTTTGTTGTACACATCTGTAAGAGGTACATCCTGATCTAATCCGCAATCAGCTAAAAATTGAGTTGCGTCAACATTGGAGGGTAAACATGCTCTCAGCAATATCTGCCAGTCTTTATTGTTGGGCTCTACAGTGTTACCTAAGTCTCTGATGTATTTTTGACTGGCAACTAAGTCTTTTCTAGGGTCAGGGAATTCAGACACGATGGTCCTTAATTCCATTCTGGAAAATGGGCTATACATGGCAATGTTCCTCACAGGGGTGACCCCTGTTGTGTCAGTTTTCCCATTTGGAACAGCTATTACCCTAACAGGATTAACTCTAACAACATCACTCTGTGTGGGTTCTACAGCCTGTGGTGAAATGGCTTCAGCATAGTGTATGGTGCCGTACTTACCTGTAGACACGACCTCACCTATCCCTCCGCTAGGGGCCTTTGTTACTAGTCTCGTGGGTGGAGCTGTGCCTACTGTGGTCTCTGCTATGGTGGCTGCTAGAGAGAGTGCTGAAATTGTTGCCGATTCGTCTTCTTGATCACACTCCTGAGGAAAGTTCAAAACAGGGTACAACTTGCACGGGTTAATACTTGCATTGGTTAATTGGTTAACATTATCTTTAACATTTATACAGTTGCTAAGTGTTTGTGTGTTACACCTTAGTGCGTCATTCTCCGCAACCAATTTCTCTCCTGATATGTATGGTGGCGGTGGGGCCGTGGCTATCAGTTTTCTGATTGAGCCAGATCCCGCCGCCTGAGCCAATCCTCTCTGTATGTCACCCTCCTGTTGCCACAACTGCAAATAATCATAATGCTTGATTCGTCTCTTTGTTGATTTAATGAGACATATCCTTCTCCTTAAATTCGTTAACACTTCTGTGCTGAAGCTACCTACTCTTGGGAATTTCTCCCCGTCATGTACCGTCATTCTCTCCCATTCATCACATAATACTTCTGTGTGACTTCCGTACTTCTCACACATTACGTACCTTGCCGACCCAACGGGCCGGTTTACGGAATCAACCCGAACCGAGGTTGATCGCCTCCTTCCTGAACAACTGGCCCCCATTATTTGCAGGTGTTACGGACCCTTACAAAAAAACCGAGAGGTTCACGATAGGTTGACGGTAAGGTTTACCGAGCACCTTACTCACTCTGCCCACGCCAACCAATGCGACCTGATCACACCGACCTGGTGCTGGCGCACTCGACACAGGGCACCCTATAAACCTCTATTTACTGGAACATGCGAGGGTTATCCGAAGAACACTTACTCTTTCCAGTAACTATTGGTTGTTGGACAATTCCTGAGTGACCAGCGAACTTCCCTTCAGAAAATAAAAAATTACACAAATCACGTCAGAATGTACAAATAGCGTTTATGACCCGTGGTACGTAAATGGTACTGGTCAGGTTTACTAATTTGCACACAATTACGTGCGGTACAATCGTTCAGCACATAAGCAACTAATCTTATGTGCTGGGCGACCAGTGGAATCGAAAATTGCGGCTGCGAATTCCTTCAGCGAGCTTGTATGGCCTATATGGGTGTTGCACCAACCTTTTTGGGCGTAGTGCCTGTGGACTGTATAGCGGACTTCCTTGTCTGCTGTACCTGAACCTGCTGGCCTGCTATGACCTCCTGGTCTGTTACCGTATGACCTCCTGGTCCGCTATACTCTAATGCTCAATTTTATGTTTAACCAAGGATGCCTCCCTAGCCACCGTGCATGTCACTTACACGTATGTTCTCACGAGTACTCGGTGATTTCTTTTGGTTCAACCTCAAAATTGTATAAATGACAAAAAAAAACAAAAAAAAACACTCACTCACCACATGTACACTTTTGTTTCTATCTCTATTTCTGCGCAGAAATTTCTCTTTAGACCAAATGTGTTACAAATTAGGAGAAGGATCTATTAATTTAAATTTCGAATGTTAAAATAAATTTGCGCTATTTATCGCCTGTTGCGTTATTTATCTCTTACCTGTAAAAATAACACTTGTGATTTGAGTTACGTGGGCGTATACGGACGCTCCGTTGCGTAATGTACGCTGCGTGCGTCGGTCCTTGGGTTGCGTACGCAAGTCTCAGTCCTTTAGAGACACGTGTACGCACAGCAAAGATCCACCGTAACACAATTTATATGTTTATCAATGTAGATGATCCTTTATCATCTACCCCGTACCACACTGACTCCGCCTTGTCTCTCAGGCAAAGCTGTGTTTATCTATACTTTAACTATATTACCTTTTCACTCTTACACTAAAATAGCGGCAAATCTCTCTTTAACACGTTTTATCAATTATATGTCTAAAAAAAAAATTTAATTTAATGGCAAACAGGAGAGTGATATACGAAAATACACAAATGAAAAGAAATGCAGATATGCGTGCGTGTGTATGCAAGACAGGAAAAAAAAAAATAAACAGTTTTAAAAAGACACTAACGTTTTGTTCTTACCTCCGGTCCCGGATTCCTTCAGCACTCTTTACTTAAGCGAAGCAGACGCTTATCCAAACAGCACTACGAGGAATATGATCTCCCGCCCTTTGCTGCTGGATAATGTCTGCTGAAATTACCTAGTGCAGATATGTGAAGGACAGGACGAGCCGCCAATTGATAAAGCTGAATATTTATCGTATATAATACCCTTTATGAGGTCTAAGAACAATGTACGCTAACTACGTATGAAGTACCGTAAGGGTACGCACGTTGCGTAACAATCGCCTAGCCGTGGTCGAGATGCTCAAGCGTTACATTCGCTCACAGCCAAGGGATCACTGGTAGGCACGCTATTGGCTGCCGACTACCGTAATGATTCGCTATAGCGTAACGGACGCTGTATCGGGAGCGGGCTGCTCGAGCGATACAGACGCTCACGAGAATACGCTGTTGGTATCGGGCACACTTATAGGTGAGCGACTACCGCAATGCTACGCTATCAGCGTAGCGGACGCTCGAGACCACGAGGAGATCACGAGCGGCGCAGACGCTCACTATGTTAAACCTTTATCTCTAAACCATAAACAGTGTATTATGCAGCAAACCCTTTGTGTAGTGATATGGTGTAAATGCAACACAGTATAACCTTATTAATTTAAAAGCTGTTTGAGCGTCACCGACGCTCTGAGAGTACTTAACACTATAAGAAATACACAGATACCTGGGCTTAGGGTCCAACGCCTAACATATATATATTTTGAATGATATACTTGCAAAAGAATTAGTACAAATACAAATCATACACTACAATATAACATAGACTACCTAACCAGATAACTACACAGGAAATATAATACAATTACGTTTAAGAGAAAATAAGAGAAAGAGAAGAGAGAGAGAGAAAGATATGGCCCATAATAACAAGAGAGAAACAGTATGATTACGGAGAAAAACTTACGCACAAAGGAAACGATCGCATGCGCCTCTGGACATCCAGCTCCCGATTTTCAGCAATGATAACCGTTGAAGAGTGAGAGCTGGATGTGGTCGGCCTTTCTATTTATGCCCCACACACAATGCAATTCAATGGTCCCTACAATCTCATTGTTCATTGGACACAGGAATTCCTCCTCGCATTATAACAAAAGGTCATAGGTTGATTCATACAGGTGGGCTGTGACTATTTCCAACAGCTCAGGTGGGAGGGAAACTGGGTTTCCCGCCGCATGGGTAATAAAGTGCAAATAAAGTAAATGTTCATAAACTTCTTATGTCCATAACTATTCGCACGAGCGATTGATCCGCTTCAAACCAACACCGGAATATTGCTAATTAAATACTCTTCCGATGGGTACTAAACACCACTGTATTACTCCTGTCTGACCTTTCGTATCAAACAAAGAGGGATTTCTCTGTTCACGAACATTCTATATTAACCAAACTTTCAGAATCTATCAAAGGGACCATGATCTACAAAATACATTATATGGTGAAAATATGTAACGATTGAGTCGCACGCTACGATCACATAAACTCTACCGTAAATACGCATACCGTGCGCCTGCGGGTGCCCGCGACTGTGAGTATGTGCACGTACGGGAGAGCGTACGCATGCGCAGCACGGACCTGTGTGAGGTGCAAATATGGTAGTGTGCATAGAGATATTTTTCTGACTTTGACACTACAGTAGTAATATATTATATTATCTATACTAGCAGACGCAGTACGGTAGTCCACGGCTGTGACTATCTCTGTATCGTCAGTGCTCGTCCATAATTGTAAACCTACCTACCTGTGGTGGTTTTTTTTTTTTCTATCTTCTTCATACTAGTAGTTTAGGAGTCTGCTGACAGTGTCCACCAGGTCCGTCATTATATTATATACCTACAATAGTAATAAATTTAGTATATTATCTATACTAGCAGACGCAGTACGGTAGGCCACGGCTGTACCTACCTCTGTGTCGTCACTCGTCCATAATTGTATACCTACCTGTGGTGGGGTTTTTTTTTCTATCTTCTTCATACTAGTAGTTTAGGAGTCTGCTGACAGTGTCCACCAGGTCCGGCATTATATTATATACCTACAGTAGTAATATATTTAGTATATTATCTATACTAGCAGACGCAGTACGGTAGGCCACGGCTGTACCTACCTCTGTGTCGTCACTCGTCCATAATTGTATACCTACCTGTGGTGGGGGTTTTTTTTCTATCTTTTTCATACTAGTAGTTTAGGAGTCTGCTGACAGTGTCCACCAGGTCCGTCATTATATTATATATACATACAGTAGTTATATATATATTTTTTTTTATATCATTAATTATCATCTCTATACTAGCAGACGCAGTACGGTAGTCCACGGCTGTAGCTACCTCTGTGTCGTCAGTCACTCGTCATCCATAAGTATACTAGTATCCATCCATCTCCATTGTTTACCTGAGGTGCCTTTTAGTTGTGCCTATTAAAATATGGAGAACAAAAATGTTGAGGTTCCAAAAATAGGGAAAGATCGAGATCCACTTCCACCTCATGCTGAAGCTGCTGCCACTAGTCATGGCCGAGACGATGAAATTCCATCAACGTCGTCTGCCAAGGCCGATGCCCAATGTCATAGTACAGAGCATGTAAAATCCAAAACACAAAAGATCAGTAAAAAAAGGACTCAAAAATCTAAATTAAAATCGTCGGAGGAGAAGCGTAAACTTGCCAATATGCCATTTACCACACGGAGTGGCAAGGAACGGCTGAGGCCCTGGCCTATGTTCATGGCTAGTGGTTCAGCTTCACATGAGGATGGAAGCACTCAGCCTCTTGCTAGAAAAATGAAAAGACTTAAGCTGGCAAAAGCACAGCAAAGAACTGTGCGTTCTTCGAAATCACAAATCCACAAGGAAAGTCCAATTGTGTCGGTTGCGATGCCTGACCTTCCCAACACTGGACGTGAAGAGCATGCGCCTTCCACCATTTGCACGCCCCCTGCAAGTGTTGGAAGGAGCACCCGCAGTCCAGTTCCTGATAGTCAGATTGAAGATGTCAGTGTTGAAGTACACCAGGATGAGGAGGATATGGGTGTTGCTGGCGCTGGGGAGGAAATTGACAAGGAGGATTCTGATGGTGAGGTGGTTTGTTTAAGTCAGGCACCCGGGGAGACACCTGTTGTACGTGGGAGGAATATGGCCATTGACATGCCTGGTGAAAATACCAAAAAAAATCAGCTCTTCGGTGTGGAAGTATTTCAACAGAAATGCGCACAACAGGTGTCAAGCCGTGTGTTGCCTTTGTCAAGCTGTAATAAGTAGGGGTAAGGACGTTAACCACCTCGGAACATCCTCCCTTATACGTCACCTGCAGCGCATTCATCATAAGTCAGTGACAAGTTCAAAAACTTTGGGCGACAGTGGAAGCAGTCCACTGACCAGTAAATCCCTTCCTCTTGTAACCAAGCTCACGCAAACCACCCCACCAACTCCCTCAGTGTCAATTTCCTCCTTCCCCAGGAATGCCAATAGTCCTGCAGGCCATGTCACTGGCAATTCTGACGAGTCCTCTCCTGCCTGGGATTCCTCCGATGCATCCTTGCGTGTAACGCCTACTGCTGCTGGCGCTGCTGTTGTTGCTGCTGGGAGTCGATGGTCATCCCAGAGGGGAAGTCGTAAGACCACTTTTACTACTTCCACCAAGCAATTGACTGTCCAACAGTCCTTTGCGAGGAAGATGAAATATCACAGCAGTCATCCTGCTGCAAAGCGGATAACTGAGGCCTTGGCATCCTAGGCGGTGAGAAACGTGGTTCCGGTATCCATCGTTACTTCAGAGCCAACTATAGACTTGATTCCCCGGTACCAAATACCATCTAGGTTCCTTTTATCTAGGCAGGCGATACCGAAAATGTACACAGACCTCAGAAAAAGACTCACCAGTGTCCTAAAAATTGCAGTTGTACCCAATGTCCACTTAACCACGGACATGTGGACAAGTGGAGCAGGGCAGACTCAAGACTATATGACTGTGACAGCCCACTGGGTAGATGTATTGACTCCCGCCGCAAGAACAGCAGCGGCGGCACCAGTAGCAGCATCTCGCAAACGCCAACTCTTTCCTAGGCAGGCTACACTTTGTATCACCGCTTTCCAGAATACGCACACAGCTGAAAACCTCTTAAGGCAACTGAGGAAGATCATCGCAGAATGGCTTACCCCAATTGGACTCTCCTGTGGATTTGTGGCATCGGACAACGCCAGCAATATTGTGCGTGCATTATATCTGGGCAAATTCCAGCACGTCCCATGTTTTGCACATACCTTGAATTTGGTGGTGCAGAATTATTTAAAAAACGACAGGGGCGTGCAAGAGATGCTGTCGGTGGCCAGAAGAATTGCGGTACACTTTCGGCGTACAGGCACCACGTACAGAAGACTGGAGCAACACCAAAAACGCCTGAACCTGCCCTGCCATCATCTGAAGCAAGAAGTGGTAACGAGGTGGAATTCAACCCTCTATATGCTTCAGAGGATGGAGGAGCAGCAAAAGGCCATTCAAGCCTATACATCTGACCACGATATAGGAGGTGGAATGCACCTGTCTCAAGCGCAGTGGAGAATGATTTCAACGTTGTGCAAGGTTCTGCAACCTTTTGAACTTGCCACACGTGAAGTCAGTTCAGACACTGCCAGCCTGAGTCAGGTCATTCCCCTCATCAGGCTTTTGCAGAAGAAGCTGGAGGCATTGAAGGAGGAGCTAAAACAGAGCGTTTCCGCTAGGCATGTGGGACTTGTGGATGGAGCCCTTCATTCGCTTAACCAGGATTCACGGGTGGTCAATCTGTTGAAATCAGAGCACTACAGTTTGGCCACCGTGCTCGATCCTAGATTTAAAACCTACGTTGGATCTCTCTTTCCGGCAGACACTAGTCTGCAGGGGTTCAAAGAACTTCTGGTGAGAAAATTGTCAAGTCAAGCGGAACGCGACCTGTCAACATCTCCTCCTTCACATTCTCCCGCAACTGGGGGTGCGAGGAAAAGGCTACGAATTCCGAGCCCACCCGCTGGCAGTGATGCAGGGCAGTCTGGAGCGACTGCTGATGCTGACATCTGGTCCGGACTGAAGGACCTGCCAACGATTACTGACATGTCGTCTACTGTCACTGCATATGATTCTCTCACCATTGAAAGAATGGTGGAGGATTATATGAGTGACCGCATCCAAGTAGGCACGTCAGACAGTCCGTACGTATACTGGCAGGAAAAAGAGGCAATTTGGAGGCCCTTGCACAAACTGGCTTTATTCTACCTAAGTTGCCCTCCCACAAGTCTGTACTCCGAAAGAGTGTTTAGTGCCGCCGCTCATCTTGTCAGCAATCGGCGTACGAGGTTACTTCCAGAAAATGTGGAGAAGATGATGTTCATTAAAATGAATTATAATCAATTCCTCCGTGGAGACATTCACCAGCAGCAATTGCCTCCAGAAAGTACACAGGGAGCTGTGATGGTGGATTCCAGTGGGGACGAATTGATAATTTGTGAGGAGGGGGATGTACACGGTGATGAATCGGAGGATAATGATGAGGTGGACATCTTGCCTCTGTAGAGCCAGTTTGTGCAAGGAGAGATTAATTGCTTCTTTTTTGGTGGGGGTCCAAACCAACCCGTCATTTCAGTCACAGTCGTGTGGCAGACCCTGTCACTGAAATGATGGGTTGGTTAAAGTGTGCATGTCCTGTTTATACAACATAAGGGTGGGTGGGAGGGCCCAAGGACAATTCCATCTTGCACCTCTTTTTTTCTTTAATTTTTCTTTGCGTCATGTGCTGTTTGGGGAGTATTTTTTGGAAGGGCCATCCTGCGTGACACTGCAGTGCCACTCCTAGATGGGCCAGGTGTTTGTGTCGGCCACTTGGGTCGCTGAGCTTAGTCACACAGCTACCTCATTGCGCCTCTTTTTTTCTTTGCGTCATGTGCTGTTTGGGGAGTGTTTTTGGAAGGGCCATCCTGCGTGACACTGCAGTGCCACTCCTAGATGGGCCAGGTGTTTGTGTCGGCCACTTGGGTCGCTGAGCTTAATCACACAGCTACCTCATTGCGCCTCTTTTTTTCTTTGCATCATGTGCTGTTTGGGGAGTGTTTTTTGGAAGGGCCATCCTGCGTGACACTGCAGTGCCACTCCTAGATGGGCCAGGTGTTTGTGTCGGCCACTTGGGTCGCTGAGCTTAGTCACACAGCTACCTCATTGCGCCTCTTTTTTTCTTTGCGTCATGTGCTGTTTGGGGAGTGTTTTTTGGAAGGGCCATCCGGCGTTATACTGCAGTGCCACTCCTAGATGGGCCAGGTGTTTGTGTCGGCCACTTGGGTCGCTGAGCTTAGTCATCCAGCGACCTCGGTGCAAATTTTAGAACTAAAAATAATATTGTGAGGTGTGAGGTGTTCAGAATAGACTGAAAATGAGTGTAAATTATGGTTATTGAGGTTAATAATACTATGGGATCAAAATGACCCCCAAATTCAATGATTTAAGCATTTTTTTAGGGTTTTTTGGAAAAAAAACACCCGAATCCAAAACACACCCGAATCCGACAAAAAAAATTCGGTGAGGTTTTGCCAAAACGCGTTCGAACCCAAAACATGGCCGCGGAACCGAACCCAAAACACAAAACCCGAAAAATTTCCGGTGCACATCTTTAATTGTGAGCAGCTGTGGCCAACACCTTGCGCTGCTATTTAGGTCCAGTTCACTAGTATTCATGTGCAGATCGTTGTGGTTCCATGTGGATTGTGACTAGGCTCTCTCCAGTTATCCTGTCCTGCTTCAGCCATACCTGCGTCTCGGAGACATTTCCTGTAGTCTGGTGTTACCTATGCCTTGGTTCAAGAATTCTAGCCCTGCTGGAGCAATATCTGCATTCCTGAGTTATTATTTGCAGTCTGTTTCCACCCCTGCCTGGTTCCTAGATTTTGGTATGTTATTTTCCTCTGCTTAGTTTAAATCCGGATTTCTTCATGTTCATTTCACCACTGCTATTAACCTGGACTTTACCTGTATTCAAACGTCATCATATTCACTGTTCCAATAACAAGCCATTGCAATAACCTGGGAATATTTGCATTCTGTTCCGTGTATATCTAAGATTCATTTTATCATTCTATATTCCAGCATCATACTGGTTCTGTTATTACAATAAACCTTGTTTAATTTTCACCTGGTTTCAGCTGACCTCATTTCAGTTTCATCCTGCATGTGCACCCACAGAGAAGCCTAGTAATCATAACACTGAGTAGCCCAGGACTTACTCAGCCGCTACGATCACTTCAGTCTGTCCGGGGCCGGAATTGATATCAGGAACCGCCTGCGATTTACCAACCACTCCCAGAAACACGGTCAGTTGCCACCCACAAACGCCCTCTTCCTGTCAATCTCCTTGCGATCGCCCGTGCAAATGGATCCTTTTCACAAACCCCTCGCTGAGCGGCGATCCGCTTTGTACTCGCACGACGCACATTGCGGTGCATGCGCAGTTTAATCTCTCGGATGGTTCAAATAACCAAATTACTGGCATCCCAGTGTGATGGTTAATTGGTTGATCTGCAGAATTGTAGTGCACAATATTAATGGGTAAATGATGGCATGCAGTCTGTTATAATTACCAATGTGCTGGTTCCTGAAAACAAGGCCGTCAGGGTCCCTTTGACAAATCACACGTGGAGTTGATGCTGTGTTAGGTGACTTCTTGAGGAAGTCTCCGGTTGCTAGGAGACAAAACGCATTGACGCCCACTACCTCACTTGCACTCTCCAGTTGGACATCTCCACTCCAACCAAACAGCTTACAGGCTTCCACAGCTCCCACATCACATATTGGAAGATTTCTCTGCTACCCGTCAGCTGACTCACACCTGACCTCTGCTGCGAGGTCTAACACACATCAGCCACACAGTAACTACTGACGGCTTCATAGAGATCCAGCGGCCAACGCACACCACCTTCCATGGAGACAGCCAGTGTCTCCCAGCGGGGTTGTAAGCGCATGAAGTCATTTACAAGCTGCAGCCAGCAATTTGGTTATATGAACCATCTGAGAGAGTTATCATTTAAACCATTCAGTTCAATTTATTGTTACTGCATGTTTTTTTATATTAACATCTGATGTTTGCAAATCACCACAGTGATCACTATATGATCACATTCAACATCCGTTTCAGGAAACATAGCTACAGGGGTTCCACCAAAACTTTTAACTTTAGGAAGGCTAATTTCAGTATGCTTAGATGTGCACTTAACAACATAGAGTGGGAGGTTCTGTTTAATAACAAGAACACTTCGGAAATGTGGGATGTTTTAAAAGTGTTGCTGGATAGCAATATTCATAACTTTATTTCCATGGCCAGTAAACGCAGGAGTATTAAACTCAAACCGATGTGGCTTAACAAGAAGGTTAAGGCAGAAATTGATTTATTTTTAAAAAGCGGGCTTTCAAAGCATTTAAATCTAATGGAAAGGAGGAGTTTTTCAAGTATTACAAAGAGTGTAATAAGAAATGCAAAAAAGCAATAAGAGCAGCTAAAATGGAAAATTAAAAGCAAATCACTATAGAGAGTAAAACCAATCCTAAAAAGTTTTTTAAATACATAAACGGTAAAAGGTTAAAAAAGGAGACTATAGGTCCATTAAAAGATGAATTAGGAGAATTGATAAATGATGACTAAATAAAAGCGGAAATACTGAACAAATTCTTTTCATCAGTATTCACCAGTGAAGAACTGATGGTGGGAGTATAGCATAACAATTGTGACAGTAATGATTCATGGTTAGATACTTGTTTAAGCGAAGAAGTAGTCCGGGAGAGACTAAGCAAAATTAAGATTAATAAATCACCTGGTCCTGATGGACTTCACCCGAGGGTTCTTATGGAGCTTAGTTCACAACTAGCACGACCCCTATACTTGATTTGCAATAATTCAATTAGATCAGGTACCGAAGGATTGGCGTATAGCTGAGGTAGTGCCATTATTTAAAAAGGGATCCAAAAAACTTCCGGGAAACTACAGACCAGTTAGTTTAACATCTATAGTGGGGAAAATATTGGAAGGAATTCTAAGGGACGTCATACAGGAGTATCTAAAGTCCGCTAGGATTATTAGCAAGAACCAGCATGGGTTTGTGAGGGACAGGTCATGTCAGACTAACTTAATTAGCTTCTACAAGGAAGTGAGCAATAATCTTGATCAAGGAAAAGCAGTGGATGTGGTCTTCCTAGATTTTGCAAAAGCCTTCGATACAGTTCCTCACAGGAGACTGATCTAATTAAAGGAGATCGGCCTAGGGAAAAACTATTTGCACATGGATAAGCAGCTGGTTGGATAGCAGGGTACAGCGAGTAGTGGTCAACGGGAAGTCCTCAACCCGGTCCCCAGTAGTCAGCGGAATACCACAAGGGTCCGTACTCGGACCACTACTGTTCAACATATTTATCAATGACCTAGAAATAGGCCTGAAAAGCACAGTGTCAATATTTGCAGATGATACTAAACTGTGTAAGGTAATTAATTCAGAATTGGATGTGGAGTCCTTGCAGAATGATCTATCTAACCTTGAACTCTGGGCGTCTAAATGGAAAATGAGGTTCAATACAGACAAATGCAAGGTTATGCATTTTGGGACTAAAAACAAACTTGCATCCTACATATTAAATGGGGAACGCCTAGGGGAAACAGAGTTGGAAAAAGATTTGGGGGTATTCATTGATAATAGGCTTAATAACCGTACACAATGTCAAAACACAGTAAAGAAGGCAAGTAAGGTGCTAGCGTGCATAAAAAGGGGAATTGAGGCAAGAGACTCGGAAGTAATCATGCCGCTGTATAAGGCATTGGTGCGTCCGCACCTGGAATATTGTGTTCAGTTTTGGGCACCATTGTATAAAAAAGACATCAGTGAACTCGAAAGTGTTCAAAGGCGAGCTACTAAATTGATTAAAGGCCTAGAAGGACTGGACTATAAGGAAAGACTTACTAGGCTGAATATGTATACACTAGAAAAGAGGCGCCTAAGAGGAGATATTATTAATATCTTCAAATATGTAAAGGGACATCACAAAGAGTTATCAGAGGAATTATTTATTAAAAGAACACAGTTTAGGACATGTGGGCACTCGCTGCGACTGGAGGAGAGAAAGTTCTGAACGCAACGGAGGAAAGGGTTCTTCACTGTTAGGGCAATCAGGATGTGGAATTCCCTGCCAGGGAAGGTGGTAATGGCGGACTCTGTAATTGGATTTAAAAAAGGAATGGATAAATTTCTGAATGAAAAAGCTATCCAAGGTTATAATGCCTAAAATATCAACGTAGTTAATCCGGGGGTAACATGAGTTATAGTAGCTAACTAGTCATAAAACATTATTCAGCAAGTATGCAGAATCATCACAACTTAAAACAGGTTAAACACGATGGCCAATTTGCCTCTATTCAACCTCAAATACTATGGCCCTCATTCCGAGTTGTTCGCTCGGTAAAAATCTTCGCATCGCAGCGATTTTCCGCTTAATGCGCATGCGCAATGTTCGCACTGCGGCTGCGCCAAGTAAATTTGCTATGCACTTAGGAATTTTACTCACGGCTTTTTCATCGGTCTGGCGATCGTAATGTGATTGACAGGAAATGGGTGTTACTGGGCGGAAACAGGCCGTTTTATGGGCGTGTGGGAAAAAACGCTACCGTTTCCGGAAAAAACGCAGGAGTGGCCGGAGAAACGGAGGAGTGTCTGGGCGAACGCTGGGAGTGTTTGTGACGTCAAACCAGGAACGACAAGCACTGAACTGATCGCAGATGCCGAGTAAGTCTGAAGCTACTCAGAAACTGCTACGAGGTGTGTAATCGCAATATTGCGAATACTTCGTTCGCAATTTTAAGATGCTAAGATTCACTCCCAGTAGGCGGCGGCTTAGCGTGAGCAAATCTGCTAAAATCCGCTTGAATTATTTTTTATGTCAAGTAATGTATGTGATTTATGTATTTTTTTTGATAATATATCTTATTTTAATATTGAGTCCCACTGAGTCATACAGTTTTGACAGATCACATATATAGTCTTATAAGTATTTATAATAAGTGTTTTAAGCGATTCCTCTTCTTCTTCTTCCTTTTTTTTTTTTCTAACAGTGATTATTGTATTGAAGCTCACGATGTTCAGTTCAAAGTTGGATTGGTCATCTTTATTTTTATATGTGGATAGCATGGTGACACAGTGATTAGCATTGCTGTCACATAGCACCAAGGTCAGGAGTTCAATTACAAATAAAACACTATTTGTGTGGGATTTGTGGGTGTGGTATAGAAGGTAGATAGTAACTAGGTTGACAGCGTCTAGGTCGACCACTATTGGTCGACAGGGTCTCTAGGTCAACACGGTCTTTAGGTCGACAGGTCAAAAAGTCGACATGGGGGTTTTTTGTGTCGTTTTCTTCGTAGAGTAACCGGGAACGCCAATTAGTGCACCGTGTCCCCTCGCATGGCACGCTTCACTGGCCATGCTTCGGGCAAGGTGCCTCGCTGCGCTTGGCACAGGTTACCGCTCCCAATTGTAGTCCACGTGGATCGTTAAGTATGAAAAGGTTAAAAAAAAGTGAAACTCATGTCGACCTTCTGACCTGTCGACCTAGAAACCCTGTCGACCTAGTTACTGTCGACCGATAGTGGTCGACCTAGACACTGTTGACCTAGCTACTGTCAACCTAGAGACCGGATCCCGGGATTTGTAAGGCGTCCCGTGTTTGCTTGGGTTTCTTATAGCTGAACTGGTTTCCACAAACATTCCAAAGACATACTGGTGGGTGAATTGGCCTTGTGTATCCCTAGAGTCTGTGTGGAATGGATTATACAGTAGATTGCAAGCTTCACTGGATCAGGGACCCATGTGAATGGTTAGATATTCTTTGTATAGCTTCGATAGAGAAACAGGTCAGTGCTGTAATGAATCCCCTTATCCTTATTCCTTATACTCCTAAGGATCAGGGTTCTCCCCGATGCATTCACAATAGATACATATGGAAATAAAGCTCCAAATAGTATAATACCATTTATTAAAAACAAATAAAAACACAAATGTAGGGCAGAAAATGGACTCTCACCATCCAATAGATGTTTATGGACAAAATAGCAAGTTTTCAGAAGATAACCAGGCGTCCCCAGGAATCGTCGCCAAACAAGCAGGTAAGTGGTCCCAATCACCGCCCAATACCTCCACCAACGCGTTTCGATAACCTTCTGTTATCTTTTTCAAGGTGTAGGAGGTAACTGCATAATGAATGGTATTTATACCCAAACAATTATAACAGATAAAAAACCTAATGCCAGACATAGACCAACTAATCATCTATGATCCCTGTCCCTATCAATGAAAATATAGCAAAAGTCCGCTCCCCCAATGTCCATTTTTTATTTTCTCATGAGCCCAGTAATCGAACAACAGGTGTGGGAACAAGACCGTTGGGTCAGGGTCCACTACCGGCGGAAGGAGGTCACCAAACACATCCATCTCCCGTGTGTTATTGCATCGATCGCATGTGCCCCCCTTCCGGCGGAAGCCGCTCGCTCGTCTGTCTCTCGGACATCATATAACGTCCGGCGGAAAGAGGTCATCAATGTTTCCATCCTCAACGTGGTGCTGTACCAATAGTATACGTCCGACTTCCGTCGGATAGAGGTCATCAGTCAGGCCATCTGGCCCGACTCCTTCCCCGGCGGACGTCCTATGTCCTTTGCATTCCACCTCGCGTTATGCATGTCACAACAAATGCGGAAGACTTTGTAAACTGGAGGAGTGTCTCAGATTTTGTCAATGACGTGACGTATCCAGAAGCATCCCAATAAACAAAAAAAACAACACAATTGAATTAACACACACAGTAATAAAGTAATAATGATAAAACCTCAAATTCAAATTATCTTAAAGAAACCATTTACTTTCGAAGTCTTTATTAAGACCGGAGGGCTCTAAGGTTTTATAGTTAAAGATACACTGCATTTCGCTCTTAGCTAATTTCTTTTGAATATCTCCTCCCCTTTTATCAGGGTGGATTTTCTTCAATGCCATAAAGTTTTTAATATGTTTGGCATTACAATCATGAACTTTCTTAAAATGTAACGATAATGCATGTGTATCGAGCCCTTTCTTGATATTCCGAAGGTGCTCACCCATTCTCACTTTTAGTGCCCTACTGGTCTGACCGATATAAAATTTGCTGCAACTACATTCAATGCAATATATAACACTCGTTGTATGACATGTAATAAAATCAGTGATAGAACACCTCTTATCATTTATCACCACCTCTACTTTTTTATTACCAAATGTGTTGGGAATATTCTTACAAGCTAAACATTGTCCACATCTATAAAAACCCTGTGATACTATTTTTGGTCCAATAGATGAATTTTGATGAAAACTTTGAACTAGTTTAGATTGTAAATTACGGGCCCTCCTATACATACACACCGGATTATCTGGTAGCTCAGCTCCTATCACAGGGTCCCTTTTTAATATGGGCCAATGTTTCTTTAATATCCCCATAACTTTATTGTGTTGAGTGGAATAATCAGTTGTAAATGCCCATTTAAATCTGTCATTTCCTTTATCACTCCCATTATTTTTCTTTATCATAAGGTCAGATCTTTCTAAACTGGTGACTTTTTCCAAAGATTCTCTTACTTCACTTTCATTATATCCACATTTAATAAAACACTCCTCCATCTCTGTGGCTTGAGTAATGAAAACCCGATGGTCTGTACAATTCCTTTTAAGCCTTTTGAATTGGCTACCAGGAATCGTACTAAGCCAATTATCATGGTGGCAAATCAACCTATCAATGTAGGCTCGAGAATCTGTAGGTTTGACATATGTTTTAGTTTTCAGACTTGTGCCTTCAACATAAATAGTAAGGTCAAGGAAGTGAACTTCCTTATCACTGATATCAAACGTTAGTTTAATGTTCAGCTCATTAGTATTGAGGTAAGTGCAAAACAACTCCAATGCCTCCACTTCCCCTTTCCAGATAAACAGTATGTCGTCTATGTATCTGTGCCAGGACACCAGGTTCGCCCAGAACGGACAGTCATTCCATATAGACTCGTCCTCCCATGCACCCATAAAAATGTTCGCATAGCTAGGGGCGAACCTGGTGCCCATGGCCGTCCCATATCTCTGAAGGTAAAATTCATCCCTAAAAACAAAATAATTATTTTGAAGAATGAAATTAGTCCATTCCATTATGAATTCCTGAATATTAACAGATAACTCAGATTTTATTAAAGTTTATTTGACTGCCTTAAGGCATTGTTGATGATTAATAAATTCTTCACCTGATGTAGATGTTAGCGTAGCAGATGAAGATCTTGACAACATTTTACACAAAATAGAGACCTTGCTTTTGAAAGAAAACAAGGTATGGTGGGAGGTGGTTACTTTAGAGAAGTACCTCACCTCCAAGATTATCCCGAAAGGTTTGAGGATAGATAAAAAATCTAGCTTTACGACTGCTACAGAAGAGTTTAAAAAGGAATGGGATTTGATTGTTTCTAATTGCTCTTTCAAATTAATGGAATTGATCATAAATGAAAGGAAAAAAGACTTAGTAACCTTGGATGAGGAGATCAGAGGGCTTAAAGAAATAACCATCCCATTCATGAATTTATCAGATTTCAAGGAAAAAGAAAAGAGTATAGAAGGGAGAACTGATAGGTCCGAGAGATTATTGATCTCAAGGAAAATCAATAAATTACGTAGAGATAAAAATTAGTTTGAAATAAAAAATAAGACACGACTTAGGGAAAAATCCCCCATTCAGCAATATGTTAAATCGGTTAAATCTTTCAGAGGGAGCAGGAAAGATAAGGGGGAATAGACGAGTCATGGGACCAGAAATTATCCGGTAAATTATGGTAAGAGATGGCCCTTTATCAAACCTCTGAATGAGGTAGATGACAGAACCAATTATAATTATTGAAAGGAGATTAACTCCAATTGGAGAACATCAAGAAGGGATTATGTGCAACATAGGGACCATTGGGAGAATACGGGATTGAAAAACTGGCAAAGTCCCATTTCTACACGTAACATATTTGCACCTTTGAGGGAAAGTGAACATCAGACTCCTTTTTTAGAGAGAGGGAGAAGACACCCAGACCCAAGATAAATCATCGGGGTACAAGGGGTGGAGTAAAAAGGAGGAGGGAGTGTAATAAGGTCAACAACAAAAAAATAACAACAACCAAAAGAAATGTGCCATCGAATCAGATAACCAGGAGGGGGAAACTCAGAAAGGAAGCCCAAGTGGAAAAGTAAAAATCTTTAATTCGAGCTCCCATGTGCTTTTAGCTGAGGAAAGGTCGCTTCTGGAAAAAGGACTGAAATATGCCCCTTCTACCAAAATAGACCCATTTAAAGTTTTTATAGACATTGAAAAATTTACTAGGAAATTAACTTAAAAAAAAAATTAAATTAAAAGAAGGAGAATCAGTCATACAGGCCAGTAATGAAAAATCTTTATTCAAACCTAGATCTACGTTCTATCCTGCACATCTGAAATGATGCTTTTTAGAATCATTTGCACATTTAGTGAAAGACGATATAGAGAAACTTGATACAAAAAGGATTATTATCTCACGCTGAAAGAAAGGAAAGCGATCAAAACCCTCACCTCTAACAAGGAGCTAATTATCAAACCCGCCGATAAGGGGGGGGGGGGCATTGTGCTCCTTAATAGGAAAGATTATGAGGTAGAAATCTACTGTCAACTTGATGATAATGGCACTTACAAAAAAATGCGAGGAGATCCAATTAAAAAAATTCAATTACTTTTAAAGGATCTCATAGAGAAGTACAATAGGAAAGGAGTTTTATCAGATGAGGAAAGTACATTTTTATTCACGGAACATCCTGTCATACCGACTATATATGTATTGCCTAAAATAAATAAGAGTCATATCAATCCCCCGGGAAGACCGATTGTCTCCGGGGTCGACTCGTTGACGGCAAATCTTTCTATTATGATTGATCATCATCTCCAACCTCTTGTCATGTGTAATCACTCACATTTAAGGGATACTGGAGACATCTTGAATATACTCAATAATCTGAAATGGGAGAGTAATTATTTTTTGGTGACGGCAGACGTCAACTCATTATATACTATAATTAATCATCAACAAGGCCTTAAGGCAGTCAAACAAACTTTAATAAAATCTGAGTTATCTGTTAATCTTCAGGAATAATGGAAGGGATTAATTTAATTCTTCAAAATAATTATTTTGTTTTTAGGGATGAATTTTACCTTCAGAGATATGGGACGGCCATGGGCACCAGGTTCGCCCCTAGCTATGCGAACGTTTTTATGGGCGCATGGGAGGAGGAGTCTATATGGAATGACTGTCCGTTCGGGGCGAACCTGGTGTCCTGGCACAGATACATAGATGACATACTGTTTATCTGGAAAGGGGAAGTGGAGGCATTGGAGTTGTTTTGCACTTACCTCAATACTAATGAGCTGAACATTAAACTAACGTTTGATATCAGTGATAAGGAAGTTCACTTCCTTGACCTTACTATTTATGTTGAAGGCACAAGTCTGAAAACTAAAACATATGTCAAACCTACAGATTCTCGAGCCTACATTGATAGGTTGAGTTGCCACCATGATAATTGGCTTAGTAAGATTCCTGGTAGCCAATTCAAAAGGCTTAAACGGAATTGTACAGACCATCGGGTTTTCATTACTCAAGCCACAGAGATGGAGGAGTGTTTTATTAAATGTGGATATAATGAAAGTGAAGTAAGAGAATCTTTGGAAAAAGTCACCAGTTTAGAAAGATCTGACCTTATGATAAAGAAAAATAATGGGAGTGATAAAGGAAATGACAGATTTAAATGGGCATTTACAACTGATTATTCCACTCAACACAATAAAGTTAGAGGGATATTAAAGAAACATTGGCCCATATTAAAAAGGGACCCTGTGATAGGAGCTGAGCTACCAGATTATCCGGTGTGTATATATAGGAGGGCCTGTAATTTACAATCTAAACTAGTTCATAGTTTTCATCAAAATTCATCTATTGGACCAAAAATAGTATCACAGGGTTTTTATAGATGTGGACAATGTTTAGCTTGTAAGAATATTCCCAACACATTTGGTAATAAAACCGTAGAGGTGGTGATAAACGATAAGAGGTGCTCTATCACTGATTTTATTACATGTCATACAACGAGTGTTATATATTGCATTGAATGAAGTTGTAGCAAATTTTATATCGGTCGGACCAGTAGGGCACTAAAAGTGAGAATGGGTGAGCACCTTCGGAATATCAAGAAAGGGCTCGATACACATGCATTATCGGTACATTTTAAGAAAGTTCATGATTGTAATGCCAAACATATTAAAAACTTTATGGCATTGAAGAAAATCCACCCTGATAAAAGGGGAGGAGATATTCAAAAGAAATTAGCTAAGAGCGAAATGCAGTGTATCTTTAACTATAAAACCTTAGAGCCCTCTGGTCTTAATAAAGACTTCAAAACTAAATGGTTTCTTTAAGATAATTTGAATTTGAGGTTTTATCATTATTACTTTATTACTGTGTGTGTTAATTGTGTTGTTTTTTTTGTTTATTGGGATGCTTCTAAATACATCACGTCATTGACAAAATCTGAGACACTCCTCCAGTTTACAAAGTCTTCCGCATTTGTTGTGACACGCATAACGCGAGGTGGAACGCAAAGGACATAGGACGTCCTCCGGGGAAGGAGTCGGGCCAGATGGTCTGACTGATGACCTCTTTCCGCTGGAAGTCGGACATATACTATTAGTACAGCGCCACGTTGAGGACGGAAACATTGATGACCTCTTTTTTCCGCCGGACGTTATATGACGTCCGAGAGACAGACGAGCGAGCGGCTTCCGCCGGAAGCGGGGCACATGCGGTCGATGCAATAACACACGGGAGATGGATGTTTTTGGTGACCTCCTTCCGCCGGTAGTGTACCCTGACCCAATGGTCTTGTTCCCACACCTGTTGTTTGATTACTGGGCTCATGAGAAAATAAAAAATGGACATTGGGGGAGTGGACTTTTGCTATATTTTCATTGATAGGGACAGGGATCATAGATGATTAGTTGGTATATGTCTGGAATTAGGTTTTTTATCTGTTATAATTGTGTGGGTATAAATACCATTCATTATGCAGTTACCTCCTACACCTTGAAAAAGATAACAGAAGGTTATCGAAACGCGTTGGTGGAGGTATTGGGCGGTGATTGGGACCACTTACCTGCTTGTTTGGCGACGATTCCTGGGGACGCCTGGTTATCTTCTGAAAACTTGCTATTTTGTCCATAAACATCTATTGGGTGGTGAGAGTCCATTTTCTGCCCTACATTTGTGTTTTTATTTGTTTTTAATAAATGGTATTATACTATTTGGAGCTTCATTTCCATATATATCCATTGTGAATGCATCGGGAAGAACCTTGACCCTTAGGAGAATAAGGATAAGGGGATTCTTTACAGCACTGACCTGTTTCTCTATCGAAGCGATTCATATTTTGTCCATAAACATCCATTGGATGGTGAGAGTCCATTTTCTGCCCTACATTTGTGCTTTTATTTGTCTTTTATAAATGGTATTACACTATTTGGAGCTTTATTTCCATATATATCCATTGTGAATGCATCGGGGAGAACCCTGACCCTTAGGAGAATAAGGATAAGGGGATTCATTACAGCACTGACCTGTTTCTCTATCGAAGCGATTCATATTTTGTCCATAAACATCCATTGGATGGTGAGAGTCCATTTTCTGCCCTACATTTGTGCTTTTATTTGTCTTTAATAAATGGTATTACACTATTTGGAGCTTTATTTCCATATATATCCATTGTGAATGCATCGGGGAGAACCCTGACCCTTAGGAGAATAAGGAATAAGGATAAGGGGATCCATTACAGCATTGGCCTGTTTCTCTATCAAAGCGATTCATATCTACATTTGGGTACGAGTCCAACCATATTGTTCATTACGATTGTAATTCAGTGTGACTATATTACGCTATGTTTGTATTTTTTATCAACTTTGTTTAAGTGCCGTCTGTTCAGTTCAATTCAAGTCAGTACGGTCACCGATTCAAGCGCCCCAGACCCTTTTGGTAAAATCTTCTTGTCTTGTTTGTCTAAAGTGTGGGTGACACTTTCATACCTTTTTGGGACAAGGGCAGCTGCAGGCGCACGGTTTATAATTACCAGTTTTCTATAGATTGATAGCACTTATTAATATTTAGGCCCTATAAATATGTTGGGGGGGTAGGGGGGGGGGGGGGTTGACAAGGGGCCTCAAACACATAACTTCACCAGCGTTCCAAGGAGTTTTAGAGGCATATTTAACTTTTTGCTAAAATAATGTGAAAACAGATATTCTCACCCTCTTTTCACATTATTTTGGTTTCACATCAATTGGCTTTTGGAGGAAATTTCATAAATAACTCTTCAATGCCCTAACATTTGCATCCCTTCCGAATGCTGATCCATTTCCCCTACCTCTAATGTATTCAGTATGAATTTACCAAGCTCCACACCTTCCAACTTTTGAAAAGGGGTGTGGCATTGGGTGGGAGGGATGTGGTCTCAACAAAGTGGGCGTGGTCTCATTGCACAATCCCATTTTCTGTCATTTGGGAGCGTGCCCAGCACTTCCTGGCTCACCTCCCCGCACTTCACAGATGCCATGCGCATGCGCACAGCATCTATTCAACGATCACTCTCTGCTTTGCATGGCAGAGCAGCGGGTGATCAAGGGATCCCCCAACTGTCGCCCTCCCCCCCACGGGACACTGCTGCCCGTGGGTGGGACAGCGGGACAGTGTCCGAATAGCAGGACTGTCCCGCTGGAACCGGGAGAGTTGGGAGGTATGAAGCTCTAATTGTAACTTTCTGCTGCGGAGTACACTGGGCTCCACAAGTAGAGACATTGGGGTGTAGAGTAGGATCTTGATCCGAGGCACCAACAGGCTGAAAAGCTTTGACTGTTCCCAGAATGCATAGTGCCGCCTCCTGTATAACCCCGCCTCCCTGCACAGGAGCTCAGTTTTGTAGTTGGTGCCGCAGATAGCAGGCGCATAATAGAGGGGCTGCGCTGGGCAGCCCTGAGAAGAGCTTTTTAGAAGAAAAGTGAAGACTTCAAGGGCAGCAGCAGTGTGTATATGTCTTCTGACATTCACTGCTGCAGCTCCGTCTCTCCCCAGCGGCGCTGTACACTCCCGAGCCCTGGTTGCCGGGTACCTACAGCGGAGGCTCAGGTTTTCTTCCATGGTCAGGCACACACGACGGGGGCTCTCCGGGATCGCGTGGCCGCGCTTCGAGAGGTGGTGAGTGGGTCCCGCTTGTGGGACCTGTACTTTATCGCGATCCGGTGCGGTCAGTGGGAGGTGGGCCGCGCGCGCTGGCGGTGGACACTGTGGCAGTACAGGCGATCCCACTAGATCACCAGGGCATGGGTGCAGGTCAGGTTTTCTCTTAAAGCCATTTTAATAGTAGGCCGCAGTACCTGGTAGTTTTGCCAGCAGGGGGATAAGGCTTAGACCTGGAGCCCCTCCCCCTGAAGCTTCAGGACAGGATTCGTTGCTTCCTTTCTCGTCCGCAAGTGTCGATACATTCGGCGATGCAGGTGCTGGGCCTCATGGTGTCAGCATTCGACATGGTGGAGTATGCTCAATTCCATTCTCGCCCCCTCCAGAAGCTGATTCTAGCCAAATGGGAAAGCCAGCCTGACCGGATCAGGTCTCACATGATCTCATTGACTCCGGAGGTCCGTCTGTCGCTGCTATGGTGGCTCCAGGACCAACAATGTGCAAGGGCCGTCCATTCTGGATATCCAACTGGGTCCTGTTGACGACAGATGCCAGTCTAAGGGGTTGGGGTGCAGTGCTGGAGTAACACTCCCTTCAGGGTCGGTGGACCAAGGAGGAATCTCTCCTCTCGATCAACATTCTGGAATTGCGGGCGGTCTTCAATGCGTTGAACCTGGCCCAGCATTTAATTCAGAACCGTCCTGTTCAGGTACAGTTGGACAACGCCACCACAGTGGCTTACATAAATCATCAAGGCGGCACTCGAAGCCGCTTGGCAATGAAGTAAGTCTCACGGATTCTACATTGGGCGGAACGCCATCTACCGGCCATATCGGCAATATTCATTCCGGTAGTCCTGATTTGGGAAGCGGACTTTCTCAGTCGTCAGGACATACATGCCGGCGAGTGGGGCCTCCATCCAGAAGTGTTTCAACTACTAGTGGAAAAGTGGGGCCTTCCAGACGTGGATCTGATGGCGTCTCGACACAATCACAAGGTTCCGGTCTTCGGAGTAAGGACAAGGGATCCTCAAGCAGCATTTGTGGATGCGCTGGCGGTGCCGTGGAGGTTTCGGCTGCCGTAGATGTTCCCTCCGGTGTCACTCCTGCCCAGGGTAATTCGGAAGTTCAAGCAAGAAAGAGGTATTCTGCTTCTCATATCTCCAGCGTGGCCCAGACGGCACTGATTCTCAGACCTGCAGGGCCTATCGTCAGAGCGTCCAATTCTACTTCCGCAATGCCCAGACCTCCTCGTTCAGGGCCCCTGTGTCTACCAGGACCTAGCCCGGCTGTCTTTGACGGCGTGGCTCTTGAAGCTTCCGTCTTAAGGGCTAAAGGGTTTTCTGAGGCGGTCAGTCAAACTATGTTGCGGGCCCGGAAACCGGCTTCTGCTCGGATTTACTATAGGGTCTGGCATTCTTACTTTGTTTGGTGCGCATCTAACAATTATGGCGCTTCCAAGTATAGTACAGCCAAGTTGTTGGCCTTTCTTTAGCAAGGCCTGGACTTAGGCCTGCGTCTGGCCTCCCTCAAGGTTCAAATATCTGCCTGGTCGGTGTGGTTTCAGAGAAAGATTGCGACCTCACCTGATGTGCATACCTTCACTCAGGCTGTGTAGCGTATCCAATCCCCCTATGTCCCGCCTGTGGCTCCTTGGGACTTGTCGGTGGTTTTGGAGGCGTTACAAGAGTCTCCGTTTGAACCTCTTGGTTCAGCTGATCTTAAGTGGCTTTCCCTTAAGGTGGTGTTTCTGCTGGCTATTGCTTCAGCTAGAAGAGTGTCGGATTTGGGTGCCTTGTCTTGTAGTTCCCCATATCTGATATTTCACCATGACCGGGCGGTTCTTAGGACTCGTCCCGGTTATTTTCCTAAGGTGGTTTTGTTTGTTCCACCTTAACCAGGAGATTGTGGTTCCGGCACTTGTTTCTCCTGATCTGTCTCCCAAAGAGCGATCTTTGGATGTGGTACGGGCTCTCCGTATCTATGTGAAGAGAACTGCTTCTATTAGGAAATCTGATTCTCTCTTTGTGCTGTTTGAATTTCACAAACGGGGCTGGCCTGCTCACAAGCAAACTTTGGCCAGATGGATTAGAATGGTGATTACACATGCTTATGTGAGGGCTGGTCTATCAGCTCCTGCCCACATTACGGCCCATTCTACTCGGTCTGTTGGACCTTCTTGGGCAGCCCGCCGTGGTGCGATCCTTGAACAATTGTGCAAGGTGGCTACGTGGTCCTCAGTGAACACGTTCATAAGGTTCTATGCCTTCGATACTGCCGCTTCCCAGGATGCTTCCTTTGGACGCCGGGTTCTTGTGCCCGCTACAGTGCGTCCCCTCCCATAAGGAACTGCTTTAGGACATCCCCAATGTCTATCCTTGTTGAGCCCAGTGTACCCCGCAGCAGAAAACGAGTCTTATGGTAAGAACTTACCTTTGTTAAAACTCTTTCTGCGAGGTACACTGGGCTCCACAAGGCGCCCACCCTGACGCACTTAGCTTCTTTGGGTTGGTATGGCATTAGCCGCTGACACTTCTCCTGTCGTGAGAGTGTGGTGTATGTGGCTACTAACCGTTGTTGTCTCTTTTCTTGCTACTGCATTGGGCTGGTTAACTAAAAACTGAGCTCCTGTGCAGGGAGGCGGGGTTATAGAGGAGGCGGCGCTATGCATTCTGGGAACAGTCAAAGCTTTTCAGCCTGTTGGTGCCTCGGATCAAGATCCTACTCTACACCCCAATGTCTATACTTGTGGAGCCCATTGTACCTCGCAGAAAGAGTTTTAACAAAGGTTAGTTCTTACCATAAAACTCGTTGTTTTTTTTAGAAACAGCCGTTCTAAACTACTGCCATCTTCAGGCTTTCCTCCATACTTCTGCTAAGAGAAGGATCTTTGGAGATCCCCCGGCAGCAGTAGTGGATCTTGCTATGGGCAAGCAGGATTTTTGCCCGGGGCGCCGCCTTCCGGAGGGTGCCGCCGCCGTGGCAAGATCCGCTACTGGTGCTCTTTAGATGCCCGGTGCTGTGCGGTGCACGATGAAGTCATTGTGGGACCAGCACATAGACGCTAGGGGTTATAATTGACCTCTAGTGTCTATACGGTGCTATGGAAGAGACGTCATGACACCTCTCCCATAGATCCGAAAAGCGGCGCCGGAGACGGAGGGCAGCAGCGGTCGGGAAGCAAGAGCGGGGATTGTAAGTATTAATTAATTTTTATTTATTTTTTATTTTCTACTCTACTGGGGGCACAGTACTGGGGGAAATACTACCGGGGGCACAGTACTGGGGGCAATATTACTGGGGGCACAGTACTGGGGGCAATATTACTGGGGGCACAGTACTGGGGGCAACACTACTGTAGGCATAGCTACAGGGGGCATAACTAACCACGCCCCTTCTCCATGAAGCCACGCCCCTATTTTATTTTATTTTATATTTTTTTGCCCGGGGCACCGCAAGGTCTAGATCCGGTCCTGCCCGGCAGTTGATTAGTATGCAGCACTGAGATCTGTCCAGCCACTCACCAATCCCTCACACAACAGATTGGACACTGAACCCAGAGTCAGCCTCTTCTATTTTAAACATTTATCTTGTACACAGCCTGCATGCTCCATCTGCACACTCTGCATAGCCTTACTGGACATGGGGTGTCATTCCGACCTGATTGCACGCTAGGTTCTTTCGCTGCGGTGCGATCAGGTCAAAGCTGCTCCTGCGTTTGAACCACAATGCGCATGCGCGTCGTCCGGGTACAAAGCGGATCGTTGCTAAGCGATGGATTTAACGAAGAATCCATTCGCACAGCCGATCGCAAGGAGATTGACAGGAAGAAGGCGTTTGTGGGTGGCAACTGACAGTTTTCTGGGAATGTATGTTAAAACGCAGGCGTGTCCTAGCGTCTGCAGGGCGGGTGTCTGACGTCAATTCCGGCCCCGGACAGGCTGAAGTGATCGCAGCGGCTGAGTAAGTTCTGGGCAACTCACAAACTGCACAAAACTTTTTTGTGCTGCTCGGCTGCACAAGTGTTCGCACACTTGCAAAGTGAAAATACACTCCCCCATAGGCGGCGACTATCTGATTGCAGCACTGCAAAAAATAGCTAGCGAGCGATCAACTCGGAATGACCTCCATTTGCCGAGTGTGCCTCAGCAAGGGAAGGCTTTCACTATTGTGAAAGCCCGATGTGGACACAGGGCCGGGACAGAGCTTTCTTGCAAGCTCTATGATGGCCCCTATATTTTTATAAATCCTCATAATAATATCTAGTATCGCAATGTATTATTAATCAATATTATTGCATCACAATTGCTTTTTGCTCCTCAATCAGGTTCTGGTTCTGGTAAAAGTATATTTTATGAAGAAAGAGGCTGAAGTTTGAGGCTTTGGGGAATGTAAAGGTCATTATATATTTATATTTCTAAATATTATGTTATGTCTGTAACGTTCTTCAATTTCTCTTTTGTGCTCTATGAGACTGTTTCTAAGATGAGAGCTAAGCAAGTAGCTCTGTAACATGGGTGGTCATTCCGAGTTGTTCGCTAGCTGCATTCGTTCGCTGTGCAGCAATGAGGCAAAAAAAGTCACTTCTGCGTATGCGGCGCAATGTGCACGCGCGACGTACTCTTACAATGAACGATGTAGTTTCACACAGGGTCTAGTGAAGCTTTTCAGTGGCACTGCTGGACAAAGAGTGATTGACAGGAAGAGGGCATTTCTGGGTGTCAACTGACCGTTTTCAGGGAGTGTTCGGAAAAGCGCAGGCGTGGCTGGGCAAACGCAGGGCGTGTTTGTGACGTCAAAACAGGAACTGAATGGTCTGAAGTGATTATAAGCGCTGAGAAGGTCTGAAGATACTCTGAAACTGCACAAAAATATTTTGCCACCGCTCTGCGATCCTTTCGTTCACACTTCTGCTAAGCTAAAATACACTCCCAATGGGCGGCGGCATAGCATTTGCACGGCTGCTAAAAACTGCTAGCGAGCAATCAACTCGGAATGACCACCATACTTACTCGCTCGCAAGTTGCGGGAGACTCCCAATTTTTCGGGTAGTCCCCCACATCTTCCGCACCCTACCTGCTTCCTAGGTGGGGCAAATGTAACATATGCAGAGAGATTTAGAAAAGATTTGGGCAGTGCAGATGGTGTAATGGTTACCATTATTGCCTCACATGGCCCTGTGTGTAGTTTGTATGTTCTCCCTGTTCTTGCGTGGGTTTCCTCCGGGTACTCCGGTTTCCTCCCACAATCCAAAAATATACTGTTATTTGGCTTCCAACAAAAATTAACCCTAGCATAAATGTGTGCCTGGGGAATATAGAGTGTAAGCTCCACTGGGGCAGGGACTGATGTGAATGGCCAAATATTCTCTTTAAAGCGCTGAGGAATATGTGTGCGCTATATAAATAACTGGTAATAATGAAATAAATAATTTGATAGGGGTGTGCCTGCACTCATACCTAAACTGCAGTGCCCTGTATTTGTTGACTACATGCAAAAGCAACCAGTATTTAATTTACCCAGCACGCAAAAATAATGCATGCAGGGTAAATACTGGTTGCACACCTTGTACTGCAAAATGGTTTGTCCAAGTGCAACATTACTTGATTTTTTTTTTTTATTTGCTCCCAATTCCTGCCCAGAATCAGCCCTTGTGATTAAGGCCCTTCAGTTCAGATACCATCCGAATCCCCTAATTCTCAAGCACTGTCTCTTCTTTCCTTCATTTCTTACAATTAGGACTAAGGGGGACATTTACTAAGCAGTGATAAGAGCGGAGAAGTGAGCCAGTGGAGAAATGGCCCCATCAACCAATCAGCAGCTCTGTATCATTTTATAGTATGCAAATTATAGATGTTACGTCAGTGCTGATTGGTTGCCATGGGCAACTTCTCCACTGGCTCACACCTCGTCTCTTATCACTGCTTAGTAAATGTCCCCCTTTAATCTAAAAATAAGAACATTATACACGATCGAGTCACATTATTATGACCACCAGCTACTATCCAGAGTAACCGCCATGTGCAGCACAGACAGCAGCTGTCATGTTAGACACACGCCTTTTAGCCCTGAGGTTCATTGTGACAATGAGCTGCTCCACTGTAGTGCGTCGGTCGGTCCTCGCGCACTTTCGCAGCCGACATTCACCTCTCACATCAATGGCACGTGGTACTCCGCAGTTTCCATGACGGTTATTCACAATGGTGCCATTTGTCCAGTCACGATACACCTTCACCGCAGCAGCACGCGGACAGGTCACATACTGCGCTGTGTCAGAAATACCGCCTCCCTTGGACAGAAAGCCGATAATCATCCCTTTTTAAAAACTAGGATAAATCGACCCTTTTACCCATGACAGCGACCAGGGCAGTTTCTAGCCAATTTGGCTCCCAGCGCGAGATTAAAAAATGCGCCCCCCCCCCCCCCCATAGATATAAAAAGGAAAAATATGCTCCCGACAAGGGTGTGTGGCCTCATTAAAATGGGCGTGGCTTTGTTAAGGTGGGCGTGTCCTCATCTGATCTCATCATCACAGCCACCATAGGATATAAAAAAAAAGTCCTCATTTTACACATTGCGGCAGGCACGTGTCCCCATTTTACACATTGCGGCAGGCACATGTCTCCGTTTTACACATTGCGGCAGGAAAGTGTCTCCATTTTACACATTGCGGCAGGCACGTGTCCCCATTTTACACAGTACAATAGGCAAGTGTCCCCATTTTCCACAGTACGGCAGGCACGTGTCCCCATTTTACACATTGCGGCAGGCACGTGTCCCCATTTTACACATTGCGGCAGGTACGTGTCCCCATTTTACACATTGCGGCAAGAAAGTGTCCCTATTTTACACAGTACGGCAGGAAAGTGTCCCTATTTTACACAGTACGGCATGAAAGTGTCCCTATTTTACACAGTACGGCAGGAAAGTGTCCCTATTCTATGCAGTATGGCAGGCAAGTGTCAAGTGGGGGGGGGGAGGAAGGGAGAGGGAGGGGGGAAGAGAGATGAACTTACATGACAAGATCTTCCCGCTCCTCGCGCCGTCCGCTGGCGCCTCCTCTCAACAGCTTGTCTCCCCCTCCTCCCTATTCCCGAGTACTCCTGCTCGGGGGGCGGAGTTTCGCGGATTGACGCTGTTGCGTCGTGACGTCACGACGCAACCGCGTCATACCACGAAACTCCGCCCCCCGAGCAGGAGTACTCGGGAAAAGGGAGGAGGGGGGAATCTGGGACCCGTACAGTGTCGCGGCGGGCGCCCCGTGCAGTTGCACGGCTCGCCCGCAGCAAGAAACGGCACTGACAGCGACGAGTGATATGTGTGCAGACGTCCTATCACACACCTTATATACCCACCAAGCCAGCACACAACGCGATTTAGTTCCTGGGCTACGTCCTGCCGACGTCAAATGTAGGAGGTGGTCATAATAATATGATTCAACCATGTAATATTAAGCCACGGAAAAGCTGGCACACTGACTACAAATGCCACACGTTCATTGACTGTACAGTGACACAACACAGAGTTATTATTGCCAGGTAGCAATGTGTAAGCTGATTGTTTCTGTACCAATGTTTGCCCAGGTTTTTTTTAAATCAACTAAATTACAAATACTTTGTTTGCACCAACTACGCATACAGTAGGAACAAATGTTTATACGGAGACAGCCAGAAGTTATTGCATGGCTCTTTATTTATTTAGAAAGAAATGAAAAGAATCACATATGAATCACAGACTCATAAAAGATTATTAAACATTATATAAGATACAAAGATTACAAAGTTCCTGCTATAAAAATAAAGAGAAAAAAAAACATTCAATAAAGCAAAATAACAATAAAGTGTAGTAGGGATCCAGGGTTGTTTTTTTCTGTGTAATGCAACAGATACTGCAAACAATGGAGGGTTATCCAATTAGCCGCTATAATGCGATCCACGATCGCAGCTAAGGTTATCGCACTTATCACCCAAAAAAATCTGCTTATTGCAGCCTGTGTGCTCCTGTTTATCGCACCTATCCTATTCCAAAATGGCGATAAAAGAATTTGCGTGATAATTCTAGCCGGCAAAACCAGAGATAAGTATAGGAGAAAATGGGGAAATTTGCGTGTACCCCCAAAAAGCCAAATTAATATAGGAAAACATTATAGAAGTCTTTAGTTTACTGGCCATAATAAAACTATTTGGTGTAATTAAATTGGGTCAAATGGATGTTATGTGCATTTTTTTTTTAAATGTGAACAAATGATAGAAAGCTATTTTTTTCAGCAAAATAAGTGCTCTCATTAAATTTGGGGTACATAAAAATGGGTAGAAGTACATATTTGGGTCATTTTACGGGACTTTAAAAAAAAAGTGGAAACAGACTGATTACTCCCACCTGCAAGACTAAAAACACTTGTCCCACTCATAAAGCACCCGAATATACCTGTCCCATACCTTGTACCCCAATTTCCATCACTTTGCATTTTCTGACGCCCAATATTTTTACCTTAAAATAGGCATTTTGCAATACTTATCATCTGCTCAGAGATGGTGAAGAGAAATTTGCGATAAACCCTATGGAGACTTATCACCGATAACGTCTAGAAGATAATTGGATACCAAGTTATGGGAAATGCAATAAAATATTGCAAAACCGTGTTATCACGGCTAATTGAATACCACCCACTGTTTGCCTGCAGAAATCAGCGGTGTCCGGACTATAGATCTACACTAAAAAGTCAATAGGTCTACCACTAGACCGGTAGACATGTCGTCCTTTTACATGTCGACAGGGCCTAAAAGGTCGACATGTAAAAGTACGGCAGTTCAACAGGGTCCAAAGGTCAACATGACAATAGTTGACACATATGGTGGACACTAGTTTTTTATTTTTGAATTTTTTTTTTACACTTTTTCATACTTCATACCATCTACATGGACTACGACTGGGAATAGTAACCTGTGCCGAGTGCAGCGGTAGCAGAGCGAGGCACCTTGCCCGAAGCATGGCGAGTGGACGCAGTACACTAATGGGGTTTGTTTGCGGCAGCAAAGTTGCAAAACACCCTCCAAAAAATAAATACATTTTGTCTACCTTTTATGTATCGACCATTTCCATGTCGACCTTTTGACCCCGTCGACCTTTCCTGCTGTCTACCTATTCTATGTCGACCTCTTGACACTGTCGACCTAATGCATGTCTACCATTAGTGGTAGGACCTATTGACTGTAGACCTTTTTAGTGTAGATTTAATAATCCAGACCAGAAATCTGCACACAGGTGATTTACACTCCATGATACATTGAGCCAAATGTAATAGAGTGAGAGTTTCAGAAAGTGAGAGATTTGGTAAGGTTTTTCAGGTTTTTTTAAAGTGGCAATCATTTACACTGCAAAACTAGGTTGATCTTACTGTGTAAATGATTGCCACTTTAAAAAAAAACTGCAAAATCTCACCAAATCTCTCACTTTCTGAAACTCTCACTCTCTTACATTTGGGGGGTCATTCTGAGATGATCGTAGCTGTGCTAAATTTAGCACAGCTACGATCATGAACTCAGACATGCGGGGGGGCGCCCAGCACAGGGCTATCCCGCCCCACATGTCAGTGCCCCAAGCAGAAGTGCTAAGGCATTGCACAGCGGCGATGCTTTGCACTTCAAGAGTAGCTCCCGACCAGCGCAGCTTTAGCACCGAGGTCGCTGGATGACTAAGCTCAGCGACCCTAGTGGCCGACACAAACACCGGGCCCATCTAGGAGTGGCACTGCAGTGTCACGCAGGATGTCCCTTCCAAAAAACCCTCCCCAAACAGCACATGACGCAAAGAAAAAAAGAGGCGCAATGAGGTAGCTGTGTGAGTAAGATTAGCGACCCTAGTGGCCGACACAAACACCTGGCCCATCTAGGAGTGGCACTGCAGTGTCACGCAGGATGTCCCTTCCAAAAAACCCTCCCCAAACAGCACATGACGCAAAGAAAAAAAGAGGCGCAATGAGGTAGCTGACTGTGTGAGAAAGATAAGCGACCCTAGTGGCCGACACAAACACCGGGCCCATCTAGGAGTGGCACTGCAGTGTCACGCAGGATGTCCCTTCCAAAAAACCCTCCCCAAACAGCACATGACGCAAAGAAAAAAAGAGGCGCAATGAGGTAGCTGACTGTGTGAGAAAGATAAGCGACCCTAGTGGCCGACACAAACACCGGGCCCATCTAGGAGTGGCACTGCAGTGTCACGCAGGATGTCCCTTCCAAAAAACCCTCCCCAAACAGCACATGACGCAAAGAAAAATAAAAGAAAAAAGAGGTGCAAGATGGAATTGTCCTTGGGCCCTTCCCACCCACCCTTATGTTGTATAAACAAAACAGGACATGCACACTTTAACCAACCCATCATTTCAGTGACAGGGTCTGCCACACGACTGTGACTGAAATGACGGGTTGGTTTGGACCCCCACCAAAAAAGAAGCAATTAATCTCTCCTTGCACAAACTGGCTCTACAGAGGCAAGATGTCCACCTCATCATCATCCTCCGATATATCACCGTGTACATCCCCCTCCTCACAGATTATCAATTCGTCCCCACTGGAATCCACCATGTCAGCTCCCTGTGTACTTTGTGGAGGCAATTGCTGCTGGTCAATGTCTCCGCGGAGGAATTGATTATAATTCATTTTAATGAACATCATCTTCTCCACATTTTCTGGATGTAACCTCGTACGCCGATTGCTGACAAGGTGAGCGGCGGCACTAAACACTCTTTCGGAGTACACACTTGTGGGAGGGCAACTTAGGTAGAATAAAGCCAGTTTGTGCAAGGGCCTCCAAATTGCCTCTTTTTCCTGCCAGTATAAGTACGGACTGTGTGACGTGCCTACTTGGATGCGGTCACTCATATAATCCTCCACCATTCTATCAATGGTGAGAGAATCATATGCAGTGACAGTAGACGACATGTCCGTAATGGTTGTCAGGTCCTTCAGTCCGGACCAGATGTCAGCATCAGCAGTCGCTCCAGACTGCCCTGCATCACCGCCAGCGGGTGGGCTCGGAATTCGGATTTGGGATTTCGAAGAATGCACAGTTCTTTGCTGTGCTGCTTTTGCCAGCTTGAGTCTTTTCATTTTTCTAGCGAGAGGCTGAGTGCTTCCATCCTCATGTGAAGCTGAACCACTAGCCATGAACATAGGCCAGGGCCTCAGCCGTTCCTTGCCACTCCGTGTGGTAAATGGCATATTGGCAAGTTTACGCTTCTCCTCCGACAATTTTATTTTAGGTTTTGGAGTCCTTTTTTTTCTGATATTTGGTGTTTTGGATTTGACATGCTCTGTACTATGACATTGGGCATCGGCCTTGGCAGACGACGTTGCTGGCATTTCATCGTCTCGGCCATGACTAGTGGCAGCAGCTTCAGCACGAGGTGGAAGTGGATCTTGATCTTTCCCTAATTTTGGAACCTCAACTTTTTTGTTCTCCATATTTTATAGGCAGAACTAAAAGGCACCTCAGGTAAACAATGGAGATGGATGGATTGGATACTAGTATACAATTATGGACGGACTGCCACGGTTAGGTGGTATAAAAAAACCACGGTTAGGTGGTATATAATACAATTATGGATGGACGGACTGCCTGCCGAGTTCCGACACAGAGGTAGCCACAGCCGTGAACTACCGCACTGTACACTGGTTGATAAAGAGATAGTAGTATACTCGTAACAACTAGTATGACACTATGACGACGGTATAAAGAATGAAAAAAAAACCACGGTTAGGTGGTATATATTATAATAATAATACAATTATGGATGGACGGACTGCCTGCCGACTGCCGACACAGAGGTAGCCACAGCCGTGAACTACCGCACTGTACACTGGTTGATAAAGAGATAGTAGTATACTCGTAACAACTAGTATGACACTATGACGACGGTATAAAGAATGAAAAAAAAACCACGGTTAGGTGGTATATATTATAATAATAATACAATTATGGATGGACGGACTGCCTGCCGAGTTCCGACACAGAGGTAGCCACAGCCGTGAACTACCGCACTGTACACTGGTTGATAAAGAGATAGTAGTATACTCGTAACAACTAGTATGACACTATGACGACGGTATAAAGAATGAAAAAAAAACCACGGTTAGGTGGTATATATTATAATAATAATACAATTATGGATGGACGGACTGCCTGCCGACTGCCGACACAGAGGTAGCCACAGCCGTGAACTACCGCACTGTACACTGGTTGATAAAGAGATAGTAGTATACTCGTAACAACTAGTATGACACTATGACGACGGTATAAAGAAAGAAAAAAAAATACCACAGTTAGGTGGTATATATTATAATAATAATACAATTATGGATGGACGGACTGCCTGCCGACTGCCGACACAGAGGTAGCCACAGCCGTGAACTACCGCACTGTACACTGGTTGATAAAGAGATAGTAGTATACTCGTAACAACTAGTATGACACTATGACGGTATAAAGAATGGAAAAAAAACCACGGTTAGGTGGTATATATTATAATAATAATACAATTATGGATGGACGGACTGCCTGCCGACTGCCGACACAGAGGTAGCCACAGCCATGAACTACCGCACTGTACACTGGTTGATAAAGAGATAGTAGTATACTCGTAACAACTAGTATGACACTATGACGACGGTATAAAGAAAGAAAAAAAAATACCACGGTTAGGTGGTATATATTGTAATACAATTATGGATGGACGGACTGCCTGCCGAGTTCCGACTGCCGACACAGAGGTAGCCACAGCCGTGAACTACCGCACTGTACTGTGTCTGCTGCTAATATAGACTGGTTGATAAAGAGATAGTATACAATACATACAACAATATACTACTATACTGGTGGTCAGGCACTGGTCACCACTAGTCACACTGGCAGTGGCACTCCTGCAGCAAAAGTGTGCACTGTTTAATTTTAAATTAATATAATATTATGTACTCCTGGGGGCTCCTGCTATAACAACCTGCAGTGCTCCCCAGTCTCCCCCACAATTATTATAAGCTTTGCCTTTTATACATTGATGTGCAGCACACTGGGCTGAGCTGAGTGCACACAGACTGAGTCACACTGTGTGACTGGCTGCTGCTGTGTATCGTTTTTTTTCAGGCAGAGAACGGATATAGCAGAGAACGGATATATTATATTAAAATAAATAAAAGTTAACTAACAACAACTGCACTGGTCACTGTGGTAAACTCTGTCTGACTCTGCACAATCTCTCTCTCTCTTCTAATCTAATTTCTAATGGAGAGGACGCCAGCCACGTCCTCTCCCTATCAATCTCAATGCACGTGTGAAAATGGCGGCGACGCGCGGCTCCTTATATAGAATCCGAGTCTCGCGAGAATCCGACAGCGTCATGATGACGTTCGGGCGCGCTCGGGTTAACCGAGCAAGGCGGGAGGATCCGAGTCTGCTCGGACCCGTGAAAAAAACATGAAGTTCGTGCGGGTTCGGTTTCAGAGAAACCGAACCCGCTCATCTCTAGCATTTACTAGAGATGAGCGGGTTCGGTTTCTCTGAAACCGAACCCGCACGAACTTCATGTTTTTTTCACGGGTCCGAGCAGACTCGGATCCTCCCGCCTTGCTCGGTTAACCCGAGCGCGCCCGAACGTCATCATGACGCTGTCGGATTCTCGCGAGACTCGGATTCTATATAAGGAGCCGCGCGTCGCCGCCATTTTCACACGTGCATTGAGATTGATAGGGAGAGGACGTGGCTGGCGTCCTCTCCATTAGAAATTAGATTAGAAGAGAGAGAGAGATTGTGCAGAGTCAGACAGAGTTTACCACAGTGACCAGTGCAGTTGTTGTTAGTTAACTTTTATTTATTTTAATATAATATATCCGTTCTCTGCTATATCCGTTCTCTGCCTGAAAAAAAACGATACACAGCAGCAGCCAGTCACACAGTGTGACTCAGTCTGTGTGCACTCAGCTCAGCCCAGTGTGCTGCACATCAATGTATAAAAGGCAAAGCTTATAATAATTGTGGGGGAGACTGGGGAGCACTGCAGGTTGTTATAGCAGGAGCCCCCAGGAGTACATAATATTATATTAATTTAAAATTAAACAGTGCACACTTTTGCTGCAGGAGTGCCACTGCCAGTGTGACTAGTGGTGACCAGTGCCTGACCACCAGTATAGTAGTATATTGTTGTATGTATTGTATACTATCTCTTTATCAACCAGTCTATATTAGCAGCAGACACAGTACAGTGCGGTAGTTCACGGCTGTGGCTACCTCTGTGTCGGCAGTCGGAACTCGGCAGGCAGTCCGTCCATCCATAATTGTATTACAATATATACCACCTAACCGTGGTATTTTTTTTTCTTTCTTTATACCGTCGTCATAGTGTCATACTAGTTGTTACGAGTATACTACTATCTCTTTATCAACCAGTGTACAGTGCGGTAGTTCACGGCTGTGGCTACCTCTGTGTCGGCAGTCGGCAGGCAGTCCGTCCATCCATAATTGTATTATTATTATAATATATACCACCTAACCGTGGTTTTTTTTTCA
This sequence comes from Pseudophryne corroboree, assembly GCF_028390025.1. NCBI lineage: Eukaryota > Metazoa > Chordata > Amphibia > Anura > Myobatrachidae > Pseudophryne > Pseudophryne corroboree. The sequence continues at coordinate 39,305,241 of NC_086453.1, forward strand.
TTCTTTATACCGTCATAGTGTCATACTAGTTGTTACGAGTATACTACTATCTCTTTATCAACCAGTGTACAGTGCGGTAGTTCACGGCTGTGGCTACCTCTGTGTCGGCAGTCGGCAGGCAGTCCGTCCATCCATAATTGTATTATTATTATAATATATACCACCTAACTGTGGTATTTTTTTTTCTTTCTTTATACCGTCGTCATAGTGTCATACTAGTTGTTACGAGTATACTACTATCTCTTTATCAACCAGTGTACAGTGCGGTAGTTCACGGCTGTGGCTACCTCTGTGTCGGCAGTCGGCAGGCAGTCCGTCCATCCATAATTGTATTATTATTATAATATATACCACCTAACCGTGGTTTTTTTTTCATTCTTTATACCGTCGTCATAGTGTCATACTAGTTGTTACGAGTATACTACTATCTCTTTATCAACCAGTGTACAGTGCGGTAGTTCACGGCTGTGGCTACCTCTGTGTCGGAACTCGGCAGGCAGTCCGTCCATCCATAATTGTATTATTATTATAATATATACCACCTAACCGTGGTTTTTTTTTCATTCTTTATACCGTCGTCATAGTGTCATACTAGTTGTTACGAGTATACTACTATCTCTTTATCAACCAGTGTACAGTGCGGTAGTTCACGGCTGTGGCTACCTCTGTGTCGGCAGTCGGCAGGCAGTCCGTCCATCCATAATTGTATTATTATTATAATATATACCACCTAACCGTGGTTTTTTTTTCATTCTTTATACCGTCGTCATAGTGTCATACTAGTTGTTACGAGTATACTACTATCTCTTTATCAACCAGTGTACAGTGCGGTAGTTCACGGCTGTGGCTACCTCTGTGTCGGAACTCGGCAGGCAGTCCGTCCATCCATAATTGTATTATATACCACCTAACCGTGGTTTTTTTATACCACCTAACCGTGGCAGTCCGTCCATAATTGTATACTAGTATCCAATCCATCCATCTCCATTGTTTACCTGAGGTGCCTTTTAGTTCTGCCTATAAAATATGGAGAACAAAAAAGTTGAGGTTCCAAAATTAGGGAAAGATCAAGATCCACTTCCACCTCGTGCTGAAGCTGCTGCCACTAGTCATGGCCGAGACGATGAAATGCCAGCAACGTCGTCTGCCAAGGCCGATGCCCAATGTCATAGTACAGAGCATGTCAAATCCAAAACACCAAATATCAGAAAAAAAAGGACTCCAAAACCTAAAATAAAATTGTCGGAGGAGAAGCGTAAACTTGCCAATATGCCATTTACCACACGGAGTGGCAAGGAACGGCTGAGGCCCTGGCCTATGTTCATGGCTAGTGGTTCAGCTTCACATGAGGATGGAAGCACTCAGCCTCTCGCTAGAAAAATGAAAAGACTCAAGCTGGCAAAAGCAGCACAGCAAAGAACTGTGCATTCTTCGAAATCCCAAATCCGAATTCCGAGCCCACCCGCTGGCGGTGATGCAGGGCAGTCTGGAGCGACTGCTGATGCTGACATCTGGTCCGGACTGAAGGACCTGACAACCATTACGGACATGTCGTCTACTGTCACTGCATATGATTCTCTCACCATTGATAGAATGGTGGAGGATTATATGAGTGACCGCATCCAAGTAGGCACGTCACACAGTCCGTACTTATACTGGCAGGAAAAAGAGGCAATTTGGAGGCCCTTGCACAAACTGGCTTTATTCTACCTAAGTTGCCCTCCCACAAGTGTGTACTCCGAAAGAGTGTTTAGTGCCGCCGCTCACCTTGTCAGCAATCGGCGTACGAGGTTACATCCAGAAAATGTGGAGAAGATGATGTTCATTAAAATGAATTATAATCAATTCCTCCGCGGAGACATTGACCAGCAGCAATTGCCTCCACAAAGTACACAGGGAGCTGACATGGTGGATTCCAGTGGGGACGAATTGATAATCTGTGAGGAGGGGGATGTACACGGTGATATATCGGAGGATGATGATGAGGTGGACATCTTGCCTCTGTAGAGCCAGTTTGTGCAAGGAGAGATTAATTGCTTCTTTTTTGGTGGGGGTCCAAACCAACCCGTCATTTCAGTCACAGTCGTGTGGCAGACCCTGTCACTGAAATGATGGGTTGGTTAAAGTGTGCATGTCCTGTTTTGTTTATACAACATAAGGGTGGGTGGGAAGGGCCCAAGGACAATTCCATCTTGCACCTCTTTTTTCTTTTATTTTTCTTTGCGTCATGTGCTGTTTGGGGAGGGTTTTTTGGAAGGGACATCCTGCGTGACACTGCAGTGCCACTCCTAGATGGGCCCGGTGTTTGTGTCGGCCACTAGGGTCGCTTATCTTTCTCACACAGTCAGCTACCTCATTGCGCCTCTTTTTTTCTTTGCGTCATGTGCTGTTTGGGGAGGGTTTTTTGGAAGGGACATCCTGCGTGACACTGCAGTGCCACTCCTAGATGGGCCCGGTGTTTGTGTCGGCCACTAGGGTCGCTTATCTTTCTCACACAGTCAGCTACCTCATTGCGCCTCTTTTTTTCTTTGCGTCATGTGCTGTTTGGGGAGGGTTTTTTGGAAGGGACATCCTGCGTGACACTGCAGTGCCACTCCTAGATGGGCCAGGTGTTTGTGTCGGCCACTAGGGTCGCTAATCTTACTCACACAGCTACCTCATTGCGCCTCTTTTTTTCTTTGCGTCATGTGCTGTTTGGGGAGGGTTTTTTGGAAGGGACATCCTGCGTGACACTGCAGTGCCACTCCTAGATGGGCCCGGTGTTTGTGTCGGCCACTAGGGTCGCTTATCTTTCTCACACAGTCAGCTACCTCATTGCGCCTCTTTTTTTCTTTGCGTCATGTGCTGTTTGGGGAGGGTTTTTTGGAAGGGACATCCTGCGTGACACTGCAGTGCCACTCCTAGATGGGCCCGGTGTTTGTGTCGGCCACTAGGGTCGCTAATCTTACTCACACAGCTACCTCATTGCGCCTCTTTTTTTCTTTGCGTCATGTGCTGTTTGGGGAGGGTTTTTTGGAAGGGACATCCTGCGTGACACTGCAGTGCCACTCCTAGATGGGCCCGGTGTTTGTGTCGGCCACTAGGGTCGCTGAGCTTAGTCATCCAGCGACCTCGGTGCAAATTTTAGGACTAAAAATAATATTGTGAGGTGTAAGGTGTTCAGAATAGACTGAAAATGAGTGTTAATTATGGTTATTGAGGTTAATAATACTATGGGATCAAAATGACCCCCAAATTCAATGTTTTAAGATGTTTTTTAGGGTTTTTTGAAAAAACCACCCGAATCCAAAACACACCCGAATCCGACAAAAAAAATTCGGTGAGGTTTTGCCAAAACGCGGTCGAACCCAAAACACGGCCGCGGAACCGAACCCAAAACCAAAACACAAAACCCGAAAAATTTCAGGCGCTCATCTCTAGCATTTACCCGTGTTTTTTGCAAGTGGAAAAGGGTAAACCCGGATCAAGTGATCCGGGAATCCTACCCTGGTAGCTAGCCGGGTTGAACACGTGTTCAACCCGGCTAGCTGTCTAGTGTGAACGGGAGCCGTGTCGAGGTGACACGGCTCCCGTTCACAGTGCATAGGGAAGGCGGCGCTGGGAGATCATGTGATCTCCCTGCGCCGCCCCTGCCGTGTCACTAGAAGCGTCACCAACCCGGCATTTGCCGGGTTGTGACTGCTAATGGGAAAGGGACCGAGCACGGGTCGCAGCAGGGGGCAGCTCCCGTGTCAGGCTCCCGGCTGCGACCCGTGCTCGTTAGTGGAAAAGGGGTATGATTAGTAACAGTGTTGATAACATTGGGGTTCCAGTGAGAATGTCGGCAGTCAGAATTTTGCCGTGTATGTCATGTTAACATGGTTATAATGCTGACATGTTTATTATGCCGACTGAGCATGTCAATAATCACAAATTCAACAGTTCAGTGCTGCAGTTAGGCTTAGGGCTAAGGGCCTATACAAACCTTATCGTTCGTCTGCGAATTTGCAGAGGTTTGCGATCGGATAGTCGCCGCCCAGACAGAGTGAACATCTGCCTCGTGCAAGTCTGCGTACGCCATGTGAACAGCCGGTCAGCTGCAAATCCGTTCACTCACCACCGAATGATTTTTACCACTGTGTGCAGTGTGTGCGCAGCCCAGGACTTACTCCTATGGTGCGATGAGAACAGGCTGATCGGGGCCGGAGCTGACGTCACACACCCTCCATGAAAACGCTTGGGAACGCCGGCGTGTTTCCTGACACTCCCCGAAAACGGTCAGTTACCACCTCCAAACGCCCGCTTCCTGTCAATCAGCCTGCGTTCGCCTAGCGATCAAACAAGACGCTGAATTAATTCACAGTTTGGCCTCGCACGTGTGCATTATGATCCGTATACATGCGCAGTCGATCGATAATTGGCCACACAACAGCGGTTTTGTCTGAATTGGGCCCTAAGTCAGTTTCTTAAATTGTCATGTTACATGTGGACATAACGGGGGTAATTCAGACCTGATCAGAGCAGCAAATTTGTTAGCAGTTGGGCCATTCTGAGTTGATCGCACCAAGCAACTTTTTGCTGCTGGTGCGATCAACTAATCTCCGCCTATGGGGGAGTGTATTTTAGCATAGCAGGGCTGCGATCGCTTGTGCAGCCCTGCAATGCTAAAAAAGTTTCACACAAAACAAGACTAGCCCTAGACCTACTTACCCTGTGCGACGGCTCCAGCGATACAGGTCCCGGCTGTGACGTCAGACATCCGCCCTCCGTTCGCCTGGACACGCCTGCGTTTTTCTTATCACTCCCCGAAAACGTCTGGAAACGGTGAGTATCCACCCCGGAACGCCTCCTGCCTGTCCATCTTCTTGCGATCGCCGCAGCGATCACATTTGTCGCTGGCAGCGTCGTCGCCAGGCAATGACACGCGTGCGCAATGTGTCTGCCGCGCATGCGCATTTCTGACCCATTCGCACAGCAGCGAAGAACCGCTCCGTGTGAACGGGTCGGAATGACCCCCCATGTGCACTGCAGGTGTGACAGATATAACATGTACAGAGTAAGTTAGATACCCGCGATCACAGATACCAATGGGGGTAATTCTGAGTTGATTGCAGCAGCAAGTTTGTTAGCAACTGGGCAAAACCATGTGCACTGCAGTTAGGACAGATGTAACGTGCAGAGAGAGTTAGATTCGGGTGGGTTATTTTGTTTCTGTGCAGGGTAAATACTGGCTGCTTTATTTTTACACTGCAATTTAGATTTCAGTTTGAACACACCCCACCCAAATGTAACTCTCTCTGCACATGTTACATCTGCCCCACCTGCAGTGCACATGGCTTTGCCCAGCTGCTAACATATTTGCTGCTACGATCAGCTCTGAATTACCCCCAACGTACATACCAGCATTTTGGCTGTAGACTTTCAGAACAGGTGACATTTGGTGTCAACTTTCTAAATGTTGACATAACATTCCACACCCATAACACTGAGATGTAACAATGTTATTATCATGATACGAGTGAGAGTGATGAATGGAGCTCAGTAAATGGACTCTGGAGACCAGTGAGTGTCAGACGCAGCCTGGACGGCGTTTACTTCCCACTCATCTATAATGATGTCACAGAACACTGACTGATGTCTCCTGCTTTATTACCTAGTGTGCCGAGGTCAGGCCCATATAATGTGACAATGCCGGTATTGCTTATTTCATCTTTCTGAAATATAGTAATTTTGTTTTTGTTTTGTTTTTTGCTATTAGTGAATTATCAGGAAAACACAGTGGCGCTGTCTCTAAGATGGGTGGAAGCAAAGCAAGTAACAGCTGAACCATCCGTGCTGCAATGCAAGCCTTGCAAATACATTTATCATGATTGCATGATACATTTAAATTAGCAGCACTTATGGGCCCTACACAGTGGCCGACATCACTGCACGATATGAACGATCTTGTTCATTAATGAACGAGATACCGTTCATATCGTGCAGTGTGGGGGCACCAGCGATGAACGATGCTCGGCCCCGCGCTCGTTCATCGCTGGTGCCATATCGGCTGTGCATGCAGGCCAATATGGACGAGATCGTCCATATTTGCCTGCACATCTACGGAGCCGGGTGACGGGGGGAGTGAAGAAACTTCACTCCCCCCGCCGCCGGGTCGCCCGTCGGCTATATCCACCGTCGGGCAGCTCGGCGGTGGACGGCCAGTGTGTAGGGCCTATTAGAGGTGAGATAAATCAAATGGCTTTAAGGATAATAAATAAAAATAAAATACTAAAAATATTTAATACAATATCCAACATAAAAACAAAAGTATTGCAACAGTATCAATGAAAAGGTATAACATAGGGCCTAGGGGGTCATTCCGAGTTGATCGCTAGCTGCCGTTGTTCAGGCGATCAGGCTAAAAATCGGCACTTCTGCGCATGCGTATGCAGCGCAATGCGCGCGCGCGACGTACTTTCAGAAAAGCCGATGCAGTTTCACACAAGCTCTAGCGACGCTTTTCAGTCGCACTGCTGGCCGCAGAGTGATTGACAGGAAGTGGGCTTTTCTGGGAGGTAACTGACCGTTTTCAGGGAGTGTGGTGAAAAACGCAGGCGTGACAGATACAAACGCAGGCGTGCCTGGGAAACGTAGGCTTGGCTGGCCGAACGCAGGGCGTGTTCGTGACGTCAAAACAGGAACTAAATAGTCTGAAGTGATCGCTAGCTAGGAGTAAGTGTGGAGCTGCTCAGAAACTACACAATTTTTTTTTGTAGCAGCGCTGCGATCCTTTAGTTCGCACTTCTGCTAAGCTAAGATACACTCCCAGAGGGTGGCGGCATAGCGTTTGCACTGCTGCTAAAAGCAGCTAGCGAGCGATCAACTCGGAATGACCCCCCTAATTCAGACCTGATCGCAACAGCAAAATTTTTCTCTAATGGGCAAAACCATGAGCTTAATTCAGACCTGATCGCTAGCAGGCGATTTTTGCACTGCTGCGATCAGATAGTCGCCGCCTACAGGGGGAGTGTATTTTCGCTGTGCAAGTGTGCGAACGCATGTGTAGCAGAGCTGTACGAACTGATCTTGTGCAGTCTCTGCGCAGCCCAGGACTTACTCAGCCGCTGCGATCACATCAGCCTGTCCGGGACCGGAATTGACGTCAGGAACCCTCCCTGCTAACTCATGGACATGCCTGCATTTTACCAATCACTCCCAGAAAACGGTCTCCGCAGTTCTGTGTGAGGGATCTGATTGGATCCCTCCCAGCATGCCTCGCATCCGCCCCTGTCACCCCGCACATGCGTAGACTGACTCCCGGGGCTGAATACCGGAAGTCAGGCTGCCGCTACACATCGCGGAGGACAGTTCTTATCGGAAGAGCTGTCCTCCACAATGCTGATTGCAAATGTAAGTACATATACGATCAGCATCGTAGCGTTGGGCGGTGATGGGCGGCGATGTACCATACTTACCTACTTTGCTGTCCCCTCCTCCGGGAGGAGGCAGCGTTGTAGGTGCATGGGGGCGTGGCCGGCAGCAGGGGGCTTGGCCGACAGGGAAGTGGACGGTCCGGGGGCGTGGCATCAGGGTCGCGTCATCGTGACTCCACCCCCCGCTGTGCAGTGCCGAGAAAAGAGGCGCTGTATAGTGGGGGGCGGAGCTACGATGACGCGATTCAGCGTGAATCATGTCATCGGACCGCCCACTTGTTCTCTGCTGCGGGTGGCCAAGGAGGGTCGTGAGGGGCTGCAGGGAAAGTGGGAGGCTTGCCCACCTTTCCGGGGGGCCGGGAGTGTCACCCGATTTTCCATTCCGGGAGGGTAGGCAAGTATGCGATGTACAATAGTACATCCCGCCCCTGGAGAAGAAGAAAAATATCTCCCAAAGTGTTCTTCGGCCTGGAACTGACCAACGTCATTCACATACTGTATTTTGAATAATTATATTGTTATGTAGCAAACAGGAAATACTGTATAACAGAACGTTCTTATTTGGGTTTCTGGAAACACTGAATTAATCTGTATAAGACAATTAAAATATTCCCCCATTTAGGACAGGATGTATCAGTTTTCACATGAGAATTGTAATACATTCCACTCTCTTTCGCCTGCATATTGGGGTTCATTCCGACCCGATCTCTTGCTGCAGTTTATTGCAGCGCAGCGATCGGGTTGGTACTGCGCATGGCAAAAAAAGATATTCACACCTTGATAAAGACCCCAGTAGAGGGGAAGAAACGCGTTGGTGGAGGAGGAGGCGATCCAATCCGGGATTTACAGGAACATTGCTGGAAGCCCTGACGATCCGTGAGGAGGGATACCGTGAAATCCCATGTTCTGAGCGTTTTTTGAACTGTTTAAACCCAGTTCAATTTGATCCGGTAATTACCCGCTGTTAAATAAGCCTGCCTCCTTGCAAAGGAACTTTTATGCCATACACTGTATTTTGTGATTCAGTTTAGAATCAATTCCATTATTGTTTGTCTGTATTGTATGTCAATTAAAACAGTGTTACACTATATTCCTTCCATTTTTTCTCTTCACATATTTTGCATACCCTAAATGAAAAAGGGTTAAAGCGAATGAATTATCATATGGAATTCTGGAAAAGCGCTGGTTAAGTGTTCACTTCAATCTTTTGTTTGCTATTGGTACTGCGCATGGCAGCTTTTGTTACCTAGCGATTGCCTCTGCGACAGAGGCGGTCGCTAGGCGGGAGGGGGCTCAACGCAGGCATGGCCGGATCGTTGGGGGGGGGGGGGCCGCTGCGGCCAGCGGGAGCGACGAGCAACTCCCGGCCAGCCTCAGGAGCTGCTTTGGGGGCACAACTCTACAGGGGGCACAAATGAGGGCACAACTCTACAGGGGGCACAAATGGGGGCACAACTCTACAGGGGGCATATCTGACCACGCCCCTGTATGAAGCCACGCCCCTATTTTTGCCGGGGGCGCCACAAGGGCTAGAACCGGCCCTGCATACATCCAATTAGATGTATTAAATAAGCTTTATCCCGTTTGTGATATCATGTGAATTTGAATTTTAATATCCTGACTATAGAGAACATTGTGGTTACTTACGGCCTGATTCAGACCTGGTCACTGCTGTGCATTTTCCACAGCAGGTGATTATCGGTTGACTGCGCATACGTATGCACCGCAATGCACACGGCATCGCCAAACATCCATTCACAAGCTGATTGACAGGAAGAGGACATTTGTGGCTGGTAACTGTCTGTTTTCTGGGCACTGGAAAAACGATTGGATTTGCAGCTGTCCACTGACTGAGGGACACTTGTAACACGGCGTACACATGCGATCGCACACTTGCACGGGCGAATTTACACTCCCCCCTTGGGCGGCGACTGTCTTATCGCAGGACAACAAAATTAGCAGCACAGCGATCAGGCCCTTAGTGGAGACCCCGTAATACCCTATTAGGGTATGATTTGCTTCACACAGCTAAACATGTGTAAAATATAGGCCCTCATTCCGAGTCGTTCGCTCTGTATTTTTCATCGCATCGCAATGAAAATCCGCTTAGTACGCATGCGCAATATTCGCACTGCGACTGCGCCAAGTAATTTAACAATGAAGATAGTATTTTTACTCACAGCTTTTTCATCGTTCTGGTGATCGTAATGTGATTGACAGGAAATGGGTGTTACTGGGCGGAAACACGGCGTTTTATGGGCGTGTGGTTGAAAACGCTACCGTTTCCGGAAAAAACGCAGGAGTGGCTGGAGAAACGGAGGAGTGTCTGGGCGAACGCTGGGTGTGTTTGTGACGTCAAACCAGGAACGACAAGCACTGAACTGATCGCACAGGCAGAGTAAGGTTGAAGTTACTCAGAAATTGCTAAGTAGTTTGTAATCGCAATATTGCGATTACATCGGTCGCAATTTTAAGAAGCTAAGATACACTCCCAGTAGGCGTAGGCTTAGCGTGTGTAACTCTGCTAAATTCGCCTTGCGATCGATCAACTCGGAATGAGGGCCATAGTTCTGGTCATGGGGATCAATCGTCCCTCAGACAAATGCATTTTATAAGCCATATTAAGGCATTATCCAATAGCAACTATTCAATGTAAACAAACCATAAAGATGGCCGCACACAGCTAATAACATAACAATCTCTGACATGATTGGATCATTATTGGGTATGTTCATTTATGCAGATAAAAGATAACTGTGATATTCTGCCAGGATAAGGTCTCACTATAACAGGGATACAGTCAGTGGTGCTGAGAGGCAGGGGGAGCGGGTACAAATTACACGTGCCTGGGGTGCTGGAGGGGCCCCGGGTCCGAAAACCCCCTCCTCCCATATACCCATACTTGCCGACATTCTGGCTGCTCTCTGCGGGAGAGAGCAGCCAGGTCGGCTCAGCAAGGGGGCAGGGGAGGAGTGTAGCGTGGGGAGGAGGTGGACCGGAGGCGGGACGGGGGTGGAGCAGGGGCGGGACAGGGGCGGAGTTTCGGTGGTACATCCTTTAAGCCACACCCCCGCTCTGTAATGCCGCGATCCCCGGCATTACACTGCAGGGGGCGTGGCTATGATGACGCGATTCAGCAAGAATCGCGTCATCAACTGCCCGGACCGCCCACTTTACACATTAAGTGGGCGGACGGGCAGGGGGACCCCTGATCCTGGGAGACTTGCCTGCTCTTCCGGGGGGCCGGGAGGGTCACCCGATTTTCGGGAGCCTCCCGGCCATTCCGGGAGAGTAGGCAAGTATGCATATACCTGTACTGCGGCGTCATCTTCCTGGTGATATCTTCAGGATGATGGTGCTGCACATAGAATGCAAAGACTCTGGCACTGTGCCAGAGTATTTGCTCTCTAGTGGCCAGCGTCATCTTTCCAAATATCACTGGGAAGATGGCGATCGCCGGGGAGGAGGGACCCACTTTCAGATCGAGTAAGGTAGGAAGCGGGTGCCCTCCCCCTGCACCCCTATGTTACAACAGCACCCCCTTTGTAAGCGGCCCCGCAATTATTGTATTATACACATATTTTTAAACATTAGGTCATAATCACGGCCACTTAATAAGTCACGCCCCCAAGCCTTTACTGGGGTCCGGCGTGGCTCTCAACGGCCCTGGATACAGTATGTAAATATATTGTAGTCATTTGAATATTAGTAAAAATTAAATGGTATGTTTAACATAAAAATGTTTAAACAGTAATAAAATGTAATTGATCCTGTTGTTACTTGAATGTTACTGAAAAAGAGGGGTCTGCCAGCCTGGACTGCGCTGTATTTGGGAGCGGCTGCATGCTGGCAGCAGTCCGCGCAATCTGACAGTTATAAAAAGTACCTCAACGGCTTGAAGGGAGGCGCTGCAGCATCTGACCGGCGTAGGGCGTCCATAATTCAGAACCAGTGACAGGGTAATGGTCCAGTGGTGAGGAGCATATGGCTGTTGCCAAGAGAGGCAGATCGGAGATGGTGCTTTGAGTTCCACCAATACCAGGTTGCACCAGAGTAAGGTTGTTCTCCAGCTGAACACCTGCATCAGGAACGTCTCTGAGGTGTCCGTCAGCCAGTAGGGTTGGAGCTCTGATGCCTGTCAGCATCTGCTCATCCCTGTGTGATAGAAAGCAAGTACTTCAGCCTTGTAATGGTCACAGGAGCCGTGAGCCCAATACCCCCTACACACCACTGACACCGGCCTATTGAGACTTAAATCTGTTATATATTACATACCTTCTCTCTCAGCAAACCAGAACAGACAGGACAGTAGAGTACAGGAGCTGACAGGAGAACGTTATCAGCTTAGAGTAGAAAGAAGATATTTAATGTTTGCTGGTAGGGTGGGAAAAGGGTAAAGGTTTCCTAGGTAGATACTGTAGATACAGTAGGTATACATTATTTTACTGTACATCTGTCCTCCCCTTGCAGGGAGTCATATTAGTAGCATCTGTGGGTCATCTGTTGTACTTTTGCTTACCCTGTGCTGATACTGCCACTTACTGTCCCCTACTGCAACTGTTCTTTTCTCTCTGCAATCTCCCACTGTACACTTCTATGGATTGCCCATCTTGCCCACTGTAGAGATGAGCGGGTTCGGTTCCTCGGAATCCGAACCCGCCCGAACTTCAGTTTTTTTTACACGGATCCGAGCGACTCGGATCTTCCCGCCTTGCTCGGTTAACCCGAGCGCGCCCGAACGTCATCATGACGCTGTCGGATTCTCGCGAGGCTCGGATTCTATCGCGAGACTCGGATTCTATATAAGGAGCCGCGCGTCGCCGCCATTTTACACGTGCATTGAGATTGATAGTGAGAGGACGTGGCTGGCGTCCTCTCCGTTTAGAGAAGAAATAGATAGGAGAGTGAGAGTGAGACAGTGACACTTCATTTACTGGAGCTTAGGAGGAGTACTCAGACAGAGAGTGCAGAATTTTGCTGATAGTATTAGTTAGTTATACTAGTGACAGAGTGAGACAGTGACACTTCATTTACTGGAGCTTAGGAGGAGTACTCAGACAGAGAGTGCAGAATTTTGCTGATAGTATTAGTTAGTTATACTAGTGACAGAGTGAGACAGTGACACTTCATTTACTGGAGCTTAGGAGGAGTACTCAGACAGAGAGTGCAGAATTTTGCTGATAGTATTAGTTAGTTATACTAGTGACTGACCAGTGACCACCAGTGCAGTTTTATATTATTTAATATAATCCGTTCTCTGCCTGAAAAAACGATACACAGTGACTCAGTCACATACCATATCTGTGCTCAGCCCAGTGTGCTGCTGCATCATCTATGTATAATATCTGACTGTGCTCACACAGCTTAATTGTGGGGGAGACTGGGGAGCAGTTAGGTTATAGCAGGAGCCAGGAGTACATATTAAAAAATTAAACAGTTCACATTTTTTTTCTGCAGGAGTGCCACTGCCAGTGTGACTGACCAGTGACCTGACCACCAGTATATAGTATACTATATTGTATTGTGAATGTCTGCCTGTAAAAGTTAAACACACGTCGTGTGACTTGTGTGGTGTTTTTTTATTCTATAAAATAAAAAACTAATTCTGCTGACAGACAGTGTCCAGCAGGTCCGTCATTATATAATATATACCTGTCCGGCTGCAGTAGTGATATATATATATATTTTTTATATCATTATTTATCATCCAGTCGCAGCAGACACAGTACGGTAGTTCACGGCTGTAGCTACCTCTGTGTCGGCACTCGGCAGTCCATCCATAATTGTATACCACCTACCCGTGGTTTTTTTTTTCTTTCTTCTTTATACATACTACATCTCATTATCATCCAGTCTATATTAGCAGCAGACACAGTACAGTACGGTAGTCCACGGCTGTAGCTACCTCTGTGTCGGCACTCGGCAGTCCGTCCATAATTGTATACCACCTACCCGTTTTTTTTTTCTTTCTTCTTTATACATACTACATCTCATTATCAACCAGTCTATATTAGCAGCAGACACAGTACGGTAGTCCACGGCTGTAGCTACCTCTGTGTCGGCACTCGGCAGTCCGTCCATAATTGTATACCACCTACCCGTGTTTTTTTTTTCTTTCTTCTTTATACATACTACATCTCATTATCATCCAGTCTATATTAGCAGCAGACACAGTACAGTACGGTAGTCCACGGCTGTAGCTACCTCTGTGTCGGCACTCGGCAGTCCGTCCATAATTGTATACCACCTACCCGTGGTTTTTCTTTTCTTTCTTCTTTATACATACTACATCTCATTATCAACCAGTCTATATTAGCAGCAGACACAGTACGGTAGTCCACGGCTGTAGCTACCTCTGTGTCGGCACTCGGCAGTCCGTCCATAATTGTATACCACCTACCCGTGGTTTTTTTTTCTTTCTTCTTTATACATACTACATCTCATTATCATCCAGTCTATATTAGCAGCAGACACAGTACAGTACGGTAGTCCACGGCTGTAGCTACCTCTGTGTCGGCACTCGGCAGTCCGTCCATAATTGTATACCACCTACCCGTTTTTTTTTCTCTTTCTTCTTTATACATACTACATCTCATTATCAACCAGTCTATATTAGCAGCAGACACAGTACGGTAGTCCACGGCTGTAGCTACCTCTGTGTCGGCACTCGGCAGTCCGTCCATAATTGTATACCACCTACCCGTGTTTTTTTTTTTCTTTCTTCTTTATACATACTACATCTCATTATCATCCAGTCTATATTAGCAGCAGACACAGTACAGTACGGTAGTCCACGGCTGTAGCTACCTCTGTGTCGGCACTCGGCAGTCCGTCCATAATTGTATACCACCTACCCGTGGTTTTTTTTTTCTTTCTTCTTTATACATACTACATCTCATTATCAACCAGTCTATATTAGCAGCAGACACAGTACGGTAGTCCACGGCTGTAGCTACCTCTGTGTCGGCACTCGGCAGTCCGTCCATAATTGTATACCACCTACCCGTGGTTTTTTTTTCTTTCTTCTTTATACATACTACATCTCATTATCATCCAGTCTATATTAGCAGCAGACACAGTACAGTACGGTAGTCCACGGCTGTAGCTACCTCTGTGTCGGCACTCGGCAGTCCGTCCATAATTGTATACCACCTACCCGTGGTTTTTTTTTTCTTTCTTCTTTATACATACTACATCTCATTATCAACCAGTCTATATTAGCAGCAGACACAGTACGGTAGTCCACGGCTGTAGCTACCTCTGTGTCGGCACTCGGCAGTCCATCCATAATTGTATACCACCTACCCGTGTTTTTTTTTTCTTTCTTCTTTATACATACTACATCTCATTATCATCCAGTCTATATTAGCAGCAGACACAGTACAGTACGGTAGTCCACGGCTGTAGCTACCTCTGTGTCGGCACTCGGCAGTCCGTCCATAATTGTATACCACCTACCCGTGGTTTTTTTTTTCTTTCTTCTTTATACATACTACATCTCATTATCATCCAGTCTATATTAGCAGCAGACACAGTACAGTACGGTAGTCCACGGCTGTAGCTACCTCTGTGTTGGCACTCGGCAGTCCGTCCATAATTGTATACCACCTACCCGTGGTTTTTTTTTCTTTCTTCTTTATACATACTACATCTCATTATCATCCAGTCTATATTAGCAGCAGACACAGTACAGTACGGTAGTCCACGGCTGTAGCTACCTCTGTGTCGGCACTCGGCAGTCCGTCCATAATTGTATACCACCTACCCGTGGTTTTTTTTTCTTTCTACTTTATACATACTACATCTCATTATCAACCAGTCTATATTAGCAGCAGACACAGTACGGTAGTCCACGGCTGTAGCTACCTCTGTGTCGGCACTCGGCAGTCCATCCATAATTGTATACCACCTACCCGTGGTTTTTTTTTCTTTCTTCTTTATACATACTACATCTCATTATCATCCAGTCTATATTAGCAGCAGACACAGTACAGTACGGTAGTCCACGGCTGTAGCTACCTCTGTGTCGGCACTCGGCAGTCCATCCATAATTGTATACCACCTACCCGTGGTTTTTTTTTCTTTCTTCTTTATACATACATACTACATCTCATTATCATCCAGTCTATATTAGCAGCAGACACAGTACAGTACAATAGTCCACGGCTGTAGCTACCTCTGTGTCGGCACTCGGCAGTCCATCCATAATTGTATACTAGTATCCATCCATCTCCATTGTTTACCTGAGGTGCCTTTTAGTAGTGCCTATTAAAATATGGAGAACAAAAATGTTGAGGTTCCAAAATTAGGGAAAGATCAAGATCCACTTCCACCTCGTGCTGAAGCTGCTGCCACTAGTCATGGCCGAGACGATGAAATGCCAGCAACGTCGTCTGCCAAGGCCGATGCCCAATGTCATAGTACAGAGCATGTCAAATCCAAAACACCAAATATCAGTAAAAAAAGGACTCCAAAACCTAAAATAAAATTGTCGGAGGAGAAGCGTAAACTTGCCAATATGCCATTTACCACACGGAGTGGCAAGGAACGGCTGAGGCCCTGGCCTATGTTCATGGCTAGTGGTTCAGCTTCACATGAGGATGGAAGCACTCAGCCTCTCGCTAGAAAACTGAAAAGACTCAAGCTGGCAAAAGCACCGCAAAGAACTGTGCGTTCTTCGAAATCCCAAATCCACAAGGAGAGTCCAATTGTGTCGGTTGCGATGCCTGACCTTCCCAACACTGGACGTGAAGAGCATGCGCCTTCCACCATTTGCACGCCCCCTGCAATTGCTGGAAGGAGCACCCGCAGTCCAGTTCCTGATAGTCAGATTGAAGATGAAGATGTTGAAGTACACCAGGATGAGGAGGATATGGGTGTTGCTGGCGCTGGGGAGGAAATTGACCAGGAGGATTCTGATGGTGAGGTGGTTTGTTTAAGTCAGGCACCCGGGGAGACACCTGTTGTCCGTGGGAGGAATATCGCCGTTGACATGCCTGGTGAAAATACCAAAAAAATCAGCTCTTCAGTGTGGAGGTATTTCAACAGAAAAGCGGACAACAGGTGTCAAGCCGTGTGTTGCCTTTGTCAAGCTGTAATAAGTAGGGGTAAGGACGTTAACCACCTCGGAACATCCTCCCTTATACGTTACCTGCAGCGCATTCATAATAAGTCAGTGACAAGTTCAAAAACTTTGGGCGACAGCGGAAGCAGTCCACTGACCAGTAAATCCCTTCCTCTTGTAACCAAGCTCACGCAAACCACCCCACCAACTCCCTCAGTGTCAATTTCCTCCTTCCCCATGAATGCCAATAGTCCTGCAGGCCATGTCACTGGCAATTCTGACTAGTCCTCTCCTGCCTGGGATTCCTCCGATGCATTCTTGCGTGTAACGCCTACTGCTGCTGGCGCTGCGGTTGTTGCTGCTGGGAGTCGATGGTCATCCCAGAGGGGAAGTCGTAAGCCCACTTGTACTACTTCCAGTAAGCAACTGACTGTCCAACAGTCCTTTGCGAGGAAGATGAAATATCACAGCAGTCATCCTGCTGCAAAGCGGATAACTGAGGCCTTGACAACTATGTTGGTGTTAGACGTGCGTCCGGTATCCGCCGTTAGTTCACAGGGAACTAGACAATTTATTGAGGCAGTGTGCCCCCGTTACCAAATACCATCTAGGTTCCACTTCTCTAGGCAGGCGATACCGAGAATGTACACGGACGTCAGAAAAAGACTCACCAGTGTCCTAAAAAATGCAGTTGTACCCAATGTCCACTTAACCACGGACATGTGGACAAGTGGAGCAGGGCAGGGTCAGGACTATATGACTGTGACAGCCCACTGGGTAGATGTATGGACTCCCGCCGCAAGAACAGCAGCGGCGGCACCAGTAGCAGCATCTCGCAAACGCCAACTCTTTCTTAGGCAGGCTACGCTTTGTATCACCGCTTTCCAGAATACGCACACAGCTGAAAACCTCTTACGGCAACTGAGGAAGATCATCGCGGAATGGCTTACCCCAATTGGACTCTCCTGTGGATTTGTGGCATCGGACAACGCCAGCAATATTGTGTGTGCATTAAATATGGGCAAATTCCAGCACGTCCCATGTTTTGCACATACCTTGAATTTGGTGGTGCAGAATTTTTTTAAAAACGACAGGGGCGTGCAAGAGATGCTGTCGGTGGCCAGAAGAATTGCGGGACACTTTCGGCGTACAGGCACCACGTACAGAAGACTGGAGCACCACCAAAAACTACTGAACCTGCCCTGCCATCATCTGAAGCAAGAAGTGGTAACGAGGTGGAATTCAACCCTCTATATGCTTCAGAGGTTGGAGGAGCAGCAAAAGGCCATTCAAGCCTATACAATTGAGCACGATATAGGAGGTGGAATGCACCTGTCTCAAGCGCAGTGGAGAATGATTTCAACGTTGTGCAAGGTTCTGATGCCCTTTGAACTTGCCACACGTGAAGTCAGTTCAGACACTGCCAGCCTGAGTCAGGTCATTCCCCTCATCAGGCTTTTGCAGAAGAAGCTGGAGACATTGAAGGAGGAGCTAACACGGAGCGATTCCGCTAGGCATGTGGGACTTGTGGATGGAGCCCTTAATTCGCTTAACAAGGATTCACGGGTGGTCAATCTGTTGAAATCAGAGCACTACATTTTGGCCACCGTGCTCGATCCTAGATTTAAAGCCTACCTTGGATCTCTCTTTCCGGCAGACACAAGTCTGCTGGGGTTGAAAGACCTGCTGGTGAGAAAATTGTCAAGTCAAGCGGAACGCGACCTGTCAACATCTCCTCCTTCACATTCTCCCGCAACTGGGGGTGCGAGGAAAAGGCTCAGAATTCCGAGCCCACCCGCTGGCGGTGATGCAGGGCAGTCTGGAGCGACTGCTGATGCTGACATCTGGTCCGGACTGAAGGACCTGACAACGATTACGGACATGTCGTCTACTGTCACTGCATATGATTCTCTCACCATTGAAAGAATGGTGGAGGATTATATGAGTGACCGCATCCAAGTAGGCACGTCAGACAGTCCGCACTTATACTGGCAGGAAAAAGAGGCAATTTGGAGGCCCTTGCACAAACTGGCTTTATTCTACCTAAGTTGCCCTCCCACAAGTGTGTACTCCGAAAGAGTGTTTAGTGCCGCCGCTCACCTTGTCAGCAATCGGCGTACGAGGTTACATCCAGAAAATGTGGAGAAGATGATGTTCATTAAAATGAATTATAATCAATTCCTCCGTGGAGAAATTGACCAGCAGCAATTGCCTCCACAAAGTACACAGGGAGCTGAGATGGTGGATTCCAGTGGGGACGAATTGATAATCTGTGAGGAGGGGGATGTACACGGTGATATATCGGAGGATGATGATGAGGTGGACATCTTGCCTCTGTAGAGCCAGTTTGTGCAAGGAGAGATTAATTGCTTCTTTTTTGGTGGGGGTCCAAACCAACCCGTCATTTCAGTCACAGTCGTGTGGCAGACCCTGTCACTGAAATGATGGGTTGGTTAAAGTGTGCATGTCCTGTTTATACAACATAAGGGTGGGTGGGAGGGCCCAAGGACAATTCCATCTTGCACCTCTTTTTTCTTTAATTTTTCTTTGCGTCATGTGCTGTTTGGGGAGGGTTTTTTGGAAGGGCCATCCTGCGTGACACTGCAGTGCCACTCCTAGATGGGCCCGGTGTTTGTGTCGGCCACTAGGGTCGCTTATCTTACTCACACAGTCAGCTACCTCATTGCGCATTTTTTTTTCTTTGCGTCATGTGCTGTTTGGGGAGGGTTTTTTGGAAGGGCCATCCTGCGTGACACTGCAGTGCCACTCCTAGATGGGCCCGGTGTTTGTGTCGGCCACTAGGGTCGCTTATCTTACTCACACAGTCAGCTACCTCATTGCGCCTCTTTTTTTCTTTGCGTCATGTGCTGTTTGGGGAGGGTTTTTTGGAAGGGCCATCCTGCGTGACACTGCAGTGCCACTCCTAGATGGGCCCGGTGTTTGTGTCGGCCACTAGGGTCGCTTATCTTACTCACACAGTCAGCTACCTCATTGCGCCTCTTTTTTTCTTTGCGTCATGTGCTGTTTGGGGAGGGTTTTTTGGAAGGGCCATCCTGCGTGACACTGCAGTGCCACTCCTAGATGGGCCCGGTGTTTGTGTCGGCCACTAGGGTCGCTTATCTTACTCACACAGTCAGCTACCTCATTGCGCCTCTTTTTTTCTTTGCGTCATGTGCTGTTTGGGGAGGGTTTTTTGGAAGGGCCATCCTGCGTGACACTGCAGTGCCACTCCTAGATGGGCCCGGTGTTTGTGTCGGCCACTAGGGTCGCTTATCTTACTCACACAGCGACCTCGGTGCAAATTTTAGGACTAAAAATAATATTGTGAGGTGTGAGGTATTCAGAATAGACTGAAAATGAGTGTAAATTATGGTTTTTGAGGTTAATAATACTTTGGGATCAAAATGACCCCCAAATTCTATGATTTAAGCTGTTTTTTAGGGTTTTTTGAAAAAAACACCCGAATCCAAAACACACCCGAATCCGACAAAAAAAATTCGGTGAGGTTTTGCCAAAACGCGGTCGAACCCAAAACACGGCCGCGGAACCGAACCCAAAACCAAAACACAAAACCCGAAAAATTTCCGGCGCTCATCTCTAGCCCACTGTAACCTAAGTAGTGCACCTTACATGGCTGCTTTGTCTGATGCTTTCAAGAACACAATAGCCAACTGTGGAAGTGTTGACACAGTGGGTATGCTGTTGGCTCACTGTTCATTTTATCCTTGTACATTATGTCCTTGATTCATGTAATGCTTAATCCTATGTTGTTACCAATGTAGTGTGCCCAAATTGCTTCCTAGCCTGGTGCTCTGTGTAGAATGAAAGAAATGCATGGTTCTGATGATCTTCCCATGTAATTTTATTTTGCTTATTATCGGTCATTATTTGCGGGCACTACCTGTTCTGCCCAGTGTAATCCTATGTAGCACAGCTAAAATGGCTGCCTCACCTAGATCCTTCATGGGGAGGATAAATAATCCTGCAATCGATGATCCAAAATGGCTGCCACAATCTTTGTAGTAATTCCATGATCTCTGTATTTCCTGCTTATCTAAACCCCCACATTGGGGTAAATTTACTGAAGCTTCTAAAACAGAGAATTGGTGTTGTTGGTCATAGCAACCAATCAGATGCTGTCTATCATTTTATAATTTCTCAATTGCCTTTTAGAAAATGATAACTTAATGCAGCTTAATCATGACTGTTCAAAACCTCAATGTTATATAGTAAATAATGATCTATTTATTTTTCTTCTTTAAAGGTGTGATAAAGGATACTGTCATCTTCTTCTGGCTATCTACATTTTGACTTTCCTGACCGGCCTGCCTGCTAACTTGCTGGCCTTCTACGCCTTTTTAGTCAAGGTCCGCAGGAAGCCAACACCAGTGGACATCTTTCTCCTCAACCTGACCATCTCAGATCTTCTCCTGTTGTCCTTCCTTCCTCTGAAGATGATAGAGGCTGCATCTGGCATGATCTGGAATATGGCGGAGGGACTTTGCGCATCGACAGGGTTCTTCTATTACAGCAGCATCTACATCAGTACCCTGTTCCTCACGGCTGTCAGCTTAGAGCGCTACCTGGGCGTGGCCTTTCCTATTAAGTATAAGATCCACCGCAAGCCTAAGTACGCCGTATTTCTAAGCATAATCTTCTGGCTGGTAGCGTGCGCCAATTGCAGCATCGTATACGTCATCCAGTACAAAGTGCCCAACAACAGCACCAAGCAGAACAAGTGCTATGACGACTTCTCCGAATTGCAGCTGTACTATCTGCTCCCTGTGCGATTGGAGTTAGGGGTGGTCCTTTTCTTCATTCCATCCATTATAACGCTTTTCTGCTACATAAACTTCATACGGATTCTGATGTCTCTGCCAAACATCCAAAAGAGACGGAAACACAGAGCCATTGGTTTGGCCATCGCCACGCTTGCCAACTTTTGCATCTGCTTTGTGCCCTACAACATATCCCATATTGTTGGATTTATACAAAAGAAGAGTCCGGACTGGAGAGTGTACGCCCTGCTATTTAGCACTTTCAACGCAACTTTGGACCCGGTCATCTTCTATTTCACCTCGACGGCAGTGCAGAACACGTTCTTTGACTTTTTGTCGGCCATCTTAGTAAAGCTGAGGAAGGTTTGCCCAGGTAAGACGTTTTGCCCCCCTCCGTCTCATCCTTCATTTAATAACAGCAATCGAGATGGGTCCTCCACTTTGCAGTCGCTATAACATCTCACAGGACTTAGCTACAGTGTTTTTGGGGGAACCTATATTTTCCATCAATGAAGAACCATAACACAGTTCCAGAAGCTCAGGGATATCCATATCTTCTGCTGGAATCAAAACGTAGAAAGACATTCTTATTTATTGGAAATAATGACAATGATACCTTCAGGGTTGGATTCAGGGCCACATGGGCCTGGGGCTGAAAAGGATCAAGGACCTACTGTGAGCTATGACTAATGGTATGTGGGTGTGGCCAGTGTCATATGGGTTTGGCCATTGCTATGTTGGTGTGTACACCCTCCCCCACTATCTGCCACAATGTTTCCCCAATAACGTAAAAAGCATAGAATTGCTTAATTTGTGATGCACATAGAAATGCAATTTTAATACAATTGCTGGCCAACTGTGTGGCCAGTTGGGTGGCCGGTACCACTATGCTGTCATGATAAAGGGCCTGTTTTTAAGTGGAGGTCTGGAGCCAGTGTCGGACTGGAGCATGAGGGGGCCCACCGATGGAATGCAGTGATAGGGGCCCATACTTAAGGGTGTGGCTAGCCTACAACGGGGTTTGGCCAGCCTCCACAGAAATGCACAATTGTCTTGTGCAGTGTAATGCAACATATCTACCATGTATAATTCAGTGCACAGTCTGGAACCTGATCCCTAGAGGAAGGAGTGGGCACTCAGTCAGTGGGGCCTACCGGTGGTTTCCCCTGTACCCCTGTGGGCCAGTCTGACCCTGTCTGGAGCCCTTGTCTGGTCTTTCCCATTGTTTATCTGGCCCTGCATAGCTTGAGAAACGGTAGAACTCTAATGTAAAAGTTCAATCTGGTGGAACAAATGTATTTATTTTAATGTTTTGTACATTTGTGCAGATCTGTTAGCCCTGTGGTCAGCCACAAAAGTGACCGTGGCGCCAAAAAGGGACAGAGTTCAGATTAACAGTGAAGAAGAGCTATGGTTGAAAGTGGCTGGTGGTTTCATATTTCCTGTCTGAAACGCCCGTCGGCGGTGTCTGCATTGGTATTGACAGCTACTGCCTTACAATATGCATGCGCCTGCACTTTCCCCATCGGCAGCTAGAATAATTATGCTGTACCTTATGCATCAACGGTTCCCCAAACCTTAGATTGTAAGCTCACTCGGGATGGACCGTCTTTACCTTCTTTTTCTAGTCATTGCGTGTCATTTGTTTGTGTCCTGATCATCTCAGTGTCAGTGCGTTATAGATAACAGCTATTCATAACAATAGTTAATCTAGTTTCCCTCAGCACACCTATAGGTGCAGCTAATAAAATGTCTACGATAAGAACACCATCACCTAAAACACTAACATTGTGTTTTGGATGATATTTTATGAGTTCAAAGAGAAAGCTTACTATAATAGGGGGAGATGTATCGAGCCTTGGGGAGAGATAACGTGGAGAGAGATAAAGTACAAGCCAATTTCTTAGGGCCCAGTACCCTGGTGCACCTGGATATGATAGAACAAGCCAGATAGATCAGACCCATAAATAAGATGTTGGGAGGAACTATTTTGAAGGCGAAAAAAAAAAAGGAATTCTAGAACAAGGGACACAAAGTTGAATTGGATTCAGAAAGTCTAAAAGTTAACAGAAGGAAAAACTTTTTCTTTACAGAAAGAGCGTTAGAGCCACGAAACGGTGTCCCAGCCTTGGTGGTGGGGTCTCATACAGTGGGCCGGATGTAATGAAATCCGAGTTGGCCAGAGGTGCGGGTTCCTGGCCAAACTCGGATGTTTTTTAAAGCAGCAATCGTTTACAAGGCATAGTTTTGCCACTTTAAAAAATAGTTCCCAGTAAATTAATTCAAGGAGGCATGGGACAAGCATGTGATTAAAAATGTGATTATTGTTGGGCTACGACTTTTGAACTGAAAATAATAGGAAGACAAATAACAAAAATGCAAAACAAGTTGTCCTATTGGTTCATTCATGTCGTCCAGTTATATACTATGTAATATGGAAGGGGCATCGCACAAATCGGATCAATCCCTGTCCTTGTCTTTTTATGATCACCACTTATTCAAATGACTGTAGTCAAAATCAAGTATATGTGCAAGGAATACACGCATCGCTCCCGACATAAAACTAGCATGACCTGTATGGACTCAAGCTCAGAGATAATGTGGTCCAAGTTACAGTATACCGAGAGTGGCGCAATAGCAGAAAGTGATCGTTAAGGTATAATAACTCACTCTTAGTTTCAGGAGTCTGGGGGAGATGTACTAAGATTTGGAGAGGGATAAAGTGGAGAGAGATAAATTACCAACCCAACTGTCACTTTTTGAACACATGGCAGTTACGAGCTGATTGGTTGGTAGTTTATCTCTCTCCACTTTATCACGCTCCAGGGCTTAGTTAGTACATCTCCCCTAAATACGTTATATACACTTTAGGAACCTGTTCATCAGGAAAGCCTGTGACTGTTACATGGCAGGTAGCCATAAAAATGGATAATTTAATAATGTAGCAGAGGCACAGATCGTCTTACCCTCAGTGACAGTCCTGGGGATTTAAGATGTTAGTGACCCCATGTCTCAGAGTTTACCAGCTGACTCAGCAGGGCCGGTTCAAGGGCGTTCTGCGCCCCGGGCAGGAAAAGGGGCGTGGCATAATACAGGGGGCGTGGTCAGTTACGCCCCCTGTACATTGCTAGCGCCGCTTGAATGCTGAGCGGTGCGTGATGACGTCATCGCGCACCGCACAGCAAAAGGTCCTCTCCACGAAGGGAAACTAGACGCTATGCGTCTAGTTCCCTTCGTGGAGAGGACCTTTGCTGTGCGGTGTGCGATGACGTCATCGCGCACCGCTCAGCAAAGTTACTCTCCACGAAGGGAAACTAGACTCATAGCGTCTAGTTCCCTTCACAGGAGGCGGACGGGGATGGCAGTGGGCAGCGGAGGCGGACGGGAGACACAGCGGGCAGCAGTGGCGGATCTTGCCATGGTGCGGCGCCCTCCGGATGGCGCCAGCGCCCTCCGGAAGGCGGCGCCCCGGGCAAAAGTCCTGCTTGCCCGTGGCAAGATCCTGCAATTACATTTCTCGTGTTCTGTATACTAAATACACTTTTCCCTCGCCAATGTACTCATATTTGTGTTCCCGAGGCTTTAGAAATTAATATTACATATCTGGAACATATTGGCAATAATCTCGCTTAAACTCCAGATTCAAAGCCACATGATGTAACCCACACCCAGTTCTGTGAACGCTGCCATTACATTGTGACAGATTGGATTCATGTTTTATTTGCACTTTTCTTTTGATTAACCATCAATAACTTTCACTAAGTTCAATAGCAATGTATAATATATATTTCCACATCCTTTGTCATATGGTAATGTTACGTCTATACTTTATGTTACAAGATACCGTTTTCATGTTGGATCAAATGCGTTTTTAAATATAGTAAATGTGTATATACCATAAAAAGTTTTTTTGGTGCTTTTTGCACACAGGAAGTTTACGTATTAAACAATTTCAATGTCTGCTGATCTACAAACCCAACATCTCAGACCATAGAGTAAATTAGTTTGGATTTCGTATTAACCGCACGTGCATATGCCAGTACTTCAGTATCAGTCGTACAGGAGGGAGAGTTTCACCAGGGCTTCCGGATATTTCCGGATTACTAAATAGGCAAAGTAGGCACCGGCCTATGGGCCCTGCACCTTAGGGGCCCCGCGACAACGGATCAAAATAATATTGATTTGATCTTGAAAGAAAATTACAATCAAGTTTTCTTAATCTCAAAGAAACAAAAACTTTACATTAAAGACTCTATAGAGAAAATACTGAATTAATGTCATGTTACCATTAACAACTAAAGTACATAAACCACAGACATCAGATTCACATTACAGTTTCCAGGTTGTAGACTGTTGGTTGGTACTATTAAAAACATATTAGGGATTTTACGAGGGAGGTCCCCCGAGATTTCAACTGCCTAGGGGTCCCCACAGGGTATTGCTCCCAGAGGATCCCCGCTATGGTAAATTGCATCATTACGGTGTTTATTGTTGCCTCATTTAGTGATACAGTACATTATAATAGTTACAGCTGGTCCACTGCCACCAAGGATAAATAGACCCCCCAAGAATGGGAGTCAGATCTGATATGCATGGTTCAGTCTAGATGACTTGTGTACCATGCCTTAAGGTGGGTACACACTAACAGATATATCTGCAGATCAATTGATCTGCAGATATATCTATGGACGGATCGAGCAGTGTGTTCAGTATACACACTGCTCGATCCGTCGGGGACTGACGTCATGAATTGGGCGGGCGTGTACACACGCCCGCCCAGTTCACCTGTCAATCACAGCCGGCCGCCGCAGCATGTGTACGGGCGGTCGGCCCACCACCCCGTACACACACAGCGACGTGCCAATATATCGGTAGATATATTGGCCGTCGGCTGTGCTGCGCGGCCGACGCGATACGTCTGTGAACGACGGAGTTCACAGACGTATCGGTTGTACACACTGGCCGACGGTCCCGCGATATATCGGCTGTTCAGGAGAACGGCCGATATATCGACCAGTGTGTACGGGCCTTTATTATATCATGTTCAACTATTTATTTAAAAAAATATTATAAACATATGATTAATAATTGTTTATTGAAAAGAAGCACAGTTCTTTTTGCAAAAGAAGACCTGTTATAAACACACTTTGTTGGTAACACCATATAGGAAAAAGTGGAGTAAATGAATATATTGTTCACTAGGATCTAGTGATATTCCTAAAATAACACTTGCCTACCTGCCGGCAATGTGTGGGAGATTCCCGAATTCTGTGGAGATCTCACTGACTCCCGGGAGAACAGGGAACCTCCTTCATTCCTAGGGAAGTGGGTGGGATTGGTGCTGTTATGGAGCAAATTGCATTGCCATGCCCCCTGCACTCACCTCTTGTACATATAAAGCATGACTGTGGCTTAATCGTTTGCCAGGAGCTAGCGGCACGGAACGCTTACCCACACTGCGAGTAGGCAATCGGTGCACTTTACAAAACCCTAATACAAATGTTTTATTTGAAAAGGCCTAAGACAAAGCGTAACTCATTGTACTTATGTGCGTATTGTGCAATGCTACTGACTGGACTTTTGAAAGCTACTGTATTTATGTGCAAAAACGTCATGTGGTAATGTACTATAGATGTTACATTATATACGATGTTATTCTGAATGTGACATTGTGTAATGCAAAATAAAGACTGTTTTCTAGATAAATGCTTTTCTGTCTTTTATTTGTGTCTAGAAAATATCTGAATTTATTCAATACAAAGACACTAATACCCTTTTCAGACAGAAATCCTGGCTTTCACCAGGCATTTCAGTGCCGGGTCGTTTTGCCGGTCTCTGTCTGACTCCCTCCCTTGGCCCCCTTTCACACAAAGAAGCAAATTACCAGGTCAAGAATCTCTAGCCAGTAATTTTTGGATATTTTGTCTTTGTGAAAGGGTCAACCCAGGTAGAAATTCCTGGGTCTCTGACACTGGTAAATTCCTGGGTGGAAGTCCCGGGAATTTCAACCTGGGTTGCCCCTTTCACACAAAAAAAGGACCAGTGTTTATCAGCAAATTACCGGGTAGAATTGCTTAACTTTCTGTGTGAAAGCGGTATAAGGGGCAGATTCAATTGCCGTCTGGAAATTTTAAAAACCCTGAGGCGCTGGGTTTTGTTATTCAATTAGGGGACTGAAAATGGGACCTATGCCCCTCCCCCCTCCAGGGACTAATTAAGCAACTAGAAGTTTCCAATTAGCTTAATCAGTCTGTAAGTACTCACCTTCCAAGACAGTGTCTTCTGCATACAGTGTCGGGATACGGAACTTCTGCAGCAGCAGTGAGTATGTAATGAGCAGCCGTTGCACCTACCAGCAGCCCCACAGTGCTATGAGGTGTGTACAGGATAGCTGACTATACTCAGGGAGTGACAGGCAGATGAAGGCAGCAGCCCGAGCTACTGACCAGGAACCAGGAACTAATGGTGAGACAAGTTGTACTGGCAATGTGCTAGTGAACTTGGGGAACTTAAATAGGGCACTTAAAGCACAGAGGGCCCGGTAAGATCATGTAAACAGCTGATATCCAGGGTTTGGAGCAGAGTGATCAGGTGATGAGAGACAACATGGTAGCACCTTTGCCGTACTGTATGTCAGGAAACGCTGTCACCTGGAATCCATGATTGAAAGGACATGCAGAATCTGGACTGCGGGATCATGCCAAGAGGAATAGTGACAGCACTGGATGAGGTAAGCGGATTTGGAGAACCACAATGTGACACCTTGTATTTGAAATGACAAAATAAAGTAAAATTTATTTCAAATGCCCCGAACACAGGAGCCCTACAAAAAGCTTGTATAATGAGGTAACAATTTCAGACTGAAGTACGCCAGTTGCGTACGCACCAGCAGAGTCAGCCATATTGTGGAAGATTATTAGTCTTTATATCGTGAGATGAACCAACATTGGAGAGTGAATCCCATTGATTCACGAAAAATGCAGGCTTCTTCAACTTACTGCCTCAGTCATGTCACCGGCTCCTTGGCTGCAGTCTCAGGAATACTGGGTCTGTTCAAAACTTTGTAGCCTCTGTTGTGTGTAGGTTGCACATGTGCATTAGCGTAAGGCAGGGAAATATCTAGGCAGCAAAAAATAATAATAATTATGTATATTTATTTTTGCCCATTTTTTTTTCTTTACTGTTTCCGTAGAAACTGCCCCAGCAGAGAAGGAGTTAATGCCACAGAGAACACAAACCTTTAGAATGAATTTGTGTTTTCTCTATAAATATACAGGTTGAGTATCCCATATCCAAAATGCTTGGGACCAGAGGTATTTTGGATATCGGATTTTTCCGTATTTTGGAATAATTGCACACCATAATGAGATATCATGGTGATGGGACCCAAGTCTAAGCACAGAATGCATTTATGTTTCACATACACCTTATACACACAGCCTGAAGGCAATTTTAGACAATATTTTTAATAACTTTGGGGTACATTTACTAAGCAGTGATAAGAGCGGAGAAGTGAGCCAATGGAGAAGTGCCCATGGCAAACAATCAGCACTGAAGTAACATCTATAATTTGCATACTATAAAATGATACAGAGCTGCTGATTGGTTGATGGGGAAATTTCTCAACTTTCTCACTTCTCCGTTCTTATCACTGCTTAGTAAATGTACCCCTAAGTGAATTAGTGATGTGCACCGGGCATTTTTCGGGTTTTGTGTTTTGGTTTTGGATTCGGTTCCGCGGCAGTGTTTTGGATTCGGACGCGTTTTGGCAAAACCTCCGTGAAAATTTTTTTGTCGGATTCCGGTGTGTTTTGGATTCGGGTGGTTTTTTACAAAAAACCCTCAAAAACAGCTTAAATCATAGAATTTGGGGGTCATTTTGATCCCATAGTATTATTAACCTCAATAACCATAATTTCCACTCATTTCCAGTCTATTCTGAACACCTCACACCTCACAATATTATTTTTAGTCCTAAAATTTGCACCAAGGTCGCTGGATGACTAAGCTAAGCGACCCAAGTGGCTGACACAAACACCTGGCCCATCTAGGAGTGGCACTGCAGTGTCAGACAGGATGGCAGATTAAAAAAAATAGTCCCCAAACAGCACATGATGCAAAGAAAAAAAGAGGCGCAATGAGGTAGCTGTGTGACTAAGTTAAGCGACCTAAGTGGCCGACACAAACACCTGGCCCATCTAGGAGTGGCACTGCAGTGTCAGACAGGATGGCAGATTAAAAAAATAGTCCCCAAACAGCACATGATGCAAAGAAAAAAAGAGGTGCACCAAGGTCGCTGTGTGACTAAGCTAAGCGACCCAAGTGGCCGACACAAACACCTGGCCCATCTAGGAGTGTCACTGCAGTGTCAGACAGGATGGCAGATTTAAAAAATAGTCCCCAAACAGCACATGATGCAAAGAAAAAAAGAGGTGCAATGAGGTAGCTGTGTGACTAAGCTAAGCAACCCAAGTGGCCGACACAAACACCTGGCCCATCTAGGAGTGTCACTGCAGTGTCAGACAGGATGGCAGATTAAAAAAATAGTCCCCAAACAGGACATGATGCAAAGAAAAAAAGAGGCGCAATGAGGTAGCTGTGTGACTAAGCTAAGCGACCCAAGTGGCCGACACAAACACCTGGCCCATCTAGGAGTGGCACTGCAGTGTCAGACAGGATGGCAGATTAAAAAGAATAGTCCCCAAACAGCACATGATGCAAAGAAAAAAAGAGGCGCAATGAGGTAGCTGTGTGACTAAGTTAAGCGACCTAAGTGGCCGACACAAACACCTGGCCCATCTAGGAGTGGCACTGCAGTGTCAGACAGGATGGCAGATTAAAAAAATAGTCCCCAAACAGCACATGATGCAAAGAAAAAAAGAGGTGCACCAAGGTCGCTGTGTGACTAAGCTAAGCGACCCAAGTGGCCGACACAAACACCTGGCCCATCTAGGAGTGTCACTGCAGTGTCAGACAGGATGGCAGATTTAAAAAATAGTCCCCAAACAGCACATGATGCAAAGAAAAAAAGAGGTGCAATGAGGTAGCTGTGTGACTAAGCTAAGCAACCCAAGTGGCCGACACAAACACCTGGCCCATCTAGGAGTGTCACTGCAGTGTCAGACAGGATGGCAGATTAAAAAAATAGTCCCCAAACAGGACATGATGCAAAGAAAAAAAGAGGCGCAATGAGGTAGCTGTGTGACTAAGCTAAGCGACCCAAGTGGCCGACACAAACACCTGGCCCACCTAGGAGTGGCACTGCAGTGTCAGACAGGATGGCAGATTTAAAAAATAGTCCCCAAACAGCACATGATGCAAAGAAAAAAGAGGTGCAATGAGGTAGCTGTGTGACTAAGCTAAGCGACCCAAGTGGCCGACACAAACACCTGGCCCATCTAGGAGTGGCACTGCAGTGTCAGACAGGATGGCAGATTTAAAAAATAGTCCCCAAACAGCACATGATGCAAAGAAAAAAAGAGGCACAATGAGGTAGCTGTGTGACTAAGCTAAGCGACCCAAGTGGCCGACACAAACACCTGGCCCATCTAGGAGTGGCACTGCAATGTTCTAGCGAGAGGATGAGTGCTTCCATCCTCATGTGAATCCGACCACTTGACATGAACATAGGCCAGGGCCTCAGCCGTTCCATGCCACTCCGTGTCGTAAATGGCGTATTGGCAAGTTTATGCTTCTCATCAGACGCTTTTACTTTTGATATTTGGGTCATTTTACTGAACTTTTGTTTTTTGGATTTTACATGCTCTCTACTATGACATTGGCATTGGCCTTGGCAGACGACGTTGATGGCATTTCATCGTCTCGGCCATGACTAGTGGCAGCAGCTTCAGCACGAGGTGGAAGTGGATCTTGATCTTTCCCTATTTTACCCTCCACATTTTTGTTCTCCATTTTTTAATGTGTGGAATTATATGCCAGTAATATATCAATAGCAATGGCCTACTGTACCACACTGCTATATATTATATACTGGTGGTCAGCAAAATTATGCACTGTCCTCCTACTATATATATACTGCGCAAAACTTAAATGCACCACAGGTATGGATGGATAGTATACTTGACGACACAGAGGTAGGTAGAGCAGTGGACTACTGTACCGTACTGCTATATATTATATACTGGTGGTCAGCAAAATTATGCACTGTCCTCCTACTATATATATACTGCGCAAAACTTAAATGCACCACAGGTATGGATGGGATAGTATACTTGACAACACAGAGGTAGGTAGAGCAGTGGACTACTGTACCGTACTGCTATATATTATATACTGGTGGTCAGCAAAATTATGCACTGTCCTCCTACTATATATATACTGCGTAAAACTTAAATGCACCACAGGTATGGATGAATAGTATAATTGACGACACAGAGGTAGGTAGAGCAGTGGACTACTTTACCGTACTGCTATATATTATATACGGGTGGTCAGCAAAATTATGCACTGTCCTCCTACTATATACATACTGTGCAAAACTTAAATGCACCACAGGTATGGATGGATAGTATACTTGACGACACAGAGGTAGGTAGAGCAGTGGACTACTGTACCGTACTGATATAATACTGGTGGTCACTGGTCAAAATTCTGCACTGTCCTACTATATACTACAATGCAGCACAGATATGTAGCGTTTTTCAGGCAGAGAACGTATAATACTGGTGGTCACTGGTCAGCAAAACTCTGCACTGTCCTCCTACTATATAATACTGGTGGTCCCCAGTCCCCACAATAAAACACACTGAGTACAGATATTTGCAGCACACTGAGCACAGATATGGAGTGTTTTTCAGGCAGAGAACGTAGATATTTGCAGCACACTGAGCACAGATATTTGCAGCAAACTGAGCACAGATATTTGCAGCACACTGAACACAGAAACTGAGAGAACGCCAGCCACGTCCTCTCACTATCATCTCCAATGCACGAGTGAAAAATGGCGGCGATGCGCTGCTCCTTATATAGAATACGAATCTCGCGAGAATCCGACAGCGGGATGATGACGTTCGGGCGCGCTCGGGTTAACCGAGCAAGGCGGGAAGATTCGAATCTGCCTCGGAACCGTGTAAAAAGGGTGAAGTTCGGGGGGGTTCGGATCCCGAGGAACCGAACCCGCTCATCACTAAAGTGAATTAAACAAAGTGTGTGTACATTCACACAGTTCATTTATGCTTCATATACACATTATACACACAGCCTGAAGGTCATTTAATACAATATTTTTTATTCTTGTGTATTAAACAAAGTTTGAGTACATTGAGCCACAGAAAACAAAGGTTTCACTATCTCAGTCTCACTCAAAAAAATCCGTATTTCGGAATATTCCATATTTCGGAATATGTGGATATGGGATACTCAACCTGTATTTTATTGCAGGGAAGTTGTCAGAATACTCAACCACAGTGTTTGCTGAGATAACCTATTTTGTAGGTCAAGTGGATGCTTTGATCAGAAACATTGTATCTGGCACCATACAGGACCTGGGAACACATTGCCTCTTTCACTATTTGTTTTGTCGATGATTGTCTGAGATGTTACTGTATGTGATGTGAATGTGAAACCTTTATGTGTGGTCTACAGAAATTCCCAATTGACCACGTTTCCTTCTCTTTGCCCCAATATTTCTTACACAGTAACTGTTCACCTTATATGGGAGTCACAATGTTGTCTGAGTCCCAGGCAGTAGGGAATGATAGATATAATTGACATACTGTAATAACATGAATAAGGCTTAATTAAAATAAATCTAATGATAAACAACACTTCGCAAATGTTTTACTATAAGTTATAAATTCACTGAAAACAAAAGGCTACTTATGCTAAAATACAGGAGGGGAGCGTGTGAGGCGCCCAGACAGTTATCCCCCTCCCCTTTACTCCCCACACCCCAGCAGCACCCAGACCCACAGGCTCCTCCCCCTGCATTCACTTCCAACACCCCTGCAGTATCCAGTCAGGGATCCGGTCTCTAGGTCGACCACTATTGGTCGACTTGGTTTCTAGGTCGACATGGTTTCTAGGTTGACAGGGACTCTAGGTCGACATGTTCTAGGTCGACATGACAAAAGGTCGACATGAGTTTTTTTACATTTTTATTTTAATATTTTGAACGTTTTCATACTTTACGATCCAAGTGGACTACGATTGGGGACGGTAACCTGCCTGAAGCATGGTGAGGGGACAAGGTGCACTAATTGGGGTTCCCGGTCACTGTACGGAGAAAAACGACACCAAAAAAAGTGAAAAACTTGTGTCGACCATATGTCATGTCGACCTAGAACATGTTGACCTAGAAACCATGTCGACCTACTTACTGTCGACCAATAGTGGTCGACCTAGACACTGTCGACCTAAGTTTGGTCGACCCTACATACCAAACCCATCCAGTCACAACCACCTCCACATTCACTACTAACACCCCAGCAGCATCCAGACACTCAACCCCCCCTCCTCTTTACTCCCAACACCTAAGTAGCACCAAGACACACATGCCCCCCCTCTCCCCCAAATTCACTTCCAACACCCCAACAGCACCAGACTCCCTCCCCCCTTCCCCTACATTCACCCCAAAACTTACCTACTGTGGGGATTTTGTGGTTAGTCCATTGTGCTCCTGGAAGAGTAAAGGGAGGTACTCACGGAGCGATCACTGCTTAAAATCTAAGCAATCTGACTAGATTGCTTAGATTTTAAGCATGATCTCTCCGTGTGTACCCCCTACAGCGATAGCGATGCGCAGCCCCGCACATCGCTATTGCTGGTGCTAGATTGGCCAATCTAGCAGGTCGCTCATTTCACCCGCTGAGCGCCCCTCCCCCCCCCCCCCCCCTCCCGTCTCCCCCCGCACACTCAGCACACATCGTGCTGTGCTGAGCGGTGGGAGAGATGTGTGCTGAGCGGTTCGCTCAGCACACATCTCTCCCAAATCGGCCCGTGAGTACTGGCCTTTACTATTTCTCTCACATCCATTTTACCCACAGCACTTAGCTACAAAATAAAAAAAAAATATATATATATATTTTTTATTTATACTATGGCGGCTTATGTTATTGTGAACCGCACAGCTTGTGTGCATATTATAGTCCCTGACTCTGATCCAGTACCTAAATATTTGAATGCAGATGGGTCCACATTTATCTTAACTTCTCTGCTGCACCTAGGCACACCATGGCTTATTTACATAAATCCTTCATCTATTGTTCTCAGCTGCAATACAATACAGAGAACAATACAGCAGGGGATTAAGTCATTACAGAAGGGATTCATTCTGATTGACCTGGCTCAGTTAATCCTATTAAAGGCCAAGATAAACGTGGACCCATCTGTATATAATGGATCATATTAAGTTCTCAGCCCTAAATACGTTGGAATTTGAAAGCCTAAATGTGGACTATCTCTCCATAAACTTTCCTTTGTCTCTCCTGTTTAGCACAGAGTGATGTTTATAAGGATCTCTGCAACCAAATACAACTGAGCACACGTAACCTTTTCTGTAGGAAAGAGAAATTATTAATGAAGCAGAAAACAAATCCAGGAATGAACAGAAACATATGAAGACACTCATGACGAGTAACAAATATATTAAACATGAACAATATCATTTCGTTTATTGGGATATTTTGGAACAGCCAGATAGGAAGCAGACAGGCACAATACTGGTCAGTCCTGTTGGTTGTTTTACTATTGATGTGACTGGTTTGCAATGCTTCTAGTTTGGGGCGAGCACACATTTGGTGCAAATTGCGCCTAATCAAAAAACCATTATAATGCTGGAAGGTCACATGGTCACGTGGAATAGGAAATCATGTGATACAAGTGGAAATGATACCGATATTCCTCTTCGTGTGACACGGTACTTCTCTGGTTTGTGGAATTAGAAAACAGTCCTGGCGCAGTAAACTAACTTTCACGGATGGAATCACAGCTCGTTCACGATATGTGTCAGGAAGTTTGGTCCGCTCCGTGGCATCATGCTGCTCATTTACTATTTGTTCCCCTTTTTTGAAAAGTTAGCTAAGCAAATTGTCTCACAGATATACAGATGCCTGCAGACCAAGGAACAGATAGGCTTACCTATCCTGGTGTCATCTCTAGCATTTCCCATGGAGTATAAAGGATGTCCAGACCTAGCAAACTTTGCTAGGTGATTGTTCATTTTAGTTTGTCCCTGATCACTGTGTGTACCTGACCCTTTAACACTCTTTGTACCGAACAGACACTTGTTTTTTCTAATTGCTCTCTATTGCCTTTCCCAGTATTGTTAACACATGCCTGCAAGTCTACCAATCCTATGGATTTGCTTAGAGTACGCTTCTTCTTAACCCCCTATACCACATTACCTGCATATGTGCCAGACCCTTGAACCATGGTTCTTCCAACTCCCATGTTACAGTATTGCACACAAATATTGGACTGTATTTAAAACTTTATCAGGGGCTGGAGCTCATGAACTTGGAACCACTTCTGCCCCAGGGGACCAGGGGTCCTTGGACACTTATTATACTGGGAAAGTACAGATGGTAGGAGCAGTTTAAATAGGGATCGCTAGCAGTGGATTGTACGTGTGAGTCATGTGAGCGTAGAGACTCTGTGTACCAGTCCAGCTGACCTTAGGCAGGATGGTGATGCCCTTGCTGCACCAGACTGCAGCTAAAGGTGAATCCTGACATGACTGGTTAGGTGACATGTGCAAACCTGTGAACCGGCAGTGCCAAGTAGGGTAAGAAGCAGGGGTGGTTTCAGAGGTGGGGCTGCAGCACAGTCCAAAATTCAAATAGGTGAGCCACACCAACTGCCCCCTTCCCCCCCAAACACTGCCAAACATCACCGGCCAGGACTCACTGGCAGTTGATGTAACTCCCCTATTTGAATTTTGAACTGCGCTGCAGCCCCACCTCTGTACCTGCCCCTGGTAGGAAGGTTTCAGTAGCAGCTTTGCGACAATTACATACCTGTAGAAATTATTTTAGAGATGAATTTATCTCATTCCTGTCCGATTCTCCCTCTTAAATCTCCAGTGGGTAAAGGAAATGGCATCAATAAAGAAAAAGTAAAATAATAATGATTAAATTGGTCCGTGTCTCTACTAAGTCACCTACACAGTGCAAAAGATTGTGTCACATGATCTACATGACTGATATATTTGTTCAGATGCTAATTACTCACGCAAAATATATATGGTATAGAGCAGAGGTTCTCAAACTCGGTCCTCGGGAGCCCACACAGTACATGTTTTGCAGGTCTCTTCACTGAATCGCAAGTGAAATAATTAGCTCCACCTGTGGACCTTTTAAAATGTGTCGGTGAGTAATGAATACACCTGTGCACCTGCTGGGTTACCTGCAAAACATGCACTGTGTGGGCTCCCGAGGACCGAGTTTGAGAACCTCTGGTATAGAGATTAGAAATTAAAAATAAATAAATAAATAAATAAATACATTTTACCTGACTCAAGAATTCATCAGAATTCATGTTCCCTGTTTCTACAAAATGTGCTGCCGTGAGATCTATTACTTCAATATTAATAACAACAGCCTCTATTAGAATCTAAATTCATCTGTATAACCAACCTAATCATTTGCAATAGTGAAATCATCAGTAACACCAGTGCCAACTCTACACAATACTAATTGTGTTTTCAAAATAAGCGTTTATTCTGCGTACTGTTGATTAACTACGGATGTACAGTTCTTGTCTAACCGTGGAATATTTAATGGCTTGTAAATTGTGTGCACACAGTTTGCATAGTGCAATGGGCGGCAGTTGTACTGTGTACTTTTGCCTTTCCAATATTGCAGAACAGATGAGGAGATACTATTATTACAGATCTACTATTGTCTGCTGTGAGACAAAGCAGGTTTCTCTGCAAGTCTAAGCAAATCATTCCGTGATATAGGGGCGTAACTATCTATTAAAGTGGAATTGCGGGAAATCCCTGGAAAAATCTATGTGTTCTCAGAATTTCAGAAGAGGGGGCCACAGCAGATCTCTCTGCTATATGATGCTGAGGGGTCTATTCATGAAGCAGTGAACAGAGTGGGGAAGGGAGCCTGTGGAGAAGTTGCCCATGGCGACCAATCAGCTGCTTCGTGCAATTGTATAGTATGCTAATTCTAAATGTTACTTCAATGCTGTTTGGTTGCCATAGGCAACTTCTCCACTGGTTAACTTCTCCACACTTTTCACTGTTTCATGAATATACCCCATGTGGGATGCTAAAATGCTGGATTTACCAATGTCCGGAATGTGAGTTGGAATATGTGTGTACAACTGTCGGTGGAATGTTAGAATATACTGTAGGTACTGTACACACCAACGGATGCCTTGAGACAAGGAACACCCCAGTAGTTAACCAGTGCGGTGGTCTGTTCAGCAGTAATGTGATTAGTACAGACCTACTCACATTTAGTTCTATACAGACTCTTGGCATGGAGTGGAGCCTGAGCGGACCATGCAAGTCACCAACCAGTGACTGTATCAGGGTAACAGGATGGAAGTGGTATCAGCATCTCTGAGAGCATCGTGGATAGTAGTAACCGCAGGGTCTCACTGAGCTATGTGGAAGATGCCCATCGTGTGTGATAAAGAAGATCTACATTCATTAGGTCTACAGTCATTAGGCCTACAGTCATTCGGCCGACCACATATGGTCAACAGACACAAGCTTGACATGGAGAAGGGGTCGACATATGACAGGTCGACACTGGAAAAGGTCTACAGGTACAATAGGGTGACAAGGTCAAAAGGTCGACATGAGAATGATCAATACAAAAAAATGTCAACACTCTTTTTGGGGGGGTTAGTGTGGATAGTTTGTTCATTTGGGTCCACCATTTGTAGATACGCATCCCCTCGCAGACTGGCTATGCTCGCCACGCTTAGGGCGCGGTGTCATGCTTCGCTTGCCACAAGGTTACTAAAGGTTATGATTCGTGACATGGATAGTCAAGACAGAAACAAGTCCAAAAACATGAAAAAACAAAAACAAAAATTTGTCGACCATATGAACCTGTCAAGTTTTTGAACCTGTCGTCCTTTTCCAGTGTTGACCTTTTGTTCATGTCGACCTTTTGGCAGTTGACTATATGGGGTCGACCTAAGGACTGTCGACCTAATGTATGTTGACCTAAAGTCCGGATCCCATGTCCTTTTCCCACTGTGGTGCTCTGACACAGTGACAGGTGCATCACATGCGCAGTAGTATGGTCGGTGGCCATCTTGGCTAGAGATTGAAGCCTCAATAAAGGAACTAATATGAAGAGTGCTCAGTAGCACTCTCCAGCTAGAACATTTGCAACATTTACTGGATTGGGATAAATAGGACCCATAGAGTCACTGGCAGGCCTTTTCTCTTCTACTCCATTTCCTGCCTACAACTCCATGTTTGTATATATATATATATATATATATATATATATAGTGCTTGAAGTGGGCCGGTATACACCGTTATGGCATTCCGGCGCTTCGAGCACTGATCCACCCCCCCATCGCCGCTGCTGACTTCCGTGCTGCCAATCAGAGCTGTAAAACCGGCAGCCAAACAGAAGCAGCCGCTCCTGATTGGCTGCCTGTCCGCTGCAGATTCCAGATGGTGGCGGTCAGAGGGACCTCACTGCCGCTGCACCGAAGGTCTACTTCTCACCGCCGCCACCACCCATGGTCTCCTTCTCACCGCCGCTGCCCATGGGCTCCTCCGCCGCCACCCACAGCCGCCTCCTCACCGCCACCGACTACACCTCTGCACAGCCATCAACCACAGCCCCCTCCGCACGTCCGCTGCTCATCTCATTAGGTAATGTTCCCCTGCTTCCCTATGCCCCTGTCACTCTCGTTCTTGCTGTCACTCTCCCTGTCCCTGCTGTCACTCTCTCTCTCCCTGTCCCTGAAATGTGGATCATACTGTGTGGGATAATGTAAATTTTGGCCCATACTGTATGGCATATTGTGAATTTTGGTTCATACCGTGTGGCATATTGTGAATTTTGGTTCATACCGTGTGGCATATTGTGAATTTTGGCTCATACCGTGTGGCATATTGTGAATTTTGGCTCATACTGTGTGGCATATTGTGAATTTTGCCTCATACTATGTGGCATATTGTGAATTTTGGCTCATTATGTGTGGGATAATGTGTAAGGGGCACCAGTACTAGATAGTATAAGGGGTCCTACTATTGTGGTGCATAATGTGTATATGGTGTGGTACACTACACTTATGGACATGCCCATTTTGAGTGACCATGCCCTCTTTTGAGTGGCCCCACCCCCTTTCTCCGGAGGCGCACGCATAATTACAAACTTCACTTTTCCATACCCCCATGGTAAAAGTTCCACTGTTTGTATAAGTCTTGGAGAGAGATAAAGTATAAAGTATCAGCCAAACAGCTACTAACTGCCATGTTACAGGCTGTGTTTGAAAAATGACAGTTAGGAGCTGATTGGGTGGTACTTTATCTCTATCAACTTTATTTCAGTCCAAGGTTTAGTAAATAGACCCCTAACTCACTTAGAGGCATAGACAGCACGTGCAGTTGGTGTATAACAGACAGCACCAATTATAGTGCACAGAAGTGTATGGAGAACAGGCAGATAGGGGGAGCAGCGGCACTGCTGGGAGAGACAGGACAGGGAGAGGAGCTCATAGTATTTCTAGCTGCCTGTACTCAGGGGAGTTGAGTACAGACACTCAGGGTGGGATGTATCAAGCCTTGGAGATAAAGTAGAGTACTTTAGTTGCTCCCGAGCCACTCCTCACTTTGTACAAATTATCAAGGAGGTACAAACAAATATAATGAGTACAGAGATGAGTGAAAAGATGAGTGCTTGTCCTGGCTATGTAACCAGGTCTGTTACAAGGGGTGTCTCACTAGTGGCACTGCCCCGGGTGCAAGACCAAAGTGGTGCCCCATGATCGCTGCCACAATATTACTATGGAGCGGCAGCCCACCACCTTTCTCCACTGGAGAGGCCCCCTGCTCCATACAGTAGATGGATGCAGGTGATGTCATTAGTGTGTACCCGGCAGCCATCTTGCTACTCCCAGTGCTCTTCTGGAGCTTGTAGTGACATCATGTGCGATCGTAGTGGGGGACAGGGCTGTGTCAGCCTAGGAGGCAGAGGCACCCTGTCACGACACTGTTTGTGGCCTGGCTTTGCTGTCCTGGTTATGACTCTGGCCATCCTTAAAATATCCATCTTCGTTGCCTTGGCAGGACTGGATGCTTGATGCTTTACATGAAACATATATTGATAAGATTTTTGGCAAGTTCATTGGCAAACTCTCATGTCATCAGCATTCAATGCCTTATTTATACCGTACCAAACATTATCCTGGGAATGACGGATTGTATCTGCCAAGTAGATCTTCACTACAGCTTCTCTGAGGCAGCCCAGTGTCCTCATAAAAAAGATTTCATATCATCCATCTCATCAGTAAAGTATATGAGCCAAACTGATGCTCTGTTCCATAATGAGTTCTGTAGATGATTGATGGTCTGTTCTTCCTTAGATGTATCTAGGTTTGGGGACAGTGAGAGAAGGTCACGTGGCTGCTGCAGACCGAGCAGCAATCCTGCAAACGGATTTGGTATTTGTTAGGTTTAAACTGACAAAAAAAGTTGCAAACATATTTTCTTATGTAAGCAGGGAAATGGATGTGACAGCGTTCCGACCCCCAAGAGGAATCGTCAGAATTGTGAGAGGACAGTAAATCTGG
The DNA here is from genome assembly GCF_028390025.1 of Pseudophryne corroboree. Classification (NCBI taxonomy): domain Eukaryota; kingdom Metazoa; phylum Chordata; class Amphibia; order Anura; family Myobatrachidae; genus Pseudophryne; species Pseudophryne corroboree. The sequence continues at coordinate 39,346,214 of NC_086453.1, forward strand.
AATTGCTGAGAGAAGCATAGAGACAAGGTTTACTGTATATAAGTTATGGGTTATCACCATTATGATTTACAAAATTGATCCCAAATTGTATTGATTGCTTGATTGATTTCAGTTTGATTGGATCACCCTGCCAGATTCCTATCAGTCATATGAAATCTCTGCAGGAACCTCAGACTCCGCCAAATCAGATATAAAGAAGGTTTTCAAAGGCTTGCCAGGTGTTTTTAGTGTTCTCTTGGCATCTATTCAGCTTTCCTTGTGTATTTGGAGATTTGTGTTGATTTTGCTATTTATTTAGTGTTTGCGTTTTTAATTATATAGGTGAATTTTACCTATTGATGAGGAGCAAGATGACTCAAACCCTTCTTGACATCTGGCCAGATGCTCCCCACCAGACAAGCAGATTAGGCAGCTGAATGCCCACCAGCAGCTGTGCTAGTCCGGCATTGGTTATTGTGCCACATACGGCTGTTGTGAGCTTTCACAATCAGGGAACTCAGAATCTGCCCTTTATATGTGTTTCAGATTTAATAAATTTTTCTTACAGCAATTTCTAATACTTCTGCATGTGTTATTTTTAACTAGTATCTTAGTAACCATCTTGCCGGAGACCGCAGTTTACAGCTGACTCATTTGTGTTGTGAAATGCGTCGTGTTATCGAGGTAAATCTTATAACACATATTGCAAGAGTCTCCCTGTATTTCCACGGGATCCGGTCTGAAGATCGACAGTGTCTAGGTCAACAATGTTTAGGTCGACCACTATAGGTCGACATGGATGGAAGGTTGACAGGGTTTCTACGTCGACATGTGCTAGGTCGACAGGTCTAAAGGTCGACATGAGTTTTTCACATTATTTTTCTTTTTTAAATTTTTTCATACTTAACGATCCACGTGGACTACGATTGGAACGGTAAAGTGTGCCGAGCGAAGCGGTAGCGAGGCGAACGCACCATGCCCGAAGCATGGCGAGCAAAGCGAGCCATGCGAGGAGACGCGGTGCACTAATTTGGGATCCCGGTCACTCTACGAAGAAAACGACACAAAAAAAAAATCCTCATGTCGACATTTAGACCTGTCGATCTAGCACATGTCGACCTAGAAACCCTGTCGACCTTCCATCCATGTCGACCTAGTGACTGTCGACCTATAGTGGTCGACCTAAACATTGTCGACCTAGACACTGTCGATTTGATGAACCACACCCATTTCCACAGCATACTGTAGCCAAAAGGTCAATTGATCGCCGTGTAAGATAGATGCAAGAAGTTCCTTATGTTTGTTTCCTAAATATAACAGAACCTTACAACTGTTATGTATATGGCTGCCCAACATAAGTAATATAAGTACTGTAACTTGCACCTAATCTACAGTGAAGTAATGATTATGTAAACAAACATTTAGTAATAACATTTTAAATTGTCCTGTTCCTATTGATGGAATTACTGATTTATGCACTGAGAGGAAAAATTACTGACAGAGCTGACAACCGTCAGTAAGAAAAACAAAAGTTAAATTTGCAGTGGAAAATGCAGGATTTCTAAAGGGGGGTTTCCAAATGCAATCTGCAAATATCCCACTCTGCGGAACATGGAATATAGTATAGATGATCTATAGTATAGGCTGTATCAAACATATTTAAATAATATAAATAAGATAAGGGGTCAGGAAAAGGTTAAATACACTATAATAAATGAATGCACTTTCTAAGCACACATTCTCCCACCTTATGGTAAGGCTCCTGTATCTTCTTCCTGGTAGCTACTCTTCGGTCCAGTGCACTGAATGAGGGCTCGGAACCACACACACAGCAAATTTGGTGGAAAAAGCTGCTACCACTGGGCATGTACGGCAGCTCTAGTAATCGTATTATATACCATTGGTATTGTTGTCATAATTTGCCACTTGCCAAGAGGAGGGGTTTTTATGGGCAACCAGAAACCCCCCTTGCGTTTGCCTTTGATTCGTCAAATATTGTCCCACTCTTGTCTTGAGTCCTCTTAGCAGGATGTGTAGAGCTGTGTCCAGTGTTGGGTTGGGGCTCCTTAACACCCTTGGTCTTCGGTATCAGGGTTCTGTAATAAATGGGACCTCTGAAGCAGCAATTTAACCACCTCAGTGGTCCCAGTGCAATGTTAAGGAGGCCTTAGGACCCCCGATGATTAATCTATATATATAAAAACGGATGTGTGTATGTGTGTATGTATGTTCCAGCATAACTTTGAAATGCCTGGAGCAATTTACACCTAACTTGGTAGACATATCACTTACAATCTGGAAACAAATACTGTGGAGGTAAGACACCCTAGCACCCCTAGGGGTGGGAGTGGGAAGGGGGTGGCATGTAAAAATCCATAGTGTTCGGGCATAACTCTGGAATGCCTGGAGCAACTTACATCAAACTTGGGACACATACAGTATAACTTACACTCTGGGAAAAAATGCTGTGGGGGTAATAAACCCCTAGCACCCCTGGGGGGGGGGGGGGAAGGGGGTGATATGTAAAAGTTCATAGTTATCGGGGTCACTGAGATGAATAGTGACAAGTCAATAGTGAGAAGCTAAGCAGGGAGACCTTACATATTTACCATACAGCTGGCGGAGCTTGGCCTGTCGTCCCAGCATGTACAGCACTGAGCAGGGCAGCATCAGAGGTGGCACCGGGCAGAGAAGGAGGCGTATTATTCTCCTTGGCTCCAGCCTTTTGACAGATTGGCAGAGACCCTGTCGACCTAGTTACTGTCGACCAATAGTGGTCGACCTACACATTGTCGCCCTAAGTGTGGTCTATCTAGAGACCGGATACCAGCTACAACTACCAATTAAATACTTGCTCTCATTGTCTAACTTGTATTAGACCAGTAACATCTAGTAAGTGACTGGCTCGCTGTGATGCAATGCACATACAGTATTGCACATAACTTACGGCACATGGGAGATAAGGGTCAATTGTAGATTGTATCATTTTTAAATGAGTTTTGTATCATTTTTTTTCAGTTCAATTTAAATTCCCAACATAAAGTATCAGATGTTCAGGAATGGACTGTATTCTGTTCAGCTATATTTGCCTTAGATATGATCAACACATCACCCAGAAATGACAAAAAAGGGATACCTATATCTTGTCGGCATTAAGAATGTATGAGAATCCGTATGAGATCGACAAGTGAGACTGAGTGATTCATCATCCTGTTTCCAGGATCCCGACCACATACCGGCAGCGGGGCGAATGCAAAAGAGCCTCTTGTGGGCTCGCTTCTCACGCTGCGGACACGGTAGCGTGCTACGCACGCCATGCAATTTATTCTCCCTCCAGGGAGGTCGTGGACCCCCCAAGAGGGAGAAGAGATGTCGGTATGCCGGCTGTTGGGATTCCGGCATATCAAATACCACCCGTTTCCAGTTGTAGTTCCATCGCGTGAGAAATGCTTTAACTACAGATGTGTCCTTTTACCGGGTGTAGTATTGTATGCTGGCGGACGGGCTCCCGGCGACCAGCATACTGACGCCGGAATCCCGACCGCCGGCATACCGACGTGGACCCCCAAGAGGGAGATAAAGTGTCGGTATGCTGGCTGTTGGGATTCCGGCATATCAAATACCACCCGTTTCCAGTTGTAGTTCCATCGCGTGAGAAATGCTTTAACTACAGATGTGTCCTTTTACCGGGTGTAGTATTGTATGCTGGCGGACGGGCTCCCGGCGACCAGCATACTGACGCCGGAATCCCGACCGCCGGCGTACCGACGTGGACCCCCAAGAGGGAGATAAAGTGTCGGTATGCTGGCTGTTGGGATTCCGGCACCGGTATACTGTGCGCCGGAATCCCGACAGCCGGCAAACTGAAGACCACCCCTTTTACCACGTGGCTTCAGTCATGGCACATAGCCCCTCTCGGCGGCGTGTCAAAGACAAAACTACATCGCAGGATTACACTAATAATCAGTGTGATGTGCGACACTTGTACATCTGTGTGTGACTGAGCCTGAATCTGTGTGAGAAGGGATCTAATGCAGCGGCTGTGGCTTTTCCTCCCACCAAGTTCCACTGTGCTGCATCTGCGACTTTGTGGGTAATTCAGACTGCATCGATGCAGCGGCAGCGGCCGCAGTATGAATTACTATGCTCAGTGCGTTCATGCAGAGGGAGCACTGCGCATGTGCAGCCAGTGAGATGTGAAAGCATCTCACTGGTGCGATCGCCTCTGCCTGATTGACAGGCAGATGCGGTCGCGGGGCAGAAGGGGTCGTGCCAATGGCGTTAGAACGCCATTGGCGGGGCACGGTCCGGACAACGGAGGCGTGTCTGGACAGTTGAGTGGGAGGGCTGCGGTGGCTGTGTGACGTCACATGCAGCTGCTGCGACCTGGGACGCGCCGGTTAGCCCCCTGCAAGCACGCAGGAGCTGCGCTGTCAGGGAGCTCTTTGTCAGGTACAGAGGCATCGCCGCTGGCGCGGGGGGGGGGGGGGGTGCAGGGCCTGACATGCTGGGTGGACTAGTCCTGCGCTGGGCGTCTCCCCTCATGCCAGAGTAAGTGATCGTAGATGTGCTAAATTTAGCCGTCTACTATGAACTGTGAATTACCCCCTTGTATATGTGTAATCTATAAAGCAAGTTTCTGTGCAGTCAATGTGCCGGGTTGGCATCTGTCGCATACCACGGGCGGTTTTTCACAGTTGTTGATCTTCCGGTGTCGGCCTTCTGGTGTCCACATATGTTGACAAGCAACATTACAGAATTTATTTTTTTATAATGGAACAAAATGTTTATTATTATTATTATTATTACTATAATTTTTATTATACATTTATTACATTACTATTGGACGTAATATTATTTACTATAACCCACACTAATGGGGTTGTACTAATAGAACATTTTACCAGAAGATGAATGTGAGGAAAGATAGGAGAGAACAGTGAACATTACAAACCATCTGTCACAGCTGCTCGCTGTCGGCCAAGTCTGAGATTGTGGAATTGGAGAGAGATAAAGTCAGTAAACAGTACTGTAAACAATAAACAGCCAAAGCCTACTTCCCACACGTGGCATTTCCAGAGAAGTTTAATGAAAGGGTAGCTAAGCATGACACACATAGGGAAGCTTACTCCTAGTTTGCATAACACAGCATCGTGCGAGGCTGCATGTCTGCTTATTTCCAGTGTAATGTATTTCATTATACTCCACCCCATAATGACCAGACACAGGCAGCCAGTTGTTCCTGGCACTGGAATGCATTGGACCATCCCTGTGGTGGGTGAGTGCAGCCTGGGGACCTCCTGAGTGCTGAGTGCAGGAGAGATCAGTGTAGGAGACCAGCACAGGGTGTAGTACATATATATATATATATATAAAACTGCTGACAATTAGGACGGCAGATATAACATGTGCATAGAGAGTTAGATTTGGGTGGGGTGTGTTCAAACTGAAATCTAAGTCGCAGTGTAAAAATAAAGCAGCCAGTATTTACCCTGCACAGAAACAAAATAACCCACCCAAATCTAACTCTCTCTGCACATGTTATATCTGCCTCCCCTGCAGTGCACATGGTTTTGCCCAACTGCTAAAAAATTTCCTGCTGCGATCAACTTGGAATTACCCCCATAGAGAGAAGAGCTGCGCAATTCGATTATAGGCCACGGTATCCGTGCAAGCAGGGGCGGATTGGGAACAAAAAGTGGCCCTGGAAAAATTTGTACTAGTGGCCCCACATGGGCAGCACCAGAGGTGTAAGGTCTAGCCATGGGCCATGGCAGCAGCACCCTCCCCCTAAGACTTATTATGAGCACATTATATGATACACCTTTAGAATTTAGGAAACTATATCATTCTTTTGAAATATATACTTTCTTGCTTATTACACCAACCGTATCCCAATCACTATTCACTCAATCTTATATGTCAGCCAAGCAGGCAGACAGAGCATACACTAGATCATCTGCAATCACAGGCTAAGTGGCAAAGACATTTTCATATATGCAAATTATTTTGCATCTTATTCATTATGTCTATAAATAAGACCACATGTCCTCAAAAAAAACAGGCCCCGCGGGTTCATCGGCCCACCGGGGATCTTCCCTGTAAACCCTATGGCCAGTCCGCCTCTGCGTGCAAGAGACTTGGGGAAAGGGACTGAATACTTCATTATTAACTGTATCCACCCTGCTGCCGAGGGAGAGATTATAATACTATATCACCTGAGGATCACCAGCCCCGTGCTACTACCACCATATAGTGGGCAGTGTGGTAACCCAGTAGAGGACATTTGAGAGGGAGGTAGTGCTCATTATCACCCATTGCTCTATTGACGGGTGCATACGAAATACAGAGTAACACTAGCTACCAAGTGTGGGATATGATACGTTATAGTCTGCCTTCGTTAAAGAGACTATAGTATTGATATTGAGGACTGAACCCTATTCGCCTCATAACTATTTATAACTTAATTATAAATTATTCAGAAACCAAATTATACATGGTAATAGTCGATTTGAGTGTGGAAATGGCAGGACTGCCTAAGTTTGCTTAAGATGTTATGAGGTTGAATAAACTTTACTATATACCAGGCCTATGGATAGTTTTGAGAACGTCCTATAAAGACTTTCCCTGATACTATTTGTTACCGGCCTCAGCAGAAGATAGAGGGACATCTCTGAAAGGGACAACAGAGGAGCGTTTGACTAAGGAAGCTGGCCAGAAATTAGTGTACCGCTGTAGACATTACCCTGTGCTACCAGCTTCTAAACATCAGCAGTTAATGGTTGAGGATATCCATTCCGTCCTGATAATTTGACCCAGGAACAAGAAAGGTACATCACAGGTCAAATCGGAGGGGGACACCTTCTGGACGCAGTTGATTTCAGGAGAAGGACGAGTTGTGACTTTAATGTTTTTTGAGAAACTAACCTAGACTATTTACAGCCACCTAGTGTAAATTGATTTAGATATTATGGGTAAACACTAGAGATGAGCGGGTTCGGTTTCTCTGAATCCGAACCCGCCCGAACTTCATGTTTTTTTTCACGGGTCCGAGCGACTCGGATCTTCCCGCCTTGCTCGGTTAACCCGAGCGCGCCCGAACGTCATCATGACGCTGTCGGATTCTCGCGAGGCTCGGATTCTATCGCGAGACTCGGATTCTATATAAGGAGCCGCGCGTCGCCGCCATTTTCACACGTGCATTGAGATTGATAGGGAGAGGACGTGGCTGGCGTCCTCTCCATTTAGATTAGGGTTGAGAGAGAGAGAGAGAGATTGACCTGAGGCTGTGATACTGTAGAAGAGAGTGCAGAGTTTAGTGACTGACGACCACAGTGACCACCAGACAGTGCAGTTGTTTGTTTTATTTAATATATCCGTTCTCTGCCTGAAAAAAACGATACACACAGTGACTCAGTCACATACCATATCTGTGTGCACTGCTCAGCCCAGTGTGCTGCATCAATGTATATATATATCTGACTGTGCTCAGCTCACACAGCTTATAATTGTGGGGGAGACTGGGGAGCACTGCAGTGCCAGTTATAGGTTATAGCAGGAGCCAGGAGTACATAATATTATATTAAAATTAAACAGTGCACACTTTTGCTGCAGGAGTGCCACTGCCAGTGTGACTAGTGACCAGTGACCTGACCACCAGTATATATAATATTAGTAGTATACTATCTCTTTATCAACCAGTCTATATTAGCAGCAGACACAGTACAGTGCGGTAGTTCACGGCTGTGGCTACCTCTGTGTCGGCACTCGGCAGCCCGTCCATAATTGTATATACCACCTAACCGTGGTTTTTTTTTCTTTCTTTATAGTCATACTAGTTACGAGTATACTATCTCTTTATCAACCAGTCTATATTAGCAGCAGACACAGTACAGTGCGGTAGTTCACGGCTGTGGCTACCTCTGTGTCGGCACTCGGCAGCCCGTCCATAATTGTATATACCACCTAACCGTGTTTTTTTTTTCTTTCTTTATACATACATACTAGTTACGAGTATACTATCTCTTTATCAACCAGTCTATATTAGCAGCAGACACAGTACAGTGCGGTAGTTCACGGCTGTGGCTACCTCTGTGTCGGCACTCGGCAGCCCGTCCATAATTGTATATACCACCTAACCGTGGTTTTTTTTTCTTTCTTTATACATACATACTAGTTACGAGTATACTATCTCTTTATCAACCAGTCTATATATTAGCAGCAGACACAGTACAGTGCGGTAGTTCACGGCTGTGGCTACCTCTGTGTCGGCACTCGGCAGCCCGTCCATAATTGTATATACCACCTAACCGTGGTTTTTTTTTCTTTCTTTATACATACATACTAGTTACGAGTATACTATCTCTTTATCAACCAGTCTATATATTAGCAGCAGACACAGTACAGTGCGGTAGTTCACGGCTGTGGCTACCTCTGTGTCGGCACTCGGCAGCCCGTCCATAATTGTATATACCACCTAACCGTGGTTTTTTTTTTCTTTCTTTATACATACATACTAGTTACGAGTATACTATCTCTTTATCAACCAGTCTATATTAGCAGCAGACACAGTACAGTGCGGTAGTTCACGGCTGTGGCTACCTCTGTGTCGGCACTCGGCAGCCCGTCCATAATTGTATATACCACCTAACCGTGGTTTTTTTTTCTTTCTTTATACATACATACTAGTTACGAGTATACTATCTCTTTATCAACCAGTCTATATATTAGCAGCAGACACAGTACAGTGCGGTAGTTCACGGCTGTGGCTACCTCTGTGTCGGCACTCGGCAGCCCGTCCATAATTGTATATACCACCTAACCGTGTTTTTTTTTTCTTTCTTTATACATACATACTAGTTACGAGTATACTATCTCTTTATCAACCAGTCTATATATTAGCAGCAGACACAGTACAGTGCGGTAGTTCACGGCTGTGGCTACCTCTGTGTCGGCACTCGGCAGCCCGTCCATAATTGTATATACCACCTAACCGTGGTTTTTTTTTCTTTCTTTATAGTCATACTAGTTACGAGTATACTATCTCTTTATCAACCAGTCTATATTAGCAGCAGACACAGTACAGTGCGGTAGTTCACGGCTGTGGCTACCTCTGTGTCGGCACTCGGCAGCCCGTCCATAATTGTATATACCACCTAACCGTGGTTTTTTTTTCTTTCTTTATACATACATACTAGTTACGAGTATACTATCTCTTTATCAACCAGTCTATATATTAGCAGCAGACACAGTACAGTGCGGTAGTTCACGGCTGTGGCTACCTCTGTGTCGGCACTCGGCAGCCCGTCCATAATTGTATATACCACCTAACCGTGGTTTTTTTTTCTTTCTTTATACATACATTCTAGTTACGAGTATACTATCTCTTTATCAACCAGTCTATATATTAGCAGCAGACACAGTACAGTGCGGTAGTTCACGGCTGTGGCTACCTCTGTGTCGGCACTCGGCAGCCCGTCCATAATTGTATATACCACCTAACCGTGGTGTTTTTTTTCTTTCTTTATACATACATACTAGTTACGAGTATACTATCTCTTTATCAACCAGTCTATATATTAGCAGCAGACACAGTACAGTGCGGTAGTTCACGGCTGTGGCTACCTCTGTGTCGGCACTCGGCAGCCCGTCCATAATTGTATATACCACCTAACCGTGTTTTTTTTTTCTTTCTTTATAGTCATACTAGTTACGAGTATACTATCTCTTTATCAACCAGTCTATATTAGCAGCAGACACAGTACAGTGCGGTAGTTCACGGCTGTGGCTACCTCTGTGTCTGCACTCGGCAGGCAGTCCATAATTGTAAACTAGTATCCATCTCCATTGTTTACCTGAGGTGCCTTTTAGTTGTGCCTATTAAAATATGGAGAACAAAAATGTTGAGGTTCCAAAATTAGGGAAAGATCAAGATCCACTTCCACCTCGTGCTGAAGCTGCTGCCACTAGTCATGGCCGAGACGATGAAATGCCAGCAACGTCGTCTGCCAAGGCCGATGCCCAATGTCATAGTACAGAGCATGTCAAATCCAAAACACCAAATATCAGAAAAAAAAGGACTCCAAAACCTAAAATAAAATTGTCGGAGGAGAAGCGTAAACTTGCCAATATGCCATTTACGACACGGAGTGGCAAGGAACGGCTGAGGCCCTGGCCTATGTTCATGGCTAGTGGTTCAGCTTCACATGAGGATGGAAGCACTCAGCCTCTCGCTAGAAAAATGAAAAGACTCAAGCTGGCAAAAGCAGCACAGCAAAGAACTGTGCATTCTTCGAAATCCCAAATCCACAAGGAGAGTCCAATTGTGTCGGTTGCGATGCCTGACCTTCCCAACACTGGACGTGAAGAGCATGCGCCTTCCACCATTTGCACGCCCCCTGCAAGTGCTGGAAGGAGCACCCGCAGTCCAGTTCCTGATAGTCAGATTGAAGATGTCAGTGTTGAAGTACACCAGGATGAGGAGGATATGGGTGTTGCTGGCGCTGGGGAGGAAATTGACCAGGAGGATTCTGATGGTGAGGTGGTTTGTTTAAGTCAGGCACCCGGGGAGACACCTGTTGTCCGTGGGAGGAATATGGCCGTTGACATGCCAGGTGAAAATACCAAAAAAATCAGCTCTTCGGTGTGGAGGTATTTCACCAGAAATGCGGACAACAGGTGTCAAGCCGTGTGTTCCCTTTGTCAAGCTGTAATAAGTAGGGGTAAGGACGTTAACCACCTCGGAACATCCTCCCTTATACGTCACCTGCAGCGCATTCATAATAAGTCAGTGACAAGTTCAAAAAATTTGGGTGACAGCGGAAGCAGTCCACTGACCAGTAAATCCCTTCCTCTTGTAACCAAGCTCACGCAAACCACCCCACCAACTCCCTCAGTGTCAATTTCCTCCTTCCCCAGGAATGCCAATAGTCCTGCAGGCCATGTCACTGGCAATTCTGACGAGTCCTCTCCTGCCTGGGATTCCTCCGATGCATCCTTGCGTGTAACGCCTACTGCTGCTGGCGCTGCTGTTGTTGCCGCTGGGAGTCGATGGTCATCCCAGAGGGGAAGTCGTAAGCCCACTTGTACTACTTCCAGTAAGCAATTGACTGTTCAACAGTCCTTTGCGAGGAAGATGAAATATCACAGCAGTCATCCTACTGCAAAGCGGATAACTGAGGCCTTGACAACTATGTTGGTGTTAGACGTGCGTCCGGTATCCGCCGTTAGTTCACAGGGAACTAGACAATTTATTGAGGCAGTGTGCCCCCGTTACCAAATACCATCTAGGTTCCACTTCTCTAGGCAGGCGATACCGAGAATGTACACGGACGTCAGAAAAAGACTCACCAGTGTCCTAAAAAATGCAGTTGTACCCAATGTCCACTTAACCACGGACATGTGGACAAGTGGAGCAGGGCAGGGTCAGGACTATATGACTGTGACAGCCCACTGGGTAGATGTATGGACTCCCGCCGCAAGAACAGCAGCGGCGGCACCAGTAGCAGCATCTCGCAAACGCCAACTCTTTCCTAGGCAGGCTACGCTTTGTATCACCGGTTTCCAGAATACGCACACAGCTGAAAACCTCTTACGGCAACTGAGGAAGATCATCGCGGAATGGCTTACCCCAATTGGACTCTCCTGTGGATTTGTGGCATCGGACAACGCCAGCAATATTGTGTGTGCATTAAATATGGGCAAATTCCAGCACGTCCCATGTTTTGCACATACCTTGAATTTGGTGGTGCAGAATTTTTTTAAAAACGACAGGGGCGTGCAAGAGATGCTGTCGGTGGCCAGAAGAATTGCGGGACACTTTCGGCGTACAGGCACCACGTACAGAAGACTGGAGCACCACCAAAAACTACTGAACCTGCCCTGCCATCATCTGAAGCAAGAAGTGGTAACGAGGTGGAATTCAACCCTCTATATGCTTCAGAGGTTGGAGGAGCAGCAAAAGGCCATTCAAGCCTATACAATTGAGCACGATATAGTAGGTGGAATGCACCTGTCTCAAGCGCAGTGGAGAATGATTTCAACGTTGTGCAAGGTTCTGATGCCCTTTGAACTTGCCACACGTGAAGTCAGTTCAGACACTGCCAGCCTGAGTCAGGTCATTCCCCTCATCAGGCTTTTGCAGAAGAAGCTGGAGACATTGAAGGAGGAGCTAACACGGAGCGATTCCGCTAGGCATGTGGGACTTGTGGATGGAGCCCTTAATTCGCTTAACAAGGATTCACGGGTGGTCAATCTGTTGAAATCAGAGCACTACATTTTGGCCACCGTGCTCGATCCTAGATTTAAAGCCTACCTTGGATCTCTCTTTCCGGCAGACACAAGTCTGCTGGGGTTGAAAGACCTGCTGGTGACAAAATTGTCAAGTCAAGCGGAACGCGACCTGTCAACATCTCCTCCTTCACATTCTCCCGCAACTGGGGGTGCGAGGAAAAGGCTCAGAATTCCGAGCCCACCCGCTGGCGGTGATGCAGGGCAGTCTGGAGCGACTGCTGATGCTGACATCTGGTCCGGACTGAAGGACCTGACAACGATTACGGACATGTCGTCTACTGTCACTGCATATGATTCTCTCAACATTGATAGAATGGTGGAGGATTATATGAGTGACCGCATCCAAGTAGGCACGTCACACAGTCCGTACTTATACTGGCAGGAAAAAGAGGCAATTTGGAGGCCCTTGCACAAACTGGCTTTATTCTACCTAAGTTGCCCTCCCACAAGTGTGTACTCCGAAAGAGTGTTTAGTGCCGTCGCTCACCTTGTCAGCAATCGGCGTACGAGGTTACATCCAGAAAATGTGGAGAAGATGATGTTCATTAAAATGAATTATAATCAATTCCTCCGCGGAGACATTGACCAGCAGCAATTGCCTCCACAAAGTACACAGGGAGCTGAGATGGTGGATTCCAGTGGGGACGAATTGATAATCTGTGAGGAGGGGGATGTACACGGTGATATATCGGAGGGTGATGATGAGGTGGACATCTTGCCTCTGTAGAGCCAGTTTGTGCAAGGAGAGATTAATTGCTTCTTTTTTGGGGGGGGTCCAAACCAACCCGTCATATCAGTCACAGTCGTGTGGCAGACCCTGTCACTGAAATGATGGGTTGGTTAAAGTGTGCATGTCCTGTTTTGTTTATACAACATAAGGGTGGGTGGGAGGGCCCAAGGACAATTCCATCTTGCACCTCTTTTTTCTTTTCTTTTTCTTTGCATCATGTGCTGATTGGGGAGGGTTTTTTGGAAGGGACATCCTGCGTGACACTGCAGTGCCACTCCTAAATGGGCCCGGTGTTTGTGTCGGCCACTAGGGTCGCTAATCTTACTCACACAGTCAGCTACCTCATTGCGCCTCTTTTTTTCTTTGCGTCATGTGCTGTTTGGGGAGGGTTTTTTGGAAGGGACATCCTGCGTGACACTGCAGTGCCACTCCTAGATGGGCCCGGTGTTTGTGTCGGCCACTTGGGTCGCTAATCTTACTCACACAGCTACCTCATTGCGCCTCTTTTTTTCTTTGCGTCATGTGCTGTTTGGGGAGGGTTTTTTGGAAGGGACATCCTGCGTGACACTGCAGTGCCACTCCTAGATGGGCCCGGTGTTTGTGTCGGCCACTAGGGTCGCTAATCTTACTCACACAGCTACCTCATTGCGCCTCTTTTTTTCTTTGCGTCATGTGCTGTTTGGGGAGGGTTTTTTGGAAGGGACATCCTGCGTGACACTGCAGTGCCACTCCTAGATGGGCCCGGTGTTTGTGTCGGCCACTAGGGTCGCTAATCTTACTCACACAGCTACCTCATTGCGCCTCTTTTTTTCTTTGCGTCATGTGCTGTTTGGGGAGGGTTTTTTGGAAGGGCCATCCTGCGTGACACTGCAGTGCCACTCCTAGATGGGCCCGGTGTTTGTGTCGGCCACTAGGGTCGCTAATCTTACTCACACAGCTACCTCATTGCGCCTCTTTTTTTCTTTGCGTCATGTGCTGTTTGGGGAGGGTTTTTTGGAAGGGACATCCTGCGTGACACTGCAGTGCCACTCCTAGATGGGCCCGGTGTTTGTGTCGGCCACTAGGGTCGCTTATCTTACTCACACAGCGACCTCGGTGCAAATTTTAGGACTAAAAATAATATTGTGAGGTGTGAGGTATTCAGAATAGACTGAAAATGAGTGGAAATTATGGTTTTTGAGGTTAATAATACTTTGGGATCAAAATGACCCCCAAATTCTATGATTTAAGCTGTTTTTTAGGGTTTTTTGAAAAAAACACCCGAATCCAAAACACACCCGAATCCGACAAAAAAAATTCGGTGAGGTTTTGCCAAAACGCGTTCGAACCCAAAACACGGCCGCGGAACCGAACCCAAAACCAAAACACAAAACCCGAAAAATTTCAGGCGCTCATCTCTAGTAAACACTGAGCTCAGCTTGTTATTTGGTACCAAGGTACAAACATTTGTATTTTTTTTGTATTGCATGCACATGAGCTTGTATAGGCCAAAAGTTAAGTTGTTAATCTAACCTATGTGTATCTAAATATATATTTCTCATTATACTGTTAAAAGAGAGTCCGACTTCATTGTTTACGCATACTTACCAGGAAGTGGGTCCAAGGGACGTCATCCAGAGAAGAGCTGAAAGACACAGAATAAAAAAGGTATTAATAGTAGTACGAGTAATATTACTGGGTATAAAGATAACTATTCTATCTTTATTGGCTTTCCCAAGCAAGCCTGTTTATGTTTAATGCTTGAGTGGAGGCACGTTTTAGGAGGTAGTGTCGTGGCCCCATTACTCCCATTACCCTAGGTAGCCAGGGGGGTTACAATAATATATAAAATATTATATCATTATAACAGAGTACAGGGGGAAACAAAACAAGCATTGAGATGTCTATATAGCTGAATAACAGGTAGAAGCAATAGCAGTCAGTGACCACGTGCCCTGGAAGAGCACACAGACAAGGATCAGAGCTTCTCACTGATTGGAGATGCGCTTGGATAGTGCAGAGTGAGTACAAGAGGCCGGAGGGCCCTGCCTATGGGATCTTACAGTCTAGGAAGGGCCACTAAACTGGGAGATGACCTGGAAAGAGATAAGAAGCGAGGCTGTACGGCATAAGTGGGGTTTGTGTAGAGGGCTGATAGGCTTGGATAAGCAGGTGCATTTTCAGAGCATGTCTGAACGTCTGCACAGTTGGCAGAGAGACTTATAGGGCTGGGGGATCGTTCCAGAGGAGAAGACAAATGCATGGACAATCTTGGATGTGAGAAAGGGAGGAGGTAATAAGCACAGAGGAAAGGTGACATTCAGAGGAAGAGAGGCGAGGGCGAGAGGGAGTGTGGACGGAGATGAGTTTGGAAAGCAAGGAGAGGGAGTAGTGACTGAGTGCATTTGGAAGTGGGAGTGATGAGCTTATATTGGATTCTATAGTAGGTAAAGGTGCGAAGGAGCTGGAATAGAGAAAAGGTAAAGTCAGAGGAGGAACGGTAAAGTCAGAGTGGTGAGATGAGAACAGGCAGCGGCATGAGGTTGGAAGAGGGGAGAGGCGATATACAGGGAGAACGAGTGCTAGTGGTTGCAATAGTTCAGATGGGAAGAGGTGTTCCTGATAATCCCACTATAAAAAATTTACAGATTATTATTATTATTATTATTATTATTATTATTAGTGTTAAAAATGTGATAATTTACAAAATAAGTAAATTAAACATTTGTGCGATCTAATCAACTAAGAGACATATCTAAAAGCTGCAGAATTCTTAGAGGACAATACAAAAAATACAAAAAATGGTGAGCTGCTCAATCAGATAGTGATGTCACTCAGGTGCTAAAAGTGAGGGGTAATTCTGTGTAGGAAAAAACAATGGTTCCCTAATGCACACCGAGTGAAAAATATTACTACATAATAGTCAGATTATACGGAGATCTTGGTTGCGTATATCTGCAGATATAGGGTTAAGCCCCCAGGCCGATCGACAAGGCTTCTCCGTCACTGGGGGTCCCTAATACTAGGTATGGGTCCGGGGTGCAGGACCCCATCATGTCGGCACAGGTCGGCTACCCCAGGTCAGCACACAGGTGAAAATTAATAAGGGTTAATAAGAAGCACAGAAGTGCTATGTAAGTGGTGTGATTAAAATAATACAAAAATATATACAAAGTGATAGGGAAAATCATAAGTGTTAATAAAGTGTTAGGGTGTGCCGACCTGAAGCAGCCCAGCCATACCGACACAGGGGCCACCACACCCCACACCCACCCCATAAATAATTACAAATATACCTAGTATTAGGGACCCCCAGTGACGGAGAGGCCTTGTCGATCGGCCTGGGGGCTTAACCCTATATCTGCAGATATACGCAACCAAGATCTCCGTAGAATTCTTAGAGGACTAAGGGCCTAATTCAGACCTGATCGTAGCCCTGAAAATTTTTTGCAGGACTACGATCAGGCACACAGACATGTGGGGGGACGCCCAGCACAGAGCTAGTCCGCCCCGCATGTCAGGCCCAACCCCCCGCAGAGGTACAAGAGCATCGCACAGCGGCAATGCTTTTGTACTTCAGGAATAGATCCCGGCCAGCGAAGCTCCTGCGTGCTGGCCGGGAGCTACTCGTTGCTGCCCGGATCGCAGCGGCTGCGTGTGATGTCACGCAGCGGCCCACCGCCCGGCACGGTCCTGCGTTGGCTGGACCGCGCTCACAAGACGGCAGTCAAACACCGCTGTGCCTCCGCCTCCCGCCCAGCGAACATCTCTGCCTGTCAATCAGACAGAGGCAATCGCTAGGCTACGACAGCTGTCGGCTCTCAGCCATGCACGGCGCACTGTGGCGATGGCGCATGCGCACTTCACACTGAATGACCCCCTAAGTCTAACCAATCCCAAACTAGTGGGTAAATTTACTAAAGCTTCTAAAACAGAGAATTGATGATGTTGTCCATAGCCAGTGGTGTTGAGAGAGGGAAGGAGAGGGTACAAAATTACCCGGGCCCAGGTCTGATGGAGGGGCCCAGACAGGGTCCAGTACGGGCCCAGGCCCCCTCCCCCTTACCTGGCAGCAGCAGCTGCAGCTCTTCTCCTCAGCCCAGAACAGGCTGCTGTGTACTGGGCTGCAGTGTGGCCATGGAGGTGCTTAAAATACTATTTTTGTCAGTATTTTTTTCTAAAAGTACATGACCACACCTCCTGTGATTAGGCCACGCCCCTTGAAAAGTACCTGGGACCAGCCCAGCTCTCGACTGCCCTGTCCATAGCAGCCAATCAGATGCAGTCTATCATTTTCTAAATGGCAATAGAGAAATGATAGACAGCATCTGATTGGTTGATATGGGCAACATCATCAATTCTCTGGTTCATTAGCTTTAGTGAATTTACCCCTAGGAGTAGATACAGTTCTAAAGCAATTTTTGTGAGAAATGGTAGAGACATTTTTTTTATAGCTTAATATCAATTAGAATTATTGAAATTGTATCAAAAAGTAAATTAATAATTAAATAAATAAATACAAAAGAATTGGCCTCTCTACTAAAACTGTAAGTAGCACCGTAGAGATTATAGTCTGGTTTGGTTACTGCAGAAATCAGCGGAACAAAGAATATGCGATTCCCCAGTTACAGTGGCAGCCAGCACTGGGTTACACATAATTATAATGTAGCCATCCAGGGTCGGACTGGCCCACAGGGGTACAGGGGAAACCACCGGTGGGCCTCACTGCCAGGGGGCCCACTCCTTCCTCCAGGGATCATGCTCCAGACGGTGCACTTGTATTATACATGGTAGATATGTTGCATTACACTGCACAAGTCTATTGTGTATTTCAAGCCTCTGTGGAGATTGGCCACACCCCCTTTGTAGGCTGACCACACCCCTAAGTATGGTCACCTATCACTGTATTCCCCCAGTGGGCCCTTCATGCCCCAGTCCGACACGGTAGCCATCACCAATAATAACAGCTGATCATTTGTACTCAAGCCAAAAACTCACCTTTGTATCAACAGAGTGAGTACGGAATAAAAAAAATATATCCCACAAACAAAACAAAAAAACTGGGAACTTCAGCTGTCAGATATATTGTAGTTAATTACAAGTACAATGAGTAAGAGAATACAAAGGGCGGGATGGACCAACCTCTTGCGGTTCATACCGCAACACATTGCGCCGACGCTAATCGCATATGTACTAATATATGCGATTAGTACCGCATATATTAGTACCTTTGCGATGCGCTCCGGTCCCTGGACTTCCGGGTTTATGACCTGGGAGCCCATCTGTGCATGCGCACTGACATGGCGGCCGTGGGGTGAGCTGGGAGGGATTCAATCAAATCTCGCTGACAGCACCAATGCGGAAAGAAGCCCATAAGCTGGCATTACCCTCCGCATCGGAAACCCGGTAGGTGGGGCATTAGTGCATATGGAAAATGCTGGAAAACCCTGAGTACAGGGTTTTTACTGCAATTTCGCATTATTACATTCCAAATATACTTGGAGATTCCGAGAAATGGATGTATTTCTGTAAGGGTCTTTATCATGAGGCCTTACAATAGACAAGTAAATGGCCCTAAGTGGACATTGTTACCATGCGGTTTAGAGACTGCCGATAATCAGAGAAGCAGCAACTTATCATGTATTTGCAAAGATATGAAACAAATATCTCTGAATTTCTATTACCATATAGCTTTCAAGTAATGTTGCAAGTACTATTAAGTGTGCAGGGGGATACCAGGGGGGGAAAGTATCTGCCTTTCTGTTTTCTGTTTGCTGTGACCCCTCCCTTTCATGCACCTGATATAGTGCTGAGCAGCTATCACTGTGTTTGCAGTTGTGGAAGGCATTGTATGGGATCTGCATTTGGAAGGCATGCTGGCTCCTGTAGTGCTACTTGGAGATCCCAGGGGTGGCTCCTAGGCAAGCTAGTCCTCAATTTGGATGTATTTCTGTATGGGTTTTTATCATGAGGCCGTGCAATACACAATTAGATGGCCCTAAGTGGGCATTGTTACCATGCAGTGTAGGGACTGCTGATAATCAGAGAAGCCGTGAAGGGGCTCTGCAATTTACCATGTATTTGCAAATATATGCAACAAATGTCTCTAAATTTCTGTTACCATATAGTTTTCAAGTAATGTTGCAAGTACTATTTAATGTGCAGGGGGATACCAGGAGGGGGGGGCGGTGGTGCACACCTCCTTTCTGTTTTCCACATCCCAAAATATGTAAGAGCGCCAAGCAGTTTATCAGACAAGGGATGATAGGATGGTCAGACAAAACAAAAAAGTGTAATGAAAGCCAATATTTATAATCTCTCCACCCATACCATAAAATGACCGATAGTGGAAGACAAATATTATTCAAAGGTTTGAATGTTTCTGTGTTCAAACCTAATACCATAGAAAATTGCCATTGTTCAAGTGGGCCTCTATCAATATTTTCACCAACATACCTTAAGTAATGTTTTTCTCATTAAACATTCAATTTCTGTGGAACATGGAACACATATTAATCATTGCTGTCAACATATATCTGGGGAATAGGAAATACACAGATGAGTCCTCGTACACTGTGACTTCATTTATGCCAAATAGCCCCTCTCGGCGTGACAGGTTGCGGGCAGCTCGGCTTGTTCACATAAATAAAACAACTGTACGTGACAGAACTACTTTGCTAGTTTACACTGATCAGTTTGATGTGTTACATTTATACATCTGCCTGACTCAAAATGAGTCTTAATCTGTGTACAATGTTCCATTGTACTTCATTTGAGACTTTGTACATGTGTGAAACTAATTCCTGTGTGGTATTATGAGTGCCTACCATAAACCTGTGCCAGCTGAACAAACGTACCAAGTTCTTTACCTATAACAACCCCCTTTCACGGAAATACTATAGTTCACTGGTACTTGGCTGCCTCCAGGACTTCAAAATCAGACACATATATTTAAAGGGAACAGGACGCTTCAGAAAGACTGCATGGCATTAGAAACTATCTAAATGTGTCAACTAAACAGGAAAAACTAAACAAAACTAAAATCAGAAAACAGCTAAACAGTTCTTCAGAATAGCAACTGATAATTTACACTGAAGAGTATGCTAGCAAAATACAGTTTTTTTTCTAATAGCACAGATAGTTGCACTGTAGAGAGATGCTGGCCAGATCTTCTGAATAGCCCAAATTAATTGCACTGTGGAGACATACTGGCATGGCTCCTACATACAGTAGCTAAGATAATTAAACTGCAAAGAGATGCTAGATAGATTTCCAAAATATTCTAGATTAGTTGCACGATGCAGACATGCTGACAGGACTCCTAAATAGCAAGGTAATTGAACCTTAGAGAGAAGATGGGCAGATCTTCTGAATAACCCTGATTAGTTGTACTGTGAATAAATACTGACAGATCCTCCAAATAGCACAGAAAAATGAGCTCAACTGAGCAGCACACAGTATGTATCCTTGTAGAAGACAGGACTCTCAGAATAAGACTGATTGCAACCCACAAGGGAGTGTCCAAGGGAAATCCCTATAAGGAGTAAACAGCCAATGATTACAAGCCCAGAAACCAAACAATGCACGTAAATCAGTTGCAGCAAGCAAGCGTCAGAAGTTCAGAACACAGCTCAGCACAATGAGTAATGCTTAGCATTACTGCCTCATAGCTCTGAGGTTATGGGTTCGATTCCCACCATGGCCCTAGCTGTGCAGAGTTTGTACTGTATATTGTCCCTATGCGTGCGTGGGTTTCCTCCAGGTACTCCAGTTTCCTCACAGAATCCAAAAATATACTGGTAGGCTCCTGACAAAAAAAGTAACCCTAGTATGTAAGTGTGTGCATGTACATGTGTTTAGGACTAGATGGGCCATGTGTTTAGGACTTGATGGGCCAAGTATGTGCATGTACATGTGTGTGCAGACTAGATACCATCAAATTCTATGTTTCTATGAGTACTAGGCTGCACATCTGACTGGTTGCCAGGAGACTGATTAAAGCCACTAGAGCTAACCTCACCAGAAGCTGCTGATCTGTGTGTCAGGAACTGGTGCAGAATCCGGAATTCGGGATCAGGTACCAAGTGGTTGACGTTACCCAGAACAGAGGCGTGGAGTCTAACACGCCGGTAGGTTTTCACCAGGGAACCCCGCAAGGGGATATGGGCTTCGCGGCTTCCGACGTGCAGGTCGCGGCCCCCTGTCTGGGTCACTTGATACCTGAACTGGACTGGAGTTATGGTAGAGGTGTTGTATATGACCAACCGCAGGGATACACAGGAACAAACAGGAACTGGAGAAGGTGGCAGGGTGCACACGGCCAGATGGTACGCTGGGGCCGTGGAGATGGAACAGCAGCAGGCACTCCAGGGGTGACACAGGAGGTAGCGGCAGTCGGCAGACTAAAGTTGTCAGCAAGAAGTTGAAGCTGGAATTCAATACTGGAACAAGGCAATACCCACTGGACAGATGAACTGAGACCAGAGAGGAACCAGGAAGCAGAACACCACATGGAGTAGTTATAACTGGCAAAGCCTCTTGGGATTGAGAGGCTTAAAAGAACAGGCTGGACCAATCAGTTGTGAGCACCAGACAGGCCCCCAGTAATTGATATAACATGCGGCTGCAGTGCAGACTGAGCAGGCTGACAAGCTGAATAGTAGTTTCCAGGTAACGAGCTGTAATTACAGAATCCAGACACCTGTGAAGTCAGTTGCTGAGTGCAGGAGCAAAGGCACTGGGAGACAACTATGCAGGAGCTAGCTGTGACCTGTAGTTCCACAAACTGAAGCAAAGGTAATTTATAACAAAACAAAACATGAGTGCTCAGGATTGTAACAGTACCCCCCCCCCTTGAAGAGGGGTTAAGAACCCCTAGAACCAGGCTTATCCGGAAATTCACAGAAGAAAGACCTCTTAAGTCTGGGTGCATGAAGAAACCGCTCTGGTACCCAGGTTCTCTCTTCCGGACCGTAACCCTTCCAATGCACGAGGAAATGAACTTGACCCCTCCTGAACTTGGAATCCAGAATCTTTTCCACAACAAACTCCTTGTGACCTTGAACTAACACAGGGGCAGGCCTTCTGGAAGGAGATCTTCTAAATCTCTGGGACACAAATGCTGGTTTCAACAAGGAAGAGTGGAAAGTGTTATTGATCTTAAGTGATTTTGGTAAAAGGAGTCGAAAGGCTACTGGATTAATCTGTCTAATAATCCGGAATGGACCAATGAACCTAGGCCCAAATTTTTGAGAGGGCTGGCGTAACTTGATATTTCGAGTGGACAGCCACACCATGTCACCCACTTTAAGAGTACAAGGTCTTCGTCGTCTGTCAGCAAATTGTTTGGAACGAACAGAGACTTGGTTGAGTGCCAGACGTACTCTCCTCCAAATTTTCCTCAGACGAGCTACAGGATCAAGGGAAGAAGTCTGTTGCTGCAGGATGTCAAAAGCGTTAGACCTAGGATGGAACCCAGAGAGACAAAAGAAGGGTGACATGGATGAAGAAGAGTGACTGGAATTATTATATGCAAATTCAGCAAATGCCAGATGGTCCCCCCAATCGTTATGGTACTTGGAAACATAACAACGGAGATACTGTTCAAGAGACTGGTTCACTCGCTCAGTCTGTCCATTGGATTGCGGATGATAACCAGAGGACAGACTAAGATTAATATCCAAGGCTGAACAGAAAGCTCGCCAGAATTGAGCAATAAACTGAGTTCCTCTGTCGGAGACGATGTCCTGTGGTAATCCATGTAATTTAAAGATATGTTGGATAAACAAGGTTGCCAATTCCCTGGCACTGGGGAGCTTGCGAAGAGGAACAAAGTGAGCCATCTTACTGAACCGGTCTACCACAACCCAAATGGTATTGTACCCCGATGACTTGGGAAGATCAACCACAAAGTCCATAGAAATATGGGACCAAGGTCTTGAGGGAACCGTAAGAGGCGTAAGATGTCCCATGGGAGCTTTACGAGGAGTTTTATGTTGAGCACAGATCTCACAAGCAAGAATGAACTCTCTAACATCTTGATACATAGAAGGCCACCAAACTGAGTGAGACAATAAATCCAGAGTCTTAGAAATCCCTGCATGCCCAGAGACTCTTTTACATGAAATTCAGATAAAACCGCTTTCCTGTACTCTTTAGGGACAAAGAGGAGTCTTGAGGGAGTCCCCATGGGTGCAAGAGACTGTTTGGCTTGAATCTGGGAGACTAAATCTTGAGCAAGACCAGCATGGATATTGGAAACAGGAATAATTGGTTCAGAAGAGCAGGATGAATTTTGAATTGGAAGGAAGCTTCGTGACAAGGCATCTGCTTTAAGATTCTTCGATCCTGGCCGATAGGAGATCACATAGTTGAATCTAGTGAAGAATAATGCCCATCGTGCCTGTCTTGGATTCAGTCTCTTGGCTGACTCAATATAGGATAAGTTTTTATGGTCAGTGAGGATTGTAATCACGTGTCTCGCCCCTTCCAACCAATGCCTCCATTCTTCTAGAGCCCACTTGATAGCAAGCAGTTCACGATTTCCAACATCATAGTTGGCTTCGGCAGGAGGGAACTTTCTGGACAGAAAAGAGCACGGGTGAAGTTTAGAATCCACTGGATCTTTCTGTGATAGGACTGCTCCCACTCCCACTTCAGAAGCATCCACTTCCATAACAAAAGGCAGGTCAGGATTTGGATGACTAAGAACAGGTGCAGATATAAAGGCTTTTTTTAACTTGAGAAAAGCTTGTAGAGCTGAAGGTGACCAATGTGATGGATCCGCACCTTTCTTGGTCAAAGCAACAATAGGTGCAACAATGTCTGAAAATGAACGAATAAATCTCCTGTAATAATTAGCGAACCCAAGAAAGCGTTGTATAGCTTTAAGGTTTGTAGGTTGTGCCCAATCTTGAATTGCTTGAAGCTTACTGGGATCCATGGAGAACCCCTTGGGAGAGATGACGTATCCTAAGAAAGCGACTTCCTTCACTTCGAATTCACATTTTTCTAACTTGGCGTATAGATGGTGCTCCCGGAGCTTTTGCAACACCATCTGGACATGGACTCGATGCTGCTCAAGTGACCGTGAATATATCAGGATGTCGTCCAAGTAGACCACAACAAATTTTCCCAGGAATTCTCGGAGCACATCATTGATAAAATCTTGGAAGACGGCAGGAGCATTTGACAATCCAAATGGCATAACAAGGTATTCATAATGCCCAGAATGAGTGTTGAAGGCCGTCTTCCACTCGTCACCGGCCTTAATTCGTATGAGGTTATATGCCCCCCCGAAGATCAATTTTAGAGAAGATTTCCGCCATCCGGAGTTGATCAAACAACACGGAAATCAAAGGCAAAGGATAAGAATTCTTAACCGTGATTTTGTTGAGTCCTCTATAATCAATGCATGGACGTAAGGAGCCGTCCTTTTTTGCCACAAAGAAGAATTCTGCTCCTACTGGTGATTTTGAGGGACGAATAAACCCTTTGCTTAGGTTCTCCTGAATATAGTCTTCCATGGCTTTAGTTTCTGGCAAAGAAAGAGCATATAATCTACCCTTAGGTAATTTATCTTCGGATACCAGACTGATGGCACAGTCGTAAGGTCGATGGGGGGGAAGAGTATCCGCCTCTTTCTTGGAGAAGACATCCGCAAATGAATGATATGGAGTCGGTAGCCCCTCTGGTATAACTTGAGAGCATCGCTCTGGCAAGGACAGACATCTTCCTGTACATTCTGTTCCCCACTGTAAGAGTTCTCCTGTCTTCCAGCAGATGGATGGATTATGGGATTTCAACCATGGAAGCCCTAGGACTATGGAGGCCATGGGGCAATTTACAAGTAGGAAAATCTTCTCCGAATGCAGAAGACCAGTAGTTAAATGAACAGGAGGAGTTTGCTGAGACACTTGCCCACTGAGGAGGGGGTTACCGTCAAGGCCACAAATAGTCACAGAAGGTTTCATCTTTAGTATAGGAATGTTCCAGGACCGGGCGAAAGAGATATCCATAAAGTTGGCAGCTGCACCACAATCAACAAAAGCCTTGACTGCAACTTGTTGAGTAGGTAGACTAATTTGAACTGGAAGCAAGACTGAATTTTTTGGAGAGATTCCAGCCAGACCCAGGAGTGACTCCCCTTTTACCCCTGGGTCTTGTCTTTTCCCGACTACAGGGTGCAAACATTAGCAAAATTACCCTTTGCTCCACAATATAAGCATAGGCCCATCGATCGTCTACGAGATTTTTCCTGAGCAGAAAGACGAAAGGCCCCAATCTGCATGGGTTCACTGGAATCTTCGGCTTCTTCCAAGGCTACTGCTGAGGGAGATGGTGACCCTCCACCTTTCTCCATCCTCCGTTCCCTGATCCGACGATCTACTCGAATTGCTAACTGCATGAGCTTGTCCAGGGTTTCAGGAGTAGGATACTGGACAAGGTAGTCTTTAATTTGCTCAGTGAGGCCTAAGCGGAACTGACTTCGGAGGGTTGGGTCATTCCAACCACTATCACCTGCCCATCTGCGAAACTCAGTGCAGTATACCTCGGCCGTGTTTTTCCCTTGTCTCAGGGCTCGTAAGTGAGCCTCTGCAGAAGCTGCTCGGTCCGGGTCATCATAAAGAATTCCTAGAGCGCTAAAAAAGGCATCCACTGTGTGCAAGGCGGGATTCTCCGTTTTTAATCCGAACGCCCAGGACTGGGGTTCACCCTGCAGGAGGGAGATGATGATACCTACTCGCTGAGCCTCAAAACCAGACGATAATGGCCGGAGTCTGAAATATAGCTTGCAGCTATCACGGAAATTCTGGAACTGTTTCCGGTCACCTGTAAACCGAACTGGAAGATGCAGCTTTGGTTCAGGCCCAGGAGCTCTGGTTACAACCAATGACCTGCTAGTTTCTTCCTGGGTGGAAACTCGGAGCTTTAGATCTTGCAGTTGCTGCGTCAAATTTTGTATTTGACCAGCCAAGATTTGAGCCGGATTTTGCTGTGACGGGTCCATGCCCAGGAAGTGGTTGGCCAGTTATAATGTCAGGAACTGGTGCAGAATCTGGAATTCGGGATCAGGTACCAAGTGGTTGACGTTACCCAGAACAGAGGCGCAGAGTCTAACACGCCGGAAGGTTTTCACCAGGGAACCCCGCAAGGGAATATGGGCTTCGCGGCTTCCGACGTGCAGGTCGCGGCCCCCTGTCTGGGTCACTTGATACCTGAACTGGACTGGAGTTATGGTAGAGGTGTTGTATATGACCAACCGCAGGGATACACAGGAACAAACAGGATCTGGAGAAGGTGGCAGGGTGCACACGGCCAGATGGTACGCTGGGGCCGTGGAGATGGAACAGCAGCAGGCACTCCAGGGGTGACACAGGAGGTAGCGGCAGTCGGCAGACTAAAGTTGTCAGCAAGATGTTGAAGCTGGAATTCAATACTGGAACAAGGCAATACACACTGGACAGATGAACTGAGACCAGAGAGGAACCAGGAAGCAGAACACCACATGGAGTAGTTATAACTGGCAAAGCCACTTGGGATTGAGAGGCTTAAAAGAACAGGCTGGACCAATCAGTTGTGAGCACCAGACAGGCCCCCAGTAATTGATATAACATGCGGCTGCAGTGCAGACTGAGCAGGCTGACAAGCTGAATAGTAGTTTCCAGGTAACGAGCTGTAATTACAGAATCCAGACACCTGTGAAGTCAGTTGCTGAGTGCAGGAGCAAAGGCACTGGGAGACAACTATGCAGGAGCTAGCTGTGACCTGTAGTTCCACAAACTGAAGCAAAGGTAATTTATAACAAAACAAAACATGAGTGCTCAGGATTGTAACAGTACCCCCCCCTTGAAGAGGGGTTAAGAACCCCTAGAACCAGGCTTATCCGGAAATTCACAGAAGAAAGACCTCTTAAGTCTGGGTGCATGAAGAAACCGCTCTGGTACCCAGGTTCTCTCTTCCGGACCGTAACCCTTCCAATGCACGAGGAAATGAACTTGACCCCTAATCTTTTCCACAACAAACTCCTTGTGACCTTGAACTAACACAGGGGCAGGCCTTCTGGAAGGAGATCTTCTAAATCTCTGGGACACAAATGCTGGTTTCAACAAGGAAGAGTGGAAAGTGTTATTGATCTTAAGTGATTTTGGTAAAAGGAGTCGAAAGGCTACTGGATTAATCTGTCTAATAATCCGGAATGGACCAATGAACCTAGGCCCAAATTTTTGAGAGGGCTGGCGTAACTTGATATTTCGAGTGGACAGCCACACCATGTCACCCACTTTAAGAGTACAAGGTCTTCGTCGTCTGTCAGCAAATTGTTTGGAACGAACAGAGACTTGGTTGAGTGCCAGACGTACTTTCCTCCAAATTTTCCTCAGACGAGCTACAGGATCAAGGGAAGAAGTCTGTTGCTGCAGGATGTCAAAAGCGTTAGACCTAGGATGGAACCCAGAGAGACAAAAGAAGGGTGACATGGATGAAGAAGAGTGACTGGAATTATTATATGCAAATTGTTATGAGCCACGGCTGTGGCTCATTCCTGTTTTGCATTTTTGTTATGTATTTTATGTTATACTTCTGTTTATGTTCCCCGTGGGTGTCATGGGGTGCTCGGAGCTCACCCTTAAGGAGGGGATACTGTTATGAACCACAGGTAGTGGTTCATTTCTATTTTATGTTTATTTAGTTGTCTTGCATGCCAGGATTTCCCATTGCTCTGTTTTAGATAACTCTTGTCTGCTGCCGCTGGTGAGTCTGTGCAATTGCAGCTTGTTCCCATGTGTTCAGCCTCATCTGGCTGCTAATTGCATCTTGTCAGCTTGGAGTCCTGCAATAGGCCAGCTGCACTGGATTATTAATTAGGCCTCTCTGTTATATGCTGGCTGATTGCAGTTCGCAGATGCTGGTGATATATCTGGGTTTTCAGTCTGCTTGAGTTCTGAGCTTGGTTCCTGCTAGTTCCTGAGCTTCCTGAATGCTGAACCTGTTTGCTGAAAGTGTTTCCAGTACTGCTGTATCCGGTCGTTCCTGTTCTCAGTTGTCCTGTACTCGGAAGTCGTCATCTGTTCCTGGAGTCCTGACTGAGCACCTTTGAACATCCAGTGGTGTTCGTGAGTCACGGCGTAGCCGTGTATTGCGGCTGGGCCGCTTAATTATTTATCTTTTATTATTTGTGTTCCGGAGCTTTTGCGGAGGATTCCGCTCCCACAGATCCACTCTGGTATCCAGCGGTGCTGGGTAGGAGTACGGACTAGTGGATTTTGGTTGTCCTTTTCCCTGGCGGGTTACCGCACATACCTCAGGTTTAGTCAGTTAGCTTGTAGCCCCTGGCCTGGTTGTTTAGTCAGAGGGCCCCTTGTTATCACCCTGTCTCGGATTTCCCTTTGTCTCCCATTAAGACCTGAGGGGGCATCGGAGTTGGGCAGACATAATCCGCCCTTCAAACGCGGCTGCCATGGGCTCAAGCAACCATAGTCTCGCAGGGGATTTCTGACCACACGGGCGAGACAACGGGGGCTATTCCCTTTCCATTCCCCTTTCCCAGCATTACGTCCTGGTGCTCTGGACTCGCTTCATAACATCTCCCTTGTTCTGAGCACCAGGAACCTAACATTATCACCAGCCATACCACAAAAAAGAAATAAAACTTTTTTTTCTTTTTTGGCCCAGTCCAGTGTCTAGTCTAGAATCCAGTCCGGTGTTTAAAATCCAGTCCGGTGTTTAGAATCCAGTCCGGTGTTTAGAATCCAGTCCGGTGTTTAGAATCCAGTCCGGTGTTTAGAATCCAGTCCGGTGTTTAGTATCCAGTCCGGTGTTTAGAATCCAGTCCGGTGTTTAAAAAAAAAAAAAAAAAGTCTTGTTTTGTTTAGCAAAATTTAGTCTTGCCTTGCCTTGCCTTGTCTTGCCTTGCCTTGTCTTGCCTTGCCTTGTCTTGCCTTGCCTTGACTTGCCTTGTCTTGCCTTGTCTTGTCTCGTCTAGTTTTAAATCCTCCTGTCTACTATGCAAGCCCTGCAGGCATCTCTCGCAGCTCTGAACTCTGTATTCAGTGCTTTGAGACCAGAGCGACTAGAAGTTTTGCAGCAATCCCTAAAGCAACTGCAAAACCTTCTGACTAAAATCTTGCTCATTTTGCCAGAAGTCGTTGAGAGTACATCTATCTCTAAAGAGACTCTTGCTCACAGTATGGTGACAAGAGAATCCTCTGGTCTAATTGAAGAGAAAAGGTTTAAAAGTTTTCTGCGGCCCAGGCTCTCAGAAGAGGAGCGTCTGCGTCGCAGAAACTTAAACTTATGCCTATATTGTGGGGGTTTAGGCCATTATCTGCAGACCTGTGAGTTGCGCAAGCCAAAGTGTGGTGACGAGTCTTGCCCTCTGGCCAAGTTGAGTCATGATACAAGATCTACTCCTGTCTCTACTGTGGCAGAGGCACTTGTCACACAACCCACACAAAAAAGCTCTCTGTCCTATAATTGGGGTCCTTGGGCAAGGGAGCCCCATTATAGATTCAGGAATCAAAAGAGAATGTTTCTCTCCTCTCTTGAGGTTCCTGTGGAAGCGGAGTTGCAAGTCCCTGGAGTGATGCCTGATGCCCAGGTTCCTGGAGTGGTGCCTGATGCCCAGGTTCCTGGAGTGGTGCCTGATGCCCAGGTTCCTGGAGTGGTGCCCGATGCCCAGGTTCCTGGAGTGGTGCCCGATGCCCAGGTTCCTGGAGTGGTGCCCGATGCCCAGGTTCCTGGAGTGGTGCCCGATGCCCAGGGTCCTGGAGTGGTGCCCGATGCCCAGGGTCCTGGAGTGGTGCCCGATGCCCAGGGTCCTGGAGTGGTGCCCGATGCCCAGGGTCCTGGAGTGGTGCCCGATGCCCAGGGTCCTGGAGTGGTACCCGATGCCCAGAGTGCTGGAGCGGTACCCGATGCCCAGAGTGCTGGAGCGGTACCCGATGCCCAGAGTGCTGGAGCGGTACCCGATGCCCAGAGTGCTGGAGCGGTACCCGATGCCCAGAGTGCTGGAGCGGTACCCGATGCCCTAGCTTATAGAGGGACATCAAATATTATAGTTCAGGTGTCCATATCGGAAGGGGTCTCAGAAGCTGTTACCCCAGGTAGGGACTTGAAAAGCGCAACCCTAGAAAGGGTCTCTAAAACCATAGTTCTTGAGGGGAACTCGAGAAGCAAAACCCCAGAAGGGATCTTTGAAGTAATATCCCCAAGTGGGGTCTCGAGAGACGCAGCCCCAAAGAAGGGTCTAGAAGTCGCTTCCCCAGGAAAGAACTTAAGAAGCATAGCATTAGTGGAGGATCTGAACGTTATTGCTTCAGCAAAAGTCCCGGAAGTCATAGTCCCGGGAGAACTTTCGATAATTATCGACTCAGAGAGGGAGGCCGATGGCCCGATCCCAGTCAGGGAGGCCAACGGCCCGGTCCCAGTAAAAGAATCCGAGGTGCTGGCCCCAGCGGGGTTCTTGGAGGCCACTGCCCCAGCGGGGTTCCCGGAGGCCACTGCCCCAGCAGGGTTCCCGGAGGCCACTGCCCCAGCGGGGTTCCCGGAGGCCACTGCCCCAGCGGGGTTCCCGGAAGTCACTGCCCCGGGTGGGGTTCAGAAAGTCACTGCCCCGGGTGGGGTTCAGAAAGTCACTGCCCCGGGTGGGGTTCAGAAAGTCACTGCCCCGGGTGGGGTTCAGAAAGTCACTGCCCCGGGTGGGGTTCAGAAAGTCACTGCCCCGGGTGGGGTTCAGAAAGTCTCAGCCCCGGGTGGGGTTCAGAGAGTCTCAGCCTCGAGTAAGGTCAATAGTGACCAGGTCCTAGCAAAGCACTCCAGTCAGTCAGATGAGAAGGAAACAGATCCTGACTCTGATATCTCAACATCCATAACCTTTGATGGGGACTTCGCCCAATTTCTGGCGCTTTTCAAACACTATTACACTATTATGTTGTCTAGACCATTTCTGGGCATCACTTCAGAAAACCTTGGGCTCTATCTGATTTATTCTTTTAGAGGAGAGCCTTCTGAGTGGCCAACCAGCCTAATGAAAACTGAAGATCCCATTCTTCAGGATCCCCTAGCATTCTGTGATGCAATTGTTAAAAGATACGGTTCCAAAGAAATTGGTTCAGGTTCCTCTAAGTCACCCGTCTTGTCTGCTGAGAGTCCACCAAATACTGTAAACTCTGCACAAGAGTCCCAGCCCGATGTTTTGACTGCAGGATGTGCTTTTTTGACTTCTTCTTCTTCTAATAATAGTACTTTACCAGAAAGTTCAGCTCCCAAGGGTAAGAAACCTGTCTCTGATTTGAACGCAGCCTTGCTGGGTGGTACCATCAGTTCAGACAATGTTTGGGGAATTACCTTGGTCAGACCTAAAGAGCTTTGTAAAAAGAAGAAGAAGAAAAAGAAATAATTTTTTGACTCTTGCCTTGATTTAAAAAAAAAAAAAAAAAGAGATTTTTTCTCTCTCCTTGTCTTGTGTCCTGTGGCCACCGTTAGGGGGAGGGCACTGTTACAAGTTGTTGCTACAGCTTGTTTTTGTTTTCTTGTCTGTTAGACCAGTGTGTCAGGTTTTTTTTTTTTTTTTTTTGTATCCCTTGTTCTGGATAGTCTGAATTTTGGGGTCTTTTGACCCCTCCTCAAGGGGGGGGTAATGTTATGAGCCACGGCTGTGGCTCATTCCTGTTTTGCATTTTTGTTATGTATTTTATGTTATACTTCTGTTTATGTTCCCCGTGGGTGTCATGGGGTGCTCGGAGCTCACCCTTAAGGAGGGGATACTGTTATGAACCACAGGTAGTGGTTCATTTCTATTTTATGTTTATTTAGTTGTCTTGCATGCCAGGATTTCCCATTGCTCTGTTTTAGATTACTCTTGTCTGCTGCCGCTGGTGAGCTTGTTCCCATGTGTTCAGCCTCATCTGGCTGCTAATTGCATCTTGTCAGCTTGGAGTCCTGCAATAGGCCAGCTGCACTGGATTATTAATTAGGCCTCTCTGTTATATGCTGGCTGATTGCAGTTCGCAGATGCTGGTGATATTTCTGGGTTTTCAGTCTGCTTGAGTTCTGAGCTTGGTTCCTGCTAGTTCCTGAGCTTCCTGAATGCTGAACCTGTTTGCTGAAAGTGTTTCCAGTCCTGCTGTATCCGGTCGTTCCTGTTCTCAGTTGTCCTGTACTCGGAAGTCGTCATCTGTTCCTGGAGTCCTGACTGAGCACCTTTGAACATCCAGTGGTGTTCGTGAGTCGTGTGTTGCGGCTGGGCCGCTTAATTATTTATCTTTTATTATTTGTGTTCCGGAGCTTTTGCGGAGGATTCCGCTCCCACAGATCCACTCTGGTATCCAGCGGTGCTGGGTAGGAGTACGGACTAGTGGATTTTGGTTGTCCTTTTCCCTGGCGGGTTACCGCACATACCTCAGGTTTAGTCAGTTAGCTTGTAGCCCCTGGCCTGGTTGTTTAGTCAGAGGGCCCCTTGTTATCACCCTGTCTCGGATTTCCCTTTGTCTCCCATTAAGACCTGAGGGGGCATCGGAGTTGGGCAGACATAATCCGCCCTTCAAACGCGGCTGCCATGGGCTCAAGCAACCATAGTCTCGCAGGGGATTTCTGACCACACGGGCGAGACAACGGAGTTAGGGCGCCAGGGGCTATTCCCTTTCCATTCCCCTTTCCCAGCATTACGTCCTGGTGCTCTGGACTTGCTTCATAACATCTCCCTTGTTCTGAGCACCAGGAACCTAACACAAATTCAGCAAATGCCAGATGGTCCCCCCAATCGTTATGGTACTTGGAAACATAACAACGGAGATACTGTTCAAGAGACTGGTTCACTCGCTCAGTCTGTCCATTGGATTGCGGATGATAACCAGAGGACAGACTAAGATTAATATCCAAGGCTGAACAGAAAGCTCGCCAGAATTGAGCAATAAACTGAGTTCCTCTGTCGGAGACGATGTCCTGTGGTAATCCATGTAATTTAAAGATATGTTGGATAAACAAGGTTGCCAATTCCCTGGCACTGGGGAGCTTGCGAAGAGGAACAAAGTGAGCCATCTTACTGAACCGGTCTACCACAACCCAAATGGTATTGTACCCCGATGACTTGGGAAGATCAACCACAAAGTCCATAGAAATATGGGACCAAGGTCTTGAGGGAACCGTAAGAGGCGTAAGATGTCCCATGGGAGCTTTACGAGGAGTTTTATGTTGAGCACAGATCTCACAAGCAAGAATGAACTCTCTAACATCTTGATACATAGAAGGCCACCAAACTGAGTGAGACAATAAATCCAGAGTCTTAGAAATCCCTGCATGCCCAGAGACTCTTTTTACATGAAATTCAGATAAAACCGCTTTCCTGTACTCTTTAGGGACAAAGAGGAGTCTTGAGGGAGTCCCCATGGGTGCAAGAGACTGTTTGGCTTGAATCTGGGAGACTAAATCTTGAGCAAGACCAGCATGGATATTGGAAACAGGAATAATTGGTTCAGAAGAGCAGGATGAATTTTGAATTGGAAGGAAGCTTCGTGACAAGGCATCTGCTTTAAGATTCTTCGATCCTGGCCGATAGGAGATCACATAGTTGAATCTAGTGAAGAATAATGCCCATCGTGCCTGTCTTGGATTCAGTCTCTTGGCTGACTCAATATAGGATAAGTTTTTATGGTCAGTGAGGATTGTAATCACGTGTCTCGCCCCTTCCAACCAATGCCTCCATTCTTCTAGAGCCCACTTGATAGCAAGCAGTTCACGAT
Source organism: Pseudophryne corroboree (assembly GCF_028390025.1). NCBI lineage: Eukaryota > Metazoa > Chordata > Amphibia > Anura > Myobatrachidae > Pseudophryne > Pseudophryne corroboree. Next base: position 39,379,931 of record NC_086453.1, read on the forward strand.
TTCCAACATCATAGTTGGCTTCGGCAGGAGGGAACTTTCTGGACAGAAAAGAGCACGGGTGAAGTTTAGAATCCACTGGATCTTTCTGTGATAGGACTGCTCCCACTCCCACTTCAGAAGCATCCACTTCCATAACAAAAGGCAGGTCAGGATTTGGATGACTAAGAACAGGTGCAGATATAAAGGCTTTTTTTAACTTGAGAAAAGCTTGTAGAGCTGAAGGTGACCAATGTGATGGATCCGCACCTTTCTTGGTCAAAGCAACAATAGGTGCAACAATGTCTGAAAATGAACGAATAAATCTCCTGTAATAATTAGCGAACCCAAGAAAGCGTTGTATAGCTTTAAGGTTAGTAGGTTGTGCCCAATCTTGAATTGCTTGAAGCTTACTGGGATCCATGGAGAACCCCTTGGGAGAGATGACGTATCCTAAGAAAGCGACTTCCTTCACTTCGAATTCACATTTTTCTAACTTGGCGTATAGATGGTGCTCCCGGAGCTTTTGCAACACCATCTGGACATGGACTCGATGCTGCTCAAGTGACCGTGAATATATCAGGATGTCGTCCAAGTAGACCACAACAAGTTTTCCCAGGAATTCTCGGAGCACATCATTGATAAAATCTTGGAAGACGGCAGGAGCATTTGACAATCCAAATGGCATAACAAGGTATTCATAATGCCCAGAATGAGTGTTGAAGGCCGTCTTCCACTCGTCACCGGCCTTAATTCGTATGAGGTTATATGCCCCCCCGAAGATCAATTTTAGAGAAGATTTCCGCCATCCGGAGTTGATCAAACAACACGGAAATCAAAGGCAAAGGATAAGAATTCTTAACCGTGATTTTGTTGAGTCCTCTATAATCAATGCATGGACGTAAGGAGCCGTCCTTTTTTGCCACAAAGAAGAATTCTGCTCCTACTGGTGATTTTGAGGGACGAATAAACCCTTTGCTTAGGTTCTCCTGAATATAGTCTTCCATGGCTTTAGTTTCTGGCAAAGAAAGAGCATATAATCTACCCTTAGGTAATTTATCTTCGGATACCAGACTGATGGCACAGTCGTAAGGTCGATGGGGGGGAAGAGTATCCGCCTCTTTCTTGGAGAAGACATCCGCAAATGAATGATATGGAGTCGGTAGCCCCTCTGGTATAACTTGAGAGCATCGCTCTGGCAAGGACAGACATCTTCCTGTACATTCTGTTCCCCACTGTAAGAGTTCTCCTGTCTTCCAGCAGATGGATGGATTATGGGATTTCAACCATGGAAGCCCTAGGACTATGGAGGCCATGGGGCAATTTACAAGTAGGAAAATCTTCTCCGAATGCAGAAGACCAGTAGTTAAATGAACAGGAGGAGTTTGCTGAGACACTTGCCCACTGAGGAGGGGGTTACCGTCAAGGCCACAAATAGTCACAGAAGGTTTCATCTTTAGTATAGGAATGTTCCAGGACCGGGCGAAAGAGATATCCATAAAGTTGGCAGCTGCACCACAATCAACAAAAGCCTTGACTGCAACTTGTTGAGTAGGTAGACTAATTTGAACTGGAAGCAAGACTGAATTTTTTGGAGAGATTCCAGCCAGACCCAGGAGTGACTCCCCTTTTACCCCTGGGTCTTGTCTTTTCCCGACTACAGGGTGCAAACATTAGCAAAATTACCCTTTGCTCCACAATATAAGCATAGGCCCATCGATCGTCTACGAGATTTTTCCTGAGCAGAAAGACGAAAGGCCCCAATCTGCATGGGTTCACTGGAATCTTCGGCTTCTTCCAAGGCTACTGCTGAGGGAGATGGTGACCCTCCACCTTTCTCCATCCTCCGTTCCCTGATCCGACGATCTACTCGAATTGCTAACTGCATGAGCTTGTCCAGGGTTTCAGGAGTAGGATACTGGACAAGGTAGTCTTTAATTTGCTCAGTGAGGCCTAAGCGGAACTGACTTCGGAGGGCTGGGTCATTCCAACCACTATCACCTGCCCATCTGCGAAACTCAGTGCAGTATACCTCGGCCGTGTTTTTCCCTTGTCTCAGGGCTCGTAAGTGAGCCTCTGCAGAAGCTGCTCGGTCCGGGTCATCATAAAGAATTCCTAGAGCGCTAAAAAAGGCATCCACTGTGTGCAAGGCGGGATTCTCCGTTTTTAATCCGAACGCCCAGGACTGGGGTTCACCCTGCAGGAGGGAGATGATGATACCTACTCGCTGAGCCTCAAAACTAGACGATAATGGCCGGAGTCTGAAATATAGCTTGCAGCTATCACGGAAATTCTGGAACTGTTTCCGGTCACCTGTAAACCGAACTGGAAGATGCAGCTTTGGTTCAGGCCCAGGAGCTCTGGTTACAACCAATGACCTGCTAGTTTCTTCCTGGGTGGAAACTCGGAGCTTTAGATCTTGCAGTTGCTGCGTCAAATTTTGTATTTGACCAGCCAAGATTTGAGCCGGATTTTGCTGTGACGGGTCCATGCCCAGGAAGTGGTTGGCCAGTTATAATGTCAGGAACTGGTGCAGAATCTGGAATTCGGGATCAGGTATCAAGTGGTTGACGTTACCCAGAACAGAGGCGCGGAGTCTAACACGCCGGAAGGTTTTCACCAGGGAACCCCGCAAGGGGATATGGGCTTCGCGGCTTCCGACGTGCAGGTCGCGGCCCCCTGTCTGGGTCACTTGATACCTGAACTGGACTGGAGTTATGGTAGAGGTGTTGTATATGACCAACCGCAGGGATACACAGGAACAAACAGGAACTGGAGAAGGTGGCAGGGTGCACACGGCCAGATGGTACGCTGGGGCCGTGGAGATGGAACAGCAGCAGGCACTCCAGGGGTGACACAGGAGGTAGCGGCAGTCGGCAGACTAAAGTTGTCAGCAAGATGTTGAAGCTGGAATTCAATACTGGAACAAGGCAATACACACTGGACAGATGAACTGAGACCAGAGAGGAACCAGGAAGCAGAACACCACATGGAGTAGTTATAACTGGCAAAGCCTCTTGGGATTGAGAGGCTTAAAAGAACAGGCTGGACCAATCAGTTGTGAGCACCAGACAGGCCCCCAGTAATTGATATAACATGCGGCTGCAGTGCAGACTGAGCAGGCTGACAAGCTGAATAGTAGTTTCCAGGTAACGAGCTGTAATTACAGAATCCAGACACCTGTGAAGTCAGTTGCTGAGTGCAGGAGCAAAGGCACTGGGAGACAACTATGCAGGAGCTAGCTGTGACCTGTAGTTCCACAAACTGAAGCAAAGGTAATTTATAACAAAACAAAACATGAGTGCTCAGGATTGTAACAGTACCCCCCCCCCCCCTTGAAGAGGGGTTAAGAACCCCTAGAACCAGGCTTATCCGGAAATTCACAGAAGAAAGACCTCTTAAGTCTGGGTGCATGAAGAAACCGCTCTGGTACCCAGGTTCTCTCTTCCGGACCGTAACCCTTCCAATGCACGAGGAAATGAACTTGACCCCTCCTGAACTTGGAATCCAGAATCTTTTCCACAACAAACTCCTTGTGACCTTGAACTAACACAGGGGCAGGCCTTCTGGAAGGAGATCTTCTAAATCTCTGGGACACAAATGCTGGTTTCAACAAGGAAGAGTGGAAAGTGTTATTGATCTTAAGTGATTTTGGTAAAAGGAGTCGAAAGGCTACTGGATTAATCTGTCTAATAATCCGGAATGGACCAATGAACCTAGGCCCAAATTTTTGAGAGGGCTGGCGTAACTTGATATTTCGAGTGGACAGCCACACCATGTCACCCACTTTAAGAGTACAAGGTCTTCGTCGTCTGTCAGCAAATTGTTTGGAACGAACAGAGACTTGGTTGAGTGCCAGACGTACTCTCCTCCAAATTTTCCTCAGACGAGCTACAGGATCAAGGGAAGAAGTCTGTTGCTGCAGGATGTCAAAAGCGTTAGACCTAGGATGGAACCCAGAGAGACAAAAGAAGGGTGACATGGATGAAGAAGAGTGACTGGAATTATTATATGCAAATTCAGCAAATGCCAGATGGTCCCCCCAATCGTTATGGTACTTGGAAACATAACAACGGAGATACTGTTCAAGAGACTGGTTCACTCGCTCAGTCTGTCCATTGGATTGCGGATGATAACCAGAGGACAGACTAAGATTAATATCCAAGGCTGAACAGAAAGCTCGCCAGAATTGAGCAATAAACTGAGTTCCTCTGTCGGAGACGATGTCCTGTGGTAATCCATGTAATTTAAAGATATGTTGGATAAACAAGGTTGCCAATTCCCTGGCACTGGGGAGCTTGCGAAGAGGAACAAAGTGAGCCATCTTACTGAACCGGTCTACCACAACCCAAATGGTATTGTACCCCGATGACTTGGGAAGATCAACCACAAAGTCCATAGAAATATGGGACCAAGGTCTTGAGGGAACCGTAAGAGGCGTAAGATGTCCCATGGGAGCTTTACGAGGAGTTTTATGTTGAGCACAGATCTCACAAGCAAGAATGAACTCTCTAACATCTTGATACATAGAAGGCCACCAAACTGAGTGAGACAATAAATCCAGAGTCTTAGAAATCCCTGCATGCCCAGAGACTCTTTTTACATGAAATTCAGATAAAACCGCTTTCCTGTACTCTTTAGGGACAAAGAGGAGTCTTGAGGGAGTCCCCATGGGTGCAAGAGACTGTTTGGCTTGAATCTGGGAGACTAAATCTTGAGCAAGACCAGCATGGATATTGGAAACAGGAATAATTGGTTCAGAAGAGCAGGATGAATTTTGAATTGGAAGGAAGCTTCGTGACAAGGCATCTGCTTTAAGATTCTTCGATCCTGGCCGATAGGAGATCACATAGTTGAATCTAGTGAAGAATAATGCCCATCGTGCCTGTCTTGGATTCAGTCTCTTGGCTGACTCAATATAGGATAAGTTTTTATGGTCAGTGAGGATTGTAATCACGTGTCTCGCCCCTTCCAACCAATGCCTCCATTCTTCTAGAGCCCACTTGATAGCAAGCAGTTCACGATTTCCAACATCATAGTTGGCTTCGGCAGGAGGGAACTTTCTGGACAGAAAAGAGCACGGGTGAAGTTTAGAATCCACTGGATCTTTCTGTGATAGGACTGCTCCCACTCCCACTTCAGAAGCATCCACTTCCATAACAAAAGGCAGGTCAGGATTTGGATGACTAAGAACAGGTGCAGATATAAAGGCTTTTTTTAACTTGGGAAAAGCTTGTAGAGCTGAAGGTGACCAATGTGATGGATCCGCACCTTTCTTGGTCAAAGCAACAATAGGTGCAACAATGTCTGAAAATGAACGAATAAATCTCCTGTAATAATTAGCGAACCCAAGAAAGCGTTGTATAGCTTTAAGGTTAGTAGGTTGTGCCCAATCTTGAATTGCTTGAAGCTTACTGGGATCCATGGAGAACCCCTTGGGAGAGATGACGTATCCTAAGAAAGCGACTTCCTTCACTTCGAATTCACATTTTTCTAACTTGGCGTATAGATGGTGCTCCCGGAGCTTTTGCAACACCATCTGGACATGGACTCGATGCTGCTCAAGTGACCGTGAATATATCAGGATGTCGTCCAAGTAGACCACAACAAATTTTCCCAGGAATTCTCGGAGCACATCATTGATAAAATCTTGGAAGACGGCAGGAGCATTTGACAATCCAAATGGCATAACAAGGTATTCATAATGCCCAGAATGAGTGTTGAAGGCCGTCTTCCACTCGTCACCGGCCTTAATTCGTATGAGGTTATATGCCCCCCCGAAGATCAATTTTAGAGAAGATTTCCGCCATCCGGAGTTGATCAAACAACACGGAAATCAAAGGCAAAGGATAAGAATTCTTAACCGTGATTTTGTTGAGTCCTCTATAATCAATGCATGGACGTAAGGAGCCGTCCTTTTTTGCCACAAAGAAGAATTCTGCTCCTACTGGTGATTTTGAGGGACGAATAAACCCTTTGCTTAGGTTCTCCTGAATATAGTCTTCCATGGCTTTAGTTTCTGGCAAAGAAAGAGCATATAATCTACCCTTAGGTAATTTATCTTCGGATACCAGACTGATGGCACAGTCGTAAGGTCGATGGGGGGGAAGAGTATCCGCCTCTTTCTTGGAGAAGACATCCGCAAATGAATGATATGAAGTCGGTAGCCCCTCTGGTATAACTTGAGAGCATCGCTCTGGCAAGGACAGACATCTTCCTGTACATTCTGTTCCCCACTGTAAGAGTTCTCCTGTCTTCCAGCAGATGGATGGATTATGGGATTTCAACCATGGAAGCCCTAGGACTATGGAGGCCATGGGGCAATTTACAAGTAGGAAAATCTTCTCCGAATGCAGAAGACCAGTAGTTAAATGAACAGGAGGAGTTTGCTGAGACACTTGCCCACTGAGGAGGGGGTTACCGTCAAGGCCACAAATAGTCACAGAAGGTTTCATCTTTAGTATAGGAATGTTCCAGGACCGGGCGAAAGAGATATCCATAAAGTTGGCAGCTGCACCACAATCAACAAAAGCCTTGACTGCAACTTGCTGAGTAGGTAGACTAATTTGAACTGGAAGCAAGACTGAATTTTTTGGAGAGATTCCAGCCAGACCCAGGAGTGACTCCCCTTTTACCCCTGGGTCTTGTCTTTTCCCGACTACAGGGTGCAAACATTAGCAAAATTACCCTTTGCTCCACAATATAAGCATAGGCCCATCGATCGTCTACGAGATTTTTCCTGAGCAGAAAGACGAAAGGCCCCAATCTGCATGGGTTCACTGGAATCTTCGGCTTCTTCCAAGGCTACTGCTGAGGGAGATGGTGACCCTCCACCTTTCTCCATCCTCCGTTCCCTGATCCGACGATCTACTCGAATTGCTAACTGCATGAGCTTGTCCAGGGTTTCAGGAGTAGGATACTGGACAAGGTAGTCTTTAATTTGCTCAGTGAGGCCTAAGCGGAACTGACTTCGGAGGGCTGGGTCATTCCAACCACTATCACCTGCCCATCTGCGAAACTCAGTGCAGTATACCTCGGCCGTGTTTTTCCCTTGTCTCAGGGCTCGTAAGTGAGCCTCTGCAGAAGCTGCTCGGTCCGGGTCATCATAAAGAATTCCTAGAGCGCTAAAAAAGGCATCCACTGTGTGCAAGGCGGGATTCTCCGTTTTTAATCCGAACGCCCAGGACTGGGGTTCCCCCTGCAGGAGGGAGATGATGATACCTACTCGCTGAGCCTCAAAACCAGACGATAATGGCCGGAGTCTGAAATATAGCTTGCAGCTATCACGGAAATTCTGGAACTGTTTCCGGTCACCTGTAAACCGAACTGGAAGATGCAGCTTTGGTTCAGGCCCAGGAGCTCTGGTTACAACCAATGACCTGCTAGTTTCTTCCTGGGTGGAAACTCGGAGCTTTAGATCTTGCAGTTGCTGCGTCAAATTTTGTATTTGACCAGCCAAGATTTGAGCCGGATTTTGCTGTGACGGGTCCATGCCCAGGAAGTGGTTGGCCAGTTATAATGTCAGGAACTGGTGCAGAATCTGGAATTCGGGATCAGGTACCAAGTGGTTGACGTTACCCAGAACAGAGGCGCGGAGTCTAACACGCCGGAAGGTTTTCACCAGGGAACCCCGCAAGGGGATATGGGCTTCGCGGCTTCCGGACTAGCAGGTCGCGGCCCCCTGTCTGGGTCACTTGATACCTGAACTGGACTGGAGTTATGGTAGAGGTGTTGTATATGACCAACCGCAGGGATACACAGGAACAAACAGGAACTGGAGAAGGTGGCAGGGTGCATACGGCCAGATGATACGCTGGGGCCGTGGAGATGGAAATGCAGCAGGCACTCCAGGGGTGACACTGGAGGTAGCGGCAGTCGGCAGACTAAAGTTGTCAGCAAGATGTTGAAGCTGGAATTCAATACTGGAACAAGGCAATACCCACTGGACAGATGAACTGAGACCAGAGAGGAACCAGGAAGCAGAACACCACATGGAGTAGTTATAACTGGCAAAGCCTCTTGGGATTGAGAGGCTTAAAAGAACAGGCTGGACCAATCAGCTGTGAGCACCAGACAGGCCCCCAGTAATTGATATAACATGCAGCTGCAGTGCAGACTGAGCAGGCTGACAAGCTGAATAGTAGTTTCCAGGTAACGAGCTGTAATTACAGAATCCAGACACCTGTGAAGTCAGTTGCTGAGTGCAGGAGCAAAGGCACTGGGAGACAACTATGCAGGAGCTAGCTGTGACCTGTAGTTCCGCAAACTGAAGCAAAGGTAATTTATAACAAAAACAAAACATGAGTGCTCAGGATTGTAACACTGTGCTTGTTCCAGATTCTATCATGCTGTTAAATTCACAGCCCAGTGTCTGTAGTACACTAATTTGATTTTTGGAGGTTTTACCACAGTTTTGAGGACAGTGCATACTGCTCGTTAAGAGAAATCCTGGTACCTCATGTGTACAGTTCTGCTCATAAAGTGCAGCAATATAAAGGCTTACTGGTCTACTGCTGGAATGAGATTTAGGTTTAGGTTGCAGTAAAGGTGGGTTAGGGTTAGGGGGTGAGGGGTAGCATGCCCCCCCCTGTTGGGACTCTAAACAGTGGGATGCCACGGTCGGTATTCTTACTGCCAGCATTTCAGCCCCAACGCATCTGGTAAGTATGTAGCTTCCAAAACATGTTGCCGTTGCTCCAAAACCTCTTATGTTTGCAGTTAAGAAAGTGGAATATCACACGGGTTTTAATGCGTTTCATTGCGTAGTGCATCTTCATCAGAAGGATATGTGGGAAAATGACAGCAAACCCGCTGTTTAGTAAATTTACCGCACAATCTCAAATTTAGTTAGTCAATACTATTAAACACTTTTTTCCTTCACTTTATAACATATTGCATATATTTGCAAATTCTGAATTTTTTTCACTTCACCTAAAAACCTAGCATCCATGCTGTAGAATCTCTGCATCTTCAGCTCTCCATTGGAACAAAAAACTTGTATCACTTCATGCACGTACACTATCACAAACCACGGATACTAATGCTGATTTTAGGCAGGCCACAATCACCAAACGAATAATTAAGAAATGTCCCTAAAGGAGAGTTTCAAAGATCACTTAGAAGATGCACTGACAGCGAGCCACGAAGATGAAACCGCTTACATAAAAAGCACATTTATGAAGAAGAATTATAAACAGAAGGATCTGGATTGTGTCATTACAATACTGCAAGAAATAAGTAGAGGGGTATTTTAATACCAAAAAACAGGGGGTAATTCAGACCTGATCGCTGGGCAGCGATTTTTGCAGCCCTGCGATCAGATAGTCGCCGCTCACTGAGGGAGTGTATTTTAGCTGTGCAAGTGTGCAAACGCATGTGTAGCAGAGCTGCACAAACTGATTTTGTGCAGCCCAGGACTTACTCAGACGCTGCGATCACTTCAGCCTGTCCAGGACCGGAATTGACGTCAGACACCCGCCCTTCCAACGCTTGGACACGCCTGCGTTTTTCCAGACACTCCCTGAAAACGGTCAGTTGCCACCCACAAACGCCCTCTTCCTGTCAGTCACCTTGCCATCACCCGTGCAATTGCTTTTTTCGCACCATCCCGTCGCTATGCACCGATCCCCGTTGCTGCGGTCCGTCGTACCTGTGCATTGCGGTGCATACGCATGCGCAGTTCGGACCTGATCGCAGGTTGTGAGAAAACGCAGCCTAGCCATCAGGTCTGAATTACCCCAGGAGTTCGAAAAAAAATGTTGCAGCGTAACAAAAGGTCAGTAGCTGGAGAATTTAATCTAGGTAGAAAAAGGTAATAAATATACACCTGCACATGGCCGCCAGAACTAACATGTACACGTGTAGCCGCAGATTCATAATGTATATAAATGGGAGGGGGCGAGGAGTAGGATGGGAAAAGGTGGAGAGTGGGAGGGAGAAGCTAGCTCCAGGAACCTCTCACCTCACAAGGAACCTCTCACCTCACAGGTAGTCCCAGGAACCTCTTTCGTCACATGCAGTCTTGTATCTCCATACAGGACACAGGGCACCACACAACATGCTGGGATTTGTAGTCCTGGATTTTCGGCACTGGCCCCAGATACAGCCATTACTACTACAACTCCTAAAGGGTACAGCAGCACTACAGCGCTCTGACAGGTTCTCCCTGGGTGCAAAGCCTGCTGAGTGTTGTAGTTCCAGGAACAGGTGAATGAGCGGTGTCCAAAACTCCGGAACTGCAGCTCACAGGATGCAGCGTCACTGCTGCATGTTCTGGGTTGGGATTTGGGGAGGTGGGAGTGGTGGGATTTGGGGAGGTGGGAGTGGGGGAGGGGGGATCTACAGCCTCCTTATACAAATCCCATCAAGATTAAACTCAGGTAACATAATGTCTGGTAAGAGTGCAGTGCGGTGTAACCCTGTGTGTGCTGTTGCAGTGCGGTGTAACCCTGTGTGTGCTGTTGCAGTGCGGTGTAACCCTGTGAGGGCTGTTGCAGTGCGGTGTAACCCTGTGTGTGCTGTTGCAGTGCGGTGTAACCCTGTGTGGGCTGGTGCAGTGCGGTGTAACCCTGTGTGTGCTGTTGCAGTGCTGTGTAACCCTGTTTGTGCTGGTGCAGTGCGGTGTAACCCTGTGTGTGCTGGTGCAGTGCGGTGTAACCCTGTGAGGGCTGGTGCAGTCAGGAAAGTGGGAGGAGGAGGGCACATAGCAAGCTGGGATGGGTGAGATGGGGGAGGGCGACAGCCAGCTAACTTGACCATAGCTAAACCTGGGTTTTCTGAAATAAGGGATGCTGTTGAAGTTGGGATAATCTGCTGTATTGCACTGGTATTTACTACTGAACATAAGACTTTTATGTGTTTATAAAACAATTAAAGTGAAGTTGACTATACATGACAGTGGGTGAGCCAATATTCATAGGGTTCCACTTCCCGGTAGAGAGTCGTTATAAGTAAAAACTGAAAAAATATTTTTTTTTTCTTTTAACTGCAGACTTCAGAAAAAATAAAATGCTTCATTTGGATAAAAAGCATTGTGCCATGCACTGGACTTGGGGTTTCAGTAACAGTGAGTAGAGGTGAGTGATTGGCCACTCCGCTCAGCAGATACATCAAGTTAGGGTGCCAGAGAAGTCAATAGTACACGGTCGAGCAACATTATTATGACCATTTGACGTGGACATGGAGTACGTCATGTGTTGTGCGCTGGCTTGGTGGGTATATAAATTGACCGATAGGCCATCTGCACACATATCACTCATTGCTGTCATGGGTCATGGGTAAAAGGGGCGATTTAGCCGAGTTGCAAAAAGGGATGTGACAGCTTTCAGGCCGAGGGCGGCAGTATTTCTGTCACAGCGCAGTTTGTGAACTGTTTGGTGAAGGTAAATCATGACTGGACAAATGGCGCCATTGCGAATTACCGACGTGGAAACTGCAGAGAACCACGTGCCACTGATGTGAGAGGTGAACGTCGGCTACGATTGTGCGTGAGGGCCGACTGACGCTACAGTAGAGCAGCTCACTGTCATAATGAAACATAAATATATAGCCAAGCGCTCCGTCACTCCAATCTATGTGCTGCCAGCAAAATAAGGCTACTCAAACCTATTAAAAAGAAAAAATCAGATACCAGACAAAACTATTGCAGCGCATATAGATTGGATAAAAATATATTTACTTTTATTAGTTTCTTTCAGTAAAAATACCAATAAAATCACAACATTCAAACTTCCATACCCACCGGCCGGTATTTTTAACCTCTAAATATTTTGTCTGCAGAACATACAGTGTATTTTACTTTCTGTATAGACACTGCTATATACAGCTCTAAAAAATCCCTCTCATCAAAAAATATGCATCAAATGAAAATAGGGAGTATTTAAAAATTCATTCAGCAATTAATCTCATTATGTCACTGAATTTCATATACCAATATAACACCCTTATGTGCCGTTTCTTATACTGTAGCTAATTATTAGCACTAAAATCTATGGTATATATCTTAGCAGCCACACTGTTTAGCAAACAGTTTACCAATGTAGCAGTTCATTTGATAGTAAGCAACACTGTGTCACTGTGAGTCTATGTAGCAGTGTGAAACGCTGACACAGATTAGTCCAGCAAAGCGATAGTCACTGTTATCCACAGTTAGCAGTGTTAACGTAGCCACAAGAGGATAAAAAGTCCTTTCAGCAATTAAAGTCCATTAAAGCTGAACGATTTGGAAAAACATCTGGGCAGACAAAATAAGTTAGCTCACCGCTCCTTCCAGCAATAGAATGACAGAAGAATCCTCCCGGCTGCTGGTGCTTTCAACCTTTCAACGCAGTCATCTCTGGGGGATAAGATCCATATAGGTCTTGTAGAATAGCTGGAGCTGCGGTTGGCGGTGAGCAGTATACAGTAGTATGGAGTAGAGTTTGGTGAATCCGTTAACGCGTTTCCCCGCCTCCCTCCGGGTTCAGCGGCTTCATCAGAAATAAACTCACTGCTTCCTCTTGCTCTATTTAAACCTCGCGGCTAAATACTGCAATGACATCACCCCACTAGTTTCCTTGGCGTGTCAAGCCTCTCTCTGATTGTGACCCGCATAGCGGCTTAAGGGTGTGTAGTAGCGGCTGAAGTTGTCACACCTGTATCAATTATACTAGTATCCACATTTGTATATGAAACTTTTATAAAACATCGGTTTACATATTAGTATAACCTCATTAGCAAGGTGCTTAATAAGAACACATGGGAGCCTTAAAATAAAAAACAAAAATAATGATATTCATTTAACATTTTACCCTTTTTCCTTTTTTCTAGAGACATGTCATGATAGCGAAGGGAAAAAGAGCACAGACGGCTTTCATATATTGTAGCCACTAATTATAAGATCCATCAAAATATAACTCAAATGTATATTCATAAAAATAAAAACAACTATCAAATAAAAGCAATGTATAATAGATTCCATTGTTTATATAAATAAACACAGGAGAGCGTATATCTTTCTTTAAAACTCTACATATTCTTAATTTTTGCAATAATTAAATGAGAGACCTCAATCTCAATCATAAAAGAGGTTGCATTATATCGGAATAAACCTCTAGCAAAACGGGATATATCGAAATACATCTCCAGCAGATATAGAAGGCAGAGATAGACGGGAAAGGCTTCGTTTTTGAGCAGAAAGCATATATATAGAAATACATGTCCATGAATTGAATATAATTCCCACAGGGACACACATATACATAAAAAAGTAGAGTATCCATAAACGAAGAGGAATAAAAGATACAGAAAAACAAAGAAGAAAAGAAAAAACGCATTATCCAACATATGTTATAGTACTATGTGTCACTAAATGAACAAAAAACAGCCATGGGAGTGGCCAGCATGCAGACGGCAAACAACCAGACGCCGACCGCACATTAGGCCCTCCCACAGCCGTCCGCTGTCAAAAGAACCAAGGAAAAGAGATTAAGAAAAAGGAAGAAAGAGACAGCTCTTAATATGTCCATAGAAATATGGACACAAATATATATATATATATATATATTTATATATATATATATACATCTATACAAGTCTACCCATGCATATAATTACAGCATGAGCACATGTATATATATACATACATACACAGATGGCACAATACATCTCTAAAATATCAATAAGAACCCGAACATATTTGACAGAGAAAACCTCCAGTAGAACAGAAGGTATATATATATGTATATATGTATCCTCCAACAGAATACCATAGAAAAAGTACAATACAGCTATAACCATAACCAGCACATGACCCATAGATGATCATATGTTGTTTAATTCAATGGTGTCATTAAGTCCATTTGGCACCATTGAATCCATCTTAAATATCCAGAACGCCTCACGTCTACATAGACGTCCAAACCTATCCCCCCCTCTGTATGTGGCTTTTATATGTTCAATTGCCAAAACTGAGACATTCTTCATGTCATGATTTTGGCACAACGCAATGTGGTTTGACAGGGGGTGTGTTTTAATTCCGTTCTGTACATTTCTCTTATGTTCCATATATCTGATGTGAAGGGTGCGAGTTGTTTGTCCTGTATATTGTTTGCCGCACTTGCAGCTTAGCATATAGGCCCTCATTCCGAGTTGTTCGCTCGCTAGCTGCTTTTAGCAGCATTGCACACGCTAAGCCGCCGCCCTCTGGGAGTGTATCTTAGCATAGCAGAATTGCGAACAAAAGATTAGCAGAATTGCGAATAGAAATTTCATAGCAGTTTCTGAGTAGCTCGAGACTTACTCCTACACTGCGATCAGTTCAGTCAGTTTCGTTCCTGGCTTGACGTCACAAACACACCCAGCGTACGCCTAGACACTCCCCCGTTTCTTCAGACACTCCCGCGTTTTTCCCAGAAACGCCAGCATTTTTTCGCACACACCCATAAAACGGCCAGTTTCCGCCCAGAAACACCCACTTCCTGTCAATCACACTCCGATCACCAGAACGATGAAAAATCTTTGTTACGCCGTAAGTAAAATACCAAACTTTTGTGCTAATTTACTTGCCGCAGGTGCACTGCGAACATTGCGCATGCGCAGTTTGCGACTAATCGCTCCGTAGCGAAAAAAACTAACGAGCGAACAACTCGGAATCACCCCCATAGATAACATATGAACACTGGCAGTTAAGGAATTCATTAATTTCAAATCTCTCTCCAGAAGTAAAGGAAAAGAATTCTGTTACTTTCCGCGGTGAATTATTACACTTAAAACATTTACTATTCCCACATCTATGATAACCTACAGGTTTTTTAGGAAGCCACATAAGATTATTATTAATGGCTGGTTCTTTTACCATTTTAAAGTGACTATGAACCAGTTTAGATTTTAAATTTTCAGATCTCCTGAAGGTAACTTTCCCTTGTGGTTTGATTTCATCCCTCAACAGATCATCCTGTAGTAGAATAGATGTGTTCTTTTTTTATAATATTCTTAATTTCCCTAGCACAACCATTAAACTGGGTAACAAAGTTGAGATTTCTTGTATTGTAATTCGGTTCTTTCACCAGTTTTGATTGTCCTGATTGTAGTAACAGTTGTCTATCCATTAGATTAACTTCCTCATATGCTTTTTTAGTAATCCTTTCAGGATATCCTGGTCCAGCAAAAACCTTCATCAGTTTATCAGCTTGTTGTTGGTATGTGCTTTCTAAAGTACAGTTCTGTTTCATACGTATTAACTGACCTTTAGGAATATTGGGGGTCATTCCGAGTTGTTCACTCGTTATTTTTTTCTCGCAACGGAGCGATTAGTCGCTAATGCGCATGCGCAATGTCCGCAGTGCGACTGCGCCAAGTAAATTTGCTATGCAGTTAGGTATTTTACTCACGGCATTACGAGGTTTTTTCTTCGTTCTGGTGATCGTAATGTGATTGACAGGAAGTGGGTGTTTCTGGGCGGAAACTGGCCGTTTTATGGGAGTGTGTGAAAAAACGCTACTGTTTCTGGGAAAAACGCGGGAGTGGCTGGAGAAACGGAGGAGTGTCTGGGCGAACGCTGGGTGTGTTTGTGACGTCAAACCAGGACAAGCACTGAACTGATCGCACTGGCAGAGTAAGTCTCGAGCTACTCAGAAACTGCACAGAGAAGTCTTTTCGCAATATTGCGAATCTTTCATTCGCAATTTTACTATGCTAAGATTCACTCTTAGTAGGCGGCGGCTTAGCGTGTGCAAAGCTGCTAAAAGCAGCTTGCGAGCGAACAACTCGGAATGACCCCCATTGTTTTTCCAAGAGTCTAAATGTGAGCTGTCATAACTAAGATATTTGTTTTTATCTACTGGTTTCCTATATGTTTCTGTAACCAGTTTGTTGCCTATTACTGAGAGCGTGATATCCAAATAATTAATCTGTGTCAAACTAAAAGTGGCAGTGAGTTTTAAACCAAAATTATTATCGTTAAGACTAGTGATAAACCTTTGTATAGATTCTACATCCCCATCACTGTCATAATGAACATGCGAGCTACCAGACGTTGTGCCTAAAACGACAGTTCAGCCCGTCTAGCTGCTGTCCGTGGTTCCCATTTTTTTGGGAATCACAGCGCCCAGGAATATCAGCATTTTTTCACGCCACTGCTGGGCCAAAAACTTCTTATGGCAAAAATCAGACAAAAAGTCCTTGGGGTCAGTTATGTGGTGTGGGAAAGGATTAATTTCTGTTTGCCCACATATTTTATGACTGGAAGCCAAAGCACTGGTTTTGCCTATTACATTGACTATATATCTTTTGAATTGGTCTTGGACCACCAACCCAGGGCACCCCTGCAAGTGCCTCACGGCACCCGGTTTGGGAACCACTGGTATATGCCCTAACGATGCACAGCACTCCGACGTTTGTAGGAAAACACCAATGTGTTAGCCTTAAAGCATAGCCAGCAAAGTTTAGGGCATACTGTAGCTCTGGTCTTTCCCAAACCTGATACTGAAGCTTTAATATCCTGTACTAAATCACGTTCTCAACCAAGACCCCAAAATATTATACAATAGGGGACAAAACTTAAACCTACTCTGGTACCAACTCTAGTCAAAATGATCAAGTAAAATCATATGTGAATCCGGATACCCCAAAGGCATACTGTATGTACTGTAAGTGTTCTACATTACTAAGAACAGAAGGAATGTTTTCTAGTCAGCAAAGACTGATACGCATTGTGGAACTGTAGAGTAGATGTAGGCGAGGTACAGTATATAATATTGTATGTACAGTTCCAGTAATGAACAACCCTACAAACAGAACCCACGCTGTATTTCCAGAGAGAGCTAATAATAGAGTTGATAAGTATGATAAATATACGTTATGCCAGCCTAAGCCAGCTTCCTCCTTGTTTGAATACTGCGACGTGTGAGGCTGCATGTTTGGGTTTGATCCAATTCAATCGATATCTCTGTCTTTATCTGCCCACAACGACCACTTTTTCCAAATTCTAGTGTGAGCTCTGGCCCGCACATCTATTCTGGGTGCAGTTTCTTGCAAATTGCTATCTGGTTATCATCATATACTGTAATAAACAGGCAATGTTATTTACAGGAGGTAACACATACAGTATATTATCTGTATGCACAGTGAGTTCTGATGTCACCATGTATAATTGATGAGTTCCTCAATGTTTATTAAATAAAATAACTTGTGTACAAAATATATGCACCCTATTGTACTGTAAGTGATGGCAGACAACATGGGGGTCATTCCGAGTTGATCGCTTGCTAGCTACTTTTTGCAGCGCTGCGATCAGATAGTCAAAAAGTTTTGTGCAGTTTCTGTTTGAACTTACTCAGCTGCTGCGATCACTTCAGCCTGTTCGTATCCGGAATTGACGTCAGACACCCACCCTGCAAACGCTTGGACACGCCTACGTTTTTCCAAACACTCCCAGAAAACGGTCAGTTGCCACCCACAAACACCCTATTCCTGTCAATCTCCTTGCGATCGGCTGTGCGAATGGATTCTTCGTTAAATCCATCGCTCAGCAACGATCCGCTTTGTACCCGTACGACACGCATGTGCATTGCGGTGCATACACATGCGCAGTTTTGACCTGATCGCACCGTAGCGAAAAAACCTAGCATGCAATCAGGTCGGAATGATCCCCCCAAGTCCCAAATTCAATTAGCAGGACTACTTTTTTCCTATTCAATTAGAAATGCTGATTTTAGGGCAGATATAACATGTGCAGAGAGAGTTAGACAGGTACAGTATGTGGCGGTCTTATATAGGCGTGGGACTGGTAGGTGGGGGTGCTATATAGGTGTGGGACTGGTAGGTGGGGGTGTTATATAGGTGTAGGACAGGTATGTGGGGGTGTTATATACATTTTGGACAGGTATGTGGGGGTGTTATATACATTTTGGACAGGTATGTGGGGGTGTTATATACATTTTGGACAGGTATGAGGGGGTGTTATATACATTTTGGACAGGTATGTGGGGGTGTTATATACATTTTGGACAGGTATGAGGGGGTGTTATATACATTTTGGACAGGTACAGTATGTGGGGATGTTATATTGCTGTAGGACAGATATGTGCGGGTGTTATATACATTTTGGACAGGTATGTGGGGATGTTATATACATTTTGGACAGGTACAGGGGCGTCGGAATGGGGGGGACAAGGGGGCAGCTCGCTCCTCCCAAATCTTGAGAGGCACCATCCACCCGGACCGACAACTGCAGCAGCTTCAGCGCTGCCAGCGCTGTATTAGCAGCGGTACATCCGGCACTGCTGCTATTACTTTACACAGCGGGCAGCACTGAATCTGCCTTCCCTGTGTGCTCCGGCCAGCACCGGCCCGACACATACGCGGGCTATGCAGCCACGTAGAGCGCCGGTCAGTGGAGGGCACCGTTGCCGGCAGTGAGTGAGTCACCTTCACTCACTGTACAGCGCGCGTCTGGCCACCAGATCCCAGCGGATCCATGGTCCTCCTCCGCCTGGCCCTTCACTCTCGCCCACCTGCCTGTCTGGCAGCCTGACGGATCCCAGCGGCTCCATGGTGATGACATACCTCCCAACTTTACAGTTCCCTAAAGTGGGACACACGCGCGGCGAACGCGCGCTCCCGAAAAATGGGTGTGGCCTAAGAAAAGGGGCGTGGTTTTGTGAGAGGACCCGCGATCGCGAGCCACGCCCCCATTTTCATCACTGAGGGGGCGTGCCCAGCGCTCTGTGAGCCGCTGGCATGCCCCCTCTCCCTCTGAATCCAGTGAATAGACGCTGTGCGCATCCGCACAGCGTCTATTCACCGCTGCTCTGCTAAGCAGGGCAGCGAGACACAGAGACTCCCAACTGCCCCCCCCCCCCACCGCGGGACACTGCGGCCCGCGGGTGGGACAGCGGGACAGTCCCCAAAAAACGGGACTGTCCCGCGAAAATCGGGACAGTTGGGAGGTATGTGATGATCCTCCTCTGCCCAGCCCTCCCCTCCCGGCCGCCTGGCTGGCCGCCCGCCGAATCCCTGCGGCTTCATGGTGACGGTCCTCCTCCGCCTGTCCCTCCACTCCTGTGGCTCACACTAGATGAAGGTTAGAGCTGTCTGGGGGAAATTAACATAGGGATTTGACCTGCTGTGGGACACAAAGGCAAAGAGCTGCAGGACGGACACGGGGAAGGGAGCTGGGACCATATCAGAGAAGGTCTCTCCCCTCTCTCTCACCCCCCTTCACTCTCTCTCTCTCTTTCTGTCTCTCTCCCCTCTCTCTCACCCTCTTCACTCTCTCTCTCTCTCTCCCCCTTTCTCTCTCTTTCTCTCTCTCCTTTCTCTTATCTCCCCTTTCTTTCTCTCTCTCTCCCCTCTTTCTCTCTCCCCTCTCTCTGTCTTCTCTCTCTCTCTCTCTCTCTTTCTCTCCCTCCCTTCTCTCCTCTGTCTCCACCCCCAGTGTTCTTATCAATAGGTTATCCAGTCAATGGCAGTTCTAGGGGTAGGCAACATGTAATTTGTATTAGGGGTAATACCATGGCATTATGTGTAAAAAAAAAGCTCTACTGTAGCGTAACGTGTAAGCTAACGGACTCTACTGTGCGATGTAATGTAACGGACGCTACTGTGCGGTGTAATGTAACGGATGCTACTGTGGGGTGTAATGTGACGGACGCTACTGTGCGGTGTAATGTGACAGACGCTACTGTGCGGTGTAATGTGACAGACGCTACTGTGGGGTGTAATATGATGGATGCTACTGTGGGGTGTAATGTGACAGACGCTACTGTGCGGTGTAATGTGACAGACGCTACTGTGCGGTGTAATGTGATGGACGCTACTGTGCGATGTAATGTGATGGACGCTACTGTGGGGTGTAATGTGACGGATGCTACTGTGCGGTGTAATGTGACGGACGCTACTGTGGGGTGTAATGTGATGGACGCTACTGTGGGGTGTAATGTGATGGACGCTACTGTGGGGTGTAATGTGACGGATGCTACTGTGGGGTGTAATGTGATGGATGCTACTGTGGGGTGTAATGTGATGGACGCTACTGTGGGGTGTAATGTGACGGACGCTACTGTGGGGTGTAATGTGATGTATGCTACTGTGGGGTGTAATGTGACGGACGCTACTGTGGGGTGTAATGTGATGGACGCTACTGTGGGGTGTAATGTGATGGACGCTACTGTGCAGTGTAATGTGATGGACGCTACTGTGCGGTGTAATGTGATGGACGCTACTGTGCGGTGTAATGTGATGGACGCTACTGTGGGGTGTAATGTGATGGACGCTACTGTGCGGTGTAATGTGACGGACGCTACTGTAAGATGTAATGTGAATTGGTACTATTCTGTGGCCATGCCTCTTCCACATGAAACCACGACCCTATATATTCCACTAAGGGACGCCAAAATATATTTTTGCTTACCAAAAATATTGGCCAACCCCACCTCATTTCCTGAAGTGTCTACGCTCTGCGGAGACGTGCTGCTCGTGACAGCAGAGGTAAGCAGCACCACAGCTGCTGGCTGTGGGGAAGGAGTAGGGAGAGGAGCAATAAGGAGGAGAAGGAGATGCTCTGTCTAGCAGATGTGTAAAATGGGCTATATCTGGCGTAATGTGTAACATGTGTAATGGGCTCTACAAGGCGTAATGTGTATAATGGGCTCTACCAGGCATAATGTGTAACGTGTAATGGGCTCTACCAGGCGTTTTATGTATAATGGGCTATATCTGGTATAATGTGTAATGTGTAATGGGCTCTACCAGGAATAATATGTATAATGGACTATATCTGGCATAATATGTATAATGGGCTCTACTTGGCGTAATGTGTACAAGCGGCTCTACCAGGTGTAATGTGTACAAGCGGCTCTTCCTGGTATAATGTGCGTAATGGGCTCTATGAGGTGTAATGGGTATAATGGGCTCTACGAGGCGTAATGTGTATAATGGGCTATATCTGGCATAATGTATAATGTGTAATGGGCTCTACCAGGAATAATATGTATAATGGGCTATATCTGGCATAATATGTATAATGGGCTCTACTTGGCATAATGTGTACAAGCGGCTCTACCAGGTGTAAGGTGTACAAGCGGCTTTTCCTGGTATAATGTGGGGATGTGGGGATGTTATATACATTTTGGACAGGTATCTGGGGATGTTATATACATTTTGGACAGGTATGTGGGGGTGTTATATACATTTTGGATAGGTATGTGGGGATGTTATATACATTTTGGACAGGTATGTGGGGATGTTATATACATTTTGGACAGGTATGTGGGATGTTATATACATTTTGGACAGGTATGTAGGGATGTTATATACATTTTGGACAGGTATGTGGGGATGTTATATACATTTTGGACAGGTATGTGGGATGTTATATACATTTTGGACAGGTATGTAGGGATGTTATATACATTTTGGACAGGTATGTGGGAATGTTATATACATTTTGGACAGGTATGTGGCGGTGTTATATAAGTGTGGAACAGGTAAGTGGTGGTGTTATATAGGTGTGGAACAGATAAGTGGCAGTATTTTATATAATTTTGGAGAGGTATGTGGGGATGTTGTACAGATAAGGCATGAGACTAAACTTGCACTTGGGTGTTTTTAACACTTTTTTTTTCAAGTGGCTTAAAATGACATAAAATGAACCTTCCATGTATTTTAATACATCTAAAAAATCATTATAAACTTTAATTTGCTGAAAAACATTTTCTTAATATTATTTTTCCACTCTTTGACACGTTTTAAGAGCCCCAAACAGTTTGCTTACAGCCACTAACAACTTTCTGTACTATGGCCCTCATTCCGAGTTGATCGCTAGCTGCTTTCGGTCCCAGCGCGGCGATTAGGTGAAAAAGCGACATTTCTGCGCATGCATATGGGCCGCAGTACGCACGCGCGAAGTACTTTCACACAAAATTATGCAGTTTTACACAAGGGCGAGCAACGCTTTTCTGTCGCTCTGTTGATCGGTGAGTGATTGACAGGAAGTGGGTGTTTCTGGGTGGTAACTTGCCGTTTTCAGGGAGTGTGCTAAAAAACGCAGGTGTGACAGGTAAAAACACAGGCGTGTCTGGGGAAAAGGGGGAGTGGCTGGCCGAACGCAGGGCGTGTTTGTGACGTCAAAGCAGGAACTAAACTGAGTGAAGTGATCGCAAGCTAGGAGTAGGTTTTGAGCTGCTCAGAAACTGCATGAAAATTTTTACGAGCAGTTCTGCTAACCTTTCGGTCGCACTTCTGCTAAGCTAAGATACACTCCCAGAGGGCGGCGGCATAGCGCGTGCACTGCTGCTAAAAGCAGCTAGCGAGCGATCAACTCGGAATGAGGGCCTATATCCCAGAGGATAAAACTATTGCTTAGTGAACAATTTCTAAATTCCTAATAATAAGTAACATGTACAAATAGATGAAATAGTTTTATACATATATAATAATTTGTTTGCCAGCTTCCCTGAATAATACACCTGCTCAGTGAAAAATATGTGTAAATGCAAAAAGACAGGGGGCGCTACACATCGTGTATTAAAGTATATAAAAAGGAAAGCTCTCAAATCCAATATATGTGCGTACTACAAAGTAGATATAAATGTGATCTGCAAAATATTCTCTGCTGTTTCCTGTGTCCGCATATTCCTCCCACAGCGTATGATATGAAAAAAAAAATGGGATTTTAATTACCTACCGGTAAATCCTCTTCTCGTAGTCCGTAGAGGATGCTGGGGTTCCATTTAGTACCATGGGGTATAGACGGGTCCCTTGGGGGCCATGGGCACTTTAGGAGTATAATAGTCTGGGCTGGCACCTCCCTCTATGCCCCTCCTACCAGACTCAGTCTAGAAACTGTGCCCGAGGAGACGGACATACTTCGAGAGAAGGAAATACACAGATAGTGGTGAGAATCACACCAGCTCACACCGATTTGAAAAAATCATGCTAACCAGCATGCAACATGAAGAAATCATGCAAAACCGCATGAAAAATGAAGAAACCATGCCAACCACACACACCCCGACCCGGGGGGCGCCATGGGGGTGGTGTTGGGCTCCTTTTACCCTCAAGCTACACATTCCAACTTATACCTCCAGAACCATCCCTTACATTCTCTACATTTGAGGTCCATGCAATACGCCTCTACCAACCTACTAATCTTCGAGTTGCTGTCATTTACCGTCCACCTGGCATTTCCTCCAAATTCCTCGACAACTTTGCTTCCTGGCTACCTCACTTCCTCTCTCCTGACATTCCCTCCATTATTCTAGGTGATTTCAACATCCCTATCGATAACCCCACAAAATCACCTGCCTCTAAACTCCTTAACCTCACCTCTTCACTTGGTCTCTCCCAGTGGACCACCTCACCCTTCCATGTGAACGGGAGCTCACTAGATCTGGTTTTCACTCACTGCTGTGATTTTTCTGATTTCTCCAATTCCCTTTTTCCCCTCTCTGACCATCACCTGCTCTCGTTCAACTCTGCTTCCCCATCTCTCCCTCCTAAGGCTACCATCACTAAGCGTAACATTGAGGCTAATGACGCCTCATCCCTATCCTTCCTGTTTGACTCACTTCTCTCTCCTCTTCTCTCTCTCACATGCCCTGAACAAGCCACAACCCTATACAATGCATCTCTTACTTCTGCCCTTGACTCTGTAGCTCTGCCAACCACTATTCACCCTCGCAGATCAACACCTCAACCCTGGCACACCAAATGCACCAGATATCTTCAAAAATGCTCACGTACTGCCGAGCGACAGTGGAGGAAATCACGCTCTAAAGCAGACTTCCTCCATTTCAAATTTATGCTCTCATCCTTCAGTATTGCCCTTTCCCTCGCTAAACAATCATACTTCAAAATACTCATCTCTACTCAGTCTTCCAACCCCCGGCGCCTCTTTGCCACTGCTAACTCCCTCCTCTGCCCACCACCACCTCCTCTCCCTTCCTCATTGTCTGCGCTTGACATTGCCACTTATTTCACATCCAAGATTGACTCCATACGTCAGGACATCACATCCCACCAGACCAGCAACCAGCCACCACCTTTCCCTTGCCTTGGAGTAGGTAAGGGCTTTGTAAGTGAGTGTGAGAAGTTTGAATTGGATTCTGAAAGGGAAGGGAAGCCAGTGAAGGGCTTGTAGGAGAGGGGAGGTGGACGTAGTGCGTTTGGTGAGGAAGATGAGCCGGGCAGCAGCATTGAGGATTGAGTGGAGTGGAGCGAGGTAATTGTCAGGGAGGCCAGTTAGGAGGAGATTACAGTAGTCCAGTCTGGAAATAATCAGTCAGCGAATAATGATCTTAGTGGCATCCTGGGTAAGAAAAGGTCTGATTCTGGAAATGTTTTTGAGATGAAAATGACAGGTTTGTGAGAGGTGCTGAATGTGTGGTTTGAATGAGAGGGAGGAGTCAAGGATTACCCCAAGACAACGTACCTGGGGGCTAGAGGAGATAGTCATGCCATCAATTGATAATGAGATTGTGGGAGGTGAGGTAGTGCGGGAGGGTGGGAAGATGATCAGCTCAGTCTTAGACATGTTGAGTTTAAGAAAGCGCTGGGACATCCCGGAAGAGATAGCAGAAAGACAGTTGGAGGTACGAGTGAGGAGAGCAGGGGAGAGGTCAGGAGAGGAGAGGTAGATTTGAGTGTCATCAGCATAGAGGTGGTATTGGAAGTTAAAAGAACTAATGAGTTCACCTAAAGTGGATGTATAGAGTGAGAAAAGGAGAGGACCAAGAACAGAGCCTTGGGGGACACCAACAGTTAGTGGAAGTGGGGGGGAGGTAGCATCATGAGAGGAGACAGAGAAGGAACGATCAGAGAGGTAGGAGGACAGCCAGGAGAGGGCAGTATCACGCAGACCAAGAGAGTGAAGGATTTGCAGAAGGAGGGGGTGATCCACAGTGTCAAAAGCAGCTGAGAGGTCAAGAAGAATAAGCAGAGAGTAGTGGCCCTTAGATTTGGCTGCATGGAGGTCATTGCATACTTTTGTGAGGGCAGTTTCAGTGGAGTGAAGAGAACAGAAACCATGCTTGTATTGTGGTGCATCTGATCACTTTGTTTAATCTTGCAATCTACGTCCGGGAAACGCCCGCTCCTAGCTTGTGCTGGAGAGGTCAAGCTAGGAGAATTCTCAGAATTATATACCAAGAAAGAGTCTGTCTTCTTAACCCATCTGGAGCTCCCATCTTCCTCTCTTCTCATCCCTGCACTACTCGATTCTGGAGCCGCCGAAAGCTTCATTACATCAGCTCTGGTCAAACGATCTGGAATACAAACGGTCCGTTTGGATTGTACGATTTCTATTACTGCGGTGGATGGAAGTCATATTCCTGAGGGTATTATATCCTTTCCTGATCCTAGGATTTCCATGGTTATTAAGACACAATCCCCACATAGACTGGCAAACTATGGGGGTAATTCCAAGTTGATCGCAGCAGGAAATTTTTTAGCAGTTGGGCAAAACCATGTGCACTGCAGGGGGGGGAAGATATAACATGTGCAGAGAGAGTTAGATTTGGGTGGGTTATTTTGTTTCTGTTCAGGGTAAATACTGGCTGCCTTATTTTTACACTGCAAATTAGATTGCAGATTGAACACACCACACCCAAATCTAACTCTCTCTGCAAATGTTATATCTGCCTCCCCTGCAGTGCACATGGTTTTGCCCAATTGCTAAAAAATGTCCTGCTGCGATCAACTTGGAATTACCCCCCATGTATGTTCTGTCTTGGGGACGAGACTGCTTCCAGAACTGTTTGCCTTCAGTAAGACCCCTCTGTTCTTCCAGCCCTTCCAGCCTTCCTGTGGAATACCAAGCCTTTCAAGATGTTTTCAGTAAACATGGGGCGGACACCTTGCCTCCGCATCGCACTTGGGATTGCCCCATTGATCTGGTACCAGGCAAGACTCCTTACCGAGGTAGAATCTATCCTCTCTCACTCCCTGAGACACAGGCCATGTCGGAGTATATCCGGGAGAACTTGGATAAAGGGTTCATCAGGTCTTCCACCTCTACGGCCGGGGCGGGGTTTTTCTTTGTCAAGACGGCCATTACGGATACCTGGTAATGCCTTTTGGCCTATGTAACGCCCCAGCCGTCTTTCAAGAATTCGTTAATGAAATCTTCAGAGACCTCCTCTATGACTGCTTGGTGGTGTATTTGGATGACATCCTTATCTTTTCCAGGGATGTGAAGACCCATCGAGAACAAGTCAAATAAGTTCTAAATCGTTTACGGAGGAATCAATTATTCTGTAAGTTAGAGAGGTGCACCTTCGAAGTACCCACGATTCCAATCCTTGGTTACATCCTCTCAGGGCAGAAGTTACAGATGGACCCCGCTAAAGTCCAAGCGATTCAGGATTGGTCGCTTCCAGCTACCCTTAAGGGAGTTCAACGTTTCCTGGGGTTCGCTAACTTCTACCGAAGATTTATTCAGAACTATTCTTCTGTCATAGCTCCCATAACCGCATTAACTAGGAAAGGAGCCGATCCTGCCAAGTGGTCTCCGGAGGCTTTGGAAGCCTTTTCCTCTTTAAAGGAGGCATTCATGACTGCCCCTGTTCTTCGACAACCCGATCTCAGCCGTCCTTTCCTGGTGAAGGTTGATGCCTCTACTGTAGGAGTAGGAGCAGTATTATCCCAGCTCTTCAAGGCCATCCTTGTGCGTTCTTCTCACAAAGATTCTCTCCTGCTGAACAGAATTACGCTATTGGGGAACAAGAATTACTGGCAATTAAGTTAGCCTTTGAGGAGTGGAGGTATTTGTTGGAGGGAGCTCAGCATCCAACCTCGGTAACCACGGATCACAAGAACCTCCTGTATCTACAGTCAGCTCGATGTCTGAACCCATGCCAAGCAAGATGGGCACTCTTCTTTACCCGTTTCAACTTTAAACTTAGTTACCGAGCAGGTTCCCTCAACAAAAAGGCAGATGCATTATCCCATTCCCTAAGTTCTGATGAACCCTCTGAGCGTTCAAAGGAACAATTCATCTTGGAATCCACCTCTTTTGCAGCAGCTAATACCTCTCCACTTCCTCCTCCGGGAAAAATCTTTGTTGCACCAAATCTTCGCAAGAGACTGCTTACATTGGCTCACTCCTCCTCCTTCATGGGCCATGCGGGTGGTCATAAAATGCTCAAATTCATTCAGCGCTCCTATTGGTGGCCTCATCTCAGGACTGATGTTCAGAAATTCGTGGCTGCCTGTCCAAAGTGTGCCCAACATAAAAGTCCCAAAGGTCCTCCAGCCGCGTTACTCCATCCATTGCCTGTGCCGCAAAGACCATGGACGCATATTTCTATGGACTTTATTACTGATTTGCCTGCGTCTGGCGGAACGGAATACCGTATGGGTCATAGTTGACTGGTTCTCTAAAATGGCACACTCCGTTCCACTGGCTAGTCTTCCATCAGCATCCCAGTTGGCAAAATTATTCATAGCAGAGATCTTCCGACTCCATGGTCTACCGCAAGAAATCGTGTCTGATAGAGGTCCTCAGTTTGTCACCAAGTTTTGGAGATCCCTATGCTCAGCTCTCTGTGTGAAATTGAATTTCTCCTCTGGATATCATCCCCAAACGGATGATCAAACAGAGAGAGTGAATCAGGACCTGGAGACATTTCTGCGTTTATTCATGTCCTCCTCTCAGGACGACTGGCTGGACTTCCTCCCATTCGCAGAATTTGCTCATAACAATCTCTATCACTCTGCCACAAAATCTTCTCCATTTTTCATTAATTATGGTTTTCATTCGAAAGTTCCTGACTTCCAACTTCTGCCTACGCTCGAGGTCCCTGCCGCAGAATTAGCACTTCGACAATTTACTAAAACCTGGAGACAAATTCACCAGGCCTTGCTCAAGACATCCAAGAAGTATAAGACATACGCAGATCTGAAGCGAAAAGCTGTACCAAGTCTTAAAGTGGGAGATCGGGTTTGGGTTTCCACACGTAACCTAAGATTGAAGGTTCCTACTAAAAAGTTTGCTGCCAGATTTATTGGGCACTACCCAATCAAAAAAGTTTTAAATCCTGTGGCCTACAAAGGGAAGTTACCTCCGCATTTGAGAATCCCTAATGCATTTCATATTTCTCTCTTAAAACCATTGGTACTTAATCGATTCAGAGCTGCTCTGCCTAAATCACCCAAGATCCAATCAGCACAAGGAGACGAATTTGAGATTCTTAAGATCCTCGACTCCCGCAGACGATATGGTCACCTCCAGTACCTTGATTGGAAAGGATATGGACCAGAGGAAAGGTCTTGGGTAGAAGCAGAAGATGTCCATGCTCCAAGACTTCTTCGGACATTTCATGCCAAGTTTCCAACTAAACCATATAGGTGTCCGGAGTCCAGCCGCAAAGGGGGGGTACGGTCAGCGTCCGGAGTCTTACCGGTACGCTGGGTCCGCGGGGCTGGCTTCTCAGGCGGTGTGCGGGCAGCGGCGGAGGTGTCCTGCTGCACCGGGTCCAAGGGCAGCAGTAACGGCGGTGAGGGCGTCCGCTCATGGAGGCGGGATGCCGCTGCAGCGGATCGCTCTTGCTGAGCCGTTGCTAGGAGACCAGGGGCAGTGAGCTGTGTGGCTATGCAGAAAGGTCTGCATTACTGGGCGCCACCATGTTGGAGACCAAGTTTGAGGCATAGTTCCTGTTTCCTGTTTCTTCCAGCCAATCCAGGGGAAGTTCTCCCTATAAAAGGGGGCTGGTTTAGGACAGGGACGCCAGTGCTTCAAGTTACAACCCTGTTGTAGGTGCTTTAGCCTGTGCTCCCGGGATTCTTGCCATATTCTGGTTACTCCTGACCCTGCTTGGCTGGTTCTCTGTTGCTGCTGCAGCCCTGCCGTTCCTAGCCTGCTGCTGCCTGTGGAAGCGCTCCTGGAAAACCCGGTCCAGTAAGACTCTTTGGGCACGGTCGGTCCCGGGTCTTCTGCCTCGTTCTTCAAGCCACACTCCACAGATCTTCATCTCCAGCCACATCTTTAACCACCATCCACAGTTCCGCAGTTCATAATCTACAGTCTCTTCTTTCAAGCCACAGTCCACAGTCCTTTGTCTCCAGCCACCTCTTTGACCACTATTCACAGTTCCGCAGTTCATTATTCACAACCTCGTCTTTCAAGCCACAACCCGCAGTTCTTTGTCTACAACTACGTCTTTAAGTCATCGTTCACCAGCCACAGTTCTCTACCTCAGCCCTGTCCATAAGAACTACAATCCACTGACTCTTAGCTCCGCCTACGTTCTTCATTGCCCCTCGTCCCATGAGAAGGAACTAAATCCAACCCCCTCGTCTCGTTCATCCACAGCCAACTACCTCCTTGGGCAAGTCTCAGCTGCCGGATCCTCAAACCTCGCTAGTCGTGACAAAGAAACCATGACAATCAGCATGTAACCTGAAGAAACCATGCTAACCAGGCATGAAAGAGGAACAGAAACAGCTGAACCTATACTTAACCAAGCAACAATGCAGGAAAATGAAGTGCTGGGCGGGCGCCCAGCATCCTCTATGGACTATGAGAAAAGGATTTACCGGTAGGTAATTAAAATCCTATTTTCTCTTACGTCCTAGAGGATGCTGAGGTTCCATTTAGTACCATGGGGATGTACCAAAGCTCCCAGTACGGGAGGGAGTGTGCGGAGGCTCATGCATAACAGATTGATCAACTTTATGTCCTCAGAGGCCAAAGTATTGTCGAAGTCAAAATATTATGGTCACACACATCACGTACAAACTCCACACAAGTGGCCTCCGTGCGCGTGCTTGTTCTGCCGTGCATGCGCATACTCGCACGTTGCGTATATTGGCTCACGAGGTCCTGCATATTAGCACATGGTATGAGTAATTACGGTAGCATATGCATTCGCATGGAAAAGCCACAAAGACATATCTCATATTTAATTCACATAGCAGATAATTTACACATAGCCTACATGCACCACACCAGCGAGTTACATTTGCTTCAAAGGTACAACACCAGAGGGATTCAACTTTACAGGATATGAGGGGACAGAATAAGGTTAGGAGGTGGTGTTTGGTATCCAGTTGTACAGTGTTTCAAGAGCAATATTCCGGTAGCAGTTTGCAGAAAGTAGCATGCGAACAGAATATTAATATTACACTGTATTTACTGTACTCTTGATATTCGGCGGGAACCCAGTGGAGAACATCTGCAAGTGCACCTGGACCAGGCATCACCCACCTATTCAAACCGACCTATGACCCCTCCTGTACTGTAAATGACCATCACTTTGACCTAAGGGTGAAGAGATTACAGTTTCTATTGTTTCATGATTTGGACTAATGTATAAAAGCCAAGCCTCCTGGCCGGTCATACACATTCTCTGAAGGTCATCTATCCAGATTGACTGAGGACCGGAACCGGGTGGTGCTGGCGAACAAACGAATGTATCCATTGATTGTAGCCTTTTCTCTTATGTGATTGTATTACTGTTGTAACCCCCTTTTGAGTAAATAGTTGTTGCTAGGTTGGACCTCAACATTACACATACAATTGGTGTCGCATTCCTTTCCTGTTAGGGGTTATAAAGTGTATTCCGCTGCATATGTAGCTACTTTGTGCTTACAGCGTGACGGCGTGCTTACGCAACGTGTACATATTTCATAGGGGTGTTACACACACACGCATACCAGTCGCAGCGGCTTTAACAGTTGTACATTTAAAGTATTGCTTTTCTTCCTGAAAGTTAATCAGACTTGACACTTGGGGGCTCCTCCGGTTCATCACACACTCACAGACTTGCAGGCCATAACAGACTTTGATCTAACAACAAAGGGTGGAGATGCATGTTAAGTAACTTTGCATTGTGTTACATAGTAACATAGTAACATAGTATCTAAGGTTAAAAAAAGACAATTGTCCATCGAGTTCTACCTATTTGTGGTCTTCTATGCACGATTATTTTGTATAAAATTTTGACTGAAGTTGATGACTGCCGTTACGATTTACCCCTCTTTTTTATAATAACCATAGTGCGTGACTATGCCCGTAACCCTGGATATCCTTATCCATTAGGAATTTATCTAACCCATTCTTAAAGGTGTTGACTGAGTCGGCCATTACAACTCCCTCAGGCAGGGAATTCCAAACACGTATCGTCCTTACCGTAAAAAAGCCTCTACGCCGTATTGTGCGGAATCTCCTCTCCTCTAACCTGAGCGAGTGTCCACGAGTTCTCGGTGTTGATCTAACCAAAAACAGGTCCTGCGCAAGATCTGTATATTGTCCCCTTATATATTTGTAAATGTTGATCATGTCTCCTCTTAATCTCCTCTTTTCCAGTGTAAACAT
The DNA here is from genome assembly GCF_028390025.1 of Pseudophryne corroboree. NCBI lineage: Eukaryota > Metazoa > Chordata > Amphibia > Anura > Myobatrachidae > Pseudophryne > Pseudophryne corroboree. Next base: position 39,411,198 of record NC_086453.1, read on the forward strand.
GCCTAGTCTTGCAAGCCTTTCCTCGTATTCCAGCATCTCCATACCCTTAATTAGTTTGGTCGCCTGCCTTTGAACCTTTTCTAGCTCCAGGATATCATTTTTGTAGTAAGGTGCCCAGAATTGTACACAGTATTCAAGGTGTGGCCTCACAAGTGATTTATATTATGGGAGTATAATACTCTCGTCCCTAGCATCAATTCCCCGTTTTATGCATGCTAATATCTTATCAGCCTTCTTTGCTGCAGTCCTACTTTGGGTACTACTGCTTAGTTTGCTATCTATGATGACACCTAAGTCCTTTTCCAGTACAGAATCCCCTAATTTTACCCCATTTAGTAGGTAGGTGTTATTTTTGTTCTTGTTACCACAGTGCATTACCTTACACTTGTCTGTATTGAAGCGCATTCTCCATTTCGCTGCCCAAGCTTCTAATTTAACTAAGTCGTTCTGAAGCGACTCAGCATCCCCCTCCGCATTTATAACTTTACACAATTTGGTATCATCTGCAAAAATTGACACCATGCTCTCTAGACCTTCTGTTAGGTCGTTAATGAAAATATTGAACAATAGCGGTCCTTATACTGAGCCTTGCGGCACACCACTTAGCACTTCAGTCCAAGTTGAAAAAGATCCATTAACCACAACGCGCTGCTCCCTATTATCTAACCAGTTTTTGACCCAAGTGCATATTGTGCTTCCTAGCCCTGATTCTTGTAGCTTGTAGATAAGTCTCATGTGTGGTAGAGTGTCGAATGCTTTGGCAAAATCTAAAAAGATTACATCCACCTCTTTACCCTGATCTAGGTTTGCGCTTACTGTTTCATAAAAGCCAAGTTAGTTGGTTTGACAGGATCTGTCCTTCATAAACCCATGTTGATTCCTTTTAATGACCTTATTGACTTCAAGGAACTTCTGAATACTATCTCTTAGAATACCTTCCAATACTTTCCCCACTATAGATGTAAGACTAACTGGTCTATAATTACCTGGTTCAGCTTTACTTCCCTTTTTGAATATAGGCACTAGCTCCGCTATACGCCAGTCTTTGGGAACCATACCTGATATTACTGAATCCTTAAAGATCAAAAATAGCGGTTTTGCAAGTTCAGAGTGAAGCTCCATTAGAACCCTTGGGTGAATACCATCGGGACCTGGTGACTTATTAATCTTTAAATGTTTTAATCAGTCACAGACTACTTCCTCGCTTAAATAAGTACCTATCAGTGGGATATTCTCATTATTGAGATTATGTGTTAGTCCCTGAATTGGGTCCTCTCTAGTAAATACTGTTGAAAAAAACTCATTTAGCGTGTCCGCTATGTCATTATCATTTTTGCTTAAGACTCCCAACTTGTCTTTTAAAGGGCCTATACTCTCCTTCTTTAATCTCTTGCTATTAATGTATTTAAAGATTTTTTTGGGAATCGCTTTGCTTTCCTTTGCTACTAGTTTTTCAGTTTCTACTTTAGCCGCTCTTATTTCCTTTTTGCATATTTTGTTACATTCCTTATAGTGCTGAAATGACTCTGCTTCCCCGTCAGATTTGTATTTTTTAAATGCTCGCCTTTTCTTGCCCATAAGTTCCTTAATATTTTTGTTAAGCCACATCGGTTTATGATTTTTATTCCTTTTTTTGCTGCTCGTGGAATAAATTTGAGTGTATTTTAGCTAGCAGGAATTTTAGTAACTCCCATTTCTCCGTAGTATTTTTTCCTAAAAACAAACCTTCCCATTCAATATCCCTTAAAAATACCCTCATCTTTTCAAAATTCGCTTTGCTAAAGTTTAGAGTCCTAGTTGAGCCAGTATAGGGCTGTTTGTGAAAACTGATATTGAATGTGACCATATTGTGGTCGCTGTTTCCTATGGGTTCCCCTACTATAATACCTGATACCAAATCCCCATTGTTTGTTAATACCAGGTCTAAGATTGCATTGTACCTAGTTGGTTCCTCAATTAGTTGAACTAAGTAGTTATCATTAAGTGTGTTTAAAAACATATTGCCCCTAGCAGTATCACATGAATCGTTTTTCCAGTTTATCTCTGGATAGTTAAAATCTCCCATCACTACTATGTCTCCTACTCCTGCTGCTCTTTCAATTTGCTTTAGTAACAATTCTTCATCAGATACGTTGATACCAGGTGGCCTATAGCATACACCCAATACTAACTTTTTTATTCCTTTTCCCCCACATGCAATTTCTACCCATAATGTCTCAACAGTGTCTACAGTCCCCTCCTGAATATCTTCCCGTATATCAGGTTTTAAAAACGGCTTTATGTAAAGACACACCTCTCCACCCTTTTTATTTAGTCTGTCTCTCCTAAACAGTGTATAGCCCTCTAGATTGACTGTTGAAACCAGTTTGTGTTGTTAGATCACGTTGTTCTTGTATAGTCTTAGAGGTGCTGGTGTAAGCCAGGGGACAAACAGGAAAAAAGCCATTTAAATCTGTGTGTAATTTTTGGCTCAAAAAGCGTACACAAAGCATACCGATACTTTGCATGCTCTCTCACATATTGTTGTCATAAGTTAACAGTCATTATAGATCTGTGTGAAATCGGATACATTTGTTTGCTATATATATATTTAATAGCGTGTTAAGGGTGTAATTTTAAAACACGAAACGTAGTTCCGGCCTAAAACGTTTAGGTTTACACTCAAAAGGAGATTGCCCATGTGGGTGACTTCCGGCAAGCGTAATGAACAATTGTATGTTGTGTTAGTGAGCAATAGTAGTTTTATCGCTCACATTTATCGAGATTGTGTGGTTTATTGAATTGCGAACGCACGTTTGTACATGTGGTACGGAACGTGAGGACAGCATACAGAAGCATGCACCTGGCACAGGATCACACACGTGGCATAGAGACATGCACGGTCGCGTGTTTACGCAAGGTTGCATAGAGTTGCAGGCGCAAGGTATAACCACACGATAGCTGTTAAATTTAAGGAGGGATATTATACATTTAATACTGTAGCACATAACTATCCGATTTCAAAAGCAGATTACTGTAATATTTTGTTTAAACTGTACAACCTCTGGGGTAAACGAATCAATCAAAGGGATTGATATTTTTCTGTACAGAAAAACACTGTGTATTTGTGTGAGCTGAAAGTAGGAGTGAACAGTTGTTGAACCCCGGAAATCGGGATCCCGTGGAGACACTGAGTAAGCAGGGGCTTGGTGGCGTAAGGTGAGCTACCTTACGTTAATACATAAATAGAGAAATACGCAAGTCGTGAGGAGACATGCACAGGAGCGTGATATAGAATTGTGAATTGTGAGTATAGAATTGTGAATTGAAGTTAAGGTTTTGTGTTACGCTCTGGCTGAGGAGCACTGCTTGTGGATTCGACTCCAATGATCATAGAGCTGATAGATAACAAGTATCTATACGCTGTGCGATTGGACCACGCGTTCGTGCGTGCGATACGTGGCGCAACATGATACCAATTTGCGTGCTTTTTGCGTAAACTGCATCATGTAAAGCATACGCAAACATGATTTGTGTATAGTAAAAGGGAAGTTTTCGCTGTTTCTCTCTCAGGAAAATTTTCAACGGTAGATATTCAATGGAAAAGAAGATTGGTCCTACAAACTTCCAGTGAATAGAAACCAGTTAGGGTCCTCACTGGGTACGCGGTGTTCACTATTGGAGTGAGTCGTGGTACATCAGCGGAGAAGGAGCGGGTGGAAAGCGCTCGGAGGACTTTCACCGTCATCTCGATTGTGCATTTGGGGATTGTGTGCAAGGCAAAAAGTCCGCGATGGGATCCAATTGCACAAGCAAGAGGCAGCCAGGGTTCAGGCTGGAGAGCTGCGGCCCAGGGGGTCAGCTTGGTTTATAATGTGTGAGAAGTATGGTCCACACTCGGAGGCTTTTTGCGATGAATAAGTGCGTATGACTGCTGAAGATAGGGCATCATTCCCTAGGATGGGTAGTTTTGAAACAGAGGTATTACAGAGCATAAGGATTAGAATATGTCTGATCAAATCTAGAAAATAGAGAATCAGACATACTGAGTTCAAATCTGTGGCAACAAGAGGGGGAGGTGCAAAGGGAACTGGCTCGCACAGCAGGTTCCAACCCTGACAGGAAAGCAATTGCGAGCGCACCACCACCGCCATATGTCGGTGGGGAGAAATTGTCTACAACCAATGGTGCATCGGTAAAGGATAGAAAAATTATTAATCAATGTGTTAACCCTAACCCTTGCCAGTTGTATCCCGTTTTGAATTTTCCCCAAGGTTGTGAGGAAGATGACGAGCCTAGCACAATATCGGCACTCTCTTTAGCAGCTACCATACAGGACACTCAGGTGGGCACGGCCCAACCACCAAGAGCAGTAGCGATGCCCCCCAGCGGAGGGGTGAGTGAGGTCGTGTCCACCGGTAAGTACGGCACCATACATTATGCAGAGACAATAGCTCCCCGTATTATAGAGACAAACAAAAATGATGTGGTTGAGTTAAATCCAGTCAGGATGATTGCAGTCCCCAATGGGAGAACTGATAATCAGGGAGTAACTCCCATCAGGAACATTGCAATGCATTGTCCTTGGTCCTGATCAGAACTGAGATCAATTATGTCAGAATTCCCCGATCCCAGAAAAGATCTAGTCGGATGCCATAAATTCATTAAAGAATTGGGAAATGCCCATGAGCCCACGAACAAAGACTGGCGGACAGTGCTAAGAGTGAGTTTACCCTCAAATATTGACATCCCAAAATTCATAACTGATTGTAAACTAGATGTAGAAGTGCCTCTCACTGATGAATACAACCAGGAGAATGTAAAACAAATTAGCCTACAATTAGGAGTGTATTTCCCTACTGTTGTTAAGTGGAACAAAATCTTCTCCATAAGACAGAAGAACAGTGAAATGGCATCCGAGTATTTCCATAGAGCACTGCAGGAAATGGCTAGATACACTGGGATAGAGGATATTAAGGAGAATGCCAACCACAGGGAAGTAGCTATCTCTGTACTAATGGATGTATTAAAGGAGGCACTGAGGGCGAGGGTGCAAACCTCTCTGCCAAATTGGAGAGGTATCTGGGTAGCTTCACTAAGAGAGTCCGCCATCGAGCATGATCGCAACATCAGTAAACATACGGAGTCACAAGGGGATAAGCTGATGATGGTAAGTATACAAGCTCTTACAGGGAAGTCCCATCAGCCTAAACCCCAGACCCCTGATGGTAAGTCACGGTCAACAACATGTTATCTTTGCAAAAGGGAAGGGCATTTCGCAAGGGTAGAAGTAGCGGGACACATAACGTATATAGACCCCCTAGACCTGAATACAAACCACGCTACAAAACACAAAGTTGGGACCAGGGACCACATAGAAGGGATTATGAGCCGCATAGAGGGGAAACAAGGAGGTACCCACCCAGGAGGGACTGGCAGGCCCCCGAAAACTTACAGTTATCCCCCTCACATATTGCAGCTGCCAATGCCCTGCGGGAGGGTCCCACTACACAATAGATGTTAGGCCACACCTGTAGTCTGCAGCCAGTGAAATTGATTGCTGGCCTTGGTAGTGAACCTGAGGTCATGGTTGATGTAGCTGGTGTACCACTACCTTTTCTTGTAGACACAGGGGCGGCCAGACAATACTAAATTCCATCACAGGTGTAAAAACCACGGGTAAAACAATTTCAGCAATGGGAGTAACGGGAAAGGTGCAGCAATACCCTTTGAGTACACCTGCAGAGATTACGATAGGGCCATTGCAAACCAAACATTCTTTCCTGTTGGCTGCATCCGCTCCGACTAATCTACTGGGCAGAGACTTGTTGTGTAAAATGCGTGTGTCATATACTGTACCCCTGAGAGTGTGTTCTTAGATATCCCTGAGAACCATGCACAGGAGGTACAAGATATATTAGACACCCCTCAAATTCTAATGTTACACTCCACCGTTATAGACACATGTCCATCGCAGGTAGAGGAAATGAACTCGCAAATACCGGGTTCCCTTTGGACCAAAGATGGACAGGACACTGGATTGATGGCGAATGTAGCCCCAGTAGCAGTACAAATAAAAGGTGGCATGATAGCTCCAAAAATCCCCCTGTATCCTCTGAAACCAGAGGTGGAATTAGGAGTATACCCGGTCATAGAACGGCTGCTACAACAGGGCATCCTAGTCAGGACGTTCAGCACAGCCAATAGTCCCATCTTCCCTGTGAAAAAGAGTGGGGGGAGGGGATACAGGCTAGTACAGGATCTAAGGGGGATAAACAAGATAGTTGAGAGTCAATTCCCCGTAGTGCCCAATCCAGCTGTCATCCTCATCCAGATCCCTTCAACCTCCAAGTTCTTCACCGTCATTGATCTCTGTTCTGCATTCTTTTCTGTCCCTCTCCACCCTGACAGCCAATACCTCTTTGCTTTCACCTACAGGGGAGTACAGTACACCTGGACTCGTCTCCCCCAAGGTTTCATTGACAGCCCAAGTATTTTCTCCCAGGCCTTATATGACTGTTTACAATCTTTTCAACCTGAGAGTGGGTCGGTGCTAATACAATGGAAAATATTTACTAATATTCGTGTTTGTGTCGGTTTGTGTAGTGTTTAAACTCATCTTGTATCAGGTGCATTTTCATGCAACTTTTTGAAACTATATACGCCAAGTTACGAAGCAGTCGACTTTATGGTTTTCGTGTTTTCCGATGTCGATGCCAGTCGGGTTTTTTTGGCCCATTCTCGGCCGTCATTGTCATTTGCGTACGTCTTTTGGTTGTTTTTTCCTGCATTTCTTCTAAGTTAAACACGGCAGGTTTTTTTTAAGACCCCGGCCGCATTTTCACTTTTAGTTTCGTTTTTCATCCCCGTTCGTGATTGGTTGTGTTTCAGATGTAGGAGTGTCTGTGCGCAACCATATAAATATGCCCCAAACCGTCCGCACCTCGTGGGTTTAGTTAGTGGTGAGGAGGAGGGAGGTTGTGCTGTGGAGGTAGGTGAATTTGTGGTTTGGTGAGGAGTGTTGGTAGCGATTTCTGAGTGTAGTATTGTGTTTGAAAGTCGTCTTGTCCTTCTTGTAGTCTTGTTTTTTGTGGTTTTGTCTCATTTTTTGTCCAAGTTATTTTTCTTTATAGTCCCTTGTCAGTGTTTGTGTGTGTGTGTGTGTGTGTGTGTGTGTGTGTGTGTGTGTGTGTGTGTGTGTGTGTGTGAGTGGTGTAGTGGTAGGGGAGGAGTGTTTTGTTTGTCTATTTTTTTTCTGTGTTAAGTGTTTAGACACACAATTATGTGTGACTCAGAGGTGGGTGAGGTGGAGGCTGTGAGTGAGGGGGAGGTGGTCGGTCAGGTGGAGGAGGTGAGTGTGAGTGAGGTTATTGAGGTGGAAGATGTGGGTGAGGTTGCTGCAGCAGCCTCAAGTGACAGTGATAGTGACAGTCATACAGCTCAGCAGCCACGCACCACTACTAAGACTGGGCGGAATGTAAAGTTTAGTTATGCCGAAAATGTGGCATTGGTGCGTGAGCTGATGAAGTATCAGCAGCAGCTATTTGGTCCTGAGTCCGCCAAGGTGCCAACACAGAAGAAGACGGTGTTGTGGGCGAAAGTTGTTGCTGCTGTGAATAGTGAGGGGGTGGTCAAGCGGACGGAGGACACGTGCCGCAAACGGTACTATGACATAAAGCGACGTGTCAAGTCCAAAATGGCCAATGAGGCGAAGTCGGCTAGAAAAAACGGTGGTGAGCAGCCCTATATTGCAAGATATCTGGACTATGAGGAGCCCATGCGGAGTGTAATACCTCCTGAAGTAGTCTCTGCAACCCATGTCCGGGATTCAGATAGACCCAGGAAGAATGGTGAGCATGTGTATTTCCATTAACATTCTATGACCTTATATATTTTTTTTATTTTATTTTTTTAAAGTGTGTCATGTCACGTTGCATATTACTCCCATCTGCAAGTGTGTGTCAGCAAATACATTGTTTTGGGTAATGTTTTATCCAAAAGCCAATGTAACATCTTACTTTATTGTATGTCATGTGTTATTTTCCAGTATATTTTGCATGTGTAGTTTGGACTTGGTGTGTCATTGAAATGTCCTGCAATAATGGTTTCCTTTTGGACATTTCTTTTTTTAACATTTGGACTATGTTTATAGTTAGGTTATCCATGTGCAATGTTTCAAAAACAGTGCTTGTCATGTTAGAGGCTGGAGTAGTGGAAAGTGGTTTGGAAACCACTTACATGTGTAATGTCATTATTACAGAATGTAATATTTTTGATAAAAAGCCCACTATTTGTTTGTTCAGTTTGAGTTTGTATTTGTACCCTGACACAACACTGCAGTGTAATTTTTTAATTTGTGTTTTGTTTTTGTTTGGCTCATATAGTGGTAATGTGTGTTTGGAGTGCCACATCACAGAGCAATTTATATATTGCATCTGTAATATTTTTACTTTCATTACAAAATGAAGATGTGTGTGTTTTTGGTTGTTAATGTATGTATTTTTACTTGTGGCCTATGTCAGTGTCCTGTACATGTTTTCCTGTGTTGCACTTTCCATAGTGCATATGGCTATTGTACAATGTTTATTGTCTTATGTAGTGGTTTTATTGTTTCCGGTCCTTATGTATTTATTAAAAATAAAGCAAGCATTTCTTAAAGAATACATTTTTATAAGCATAATGGGTGGATGTATCAACAATAGCATGAATACATGATTTATTTATTTTTTTTACAGTGTTTGAAAAAAGCAGTACTACTCGTCCTCCAGTAACCCCCATCACATCTGATGATGATGACGCTGCGGAAGCAGGTTAAGTGTCCATTGTAGTATAGGGTATGTTTGTAAAGGAATGGCCATAACAAAATTTCACTTTCATTAATAGGTCCATCAAAAGAAGTCTGGAGCAGCAGAAGTGGGACTTCTGTAAGACACCACCACAAAAAACCTGTGGCAGCAAAGAAAGCAAGGTCTGATGTCCAGGGCCAACCACAGCAGGCTACCCCGCCACGAAGATTATCGACAGTATGTTCGGTCCCCCCCCTCCAAATTTTGGACACACCTCCAAGACGTCAACCACACTCCCCTCATCTTGATCATTAAGTCAAAACACATCAAAATCTTAAATACTTACCAAAGTAAGTAAAACATGAAATGGAATCCAAGCAAAATGGCCTTGTCCACATCCAGTAAAGATATGTATGTCCACTTGAGCCATACAGTAGCACATTGTGTGTAAGATGCTGCAACAGAAACTCATGTTTAATTTTTTAAAATAGTAAGGTTGTTTAACAAATTTTTACATGTGTGTTTGACCTCACATTGCCAAATACATATAAAAACATTACTATGTTTGTTTTAGAAAAGCTATAAAGTAACACATTATGGATTACAATGTGTTTTTATGGTGGAGTATGTCTGATCTACAATAAAACTAAAGTGTTTGCTTTCACAATTAAGTAACCAGACACATTTGCCACAAACAGGCATATGTATGTATTTAAGTTATGAGTGATGATGTTGCTAGGCAGAATATCTGAAAGCAACAGTGAATGACACGTGTTCCATGTGTAGTGATTTGTTTTCATTTATCAAACATATGGATAGGTAACTGAGTTTTTTTCTACATTTCAGCTTCTAGTCCTGGTAACAGCATCCCTCCGCAACAACAGCAACACAACACATGGATGAGACAATCATGTTAGAAATGCAGCCATTAAGCCAAGGAATCAGACCCCCAGCACCTGTGAGTACACCACCACAGCAAAGCACACCACCACCACAACACAGCCCAACAACACCAGTAACACAAGGCCCTGATCAGGTGTTTTGGACCATTTGGGCTAGACAGCAGGCCACTAATGAAGATTGCCTGCGTAGGCAGACACAAATGTTTGCAAGCCTACCATGTCACCTCAGAAGAATAACCAGAAATATGAGTAGACAAAATGAACAAACCACAAGAATTGGCAATACCATGGAACTCATGCATACAGACATTACACAGGCCATGGCCAACTTACAGCGAATAATGGAAGTACAGCACAGACTAATGGAAGAACAGCACAGACAACAGCAAAGTTATATGAACATTTTTCAAAACAATCAAAAGATAAATGAAAGTTTATTCCAAATTGTAGACAATCAAAATGATGCTACACGTGAACTTAATGCCACCCTCACTAACCTGAATGAAACACTCAGATCCATGCACCAACAGCAAACAAGCAGCAGTTCTGGTACGTCTACTCCAAATATCACGCCAGTCTCATCACCACCAAGATGCTCCACCAGAGCACAACAACATGACAGTGCTAAAGGCAAAGGGCAGGATAAGCAGGCACCCAAAAAACAATTAAAATAAAAACAACAAATTTTACATTTCTGAAAAGTAAAGCAAAATAGTTAGTTAGTGTATGTTTGGCAAAATATATATAACACTTAGCTCCTTGACAATTTATACAACATCGTTAATTATAAGTGGTACAAACAACAACATGAAATTTGTACGCACATTTATTCTTTACCATCTTTGTTTTTTTTGGAGGAGGGAAATGTTGTTGGAGCTGCACATACATGTTAGCAGGAAGTAACCAGACCACTTGATTTTTTTCTAATCATTACTCTTTCTAGATTCCAATCATTCTCCTATCCTGCACACACAATCATTGCCAGGCAGCCACATACATGTTAGCAGGAAGTAACCAGACCACTTGATTTTTTTCTAATCATTACTCTTTCTAGATTCCAATCATTCTCCTATCCTGCAGCCAATACAAATTACAATGTGATTGTTAACTCTTTTACCTTTCTTCTCTATACAACGGCCCTCATTCCGAGTTGTTCGCTCGGTTAAATTCTTCGCATCGCAGCGAATTTCCGCTTAATGCGCATGCGCAATGTTCGCACTGCGACTGCGCCAAGTAAATTTGCTATGCAGTTAGGAATTTTACTCACGGCTTTTTCATCGTTCTGGAGATCGTAATGTGATTGACAGGAAATGGGTGTTACTGGGCGGAAACAGGCCGTTTTATGGGCGTGTGGGAAAAAACGCTACCGTTTCCGGAAAAAATGCAGGAGTGGCCGGAGAAACGGAGGAGTGTCTGGGCGAACGCTGGGTGTGTTTGTGACGTCAAACCAGGAACGACAAGCACTGAACTGATCGCAGATGCTGAGTAAGTCTGAAGCTACTCAGAAACTGCTACGAGGTGTGTAATCGCAATATTGCGAATACATCGTTCGCAATTTTAAGATGCTAAGATTCACTCCCAGTAGGCGGCGGCTTAGCATGAGCAAATCTGCTACAATCCGCTTGCGAGCGAACAACTCGGAATGAGGGCCAACATTACAAGAATAACACAATTGAGTTGCGTAAAAAGCTTTTAATATGTTGTCATTGAATTGAGATAATTCATTGCCAAAATTAATGTCATTATTGTTGGTCCATGTTTGTGTGTGTTAAAAATGAGTAATAATGTTATTACACATGATGCAGAAACCAAAAAATAAGAAATTTTAAACCAAAAAACAAATAATGTGTATAATAATGTATATATGTGGCAAACTGTGTATTTACTTGCAAATCAGCAAGTTTACTGCACCAAACATTACAAAATAAATTATTTATGATGAGAGTAAGTTTGTGTCCCTTAAATATGATGGAGCATCACACATAGGAACACATGTATTCCTCAAGGCTAACATATTATATGTTGAGAACTGTTTATTTAGAAACAGGTTCTCAAACTCGGACCTCAGGACCCCACACAGTGCATGTTTTGCAGGTCTCCTCACAGAATCACAAGTGACATAATTAGCTCCACCTGTGAACCTTTTAAAATGTGTCTGTGAGTAATTCATACACCTGTGCTTCTACTGGGTTACCTGCAAAACATGCACTGTGTGGGGTCCTGAGAGCCGAGTTTGAGAACCTGTGCATTAGGACGTTACACACAATCATAAAGTCAAATACTAAATAAATTACCATGTGGATTATGTGTGCTTTTAATAAATTAGCAGTGCAAGTTTACGAACACTTATCCAGACTTAATGCATGCCACTCATAATCTGTTGTTTTGAGTTTTAAAATAAACACAATACACATGCGACATTTGTTTTGCATAAAGCAAGGGTATGTTTGTATGTCTCAAGGAGACATACACATTCTGAGTAATGGTTTTTAAAATAAAAATGGCCCAACATCTATTTATGATTACACAACAAATGAAATAAGCAAACCAAACTTACCTTAGAAATAGCGAGTGATGAGCTCTTGCCTAACCTGCCTCCCTACATCTGTACTCCAAGTATCACCAGATGTCTCTAATTCCTCTGCTTGCTGGCTGCTTTCTTCATCCTCCTCCTCCTCCACAACATGTGGCAGATGTTGCAAACACGTTATGAAGAAAGCAGCAGCAGAACACAATTTGAGTCACCTTCGAGGGACTATACAACAAAAGGCCACCAGACTTATCCAGACACCGAAACCTAGATTTCAGCACACCAAAACATCTTTCTATCACATTCCACGTGGACTTATGTGCATGATTGTAATTGTGTTCAGCAGGGGTATCAGGTCGGGACAATGGAGTTAGAAGCCAAGAGAAACAGCCATATCCTCCATCACCTAAAAGACAGATATAGTAACGTGATTCATGTTAAGATACAGCAACACATAAGTAACACACTGTGGGGCAGATGTATTAACCTGTAGAAGGCATAAGGAAGTGATAAACCAGTGATATGTGCAAGGTAATAAAGGCAGCAGACAATCTGTTCCTAAATGTTCATTTACATATTGGAGCTGATTGGCTGGTGCCTTTATCACCTTGCACATATCACTGGTTTCTCACTTCCTTATGCCTTCTACAGGTTCATACATCTGCCCCTGTATTTGGACAAAGTATACGCAGGCCTACACATAGCAAATTACATACCCAGCAGCCATCCATCTGGCATTGGTCCGTCCTCAAATTTATCAAAGAGGGATGACTGACTGAGGATGAAGGAGTCATGGCAGCCCCCAGGGTAACCAGCAAGAACACTCATTATTTTGAGATTTGCATCACAAACCACCTGCACATTTGTGGAGTGTTCTAGATGGCGATTAGTATATATGTGCTGCCTGCCCCTAGGTGGTCTCAGCTGAATGTGTGTGCAATCTATGGCTTCAAGCACATTGGGCATGCCAGCCAGCTCATAGAAATCTACCCTGACGGCATGCCACTGAGACTCCTGGGTAGGGAAGCAGATTAAGGCCTCAATGTGGGGCTGCAAAACAGCCAACACCTGTGTGTATATTTTAAAGAACAATAAACATGAGATTTTAGGACAGAACTGGCCACCAAGAAATTAAAACAAAACAAAAAAAAGAAGAGGTAGTTAGGTATACATCACCTGTGTTAATATTCTCGAAAATGAGGGCTGTGAGATTCCTATGACATCCCCAGACACAGCCTGAAAGCTGCCAGTAGCCATACAGTGCAACACAGCCAGGAGTTTGTGCAGGCCTGAGACAGAGCGAGAGCATGCTGTCTCAGGGTCTAGGCCCAGTTTGACAAGGTCATACATAGTGATGAGCGGATTCGGTTCCTCAGAATCCGAATTTCACCCATTTTACACGGGTCCAAGGCATACTCGGATACTCCAGTATTGCTCGGTTAACCCGAGCGCGCCCGAACGTCATCATCCCGCTGTCAGATTCTCGCGAGATTCGGATTCTATATAAGGAGCCGCGCGTCGCCGCCATTTTTCACTCGTGCATTGGAAATGATAGTGAGAGGACGTGGCTGGCGTCCTCTCACTTTGTTTCAGGGGGCTGCAAATATCTTTATTCTGGGGACCAGCAGTATTATAGGAGGAGTACAGTGCAGAGTTTTGCTGACCAGTGACCACCATTATTATACGTTCTCTGCCTGAAAAACGCTCCATATCTGTGCTCAGTGTGCTGCATATATCTGTGCTCACACTGCTTTATTGTGGGGACTGGGGACCAGCAGTATTATATAGGAGGAGTACAGTGCAGAGTTTTGCTGACCAGTGACCACCAGTATTATACGTTCTCTGCCTGAAAAACGCTCCATATCTGTGCTCAGTGTGCTGCATATATCTGTGCTCACACTGCTTTATTGTGGGGACTGGGGACCAGCAGTGTTATATAGGAGGAGTACAGTGCAGAGTTTTGCTGCCCAGTGACCACAAGTATTATACGTTCTCTGCCTGAAAAACGCTCCATATCTGTGCTGCATTGTAGTATATAGTAGGAGTACAGTGCATAATTTTGCTGACCACCAGTATATAATATATAGGAATATGGTACAGAAGGCCACTGCTCTACCTACCTCTGTGTCGTCAAGTATACTATCCATCCATACCTGTGGTGCATTTCAGTTTTGCACAGTATATATAGTAGTAGGCAGTAGATAAAGACAACCTTTCTGTCAAACTTGACAGGTGACACACCCCCTTGCTCCTAGGCGCCACCCCCTTTAATATTAAATGATAGTGTTTTATATCGCTTTAATATAAAATTTTATATAAATTTATAGTGTTCGATATTAAACCGTATTAAAAATTGTTGCTTAACACCAGTCGCAGAGTGTCACGCAACACCAGTCGCAGAGTGTCACACAACACCAGGCGCAGATTTTATATCGCTTTAATATAAAATTTTATATAAATTTATAGTGTTCGATATTAAACTGTATTAAAAATTGTCGCGTAACACCAGTCGCAGAGTGTCACGCAACACCAGTCGCAGAATGTCATGCAACGCAGCGCGTCAAATCAGGCGGATGAAAGATGCATATTACACAGTGTTAAAACCAGGTAGTTTTAGCGGCATTGATAAATATTATGGGGCGGTTAAAAATAAATTTAAAAGATCCGACGTAAGAAAGTGGTTACAAGAACAAGACGCATACACGCTGCACAAGCCAGCAAGAAAAAACTATAAAAGGAACATGATTTGTGTATCGGGTATAAACCAACAGTGGCAATGCGATTTGATCTCGCTGATAGATTTGTCAAAATACAACGATGGCGTTAAATACATATTAACAATCATCGATATATTCAGTAAGAGGGTGTGGGGTGAAAGTCTGACCGCTAAGAATGCAGCAATGGTCGCTAATGCTTTTGAAAAAATATTCCAGCGCGGCGATGTGCCGATGAAGCTACAAACCGATAATGGTAAAGAGTTTCTAAACAGAAACCTAAAAAAGGTGTTAGAAAAATACGGTATAAATCATTTCACGACCAATAACGATGTGAAAGCTGCTGTTATAGAGCGCTTCAATAGGACTTTAAAAACACGCATGTGGCGCTATTTCACGGCAAAGAATACCTACAGATATATAGACGTTTTACAAGACTTCATACGCAGCTATAATAACACATACCATAGAACGATTAAGTGCGCTCCAAACGATGTGAATGACTCTAACGCACTGAGTGTCTTCAAAACGACCTACGGTGATTACTTTAGAAGTAAGAAAGCCCCAGTTTGTTTAGGAATCGGTGACCACGTCCGTATTTCTAAATATAAGGACATATTTCAGAAAGGTTACGAACAGAGCTTTTCTGAGGAGATTTTTGTTGTACATAGTGTGAACACTAAAGGGATTAAACCGCTTTATAAGTTGGCAGATCTGTACGGTGAAGTTATAACAGGTAGTTTTTACCCCGAAGAGCTTCAAAGCATACCAAAAAACTATAACAGAGTTTACAAAGTGGAAAAGATTTAAAAAAATAAGACGGTCAGAGGCCGTAAATACGCGTTAGTCAAGTGGCGCGGGTACCCCGCAAAATTTAACAGTTGGGTCGCAGCATCGGTGATAAAAGACATATAAAGATCAGCAGTATCTAAACAAGACGAGCGATGGATGACAAGTCGTTCTACATAACCTTACCCAGCAACGCATCGGCTGTTACCTTCCCACAAAATAAAATTTCTAACTATACGACAAAGTTGGCTAAACCGATAGACTTAAATGGCGAATGGGAAGTGGCACTTACTGAGATACAATACCCGCATACGTGGAATACATTGGATTTACAAGATTGTAGACTGCAATTATCATGGGATGGAACGGCGGAACAGCCGGTGGCGAGAGTCGTGAGTTTGTGCATTAAACCCGGTTTTTATGAAACAATCGAAGCGTTACTGAACGTAATCAACGCTGAAATTGTACAACTGAAACTGGACGTTGGATTAAGACTAACGTATGATCCATTTGCACGCGTTGTAACATGTGACAGTAAACTGTTGTATCAAATCCACGCCGGTTCTAAGCTGACATGGATACTGGGTTTACAGCCTAAAACTAATATTTCTAAACCATGCGCCGACATCAAAGGCGGCCAATATACGATGTACGTGTACACAGACATTATCGAACACCAACGGGTCGGGGATAGTTATGTACCGCTACTTCGCACTGTTGAAATGAAGGGTTATAACAATGAGGTTGTCACAATACGATACGAGAAACCCGATTACGTACCATTGTGCAAAACACATTTTGACACGATAGCCATAGAGATAAAGAACGACCAAAACGAGAACATGGCATTTAAGTTTGGGAAAGCGATCGTGAAGCTACACTTCAGACGCCGCAAAACTGAATTTTATTAACTAAGCAGAATGGTCGCTGTTAAAAATTATGGCGATCCGGGCCTCTATGCGCAATATTATAAATCTCAAGCCGGTAATGGATTACCAGGTTTTCACGGCAGCGCATACATGTACGGCTGCGGTTTAGGCGGTATTTTTCGAAGTCTTTTCAGAAAAGCTGTTCCTCTTTTCCGGAGAGGTTTAGAGTTGGCTAAACCGCATATGAAGACAGCGGTTCGTAATATAGCGAAAGATGTTATCGGGCAAGCCACAACGGCCGTTGTGAATAAGATACACGAGGCGAACCAAGCAAAGCAAGACGGTTCAGGTCTAATATATACAAGAAAAGGCGTGTCTAAAAGAAAACGGAAGCGTATGATAACGCTTCCGCCTTGGGACATACCCTTTTTAAATAAAAAACAGAGACGACGCAACTCAAAGAAGAAGAGAAAGCCGAAGAGTGCCGTTGGTGATATTTTTTAAACATGTCTTTCATACACCACGAATCCGTTGAATGTGCAAAAACAGAGCTGGATCTTTTTGACGTGCCCCCGACACAAACTAGCATAGAGAAAAGTCTATACGTCGAAGTTCAACCTTTAGCGGCGTTATCCGACACAGCTCCGCTTGAATTTTATATAGCAGCCAGCGGTGAACACTACTACGATCTGAACAATACGCTGTTGTACGTGACATGTAAGATCGTACGAACCGATAACACGCCGATACCGCAAGGTGTGCGGGTCGCACTTATTAATTACCCAATAGCGACTTTATTCAACCAAGTGGATGTAACTTTGGGCGACAGGCTCATATCACAATCCAACAATCTTTACGCATACCGCGCGTACATTGAGACTATATTAAATTACAGCTCGGATGCATTGTCAACAAAACACACAACAGGATTATTTTACAAAGATGCGGATGGTGAATTTAACAACACGGCGCTGGACGGACCGAATACGGGATTCAAAAAACGAGCAGGCGCAACAGCGCAGAGTCGCACTGTTGAACTGCTAGGCCCGCTTCACTGCGACCTTTTCCATCAACATAAACTAATTTTAAACGCCGTTGATCTGAAGATTAAACTAACCAGAAACAAAGACGCATTCTGCTTAATGTCGTTTGAGGCGGATGCCTTTAAAATACAGATCACAGCTGCATCCCTGTTCGTGAAAAGAGTTCAGGTCTCACCGGCCGTGCGGATTGGGCACGCGCAGGCTCTGTTAAACGGTAACGCGAAATACGCGATTGACCGCGTTGGGATGAAAATCTACAGCGTACCAACAGGCAGTAGAGTATTTAATCTAGAAAATGTATTTTTAGGACAAGTGCCGAAAACAGTTATAGCCGGTTTCGTGGATAACGAATCATTTTCAGGAATCCATAACCGGAACCCCCTGTGCTTTGAACATAAAAATGTAAGTTTTGCGTCCCTTTATCTGGATGGAACGCCGCACCCCGCCAAGCCATTTCAACCCGACTTTGAAAGCGGTAATGCTGTAAGAGAGTATATGTCACTCATACAGATCACAAATAAGCAGAAATCTGACAATGGCATACTGATTGACCGCGAAGAGTACCTCAGGGGCTACACGCTATTTGCTTTTGACCTTTCACCAGAACAGGAGTGTGGAGAACACCTTTCCCTGATAAGAACAGGCAATCTACGTGCCGAATTCCGCTTTGCAGAAGCGTTGGACCGGACAGTCAATGTGATAATATACGCTCTATTTGATAACATCATCGAGATTAATCAAAGGCGCGATGTGCTGTACGATTATCTATAAATGAAATAAACTAACACTACGCTGCTGAAAAAATGAACACATTACAGATAAACTGTATTCTGTACGCCGTGCAAAGCACAAGGCATATTTTTAAAGGAACATATCCGTGCGATATGTTGCCGGTCAGTAAACTGTCGCAATATCCCTGCGCGTTTGTAATCAATACGCATAGCAGCGGGCAGCCGGGTGAGCACTGGTTGGCCGCTTATTTTAACGAAAAGCGTGAATGTTACTTTTTTGATTCTTACGGGTTAGCCCCTGACAGCCCCCTATTCCCAAAAGCAATAATACATTTTTTAAACTTGAATTCAAAAAGTGTTTATCACCAAAATAAGCAGTTGCAAAATTTTAACAGTACCGTTTGCGGTCAATATTGCATATACTTTATATTTTACATGTGTAAAAAATACAAATATGTGGATGTACTGGCCCGTTTTAGTGATGACGCAAAACGTAATGATTGTTTTGTTTCAAATTTTGTAAGACGACTCCCAAGAAGCCATTGTCTGAGTCATTATGCATATAGATATATACAGAATTGTGTAACTTGTAACCAACGCTGTGCGTGAAGCGTTTTATGTACAACGTGTCATAGTTATGACACGTTGTACATAAAACGCTTCACGCACAACGCTGTGTGTGAAGCGTGTTACGCACAACGTTGTATTGTTTGTGTAACTTGTAATCAACATTCTGTTTGATACGTTTTATGTACAACGCATCATATCTATGATGTTTTTCTAATAAACAACGTTGTTTATTAAACTTTATATCGCGTGCTTGAAATTTCTTCCGTTTACAGCAATAGAAACAAAGCACAAAACGTTGTTTTATAAAGCATAAGCATATTTTATTGATATATGTATATATATATATATATATATATATATATATAACACGGTAAAGAAGCATTTAAAACATTACATAAAATATTATTGACATAAGTTAAACATTGTGGCGCAAAATACCAACACAAAATACAGTGTATAAAAATATTATAAATTAGTTATATGTTATAGTTTCAGCCACTGTGAATCCTGAAATAGATTTACGGATCTTTTCCTAGGCAGTAAGTAACCGTGCGGTGTTGTTAAACCTGGGGGACTTAAAACATTTATTCGACCTTTGTTAAGGGTTTGTAACGACATGGGCGATGTCACAGCGCCATCAGAGTCATCCTGCTTCTCAGCTTTTAATCGTTCTAAACACATTCTATTCCCCGCATTGGCTATGACGGTTGAGGGAATATTCAATTCAGACATTGCCCGCATAAATTCAGGCCAACCATTCGGTATATTACGGATCGACACACCGTTACTTTGCGTGATGCTTCTTATTAAATCTAACATGTTGGAACCAGGCACAGTGACGCCTTTGTACAGAAACTCCCCTTTACTGTTCCAGTCTGTGATGTGTTTAGAGCGTGTCATTTTACTCAATAGTATTTCACAGTTTTTCTTATACCGGTCATTAACACCGCTCAAAAGCTCATGATAAACAGCATCGGGTGCAATAGGCTGTGTCGTATTATTTGATTCATCAACAGATTTTGCAACGGGTGATAAAAGAGCTAAAGTTGACATTTCACTATCAGCCTGTTTACTCAACACCAGGTATCTCTGCAACAACATTGTATATCGCTTTGCTTTTTCATATTCTGATAAATCATTATTCTGTAGTATTTTCACGATCTCTACATCTAGACCATGCGTTGCTGTTTTACGTATGTTGTCGCTGTTCGGTTTATTATGTAAACGGTCTATCTGATTCTGAGGTACCAGATACATTTTCTCAGCGTACTCCATCAGCGATTAGACAATAGTCCTGTAATTAGTGGTATAGCAAAACCAAGCAGCGAACCGATAAAACCACCTGACTGTTTAACCAACCTCTTCTTTTTTCCAATGGCACATTTCTTATTACAAAGTGATTTTATAAGCGCTCGCTTCTTTTTAAGGTAGTTCAACTGGCGTTGAGACAGCGGTATTTTACCTTTAAGCGTGTTGAGCGCTATCTCACAAATAGCCGTGACTAAATCGTTTGAAGCGTTGGATAAAATAGCATTTCTTTGGAATGGTGTTGCTTTAATTAACGTTTTTAAAAGCACCCAATTACGTCTTATCCGCCCCGACATGTTCACCGTTGTTAGAATGACAACAAATGACTAAAGGTTGTACGGTTATAGCTTTATAGAACCGCGCTTCTTAATGACAAAAGCGACAGGCGTGTCTGGTGGGAATAAGTCGCTTCGTAAACGATAATCGTCAAGAGCGTTGTTTCTTAAATCAACCAGTAAATAACCATAAGGGGCAGCCGTCGCGGATTCATAGGCTTCGAGAAAAAAACGATGTTTCGATGGGTACATTTGTCTAGCCAGAATGCCCACCTGCATTTTATCCCTGGGGTTTTTGAACAGGACCATATATTTTGTGTTTAAATGTATAGTTCTGCTCTTTTTACCTTGACAAAATATGTTTTGGACAAGGTACAGGATACTGAGATTACGATGGTGTACATACTTTGTGAAAGCTTTCTCAACCTCAGAATTATTACTTGCCGCGTCCATCAAATCATCAATCACTGTTAAATTAATCTTATCAGGGGGAAAAAGTTGATCATCGCTAAAAGACTCTGGTAAGCCCTCTATAAAACGCGTACCGGGTTAATCACGCAGAAGTTGGTCGTATATAGGCTGCCAACAGGTGTAAAACCAAACAACATTATCAGGTACATGAGTCATATGTGTTGCAGCGTGTTGCAACAGCGTTTTCACAAAATAACTTCTACCCGAATTGGACGGACCCGCTAAAATACATGAGAAAGGGTGCTGAAATCTGGTGTCCATCTTAATAGCCGAACGGCAGTGTTGTGAAGTTGTCCGTAAGAGACCGTTTAGTATAAACACACCTTTGCGTCTTCTGCAATGTACGCGTCTCTATCTGCCAGCACTTTTTCACACGTACTATACCGGGTTGACGGATCACAACCTTTTTCTGGTCATCGCCTTCGTGATTTAAAGGATAATCTAAGACCAGTTCTTTCAGGCTGTCAAAGTTAACGTGCTGCGCATTATCAACATTGAGCGTTATACCTTTAACTTTTAAACAGGTCTTTCCGTTGTTTAGTCGATAGCCGTATGACTTGGGACCGGCTGAGACAAATTCTGTTATATGGGTGCCTGTGGGTAGTTCGCTGGTCAACTCGCCTAAATAATCACCCAATGGCGGACACCAGTCACCGGGTCTACTGACAAAAATCACAGAATCTGTGTCGTGATAAAGACATCTATCTTGTAATCTATACAGTAGTTTGTACAGTTCAACACGTGCATAAGCCGTTGTAAAGATGGCTATAGTTACATTTGAAATTGCGCCCCTGGTGTAATGATCTTTGGCATACTTCCAATTTACCATAACTGTATCATCGTCAACAAAGTCCAAAGCGGACACGTCATAGTACGGTAAGAACGCGTATTCAAAAAGTTTGTCGGGATCGGTCACTAGACACGTATTGGGCATGTTGCTACGTTGACCAAATTTACCCCATAAGGAATTTAAAAACAATTTTGAAATTTGTCTTTTAGCGGGATTGATTTCTATGTGATCGGGGCGTAAAGACACGCCTTCATTTTTTTGATAGGCGTCTATATACTCTTGGCGTTTCTTGGCGTCTGTACACCATTCGGGATAACCAGAGGCCTCTTGTTTATCCCTGAGGTGCGTTTTAATGTAGCCAGAAAACAATTTGTCAGAGCTCTCATCAAAATGCCACACCTCATAGATTTTACACACCATGTACCCCATTTCTACAGCCAAGTTTAGTTCCACGGTACACCATGTACCGATGAGTGCACGTTTTTCTTAATCATGAACGCACGGCTCAGTCTGTCCAGACTCAGCGCATGTGCGACGTAATGGAAACATTAACTTGCCACCCATTTTAACCGGCAGAACCGGAAAAAATAGGCCACGAGGCGGGTAAACTTTAACCCTGGCAAAACCAAAATACTTTGTGACATCACCAAAGTCCTTATAAATAATGCGTGGGTGCTGTATAGGATACGTTTTGGTTTTGTTAACATATGGATACAAACTGGTGAAGTCAAAATATTGAATTTTTTCATCACAGCCTGTTTTGTGATACAGCTTTATGGCGTTTGTGCGCCCGCCATAAAGAGCATCACGCGGCTCCAAGGGTTCGGGTAATTCTTTGCCCTTCAGAAAAGCCTGTAGATCCGCATCAGAATCTAGCATAGACTTCCATTCACAACCCCAGATTTCACGTATCTGAAATCCACAACGTTTAAGGTAGTGCAACTTTACCTGCGTCTTGTGGTGTAATTGACCGTAGGTCGTTTTAGTCAGTTTGTTTTTATCATCGGTGTTGTAACAAGCACCACAGCCGTGATAAAAACAACCTTGAAATTCAAATGCAGTGGGTGTTCCGTTAATCACGGCGTAACCATCCAGGCTGTATTTACCAACTTTCTTCTCGCCCCCTTGTAAAGCGTGTCTTATACTCACACCTTCTTTGTGTTCTATGTACATTAACCACTGTATGGCTGGCGTTGAGTAACGCTTCTGAGTCTTGTGATAGTTATCACCCGGTACAAGGGCCAGTGTCTTTTCCTGTAAAAATTTACAACGGTACATGGCCATGCATACGGAAGCCAACGTGACTAATTGAAAAGCTTCGACGTGACGTTTAACCACAACCTTTTTTTTTTTCTTTGTTATTAGAAATTCCTGTTCTGTCATGGCTATAACAGCCGATCTGAAAGCATCACAAGCTTTTTGTAATATTTTCACATCTTCTTTACAATATCGTACAAGCTCTTTTTGAAAGTTAAACGGTTTGTGTACATGCTGTTTATACCAGGCTGTAAACTCAGATAATTCATCAGGCATCATGTATTGTGGACCAAAATACTCTATTGATGGCATAGCGCCTATGTAATTTTGGTTATCAGCTGTGTTAAAAAAATGTGGGAAATAACCTTTGGTACCATCAAACCCCATCGCCTTTGGTAACTTGCTAAGCCGCATGGGTAAAAAATTTAAAGAGTCGATAAATCTTATCTTCAAATCTTTTACCGTGATGCACATTATGTTGCCGCCTCTAGATAATAATTTCATCTTTAATTTCTCCTTAATCAGCTGGCGCAGCACAAAATATGCATCATAGTGACCTGCATTATGGGCTATGAATGTGTAATGCTCAAATTTTGGTTTCATGAACGTCTTTACAAAGTCTTCGATACATGCAACACCCTTAAACTCCCAGTCTTTCTCCCCCGTTAATGTTAAAGCGTAATAGTAGTTTGGTATGTGCACACCTGTCTCCTGCATACACTCAAAATCATAAAAGATGTATTTCTTTGTGGGCTCTTCCGGCTTGATGGTTTGTATATAGCACAAATGGTTCGAAAACCCATCAACGAACACCTTACAAATAGGGCACTTTAGGCCTCGGCAGTTATGATCTGTTCGCCTGTAGAGACAACACTTGTCACAATATACATGTTCAAGACAGGATATTTTGTGATCAAGAGCTAAAGCTTTGTGTAGCTCTAAACACTCGTTTGATCGACAAAATACCCTACACACCGAACACCTTAAAGCCGTCACACCATCGTCAATACAATCCGGCCTGTGACAAGCCTTACAAAAGAAAAGACAATCGTGATTATTTCTATGATGGTAAGCGCTATGACAACGGATGCAATAATATCGGGCTCCAAGAAACGCTTTGATATCGAGTATCCCATAAAAGTGACAATCGTGATATAGCACAAACAGCGTGTCTTTGTAACGACTGTCCGTACTGTAGTATTTCCAATCACCTTGACTGTAATAGAGGAGATTGATAGAAACGTTTAAATAATTTTCAAAAATTGCAACATCGCTAAAGCTGACCGCTTTATCAAGCGGCAGATTCAAAGCTTTATGTAGTTGGATCGCTCTCTCCTGTATTACATGATCATTGGCATTGTTACCTTTATCCAGAAGTTTACAGACGCTAGTGGCCAAACACAGGTTATTACCTATGCGCCTGAAGTCATAGAGATATCTCTTTCTTTTATTTATTATTAAACTTTGGGGAAGGCGTTGTAAACTCCTCCCAGTCAAACCAGATCCTGATCTGTTCATAAAAATACTGATCACAAATCTTAAGCCTGTGGACAATAAGAATTCAGCGTTACTTTGAAGCGTGTTTGTAATCTGGTTCAAAAAACTGGCAGCGTCTAATGTTTCTTGCGGCTTACGATGCGAATAGATGGCGTTGTGTAACCCACCCCCCTCCAATCTAAGCTGAACGCGGTCGGCAGGATCCACGCCCGCAAGGACACCATCGAGCATGGCCTGTATAGCAGTATGAATGGCTCGAACTCCCTCTACAAATTGTCAGGTTCGGTCTGGTTTGTGTCCCCGGAGGGGGCGCTAGTGGGTCAGTGGAGGTAGGATGGAAGAATGAAGTGAGGAGGCAGTACTGGGTTTCTGCGCATGTGCACAATGTAGATTTATTAATAACAGAAAAGTCCAGATAATAATGCAGCAGAAAGTAAACAAACGAATGCAATGGAAATGACAATGGTAACGGCAATGGTAATGGCAATGGAATAGTATGGTTTGAAACTGAAAGTCTATGGCAGAGTTTGTAATGCAGAAATGGAACCAGAGTAATTAAGACGTGGAGCCAGCAGAGGTGATGATAATGGTAGCAAACCTGGTAGCAGATGAAGAAGACTTGATGCAGGGTTCACAGTGCTATTGGAAAGCACAGGCAGCTTGCAAGCTGATTCACAGGTGAGGTGATGAGCTGCACCTGGAGATGGAGTCTCTACAGCTGAGGCTGAAGCACACTGTGTTGGAGATTGGTGTGAAGCCTGTAAATGAATGCAGGAATTGCTGATGCTTGTAGTTCCACGGAGCTGTAGTAGGATAACCAGGAACACGGAGTAACAAGCAGGTAACCAGGAACACGGGGATCTGGAGACTGGAACACAGAAACTTACACACTGAATGCAGCAGGAGAGCTGGAGTGGTTGCTGGAACTTGTAGTTCCACAGGAACTTGCACACTGAATGTCGCAGGAGAGCTGGAGGGGTTACTGGAACTTGTAGTTCCACAGGAACAACTGGAACAACTGGGAACTGGAACAGCTGGGACCTGTAGTTCCACAGGTCTAATACACAAGGAAATCTCTGTAGACAGAGGATTGCAAACAGGAGCCGCCTGTTCACGGGATGTGACGTGTTGTCCAAGGCGATGTGAGAGAGCCACAAACTGGAAGTTATACCACCTGCCCAGCAGTGATTGGACACAAACTGCAGGCGGAGATACTAGCTGGATTGGGTGTCCAGATCAGCTGTGAGTTAGTTGAAGCACTATGTACTCCAGGCTGCAGAGGACTGAAAACGAGAACTGGAACAGAACTGAACTGCTGGAACCTGTAGTTCCACAGCAGTGATGTGATGGAAAATGCAGATTCCTGACAGTACCCCCCCTTTTATGGGTGGGCACCGAACACCCACGCTGGAACTTGGAGGAACCTTGAAAAAGAACTTAGAAATACACAAAAGCAGAGGTCCTCAAAAGTCTTCCCAACTTTCATCTTCAGAAGACAGATTTTCCCCGTCAGAACAAGTAGACCATTCATGGTCATTTGAGACAGAATTTACTTCCTGGGAAAAGGCATAGCTAACACTTACATCAACAGATGGTAGACTTTGAGCTGGTTTTTGAGCTCTCCAATTCTTGTAATTCTTGAAATCTCTGATACATTGATGCAACAGAACCTGTTCATGTTTGGAAGGAGTTGAGTCGAAAAACTGAGAACTGGAAGACTGATCAGATGTTGAATCCGGGGAGTCAATACTTTCAGAAGTGTTGCTGTAGGATGGAGACACGGGAGTATATGCAACTTTCAAATCTGAAGTCTGAGAACCTTGTCTTGACTTTACAGCTTGGAAATCTTTAATAGCTTGGTCTAATGTATCCTGATCTTGCACAGACAGAGATGTTGGAGAGGATTTAGCAGTAGACAAACTGTTGACAAATTGGCCAGAATGCCCAGATGATTCTGAATGCATAAACTTTGGAGCAAACTCCTGTTTTACGGCTTCGCAGAAAGCGGGAAGATCACTCAGTAGCGGATCTTTAGATTCAATGAGAGGATTCGCCCAGTCCAGTGCTCTACCTTTGAAGAACAGGAGGAAGTATCTGATTGCATTGGCTGGAGAAATAGTCACTGAAGGTTCAGACTCAGTAAAAGCGAGGTATTGGCTCGCCACTGCACGAAACTGAGCATAGTCACCATCAAAGTAGACTGGAGCTTTTGTATCTGGTGGACACTTGGAAGGCTGAATGTCAGATGAAGTCTCGGAAGACAATGTAGGACACTTGAGAGTTGAGGACTGGAATAAGCATTCAAAAGCAGGAATAGAATCAACTTGAAATGCTCGAGGGTGGAGAGAGGACGTCATCTCCTGGATTGACTGACGGGAATTCTCTGCTGAGGTTGACAGAACGCTAGAAGCTTCATCTTGGGGTGAGATGCGTAGAGCCTCCATCTGGGTTGAGGCAACTGCAACATCTGCAAGAACTGTAGACTCTGGACATAGCGACAGGAGTTGTTTACTTGAAGCACCGGAGAGAACCACACCGGGTTCAGAGGAACTGGAATCGGTAGGGACCGATGGCAACTTTAGACAAATGGATGGACCTGGAACTTGTACAGGACTATTTGAATTGACTTGAACCGAAGGAGGCTGATCTGGACAGACGGATGGGACCGGATTGGGTCCAGAAAAGCTTGAACCGGCTGGAACCAGAGGAGTCTTCGGACTGACGGATAGGACCGGATTTGATCCGAAGAGACTGGAATCGGCTGGAACCGAAGGAGGCTTACTGGAATCGGCTGGAACCGAAGGAGGCTGATCCGGACAGACGGATGGGACCGGATTGGGTCCGGAAGAGCTTGAAGCGGCAGAAACCGGTGGAGTCCTCGGACCGACGGATAGGACCGGATTTGATCTGAGGATTCTGGAATCGGCTGGAACCGAAGGAGGTAGCCCATCATTGGAGCCACTCAGGCTGGCTGGAACCAGTGGAGACTGATCTGGACAGACGGATGGGACCGGATTGGGTCCAGATAAGCTTGAACCGGCTGGAACTGGATTTGATATGAAGAGACTGGAATCGGCTGGAACCGAAGGAGGTAGCTCAGCATTGGAAACAGAGCTACTCGGGCTGGCTGGAACCAGTGGAGACTTTGGACCGACGGCTGGAACCGGGCTAGGTCCATTGACACTTGACTCTGTATAGACAGAATCCGGATGTTCTGATGATCCCTCTTGGAGTGGTACTGAGCTGGTAGCACTCTCAGAAGTTGGCAAACAAAAGTTCATGTCTGTATCTGTGGCTTTAAGAATTCCTCCTGGGATCTTGGCCCTGGATTCCTCACTTGAGGATGAAACTCCAAAGACCCCTCCTGGGGTTAATAGATCAGACACACTTCTTTGAGTTGCATGCCCGGATGCCACTTCTGGAACCTGAACATCAGATACCCCTACTGGGGTCACAACATCAGATGCCCCACCTGGGGCTGTAGACACAGACGCCCCTTCTCGGGCTGTAGGCACGGACGCCCCTTCTCGGGCTGTAGACACGGATGCCCCTTCTCGGGCTGTAGACACGGATGCCCCTTCTCGGGCTGTAGGCACGGATGCCCCTTCTCGGGCTGTAGGCACGGATGCCTCTTCTCGGGCTGTAGGCACGGATGCCTCTTCTCGGGCTGTAGGCACAGATGCCCCTTCTCGGGCTGTAGGCACAGATGCCCCTTCTCGGGCTGTAGGCACAGATGCCCCTTCTCGGGCTGTAGGCACAGATGCCCCTTCTCGGGCTGTAGGCACAGATGCCCCTTCTCGGGCTGTAGGCACAGATGCCCCTTCTCGGGCTGTAGGCACAGAAACTATTTTAGTTATGGGTAACGTAGATAGTCTCTGTTGATTTCTGAACTTGGGATTGGGTCTATTTGTCACAGGACCCCAATCGTATACTTTTTGGACACTCCTGTCCGGGGTAAAGGAACTTGAAACTGTAGAGGATACGTTGGAAGGTTTGCAGGTGAAAACTCTGTGATGTTGAGACCTGTCACCAACTTTTGAGTTGCGGAAGGAACAGTCCTTAATAAGATGACTAGAACTCCCACAGTAAAAGCAGAGATGAAGCTGCTTGCGATGGCGGAGTTCAGCTTCCGTGAGTTTGGAGCGCGGGTAGCTCTGGAATCTGCCCTCTCTCTGCATAGGAGAAGAGACTTTAGCTTGAAGAAAAGTTGACACGGAGGTCGCACTAGTCTCAATACTTTGAGCAGTACTCTTCACTGCGTTTAAAGCACCACCCAGGATTTCTGGCATCATTGGAATGATTTTTGTTAGGAGACTTTGAAGTTGTTCCAATAGATGATAAAGAGTGCTTATTGGCTCAGAGTTCACAGCAGACAACAAAGGAGTCTTGAAGCTTTCAAAGGAGGAAGTCGCTCTCTCTGGATAGTTAGCTGTGAAGGGACTGCCATAGGACTGACTTGAGCAAGATCCATCCACAGGAACGGATTGTGCAGGGAAAGTTGAAATGACTGGAGCAGGAACTGGAGAAACAACAGAACTTGGAAGGGATTGCTGCAAGGTATCCAAACGGATAGACATTCCCTGTAGAAACAGGATCATCTGCTGCTGCGCAGCCTCTTGACCATCCAAACGGGAGACCAGATTTTGTAAGGCCCCTGACCCCACATTCTGACCACCATCCAAGTCCATGGGCCTTGGACAAACTGTCAGGTTCGGTCTGGTTTGTGTCCCCGGAGGGGGCGCTAGTGGGTCAGTGGAGGTAGGATGGAAGAATGAAGTGAGGAGGCAGTACTGGGTTTCTGCGCATGTGCACAATGTAGATTTATTAATAACAGAAAAGTCCAGATAATAATGCAGCAGAAAGTAAACAAACGAATGCAATGGAAATGACAATGGTAACGGCAATGGTAATGGCAATGGAATAGTATGGTTTGAAACTGAAAGTCTATGGCAGAGTTTGTAATGCAGAAATGGAACCAGAGTAATTAAGACGTGGAGCCAGCAGAGGTGATGATAATGGTAGCAAACCTGGTAGCAGATGAAGAAGACTTGATGCAGGGTTCACAGTGCTATTGGAAAGCACAGGCAGCTTGCAAGCTGATTCACAGGTGAGGTGATGAGCTGCACCTGGAGATGGAGTCTCTACAGCTGAGGCTGAAGCACACTGTGTTGGAGATTGGTGTGAAGCCTGTAAATGAATGCAGGAATTGCTGATGCTTGTAGTTCCACGGAGCTGTAGTAGGATAACCAGGAACACGGAGTAACAAGCAGGTAACCAGGAACACGGGGATCTGGAGACTGGAACACAGAAACTTACACACTGAATGCAGCAGGAGAGCTGGAGTGGTTGCTGGAACTTGTAGTTCCACAGGAACTTGCACACTGAATGTCGCAGGAGAGCTGGAGGGGTTACTGGAACTTGTAGTTCCACAGGAACAACTGGAACAACTGGGAACTGGAACAGCTGGGACCTGTAGTTCCACAGGTCTAATACACAAGGAAATCTCTGTAGACAGAGGATTGCAAACAGGAGCCGCCTGTTCACGGGATGTGACGTGTTGTCCAAGGCGATGTGAGAGAGCCACAAACTGGAAGTTATACCACCTGCCCAGCAGTGATTGGACACAAACTGCAGGCGGAGATACTAGCTGGATTGGGTGTCCAGATCAGCTGTGAGTTAGTTGAAGCACTATGTACTCCAGGCTGCAGAGGACTGAAAACGAGAACTGGAACAGAACTGAACTGCTGGAACCTGTAGTTCCACAGCAGTGATGTGATGGAAAATGCAGATTCCTGACACAAATGATGTAACCCTGTCCAAATTAACAAACCGATAGTGATTGTGGTACTCAACGGCTCTGAAACGCGGTCGTTGTCGTTCATAACTGTTAATTGCCTCCAAGTATACATCTTGACGACCTTCGTCATTACCGGGTGACTCAACACCGACTGTATCATCATATATGGGGCTTGCAATGCGCTCAATATTGTCAGTCTGTGATTCGTCAATCGGTAATGCTTGGGGTGGCGATTGATCTATATCTACATACATCGCACTCTGCTTCCCGCCTACCACATGTTCCCTGTGCCGCTTGCGCTTTCTCAATCTGGTTAATGTTGTTACAGCCTGTTTCACCTTTGCACGTCGGAATAACTGTGAGAGCTTGTATGTTAAACAAGGTTTAATTCGTGGTTTTTTTTTACAGGCATTTAAATTTAAAACACGTTTCAAACCATTGCCTAGCATGCCTAGTCACGGATCAGTTTCATTTATTTCTGCAAAATGATGTATGTTGGCTTTAATAAATTCAGTTGTCTTAACCGACCGATCTATGTATTTTGACATGACATTCATATACGTCTCAACAACTTCTTTAACAATGTCTTGTTTACATTTACAACCGTGGCTCACACCTTTAATGTGTTTTAACAAATATCCGGCTTTTACACCCATGTTCTCAACATCTTCCCGTATCTTACCCAACAACGCGTAAAATTGTATTTCAGCGTCTTGGCCTAATTGTTCTGAATTTTGACATTCATCAACTATGTCGGGCTCTATCCCTCGCGCCGGTGCACAAGCATCAGCCGATGCGTGTACCATGGCTGTCGTTGTAAAAATATTGGGCATTGATGTTACACAATCAACCGTTGTAGTATTATCAGGTATTCCTGCAACGACTGATAATACTTCATCAGAACTATTCTGCGGTTCTTGTGTCGTTGACTCTACACAGTTTGTAATAAGCTCTTGCCCATTTATGTCATCAATATCTGATATCACAGAATTACCAGCTATGTGTCTTGCTTCAGAGCAATCCTGTGTATCGGGAATAGTGATGACATCGGATTGTGACAACTGCTTAACATTACTTCTTGAGTTAATATTTGATAACAAACCAATGCCTGCTATGTGGCTTGCTTCTGTTTCAGAACAAACCTGTGTATCTGGAATTGTGATTACCTCTGATTGCTGCAATTGGTTAACATTACTTCTTGAGAGACGCGATGCCCTCTTAACCTTTACAGTCTTTGTATTACCAGCGACATCCCGGTCTGCAGTGTTAAACGCTGTGTGTTTTGATGTTACAGCAACATCATTACTTACGCATGATACAGTTTGTAACGCGATCCTTCTCCGTTGCGGCTTATCATTTTCGGAATATGACAATTTTCTTTTCAGATCTGTAAATGCTGAATTATGACTTCTCTCATTCGTTCTTGGTCGAGCAGGCCCTCGTTTGTTCGGGTTGATACAACCGTTATGCACCGCCATAACTGATGACCTAGCAACGTCCTTATGTACAATTGCCGGCGTTACGAATTGATGGTTCTCCGTTTCAGCGATTGCTGTACGTTTTGATGTTTTCCCGCTTGTACTAGGCCTGTGTATTTGCGCACCGGTATCACGGCCTGTTGGTATCGTAGGATCACAGCGCCTTGCTACAGCATCATCTGAAATACATATATTATAAAATAAATATAAACGTCGATGCATATAAATCGGCATTTAAATCACAGCATAACAATATAACATATAACAGTGTTTGATTACACACCTGCTGTTGCAAAATGATGGTTCTCCGTTTCAGCGGCGGTTGTGCGTTTTGATATTTTCCCGCTTGTACTAGGCCTGTGTATTTGCGCGACTGTATCACGGCCTGTTGGTATCGTAGGATCATATCGCCTTGCTACAGCGTCATCTGTAATACATATATTATAAAATAAATATAAACGCCGCTGCATGTAAATCAGCATTTAAATCACAGCATAACAATATACCATATAACAGGGCTTGATTACACACCTGCTTTATATTCAAATGTTTTAGCCCGACCCCCTGTTTCGGGGTCGGGCTAAAACCCCACCCCCTGTGGGAAAAACGGTCGCTCATCAACAACATTGCAGGTCTGTATAGTGGCGTTGTGACAATAATCAGGTTTGTTCAATATATCCCGTAGAATACCGTCAGCCGTCGCATCATCCATTTTTGTGGCATCTTTAGCCGGTGAAAAAATGAAAAAATAAATATTACATACGGTATAAAATTAGAATAACATGAAAAAGAGATTCATTTTTGAGAATATAAAGTGTGTACAGTTGACAACAAATCAGCACAACTGTACAAGGTTTATTTTTAATTCTTTAGCCGTGGAAAAATAAATAAATAAATAAAACTAATAATAAAAAATAAATAAATAAAAAATAAATAAAGATATCATGTTACTCACAGTCTGGGGCCAATTCCAAAATATTAGTAAAATCGGGTATAATGCTGAAATCTAAACCAAATGGGCTATCTTCAACCAAATCGAAATTCTCTGTATTTGTGATTACTGTCAAATCGAGGGAAATAAAAATGAGAAAATAATAATTATTTAATAATTACTATTTAATAATTACTTATCAATGTATCCAGACTGTTGTACGTTCATACTATTTAAACTTTTAAAAATAAGTAAAAATGAACAAATTGTAGACCTTGACTATAATTTCATACTATTTAAACTTGAAATATAAATAAAAACGTGTCAATGGCATTTATAGACATAGCTTACCATGTGCCGTTTGATAACTTGGCAAAGCATCATCATCATCATCATCATCAGATCTGGTTCTACCCATGAAAGCATCTTTGCTGTTGATGTTCTGCATTGTCTGTCTCTGAACCAATAATGAAAATGAGATACGATTAATATCTGTCAAACGAATTAGATGAAATACTGTGTCGGTGCATTCCCAAAATGAACCACTAGATGTCGCTATTACCACATATTTAAATAACCTTCAGGCAGTCACATTAATTAAAATCCCAAACAAATACCTGGTACTCGACACATTTTAAACAACATTCAGGCAATCATATTAATTAAAAACCAAAATAAATGACTGTTGTTTGTGTGATCAACTAGCCTGTGCATTTTATCTTACACAATATTAATTATTTTAATCAATACTAAGCGGCTCCCAATGGTACTTACTAAATACCAATTGTAGATTAAAGTGCAGAAATTATATTTGAAATGTTAGGAAGAGCTTCCTAACATTTCATATATAATTTCTGCACTTTACACACTTTGATTCACATTTATATTTGTAAAATAAAATAAAATAAAAAAATGTCGGTGCATTCCTAAAATGACCACATATTTAAACAACCTTCAGTGGGGTGACAATTATACTTATTTCACAGCCATATTTGTAAAATAAAAAATAAAAAAATAAAATATAACATGCTAGATCCATAATGATAATAATAATAATAAATAATAATAATAATAATAACACTTACCATAATGTCTTCACGTGTGTATAGCGATGCAAACTCGTTTGAATTTTCTTCTCAGTGATCTGTCTCAATACAGCTCCGTTTCCTATTCTTATAGCCATGGCTGTGAGCCATATGGCCCCCACCAACCTGTGGTATGCCGTCCCACATTTCCAAGATGCTGGGGCGGGGTTTTTAAACATATAATCTTTGGTTTATACATTAGTAAATGTAATCATGCTTTTCAGTTACAATAAAGATATAATCTGATAGCGGTACCGTACATGTCATACTCAGCTCTTCAAGCACATACCAAATACATATATATGCATATATATGTATTTGGTATGTGCTTGAAGTGCTTGTATAGATTGAATGGCTGTCCTTCCAAATTTAGAATAAATTTATTTATTTAATAACAAAAATAATTCATAAAAAGCATTATACAGAAGTACTTATGAACTAATGTACATGAATACAAATTATTTTATGATTCCATAAATGTCCATGTGTGTATAATGTGTACATGTACCATAAATGCATTCTGTGCTTAGTTTTAGGACTCATCGCCATGATATCTCATTATGATATTTAATTAATCCAAAATACGGAAAATGGGATTTTAAACATATAATCTTTGGTTTATACATTAGTAAATGTAATCATGCTTTTCAGTTACAATAAAGATATAATCTGATAGCGGTACCGTACATGTCATACTCAGCTCTTCAAGCACATACCAAATACATATATATGCATATATATGTATTTGGTATGTGCTTGAAGTGCTTGTATAGATTGAATGGCTGTCCTTCCAAATTTAGAATAAATTTATTTAATAACAAAAATAATTCATAAAAAGCATTATACAGAAGTACTTATGAACTAATGTACTTGCATTCTGTGCTTAGATTTAGGACTCATCACCATGATATCTCATTATGATATCTAATTAATCCAAAATATGGAAAATCCGATTTGAGTCAACACATAAACCTGTAGGTGGCGCTAATGTTCTTCTACAGAGATAACAAACTGCTTTTTTTTTTTTTTTAAATGTGCTGTCATCATTCATCACCCCTGGCCGTTAAAAGCAATATGTTTTTAAATTAGTGCCATGTGTGATGGTTCCGTACATCTAAGAAAATGGCCATGGTCAGATCATCATTCATAACTCATGCCCATTAAAAGATGTCAGATCATCATTCATCACTCCTGGTCATTAAAAGCAATATGTTTTTAAATTATTGCCATGTGTGATGTTTCCGTACATCTAAGAAAATGGACATGGTCATTAGTCATTATGACTTTTAAAACGACACCATGTGTACCAAGCGTGATGTTTAAATTGTTGGAATGTTTGAACTATAACAAAGTATACAGACAAAATAGTGAATTTTTTCATCACAAACTGACTTGTGATCTTTATTGAACATTCTGCGCCTGGTGTTGTGTGACATTCTGCGACTGTTGTTGCGTGACACTCTGCGACTGGTGTTACGCAACAATTTTTAATACGGTTTAATATCGAACACTATAAATTTATATAAAATTTAATATAAAATTTTATATTAAAGCGATATAAAACACTATAATTTAATATTAAAGGGGGTAGCGCCTAGGAGCAAGGGGGTGTGTCACCTGTCAAGTTTGACAGAAAGGTTGTCTTTATCTACTGTAGGCCATTGCTATTGACACTGGCATATAATTCCACACATTAAAAAATGGAGAACAAAAATGTGGAGGGTAAAATAGGGAAAGATCAAGATCCACTTCCACCTCGTGCTGAAGCTGCTACCATTAGTCATGGCCGAGACGATGAAATGCCATCAACGTCGTCTGCCAAGGCCGATGCCCAATGTCATAGTAGAGAGCATGTTAAATCCAAAACACTAAAGTTCAGTAAAAATTACCCCAAAAATCTAAATTAAAAGCGTCTGAGGAGAAGCGTAAAACTTGCCAATATGCCATTTACGACACGGAGTGACAAGGAACGGCTGAGGCCCTGGCCTATGTTCATAGCTAGTGGTTCAGATTCACATGAGAATGGAAGCACTCATCCTCTCGCTAGAAAACTGCAGTGCCACTCCTAGATGGGCCAGGTGTTTGTGTCGGCCACTTGGGTCGCTTAGCTTAGTCACACAGCTAACTCATTGCACCTCTTTTTTCTTTGCATCATGTGCTGTTTTGGGGACTATTTTTTTGAAGTGCCATCCTGTCTGACACTGCAGTGCCACTCCTAGATGGGCCAGGTGTTTGTGTCGGCCACTCGGGTCGCTTAGTTTAGTCACACAGCTACCCCATTGCACCTCTTTTTTCTTTGCATCATGTGCTGTTTGGGGACTATTTTTTTGAAGTGACATCCTGCCTGACACTGCAGTGCCACTCCTAGATGGGCCAGGTGTTTGTGTCGGCCACTTGGGTCGCTTAGCTTAGCCATCCAGCGAACCTGGTGCACCTCTTTTTTTCTTTGCATCATGTGCTGTTTGGGGACTATTTTTTTAATCTGCCATCCTGTCTGACACTGCAGTGCCACTCCTAGATGGGCCAGGTGTTTGTGTCGGCCACTTGGGTCGCTTAGCTTAGTCACACAGCTACCTCATTGTACCTCTTTTTTCTTTGCATCATGTGCTGTTTGGGGACTATTTTTTAAATCTGCCATCCTGTCTGACACTGCAGTGCCACTCCTAGATGGGCCAGGTGTTTGTGTCGGCCACTTGGGTCGCTTAGCTTAGTCACACAGCGACCTCGGTGCAAATTTTAGGATTAAAAATAATATTGTGAGGTGTGAGGTGTTCAGAATAGACTGAAAATGAGTGGAAATTATGGTTATTGAGGTTAATAATACTATGGGATCAAAATGACCCCCAAATTCTATGATTTAAGCTGTTTTTGAGGGTTTTTTGTAAAAAAAACACCCGAATCCAAAACACACCCGAATCCGACAAAAAATTTTCATTACGAATAGTCCAAACACTGCCGAGATTGGTGCTTAGTAAATTCCTGTGTTGGGACTTAGAAAAAAAAACACAAATCGGACAAACTCGATTTTTTAGTAAATATTGGCCAATATGTTGATGACTTCTTGTTGTGCTCTGATTCATTCGAGTCGTCCCTGGCAGACACTAAACAGCTTCTGTTTTATCTCTCCCAGACATGACACAAGGTTTCAAAGGATAAGTTGCAGTTGTGTCGGACTAAGGTTAAATACTTGGGACATTGCTTGATGCAGGGATTTAGGCACCTGACCACTGACCGAATACAGGCCATCCACGACATGACTCTGCCAAAAACTCAGCAACAGATCCGAACTTTCCTTGGAATGTGTGGGTACTGTCGGAATTGGATTCCAGGGTTCTCTGTTCGGGCACTACCTTTGCAAGAAATGGTCTCCTCGAACAAACCAGAATGGGTCTCTCATACAGAAGAGTCCAAGATGGCGTTTGAGAGACTAAAACAGTGTTTGTCCCAAGCACCAGCATTGGGTATGCCAGATTACGAGAAGCCCTTTGAATTGTACGGTACTGAAAGCGCTGGGTGTGCGGCAGGAGTTTTAACACAGAAACATGGTGATGCCAGCAGACCGGTAGCCTACTACAGTGCACAGTTGGACACGGTAGCACGGTATTTCCCCACTTGCTTGTGAAGTGTTGCAGCCATAGCTTTGCTGGTAAGTAAAAGCTAGGACGTAGTGTTAGGACACCACTTGACCATCCATACACCACAAGCAGTATCAGCCTTGCTAAACTCTGCCCAAACCAGACATGTCTCAACTGCTCGGTTTACAAAGCGGGAACTATCACTGATGGCCCCTGTAAACATCACCATAAAGAGGTGCAGCACACTAAATCCTGCAACTTATTTGCCGAGTGTGCCTGGTCATGCACAAAGGGTGGAGGATGAGAACGATGGTGAAGGAGGATTTAGTGCAGACACTGATACGCATGATTGTATGGAATACCTGAACCAGACTTTCACTGCGATACCTGACATCAGTGACAACCCACTGGAAGGAGTAGACTTTACCTTCTACACTGACGGTAGTTGCCACAGACAGATGGAATCGGGAGACCTGTGCACCAGATACGCAGTTGTAGATGACGAAGGTATCATAGAAGCTGAACCCCTTGGTCCACCTCACTCAGCACAAGTCGCTGAACTGGTAGCACTGACCAGAGCATGTGAGTTGGCAAAGGGTAAGTCAGCTAATATATACACGGACTCTAGGTACGCCTTTGGAGTGGTGCATGATTTTGGGGCTCTGTGGCGCCTCAGAAATTTCATGACAGCAGCTGGCACACCTGTAGTGCATGTGCCATACATCAAAAGGCTTCTGACAGCCATACAGGAACCGGACAGAGTGGCTGTTATCAAGTGTAAAGCACACACTTACAACCAAGAACCAATTTCACTTGGTAACAGCCGGGCAGACGAAGCTGCAAAATCAGCAGCAAGCGCCATGACACAAACCAACATCACACAACTGATGACATTTAACACAGTAAATATGCAACAGTTAATTGAAATGCAAAATTTGTTTTCCCTACAGGAGAGTGCAATCTGGAAGGCGAAGGGATATGGTCAGGAGTCCTCAGGACTTTGGACAGATGGACACGGTAAGCCAGTGGCCCCCAGGGCATATCTCCCAAGCCCAGCTGAGGCGGCACACGGTCTGACTCATCTGGGTAAGGAAGGTATGTGCAAATTGGTAAGAGCCTACTGGAGTGCTCCAGGGTTCTCTTCTGATGCAGGTAAGAAAGCAATGACATGTCTTACTTGCTTGAGGAAGAATATTGGTAAAACAATACCAACGAGCCATCCCATATCCCTCCTACAGACGGACCTTTTCAGGTAATACAAATCGACTTCATACAGTTACCACCCTGTAGGAATTTGAAATACGTGTATGTACTGATGTCTTTTCAAACTGGGTAGAAGCATTCCCCACTGCCACAAATACTGCCGTGTTCACTGCAAAGAAAATTGTGCAGGAATTTGTGTGCAGATATGGTATCCCTAGAATGATTGAAAGTGATAGGGTTACCCATTTTACAGGTGAAGTCTTTCAGGTTATGTGAAAACTGATGGGTATTAATAGTAAGCTGCATACTCCACACCGGCCACAGGCAAGTGCGAAGGTGGAGAGAATTAACTATTAAGAACAAGCTGAGCAAAGTGATGGCTAAAACTGGAATGTTGTGGCCAGAGGCATTGCCACTAGTATTGTACAGCATCAGAACCACTCCCAGGTCACCGCTTAACTTATCACCCTTTGAAGTTCTTTTTGGGGCGACAACCCCATGCAATGATAGATCCCCAGGATGATTTGAAGTGCAATAACAAAATAACTGTGCAATATTTGGTTAGGATGAGCCAGCAACTTAGACACCAGCAAAGGAATCTAAAACTGGCGATACCTGACCTACCGAACAGTAATTGTCATGACATTGAACCTAGGGATTATGTGATGATTTGAAATTTTCTACGTTCAGGTTGCCTCATTGACAGGTGGGAAGGACCGTATCAAGTTTTGTTGGCCAGCACAACAGCACTAAAGGTCGCCGAAAGAGAAACTTGGGTCCACTCGTCCCACTGCATGAAGAAACTTGTGACAAAGAGAAAGGTGAAGAGAAACTCGAATCACTAGAGAGTCTGTTCCAGGAAAGCTGAGAGGCAGGACTGTTGGACGGCACCTGAGCAAGGGGAACAACAAAATCAAAGACGGTTGTCGTACCCTTTTTCTTCCCCCCCCCCCCCACTGCATTATTTTCTTTTTCTCTCTTTCTATTTTTGTTCCGTAACGAAATGGATCCACACCAAGAGACTGCGTTTTGGCTTTTTCTTGTGACTCTGTTTTTAATCAGGACAATCTGTTTTTGTGAGGGCCCCCGAGACGCTGAGCAAGGATCTGGAATGGGTTCTGATGGAGAGTATGGATTCGTAGGACCCCAGGAGCGGCGTATCACTCTAGTCAAGGCTGGTATTAGTAAGAGATCTGGTAGTCACGGAGCTCGGAGGCAATGTGAAGGGTTATTGTCTGATGAATATTGTATATGTAGAAATTGCGAAAATATAGTTGAAGATGGGTGCATCCAGAGATGTCAGTCAAACAGTAATATTGACATTGGACGACATCCTTTGAGTGATTACCACTCATTAGTGGGTATGGTCTTAAACCAAACGGAATGCTGGGTGTGCTCACAAATACCTCAAGGACAGAGTAAGTCAGGATTAGTGCCATATCCTTTAACGATAGATGAGGTACTCGAATTACGGGGTGGGAGACCGGTGGACAAGAAATTCAATATATCTAGGCCCCCTAGCTTGAAGCTCCACCAGTACCACGTAGATAGGTTACTGTTATGCGTAAATGTGTCCAATTTCCGGAAACTAGGAAATTGGGAAGTGACATAGAATAACCAGACAATGACCTTTTCACATAGAGCTGATAATGTACCTATCGACTCCGAACTTGTAGTAAGATAGCCACAAGTGGGAAGTATTTTCGGTATAGGTATACACATGGGATCAAAACCATGTGGGCTGGAAAAGTATCGCAGGGGTATTGTGCCCACATCATCCAGCCCGATACTTGTACTGAGCAAATGAGAGAACTAGGGACCGGTTTCTTTATCAGGAAAATATGTGATATGGGGGGTGATTCGGAGTTGTTCGCTCGCTAGCTGCTTTTAGCAGCATTGCACACGCTAAGCCGCCGCCCTCTGAGAGTGTATCTTCGCTTAGTAGAATTGCGAACAAAATATTAGCTGAATTGCGAATAGAAAATTCTTAGCAGTTTCTGAGTAGCTCCAGACTTACTCCTACACTGCGATCAGCTCAGCCCGTTTTGTTCCTGGTTTGACGTCACAAACACGCCCTGCGTTCGGACAGCCACTCCCCCGTTTCTCCAGACACTCCCGCGTTTTATCCTGGCACGCCTGCATTTTTCCGCACACTCCCAGGAAATGGTCAGTTTCCGCCCAGAAACACCCACTTCCTGTCAATCATACTCCGATCACTTCAACGATGAAAATTCTTCGTTCTACCGTGAGTAAATCTACTAAGTTTTGAGCTAAAATACTTTGCGCATGCGCACTGCGTACCATGCGCATGCGCATTTTCGCATTAATCGCTCCGTTGTGAAAATCGGCAACGAGCGATCAACTCGGATTGACCCCCATGGTTTTGTAGCATTTTGTCCCTTATGTTCTCCCAGACGATGCCTACTTCATATATGGAAGGAAAGCATACAAGTGGCTTACTCCGAGCTCTGAAGGGTTGTGTTATATTGGCAGAGTACTACCAGAGGTTATGACCATAGCACATGACAAAATGAAAGACATTCACCGCAACGCTCAGACTCCTTATACTCATACCCATTATGAACACATCATCAAGAGACACCTCATAGATAGGGCAGAGCACGCAGCCTCTGATTTGATCCATGAATCCACAGGGATTCAGTTCCTTCTCGCATTAGATATCACCCGTACTGCCAGAGGAACTATAAACTATAGGTACATCCATGCGCTGGCAAACTTGATAGATAATATCACTGAGATGTATGATGACACCTTCAGGTATATGGGCAGGGAGTTACAAGCTTACAAGAAGGAGCTGGTCCAGCACAGGATGGTCCTGAATTATGTCACGGCTGTGACAGGTGGGTACTGTGTTACTTTGGCAACTCAATATGGTGTGAAGTGCTGTACGTATATTACGAATAGCACTGAGGACCCCACGGGGATCATAGATCAAAAGATGGACGAGATCTTGCAGTTAAAGTGGGATTTCCGAAGGAAACACAACCTTACCTTGACGGTTGTGGGTAATGAATTGACCGGCTGGGCCTCATGGTTGAACCCACTCAAATGGTTTTCTGGATTAGGAGAGTGGGCGCAAAATGTAGTTGCAAGTGTGGGAAAGTTTCTTCTTTGTATCCTGGGTGTCGTCATAATTATTGGTTTGATATTCAGATGTGTTCGAATTTTGACGCGGCGCAAACACAGCACAAATTTGATGAGTCTAAGGAGCGAGGGCATTGTTACAGCAGCAGATTTGATTTATGACCCATCTGTAGAAACAGTGTTATGATAAGGATTGCAAATGAATTTCATGGCCTGTTTCTTTCACCATTTCTTTCTGTTTCCCCCTCTACCCAGAAACATCCAACCGGAAAAGACATCAACCATACCCAAATTTATGTAAATGTAGTTTTATGTGTCTTACCCTCATCTCTGCAATCTTCAGTTAATGGCACACATAGTCGATAAATGATATCTACATATATTAGCACACACATACGTTTCCCCTCCATGTATCATCAGATAAATGTGCTCCCCATTTGTTGGTATAAGAAGCCGGAAAGGCGAGGGCTAATGGCCTTTGCCTAGAAAAAGCTCGGTAGTGTTTGTTTGCCCATTTACAGACCCTTAATACGGGATGAGAAGGAGTTAATGTATACTTCGCAATACCTCGAAGCTTACTTAGAACATATACGGCACGATGATACATGTCCCACAGACATTAATTCATACATACATGCTTTTCCTATCCCACTAGGCTATACATTTCCCACCTACAAATCTTCCCCGGATATTTGAACTTTGTATATAATGTACATGTAATATTTTCAGTTTTATTAGTTATATGTGGCAGTTATTGTTGACTGCCAAAGGGTGGACTGTCGAAGTTGAAAATATTATGGTCACACGCATCACGTACAAACTCCACACAAGTGGCCTCCGTGCACGTGCTTGTTCTGCCGTGCGTGCGCATACTCGCACGTTGCGTATATTGGCTAACGAGGTCCTGCGTATTAGCACGTGGTATGAGTAATTGCGGTAGCATATGCATTCGCATGGAAAAGCCACAAAGACATATCTCATATTTAATTCACATAGCACATAATTTACACATAGCCTACATGCACCACACCAGCGAGTTACATTTGCTTCAAAGGTACAACACCAGAGGGATTCCACTTTACAGGATATGAGGGGATAGAATTAGGTTAGGAGGTGGTGTTTGGTATCCAGCTGTATAGTGTTTCAAGAGCAATATTCTGGTAGCAGTTTGCAGAAGGTAGCATGCTCCTGCGCATATCTATGCGCAGGAACAGAATACTA
This sequence comes from Pseudophryne corroboree, assembly GCF_028390025.1. Taxonomy (NCBI): domain Eukaryota; kingdom Metazoa; phylum Chordata; class Amphibia; order Anura; family Myobatrachidae; genus Pseudophryne; species Pseudophryne corroboree. The sequence continues at coordinate 39,454,104 of NC_086453.1, forward strand.
ATATTACACTGTATTTACTGTACTCTTGATATTCGGTGGGAACCCAGTGGAGAACATCTGCAAGTGCACCTGGACCAGGCATCATCCACCTATTCAAACCGACCTATGACCCCTCCTGTACTGTAAATGACCAGCCCTTTGGCCTATGGGTGAAGAGATTACAGTTTCTATTGTTTCATGATTTGGACTAATGTATAAAAGCCAAGCCTCCTGGCCGGTCATACACATTCTCTGAAGGTCATCTATCCAGACTGACTGAGGACCGGAACCGGGTGGTGCTGGCGAACAAACGAATGTATCCATTGCTTGTAGCCTTTTCTCTTATGTGATTGTATTACTGTTGCAACCCCTTTTGAGCAAATAGTTGTTGCTGGGTTGGACCTCAACATTACACATACAATTGGTGTCGCATTCCTTTCCTGTTAGGGGTTATAAAGTGTATTCCACCGCACGTGTAGCTACTTTGTGCTTACAGCGTTACGGCGTGCTTACGCAACGTGTACGCATTTCATAGGGGTGTTACACACACACGCTTAGCGGTCGCAGCGGCCTGAACAGTTGTACATTTAAAGTATTGCTTTTCTTCCCGAAAGTTAATCAGACTTGACAGTATCAAACTTGTAGAACTTAGCAAACGTGTTTGACCCTGACCAAGTAGGTGCCCAGCAAAGCTGCAAAGCCGAGACACCCAGGAAGAACCCACTTTACGTATAGAGTGGGCCTTAACAGAATTTTGACATGGCAGGTCTGCCATTGAATAAGCATACTGGGTAGTAAACCTGATCCAGCGAGAAAACGTCTGCTTAGAAACAGGACACCCAACCTTGTTGGGAGCATAAAGGACAAACAGAGAATCTGATTTTCTGTGACGAGAAGTTCTCTTCACGTAAATCTTCAAAGCCCTCACAACATCCATGGCCTTTGAGGTAATTGAGGAGTCAGTAGCCACTGGCACCACAATAGGTTGGTTTATATGAAAAGCCGACACAACCTTTGGAAGAAATTGCTGATGCGTTCTTAGCTCAGCCCTATCTTCACGGAAAATCAAGGAGGGGCTCTTGTAGGACAAGGCCCCCAATTCTGACACACGCCTAGCAGATGCCAATGCCAACAGTGTGACAGCCTTCCAAGTAAGAAACTTGAGTTCTACCTCCTGTAAAGGCTCAAACCAATCCGATTGCAGGAACTGCAGCACCACATGAAGATCCCACGGTGCCGTAGGTGCCACAAACGGTGGTTGGATGTGCAGAACCCCTTTCAAGAAAGTCTGAACCTCTGGAAGGGCAGCCAATTGTTTCTGGAAGAAATGAACAAGGCCGAAATCTGGAATTTATGGAGCCTAAGCGTAGGCCCACATCCACACCTGCTTGCAGAAAGAGGAGAAACCATCCCAGTTGAAACTTCACAGCAGGAAACTTCTTGGATTCACACCAAGACACATACTTTTTCCATATCCAATGGTAATGTTTAGACGTTACTCCAATCCTAGCCTGTTTCAGGGTAGGAATTACTTTTTTCGGAATGCCCTTCCAAGCTAATATCAGGCATTCAACCTCCATGCCGTCAAACGTAGCCGCGGTAAGTCTTGATAAGCGAACGGCCCCTGTTGCTGAAGGTCCTCTTGAAGAGGAAGAGGCCTTGGATCCTCCAGCAGTAATTCCAGAAGATCCGCGTACCAAGCCCTTACAGGCCCGTCCGGAGCAAAGAGGATCGCCTGAACTCTTGTTCTTTTTATTAGTTTGAGAATCCTTGGGATTAGTGGAAGTGGAGGGAACACATACACTGACTTGAACACCCACGGAGTTACCAGGGCATCCACTGCCACTGCCTGTGGGTCTCTCGACCTGGAACAGTACCTCAGAAGCTTCTTGTTAAGGTGGGAGGCCATCATGTCTATTTGAGGTACACCCCAACGACTTGTTACCTCCTCGAACATCTCCGGATGGAGGCCCCATCCTCCTGGATGGAGATTGTGTCTGCTGAGGAAGTCCTCTTCCCAGTTGTCCACTCCGGAATGAAGATTGCTGGTAGCGCCACCGTGTGCTTTTCTGCCCAGAGGAGGATTCTTGTAACCTCTGACATTACGGCTCTGCTCTTCGTTCCGCCCTGTCGGTTTAAGTAGGACACAGTCGTTACATTGTACGACTGGACCTGAATGGCTTGATCTTGTAGAAGATGTGTCACTTGTAGAAGGCCGTTGTACACGGCTCTTAGTTCCAGAATGTTTATCAGAAGGATGGATTCCAGACTTTACCACTTTACCACTCTCCTTGGAAGTTTTCCTCTTGGGTGACAGCCCCCAAACCCCGAGACTTGTAGCCGTGGTTAGAAAGATCAAATTCCGAATCCTGAATCTGCGGCCCTCGAGAAGGTGAGAAGTTTGCAGCCACCAGAGGAGCGAAATTCTGGCTTTCGGCGACAGGCGTATCTGCTGGTGCAAGTGAAGATGAGATCCTGACTATAAGGAGAACCAGTGGGAAAGACCGTGCAGGGAAATTTCCGTACTGTCGAGCCTCTTAGGAGGCAACCATCTTCCCAAGGTGAATGAACTGATCAACCGATACCAGGGCTGGCTTGAGGACATCCCGAACCATTGATTGGATCACCAACGCTTTCTCCACCTGTAGAAACACCCTCTACACTTCCGTGTCGGCTACAAATGCGAAATTGGAAGCTTCAGGATCCACCCAAGATCCTGAGACAGTTGATTTGAGAGAGCAACCCTCCGTAACAACAGCTCCCTGGAGGATGTTAAGGTCGTCCAGATATGGAAGCATGTCCACTCCTGGTTTGTGGAGTTGGGAGCCTAATCGCTGCCATGGCCTTGGTGAACACCCCCGGAAGTGCAGTGTTTGGAACTGGAAGTGACATAGTTGTAGTGCAACCTTAGATATGCCTAGAGAGGAGGCCAGATTGGAATGTGAAGGTATGCACCCCTGATATCCCGGGATACCAGGAATTCCCCTATATCTCGACCAGAGATCACCGCTCCCAGACTCCATCTTGAATTGAACACCCACCAGTAGGGGATCAGTGACCTTAGGTTTGAATAGTAACCCCTATTACGTAAATGAGGTGGAACTGGAATAATGACCAATGTTATAATAGCTTCCAGCAGTATTGCACTTTCAGCCTGAGAAGCTAGTAAGCCTGATATGAAGGATCTGTGAGGCGTTAGTACTAGAAACCCCAGTCAGCACCCTTGGGCAACCTAACATTTCCCAGGGGGGCTAGGCAGGATATCGCCTAGATGTGTACTGAAATCCTTTTAGTCTCTCTCCCACCTGCTTGATCCCCAGGCAATGAGGGTCACCATCAAAACGAAGGATTTTAGAATACCAAACCCGAAATCCGTTCCCAGGAACCTGGCGGTGCACGTTTTCTGGAATTTCCCTCAACGTCCTCTAAAGGAAATGGAGGGGGTGTAGTACGGCTGACCGGCGGTCTCCTGACTGCCGGTTAGCTTATCGACGCCGGGATCCCGGCAGCATACCGACGCCGGGATCCCGGCGGGGAGGGGCGAGTGCAGCAAGCCCCTTGCGGGCTCGCTGCGCTCGCCACGCCACAGGTTCTATTCCCACTCTATGGGTGTCGAAGACACCCACGAGTGGAAATAGTCCCTGTTGGTTGGCATGCCGACCATCGGGACAGTGACCCGTCGGGCTGGTGGAGGAGGTCATGTGACTGTCGGTCAGCTGGCCGGCGGTCACATGAATACCATCCAATGGAGGAACCCTTGGATGTATGTGTAAACATTGTGGTGTGAAGGGATTGCAGTATAGGTGTAGGATCTAATTACCTGGTTTGCAGCTGTGGAAGAAAGATATGCCATATCATCCGCAGTTGGCTCGGACATCACGTATCCTGAGCATCCCAAAAGTGCCTCACCTGCGAAGGGCTGACTCACCATACCGTCTTAGGATTCTGTATCCACAGTCCATTGGTGTACCCACCGTTGTCCCCTGCGTGTCGAAACTGCCAGAGCAGTGGTCCCTGCGTTATGAAGGCCAATCTCCTTCATGGCATCCAGTCGAGTAGCCTGTAGAATCCTGTATGTGACATAGAAACAAGTACATGTCACTCCTACACATAGAATCTAAATCATCAAGTAAGGAGCCTGACCACGTTACAATATCTCCAGAGATCTACGCAATAGTGGGTCTCGAAGTCACACCTGCAGCAGTGTACAGTATTAGAGATTAGTCTCAATCTGCGATCAGCCTTTATGGAGGTTGTACCGGGTACAGGTAACACAACCCTTGACAATTTAGACACTCTTTAGGGATGTGAATAAAAACTCATGGTGTACTCAGGTTTTCCCAAATAAGGAGTTTAACGCCCTAAACAGAGGGAAGACATTTATTACATATATAAATAATGTTCCACATCCCTAATAGCCTCAAACATATGTTTTCCCCCCTCATATGTTATGCATTATATGGGCAAGTGTACGCTTGTTAGGGTACTGTATGTAAACGGGGCCAGAGGCACAGCTGTTGGATATTAATCCCCAGACTACTCCAAAACTGCGGCTTCTTCCCAGTATGGGATATATTTAAGAATAAATCAAAGTACACCTTATGTTGGCCACCTATGGGGGACTGCCACCGAAGCCTGAGAATTTGTACAGTTTGGAGCATGGTACAGACTCCCCAGGAGAAGTTATACATTCTGTAGTACAGGACAAAGGGGGGTCATTCCGACCTGATCGCTCGCTGCAGTTTCTCGCAGCGCAGCGATTGGGTCGGAACTGCGCATGCGCCGGAACCGCAGTGCGCCAGCGCTTGGCAGCCGTCGTTGCCTAGAGATCGCCTCTGAGGCAGAGGCGGTCGCTGGGCGGGAGGGAGCTGGACGGCGGCGTTAAGCGGTCTGGCCAATGCAGGCGTGGCTGAACCATGGGAGGCGGTCCGCGGTGGCTGCATGACGTCACACGCAGCCGCTGCGGTCCGGGGAGCGATGAGCAGCTCTCGGCCAGCACGTAAAGCTACGCTGGTCAGGAGCTACTCTTGAAGTGCAAAGGCATCGCCGCTGTGCGATGCCTTTGCACTTCTGCGGGGGGGGGGGGCGGCACTGACATGCGGAGCGGACTAGCCCTGTGCTGGGCGTCCCCCCGCATGTCAGTGTGAATGATCGTAGCTGTGCTAAATTTAGCATAGCTACGATCAACTCGGAATGACCCCCAAAGTCCATTAAATATGGTAAATTGATTTACACATACACACAGGAAAATGTCAGCACAGTTTCCCTCCAGAATACCTTCAGAGAGTCACAGAGTATAAGGAGCCAGCAACACAGCGCCCCCCCTTAGGCAGGTATTATGATAAATGCCTGGCGCTGACTGAATAACCTCAATATATTACACATTGAAATATAACACTCTCCCCCCATTGTCTAATACACCCTGGTACCGCTGAGGATATCAGGGAGAAAATGGCGCCGGTGAGTGCTGGATCCGCTCTGAGGAAGAAGTCCCGCCTCCTGTAATGGCGCGTCTTCCCGCCGCTGAGATTATACTGGCCTGAGGTTAATGTGGTTGCTAACAGCGGGATTAGCCCCTGTTAGCCTCTGTATACCAGTGTAGGATCCATGAGCCTTGGAAAGTGGTAAATTGCACGGTGCTAAAGTACCAGCCAATCAGCTCCTAACTGCCATGTTACAGGCTGTGTTTGAAAAATGACAGTTAGGCGCTGATTGGTTGGTACTTTAATATTGTGCAATTTATCACTCTCCAAGGCTTAACAGATAGTGAGTAGAGCCACAGAGAACATGGGGCATTAGCGGCTGGATCGAGGATTTGGCTTTGTCAACAGGGATAACTGATATTTGTTCATTTTTTTATTTTTTTTTTATTCATTTATGTCAACATTGGAGTCTCGGAAAAATTTTATAGGGATAAATCATTTAGAAGCCTAAACCACACCTTGTTAATGATTGCTCCTTTAAAAAAAAATCAGCGCTCGACTGGCATCCCGCATGGCTGCTGAACTCGGAAATTATTACATGCCGGCCCTGGTGCTCAAAATCAGAGACTCCAATGTTGACATCATAAATGTGTGATTGCACACCCTAACTTTTATATATATATATATATATATATATATATATATATATATGTGTGTGAAAAGGAGGAAGCTGAGCAGCGCCAATTAGCGATAACAATTTGTACTAGTATATGGACCAGAATTACTAAAAACACTCCTAAAAAAGACACTCCCTTTAATATATTTAGGGCGTCAGCTCACGTCTTAAGTAAGAAACACTGGTAAGGTGTTTTACAAGTAATCTCAGAAATGGTGGATAAGATTCTTTAGAGCAACCAATGGTGTCAATTAATATTATAATAGGAGGTTATAATTTAAAAAAAAAATTTAATCACAATAAAATTTGCACCAATAAAAGATATAAAACAAAACCACAGTAAAAATATTAAAAAATTCTACGATAAGAGATAAAAAAGTCCAGATAGGACGAAACGCGTTGGGGATACCTACCTTCTCTTAAGTTAAGATATTGATTTTTTACCTAAAGTTGGTCTTATTAATCGATATTATATTTTTTCTAAATTGAGTCCTCATATGTTATACCATATACTTTTTTAACAAATTTTTATACATGTTGGTGATATTTTTGTATTGACTTTTTTATCTCTGATCGTAGAATTTTTTAATATTTTTACTGTGGTTTTGTTTTATATCTTTTATTGGTGCAAATTTTATTGTGATTAAAAAATTTTTTTAAATTATAACCTCCTTTTATAATATTAATTGACACCATTGGTCGCTCTAAAGTATCTTATCCACCATTTCTGATATATATATATATATATATATAGTCACAGTGAACAGAGGCGGCACTCTCAGGACTTGCAGTCGTAGTTCAAATAAAGAAATAACAGCTACAACGTTGTAGCTGTTATTTCTTTATTTGAACTACGACTGCAAGTCCTGAGAGTGCCGCCTCTGTTCACTGTGACTATTTAGACCCTTGCTTGGGTTTATACTTGGAAGGCACCTGGGCATATTTGTTGGCTTTGCTGAGTGCCGGTGTATACGGATAGTATATATATATATATATATATACCACTTTTGACATTGTGGCCACTCTGATATGCTTAATTATCCTATACTGTCCAGTGTGACACTAGGGAGCAGTTTGATGGTGCGCGACCTACTTCCGGTTAAGCCGGAGGTAATGTGAATGCACTTAGTTTGTGACCCTATATATCTGTCTCCCATGAGCACATACCTAGCTGGTATGGATAAGGTATATTGCTTAACTAAATGTTTCATTACGATTGTTGATAACCAGAAGCGCTACTCACTTCCGGGATTGACCGGAAGTGATGTATGCGCTTCAAACATGCGTGTCACCCTTGGGCTTGGGAGTCCTGTATATTTACCGCCGCTGCGGGGAGCGCTTAGGACTGGACGCGACCCACTTCTGGCCACGGCCGGAAGTGACGTTAGCGCTCCGGTTACAGCGCCCCAAAACTCCGATTACATGTATTATTACCAAGTAACTGAGGTGTCTGCAAACTGCCTGGCATACTAACACTAATCTAAACGCGTCTAGTTTCCCTTCGTGGAGAGGACCTTTTGCTGTGCGGTGCTACTACTGTACAGGGGGCGTAACTGACCACGCCCCCTGTATTAAGCCACGCCCCCATTCCCTGACCGGGGCGCAGTGAGGGCTCGAACCGGCCCTGCTCCCAACTTTTGATCTTTTGAAAGAGGGACACACGCTCCCAAAAAAGGGGTGTGGCCTGGGAAAAGGGGCGTGGCTTCACGGGAGGACCCAGGATCGCGGGCCACGCCCCCGTTTTCGTCACTGAGGGGACATGCCCAGCGCTCTGTGAGCTGCTGGCATGCCCCGTCTCCCTCTGTCTGCACTGAATAGACGCTGTGCGCATGCGCATAGTGTCTATTCACCGCTGCTCTGCTAAGCAGGGCAGCGAGTGACAGAGCCTCCCAACTGCCCCCCAGTGGCGCACCCAGGGGGGTTTCCGAGCACCCAGAAACCCCCCTCCACAAATTTTTTTTTTTTTTTTTAGCTGCATGAGTATTATTAATGGCTGTCTAGCGTCCTCTGCAGCCTGCTGTCTTCCTGATGGCACTTGTAAGTGCAATAAAAGTTTACTTTATTTTAATTATAGTACATATATATCCATGTGCATACATATATACACATGTATATACATACATACATATAAACACACACACACACATATGATATATATATACATGTGTATATATATATGTGTACTGTATGTGTGTGTACATATATATATATATATATATATATGCATGCATGTTTAATATGCTATGTATATGTGTATATGTATGTGTGTGTATGTATATATATATATATATTTATATGTGTAGATATATGTATATATATATATATATATATAGTATGTAGAATGAAGGCGGCACTCAGACAGGCTATGTTAGTGAAGAAAAGTCAGCTTTATTCGACCGACATGTTTCGGGGCTCAACCCCTTCCTCAGGGCCTCAATAACCCTTGCTGAACTACAGATGGTACATATATACACCAACATTAATAAACAATCAGTGAACCTTAATGTGACTCACCTGCTCAGCGGCGCCATCCTGTCCGTCCGGACGCTCAGCAGTGTTCCCTGGTCGCGCTTTCATGACGTCATCATCCCGAGGCTGGAGTCCGTCACCATAGCAACTCACAAGCCTCCTCGTCATCGGTCAGGGGTATGCGCCGGGTCCCACACTGCCGGCCCGTGACGTCATCCGGCGTCGTGTCGCAGGGCAGTTACTAAGCAACCTAAAACAACAAATAAAGAAAAAAACGACAACACAATATTAGTTACAACCCATAGTGCAAGAAATGGATCAAACCCAGCCAAATATGACATAAGCATAAATAAACTAAAACCTAAGACCATGGGCTAAATTGGCAGTTAAACTGTCAGCATAACTCATATCACATAATAATAATCTAATGAATAATTAATTTATTTGATTTACAGGCAAAAATGGACCAGACCCCATAAGGACTGAAATTAGAGGAAACACTGTAAACCAAGGTTTTCATTCAGGCCACGGGGGGATAGAGTCCCCAACTTATGGATCCACCTGGATTCACGTTGTAAGAGCACTCGGTCCCTATCACCCCCCCGCATCAGTTTGGGAACATGATCAATTAAGATGGCTCGAATGCTAGCCACCCCATGTTTGAATGTCAAACAATGGCGGGCGAACGGTTGGTCACTACTGCCTTTCTCATAGGCTTTTTTTATAGCGCTTCTGTGTAGTGCCATGCGTTCCCGAAACTGGCGGACGGTCTTGCCGACATACGCAAGGCCGCATGGACAGGTAAGTAAATACACAACATGGGTGGAAGTGCATGTGAGCCGATACTTGATGGCTAACTTCTTCCCAGTAAGGGGGTGATTAAACGAGCCTCCTGTCATAAGGGTGTTGCAGGTAGCGCATCCAAGGCATCTAAAACAGCCCACCTTAGTTCTTAGGAAGTGTGACTCCTGTATACCTGTCAACCGTGTGACATCCAGTTTAACTATGTGGTCACCAATATTCCTACCCCTGGTGTAACTAGGTAAAAGTGACGTCTTAGCCAGGGAAGATAATGCTCCCTCTGTTTGAATAATTGGCCACAGCGATTTAGCCCTACGTACCCTCTTCTTAGTGGCTATCGAGTATCGATTAACCCAAGGGAGTTTAGGGTTGGACTGACCTTGTTGGCTATCAGACGGATTTAGGGCCTGTGCCCGTGAGACTTTAAGCGCTCTAGCCTTGGCCTGTTGTAATTCACCTAAGGGGTAACCTCGCTCAGCAAACTTAGCTTGCATGCTGTCCAGTGCTCGCTTGGTCTCATCTGGATCTGAGGTGATGCGGCGTACCCGCATAAATTGAGAATAAGGTAATCCTTTACGTAATGGGTCAGGATGGAAACTACGGTAATCGAGGAGCATGTTCCTGTCCGTTTTTTTGGTGAACAGAGTGGTCAACAAATTACCCTCCCTGGCGGTGATAGTCACGTCAAGGTAATTAATGCTGATGTCATCAATAACATAGGTAAATTGTACAGGGTGCTGCGTCAAATTATGCTCTTCCCACAGTGAGATTAAATCCTCTCTAGATCCCTGCCATAATACTATCAGGTCATCAATATACCTTTTAAAATAAAGCACCTGGGACTTGATGACTGGGTCTAGATAGAACATTCTCTTTTCTACCTGGTACATGAATGCGTTGGCGTACGACGGGGCCACTGCGGACCCCATCGCACACCCCGCTAACTGGAGCATAAATTTACCATTAAACACAAAGTAATTGCGTTTAAGGACTTTGTCAAGGAGGGACAGAAAAAAAGATATTTCAGGACCAGAATAAACTTCACTCTCCTGAATGAGAAGTCTCACAGCCTCAATTCCTGCCCCATGGGGAATACAAGTGTATAGACTGACGACGTCCGAACTGCACAGCAACAACCCCTCAGGCATAGGGCCCAAGGATTGTAGCTGCTGCAGAAGGGACGTCGTATCCTTCAAATAAGACATTAAAGATTGTATGCATGGGTTAAGATACGCATCTAGATACACAGACACTGGGTGGTATAATGAACCCCTGGCTGACACAATGGGCCTGCCCGGGGGGTTCACCAGGGTCTTGTGAATCTTCGGCACTGTATAAAACAGTGGAGCCTTGGGGTGCTCAATAGTGAGGGCCCTGACCGTTTCACTAGTAATAATACCTTGTTCCCTTGCCGTGTTTAGCAAAGTATCAAGCTCATTTTTATAATCCTTAGTGGGGTCCATCGTGAGCCTTTTGTAAACTTTAATGTCACCTAACTGGCGCTCACATTCATTGATGTAATCAATCAAATTAAGGATCACGATGGACCCCCCCTTGTCGGCCTTGCGGACAACTATATCAGTCCGACGGGACAGATCTTGCAGCGTAACCATCTCGGATTTCGAGAGATTGGGATAAGACCAATCAGTCCTCTGTTCGATGTCCTCGGACTCCAGCATTCGCAGAAAAGTCCGGATGGATGGGTTTAAACTGGGGGGGTCAAAGTTTGAGCGGGGGGCAATTCTCCTCAATTGGTCCGGGATATTCGGTGGGACCGTTACAGGTGTTAGTGAATTAAAATGTTCTTGTCGCCTTAAGGACCTTCCTAGGCGGTGTACTTCAACTTTCCACTCTAAAGGATCAGGATAAACGGTGGGAACAAAGGACAGTCCTTTTGCTAATAAGCGATATTCTGGCTCAGTTAGAGGAGTAGAAGATAAATTAAATACTAGCTCCTTGAGGCTCTCGGTGGTTTTGGTGCGGAGGATTCTTTGATTCTGCCCCGACCTCCGCGTCCTCTCCCTCTTCCTCGCTGGGGGGTGCGATTGGAGCGGGTACGGATTCCCTGCGGGCCTTGGCCTAAAGGGAGATTGCCGTCTGAATGGGAGGTAGCACCCGTGGTACCATCGGTGTCGCTTGCTGAAGTACTGGCTCCTGTCTGTTGTTCTCTTCGCCATCTTGAATTAGATCGCCAGTTGGATTGCTTAGGATCCTGCGATGTCCGAGTACCACCTAACCACGGGTAAACTTGCCTTTGTTGGTAATCTCTCTGAACAGTTACAAGTTTGTCTTTCTTAAAACGCACCAGATCCTGGCGGTACTGCTCAATCTGTGTGGTAAGCTTAGTGACCCAATCAGTTTGAGTGTCCAGTAATAGAGTGGGTTTATGTTCACCTTCAAAGAGTAATAGCTGCTCACGCACCAGGTTAAGTTCTCTGGTCGACTCTTCCACTACCAGCAGTAGTAAATCCATGGAGCATTTATTTAGGATCGCAACCCACCGCCGGCAGAAAGCTGTATTAAATCTGCCTATGGTCGGTGAGTTGCGGATCCTGAATCCCCTTGGGATAAGGTTGCTCCGGTAGTAATCGGATAATGAGATGCCGTGGTAGAGAAAATCTACCTCCCTTTGTTTCATCTTGAGCCACTTTCTGTATAGTTCTTCACTCGTATTTTTTATGGGCTCATCCTCCAACCGCTGGACCACTAGGATGGCATTAGCTTCGACATCCGAAAAACTCAGGCGCTCACTGGCATCCCTCTGTATAAGGTCCAATGCTGCTTCACTGGCATTCGCTGCCTCCATGTTGCTAAGGTGCTGGGTGCACCGTAATAAATGTCAGGGCTAGGAGAAATGTCCACTGGCACTGATGGGGTGTAAACGTGCTCCGACACCACTAAAAAGACACAAGTGCCACAAGCTACTGACAGTGATTAGCTTGCAGTCCGATAGGCCCGTGATTGTTCAATAAGGAGTAAATATATGATGGTGCCTTGGTCAGGAGAGGCGTCACTGCTGGACGGCACTGGAGTAGTGACAACCAGCCTGGCGTCAATCCAATGTATACTTGCAAAACTCCCGGCACTCGTCTGGAACTAATTAATATGCTGCGGTGCCTTCCCAGGGGAACAAATCCTCCATAGAGTATGTAGAATGAAGGCGGCACTCAGACAGGCTATGTTAGTGAAGAAAAGTCAGCTTTATTCGACCGACATGTTTCGGGGCTCAACCCCTTCCTCAGGGCCTCAATAACCCTTGCTGAACTACAGATGGTACATATATACACCAACATTAATAAACAATCAGTGAACCTTAATGTGACTCACCTGCTCAGCGGCGCCATCCTGTCCGTCCGGACGCTCAGCAGTGTTCCCTGGTCGCGCTTTCATGACGTCATCAACCCGAGGCTGGAGTCCGTCACCATAGCAACTCACAAGCCTCCTCGTCATCGGTCAGGGGTATGCGCCGGGTCCCACACTGCCGGCCCGTGACGTCATCCGGCGTCGCGTCGCAGGGCAGTTACTAAGCAACCTAAAACAACAAATAAAGAAAAAAACGACAACACAATATTAGTTACAACCCATAGTGCAAGAAATGGATCAAACCCAGCCAAATATGACATAAGCATAAATAAACTAAAACCTAAGACCATGGGCTAAATTGGCAGTTAAACTGTCAGCATAACTCATATCACATAATAATAATCTAATGAATAATTAATTTATTTGATTTACAGGCAAAAATGGACCAGACCCTATAAGGACTGAAATTAGAGGAAACACTGTAAACCAAGGTTTTCATTCAGGCCACGGGGGAATAGAGTCCCCAACTTATGGATCCACCTGGATTCACGTTGTAAGAGCACTCGGTCCCTATCAACCCCCCCGCATCAGTTTGGGAACATGATCAATTAAGATGGCTCGAATGCTAGCCACCCAATGTTTGAATGTCAAACAATGGCGGGCGAACGGTTGGTCACTACTGCCTTTCTCATAGGCTTTTTTTATAGCGCTTCTGTGTAGTGCCATGCGTTCCCGAAACTGGCGGACGGTCTTGCCGACATACGCAAGGCCGCATGGACAGGTAAGTAAATACACAACATGGGTGGAAGTGCATGTGAGCCGATACTTGATGGCTAACTTCTTCCCAGTAAGGGGGTGATTAAACGAGCCTCCTGTCATAAGGGTGTTGCAGGTAGCGCATCCAAGGCATCTAAAACAGCCCACCTTAGTTCTTAGGAAGTGTGACTCCTGTATACCTGTCAACCGTGTGACATCCAGTTTAACTATGTGGTCACCAATATTCCTACCCCTGGTGTAACTAGGTAAAAGTGACGTCTTAGCCAGGGAAGATAATGCTCCCTCTGTTTGAATAATTGGCCACAGCGATTTAGCCCTACGTACCCTCTTCTTAGTGGCTATCGAGTATCGATTAACCCAAGGGAGTTTAGGGTTGGACTGACCTTGTTGGCTATCAGACGGATTTAGGGCCTGTGCCCGTGAGACTTTAAGCGCTCTAGCCTTGGCCTGTTGTAATTCACCTAAGGGGTAACCTCGCTCAGCAAACTTAGCTTGCATGCTGTCCAGTGCTCGCTTGGTCTCATCTGGATCTGAGGTGATGCGGCGTACCCGCATAAATTGAGAATAAGGTAATCCTTTACGTAATGGGTCAGGATGGAAACTACGGTAATCGAGGAGCATGTTCCTGTCCGTTTTTTTGGTGAACAGAGTGGTCAACAAATTACCCTCCCTGGCGGTGATAGTCACGTCAAGGTAATTAATGCTGATGTCATCAATAACATAGGTAAATTGTACAGGGTGCTGCGTCAAATTATGCTCTTCCCACAGTGAGATTAAATCCTCTCTAGATCCCTGCCATAATACTATCAGGTCATCAATATACCTTTTAAAATAAAGCACCTGGGACTTGATGACTGGGTCTAGATAGAACATTCTCTTTTCTACCTGGTACATGAATGCGTTGGCGTACGACGGGGCCACTGCGGACCCCATCGCACACCCCGCTAACTGGAGCATAAATTTACCATTAAACACAAAGTAATTGCGTTTAAGGACTTTGTCAAGGAGGGACAGAAAAAAAGATATTTCAGGACCAGAATAAACTTCACTCTCCTGAATGAGAAGTCTCACAGCCTCAATTCCTGCCCCATGGGGAATACAAGTGTATAGACTGACGACGTCCGAACTGCACAGCAACAACCCCTCAGGCATAGGGCCCAAGGATTGTAGCTGCTGCAGAAGGGACGTCGTATCCTTCAAATAAGACATTAAAGATTGTATGCATGGGTTAAGATACGCATCTAGATACACAGACACTGGGTGGTATAATGAACCCCTGGCTGACACAATGGGCCTGCCCGGGGGGTTCACCAGGGTCTTGTGAATCTTCGGCACTGTATAAAACAGTGGAGCCTTGGGGTGCTCAATAGTGAGGGCCCTGACCGTTTCACTAGTAATAATACCTTGTTCCCTTGCCGTGTTTAGCAAAGTATCAAGCTCATTTTTATAATCCTTAGTGGGGTCCATCGTGAGCCTTTTGTAAACTTTAATGTCACCTAACTGGCGCTCACATTCATTGATGTAATCAATCAAATTAAGGATCACGATGGACCCCCCCTTGTCGGCCTTGCGGACAACTATATCAGTCCGACGGGACAGATCTTGCAGCGTAACCATCTCGGATTTCGAGAGATTGGGATAAGACCAATCAGTCCTCTGTTCGATGTCCTCGGACTCCAGCATTCGCAGAAAAGTCCGGATGGATGGGTTTAAACTGGGGGGGTCAAAGTTTGAGCGGGGGGCAATTCTCCTCAATTGGTCCGGGATATTCGGTGGGACCGTTACAGGTGTTAGTGAATTAAAATGTTCTTGTCGCCTTAAGGACCTTCCTAGGCGGTGTACTTCAACTTTCCACTCTAAAGGATCAGGATAAACGGTGGGAACAAAGGACAGTCCTTTTGCTAATAAGCGATATTCTGGCTCAGTTAGAGGAGTAGAAGATAAATTAAATACTAGCTCCTTGAGGCTCTCGGTGGTTTTGGTGCGGAGGATTCTTTGATTCTGCCCCGACCTCCGCGTCCTCTCCCTCTTCCTCGCTGGGGGGTGCGATTGGAGCGGGTACGGATTCCCTGCGGGCCTTGGCCTAAAGGGAGATTGCCGTCTGAATGGGAGGTAGCACCCGTGGTACCATCGGTGTCGCTTGCTGAAGTACTGGCTCCTGTCTGTTGTTCTCTTCGCCATCTTGAATTAGATCGCCAGTTGGATTGCTTAGGATCCTGCGATGTCCGAGTACCACCTAACCACGGGTAAACTTGCCTTTGTTGGTAATCTCTCTGAACAGTTACAAGTTTGTCTTTCTTAAAACGCACCAGATCCTGGCGGTACTGCTCAATCTGTGTGGTAAGCTTAGTGACCCAATCAGTTTGAGTGTCCAGTAATAGAGTGGGTTTATGTTCACCTTCAAAGAGTAATAGCTGCTCACGCACCAGGTTAAGTTCTCTGGTCGACTCTTCCACTACCAGCAGTAGTAAATCCATGGAGCATTTATTTAGGATCGCAACCCACCGCCGGCAGAAAGCTGTATTAAATCTGCCTATGGTCGGTGAGTTGCGGATCCTGAATCCCCTTGGGATAAGGTTGCTCCGGTAGTAATCGGATAATGAGATGCCGTGGTAGAGAAAATCTACCTCCCTTTGTTTCATCTTGAGCCACTTTCTGTATAGTTCTTCACTCGTATTTTTTATGGGCTCATCCTCCAACCGCTGGACCACTAGGATGGCATTAGCTTCGACATCCGAAAAACTCAGGCGCTCACTGGCATCCCTCTGTATAAGGTCCAATGCTGCTTCACTGGCATTCGCTGCCTCCATGTTGCTAAGGTGCTGGGTGCACCGTAATAAATGTCAGGGCTAGGAGAAATGTCCACTGGCACTGATGGGGTGTAAACGTGCTCCGACACCACTAAAAAGACACAAGTGCCACAAGCTACTGACAGTGATTAGCTTGCAGTCCGATAGGCCCGTGATTGTTCAATAAGGAGTAAATATATGATGGTGCCTTGGTCAGGAGAGGCGTCACTGCTGGACGGCACTGGAGTAGTGACAACCAGCCTGGCGTCAATCCAATGTATACTTGCAAAACTCCCGGCACTCGTCTGGAACTAATTAATATGCTGCGGTGCCTTCCCAGGGGAACAAATCCTCCATAGAGTATGTAGAATGAAGGCGGCACTCAGACAGGCTATGTTAGTGAAGAAAAGTCAGCTTTATTCGACCGACATGTTTCGGGGCTCAACCCCTTCCTCAGGGCCTCAATAACCCTTGCTGAACTACAGATGGTACATATATACACCAACATTAATAAACAATCAGTGAACCTTAATGTGACTCACCTGCTCAGCGGCGCCATCCTGTCCGTCCGGACGCTCAGCAGTGTTCCCTGGTCGCGCTTTCATGACGTCATCAACCCGAGGCTGGAGTCCGTCACCATAGCAACTCACAAGCCTCCTCGTCATCGGTCAGGGGTATGCGCCGGGTCCCACACTGCCGGCCCGTGACGTCATCCGGCGTCGCGTCGCAGGGCAGTTACTAAGCAACCTAAAACAACAAATAAAGAAAAAAACGACAACACAATATTAGTTACAACCCATAGTGCAAGAAATGGATCAAACCCAGCCAAATATGACATAAGCATAAATAAACTAAAACCTAAGACCATGGGCTAAATTGGCAGTTAAACTGTCAGCATAACTCATATCACATAATAATAATCTAATGAATAATTAATTTATTTGATTTACAGGCAAAAATGGACCAGACCCCATAAGGACTGAAATTAGAGGAAACACTGTAAACCAAGGTTTTCATTCAGGCCACGGGGGGATAGAGTCCCCAACTTATGGATCCACCTGGATTCACGTTGTAAGAGCACTCGGTCCCTATCACCCCCCCGCATCAGTTTGGGAACATGATCAATTAAGATGGCTCGAATGCTAGCCACCCCATGTTTGAATGTCAAACAATGGCGGGCGAACGGTTGGTCACTACTGCCTTTCTCATAGGCTTTTTTTATAGCGCTTCTGTGTAGTGCCATGCGTTCCCGAAACTGGCGGACGGTCTTGCCGACATACGCAAGGCCGCATGGACAGGTAAGTAAATACACAACATGGGTGGAAGTGCATGTGAGCCGATACTTGATGGCTAACTTCTTCCCAGTAAGGGGGTGATTAAACGAGCCTCCTGTCATAAGGGTGTTGCAGGTAGCGCATCCAAGGCATCTAAAACAGCCCACCTTAGTTCTTAGGAAGTGTGACTCCTGTATACCTGTCAACCGTGTGACATCCAGTTTAACTATGTGGTCACCAATATTCCTACCCCTGGTGTAACTAGGTAAAAGTGACGTCTTAGCCAGGGAAGATAATGCTCCCTCTGTTTGAATAATTGGCCACAGCGATTTAGCCCTACGTACCCTCTTCTTAGTGGCTATCGAGTATCGATTAACCCAAGGGAGTTTAGGGTTGGACTGACCTTGTTGGCTATCAGACGGATTTAGGGCCTGTGCCCGTGAGACTTTAAGCGCTCTAGCCTTGGCCTGTTGTAATTCACCTAAGGGGTAACCTCGCTCAGCAAACTTAGCTTGCATGCTGTCCAGTGCTCGCTTGGTCTCATCTGGATCTGAGGTGATGCGGCGTACCCGCATAAATTGAGAATAAGGTAATCCTTTACGTAATGGGTCAGGATGGAAACTACGGTAATCGAGGAGCATGTTCCTGTCCGTTTTTTTGGTGAACAGAGTGGTCAACAAATTACCCTCCCTGGCGGTGATAGTCACGTCAAGGTAATTAATGCTGATGTCATCAATAACATAGGTAAATTGTACAGGGTGCTGCGTCAAATTATGCTCTTCCCACAGTGAGATTAAATCCTCTCTAGATCCCTGCCATAATACTATCAGGTCATCAATATACCTTTTAAAATAAAGCACCTGGGACTTGATGACTGGGTCTAGATAGAACATTCTCTTTTCTACCTGGTACATGAATGCGTTGGCGTACGACGGGGCCACTGCGGACCCCATCGCACACCCCGCTAACTGGAGCATAAATTTACCATTAAACACAAAGTAATTGCGTTTAAGGACTTTGTCAAGGAGGGACAGAAAAAAAGATATTTCAGGACCAGAATAAACTTCACTCTCCTGAATGAGAAGTCTCACAGCCTCAATTCCTGCCCCATGGGGAATACAAGTGTATAGACTGACGACGTCCGAACTGCACAGCAACAACCCCTCAGGCATAGGGCCCAAGGATTGTAGCTGCTGCAGAAGGGACGTCGTATCCTTCAAATAAGACATTAAAGATTGTATGCATGGGTTAAGATACGCATCTAGATACACAGACACTGGGTGGTATAATGAACCCCTGGCTGACACAATGGGCCTGCCCGGGGGGTTCACCAGGGTCTTGTGAATCTTCGGCACTGTATAAAACAGTGGAGCCTTGGGGTGCTCAATAGTGAGGGCCCTGACCGTTTCACTAGTAATAATACCTTGTTCCCTTGCCGTGTTTAGCAAAGTATCAAGCTCATTTTTATAATCCTTAGTGGGGTCCATCGTGAGCCTTTTGTAAACTTTAATGTCACCTAACTGGCGCTCACATTCATTGATGTAATCAATCAAATTAAGGATCACGATGGACCCCCCCTTGTCGGCCTTGCGGACAACTATATCAGTCCGACGGGACAGATCTTGCAGCGTAACCATCTCGGATTTCGAGAGATTGGGATAAGACCAATCAGTCCTCTGTTCGATGTCCTCGGACTCCAGCATTCGCAGAAAAGTCCGGATGGATGGGTTTAAACTGGGGGGGTCAAAGTTTGAGCGGGGGGCAATTCTCCTCAATTGGTCCGGGATATTCGGTGGGACCGTTACAGGTGTTAGTGAATTAAAATGTTCTTGTCGCCTTAAGGACCTTCCTAGGCGGTGTTACGAGATGGTTACGCTGCAAGATCTGTCCCGTCGGACTGATATAGTTGTCCGCAAGGCCGACAAGGGGGGGTCCATCGTGATCCTTAATTTGATTGATTACATCAATGAATGTGAGCGCCAGTTAGGTGACATTAAAGTTTACAAAAGGCTCACGATGGACCCCACTAAGGATTATAAAAATGAGCTTGATACTTTGCTAAACACGGCAAGGGAACAAGGTATTATTACTAGTGAAACGGTCAGGGCCCTCACTATTGAGCACCCCAAGGCTCCACTGTTTTATACAGTGCTGAAGATTCACAAGACCCTGGTGAACCCCCCGGGCAGGCCCATTGTGTCAGCCAGGGGTTCATTATACCACCCAGTGTCTGTGTATCTAGATGCGTATCTTAACCCATGCATACAATCTTTAATGTCTTATTTGAAGGATACGACGTCCCTTCTGCAGCAGCTACAATCCTTGGGCCCTATGCCTGAGGGGTTGTTGCTGTGCAGTTCGGACGTCGTCAGTCTATACACTTGTATTCCCCATGGGGCAGGAATTGAGGCTGTGAGACTTCTCATTCAGGAGAGTGAAGTTTATTCTGGTCCTGAAATATCTTTTTTTCTGTCCCTCCTTGACAAAGTCCTTAAACGCAATTACTTTGTGTTTAATGGTAAATTTATGCTCCAGTTAGCGGGGTGTGCGATGGGGTCCGCAGTGGCCCCGTCGTACGCCAACGCATTCATGTACCAGGTAGAAAAGAGAATGTTCTATCTAGACCCAGTCATCAAGTCCCAGGTGCTTTATTTTAAAAGGTATATTGATGACCTGATAGTATTATGGCAGGGATCTAGAGAGGATTTAATCTCACTGTGGGAAGAGCATAATTTGACGCAGCACCCTGTACAATTTACCTATGTTATTGATGACATCAGCATTAATTACCTTGACGTGACTATCACCGCCAGGGAGGGTAATTTGTTGACCACTCTGTTCACCAAAAAAACGGACAGGAACATGCTCCTCGATTACCGTAGTTTCCATCCTGACCCATTACGTAAAGGATTACCTTATTCTCAATTTATGCGGGTACGCCGCATCACCTCAGATCCAGATGAGACCAAGCGAGCACTGGACAGCATGCAAGCTAAGTTTGCTGAGCGAGGTTACCCCTTAGGTGAATTACAACAGGCCAAGGCTAGAGCGCTTAAAGTCTCACGGGCACAGGCCCTAAATCCGTCTGATAGCCAACAAGGTCAGTCCAACCCTAAACTCCCTTGGGTTAATCGATACTCGATAGCCACTAAGAAGAGGGTACGTAGGGCTAAATCGCTGTGGCCAATTATTCAAACAGAGGGAGCATTATCTTCCCTGGCTAAGACGTCACTTTTACCTAGTTACACCAGGGGTAGGAATATTGGTGACCACATAGTTAAACTGGATGTCACACGGTTGACAGGTATACAGGAGTCACACTTCCTAAGAACTAAGGTGGGCTGTTTTAGATGCCTTGGATGCGCTACCTGCAACACCCTTATGACAGGAGGCTCGTTTAATCACCCCCTTACTGGGAAGAAGTTAGCCATCAAGTATCGGCTCACATGCACTTCCACCCATGTTGTGTATTTACTTACCTGTCCATGCGGCCTTGCGTATGTCGGCAAGACCGTCCGCCAGTTTCGGGAACGCATGGCACTACACAGAAGCGCTATAAAAAAAGCCTATGAGAAAGGCAGTAGTGACCAACCGTTCGCCCGCCATTGTTTGACATTCAAACATGGGGTGGCTAGCATTCGAGCCATCTTAATTGATCATGTTCCCAAACTGATGCGGGGGGGTGATAGGGACCGAGTGCTCTTACAACGTGAATCCAGGTGGATCCATAAGTTGGGGACTCTATCCCCCCGTGGCCTGAATGAAAACCTTGGTTTACAGTGTTTCCTCTAATTTCAGTCCTTATGGGGTCTGGTCCATTTTTGCCTGTAAATCAAATAAATTAATTATTCATTAGATTATTATTATGTGATATGAGTTATGCTGACAGTTTAACTGCCAATTTAGCCCATGGTCTTAGGTTTTAGTTTATTTATGCTTATGTCATATTTGGCTGGGTTTGATCCATTTCTTGCACTATGGGTTGTAACTAATATTGTGTTGTCGTTTTTTTCTTTATTTGTTGTTTTAGGTTGCTTAGTAACTGCCCTGCGACGCGACGCCGGATGACGTCACGGGCCGGCAGTGTGGGACCCGGCGCATACCCCTGACCGATGACGAGGAGGCTTGTGAGTTGCTATGGTGACGGACTCCAGCCTCGGGTTGATGACGTCATGAAAGCGCGACCAGGGAACACTGCTGAGCGTCCGGACGGACAGGATGGCGCCGCTGAGCAGGTGAGTCACATTAAGGTTCACTGATTGTTTATTAATGTTGGTGTATATATGTACCATCTGTAGTTCAGCAAGGGTTATTGAGGCCCTGAGGAAGGGGTTGAGCCCCGAAACATGTCGGTCGAATAAAGCTGACTTTTCTTCACTAACATAGCCTGTCTGAGTGCCGCCTTCATTCTACATACTCTATGGAGGATTTGTTCCCCTGGGAAGGCACCGCAGCATATTAATTAGTTCCAGACGAGTGCCGGGAGTTTTGCAAGTATACATTGGATTGACGCCAGGCTGGTTGTCACTACTCCAGTGCCGTCCAGCAGTGACGCCTCTCCTGACCAAGGCACCATCATATATTTACTCCTTATTGAACAATCACGGGCCTATCGGACTGCAAGCTAATCACTGTCAGTAGCTTGTGGCACTTGTGTCTTTTTAGTGGTGTCGGAGCACGTTTACACCCCATCAGTGCCAGTGGACATTTCTCCTAGCCCTGACATTTATTACGGTGCACCCAGCACCTTAGCAACATGGAGGCAGCGAATGCCAGTGAAGCAGCATTGGACCTTATACAGAGGGATGCCAGTGAGCGCCTGAGTTTTTCGGATGTCGAAGCTAATGCCATCCTAGTGGTCCAGCGGTTGGAGGATGAGCCCATAAAAAATACGAGTGAAGAACTATACAGAAAGTGGCTCAAGATGAAACAAAGGGAGGTAGATTTTCTCTACCACGGCATCTCATTATCCGATTACTACCGGAGCAACCTTATCCCAAGGGGATTCAGGATCCGCAACTCACCGACCATAGGCAGATTTAATACAGCTTTCTGCCGGCGGTGGGTTGCGATCCTAAATAAATGCTCCATGGATTTACTACTGCTGGTAGTGGAAGAGTCGACCAGAGAACTTAACCTGGTGCGTGAGCAGCTATTACTCTTTGAAGGTGAACATAAACCCACTCTATTACTGGACACTCAAACTGATTGGGTCACTAAGCTTACCACACAGATTGAGCAGTACCGCCAGGATCTGGTGCGTTTTAAGAAAGACAAACTTGTAACTGTTCAGAGAGATTACCAACAAAGGCAAGTTTACCCGTGGTTAGGTGGTACTCGGACATCGCAGGATCCTAAGCAATCCAACTGGCGATCTAATTCAAGATGGCGAAGAGAACAACAGACAGGAGCCAGTACTTCAGCAAGCGACACCGATGGTACCACGGGTGCTACCTCCCATTCAGACGGCAATCTCCCTTTAGGCCAAGGCCCGCAGGGAATCCGTACCCGCTCCAATCGCACCCCCCAGCGAGGAAGAGGGAGAGGACGCGGAGGTCGGGGCAGAATCAAAGAATCCTCCGCACCAAAACCACCGAGAGCCTCAAGGAGCTAGTATTTAATTTATCTTCTACTCCTCTAACTGAGCCAGAATATCGCTTATTAGCAAAAGGACTGTCCTTTGTTCCCACCGTTTATCCTGATCCTTTAGAGTGGAAAGTTGAAGTACACCGCCTAGGAAGGTCCTTAAGGCGACAAGAACATTTTAATTCACTAACACCTGTAACGGTCCCACCGAATATCCCGGACCAATTGAGGAGAATTGCCCCCCGCTCAAACTTTGACCCCCCCAGTTTAAACCCATCCATCCGGACTTTTCTGCGAATGCTGGAGTCCGAGGACATCGAACAGAGGACTGATTGGTCTTATCCCAATCTCTCGAAATCCGAGATGGTTACGCTGCAAGATCTGTCCCGTCGGACTGATATAGTTGTCCGCAAGGCCGACAAGGGGGGGTCCATCGTGATCCTTAATTTGATTGATTACATCAATGAATGTGAGCGCCAGTTAGGTGACATTAAAGTTTACAAAAGGCTCACGATGGACCCCACTAAGGATTATAAAAATGAGCTTGATACTTTGCTAAACACGGCAAGGGAACAAGGTATTATTACTAGTGAAACGGTCAGGGCCCTCACTATTGAGCACCCCAAGGCTCCACTGTTTTATACAGTGCCGAAGATTCACAAGACCCTGGTGAACCCCCCGGGCAGGCCCATTGTGTCAGCCAGGGGTTCATTATACCACCCAGTGTCTGTGTATCTAGATGCGTATCTTAACCCATGCATACAATCTTTAATGTCTTATTTGAAGGATACGACGTCCCTTCTGCAGCAGCTACAATCCTTGGGCCCTATGCCTGAGGGGTTGTTGCTGTGCAGTTCGGACGTCGTCAGTTTATACACTTGTATTCCCCATGGGGCAGGAATTGAGGCTGTGAGACTTCTCATTCAGGAGAGTGAAGTTTATTCTGGTCCTGAAATATCTTTTTTTCTGTCCCTCCTTGACAAAGTCCTTAAACGCAATTACTTTGTGTTTAATGGTAAATTTATGCTCCAGTTAGCGGGGTGTGCGATGGGGTCCGCAGTGGCCCCGTCGTACGCCAACGCATTCATGTACCAGGTAGAAAAGAGAATGTTCTATCTAGACCCAGTCATCAAGTCCCAGGTGCTTTATTTTAAAAGGTATATTGATGACCTGATAGTATTATGGCAGGGATCTAGAGAGGATTTAATCTCACTGTGGGAAGAGCATAATTTGACGCAGCACCCTGTACAATTTACCTATGTTATTGATGACATCAGCATTAATTACCTTGACGTGACTATCACCGCCAGGGAGGGTAATTTGTTGACCACTCTGTTCACCAAAAAAACGGACAGGAACATGCTCCTCGATTACCGTAGTTTCCATCCTGACCCATTACGTAAAGGATTACCTTATTCTCAATTTATGCGGGTACGCCGCATCACCTCAGATCCAGATGAGACCAAGCGAGCACTGGACAGCATGCAAGCTAAGTTTGCTGAGCGAGGTTACCCCTTAGGTGAATTACAACAGGCCAAGGCTAGAGCGCTTAAAGTCTCACGGGCACAGGCCCTAAATCCGTCTGATAGCCAACAAGGTCAGTCCAACCCTAAACTCCCTTGGGTTAATCGATACTCGATAGCCACTAAGAAGAGGGTACGTAGGGCTAAATCGCTGTGGCCAATTATTCAAACAGAGGGAGCATTATCTTCCCTGGCTAAGACGTCACTTTTACCTAGTTACACCAGGGGTAGGAATATTGGTGACCACATAGTTAAACTGGATGTCACACGGTTGACAGGTATACAGGAGTCACACTTCCTAAGAACTAAGGTGGGCTGTTTTAGATGCCTTGGATGCGCTACCTGCAACACCCTTATGACAGGAGGCTCGTTTAATCACCCCCTTACTGGGAAGAAGTTAGCCATCAAGTATCGGCTCACATGCACTTCCACCCATGTTGTGTATTTACTTACCTGTCCATGCGGCCTTGCGTATGTCGGCAAGACCGTCCGCCAGTTTCGGGAACGCATGGCACTACACAGAAGCGCTATAAAAAAAGCCTATGAGAAAGGCAGTAGTGACCAACCGTTCGCCCGCCATTGTTTGACATTCAAACATGGGGTGGCTAGCATTCGAGGCATCTTAATTGATCATGTTCCCAAACTGATGCGGGGGGGTGATAGGGACCGAGTGCTCTTACAACGTGAATCCAGGTGGATCCATAAGTTGGGGACTCTATCCCCCCGTGGCCTGAATGAAAACCTTGGTTTACAGTGTTTCCTCTAATTTCAGTCCTTATGGGGTCTGGTCCATTTTTGCCTGTAAATCAAATAAATTAATTATTCATTAGATTATTATTATGTGATATGAGTTATGCTGACAGTTTAACTGCCAATTTAGCCCATGGTCTTAGGTTTTAGTTTATTTATGCTTATGTCATATTTGGCTGGGTTTGATCCATTTCTTGCACTATGGGTTGTAACTAATATTGTGTTGTCGTTTTTTTCTTTATTTGTTGTTTTAGGTTGCTTAGTAACTGCCCTGCGACGCGACGCCGGATGACGTCACGGGCCGGCAGTGTGGGACCCGGCGCATACCCCTGACCGATGACGAGGAGGCTTGTGAGTTGCTATGGTGACGGACTCCAGCCTCGGGTTGATGACGTCATGAAAGCGCGACCAGGGAACACTGCTGAGCGTCCGGACGGACAGGATGGCGCCGCTGAGCAGGTGAGTCACATTAAGGTTCACTGATTGTTTATTAATGTTGGTGTATATATGTACCATCTGTAGTTCAGCAAGGGTTATTGAGGCCCTGAGGAAGGGGTTGAGCCCCGAAACATGTCGGTCGAATAAAGCTGACTTTTCTTCACTAACATAGCCTGTCTGAGTGCCGCCTTCATTCTACATACTCTATGGAGGATTTGTTCCCCTGGGAAGGCACCGCAGCATATTAATTAGTTCCAGACGAGTGCCGGGAGTTTTGCAAGTATACATTGGATTGACGCCAGGCTGGTTGTCACTACTCCAGTGCCGTCCAGCAGTGACGCCTCTCCTGACCAAGGCACCATCATATATTTACTCCTTATTGAACAATCACGGGCCTATCGGACTGCAAGCTAATCACTGTCAGTAGCTTGTGGCACTTGTGTCTTTTTAGTGGTGTCGGAGCACGTTTACACCCCATCAGTGCCAGTGGACATTTCTCCTAGCCCTGACATTTATTACGGTGCACCCAGCACCTTAGCAACATGGAGGCAGCGAATGCCAGTGAAGCAGCATTGGACCTTATACAGAGGGATGCCAGTGAGCGCCTGAGTTTTTCGGATGTCGAAGCTAATGCCATCCTAGTGGTCCAGCGGTTGGAGGATGAGCCCATAAAAAATACGAGTGAAGAACTATACAGAAAGTGGCTCAAGATGAAACAAAGGGAGGTAGATTTTCTCTACCACGGCATCTCATTATCCGATTACTACCGGAGCAACCTTATCCCAAGGGGATTCAGGATCCGCAACTCACCGACCATAGGCAGATTTAATACAGCTTTCTGCCGGCGGTGGGTTGCGATCCTAAATAAATGCTCCATGGATTTACTACTGCTGGTAGTGGAAGAGTCGACCAGAGAACTTAACCTGGTGCGTGAGCAGCTATTACTCTTTGAAGGTGAACATAAACCCACTCTATTACTGGACACTCAAACTGATTGGGTCACTAAGCTTACCACACAGATTGAGCAGTACCGCCAGGATCTGGTGCGTTTTAAGAAAGACAAACTTGTAACTGTTCAGAGAGATTACCAACAAAGGCAAGTTTACCCGTGGTTAGGTGGTACTCGGACATCGCAGGATCCTAAGCAATCCAACTGGCGATCTAATTCAAGATGGCGAAGAGAACAACAGACAGGAGCCAGTACTTCAGCAAGCGACACCGATGGTACCACGGGTGCTACCTCCCATTCAGACGGCAATCTCCCTTTAGGCCAAGGCCCGCAGGGAATCCGTACCCGCTCCAATCGCACCCCCCAGCGAGGAAGAGGGAGAGGACGCGGAGGTCGGGGCAGAATCAAAGAATCCTCCGCACCAAAACCACCGAGAGCCTCAAGGAGCTAGTATTTAATTTATCTTCTACTCCTCTAACTGAGCCAGAATATCGCTTATTAGCAAAAGGACTGTCCTTTGTTCCCACCGTTTATCCTGATCCTTTAGAGTGGAAAGTTGAAGTACACCGCCTAGGAAGGTCCTTAAGGCGACAAGAACATTTTAATTCACTAACACCTGTAACGGTCCCACCGAATATCCCGGACCAATTGAGGAGAATTGCCCCCCGCTCAAACTTTGACCCCCCCAGTTTAAACCCATCCATCCGGACTTTTCTGCGAATGCTGGAGTCCGAGGACATCGAACAGAGGACTGATTGGTCTTATCCCAATCTCTCGAAATCCGAGATGGTTACGCTGCAAGATCTGTCCCGTCGGACTGATATAGTTGTCCGCAAGGCCGACAAGGGGGGGTCCATCGTGATCCTTAATTTGATTGATTACATCAATGAATGTGAGCGCCAGTTAGGTGACATTAAAGTTTACAAAAGGCTCACGATGGACCCCACTAAGGATTATAAAAATGAGCTTGATACTTTGCTAAACACGGCAAGGGAACAAGGTATTATTACTAGTGAAACGGTCAGGGCCCTCACTATTGAGCACCCCAAGGCTCCACTGTTTTATACAGTGCCGAAGATTCACAAGACCCTGGTGAACCCCCCGGGCAGGCCCATTGTGTCAGCCAGGGGTTCATTATACCACCCAGTGTCTGTGTATCTAGATGCGTATCTTAACCCATGCATACAATCTTTAATGTCTTATTTGAAGGATACGACGTCCCTTCTGCAGCAGCTACAATCCTTGGGCCCTATGCCTGAGGGGTTGTTGCTGTGCAGTTCGGACGTCGTCAGTCTATACACTTGTATTCCCCATGGGGCAGGAATTGAGGCTGTGAGACTTCTCATTCAGGAGAGTGAAGTTTATTCTGGTCCTGAAATATCTTTTTTTCTGTCCCTCCTTGACAAAGTCCTTAAACGCAATTACTTTGTGTTTAATGGTAAATTTATGCTCCAGTTAGCGGGGTGTGCGATGGGGTCCGCAGTGGCCCCGTCGTACGCCAACGCATTCATGTACCAGGTAGAAAAGAGAATGTTCTATCTAGACCCAGTCATCAAGTCCCAGGTGCTTTATTTTAAAAGGTATATTGATGACCTGATAGTATTATGGCAGGGATCTAGAGAGGATTTAATCTCACTGTGGGAAGAGCATAATTTGACGCAGCACCCTGTACAATTTACCTATGTTATTGATGACATCAGCATTAATTACCTTGACGTGACTATCACCGCCAGGGAGGGTAATTTGTTGACCACTCTGTTCACCAAAAAAACGGACAGGAACATGCTCCTCGATTACCGTAGTTTCCATCCTGACCCATTACGTAAAGGATTACCTTATTCTCAATTTATGCGGGTACGCCGCATCACCTCAGATCCAGATGAGACCAAGCGAGCACTGGACAGCATGCAAGCTAAGTTTGCTGAGCGAGGTTACCCCTTAGGTGAATTACAACAGGCCAAGGCTAGAGCGCTTAAAGTCTCACGGGCACAGGCCCTAAATCCGTCTGATAGCCAACAAGGTCAGTCCAACCCTAAACTCCCTTGGGTTAATCGATACTCGATAGCCACTAAGAAGAGGGTACGTAGGGCTAAATCGCTGTGGCCAATTATTCAAACAGAGGGAGCATTATCTTCCCTGGCTAAGACGTCACTTTTACCTAGTTACACCAGGGGTAGGAATATTGGTGACCACATAGTTAAACTGGATGTCACACGGTTGACAGGTATACAGGAGTCACACTTCCTAAGAACTAAGGTGGGCTGTTTTAGATGCCTTGGATGCGCTACCTGCAACACCCTTATGACAGGAGGCTCGTTTAATCACCCCCTTACTGGGAAGAAGTTAGCCATCAAGTATCGGCTCACATGCACTTCCACCCATGTTGTGTATTTACTTACCTGTCCATGCGGCCTTGCGTATGTCGGCAAGACCGTCCGCCAGTTTCGGGAACGCATGGCACTACACAGAAGCGCTATAAAAAAAGCCTATGAGAAAGGCAGTAGTGACCAACCGTTCGCCCGCCATTGTTTGACATTCAAACATGGGGTGGCTAGCATTCGAGGCATCTTAATTGATCATGTTCCCAAACTGATGCGGGGGGGTGATAGGGACCGAGTGCTCTTACAACGTGAATCCAGGTGGATCCATAAGTTGGGGACTCTATCCCCCCGTGGCCTGAATGAAAACCTTGGTTTACAGTGTTTCCTCTAATTTCAGTCCTTATGGGGTCTGGTCCATTTTTGCCTGTAAATCAAATAAATTAATTATTCATTAGATTATTATTATGTGATATGAGTTATGCTGACAGTTTAACTGCCAATTTAGCCCATGGTCTTAGGTTTTAGTTTATTTATGCTTATGTCATATTTGGCTGGGTTTGATCCATTTCTTGCACTATGGGTTGTAACTAATATTGTGTTGTCGTTTTTTTCTTTATTTGTTGTTTTAGGTTGCTTAGTAACTGCCCTGCGACGCGACGCCGGATGACGTCACGGGCCGGCAGTGTGGGACCCGGCGCATACCCCTGACCGATGACGAGGAGGCTTGTGAGTTGCTATGGTGACGGACTCCAGCCTCGGGTTGATGACGTCATGAAAGCGCGACCAGGGAACACTGCTGAGCGTCCGGACGGACAGGATGGCGCCGCTGAGCAGGTGAGTCACATTAAGGTTCACTGATTGTTTATTAATGTTGGTGTATATATGTACCATCTGTAGTTCAGCAAGGGTTATTGAGGCCCTGAGGAAGGGGTTGAGCCCCGAAACATGTCGGTCGAATAAAGCTGACTTTTCTTCACTAACATAGCCTGTCTGAGTGCCGCCTTCATTCTACATACTCTATGGAGGATTTGTTCCCCTGGGAAGGCACCGCAGCATATTAATTAGTTCCAGACGAGTGCCGGGAGTTTTGCAAGTATACATTGGATTGACGCCAGGCTGGTTGTCACTACTCCAGTGCCGTCCAGCAGTGACGCCTCTCCTGACCAAGGCACCATCATATATTTACTCCTTATTGAACAATCACGGGCCTATCGGACTGCAAGCTAATCACTGTCAGTAGCTTGTGGCACTTGTGTCTTTTTAGTGGTGTCGGAGCACGTTTACACCCCATCAGTGCCAGTGGACATTTCTCCTAGCCCTGACATTTATTACGGTGCACCCAGCACCTTAGCAACATGGAGGCAGCGAATGCCAGTGAAGCAGCATTGGACCTTATACAGAGGGATGCCAGTGAGCGCCTGAGTTTTTCGGATGTCGAAGCTAATGCCATCCTAGTGGTCCAGCGGTTGGAGGATGAGCCCATAAAAAATACGAGTGAAGAACTATACAGAAAGTGGCTCAAGATGAAACAAAGGGAGGTAGATTTTCTCTACCACGGCATCTCATTATCCGATTACTACCGGAGCAACCTTATCCCAAGGGGATTCAGGATCCGCAACTCACCGACCATAGGCAGATTTAATACAGCTTTCTGCCGGCGGTGGGTTGCGATCCTAAATAAATGCTCCATGGATTTACTACTGCTGGTAGTGGAAGAGTCGACCAGAGAACTTAACCTGGTGCGTGAGCAGCTATTACTCTTTGAAGGTGAACATAAACCCACTCTATTACTGGACACTCAAACTGATTGGGTCACTAAGCTTACCACACAGATTGAGCAGTACCGCCAGGATCTGGTGCGTTTTAAGAAAGACAAACTTGTAACTGTTCAGAGAGATTACCAACAAAGGCAAGTTTACCCGTGGTTAGGTGGTACTCGGACATCGCAGGATCCTAAGCAATCCAACTGGCGATCTAATTCAAGATGGCGAAGAGAACAACAGACAGGAGCCAGTACTTCAGCAAGCGACACCGATGGTACCACGGGTGCTACCTCCCATTCAGACGGCAATCTCCCTTTAGGCCAAGGCCCGCAGGGAATCCGTACCCGCTCCAATCGCACCCCCCAGCGAGGAAGAGGGAGAGGACGCGGAGGTCGGGGCAGAATCAAAGAATCCTCCGCACCAAAACCACCGAGAGCCTCAAGGAGCTAGTATTTAATTTATCTTCTACTCCTCTAACTGAGCCAGAATATCGCTTATTAGCAAAAGGACTGTCCTTTGTTCCCACCGTTTATCCTGATCCTTTAGAGTGGAAAGTTGAAGTACACCGCCTAGGAAGGTCCTTAAGGCGACAAGAACATTTTAATTCACTAACACCTGTAACGGTCCCACCGAATATCCCGGACCAATTGAGGAGAATTGCCCCCCGCTCAAACTTTGACCCCCCCAGTTTAAACCCATCCATCCGGACTTTTCTGCGAATGCTGGAGTCCGAGGACATCGAACAGAGGACTGATTGGTCTTATCCCAATCTCTCGAAATCCGAGATGGTTACGCTGCAAGATCTGTCCCGTCGGACTGATATAGTTGTCCGCAAGGCCGACAAGGGGGGGTCCATCGTGATCCTTAATTTGATTGATTACATCAATGAATGTGAGCGCCAGTTAGGTGACATTAAAGTTTACAAAAGGCTCACGATGGACCCCACTAAGGATTATAAAAATGAGCTTGATACTTTGCTAAACACGGCAAGGGAACAAGGTATTATTACTAGTGAAACGGTCAGGGCCCTCACTATTGAGCACCCCAAGGCTCCACTGTTTTATACAGTGCCGAAGATTCACAAGACCCTGGTGAACCCCCCGGGCAGGCCCATTGTGTCAGCCAGGGGTTCATTATACCACCCAGTGTCTGTGTATCTAGATGCGTATCTTAACCCATGCATACAATCTTTAATGTCTTATTTGAAGGATACGACGTCCCTTCTGCAGCAGCTACAATCCTTGGGCCCTATGCCTGAGGGGTTGTTGCTGTGCAGTTCGGACGTCGTCAGTCTATACACTTGTATTCCCCATGGGGCAGGAATTGAGGCTGTGAGACTTCTCATTCAGGAGAGTGAAGTTTATTCTGGTCCTGAAATATCTTTTTTTCTGTCCCTCCTTGACAAAGTCCTTAAACGCAATTACTTTGTGTTTAATGGTAAATTTATGCTCCAGTTAGCGGGGTGTGCGATGGGGTCCGCAGTGGCCCCGTCGTACGCCAACGCATTCATGTACCAGGTAGAAAAGAGAATGTTCTATCTAGACCCAGTCATCAAGTCCCAGGTGCTTTATTTTAAAAGGTATATTGATGACCTGATAGTATTATGGCAGGGATCTAGAGAGGATTTAATCTCACTGTGGGAAGAGCATAATTTGACGCAGCACCCTGTACAATTTACCTATGTTATTGATGACATCAGCATTAATTACCTTGACGTGACTATCACCGTCAGGGAGGGTAATTTGTTGACCACTCTGTTCACCAAAAAAACGGACAGGAACATGCTCCTCGATTACCGTAGTTTCCATCCTGACCCATTACGTAAAGGATTACCTTATTCTCAATTTATGCGGGTACGCCGCATCACCTCAGATCCAGATGAGACCAAGCGAGCACTGGACAGCATGCAAGCTAAGTTTGCTGAGCGAGGTTACCCCTTAGGTGAATTACAACAGGCCAAGGCTAGAGCGCTTAAAGTCTCACGGGCACAGGCCCTAAATCCGTCTGATAGCCAACAAGGTCAGTCCAACCCTAAACTCCCTTGGGTTAATCGATACTCGATAGCCACTAAGAAGAGGGTACGTAGGGCTAAATCGCTGTGGCCAATTATTCAAACAGAGGGAGCATTATCTTCCCTGGCTAAGACGTCACTTTTACCTAGTTACACCAGGGGTAGGAATATTGGTGACCACATAGTTAAA
Source organism: Pseudophryne corroboree (assembly GCF_028390025.1). NCBI lineage: Eukaryota > Metazoa > Chordata > Amphibia > Anura > Myobatrachidae > Pseudophryne > Pseudophryne corroboree. The sequence goes on from NC_086453.1 coordinate 39,487,126, forward strand.
CTGGATGTCACACGGTTGACAGGTATACAGGAGTCACACTTCCTAAGAACTAAGGTGGGCTGTTTTAGATGCCTTGGATGCGCTACCTGCAACACCCTTATGACAGGAGGCTCGTTTAATCACCCCCTTACTGGGAAGAAGTTAGCCATCAAGTATCGGCTCACATGCACTTCCACCCATGTTGTGTATTTACTTACCTGTCCATGCGGCCTTGCGTATGTCGGCAAGACCGTCCGCCAGTTTCGGGAACGCATGGCACTACACAGAAGCGCTATAAAAAAAGCCTATGAGAAAGGCAGTAGTGACCAACCGTTCGCCCGCCATTGTTTGACATTCAAACATGGGGTGGCTAGCATTCGAGGCATCTTAATTGATCATGTTCCCAAACTGATGCGGGGGGGTGATAGGGACCGAGTGCTCTTACAACGTGAATCCAGGTGGATCCATAAGTTGGGGACTCTATCCCCCCGTGGCCTGAATGAAAACCTTGGTTTACAGTGTTTCCTCTAATTTCAGTCCTTATGGGGTCTGGTCCATTTTTGCCTGTAAATCAAATAAATTAATTATTCATTAGATTATTATTATGTGATATGAGTTATGCTGACAGTTTAACTGCCAATTTAGCCCATGGTCTTAGGTTTTAGTTTATTTATGCTTATGTCATATTTGGCTGGGTTTGATCCATTTCTTGCACTATGGGTTGTAACTAATATTGTGTTGTCGTTTTTTTCTTTATTTGTTGTTTTAGGTTGCTTAGTAACTGCCCTGCGACGCGACGCCGGATGACGTCACGGGCCGGCAGTGTGGGACCCGGCGCATACCCCTGACCGATGACGAGGAGGCTTGTGAGTTGCTATGGTGACGGACTCCAGCCTCGGGTTGATGACGTCATGAAAGCGCGACCAGGGAACACTGCTGAGCGTCCGGACGGACAGGATGGCGCCGCTGAGCAGGTGAGTCACATTAAGGTTCACTGATTGTTTATTAATGTTGGTGTATATATGTACCATCTGTAGTTCAGCAAGGGTTATTGAGGCCCTGAGGAAGGGGTTGAGCCCCGAAACATGTCGGTCGAATAAAGCTGACTTTTCTTCACTAACATAGCCTGTCTGAGTGCCGCCTTCATTCTACATACTCTATGGAGGATTTGTTCCCCTGGGAAGGCACCGCAGCATATTAATTAGTTCCAGACGAGTGCCGGGAGTTTTGCAAGTATACATTGGATTGACGCCAGGCTGGTTGTCACTACTCCAGTGCCGTCCAGCAGTGACGCCTCTCCTGACCAAGGCACCATCATATATTTACTCCTTATTGAACAATCACGGGCCTATCGGACTGCAAGCTAATCACTGTCAGTAGCTTGTGGCACTTGTGTCTTTTTAGTGGTGTCGGAGCACGTTTACACCCCATCAGTGCCAGTGGACATTTCTCCTAGCCCTGACATTTATTACGGTGCACCCAGCACCTTAGCAACATGGAGGCAGCGAATGCCAGTGAAGCAGCATTGGACCTTATACAGAGGGATGCCAGTGAGCGCCTGAGTTTTTCGGATGTCGAAGCTAATGCCATCCTAGTGGTCCAGCGGTTGGAGGATGAGCCCATAAAAAATACGAGTGAAGAACTATACAGAAAGTGGCTCAAGATGAAACAAAGGGAGGTAGATTTTCTCTACCACGGCATCTCATTATCCGATTACTACCGGAGCAACCTTATCCCAAGGGGATTCAGGATCCGCAACTCACCGACCATAGGCAGATTTAATACAGCTTTCTGCCGGCGGTGGGTTGCGATCCTAAATAAATGCTCCATGGATTTACTACTGCTGGTAGTGGAAGAGTCGACCAGAGAACTTAACCTGGTGCGTGAGCAGCTATTACTCTTTGAAGGTGAACATAAACCCACTCTATTACTGGACACTCAAACTGATTGGGTCACTAAGCTTACCACACAGATTGAGCAGTACCGCCAGGATCTGGTGCGTTTTAAGAAAGACAAACTTGTAACTGTTCAGAGAGATTACCAACAAAGGCAAGTTTACCCGTGGTTAGGTGGTACTCGGACATCGCAGGATCCTAAGCAATCCAACTGGCGATCTAATTCAAGATGGCGAAGAGAACAACAGACAGGAGCCAGTACTTCAGCAAGCGACACCGATGGTACCACGGGTGCTACCTCCCATTCAGACGGCAATCTCCCTTTAGGCCAAGGCCCGCAGGGAATCCGTACCCGCTCCAATCGCACCCCCCAGCGAGGAAGAGGGAGAGGACGCGGAGGTCGGGGCAGAATCAAAGAATCCTCCGCACCAAAACCACCGAGAGCCTCAAGGAGCTAGTATTTAATTTATCTTCTACTCCTCTAACTGAGCCAGAATATCGCTTATTAGCAAAAGGACTGTCCTTTGTTCCCACCGTTTATCCTGATCCTTTAGAGTGGAAAGTTGAAGTACACCGCCTAGGAAGGTCCTTAAGGCGACAAGAACATTTTAATTCACTAACACCTGTAACGGTCCCACCGAATATCCCGGACCAATTGAGGAGAATTGCCCCCCGCTCAAACTTTGACCCCCCCCAGTTTAAACCCATCCATCCGGACTTTTCTGCGAATGCTGGAGTCCGAGGACATCGAACAGAGGACTGATTGGTCTTATCCCAATCTCTCGAAATCCGAGATGGTTACGCTGCAAGATCTGTCCCGTCGGACTGATATAGTTGTCCGCAAGGCCGACAAGGGGGGGTCCATCGTGATCCTTAATTTGATTGATTACATCAATGAATGTGAGCGCCAGTTAGGTGACATTAAAGTTTACAAAAGGCTCACGATGGACCCCACTAAGGATTATAAAAATGAGCTTGATACTTTGCTAAACACGGCAAGGGAACAAGGTATTATTACTAGTGAAACGGTCAGGGCCCTCACTATTGAGCACCCCAAGGCTCCACTGTTTTATACAGTGCCGAAGATTCACAAGACCCTGGTGAACCCCCCGGGCAGGCCCATTGTGTCAGCCAGGGGTTCATTATACCACCCAGTGTCTGTGTATCTAGATGCGTATCTTAACCCATGCATACAATCTTTAATGTCTTATTTGAAGGATACGACGTCCCTTCTGCAGCAGCTACAATCCTTGGGCCCTATGCCTGAGGGGTTGTTGCTGTGCAGTTCGGACGTCGTCAGTCTATACACTTGTATTCCCCATGGGGCAGGAATTGAGGCTGTGAGACTTCTCATTCAGGAGAGTGAAGTTTATTCTGGTCCTGAAATATCTTTTTTTCTGTCCCTCCTTGACAAAGTCCTTAAACGCAATTACTTTGTGTTTAATGGTAAATTTATGCTCCAGTTAGCGGGGTGTGCGATGGGGTCCGCAGTGGCCCCGTCGTACGCCAACGCATTCATGTACCAGGTAGAAAAGAGAATGTTCTATCTAGACCCAGTCATCAAGTCCCAGGTGCTTTATTTTAAAAGGTATATTGATGACCTGATAGTATTATGGCAGGGATCTAGAGAGGATTTAATCTCACTGTGGGAAGAGCATAATTTGACGCAGCACCCTGTACAATTTACCTATGTTATTGATGACATCAGCATTAATTACCTTGACGTGACTATCACCGCCAGGGAGGGTAATTTGTTGACCACTCTGTTCACCAAAAAAACGGACAGGAACATGCTCCTCGATTACCGTAGTTTCCATCCTGACCCATTACGTAAAGGATTACCTTATTCTCAATTTATGCGGGTACGCCGCATCACCTCAGATCCAGATGAGACCAAGCGAGCACTGGACAGCATGCAAGCTAAGTTTGCTGAGCGAGGTTACCCCTTAGGTGAATTACAACAGGCCAAGGCTAGAGCGCTTAAAGTCTCACGGGCACAGGCCCTAAATCCGTCTGATAGCCAACAAGGTCAGTCCAACCCTAAACTCCCTTGGGTTAATCGATACTCGATAGCCACTAAGAAGAGGGTACGTAGGGCTAAATCGCTGTGGCCAATTATTCAAACAGAGGGAGCATTATCTTCCCTGGCTAAGACGTCACTTTTACCTAGTTACACCAGGGGTAGGAATATTGGTGACCACATAGTTAAACTGGATGTCACACGGTTGACAGGTATACAGGAGTCACACTTCCTAAGAACTAAGGTGGGCTGTTTTAGATGCCTTGGATGCGCTACCTGCAACACCCTTATGACAGGAGGCTCGTTTAATCTAGAGATGAGCGGGTTCGGTTTCTTTGAATCCGAACCCGCACGAACTTCACTTTTTTTCTCACGGGTCCGAGCGACTCGGATCTTCCCGCCTTGCTCGGTTGACCCGAGCGCGCCCGAACGTCATCATGACGCTGTCGGATTCTCGCGAGACTCGGATTCTATATAAGGAGCCGCGCGTCGCCGCCATTTTCACACGTGCATTGAGATTGATAGGGAGAGGACGTGGCTGGCGTCCTCTCCATTAGAATAGATTAGAAGAGAGAGAGAGAGAGAGAGAGATTGTGCAGACAGAGTTTACCACAGTGACCAGTGCAGTTGTTGTTAAGTTAACTTTTATTTAATATATCCGTTCTCTGCTATATCCGTTCTCTGCCTGAAAAAAACGATACACAGCAGTCACACAGTGTGACTCAGTCTGTGTGCACTCAGCTCAGCCCAGTGTGCTGCACATCAATGTATAAAAGCTTATAATAATTGTGGGGGAGACTGGGGAGCACTGCAGGTTGTTATAGCAGGAGCCAGGAGTACATAATATTATATTAATTTAAAATTAAACAGTGCACACTTTTGCTGCAGGAGTGCCACTGCCAGTGTGACTAGTGGTGACCAGTGCCTGACCACCAGTATAGTAGTATATTGTTGTATACTATCTCTTTATCAACCAGTCTATATTAGCAGCAGACACAGTACAGTGCGGTAGTTCACGGCTGTGGCTACCTCTGTGTCGGCAGTCGGCACTCGGCAGGCAGTCCGTCCATCCATAATTGTATAATTATATACCACCTAACCGTGGTATTTTTTTTTCTTTCTTTATACCGTCGTCATAGTCATACTAGTTGTTACGAGTATACTACTATCTCTTTATCAACCAGTGTACAGTGCGGTAGTTCACGGCTGTGGCTACCTCTGTGTCGGCAGTCGGCAGGCAGTCCGTCCATCCATAATTGTATTATTATAATATATACCACCTAACCGTGGTTTTTTTTTCATTCTTTATACCGTCATAGTGTCATACTAGTTGTTACGAGTATACTACTATCTCTTTATCAACCAGTGTACAGTGCGGTAGTTCACGGCTGTGGCTACCTCTGTGTCGGCAGTCGGCAGGCAGTCCGTCCATCCATAATTGTATTATAATATATACCACCTAACCGTGGTTTTTTTTTCATTCTTTATACCGTCATAGTGTCATACTAGTTGTTACGAGTATACTACTATCTCTTTATCAACCAGTGTACAGTGCGGTAGTTCACGGCTGTGGCTACCTCTGTGTCGGCAGTCGGCAGGCAGTCCGTCCATCCATAATTGTATTATAATATATACCACCTAACCGTGGTTTTTTTTTCATTCTTTATACCGTCATAGTCAGTCATACTAGTTGTTACGAGTATACTACTATCTCTTTATCAACCAGTGTACAGTGCGGTAGTTCACGGCTGTGGCTACCTCTGTGTCGGCACTCGGCAGGCAGTCCGTCCATCCATAATTGTATTATAATATATACCACCTAACCGTGGTTTTTTTTTCATTCTTTATACCGTCATAGTGTCATACTAGTTGTTACGAGTATACTACTATCTCTTTATCAACCAGTGTACAGTGCGGTAGTTCACGGCTGTGGCTACCTCTGTGTCGGCAGTCGGCAGGCAGTCCGTCCATCCATAATTGTATTATAATATATACCACCTAACCGTGGTTTTTTTTTCATTCTTTATACCGTCATAGTGTCATACTAGTTGTTACGAGTATACTACTATCTCTTTATCAACCAGTGTACAGTGCGGTAGTTCACGGCTGTGGCTACCTCTGTGTCGGCAGTCGGCAGGCAGTCCGTCCATCCATAATTGTATTATAATATATACCACCTAACCGTGGTTTTTTTTTCATTCTTTATACCGTCATAGTCAGTCATACTAGTTGTTACGAGTATACTACTATCTCTTTATCAACCAGTGTACAGTGCGGTAGTTCACGGCTGTGGCTACCTCTGTGTCGGAACTCGGCAGGCAGTCCGTCCATCCATAATTGTATTACAATATATACCACCTAACCGTGGTTTTTTTTTCATTCTTTATACCGTCATAGTCAGTCATACTAGTTGTTACGAGTATACTACTATCTCTTTATCAACCAGTGTACAGTGCGGTAGTTCACGGCTGTGGCTACCTCTGTGTCGGAACTCGGCAGGCAGTCCGTCCATCCATAATTGTATTACAATATATACCACCTAACCGTGGTTTTTTTTTCATTCTTTATACCGTCATAGTCAGTCATACTAGTTGTTACGAGTATACTACTATCTCTTTATCAACCAGTGTACAGTGCGGTAGTTCACGGCTGTGGCTACCTCTGTGTCGGCACTCGGCAGGCAGTCCGTCCATCCATAATTGTATTACAATATATACCACCTAACCGTGGTTTTTTTATACCACCTAACCGTGGCAGTCCGTCCATAATTGTATACTAGTATCCAATCCATCCATCTCCATTGTTTACCTGAGGTGCCTTTTAGTTCTGCCTATAAAATATGGAGAACAAAAAAGTTGAGGTTCCAAAATTAGGGAAAGATCAAGATCCACTTCCACCTCGTGCTGAAGCTGCTGCCACTAGTCATGGCCGAGACGATGAAATGCCAGCAACGTCGTCTGCCAAGGCCGATGCCCAATGTCATAGTACAGAGCATGTCAAATCCAAAACACCAAATATCAGAAAAAAAAGGACTCCAAAACCTAAAATAAAATTGTCGGAGGAGAAGCGTAAACTTGCCAATATGCCATTTACCACACGGAGTGGCAAGGAACGGCTGAGGCCCTGGCCTATGTTCATGGCTAGTGGTTCAGCTTCACATGAGGATGGAAGCACTCAGCCTCTCGCTAGAAAACTGAAAAGACTCAAGCTGGCAAAAGCACCGCAAAGAACTGTGCGTTCTTTGAAATCCCAAATCCACAAGGAGAGTCCAATTGTGTCGGTTGCGATGCCTGACCTTCCCAACACTGGACGTGAAGAGCATGCGCCTTCCACTATTTGCATGCCCCCTGCAAGTGCTGGAAGGAGCACCCGCAGTCCAGTTCCTGATAGTCAGATTGAAGATGTCAGTGTTGAAGTACACCAGGATGAGGAGGATATGGGTGTTGCTGGCGCTGGGGAGGAAATTGACCAGAAGGATTCTGATGGTGAGGTGGTTTGTTTAAGTCAGGCACCCGGGGAGACACCTGTTGTCCGTGGGAGGAATATGGCCGTTGACATGCCAGGTGAAAATACCAAAAAAATCAGCTCTTCGGTGTGGAGGTATTTCACCAGAAATGCGGACAACAGGTGTCAAGCCGTGTGTTCCCTTTGTCAAGCTGTAATAAGTAGGGGTAAGGACGTTAACCACCTCGGAACATCCTCCCTTATACGTCACCTGCAGCGCATTCATAATAAGTCAGTGACAAGTTCAAAAACTTTGGGTGACAGCGGAAGCAGTCCACTGACCAGTAAATCCCTTCCTCTTGTAACCAAGCTCACGCAAACCACCCCACCAACTCCCTCAGTGTCAATTTCCTCCTTCCCCAGGAATGCCAATAGTCCTGCAGGCCATGTCACTGGCAAGTCTGACGAGTCCTCTCCTGCCTGGGATTCCTCCGATGCATCCTTGCGTGTAACGCCTACTGCTGCTGGCGCTGCTGTTGTTGCCGCTGGGAGTCGATGGTCATCCCAGAGGGGAAGTCGTAAGCCCACTTGTACTACTTCCAGTAAGCAATTGACTGTTCAACAGTCCTTTGCGAGGAAGATGAAATATCACAGCAGTCATCCTACTGCAAAGCGGATAACTGAGTCCTTGACAACTATGTTGGTGTTAGACGTGCGTCCGGTATCCGCCGTTAGTTCACAGGGAACTAGACAATTTATTGAGGCAGTGTGCCCCCGTTACCAAATACCATCTAGGTTCCACTTCTCTAGGCAGGCGATACCGAGAATGTACACGGACGTCAGAAAAAGACTCACCAGTGTCCTAAAAAATGCAGTTGTACCCAATGTCCACTTAACCACGGACATGTGGACAAGTGGAGCAGGGCAGGGTCAGGACTATATGACTGTGACAGCCCACTGGGTAGATGTATGGACTCCCGCCGCAAGAACAGCAGCGGCGGCACCAGTTGCAGCATCTCGCAAACGCCAACTCTTTCCTAGGCAGGCTACGCTTTGTATCACCGCTTTCCAGAATACGCACACAGCTGAAAACCTCTTACGGCAACTGAGGAAGATCATCGCGGAATGGCTTACCCCAATTGGACTCTCCTGTGGATTTGTGGCATCGGACAACGCCAGCAATATTGTGTGTGCATTAAATATGGGCAAATTCCAGCACGTCCCATGTTTTGCACATACCTTGAATTTGGTGGTGCAGAATTTTTTAAAAAACGACAGGGGCGTGCAAGAGATGCTGTCGGTGGCCAGAAAAATTGCGGGACACTTTCGGCGTACAGGCACCACGTACAGAAGACTGGAGCACCACCAAAAACTACTGAACCTGCCCTGCCATCATCTGAAGCAAGAAGTGGTAACGAGGTGGAATTCAACCCTCTATATGCTTCAGAGGTTGGAGGAGCAGCAAAAGGCCATTCAAGCCTATACAATTGAGCACGATATAGGAGATGGAATGCACCTGTCTCAAGTGCAGTGGAGAATGATTTCAACGTTGTGCAAGGTTCTGATGCCCTTTGAACTTGCCACACGTGAAGTCAGTTCAGACACTGCCAGCCTGAGTCAGGTCATTCCCCTCATCAGGCTTTTGCAGAAGAAGCTGGAGGCATTGAAGAAGGAGCTAACACGGAGCGATTCCGCTAGGCATGTGGGACTTGTGGATGCAGCCCTTAATTCGCTTAACAAGGATTCACGGGTGGTCAATCTGTTGAAATCAGAGCACTACATTTTGGCCACCGTGCTCGATCCTAGATTTAAAGCCTACCTTGGATCTCTCTTTCCGGCAGACACAGGTCTGCTGGGGTTGAAAGACCTGCTGGTGACAAAATTGTCAAGTCAAGCGGAACGCGACCTGTCAACATCTCCTCCTTCACATTCTCCCGCAACTGGGGGTGCGAGGAAAAGGCTCAGAATTCCGAGCCCACCCGCTGGCGGTGATGCAGGGCAGTCTGGAGCGACTGCTGATGCTGACATCTGGTCCGGACTGAAGGACCTGCCAACGATTACGGACATGTCGTCTACTGTCACTGCATATGATTCTCTCAACATTGATAGAATGGTGGAGGATTATATGAGTGACCGCATCCAAGTAGGCACGTCACACAGTCCGTACTTATACTGGCAGGAAAAAGAGGCAATTTGGAGGCCCTTGCACAAACTGGTTTTATTCTACCTAAGTTGCCCTCCCACAAGTGTGTACTCCGAAAGAGTGTTTAGTGCCGCCGCTCACCTTGTCAGCAATCGGCGTACGAGGTTACATCCAGAAAATGTGGAGAAGATGATGTTCATTAAAATGAATTATAATCAATTCCTCCGCGGAGACATTGACCAGCAGCAATTGCCTCCACAAAGTACACAGGGAGCTGAGATGGTGGATTCCAGTGGGGACGAATTGATAATCTGTGAGGAGGGGGATGTACACGGTGATATATCGGAGGGTGAAGATGAGGTGGACATCTTGCCTCTGTAGAGCCAGTTTGTGCAAGGAGAGATTAATTGCTTCTTTTTTGGGGGGGGTCCAAACCAACCCGTCATATCAGTCACAGTCGTGTGGCAGACCCTGTCACTGAAATGATGGGTTGGTTAAAGTGTGCATGTCCTGTTTTGTTTATACAACATAAGGGTGGGTGGGAGGGCCCAAGGATAATTCCATCTTGCACCTCTTTTTTCTTTTCTTTTTCTTTGCATCATGTGCTGATTGGGGAGGGTTTTTTGGAAGGGACATCCTGCGTGACACTGCAGTGCCACTCCTAGATGGGCCCGGTGTTTGTGTCGGCCACTAGGGTCGCTAATCTTACTCACACAGCTACCTCATTGCGCCTCTTTTTTTCTTTGCGTCATGTGCTGTTTGGGGAGGGTTTTTTGGAAGGGACATCCTGCGTGACACTGCAGTGCCACTCCTAGATGGGCCCGGTGTTTGTGTCGGCCACTAGGGTCGCTAATCTTACTCACACAGTCAGCTACCTCATTGCGCCTCTTTTTTTCTTTGCGTCATGTGCTGTTTGGGGAGGGTTTTTTGGAAGGGCCATCCTGCGTGACACTGCAGTGCCACTCCTAGATGGGCCCGGTGTTTGTGTCGGCCACTAGGGTCGCTAATCTTACTCACACAGCTACCTCATTGCGCCTCTTTTTTTCTTTGCGTCATGTGCTGTTTGGGGAGGGTTTTTTGGAAGGGCCATCCTGCGTGACACTGCAGTGCCACTCCTAGATGGGCCCGGTGTTTGTGTCGGCCACTAGGGTCGCTAATCTTACTCACACAGCTACCTCATTGCGCCTCTTTTTTTCTTTGCGTCATGTGCTGTTTGGGGAGGGTTTTTTGGAAGGGACATCCTGCGTGACACTGCAGTGCCACTCCTAGATGGGCCCGGTGTTTGTGTCGGCCACTAGGGTCGCTTATCTTACTCACACAGCGACCTCGGTGCAAATTTTAGGACTAAAAATAATATTGTGAGGTGTGAGGTATTCAGAATAGACTGAAAATGAGTGTAAATTATGGTTTTTGAGGTTAATAATACTTTGGGATCAAAATGACCCCCAAATTCTATGATTTAAGCTGTTTTTTAGTGTTTTTGGAAAAAAACACCCGAATCCAAAACACACCCGAATCCGACAAAAATAATTCGGTGAGGTTTTGCCAAAACGCGTTCGAACCCAAAACACGGCCGCGGAACCGAACCCAAAACCAAAACACAAAACCCGAAAAATTTCAGGCGCTCATCTCTAGTTTAATCACCCCCTTACTGGGAAGAAGTTAGCCATCAAGTATCGGCTCACATGCACTTCCACCCATGTTGTGTATTTACTTACCTGTCCATGCGGCCTTGCGTATGTCGGCAAGACCGTCCGCCAGTTTCGGGAACGCATGGCACTACACAGAAGCGCTATAAAAAAAGCCTATGAGAAAGGCAGTAGTGACCAACCGTTCGCCCGC